>NC_140085.1:179110473-181611485 GCF_964237585.1 Gallinula chloropus | reverse complement strand
CTTGGAGTCTCTGCTCAAATGTAAATATATTAATGAAACTGTATGAAACATACTGGTCTTGATGATCTCAAAGGTCTTTTCCAATCTAGTGATTCTGTGATAAACATCATCATCATCTTTCTTTCTTCATGAAAAAGTCACTTTTTCTTGCCCACAGGTTTTGAATTTTGCCCTCTGGGCTGAACAATGTGAAAGAAAAAATGACATACTGCCCCACGAAAACCTTGCAGCCTAAGGTGTCCTTGTGTGTGATGCATGGATTTGAAAAATCATTTGGGATGGCATTTTATGGCTGGACTTGTGCCTTATTATTGACACACAAGCATTGCAGCTGATGGGAACACAGATTAAAACACAGTCTAGGTGGAGGAAGCCAGCTGAAGTAGTGGAATCAGAGACAGTTGATAATATAAACCAAACATTTCTTGTCGTTACCTTTTTTCAACAGGTCCTTACTAGGTCCTTCTACAGGTGGAGAACTTTTGTTCATAAAGAAAGGAGGTTGGAGAAAAGTGACTGCAGCCTGCTATCTGAGCATACCTGGAATGTAGTTGGCATTTCTCAAACCTCTGACAATAGTTTTTGCAACAAACTTCAATTGTTTTATTAATCACTGGCCCTTACTTGCACTGAAAAGCAAGTCAATTCCATTTACACTGACTGTCTATGTCAGAGGTTGACAAAATGTATATTCTAAAGAAGGAGAATGTAAAATGTTTTTCTTCAAGGTGGCTTTAAATGAGCTGTTTCAAACCACGTTGCCTGAAACTGTGGAAGCTGAAGGCACCTCCAAGCAATCACGCCTCTCATGCTATGTGCCTAAATCCATAATGTCACCTCATGAAACAAAGCTTTTAGTATCCATGCTGACCCCAGGTGTTCTGACCCACAATGCCTGTCCTTGCCCTGTCTGTCCAGTGGCACCGAGGTCCCGCAGCTCCCTGGCACACTTAGTGCAACACTGTGAACTGAACTGAGGATCTAGCTTAAAGAAACATCTGACAAAACCCTCCCCCCACCCCTGACTCTCTTTTTTTTATCTGGATCAATTCCCCATCTGGTCCTGGGGCTAATAAAGCTGAAGGGAAAGAAAAAAACCTGGAGGAGGAGGGGTGAAAAGGTGAGGGAGTAAGAAAAACCTTCATCTCATCCTGCAGCTGTGGACTCTGTCTCATGAGACCACAGAGCCTGAGCAGCGTAGCATCAGGCACCGTGCTGTGAAAGGTCACCCCGAACCTTTCTGCTTCAGCAGAAGTGAGCTCAGGGGGATTTCCACCATGCCGTAGCTCCTGAGGAGACAGTAGCAGGGAGGACGAGGTGGGTGCCAGGGGAAGTATGAAGGAGCTGTTGGAAGAAGAGCTGCTTGCCGTGAGTTAAAAAAATGGGAACAGTCTAAACACCTGCCTTTTTGGAATGTGCATCTGTATGCTGAAGAAAGCAGGTGCCATTCAGGGAAAGGTGATCAATGCAGAGTACTGCTGGGCACAGTGTTACAGGTGTGTCAGTGGATGGGATGGAGAATTGCTTTTATGCACATGCATTTGTATCAGTATGGGTGAAGCCAGATGTGGTCCCAACCACCCTTTTCACAGGCCCTCTGCCAAGAAATCCACCCTGTGTGAATGCTGAACATGAAGCCTCTCCTCCAGGAATCCTCTCTGTACAAACTAGCCATTCGCAGCCAATGACCCCAAACCATCAGAGATGCCATTGTCATTCCTCTAGATGTTTGTCTGCATCCCTAGGGCATATAAACCTCACTGGATCTCTCTGCCTTTCCATCCTCAGCCCTGCTTTAAATAGTAGTAGGTTATCCCAGAATTGTGTTTACTTCCTTGCAATTTTTGGACTTAAATATAGAACAGACCAAATAATTCCAGGCTTAAAATTTTCTAATTAACCAGTGGAACACAGTGGAAAATCTTTGCAAAGTACAATGCACAGCTAAACTGAATGATCATCCTTGAGTTTAAACATGTGAATGTGGAGACCCGGCGTTGCCACTCACAAGATTTTTGTTTTCTTTCCTCCATGTGTGCAGTCTTATAGAATCATAGAATCATAGAATGGTCTGGGTTGGAAGGGACCCCAAGGATCATAGAGCTCCAACCCCGCTGCCACAGTACATTCAGTCAGATTTCTTGTACAAGCTCAGATGTCTCCCTATAGGCAAGTATAACTGCATTGGTCTGGAATAAGCTCCTAGAAAGGGATTGGGAGGAAGAGGACTGTTCTTGTCCTTAGCAAAGGGAGCAACATTAGACTCAGACAGAGAAATAGAAGGCTCCTAATGAGCAGGAGGAATTTATCCTACCTAGAGGAAACTAAGAAAAATATAGCTCAGGGATTTATCTCAGCCTTGATGTGTTGGACTCTTTTCTGCATTTTATCTGAGTCTGATTTAGTCAGTCGTGGTTCTTTGGTGACTTCAAACTCTTCTTAAATGCTCATTCATAGTAAGTTTGGCTGCTCTGATTATTCTGGCCATCATTCCTCTAAGTAGGTATCACCACAGTGTTTCTGGTCAGTGGAGGTATCTGAGCGAAGACACCTTCAGCAAGAGAGGGAACAGCATCCTGGGCAAGAGCCTTCAGTTCCTGCTTTTTGAGGTCAGTGGAGAGGCAAACCCTCTGGGAGATACATCAAGGCCTTGTGCAGTGGAAAAACCTCCGAGGCACTGGGGAAATCCGATTTCTCCCACTCTCGGGTGCAGAAGGAAAGCTTGTCACCGCAGGCAGGAGTGGCCAGGTGGCCCCAAAACCCCACCTGCACGGCACTCAGCCAGCTCCTTAGCCTGACCCAGGCCTGCTGCTTTGGGGGTGGGCTTGGCAGAGCCCCTCCGGCCTGCCCCCAGGCTGAGGTTCTGTATGTGTTACCCAATAACACAAAAGAACAGCTTGTTGACATATATATTTTTTATGTAGGGGCATCTGGAGTATATGACACACAAGGGACTGATCAGCTTATGAGTTTCTTATATTACCTTGGCTGTTATATTATGTAAGAGAGGCAGAGTGTCCTCACATTATTATTGTAATTAAATAATATTGTGCTTTTAATTTGCAGAGTTCCTTCCTCAGCATTGTTTGATACGAATAGATGATAACAGACTGGTTATTGTGAGTTATTAATAACGTATTATTTACTCACCATATGCCTAGGAGCCAGAGCAGTAAGCAAGGCTGCTTTGTCTTAGGTGTCCCTCCCTGCACACACAACTAAACAGTCCATCTTTGATCTCCCTTCGCCTCCTGAGGTGTCTCACTTCAACTTGGACTTAGTGCTCACTGCCCCCTTTGCCCCTATGTCTGTTTCCTTTGGTGTCTGAGGGGTTCTGGAAAAAAGAAAAAGGAAAAGAGTTTGTTCTAGCTTCTGTATCACCTCTTGCATTTGTATGGAGTTGATGCCCTGGTCTGGTTTTAATTTCCATGCTTCTGTAGTGCTTTTGAGTCCAAGGTGCTAAATATAGACCTAACCCGTAACAGCCAGCCTCTTTTTCGTCTCTGTCTTACGATGTTATTTTCTGCTTTTATCGTTTAAGCCTAACAGATTTACATTATTAGGACCTCTCCAGTATGTACAACGTGGGTATGAACAAGACGAATGCCTCTGAAGCTTCCAGGAACGTTTGTCTCAGTAAAAGCAAGTGAAATAAGAGGCTTTTTGTTGGCTCTGATACAGTGCAGGGTGGCACCTTCCCTGTCCCCTCCCTACTGCAAACCTGTGCATGCCCTCTGGGCAGCATGAACACATCCAGTACACTGCCTAGAAAAATGACACTCTGGAGAAAAATCAGCAGACAGCATGAAAAGTGCTGGCTCAGACGTCTTGTGTTGGCAGGCTCCTACCAAAATTAGCTCTGGATAAGCCAGTACATCTGTAGACAGAGCAAACTATTCCTCTTTCTTCCTATTCCTAACACAGTCATGCCCAAAAAATACAACTCAGGAAAATGTTTGGGGAAACTATTAAGGATCACAAAGAGGAAAGAGTATCCAGACAAACAGGGAACCATTTGAGACAAACGTGAAGTCATGTGTAAATATACAGTTTGGGTTTATAAAGACTGAAGCAAGCCAAGCACAAGTGATGGCTCTTTGGGACAGAACAGCCCAAACCGGCCCAGGATAGGAATGTGGTGGATATAAAGAGCCAGGCCCACAGGAGACATGGGAACCACTACAACTCTAGAGCTGTACCTGTGCTTTTCCAAGCCTAACTGATACCAGTTGCCCAAGCCAGTAGCTGGTGAGGAGAGGGGTATTGGGGAGCCTCGGTCATGTCACTTCATTTCTGTCCAAGTATCTTTGTCCCTGGTTACAAAAGAGGGATGTGAGGGAGTACATCTGTGTGATCAGGACATCCTTCCTTCTTGAGTTGGTTAGGATCTCTGTGCAAAAATCCAAGCAGTATGTCTGAAGACCCACCACAAGGTATGGACACGGATGACTGACTGACTTCACCAGAAGAAATAAAAGTTGGACCCTACATGAGCCCTGGGAACAGTGAAGTGAACTTCTCTTTGCTTGGAGAAGCTCATCATGCTCAGCTTGAATATTGAAGTGTTGTTACCTCAATTTGGGCTCAGAAGCATGGTGGCATGCCACAGAAGTCAGTGCTTGAATACTTTCTTGTTTTCAGGTATTTCTCAAGGGCAGCATGTAAGGGCTTTGGGAAAGGTGGGTCTTCAGTACTGCCCTTGGTCAGGGTCCCTCCCTTCATTCACTTTACATTACTGACAGTTCACCTGAGGCCTTCTTTGGAAGGAGCAAGCTAGTTTGCTCTGAAATAAACAGTTGGTATAGCTATGAGGATAGTCCACTCCAGGCATTGCTCCCAGTAGGCACTATGGACAATACACCAAGCCTGGCTGTCCTACAAAGCCCTCCAGCACTAAAACCAGCACTGGGCATCTTGATATATGTGGCATTATGTCCATAAGCCATGCTCAGCTGTGGCCGAGAAAGACTGCAATGAAGCTATTTGGCTTATTCACACTCTCTAGTTTGCTGCCAGAAGCATCAGCTTTCATGGTGCTGTCCTGAAGACCAGAGGAGAAATCTGCTGTGGCTGGAAATCACAGTAGGTCCATAGGTCTAGGTTGCTGCCAGCAGAACAGATGGCCCATGAGCAGTGCAGAGCTAACTGCTCCATCCACCCAGAAAGTGCATTGCACAAAGCAGGACCAAGCTGGTCCCAGCTGTGTCTGGCAAAGGAAGAAAGGCATGAGATGTGGGAGAGGGGCATGTGTTCACCTTGCGTGTGCCGATGACTCTGTTCCTCACAGCAGGTGGGGAAGCTCAAACATGACAAGTCCCGTTAGGCTTAATTTTCCCTAGCAAGGAATGCCAGAGCACTGTTACACACAACCAAAAGCTTTGCTGCAATCTGGTGGGAAGGAGTTCTCCTGCGTTGCTCCAGGCTGTCCTGGAAACAGTCCTGCTTGCTGCTTCTGAAGGTTTGTGCTGTTCCTGCTATGGTGTAAATTAATCCTGAATACTCAGAGACTGATCTCTGAGTACGGGGACTGCAAGTTAGCAAAACAAACAAAGACAGAAGGTGGGGTGAGAACATGAGCAAGAAACTGAAATGATGTGATGTCCTATGGTTACATGAATTCAGTGACAGGAAGCAGATTATGTCCTCCAGACCCAAAGCTCCAACTCATCTCTGGAGCCCTCAGGGGTAAGCATGCCTAAAGGCAGTTCCCCCATAGTGTGGGGACCAAGTGTTGTGTCCATCACAGGTCTCCTGTGAGCCCTCCACTCAGTCAAGTGGAGGAGGGAGGAGGCTGTGTGTGTACTAGTAAACTGAAAATAATCAGGGTATGAGCCTGGACAGTGTCCCATGTTCATTTGCACTATTAATTATGGACAGAGTCATTAATACAGTTTTGGCCTGGTCCAGCTTGAGCTCTTCTAGGCAGTGCATCACCGTGGTTAGCAGATGGTTTACCCGCTCCCAACAGTGGTTTGGGCTTGAAGAGCTCAGCTTGAGGAATACTTGAATGTCTCCTGTATCATCCCAACCACTAAAACCTGACTGACAAAGCCCTAAATCAGATCATCTTTTAGCTACTCTTGCCTTGTCCTCCTCCTGGCTAGTAATGCCTCTTTTGAGGCCAGCTGTGAATTATCTGCCAGAGGGAAGTTCTTAAAAAGCTTTATGCTGAAGTAGCCTGCCTTATGTTCTCCATTAGGCGGGCTTTATTCCTCCCGTGTCCAGCATTACACCAGCAGAAGTTGGATTAGGCTTGTATTTCTTGGCTAAACAATGACTAGAGGAAGCATGATAACTATCTACAAGTATTTTATGGGTGTAAACTCCAGTGAGGAAGAGGAATTGTTTAGTGTGGTTAAAGGACTTTTATGGCCAAGAGTGATTAGATTAAATTGAACAAAGCAAAGCATAAACTAATACCCTTCGCAATACCTAGCAGGCTGCAAGGGCAGCTCCCTTGGGATGCGGTAGAAGCAGGGATGTCTGGGTCAGCTGAAACGTCACAGGGAGCAGAGCAGTATTTACACTACTGACGTGGGAACGCTGTCTCACGAGCAGCATGTCTGTTCTCCCCACTGCACCCACACCCAGACCACACTGCGTCGGCGTGAGCGCACACCCATCAAATAAGGAGGGAGGAAGGGTATCAGGGGTGGCTCAACCCATGCCTGGATGCTATTGTCCAGCCACTTGTGGTGATGCAATACATTACCCTAAAGAGTAGGTTTCCCTGCTGCTGACAGTTGATTCTGACCTTGGGACTGTTATAGGAGATGTTACCCTTACACGTTCATCAGTGAGCCACAAGTAAGCTTTCCTTGGTACTTCAGCAGACTGGGGCTTGAACCCTGCTTTCTACTAACCTTGGGTTATCACCTATCTCCAGGGATGCCATCAGCATTCCCCTCAAGCTACACTTCTGTCAGGACGTGATGTGGGACGATTGACTTTGTACAAGAAGAAAGCAAACAGGAGTGCATGGCTCCTCTGAAAATATACTGGTGGCCCCTTATTCACTGTGGGGAAAAATGAGCTTGGTCTCTCTCACCGGATGAGCAGCATGTCATAATCCCAGCTACATCTGTGTGAACCTGCTTGCCCTTTTTCTCTGAAAACCAAATACAGGGTATGCAGTCCCATCTGACAGGAGTTTTGATGGAGAACATGAGCTGGCTTGGTCACTGAGAGCAAATGTCAGCAGCTACAGCACTGCTGCGTCTTTCAAAATTCTGCAGCTTCTCAAGGAAAAAGAAGTAAGGGGATCTGTGATGTTTGATGAGTCAGGATGCTTTCCCTTGGCATGCCTGTCTCTCTGCCTAATTACACAGACATAATAGCAAAGAAATTAGATAAGCCAGGTAGGTTTGTTGTGGATGTCCTGGTCGTCTAGGAGATGAGAACTTTGTTTACCTGCCATGACTTATAGGCTGGGGTAGGAAAAGCGCACCCTGCTTTTAAAACAGCATATTGTCTGTTCTGAAACACCACCGCTTCGTGGGCTATCTCCTCCTTTAATCGGTGTGCACCACGAAACCCCACCTAGCACAAGGAGCCTGCTGTTACCGCCTGCCAGGGGAAAGGCAAGGAGGACTCACGCATCCTCCCATGACGCTTTCCAAGGCGGCCCTGGTCTGTTCATAAAAGGTCAGGGAGGGAGCAAGGAATTCAAAAGCCTTAAAACAACAGACCGGACTGGAGTCTTCGGTAGTGCGTCATCTCAAGCTTTCTTCTCCCGAGGGAGTAATTCCTCAGATGTTTTGTGTGCCCCTCGCTGGTGTCTCTCTCTTCTGTTTCTCTTCGGGAGCAGTTTGGCTTTTTCTGCATGTGCTGAGCCTCCTCTCTGCACAGAGGCAGAGCTAATAGACATCTGTGTATCTGGAAGAATCTAACAGGGTTATTGCCACCTCCCCTGCATGTCCACCCCCCAAACACTAACACTACCTCGTTATGGACCACCCAACAGGGTGGGCATGGCACTACTGCAGAGTCCCTGCAGCACAGACACGTTCTTCCCTCCGAAGCTGGCTGGCTGCAAACGGCCCAGATGACAACTTGTTTTCTGTTTTGGTTTTTCTTCACAAAATACCAATCTTGTCAGCTTCATTAAAAATAGGATGCTGTTCTACATAGGACAGTTTCTTATCCTGGCCAAGAATGTTCTTCATGTGAAAGGCTGGCAGGTAGTCATGCTTTTGATGACATTTAGAAAAGATGACTTCTCCTTCCCACCCACTGTCTTTTCAGATCTGAATAAAGTCATGTGCATACTAGATGGATAGTGGAGAGGAAGAAAGAGGAACTGCATGGTTTCTATCACCTCACATGACTGTACAGGTGCAAGACATTGCAGTGGGTGCTGACAAAGCTGCTGATGAATGCGTGATAAACCTATTCCACAAGAAGATGCAATTCCTGTGGAGTCTAAGATGGCCTGGGGTGCTCAGTCCTGCATGAAAGCCTGTTCTCCTCGGATTTTCCACCTTGTCTTTGCAAACACAGGAGGTTCAAAGCTCATGAACTGGGTCTGAAGAACAGCTGAGGGCTAACCAGAGCAACTCTAAGCACTGACTACGCTGGAGGAGGCTCAACTGTACTTCATAATTCAATGAAGGTTTCCTAAGTCTCTTTAGCAATGGTGCCAAATTTAAAATCACAGAATCACAGAATCACAAGGTTGGAAAAGAACTTTGAAGATCATCAAGTCCAACCATTCCCATCCTAAGCTAAACCATATCCCTAAGTACCTCATCTACCCTTTTTTTTTGAACACGTCCAGGGAAGGTGACTCAACCCCCTCCCTGGGCAGCCTGTTCCAGGCCCTGACAACTCTTTCAGTAAAAATTCTTTTTCTAATGTCCAATCTAAACCTGCCCCGGCACAGCTTCATGCCATTTCCCCTTGTCCTACCTCCTGTTACCTGGCTGAAATGAATATTACCATGCCCTCTTTTCTCTGTGTTTAGGGGTACAACCCTATAAATCCAACATATGAATTCTGGGAGAGTGAGATATCAGGGCCAGACAACTGTAGGGTCTTTGGAGTCTTGCTGTATATGATATGTCCTTAGATATTATGGGTACTGTCTACAGTATTTTGACAGCAGCTTGATAGACGCATCCTGTGAAAATCATGCTGTTATTTTTCAAAGGCATTCATTGCAGATTGCTCCATGCATCAGCTTCTCAGATCAACCCTCACAGGAGTGCCTTCTCTTTTTCTTGCTGTTGTGTCCTCCAGTAGAAGAGTGGCATAAAGCAAGGAGGTAACTTTCTGGACAAAAAGACCCAAGAGGTGCTTTTCACAGAATCACAGAATTGTAGGGGTTGGAAGGCACCTCGAGAGATCATCGGGTCCAACCCACATTAGACTTTCATTTCAAGAGTACATCACCTTAAGGTATCTGAGGGCAAGCCTACTAGAATTGTCACCCGGCCATTTCCCAGCTATGGAGCACACCTTAGAGTGGTCACCTGTAATGACTTCTCTGTGCAGAACTGAACTCATCCTGCCTAGACATGCAGCAGATGGAGTGTGGCACAAGATTCCCTGATTTCTGCAGCATGGCCATGCTGGCCTGACATCAGGAGTGCTAACAGACTTAACTGTGGGCCAGGATTTATGACCTCAGGCCCTGTCATGAAGTCACAGAAATATTTTCCATCCAGAGCCAAACTGGTGGTGCTGGTTGCGTCTGATCTGTGCCCCACTGGCCAGCCAACTCAGGTGCCTGCATAGAGCTCCATACTGTGAGGTGGACATGGGACATCCTGGAGTATTTTAACACTTGAATCCACCTTGCAGTCCTCGAGGAGGGAAAGTACCTTGTCCCTGTTTTAGAGGAGAGATGAGAATCAGGTTCAAAAATGCCCTGCAGTGTGTCTACAAAACCTTAGGTAGCATGCCAATGCCTAAACCAAACCAACTCCCCTCCTTGCTAAAACAAACACTATTTGTTTTATATAACAATACAACACTCATGAGCTGTCCCCCGCACTCCTCTTTTCCTGGGGCAGGGACATCCCTGCCATCGCACAGCTGCTCCCCAGTTTGGTCATTGCCCCTCTGTGGCTTTGTCAGACCTGCTTTCCCACCCAGAGGGAAGTTAGCGTGTCAGCAAGGTTTCAGCTCCAAATTCAGACTGCAGTGCTTAGGGCTACTCTGAGAGCTGGATAGATGCTCCTGAGATGGTGGAGGGGACCGGAAGCTGATTTCCTTCCTGTGGGGTGCAGGGCTCATCCCTTGCCCCTTTCAAAGGGGACAAGTAGTAGCTCTTCTTTCTGGCTGGTGGAGGCTTCACAGCACCCAGATCATGCATCCTATTCTTAGGCTTTGCCCTTCTCTGCACTGGCAAATGTAAGCACGCACAGTGACTACCTCATCACTGGTTTTCCTTACGTGGCAGACTGGCGACGGGTGCCTCAGTACAAGACAGACATCTGTAAACTGGAGAAGATTCAGAGAACAATGATAATGAGAAGCACAATGCTCTTGGAAACATCTGTAAGGCAGCGATTTAGAGCCCAGCTATTAGCGTGCTGGGACAGACCTCGAGCGAAATGAAAAGAAATTAACTTGTTAAGGATCCCTGAAGCAGGCGTGTAAAGAGTATTACTGTCCATATGCAGATAGCTTGTGTAAACAGCCTTTTCCACTCGAGGGCTACGTCTCTGTAATTATGTATTATTTGCAAGAAGAATGCAGAGCGTGAGGAGTGAATGTGTTCCAAATGTGTCCGAACACTGACCGGGCAAAGGCTGTGATTTTCGCTCACTTCGGGGAAAGAACCAGCCCGTGCCTTTTGTTTATTCTCCTTGAGATCTTTGCAACAATTGTACTTTTCACTGGAAGTGACTCACCTGGCAAAGAAGATAAGAAACCCAGAAGAACCGCTGAACAAAAATACAGTGCTGGAAACTGTCCTCCAAATGTAAGGCTTGCAGTCCTTCTGAAACCATAATCATATTCAGACCCTTCAGGCTTCCCTAATTACTGAGAGGAAGAACTATCATTCTCTTCTAAATGTGGTGTCAGCATTTGTTATGAGCAACCAGCACAGAATTATCCGCAAACGTTCTCGTGACCTATAAACCTGCAATTTGATATGCCTCACCCAATTTTTATTCTGTAACAAGTGAATATATATTTTTTTTTGCCATGAATTTTTATAGTAGGGACTCTTTGAATCTACCAGGCAACACGTAACAAGATCCCATGGCTGGAGGCTGAAGCTAGCTATGTTTCAGCTAGCAATAAGGTGTGCATCCTAACAGAGATTAATTAAGCGCTGAAATTACTCCTGAGGGGATATGATGAATGTGCCACCTCTCGGAGTCTCTGAACTTTGTCTTTCCAAACCTCATGCTGTACCTGAAATACAAAGTGCAGTCTAGGTACCGGAATTGCAGGGCGGGGCGGTGTTACGGTATTTCTTAATGTCAGTGAGAGGACATTTTCCACATCAAAACTCCAATTTTTTTATTTTTTTTTCTTTTTAATGCACATAATGAAATTCATTCCTTCTTCCACTGTCTACTTCAGCAGAAATCAAGAGGCCACTGCCAACTTATAGCAGTAAACAAAGCCAAACTTTTTAAAAACGCACATCAGCTAACTTTGCAGATGCCTACTGGGCTGCAGAAGTACCATTTTCAGCCATGCAGCCGTCTGTTCCTAATTTTTAGCGATGGCTCTCTTTCACTGTCAATCCCTCCGTCTCAGGAACAATACATTGCTATTGAAATATTTAATGAGTCACTTGTAAATATCCCCCCAGGAACAGCAGGACATTTATCTCATGCTGCAGAGCTGTATTTTAAAAATAACTCACTTTAAAAAACCCAAACCAACAACTCAAAAAAACCCAAATGTTTTTGCCTTCCTACTTTACAAAAGACTTTCCCCCCCTCTTTGTCTTTCCCTTTTCATTTCTCATCCACTCTTCACCCATGGGGTTACGCCGAGGTGGCTACAAGGACGCCCAGGCTGAGACACTCTGTTTGCATTCTTCAGTCAATTTGGGTTGGCTCCTCTCCCCTGTGTGGGCTTGGCAATGTGAAAAAGTGACCTTGTGGCAAACTTGGGTGTGACCTTCTAAAACAGCAACAGCTCCCAGCGTGACTGCCGGCTCTCCTACTCTTACTCCATGGAAAATGTGAGGAAGCTTATCCCGTATCCACTGACAAACTGTTTTACGTTTATCTTAGGGTAGGAGCACGCGTCTACGGAGTTATCGCTGTGTGGCTAACGCACAGCGTTGCCACATCCTGGTTCTCATGCTGATAGCTCATCCCAGAAGCTGTACTCCGTGCCTTCTTGCTTTGCTGATGATGTTATGCCAGAGCCAGACCCTCACTATCCACCTTGGCACTTCTGCTACTGCGGGATCACATCAGCACCATGCATTTCCGCGGCTGCTGCGATGGCTCTCTCGCCCTACCTGCTCCTTCAGTTCTGAAGAGGCAAAAGGAGCTTTGAGCTGCTCTTCAAAATTTCACCATATCCTGATGCCATGATGCTGCTCAAAACACGTAAGCAGCAGTTAAGAAGGTGCTGCAGCTATGTGCACCATGAGCACAGCCATGCGAACACTCTTGGTGTGTGGATTCAAATGTCTCAGTTTTGGGATCAGATCAAAACTCTGATTTCTTAAGGATGAGGTACAGTACAAAGATTTTGACAGTCAGGGGAAAAGCCTGAGTCAGAGGTTCCTGCAAAAGTGCCCTGACGCACCAAGGAAAATTACAGAGCCTGTGGCTCCGGATACGAGCTCGTGGAGCATTGCCTTGTGTAACCCCAGGTGCTTCTTTGAACGGGGAGATACTCCTGTTACCAACTGTGACTGTGCAAGGAGCGGACCCAAAAAGCACACAGCACTGCCCTACATTGACAGTTAATTTTGTGCTGGAGCCTCCTTGCAAGACCCTCCATTGATAGCACCAACAGCCAAACCATCTCAGCTTGAACATAGTTCTGTGGGGCTGGCATTGGGTTTTTCCACATGCTCTGCATAGGCTGGGGAGGCCTGGCCTTTGAGGGCATGGAGAGACCTTCCCAGCCTGGAAAGCTGACTTTTTGAGGAGGATATATTTTTTTTCCTGACAAGTTAGGATAATGAGCACCTTCCATGTTGTGCCATGTTTTGGACTAGTAACCACTTTGGTCCAGTTTTGCCAAGTAATCAGAGATAAACCTTCCTTTTCCTCTGCTACGTGACGTGGTGCTGCTGTGCTAAGTGGTATGGATATGCATGTGCCTTGCTAGAGCAGAAATAGTTAAGTTTGGGGTTTTTATTCAGGCTCTGGTGCTTCTGACAGCCTGAAGTCAGCACTCAAGTGCCAGAGAAGGCTGGCACACATCTGTGTGCCACACAAACTACTGCATCAATCTGTTCCTTCCCACTCCCCAAGCCACCTGCATACACCACTTTGCTCTGCATGGCAGCGGAGCAAGAGGTGAAGGAGCTGTGAAGTACACCTGACCGTCGTATGCAGCCCTGCTCAATTTCAGGCCCTTAACTTGGTAATGTGGAGCAGCTATGCCGCTATAGAAACGTATTTCTTTCCTCTACCCACGGCTCTGGATCAATCATCAGCTTCAAACAGCAGGAGGGAAATGAAGTAGTAATGTAGGGGGAAAAAAATAAGATTTGAGGGTGTAATCAGCCAACTAAGCACTATGAGGACATACCGTCCCACTCAGTGGGCCTACAGCTGCATTGGGCCACGACCAAATCTATTAATAGGCCATGCAGTGCTCTTCATAACCCTAAGAGCAATGCCCCTCAAACTTTTGAGCCCTCGCTCCTGCTCTGTCACTTCAGCAACTCCCTCTTGGTGCTTAGTTACGGTCGCTGACTCCCCACAAAGGATGAAAAGTCTGACTCTAGTGTCTTCAGACCTGGAGACAGAAACCCTGCTTTTCATATCTTCATTTCTTGCTCAGAGTAGAAGAGAGAAACAAAGCTGCAACAAGAAATTCAGCCCTAATGTGGACAGGAGGCTGCCTGTAGAAAAAATTTGGCTTGCTCCAGGCTTGCTGACAGACATAAAGGGTTAGGGTTGAAGGGGCACAGTTTGGTTTGTTGCTGCTGTGGAAAAGGACCTACTTTGTACCGGGTCCAGTGGACCAGTGTGTGACATGCCTGTGGTCAGACCCAGAGTGTCTTATACCCTGCAGGCTGGCACACCAAAAACCAACTGGCATCTGGGATTGTATGTCTCCTGCAAAACAGTATGCACACCTACACAAAAGAACATCCCCTTAATCCCTGTCTGTAATAGTAAAGTGACAAGCAGGCCCTTCCAAACTACACGTTATTTCATTTTAAAGGCATTTAAAGTTAAGGAAGATGATTTCTGCCTCCCCCCCCAAAAGATGCAGTATGGGGGAACAGTGCGGATCAGATGTATAACAGGCTTAAAGAAGATAACTCCATATATCAAGGTGCTGGGAACCCATTACTGCGTGAGGCTATGTCTAACACCCTTGGCTTACTCCTGTCCCTTTCCCCTACCAAAGACTTGTCTCTGTCTGAAGTCAAGAGCCAGTGCTGCAGCTCTGTGATAAATTCTCATCTTCCCCATGGCTGAGGAAGGGACTTGAGGTCCCTGGGGGCGGTGGATGCTTTCTGCGGGACATGACCCCGGAGAATTGGAGTCTGGTGAATGTCTGCAGCACTGCCTGAAAATCGGGTGAAGCTATGCTTGGTGGGAAAGAGCTGCAGCTCTGCAGAAACGATGCTCGAGGGAGAGGGTGTACCCGTAGAACAGGGGAGGAAGCATGTGTGAGGCAGCAGCAGCTGCGGAAACAGGCAGCACGGAGGTGGTAAGTGCTTGGGAACGAACCCTGGAAAAGAGCAAAGGCGAAATGCAGTGATGAAAAGAGAAGTGTAATGAGGGCTGTCAATGGAAACAGCCTAGAGACAGTCCTGAGTGGGGACAGGGGTACTCTGGCTCACACTGTCAGGGTCCTTCAGGCATGGCAGGTTAGGAAAGCCTGACTGCAGTCACCAGAGCTTGGTGGGGCACCTCTCCAGCTCAGAGCAGGGCTGCCAGCTTAGTCACTGTGGGCTTGGCTGCATAATTGTATTTATTTAATAAATATTACCTAAGCCAGGAGCCCAGTCCCTCCAGATGAGCATCAGTAAGCCTTTCACACCTTGCAAGGTCTCCTCTCAGCCCACCGGCAGCATCAGGGCGGGCTGGTTGGGGCATGCTCACCATGGGCTTGCCAGCCCTGCCTGTGGCTCCTTCCACAGTCAAGGGAGCAAGGTGGGGAGCAGCCGACCATCATTGACTCAGCCCACCAAAGAGAAGAGAGCTGCCTTCCCTAGACACATATTCCCCAGCTCTGATCGTAGAAAGAGCCTAAAACAAAGAACAGCCTGTAATTTAGGGATCCTGGCCAAATGTTCAAAGTTAGAGAGGATGAATCTTGGTATCTGTGTAGATGGAGGATGTGTATGTAAAAGTTAGCATTGCGCAGCAGAGTGAGAGTAGGTGAGTCATCTTGGAGAGCACCAGAGCTGACTGTACGATCTCCTGCACAATAAGCACCACTTCTTGCGTAATTAGAAGTACACACGACATGGGAGTCAGTGTGTTGGCCACAACTCCCCATATTGCTCATTTCAGTTCAGTTTTTGGTATTAGTTTTAAGCTAATGCTGGTGTGAAGTAGTGAATGACGAAATACTGATGGAAAATTACAGAGATGTTAAACAACTACTGAGAAGAACATGCTAAAATTCATTTAGTGCATTGGTTCTACATTACAATTCAGAGATAAGCAGGTTTTTCCAGGAACCCAAACAAAGCAGTGCCTGGAGTCTTATTTGTAAGATGTATTTGAAAAAAATACATACCTGTATACTAACTTCCTAGTTGATGAAGAGCTGGATAACTTCAGTTTCCACAGCTTGGCATACTATTTTGGTACACCCTGTTGAGTTTCTATGGTAAATCCAATATAGGTATGCTCTAGTTATTTTGGACTACACAAATATTTCTGACAGCAGCAGCAAGGCTGCCTACAACCAAGCCGAAATGGGGTCTAAAGGGAAGTTTTTTGTCCTTGCAGCTGTTAGCACTAACAAACTGCACATTCCCAGTATAACGGTGTCCTTCTGGGCCATTCCCTGAGTTTCCTACTGCATGTGAGTTGCCTGCATCATGGAGCATCCCTGGAGCCTGTGCCTCTCCAAGCCAAAGCCCCACCACAGCTGTCCCCACCTTGTCCCCATGAAGAGGGGCCTCTGACTCACTAGGTGACCACTGAAGGGTCTGTCGTATTCCAGAGCTGATGCAGAGGGATATGCATGGACCCCAACATGTTTCCTCCTGCCACATGACCTAATACAGCTATGGATACCTCAGCTGCATTGCAAAAGCTTGCAGCACAGGGGGAGTGGAAGCACTTAAACCTACACGTGCAATGGACAGAAATGTCTCAGAAGGTGCATGAGGGAACATAGAGAAGTAAGCAGCAGCCATGACATGTCCATTAGACTCTGAACACTGTGGAAAAAAGTACTGGGAGTGGGATGAAGGATTTCAGTTTGTCACGTGTTTCTCTTCTGTCCCAACACCGTCTCAATACTTTTCTTAATTTTTCAGTTGCTGGGATATTGTAAATGAACATCCAGTCCCAGTCCCATGCAGTCTGGCTTTCAGGACACAGGAGCACTTTATTTTTTAAATAAAGTGCAATGTAACAGCCTTTATATAGGGAGCATCATGGGTAAATGTTTTATGCTGTGGATTCAGTTTCCTATCAGGACCTGCATTCATGATACCTATGTCAATTGTCAGCAGACTCCTATTCCAATGAGGGCTTTCTTTAAATGTATATTAAAAACTTATTTTTACAATGGCTTTCTTCTCTTTAATAGATTGTGACGTGTTGGCTCTGGTGCAGCATGCAAGTTGTTTGTATAAAGCTTTGAAATATATTTCTGAATAGTGCTATATAAATACTGCATACATTGAATTGTACTATTTTATTGTGCAACTAAAAGTTTTCCTGTTCTATGCCATAATACGATTTGTTATTTTTCCAGCACACACATTAGCCTGCATTCAACTTCTGCACAAGGTAGACAAACTCAAATTAAATTTACAAGCACACCTGAGCAAAGCTAGTTAGCTCTGGCCAGATCGTGTTTCCATGATTAAATAATGCTGGCTTTTGTAACACATTGCAAGAAAATGCAGCTATAAATCCCTGTCTCAGTTTATTTCCAATGCTTCGTTGTACTACAGAAACTCTGCTATACTTTCTCATCAGCGGTGGGTCAGATATGGGACTGAGTCACCCTGGGCAGATGTGTTAGATGCTAACTCTGAGGAGATAAGGATTACAATGCTGGTCTCCCATGAGCTTTCCCCTCAAGGACCTTCCCATGCTACACAAACATTAATAAATCGATCTTTGCTGCATCCCACTGCAGAGTTTATTAACTGAGGAAATTGGTTCCCAGAAAGATTTAGCAACTTGCTTAAGGCTAGAAAGTAGGTTCACAGCAAGGAGAAAGAGCTGGGGGGGTTGTGCTGAAGACCTTCACTTACCACCGTTTAGTGTTTAACATCAGCACCGAACACAGTGTGCGGAAGGCTGGGTGCTCCCCTTGTCAGAGGTGGATGGGCACTGGTTTCACAAGCAAGCATGCAACATGCCTACAGCTGAGCACTTTGGTTGTTGCCACTGGGGCAGCAGGTTCCTAATGGAGTGAGGGACCATCTCCTGCTGGCACTGCAGCTGCTTCAGGACAGGGATGGGATGAGGGGTCCACAGCTCAACTGACATCCTGGACGGGGCACATCATTAAGTCTTGCAGGGACACAGGAGATGCTCCTGGGAGCCATGTCTACCCAAATTAAGGAACAGAGCTGGGGAAGTCCTGGTCCTGCAGACATCCAGGTCATACTACAACTTGCAGACAGCTTTCCTTTTGGTGGAAACAAGGGTGACAGGACTAAATGTGTCATTGGAGCATACCCAGCTCTGAGCTGAAGATACGCATGACATAGCCAGGACATCAGGGTAGCTCAACCCTGTGTAGAGTTCAAGATATAACAGGTGGCTCTGACAGTTTTACATTTTATTAAGATTTTTCATTTTCCAGTCACTCATAATGTTGCCAAATTTTGACCATTTGGAGTAAAGTTTTCCAATCCAGGTGTTTGCCTCAGGCTGAATTATTTCAGATGGGGTGGGGAGGAGAATTTCATTTAGAGCTGTTCTTCGTGGCCAAGAGTCAGGCTGAGGGAAAAGGCTTATGTGTAAAAAAATGCTGTGCCTTTTTCTTTGAAATTCTCAAGTGCTCTGTGAATGAAAAGCAGTATATGTGGGGGAAAAGCAAGCAGACAAGGAAATGAGCTCTACAGTGACAACTCAGGTTGATGTAGGGAGAGGGGTGCCGCTAGTGCTGTGTCCCCAGGGTCAGTACTGGGTCTTGTCTTACTCAACATATTCATCAATGACCTGAATGAGGGGGCAGAGCGCACCCTCAGCAAGTTTGCTGATACAAAGCTGGGTGGAGTGGCCGACACACCAGAATTCTGCGCTGCCATTCAGCAGCAGCTGGACAGGCTGGAGAGTTGGGTGGAGAGGAACCAAATGAAATTCACCAAGGGCGAGTGTAGGGTCCTGCACCTAGGGAGGCATAACTCCAAGCAACAGTACAGGCTAGGGGCTAGGGGTTGGCCTGCTGTTGGCTGGCAGCTCTGTGGAGAACAACCTGGGGGTCCTGGTGGATAGCAAAGTTAAGCATAAGCCAGCAATTTGCCCTCACAGCCAAGAAGGTTCAGTTCAAGACAGACAGGGAACTGCTAGAGAGTGTTCAGTGGAGGGCTATGAGGATGATGAGGGGACTGGAGCATCTGTCATATGAGGAAAGGCTGAGAGAGCCAGGGCTGTTTAGCCTGCAGAACAGAAGAGTGAGTAGGGATCTGATCAACACTTACAAATATCTAAAGGGTGGGTGCCAAAAGGATAGGTCCAGCCTCTTCTCAATGATGCCCACTGACAGGACATGGGGCAACAGGCACAATCTGGAACACAGACAGTCCCACCCGAATATGAGGAAAAACTTCACTGTGAGGGTGACAGAGCCCTGGGACAGGCTGCCCAGGGAGGCTGTGGAGTCTCCTTCTCTGGAGACATTCAAAACCCGTCTGGACATTGTCCTGTGCAGCCTGCTGTAGGTGATCCTGCTTTAGCAGGGGGGTTGGACTAGGTGATCTCCAGAGGTCCCTTCCAACCTCCACTGTTCAGCAATTCAGTGATTCTGTTTTGGATTCTCTGATGGAGGACCGGGATGGGGTGACATGGCACAGGCAGTGTGCCATGACTAAAACTGGGAGAATGAGGCTGGAAAACGCAGACTTTACAGATTGGGGCTGAATTGCTGAGACTGGGGAAAGTTTGCAGTGGGGAAGTCCTGAGGAGTGATGCAGTAGAGGGTTAGGACAACGGCAACTGTGCAAAGGTTTAGCATCCAAGGCAAGGCACTAGTCCATAGCCTGGACTGGGTATGTTCCTAAATTTCACCAGCCTGCTGCTGTCAGTGTTTGTGTGAAACCACTGATGACAGCGTGTTTCATCTCCCACGTACCATCAGAGGCTCTCACTCTGCAGGTGTGGTCCTTTAGCTCCCTCGGCAAATCTCAACACCGTGGTGTTTACCCTACTGATAAGTCATGCAGATGTCATGCAACCTTAGTTAACTCCCTTTAATTTTGTCTCTAATTGCACACACATACATAGTGCTGTGCACTAAAATGACGTGTTGCATCTGGCAAGCACCCATTCGATCTGTTATTTTCCAGTATATTCTTGTACATTCATATACCATGCTTTTTGGATCTTGGGATATTTTGTTCACAGTATTTTCTGTAGTGATTGACACTGCAGTACAAGGACTCCCCAAATCTTAGTTCATTCATTGTAGCAAAACTTCTTCGTTATATCACAAATTATCATCGTTTGGCAACTGGGCAGCCAAGTCAGCACTGCAGCTGCCCAGTTTGAACCCACCAGGACTTGAATTTTCGGAGCACTTACTTTATGGTATGATGCTGTGAATCACCAAAGCATCCCTCTCCCTGACTCAGGAGACTGAGAGCTCAGCACTTCTGCAAACCAAACTGCTGGGCTTGGAAGTCAGGCACCTAGAAGATAAAAAAGACACAATTAGATCCCGTCTGTGAAAAGCTTGGCTGAACAGTATTCCCCAGTGCTCTGGAACAAAGGAGGAGATAGGATCCAAGTATGTAATTTTGTACTTTCTCATTCCTCATTCACTCCCAGCTTTTGTAATGGCATGAAGTGGAGATCCTGCTGCAGTCATGGAGTGGATCTGATCTGTGTACTGAAAGGCAGAGCTGCGTGGAAAAACACTGTCTGATCATACAGCAGAAACCGTGTCTGCATAATACATGTATGTGTGGGGGCTGAGTTAAGGTGGCAAAACCAATCTTAAATTAGCATTTTCTAATGTCGGTATGTTGTTCTGCCAAGCTTATTAGTATTCCATCAAAGCGGGGTCCTGATTTGTTTTGGAATGAGGTGTATTTATCCTAATTCTGTGTAGAAAGCAGCCACTTCTATCTTTCTTACTAAATATTTTTGCAAATGGTAGGGTGCCCTTCTCTTGACAATCCCCTCTAACTTGGGCTCAGCATTTGAAGATGATAAATGCGCATCAAGCTCAGCATTTCTGCCACCACCTACCTGCTGCTTTGGCTCTTGTTTCATTAGAATTTCAGCAATGTGCTGGTTCATGGCAGATAACCTCCTCTCCCTCCTCGGGCTGTGAGTGAGCGTGTGTGTGTAGGGGGTGAGGGAACGGGTGCATTTCTCATCTCCTCAGCATTTATTACATTCCTCTTTCTCTGCCTCCTCTGCAGCAATAAATCAATGCTACTTGTTATTGTCTACTCCTTGGGCAATGTCTTGCGGGGAGGAGCGGACTTTCCTGGCTATAATGTTATATGTTTTATCAAAAGATAGAATACAAGTAAATAACTAAAGTAAACCAAAGTCCTGGTTTTGCAGATTTTGAGAGGGAGGACCCTATCCTGGTCACGCTGGCTAAATCACCCATCATGGCAGACACACTTTACCCCGTGCAGGCTCCAGTTACTGACCCCCAGCATTACACTGCCTGTGTAGGCAGGAGAGGGCAAATGTGTTAGTGGGGAGATGTTTCTGCTTCTATTGCAGGAAGGAAAATTTAGGGCTTCTAGTGTTACCGACTTTTTCCCGCCCACAGGAAGCTCCAGGGCTGGGATGCTGGGTGCACCGTTCCTATACACATGCTGAGATGGGTGCACACTCCTTTGTGCTTCTGGAGTGGGTCAATAGCAAGTAAAGACCTAAAACCAGGTTGTGAATGGAGAAAATACAACCTGATTATTGTTTGCTCTGACAAGAACAGAGGCAATGGTGCCTGGAGAAGCTGTAAATCAAGAGCAACATCACAGTGAGCCTGTGGCTTGTAGCAAATCCCCAGAGAAACTGCCCAGGAAAACCTCTGCCTTCTGGTTCATTGTCTGCTTTCTAATCACAGCAGTGTTGTCTTCCACACAGGTTTCCTGATTTTCTACAGGGGAAAAAAAAAGGGCCTTCCAACATGCCTGGCCTAAGAAGTAGGGATTAGATATTCCCCCTCTCCATTGAGAAGTGGTCAGCAACAAAACTGGTGCAGTGGAGAAGCGGGTATGACAGGCAGATGGGAGCCTTCTGGAATAGAGGCATCTGGTCCAAATCCTGAAGCCCCCCCAAAAAGCCTGACACAGTTGCTTAGGCGTCCAGGACCAAATTAAAGAGACAGGTTTAAAGCCAGGGTTGCATCTGGGATTTTTACTTCTTTAACCCCTTCCAACATTAACTGGAGTAACTCATCTGGGGATCATCATGCAGGATTTACTGAAGGGTCTCTGCAGTCAGGCTCTTAGTCCGAAGTGCAGAACACACACCCACCCCCCCACCCCCCCCCGCCCCGACACATTAGCATGTTTTTCTTGTGGCTTTGTAGACATATTTTACATTTTCTTTCTGCAGTTGCAAAGGCAAGGAGCATTGGGTCCCCCCAAGCAAGAAATGTACTTTATCAACTCAGTTTGTCAGCAGCGGCGGTGCTGCAAGCATGCACACACACGCACCTCTTTCTTCATGTCTTCCCTAAACTTTGCCTTGTTTTTTATTAAAATGGCTGCCTCGAGCTACTGACGAGTGGTGCCTGTAACATGAGATGTGCAGGGCATGAAAGATCCCACCAACTTCGATAGATGCTCAGACACTTTCTCCTGCTCTGATTCTGGCTGTTTCCTACGGGAAGGGTCTTCTTGCCCCCATCCCTGGTTTTCACAGGGGCACACGTGGGTCATGATGCGTCTTTCAGACCCTTCAGGGCAGGTGATGTCCTTGCATCACACTAGGCTCAGGCATTGCTGACATCCCTGCCAGGGGGACTGCTGCATTGCTGACTGTGCCAGCCAACACACGGCTCATGTGGTGCAGAGGCAAGCCTGACGTGCAGAAATGATCCAGCTCTTTCATGTGCCTCTCCAAGGCTCCAAAACACAAGTGATGACAAGCAGATAAAAAAGTACTACATGCAGAAAGGGGAAGGGTTTTTTTCTCTTCTTTGCTTGTTTGCTCTTCTTTCCTAAAAAAGGTCTCCTCTGCCTTCAGGCAGTTATCAAGGGTTGGACTCGTGTTCCAGTAGACATCAGGTGGATTTACAAATACAACACAGCCTTTGGGAGAAAGCTCTGATTCAAGAGCTCTCCTCAACCCATGACATGGTGATGGGGGGCTGGGAAGGGAGAACATGATATAGAAATAGGAGAAGAGCAGATTAGGCACAAATGGGTTTAGCTTGGGAGCCAACTGGCTTTTGAGGAAGCTGTGGCCACTGCCGAGAAGGTGAGTTCCTCTAAGCGCAGCTCTGTCCTCTCTTGCCTGCTGCACCTGCGGCTCTCCCAGGTGTCCACATCCTTGAAACTCACCTATTTGGGGAACTGGGGGCTTCTCTCCCTGCTGAGCACTGCATTGCAACTCAGTTTCTCTCTGGCTACAGGAGCTCACTGAGACAAGCGTCTGCGTAAGACAGAATGAATTATCGACAGCCTTGCTATCTTTACACATCTCATTTTTCCACAACTCTCTCACTTGCTGATTATAATTGCCCTTTAATTGCTTGTATAATTTCAATTACATAACAAGTAAGCTGCACAGTAGCTGCCAAAAGTATCTGTTCAGTTCTTTTTGTTGTTTTTGTTTCCCCAGCCATTGATTGAGTTTAAGTAACTCCACAACTCTGATTGCCACAAGTCCTGTGAGAGCAATGAGCTCATTCAAGGGATGGACTTTCTCCACATACTGTCTGCTTACTTTAGGCACGAGCTTACCAGTTTCCCCTGTAGAGATTGTTATTTAGATCTGGTAATGCTGACCAAACATCCTTAATGTGGACAAAAGGATTTCAGGGTTTATGCAATCAAATGCTGTAGGCACATCCAGCAGTGTGAGTGCAAGCAAGAGCCAAGAGCAGACTGTTCATCACTGTCACTAGTGCTGTCTCTGTTTTACGTGCCAGCTCGATGCTGAACTGAAACAAGTCTAGGATCCTTGCAAAGTTGAGATGCAGATAGGACCAGCCCTTCTCAAGGGCTTTTAAGGTGCTCAGGGTAGGGTAAGATCAGATACTGGGTTATATTGAGAGAATTTGCTTGCATAATGCAACAGTTAAATAGTAAGTATAAGCTTTCAGTGGAGGTTCTGGAAGAAAGCATGGATGATCTTGGGCAAGCTTGCCATGACTTTTTTTTTTCCCCTGGGTAAAAGAGAGGGACAATGGTAATGGGGATGGCAATGGGGATGGCAATGGGGATGGCAATGGCAATGGCAATGGCGAGTCTCATTGGAGACTCTCCCGTACTTCTGTTGCACAGGAGGGTTGAACTTGGAGGTAGAGAGTATTGACTGTTTGGTCAATAAGGAGCCCTTATGGAGCCTTCTTTTCTGAAATGTCACATTGGATGGAGGTAGTTTTCTCCAAGAAGCAGTCTGACAATGATAACTAGTTCAGGACTGACAAGACAATCCATGGCTCAGAAAAAGGCAGCAGGTGTAATTAAGAAATCCTGTGAATGAACATATGTGGGCTGTTTCCAGAAGTCACAGTTTTAGAATAAGGTATATAAATATAAGCATGTTTAAAATCTTCAAGTAAGAAACCTTGGACTACAGAGGCTATTTTAATCTTGCTTTGCATTCATGCTTGTTTGTTTTCTTTAAGGTTTATATATTGTCATATATGTCATATATGTAAATACAAAACTGCACCTCTTAAATAAGGTATGGCTCCTTTAAACTGCATTTCGTTCTTTCTGTTAATGTAAGCTGGGAGCGTAAGAGGTACTGGAGGATACACAGCATGGGAGGCCCCTGATTTAAACAGCCGTGTTGTTTAACATATGTTTATTTGGAAATGTAACTTCTATCATTTTTATTAGAGCAGGAAAATGGTGGGTGATCCACTCTTTTGTATTTATTTATTATTCAGTTTATGTCAGATTCTACTGTATTCCAGAAACTGGAATTAAATGAAAAGTGAAGAGGACATTATTCCTAAAGTATATTTGTTTAAAAAGGATGCATTTGTGAAAATGAGTCAATTGAATTGATCTGGCAACCTGGATCTTCAAAATTTCAGATGAATATATCTCATTATCTCACCCCAGAGACTAGAAGAGGGAAACAAATTCTCCCAGTTCTCCAACTCTTAAACATACTCTCAGCTGAAAGTGAGTAAGATATTGGACTGAACTTCTTCCCTCTATCAAATATCCATGGTCAGTTTGTCTGGAGTGCAGATTAAGTGTCCCATGGATGCGCAGACTTGAGCTGGCTTGGGACAGTGTGGTTTATCAGTCCATCTGCAGTGTCATGCGAAGGAGGCGTTAGGATTTTCAGACCACAGAGGGTTTGGGAGATCCCTGATTGTGTCTGCACAATTCTGAGCCTAAGCTAATAAACTCTGTGGGCCCCAGCCTGCTCTGGGATGTGCTCTTGTCTGGAGGACATGCTCTGCCTAGCAGCTTTTACTGTCATTGTTATTAGGATTGCAGTCCAGAATATCCTCATGGTAGTACCAGAGGTAATGTGGAGGACACCTGAGCTGAACAAACAGAGCAAACAGTTTTGCTTCAAGAGCCAGTTGAATGCACCCATAGATTCTGCTTAGTGGTTGGTTTTCACAAATTCAGCTGTTTTTTACCTTTCCCCAAAACTTGTTAAGTGAACTTGAGTGCTTTGGACAAAAAAATATCCTTTTCTTATAACTCAAACCATGTGATTGAATGTAGCACATTTAGGCTTTAATGTATGTGAATCACAACTTTAGATAGGCTTATTTTAAAAATAAACCAAATTCCAATTTAAAGGGAAAAAAAAATAGTTCCACTTGCATAATTTTCTATTTTCCTATGGGCAGGTTCTGGGCTTGCAGGAATTCCCAGAGGACATGCTTTGCTCTTTCTGCCCATGTTCTGTGCCCTACTGGCAACTTTTTTCCTTCTGTCTTCTTTTGCTTTAGGATATCATGAAAACCATGGAATTCCAATAATGGGATCTATATGGAGGCTGGGGAAAAAAAAAAAAAGGAAAAGAAAACAAAAATAAAAGGACAGTTTAAAAAATTGAGAGTCAGAATTTTCCATGCTTGCCCCCTACAAGACCATGCATTCTTCATCAGAAGCCATTTCTCTTTCACTATAGACCCTTTCCTGGAGGGAACATTTGATTTTCTGACCTCTCTAACATATCTTCTCTCTCTCCTTCCCTTCAGTGGCTAGCAGATTTGGCGGTGGATGGTCAGAAATACTGAATGATTCCAGCTTCCCTCAGGAAATGGAAACAAAAGCAAACCTATCCAGACATTTTAAAGTCTTGCAGAAGTAGCAGGAGTTTTAAGGCGGGGTTACTTAACCTGTCTGAATTGAGACTCTCTTCCTTGACATAAATCAGGAAAGGAAAACCTCAACCTTTTGCTAATTTGGGTAGGGCTTTGATGGTAATTTGCCTAGAGAGATTAAAGTGGTACAACATGAAATAACAGAAGCGAAAATTAATGGAGCTGTAAATGGGATTTGCATCTTGCAGGGCTCCCACATATGGTTCAAATTCAGTGCTTCCTCTGTATCTGACAGCATTCATACAGCAAGAATGCTTCTGAGGAACCGCTACTGCACCCTCCATGAAATCACGGAGAAGAAAACCTCACTCCATAGTGTCTGTTCACCATTCTTTCTCCTCCCGTGGTGACTCTCTGTGGTTTTATTTGTGCTCTCAATTAAACACAGGTCTGAGTTTGCTTTTGTAAAAAGACTTGTTCGTCATTCATGGTACACGGCCAGCAATGGAAGGTGCTGTTTGAAGAAAGCAGGTGAGGTCAGTTAAGTTGCTTACAAATGGACACCAAAAACTGTCTGAGATGCTGTGAGACAGCAGATGTGTTCAGGCTGTGTTGACAGATATGACTCACTATCTTCATGAGGAACCGTGATGAGGTTTCAGCATGCAACATGAATGGAAAACGTGTGAGTTGTAATGCTCATGAGTTGACCTGTTGCTAGGCTCATTCTTCACCTTGTAGACAGAAGCTACAATTCCTGATGAGCCTATGCCAACCGTTGACCAGCAGGTTGTCCTTGCAGGAGCTCTGAGTAAGCAGCATGTATCACATTGACACAAACCTGGCAGGAACTGAGCCAGATATGAACCTCACTGACATAGTGAATTCATGCATAAGTATTAATCTGTCTTTAATTTCTCTGTTTCCATTGCACATAATTATAACCATGGGCATGAACAGTAAGTTATTGCCCTTGCAATGAGTCTGACTTTTTCATAGCTATGCTTAATTGTTGCCGGGGTTCCCTGTAGTAGCATTAGCCTGTTTAATATTACATGGCATGAGAAAATTAAATGATCAATATCAGGTTAAGAGCACTCAGTTGTTCTTTCTTTGCTTTTGTAATTGCTGGTGTGACGGGAAAATAATTACTATGTTGAGTTTATTGCTATTCTCATTGTCCTCTGTTGGTGATTTTGTTGTTCGACTGTGGACATGTCTGATTTAAATTGTCTATAATATTGTTGTCTTTGAAGGAAATAGAAAGGAAAGGGGAAGGGAAAGGAAGTAGAAGAAATTAAAGACTGATCTAAGATTAACATAGTGTTTACTCTAGCTCTTGGCAAGATCTGTTTGTAAAAGGAGACTCCCAAAGCAAAAATCATCTAGAGTGGATTTGTTTAAAGTGACACTGTCAACTTAAATATCATGCTTCAAGATTTTTTTTACTCCATGTTGTTATAAGTAACACCCAAACCAATTATATCCCGCTAATGCCGTTGGAACACTTTGGATTATTACAGCTGACAGACTAGAGAAAAAGTACTTCTCTATTTTTTGGTTTGTTTTCACTGCAACCGATAGCACTCTGTCCATGATCACCAACTCCTGTGGAAAGCTTACACACAAGAAAAGCCACGTAAGTTTGGGCCATGCCCAAATCTTCTGTAATTTCTCACTGAAATTAATTCATCAACAGCTGATTTTTTTTTTTTTTAATTTTGTCAATTCCCTCTGTGTACTTTCCCCTGTACTTTTCCCTCTGTGCTCTTTGCCATTGTTTGTATAGCTTTTTAAATAGAGGTTCAGGAGAGAAAAAAACACCACTAATGGATTTAGAAACAAGATTCGTAAAGCCAGTAAGGGCAGTAGAAAAAAAACAGAAATCCCCATCAGTCCTCTGCAGGGAGCAGGTCCCCTCGGGTCCTTTGCGTTCAGCCATGCGGAGGCAAAGCCAGTCGCTAGTGAAAAGGTGCCTACTGCCTTTAGAAGCCAGTGGGAGTGGGCTGATAAAGAGATCCCTTTAACCATGATGCCTACAAGTCACTGGTGTCAGCGTTAAGACATCCTGGGAGAGAGAGAGAAACAAAACTGGTTATTCGCTGCCTTTGTTTAGCTGCCTTCGGAGGTTTCAAGGGAGCTGAATACAAAGACACTGTGGCATATGCCAACTGTTGACTCTATCAAATAATAAAGCAATCCCAGTGGGTATTAAGAAGCGTGGAATCATTCTAATGAGTCTGGCAAAATCTCATTAGGATGAACAGCAGGTGATGACAAAATATTTGCTCTGTATGCAAATGACTTGTTTCCTTCCCTGTCTACACACGGTTGCATGAGCGCTCAGAATAGGAGCTGTCAGATAATTACTCACTGGAGTAAAGCACTGCTTATGTGGTGGCTGCATCAGGGGCAAAAAATGGGAACAATGCTGGAAAACAGCTGTGCTTTTAGGGTGAGAGTACCCCTGCATCACCAAGCTCTCAGCCTCCTACTTGCCCAACAGACAGCTTTGCTGAGCATCCAAGCAATCCAGCCTCTCTAGAAGTGCCTTCAAAGCAAGGACAGATGGGCTGCAGGCTGTCAAAACTTCTCCAAGAGCCATGAGCATGCAAGGCATGATGGAAGGGGATGCAAGGGGTGTGCTGAATAATGAAGATGAGAGAAAACATGGCAGTTCCTGTTGACAGAGGTAGGTTACCTGCATAGACCTGAGTCTGATCTGTCCAGCTCTGCTAATCAAACAGGAAATATCCATCTGCAGGCTCAGATACTGCTGTCTGCACAGTAAATCACTGCTTCACCCCCTTCTGCTGCCTTAACATCAGGCTACGCAGCCCTTGATAACCGTTCACTTCCTCGTGGTGTTTCTGGCATAGCATGCTTCCATTCTCTCCCGAGTATCATTAATAATGCTTCATACATTTGTTTTTAATCATACTGGTATTTATTTATTGCTGCAGTTCTGTTCCTACTCCTCGTACGTGTCAGAGGCAAAATTCTTGCCTGGGGGAGATGGAAGTCCCCCAAGAGCCCCATTCTTCTGTGTGTGCTGGAGGAGAGGAGGACAGGGCAGTCAAGTCAAAGGACATTCCAGATTAAGTAACCCAAGCCATGCAAACACAAGTGTTCCTACAGATCTCTCCAGCTCCTGGCAGTCAAATACCTTCACTATAGTTTCCCCATGTAATTGTGGTTTGCTCTCAAAATAGGAGTCAGGAATGCATTTGAAGCCTCCCTTCTAAAAACACCCCTAGGATCCCCAGGGCTGTACAAAACTTCCAGCTTTGAAAGGCAAAGGACCATGTGTACGGTGACCCTGTGCTCCCAACATGCTCTTCAGCCCTCACCTGTAGATGGTTTGCTACACGCTGTCCATCAGAAGGAATTAGTAAGTTGATTATGGGAGAGAGCCCTTTGCTTTCCTGTTGAAGCCCTGTGCAGGTGGGGGGAAAACAGCATGTTAAAGAGCAGGTATTTGTCTCCTTCACCATCCATCACCATGTGCAGCCCAAATGTTATGGGTGGCAAGGAAAGGGGACCAGTCCCCTAAACTGTGCTCTACACAAAGGAAAAAAAAAAAGTATTAGGTGAGGCTTTGTGTATATTAAAATGAGTTATTATCTGGTTTTAATAAAAATAATTGGTTAAAATTATTATTAATAATATTAAATGCTAATTATGTTAGGGGCTTTTTAGTCTATATATCTTTATCAGAAGCTTCTTTCATCTAAATACCTTGCCAGGTAAAGTTAATATCATAATTTCTTCTTTCATAAATTTGGGAATTCTAGAAGAGTCACCTAATATATCAGCAAAAGAGCTGGAAAGCAGTGTCTAGCCCTCCCAGATCAAGACCTGGCTCATTATCATTCCTATGGATCTGGGACCTACAGAGCCACCAAAACACCTTCTGCTGTTGGAGTTTTTCAAGAATAAGTTGAACAAACATCACCTGGGGTGTGTTTGTCTCTCTGAGCCTAGGGACTGGCAACATCATCCAGACCTCTAGCCTAGAACTGGATGATTGGTATATCCTATATGGTATTCGTCTTACATTTAATGATTGTATTAAACTGAGGTCTGCAGTCGAAGTGATGCCAAAATGACAGTGGGCCAAGAATCACATTAAGCATTAAAATGCAGGCTCGGCGGGGTTTGCAGGGCAGTGGAGCTTGTTCTCACGGTTGGGTTACGCAGGCTGAGGTAGCTTGTTCCAACCCAAACTGACAGCAGTGCGCAGGGACCACAGCCTTCTGGTTCTGTTTAGCAGGTTTTGCTGACCAGCAAAAAAGTGATGGAAATCCCAAGCCCTCAGAAAGCAGTAGCTCTTAAGCAACTACTTTTTCTTTTCCCCTTTTTTCTTTTTTTTTTTTTTTTTTTCTAAGTAGCCAAACAACTGGGTGTTTGTTTAGTGAGACTGATTGCAATGAGAAAAACTGTGGACAGCAACGGCAGTGACTCATTTCAAGCTAGAAACGTCATCTGATGTTAGAGGTGGCCTGTATAAACTGACCAATGGTCATGCACATGGTGATCCCAGACATGAAGTGCTCTGAAAAAAACTCCTGTGGATCCCTCCCAACCCAATATGGATAAGAATGCATCAGGTTTGGCTCCCTCTACCCAAAGCAGCCCTCCACCACGCCCAAAAGCCTTTGTGTCCTCAGACTCATGCTCTAACAGCACACCTCCAGGTATGTGAAGCATGTTTGGGGGCATTCTGCAAAAACATCACTTAGATGATCTGAGGTGCAGCCATCAGAGTAGCTCACACACTTCATACTGAAAAACAGAAGTAGAAAGCAGTATTACTCTCTCAGGACCGCAGGGAGACCACATGGGCTTCAGAGGAGATCCAAGACCAAGCAGCATAGGCAAGAGAGAGCAAGTCCTAAGCAGTATATACTGCTTGGCCTTGGCAGCAGGCCTGGTCTTTTTTTTAATCAGCAGAGCTATAATTTCATAGAGACTATGAGGACAGTTCACTCATGCAGAGGTATCTAATGCTATCTGAGATGCTCAAGCATATCATGTATGGCTTTTGCTTGTTCCTTCCAAAATAAAAGTTACACATTAGACTTCTGTAGTATCTGGCATGTTGCAGAGATCTCTTGGGTACCCTCAGGGAACCAAAAAGGTACTACAAGCCCATGTTTAAGGAACAAGACCTCCTCTGTGTCTCTGCTGCAAGGTCCAGTTGCCTAAGCTCTCATTTGAGTTTTCACAACCTGAAGTGAGCTCTGTGCTTTAGCTGCTGGGCGAGTTTGCAGTTAATAGCAGCAAGTGCACATCCCCTGCAGCCTCCGGGGTGTCTGTAGAACAGGCCTACCCTGAAGAAATGATAAATACCTCCGGCTAGTTTCATTGCTCCGGCAGGCCAATGGCAGTGCTGCTCTCTTTTGTAAAATCCTTTGAGACCTAAGGTATTGTTAACACACTGGTCATGTAAAAAGAGGCTGTAGGTGGGCATCCCTTTTTTGTGGGTTCAGAGGGAACAGAGAGATCCTGTGCATTTGTCCTAAGAAGTATTCTTGTGAAAGCTGGGGGAGGAAAGAGGTTCTCTTTGATTTCTTCATCCTCAGTCTCTCACCTTTGAGCTCCCAGAGCACTTAATTTTTCTGTCCCTTTTTTATCCAGTCCCAACCACAGCCTGCAAATTCCTGACCTGCCTTTCCCATGCCCACCTGCCCTTCCCAACGTGTCTTGGGCACTTGTCTCAGAGTTCGTTCAATTCTACCTCTGCTGTACCACCCTCTTCCAAACCTCTGTAACTTTATTTTTCCCCTCATCTCCCATCGTTTCTACCTACCCCCTTCAACCTTGACTGTCCCATGCCCTCAAAGTTAGAAACTTTGTACCTTCTGCAGTTTGCTTCTCCTTGAGGCCCATCCCTCTACCTCCATCCTGTAGCTATCCTTGAAGGGCTCCATTGCTGCTCTCCCCTCTGCCAAAGTAAACATGTGACACACTTCCCCTGTCCCTGGCTTTCCTGGGAACTGAAAACAGAACGTGCCAGTGCAGAAAATGGTGACTGTAATCTGGGGATGAGAAGTGCTATATCAAGACTTACTTGTCGTTCCATGTTTGTTTAAGATAGGCCTTTAGGAGATTGGACTGAGTCGTAGCATCTCCCCAGCCATCTTTCTGTGGACAAACTGCATGGTTGTTACCCACCTAGTGCTGGTTGGTTGCAAACTGGATGATACAAGTAACTCCAAAGTAGGCAAGAAAAAGTTCTTAAGAAAAGAACAGCAGCCAAAGGGATGAACACAAGAGCTTTTTTTGTACTTTTTTTTTTCCTCACAGTTCTCAGTGTAATGCTGAGTGTGCTCTTCAAATGTCTGACTGACAAATGTCCTTTCACTTTTGCTTTTACTTTACTTTAAGTATCTCAGAAGGCAGATTATTCTGCTTTCCTGTTTTTCTCCTTTCTCTTCCTCTTTGCATAATAAATCAAAGTGTTAACCACCGGCTTACATAAGTATTTTTGTGGAACGCAGATTCATCCTGTATTTCAGCCCATGCTGGTGCTGAGGCACTTAAGCTAGTAGTCTAATTGCCCTTAGATACCCCTACTAATCACCGGAGAAGGACAAGCACCGGGAGCACTTTGCCTCAGGCTGAAACTCCCTTTAGATGTGTTTATGTCCCTCTTATCCCAGACCCAAATCTACCTGAGGCCAAATGCAGGAGGTGCATTTTGCTGCATGGTACCTTCTCCTCACAGGAACTTTTTCCTCAGCAGATCCCTAAGTCTTGATGAAGTTGGACCACAGGTGGTTTCATACCCTATAAATGTCAGCACTCAGTTTAGCACCTTCACTTTGCAGGTGCTTGGGTTTTTCAGAAGCAGGTGTATCTCTCCAGATACATTTCTTTCCAGGGACAAACCAATAGGAAATCAGGAACCTGGATGTGGTGTTATCTTTGTGAAAGTGGCCCTGTGCACACATTTTTTTTGCCCTAAACTCTGCATGCCTACTCCACAGGGCACGTTTTACTTCTTCCTGGATGATAAAGCATCAGAGATGTCTTTGAAGCCTTTGACTTCAATGTAACTTAATTAAAATTAGGGCCTTCACCTTGATATAGAGCTAAAAGGTTTCTACTTCAGCTGAGGGATTATTTGAGAGTTATTTTTTTTCCCTCTGATTTCCACTGTCTCCAGAGAAGACAGAAAATTAAACTGTTTGCTATAGACTTGTCAACCTTATGCTACCACACACAATATTAAGCAGCACTGGGAACAATAACTTACCGGATTGTGTCCTGTAAAGGAGCAGTATAACTCTGGATGCTGTATAATTCAAATTTACGCAAACTTCAGCAAAATTTTTCTTTCACTGATCATAGAAGAACAAAGCATCTACTCTTTCACATTAAAAAAATCGCCCCTTCCTGGAATCCCAAGTCTAAAGTGTTTTTACTGTGAAAAAGAGCTTCATGGTAATGATAGCAGAATATCAGATTGCCAATTCTTTATAACAGTCCTCTGTTTGGCTTCTGTCTACTTCTTAACAACATCTAGTGAAAGGCTGAATGGCTTCCAGAGACACCTTTAGTTCACACATTAAGAATGTTTATGCCTCTCAAGTGGTCAAATTAAGCTGTATCAAATGAACCGTATGGACTTGATGTAGATTCTAAGGCCCTCTTTAAACTGTTGTGTGTTCGTGAAACAATGAAAGCTGAATAAACATTGCCAAAAGAATTTCAGAGAGGATTACTTCAAATGTTTAACTAAACTAATTTCTGCCACGGTTGGTTTCCATGGGCATTCATTTGATCTGGCAGAAATGCTCTGTCCTTAAGCATTTAACCAAAGTCTGACTTAAGACTTGAGTTTGTTCTGTCAGGGAAGGTAAACGATGATTTTTCCTCCCATGATCACTTGTACTGAACAGCTTCATATCATGCCTCTTGGATAACAGGTATCCAGCAGCCAAGCTAGGAACTCAACATTGATTTGGACATGGTGATTGGAGCATAAGTACTCACTCAAGAAGGCATTGAATTAGTTACTGATGGAACATTATTTGGCTGGGTCTTAGACACAGTAATTCTGTATGCATAAACTGTTTTTACAGGCCATAATAGCCATCTCAACTTTAGACTTTCCAAACTAAAGATGGCTGGACTCATGACATCTCTAGGTGAAATCATTGACATTACACCAAGTTTTGAGGTCAACAAATAAATAAATCTTCCAGGGTGATCTGCTGAACTGATCTATCTGTCCACACAAACTCCATCTTCACTCCACTCTGCAAAGTCTTAAGGAAAGCCATGAAGATATAAGGTAGGAATATAGAAGAATTTAAATAAAGAGGGAAAAGACTGGCTGCAGTGAGGTTATCCAGTCCCTTCAGGATAAATAGTCCTTAGCCTCTATTCACTAGAAGTGTAAACCTAAAATATAAAATGAAAGTATAGTGAGTTTAGAATCTTTGTTTAATCCTGCCACAAAGCACAATACCTTTGGCTATGGAGGAGGTTTCTAGGGTATGCTGTCAGATATCCATGAGTGCATTAGTTACCAGTATCCCAGGCTGCCTGGAGAGATGCTCTGTCCCCCATTTAGCTGTGATCACGAGAGGAACCCAGCCAGAAACACTTTTATTGATTACCTGGCATCAAGGGTGCTCATATGAAGGTCTTCAGTTCGGGCATTCGTGTATCACTTTCGTCTATGAGATATTAGAAGCCTAAACCATTGTCCTTCCTATGGTGGATATGAGTTCTAGATAAAGCCCAGTAATTTATTAACAATTTATTAATTTATGGACTTTTGGCCATGCAGCAAAATAGATCATTGATTCATGCTTTTGATCAGAGAGCAGCTTAAGGTTGTCTATGTCATGCTCCAGGGCAACTGGCTGGTCATGGCATGTCCCTACAGTGCGTCTACAGCACTACTTGGGAATATCATCTTTATTTATCTATCTAATGATGACTGTGTTTTGACAGACACTGCCAGTACATGCCTGGAGGGAGACCTGCTAAGCATAAACAGTAAATATTGATCCTCACGTCTCTTCCCTGAGCACACCTGCCAATCCATCACTAGTCTTCATCCCTGAGTTCTGATACTCCTCTTTGGCACCACACTTACATATCACAGAAAGAAATTACTCCAACTTGTGATCTTTGCACTGTACTTAACAACATCGGGAAGTAATCATGGCTAATTGTTATGGCTGTAATTCCAAACCTGACAGCTGGCAGAGAATCAGAGGTCTCAGTCACATTTGCTGAATGTCTCCCTAATATGTTCCACCAGATACTTTATGGCAGCGCTCTCTAAAGCCTTGCCCTTTGACTACTTGCATTTCTCTAGTACTCAGGTAGTTGCTGCCAAGGCTGTCCTCCTCTAGGGTAATTATTTGCACAGCATAATTTCTTGGAAGCACAGCTGGTGAATGTTGCTTTCATGCAGGCTGGACTAGATCTATGTAAAGAAGGGTTGACAGCGTAAAGATTTTAGAAGCATCTAGAGTGAATGGATAAACACTGGTTGTAAAGAAAAAGCAGGTGCCATCTGCTCCCACTCAAATAACTCCTGTTGACTTCAATGGGAGTGTGACGATTTTCACAGCCATTCTATTTGGTTTTCTAAAAATACTTTCTTTAGCATTAACAATGATTCAAAATTATAACCCCCAGAAGTCTGAGGGAGTTAGGGAACTGAAAACACTGGTGATGAAGGATGTATCCATTCCCATGAAGGTCAGCGGAACAGATCAGCTGCCATTTAAGAACTGTTCACATATCCCAGCAGCGGATGCCTGCACTTTTAGGTAGGCATCATTTTCTAATGCATCATTTTAGGTAGGCAACATTTCTAATGCATTTTCTAGGCATCATTTCTAATGCATTTTCTAGGCATCATTTTTAGGTAGGTAGCATTTCCTAAATGGCTTCGGTACTACGAGATCCGTTGTTGTCATCATACAATCCAGGATAGAGAAAGTCCCACCAAAGACACAATCGTGCCAGGGTTGTTGTGGTGGTTTGACCCTGGCTTGAGGTCAGATGCCCACCAAAGCCACTCTATGACTCCCCTTTTTAGCTGGACAGGGGAGAAAATATATATTGAGAGGCTTAGGAGTCGAGATAAGGACAGGGAGAGATCATTCTGCAATTAGCGGCACAGGCAAAACAGACTCAACACAGAATAAAGGAAAGAAACACTGCACACCCAGTGACACCAGAGTCAGGTAATGAGAAGTGCAACTACATCTTAAAGCCCCCCACCCCTCCCTTCTTAGCAGACTTCACTTTAGTCATGATTTCGCTCCCTTCTTCCCCCCTCCATTGTGGCACAGAGAATGGGGGTTTCAGTCAGTTCCTTGCGAGTTGTTTTCCTTCTTAGTGCCAGGCAGGGGAAGCATTACTCACATCCTACCCCTGCTGCATCGTGGGGTCCTACTCATGGGAGACAGTCCTCCACAGATTTCTCCAACATTAGGTCTTTCCCACGGGGTTTCAGCTCTTTACCAGCTGCCTCAGCGTGGCTCCCTTTCATGGGGTGCGACCTTTAGGCCTAGACTGCTCCAGCCTGGTCCCCCGCAGAGTCACAAGTCCCTCAGCAGACCTGCTCTGGCATGCGTTGGTCTCTCCACGGGCTGCAGGTTTTGCTGCATTTTTTCTGGCATGGGTTGGTCTCCCCGTGGGCTGCAGGTTTTGCTGCCAGGAGATTGCTCCAATGCAGTCTTCCCACGGGGTCACAGTGTCCTTCAGGTGTCTCCACCTGTTCTGGTGTGGGCTTCTCCATGAGCTGTAGATGGGATCTCTGCTCTCTGTCATCTTCCACGGGCTGCAGAGGGACAGCCTACTTCACTGTGGTCTTCTCCATGGGCTGCAGGGGAATCTTTCTCTCTGGTGCCTGAAGCACCTCATACCCTTTCCTCCCACCCCCTCAGTCCCACTGCTTCTTCCCTGGCCTTGGTGTCTGCACAGTTTCTTACGTCTTCTCACACCCTTTTATGGTGACAAAAAGCAGCTGCTTGTTGTTTTTTTCCTCCTAAATGTCATTCCCAGAGGTACAGTGACCACCACTGATGGGCTCGGCCTGTGGTCTGTCAGGCCTGCAAAGAGCTTTTGGCTGCCTCTTGCATAAGCCACCCCTGCAGACTCCCTCCTCCACCAGAACCCTGCCACGCAAAACTACAACAGCTGTGTAGAAACAGATGTGCCTCTCCCTGCCAGAGGTGTTGCCCCTTGGGAAATGCAGCACTACAGAAAAGTCTGACTACTCATGTTTCTTGGGCTGGCATCTTCCCTGGAAATCAGCAGGGGACCTCATCCTATACAGCTCTCCCTCCAACATGAGCACCTCAGCAACTTCAGAAAGGCCTGCACTACCTCTAGAAGGGACAAACACCACAACAAGGAAAACACTTCTGGTAGGTCACTGGGTGTCAGGAGATCTGCCTCCTGTACCACCAAAGTCAGAAAATAGCTAATTGTTTGACTCATCTTCTAGTGTCTGGGCAGATGAAGGATAACACGGTGAAATAAAACCACTGGCAGCTCCAGGACAGTGGAAAAAACCTGACTAGTTACCAAAGAGGAGTATGAGGGTGTGCTGGCTTGTTTTGCAAGGGCTGCTGCACTTAACATTGGCACTTGACCTGGAATTGCCCTGAAAAACATGAAATTGGTGCTCATTTCACTAGCAAAGCTGTGAAACCACATAGGCACTGCCATATATCATATCCAATTGTTTTCTGGTTGTGGAAGTGGCACATTTTCTAGCACAACACGGCTGTGACCTTGAGCCTAGAAGCCGAATTGAATCCAGCTACGGGCTCAGTGTACCACTGGAGAGTTTTACACAGAGCCTTTAGCCATGGCAGCCCTTTTAGATTCTTTGATGTGTGCACTGCATGAACCCAGATTACCTGTAGACTTGCCCTGCTACATTTGGGGCAGAGGCACCTCATCAGGTGTCTCAGGTGCCTGAGTCATCACTTCACAGTCTGCACGTTCAGCACCTGAGGCACGAGTGAGGTAATTCAAGGGCAGAAGAGGCTGAAGATAAGGCATGGGCACTTCATCATGTGTCTGAGCCTTTTAAGCTAAAACCTGCATATCGGCAGGTAACATATACCTCCCTTCAGGCAGATGCTGATGCTCTGAAGTAAATGGAGTGTGTGTGAGGGCAGAAGAAGTTAAACTGGTGTAACCAACCTGACACAATGAGAACACTTACAGGAGAATTCAGCAGGGTGCATTTTCCTCTAGATAAGATGTCATCTAGGAGATCAAACTAACTGATCTAATGACCCTCTCTTAAAGACCATGACTGTTAAAGCATGGTTCTGTCTTTTGGCTCAATGGCATGCATGCTGGCTGTGAGGGTGAAAGTAAACCTGATGGCCTCTACCAGCTGTAGTTGAACTGTAGTAGCCCCCCAGAGTTGTCCAAAGCTCCTTCTGAGGTAAAGCTTAAAAGCTACATGTTAGGAAGATAACAAAGCTCTATTCTCTGGCTTACTATATTGCCTCAAATTCCTATTGCCATTCCTTCCTTCCAGGCTCAGTCCCTGGCATCCGAATGAAAAGATGCTTATAGTATAAGGGTACAACACAAAGTGCTGGGGAAGTCTGAATCTGTGATGGCTTTCACAGGCTTAGGAGTGTCTGTCATGAACAAAGCTAAAAGGAAACCAAATCAACAATAAGTGCTTGAGATTTATGGGGGGTTTTTTTCAGGAGCATAGAGAAAGTGAGGAAGAAAGGAAAAACTTCTGATGCCTACAGCTCACCCGGTTCTATTCAGCATCTTCACATGGCTGTGAAGAGCAAAACACAGTGCACTCCTATGTTGGACCAACTAGGCTGGGCTTTGCCAGTGAAATTGAAAAAGATTAGAAGACTTCAAGATAAATAAGACAGCAGGAAAAAGTAATGAAGGAATTAAACTGACCTTCTTTAGAAATGGGTGAGACAGGGTAAACAGCGAGAGATCTTGTTTTGCTTTCATCCTGGAAAAAATAACATTTCTTCCTTCCCAGTTCAGCACAGTTGACTGATTTGGAAACAAATCTGTTTTCTCTGGAAAGATTTATTTGCCCAACAGACTTTTTTTTTCTTCTTCTTTTTTTTTTGGCAAAAAGCAATAGTTTGAAAGAACAAGGCTTGTCTTGTTAGCAGGTTTAAAGGGCTCAGTAATTAACTGGTACATTTGGAGGCATGGCATGCAGGATACTTGCTGCAACCTACTTTATTAGTGTCACAGGGAAGGGCTATGAAACAGGCAAGAGCTTTAAAGAACACTGTTTATTTCTCAGGTGGTATCAGGTATCAGAATTATTTGGTTATGAAGTTAAGTCAGAACGTTTGCTGAGGTAGGGACACTGGCACGACCTTTGAGAACATGCTTTCATCTGTGCCGTGCTTTCTCTCTCCCTCCCTTCCTTTCTCTCTTTCTTTCTTTTTTTTCTGTCTTTTCTAAGTTGAAAACAAAGCGACACTTATTTAGTCTGAGGACAGCATGCACTTTTTCACATCAGTCCTTTGCAATGCATAGTAGGTGCCTTCAAAGCACAAATTGACATCCTGTGATTTGGGGAAGTCAGTCACAAGGGTCATTTATCCCTGAAGTCATCTCCTTTTGGTGCACAGTGTGTAATGATGGTATTCACAGCCAAACCTCTCTTACTCCCTCACCCTTTTTCTGCTTCTTTTCCTCTCCTCCCCCCCTTTTTTTTTCCCCAATTTGGTATGATATTGCAGGCAATTGCTGGGTCAGAGCAAAATGTTGGTGGCTCAAAATAGGACTGTAATTCCATGCTGCAGTGGTTTAAGTCCTGGTGACTTGACTTTGTGAAGACCCGAAGATCTGCAGCTTGCAGTAACTGTAAGTCACATGGAGAAGTGCTCGGCGCTTCTGGGATACAGCTACTGTTAGCCCATCCTCTGAATGTATAAGCCAAAACACAGGCATCCCTATTTGGAAATACAAAGCTAGTGAGTCTCTTCAAGTGCCAAACAGACCCTTGTGGGAGAGAAAAGAATCTCTTCAAGCATATTTCTGGGGATGCAAGAGATAAATGTCTTGCAAAATGATGTCTCCTATCTCAAGGGCAACCTGAACACTGAAATCCCTCTGACTCCTACGCAAGGCCAGATTTGCCACTGTACCAAGATGGAAATGCAGTATTTCCCAACTTGGCAATTAACTTCTCTGTTCTTTTGGATACACACAAAATACTGGTTATAGACAAACACTTTCTGCCCTTGTACAGAATCCTTCAAATTAAGGGCAAGATTTGGCCCTAAATATCAGTGCACATTTATTGCTATACTCCTTTTTTTTCTGTCCCACCAAATACCATTTATCTTTAGGTTCTGCCTTTGTTGAGTATTAACAAGAATCTTGGCTCAGGGAAACATCCCAAGCGTCTGGGTGTAGGGGAGTACATGCACCAGTGTTGCACAGTACTTGGATGCGAATGAGATTTGTCAGAAAGCTCTATCCTCTTTCTCATTTAAAGGCCAGGTCATCAATTTTTAGCTTAATCCAGAGCCCAGGGGAACAACCTGGGAGGAAACTTGTGACTTGCTGAATCATTCGTTGTTTCTTCCTGATCTCCCCGCTGCCCTGGAGAAGGACAGAGGCATCTGCAGCAGTTCAGTTTTTCTAACAGCACCTTTTCGTGGTTACGCCAGTGCTAAAACTTTGGGACCACAGTGTTGCCTTTTCCCCAGCTCCTCACATGAGATCAGGGGGACAGAGCCGCCCCGTCTGCTGCCACTGGCACAGAAGACCCAGCCATGCAGCTCAGAGGTCAAGAGAGAAAGAGCCAGTTGCAAATTGGTACGATTTGCTTTCATGGTCTCCTCCCCAGGGATAAAAGAAGTGCAGAGGGAAAGGATTATATAGAAAAGATCAAAGTGGATAGAGAGGAATGAGTTAACAGGCACACTTCTCAAAAGAAATAATTCTCCTGACATCTCAAGGGATGGGTGAAGGGCATATTGCCTTGTCAGTTAAACGCAGCCGTTAGTTTCAAGCCCATACTAATTAGCCGGCTTAGAAAAACATGCTGCTCAGCATTTCTAAATGCAGAATACAGCCTCTGCCACTCCTCAGCACAGATATATTTGTCCACATCCTCTCAATGTGACATGCTGGTACAGAGGCGGCTTGGTTTGTAGTTAAAAGAGAACCTAGGATTAAACGAGGCTTCGTCCGGTATTTTTCTCACTTGCTACATCCAGGTCAGCCCAGGACAAACCACTAACTGAATAAGGAGTGGGAAGCCTGCTCCGTACCGGGATCCCATTTGCACCATGGAGCAAATTGCAGCAGTGCCAAGACCTGAGTCCCTTCCCTTCCTTGTGACTGCACTGGCTTGCACCTGCACAAGCAAAAGTCCTGCTCCCTAATCCCTGCAGAGCTTAACTGCAGCGGAGGGAAGGAGGGAAAAGCTTGCTTTTGTCCTGTACTGGAAAAGGAATGTGGGAAGAGACAGTGCTATTACACCAGGGGCCTGGGGAACTAACCCAGAGCGCAGAAGGGATGAAAGAAGGGCTCTGCTTTCCTTCAAATGGCTTTTTAAAAGATTCACTTTCCCTCCTGACCCATCACCACACTGTAATTTGGGGGTAATAAACCATCACTAAACTGAAGGGCGGCCTCGAGTCACTTGTGTTGCTTGGGTACAGCAGTGACAGCAGACCAGAGAAGGAGGTCCTGTAAATGTATAGTTTCCATCTCATGGGAGTACCTCAATTAAAGCATATAGCTGCACCTGTTTTTTCCCATAAACAGATACTAAAACTGCCTGGACACTGCCTCATCGTCTTTATATGCCTTGCTAACCCCCTCAGGATCCCCTTGTGTCTCTGCCTCTGTCTCACCGTCTCTTCTACCCACCAAATGAGTGATGCATGGGGCACCCACCTGCTCTGTCTCCAGAGTGTCTCAGCTGAAGCACATCCACCTTCCTTCCACAGAGCCCTCAATGCAAGGCTGGCTCAGCAGGAACACCTAGGTGCATTCAGAAATTGCAATAGTGTTTCCCATATACCCTTTTGTTGCCCCATCACTGTTTTGGGGTATTTTTGTTGTTGTTTTGGGGTTTGGGTTTTTTTGCTTGCCACCCCAAACACAGGGATAGGTTAGTTTGGGCCTATACACTGACCCCCATGCCAGGAGATGGGATTTTGGTGCTGCTGTGTGCAAATGGAGGTCATATAAGAGAAAGGAGCAGGAGATGCTTTCAGTGCACTTCTCTGTGCCCCATTCCTGCATTTGGGACATTTCCAGTATTCCCTAGTCAATCTGTTGCCTGCTTAATTTTTAGTAGTCGAGTTGGCCTGGTGTTCCTCTTACATGTTGCTGCCAAGGGTCCCCTTGTCTGTCTGAGAAGCCCAGTAGTTGTTACCATTTGTTCAGTACCTTTGTGTCGGAGCAGGAGCTTGGGGACAGGTTCCTCACCAGCTTGTGACACTCTGACTGGGTTTCCAGGGTATATGTCCTACAGCTAACAGAACGCAGCAAATGGGATAAGGATCAAGCTCTGTATCCTGAAGGTTATTCACCAGCATTACCTATCTCTTTCTGCCTGGAAACCTTCACTGTGCCTAGGGCAAGGGTGCATCTGTTCCACCAGCGAAGCATGGTCCGGACCATTCTCCAGTGCAGAGCTGCTGACCCTCCACACAGCTGGCACGCATAAACACACCAGAGTGCCAACTGCAGCCTCAGGCTCTGTAAATATAGGCTTTATTCTGATCCTGCTCTTTATTTTGTCATGCAGAATTAGCCACAGAGCCCACAGCAGCTCACGTGGTGCAGCTATCATTCCTTGCTCCTGAGGTGCTATGCTTGATCATGGGTGAAGCTCCTAGGATGGCAAGCTGGGCTCTCCAGAAGGGTGGGGTGCTCTGCCATACCCCTCAACACCCACTGACTCTTACAGAGAGGATCGTGATGTCCTCCTTCACTTTCTTTTACCAGTCCATTTAAGCATTGCTACTCCAAATGGCTGTAAAGGGCAAATCTCTAACAGACGTAGAGCAGAACCATCTGACTTACCGTCTCATGAATGTAATTCATAACTTTACACCAGAAATTTACAGTCCTCTTTTGTATATAAAAAGTTTCCTGTCATGGCTTTACATATACTCCATTGCTCTGCTGTGCATGGAAACACTTGGTGTAATCTCTTTGGGAGATAAATAAGCCTTCTGCTGAAAGTTAAATGATGCCATTATTTTCTGGATGTTTATAGACGTCATCCTGCCGTGCTCCCATGTCTGGATCCAAGACAGCCTGAATCTTTGTTTTTAATTTCCAAAAGCTCTGGGGGAGAGAATGAAGATGTCAGTGTGGGAGGGGCAGAGGAGCAGCAATGTGAGCCAGCGCTGGTTTCGCACTCAAGCATGCCTGCTCTGGACAAGCATCAGATGACGGACACCCCAGCTGTTTCCTTGGCCAGGCAAGTGTTTAGTCTAAGCTCCTGCAGCAGGATGGGAAAGAAGGATGCCAGAAGCACTCCGAGGGACATGGGGGGCAGGACCCAGACCCCAGCCATGGGGAGGGAAACCTTCACCATGAAAACCCACCTGAGAATAGCTATACTCCTAAAGGCTACTGAGTAAGTAGGGTGTTGGGGTCTTCCGTTGGTGGTTATCTGGATGGCCCAGGAGCGGAGAGGATCTTCAAAGAGACCATCATTTTGAGGGGTGCTGGGAAAGGAAGCATTTGTGATTCTGTGACCAAAGAGCCATACTGAAAGGAAAATAGGCAGCTTGATGCCCTGAGACCAGATATCTTAATTACAAGAGATCAGTAAAAGCTGTAGCCTGTAAACAGAACTAATTTGCTACAGAATCATGAGAAACAGATATCCAGTGCCTCTAAAATACTGTAAGTGTAAGCTCCCAGTGTAACCTCCTGGTATAAACTATTGGCAATCTTTTGTTGTTTCCCATATAAACACAGGCTTAAGTAAATTAATACCATAAATAAATAAAAAAAGAAACCAGTGGGACAAGGTGAAAAAAACATAAATCACTGCAGTGAGGGGAAGTATGGCATTCTTGCTATGGGATGGGGTGGGATGGGGTGGGAAGGGATGGGATGGGAAGGAGAGGGAGAAGGGAAAAAAGGGGGCACAGGGGAGGGAGATTTTCTCACCTAGATGCCAAAGGTAGGAGCTTCCCATATCATCTATAAACTAAAAGGAATTTGAGAGGAACATCTCAGAGATCTGGATCGTTCCCTGGAGATGCTGAGATGCTGAAGGAAAGGGCTTTTCTCTGAGTGAGATGGATGTACGTGGCTAACTCGTATTTGTCAATGCTGCTCAAAGTTGGAACTATGGGGAAAGTAATTTGATGTTGCAAAGATCCAGACTGTAGGTGTCATGCAAATATTCATTCTCTGTGCTCTCCTCTAGCAGGGTGGTCCCCATGGGCTGTGACACCAGTCCTGCTGGGTACTGCACCAGCCAGGTGAAACCTGGCTTGAAATCTTTCTTTGGACAACTGGGATGCTGCTCAGGTGGCGTGAGAATGAAAGCATTGCCTCAGCATCCCTGATTTGCCTTCTAATGAACAGATGAGATTGACAGGAGTACTTGAGGAGGCCGATGGTAGGATCAATATAAAATACTAAAATATTAAACTGCATAAATCATAAAAATAAGCATTTTTAAGAGAATGGAGACAACATTTTCAACCTTCCTAACAACCAACCAGTAAAATACCTGATTGTCTGTTGGGAGAGCACAACTTAATTTATGGGAGCTCTGTGGCTTATTCTCTGTATCAGATCTTCCCTCAGGGACCTGAAGCAAGCTTGGAAGCTGCTACGTTGGATACCATAGAGAGGTGGAAGTCCTTTAACGCTGAAGATCCTAATAGTTTAAACAGACAGAATTCAATAAAATGTCAGCCCTGTTTCACAGATGGGGACTTTATTCACAGAGAGACATTAAGTGGCATGTCAGAGTCACAGGCAATCACAGTCCCAGGGTCCAAGGAAAAAGCTAGGGTCCTCCCAGAGGAGTACAAACTGGACACAAACGTACATGTATATTCAAAAGCTGGAATTATGTGAACTCCAAGAATAAAAAAACCCAACCCAGCTTAATAAACACCATCTTGAGTATTCTGGAGCAAAAAGTTGCTGCTATTGCTTCTGTGTTGCTGGAGCGATTAGCAGGATATTTATTGCCTTTTACATTCATGCTCTGGCTTCAATGTCCTGTTTTGTAATGTCAGACCTGGGTAGTTTCATTGCTCCATGTCAGCCAGGAAGAAAGGAAAGCAGCACAGTAACAGGCATAGCCGTTAGAGTGGTTACGTGCACTTGAGTAGGCATCTGGGAAATGCTAAGAGCTGCTCCAGCCGATTAGAAGAATTAGACCAGCCTCTATTTAAGCTATAGAGGAGGTTTCTAAGCTGTCCAGGTTTTTTGGTTTTGGGGTTGGGTTTTCCTCCCCTTCCTCATATTAATGGCTTGCTAGGAACTAGGCAGCCACAAACTCAGAAGTAATGTTTTTCATCATCTTCCCATGGATAGAGAGTATTTGGCAAACAGCAGGAGCAAATCCAGAAAGCTGGCTTCTAGCTCCTCTATGGCTAAGCCCCCGTTTACATCCCAGCTCAGCAGGGCAGACCTTTCCCATTTCAAGTCACACTGAGACTCGTGTGCTGGAGCTGCAAGGAGCACACAGTAGGAAGCAACACTACCAGAAAGACACTCATCTCTGCTGTGCCGCCAGTGTGGGACACAGTTGGGCATCATGCCTACAGCTGGGAGCTGCAAGCAGTCCCAGGGGAAAAGCGATGTTTCCCAACCTCATCTGCATAACATTAGAAGTGAAGGGGCTGGGGCTGGTTTAGCTTCTCTTTCTGCCAGCTGCACTGTCCTTGAGGTGTGAGGGTTGCCAGCAGCCGAGCAGAGGCATTCCCCATGCCCTGGGAGAATGGGCAGCCAAAACAAGCATGAGATATGGGTGAGGAGATGGGACTTTCTGTGTCCTATGGGGCTTTCCTGGGCATGCGGTGCTTGGAGAGCATCCACTTTTTCCTACTGCTCCCATGATCCCAAAGAGGGATGATCACCCATGAGTGACAAGGCAGGACCTGTTGCTGGCCATGCATAGGAGTATGGTCCTCTTGGATCCCAACCAGAGATGTCAGCTGTCTCTAAGGTCCTGCTTTAAGACATGGTGATACAAAAGGAAGGAATTGATTCTTCAGATGACACACAATCAAAGCTGTTTTGACCTTTTAGAAAACAAACAAAAAAGCAAAACATTTAAAGAAACAAACAGAACAACAGCCCTCACCTGCAAAACTGATTTTTGATATATCAGCACAGTATTATGTGAAATACATGTGGCCTGTGTTGCCCAGCACCGATCAGCGTGCATTTCTGACTTCCTTAAGAGCACAGCTACCTCATTTCTAGGTAATTAGGTAGTTGGAATCACCAACTAAGCCTAAACAAACATCCTTTACTCCAACAAGGAAAGTTATTGTGTAGCCTTTTCAAGACAGTTTTCTGTAGTATGCAATGACTCTAATGTCTATTAATTATTTCTAAATGGTTTAAGCATTATCTGCCTTTGGGTAAATTCTTTCTCTATAGTGTAATCTAACCTGTGGGAGGGTAAGAAAAAAAACCAACAGTGTTTTGTCAGGTCACCTCCCAAAACATAACAGATTCTTCTTTTGTTCATCATCACCCTCACCATCACACATCAAGCCTAAGAACCTGGAAAAGATGGCTTCCCAGATTCCATCCCACGTGTCGCTGACTCACTGGTTTTGAAGAGCACATGTGCATATGGGCCTTTTGGGCCTCATCACTCCTGCCATCGGCGGCCTGAAGGGACTGTGCCTGTTTGCTCTTTGCCTGTACAATAGTTCAAGTATTGTCAGGATCTCAAGGCTGTCGTCATGAGATTTTACTTTGTGAAGCTACCAGAAAAAGTCCCACAAACAGACAGGCTGGAAACCCAAACAGATCTATTCACATAGAGTAGCCAGCTTTGTTTTAAAACAGAGAAATACTGCTGTGTTGTGTGTGAGTTTGCATTGCTAACTCACAGCTCCATGTTCTGCAGAGTGAGGCCCAGACCCAGAATTTTATAACCCAGTGTCCCTCCATTAGCTGAATTGTGACTCATCACTGCTGAAAGAGTGTTAGAAGTATCATTAAAAATAAAATAGTTTGAGAATATGGTTTTTCCTCTATTACTCCACCTTCTTTAGCAACCACAGACTCACAGGAGATGCCATTCCCTTTGGCAGGATGGGGTGATGGGAGAACACAATGCAGAGGACCAAAGAAAACCTGCAACCCACAAATTGGCTTCAGAACAAGAAGCTAAAGTCTTCAGACATGTGGAAACACATGTGGAAACAAAACCAAATATGATTTCTGTGTGCCCAGCATCTTTGTGTTCTTCAGACACAGCTCAGGCAGACAGAAATCAGTGTAACATATGCTACCTAGCTGATTTCAGAGGAGTCTGTTTACTCCCATCGGAGTTTACCAGCACTTCGCTGTGGAATACCGCTGAGGTCAGCATTTCAAAAACCAGAACTGTCTTTCAGCCTCCTTAAACCAAAAGGGCTTCCACCTATTCATGGGAGTTTTCCCTTGAAACAGTGCAGCCATAAGGGTTCCCTTATGTGACCATAAAGCACCAAGCATATCTGTCAGCACTCCATAAATTCAAATTAATAATAGGTCCTCAAAGAGCTACATACTGCTTCCAAGATACCTCAACATGTGGGCAGGAGAATGGTCTCCCCTCAAATAATGAAGTATGTTCTTGCTTAATGGGACACTTTTAAATGAAGCTGTTTTCTTCTGTGAAAGACTAGATTTACAGCCTAATGTGTACACCCAGCAGGCAAGTTTGCCCAGAAAAAAATGACCCTGTGAGGTTTTTACAGTTTATAGCAAGACTAGCAGTCACATAGAAGAAATACAAACAGGCATCATATTTTGCCTTCTTTACCTTGTACCACTTGAACAAGGAGGAACGTAAAGACCTGAATCACCTCTGACTCATCTGCTGGGTCCTGAGAGGGGATTCACCTCCACGCACATTGTGCTGGGGCACATGCTCCTGCCTGGGAAGGGCAACCACCTGGGGAGTTGTCTTGTGGTTTCTCAGGGAACCATGCATTGATTCACCACCTCACCTGACTTGCCTGGCTCTGTCAACTCCCTAGCTAGTCCTCACCCTCTCGTTCCACATCTCTTGAGGCTGCTTCACACCCCCTTCTCAGAGGGCTTCCCACCGCCAGTCCTGCCAGGACCGACAGGAGGGTGCATCATTACAGTGGTGCTTGAACCTGCCCAGCTCTGTAAGTTTGGGTTAAGCTCAGTTTCATTCTGCACGTATCAGAAACAAGTCCCAGTTCTAATTATTTAACTTCAGAACTCTGTACAGGAGATCACAGAACATTAGGGGTTGGAAGGGACCTCGAAAGATCATCTAGTCCAACCCTCCAGGAAGATGCGATGTGAAGGGCTGTGTCCCTGGGTCTTTACAGCTCACTAGCGTAAGAGGTTCTGTGAATCATTTTATGTAGATGAGCTTGACTGGACCCATCCAGGGAAATAAGAAAAAAGCTCTGGTCCAGCCTAGGGGCTGCCTCCCTCTCCTTTTGTTTTTTTTTTCTAGTCAGCAACAAGGTTTTTGTTTCCCTCAGGGCAATGGCTTCCTCTTGGCAGTGAGGTTACTGCAACAGGACAACGCACACAGTATTTCCATGTCACCTTCTGAGCCTCAGGAGGTGGTGGCATGGCTTTGTGCAGACAGTGGGAGTTGGGCAAGCTACTATGGCACCACAGCGTCATTTATGGCATATGACAATCTGACAATCAAGCACTGACATCATGTGAGGCACACCACACAGGCAGCACCCCCTCTGACAGGGTTACAGGGTGCCGGAGCAAGTGTAGACCCTGCTAAAGCATGCTTGCTGTGTTAGTACCCTTGCATGTTTCTTGGCTCATGTTTCCAGGTGTGTCCCCTGGCCAAATCCCAGCTCAGTGCAAAGGATGTGACTCAGCAAAGGTGTTTCCATGGAAAGAAGCTGAGCATACACTAGAAAGGAGTTAGGACATGCTACAAAAAGACTCATGGTCTTGGTGACTGGGGGGGAACCAGAAGTGTGAGATGTCTCTCATGTGCTTGCCTCATAGGGCAGACATCCAGCAGGTCTTTGAGGTCCCTGAGGAAAAGGATTTCTTTTCTTCATGTCATCAAATTCCTATTGTTACAGAAAATGTACACATTAAATCTTCACTGGGACAGGACAGGGACACAGAGGAGTTCTAAGATACCTGATCAGAGTGTTGTGTGGGCAACGGTAAGGCTGTCTATATCTACATGGCTGTAACTGAAGTCCATGGAGACACATCAGAGATAATATTGTCCCACCTGGCTTTGGTACTTAGCTGCAGCAATATGGTGTTTAGGGCAGGCTGCCGAAGCCTTGGAGAAAATGAAAATGTTGCTTGCTTTTGAGACTCAGCTTTGGTCAGGAGGTATATCAAGGCCTGGCAGAGCATTGAAACCTACCTAGGAATTTGCATGAGGTTGAGGAATCAGGTAATAGATGGGAAGAACTACTGCTTGCAGTGGTTCCTGGACTGGGGGTGGAAAACAGATTGTGTGATAGCACTTGCCCCATCTACCAACTGCATCCCCAGGAATCATTCACTGAAGCTTTTACTGCAGCTCTGGTAGCACCTCACCTCCTGTGGTTACCTTAAACCTGGATTTCCCATGTCAAAAATCACTTGGCAGATCCATATTTCCAAGTGTCTCTTGGAGCAACAAGTAGGAGCAACAAACACATCTGGATGTTTTTTTTACTCTTTCACTGACTCTGAACCCTCTCCTGAACTCCTTAACCACCGTTAACCTCAGGGGTGGGGTTTCTCTGCTGAAATAAGCGACTTCATTAAAAATCAACAGGGCCCTAACCCATATGGCAACCTTCCTCAGGGCTACAACAGCACATCACCAAATGTTAACCTTCCCTTCTGCCCCTGTCCTGCCCCAGGATTACCTGGGGTTCCTGCCATGTGATTCATGACATTTGGATACTTACCTACTTGTGGGAAACAGGTCATGGACAGCTATGTAACCCAACGCCCTCCTCCTTAGTTGTGACTTCAGTGTGACACGTTCCTCAAGCCTGGTCTTAAAACTGCCTGTAACAGAATATCTGCCATCTAACCAATGCCATCCAGACCCCCACTATTTTTTTCCTTCAGAAATCTTTCCCTAGCATCTAACACACTCTGCAATTTTAGTACATTGTTTCCCATCCCAGCTTCAGTGGCCACAGAGAGTGATTTATTACCCAAGTTGGGCAGAAGTCATTCACCTCATGGCAGTCGCAAGACAGTTCTCGTATCTCCTTTCACTTTTCCTGTTATCTTCCACTCTGTACAAGGGAATGACTTGACCTTCCAAATCGTGGTTATTATTTTGTCTGTGGGGCCCAGCACCTCTTTGCTGTGAGGAACTGGTGAACTAGGAGCGAGAGGAGGTCATTCCATGTCGGTGCCAGAAGTGCACCGTGAGACTGAGCAAACACTGCTCGGGGTGGGGCCCCTGCAGCCTCAGCATTTTGCAGGGCAGGTGCGCTCTGAGCTGCATTAGGAATCAGGATGTTTGTCTTGTCAAACCTCAACTGGGGGAATGCTCTGTGTGTAGGGAGTGGCATGGAAGAAGTCACAAAGTCCAGGCCTGAATCAAAAACGGACTGAAAGGCAAAGGGAAATTAGGCTACTGAAACTGGAGCAGTGGTAAGCTTTGTTGCCTGAAGTCCTGGCGAGGAGTGGAGGCAGCGCACACTGAGGCATGGAGGCAGGATCCGTGTCAGCTGTCACTGTATATCTACAGTTCAATTATTTACATCTGTGTTAATCACTGTTGGGTCAATGCAAAGGACTATATGGCATATTTGAAATGTCTACCTGTAGATAAGAAGTACCACCTTTATTTGTGCTTATTATTCCTGCTGATGCCAGGAGGCCTAGGATGACTAGACATAGATGTCTCTGTTCAGAGGAATCTGACCCAGAGAGATTGCTTTTCGGTGAGAAAACACCGATGTCACTCTTAAAATGATCCACTCTATGCCTTCCTCGTTGTTTATGGAAAAGGAGGATGTTTATCCTGCATGTTTCCTCATTCCAAGCTCCCCAGGTGTCCATGTTGCATGGGACCAACCTTATGATGGATGCCCGAACACATCCCTCAGAAAACTGAAAACTCTGGCCTGCATTGTGCATGAGTGCAGATCCAGATGTACACAGTGAGTAGGTTATGAGCACGTTGCACCCATGTGTCTTGTCTGTATCATGATGCTAGGGCTCTTCTCCAAATCTCCATCCTTATTTTCTTGCTGGAAAACCCTAAACTGGGTTTTATCTATCTATCTTGCAAGCTTCAGGTGAGGAAGGGCTGCAACAGCCAGTATCATTGAATGATGATGATAGGAGTGATCTCTATGCCTCCTGTGTACTGTGATAACCCAGACTGTCACCATGATATCAAACTTCCTGGAAAGAGTTCCAACAAACAGAGAAAGCTGTTTAAAGAGAGGCCTTATAAGGGAGGGTAGGAAGGGAGCGGAAAAGTGAGCAGCAGGAGAAGGGAAGGGAAAACAGGAGGACAGGGGCTGGGGCAACAAGAGGGTCCGGAGGGACTGGCCACCACCTTCTGCTCAGTCTCTGCCTCAGGAGGTGCTTTCATGGATGTCTTTTGAGACATTTAAGCCACCTACCCTATCTCCATCATATAGTAGGTGGATTGTCAGGAAGCAGCACATTTTCCGGTGCTTTGTTCAGGCCTGTGTTTACCACTCATCCTCCTGGACTCCCATCTTCTTCCCCAGGAGGCTTAGTTGGCAGTCCAGCAGCTTCTGGGCAATTAAGCTGTAATTTTCCTTTGCTCTGTTGTTACTTGAAGTTGGTCCTCTTGCCTTGTCCTTAGCAACTGTCTCCTAACCTGGTGTTTTCTCTCTACCAACTCCTCAGCTATCATTACCACAATCCTTGCAAATATGGGACACTGTTTTAAAAACACGTCCTCAAGACCTCAGAGGTGTTTACTCCTTTCTGCTAAAAAGCAGACTTGTGGAGAATATGACGTATCACTTACACAGTTCAGAGGCAGGGCATTTCCCACATTATAAAAGAGTGGACTGCGGCCACAAAAGTGGAAACATCACTCTACAAACACTGCTATTTGAGAGGGAGGATTGCTCATTGCTATTAAAAAGTACAAAAGCACAATGCTACTTGAAAAGCCAAAAATAAAATCCTCTGGCAACTTGTATATGTTTCAAAAGGCTGATGGTTTTTAAAACCCCTTTTTAGATGCAAGGATCTCTGTGCCAAACTAAGATCTAGCAGTAAAAACAAGCAGATAATGAAATAAACACTGTGATGACAAAAAAGAGGAATTGTTGCAATAACGTACTTTTCCAGGAAAATTAACCATAACAACAGTGCTGGTGAATCACTGGAGTTTTCTCAACCATAGCAGCTCCTGCTTATAAACATGCTTTTGAAATCTTACAGTGTTGTTATTTCCACAGTAGCATTGGCAGAAGCTATGTAAAAGTTTTCTGGCACAGAAAGGAATTTCTTCTAAAACCCCTGACTTTTAATACTTTAATGCTTCCTAGAGAATTGCATTAAATGAATGGGAGTTAGCTGCCTAAGTTATTTACAAAAGTCTTATTCCAGCTCCATCATGTGCAAATATGTGTAAGCTATGAAGCTGTTCCGGAGAAACATAAATACTCTCGTGAAGAGAGGACAGACCCATAACTCAGGTCTCTGTGGGTGAAGAGGGAAACCCTCTGCCCCATTTATTGCCTTTCCGTATCAAACCATGAAGATCAAGTAAAAGAAGTTTAGGTCTAAAGGCCATATTTAGTTTTTCCCAAAATGTTTTCCAAAATCCTGGTTCTGGTGGACTTTATGATCATAAAACTCAGAGCAGCCCAGGTGATCTGTTTTAACCCCATCAGTGAACTACCACTAAACCAGGATGCCACACAGAGAGATGCTACGCTGTAGCCACCGGAGCAGAGGCTCTGACACTTTTTTGGGGGGAAAGGGATGGAGATTTGTCACCTGATTTGTCAGATTTGTTACCTGAACTTGGGATCTCACTTCAATACAAATCCAGGCTGGGCAGGTGTCAACTGATGTATGTTACCATCACGGTGCAGGAGCTTTCATGGAGGGGGCTGTAGTGATCCAAGATCCCCCGGCTCAGTTTTCACCCGCAGACACTGCCACAGCTGGTGATAGGCAGCATTCCTGCAGGCAACTGCAGTGGAAAAGACGGGATAAACGTGAAGGATTAACTGTTCTCACTCAACCTTTGACGTGTTCCCTCTGGGTCACAGATCTTGGCACATCAGTGCTTCTGCGAGCGGTGGTGAAAGTGCTCTGCTAGTATGATATCCATCATGAGCCGAGCCTGTGACCACACGCACACATAAACACAAGCACACTCACCAGTTCAGGGCCATTTTCTCTCCAAACCGCTGCATGTTTCCAGCGAGGGTCTCAAGGGCCACATCGCCACTACAGAGGAAACCCTTGCAATCAGCCAATGGTGAAGCATGACATTACCTCCCCAGTGTTTCACAGACCCCACTCTCTTCACTCACAAGGACTCAAACCTCAGCTCATCTTTTCCAGCATTCTCGGGTGTACTGGGTTTGCATGGCAAGGTTTTGGCAGTGGAGGGGCTACGGGGGTGACTTCTGCAAGAAGCTTCTAGAAGCTTCCCCCATGTTTAGCAAAGCCAGTGCCAGCTGGTTCCAAGATGTACCAACTGCTGGCCAAGCCCAAGCCCATCAGTGACAGTAGTAGCACCTGTGGAATAACATAGTTAAGGAGGAGGCAAAAAACTCCACATACCACTCCACTCCCCCTCCCTGACCCCCCAAACAAACTGGGTAATTACAGACAGAGAGAGAGGCGTGAGAATATGTGGGAAGAACAACTCTGCAGACACCCAGGCCAATGAAGAAGGAGGGGAGGAGGCACCTCAGGCATTGGTGCAGAGATTCCCCTGCAGCCTGTGGAGGGGGTACCCACACCAGAGCAGGTGGGTGCCCAAATGGGTCTGTGACCCCATAGAAAGCCCACACTGGAGCAGAATCCTGACAGGACCTGAGGACCGGTGGAGAGAGTAGCCTGCTCTGGAGCAGGCTTGCTGGCAGGACTTGTGACCCTGTGGGGGAGACACGCTGGAGTAGTCTGGTCTTGAAGGTCTCCACCCTGTGGAAGGGACCACACTGGGGAAGCTGGTGAAGAAATGCAACCCATGGGAAGGACTCATGCTGGCATGAATGGCATGAAGCTGTGACAGGGAAGGTTTAGGTTGGATATTAGAAAGAGGTTCTTTACTGAGAGGGTGGTCAGGCACTGGAACAGGCTCCCCAAGGAAGTGGTCACAGCCCTAAGCTTGACTGAATTCAAGAAGCATCTGGATGATGCGCTCAGACACATGCTCTGAACTGGCTGGTCTTGTGTGGAGCCAGGAGTTGGACTTGATGATCCTTATGGGTCCCTTCCAACTCTGTATACCCCAAGATTCTATGATTCTATGGAGAAGTTGGTGGAGGACCCCATGCTGGGGCAGGGGAAGAGTGTGAGGGGTCCTCCCCCTGAGGAGGAAGGAGCAGCAGAGACTATGCGTGATGAACTGACTGCAACCCCCATTCCCCTTCCTTCTTGGGGGGTATGTATGTGTGTCTTAAACTTGTCTGGAGGCCAGGTGTCCACCAAGCTGTTCTATCACTCCCCTCCTCAGCAGGATGGGGGAGGGGGAAATAAGATGGAGATAACAACCACAAACTTGTGGGTCAAGATAAAGGCAGTTTAATACAGCAAAAGACCATGTGTAGAAGCAAAGCAAAACCAAAAGCTTATTCGCTATTTCCCATCAGCAGGCAATGCCCAGCCACTTCCCCACTAGCAGGTCTTTGGTACATGTAACTGTTTGTCCGGAAGATGAAAGCTGTAAAAATGAATTCCCCCACTTCCTCCCTCTGTCTCTTGGCTTCTTATTGCTGAGCAGCCATCATATGGTGTGGAATATCCCTTTGATCAGTTGGGGTCTGCTGTCCTGGCTCTGTCCCCTACCAAGACCTTGCCCACCCTCAGCCTACTGCTGAGGGGAGGAGAAATGTTGGAGAGACAGCCTCGGTGCTGTGCCAGCCCTGCTCAGTAACAGCCCAAACCCCGGGTTGTTACCAACACCTTGCTGGCTACCAATACCCAGCACAACACTGTGAGGGCTGCTGTGGGGAAGAGTAACACCATTTCAGCCAGACCCAAAACATCCATTCGCTGTTTCCACCTTTTCGGTTTTTATATTGTTTTTCCCCAAAAGCTACTCTGAGTCGGACGCCTTTAATTCCAGAGTCATTCACATCTTTGTTGTAGATGTTCCTTGACTTAGTGACCCAATTCAGGGGAATGGCTGTGAATCTGTGGGAGTGATACTAAACCAGCACGATTCCTGGCAAAGGAGTCAAGGAGCAACACCACTTTCCCCCCCTTGGCTCAATAAGAAATTGTAAGATAGAAGCAGTCAAATCTAGAAAGCATCCTGCTTTCTCAGTAAGGAGAGAAGGAGACCATGGGAAGGGTTTTGGGTGCTGAGCTGGTCAGAGTTGGATGAGAAGAGAAGGAAATTATTCCAATACCTCTTGATGTTCCTGGAAAATGAGAGCCTTGGGGAGCTGTGGGGTTGGGGACTCCACTAGAGGAAATCATGCTTCTTTCCTCAACAGGAAGCTCAGTCACCCTTTCTGGAATAACATGGTTGCCCTGGAATTTGCTGGATTAGCTTTCTTCATAAACTATTTCATTGGATAGGACATCCAGATAAAGAAAAGAGGGTGACACTGCATAAGCAATGGCAGGCCTGGCATGACCACATGGCCTTGAGCAGTTTGGAACAGAAAAACTAGCAAGGACATAGGAGAAAAGCTTGGCTGTAATTGCAATGTTTACATAGCTATGAGAAAACCTGACAGAGATGGATGGATGGATGGATGGATGGATGGATGGATGGATGGATGGATGGATGGATGGATGGACGGACATGAAGTAAATGTTGAGTGCACAGGCCACAGAAATCAGATTACTGAGAAATATACCTGGGATTTCAAGGAGGCTAGACAAGAACCTGGAGGTATAATTGCCCTACCAGGGACATCACCTATACAAAACCTCTGTTCTGTGTGTGGCCAAACATAGAAAAATCACAGCAAGAGCCACAACTGGGTCCACACAGGGTCCACATGCAGTGTCAAACAGGAGCAGATGGAAGGGGTGTCTATGCCCAGCTATGTCACATAACGTAGATGTGCCTGCCAGCAGCAAGGAGTGTTGATGAGGGATGGCTGTCTCTCTGCATTGAGAGCAAAGGGACCTACTGAATTAATTTAGACTACACAGAGAGTGCTTGACAGCTAAAGCTGAGGAAGTTGAACCTCACCTGGGAATACCTACACAGATAAGAGAAATATGAAAGTGTGTCTTTACCATAGCTGATAACTATATAATGAGACCCAGTGGTTGGAAGTGGAAGCTGGGCAAATTCAGACTAGAAATGAGGAATGGGTTTTTTTTAACCACAGAGATAATTAACCACTGGAAACATTTATCTAGGCTTGTGGTTGATTCTTCCATCACTGGCAATTTCCAAATCAAGATTGGATTGGTTTTTGGAAAGAAATGTTCTTTGCTTCAAGCAAAGAGTGAATGCAGGAAGTTCTCTTGCTCATGCCTGATACATCTTAGGCTAGAAGTTACTGCAAGGTGGGTAGAACAGGCATGGAGGCTCAAGTAAGAGTATCTGCGTTACAGAGACACTCCTTCTCTGCATATCTTACTGGCATTGCATCTTTGCACTGCCAGGAAGCAGCTCTATTGTATATCTCAGCACACAGACCCAGACAAAACTCACTTAGGGCAATTTCCTTCAGGGCTTGTATCAGAACAGTGCTGAAATATGATATTACCTTGAGCTTCAGTTTCTAATGGCAGCTTAAATGTTCCCAAACAACAGCTTAGTTTCACTTTAATTGTATAATGATGATCTCCTTATGCACATGTCTCGCAATCATTTTCTTGCATAACAGAGGAGCATAATGGTGCCTGATGGCCTGGACTCACTGTCTTCTTTGTGTTCCTGTGTCACAGGAGGAATCTAGGGGGACTTGCAGGTGGGAATGTATTCAGAGCAGTTCTGCTTCTTGTTTTGGTATTTCTTTTTATCTCATTAAGAATATCAACGAATTGTTAAGAACATAGTAAGCATAATAGCTCCCCCATACAAGCCCTGGTTTCTAACCCCATCATTCCTGGTTGTGTGCTGAGAGGCACTGCAAAGAAATAAGCAACTGTCAGAGACTTGTTTTAACTGGTATTTGTAAGGGGGGGACGATGATGGACAGACACAAGAATCAAAAACCTTGGAGCATAACAGCAAAAACAAACCACAAAGGCTTAAATCCTCTTTCTAGTTACTTATTGAAAGGTAGTTCCTCACAGATTGCAGATTATCATACAGCTAAATCAGTAACTGCTGTTACTGATAGGCATTAGTTCATTACAAGATACTCACTATGCTAGCTGACATTCTGCTCACTCCATGATCTGCATCTCAGTTCAAGATTTAAATTGACACCAGAGTTTACAACCAAATTAAAGTTTATTAAGCAGAGCTGTTATAGCTGTGATGATCCAAAAACACAGGCAGAAAATGTTTATAGAGAGCAGTCACATCTTTTGCTAAGATAATTTCCATTTGGAAAGACTTGTTTGGCTCAGAAGTATTTCTTTTAGTCTGAAATAGAATGAAGTCTAGTTACTTTCCAGGTACTTAGCTTGCAACAGATGAATTTGGGTCATACTTTGCTGAACATGTCATCTACACACAGGAAAACAAGGGTCATGTTTATGCTTTTTCAACTACTGCCACAGCTTTGGAAGCATCAGCCAGCAAGCCTTCACCCTGAAAAATGGGGATTGGTGAACCTACAAACATCGCACAAATTCTGCTGCTGCTTGCATGCCAAAGTGTCCCTGAAAAGTGGGTCAAAGCTCAGAAGCGCCTGAAAAATCCCCAGTTTTTAAAGTAAATAAACCAAAACGGCTCTATCAGTAAGAGGAATTAATTATTAAAGCTGAACAACACCAGAGAGCTTAAAGAATAACAGCTACCCTAGGAAGAGGCTCCGCTGTGCTCAAATGAATATGGCCTGTAAGCAGCAGCAGGTTTTGTGATACTCTTCACTCCATCTCCAAAATCCCTGGACTTCATGAAGTTCATTGTTTATACAGCTCCATACAACAGCACGGTCATCTGAGCATTTCTAGTACCACAGCTAAGATCTAGCTCCTGAAAACAACTAAATGTGTGTCACTTTATGCTACGAGATTCATCAACCTGGATCTGTAGAACGAAAGGACGCATCCAACCCACCCTGTTGCGAACCTCTCAGCTCGTGCAGGCTGCAGGCAGCAGCTGTTGGTAGCAAATTTAGCCAGCTTCTCACTTTTCCCCGTGCTTTTGTATTGTTGTGTCACTGCCGACACATTCAGCCAAATCTTGGGTCTGTTGAAGTCTAGGGGGATCATTCCAGAAACAATATTACTCTTCTCCTGTTGCGAGCGATTCCTGAGAACAAAGCAGTTGGAAAGCCTGAAACCTCAGGCATGGAGAGATTAGTCAGGGACTGGTGCCACAGTCGGGACAAGTGTTTAGTCACCCTGACACAGCCCTGCTGAGCCCTTGACCAATAAGTTCCAGCCTTGCTTGTTATCCTCACTGAAGAGGACAGAAATACATGAGAAATTTAAATACCGTGGTAGGCATCTGAGTCAAGCGCTTACCACACGGCTGTCACACCCACTGCTGTTTGGTTTACTCAAACTTAATAACTCTTCGGTGTATTACGCGGATTACGGAAATGCTGTAACTTCAGACGGGTTGGCAGAGCAGCAGTGGGCTGTAATCCTTCCAGTGGGCACGGTGGTCTCCTCATCTGTCCCTTCCTGCTGTAGGTTTGTGGGTCTCTGCCCACAGAAATTATCCTGACGCAATATGTGATCGTTCCTGGCCAGGTCTATGTAATAATTTCCTTTCCCATCAGAAAGACTGACTAGTAAGGGTTTTTCTTTCTACTGTAAGTATCTTCCCTCTTTCTCCTCAGCTTAGGGAAAAGCATCAGAGTTTTACAGGGCTATTACGCCCCGTACCACGTTCCCAAGGCTTTTTTACCTGAAAACTTTGAAACGTGAATGCCGCGAAGTTACATCCTCTTGGAAGATCAGCCTGACTTGGCTTCCTTCAGACTTTCAGCAATGTGTAACTTCACCCCACCCCTTTCCCTGCACGCCTGCCTTTATGGATGCTATTACCACCACTACAGCTATGGCTTACAGGAAGCCTGGAGCCGGGTCCTGAAGCTGCCCCCGGTTCATGACCATTATTCTGTTAGGGCAACAAATTGAGAAGCCTGTTTGGGTAATTTCATTTAAGAAAAGGAAGGAAGAAGCCACTCCTGGTGCCCCTAAAAGGAATATCTCAAGGGAAAAAGAATCTGTCTTTTGGTTGCTAGTCCGCATAGTGTGTGTGTGTGTGTGTAAGGATGTATGTATGCATGTATATGTGTGTGTGCATATAAATATGTAACTGCCTATCTGTGTTTCCACTCTGTGGCATATATACCATAATATCATATCACCATAGTTTTTTTTATTATATTAGGCTTACACTGAGTTGAAGACAGATGCTCTGCAGAAAAGACAACCTAAGAAGCAACCATGGTTACCTCTGCTGAAATAAAGCACAGAAAGATCACCCACTTGTTTCCACGCCATCTACAAGGACCGCCTCTGCCTTAGACGCCTCAGTGATTGCAGTGCTTAAGCTCAAAAAAGAATGAGTTTCCAGGCACGTAGGGAGCCAGCTCTCTGCTCGTTACACTGCCAGTGGAGACAGGTTGTAGGGGATATGAGCAACGGGTAACGTCACTTGCCAAAACAAGAATAAAGAAATGAACACTGATTTCTGTGTATTTACCAAAAGCCTGACTTCATGCCTTGGAGGTTATATTTCTGTGTCTGCTGAGTCTGTGAGTTTGGCAGAGAAAGGAAAACAAGAAGCAAGTCGAGTGATCTGACTCTGGCACGCTGTCAGGGAAGCGTCATGTGCATGGGCTGGGAGATCTTTCATACAGACATCAACATATGAGCAATTTTCAGCTGGGCTCCTCCAGGCTGAGAGAGTAGTTGTAGCAAAGGAGGAGCTCATCAGAAGGCAGAATGCAGAGAGCTCTGAACTGCCAGTCACCAGCATCATCGTTAGCAACGTCCCATGAAGGGCCACAAAGATGGTGAAGGGACTGGAGGGTCTCTCATAAGAGAAGAGGTTGAGAGATGCTCAGCCCAGAGGAGAGAAGGCTTAGGAGGGCTTCTTGTCCATGTGTGCAGATACCTCATGGCGGAGTAAAGGAGATGGGGCCAGGTTCTTCTCAGTGGACCCCAGTGACAAGACAAACCAAAATACAGGAAATTCCTGTGGATAATAAACTGGTTTACTATGAGGGTGATTGAGGGCTGGCACAGGTTGTCCAGAGAGGTTGTGGTGTCTCCAGCTTTGAAAACCTGACTTGACACAGCCCTGAGAAATACGCTGTAGCTGACTTTGCTCTGAGCACGGGTTCTTGCCAACCTCAGCAGTTTATTGTTGTCCTGTAATTCCGTGAAACGAAGCCAGACCCTCGCTTGTGTACCTCACGCTCTGCTGTCACCCTTCCACAGAAGGCACAGTCCCCCCTTCCATAGAAGTTGGTGGGGCATGGCCAAAGGCTCCGCTTGCTCCTCCACCTCCCACGGGGCTGAAGCCCAGCCGGCTCTCCAGGCTGCCTGTGCAAATGTAGTAGCCACAGCGTGCTTCCTCTTACACTAGCTCGCTCATAAACTATGCAAACAGATCAATGAACCAGCCGTGCAAGCGGTGCAGAGGAAGGTTTTCCCCATAGCAGCACTGGGTGAGGGGACTGGAGACGAAAAAAGGGGCCTCCCATCCCTCTTGCCCGCTTTGGAACACAGGAGCAGCCCAAGGGAGTCATTAAAAAGTGCAGTAGCAATGTCATAGCTTCACTCCTGCTTACAGCATCGCCGCTGTTGCCTTTTATTAGCTCCTCTGACATGCAAACAATTTAAATAAGGCGGAAAGAAGAAGGGCCACTGCCCTCCACCAGCTAATTAGTGATGTTTTGAATTCAGTAGAGACTTTATCAAAAAGCAGCAGAGACATGGAAGAAGGAAGTAAGTATGGAAGGAAGGAAGGAAATGCCCTTCCAGAAACATTACAAATGGCCTTGCAGGCACACAAATGTGTGTGCTTTGGACTGGTAAGAAGGAATTTGTTAGAAACCACTGCTCATCAGTAGGGGTGTGCTGCAAAAAAAGTGTCTTGCTTGGGTTTCCTAAAATGCTACTGACATGCAATTTACTGGCTTCCCCCCCACACCCCCCCTTTCCCCTGCTTTGCAGTTTTCCATTCTGCATCTTGTTCAGCAAGCAGGGACTAATGAGAGCTGCCTGCAGTAAGCTAAACTGCCGTTCTGGCAGAGTCTGGGGAGGAAGCTGTGGAGATCAGTAAACAGAGCCCAAAGTGCGGGTGGCCATGAGCTGCCTTTTTTTTTTCCCCCCTCTGCATGTGTAAAGGAAGTAAGAAGTGCTCAGTCAGCCCTGTCAGGCAGGGGAGATGCTTCACAGGAAATAACAAGGCTTCAGGCTCATACCTCTCTTCCAGAAAACCCTGCCCAGGTATCTTGAAAAATGGGTGCTTCAGGCTAATTTGTGTCTTTTTGGTACATTGCTGTATACCTCATGCATAAAAGCACAAAACTGGGGCTGAAAAAGCTTAGGTGGTGTTTGTTTGAGGAATTATATATGCCCTTTATTTTGTAGGACAGCGGGTGATATAAAGTTCAAGGTCTCTGAAGCATCAGATACAGGATTTCTTCTTGGTGATGGGCAGTTTCCAGCATAATCCAGAGAGAGGTGGTCCCTTTGTGGATGTTCATCTGCAAGGACATAAAGCATCAGACTCCCTGAAGGGCTGCAACACCAGGATGGTATTCCATACTACCACAAAAGATACCCACTCAGTACTGTTCTCGTTCTCCTCACCCCTGTGCTCCACCTCTTGCACCCACAGAGTCCTCTGCAGCTGCAGACCAGGGCTCAGGCATGTCTCCTGCTGCGTCCCACCAGCAAGCAGAGCTTCCACAGAAGGATGGCATAGCAGCAAAGCCATTGCCAGTGGCACCCGGGAGGAGCTGCTGACTGGCAAAATAGACAGGAGGCAGTGTTATCACTGCTTAGTTGTGCTGTATGGCTGAGAGCTTACCAGTATGCTGGCAATGCCTGTAGGCTGAGGAAGGGAAGCTCTGAGTCTCTAAGGAGCTGAGTCTACTACAAGGAGGTCAGCTGAGTTAGTCGCAAACATGACTCCGGAGACAACCATGTTGCTAAAGAAGACTTTCTATTTTGGATAATGTGCATCAGAACAAGACCCATGTGTGTGATGAGCAAGAGGAGTTCAGCATGTGACCTGCCATCAGTGAATGTGGCATGGGGCCAACCCCAAGTGTCTGAGGTCTGTCTTCTCTGAGTTATCACATATTTGGGGACGGTCAGGAGCAGGTGCATGTTACTAGGAACAGTGGAATTGTCATTTCCCCACCCATGACCTTAATGCTTGCCCGGTGACCTGTCATTTCACCCTCCCAGTGACAGATATAATGATGTACCCCTGGAAGACCTCATCGTGGTGGTCCATCCCTACCAGCCCTCCAGCCCTGTCACTCACACTGGACTGCTCTTGCCACCTCAGAAGTCATCATGCAGGGCAGAGAGCAGAAAGCCTATGTAGCTCCCACCACGGGATGAGGACATTCAGGACTTCCCAGACACAGCAGCTTAACTAAGGCCTGGTGTTCAAACCCACAGTGGACCAAGGCGCTGACAGCCTTATCTGGGGAAGGGGCAGCAGGGGAGGGCAGCAAGGGAGATACACACCTCTTTCCATTGCCTGTCTTCCTCGGGACTGTGCACATTGATACTCTGAGGAAAGCCCCACTTTCCCACATGGCAGGCTGCAGAGATACAGCAGCCAGGAGAAAAGGAGCTCTTTGTCATTTTCTGCTGACAGCTGATGTCAGATGACTTTCAGTCATTCACTCTCCTGCTCTCTACTGTAGGGAATACTTACTCATACCATGCTCCCTTTTCCTTGTGTTCATCCTGTGGATGCAACTGGGTTGTTTGAAGGTGTAGGCACAGGAGAAGAGCACAGCCCAGTCCTGCACGAACTGCTGCTCCAGCACTATTGCCCCTGTCAAACCTCTCTGACTTGGTTGTAGGACTAGCCCATCACCACCTGTCTACCTACCCTTAAACAGTGCTTTCCTTAACAGTCACCACATAGAAGTTCTGCATTTTGTTGATGATTGTATTGACTTTTTTTAAAAAAATTATTTGATTCAATGTTGTTTTTTTCCAAATGCTTTGGGAACCCACCAGTTCAGTTATAACTCCATCAATTTTCAGCCTGTTTGGTTTAGTCCTTTCACTTCTGTATCTTACCTTATGGCTTTAAGGAGCAGAGTCCCACTACGGTCCATTTCCCCATGTATTTAGCTCTACCACCCCCTCAACAGATTCTTCACAATAACTGACCTACTCCCACTTCTTCATTCTCCTATGTCTTTTTCTGCACTTTCCCAGGAAGGAGTTATCCTTAAATCCATGTTAAAGTGGAAGGATTCCACAGGGCTTTGTAAGGATCTGCCCTGAATCATGCCCATTCAGTACTTTCATTATCAAAGTAGACAAGACACCAGAAAGGCCACACATTAAATTTGGAGATCAAAGGGATGGCAAATATTTTGAAGGAAAGAGTTAACATTCAAAATTGCCTTAACAAGTTGAAGAAACAGCCTGAAAAGAAAAATCCTAATAGTATTCATCAGGTACAAAAGGTACTGTATCCAGAGTAGACTAATCAACTATATGATTATACAGTGGCGGAAAGTTGATTGGTAGCATCCATCTTTGGCTGGTTCTCATCCATCTTTGAAAGAATGGGGAGATTCAATACTACGTATGAGAAAAACATGTTAATAAAGAGGAGGGTGAACCACTGGAAGGCCTGGGAAAGTCCTGGAGCATCTGTTGCTGGAGATCTTTAAGAACAGGTTAGGCATGCATCCGCAAAAAATTACCCTGGCAGGGAGGGTACTATTGTGGGCAGAGGAATAGCCTTCTTCATTTCTTGAGGCTCATTCTAGCTCTCAAGTCTGCTTCCTGCCCAGACACGAATCTTCATCCTCTGCTATTACCTCTATCCTGTGTGTCTCCCGTGGGCTGACCTTAGCCCAGACTCACCCATCATTTTGCAGGAACAGGTTCGCCAGCTTCTAGCAAATCACTGAATTCCGCCTTCAGTTTTCCACCTCTTCCTTTCCTCTTGTCCCTTCCCCCATTGCCTTTTCCCCTTTATTCTCTCCTGCTCTTTCTCTCTTTCCACTCACTGTGATTCTCCATCCTGCCCAGGCAAATGTCACCTTTCATGGTAAAGCTCACACCAAGAAGAATGATCAGAAATCTCCTCTCCCAGGTCTCCACACCATTGCTCTGAACTGTGTGCCTGTTCACCCCAGCTTTGGTGACATGTGGTTAAGACTTGGTGGTTCTTTTTCCCAGCTCCCGAGGACACTTCTTTGCTTGTATTTTGAAGATGGTTTTGCTTCTGCAGCCCTTGAACTTGATGATCAAGCCAGATGGGCTGTTTTAACCCAATCTCTGCTCTACTTGTCTCATCTTTTAGGATTTTCTCACTTCCCGCATGTGCCTCCAACCCAGCCCAAACCCAAAAGACTTCAGTTCTAAGAAGTGTTTTTGAGCGCACGATGCTGAAGGACTGGGTTTAACATTAAGCCAAATGAGCAAACATGTCCATAAAAGGAGAGCACAGTGGGCCAAGGCCACGTGTAGATTTGCAAATCCGCCCTGGGATTTCAATTCCAGTAACAAACCCATCTGAGATTTGCTCTCGCAGTTTACGCTCTCCTCTGAAAACAAGCCTATGGAGAGCATGATGCAGCAGTTACCATAGCAGCCAGCACAAGAAGAGTCCATTAAGCGATCACAGTCCCATCTCAAAAGTGAATTACCAGGCTGCAGGTGAACTTTTGCACCTCCAAAAATGTCTCTTGGGGAAAATATGTTGTCGTGCGCGGTAGAAGAAGAGAATGCCAATCGGTTGCACTGACTTGCCACTACATTGTTATCCTTAATTATTTCTGTGCTGATTTTATAAAAAGTACTGTGCACATTTTTCCTTTTTCCTGTCAGGTGGTTTTTGTCATTTATTATTTTATTTTTTTTTTCTTCTGAAGGACCCCAGTCAATAATTACTAATGAAACGTGCTTCAGGCCTCCCCGCATTCTGCCACAATTACACTGTCAACCATCCCAGGAGAAATGCTATTATCTGTGTGGGTGTGGAAAATGTTCTATCACTGTTAATCATTTCTATTATAGTAGCGCTCCAAACATATCAGCACCTCATTATGATGGCTGTTTTTCACACATGGCAAGCTGAAAGTCCTCTTGTATGGTCAGAAATATCTAAATGGATCTGGGAGGTCCTGGGTCCTGGTGGGATCCTGGTAACAAAGGAAAACACGCAATCCCCTCACAAGCACAGCTCCTTAGATAGCCAGAGGCATGTACAGCCAGTATGTGGTTGGGAGGAGCTGGTTCTGCACAAAAACTCCCGATCCAGGCCTTGCATGATGTCTCCTTTTTGCCTCTGTACCACAGAGCTCTGTATTACTCATAACAGCAAGCGCTGACAGGAGTGCAAGCGCCTTTTCCAAAAGCAAAATACAACTGTGGATAGTGACATCTTGACCCACAAAGGATGACTTCAGATTTGCAGTACCAGAAGACCCAGGTTAAAATAGCAAAGTGGTTATTTAACCCAACCTTGATCCTCTTCCAGAAAGTCCCTTAAAGCCTTTACACCCCTCCACACTCTGACTATAGTAACATCCACATGAAGAGCTACTAAAGACTTCCTGTGAAGGAAGGTAATGAGGAGACTATAAAGTCTGGGAAAACCAAAACAAACAAATGAACAAAATCCAGCCTTCCAGAGAACTCGAATTGAGTCTGACCTCTTTAAGGTATCATTTGCTTCCTGTTTGCTGCCAGAGTACAATGAGGTTTATATTTGGGCCCCACCTTTCAGTGTCTGGGCCTAAAAATACTACAGTGAACTTGTGACATAAAGGCCCCGTCTCCTGGAGAAGCAGAATTTAGATCTAGCTGCACAGCACAAATTCTTCTCTCTTTGAGGCAGAGCTAATTTTGAGTAGGTGGGTGGCTTGCTTTTTGTTTGTTCTATTATTTTTTTTCCTTTCTATTTTTAGGTTGCCAGACTGGGGAGGATTTCAATAGGATTAGGCCAGACTTACGCAGCTGCTTGTTTTAAATGATCATGACTATACCATTTTAAGGCACTTGTCACTATGGTTACCTCAATGCTGTTCTCCAAGGTGTCTGAGCTGAGACTTTATTTCCTTGAAAGTGTTGAGTCTCAGCTCCGTGGATAAGAAAAGCATTTAGTCAGTGCTCAGATGCCACCAAGCTGACTACTTGATGGTTTTCAGACAGCTCTTGCTTTCATATTAGAAAAACCTTGGATGACAGTAGGTGAAATAGGATGGGGGAAAATCACATTTTGGGAGAAAATTTGATGCTTTGATTGTAATTCCATATGAAAATTTACTTCTAAACCTAATGATGCTTCTTATTGAACTTTCATTCCTCCCATGAAACCCACCATTCATATCTAGTGGGAGTTAGACCAGACATATTCTCGGTTTCTCAGCAACAGACTGAGTAATGCTGATGTTTGTATGACTCTGGCTCACTTGTTTCATCTTTTCTTTCCAGAGTTACCTCCTTTGTTCTCTTCCTGTTTTTTTCTGGAAGCATTTCTTCTTTCCTCTTTCCCTGTTTCAGTTAATTTTTTCTGTTATTCTTAGTGGTTATTAGAAAAGTTGGATGCAGTGTTGCTGACTCAATGGAGCCCCTCAGAAAAATGGAGGTTACATTTATCCAAGAAGCAGAGTATCTTTCAAGTCTCATCTCACACCGTGAATCCCATGGGAGATGCCTGAGTGTGGGCCCTCCTTTTGCATGCACAGAAGTTGCTCTACACCAGCCAGCCCTCCTAAAAAGAGATCACGGGTGATTCCCCAGACAATTGTACAAGAGAAACCATTACTATCTGGGAGACACACAGGCTCCTGTATGAGGCAGAGATCACTGGAGTGCTACTGCCAAAGGGTCACACCATGGAAACCTAAGGTCTCTTATCTGTGAAAGGATTCTCACTCACTCTGACCCTTTCTATCCAGTAGATCCATGAAACTCTCAGGGCAGCCACCTGACTTTACGTCTTATCTGCAGCCCTTCTCAGCTCTGGAAGATTCCCAAATATAGCAACTACTGAGAGCCTGGACTAGAGCAGCAGAGAGGTCGCATGATATGATTAGATAGCAAAAAGTTTGCATGGTACAGCTGAATAGTAAAGCGGATGCATGGTATGACTGGATAGTAAAGTGGTTGTAAGAATTAGAGGAGCCAGTACAGCATCAGAGTGGCAGTAGGGATTTTTGCATGGTGCTTATTTGCAGTATGGCTGGTGTTAGTCATCGCTTGGCCCAGCAGGTGCAAAATGTTCCCATCACATTCATACATCTTACTGAAATGGAAGTTTTAAGGTCTGAAAAAAATTCTGCCAAAGCCAGTGTTCTTGTGAGAGACAGAAATGTGAATATCAGGGGGAATTATTGTAATCAGCTCTGTGTGTCAAAGCTAACTGTTTCCCAGAGCCAATTTCTCAGAACAGTCTGAAGCCCTTTCTAACCAGCGTGGGTACTCCAGTACTTCTGAGATGGTGATGGTCTGAGTTGCTTCAGTATGTCCCAGCAGTATGAAGGGCATCATCTAAGCAACAACTCGTATACATCCTGTCACATCACGAGACCTATTTTTCAAGCACTCATTAAATAAATATCCTCTCTGTCCTGGAAGGCTCACAAAGATGCAGTAACTCCTAAATAGTTCTATATATCATCAGAGTCAGTTACCCCCAACCTGCCAGTACCTTATGGTACTGGCAAAGGTAAGGGTCAGGAGCCCATCAAAGATAGAGTGCCAAAGGAGATCTGGCCAGGGAAGGGGAAGAATGGTCTGTACCAGGGATGAATACACAGCACAAGCCGCTGTGCAGGGCTGTGTCAGTGCCATGCCCCTGTGATGCCCAGGAACACAGGGTGCTGCTTTCTGGGTTTGGGACTGTGAGAGGTGGCCGAGGAGCAATGGGCAGGGACTGATGCTGAAGGTGACCTTTGGTTTGGTTAAACTGTGGACATTCACTAGCTGTATGGCTGCAACACAGCTCTCAGATATTTGCATGTATACAAAATCAGAGTTACTACTCTGCCCTGAACTGCTACGCACTCTCTGCATTAGTTTTCTTGTGGATCTTTAAAAAGCAGTGAGCTCAACAGTAATTACAAAAATGCTGTGTTGAGCACTGACACATCAGTTTTTCCCTTTTCTACTTCAGTCTTGCCACTCTGTCTCTCAGAAACTCCAAAAGCTCTTTAAAAGAAAAAACTCAACCATCTGTAAAATGCAGTATGTGACGGGAGTGCAAGAGGAACTGGATTTGCTTGTAAATAAAATACCAGTCCAAAAATTCAGTAGATCTTGTGTATTTGTGTAGAGGAGTCTTGCAGCAAGTTTAGACAGCTGCTGCTATTAATTTCTTTTGCCAAAAACCAGCAACCTTGTAACTGCTATTTTCACAAATGCATAACGAGATTTAATAGCACTTCAGTGCCAGACTGAAAGCTTCTTACTTTGAGAGTTTCTTTCAAAATATGCTAAACCTTTGAGTAGCGTGTTCATTTTTACTATATGTATCTTCCTCGAAGTAATACAGACAGTAAAAATACTAGTAATGTATGCTTGGATATACATCTATCTAAGAATGCTGTTTCATGGTGGGTGTTTTTTCTATCTCAGATATTATATTGAATAAAATATTTCACTTATTATTTCACTTATTTGTGTTTTTAAAATTTATTATAAAACTGTAGATCTCAGAACTGCAGAGATAGATGAGGAATATTTGCTGCCAAACTGGGCACGAGGTGAGCTTAATCACCAGTTACTGGACAGCACCAGGTAGATTTGGGACATGTTCACTGCTAAGAAATACCTCTTCAAGACATGCCCTACTTGTGCAACACAAAATGTAGAGTTAATACCATTGGAAGCCCAGGGGCCTTTGCACTGTTGGTGGAGGCAGAGGGTGCAGGAAGACATGCCCCCAGGCTTTTTTCCATTGTGTCACTCAAGTGATTCCCTAAGGGAACAAAGTTTATTCTTACATTTTCCAAATGCTAATAATACTGCTCTTTCTGTTTTCCTTCAGAGTCTTTGTCACCAGTTGCATTGCAAGAATATAGGGCGGGACCCAGAGTGGGAGGAGGTGAGACTGCAGCTAGGGGCCTTTGGAAGCATATTGCTTTAACTCCGTGCATGCTGAAAGAGAGAAGTTACTGCATCCTGGGTTTGACTTGAAAATACAATGGATGAGGCTGCCTTTCTTCCCATCACAAGGATTTTTCTCCTGACTCCAACCTGAATGTTTATTTGCAGCAAACATATTTTTTCCCCCCAGGTACAGCTACAGTCCAACGATTCCCTCCCACAGGAAAGTAATGCAGATGCTCCAGAAGAAACCCAACCCTCAACAGAGGTGGAGATTTCTGTAAGCCTGTGAAGGCTCCAGGAGCGGGAAGGTTACTGCATGCCATGCCATATCCAGTACTGACATACTGTGCCCAGCCAGGAACATTACAAGACCTTTATCGATCGTGTTAGGGCTGATGGGGAGACCAGCATTTTGTATTACATATTTGCTGTCAAAGAATGTGTCGTTCAAGCAGTCTGACCACAGGACTGAGGACTCTGCAGTCTGTGCAGGGGCCTTCTCTGAGCTCTGTCACTCATCTCCTATGTACACCATGAACAAGTTATCTGCACAGTGTCCCTCAGTTTAATCGGATACGCAACTGCATTTACGTACTAACAACTATCAGTTGTCCTCTGCATAAGGGCTGAGATGTTTTGTTTGCCCTCCAAGGCAGAAAACTCTATGAACAGGATAAAGGGCTGAAACATGCCTCTGAAAGCACATAATGAAGGTGTTTTAGATCTGAATCTGAGGATAAATGTCTTTTGCCAGCATATACTTCACTTAATCTATAAATAGCTATTTAGATTGCAAAATATTCTTCATGAGTTATACTTTGGTTTGGCCTGAGTGAGAAAAAAAATGTGGTCTTCGGAAAGGAAGAGAATAAAATAAAATGTTCCCTTGATGGAGCTGACATGACCTTGGCCCCAGATGACGTTTTCTGCTTTACGACCTACCAAACTAGCTTACCATGTGGTCAGAATTACATTAAACATTTCTGCAGTCGTGGTGCATACAGTAAGACATTCTTCTTCCAAGGGAAGTAGCTCATCCTTTGGAGGTGTTTGTATTGCCATCACCATGGCAACCAGAAAAGATGAAAGTCAGAACCCTAAATAAAAAAATAAAAAATTGGTTAGTGGAGGTATGGATGGGCAGTCAGATTGTAAAACCATACACAGACTTAGAAAGGAAATGACTGTTCTCTATTAAACAAACCTAGCAGAATTCCTAGTGCCATAGTCTAAAAATAGCACTCCCAGCTTCATTAAGTGCAACAGCTTTTAGAAGCCCCTGTTAAAGCAGATACTAGGAATGGACAATTCTCCTTCTGACAGGGGTGAGGTTTCTCCATCCTGCTTCACAAGGGATGGTGTCCCGCAGCACAGACTGCTTCCACACAAAACCAGCAGAAGCCAGCTGCTGTGCCTCCCACTTTTGACATGGGCTTTGTGAAACATGGCTGAGAACAGCTGTGACATGCCCTCTGCCTGAGCTGGACTGTGTGAGAGAGACTTCAAATAAACCCTAATACCTGACCTCTGAATACAACCCTCTGTATCATAGAATAGTTGGGTTTGGAAGTGACCTCAAACATCATCTAGTTCCAACCCCCTGCCACAGGTAGGGACAACCTCCACTAGACCAGGTTGCCCAAAGCCCCATCTAGCCTGGCCTTGAACACTGCCAGGGAGGGAACAGCCACAGATCCTCTGGGCAACCTGTGCCAGGGCCTCACCACCCTCACAGGGAAGGATTTCTTACTCAAATCTAACTTAAATCTACCCTCTTTTAATTTAGGGCCATTACCCCTTGTCCTATCCCTATAGTCCACGTCCCTTCAACCTTGGCATGTCATCCCAGAACTTACTGCAGGCAAGCTTTATATTATCCCCCTCCCTCTTCAAGACTCATTAAAGCTCTGCCAATGAGCCCTGCTAGCTCCAGCTCCAGTAAACTTGGTTAAGAATCATTGTCTAGCTTGGTTTGGAAGGAACTCTGCGATCAGTGAGGAGTTTAGTATCAGCCCACATGGACAGTATCTTTGTCCTTCTGCCTAAATTGGGAGAACAAACCCATAGAATTCCACAAAAGTTATTTTGAGTAGAAGGCATAAGCCTGTGTTTTCCACAGAATGGGACAGAAGTCTGATTATTAAAAAGTAGCACGAAAGGCTACAAATTTCCCACAGCAATAATCCATTAAGGTATGGCTTGGCCATAGATGAGTCCCTGACTAAACTTAAGCTAATTCGGCTGACAACATTGCCTCCTCACCTGTTCCTGGCTTCCACTGCAGGCAAGTCTGGCAGAAATGGAAATCTGAAGGCAGTTTGCAAATCCAGTTGCAAATCCCAGTACAGACCAATTTTACCTCTTTCACCATCTTATTTGAGGTAAGAAGATTTGCTTAAATCACTCTAAAATACTGCTTCATCTCACAAAGGGGAGGTTGTGTGGAACAAGGCTCGTTTACTATTAAACATAATGAATTCAGCAAGATTCTTCCATGTCCTTCTTTTTACTTATTTATCGTAGGCTACTAAAGAGAGTCCTTTTTCCCTTGGTGAATTTAGGGATTAGATAAAGCTCAACACCACTGAGTCAGATGAGGACTCGCTTGTTAAACATTAACAAGCACCCAGCCTTTTCAAGTGTCTGCTTACCCATATCTGCAGCAGGCTTAATGGTTTGCTTTTGCACGTCTTTTTTTTGCACGCTACGTTAAGCAATCACGGCTGTGTGTGGTTACCAGGATAAGACTTCTTTGGCTCTGTGGGATCCAACCTTTCTCTCCAGCAAAGGCAGGCTGCTGGTTTCATGGACTCACCATCTCTTACAGCCAAGATTCCTGGTTCTTTGCCTCCACATGCTCCACACGCCCCTGTCTGCCACAGCTGATCATCTGTTCTGCAACACTGAAGTGCAGTTTATCTCCCATTCTCTGTTTTAATGAAAATGGATATTGACAGACCCATGTTTACCCTCCCAACAAGGAACCCAGGTAAATGTGAGGTTCACTAAGGAACTCTACGGAGGCAAAAGAGAAGCTCATCAATCCTGTGTCTGCAGTTGCTTCCAAAGCACTAGTATTTTCCCATCTGACTGATGGAAGGGAAAGCAGAAGGGATAATAGAAAGATCCAAGGAATAGTGAGACTGTAACCACACTTTCTTCACTGACAGTGTCCTTCCCACCACTGAGAGTGCTCTCTATGGATCTAGCTGTGGATGTTACATGAATAAAAACACATTTATTCCCCACCCCCACCCTACCCCTCCCCCCAAGAAAGCATCCACCAAAATTATCAGGGTGACCCAGGCTCCCACTTATCTTCAATGCCAGTTTATACTATATGGGACAGCGATAAATTCAGGAGCTGTTTGTAAGGCCATGTGGTGATAGGATGAGGGGCAGTGGTTTTAAACTAGAGCAGGGGAGATTTACATGAGACATTAGGAAGAAGTTCTTCTTTATGAGGGTGGTGTGACACTGGCACAGGTTGTCGAGAGAGGTGGTGGAGGCCCCATTCCTGGAGACATTCAAGGTCAGGCTTGATGAAGCTCTGAGAAACCTGATCTAGTTAAAGGTGTCCCTGCTTACTGCAGGGGGGTTGGACTAGATGGCCTTTGAAGGTCCCTTCCAACCTAACGTATTCTATGAATACCTACTGTACAACCTGCTGCATCCAATGCTGTGCCCAGCAAACAGCACATGTGAACCTATTGTAGATTCTGAGTGTGCTAGTTTCAAACACAAGGTGTTGACCAAGGGCCCGGATACACTCAGAACTTCCATAGCCTTGCTTTAGCCTTAACTTCACGCATGGACTCAGTAACTGGTCACAGACAAAAGGTTGCATTTGAAATCCAAATAATTGTGCTCTTCTGATTACTCCCCCATGGACCATTGCTGTGTGTGTTCTCCTACAGTGTAGAAGCTTTAACGTCCATACACAACCCATAAAAACAGAGACAGTGAAAAAGAAACAAATTATGTCAGAATAACTGAAAGCTTAATGGGAGCGCAAATGAGGCAAGAGTCACTATATTTGCATTTATTTTCACTAGTTCTCAGATTTACAGGAGATCCAGCAAAATGTAATTTGCTAGTAAGCCTAAGTAGTTACAGTATCCAAGGAGAGTGAAAATCCCCTCAAATTGGATGAAACTTGATGCTGCCAGCATACTGCTGAATCCCCTCCAGTGTATTTCCAAATCACATTCCTCCATTACTCTGCTGAGTGCTGCCCAAAGAATCAACAGTAAATCAAGTAACCTGCAATATACTTCTTTTTTATAATGCATCTATAAATTTCATGGAACTATAGATTTCTTCTTATGAAATTTAATTTGAGTCACTGGGGGAAACATTTCCATATTGAAAGGAACTCCTGGCTTTCATTGTACTTGTACTTTGCTTTTACTGAATTGCAAATGCTTTGATTTAAAGGGACATAGCCAAGGTAAAGCCTGCCTGCATGAAAGCCATTGGGCCCATTTCCACTTGGCAGGAAAAAAACAGGCAGCTGCTGAGCTACCTCATCTATGCCAGCCACTTGAGGATGGGCATAGCAAACATGGGCTTGAGTGACACTGGCTTTCCTGCCTCCTGGATTGCTGTGTCATCAGGAGGACAAGGCAAGACCCTAGCAATCATTTTCAGCAAGGCTGACTCATGGAAAGAGCTGCCTCCAACATCCCGCCAGTCCAAGAGGCACCCAGAACCCATCTCTGCACTCCCATCCTTGTATTTCTGTGAATGAATTTGGGTTTTTTTCTGAAAACTTGTGGATCTGAGTAAAATAATGGGTGCATAGCATAAACAGGGTAAAGCGTTCATAGCACAAAAAAACTATTGGAAATGGCTATTCCGTATAATTTCTGGTTTCCTAGGCATTTTCTGACAAGCTCTGCTCCCGTGGTGTTTTGTAACAGACAAAATCTCAGGTGCAAATGAGTCAATTTTTGCTGTTAGTAAAACAAAGCGAAGACAGTAGTGCAGCAGCTTTCAGCTTACGGCTCATAAAGTACTGTCACACAGTCTGGCAAAGGTCATTAAGAAAGGCATCTGTATTGCCAGCAGACTCCAGTATGCATAAGTGCAACACAAAATGTTAAGAGGGCAAAAAATTGGAAATTACTGAAAACACCATAGTTGGAGAAGAATACAAAGAAGGAAGTGAGACCAAAGCTTATACTTAAAAGCCACTGAAAGAAAGTAAATTCAGAAAAAAAACCTTAGTTAAGCTTCAATATCAATGCAGTTTTCTTTAAAGAAAGTAAAAGGCACAATTAGGTCCTCAAACAAAATACAGGCATAGATGGTGACTGAAAGGTAGATTTAGTTCAGATGTTAGGAAAAAAAAATCTTCCCTGTGAGAGTGATGAGGCACTGGCACAGGTTGCCCAGAAAAGCTGTGGTTGCCCCATCCCCGGCACTGTTCAAGGCCAGGTTGGACGGGGCTTTGGGCAGCCTGGTCTAGTGGAGGTTGTCCCTACCTGTGGCAGGGGGTTGGAACTAGATGATGTTTGAGGTCACTTCCAAACCCAACTATTCTATGATACAGAGGGTTGTATTCAGAGGTCAGGTATTAGGGTGTCCCTGCCCATGGCAGAGGGTTGGAACTAGATGATCTTAGAGGTCCCTTCCAGCCCAAACCAGGCTGTGATTCTTTCATTCTATAAAATAAAAGAAAATTACATCTTAAGCTTGTAAATGTGAAAAGAATAGAATGAAGAGACAGTGGTTAGAAATCATTTGTATCTGGTTTGAATGACCAACCTGACTTCTTGCTGGTTTTATGGTAGTTGTTCCTGTCCTTACACACAGATATGTATCTTATCTCATAGCTTTCTGAAAGCAAAGGCAACATTCCACAAGTTCCCCAAAGCACCCACTAATGCCTGGGGTTGCTGCTGCTGTGGCACACATGTGGAAAAGACTTCTTTGAGATCATCACTCTGGCTGGTACCTCCTCCGCAAGCAGAGCCACTGCACAGAGCTGCTGTTCCACATAATAGCATTTAAATATTATTATGCCCATATGAAAATTGAGGCACCTCTGGGGAACACACTGACCTGAGCTTGTTTTCCAGCCTAGAGAAGTACAGACATTGAATCCAGTGACACAACTGAAGCAGAGTCCATAGGAGTATGGGGCAATGGATTTCATAAGAACTGCTTAAGGACCAGACTCCTAAGAGATTTTTGGGTGAGTTTGCTGATGTTTCTCATGTTGTCATGAGCAAGAGGTTGCCTCTGGCCTTTTATCCCCTTCTTATCACATATATCCACCTGTGGTGGTTTGACCTTGGCTGGAGTCCAGATGTCTGTGACCAGAAGTGCAACCAGATCTTAAAGCACCTTCCCCCACCTCTCCCTTCTTGGCAGACTTCACTTTAGTCATGATTTTGATCCCCTTCCCCTCGCCATTGTGGCACAGGGAGGGGCAGGGAATGCGGGAAGGGGGGTTTTGGCCAGTTCATCACAAGTTATTTTCCTTCTAAGCATAGGGGGGACACAACATTCCTCACACTCTTTCCCTGCTCCAGTGTGGGGTCCCACCCATAGGAGACAGTTCTCCATGAACTTCTCCAACATGAGCCCTTTCCCACAGGGCTTCAGCTCTTCACCAACTGCCCCAGCGTGGGTCACAGCTCTGGGGTGCAGTCATAAATCATAGAATGTCTCTCAGTTTCTCAAGCTCAGACTGCTCCAGCCTGGTCCCCTACAGTGTCACAAGTCTCCCCAGCAAGCCTGCTCCAGCGTGGGCCACTCTCTCCATGGGCTGCAGGTCCTGCCAGGACCTTGCTCCAATGCAGGTCACAGCATCTTCTGCATGCCTCCACCTGCTCCAGCGTGGGGTCTCTCCATGGACTGCAGGCGGGGTCTCTGCTCCCCATCATCTTCCATGGGCTGCAGGGGGACAACCAGCTCCACCATGGTCCTCTCTTTGGGCTGCAGGGGCATCTTTCTAGCACCTGGGGCATCTCCTCTCCCCACTTCACTGACCTTGGTGCCTGCACATTTTCTTACATCTTCTCACTCTTTTCTCTGGGGGCAAAAAGCGTCTGCTTGCATTTTTTTCTCCTAAATGTGATTCTCAGAGGTGCTGTGACAGTCACTGATGGGCTCAGCTTTGGTCAGCAATGACTCTGGCCTTGAGCCGGCTGGTGTTTGCTCTGTGGGGCCTGCAGAGACCTTCTGGCTGCTTCTTGCAGAAGCTTCCCCCATAACCACCCAAATCCCACCATGCAAACCACAACACCACCCAATTCATATCAAGTTCCCAGTGCCATGCTCTCTAGTTTTCTACCACTCTTCCACACTTCTTTTGTCTATAATGTCGGTAATTTTTTCAGCATTGTATAGTGTTTTTATTGCAACTGCCTACACAGATAGGTTTATCTTAAGAAATAAGTGAGCTGTCTTCACAAACATCTTAGAAATGGCTTTATATATCATCAGTAATAAGTTCCCCACAGTCTGGGGGGCAGAGGACATGTCTTGACATCCTATCAGTGCTGCATATCCTGGTTTCCATGAAACAATGACATGTATCCACATACCTGAAAATATGTCCAGCTACCTAAATGGTCTTTTTCCTTTTCCAAGAATTATTGAATATTTTTATTTTAAGCACTGTTTGCATTTCCAACATTTTATTGTTTCTTTTTAAAAAAATCTAATTTAAAAAGGAGAAATATGGTTCCTGTGAAGCAGATATGGGATTGCCAGTACATCCTTGGTTTGGCGCAGTTTGAGGAATCCGTAATTATTTGCTAAGTAAAAGGATTTTACAGTTACATGATACATTAAATGTTCCCTAAGAAACCCTTTAATCAAGGAAATGCATTGTTTCAGGGTGGGATTGGTTTGTGGGCTAAATCATCATATATGTTAACTAGAGTTTAAAGTGTCAAAGGTCTGAAACATACAGGGCATCCTCTAAAACTGGTAAAGTTAGCTTATAGCTTGCTCTAGGTCATAAATTATCATTCTACCCACCTACCATCTGCACATCTATTGCTTGCATGCCGGTTAAATATTATGTGAAAGTATTGTAGCATAAATAAAATTAGCAGTGGGTGAAATGGGATGAACTTAAATTGGCTTCTCAGTTCCAAACCCTAACAGGACTTTAAAAGGATTTTAGCAAATGACTTGATATAACCTTATTTCTCAGTCTTATACAGAATTACATGTTTTGTTGTAGGAGTGGGAATCACAGGTCATCCTCAGATGAAGGGAACCACTTAGCTAATTTAGTGCCTTGCCACTTCTGACTTAATATTTATATCATCAGCAGAACACGTGATTGAAACAAGTCTTGGTGTTGAATGCATTAATTAATATAACACAAACACAGGCATCTGGGCCATGACAGAGGAGCTGGTGCTTCCGGCAAATCACCGCCACAGTTCCTGGGAACCTGGAGGTATGAGGAGGTCAGGATCAGACTCTGTGCTCCACAGTAGTTTTCTTTATCGCACAGGAAGTCTGCTTGTAAACTGTATGAGAGCAAGGCCTAAGGCTATTTGGTTTTGTTCCTTTCCTTTCCACAGGGTAAGTGGTTTCTGTGCATGTGTTCCTGCCTGCTTCGGACGTTATCAGTGTTTACAAGTGGACTGTTTCCCTCAGCCACTTCTCTAGCACGCATACAGCACCCAGTACAACTTCCAAATTATAGTAGTGCAATAAAATCCACATCTAGCTGGCTTCAGACAGGTCCTCTAGGTCTTTCCACCTTGTAGGTCTCCCAGGACTGCAATGGAGGTAGCTCTGCTGTTGTTAAAGAACTGGCAAGAGCAAGGTGCCAGGCAACATTTCTCTCAGGGCTCACACTGTTGCCTTTCCAACAGGCAGATTTTAGGCAGCTGTGCCTCTGCATGCACATTTTTGTTTATACTGGGTAATTGTGAAGTGACTGCTTCCCTGCAGGTCAGTGGCACAGGGCTTCCCTCGTAGCATGTGAATTGTCACCTCATAGAAACATTCAGGTTGGAAGGAACCTCAAGAGATGATCAAAGTTTGGTCAGCATTGAATTCGGACCAGAAGTTAAACAACATGATTCTTCTGCCAATCATCATGAGACCAGACCCCTCTGGGGATTCCTGCCACAGAGGGGGGTGGCTGTGCAACTGCTTGTGAGGAAGAGGAGGAGGGAAGGTGTTATGGTCCATTTTAGGAACAGAGATAAGAAACATTTCAGGCAGTCGAGCCCGAAAGGCTGTAGGGTAGGAAGGAAGGGAACAAAGAAATTAATCTGGGACATTTGAGATAAGAGTCATGGTTTCAGAAGACATAATTTTTATTTATTCTTCAGAGCCTTAAGACCGGGAACAAAATGTGATATAAGGCCTAACACCACTGGCTTTTTATTTTCTAGTCATTTATGCTGAGACCAAATGGGTGAAGAAAAGCTGTGCTGATACTTGGATAGTCCTGCACCTCTACCCAGGACAGGTACAAATGGAAATCACATCAGGTACAGGAAAGAATCATAGAATTACAGAATGGCGGGAGTTGGAAAGGACTTCTGGAGATCATCTAGTCCAACCCCCCTGATCACCTAGAGGAGGTTGCACAGGATCACATCTGGTGGGTTTTTAATGTCTTCAGAGAAGGAGGCTCTGCAGCCTCTCTGGGTAGCCTGTCCCAGTGCTCTGTCACCCTCACAGTAGTTTTTTTCTCATGTTCAGGTGGAACTGCCTGTGTTCCAGTTTGAGCCTATTGTCTGTGTCACTGGGCACCACTGAGAAGAGTCCGTCCACTTCTCCTGACACCAACCCTTTAGATATAAATTTGTAAGTATTGATGAGATCGTTTCTCAGTCTTCTGTTTTCCAGGCCAAACAGTCCCAGCTCTCTGGAAGAGATGCTTCAGCCCTCTAATCACCTTTGTGGCCCTTCACTGGACTATCCAAGTAGCTTCTTGTCTTTCTTGAACTGGGGATCCCAGAACTGGACACAATAAAGATGAGGAGCCAGCTCACACTTAGTCAATTCTACGTAATACAAACTGGTTTTGAGGGAAATCCCATACACAGACAGATAAAGCTTGTCTAAGGATAAAATGCATCTTTAGCCACCACCAGAAAGAAAGACTGTCCTGCCATGGCCTCCTTTCTGCAAGGAGAAAATTCAGCTTTGTTCAACCTCTACAGTAATTAGATTTTATTCTACTTGTGCCTGATCTGCCAGGATACCAGCTGAGTTAATGCTCACAGGATAATCACTATTTCCAAAAAGATATTATTTTTAAGATCTGAAGCACTTTCAGGAATACAGCTTGCCACTTACACCTGCCCAGATCCGGTTTAAGGACATTATTAAAATAATTGCACCCCCTTTAAGACACTCTTTTATGCAAATATATGAGCATATAATATCTTCAAGCATGAAGAACATATTCCACTCTCTTGGAGTTTGGCCTCCGGTGCTGATCTCACATAATGATTTGCAATTGGTAGTATCCCAATTTTATGTCCCCATACCTTTTTGTGTTAAACACAAAACATGAGGAACTGACACCAGAGGTTCAGTTCATCACCTCATTAATTCCCATTTAGTCCCATTTCAGTGAGAGTTCAGTGAGAGCAGTGAGAGTCTAAGGATCTGGAGCAAGGTCAGGTCATCAAAGCTCACTGACTTCCTGGGATGCTCAAATGTTTCTGCACTGGTGAGAAACTTCTAAGGGATTTAAAGTGGGATTTGGGTATCTTTGAGGACCCCCTCTGCTCCTTGCGTCCCTAGAGAGTCTGCTCTAGGGCAGACTAGAAACAACAAAGGGCTTTGAACTATTCCTACTCCCATCATTTCTGTGACATGAAGACCCTTTCCCTTCCTGTTTATATCCTTGTATGTTTTGCTGCAGTAGCTCTCCCCTTTCATTATGTGGGTGATTAGCAATATATACAAATGAAGACACATTTTGAAAATGAAGTGAATTCTGGTCTAATTAAATAAAAATCCGTAGTTTATCCCAAAACTAAGTTGCTGGTAAATTTTGGCAGTCTTCATAACCAGTAGTCAGGGTGCCACCAACAAGTCACTATTTGTTCTGCACAATTAAGTTCTTTATAGAGACTGGCTTTGTGAACCGCCAGAATAACTCCTTTGGACACGGTGTGGTGGTGTGTTCCCCACCTCTCACCTTAAGCCATAACCACCAGTGGGGTTCATGATGGTTTCATCCAGCCCAAGTTGGACTTCGAGGGAGATGGATAGAAACACAGTAGCCAAGGGCTGGATGGCTGATATGCAGATATGACTCTAAGTCAATCATCTTACCCTATAAGTAATGGACAACCCTGGCCAGCTCTCCTGCATGGCAGGATCTCCCCTTGATTAAGTTCTCCCCTCTCAAGGTTCCTCCTCAAGGTTGAGAGATTCCTTGCTGCAACAGATCTTCTCTAACTGATCAATAGCATGCTAAACTTTGAAATCTTAGATCAAGGATTGATTGTGCATATATAATCCTTTAGACATAAACCCTTGATCAAGTCTGGGAATAGGATTAGATTCAGCTGCATCTAGAGTCCTCTCTAAGGAGTTTAAAAAGCAAGGGCATCCTTTCTGAACCTCATTACTCAATGGGAGGGTCTCCATGACAGTTTGGTCTCACGCTGTCCTTTGTGTAGAAAATAATCAAGCATACCTTGCCATCAAATCCTGATAAACCACTGTTTTTCATTTACTAACTTTATTAATTCACTGCTTTATATGAATAAAGTACATTGTTGCTTTTCTTGTATGAGTTAAGTGCATGACTCCATCTGTTACGAAGTGGTGTCGTTGGCAGGATGGCAAGTAGCAGTCACCAATAATTTATGGAGGCATGAAGTGAATCTGAGTCCCATCTTCTAAGAAGAATGGGCTTGTGATAACAGGCATAATTGGGACTCCATGGAAGAGCACCTAAAAGTACCTCACAAAGGTAATGTTAAAACAACTGATAAGAGCAGTCCTCTTAAACCCCATCTAGTTGATAAAAAAGATGAGATCAAGAAAGACACAGAACACAATGAGAGACTAGGTGATAAGGCTCAAAATACCTGTGAGCAGACTACCTGGGCAGACTTAATGCACCAACTGAAAAAGAAACCCTGACCCAGGGAGGAGATCACAAAGTTAAACTCCTCCTGGTGCCAGTCCCCAGGAAGGGAGACTACTCCTTCCTCCTCCTTGGGAAGGAATTGCAGGACATGAAGCCAAAACCCCCCCCCCAAATAGTATCTGGAAGACAATTGGGCTTATCAGTGGATATGTGATGATGGTCCATATATTCTGATTCCAGTTGGTCCCCAAGGACAATTGGTGAAGTTTTAATGGATACAGGAGCACAAATTTCACTACTAACAGAACAATATGCTGAGAAGCTGGATGCACAGTCTGGATGGAAAAGAGCTAAGATTACTGATGTGAACGGACCGAATGTTGTGTGCCAAACTGCCAGGGTCAATTTATGGCTCCAAGGCAGCAAGCGCATATCAACTACTGGCTATGCAATTAAAGACCTTCATGAAAACATTTAACATTTCAATGTTTCAAATGGATGAATGTGGCACCTGCTGAATGGCAGTGTGTGCTCCTTCAGCTCAAACATCCATCCCCACCCCAGTGGAAACCAGAAGGCCACAGTGCATTTTGCACTTTGCGTGGCCTCAGTGAGTCAGAAATTAGTAACGTGTCCCAAGATCTGATTTCTGCTAGGGCACAAAATGGGATTTCTGAAGTCTTGGCTGACTTGGAGACATGAAAAATTATCTCCAGAACCCACTCCCCATATAAGGCACTTGTCTGGCCGGTTTGGAAACCTGGCAGGAGGTAGAGGTTAACAATTGATTATCCCTGCTGAGAAGGACTTGGGGATTCTAGTCGATGAGAAACTTAACATGAGCCAGCAGTATGCTCTTGCATCTCACAAGGCCAATGGTATCCTGGGCTGCATCAGAAGAGGGGTGGCCAGCAGGGACAGGGAGGTGATTGTCCCTCTCTACTCTGCCCTCGTGAGGTCCCATCTGGAGTACTGTGTCCAGATCTGGGGCCCCCAATACAAGAAAGATGTGGAACTGCTGGAGAGGGTTCAGAGGAGGCCCACAAAGATGATTAGAGGGCTGGAGCACCTGCCCTACGAAGACAGGCTGAGGGAGCTGGGCTTGTTCAGCCTGGAGAAGAGAAGGCTGAGAGGGGACCTCATTGCAGCCTTCCAGTACCTGAAGGGAGCTTATAAGCAGGAGGAGATTCAACTTTTTAAAAGGATAGACAATGGCAGGACAAGGGGGAATGGATTAAAACTAAAGGAAGGAAGGTTTAGATTAGATATTAGGGGGAAGTTTTTTTTTACAGAAAGAGTGGTAAGGTGCTGGGACAGGCTGCCCAGAGAGGTGGTGGATGCCCCAGCCCTGGAGGTGTTCAAGGCCAGGTTGGATGGGGCCCTGGGCAGCCTTGTGTAGATCCAGGCCTGCGGTTGGTGGCCCTGCCTGTGGCAGGGGGGTTGGAACTCTCTGATCCTTGGGGTCCCTTCTAACCCAGACCATTCTATGATTCTATGATTCTGTGATTCTATGATCAGTGCCTGAACACTAATACAGCCCTGCTTTGCATGCAGCTGCACACCCGTGGATGGCGGCTGAGGAGGACAGTGACAGAGTGGCTTTGGGGACACATGGCCTCCAGCCAGGGTCAGCCCACCACACTATAGCAATGAGCAAAGTGCATGACTCCGTCCATGACAAATGGAAATAGAGACATGAAAACACTCATACATCCTTTGAGAAGTCTCTAGCTGTGAATTACTTTTGGATGGATGGATGGATGGATAGATAAATCAATAGGCACATAAACAACAACAGACAGAGAAGATACAGTTCACTGAAGTTTACAGTTCTCTGGAAATCTGTCTTGCATAACATCTCTGTGTTTGCACACAGCAGCCCACTGCACTGTCATTTCCTATCCAATGTAGGTAGGTATATCGATCCTGAACACACCAGAGCTTTACAGCATGTAAGCCACAAACTCAAGAGTCTGCCATCCTACCCAGCTTTTTCATTTGGTGGGGTAGCTGCTTAGCTGATTGTTGGCAACCATTCCCTGTTTGTTGCAGCTAAAGTGTTAGCAATGACAAAGCTTTCCAGATTAATATGGAAGCATTTTCTGGTTTGAGATGTGCAGAATTTCTGTGTAATGAGAAAGAGGGAGGGTTTTACAGCTGAAATGTCAGTTCCGAAGCTTCAATAGACCTGTATCCTGTTCCTTGTCACCCTGTGCTGAGGGGATAACACATTTTCCCCACTGCACAGAGATTTTTTAAAATTAATTCTCTCTTTGGCAATCCCACTGCCAATGGACAGAGCCTCACAAGGGATGACATGTTGGTTTGCCGGACCACAAAGATTACTCCTATGTACTTAGGTACTGCCTCCTGTTGGAGTATCCATCTGTAGTTTGCAATGTTCCTCCCACCTCAGACATGTTTGCTAAGTAGATAAAATTATCCACATTAATTTATGTAAGATAGATCAGCCATGAAGGAACAAGTAACTCTACAAGGTCACTCAGAAAACTTTTTACACAGACGGAAAGAAAACCTTGGTTTCTGGGTCTCTGTTAAAACTGGCCATTGGTATAAAAGGGGGGAAACTATGGGATCATATGCCTTTGGAAGTGCAACTGACAGACTTTTTCAGCCTGTGCCAGAGCTTTTGTCCAGCCCACACACCTACTGGGGACACCAGACCCTCGAGGGGGTAGGTGGCACAGGCCCCTGTCTCATTCAACACAGAGTGGGAGCACACACCTCAGAAATCCTCTCAGCTACCCCAGTATAGATACAGATTTAATTTCTTACCAACACCATTCCTCCTCCCTCATGTGCATTTCTGTCAAGACCAACATCCCAAACTCGACAGGAATGTATTTTTTCTAGTTTGATTTTCTATTAAACAAAAGATACGCTGTGGTGCTTGTCTGATTCCTATGGCTACAGACTCATGGGTTAATGTATAACCAGTATATTCCTGAAGTATTTAAGTTGCTATTTCCCTTCACTTTGCCAAGGTAATGAGGTGTTTGATGAAGGGAGTTCAGCTGCAGACCTGCAAATGTACATTCTGTAGGCTAGAGAGAAACCACAACAGGCTCTTGCGTTTAATATTCTGACAAATTGTGCACTTCTGCACCTTACATTAGGCAGTGACACAATGCAGCCTTGTTAATCCAAATAGAAAGTGTTCCTTCAGTAATGGAGTCTGGGTCTTTTTCAGCAAAATTAGATTTGCATCACTAACTCAAAACACCATAAAAATCTGAAGGATGCTCTGGAAGTGGAGGTTATCTGCTGATCTGTTCAGATAAGCGAAGCATAAAGCCTCAACAATGTGAGTGGGTAATGGAACAAGTTGATGCCAGCATACAGTGCTGGTTAGTTAGATTAAAAGCGCATATCTGGTGATGGTTGCCTGCTGTTTTTTTCTGAGAAACACATCAAGAAGTGTATTAAAACAGCTCAGAATCACTGATGGGTTTTGTTATCCACTGCCTGGTCTCAGATTGCTGATAACTCCAAGACCGTCCTTCTTTTTCAAGACTTTGAACAATGTAATTAAGGTTTCTTGGAAATAAATCAATACTTGATATCAGCTCTGAATAGCACACTGGCCAGACAATCTGCCTTCCTTATTAAGACATGGCTAGGAGTCACTCATGTCAGAGTTTAAGCTCTCACCTTTTCATTTCTGTGTTTTCTTTGTAGGGGAGGTTTTCTTGTTGCAGTTAAAGCTTCAAACCTTTCTTTCACGGGCCACAGCTGCTGAATGGCAGCACACAGGCACTCCACTCCAGAGTCACACATCACTGCTGTGATCGACTCTGATTTCATTAACCCTTGCTGCAGGTCTGGGTGGAAAGTGGGCTGTGGCAGACTGACTGCAGTCTTCAGCTGTCATCTTCAGGAGCAGTTCATCACACTCTGCCTCTCCTTCACCCTTCGTTCTCCAGTAGTATACAGAGAAAATAAGAATGCAGTAGACTCTCTGTGTTGCTCAGTGGGGAGGGATAAGGCGCTCTATGGGATGTCGAGGGGGTACTACCCCAAAGCAAGCATGCCTCTGCTTTTAGCTGCCCCTGGTAATACCTCACTTTCAGGCGCCAGGATGGGCAGTCATTTTATTAAAGATTATTTACCTTCCTTTTTTTTTTTAAGAAGTCATTAATTCAGAAACTGGCGAAGCTTAGGTAAATTCTCTGGAGGCTTGAAAATGTTTAGTCTGAGTTTTAGGGGAAACTAAATCGCACTTCTGAGCAGTTAGGTCATAGGTAAGCCCTAGGACTCTTACTTTTGCTTTGAAATTATGCTGAAATAGAAGGATTTACTAAAGCTTCCAAAGGCTGAAGGTTTGGTTAAAAAAATAAAAACTCAGAGAGGCCTTGATACTGAGCTATTTAATTTCTCTGTACTGCTTGGCCCTTTTCTCTGCAGTGAGGGACAGAAAGGGCCAGAACCTTGATGCTTTCTGTTTGAGGTTTCCTTGGGAAGAACCCCCAGTAAAGACCACCACCAGAGGGAGGCAGCAATTATCATGCAGCGTATGCAGACACAACCCAGCTCCAAGCCTAGCTCCATCCTGTGCTGACGCTTGGACATCTTTAGCATCCGGATGCACTAACACCTGAGGAGGACCTTCTGGGAGCAGCAGGAGACGCCTTGCCCCTTCATGTTTTTGATTTGGAGAAATCCCATGGAGATTTTTCCACTATTGGCTGATGATGCTGTTGACAAAGGCTCCTTCTGTGATGCTGCGGTGAGGAGATAGAGGTGGGTGGTATTAGTGAAGTTGCATTTTGTTTCTAGACATAAAGAGAAAGAAAGGGATCATTCAGATATACAACACAAGTATAATGAAATCTTCTGGCTGTTCTTTACCAGCCCAAGCTGAGCTGTTTCAGCTGGGACAGATTGGATCTGAAATGTGTCTTCAGGCAGAATGGGGGGAAAATAATCATCCTGATGACATAATGAAGGAAAATCAGGGTCACAAGCCTGGATGGTGATTGCTGCCAGACAGAAGTTACCCATAATCTTTCTTGGCCACATCCACCAGAGTGCTGCAGGGGATCAGCTCCTTCTTCTTGGTGCACCCAGGGAACAGGGTTAAAACATCCACATACTTAGGAATAAACAGCCTGTCCTGTCATATGCATGATGCTAAAAAAGACACTCTTCAAAGAAGCAGGCCTGATGAAATTCTGGTGTAATTTATGGGGTGGGGGTGCACTAGGCTCCTAGTGCTGTTCTGGACCTTTCCTGATTTAACAACTTCCCTCTGACACCTAGTTCAATTGCCTAAATTTGGCATGTTATTTAAATCAACAATGGCTGTGGAGAGTGAAAGACCTCCAGAAGGCATCTTCCTTTGTCATCTCCCACCACTGACCACAACAGGGGCTGTGCGCCACTTCTCCTGCCTCTCATGTCCTACTGCGCTGTAGCGCTTGGATGGAGAAATACATACCTAGGTCCTTCCTTGTCCTCATCTTTTTCTGTGGCACATATGTACTGTAGTAGGTAGAAGTTCCTCACTGTTGTAAAGCCCTGATGATGAAAGATGCTGCTATCCCACTGAAAGTAACAGCTCAGCACAGAGAGATCTCAGCCTCCTGAAAAAATGCATCTCTTCTCTTATGGCAAAAGAGATTTGAAGAGCCAGTGAGCATGAACTGGAATTTTTCTGTTAAATACAGCATGAAAGTCTTTCTTTAGAAGTTAAATGGATAAAAACAGTGCATGAAATTGAAGTTGATAATTAGCAAGTCAGTCCTAGTGAGGAGCTCATAACTGCTTTGACCTTCGGGCTTTGCACATCTCCCCAGCTGTGCAGCACAACAGAGCCCACATGGTTTTACCTGAGGAAATGGCAATGCAGTGAGCTAAGCCCTGGCGAAAAAGTAAAATTGCAGATCAAAGGTAATGTACAGAAGAGAGCAGTCCTAAGCTGCCTGTCAGAAAATTAACATGGAGAGTAATTCCCTCAGAGCTACTCATAGCCTTGTCAGCAGAGCCCCAGCATGCCACCCAGCATCTGTAAGGTGTGCCATAGGTGCGGTGAGGTTTCCCAAGTCTTTCTTGGGCGGAAAGACAACACTACTCATCTTTCATGACCTTAATTTCACAAACCTAGAAGCACACATACTTTTCAGGACACTACTGTTATTTGATACATCTCTAAAGAGCTATTACTTCCCACTCTATGTGACTGCTATGTTGTGGCCCTAGCCCAAAGCCCCTCAAATCAGTGGAAAACCTTCCAGGAGACTTTTGCTCTGTCTTCTGGTGAAGGGTGGGATCCCTAACTAGAGAAAGGTCTTTGGAGTATGATTCAGAGATTCGCAGAATTTACAACTTAAGAGGAACCACTAGATCATGTAGTTGGGCAACCTGTGCACCACTTCACCCATATATGCTGGCACCGGGGCCAGGGACCTGCACTTCTCTCAAGTATCCCTTCCCATCTCGTGTTGCAACTGGGTGGAAGCACCTTTTACTGACTCAGTCACTTCTCAGTCCTTTGTTTGCCAAACTTTCAACCTCGTATGTGCAGGCATTCTTCCCAGCCCCTGAGCAAGTTTAATTGCTTTTCTTTATTATCTCCTCCCTTATGATATCCACACTGAAGTTGTGACTACCAGCACCAGATATACTTTCACAGGGGTGAACTGTGTTCCTTACTCATCACCTGCCTGTTTATACAAGCAAGAATTATGTTTATTAGCTCATCTTATCACACACTGCGATGAGAGCTCATCACCACTTCCAAGAGACTGTCCTCTATTTCTTAGGTGGAGCCCATGTTCCCTGTAGCTAAATATTGTCAAGTTTTGGTCTTGGTTTCTACTCTAATGCTTCTTGTTTTAAGGAGCCTGCTGTACCAGGAAAGCCATATCTCTGCAGATAAATCTCCTGTGGTTTACCTTTACACCAAACCTTGTGCCAACCAGTAATTTAATCTGTAGTGATTTCATAGGTATTTCTGGTTTCATCTCAAGAGTCTCAATTTAAGGTCTAAAACCTGAAAACATCTTTTGTCTTTGTCTTCTACAGAGTCATTCAGGAGCATCTATCACAAATTCACACACTTACCTTTGGTAACAAAGGTTTTAGGTTAGTTTTGTAATGACATATCATCAAGCCAAACAATCCACAAAGCCATCCAAGGTGTTCTTTTGTTGTTTGGGGTTCTTTTTTGTGTAGGTTTTTTTTCCCCTGCAGTATCATAGCAGGGTGTGATGGGTCAGCAAGAGAAAAAGAGAAGGGCAAAAGCCTGAGTGGGAACCAGCCATGCCCACTGCTACTAGTGTGCCTTAGATGCTCTGTAATCCCCTGTAATGCTATGTGTAGGAGAGGCAGGGATGCTTTTAAAATAACTTTCATTGTGGTTACAGATATGAGGTGTCACTGCACAGCTATGATTTACCATTAGCCAGCCAAGTCAGGGCTGGTATCCGGGACATAAAATCATGCAGAAAGCAGAGGTGGGACAAAAGTGACAGACTGTTGCCAGGTGGTGCTGGCAGGACTTACTAGGACGTGTGTGTGAAGAGAATCTGAGTCATATGAAGAAAAATAGGGTGAGTAAAACCAATGTTGGCTGAACAAACCAAACTAAACATGCTGTAAAGACTCCTGCTCACCTGCTCTAATTAAGCTAAACCCACCCCCATCCCCCAAAATCCAAGTGTAATTGAGATATTGCACTTAAAAATTCACCAATGTCTTCTACAGCAGTATACTTCCTTTCCTGTTTTTGTTGGACATACAGATATTTTTAAGATCATGTTTATCTTTTTCATGGCTTCTTCAGTTCAGTGGCTTCTAGTCAACTGGCATTTCAGCAATTCACTTCAGAAAAGCTCTTAGCTGACAGCAGAAACTCATGTTATTAGAACCTACCTACTCTTGAAACACCTCCCACTATATTCAGATACTCAGATTTCCCTCTGTATTGGCAAAAAAATTTAAAAATATTAAATCACAAGCCACATCAGAGAGAGTGGCTCCCTTATAATCCTTATACTTTCAATGCTAGTCCCATTTATGTTTTATTTTTAGCCAGTTCTCTGGAACATTTATTCATCTAATCCCATTCTCCAGATCACCTAAGAATTACCCATGTAGCCCCCTCTTAAATTTCCTTTGTCACAGAAAATGTATTATCCTACCAAGGAATAGTCAATTTAGCCTGGTACAATGCATTTCTCTCATTTACATGTTATCCAAATTATTTTATTTCATTCTGAGGACCTGTGGTCAATTGAGGTCAGTTTATGGTTTCCCACATCACCTTTTTCGCATTTCTAAAACATAGCTAGGAGTTCCCTTACTTCCATTGTCCCATTTTTCTTCCTCTGTTTTCTGTTTGTTTCTAGGATTCTCTACCTCTGGGTTATTGATTCAGTTATGTTCACAATCCTTCTTTACTTGTTTTGCTCTCTTCTTTCTTGGGGTGGACATTTAAAATATTTACAGTAGTTGGTTGAAACTCACACGTATTCAAATCCTCACATCAGCTGTCTTTGCTAATTAGTTCTTTCAATTCATCAAAGTTTCCTCTTAAAAAAAAAAAAACAAAACAAAACCCACAACCAAAAAACCTTTTCTTTCCAGCCTACCTTTGTCCTAGACTACCTTTTATTTGAAATGTATCTGACTCATAATCCATCACCCCACAAATATTTGCCATGACCAGCTGTTTTATAACAGGAGATCCTGTACAACCACTCCATTCCTGCTTTCTTCTCTGTCTTCCTCCCCTCCTCATTCACTCCTCCATAGAAATACCATCTCACTGGAAGCATCTCATTTCAACAGCAGGGATTCCTTACCCAGTTAATGAATGCTCTGAACCACCCCCTCAGAGACCTCCATCCTAAACTAAGCTATACACTGACATCTAGCCCCAGGTGCAGGTTATTTAGGTACTTTCATCAGGCATGGGAGCTGGGTGACAGAGCTCCTACCATCACCAATAGAACAGCTCTGGTTGCTCATTAATTGAGTCAGTGGAGTTTGCAGAGCTATTTGGAGAACAGGTGTAGGTTCCTAGTGTAGGTGACCTGAAAAAGCTCTGTGCTTTTTTGCTCTGATTCTGTTACTGAAGCGTAGGCATCCCATCCAGGGTCACTGAGATGTCCTTGAAGATGCCACCTACATTTGAGATGCTTCACCAGAAAGGTCTGGCTGTCTTGTAGGTCCTGTGTCATATCTGGAAGATTAGTGCCAGTGTCTTGGATGAACTCTGGCAACATAAATAGTACCAGACACCTAACGTATGCAGCTGAATCAAGCTCTCTCTTTCCATTAAATATATAGGGAGCTTTGTCACCTTGTGCTCATGAAGACACCTACATTCACATGCCTACACTTTTATGTCAAGATTCTGGTGAAGACTCCTACCTCTCATTAAGACACCTGAATTCAGAAGGTGGTGTAATTCCCCACTGGATAGAAACAGTCCCTCTGCAGACAGAGGGAAAAGAAAACTTAGGGAATTCTGAAGAACAGATAGTTCAAAACAACTTATGCACTTGAACTGGTCTGAGATGTTGCTAAAAGTGATCTTTTCAGCATAAGAAAAATTCTTTTACTCTGTTTTTTTCTGATAAGAAGAAATGTAAACCAAGAGATGAAAGGGCAATGCTGTAAATATATTTTCTACACATAATTTTGAGCAGATTGCGAGAGGAAAGCAAAGCAAAGGAAGATACAGCAATGGAAAAAGCAATGTCAGTGGTAGGACCAGTACCCAGCCAAGAAATGAAGAGTGCAAGTATTTATGAGAACAGTGGGTAAAGCACTTAGGGAAATGAGTCTACAGAGTCCTGCTGGGGAGCTGGGTGTGGTGATGAGATGTTCTTTTATAAGAAGGGTCTTGGATAAGTTTAGGTAGTTCAGTGTTAACTCTTGAAAGTGGACATAACTGATGTCCATGTATTTCAAGCCATTGAGGAGGAGGGGGGCAAACATGAAAGGCAGAGAAAAAGGACCTACTATGGAGAATCCTAGCATAAAAACAAGTAAGACAATGAAATCGCTTATTACAGTTATGAGGATCTTCATATGAGAATGGTGGACTCCAGAAAACTCTTCGTAAAACAGAGCTTGACCAGCTCAGGACAGGGAGTGCAGGATGTGATGGCAGAAGCCTTGCCTTTGACAACCATTTATTTACTTTAGGGTGCATTTTATAAGCCCCCACACCAGTCTCCAGTCGAGGCAACATGAAGGTAAAATTAAACTTTTCCTCTTGTCTGCTCTGCACAGAAATGCAGTATCTGACAAACTAGGAGTGCTGCTGGCACCTTCTCTCTCACTGACAGAGGAAAAAAATCATGAACAGCATCACTGACAACACATCAGGCCACGGACTAATGTTTATTTGCTTTTTCCATTTACAGTACTCAATAAGGAATGTTAATGGAAAGTTGTTTAAGCTCAACAGGCAAAAGCTAAACTCATGAATAAGAGGTCTTGGAACATTTTTGTTTGAAATTTCCTTCTCGTTTCTCTCACCCCTTCCACCCCTCCCCTTCTTTCCTCTTACACTGAAGTCAATTTCTCTAATAAAGTCCATGGCTTTTAATCCCAGCCTAATGTTCATGATTGCTATCTTTCCCTGAATAAACAAAATACTTTATACCCTCTGCTGGAGGCACAGACTTCTCTTATTTGCAGGGGAAAGTGGTAGCAACATTTTAAACACTGCTTTGTGCACAAAGGCTGTTGAAAACTGAAAACTGTGAGAACTGGGCTGCTCAATTCTCAGCCTTTATCAGGAACTGGGGTGATAATGAAACCTGACATATCGCACTGCTTTCCTTGATCAGCTCCTGATTGCAGGGCTGCACAATGAGGAACCCAACAAAGGAGAAATGGGACCTGTCCATAAACCCAGGGACTGATCCTACAAAACCTGAGCTAGCTCCTAGGTGCTTTATACAGACTGAGGCCCTAAATGTCACTGCTGGTAACAGAAAGATAACCCACTCAGATAGATATCCAGGAGCCCTGGGCAATGCAGCAAGCTCGTCCCATGAGTAGCAATGGGAACGTGACTCTGACAGATACAATATCCACAAAGCATGGCTGAGAAAGGCTGCTGTTTCTCATCAGGTATTGCCCTGACACAAAATGCTTCCTTAGAGATGAACCATCTTTTCACAAGCCACTGGAAAATGTCTAAGGGGGAGAAGTTTCTACCCCTGGTTGCCATTTGGAGTGACTTACCCAGACCAAACCCCTCCTTTTGAACCCACAGCCACCCTGAGTTTGATCCTTCCCCGATACACGTGCCTGCAGCCCATTGAAGAAAACAGAAAACCATGAGAGAGCCACAACTCCTCACTGAAATGTCTCCTTTGGTCTGTTAAATCAAAACAAAAGAGAGCCAAAAAATGCACACCAAGATGCAGGAGTTTAATGTACCCTTCTGCCCACACATGTTTCCAATGTATTTTATAACAGCCACAACAAAATGCAATTACTCGGTGTAGGCAGCCGTGCTTCTGGATGGCTCAATAAAAGTCCAGATGGGGCTGTGCAGACCCAGGCTGAGGTGAGGGCCTCTCCCCCTTCCCATTTGCACTTTCCCTGTCACCCCACGTTGCCGTCAAGGTGGGGCTGGAGGATGAAGATGGTGAGACTCGCAGGCGATGGAGAGCAGATAACACAGTTGCTCGTTTTCCCATCTGGCACCTTTGCTGGGTCACAAATGGCTGCAAAGAGTGAGAGTCATGGCAAAGAGAGAGAAAAGGGCATTTGAGTTTACAGCTGAGGTGCGAGGGATCAGCTGCGTTATGGGGTCAGCCATCTTCTCTTCCCTGTGCTAGGGAATGGCCATCTGCAGCAGAAACACAGAAATGGCACTTAAGCCACTCGGGCATCAGCAACTACTCTGACATACCTTGGTTTTCCAGGGAACTGAGCCTGTGAGTCTACACAGGTCCTGATCACTGTTGTAAAGGCATGTGTCTGTCTGGGGATTTGGAACGATGATGGGTTAGAGAAGGAACCCAGGGAGTACCTGTGAAATCCCCTGTCTGTGGCTGCAGAAAGGAAAGGACTTCCCCTATCCTCCCTCCTTGCTGTTTGTTTGTTTACTTCCAAGCAAAGCACAGCTTGATTCAAATTAAGGAAACACAATTGGCAGCAAGCCTTAAGGTAGCTGCATGTCATTCACATACACTTGCAATGCCAGACTGTGAGATGGTTACATTACAGATCCCCATTTTCTAGAAAAATCAGACACAATCCCAGGTCATGCTGACTTTCCAAGTGTTCAGGAGTGCTAAGAAGTGATGATGTGCTTTCATGAATCACATCCTACTTACAGATCTCATAAAAACCCAACCCTTCAATTATCTGAAGATTAAAAGCCCCTGTGCTCCAGGATAAAAGTTGTATTCAGCCAGTATCCACGTGGACAGTATTTTAAATAGATTCCTAAGGCCTGGTTGTTGAAATTAGGTTTGCAGAACAGGACCTCCCTAGGATATGGCTTATCTTCTTGGCTCTATTTGAAGACTTGGACACTGCCTGTTATTTCAGTATTTAGGTACCGCTTTGACCAACATCCCTCCTGAGAAATTTTTTAGTCAATAAAATTTCTCACATTTTCCTGCTAACTAGACACTGAAAATCCAGTTACAGTCAGATGTTCGTCTCCTATCAAGAGCTGTGCCCTCAAGTGTAACTTGGCATTATGCAGCCACTGTGCACCTCTGTCTTTTTAAAAATTCATTTGGCCCCATCATTCAGCATCTGAATTTCAGTCAGTTTTGGGTAATAGTAATCATTCATTTCATTGATTTCTGCTGCATTCCTAGTCAGGGTAAATAACAAGGCAGCTCTGTGTCATGGATTCAGACCAAGGCTCCAGCCCTATCAATGATTGAAAGGCCCCATGGGGGTGTAGTGAAGTCAGAGACAACAGCACACCAATTATGAAGCCCTGTACTTCATCTACTGCTGGCAAAAGAAAAGGTTAATTATCTAAAAATAAGGCAACTGTATTCTGGTGCAGGAGGGTGAGCTGGGAGGAAGGCTGTGAAACAAACAAGGTAAGGTTATGATCTACAGCATTAGAATACTAAGGCTGAATAAGGAATTGTCTAGTACAAAGTATCACCCACAGGCAAATAAAATTGCATCGCTAAAAGCTCTTGACCAAAATAAATGGACTACATCATGTCTTTTAATAAACCTTCTCTGGTTCTGGCATTGAAACCGGCAGGTGCCCAGGAGCCACAGACACTCTAACTCCCACTTAGTTACTCCGGGGCTGTACATGTTCAAAAGACTTACCACACCACAGCAAGTCTGAGTTGTGAGGACTGAGATCAGAGTTGAATTTCCTTGGGGTTTCTGATGCCTTTTGAAGATATCAAGGCCAGTTATGTTTTGCAGGCATGGATTTGAAACCTTCTCTCCAAAGCACTGTTGTATTTAAAGGTTTACTCTCCATGAGCAGCTGTGAATCACAAAAGGTGTAGGGAGTTGGGGAAGTGCCCAACAGTTTGGAAGTGAGGCTCACTGCTTCAGACACACAGGGAATCAGCTAGAATCGTTCAGTGTTTCACAGAATCAATAGGTTGGAAAAGACCTTTGAGATCATCAAGTCCAACTGCACCTGTCCTTTACTAAACCATATCCCTGAGCACCTCGTCTATTCATCTTTTAAATATATATAGCGATGGTGACTCAACCACCTCCCTGGGCAGCCTGTTCCAATGCCCAACAACCATTTCGCTTTAAACCTTTTCTGTAATGTCTAATCTGAACCTGCCCTGGTGCAGCTTCAGCCCATTCCCCCTCGTCCTATCACCTGTCACTTGGGCAAAGAGACCAACACTCATCTCTCTACATCCTACTTTCAGGTAATTGTAGGCAGTGATACAGCCTCAGCCTTCTCTTCTCCAGGCTAAACAACCCCAGTTCCCTCAGCCACTCCTCCTGAGGTTTGCTCTCCAGCCCCTTCACCAACCTCGTTGCCCTTCTCTGGTTACGCTCCAGGACCCTGATGTCTTTCTTGTAGTGAGGGGCCCAGAACTGCACACAGTATTCCAGGTGCGGCCTCATCAATGCCGAGTACAGGGGCATGATCACTTCCCCGGCCATGCTGGGTCACACTGTTTCTGATACAAGGCAAGATGCCACTGGCCTTCTTGGCCACCCTGGCACACTGCTGGGTCATATGCAGTTGGCAGTGAACCAACACCCCGAGGTCCTTCTCCATCAGGCAGCTTCCTAGCCACATTTCCCTAGGCCTGTAGTGCTGCATGGGATTGTTACATCCCAAGCGCAGGACTCTGCACTTGGTGTTGTTGAACCTCGTCCCGTTGGCCTCAGTCCATGGATCCAGCCTGTTCAGATCCCTCTGAAGACCAGACTGACACTTCCTCCCAGCTTAGTGTTGTCTGAAAAGTTATTGAAGGAACATTCAATACCTTCATCCAGATCATTGACAAAGATGTTGAACAGAACTGGACCCAGGACTGAGCCCTGGGGAACACCGCTCGTGACTGGCCTCCAGCTGGATCTAGCTCCATTTACCACAATTCTTCGATCCTGGCCACCCAGCCAGTTTTTTGCCTAGCAGAGAGTGCACCTGTCCAGGCCAGTGGTAGACAGTTTCCCAAGCAGAATGCTGTGAGAAATGGTGTTACAGGCTTTGCTGAAGTCCACGTACGCTACATCCACAGCCTTTCCCTCATCCACTAAATGGGTCACCTTGTTATAGAAGGCGATGAGGTTAGTTTGACAGGATCTGTCTTTCATAAACCCATGACTGGGCCTGATCAGCCGGTTGTCATGCGTGTGCTGTGTGATAGCACTCAAGATGACTCATTCCATGATCTTCCCTGGAACTGAGGTTAGATTGACAGGCCTGTAGTTTCCTGGATCCTCCCTCCAACCCTTCTTGTATATGGATGTAACATCTGCCAACCTCCAGTCAAGTGGAACTTCCCCAGTCTGCCAGGACTGCTGGTAGATGATGGAAAGAGGTTTGGCAAGCGCATATGCCAGCTCACCCAATGGTTTGTGAGGACCACAGTGCTAGAAAAAACTCAGTAACCATCAGCAGTTCCACTGTGAGAATGTGGTGAGGTTAATGTGCCAGAGGGACAGGATGCCATCCAGAGGGACCTGAACAGGCTGGAGAAGTGGGCCCAGGTGAACCTCATGAGGTACAACAAAGCCAAGTGCAGGGTCCTGCACCTGGGTAGGGACAACCCCCATTATCCATACAGGTTAGAAGATGATGTTTTTGAAAGCAGCCCTGAGGAAAAGTTCTCTGGAGTACTTGTGGATGAAAAGCTGGATACGAGTCACCAATGTGCATCTGCAGCCCAGAAGGCCAACTGCATCTTGGACTGTGTCAAAAGGAGTGTGGCCAGCAGATTGAGAGAGATGATTCTCCCCTTCTACTCTGCTCTGGTGAGACCTCACCTGGAATACTGTGTCCAGCTTTGGAATCCTCAGGACATAGACCTGTTGGAGTGTGTGCAGAGGAGAGCCACAATGATCAAAAGGCTAGAGCACCTCTCCTATAGGTGAGAGAGTTGGGCTTGTTCAGCTTGGAGAAGCGGCCTTATAGCGGCCTTCCAATACCTGAAAGGTGTTGGAGGAAGAAGTCCTGGGGAAGAACTGTTCATGAGTGCATGTAGCAATAGGATGAGGGGTAATGGTTTTAAACTAGAAAAGGGGAGATTTAGGTTGGATAATAGCAAAAAGCTCTTCAATATGGGAGTGGTAGATCACTGGAACAGGTTGCCCAGAGAGGTAGTGGAGGCCCCATTGCTGGTGATATTCAAGGTCAGGCTTGATGGGGCTCTGAGCAACTTGATCTAGTTAAAGGTGTCCCTGCTTACTGCAGGGGGCTTGGACTAGATGGCCTTTAAAGGTCCCTTCAACCTAACACATTCTATGATTCTATGAATGTAAACAGGCAAAGCTAAATAAGAAGAGCAGGGACTAAATGACACTCCACTTAGCTTTCCTCCTTTCGAAGGCCTGCTAGGCAGCCAAGAATCTCAAGTTCTCACTAACAAGTAGACCCCAGCAACATATTTATGGTAAAGATGAAAGAGCAGGAATTCCTCCATGCTGGGATAATAGCTAAAGGAGTACCAGGCATATGGCATCAGTCCCACTGAGTGAAAAGAAAAATCACTATTAAGACAAATAGGACCTTAACAGAGCATTTAAATATAGACCTGAAGTACAGCTTAGAGCCTGGAACATGCACTTCCCTATGTTATTTTTTCTAAGTCATCCATGCTGATGAGCCAAAGTTTCAAGAGTCCATTAATACTTGGAGTATTATAGCAGCTGAAATCATCAAAGGTGATTGCAGGTGTTCCCTGCTTTCTATACAACCCACTCTGAGAAAGGAAGGGAAAATACATCATCTCTGAATAAATAAAAGACCTGAGACATTAAGGTGCTAAAATTACTCAGTTAATTGTGCACCACCTGTCTATGGAAGGGCTGGCAAATTTCTCATCTCCTTCCTCCGACACAGGTCCCTAAATCACATAACGATTTATCTTCTGGGTTAGAGAAGCTGCATCATAAAAAGGCAAAAAGGGAAAAAAATCCAAAACAACTCATAAAAAAATGACACATTTGGATTAGGTTTTCAGGCCCCTGTACTAAATTAGTAACAGTATTAGATTTACATAGCTTCAGTTGCATTGAGCTAAAGATGCTATTATGTTCTTCATATTTTTGGTCAGGGCAAATGCACGTAAATTTGGGTGGATGCTTGAGAATTCCCACAGGGTCACCAGAAGAGGTCTGCAGAAGGCTATTCATGCAGTTGCCGTGAGGAGGATAAATCATTGGGTGATACAGTCAGGTGTCTCTGATACAATCCTACACAGACAGTCTTGCTCCACTGAACACAGGATGGAAGTTATCTCTCTCCCATACATTTGCTCTAATTTTTAAAGAACTTTAAGCTGGCATGCTGAACAAGAACTGCTCCCAATCATTCACCTGGGTACATGACAAATACTGCACTCATTCATGCAGGACCAGATGTACCATAGCTGGTGTAGTGGGCTGACACTGGCTGGCTGCTATGTGGCCATCCAGCCACTCTATCACTCCTCCTCCTGGAGAAGGGTGAGATAATAGGATATAAAAAACTCAGGGGTTAAGATATAGGGACTCTAATGAAAAAAAAACCCCAGCAAAACCCAAACCAAACAAAAACCCCCAAACCAAAATTTGTGTGTGGAAGCAAAGCAAAGGAAAACCAAGAGAGATATATTCTCTATCTCCCTTTGACAAGTGATGTCCAGGCACTCCCTGGGAAGCAGAGCCCCAGTACACCTAGTGTTTGCTTCAGAAGACAGACTCACTTGGTTGGAAAAGACCTTTGAGATCATGGAGTCCAACCATACTTGTTCTCTACTAAACCATATCCCTAAGCACCTTGTCTACCTGTCTTTTAAATACATCCAGGGATGATGATCCAATTGCCTCCCTGGGCAGCCTGTTCCAATGCCTAATAACCCTTTTGGTGAAGTTACTCCAAGAACTTTTTCCTAATGTCTAATTACTGAAAGACAAACACCTTAAAAGCAGATGTCCTCCCAGACACAGTCCTTTCTCTTAGCTTTTATTGCCAAGCAGAACATCATGTGGCATGGGATATCCCTTTGGTCAGCTGGGGTCAGCTGTCCCTGCTGTGTCCCCTCCCAAGCTCTTGCCCACCCCCAACCCTTGGGAGTGTTGGAGGGACAGCCTTGGTGCTGTGTGGGTGCTGCTCAGCAGCAGTAGCAATGTGTGGGTTGTCACCGACACCACCCTGGCCCAAAGCGCAAAGCACAGCACAGTATGGACCACTATGGGGAAAGTTAACCCCATCCCAGCCAGACACAGTACTTGGGTTTCATGGGTTACATGTGGGACAGTTTCATCTGACACGTGTTAATGTGTTCCTGACAAAAGAGGCAGGAAGGAACCAGGATTAATAAATTTTGGCTGGCTGGAATCATGGTGTCAGTGTGATACCACACTGTGTGTGTGCACAGACTCACAACACAGGTATGAACAAGTGGATTTTTTCAGAGGCATTTCCATGTGAGTTGTATGTACACCTCATACCTCCAAATTGAGAGTACTTTTATTTAGAGGCATTCTTACAGACTTAGAACTTATGACAGCCTGGAAGATGTTGTCATACATTTGATGAGTTAAACCATGGCATCAAGCAGAATTTTTGTTTGCAACATTGCTATAGAGAAAGGAAATCAGCCAATCTTCCACTGTTACATGATTATTAATTTAGTTGGACTCTTGTTACTTGAAATATAATGTTATTTGCTAGCATGCTAAAACCCTGGGGGTATGGACACTCTCTTCTTGATTTGCTGGAGAGCTATGGACTTTCCTGGATAAAGCAGGTCACCGGAAACCTTTTCATCCAAACAAATCCTCCTTCTTTTCATCTCTAAATACACATCTTCAGTATTTATGTGGGGAAACCCTCTTTTTCCATCTAAATGCCCACAGAAATGAACTTCAGCCCACTGTTGAGGCACCAGTGTTTAAGGTTAAGGATTGCAACAGCCACGCAACAGGGAATAGCTTTCTGTTTGCCCTGTGCCTCAGACACATTCTCATCATCCTTAACTCCAGTCTAACGCATAGCAGACACTCGTGCTTATTTACAGAGCCTAAATTCAAACAAAACCATGAAAGGACCTAGAGATAGGGGAAGAAGACAAAAGCACAAGCACTTCTTTATCTTAAGATCAGCTCTAAGAGGACTTCTCTTACTCTCACCTAATGAGCCTTACCTAGGAACCCACTTCTTACCTTAGCTTCATGTCTTTAATATTCTTTCCTGACAGAAAAACTCAGTTCATTTTCTTCCCTTCCTTGGAGTCCCCTGGGCTTCTCTTCAACTTCAAGTCACTCTTCACTCCCGGGATCATCAGTTATAATTTATTCGGTAAGCATTTTCCACACTCCTGCCCCAAGGCTAGTGTCTGCTTTTGGCTCTTTAGGGATGCTGATGGCTTTTTTTGGTGGGCAGGGGCCATCCTCTCCTGTCCTGGTAGCAAACAGATATCGCTGATAATGACTTGGCTGAACTGCCAGCAAGTCATTAACCTCTGGTAGGGTAAAATGCTTTCCCACCTGGTGAAGTCATACTCCAATTTCATATTGCAATCTGTTCAATAAATAAGGCATTTACTACACCACACACACTGAGAATCATAATTTATATGTAAAAAAGCATTAAAGTATAAACAGCTTCAATGTTTATCTCTCATTACTAATCTTAGACATTACAGTAATCACTATTTTGGGGTGTTAATGGTGGCACTATTCTCATCCATGATGATACTGGTCTGATCGAGGTCAGGAAATTTAGGGGATTTTTGAGTTTGACCCTTTTCCCTGCTGGAAGCCATTAGCATCTGTCTGTGTACTGCCTGAGCATCAGCTGACATGGGAGTTGCTTGTTCCTAGAGGAGTTTATTTTTCTCTAAGGGAAACAGTTGGTTTAGGAGCCACCGGCAGCCCATCAGGAGCTTGCTGAGTGATGGTGAGCCTTTGCTTCAGAGGCACGGCTGCTGATTTAATACTCTGTAGTGGGAGGTGAGAGTAAATCTGCGACATCTTGGGGCCACTTGAGCTACTTGTATGCAGTGATATCTGTGCTGTTTGTAGTGGTGCTGGAGAGGGGTGCTGACATGCGGAAAACGATCCCTTTTTTTCTCTGTATATTTTAACTAGATTCGCCTTCTTTGCTGTATGGTGAGTACTGAAGTTATAAATACAACAGCCCGTATGCTTCAGCCATGTGAGCTAAATGTTTATATACACAGGAGGGTGGATTCATCTCACCTAAATGTGGTCATTTAAAGTTACATGTTGGCTCCTTCCATGTCAACACCTAAGATGGGACCCTGCAGAGGGCAATGCAGATGAGGCGAAATGCCCTTGTGGGGATCCCTGGGGATTGCAGAAAGGGTCTCATTGACAAGGTTAGAAAGAGAAATACAGACATATGTGTCTTTTGCCCTCTTTGCAGGGTACACAACCCTACACACCTCACATTCTAAAATGGCCAGGATATTCTGCAGAGGATTTCATCAACCATATCACTCCTTTTTTTCTCATTCTGTTTCTTTAATATTCAATGGTTGTTCACCACAGGTTTGCCAGGAAAATAGCAAGTCCCTGGAAAAGCATCTCCAAGGCATGACAAAGCATTTGCAAAGAGAAATGCTCCATGAGCATGCACTCTCCCAGCTGTTCTGGTGCAGGTTGGTGATGCCAGCTGCTCAGCACTACGTGCTGGAGTTATTGAGAACAGCGAGGCAGGGATTTTCCAAAGAGCTACCAGGGAATTAAATGTCTGGATTCCTTTCACATTCCACAGGCACTGGGCCGCTGAATTGTGCCCCCAGGTTCAGTTTCCAGTTCAGCTCTGGTACTGGAAAAACAGTCCGTGGAGAGGAATATGCCCACTTGCCAGGCAGCTGGAGGGTGCCAAGAGAAACATTAGTGGGGTTTATCAGACAGGCAGCCAGGGCACTCGGACAGAAGTATCTCAGGAATCTCAACACTGTTACCACAAACCAATCTTGAGTTTTGATTTTGCAAATATGTTCTTCTTACCCAGGAGAAACATCAGATAAATTATGCAGTCCTGCCTCTCCCAGGAGTGAGTCAACAGCTACACTAGCTAAAGGTTCCTCTTGGCTATATTTTTCACATTTCAGCATGGTAATAGCTTAACATTGAAATTCACAGCTGAAAAGAGTTTGGGAGTGAAATGAAAATGCCTTCTGGTGGCCTGTTGAGTTACAAGGCCCATCCTTATCCTGGGTAAGTAAAGAAAGCAGCATCAGGTGCTATGCATTCCTTTCAGTAACTAGAGGCATTTTGAGGAGACTCCTAGTGCTCCTAGTGTGCCTTGCTTCACCTAATGTGTCTCTGCTAGCCTGATGGGGCAGCAAGCACCATGCCCATGACATCTGTGGACAGTTGTCTTTCCTGATGCATGAGAGACTGAACCAGACAACTTCTTCAATGAAAAGAGCCCAAAGAATACCATTGGAAGTAGCAGCCAAGGTTCTGTAGCTGGGGCCAATATGTCTGATCTCCTCTGTCCTGGCAGGAAGATACATGCAGCATCTGCACTGCTGTGTTTTACATTTGTTATTCAGGGAACAAAAGACATTCAGAGCAGGAGAATGTAAATGCAGTCAGGAGAGGATGAGCCTAAGTGCACTGCAGATCTACCTGGTCAACTCTAAAAAAACTCACTGGTGACCCTGGAGATAAAATCATGTACTGTAGACATCAGGAATTGGGTGAGATGAGGCCCACTCCAGCTGTTTGTGGTTGAGCTGAATGTGCAAAGCCAGGTCAGGCTTTGGTACCAGACCACAGTCATTTCAGATGGTGATTGAATGATGCACAATAATACTGGATAGCTTCAATAGGAGAAAGAAAATAATCTTTGTATGTCAGAGTATAAGGCACTACAAGACTGGCAATCAATCACAAATATTAAAAAAAAAAAAACCCCACAAACTAAACCCAAACCCTTTTTTTTGGTGAATTTACCACATTTTCTAATAGAAAAAAATCACAGGATGTCACAGAATGGTTTGGATTGGAAAGGAACTTATAAAGATCATCCAGTCCAACTCCCTTGCAATGAGCAGAAATGTCTTCAACTAGATCAGGTTGCTCAGAGACCTTGAATATTTACAGGGATGGGGCATAAATAGAGTCAAGTAAGTACACTAGCCACTTCCATCAAATATTTGCTCAATTTTTATCATACCATTAGTTACCCACAGTCATACTCTGTTCTGTTTGCCATTCTCTCCTGAAAGCTATGGAGGGATTATAAATTTTAATACTTTCAAAAAGATTACCCAAAAAAGCCAGGTTTAGAAAGGCCTAAGAGCTTGTGACATTATCTAAGCTATATGGGTAATGGCAGCAAGTAAATGCTAGGAAATTTGAAACATCTGCTACCAGATACACTCACACAATTCATATTCATGCACCTAACTCATATTTTAATTAAATAAGAAATTAAAAACCCTGTAGAATTCGTGGTCAGAGCTCATCTTTCCCTGAGTAATTTATTCCTTTGCAAATCGAAAGGAGACACTAAATTCTAAGTTCTTTACACTCTGAATATTTTATAGCATTTTGATTACTATGGAATAAGTGATTTTCTAAATAAGTAGTAGTTTGCAAACAAAATGCCACAAAATTAGAAGTCATACGATAAAACCCGGAAATAATAAAAAATTAAGTAGCAAATGTTAAAATAAAATGAAATTAATTTGGAAATCAAGTCAATTGATGTTGTAGTTTTCCATGGCAGGGTTCTGGTGGAGAAGTGGGGGGCTGCAGGGTGGCTTCTGCAAGAAGCAGACAGAAGCTCTCTGCAGGCCCAACAGAGCAAACATCAGCCGGCTCAAGTCATTGCTGAGCAAGGCTGAGCCCATCTTGATGGTCACAGCACGTCTGGAAATCTCATTTAGGAGAAAAGAAAACAGCAAGCAGCCACTTTTTGCCACCAGAGAAGGGAGTGAGAAGATGTAAGAACCTGTGCAGATACCAAGGCTGGTGAAGCAGGGGGAGGAAGCACCCCAGGTGCTGGAGAGAAAGATGCCCCTGCAGCCCGTGGAGAAACCCATGGTGGAGTGGGTGTCCCCCCACAGCCCATGGAAAAGGCCAGGACCCCACCTGCAGCCCGTGGAGAGGCCCCATGCTGGAGCAGGTGGAGACATATAGGAGATGCTGTGACCCACGTTGGAGCCTCTGCCAGCACTTGCAGCCCAGAAAGACAGAGACACAGAGATGAGAGAGAGATAGAGAGAGATAGAGAGTCCACATGCCAGAGCAAGTTTGCCGGAGGCAGGGAGGGCGGGGGGGGGGGCGGGATTTGTGACTCCATGGAGGACCAGGCTGAAGCAGTCTGGGCCTGAGACACTGAGAGACTTTCTATGATTTATGACTGCACCCCATAGAAGTGACCCACACCAGGGCAGCTGGTGAAGACCTGAAGCCCTGTGGGAAAGGACTTGCGTTGGAAAAGTTTGTGGAGCACTGTCTCCTGTGGGTGGGACCCCACACTGGAGCAGGGGAAGGGTGTGAGGAAAAGTCCATGCACCAACTCTGTGGACTCTCGATCCTACAAGTAAAGAGCATGTAATACAACATCCTTTCATTTCAGAGTGGGGAGAGGCGGGTAGAAAAGTCTGAAATTCTGATTTGCCTTGAATCAGCCATAAAGTGTTAAAAAGCAGAAGCTTCTTAATTTACCCGCCCTCAAAACTGCACCCATTTCTAATATAATTTCTACCCTTCATTCAGTGGTGACAGGTCCTGGAGGGGGTTAAAGGAGTAGGGTGAATCAGTGACTATTGGCACACTCTCTAGCCCAATTATCACTTAATCAACCCTAGATGTGTCAAAAAAGAAACACAGAAATGTCAATCCAGTTTCAACTCCTGGCTCCCTTGTGTCTTGAAGTTTCCCTTATTTTAAGCATTTTAAAAACAGTTTGTGAGAGTCTGAGCTTTTTCTTATTATTATTTTTCATCTTTTTCTACTACTACTATTAGCTTCCCCTCTTCAAAACTTTTTGTATACAGTCCCAGGGTGCAGCCTTTTAAAACTCAGAGCTGCTTCTAATATATATCCCAGACTGTTTACCTCTTTACTGCAGCAAAATGGGAACCCTGAGCATGACAAGCATTGAAGACAATTGAACAAAGAAAACAAAATATTTCTTGTGAGTGAAAATGTAGGTAAAGTTGGATGTGGATCTACTAGATCATAAGAGAGATGAAGAAAGCAGAAAGTCACAGAATCATAGAATCATGGAATATCCTGAGTTGGAAAGGACATGTAAAGACCATTGAGTTCAACCCCTGGCTCCACACGGAGCCAGCCAGGTCAGAGCATGTGACTTAGCACATCATCCCAGATGCCTCTTGAACTCAGTCAAGCTCAGTGCTGTGACCACTTCCCTGGGGAGCCTGTTCCAGTGCCCGACCACCCTCTCAGTAAATAACCTCTTCCTAATACTCAACCTAAACCTCCCCTGTCACAGCTTCATGCCTTTCCCTCAGATTCTATCACTGGTCACCAAAAAGAGGAGATCAGCACCTGCTGCCCCTCATCAGGAAGCCATAGACCATGATGAGGTCTCCCCTCAGTCTCCTTTTCTCCACACTGAAGAAATCAAGGGACTTCAGACTCTCCTCACAAGACCTCTCCAGTCCCTTCACTATCCTTATTGCCCTCCTCTGGACACTGTCCAATATTTATATGTCCCTCTTGTACTGTGGCACCCAAAACTACACCCAGTACTCGAGGTCAGGCCACACCAGTGCAGTGTTGAGCGGGACAATCCCCTCCCTGGATCAGCTGGAAAAGTTATCCCTCCTGACTGCCTGGGCACACTGCTTGCTTATCACAGAATCACAAGGTTGGAAGAGACCTTTGAAGATCATCGAGTCCAACCATTCCCATCCTATGCTAAACCATATCCCTAAGTACCTCATCTACCCTTTTTTTGGACTTATGTTTAACTTGCCGTTGACCAAGCCCCCCACATCCCTCTCAGCATGCCTGGCCTCCAGTATCTGATCCCCCAGATCATGATGTTGTTGAATTGCATGGCAAGGTTCTGGTGGAGGAGCAGGGGGCTGCTGGGATGGCTACTGCAAGAAGCTGCTAGTTAAGCTTCTCCTAGGTCCAACAGAGCCAATAGCAGCCAACTCAAGGATGGAGCCATCATTGGCCAAGGCCGAGCCCACCAGCAATGGTGGTAGTGCTTCTTTGAAACATACTTAAGAGGAAAAAAAACCTGCAAACAGATGCATTTTTGCCACCAGAGAAAGGAGTGAGAAGATATGAGAAATTGTGCAGACACCTCAGTCACTGAAGGCAGGGGGAGGAGGTGCTGCAGGCAACAGATGAGAGATTCCCCTGCAGCCTGTGGAAAAGACTATGGTGAAGCAGATTGTTCCCCTGCAGCCTGTGGAACATGATGGGGAGCAGAGATCCCATCTACAGCCCATAGAGAGACCATACACTGAAGCGGGTGGAGACATATGGAAGACATTGTGACCCACACTGGAGCAAGCTCCTGGCAGAACCTGCAGTTCATGGAGAGAGGGGCCTGTGCTTGAGCAGGTTTGCTGGAAGAACTTGGGACTCCAGGGGGGACCAGGCTGGAGCAGTTGGGGCCTGAGAGGCTGAGAGACATTCTGTGATTAATAACTGCAGCCCATAGAAGTGACCCACACTGGGGCAGTTGGTGAAGAGCTGAAGCCCCGTGGGAGGGTTCACTGTGGAGAAGTTCATGGAAGACTGTCTCCTGTGGATGGGAGATGGAACTCTATCCCAGCCCAAAAACCTCTGAGGGACCTGCTGATGAACTTCGCTTTTTCTCCTGACCAAAACAGCAGCTTCTACCTACTTCCTGTGACTTTTCTGGTACTCCTCTCCCATTTTCTAGTCCTGAAAATTAGAGTAAGCCATCACTTTTTAAAATTGCAGCATGATTGGTGGCTCACTAGCTATACCTGAGTAGAGGGAAGTCTCTGGCCTCAGACATAGCAGTCGCTGTGGTGTGCAAAGGAAGCTACACCAGTGTTACATCTCCAGTGGCAAAGGCAGAAATAGAAAGGCAAGAGATGAACCACCCTTTTTTCTTGGATGGTGCTGAGGTGAGAGGACTGGAGAAAAAGAATACTCGTGCTGATTTGGGCCAAACATCTAAGGAGCACCTGGTAAAAAATATCTGTATGCAGAGGCTGTGATTGACAGGAGCCAGGCTAGCAGCTGGCAAGGTAATGTGGAGTTCCCTGATGTTAACACTGAATGAAACAAGTATCCAAACACAACCTTTAGCCTTGTAGGTGGAAAAGCATCTCCCAAGCTCTTAATATCCCCATTGAAAGAGAATAAAAAAATCCAGGCAGTTTCTATTTTTGGAATGTATTAATATACAGTGAAGTAAATATTCCCTCTCTCCAAAAAAAAAGAAAAAAGAAGTGCAGCCATTTTTGGCTTATCATCAAACACCTTAAAGTGCAAGCAAGAACAGAAAATTGCAGTTTTTCTTTTGGTAGTCATCTTTCACACATACAAAAAGCACGTTGCTTTTGCAATATACCTGCATGAAATCTGGAGCTCCCCTTGGAAAAGCACTAAGTTGGCCCGACGTCCTCATAGACAGGATCAAAACCAGCGCTCTGCTGGGAAAAATGGTAGACTTGGCAGACCTGAGCATGTTTACTGCCATGGGCCCTGTGCATACGGATCCAGCCGATCCTGCCAGGAATCCAAAACTCCTGCAGTGGCAACTTGGTTTTGAAGAATAAATAGGGACTTAGTTTGCTTCTGGGTTCACTGAATAGTACTAGCCTGTGTCTGTTAAACCTTGTTAAACATCATGATTGGTTTTGCTTATGAAATGCCCCCTTTTTCCAGGGAAACCATGTTTCTCACTGACTGGCTTCTTTTTAGATGGGAAGTACCAACTCTTTACCTGAGAATCCTTGGGTGGTGGAAGTAATTTTGTTTCCTAACTATCAGTTCTTAGTTCTTAAGCAAGTCACTCTGAGGGTTTCACCTCCAAGCTCGCCAGAGGGAGATAGTCCTGAGAAAAAAAGATACATCTAGCCTTAAGATCCTCAGAAAGAAGTTTTGAGAGCATTTTCAGTAACCCTTAACTGCAACATACTTAGTGTCTTACTCTGTCAGCATTTTTTGTTGCTGCAAAAAGAATTCTCAGAGAGAATACAGTGATTTGGGGTTCATGGGGCTTTCAGAAAGCCCAGTTTCATATTAGAACCTCTCAGAGTTTCCTTCAAAATCAGGCATCTGATTTTTAAAATTGTGCATATTCCTTTTTTTTCTTTAAGGCTGATCACAGGGCTTCAAAGGCATAAAAAATGACTGGCACTAGCAGGATATTTCTATATTATCAAATTAAAGACCTCCTCTGTTGCTTACCAAGTTTTCAGTCCCTATACATTCTATTTTGCACACAACCTACTTTCTAAAGTAAACTAAAAATTATACTGTGGGGTGAACTGGATGCTGGCTAGGAGATATGGGTGCTACACTGTGATGTGGATGCTACGGAACAGACTTGAGCAGTGTCACAAGGAGCTCCTTCACCCTCTCATCATCCTCCATCACTGCTGAGGAGGCTCCATGATTTTCCAAAACCTCCTGCCAAGCCCCTACACATACAGGTATATCAGCTTAAACATGAGTGTGAGGGGTTGAAAGGTTATGTAGTCTTGAAACAGACACTAAGGAAACCAAGATCTTGATATTTATTTGGATACAGCCAATACACCTGGCTGCTCCTACCAGGAGACACCCCACAGCCCCTGAGCAGTACAAGGAGATAGTGACAGGTGATTCAGAATAAAGCTATGAAGCTGGAGAAAAATGCTTGCTGGCCTATTCTGAACCTCCTGCCTGAATTATCCCACCATCCAATAAGCCTGTGAAATGCTAAGGACCAGCTACATCCAAATTCAAGGGAGAAGCTGGAGCTCAAAGGCAGCTGCATAGATAAGTTTCCAGGTTGCATTTGCCAAAGTCTGTTTTCCTCACACACTGTGTGGAGCCTGAGAGCCTCTATCTTAGCTATGAAGTGACCAGGCAGGTGGTAATCAATTCCTATTACACAGCAGGCTCATGACACAGTCATAGTGGCAAAGCAACAAGACATAGAGATGTGACATTTTTTCAGGGTCCTCCTGAGACACTGGGCTCCTCAAACATTGTGTTCATCATCTGCCCAGGATGGATCTGCTCAGAGTCAGTGATGGAGGCAAACCAACAAGATATTCCTTGAGTTTATGGTGTGTTCCTGTCACTGTGCTGTGTAGATGCCACCTGTTCATCCAAAAGGAGACATGACCATTCCTCTGCTGGTTGTGGCATTTGAGTATACAGGTGATACAGTGATTTTGTAGCTGTAGAAGTTTATTTGTATCTAATACACATGTGTAACACTTCATCTGAGTGCAGGTCACCCATGGCAATGAGCCCTGCAGTCGAAGTGACCGCTGAAGAGTTTTCCAGCCATGTGCACGCGGTTGTAGAATACCATCTCGTAAAAGATCAACTTGCACTGAGGTTTATGTATGGCACAAGGGAGAATCCAGTGCTGCAAAATGCTTTTTGGAAGTTGAAGTCAAGTAACTTGAAGTCAAGAGTTCCAGAGCCTATTTAAAAGAAGAAAGGAAACCGTTATTTATTGCAGACTATCCCCATGCTTAGGACAACAGCAAAAGCAGATGATTCATCAGCACCTTCTACTGTACCTCTCCATAACAAATTGTCTTTTACAGAAATAAAGGAGAGACTGTGAGGAGAGAATTGCCTGACATCACATTGCCTGAACATCACAAATGTTTCCTGTTTCAGATGGACTTTTCCATGCTTCCAGGGACATTTTCTGAAGAGTGCTCTATGTACACTGCATGAGTCTGCTAGTGAACAGGCAGCCATTGCTCAGCCCAATTAAATCTTCACCAACAAGCTCATTAGAGCCTTAGCATCAAGCCACTGTGATTGGGCCTGCCGAGGAGTGGGGTGTGGAGAGGGGCAAGATGTGTGGTAACCTGCTTCAGTGGCTGCCAGTCACCTCTCCAAAAGATAATAATCATCACAATCTCTGCCAGGCAAGTTAGACCCGGGGAAAAGACTTTATTTTACAGAAATTATTTTTTTTTCTTTGCAACTGTTAATTGCAACTGCCTGGAGAGTCTGTTTGGAGTGTGTGGAAACCAGTAATTCAAGGCAGGAAGATAATATCACTATTTTATTTGTTGCACTTTTAAGATGAAGCCTCTAATGTGGTAGTATAACCTGGCATTCTGAAGAGCCAGGATGAAGTGCAGTCCCTTGTCAGACACTGGCTTCCCACCCTGAGACATACAGATTGTTGGTCAGGTCTCCTGCCAGCGCCGGAGTGGAAGAAGGAACTGTCCTTCCTAGCTTCAATCCCAGTGTTTCCTAAAGTAATAACATGATGGTTGTTGACTCTCTTCATCCCCACTAGAACCTGAACTAAGCACTACTGAAACACTAGTTCCTGTGAATAAATGATGACGATGGAATTTCAAGTTGAAATTTCAAGTTGAAATTAAAAAAAAAAAAAGAAAATAAGGAAGAATTTAGAACTTCTGTGGGTTTATTGAAGAGCTAGAAGCATTGCCAAATAACCCATAAAACCTCTAAAATGAGATGGTAAATAAAACCATAAAACTTACTTGGAAGATAACCCTTTACTAAACTTTTTCGGTTACTTCATAGGTCTGTCTCATGAGCGTTTGTGTGGCTGGAACAGCACCCACCAGATCCACTGACTGCATCAAATCCAGGTGCTTGCTTGAAGCCAAAATTTAACCATGCAAATGAACACTTTTGTATTCAAGGTAGATTCCAGCAGCTGCTCACGTGTACCAGCAGCTGCTCTGTGTCTGCAACTACTCTTTGTTTTCACCCAAACAAGTTTTTGCATGTGCATCCATTGTGCCTGTTTATGAAAATGTCATTTGTAAATATTTACTTTATATTTTAATAACTTCTATTAACACCCCTCAAGAAGATGTTACCACTGCAGCAACTGGCTCAACACAGACAGGTACTTAGATTGAGATTTAACAGATTTTTCTGTGCGGTGAATATCAGCTTAAACTGCTCCTGCCTCCTACTCCTTCTTGAAGTATCTGTGTCAATGCCATAATCATTTCCTTTTCATCTGTAGCCAAGTAAATATCTCCCATTAGACTCAAATAATGTGGATTGTGCCCTACATGTAGGCCTGAAATTGGATCACATCTCAATGACTTTGATTTTCATATCATTGTATCATTATTGTCACAAATTCCTGGATCTGGAAATTGGTGCAGCAAGAGCTTATGTGCCTTCCCAGATTCACATAGCAAGGTAGCAAAAGATAATAAAATACTTTGTTACTTCAGTCACTGTAAAAAACCCCAAAACCAACCTCCTTCCTGAAGTTATGCCCCGGGGGTAATGGTCTTAGCAGCCAAGCTGTTGACCCAGGATCCGTTTTGTTGTACCTATAGCCAAGATACCCTCAGCTTGTCAATTCATCTTTCCTGATGGATCAGTGAAACACATTTTTCCTGAGGTTTCCTTCAGATTAACAAATGGCTAGGGCCATCTCCAGCTATGCCAGATGGTGCTACACATGGACATCAATCCATTGCTGGTTATCAGCAGGTACCCTGCCGCCCTGCACAGGCCTGCCACCCTGAGCAGCTCATGTCTGAAGCAATTACACGTTGATAGCCTGTTTGCTGAGAATTGCAGCAGGGCAAATCTTCACCCCACAGGATGCTGCATGTGTTTCACTCAGCATTCAGATGGGAACCATGCAAAGCACTCGGAGATTAATCTGTAGCCATGAATGAGCACATCCAACAGTCTCTGGGTCATATGCAGCATTCGTATTTACTAGTTAGGGAGAAGTCACACAGATGTCATTGCTCTTCATCCATAAGAGACTTCACATCAAGTCCTGCATGTTTCCTATGAATTGTCAGTGGTGTTCATACTCCTGTCACCAAACAACCCTTGCTTGGCCTTCCCTTGTTCTCAGTGACATGAAAACCTTGGCTAGCAGAGCAGCAGAGGTGGGAAATTTACATATACCACATAGGTGTTATACTACCAATACCAATGCACATTTGTAGTTCCATCCCACATGGGCTTGTGACATGATTTGTTTCAGCCCAAAGGTACTTTGTGGGAACTCCTGGGACACAATCCAATGTCATCTCCTCAGAAGCCAATTTCTCTGCCACCTTGTGGGGAAGTCAAAAGCTTTTCAACTAGATTAAATTCTAGCCTTACTATAGCGTATCTACAAGCTTCCGTTGGTGTAGAGGGCACTTTTGTCAAACATTTTTACTGCTGGAAGTAGCCTGTGATTATTGCTTCTTGGGGCATTCTGTGAGGGTGGTTGCCCATTGTAACAGACTGATGTATGATGCCAGGCTTGAGTATTACTGCAGTGCTGGTTTTGAGATGGGTGTCCAATGCAGCAGTGGGTCACATCAGTGATGTCCAATGACAGAAGTGGCAGTGAGTGCAAGCTGGAGCATAGGAGGTTCCATGTGAACATAAGAAAAAATGTTTTCACTGTGAGGGTGACAGGGCCCTGGCACAGGCTGTCCAAAGAGGTTGTGGAGTCTCCTTCTCTGGAGACATTCAAACCTGCCTGGACACATTCTTGTGTGACCTATTCTAGGTGGTCCTGATCTGGCAGGGAGGTTGGACTAGATGATCTTTCAAGGTCCCTTTCAACCCCTAACACTCTGTCATTCTGTGATTCTATGAATCACAGGCTGGACAGGGTTGGAAGGGACCTCAAAGATCATCTAGTTCCAATCCTTCTGCCATGGGTAGGGACAACCTCCTTAAGCACTCCCAGGGAGGGGGCAGCCACAGCTTCTCTGGGCAACCTGTTCTAGGGCCTCACCGCACTCACAGGGAAGATTTTCTTCCTCACATGTAATCTAAATCTACCCTCTTTCAGTTTAAACCCATTACCCTTTGTCCTGTCACTACATGTCCTGATAAAGAGTTGTTCTCCGTCTTTCCTGTAGTCCCCTGAAGGTACTGGAAGGCTGCAGTAAGGTCTCTCTGGAGCTTTCTCTACTCCAGGCTGAACAACTCCAACTCTCTCAGCCTTTCTTTATGGGAGACGTGTTCCAGACCTCTGATCATCTTTGTGGCCCTCCTCTGGACTGTCTCCAACAACTCCGTGTCTTTCTTTTACTGGGGACACCAGAGTTGGATGCAGTCCTTCTAGTGGGGTCATACAAGAGGGGACTCCAGGGTGCCTTGTGTTGAGCTTTTCTTCTACCAACACCTCCATGTCCTTCTCCTCTGGGCTGTTTTCAATCCATTCTCCACCCAGTCTGTAGTTGTGCTTCAGATTACTCCAACCCATGTGCAGGTCCTTGCATTTGGCCTTGTTGAACTTCATGCAGTAGTCGTCACTGGTCTTTGGTTGGATATTAAGCCATTCACCACAATTCTTTGAGTGCCAATTCCTTATCCACTGAGTGGTCCATCTGTCAAGTCTATGTCTCCCCAGTTTAGATGCAAGGATTTTGTGTAGGATGGTGTTAAATCCTTCGCACAAGTCCAGGAGGATGACACGTGTCACTCTTCCCTTTTTCACTACCACTGTAACCCCATCACAGAAAGCCAACAAATTTGTCAGGCATGGTTTGCCCTCATTGATTGGTTGTCACCAATCACCTCCTTATTTCCCATGTCCTGAGCATGGTTTCCAGGAGGATCTGCTCCATGATCTTGCCAGGCACAGGGATGAGACTGTCCAGCCTGGAGTTCCCCGGGTCATCCTTTTTCCCCTTTTTAAACATGGGGGTTACAATATCCCTACAAATCTGCTCGTGGTTTGGTTGTTCTGCTATTTTAAACAAGGCCAGCAGCTCCCAGGGGAGAGGATGTAGTTAGTTCTCCCTGTTATTCATTGCCACTAATAGATACCAAATGACAAACAGCAGCTAAACTGGAGGATACTCTGCCCTCCTCCATGCTGAGAGATCCCCCAGAGGATGCCATCACTGCCCACTAAAGTGGAAATATCAATTGTTGCTGAAAAGAATTTATTTATTATTTTTCCACTCCTGGGCTTCTCTGCAGAAACACAGAGCAGCCAGGCTGAGAGCAGTGGGCTGCTAGCAGTGAGCCCACTGGGGGCAGAGTGTGGCCCTTTTGAGGAAGAAGCTCCTGGACAGCTGGCGGAGCTACAGGGAAATGATGGAGGACCGGCTCGGTGCTGTGGTTTCGCAGCCAGAAGAGAGTGCAGGGGTGAGCGCTGCGATGGGTAAACAGAAATGAGCTGGTCTGTGAGGAACGCATCACTGTGCAGCGTGTTTGGTGAGTCAGATTTATTCCTAGAAAGAAAAAAAGGGTAAAAATCTATTGATATGACTCCTTAATTACCCAGCTTTTGTTTTCTTCATGCACAAGACAATTCAGCCAGTGCTGGGAAAGGCTGTACTGGTATCTCTACGAGAAACTGAAACTAACAAAGGCAAGTTGCCATCTCCCCCGTCTCTTGTCAGAGCCTCAGCATTACTCCCCCGATGCTGGAAATAAAAACAATGCTTGCTGGAGCTGAGCTGCCTGAAAACGGCATCAACTCCACTGGAGATGTTTGCTGGCTCACAGGCAATCTGGCAGAGCCCATCCACGTGCCAGGCTGTGGGGGCTCAGTGCTCTGCGTCAGTAGTGCTGTGCTACCTGCCAGCACCCACCTCCCACGGCCCTGGCAAGAGCAGAAGCCTGTGTGGAGCATGCTTCAGCCTCCCACTACCCCACTGCCCACCCTGCTCCCTGCTGAGGCTTTCCAGCATCACCAGGAGTGTGACTGACCTCTAACCCTCCTCCAGTAATCACTGGGCTGGACACAGGTTGTTTTGTGAATGAGGAAGTAAGAAGATCAGAGGCAGGTTCCCTGCCTCATCCTTCCTACCACCCCCCCCCCCCTCCATCTTCCCAGGAGATGGCATTACTCTGGGAGCTGCCGCTCCTGCTGACAGGGAATGACCAGGGGCAGGCATGCTTGCCTTCAAATCTGTGTGTGTGTGTATGTTGGCTTTTTGTGCTCCAAACTCAAGTGTCAAATTTGACAGCTCCAGCTGAGCCTGTGGAAATCCCTCAGGTAGCTACTGTGACTTAGAGCACAAAATGATCAAGATCAAGTGATTAATATAAATATTTCTTTCACTAATTTATTAAATGCTCCCAGCTCCACAAACCAAGCTGAAGGAGCAGCCTTTGCTATTTTACAGCTTCTTCTGCACCTTGCTTATTTGGCAGCCCCTTCACAGTGAAACCAGTATCACAGATTGGTTTTGATTGAAAAAGACCTTCAAGATCATTGAGTCCAACCATCTATCCAGCCCTACTAGGTCCAACACCAGACCATGTCACCAAGTACAACATTGACTCTTCTTTTAAACACCTGCAGGGCTGGCGACTCAACCACCTCCCTGGGTAGCCTGTTCCAATATCTAACAACCCTTTCAGTAAAGAAATTTTTCCTAATATCCAACCTAAACTTCCCCTCATGCAACTTCAGACCCTTGTCCTGTCACCAGCTACCAGGGAGAAGAGACCAACCCCCACCTCACTACAACCACCTTTTAGGTAGCTGTTGAGAGTGACAAGGTCTCTCCTTAGTTTCCTTTTCTCTAGACTAAACAAACCCAGCTTCCTCAGCCACTCCTCATAAGATTTGTCTTTCAAACCATTTACCAGCCTTGTAGGCCTTCTCTGGATATGCTCAAGCATCTTGATGTGGTTCTTGTAGTGAGGGGCCCAGAACTGAACACAATACTTCTGGTACAGCCTCGCCAGTGCTGAGTATAAGGGAAGGATCACTTCCCTACCTCTGCTGGTCACACTGTTCCTGATGCAGGCCAGGATGCTGTTGGACCTCTCAGCCACCTGGGCACACTGCTAGCTCATATTCAGCAGGCTGTTGATCAACACCCCCAAGTCTCTCTCCTCCAGACAGTCTCAAGCCACTCCTCTCCAACCCTGTAGCTTTGCATAGGGTTTTTGTGACCCAAGTACGAGACGCAGCACTTGGCCTTGTTGAATCTCAGGCAATTGGCCTTGGCCCGTTGATCCAGCCTGTCCAGGTCTCTCTGTAGCCTGCCTACCCTCAGGCAGATCAGCACTCTGATCTTGGTATCATCTGCAAATTTACCGAGAACACACTCGACTTTCCCATCCATGTCACTGATGAAGACATTAAACAGAACTATGAGGACACTAAACAGAACTGGCCCCAGTACTGAGCCCTGGGGAACACCACTGGCCTTCAGCTGGATTTAACTCCATTTACCACAACCCTTTGTGCCCGACCGTCCAGCCAGTGTTTCACCCAGTGAAGCATATGCCCATCCAAGCCATGAGCCACCAGCTTCTCTAGGAGAATGCTGTGTGAAACAGTTTCAAAGTCCTTACTGAGGTCCAAATAGACAATGTCCACAGCCTTTCCCTCATCCATTAGGAAGGTGGCCTCATCATAGAAGGGGGTCAGGACCTGCCCTTCCTGAACCCATGCTGACAAGGCGCGATCACCTGGTTATCCTGCATGTACTGAGTGATGGCATTCACGATGATCTGCTCCATAATCTTCAATGGCATGGGGGTCAGACTTACAGGTCTGCAGTTCCCCGGGTCCTCCTTTTGCCCCTTCTTGTAGGTGGGCATCACATTCACAAGCCTTCAGTCATGTGAGACCTCCCCAGTTAGCCAGGACTGCTTCTAGATTACAGAAAGCAGCTTGGTAAGGACTTCCATCAGCTCTCTCAGCACTCTTGGGTGGATTCCATGTGGTCCCATACACTTGCGTATATCTAGGTTATGTGGTAGGTCACTAACCAACTCCTCATGGGTTACATGGGCTTCATTCTGCTTCCTATCCCTGACTTCCCACTCAGGGGGCTGTGTACCCAGAGTACTGCTGGTTTTCTTACTAAAGGCTGAGGCAAAGAAGTTATTCAGTACCTCAGCCTTCTCCTCATCCCTGGTCACTATGTTTCCCCTTGCATCCAATAAAGGATGGAGATTCTCCTTAATCCTCCTTTTGCTGCTAATGTACTTACAGAAACATTTTTTATTCTCTTAAACAGCACTAGACATATGTGACTAGGACTCTACCTGGGCTCTTGCCCTTATAGTTTTTTCCCTGCATCCTACATGGCTTGGGATTTCAGCTCACAGGTGACCAGCCAATTGCTCTTTCAGGATGAAGTGAAGAAGAATGTAGAAAACTTCATGGTTTTAGCAGATAGGATTAATGTTTGCCTCAGCCCTTGGGCTCTACTGCAGAAAAGCATTATCTGGAAACCTGATAGTGGGGCTATCTTGAGGAAAACTTTGTGTGCTACAGGTTTGATAAGGAATCTGAAGTACTGCAGGGTATTACCTTGGCCTCTGAGAGTCAGAATGGGAAGTTCTGTTACCTCCTGATAGGGACTGCAAAATATTTGAAGTATTTGAAAGCTTTATAGAACTCATCAAACTTCAGACTTAGTAGCAATATAGGAACTTAAGGTTTCTGGCTAGTCTTTCATCAGACAATCACTAGGTGGTGGCTCCAGAAGCACGGATTCCTCCCTATCACCCTGCCACTGACCAGCTTTGGGAAACCAGGCTTCCCTCTCCCCCCAGACACATTTTGTCTTGTCTCTGCTGACTTTAGGTTCTCCTGGGTAGGGGCCCTCTCTTACACATCTTAATACAACCTCCACAACTACGCTGATTGTGGCTTCTTGGTGCTACTTATTATATATGAGTCAGAGAAAATCGTGTTAGAAGAGACCTTGAGAGGTCAGCTTGTCCATCTGCCTGTTCCACAGATGATGAACAAAGTCAGATACTGATCTAATCTGCGCTGGAGCTCTGCCATCTCCTGCTCTGACACCATGGTGGAGGGTACAGTTTTCTCTGGTAAGCTATTCTGTGGCTGCACTATCATCTCTAAGCATGAGAGAGCTTCCCTTAGTACCTAAACAAAATCTCTCTTTTGATGATTTAAACCCTTTCTGTTTTGTACTTTTCCTAGCTAGTAATATTTATTCTATTCTAAAATTGGCACCCTACCTGTACCACCACCACCTTCACCACCACCTTGGTCATTTCTTCCATAGACTAAACAATCCCAGAGATTTCCCTCGCAGGTATCAGTGCCAAAAGCAACAAAGCCATGTCAATAATTTTACTCCCACCAGAGGCAACCTTTGAATATCTAGGTAAGTAGCCAGTGAATTACCCAACAGCAGTAAAGCCACCCTGTCAAGCAGAAGTGACTAAAGACGTCACTTCCACACACTCACTGATACCCAACAACGCCTGGCTCCACACACCCCCAAAACCCAGAGTGAAACTCAGTCAGTCAGACCTCACAGAAAGCTTGCACAGATGTATGCAAATCTGCTGGCTTCATGCTGCTTTGCTTAGCTGCAGTTGGGTGTGGGTGTGATGGCTGGCTAAGAAAGGTAAGGGAGCAGCAGCCACTTTGCACCTGGACAGGGAGAGGCAATCCTCAATAAGCCTGTCATTTGTGTTGCCTGGGGGCAGCCAGCAGGGATGGGATGGGGTAGAGGCAGGCCTGAAAGGCAAGGAAGTAGCAACATGAGGAGGAACATACAACTGGCAAACTGTGGGAAGAACTGCAGGATGTCTGTGTAGGCCATCTGTGAAGAAAAGTGAGGCCTGTCCTGGTTTTCTAATTTAGAGGAGGTGCTTGGTTTGACAAAGGGCCCCATTTCAGACCCTTCTGTGGACGACACTAAGCTGGGAGGAAGTGCTGCTCTGCCTGAGGGTAGAGAGGCTCATCAGAGGGATCTGAACAGGCTGGATCCATGGGCTGAGACCAACTGGATGAGGTTCAACAACACCAAGTTCAGAGTCCGGCACTTGGGACATAACAACCCTGTGCAGCGCTGCAGGCCTGGGGAAGAATGGCTAGAAAACTACCTGGTGAAGGACCCGGGGTACTAGTTGAATGCCAACTGAATGTGAGCCAGCAGTGTGCCAGGGTGGCCAGGAAGGCCAAAGGCATCTTGGCTTGTATCAAAACCAGCATGGCCAGCAGATTGTGCCCCTGTACTTGGTATTGATGAGACAGCACCTGGAATACTGTGTTCAGTTCTGGACCCCTCACTACAAGAAAGACGTCAAGGTCCTGGAGCGTGTCCAGAGAAGGGCAACCAGGCTGGTGAAGGGGCTGGAGAGCAAACCTCAGGAAGAGTGGCTGAGGGAGCTGGGGATGTTTAGCCTGGAGAAGAGGAGGCTGAGGGGAGACCTTAACACCATCTACAATTACCTGAAAGGAGGATGTAGTGGGGTAGGTGTTGGTCTCTTCGCCCAAGTGACAGGTGATAGGACAAGGGGAAATGGACTCAAGTTGCACCAGGGCAAGTTCAGATTAGACATTAGGAAAAAATTCTTCCCTGAGAGGATTATTTGGCATTGGAACAGTCTGCCCAGGGATGTGGTTGAGTCACCATCCCTGGATGTATTTAACAGACAGGTAGATGATGTGCTTAGCTAAGGATATGGTTTAGTAGAGGATGTATATGGTCAGAATCGATCTCAAAGGTCTTTTCCAGTCTAGTGATCCTGGGATTTCACTCCCTTCCCCAATGTGCATGCTGCCTGCTCTGCCTTTTCACTCCTGCTCCTGCTCTGAAGTGGCAACAAAGCTGTGGTGCATCATGCCTATAACAGTTTTCAATGACTTCCCTCTCCTGGCTTCCTTGACAGTGCAGACTCAGTGCTTGGTGAAGGTTTGGGAAAAATTAGGAACAAAGCAAAACCATCCTGTTGCCAAGTCTGGGAGAGCAAAGCCAAAGATTGATGTAACATTCAAAGAGTACATAAAATCATTAAAATGTCCTTCTTTAAAATGTCCTTCTTTACCATATCCCAAGATCCAGAAGCTGCAAACCACTTGCATTCTCAAACCTGGAATTTGAGAAAATTTTAATCAAGAGTGGAAGTGACTTATAGTCAGCATAATAATTCACAATTCCAGATGGGCATCAGACCCAATAAACACTGAGCTTTGAAAAGGTTGGGACAGGAGAGGAATCAACTTCTTGAAAGGGTAGAGAATGTCAGGACAAGGGGGAATGGATTCAAGCTAAAGGAGGGAAGGTTTAGATTGGATATTAGGGGGAACTTTTCTTGCAGAGAGAGTGGTGAGGTGCTGGAACAGGCTGCCCAGCGAGGTGGTGGATGTCCCATCCCTGGAGGTGTTCAGGGCCAGGTTGGATGGCGGCCCTGGGCAACCTTGTGTAGATTCAGGCCTGAAGGTTGGTGGCCCTGTCTGTGGCAGGGGCATTGGAACCCTATGATACCTGGGGTCCCTTCCAACCCAGACCACTCTATGATTCCATGATTCTATCTCCTGAGCACCAACAGCATCCAAAGGGATCCTGGGGCTCAGGACACATGGCAAACTACCTGCAGGAAGGTTTCCCTGTCTCTTAGATAGTTTCAGGACAGTGTGGCTAGCCACTGGCCAGCAGCACATAAAATCAGTATGTCTGAGCTGATGTGCAAGGCACACTCCTTTTTACTGAGTTTGCTCTCACCCTTATCCTGAATATACTACATGAGACCTGAATTATCCTTAGAGCATCCACCACAAGTTCAAACAGAAAATCCTTTTGCCGTCTACATTTCTTAGTTCTTATCTAAGCATTGTGTCTGATGCAGCTGGGACAAAACTGCTGTGTGAATTCACATGCTAAGCAGAAGCCCTTGCTGGTGAGCAGCTTACGAGTGTCCGATTTCTTTCAGAGCCATGACCACTTCTGACCTTTTCTCCATGTGACGTTCAGTTATGCTGGGTCCTCAACTTAAAAAATCCATACTATCAGAGAAACTCCAGATGGAAGGCTGTTTGTTTTCACCTTCCTCTGAATGTCCTGTCAAGCCATTTGCTACTCAAAATCCAGGCAAACAAGATAACTGCACGCGCAAATCCTGTTTGTGCTGTTGGGTTTCTTCACTCTAAATATAGCTGGGTGGAGGAGTCCTGACCGATAACACAGTGGAGTCATCTGCTTGTCTACACCATGGCCATGGCACTTGCAGGGGTAATAAGCAGTTTTCCTTGAGTTATTCCACCAGACTCAGATTTTAGGGATATAAAAGCTGAGCAAACAGTCAAAAATGTTTCTTGTGCTTCTCTTACAGCCGATGGAAAGAGGAAGGGACTCCGTAAGGGTGATTCCTCCCACCTCTCCTAGGTGTCTTTGTAAGGATGGGGTTACTCACTCTCAGAGGTGCCTCCCCCCTTTGGTGACAGACCTGCCTGCTGCTCCCATGGCAGGTAGACTTTCCAGCTCTCCCTCTGGCTGGCTGCTGGAGGCTCTTTTGCTGAAAATTCTCATCTCACTCATTCCATTTTAAACCTGTAACTGCTCCATGAAAATTAAAGGCTCATTTTCAGGGAGGGTCTTCAAGCTGTTTAACACAAACCTTCTGTTGACTGGCTAGTGAAGCTGGGTTTACTGCAACCTGGCTCCAGCCAAGCAGCCTGGTGCAGTAAAGCGATCCACACCATGGACCAAGTGGGCCAAAATCTCTACAGCTTTTTGGTTTCTTAGCTTTTTTTTCCATAGCATCAAGTGTTCCTTGGGAAACTCATTCCTCTGACGTCTCAAGGACACCAGCACATGTTGGCTTTGAAACTTCTCAGTGTCTCAACTCCTGGATAGAGACCAACAGCGACGAAGGGATTTGTGAAGTTTTTTTGTTGGGTGTTTGGTTGGTTGGTTGGTTGGTGTGATTCAGGTTTTTTGTTTCTTTTTCATTTGCAGTTTATATATTGACTCTGTCCCTGCAAGGGAAAGCCAACTAGTGGTGGCTGAATTTTCAAGTATCTCCGTGTCTCCTCCAGAGAATATTTCTATGTAATCCCAAAGCCACACAAACAGACCAATCGTGCAAGAATAGAAATCCTGTTCAGGGCTCAGCTAGTCCCTTTCTGTAATGTCCTCTCTGAGAGATCTTGGAAGAGATTGTCACAAAGGCCAGATTTTTGTCTTTTAACAAACATGCCATATCTTGGCTCCATTTCCTCCCTAGCTTATCACTATTTTGTTAGCTTGAAGATAACTTCCAGGAGATCTGCTCTCACCTTAAAGTCTGATCAAAGCAAATTCCCTGTTTTTTAAGAAGTTGTAGGGGAAGAGGGTGGGTGTCTTTTTGTCTGGTAACAGTTTATTTTAATCTGACTGTTTTCTCCTTTTGTAATCCACAAGCACTCATGTTTTTAGAAGGCCTGCCAGTTATGATAGGTTTCCTTGACGTTACTGTAACAGACAAGGCTAAACACAGCTGTCTGGTGCCTGCAATCCTTAGGAGTCCTGCAGGACCCGAGTCAGTAAAAATAAACTGAACTTTAGACATAGCCAAGCCAAGGGCTTTTTCATCCAAATCCTTTGTAAATAGGAAAAAAAAATGTCAAAGTAGATGTGAGGGGACACATTCATGTCTGGGGTCACTCCAGTAGCTTCACTGGCACTCTGCTCTGGATTGATTTGCTGCAGTTCATCCTCTATGGAAATCCCTGTGCTAGGAGCAGGCAGTACGCAAACCAAAAACTAAGGCTCAACTGCTCAACTTTTATGTTCATGAAAATGAATAAGGAAGAACTACTAGTAGGAATAGCATGCATCTAAGTGTCAACATAATAGCCCATTTAATGAATTTTCATTAACTGCCAGAGCTGAACAAACAGTTCAGGATAATACATGCCAAAAAACTTTGAAATATTCAGTAAGACTATGAAGATTAATGGTTGTGAGAAGGAGATAGACACCATCCTGCATCATCTTTGATTTTCAGTCCACATTTTGATTGTTCATCCAATTGTTAGAGTAGGAGGATTCAGCATAGCTGAGTCATAGGCTGGAAGGGCATCGATTGCTATCCCAGCACGATGCCAATTGAAAGTGTGTCCAAAACTCCAGCAAGTCAAAATGCCCTACTTCTCCTCATGGCTAGGTTACAGTGGGCTCTTATTGTTTGTCTCTAGCATTTAGGATTAATTTGCAACACAGAAGGAGAGACTTTCCTCCAGATGGTAGTTCAGAAGAGGAGCTTAACTTGGATACTCTAGAGTTGTATCTATATTACTGTACCTGGGCATACTTCCAAGTTCCTCATCTGGAGGCACACTCCAGACATGTCCTAGTCCAGGTGCTCACCAAACTCTGAGCTTTTCGGTTTTCCAGCTTTCTGCAGAGAGGCAACCCAAACCAGATGGTAGCAACAGTCTGCTGTGAATGGGCCCCCAGTGAGGGTGGTGGGGTATCTAATTAAGACATCCCATCCCATGCACCCGTGAACCGGTCTGGTCTCTGGACGGGTCTCTGGAATCGCCTCCCCTCCTCCTCCTCCAGCCGGGAAAGGGATTCTGAGGACACTGCGGTCCTACATGCGAGCAGCAGGTGATACAAACTTCCATCCTGTGCATCTCCTTGGCACAAGTGTAAATGACAATCTGAAACCCTGCAAGGGGCCTTAGAAGAAATGTCACTTAAACCCCACGTGAAGGAAGAGGGGGCAGCTGCCGAAAAACACTGCGACCTGATGCCATACTGGGCAATGAACTCAGAGACATTGGAGGAAGACAAATTCATTGAGAAAGCTTTGGGAATTCTTGCAAGCACCAGGCTCTATTTTTTTCTTAATTTTCAAATGTACCACATCATAGGGAAGAGGCATGGTTCTGTAATGTTTCTTATGGAGAAACTGGAATTAAATGTTATTCTTAGGAATAGTATACGCAGGTGTTCACCAGCTATTAACAAATGTTTCACTATTAATTGCATGAGAGGTAGTTTCTACAGCAAAGACTTCATCTTCTGATTCATACAGCACCTCTCCTGTTGCCTCTCTACTTTTTAAAAAATGAATGTGTCAGTAATGTAAAAAACATGCTATGCACAACTTTTACAAATGGATATTCTCCCAAAATAGCAGCACATATTGTAAATGTGCTTCTCCTAAATGACTTGGGCTAATCCCCAAAAGGGAGTAGAAATAAAACCACATGGTTTTAGATGATCAGTACAAGACTTCATTTACAAATCAGTGAATATTCAAAGTCATAATCACAACAAAAGCTAGGAGAAATCTGCAGGATTAATTCTGTTCCCACAAACCTGCCAGTGAGTCACCCTGAACACTGCAAAAAGGACTGGTTAAACCCATCAGAGAAACTGGTCCCTGTATAGCTCTCAGCAACCTCTCAGTGTAAACAGCAGACCAGGCTGATGCCAGACTCATAAATGCACAAATGCACAGACACGAATATACACTCCCTTCTCACAAATGGAAGTCACATTCATAATAAATATTGGGGGTTTGGGAGCAATTTATTCCTACCTTCATTGCTGTTTTGTTACTTTTTAGATCTGGGTGAATTCAGCAGAAAATATGGCAATATTTTGAAGGACCACGCTGTGTTTCTAAAAAGCGTTTCTTCATTAAAAATGAATTAAAACCCACTGAAGTCTGAGGTACATATCAATATTATAGTAGACACTTGAGGTTTGCTTTCCTAAGATTGATCTCACTCCTGTGTAAAGTCTGCCTCAGTAGATGCCAGCTGTTTGGTTTTGCTGTTTTGGTTTGCTTTTTTTATTTTTTTTAAATTGCTGTGCCCATGTTGGAAGAATCTGCTTAAAAATATTACAGTGCAAGCAATGCTCTTCTGTAGGAACAAATCCATTTTCCAGTGTGGAGGGGAAAAAAGAAATAAAATCAAAGCTTGACATTATTCTTCCATGTTCAAAGACATGTCTTTAATCGACAGATTTATCTGATTCACTGCTACTTTGACACCGCTGAAACTAGAGGGGTTGCATGCTCTTGTGTATGAGCTGAATTTGTTTCTAAACATAAATATGAATAAATAGAGCATCTGCAGCTACTCCAGATACACTGAAATGACAAAGGCTATCAATCCTCATGCTTCAGGGTACATAATCTGATAACCAGCTGAGGTCAGGCAGAAATGTCCCCCACTGGTATAATATTGACTAATTGGATTCATTACAAGCCTTTTATGTCTTTCTCAAAAAAATCTTACGTTAGCCACTAGATGGACCAGCAGCCTGTTCTGGCATGGCAATTCCTGCATACCTAATCCGCAGAACAGTTGGCAATGGGTGGTACAGCTCCTGTAAGTACCACTGAATCAGCAGCACACCAGCTGGAAGGGACTCTGCCTGCATCCCCATAGTGGCTTCGGGCGCTCCAGATGAGGCCTTAGTCAGAAGGTGGGAAAGAAGAGGAGGCTTTTTGCCATGGTGAACACTTTTATGGAATATCTGATTTACAGACATCTGATTTATCTGATTTACCATGTCTGAAGTACATGTCATCTGACCTGACATCCAGGTAAGGGAGGAGAGGAGAGCGGTAGAATAGCATGTGACATGCAACATGGAATAGTGTAGCACCGAGTACATCTGAAGGCTGTGTCCAGGAACAAGAATCTTGAAACTGGAGATGAGCCAGTGCTGGTGCCAACCTGCCTCTTTTATTTCCACCACAGCGAAGGAGAACAGATGGGTGGGCTGGAATGAAATACAAAATAAACGCAGGCGTCATGGTCAACTTTACCCAAAGAACAATAAACCCCCTCATTATATTACAGAAGGCCAAAATACGTTAATACTTCTCTAACGGCGCTTCCCACAGAAGCAAAAGTTGCATCTGCTCGTTAGCCACAAGGTGCTTGGGTGATTATCAGTGAAAGGGGGCAGCGGGCCATATGTGATGCAATTAGAGAGGTTGCTCAAAGAGCAATTTCACTGCCAAGATGAGGTCCACACTATCACAAACAGAGATTCTCCCAGACTATAAAAATGAGAAGACAGAGCGAGAGACTTCTGCTGCCCATCTTGCTGAGTCACAGGTTGAGGTATATTTTCCATCCAAGGCTATTGTCACTAATATGCCACACTTCAGTGACACTTGAGGCTCAAAATCGAGCAATCTTGTTTGTCTGGCCACTCGCCAGGGTAGCCGGAGACTTCTGGACTGTGTGCTGTCAACGGTTTACTTGATTAAAAGCAGCTGTACTCTCATTCAGTCCCTGAGAAAAGGTTGCGAAGCAGCACCTTCATGCCTCTTTATGTAGAAAACACAACTTCTCAGACAGGAATAAAAATAACCCTCTTGGTTTCCCTCTACACTTATCATCACCAGTGAATGTATCAACTGGAACGAATGTATTAGCTGCTCAAAGAAGTTGACAGTAGATAAGCAGATCTGTCATGAATCATGTATACAGACTACCCTCGAAACCACTGAACCTCTATAAACCACTGTTGCCTCTGTTTGTCTTTGAGGAGCAACCCTATTGATAGTTGTGTTACCATTGCAAGGCATGGCAATATTCAGGTAGCTGAGCTAGCCCCAGGAGACTGGAGTTTATCTAAAACATTGCCTTTTCCTCATTTGACCTGTTTTCTCATACTTGGGAAGTTTTGAAGAAATCCTTCTAGCAAAACTGGACCTAGGTCTTGTTCATGCTAAAATTCATTTCTCATCTGCTAGAAGATGGCCATCAGGTGAGGTTGGCTCATGAGCAGCTCAGATCTACCTCCCAAGCTGAATTTGCTCCATATAAATACCTCAACCCTGTGATGGCACGGGGCTGCTGCGTCTTCTGCATTTCATGTGGTGAAAAACGTGAGACAGAAAACTGAAAACCTCTGTGTCCTACCTGCACCACCACCAATGGTAAAAAGTAAATGGGACCTCTACTAACACTTTTCTTCCTGTTGGTTCTCCAAAAATTGTATTAGGTGTATCACGGCAAGGTGAGGCATCCTCAACAGACATATGGGGATAAACTAGCTTTTGTACACCTGGAACTCAGAGCCTAAGCAATGCTGGCATGGGCTATGAGTGTCAGAAAAGAGAGGGAAAGGAGCCAGCCTTCCACTCACAACTCACCTTTTGAAAGCACCTTTGTAATCTGCTTTCCTCCAGGTCAGCTTCAAGACACAAGTCCCTGAGTACCAGTGACCCCCAGGTAACGTTACCAACATGTGCGGACAGAAGGGACAGCCTCAGGATTCAACCGCAGACAAATCCTTGCAAGTGGGCTCCAGAGCACGTATGATGGTGGCTAACATCAGTGGAGGTGAAAAGGTTGCACAGCAGGTCTGTAAACCTCCAAGAAATTCCCCAACCCATGACTTACAGGCAAAGGAGGTTACACAGAGACATCAGTACATGTGTGGATGATGCTGACGGGGATGAGTAATTACTGACTCAACGGCTTTCATTGTTTTTCAGTTTGTTTTTGGGAGGGTATTTGTCTGCCAGGCTGAGAGTATGGGAGATGCAAATACCACATTTCTCCATGGGGATTGGGAATCCTCAAGGTGTTGGATCATTTGATTTCACTCCTGGGCTCCTGCACCCAGACTGAAGGGAACCACCAGGAGAGAGCTTGAGTTCACAGTTTTTAGGGTACCAAAGCTGACACTACTGCATTTCACGACATTACTGCATTTCACTGCATTTCACCCCATCTCTGATTCAAACGTGGCTTCTGTTTCTGATAAGCGCGTCTCAAGCACAAGAAAGTAAAGTTTGAGGCTTTTAAAAAAATACATGTGTAGGTAAAATGCTTCTTGTACAATTCAACTCTTAATTCTGGAGAGTATGTCAAAGAGGGGGGAGGAAGGCAGAGGATAATGAATTTATAATCTGGCTTTTAGTGAGGTGTAAATTTACCACCCGGACTCCCACCCATTACACCACAGACAGGAAACCAGCTGGTGGAGGGGGCAGTGAATTTGTTGTTCCTCCTTGCACAATGACTATGTGTGTTATTTATTTCACAGGCCTAACCATGACGGGTATAATTTTTAAATCTTGCCTCTTGCCTTTTTATGTTCTCAGATCAGCTATGCATTTCATCAGCCTCCTGCCCACCAGCAATCATAAAACTTGAGCCTTTGTGGGAAATCAGAGACGTAGAAAGAGTTTCTTATGAAACCGTGGCTGGGATTGTTCCAGACACCTCCGGCCAGCTGCTCTCCAGGCAGCAGCTTTGTGATACAAGGGACAGTAAACATCAGCTTCGGAAAGTCAAACGGTTGGGCCTTTTGGCTTCAGGCCCACCAAACAAGTTCTCCTGACTACTGAGGCATGGCTCGGAAAATAAAAGAGCTCTTTAGTGCTGATATATTTGGACGCTGCTGTGCAGTATAGCTGGAATCAGTCCAGGGTATTCCTACCTGCTTTGCATCTTAGGCTATAAAGCAAATCCAAACACATCACTCCTTTCCTGGTGCTCGGTTTTCATTAAAGCATCTCCTGCTATTAATTCTGTCCTGACCAACCTTGAACAATGCAATGTCACCAGGCTGCTGCATTGCCTGTGGTAACTAGAAATAGATGGTATCACTGTCAGAGTGGCAGAGATGGCAAAATTATCTATTTTTTTTCCCCAGTCCGCAATGCAGAAACCACGTGCATTTGCATAAATTCTACCTAGAGAAATTCTGCATCTTGTGCTCTCCTCCTGTAACGTCAGGGGGGTCAGAAGGCGGCAACGCTCATGTGCAAGGTGCTCTACACGGGTGTTGTATTCATGAGGGCCTCACAGTCAAACTGTAAGAAGGGCTTAGATGGAGACAAGAAGGCGATCAGCTCCTACTTCTGGAAGAAGTAAATAGGCTGGGAAAAGAGAATGAGGTGAAATGTAAAATCATGCAGCTTTCCAGATAGGTCAGAAAGTGTGCAATTGCTCACTGCAGGGGAGGAGCAGGGGACACTGAATTAAATAATCAGGCAGAGCATTTCAAGCAAACCAAAGGGAACACTCTTTCTCACAGCCCATAATTCAGTGAGGAGAGTTGCTGCCATAAATTTTTCACTGCCATAAATCCACCACCGTACAAACAGGTCAATGACTGTGAGACTGTGAACACTGGGCCTGAAAAGAGAAGGTGGACTCACTATGGAGAATAGCTCAAGAAGTCCCTAATGTACAGATTTTATTAGACTTTAGGTAGGTCCTCCCCTTTCTGTTATTCTTTTTCAGCAGCTGCTACTGATAACTGTTAAAGGCATGATACTGTCTTGATGGACTTTTGATTTGACTCAGCACAGACAGTCTTATGTGATTTAACAGACCGGCTCCTCTTTGGAGTAGTTCCAATACCTTCAATGAATTTGAAGCAGAAATAATTTCCTACATGTTTGACAATTCCTGCTTTGTTTCCATTTCCACATTTCCTAAGGCTTAAAAGCTGCTCTTAGCCTCTGAACTCTTCCTTTGAGTTTGTGTCTTGGTTCTTTCAGTTGTGCTCAGCATTACATTAAGACAAGCATTAAAAAAAAATAATAATCTACCATAGCATTTTATTAAATTGTCACAAAAAATAGCACCAGATGAAGAGCTGAAACTCTCAGATACCCTGGTGATGACGTGAGGATGTACTACATTATTACTGCAACTCTGGATTTGAACACTTTTAAGTACCTGACAAGATGGGGAAGATGAGAGGGCACACCCGTTAAGCAATTGTGGGAAACCCCTGGAAGCACCAGTACAAGGGCTGGGTACCTCTAAGTGGCCCTAGTCAGCTGGGTCAGGTCCCAGCCCTCTGAGGCATCTCCTTCATCATCTGGCTGTTTCTGTAGAAGAGGGACAACCCAGGAGGGTGTCTGGTTCTCCAAGCTAGTTGTGGCCCCAGCCGTGCACCACTTCCAGACCGGACGAAGGCCTCTCTTCCCTCTCACCACTCCCTAATCCAAATTTCTGCCAAAAGGAAACCTTGAGTGCAAGGGTCCCAGCAGATCTTTGTGCCTCATTGCCAGGAGGAGCACAGCCTTTCTTCTAACCAGCCTCTAACAATAAACTTTTTGGGGCAGGTGCTGTCTTGTCCCTTTGCACCGATACTGCCTACAGGGGCCTGGATGTAATTTGGGCGTCTTATCCAACCTAAGGAACAATAACCTCCATTCTATCTCAAAAGTGTCTCCACCCTCTATTATGATAAGAGATATAATCACCCTCCATAACCACAGGAAGAAATCCACCCTGCTAAGATGGGGGCTGAGGTGCTCTACAGACTCTCTCTGGCCCCTGTGGCAAAGGTAAGAAGTCCCTGCCCTCAGGCTTGCTTCAACATGGAGAAGCTGTGCAGCCCTGGGTGCCTGCACAGTGGTGTGCACAGCAGCTGCCGGAGCTCCCTGGCCACCCGGATCTTGCTGCCAGCTCTCTTGAGCTTCTCCCCCTCCTGAGGAAGTTATCTAGCAAAGCGGAGCAGGGATGCTAAACTCTGAGTTATCATCTGTTGGAAAGAGCAATCTATCACAGCTAATGCAGTCCACGAAGCGAGTGTTCAGCAGTATCCTGTACAATTTATCAAGGGCTACAGTGTAAGCTCAGTCCTCCATCTGTTTCCTGAAAACGAGCTGGAGAGTCCTTCCTCCTAGCTACTGTCCTGCATTAAAAACAAGTCTTGTGATTGTAAGGAGAGCCTTTGCAAAACTGGAGCAGCAATTAAGCCAGGGCGTCTGATCTCACCTTGACTTGCTCTTTCACAATAGCCCTTTCTTACGATGTTTGGCACTGGTAGAAGGGACTCTTTATTGAGAGCCACCGATGGCCTGGCTCAGAAGAGACAGCAGCTTCCGTTTTCATTTCCTGAAAGCAGGGCCACCAAAAGGGCAAAGAAGGTTGATGGGTGTAATTGAAAATAAAGACGGGCCGAACTTTTACTGGGAAGGAACTGTGACTGCCCTTCTCACTTCTGCCCACCCTCAGTCTGACGGTGATGGCCTAGCTTGCCACACTGCCCCAAAATCCAGAGCAGAGCGGTACTGAGCAGAGCTGATCCTCTGGGTTGTGTCTTAGAAACCTGTTGCAAGCGTGTTCTGTCTTCCATGGAGTTTCACCTTCCCCAGAAATTCATGAGACCTGATTAAATAGGTCATCCCCAAAGGATGTTTGTTGGAATGTAACCCTTTTCTAAGGGGAGACAGAACCATTGCAAAGAACTGTCGGTTCTTGGGGCTCTCGGGATACCTGCATTTACGTACCTATTTGTGTCAGTGTAGACAGCTGTACTATCTCTTTACTATTATTGCAGGCTTGAAGTTTAATTCTGGTTTAGAGATGGTGATGATAAGCCTGATCTGAGGCTCATTGTGCCAATAAGAAATTTTTCATTGATGTTAATTAATGGACTTTTTCCCGGTATTAGTAAAGGGTATTTAGCAGAAAGAGATTGCTCCAGCGTGCAGCTTTCCATCCATCTCTTATCCACACAATTACCATAATGATCATCCCTCACAAATTCCAGCTCTGCCACTGTTTCTTCTTGCCTTCTGAGCTTGATTGAGGTTCAGGACTTTGAGACTTTCACCTGGCTGCCTTGCTTTTCTCTGGCTCAAGTTGTTTAAATACACTGTTGAGCTTATCCTGCAGCCTACTTCGTCACAGGAGAAAATCTTCTGTTGAATTATTGTATCAACCAGACAGTCCTTCCAATATCCTGATGCTTGTCCAGAACCTGAATGGAGCTGAGCCAAGCTGTACAATTCCAGGAGTGTGTTTGCCCTTATAGAGCAACTCCAGCTGAGAGATTAAATATTAGATGGGCACTTACATTTGGGAGATTAATGACAGTGCCTCAGAATGGGTGGCCCTTTTGTCCATCCAGCTCCCACTAGTAATGTCAGAAAGTACATCACACACCAGTGCTATCTACCAGTGAGAATTTCTGTCACGCCACCAAGGCCGTTTTAAAAATGAAAAATATTGCTAGTGTTATCTCCTGTAGTCAGGACTTGTAGTTGCACAGGGAGTTGGAGTCTGTGTGTAAGCTGTTGCTAATCCTTTGATAGCTCCTTGCCGCATCCATGCTGCTGCTGTATTTCCCACTAAACTTCGTGGCAAAAAATTAGTTGGTGTTACAGGGAATAGTTCCCCCTGTTCCTGAAGCCCTGGAAACTCAGGTGTAGACCTTTGGTTGAATAGATGTTCTGAAACCCTCTGGTAATTGTTCTATCAGCTTCTGATCCAGGTCTCTCCTGTATGATTGAGTGACCCTGACAAATATGTCTTGACTAACAAGCATGGAGATAGATGCTCTTTCTGGACATCCTTACCCTGTGAATCAGAGGACAGTGCAGAGAAGGGCAATTTTGAGAAGCAGTTGTGCCTTTGGAAGGGTGGGAAGAACTCCAGGCAGGACCAAGCCGCTCTGGGCAAATACCCCAGCATGGCAGTATTGACAGGAGCAGAATTTATGTTAAGTAGCTTTTGTTCTGCTTACCCAGGCATGATGACACCAAGCTGGGGTAAGTGTCAGTCTGCTGGAGGGTAGGATAGCCCTCCAGAGGGACCTGGACAGGTTGGATCAATGGGCAGAGGCCAATGGCGAAGTGCCAGGTCCTGCACTTTGGTCATAACGACCCCAGGCAACGCTACAGGCTTGGGGCAGGGTGGCTGGAAAGTAGTACAGAGGAAAAAGATCTGGGGATGTTGTTTGAAACTCCCCTGAACAGGAGCCAGCAGTGTGCCCAGGTGCCCAAGAAGGCCAATGGCACCCTGGCTTGCATCAGGAATAGCATGGCCAGCAGGACCAGAGAGGTGATCTTCCCCCCTCTACTCAGCTCTAGTGAGGCCACACTTCAAATACCGTGTTCAGTTTTTGGCCCCTCTCTGCAAGAAAGACATTGAGGCCCTGGAACGTGTCCAGAGAAGGGCAATGAGGCTGACGAAGGGTCTGGAACACAAGTTTTATGAGGAGTGGCTGAGAGAACTGGGACTGCTTAGCCTGGAGAAGAGGAGACTCAGGGAAGACCTCATCACTTTCTACAACTACCTGAAAGGAGGTTATGGTGAGCTGGGGGTCAGTCTCTGCTCACAGATAACTAATGATAGGACAAGAGGAAATGGCTGCAAGTTGCGCCAGGGGAGGTTTGGGTTAGAGATTAGGAGAAATTTCTTCTTAGAAAGAGTGGGCAGGCATTGGAACAGGTTGCCCACGGAGGTGGTGGAGTCACTGTCCCTCAGGGTGCTCAAGGTTGGATGAGGTACTTGGGGACATGGTTTAGTGAGTAATATAGGTGGTAGGGGGATGGTTGGACTAGATGATCTTGGAGGTCTTTTCCAACCTTATTGTTTCTGTGATTCTGGGGAGTCTGGGCAGTGACCTATGTCTGGTCTGAGTTGTTGGTAGTACATTGGATGGGTTGATAAGATGGTATTTTGCTGAGCTTTTTGTTTTACAAAAGTGAGCACAGTTTTAGAATGTATGTGTCTGACTAAGGATAATAGTACCTTCACTTCTTTATTGTGTACTCCAGCATTTCAGGTGCTTCCTCCAGAGACACACCATCTCATCTGCCACAAGGCATCATAGCCAGAACCACGCCACTACTCCTACTTTAAAAAGAGAAGCCCACCTGTATCATTTTAACTGACACTCTGTCTTCGAAAATAAGCAGAGAAATGTTCACAGGGAGAGTAAGAGGAGATGTACAATCAGATGTTTGGATTTCACATGCAATGCATGTGCACACACAAATTTTATTTCACTCAACTTGGATACATAAACATCCACGTCAGGACATGCCTGAATCACACGCATTTATAAACACACACACGTACATCCATTTTCACTCACACATATACATACATGTGTACGTGTATGTACTTACATACATAGAGATAGACCGTCTCCCAGTGAGTAACAGGGTTCTGTCCCTGTCTGTTACAGGGCAGAGAGAGTGCTTCTAACCTCAAACTGCTGCAGATAAGTGGGATATCCTGTTATGGGACTGATTGTTTCTAATAGTTCTATTTTAGCTGTGGGATGGTTCTGGTTTAAGACTGCACAAAAAGAAATTAAATATTTTTACATTTTTTTAAGCCTGTTTTCATTCTTTGCTCTTCTTTCAATTTCAGGCTTCAGAATATATTCACCACCTCCCGGCCTCCTTTTGTGGGATGTCGGTTCTGCAATTTGTCTAGGTTACAAATCGGTTTGCTTTGCAGGTTTGTAGCTTGAACCAGAACCGCTAGTGGGAAACTCAAATGAATAAAATGAAAGAGAACCTCCAGGCACCACATGAATTTATAGCACAGGTTGCTAGTGCCACCTAGAAAACAGAATGAGATCAAACAGTAATCCATCTATGTCTTCAGGATGCTATGGAATCCAGCATGGCCAAAACCAGATGCATCAGCTGGTCTTAAATATGCGTTGCATTTCTCATACATCAAGAGAAGGATATAGACTGGCTCTCTCAAAGCATTATGCAACTTGCATATATATATGCTTACCTATGTATGTATATATATATGTATATACTGCATGTACGTATTTCTGTAGTTCAATTACTGTGGGTATGTTTTTCTTAATGCAAAATGCTTTAAAACGCTCTCAGACTACATTTAATAACACATATTCCTGTAGATCACAGTTCTGTGAGCAAGAGCCATGGGTGACCTCCCCTCACAAACCAAGAAGCCACCAATGTTGTGAAAGCTGGACACGTTTCTATGAATCCAGTCAGTAGATTTATGATTTAAAGAACCAGCATGGAGGGGAAAATAAAAAAATCAGCTAAAAACTCCCTCCAGCCCTGCCTCTCTGCTGAAAACAACTAATTGCTCCACAGCTCAGTGAGAAGTCACCGTTTCATCAACTCCACCTGCCGTTGCCTCACCGGTGCCACTTTGTGCATCTCTATTTCCCAGGATGCCTGAGGTTGATTTTATCGTCCTCAGTTTTTTGGTTAGGCTCAAGCTAAAACAAAGGATTGCAAATCCTAATTCACAGTGACCTGGTTTTGTAAAAGGGCCTTGGGATGAGCAAAAATAGAAATGGTCCCATGTTTTGAACAATTTATTGTCACTACAGAGTAGGCGTCAATTCTGCAAAGCTGCTTTACTTGTATATTTAAAACCTGTACTTTTAAAACTGTTTGTTTTATTCTCATGTGAGCGTGTATTTAAATCTATGTCTACACGTAAGAGCTCAGGTCAGTGAAGTCGTAAGGCAAAATGCTGTAACTGAGTTTTCATAGCAAGTGAGAATGCAGCTGTAACACTGTTCTAAACACTGTGCAAACTGTGACACATATTACAGCTAATGTCGTAGGAGGAGGGGAACGTTTCTGGCATGGGGAAAAGATTGACACTGACAGCTAGTGGGGGAAAAATACAAAATTCTTAAATCACACCAAAAGCACACACAAAAATTGTAGCTGTCACCGTGCTAAGAGCTCTAGAAAAGAAAATACTAAATGCTCCATCCGTCTAGCCGACATCAGAAAATGAGGCAAAAGTGAGAAACCAAAGAGGAGTATAAATTCATTCCAATTGTTCCCAGATGCCTCAAACAGGGAAGGGGGGGAGATTAAATCAGCTGTATTGAAAGAGAGGGAATCCAATGCATCTGAAACAGAATGGGACAAAAGTAAATTGAAGCCCATGTTAGCGGTACTGGAAAATGGACAGTCTTTTCTAAAGGAGAACTTGATCTGAGTACAAGTAAAATGAGTTCTCTGTTAGATTTGATTTAAGACGAGAAGCAAAAAAAACCCCTAACCCTCATGGATAGACCAGAGGAACAAAAAGCTTGATTTAGTTCTAACAAACTATAGTGAACGCTGCAGATGGAATAATCACAGGGAGGTCTAAGTGGCTAAGAGGTTAATGTAGGTTCTGGAAAAATAACCCAGCCTTTTCTGTCATTCCATTGCACCTAATGCAGCATCTGCAGCTTGCCGAGCTATTGGTTTTCTTCTCTTTGTGAGCTTCATATTTGTACCAGTTCAATATGACGTTCTGTGGGTAGAGATGCTACAGGATCTGAAAAGGTGAAACTGGGAGAAATCTGGCACAAGTCATCGTTTGCTTCTTCAGCCAAAATCCTCCCAAAGAAGCGCTGGGTATCCTATTGCTTCGAATGTTTACTACACCGGACACAGAACAGACAGCTGTGTAAGAACTTGCTCTGGCAAAGGAGTGGAGTGGGTAACCTCATCTGCCCTTTCAGTCTCCGAGCTCTGATGATTCATATTTTGCCGGAGCAGCTCTGCTTATAAATAAGAGCAGGTTTAGCAAGTGAAACCGGTTAGCCTTTAAACACAAACTAAACACATGCCTCTTAACAAAAGGAAGAGCTTGAAGTCAAAGAGCAAACCCCTCTTGCTTTCACAGCATTCCAGAGTTTCACATGCTTTCCAGAGTTTAATTTCGCATGTAGGACCAGTAGCACTCACAGCAGGAAGGCAGAGTGAATCATGTGGGGATGTTGGGAATCGGGATGAGAAAGCATTGCAAAAGTACTCATAACATAAATTGCTTATCATCCTGTCCTTTGTTCTTCAAACAGAGATGACTTTGGCACTGTATCCAGTTTCAAGGAAAGAGAAAAACCAGGAGGGTGCTAGACTCAAGGCTAGCCACCCATCAGCACTCTTACCATCCTGAAAGGCAGCACAATTGTTTCCCATTCAATGCTGTCGTGCAAGATAGAGGAGATAAAACATTATTTTTAGAAAGTGGGACGGCTTCTTTGTTGCCCTGTTTCTGTGTGGACTGATTTATTTCGGAGTAGATGAGAGAGAAACACCACCATTCTGGTTTGACAGAGTTCCTACCTGTTTTCAGAGTCCTTTGCGCTATTCTGTACAATAAAATGCAAGGTAAAAGATGTTAAAAAATCTTGGCAACTATAGAAACTAAAAAAGCAAACAAACCAACCAACCCATCCACAAGGTTTATCTCCAGTTTGGTCCTGCCTTATCGTTCATCTCACTGCCAGTTCAGCGGAGAGAAAAGGAGTCACTGAGGAAGAAGGAGTTTTGCCCAGCTCTATCACAGGACTGATGTCATATCTTCTTCCACACCAGTCTCCTCCCCCTACTTCTCCTCCCCGCCCCCCCCCCCCCCCCCCCATTTTCCCCCACAATGTCTTTTGCTGTTTCTGGATAGAAGAAAATATAGCCACAGATGCGCTTCCTTAAAAGTGCCTGTGTTAAACAAGGCACCAGGTACCAAATGCTGATGCACAAATCACAAAGTCCAACTCTCCTCTCCAGTGCTATCTTGGCACAGATCCTGGTACACACATAGCATACTATCAGATTAACTTTTTCAGGGAAAGGAAGAGTGATTTTCCTACTGATGTGGCAGGTAATTCATCCTGTGAATCAATGAAATCACGGCAAAGACAATCTATACCAGCAGAGTATATTCTCCTTCAGTAATGAGTATTCCTCCTCTGCTTTTGGTGCTTCCCATGAAGCAATTGCACTAGACCAAAATCTTCCCTGATTCAGAGTCAACAGTTTCCTGCCAAGCTTTGGGAAACACAGAAATGTCTCATTGTGATGGGGTCAGTCAGTTCATTTTGTATGTACAAGTGCAGCCCCGTTTTTTGTTCTTCTGACAGAGAGCAGAGTAGTGTAAAAGCCCAAGGGACCTGTTCTTTTCCCATGGCAGTTTTCCACTCCAGAAAAGCCCACAAAGTGGGGCTGAAATGCTCCCCCCTTGATCCAGTAATGTTTAACACTAGTCTGTGCTGGAGCGAATGGCCAGATTGCATGGAGACCTAAGAATAGAAGCCAACAACAAACATACTGCAAATGTGTTCAAACAGACGTTGTCCTACCTCTAAAATATACCAATGACCAAGACTTGCATGACATTTGGACTTTTTAGTTTAACTTCAGTGTCTCTGAAGCGGGAGCCATGAACTTGTTTCCTTGATTCCTTCCCTCGCCGCAGCACGTTCCTGCAGAACTGAGCAAAACAAGGGTCCTCTGGTGGGTTGGCTGGGGCCTGGAACAGACCCTTGCTTGGGAAACATGTCTTCCATGTACAAGGACCTTCTGCTTTCACATAAGGTCAGGCAGAAGGAAGGCAAAGTCCCTGGTACTGTGGTTCGTGACAACCCAGGGAATCTGGAGGTGAGGGAATAAAGAGGTATGGATGTCTCATTCAGAGCAGATTGAAAACACAGTATTGGAAAACGAATCTGTATTTATAGGCATACTCCACAGCACAAGGATCATAACAGTTCACTCAGCAGTAGGAGACATCAGAACATCCATATCCTACATTTAGGTTTGGTTATTATGCTTTTGGTGCAGGATTCAGCTTATCTAACTTCTGACATACACGTCAGCCAGTCAGACTAAGTTCTCTTTACAGTCAATGGAAAGAAACGGGAGGTTGCAAGCCATCGTTCACCTGATCTATTGTAAAAGATTTCCACAGGCTGAGACAAATTGAACTGTTCCTTTCTTTCACCTGCAGTGACTGTTCTCTGAATCTCAGAAGGCAAAACATTTGATAGATCTATAGTGAACCTCCAATAAATGCAATCTCCTATAAAGTAACCCAGTAAAGATATTTTTTTTTCCTTTATTAGGTAGCTTCTTTCTCTAAGCAACACATTTTAGATAATAACCTTGAACATCACCTATCCTGCACCACAATTTAGCACCAAAGGATCCTCCTGGCAGGGTCTTGTGTCCACACCTGAGATCCATGCTTGGAAAGCCCACACAGCTTCCTATCTGCATTTCTGTCACTACCCGGAAGCACTGCAGGGGCTACAAACTTTGCCAACCAAAGTGACTGAATGTTCTTGCTCCTCAGCCTCCCACTCCCTCCTAACTCGATGTCTGACTTGTCATGTATCTCAGCAAACTGAGATGGCATCACAACCCACCAACTGGGTTGGGCACAATGGGTCACAGGATGGTGAGGAACTCCAGATGCTTATGGTGGACCACACGCAGCCCAAGAGGACTCCTTTGAAGAGGGACTCCTTTGACTGGGACCACAGGGCAATGCCTGGGTGACTTGCCAGCAGATCAGAGGATCCCTTGAGCGGCAATACCTGCATGGCATATCCCAGGGTGGGATAGACATCACCACTCTGCATTACAAACGCATTAAGCAAAGGTAGATAGGGAGGGAGCCGGGTGGGAACTTCATGCTAAAACTCACAGGACCCGGCAGGTCGGAGAACTGCAGCTGATGGTTTCAGGGAGGAGTCGCCTTTAATGTACCTGAGCTGGAAGGGCAGGTTAGTCATGCATATGGCCTAAGGCAAAGAAGAAGCGGAGATGAAAGGTGGGGAATCCCAAAGAGAAGAGATGTGCAGGCACACACACCCCAGTAAAGAAAATCCCAAACTTCACTTCGGGAAGGGCAGCTTGCCCTGGTCGTACAGAGAAACACACAAGCAACTGAACACCCATGGATGTTGAATTTACCTCTTCCCTGTATCAACAGTGCACACTCACAGTGCCTGCTTAACCAGGGGAGTGGGTGCTCACGTCTGGTACAGCCTAATGCAGGGGTGAGCATGGCCCTGGCAAACAGCCTCCCCGCTGCTGCCCTCGCTGCTTTCATACTTGCACATGTGTGTGCAGGGCACATCCCACGGGTGTTTGTCCTGAGCAGATGGCACATAGCCCCTAAGGCAGGTAACTGATCCACTGAATGATGTTAAGTAGGAAATATGACTAATTTTCCTATTGGATAGGCCACAGACCTATGGAACATTTGAAGGCTACTGGTGACCTGCTGGTCCAAACATTGGGAAGCCACTCCTGTAGGAGTCCTCCCCGGGCAGTCATGGGAAAAGTTTGTCCTTTGTGGGAGAGAAAAAGCAGGGCTCTCATCACCCAGGGGATGTGAGAAGGAGATGAGCTCAGCTAAGCCAAAGCAGAGCTCTGTTCCTAACTCATGCCTAGTCACATAAATTAATTTTGGTTTCTGCTATGGACACACAAACAAGGGAATGGATGCACTGTCATCTGTGGTCCTTTTCTGTATTGTTTCTCTTACCCAGCACTGGACACAAGACTGCCTGAGATCAGGAAACTGCTGACTGCCTTGGATCAAGCGCCCGAGACCGGTCAGTAAGTACTAAGCGGCTCACAAACAACATGTCATTTAAGAAAAACTTAATTGTCAGCCCATAGGATGTCACTGATAGAGGGTTGCCATACTCATTGCAAAGTTTTATTTACTATGTGCTAGATAGACAGACAAGGCAAGAAGTGATTGAGAATTTGGGCTGGGTCTGTAGTGAAGACCTGTCCTACTTACACACTGTCCCGATCACAGGGTATCAGGAAAAGCAGCTACAGGCTCCCTGAATTTCTGTATGAAGCAATCACAGTTACACAACTCATAATTAAGTTTAGTGCACTTAACTCTCTGTTCTTTATTACAGTGTTGACTAATGAAGTCTTAGTTCAGAATAAACCCCCGCTCCTAGTAACATTGGGGTGTTAACATAATTATTCATTGTCTGCGTGTTGTGCTTGTGCCAATGCTAAAGAGCAGATGTTAATAGTGAAATCTGATGAGTTTATTATAAGTAAAAATAATTAGCTTCCTGTTCTGTAGGAACAAGTCTGTTGTCCACCAGACTAATTAGAACATCAGTCAGCCTTGTGTCATGTTGTAACCAGATCCCTGAAATGTTATTTTTGAAGGTTTGAAGGCCTGACAATGAGGAATCTCATCTGGATATCATATGAAAAGCCCGACTGCTTTCATTTATCTCTGTACCACCTTATTTGCTGAAGTGTTATTATACAGCTAAGAAGCTGCTGTAATTATTTTTGCCCTTGTTACTGTTATATGCTATAATCATACCAACAATTTATTTTTATTTCTGTAGGGTCCACATGCTCCTGTGTGCATAGGCAGGGAAAAATAAAACCCAACTAAAATCCAGGGAAACTTTAAACTGCAGTCACAACCAACAAAAACAGACAGAGTCCACCTCAGAAAATATATGAATCAAATGTAGGGACATCAAGGAGAACAGAGAATGACCAAACATTTGATAAGGGAAAGCAGCCATTTTCAAGCCCATGAGAGATTGCTGCAAATAACAAAGGAATTAATCTTCCTTCCAGGATTCATGTTAAATAGGACAAGGTTTAACCTGCAGCTATGAAGATTTTATTGAAACACCAGGAAAAAACTTTCTAATTGAAAGGAGATTGAAGCAGTGGAATAGACTTTCTAGGAAGACTGCAGATAATGTTTTCTCTGAGCAAGTTAGACATCTGCCATCATTGTGGATGCTACCATGGGACAAGATTAGATGACCCCTGAAGTTTCCTTCTGCTTCGTGACTGTGTGGAATAACTGGGCCAGCTGTGAAATAGATATATTCTGAGATGATGGGTAAGGGTCAGAGGTAAAAGTTGTCTAGGGTCACCGAGACAGGAGCTGGCAGAAGACTCCACTCATGGCTTGTCAGGAGAACTTCGGTGACAGCAAAGGCCCACAGGTACTACTGTAACACCAGATTTGGAACCTGGGGGTAATTATAAAAGGCAGCTTTAAAGAATTCAAGTTGTAAAAGAACGTGAGTCCACAGGCTGTTTGGAAAGCAGGCCTTTATCTGACTGTGGTGCCATGCAAGCACACGTCACTGACAGAGATGGGTCCACATCCACCTTCTTCAGCACCAGGCTGCTGAGAGCCAATCACCTCATACAAGGCTTTATCTGGAAAGCACAGTGGTTAATGGGCAATGCTGACTTATTTTTCTAACCAGGTCCCTGCTCACACAGGAATTTTTATAGTTGGCAAGTAAAAACTCTGCCTAAAGTACACAGGGTAGGCTCTGCAACTGCAAAACATGCCATGTCAAGTACGGGGGAGGGAGGCAGGGCCAGGCACTCAGATATTTTAACATGTACTCCCCTCTCCATGGAGCTGCCAGGCTGAAAGATCACCAAATCTTTTACTACATCTTCTGGAAGAGGCAGGCCAAAAGAGCAGGCACCGGTTCATAGGATCTCTCCTCGGGTCTGTCTTGCACAATGCTAGTTTCTGTTCCTCTTGCAATAATAAGCTGCAACTGCTGCTTCAGGGATTCTACAAAGGGCGCAGTTTATGTAATATCCATTTAGAAATGACAAAGCTTTCTTTTCTGGGCCTTTCATGTTGTCGTCCACCCACATGCAGGCGGTGCACACAAATGACGTATCACCCGGGGGCTGAGACTTGCTGCAGAAATTGATAGTAAGCCGTTGTTATTCTAATTATGTGGCCGTCTTCCTTAATTAAAGCCATGCCACAGGTCATTTACCCTGGTGCAGAGTCCATGAACATTAATCCTGGCAGTGTTTTGGAATCAGAGAGTTCTCATTAGCATAGGATTGGCTGTGAGGGAAGTATAATCATCTGAAACCCTTTACAAAGGAATGTAAATTAGCATCCATGCCTCCCGTGTACTATTGACATAGTGAATTATTTTACTGACTAGCAATGAAAAGGAGCACGGAGTAGTAACATTCATATTTGAAGCTCTGGCTGTATTCTGTTTGCAGTGGGGATTTGTGTGTGTGTCTCTACCCACAGCCAGAAACTCCAATTATCATCTGTGCTGGCTCACCAGCTCATGAAACTCATGCTCCTCCCCATGCAAAGCACGGCAATCTGTTTACATTGAAGTAATGGCTGAGAATAAAAAACAGACTGTATAATGCCTTATTAATCTTGGTGTGCCTCACTCAGCAGCATGAAGCCCCATATTAGGTGTGGATTTAAGTTTGGGAGCAGCTTCTGAAACCCCTTCTAATAACAGGAACAACTCTCCAACTTGTCTAATCAGGTAATGTTCGGACTTTCTTTGGTCACATGCCATACTTCAAGACAGATTTTTGGGGTTTTGAAAGTTGAAACAGGCCTCAAGAAGAGAAAAAAATGGGCTATTTTTTTATCAAGTACCTCAGCACTGATTCCATACACCATCAAGACCATCACCCACAGCTGATCACAAAATGTTCCTCCAAGGAGACAAACTAACAGTGATCACCCATACTAGAGCCAAAGAAAGGGACACCACACCCAGAGAGAGAAGCCAGATGTTCTCACCACTGGTCTCCTATTCCATCTATCCACTCTATTGCTTTTGCATTGCGTGATTATAGCAGCATAGAAATAATAAATGCAGTTTTACAATAGGAATTGTTCTTTTAAACAGTCGAGTTCTTTTTTACTTGGAATAATTACTTCCTTGGCATAGTTCCTACCCTGTTTAAAAGCCAAGAAATGGTCATGGCTAATAGCCAACCACGGCCAACAGTACTGCAGCTACAATTTTGGAAATTCATTTTCAGAACAAAAACCTATGCTCCTGATAGCAAAATAGAGTCAGGACGTTGATCTGTGTGACAAGTTAATATAATATTTCACTTCCATGTATCAAAAACTTGTATTATTCTACATGCATATAATCAGAGTAGTTCTTGTAGAAAAAAGTGTGGAGTGGCAAGATAATTCCTGTTTTCCTCAGAGTTGAAGACACTGGTTCTAAGGTGTGAGCCTTCTGCCAGTATTTACTGGAAGAAGGGAAAAAGAACCCCAACAACTAAAGAACAGGAAATCATACATTAAAAATGAGGAAAGTAGCTATTGATCTTAAGGGCTGCATTTAGGCTAGGATAAGCCAGTCTGCCTTAAAGCAATTGAATTTCTATTTAATTTGCATTATGATATTGATAGGGTTACCAGTAGCACAATATCCAAGTAGTTCACAACACAGAGGTGTCATTACCAGCGTTGTAATTTTGCAGGTGAAGAAATGAAAGTCCAAATTCTCAAAGCCACTCAAGTACGCAGATCAGGTATCTTGATGAAATGACTCACACTATGGTGGGTCAGGAAATCAAGTTCAGGTTTCTCACTCCCTCAGCAGCATTCAGATAACTGGTCCAAGGCCTCCTTTCAGTGGGATGGTTTTGCTTTTGTTACAGTATAAACCAATTTTTAACCAAGAACATATGGTGTTACTGAGTCCTATCCTGTATGGATTTAAGAACTGTTCAATCTCACTTTGGCTCTGAGGAAAGTACCATGTATTTTTTCAGATATTCAAAGTGATGTCGTATGTGTTCACTAATAACTCACAACTGAATTGTTTTTCCAGGTATCTCTCTGCGTTTAGCAGCCATTTGCTCCTGGTCTGCGGTCTTCACACAGTAATTCAAAACCAGCATATCAACATATTGGCATTAGAATTATTTGATATAGAGGGTAAAAGGACAATGAAGGTTGTGGGCACTTCCACAGATCATCTGAATGACATGACAGAAGAGACTCCATACTTAGCCAGGAGTTCAGTGTATATTTGCATCCCATGGTTATATGGTATTTAAACTGTTCTCTGTGGTTTGTTTTTTTTTCTAGGGGAAAAAGAATTGGGACACCAGTTAACAAAATAATGAAGACTAGGACATAGAGTAGTTTGGGGAGGCAAAAATTCAAAGACCTCTCCACTGATGTCTGTAATTGAACTTTCTCTCGTTACATCAAAAACTTGTAAGTCACAAAGTTTTGGCCAAACAATGTGAAAGCAAAGGAAGGAATCCTGTTGATTTTAACAGCCTGCTAAAATGATTGTCAGTTGCTGTTAGCCTGTGGAGTTAACAAACATGGCAAAGTTGAGACACCAGGACCTTTGGCAAGGGGGAGCACTCCACTCAATCGGACATGCACAGGACAAAATGTGATTCATCAGATGGGACTGAGAGAGGTAGCCAATGGCACTGCAAGACCATTCCCTGTCCCATCCCCATAATTACCATGTGTCCTGGTTTTGGTCAGGATGGAGTTAATTTCATTTGTAACAGCAGATGAATGCTGCATTTGAGAGTAAAATGGGAGTAGTGCTGATAACACCCTGATGTTTCTAGTTGCTGTCAGACAGTCAAGGACTTTCTCAGCTCTTCATGAGAAAGGAGGGGCGAAGCCAGGACAGGTGGCCCAACTGGCCAAAGAGAGTATTCCACGCCAGTTACGTCCTGCCCAGGATATCGGGGGCTGACGGGAGGAAGGCCTGGGGCGGCTCCGGGACGCGCGGTTCTTGGGGGATGGTCGGGTTCCGGGATGGCTCTGGGTGGCACGGCCTGAGTTGTGTGGTTCGGTGAGAAACTGCATTGTGTATCAACAGCTTCATAGATTTTGCTTTGAAGTCCTGTTAGTATTGTTACATTGTATCTTTCTGTTATCTTAGTAAACTGTCCTTATCCCAACCCACGGGCCTCTTAATTTCTTGATTTTGGGGTTATTTGCCCCTTTCTCTTCCTTTTCCCTTCCCTTACTTCTCACCCCCCACCCCTTCCCTTTAACCTGCTCTTTTCCTTTAAGGAGCAGGCAGCTGTGTGGATCTTGGCCCTCAGCCGGGTGAAACTACGACACCATGGTAATTAAGGGAGGTTCCTGATGATTGGGAAAAGGCAAATGTCCTCAGTGTGTTCTCGAAGAAGGTTGACAAGGAGAATCCAGGGAGTTACAAGCCAGTAGGCCTCACCTTTTAGTCCCTGGAAAGGTTATGGAGAACATTTCCAGGCACACAAAGGACAAGAGGGTGATTTGGAACAGCCAGCACAGACTTACCAAGGGCAGATCATGCCTCACCCAGCTGGTTTTCATCTATGATGAGGTGATTGGCTCAGCAGATGATGCTGACTTTAGGAGGACTTTTGGCACAGTGTCCCATGATATCCTTACAGTCAAAGTGATCAGATATTGCCTGCAAAGTTGGACAACAAGGTGGGCTAAAATTTAGGTGGACCTCCGGTTTCAAAGGATCATGAAGAGTACAGCTGGAAGTCAGATTATGGAACAATGGTGCCCCTCTGGGCTAGACAGTACTGCTCTATGTCTTTATCAGTGAGACCTGCATGACAGGACAGGATGCACTCTCAGCAAATTCACGGATGATATCATATTAGGGAGAGCAGTCAATAAGTTGGAGGACAGGGCTGCTGTTTGAAAGGAGATTGGCAGGCTGGAGAAATGAGCTGTTAAGAACCACAAACTTCAAAAAAGGCAAAAACAAGGTCCTGCATCTGAGATGGAGTAACTCCATGCAGCAGTATAGGCTGGAGGTCAACTGAATAGAAAGCAACTTTACAGAGAAGGATTTGGATGACTTGCTGGAGAGCAGGTTGAATATGAGCCAGCAGCCATGTACTAGGCTCTGTGAACAAAAGTGTAACCAGCAGTCCAGTGGCAGGGATCTCTACCCTCTGTTCAGAACATAGTGAGACCACATCTAGAGTATTGTCTCCAGTTTTGGACATCTGAGAGTGAGCCCAAAGGAGAGCAACCAAGGTGGTCAGGGAGCTGGAGCACATCATACGAGTTAAGGCTGAGATATTCTGAGGGAAAATGACTGTTGTGGTTGAATATAGCTATCTAGAGGAGAGGTATAGAGAAGACGTTCTTAGAGTCACACAGAATGAGGAAAAAGACACGCTGCAACACACTAAATTCTGGCTACATGTCAGGGGAAAAAAATCATTCTGAGTGTGGTAAAATATTGGCATAGGTGTTCCAGAGAAGCTGTGGTATCTCCATCTCTGTAGACACTCATAACTTGACTGGACACAGCTCTGAGCAGCCTTAGGTTTTTTCCAACTTAAACTACTCTATGATTCTATGAGGCAGCTGGTGCTGCTTTGAGCAGCTGGTTGGACTAGATGACCTGGTGAGGTCACTTTCAACCTAAATTATCCCATGATTGTGCAATTCCAGGAGAGCCCAATGACTTGCATTGGACATTTAAGAAGATAGCAAGTCCTAACCTGAAAATTTAAGAAGACAGAAAATCCATTTCTACTATTACTGCTGAGTTTCAGCCACAGCATTAGAAGCGAGCTCTTCCCCTGCTCTCAAATTGCTTTCTCAGTTGTGATATACAAAAGAAACAATGACTGTGCAGAAATCAGTGGCAGCCAAAAAGCAGATGTTCACTTCAGTACGCCTTATTAGCCATGCTGTCCATGCTCTCATCAGTTTGTTCCACTCGTACCACCACAACTCCTGGGAAGGTCCTCAAGGCACTTCTGCCTTTTTACGAGGTGCTGGCACAGCCCCTAATACAGCCTCAAATGGGCCCTCCAGTCATGGTAGCAACACAAATGCAAAGAAATCCTAAAGTAACTACAGTACACACAAAGGGCTTGTCCTCTCACAGGTAATTTTGGACAGACAGGTCATTCCCTTGCCCTCAATTTTCAGTTGGGAGGAAACTCTTGAGATGCAGGATATAAGGGCAGAAGGGACAAATGTGTCATTACCAGAGGGTGTGGGAGGTGAGTCCACACCTTCCCTATGGACAGCTGGAGCAGGAGGAGGGCAGGGAGGCTTGAGGAGGGCGCATCTGGCAGCCTCTCTCTGTTTCTTGTGCTGGGATCTGTGTGCAAGTGAGGTTCTTGCAGTCAATTGTTTTCATACCAGCACCATGGCATGCGGGTGCTTTGGTGCTTGCTTTCATATTGCTCAGACCACACAGGAAAAAAGGCAGCTGTTTTCCTAAACAAAGCATTGTGGGTCTGCATCTATGATGCTCATCCAATCTTTTGACTCTTCTTCCCCTGCTTTCATCCTCCACCCAGCAAGCCAGTGCAGGGAAGGGGTACCGATAGGCATAGCACTGTTTCATAGACAGTGTGATGCATCAGAAGGACGATGGAACATCAAGCTCAAGGCTGGTCAAAAGTCAGGCAAGACTTTATTTGGCTTTTCTGACAGTGAAGTGCAAGAAGCACAGCTGGTGTGTCTGCTTCTGCTGCAGAAAGGGGAGGGTAAGTGTTGGTTGCTCTTGGGAGCTCCAAGGGGCATGAGGGGTCACATGGAGAAAGGCTACCTCTCCTTCAGGGTACAAATGCAGCCCTCACCACTGAAGCCTTGGCCTTGGCCACAACGGGATGCCCAGCTCTGCAGCCTCAGCAAAGTGGTGATAGGCCGATTTGCAGGTTTGGCCATCAGCTCCGCTCAGCAGCTGCCCGATTTGCCTGGGCCCTACAATGACTGTGAAAGAAAATGCCCAGAACCAAGAGGGAAAGCGTCCAAACCCAAGCTGACACAACTCATTTAGGCTTGGCAGGACAACTGTCAGGGAGCAGCCCTTCTGGATTCAAAGCCAGTGAAAGGATGGGACTGGCAAAAGGGCCCCTGCTGCCCCTGTTTTTTTCTGTCTTGTTTGCTGTGCCACCAGTCTTGGGCAAGGGCCTCTGAGAGAGGAAGGGCAGAGCTACAAGAATTAGACTCTGGTTTGAAGAGGCCACAATCTATTTGTCAGAGTGGGGAGGGGACTGTGTTGGGTTTTTTGTGGTTTGTTTTGTTGGGCTTTTTCTTAAAACACAGAAGACAAAGAAAACAATGTACAATATTATACTGTGGGGATGTACAGCCATGGACTTCTGTATGTGCCTGTGGGGTGTCCACCCAGGTCAGGGCTGCTGGAGTCAGCCTGGCCCAATCTGCCTTTAACTTTCTGAAGCAGAGAGCAAAAGCAATTAAAACAGTGCAGTTGATCTACATGCAAGGTGCCTACAGATTATGGAGGGCTACTGACTTCAGTGGGATTTAGGTACCCTATATAGCTTTAGGAAGCTGGGTTTGAGGGTTTCCTCATGCTGTAGCTCCAAGTCCTTCCTCCAAACACTGTTTCTGACTTAAAGCTATTGATTATTGGGGGGGGGGTGGGGGTGGGGGGGTGGCGGTGTGTCATATATCAAGTCATCCAGCAAGAAAAAGTACACGTTCCTCAGGCTGCTTCTAGCTCTGGCTATTAACCACAAAAACAGCTTCAAATGTGTGTAAACTGAAACCATTTTGTTTCCACAGAACAAAACCTTCTTCCTTCTTCCCTCTCCCCTGAAGCACTTATGGTCCTTTGTTCAAAGATGCTCCAGTGGTGAGCCAGACTGCAGGAGCAAGCCTGCTCCTCAAAATGGCATAACCTCATGCCCAACTGGCCTCTCCAAAGCACACACAGAAATGAGGACAGAAATTGCAGTTCTGGAGCTGAGAAAAGTGGAAGAGGGAAGTGGCTCAGCCAGGGAAAGCAGACGGAGTGGCCACATGGAACCTGGTAAACCTGGGAGACTTCCAGTTCCTGAAGATGGAGGCACCTATCATGACCAGGGTGAGATGGAGGCGCATGCCTGCACTCATTCCCATCACCTCAGTCTCCTCTGGAAAGGAGATGTGGCACCCTGCAGCATACCCCTAGCCTGCACGATGTGGGGGCCAGGATGCCGACACGTCTTCCTACATAGCCCCAGAAAGCCCCACACTGGCCACTCAGTGTTCAAATCAGAACTAGGATGACTATTGGAATGATACACAGTTAAAAACATCAAGAAGCTGAACTAATGGAAAGTGCAGATCCCGTTTTTATTTGACTGGGTTTTAATTGTATCCTTTTACCGGTTTATTTTTATATCTTTCCTAAGGCTTATTAAATCACCTTAAAACCATAACTGCTCATCACCAAATACCCAGATTTCCAGGTTAAAAAGCAGGCACAATTTTCAGAAAGTCGAACCAGACACGATTTAGGTATTGACCTGTATAAAGCCATTTTCTAGAAACATTGTCCAGAGCGTGGCCAACAACAAGCGCTGAATTAATTTTAAAGTTGAGAACTTTTGCTGCTGACTCTCATCCTCAAAACGAAACCAAGTAAAAGATGGGGTTGCTGAGAACGTTTTGGGATTGACTCACTGGAACATCTGGAGGCACAAAAGCCATTTCAAAAACAAAAACAGGGCAGGAGGGAGGAGGGAAAAAAAAAAAACCCAAACCAAAACAAAACACTTCCTAAACAAGTCGAAATGCTGTAAATGACGGAAAACTTCTTGGCGATTGGTGCTTGGACCCAGCCCCGTACGGTGTAGCAATGTTTGGGTTACCAACCCACCCATCACATCACTGGTGATGCAAACAAGCACTCGCCTGTCACAGACTCGCGTGCAGGCAACACACACACACACACACACACACACACACAGAGCCTTGGATTTTGGGGCGGAGTTTCAAGGGAAACCCTCGTTTTCCGAGTGTGTACGCGCCCAACTGAGGTGCGGGACCTACACCACCACAACCGCCCCCCGCCACCCCCACCTCCCGTTCCCCTCCCGCATCCCCTCGCTAGAAGCAGCCCCGCGGCGCCCCCGGGCTCTGTCCCCCGGCGCGCCCCGCGTCGCTGGGCGGACGGTGCCGCTCAGTGGTACGGCTCCGGCACTGCAGCCTCTCCGGGGCTGACAGCGGCCCCGGCAACCTCCTCCTCTCCGGACAAAGGGAATCCGGAAAGGCTGGGAGGTGAAATGACGGGTGTTTATCTCCTGGGAGGGCTTTCGGCTTGGTCGGACTCGAAGGATGTTATCTGAGCGGTGTCCTGCAAGCTGCCACGGGCTGGTTCAGAGCTGGGGTGGGTCTCACTTCTTAGGGTGGGGACGAAGCTGAGGCTGCAGCATTTGGAAATCCAGGCCTGAAAGGGCTCATTGTGGGACCCCCCCCACTGCCTCAAGTCAAGCCAAACATACCCTCCAGAGCAGCGAGGACCCCATGTTACAGAAGATCCCAGTCTGCTAAGGACTGGCTGGAATTAAATGAAAAATCCCTCTCCCCCTTTTTTTTTTTCCTGCTGGAAGATACAGGCATTTGGAATGAGGATGTTTATAAGAAGCCTTGTTTTGTAAACTAGGGACTAGCAGACCCTGATGTCGTGCTGCAGCTGGTATTTACCATGGACGTGTAGGAAGGCATTTCAGTAGGAGATCAAGAGGGGCCAGGGACAGGAAGATGCAGCTCAAGGCCCCACTCCTAGCTTGCCTAGAGGACTGAGGCAGGCGAGTATCCCTCTTCAGCCCCTCATATCCCTTACCTGTCCCCTGTGCTGTTCCTAACACACTGGGGTGGTGCCTAGTGCAGAAGGACATCCATGCAAGCGCTGCCATCACACAGGGACAACGCTAGCAGATGGCTGGTCTGAAGGGGAGCTGCTGCCACCAATGCAGGCCAGCAGACAAACATTCCTGCTCTGGCAGCTGGAACAACGGTAGCGCAAACGAAACATGAACAATTTCCTCCCCACCGGCAAAGAAAATAGCTCCAGAGGGACAGCCCAGGGAGAATAATTGTCAACCTGCTCTAGGTATCATGGGAACAGAGGCCATTAGGTAATCCCAGAGTAAACAACAGCTTCTTATTTTTTAATACAGAATAAAACCCCAAGAATCTAAGCGTGGGTACTGTACAGCTGCTGACTTAGCTGCTCCAGAGCCACCCGCTCCTGACCTTTCCTGAAACTCACTGAAGTGAAGCACACAGGAGTTTTACTGTAATCAAAATGGGCTCAAAACAGAGGGTGAATCTCCTGTCACAGAACGATGCAGATATGACAAATGCTTCACATTCCTGCTTTCTTCTTCGCAGAAGATGCTGATCATTAGAGCAGTGAAATTCCTCCCAGCTTCAGCCACGTCTTTCTTTCTGTCTTCAGATGTTTGGGTCTTTTTTTTCTTCAGCCATGGTTTAAATATGCTGGAGCCTTATAACATGTATTGCAGGGCTGACAGAAACTTTTAATAGCAGCAAGCACGTTTGATGCTGGCATTCACAACAACATAAATGAGTTATCTCCACCAGAATGCAGAGAGCCAGACCAATGCAGGAGCCCTGTGAACCTCAATGAAATAAAAATCCTGTAAATACCTGTCTATAATAATAATGCCATCACACAGAATCACAGACCATTCAGGGTTGGAAGGGACCTTGAAAGATCATCTAGTCCAACACCCCTGCCAGAGAATGGTCACCTAGAGTAGGCCACGCAAGAACTTTCCAGGTGAGTTTTGAATGTCTCCAGAGAAGGAGACTCCACAACCTCTCTGGGCAGCCTGTGCCAGTGCTCTGTCACCCTCACAGTGAAAACGTTTTTCCTTATGTTCACAAGGAACCTCCTATGCTTCAGCTTGCACCCGTTACCCCATGTCCTATCATTAGACATGTCTGGGAAGAGCCTGGCTCCATCCTCCTGACACTCACCCTTTACATATTTACAAACATTAATAAGGTCACCCCTCAGTCTCCTTCAAGCTAAAGAGGCCCAGCTCCCTCAGCCTCTCCACATAAGGAGGGTGTTTCACTCCCTTAATCATCTTGGTGATCCTGCACTGGACTCCTTCAAGTAGTTCCCTGTCCTTCTTGAGCTAGGGGGCTGTGTACCCATGGCTGCTGCTATTTACTTCCTAAGGAGTTCAGTGGGACTTTTCTTCACAGAGGGAACTGTGTCAGACTAGCAGAATAGCTGCACTCAGCTACAGCAAGTCTGTCACACCCAGGCTTTCCAGTGGCAGCTAATTATGGATACAAAAGGAATAATAAAATAAATGGTAGGCATGCCTCCCTAATGTCTTTTCGCATTTTCCTGTAACATCTCATGCCACTGGCACAGTATCTGACTTTTTGGCTCCTAATTCGGCAGATACTCTTGTCCTCATCCTAGCAGGTACAAGGACTCTCTCTGAGCAGGGATCTCAAGCTCTGCTGTGGTCATCTTATGCCACAGCCTCTACTTCAACTATATTTGCTGATGAGCCTGTTTAAGAGGTTTCTCTGAAATACGGGGTTTGGTTATGGCTGGTGCAGCAAATATACAGCTACTGGCTTCCTGTCCTCAGTTATGAGGGAGGGAAGCAAGGAGGGAAGGGGGGAAAGGGGAAAGGGAGGGAGGAAGGAAGGGAAGGAGAGAGGGGAGGGAAGGAGAAAGGGAGAAAGCAAGAAAGAAGGGAAGGAAGAGAGGAAGGAAGAGAGGAAGAGAGGAGAAAGCAAGCAAGAAATCAAGAAATCAAGAAAGCAAATTTCTATATCCAGGGCTTGGAGAGCAATGACTCTTCAGTCATTGGTACAGGCACAGACCAAGAGAAGTTAATGAGAGGCCTGCTCGGCTCTTATCACCCTTTTTTCTTTTCCTTTCTCTTCCTTGGTCCTCATTCCCCCTTGTCTCAGCCAGAAAAACCTCATTTCCCCCAGCATGGATGCAGCAGAAATTACACGGAGAGAAAGCTTGTTTTCCTTCTGCTGGATAGCTCACACCCAGGAGCCCCACTCCAAAATGAATTCTCCAGCCAGTTATCACTCATCATTCTGCAGTGGAAAAAGGCCCAGAGGGACACATGAACAGAGGCGATCCCTCTAAATCCCTTTTTTTCCCTCAATCTGATTCAAGGGGGAGCAAAAACCAAGCACATTCCTGTAACCGCGAATAATAACTAGAAAGCCTCTGGCATTTCTCAGAGAAATACCTTCATATATTTTGCCAGGGAGGTTGTTTGGTCACTGCTGCAGGTTTGTAAAGCTTCTTTTCTGTACGTGAGGCCTCCAAACCCTTAAGGTCTTAGGAGAGCGCAGAGAGGTGGGCAGCGGGGCAGTCTGCCTTGTGACGTGAGCCAGGCTGCCCGGGATTTTGGCACATCTCCTCCCTGTGATGGGGAGGATTTGGTTTCCATAGCAGCAACAGCATGATGTTCACCCCCACGCTCCCCCTACCCCCAACCCCCCCCCCCCCCACCCTTCCTCCTCAGGACCTGCGTTCTGCAATTGCAGGGGGGAGTTGCATTTCACCCCAAGGCTTTCATTTTCCTGCTGCACGGCTTCGCACGGCTACCCCGCTAGCGGGTTCGGGGAGCGAGGGGCGGAGGGGGGGAGGGAGCTTGAGGATGCTGCGCAAGCATCCCCCAGCACTCTCACCTCCCTCTCCCTCTTCACACCGCTCCACAAAAGACGCAGTGTTCCCTGTCCCCAACTGACTCATCTTCGCCGAGGTTCCCCCTTTCCCTCGCTTGTCTCCAGCGATCAGCTCACGCATGCCTGGCTTTCCACAACAGCGCGCTGTGCGAGTGCCAGGCGCCCGCACAAAGCCCCGGCGCTGCCCGCGGAGGAAATGTCAGCGCAGGAACAACCAGGCTGCGTACAAACCCCCTCTTCATCCTGCGATAGGGATGCACGGAGCCGTGAAAACAGTTCTACCTGCACGTACTCCTTTTGATTTTACCCCCACGCAATGCAGGGAGCCCCTTGTTTCTCTTGCTGCAGAGAAGGAGTTCTTTTTTCTTTCTTTTTCTTTTTCTTTTTTTTTTTTCTTTTCTTTTTGTCAGCACAAAAGAGAGGAAAATGTGCTCAGGAACAGGGTGGTGTAACTGCAAACCACACCAACTATTCTGGGGACTCGTAGGAGGATCTGGAAAGCAAAGCCAATTCATTTTTGCAGCTGATCCGCCTTCATAACAAGTGCGCCTTTAATCTTACACGTTTGACATTCGTCTGCTTCCGAACCACCCCACCAAACTATCTTCTTCTTAATGCCATAAAATGTTTTCCCCTTCAGCACAGAGCCCACACAGAGAAGAGGTCAAATTCTGCCCAGTTTTGGCAGGCTTCCTGAGATACAGGCACTCATGGTGTGTTGTGCACAGGTAGTGTCGACACATGTTGTGCACATGTGCCAATGCTAGCTGTGCCCTGGGAGACCCCAGCCCATGTATCCAGGGCAGGTGCACCCCAAGAGGTCCTGCTGGCAGGCAGGGTGGGGGAGCTGTAGCCCAGCACTACACTGACACCATCCCCAGCTTTTAGATCTCTAATGGAACTGGTCCTACAGTGGGAAAGGAACTGTTCACCAGGAAGTGTAGTGGTAGGACAAGTAGTAATGGCTTCAAGCTAAAAGAGAGTAGGTTTAGGTCAAACATTAGGAAGAAATTATTTGCTATGAGGGTGGTGAGGCCCTGGCACAGGTTGCCCAGAGAGGTTTCGGAAGCCCCCTCCCTGGAAGTGCTCAGGGCCTGGTTGGATGGGGCTTTGGGCAACCTGGTCTAGTGGAGGGTGTCCCTGCCCATGGTGGGGGGTTGGAACTAGATGTTCTTTGAGGTCCCTTCCAACTCAAACCATTCCATGATTCTACCAACACAGAGCCTGCCAGGCTGAGCTAAGACATCTGCTTTTCAGTGCAGGACAGCCATGCAGGGAGCAAAGGATACGGAGCCTGGCACACCGTGGTGCTTTAGCCTCTTGCAGAGGTCTCAGCCCATCCATCGGTGGGAGTTACACTGTTTGGCTTCCACCTGTGTTCAAATACCAGTCAAAACTATTCCCACTGCTCCTACCAGCTTGTTCCAACACCTGGAGCAAGTTAACTTCCCTTCACCTGAGACAGAATTCACTTATTGGCATAAAGATATTTTTTCACTACTCAGAAGCGTTATTTATAGTCACTAATGTTTCTAAGCACCTTGAGGGAAAGTGGTTTTATCATTACTTCCAGTAATACCCTTGGACTGATGTGGAGGAATAACCACAAAGGCTGCACTCACGAATTGAGACCTCCTCATGGCAGGCAACGCCGAGATAAATTTGACCACAAGAATCCCATTAATTTCCATATGTCACTGAATTCTCCAGTCGTCTTGGAAAAGCCTTTCTCTGGAGCGAAACATCTGTTCTGGCTCAGAAAGATGGTAGTAAACATCACATCTTAATTAAAACTGTGTGTACAGTTGTGGGAGATATACTGGTACCTCCCAGGAAAAAAAAAAAAAGGGATCTTAATGGCTTTGTTCCCAGGTGCTGACAAGAAATGCCTGTTAATGTCATTGTCTTGCCGAACGCTGAGTCTCCTTTTGTCAGACTCAAAAGAGAGTTCAGAGGAAAGGCAGTAAATGGACTCTGTCCCCTCTGGGAAGAGTGTCCCTTGGATGCAGAAAATAATCTTACCCGTCACAACCAGCTTGGTAAGAAAGCCGCTCTAGATTCCATTTCAGAGCTAACAGATGTAGATCACACATTCAGCATAGTATCCCCTAGGTAAAGGGGCTTGCACTCTTCACTACACTGGAAATACCTCTCTGAATATAATGACTTTTTTTCAACCATGCACAAACCAGGGTGACCCTTCTATGTTAGCTACTACATTCTCAGCCAGGCTCAGAAACTGCAATGCAAATGCTTCTTATTCTCTCTCTTGTAGACCTGGTTGTGAGAGTAATATAATGATCCTCTCACTCAAATACAAATGTTACAGTATTAAGAACCTGTTTTCAGCATTTGGCACTCACTTGGGCACTGCAAGCTTCTCAAAAAAAAGTAGAATTGCATGAGAACTCTGTTCTAAAACTTTTCTGAATTAAGCTGAAACCAAACTGCAAGCTCCTCAGAGGACGCACCAGCTCAAATTGTTAAATATAATTTTTACTTGAATTAATTCAATAAGAGGACCTCTTCAGAGGTGTCTCTGCCCATGGCAGGGGGATTGGAACTAGATTATCTTTGAAGTCCTTTCCAATCCAAACCATTAGTGCCCATGAGTGGCACCCAACCTCTGTTTAGTGACTATAAAGGAGGTTTTGGTTGACTAAATCAAGTGGAAATATCAGTATTTAATCTGTCTCAAGTCAAGAAGATACAGATTGATTTTAGGTTAGTCTCAAGCTCCAAAGCTCTACTCAGAACAGGGTTAACTTCAAAGTTAGATCAGGTTGCAGAGGTTTCTTATCCCGATGAGTTTTGAAATAGCAATGGCTGGAGATATCATTGCCTATCTGGGCAACTCTTTTGCTGGGATGGAAAAAAAACCCACCTTCTTACATGAAATCAGAATTTGCCTTGATACAATTGCTAACTGCTGCCCCTGGTACTTTCACTGGCTAGCATGAGATCCTTTCACTCGGGGTTAGTCTGGTTCTGTCTTTCTCTATAATCTTCCACTAGGGAGGGCTGTAAAGGATGGATTAAGTTCCATCCTTGGTTCCTTTGGTGACGGGGCAACGATCATCTGTGCATTCTCTGAAAACTCAGCAAAGCCAAAGGCATTTCAGACTAAGTACTGCATGTTTATATGCTGGGATTTCCCAGAAAAACATTCTTCTCCATCAGGAAATTTATACCCAGCACAGGTGGTGAAGTGGAAAGATTTACGGTAGGCCACTAATTTATTTTCTATTTTGGGTTCATCCTTCCTTTGATAGCTGAGCTGGATTTACACCTCTTGGTATAATCTGATGTTGGTACAAGCATGTGTTTTGCTGTTGGAAGCATAGCACAAAGGCTGTCCCACGGTCCAGGGTATAACTCTTTCCTTGTAGATCTTTCAGTCTATATAAAGCACAGCATAACTGAGTACAAAGCAGACAGAGCACATAGGTCACAGCCACAGGGCTGTGCGACTGTAATGCATCCTGTGAGTATAGTTGCAGGCTGCTTTAATTATTTCCATTTATTTCTTCTTCTTCTAGCAGTTTTGTGATCTGCTTGCTGCTTTAAAGAAAATTAATAAACAAATAAAACCAATTCAAAACTCATCCATTTTATTCCTTTTCCTTTTAGGTTCAGATAGGACAGTAAGTCAGCTCTTTGAGATAAATGTAAAAAAAGCTGATATTCAATAAGTTTATGTTTTGGTACACACCATGTTGACATATATGCTGATCATAATTAAGAGTTCACTCTGGAGCCATTGTGCCTTTGCTGAACGCAAATGAATGATGGCATAGCCTCACATTCAGGAAAGTCCAGAATTGCAAAACTGAAGTGGATAGAATTAATCAAAAATTCAGAAGATCAGTGATTTGTGTCCTCGTGAAAGCCTGGGCAGATTGTTTCATAAAGTTTTATTTTAAAAGGAAAATAGAAGCTGCATAAATATGTAAATGAGACATCCAAGAATGAGCAAGCAGGAGAAATATTATTGCTTTTTGCCTGGCTGGCCTGATACATGCATATATATTATATATATATATATATATTTATGTGTGTGTATATATATACACGTAAAAAAAAAAAAAAAACAAAATAAGCTCAGAATCGTATATGGCTCTGGTGTGCATTTTTAAACACAGATGCATAGCTGAAAGTGTGTGTCTATGCATGTAAATAAGTGATAAAAATATGGATGGAAGAATATGCATTCAAATGAGTTGGCACCTCTATTCAAAGAGAAGAGAAATCTGTATGTTTCATGATTTTCCTTAAATATCTAGTAATTTTTCTTCCTTTGTATATGTTGTACATAATCTTTGTGTATTCTCAAGCACAAAATGAACTCTTCTGACATACTGGAGACCTTCAACTTCATTGCTATGTTTCACATTTTCTGCCAATAATTCCATTCTTCCTCTCAAAATATTTCCTATGCAAAACTTTCATATACTGATCTTTCCATCATATTTTTCCACAAAGAGTCCTTATACAAGTTCCTTTCTTGTATTAAGATTCTATGGAATATGGAGTAGAATTTGGCCTCTTGAAGATGCCAAATTAATTATAGGTTTTCCAGGTCCAGCTCACAGAGCACCCTTCAAAGTACAGGTCTAGTTCCCAGTGTAGTGGTTCGAATTGTACCATCATCACCATCATTAGTGAAAACCAGCATCATCTCAGTTTATAACACACATGCTGAAAAAAAATAGAAATTAATCCTGGATAATGAAGTCTGAAATGTCCATTCTTAAAGAAAGAACTAACAAGAGGTGCTACAGGAGATTTCTTTGTGATCACTTGCTGGAAAAAAAGAGAACACTTTGTTAAAGAAATGTAACCAAAAGTAATGCGTGAGAGTTTCTGGTAGGAAAAGATCAGAGCCACTGGCAGTGCTAAACTGTGAATAAAATGCTGTGATTGTTACTGTCAGTTCTTCCAGCCAAAATGTGAAAACAGGCATGTACAGGGACACTGAAGGACTAATTGATCTAATTTGTCTTAACAGATAGGAATACTGAGGACACAGATAGGAATACTGAGGACACAGTACAGCGAAAATAGAAGAAGCATCAGAATACTTTGCTCTCAAACAAAGAAGTACATTGAATTGGAAGCTCAATGTTGAACTAGATGTGCAGGTGATAGGAAACAAAAGAAGCTGCTTTCATTAAATCGACAATATGAAGCAATTTCCTAAGTAGTTTCAGTGCAGCAGTCCTAAAGTATAACTGAAAAATCAGGGTAAGCTTTCATCAGAAGCTCGTCTCTAATAGTCATCACAGTCTGTGAATCCTCCTGGATAACCTCTGAGGGCAGAAAGGAGTGTTTACAAGGGATCTTGTTTTGCAAACACCCAAGTTCTCTCCTTCTCCCATAGGTTACCAGCCAAACTCAGGATAGTATCCAGGAGATGGCTTTCATCTTTTAACCCACATTTCATTTTGCAGCTTCCCCTCCTCTCATCCTTTCATAAGTCCCTCGTGCCCATCAGTCTAATAAGGTCTCCCACAGGAAGCGACGAGGTCCTGTCTTCAGCCAATGTATCAAAGAACACTGGAGGATACATCCTGTAAGGCAGCTGAAAGACCAGAGCCTGGTTAACTTAATTATAAGGCTTTGCAGTCAAAATTAATCATAGAGTTGGAAGGGACCCATAAGGATCATCAAGTCCAATTCCAGGCTCCACAAAGGACCAGCCAGGTCAGAGCATGAGACTGAGCACATTGTCCAGATGCTTCCTCAACTCAGCCAAGCTCAGTGCTGTGACCACTTCCCTGGGAAACCTGTTCCAGTGCCCGACCACCCTCTCAGTAAAGACCCTGACAGCCTTTCATCCAATATAGTTCCATTTTTCCCCAGTTAGTACGATTAATGCCATATTTACTCAAGGGGTCATTAATGCCACTTACTCAAGGGGTCACAATGGGGCTCTGTGACTCCTGTGGAAGGAGGCAGCACCTGGGCAAGCTTGGGTACCCTAAGAAAGCATATGCTGACTTCCAAGTTTGACCAGAACATCCAATCCATTTTGGATGAAATGTACTATGCTCTCTTCCACTACTTGTGCTTGAGGACACGGTCTAGAAGTAGACTAGGCAGGGTTAGGCTGTGGTTGGACTTGATCTTAAAGGTCTCTTCTGACCTAAGTGGTTCTATGATTCTATGATTCTGCTTGCATAAGATGAGGCTCTGCATGGAGACAGAAAGGAAATGGAATTTCCTTTGCATTCTGTGGTCTTTGTGCTTTTTTGCAAACCTATTTGGGAACAAGGCCTCCTTGTCCTTCTCCTCTGTGAGGTCCTCAGGCCATCATTAGGCTTTTGGTTAACACTCCATCTTCCTCCTTTTAATGGGAGGCGTTGTGCTTTCTATAAACAAAGTGAATTTTCCACTCCAAATTATCTGGGATTATTCACTTCATTATTTAAACACACTCTCTTTGGTCATGTTTTTATTCCTTATATTCTTGTTTTCACAAGCTTTTATTCATTTTCTGTTGGCACTTATTCTCCCATCAAGAGGATTTTGAGCTCGTGTCCATAACCACATTTTCAGTTCCCAAGCAGCCGTACATGGGGAAGGGTAATTCACACTCCTCCGGTCAAAGGGCTGATCTGATCAATCACAGCTGATCAGTAAATTTGAAACACAAACAGTGACCTCTGCAAAACATTTGCTTGTGATTCATCCTCAAAGCTGAAACATTTAAATACCCTCAGACTCAAAACACACCTATGAAAACTGCAATCTGCAAACAGGAGAGAAAAGGCTACAGCAATTCCAAATTGTTCCCTCTGCTCACTTCATAAATAAATAAGAATAAAAATGCTGCTTCCCGCAGCGGATAAGGCAGGAAGTAGGAAACAGTCCAAAATTTCCTGAGATGGTCTGTAGAAACTGCGTACTCAGACGGAATTTGAGAACAAAATAGTCAAAGTTGGTTTTGCTTTGTTCATTAAACCAGAGGATTTCTGAAAACGGTAACTCAGAATGTTATTTCTACGTTATTGCAACAAGACTGAGTTTTATTGAAACAAAAGGCCTATGGCTGGAAATTCTGACTGCTTACAGAAGAAAATTTTTACAGCATGTTCCTTCCTAGGAAAAAAGTATCCTGACATTCCTATCCCTTAAAAAACTGTGCACTTCACACAGCGGGCCTTCTAACAGCAGCTGGAGGCAGTCTAAAAATGTGAAGGGGCATTACAGTGTCCAAGGACAGAGAACTATGACTTTTGAGAGTCATGAAGGTCACCAGCTCTTGCAGCACAGCTCCCAAAGCAACCCTGTGTCCCATGACTCATGAAAAAGGGCTGCTTCTTAATTGCAGATGCTGTGGTTTTGTGGGGCCCTATAATAGACCCGAAGTCAGATGCTGATGCCACTCAAACACATCTTAGGCAAAGCCACTGGATTTCTATTCACTGGGTGTCCCCTAGAAATCTCTCCCTCTTCTTCCTCAACTTTGAGAGCATTTGGTATGCGTCTCATAGCTTGGAAATTTTGGGATGGCAGTTTCAGGGCCTGGAAGTTTGACACAACTCTATAGGCCTCTTGGTCTGTAAGTCTTACATATCTAGAAGAGGATCCCTTCAGATCTTTGTGCTGTGGCTGCAAAGCTCCCCATCTTGGGAGGTCTACTAATGTCATTTCTGAGTCTAATAGTGGTATGGTTCACAAAGAAGAATAAAACCGCTGTAAATTGTGAGATTAGAAGTTTCTCCTTAATGATTTTTTGTGAGAAGTGAGGTAATATCAGGATATTCAACTCCGAATCTTGAAGGATCTACTAGTACCAGCATGTCTCAGCCTCCTCCTGGAGCTAGGTAGGATCAAGGATACCAGAAATTTCCATTGCTACAAAAGAAGCAGTGCTCCAGATGCTCAGTAACTTCCCATTGGGCAGTCTGGAGCAACATACACAGTATATACTGTTCTAGCAGAACCCAAAATAACTGGGTTGATTCCTCTTCATGATCTGCCTCTTCTCAGAACCACAGTCTTGCCTAGAGTCTTAGATGGCTGCCATATTTCACCATATTTAGCACCTTTGTCCTCTCTGCCCTCCTGGGAACGATCATGAGGTCAATCTGCCTTGACCACAGTGAAATTACTTCTGCCATAGTAATTGGTATGACTGAGAGCACTGCTAATGGTAAGTATTCACACAGGGGGGCACATCTCCCTCTTAGTCAAGATGTTCAGATGGGGCCCCATAGCAGCAGGGAGCCTGGACTTCTAAGCAAGAAGTTTGGGATTTGCTCCATAACAAACAAGAAAAGATTCTTCAAAAATCTGAAGCTCTCAGCTCTTGAGCCAAACATACCTCATGCCATTTATTCTCACAGCTAGCTTCACAGAAATATTATGACAGAAAATCTTCCAAGTCTGCAGAATTGGGCTGTTAGCCAAGATGAGGGGAATTTCAAAAAGCAGCTTCTCTTCCATATTTTCAATCCAGAAATACAGCTGTGCGGGCAGATTTGCCCATCATTGCAATTATTCCCAACCTAGCACGGTCCCAGAGTCCTGCCTGTAGATGATACACACACCGGTCATTATCTGCCTCCCACATTTAACTTTGGTTCTTCCCTGGCTTGCATAGATTGGAAACTTGTGAGTGCATGACAGACCTACAGCAGGGTTTAAATTAGGGATGAAAAGAGGGGAGAACTGGGACATATCACTACTCCAAGCTTTCTAGGTTTTGGGGAAAAATCCTGACCACACAAAGAAGCCTTGATAGCTTTAGCAACTGCGGCAAATAGCTACAGCATTAGGAAGATGCTTGGTAGCACTACTCTGTGCTAGGACAATATGGTAGGGGGACACATTTCCACATGAACAAACTCTTCTTGCACTAATTATCTAATGAGCAGGTGTAGAAATGTCATCTTTGTCATGATGCTGTCCTTTCCTGCCTCTTCTATCCCACAGCGTCTCACCATGGCTATCTGTTTCAGGCAAACTGCGTCCCAAAGGAGGTTTCTGTTCCCTGCTTCTGTTTATTTATAACAGCCTCCAAGACTGCTACAGAGCCAAGGAATGACTGGCTGGTTTTTTAGCCTCAAATATTAGCTCAAAAGAAAGTGGTTCATCATTAGCCTGAGCACTTTTTAACACACTTCCCAAAATGAATGTTGCTGTGTCCCTGTTTTTTGATATTATTTACTACAGTGGGCAAACAACCTCACCCTTTCCTTCCAGCCTCAGCCCAGTGTGCTGGGGATGAATCAGTACATACAAAGGCCTCCAGTTCTGATGCAAATATAATCCAAGGGATGAACATTTGGTTTCACACATTGTTAAACTGGTTCCCCCCCGCCCCCGCAAAAACTGTGAAATGATTTCCGTATTGTAGTTTTGTTGTGGATTCACGTGGCTGGTTCTGGTGGAGAAGGGGGGGCTGCAGGGGTGGCTTCTGCAAGAAGCTGCTAGAAGCTTTTCCTAGGCCTGACAGAGTAAATACCAGGTGGGCTCAAGGACAGACCATGGACCAAGGTCGAGCCCATCAGCGATTTGTCGCAGCGCCTCTGGGAATCATACTTAAGAGGAAAAAAGACTGCAAGCTGCTGCTTTTTTCCTCCATAACAGGGAGTGAGAAGATGTAAGAAACTCTGTAGACACCGAGACCAGGGAAGAAATGGAGAGGAGGTACCCCAGGTGCCAGAGAGAGAGAGATTCCCCTGCAGCCAGTGGAGAAGACCATGGTGGATCAGGTTGTCCCCCTGCAGCCCATGGAAGATGATGGGGAGCAGGTTGTCCCACCTGCAGCCTGTGGAGAGACCCCACACTGGAGCAGGTGGAGACATGTGGTAGATGCTGTGACCTGCATTGGATAAAGCCTCTGTGAGCACTTATAGCCCATTGAAAGAGAGAGAGAGTCCCATGTCAGAGCAGGCTTGCTGGAGGGAGATTTGTGACACGCTGGGGGGAAGTTTGTGACACTCTCGGGGACCAGGCTGGAGGAGTCTGGGACTGAGAGCCTGAGAGATGTTCTATGATTTATGACTGCAACCCATAGCAGTGACCCATGCTGGGCCAGCTGGTGAAGAGCAGAAGCCATATGGGAAAGGACTCATGTTGGGTTATTACATGGAGGACTGTCGCCTGTGGAACCCCATGCTGGAGCAGGGAAAGAGTGAAAGGAATGCCTCCCCCCGGCCAAGAAGGAAAACAACTCATGAGGAACTGACTGAAACCTCCATCTCCATCTCCTCCTATGACACCTGGAGGAAAAAGGGAGTGAAATCATGACTAAAGTGAAGCCTGCTAGGAAGGGATGGGTAGGGGGAGGTGCTTTAAGATCTGGTTGTACTTCTCATTATCCAACTCTGGTTTCACTCTGTGTGTGCAGTGTAATAAATTAGATGGGTTTTTTTCTTATTCTGTGTTGAGTCTGTTTTGCCCGTGCGGCTAATTGCAGAATGATCTCTCCCTGTCCTTATCTCGACTCCTAAGGCTCTCAATATATATTTTCTCCCCTGTCCAGCTGAAAAGGGGAGGGATAGAGCAACTTTGGTGGGTGTCTGGCCTCCAGCCAGGGAGGAACCACCACAAGTTTGCTTGTGCTAGCTTTCTAACATTAGATTTTTAAAAAAGCTTTTGCTGAAGTTAGAAATATTCTCCTACCATGAATCCTGTGTGAGCCTCAAAAATACCAATAATTTTTCACTTTCTGAGTTGAGCTTCCTTCACGAAGATTGCTTCTGGAACAATGTGATGGCTTATGAGTTATAGCTAGGAAGCCTAAAATAAATCCTAATTGAAGTGCAATAGACTATGACTCTTTGGAAAAAGAGGGAATAAATGGAGACCAAGGTTATTCAATTAAGGCTGCTTCAAGCTTTTCCTGTACAGAAAAGCACAACTTTGCAAGCCAACCAGAAAAACAAACCACAGTCCTGCTACAAAGTTCAAATGTCACTCTCCTTCTAAAAGAGCGTGTAAGTGAAAACTAATTATCACCCGATTGACATTAATAGGGCAGAATTTAGAGAATTAAGAGCTGGAAGGATCATTTTAGGAAAGACTAATGGAGCTAATTATCTCATGTAAAAACTTAGCTAAACATTTACGGAAGGGAACATAAGAATCTGCAATCTGTAAAGGAAATATTTACTAAAGAAACAAGAGGATTGGCTCATGCAGATAGATATACATAAATAGTAAGGCGAGCTCTGTGGAAGACAGGCTGTCTTCAGTAAGAATTGAGATTTCAATATTTGTTTTAATTTGCAAGGGCACTTCTTCAGTTTTAAATGGTTTATTTCAGATTGCTCTTAATATTCAAAACAGGAAATAAGGAGTTGTTCTGAAAGACGGACTGATCAGAGTCATCCTAAAGATGTTGAAACCGAAGATGTTCGGGTTTGTCTGAATCTTTGACCTTTCCCCTACAAGACACATTGAGCTCAAGCAGTCCAATGCAGCGCCTGCATTTTCTGACAGAAGACTTTTATGTTAAATGGCAATCATGGAATCGTAGAATCACAGAACAGTTTGGCTTGGAAGGGACCTCACATATCATCTAGTTCCAACGCCCTGACATGGGCCGGGACACCCTCCACTAGACCAGGTTGCCCATAGCCCCATCCAACCTGGCCTTGAGCACTTCCAGGGAGGGGACTTCCACAACCTCTCTGAGCAACCTGTTCCAATGCCTCACCACCCTCATAGTAAATAATTTCTTCCTAACGTCTAATCTAAACCTACCCTCTTTCAGCTTAAAGCCATTGCCCCTTGTCCTATAACTACACTCCCTGGTCAACAGTCCCTCTCCCACTTGCCTGTAGGAAACTTTTAAGTATTTGTAGGCCGCAGTTAGGTCTCCCCAGAGTCTTCTCTTTTCTAGACTGAACAAGCTCAACTTTCTCAGCTTGTCTTCATAGGAGAGGAGATCAGGTGATCCTCTGATCCTCTTCGAGGCCCTCCTCTGGACTTGCTCCAACAGCTCCATGTCTTTTCTATACAGGGGACCCAAGCTAGATGTACTCCAGATGGGGTCTCATGAGAGCAGAGTAGAGGGGCAGAATCACCTCCCTTGACCTGTTTGCCACACTGTTCTTGATGCAGCCCAGGATATGGTTGGCCTTCTGAGCTGCTAGCACACATTGCCAGCTCATGTTGAGCTTGTCATCAATCAGCACCCACAGGTCCTTCTCCAGGATGCTCTCAATCCATTCTCTGCCCAGTCTGTAGTTGTGCTTAGGATGGCACCGACCCACATGCAGGGCCTTACACTTGGCCTTGTTGAATTTTATGCAGCTTGCATGGGCCCATGTTTCCAGTCTTTCCAGGTCCCTCTCTGCATGGCACCCCTTCCCTTCAGCATGTCAACCTCACCTACAGGTTGGTGTCATCAGCAAACTTGCTGAGGGTGCACTCGATCCCACTGTCCGTGTCACTGACGATATTGAACAGTGCCAGTTCCAGTACTGACCCTCTGAGGAACACCACTCATCACTGACCTCCATGCTGACATTGAGCCATTGAGCACAACCCTTTGAGTGCAACCATCCAGACAGTTCCTTATCCACCGATAAGTGGTCCATCTGTTGAATCCTTGTCTCTCCAATTTAGAGACAAGGACTGTCTCTCTAGATGCTGGACTAATGAAAGAGAAGCCAGAGAAATTTTGCACTTCCTGGCCAATGTATATGCAGTCAGTCTCTTAACAATGCATTCTTAAAGGAAATTACAAAAATATAAGAAATATAAGACTCTAAGACATGTTGCTCTGATGAAGACAAGTACTAAATAAGGAGAGCATTGAAAATTTCTTTAGCTTTCCCAGTCTTGTGGAAAGCAAAAAATTGCTACTGACTTACAGCCCCGAAAATTTCAAGTAAATCTCTCAGGAGATTTCTCTCAAAATATCTCACCATTGTGGCATAATGTTTTTATCACAATGTCATTTATTCCAGCACCAGACGGGCTGAAGAAATGCTGCAATGTAAACACCACAAGCAAGTCTACATCTGTGTTTCTGCCACCGCTAACATGGAGTTACACAAGCCGGGATGTTTCAGTGCTGGGGGAACTCAAGGATCAAAGTTGTAGGGTAATTGAGGCAACTGAGGAAGATCTAAGCATCAAAATTAGCAAGAAACATCCACAAGCCTAAAGGAGCCTCTCTAACACGCCTCTTGCTCTGCTCACCTTTCACGTCCCGAAAGCTTTTTATGGGGATGATATAAAGACGAAGGCAGAGAGTGAGAATAAAATTGTCTGCATAACCCTGTTTTATTTAACACTAATTTTATGAAGCCCTTACTAAAAGCACCTATAAAACCAAGCTAAAGGATTTGAGCTGGCTGTCACAACTTTGTTTTTACAACCAAGGTTTTGGTGATTCATTGTTGCGCAGGAAAGTCAAGCTCACAGCTTTCAGACAAAGAAGCCAAAGCAGAACATAAATGTTTTCCTTTAGCAGAAACGTACATTTGAATATTCCTTCAGGATATAGCTCAGTGCCTCACAGAGAAATGCTAAGATATTTATTTCAGATAGGCAGGGCTTTCTGTATTTGTCGTTAATAAAATCACTTTGAACTGAAACATCTGACCAAAACTATGAATTGTTGCCTAAAAATACGGCATCACATGAGAAAAAGTGAAATTATCCATCTTGAAAGGCAAACGTTGCTTTCAGCCTCCCTTATAAAATGCTTGCTCCGTTTACTGTAGGTGCACCCTCATTTTTTATGTTGCAGCCTATTTATTTCAGATTTTTATTTCACTTTAGCTACGTATAGAAAAGGCAGCTCCAGAAAAATAAATTTTTGCACAAGAAGAGCTAAAATTGTGGAAATGAACTCTCATAGTTTAGTCACATATTGATTTTTGTCTCCCATCTCTTTTCTGTTGCGGGATTCAAATGGAAATCCATGCCGTGTCCTTGCTCCCATGACTGTCAGAATTTAGGTTGCCCTGGAGACACGATGCCACATTCACAGAAGAGGAAGAGACAGAGCTCAGCCCTGCTGTCCTCTGGGGACCACTCTCCTGAAATTCTTCTGTAGGCCTCCTTTAACCCCCCCACCCCAGGAACTTGCAGACAAAGAGAGACAGCCAACTATTTGTAATGTGAGATGCTACTGTAAATTAAACACTTACTAATGAAAGATCAGAGGGATCACTTTAAAAAGCTAGCTTCCCATTTCTCTGCATGCCTTTGGGAAATACATAATCATGCTTTTTAGCAGCATGGCCACAGGCACTGTATATTTAAAGCAAGCAGAGCAGCAAAATCTCTTAAGTCTTATCAAAAAGGTCTGACGCTGGAAAACAATTAGGAACATCCTGGATATCAGAATATACCGGATTAGGACAGTTTTTAAATCCATATCCATTTCTATCTGAATCATTCATCTGGAAACACTGGATAGCATCTGCTGGAAATGGAATGTAGAACAAGTCAGCCTTACAGGCAGTGCTTGCTGTCAGTCTTCAGGGCTATGTAAATCCCTCAGCAGGTCAATATATTATTTCCTCTGTTATGTATAGGATTTACTGCTTCCATCAGTGCACTGCCCTGTTATATTGTTGCACAAGAGGCTGGAGTTCAGGGAGGACTTTGGTACTGGGAGAACAAAAGCCTTGCACACATGACATCAAAGCGAGAGCATACGCACACCCCCCTGGGGACAAATGAGTGCAGTTCAGCTCCCTTTTTGCATCACCCAGCAGCAAATTGAGCATGGAGTGGAAATGAGGACAGCAATGAGGGAATCTAGGAATATAGACTTCTTTGCTGTGTAGGCTGGAAACTGGGAGCTCTTGCAGAGACCTGTAGAATGGGAATGGGTTGGAGGATACTGATAAAGATCCTGTGCAGAGGACAAAAAATTTCATGTTGCTGCTAAAAGAGCAGAAAAAAAGGCATGTGCTTACAAAAGAAAGCAACACTGGTGCTACTCTGCAGGATGGCATCCGTTTCCTCCCTGTGACTGGGTTCACAAGCTGTGTAGGGTGATTGGGAGCGGTGCTGGACAGGAAGACAAAGAGAGCAGCATGAGGAAAATAAGACTGGAGGCAAAGACAGCCACTGTGCAAACAACGTTACTGCTGGGAAAAGGAGACACCTTCCTGTAATTGAATGCTTGCAATCTGGGAGGAATGTTATACTTTCTGGGAGTTAAGGTATGCTCAAACATTTCCCAGAAGGTCCAGGCCCATGGCTTCTGGGTTTGCTGCCACTCACAAACACAGTGCTCAAATGCAGAACTCAGACCAAGCAACTGCCTCATGCCTCCTCACTGACCGACCCAACCTCTACAAATTTATTAAAAAAAATTTTCTTCTAGCCTCCTTAATATTTTTCACTTTTGCCATACCTGGGGCAATAAACGCCACAGCTTGGATAAACATTCCACTAACCATCTCTGGCTTTGATCTGCGCCTCTGAAGTTGCACGCTGCTTCCCCAGGCACTGGAACCAGAAGTCTGTGTTGGAGCTGCCCTGTTTTACTGGAACAGCGAACAAAGCCTTTCCCAGACATGTTTTGGTACACTCCATTCACACATAAATGTAACTGAAGAGGCCCATATCCAGAATCTACAATAGCAACAAGTGTTAATTGCACAGTAATAGCTATCAAAAACAATATTCAGCGTGAGCACATCTTGTGCTTGCCTCAGGGCATACCACAATAATAATTAATAATGTTATTTAATAACAATAATTGGGCAAATGCAGCTTATAAATTCACGGGCGAGGTCATTAAATGGGATCTGATCATTGGGTAGGCACAGCTGAACAATTTATGAAGCATTTTAAGAGCATCCCTAGAGGTAGTGAATCTGGGCTGATCTCCTTGACTGCTTTAGTGAGCAACAGGAATGTAAAGCAAATAGAGATGTGGAACAGCTTTGTCTCCTTTTCATCGTGTCCTTTCTCTAAACTTTGGGGGTTTTATACCACAATTAAAATGCCACTGTAGCAAGGACTTTGAAAGAAACTCTGATACAGAGCCTACCCTTTTTGGGGACCGAATATCATTTTCTTACTGGTCATGGAGCTCTCCACCCCAGTATCCATGTACAAAAGGCTATTTACTTTCATCACAGGTTTACGGGTTGGGTAATTCACTGGAAAAGAAATAGTGAAAATCAATTGTGGTAACAATTTGTCTTCTAAAAGGTAAAGCCTTTGGTGTTTCTGCTCATTCTGACATGCTCTTCAGCTTGCACAGTCCTACCATCACCTGTAAATGTTTTTTGGTTTTTTTTAAGAGGAAAGTCTCTGATTTCATTCTCGAACAGGTAGGAACAAGCCAGGGCTTACAATCAGTATCATGTTACTGTGACTTAATCTACTGCTGAGCAGTTGAATTGTGGTAAGCAGCACGGCTGCAAGGTCTTGCTACTTACTGCAAAGTTAAATGCATTAGCTTAAAACTGCCTTTGAGGTGAGAAGGGCTAACAGCAGGCACGTGGGCACCTATGCTGCTTCAGCTGTCAAGCGGTACCTTGCAAACCCACGTAACTCATCTGCTTTTGACGGCGTGCGCCTAATCCGCAAGGGAAGAGGGTTACGTGAAGGGCACTGGCAGAGGAGCGCTGGCCAAGCTTCAGGCGCAGGGACTGAAGACAGCGTGCTGCTACTGCCCCCACAGCAGAAACAGCAGCGGGAAGGACACCTTACTCACTCCACTGCTACGTCAGTCAGCGAGCATAAAGCTGTTCATGCTTAAGGTAACCAGAGCAAAGCAGCAGAGCTAGAAGGTGAAGCTAAGTTGTCAGGTGTTTTTACCCAGCACAGCAAGATAAGCCTGTCAGTGTCCATATAATTGCATTATATTTGGAGTAAGTCAATGACAGACATACACATAACACACATATATACCACACACACCACTGGCAAGTGTGCAGTACTGTGCTCGGCAGCGTTGAGGAGAGCGAGTGTTGTCCTTGTTGGAACCTGAACCCAGCTGTGAGCATCGCCACAGTGAAGGGACAACACGAACCCAGAATGATGGGAGCAACAGTGAGGTTTTTAAAAGGAAACTGCAATGTAACAATTTTTATTGCCAAGGACTGCAGTGCTACTGCAGGAGAGGAATAGTATTTCTAAAGGAGAGGTGGGAGAGGCATTTTTTGGTAGCTTTTTTTACAGTTTGAGAGTGACATATTCAGAACCAGGCTCTTCTCTGACAAACATCATTCACAGGTAAAAGAAATGGTTTTTTTAAAAAGTCTGCTCTCCCAGTAGACAAGGGAAGTTCTACTTTGGTCACCTCTGAATCGCTGACCAACAAAATGAAAAACAGATTACTCTCTGGGCACAGATGTCAGAATAGCCTGGCAGATGATGACACAGGCAGAAGTAGCAGCCTGTGCTGTACAGTACTTTGTAAAGCGTGTGGTTTGAAAAGCCATACCTCCAGCGCAGCCAGGGATGGAAGCGCAGCGCGAACAAGCACTGACCTCTAGTGGGCATAGAAGTCAGGAATTGATAAAGATCCTGCCTTTCAAAGGCGAAAATACGTCACGTGGCCGGTCCAGGGCTTGTGCTTGGCAGCTCTGAGAGCTGCAGTTAGCGTAGTCTTACTACTAGGAATGTCTGCCGCTGTGTCAGGAACTGTCGGGTAATGACCACAGACTAATTTTTTATGGCCAAAAGAAAACAGTGCACACTTAAAATTCGCTTGGTGAGATAAATCAAATACTAGTCATTAAAATTAACTGAGACTAAATTCACTCCCCCTTTTTAGATATTTATTAAATAAATGGGGACTATTGACCCTGTTTCAGTGGACATGAGCAGAGCAGCAAGTTTAAAGAAAAAAAATCCTAAGGAAGCATTATCATACACATTACATAGCATTAAGACTTAGTCCTATTTTTTCTACAATTGAACAGTACAAAATGGTAAGGGTTCATATATTTTCAATGTTTACCCCAAAGGCGCTTACTTTGGGGTAAACACTTCTCACTTCCAAGTTATTTTCCATAGGAAAGGTCCTGTAAGTGTTTTGGAACTTTTCTTTAATCCAAAGAAGGAAAACAGTACCAGGCATGTAATTCCATACAGCCAACCTTCAGCTGAAACTACCAAAGTTGGGTGTTCTCAAATAGTTAATGTGCAATACAGGCTTCCCTTCTTACATCAGCAATGTCACACTTCATTCAGAAGTCTCATCCATAAGCTAATGAAGACTGGGTTTTTTTGTGCTTTCATCACCTGAAAACAGTGAGGTTTCTGGAAAATACTTGGTCAAGAAGGCTTCAAAAAAATTGGAGATGCATCTGGTCCCGCAGAAGGGCTTTGACACCAGTGGGGGCTGTCCTTGTCTCCTTTGCACCCTGTCTCACACCAGAATTACTGGCCCACACCCTCAACATTTATTCTTGCCTCAGAATGGCAGGGAAGGGAAGAAGCAGGAGAATCACAAGACCCATAAATTCCCTCTTGCAAGTCTGTGAAAGGAAGAACTTCTACAAGGAGATCAGGATGCCAGACAATGCACCAGACTTATTGCCTAAATGCTCTTCAAAAGTGAAAGATACTATCTCATTCTTTGATTGATATGAAGCCAATCTGTGTCCCAAAGTTTGTGCCATCACGGAAGTGAGAGTAAAATTTATCAGGGTGGCATGCAGTACAGAAAGTAACATTTTGGTTCTGGTCCATGACAGAATCATCTTGGATGTTCTCAGGAAGAATCCCACCACTCTCAAGAAGAATCCTGAAGGAAAGAGAAATGGAAAATATTTTGTTGTTTATTTACATCTTCGCATTCCTTAAGACACTGTCATTCAGACAGCACCTCTAGTACCAATACAAGAAACTTTGCCAATATTGTGGTTGGAACTTGTATTTGCTTTTCTTACTTTTTTTCCCCCAAATATTAGACTAAAATTAACGCTTTTGTGCAACCACTAAAACCACTTTTAATTTGAACATTTACCTATAATCCATAAACTAAAAGTGTAACAGGAAAAAAATAGCTGAAACCCAGTAAAAATGAGCAGATACCATTCATGCGAAGGTACAACTTGCTGACCCGCAAAGCACTAGCAAGTACTTTAGGATGGTGAGGACCCTCACCATAATGCTGCTAGGTAACACAGTATCAGTATAATTATTGACAACTAATGTGGAATTTTGGGGTTTTTTTGCCTTCATCTCTAGTCTGTTTAGCACTAAAAAAAGTGTATGTCGTGGGCTTTCACTGAGTATGCTCACCGTGTTGCTCTTCTAATGTCAATGAAAGGACTTGCAGAGTCAAAGAGTCTTACACACTCCGGACCAATGCTGTGAAACTGTTTAGCTGATTCGTGAGGAAGTTTATAGCAGCAAGGTCCTACAGATGGTCCCAGCACCACAAGGATATCCTTCACGTTACAGCCATATTCAGATACCATAGCATTTACTGTGGCCATTGAAACTCCTAACAATGTGCCTTTCCATCCTGTGAGAAATGAGAGGTTGAGAAAAAACTTTGTATCAATCATCCCTGTTAGAGTAGCTGATGTATATGCTATTATTAAAGGTACAGATTGATTATATCTAAAAATAAATCATTGTATTTACTAAAAAATAGTTGTGTTTTAAAGATCCAACCCAACATATTAATAACTGTCAGTTTGCTGTTACCATCAGCATTTTGCAGAGACAGAAACTAGAGAGAAGTTCAGATTAGGATTCCAGAATTCCTCTTTCCCAGCGTCCTGGTTTTGGCAACTAGAGCATACCTTACAACTAGAGCATACCTGACAACTAGAGCATACCTTGCAGTTCCTCTGTACTTGAGAAGTTTATATGGGGATATAACAACAGAAATATGTTACAGTCAGAAGTGTATTTTTATGATGACTCACAAATTGGTATTAATTTTGGCTTATTTATTGAATACACAAATAATTGTATGAATTGTATGAATTAGGTGCTATTCACAAATTCTAGGCAGAGGTGAGGCTTCCTACCTTATTGAGGCGTGTACTAACATCAAAGCTCTTGGCTGTGAATTCTCCTTGACCTTATAAATACAGACTTTCTTATAAAATTAAACAACCCCAGCAGGAGAATCTCACCACAGGATACATATATCTAGCCTAACAGTTGGGACATTTTGTGAAGTCGGACATAACCTTAGGTTGTGCTAACAATCCCCGCTTCAGTTTTATTCTCAACTGGTTTGGATAAGATAAATATTTCTTCTGATCCAAAACTGCTGTTAGGGGCATTGTCTTTATAGCCATTTTTTACATATGTAGGTAGAGAGAAGAAAAATTATTTGGTTCTGGCTACCAGATCAGAAAAATAAATGTATTAATACATAAATAATTATTAAATTATAAAATTAAAAAAAAAAAAAACATAGCTTGGGAAAGAAACTATTCTCAAGACTAATCTTGTTCTAGTGGGATACTATAAACTTACCAGGCCAGGGTCTATATTGTTATGTAATCTTGCATTTATTAATTACCACTCAGTGCTCCCTTCATTGCTAATTTGTAATCCTTAGCCCAAAACTCCCTTTCCAGTGGTCTCCCAGTTATTTCGATCCCTGTGATTTGAAGTTCTTACCAGAATGAGCAGCACCACAGGCTTTTCTGACAGGATCAGCAAACAGCACAGGTATGCAATCAGCCCCCGGAGCTGCTATCGTAACACCTTTCTGATTTGTAACTATTCCATCATAGCTCTCAGGCTCTGTCTTTCCCATAATACACACAGCATTAGCATGATCAGTCTGTCAAGACAAAAACAGAACATGGATAGTGGTAAGGCAGGAAAAAAACCCGAGTTTTGCTAATGCAAGGATTTTTCTTTGGCATGAAACACTCTTCAGCACCAACAGCTTATGCATGGAAGTCAGGCACTCCCCTGTTCAAATGCCATGTAGATGCATCAGTAGAAAGCCACCATTGAAGTGGTGGTGTATTTTTCTTTTAAGAGAACCTATTCTGAGCCTATATCTCATTACTATACTCTGTGGTAAGTCCAATGCTAGGATATTCTTGGAAGAAACAGTGCTTCTCCAAATAGTGCCAAATGGCTGATAGTTTGCATGGCTATTCCCACAGTTAAACTGCCAGCATAAATGTTTTAATTGTCCTGTTTGTCACAAGATCTTGCTGAGAACAGTAAGAATAATGCCTACAGTTTTAGCCAGCGATACAGAAATGAAAATCTCATCCATGTGCATAACTCCATTGTTTGATAAGATACCTTGACTCTGTGAAAAGTCTCTGGGTTGAATCCTGCAGCTTTAGCCAGCCTGCGGAGATTTTCTTTAACAACAACTTGCGGGTCCCTCCGCTTGGAACTGCTGAAAAGGTTGCAGGAGCTGAGGGTTGGTATGTAGGAGATCCCACCTGCCCTTGTGGTGAAGCCATGTAGGAAGATATCATCTAGCAAGGCAAAAACGACAACAAACAATTGCTTTCAACACAAGACCAGTCCAGATATAACACGGTTTGATACTGAAGAGACCTGGAATCAGCCAATCGAGTTGAGTATTGCTTTACCTCATATTTACCTGTGGCATGTAAACCTAAGGATTCTAAGTTTCCTTCTAGCTCATAATCACCATCCTCTGAGGCCAAGTTAAAGGGGTTTGGGCAAGAAGGAGTACTGACAAATTTAGCTTGCCCTTAGGCCAATTTTTTGTGCAAACCCTAGAGAAGAGATAATTCACTGAGAAAAATGAAAGTAGATCTTATACAGATCTTCTAAGGTGTATCTTCCAAGCTTTTTTGACAAATTAAGTACCAGTCCTCTAGTACTTCCCAAAATTTCAAACATTTTTCTCAAGTGCACTGAAAGTGACTGAGAATTTCTAATATCATTGAAAAATCCCGTCTCCACAGTGCAGATGATTTATCGTGGCCTTGTGCACCAAATGCAACTACTGACAGTGAGGGAGGGGGTGCCTGTGGCAAAGCTGAACGCAGAGAGATACTCCCAAAACTGATATTTTTCTATCTTTATAGCTAAAAAAGCTTAGTGACATAAGCAGATTTGAGATTCAAAATCTCTTTTATGTAGTGTGATCCTTTCAAAGTCACAGTGAAAAACTTGAAGCACAATGAAGGGAAAGATGACTTTATGTAACTCATGTCCCTTTCAGGCTCTGGATCATTTCAAACACATTTTTAGAGAAAGACAGTTCCAAATTTTTGCAGTAGCCAACCTCTCAGCTTTCCCCTGAATCCTCTGAATCATGATATGCCATAATCTCACTGCGTGAGACATGCTGCAGTAAACTGGGTCACTCAGATGCTGAGTGTGATTAATCAGGCATATGTGAGGCTGCAGACCAGGAGAAACTCCTCTGCTGCCTCTCCACGTGCTAATCCTAACTCTCAAAGTGTGCAATTCCCACACAGAGGGGAGGAGATTTTACAGTCTGTGGCAATGGTCTCATTAAACCTGAGCCCCTCTTTCTGCTGATCATGCCCCAGGTCTGCAACAGACTTGCCAGTCATTTGTTGTATTCCCAGTGATAGTTCCCTCTCTTACAGACATTGTACACTATTGCAACATCATAGAGTTATTCGCTGCCTGAAGACATTTCCAAATCTTGCCCATTTTGCAATTCCCTTGAAGAAGTATGCTAGAGAACAGTCTCTGTAAGATCTATTAGCTGGTATTCTCTTTACCTGGGATCAAGGAAGACCTGAGGATAGTGAGCTCCCCTTTCAGGCTTGGCAGGCTTTCTAAGTATGTCTGAATCTCACTCCGGATGAGCGCCACGTCCTCTGCAGAAAGTGTTTGTTCTTCACTCTGAGGTTCAGCTACCTGTAGGTTTCCACAAGCAGGTGCCACCTGTAAATCCTCAAATTCAAACTGGTAGACTGCTGTAAAGAGGTGGTCTATATATACTTTCATTACATCTTTCCTTAAGGTAGGGAGAATAACTTTAATGATGCTTAGGTCTTTTTCATCCAGCCTTTGTTTGACGGTGTACAAAGCAGCAGCTGTGGTCAGAGCACATACCACCTCCACTCTTTTCTTCAGACACTGAAAGTCTCTGAGAGCTGGAAGCAAGGACTCTTGCTCACCATTCCTTTCACTCCCCTGACTCTGGCAACACATGACAAAAACAAATGGAGCAGGGATGGAAGAGCATTTCTCGATAGCTTCCAGCACATTACATAGTAATCCTTGGATGCTGTTCTGCAAGTTGGCTGGTAGGCTGAACAGATCTATCAGTACTGCTTCCACCATATTCCAGGGTATTTAAAGATTCCTACAGCTGCCAAGTAGGCAGCAACAAAACAGGAAAAACAAACAAAAAGGCAAGACGGCATCATTAGTCCAAGCACACATAATTATGTTATTAAGGCAATGCATTCAGTTGTACTGATACAGCTGTAATTACTGTTTTGGGATTTCCTCACTGCATCAAAAGAAATTGCAGCAAAAGTAGTGGAGATGGGAATTATTGTATCTTTATTGAAGTGTTCTCCTACAACCATGCCTATCTCAGCTTTTTCTCCTAGGTCAGGGATGATAAAAGGTAAGTTTTATTGAATCAATTAACACACATTAGCCTAATGGATCTTCTTGGCCTCTGACTGTTGGCCTCTCCTGTTGTTCGGAGAGGAGCTCTGTCGAGAAGCACCTGGGGGTCCTGGTAGATGACAGGCTGGCCATGAGCCAGCAGTGTGCCCTGGTCGCTAAGAGAGCCAACGGGATCCTCAGGTGCATCAAAAGGAGTGTGGCCAGCAGGTCAAAGGAGGTGATCCTCCTCCTCTACTCTGCCCTGGTCATGCCCCACCTGGAGTATTATGTCCAGTTCTGCGCTCCGTGGTATAAAACAGACAGGGATCTCCTGGAGAGAGTCCAGCGGAGGCTACAGAGATGATTAAAGGACTGGAGCATCTCCCCTATGAGGAAAGGCTGAAAGAACTGGGGCTGTTCAGCCTTGAGAAAAGAAGGTTAAGAGGGGATCTTACTAATGTTTATAAATATCTCAAGTGTGGGACACGGGGAGATAGCCAGCCTCTTTCCAGCTGTCTGTGGAGACAGGACAAGGGGCAATGGCCTCAAGCTGGAGCACAGGAAGTTCTGCACCAACATGCGGAAGAACTTTTTCACAGTGAGGGTGACAGAGCCCTGGGACCTGCAGAGGTCCCTCAGCTTCCCAGGACTGGAGGAGTTTCTGTAACAATATTTTTGGAAGTGTTTTACACGCTCATCACTGAGGTGGAGTCCATGTCTGCTCCCCCTCCTGGCAGCTGGGGTGCTGGGCTGTGAGTGCCTCCTTCACAAGACTCTGCACTTCTCCCTTTCATGTTTCCAAAAGTATTAACATGCTAAATTCTGACTTCTCTGTGGAGGGGCACATGATCAGTTATAGTTCTTCTTTTCAACATGCATAGGAATTCAGCACAGCTTACTGAAACTTTACCAAGTGACAGGAGAAGTAACACAACTAAATGAAAAAAATAAAATAAAATAAAATAAAATAAAATAAAATAAAATAAAATAAAATAAAATAAAATAAAATAAAATAAAATAAAATAAAATAAAATAAAATAAAATAAAATAAAATAAAATAAAATAAAATAAAATACTGTGCACAACTTCCTGCCTCGGTTTTTCCCATGTGCTAGCTGCACTCTTTGCTCTGAAATCAAGACATGCTAAACTTATCCAAAATCATCCTGTAGTTGAGAGTTTGTCTTGTGGCCCATGGTGCTATTCCTGCCTTTTTCCCTGTTCCGGACTTTGTTGATCCAAGCACAGCTAGGCTGCCCTCCTGTGGAAATCTGTCCAGCTGTCTCATCCCTCTGCAGCTATGAGAGCCTTTTCTACATATCCTCACAGACAGTCTTATTTTCCTTTCTCTGTCTCTGATAATTTTTCAGTTTCTAGTGCAAGCCTCCAGAGGTCTGGAACAACAAAAAAACCCCCAACAAACTAGATCATTTTGCTTTGGGAACCTTGAGCAGACATCTATTTAGATTTCATGACCAAGTATCGTGCTTGACCTAGGAGGAATACAAGCAGCTTTATCACCAGTTTTAAGACCCCTGTAATAATTTAGATTATTCATTAACATCACTATTTTTTGCATATTAACATTAATTCATTTTCAGGAAAATTAATAACTTTGCAGGAACAAAGGACTTAAGAATCTTTTTAAGTCTTTGAAATACATACTCTCTACTACAACAAACTGTACCAGATGGCATTTTTTTCCTGCCCAAAGCCCTCATTCTCCTGCACCTCTGTGCATGCTCTGGCTTCACAGCACTTCATTATGCTGCAAAAATACTGCTTCTGTGTGCACTGAAGGCCTACCACTATGGTGGACTTGGTGTCCTCCTTGCCATTTTGTGGTTGACAATGGATTCCCAGTGTTACTACACTAAAACGAGAGGTCAGAGACCTTTCTGGGTTTAATGGATTGTTTATTCAGAGTAGATTTTACATAAAACAGTCAGTATTTTCTTCATTGTTCTTTCCTCCAGGTGGAAGAAAAATAATCCTGACTGAAAATCATATCTTCCTTTCTGCGAGTTGAACACTTACAAAGGTTAATTAGTGACTGTCAAAACAGGTGCCCTAAAAGTATTAAAGTGTGACAGGAGACAGATGTATGTGCCAAGGAATTTATGACTCTTGGTTTTGCTCAAAGTATTATTTGTACATAGCTGATAACAGATTACACAGAAAAGAGCGTGCTAAGAAAACAATGTCAAAACAGACTCATGTCAAAGACTGTGACTTGGAAAATTGGGGTTATTTCCTTCCCTGCCCTGACAGTCTCTGTGGGAAACTTGCAAGAATATGACGTGATCCCAATCTAGGTACAGCAAACAGCCCCAGCAAAAACAGTACCACAGAGGGGTGTAGTGGAAACCAGATTATTGCTCCACTTCAGGTGGAGTAGTGAGAGGTAAGTAGAGCTCATTGCTGTCCTCACACTTCCCCAGAAAAATACCACCAAAGAAAGGTTGAAGGAAAGTGTTTGTGGAAGGAGAGGTAATTGCCTACATTGTTGTTGTGTATGTATTGCAAAAGGTCCACAGGGGCAATTATTGGGATGTACACAAAGAAACAATGGGGCTGATTCACCCTGGTATCCTTCCAGCTTTGCATCACAGAGTACTAACTGAGGTCAGTGGTGTAAAGTAAATTTGCTTACAGTCATAATAAAATCTTTTTGACTGGTTTCTGTGTCCCTCAAACAAAGCCCTTCTCAAAATACTGGCTTGCCAAAGACAGCAAGGTTTTAGCTTATGAGAAATGCATTCAGGGTTACACAGGTTTTACATAACATGCTCCACAGTTCCAGGGTTTCATACAAAGTATCACTGCACAAAACCACACCAGGAAAGATTTAAGTGCAGTTGCTCATTTCGGTTCACAATGTAAGGCAAATACTTGCACAAACTTGAAGCTAAGGCCACCCATTAGCTGTTTTGCTCGCTCTGAAACTGTCACTACACATATTTAGAGGCCAAAAAGACTCTCTTACACAGACATCAAGAAAAAGAAAATCAAAGAAAATGATAGATAATGAGAAGAAAGGAGAGGTGAGGAGGTTAACAAGAGTGAAAAGGAGAAAGGCAAAGTGAATACAGAAAAGAAACAATGAAAGACATAAAACCAGGCTGCAGAGAAATCACAGCTCAGGGTAGGAAAAAAGATCCAAAAAGCAACTTTCAAATCTAATTATAAAAGCTCTCTGTTGCTTGAGACAAGACTGCTGGCAATTTCCTGCACCTTTGAATCCTACTGGTGACCTTCTCTTCTTACAGAAACTCAGAGACCTGACATTACTTTGTGAAAATTAAGGTGGCAAGAGATATAGAACATCTACCAGGGAGTGATGCCCAGAGAAAGAAAACAGATCATTAAAGCAGCACAAATGAACAGGGGTAAGAGCACATTTGTAATTAAACTTCAACAACAGCAAAGACCAAAAAAAAAAAAAAAAAAAAAAAGGAAAAGAAGAAATAGACAAAAACCTCTTAAACTGGATTAAAATAAAACATTCTGCCTCTCCTAACTTAGGGCTAACACAGGCAAGGTTGAAGAAACAGAAATAAGCACTTAGAATGAAAGTACTGAGGTACATGCAGTTTTTAGAAAGAAACTCAAAGCTTAAAACACGGGAATTTACTTACACAGGTAGACAATGCCTTTAAACTCTTGAAAGATACCATCCAATACAAACACACATTACCAGCTTTATATATCTCACTTCGCACTGTCAGTCTTGTGGATTTGCACATGATGGAAACTCCTATTCTAGGCAAGATCAGAGTGGGAACCTGTCTGTCTTCTTTACAATGAGACCCTGCTTTGTTGCTGTCAGTATCCACAGGAAGTAACAAACTGTACTGAAAGGCACCAACATGATTAAGTGCCTGGGTAGCATTAAACCCGGAAGAAGCATTAACCCTGCCATGTAACTCGCTGCTGTAATCATACATTCTAAAGCATCAGCTTTACACAATCTCAAACAGATTCAGAAATGTACCGCACAGCAAAACAGAGCAACACAAAGAGGCTTAAGGCAAACTGTTGCAGACTGAAAGGGTTTCCTTTTCTGACCCGTAATTGCCATGTTCCAGTGAAGAGTTTGGCAGTCAGTCAAGGTCAAGGAAAAGCGTACTCAGAGGAAGCCAGGAGGTGATGAGAGGTCAGTCTTCAGGGCCCCGAGTCCAAAATGAGGATGCTGGTTTCTCTTCGGAGCACTCAGAAATTTCTCAGAGCTGTGTAAAAACGTCTAAATGTTTTGACAGGGAAATGTAAAGGTCAAAAGGCAAGTGGAGGAATTAGAGATTTGTATCAGGCTTTGTCCAATAATCATATGATGATAAATATGTTCTCTCAACTGTGCTAAAATCATTCATAACAGGTAAGTGTATGACAACTAAAGGACAAGAAAAAAGAAGCATTTTTTCATGAATATTGGAATTAATACAAAACAGATTTCCTTTGTATTGCTGTCTGATGTCTCCTGTTCCTCCACTCCCTTCACATCCAATAAACCTACATTTCTGCCAGGTCCAGAACACACCTTGGGAGTCCCCCAGTATTTCCCCTCCTACTTTTCATTCCAGCATAGGCTGGGCAGAGACATGAGAGCCAAATCCTCCTGGCTTCCCCTCCCAAAGGGAACCAATGCAGGTATCTTGTCCTACACCACCCTGACACATATTTTCATGAAGTCTGCAGAAATCTATTATCTCTGAGGCTTGCCTTCTCACTGTGTCTGAACTGGATGATTAAAAATTAACAGGGGAACTTGATGGAGAGAGACCAATGCAACAATTTTATTTCCTTCAACCAGGCTAAGGAAAGAATATTATTGAGGTTATTTTTTTTGGTGCAAAATGCTGAGAAAGGATAAGGAAAAGGTCCAGAATACAAAACAATATTGAATCACGACAAATTGGTATTATGTCTCTGTCTGAAGTGTTATATTCAGCTTCCATTATTTCCAAACAGGGATGAAATACACATTATGAAGAGATGAGCAATTATAATAATAAACATTTGGGGATTTAAGGCCAAAATTCCTTCACCTGGCGCTCGGAGGAACACGAGTGGGCAGGAGAAAAGTCCGTGGCTATTAAACCGGGCCTGACGTAGAGCAGGAGAAACTGGGCCACGCTTCTTCCTCATAACCCAATAGTGCTCAGCAACGCTTGTATCGGACACCGACAATTTATGACAGAAAATGAGGTTTAATACAGTGAGTTAGGTAACTCGGGGAACTTGGAAGTAAAACCGCCTCAGCCACCGGGCGAGCCAGGCCATGGTACTGCTATGGGTCCTGCCGCAACGCACTCACCCCGTTTCTGACAGGATTAGTCGTTCCCTCCGTCCTCCCTCCGTGTCCTGCCAGGGCAGCCCTCCCTTCGGCCCCTCTCCCGGTGCTCCCTGTGCCCAGTGGCCGCCGCTACCAGCCGTGCTCCCCTCACTCCGCCTCCGCCGCTCGACTTCCCCCACCCCATCCCAGAAGTTTTCCCACGCTCCCTAATCCCCGCACGCCGGGCTGCGGGGCCGGCACTTGGCCGACGCTCCCTGGCCCTTGGCGGGCGCCTCTGTTTGGGCGGGAAGCGGCGGGGGCGGGGCGGCCATTGCAGCCCCATTCCTGAGGGGTAGCGAGTTCGTGAGGGGGTGGTTGGTGCTGCTCGCCTTCCCTGGCCCAGCCGCGGCGAGGTTGGGAGCCAGAGAAGGTGGTTTCGTCGTGCCAGGGTGTCTGGTTCTGCTCTCTTCAGCTTGGTACTATGTGCCGCCGGGACAGGCCTGCTTGGTGTTGGGGGGTGCGGGGGGTAGTTTGAGAGGGACAGGGGAGATGAGAGGGATGCCCGGGCAAGCACTGTAACAGCCCTGAACATGAAAGGATGGACGTGATTTCCAAGTCCAGACTACAAATCTTAAGGCACGTTTGGCTCATGTGTCATCTGAATGCCATTTAGTGTACTGAGCCTGAAGATGGGCTTTATATGTGCCCATATGGCTTTGTTGCATTTTCCCAAGGGTTTGATGCCACTTTATATAACAGTAAAGGTTTTATTAACTAACTTAATCCAAAGTGATGCAAAAATAATACTCAATATTTTCCTATCACTGTGGGGGAAGCTTCACTGTGATTTGTGACTTTCAGTTCGACAGCATTCTCATTTTCAGGTTCATGTTGTATAAAGGATAGTTTTAGTAGTTAATAAAGAAGGCACTTGCAGTATGGTAATGGAAATAATGGCCATATTTGAGAGCATGCTCTCATGCATTTAAGATGCTCTTCAGTTATGACTATATTCACAAGCTGAGGATCTGTCCTGCAGAGAAGCTGGAAGAATGTTGCGGAAGTATATTTTATAAAATTCTGCAAGAAAGAGTTAAAATTCTCAATCTTAATGCTTTGAGCATTAACCCATGAGTGACCTGTTCTTGTTAATAAAAAAAAATAACCAAATGAAATAATGTATTAATCTGGGATCCCGCAGGAAAGGTATTAATATTGTTCTCTTTAATTAGCAGTCAGGAATTAAATAGAGTGAAGATGAAACTACTTGGTTCTTTTTTTATGTCCTTATAGTTACCCACTTTTGCCTAAAATGGCTGAGCAAAATTCTCCATCGCTAATTGAAGTTGTAAAACAAGTTGCAGAGCAGCAGCATTCACAAGCATCAGAAATAGAAAAAAGCAAAACCATTCTTTTCCAATTGCAGGTAATAAACCTTCTTTAGCTACCCTAATTCAATTAATTTAAGTTTTTCATTAGAAGGGAAAGTATTCCTATGAACAAGAGAAGCTGATGGCAACTAACTTTTATTCTGGGTGTTTGCATTTAAGTGTAAGGCAGCTGTTCTCTTCCTCTGTGTGGCATTTAGGCTTAGCCAAAACCCATATGTGTATTGTTATTTGTAAGGCTGCAACACAACTAATGCTTCATTAGAGCACATTTTAACAGAAGCTTATATTTTTTTATTTGAAAAAAAATCCCAAACAAACCTAAGACCAAGTTACATTGAAAGAGCATACCCACTGAAAACTCAAAACAGAGTTAGAGCTCTTTGAATTTTTTCATGGTGATTTCATAATAAATTAATGGGAAAAAATGTTTTTAAAGTATTTTTATTTATTTCAGGTTTTCACCAGACTTAGCATTTTTTATTAGCATCTTTTTAATGCAAAATACCATTTTCTGTGCATTTAAAATGGATATCCTGAATATCAAATAGTGGCTTTATTCAGTAATATTTTGTAGAATACTGGATACATGTAGTTTTCATGAAGACTCATGAAAAAATTACTTTTGGGGTTGCCCAAAGCCCCATCCAACCTGGCCTTGAGCACTGCCAGGGAGGGCGCAGCCACAGCTTCTCTGGGCAACCTCTGCCATGGCCTCACCACCCTCAGTGAATAATTTCTCCCTTATATCTAATCTAAACCTACCATCTCTCAGTACCCCTTGTTCTATCACTACACTCCCTTGTAAAAAGTCCCTCTCCATCTTTCCTGTAGACCCTCTTTAGGTACCGGAAGACTGCAATAAGGTCTCCCTGGAGCGTCTCTTTTCATGGCTGAACAAGCCCAACTCTCAGCCTGTCTTCACAGAGGAGGTCCTCCAGCCCTCTTGGTCATTTTTATGGCCCTCCTCTGGACTTGCTTCAACAGCTCCAGGAGTTTCTTGTGTTTGGGACCTCAGAGGTGTACACAGTACTCCAGGTGGGGTAGAGGGTTAGAATCAGCTTCCTTGACCTGCTCTACTTTTGATATAGCCCAGGATACAGTTGGCTTTCTGGGCTGCAATTGCACATTAACTGGGTCACATTGAGCTTTTCATCAATCAGAACCCCCAAGTCCTTCTCCTCAGGGCTGCTCTCAACCTATTCTCCACCCAACCTCTAGTTGTGCTCGGGATTGCCCTGACCCATGTGCAGGACCTTGCACTTGGCCATGTTGAATTTCATGCAGTTCACATGGGCCCGTGTCTCCAGCCTGTCAAGGTCCCTCTGGATGGCATCCCTTCCCTCCAGCGATTCGTCTGCACCACACAGCTTGGTGTTTCCACAGACTTGCTGAGGGTGCAGTTGATCCCACTCTCCATGTCTCTGACAAAGATGTGCCGGTCCCAGTAGTGACCCCTGAGGCTCATCACTGGTCTCCTCTTGAACATTGAGCAGTTTACCATCCAGCTGACTGACCACTGAGTTTGACCATCCAGTTGATTCCTTACCCACTGGTTGGTCCATCCAGCTGATCCATGTCTCTCCAATTTAGAGACAAGGATAGTGCACAAGTTAGCTCATTTATTTTCTTCCTTTTCCACACTTTTTCTTTTACAAAGGCCCGAACTCTGGGAAATTCCATACAAACATTAATGTTAGCAGAACAGCAAAGTTAAATTATTAGGAACTTAAAGTCAGAATGCAGAACCGTTTTTTCATCTGTATGTCTGTTCTCCTATGTCCTATGTGTGTGTAACAGAAGACATAGAAGACAATAATTCCCTTCCAAAATTGAAGATATTTGCCATTAAAATCTTTTGCTATTCTGTCCTCAATAAATGCTGGCTGGCACTGATACAAATTGCTAAAACTGTAGCCCAAGATTTCCAAATTAAAAGTTACAAAGAAACTTTTTGTTCTTAGCACTTAATAATGTCTTAATCTCTTCAAGATCGTGAGTAAGAGCTTTCATAGCACTCATATTGCTTCCATTAGGGTAAAGATAATAGGTTACATAAATTATGATGCTGATTCGCTCCCTTAATGCACTACTGTTGGCTGTTGCTTTGGGTGGGATTCATCATAGCTGTCTTACATCACCTACGAGTCAGATGTTAAGCCCATATTAGTCATCTAGGCTCCCTTGGTAGTCAACAGAGATAAACATTGCTGAGGTAGCGATTCGTCCCACCCTTCTTAGACTTCTTATGACTGGTTGAAGTTCCTGGAGTTGTTCACTTCTTAACAGTGAGAATATGTGGAGACCTTTTTCAGACTGGATGAGTATTTCTTATGGGGTTAAAATAGCTGGGATTAATCCGTCTCTTAAATACTGTTGTGATGAAGGCAGGATTACAAACTTCAGTAGAACAGGCTAGCTGAACTCCATCATCCCAAACACCCATCTGTGTGTTTGTGTGGGTTTGTAAGAGATTTTTGTCATCTCTAGTTGTTTTTAGTCTTATCAGGATTTAACCAGATTTCAGCTCTAAACTAGCATTAGGATTGTGTTTGGTATGTCACATCCTATGTATCCTGCAGATACAAAGAACTTAAAGTAATTAAAGGCTACTTTATTTCATATTTTAGATTCAATTTACGGGGACAAATCTAAGGTAGTGTTCTTGCCTCTAAGGTGATAATTTTTGGAACTCTTATATCTTCAGTTCAAGCCACATTAAAGAAGTGAAAAAGATGGCTGTTAAGTAAATATAAATTATAGTGTTTAATAGATACCTTGTGTCAAAAAAATGTTCTTAAGTGAACACTGGAATATTTTACAGGTGAAGTTTCAAGAACTAGAAAAAGAAATGGAGTCTATTCTGTTACAAACAAAGATGACAGAAAAGGAAATATTTCTGCAAGATGATGCCATAGAAGTGACAAAATACCACTGTGAAAATCTTGAGGCCCAAGTCATAGCCCTATATTCTGAAAATCTAAATTTGAGGCGTGATGCAGAAACAGTAGAAGAAGAGTTTGAGATGACATTTGCAAGAAATAATGAGTATCGGGAAAAAATAAAGGCTCATAAGCATCTCTTTTGGGAGATGGAAAGTAAAATGCCACTTATGATTGAGCTTGCTGAAAGGAAAGCTGTTGTTAAAGAATTAAAGGCAAAGAAAGAGGAGTTAATGCATGATCTCCAGAATCCAGAAGGATCTGTTATAAAACAGGTGCAGGTACTATATCGCCTCCTTGATTCTTTTCCTTTTATGTGAAATAATTTTTGGCATAGTTTAATTAATATGATTATTTTGTCTAGTGCGTTTATAGTCCACGAGGGACTGATTACAGGGAATATAGATAATTTATAATGCTACATTAATTGAGAAAATTTTGGTTTAATTATGCAGTTAAAAATAATCAACCATTGTTATCTGTATATTATTGTTGTAAAAAATAGGTTCATTCTATGTGATCAAATGAACACAGCTACAAAAAAACCCTAGAGAACAGTAAATTAAACTTTATCATTGCCAAACTATTTGTGGGCTTCTTTGGGCTGTTGGATAAGCTTACATGTACGCTTTTCAGAGTTCTGGGGAACACGGCCATGCTGTTACATTTATTATGTGAGAGCACAGTGTTCTTTTCACTTTGCTGTCAGCTAACAGAATACAGTGGAGCAGTTTGCCAATAGGAGGTAAATTTGATGAGAGGGTGATAGAAAGGAGGAGAGAGGAAAAAGGTATTTATTTTGGTATTCTAGTCCTAACACTGTTCTTTTTACTTTAACATAATTGCAATACTTACTAAAAATACCATGTGGAAACTTTTCACCATAAAACTCTACCAATATATGAGCAATGATGTGTATGAAGTTGAAATGGGTTCTCAGGTTTTGACTCTAATGCAGTTTACAGTATGGAAAATCTGGTGTTACTCTGTTCATGTAAATTGATGAAAATATGGTTGCACAAACAAATCTTTAAATACTGATAAATGAAGACTCATTAACATTGTATTTCCCTGTGAGAAAGAAAAATCAATCTCAAATATTACATTAAAAATTCTTTGATTTTGCAATAAATTATGTTTTAAACAAAATTAAGACCACCAAAATGAGTTCAGATTACTGGATTAGTGTAGTTGTCCTGATTTCAGCTGGTATAGAGGTAGTTTTGTTTCTAGCAGCAGGTATAGTGCTGGGGTTTGGGTTTAGGATGAGAACAATGTTACTGACACACAGATGTTGTTGCTGAGCAGTCAAGGACCTTCCAGCTTCTCACACCGGCCTGCCAGTGAGAAGGCGGGGATGCACCCAAGAAACTGGGAGGGGTCGCACCCAGGGCAGCTGACCCAGACTGGCCAAAGGGATATTTCACACCATATGATGTCATGCTGAACGAAAAAACCACCTGTGGGGGAGTTGGCTGGGAGGTGTGGTGGCTGCTGCTCAGGGACTGGCTGGGTATTGGTCAGCTGGTATTGAGCAATTGCATTGTGCATCACTTGTATATTATTACCATTATCATAATTATCATAATTATTGCCATTATCATCATTATTATTTCCCCTTCCTTTTTTGTCCTGTTAAACTGTCTTTATCTCACCCCATGAGTGTTACCTTTGTTCTCTGATTTTGTCTCCTGTGCCACTGTGTGTGGGGAATCAAATGGTTGTGTGGTTTTTTAGCTGCCCGCCAGGTTAAACCACAAGAGTATATCTTCTTAAGTACCTAAAGACATATACATGATTTTAATTATTAATTTTACTTACAATTCTTAAATTATAATTTTTATTGTTACTAATTATTGTGAAATTGTTTACTATAGATCTCTATCTTGTCTCTGTTACTGAAGTGTAAAGTGTGGCAGTTTTAATAAGTTTAATATATGTACTGTGCAGTTTTTAAGGGGTGGTGTCTGTATTTTGACTTATGTCTGCAGGAAGAAATTATGCTTTTAAAAAGGGACATCACAACATTGAAAGAGTTCATCAATAAAAAAACAGATTTGCTGGAAGAAGAGAAAAAAAAGCATGCTAAGCTTAGAAGAGAAATTGAGGTGAGTCATTTGAATAAAACATAATTACAGTTCGTGTGATGTAATGTAGACAGTGCAAATGAAACTTAAAGTACTTTATACACTGTTACTGTCCATTATTCCAGTATATACTCTAACCTTGCCATCTTAAGTTCTTGATACTGACAGTCTTCCTAAAAATTAGGACTTAATTGTTATTGTGAGAAAAATTGAAGCCAAGACCATTTTTTTCTTAAGTCTTTTAAGAAGGAGTTCAGCTGTGAACTTTTGCAGTGATGTCCTGAAAAGAAAGAAGTCAGTGAGTGGTCGGTAGTAAAGCAAAATACATGGAGTTTTATATCTTTAATACTTCCGAAATACTTTAAGTTTCACTGCTGGCTTGATTATTCATGACTTGTCTCATGATTCCTGATAACTCATCAATGGGAGAATCGACTGCACCAAGAAAATAGACTTCCCATGAATCTCCATAATTTGAGCTGACGTTAAATTAGGGATAACACAGCAGCTTCTAATTAGCTGCCAAGATAAAATTCTGATAAATAGTTAAACCTTCTCTTTTTAAATAATTGAACCATATTTTACATCTTGTTCCTTACTAATATACTTTGAATGTCTAGATAGTTTTTACTTTGGAAGTTTCACAGCATTTATCTTGTTAGTTCAAATAAATGCCACAAAATTTAATGAGCAAAGCTCGATAATATAAAGATTAACTGATCTGAGGTCAGGTCTACTGGCCATTGTAAAATGCAGGAGGCAAAAAGAATAATTTTTCATGTGATAGGGTACAACAGAGAAATTTTAAAATAAAAGGAAAATGCAGCCACTTTAGAATAGGTCTGTGCTATTCAGCATCTGAGGAAATACTTTACTGTCAGGGCAACATCCTCCAAAGAAAGTTCTCTAAACTCAAAGTGAAATTAGGCAGCCTAAAAATAATGTACTGTTACTGGAATAAATTTAATTAAGTAGTGAAAGTTAACCTGTTCTTCAGTTATTTGGTTTATAAAAACTTTTTGTCTGAGGAGAAAGCAGGATTAAAAATGGAATCTTTCAGAGTATGTATCAGTTTCTATTACGAGGTCTTATGAAAACTGACAATGGACAAGCAGAGACATTAATACTCAGCAGTCCTCAGCACACTTCAGGAAAGGATTCTTAAGCCAAACATGGGAATAAAGTGAGATAGCAGACACATAGATGAGGTGGTTCTGTTGAGCTGCAGTGGTGGGAATCAGCTACATATTGCTGACACCAAAGTGTGGTTGTGTGAATGCAGGTGACTGCATAGGAGTCAGACAGGTTCACAGGTGTAGTCAGTCCAGTTGGTGTGTTCCAGAGATCAGTTCAGTTGGCTGTATATAGGTATTTACAGTAGGGTGAGCTGCATAATGTGGTCGTTCTAGACTTTATAGTATGCATTTCTATTGACCAAAACAGCAATGTAGACATGTAGTCACACACACCACTAAAGCTAGGTGTCAACATATAGACTGACCTCACTCCAAAACTTCTGCACTTGTCATGTGACATACATACTGTGTTTATTCTCAGCTTCTAGCACTGCACTGGGCAAAAGTAATTGGCCTCCTTAAACCTCATGAAGTTCAACAAGGCCAAGTGCCAGGTCCTGCATCTGGGTTAGGGCAGCCCCCAATATCAGTACAAGACTGAGTGATGACTGGCAATGTGTGCTCACGATCCAGAAAGCCAACTGCATCCTGGGCCTCAAAAGAAGTATGGCCAGCAGGTGGAGGGAGGAGATTCTGTGGGGTACTGGTGGACTTTTAGGACAGTGTGTAGACCTTGTCCCACTTGCTTTCCTGAACACCAGCCCCACCACCCACCTCTTGAAGAGCAGAGCCTATTCCCAGTCTTGGACTGGTATCAACAATGAGTCCTGTGTAGGAACAAGGCTTCTGTCGTAGAGACTAATTCAAGACATCCACGAATAATAGAAAATAGATTGTAAAGCAAATATAATAAGAAACAGAAAAGGCTGTCTGTTTTCTTGCTGCCCTCTTTCTCCCACGTCAGTGTGTGGCTATATTATTCTTGAAGGATCCTGTCCTTGAAAGACCCCAGGCGTGGAGATTCTACAAGTGCCCAGGCAATTTTTTCTAATCGTTAACTTGCGTGTACAAAGGCCCAGTGAAAAGAGCTATGTTCCCCCTCCCCTCTGTCCCATAAGTGTATTAGTGTTCCCTGCCTCAGAAGACATGACAGACAGTTACCAATAATGATGCTAGAAACACATTCCTGAAACAAAGTATTAATCACAGATGTGTCAGTGTCATACAGCACAGTCCCAGTGGTGTTCAGATCCTGCAAGCACTCATTCAGATGAGTGAATCTGACAGCATCCCTCAAAAAGCTGTGAAGGACTATACTGGAGAGCCAGCTGACATGAAAAGATGACTAGTCACTAGGAAAAGAAGGCAGTGTAATTATTCCTTGGTAATAAAGCATTGCCAAGGAAGTTACTTAGGTATATGTGAAATTTAAGCAGCAGGACTTGCTGGGATGCTGTAGTTCTGATGGGGCTGCACACTATCATGTGTATGTTAAACACAGTGTAGCAATGTTTCAGTGAGCAGACACCAGAGTAATTATATGCTACCACTCATATGCCATTCTAACTAACGTAAGACCAAATTTTCCTTTAGTGAATCCCCATTATTTCAATTTTTATTCTAATAAATTTTGTATGCTTTTACAATTCAGAATGCAAAGCTTCAGAGGGCTGTTTGCAGCAGCCATTCTTCTCCACATAAGTCAGGGTAAAATGGATACAGTACTGCATTGCCACACTATTGCCTTTCTAAGAAAAACATAGCTCCAAGTCCATTGCAATGGGGAAGATGCTATTACAGCCATCTAGTTTACCTCATTTATACCCAAACAAACCTGTCAAAGAATGAAAATTTCTTCAGTTCTCACCTCTCACTCTGAAGCCTGAAATATTCCATGCATCTCACCACAGCTGTGAGATGCTGACTCTTTGGGTGGGATTTACTTTGTCAAATATTAGACATTTACAGAGCAGATAGACACACAGAGTTCCTTACTTAAGTGCTTAGTGAGGCAGAGCTTCCCTTCCCTTAGTTGGTGAGAGAGGCATGATTCATATTGTCCTGAAGAAATAAGAAATCAGAAATAAGTCAGAAGAATGACTTCCCAAATGTCTCAGTACCTGTAAACATGGAATGAGTTGGTCAGTTGCAGAGTCTGCACTTTAGAGTTAGGTGAGCGGAACCCACCTCTGTAAATAGATGTACTTGAAAGACATTTTGAAGTGAATTTTGTTCTGTTTTATTAGGTGCAGAAGAAAAGATACGATGCTATTCTAAAACGTTTGCATTGCCAACTGAACAAACTCCATTCAAACAAAAGACAATGGCACTGGAACATTCAGCAGTTGGAAAAGAAAGCAGCAGAACTAAGGAAGTGTCTTGGAGAAATGGAGTTACAAAGTAGCGTATAAAACAAACCTAACAAAGCTACAGTCTTTTCCAGACAGTGAAGATTGTTTGTGGTTTGTTTTGGGTTTTTTTTCTGGCAATATTACAAATATTAAAGTAGCCTAATTGCTGGGGCAAGGGTCAGTGATTTCTTTCTTTTTAAATTTTTTTCTTCCTTTCATTCTGTGGCCAAACTAGGCTGTGCTCAGTCTGTAATGCTTCAGAATAACTTGGTTGGTTGGTTGTTGGTGTTATTTTTAGCATAGCCAGAGGCTGTTCAGGAAGAAAGTTATGAACTTTTCCAGGTGTTTTCAAAATATATGCCAATTTTATCTAAAAGTTATTTGAAGTCAAGCGAACAAGATTTGAAGAGTTTGTTTTTATTTGATTAGATCTCTGAAGATTGAGATCTACATTGTTCTTCCTGCAGATAAATTAGTATCAGCATGTATTTGCATCCTTGGGATATCAAAATTCCAGATCTTTTATCCACATCCCTTATTATTGCAACGTACCAAGTAACTCTAAACACTGCTGGCCATTGCTGTGTGGGCAATTCATATAGATGATGTTACATCTGTTTGCCCTGTATCTTCCAGGATGTCCTAGCTTGGAGACAAGGAGGACATATGCTTTCCTACTATAAAAGGCTTAGGAATAAGTACACTCAGAACTGGGCTTCAGATAATCTGACTTCAACTGGTGTAATATACATTAGCAAAGAAGAATGAGCAGGTAAAGAGAGGACTGCAGCTGAACAGCTTTTAAAATAGAACAACTCATGCCCTGGAAAGAGGAATGCATTATAGATGGTTGATTGTAGAGGAACTTGCTGTATAAGGGATGTTAACTAACGAGTGCAGCCATCTAGGATCTAAGTGCCTAATGTTTGGTAGGAGGATTCCTGACATAAATGACCACCTATCAAAAATTCTTGCTAAAATAATAGTGAACTAATTTTTTTTTTCTTTGCCTTCTTTTTATTATGTGCTTGGCATTTGAGGAATTTACAGCACTTTCTCTGTTCTTGCACTTAAGGTAATAGTTCTGACTGGACATAACCTGTAACATTTATCTGTTCTCTGGAAGTAGCTTTTTATTTGAGGTATTGTCTTGAATTTAGATTTATCTTTACTCCTGAATATAAAATGAAGGTTTTAGCAAATTGAGTATCTACTGGGAAAACACTTAAACAGCCTATATATTGTTTTAAACAAATATTAAAATGTACTACTGTTATAAATTTTGTTAGAACATTAATATATTCATGTGTATTTACATTTCCCTTTATGTGTTATTTCACTTCATATAAAGTTATTTTAAGCAATATCCTGACTCATGAAGTCTCTCTCTCAGGACTGTTAGACACTTGGGTTTGTTTGTCTTGGTCTTTTTCCTCTGCAATATTACCAACCAGGCACCGCTCATTAAGACAATATTGTAGAAATCAAAACCTCAGTATCCTGCACTGCAGTAACATAGAAATTATTTACTGGCTTAAAACTCGTCTAACCTAATTAATGTTAAAAGAAGACAAAGAATGGCATCTTAAAACTAACCCCTAATTTTAACTACCTTTCTGTTCTGAGCTGACTCACACATTAATTGCTCACAAGCCCAGAAAGCACCAACAGAACATGGAGTCTTGTCACGTATATAGCACATTACGGTACCGTTACAACAGCTTATCCCTACGCACAGCCAAACAGCTTGCATTTGATGTATGGGGGGGATCCAGACTTGAAAATTTGTAGAATTTACTGCTTTATTGGTAGTTCCAATGATTAACCACTCTTCTTTCCTTTTGCATGATTTCTAATTTGAATTTACTCAGCCTTCTGGTGAAATGAGTGTGCTTTATATCAGCTAGTTTCTCTCCATAAGAATACTTGCGCACTGTCTTCTTGCTGAATTCAATAGATCAAGCCTTCCAAAGTTATTGACTGTCGGATCTGACTGAGAGCTTTAGCAATTATTTCCCTTAGCAAGCAAACACAGGCAACAGGAGAATGATTTATGATTTTCAGGGGATAACTTGGTGAATGCACTTGGTATTCCTTACCACTCCCGGTAGAGAATTGTGCTGCCAATCCCATATCAGTCATTTCTAAGGATGGGTGTGGGGCTAAGGGAGGAACTTCTGGCTTCAACACCTCTGCAGGCGATGGGAAGAGGAGCTCCTGCCCACTCTGCACAGCAAAACAGACAGCAAGCAGCAATGGGCATGTAAATGAGTGTGAAAAATTTACCAACCAATGAGCCCTACTCACAGCTTAACAGAAGTCTGAAGCACTAAAAGTTGGATTTACTCCAACAATACAGTGTAAACAAGAAGGAAAATGTTGGAGGAACTCCACAGGGAAATAGTGCAGCCATTGGATCACATCATGTGATACAGCAAAGATACTGATGGGTGCTGAGGGGGAGGATTTCGGATTTCCCCATGTAAGCCGATGCTCCACATGAAACCTTTTCAGGAGACCCAACAATCTCAGACGCTGAAGCAGAGGATGTGTCAGACAGTGCAGGCTAAGATCTTAGCTCTCACCAAGGCTAACTGAGATACAGAACGGACAAGGGAAGGTGGGCTGGGGATAGACACCGATGTGCTGCTTTGCCGCTGGTGCAGTTTGTGCTGGCCCTCAGAACAGGAGACTCACTTTCAGAAAGCTGTGTGCATGAGTGTGACAGCAAGTAACCCCTGCCGTCCTGTGTGCGCAGTGCTTCAGAGGAAGAAGACATCATGGCCACACAAGGATGCATGTGTCCGTGCATTGATGGCATGTCATGCTGCTGAGGGTGGGAAAAAAAAAAAACCCTTTCAGAACCTTTACCCAATTTTCTGAATTTCATGACTATATTGTTATCAAAGTAATTATTAAATCCTCTGTTAAAATGTGGCTGCAGCACGTAGCGCTGAGTCGTGTCGAGGCAGTGACTGCTGGAAGAATTCCAAGCAGCACTGAAATATTTTCCTTTAAATAGCCGTCTTTGCAGGAGGCAAATGCTTTCTCTGGGGGCAGGGTTAAGGCAGTGCAATGAACGGCCTCAGAAATGTGGATCCAGCAAAACCAAATCACAGCCTGCTTGAAGTACCGCACTCAGTTCTTCCACTTGGCTTTTTCTAGCATTTAGAGGAAGCGACACGTGGCAACCTAACATGATGAAGGAAAAAAAAAAACCCAAGCAAACAAACTGCAAAGGACAACGAAGCAAGATAAACAAACAGAATCTCTACCCTCCTACCCCCCAAAAAGAAAGATAATTGCCTATCTGGATGAAAGCAGATGAGCAGGCAGGTTTATCATGTCACTAAATGTAATTCTGTTTGAAAACTGTTGCTACAATAACGAGCAAAGGACAGTGCTCTATACTGCACAGTTTTCTCCTGTTAGGAAATTACATGGGTGTTTCTATATTTTGCAGAGGCTTTTAAATTTAACATAGTCTAGTTTTACTAATTCAGTAAATGTCTATCTTTCCAAGACCAGTAAGCTTCTGAATCCCTCATTTTATCCTAAATATTGTGTAAAGAATCACAGAATCACAGAATTGTGGGATTGGAAGGGATCTCAAGAGATCATTGAGTCCAAATCCCCTGCCAAATCAGGCTCCCTATGACAAGTCGCACAGGTAGGCATCCAGAGTCTTGAATATCTCCAGAGAAGGAGATTCCACAACCCCCCTGGGCACCCTGTCCCAGTGCTCTGCCACCCTCACTACCATCTATTCAATGCTTATTGACTAAGTGTTTGACAAAATATGTTAATTAACGTAATATATCCCTTTCAGTGTTTTCAACAAAGTTCTGAAGATTTTTTTTGAGCGGAACTAGCACTGACAGTTTGAAATGCAGATGTGGTTTTTCCCCGCTCATAATAAAGCCTGATAGTTCCCTCTAGTGGTAAAATATCTTTTTACATGGTAAAGGCACCTTTCATGCTTGTTTCGATTTGAAGATCAATACTTATTGTGAGAATAGTTAATAATTCTACAGAACATGGTGGGTACCCTTAAAAGCTGGAGAGCTATTTCTGGAGAGGCAGTAAAAAAAGAGAGTTACTGAGTATTCTAACTCCTCCAACTGGAAACAGCTACTGGGGGATTCAGTTTATTCTTAATTACTGAGCTGTTTTTAAAAGAGAAAGAATATGGCAGATTTCCTCAGACCTTCTGTACATTATAATGCAAAGTTCACTACAAATAGAAGGATTTATTTTTTGGTCTTCTACAAACTTTTCCTTAGGTCACTTTCTTCTTAGTAAGAACTATTCTCTTTAAGATCATTGGCTTCCTGCTGCTTGCTGAAAAACATATTTCAAAAAGATTAGGTCAGACTTATAGCTGACTAAAACCGACTATAGCTGGTAGTTATGGATTTACAACATATATATAAACCCGTGTTTTCAGGCATCTTAAATAACCTTGCCTGGGCTGAATCTTTTGGCCTGAAACTGCAGTTCTGTCTCAAGGTCAGTGTTCTGGAAAGCTTAAACATAAGTTACGAATGTCATCGCTTGAGGCTCCCAATACACTTGACAAGGGAAAGGCATCCCACAGCTCTTTCGGCTCTTGCGTGCCTTATGGCAGAGTCTGGCTCTTTCCAGTCACTGCAGAGGGAACCTGGGGCAACTGCCCTTGATTTAAAAGTCTCATTTAGATGACTATTTTGTGTGAGAGAAGCTCAGAAATAGTAAAGCTGGTCTGTTGGCCACCCCTGTTTAAAGGTTTATTTTATGACTGTGTGCTTTGGAGCAAAGGACTGAACTTTGGCAGGGACTTTTGAGGGGAGAGGGAGGACAGTTTCAGGTGAACCATTATGTAGCTACCTACTTTTATCACCTTTCTCTTTTTCAGTATTGGCAGAGAATTCTAATCTATTAAATCCTGTCTTTATAACATCCATGTAAAATTTACATCAGTAGACCAGCAGCCTTCTGAAACAACTTGGATGAAAGTTATCTGGGTCTCGTGATTAAAATTTTACCCTCATGATTTGTCGTATCTGCAGCACTTACTAAAAGATTGAAAGGGTCTGCTCAATACACAGTCTACCTTTGGTGCACCTCTGCTAAAAATATAACCATCCCTCAAATTATGAGCTCATACCATTGCTAAGGCTCATTTAATTGCTAATGCTTTTTGTATTAGGTTTACTGATGCAGTTGGCAAAACAAGAAAACCTTTTGTCAGGGAAAAGCTTGGGTATCTCAAATTCCTTTCCCAGTTACATATGTTGGGTTTTCCCTTTATAGTCATGGGGGGAAAGAAACACTTTTAGAGGATGTATCATCTGAACTGCTTTATATAGTAGCAGTAGGATGACAGGAATTGTGGGTTACTCTTTGCTTTTTAAGCATCCTTTTACTTTTTGTCATAGAATTCCCTTTTTTCTTTTTCTTCATTTCTTTTTTCCCTTCTCTTTCTCTCTGCTTCTCCCCAGCCAACTTCACTCATAATTTGCATCAACCATGGAAAATTAGTCATTTTACAGCATCAGCTACCGTGGAAGGGATTCACCTTGCCTGTCTTGGACACCTATGGATAGTTCAGTAACTCACATTCTGGTGCTGCCTTGGAGGGGATCTGGATGGGAAAACATCTACATTTTGTATAACTAACATGAGGTGAGATGAAACGTCCTAGGGCTCTACAACAGATGGCATGACTGGCTGTCTAGCAATGACCATGTCCCTCTGCTGCCTGCATAAGGAGTCCAGGGTGACTAGTTCTAAACTGGTGGTAGATGATTAAAATTACATGACAGAAATCCCGTCTATCATCCCCGGTTACCCGTCACCGACTCCAGGCCAGGAATTAATACGTCTCTCTCTATCGTAGTGAGACCATAATTGAGTTACCCTGTATTGAGTGCAGTAATACTTTCTGTGTTAAAGGATCACAAGGAATAATTTTAGAAACTTTAATAAGCTGTGTGACCTCCGTGCTACGCTTCTGAAATTGAATTCTCCTATGGCAAGACAATTGCTCCCCCGCAGTCTGCCTTCTCATTGCAGACAAGCCATAAGAAATAATTCCAGTATGGTTTCATGGTCTATAAAGACTCTCCCTCCTTCCCACTCTGCTGTATCCTCTTCTCATCTTTTGTGTTTTAGCACATTGACATTCAGTTTTTGAATTATCGGGATATACAGACCAGTTAGTGGTGTCTTTCTTGTACTACCACTACATCATTCACTACTTTCAGCCCTAAAGATCTTTAACATTCCAGCCATGTGAACCTTCTCACCAGATGCCAATAATGCTTGCATCAGTGAGAATTCCCCATCTCCTCTTTGTAACCCAGACTTTTAAAATTAGTACCTAATGACCAGAAAAATGACGATCAGTCTCTTGAAAATGAGGATGAAGTTGGAAGCATGGGTAATAAATTTAGACAAGTGTAGCTGGGGAATGTGAATGGGAGACAGACACAGAACAGCAGTATGTGAGCCTGTGGAGGGTTTTATACTACAGATCCCACAGTAGGGCGTGAGGTTCCCAGGAGCAAGAAATTCTCCACAGTCAGCAGATAACCTCATCTTGCTCCAGCTGCTGGGGAATCACAGTCAACATCACTGTCGGTGTCCAGTAACTCATGGGACACAGACTGTGGAAAAGACATAAAGTATTGATCCTGGCATTGAATTTATGAGTATCAGCAGAATCTCACAAGCTTAGTCTTTGAACTAAAGACTTTGATGCTCAAACAATGGTATCCCAACGAACACCTTTCTCTTCCTCATGGAAGACATCCTGTGCTTCCTCATGGGGTGCAGTAGCTGTTTGAATTTTTTAAGGCAGTAAGTATGGCAGCTGGAGAGCTAGCATCTAGGTCCTGCTGCAGCTCAACACTGCAGCTTCTCCTTCCCTGTGTGACCGAATGGCTCATGTAGTCAATCACCATGGGACCCAACATGTTGCTGTCTTCTGCATCAGAAAAGAAATTACTCGGAAGTCCAAAGTGGGAGAGATTTTCACATTCATCATTCATTCATTTGTGTTATTATGTGGGCACACAGTGGTGTGTAGTAGTTCCTACATCTCTAATTTCAAATCTGTTGTTATGGGCAGGATTTGAGTTTTGGTGGGTTACTCATAATAACAGAGGGATTATATGGCTGAACTTCGAATCATACAGGGATTAAAGATTTTCACAGTAGCATGTGGAGAAGAAAGTCAGCCCAGTGCAGGTATCATTTCCTAGTCTGCTTCTGAGAGAAGCTGTGTGCACAGAAGATTTGATCTTCTAGTTGGAAAAGAATATTTTTTAACAGATTGTTTGCATAACTGTACACAAGCCCTCACTGAATTGCTGGTAAATCTCATTTCTATAGCCATACCCCTTTTAATGAACTCCTCCTTTGTAATTATTCAATTATCCATCCTGCTGCTCAAGAAAACCAGCGTAACAATGATTTTTAACACAGCACTGCAGCAATCAGCACTCACAAAACAACAAAGAAACACCTCACTACTCAAAGGAAAGGCTCAAAGTATGAAATCAAAAGTAACTCATTACAATCGTCACAACACCCCTCTAATTCTTACAGTAGCAATCACAATGTTTTGGTGGGTTTGACTCCTGTCCTTTTATACCTAGAGAGAAACTACAGAGCATGCTTATTCCATTTCAGAAATACAGTAATTAAGAATTTCAAAGCCTTTTTGGTCTTCTCTTGAAAAGTAGGAGCTAACAGATCAGGTGCTGATTTACTGCAGCTTTTGTCTAGTCTAACTCCACTCACTTCAGTAAATGTGGAGTTGAAAAGGGAACCCTACGTTGGCAGTTACACCTGTAGGTAGGTTAGATGTCGCTTTTAAAACTTAAATCTAACTCCCTTTGCCTTCATATTGCCCAGGCAGTTGCAGGTGGATTTCTTTTTGTTTTAATGGATTTGTGATGTTTGGGTTTTTATTTGGTTTTGTTGTGTTTTTTTTTTCCTCAGTGCTTATTACTTTTTTGTTGCTGCTGGTGGTGGTGTTTCATTATATTACTAGCTGATGGCACAGGGGATTTTAAGTACTTTATAGGTTATTGGCACCAGAGATGTTCTTAACCATGCATATTCAAGGGTGCTAATTTTCTCATACAAAGGGAGTGTTGAACTTTCGTTAGTGTATTTCCCAAATGCTTTAATTTTCCGATACCACTTAGTATAATTATGTTTTCCTTTTAATACATAAGCGTGGAAAATAATGTACATTGGGAAACAAACAACACAAGGGCTGTCATGAAAGCATAAAAGAGCAGCTGATAAGAAAAACAGCAATGCAACATTGTTTTTAGAAGCAATGGAACACAAGAAGAGCTGACATATTGTGATGCTAACAACTTTAATTAATGATGTATAGAAGGTCAAGTATAAATGAGAAAGAGAAGATCTGTCAGTAGACAACATGTGCTAGTTACTAAAATTAGAAAGTTTAGAAACGTGCGATAGAAAAGTGGAGAATCTGGATGAAATTTTTGATTGGAAATATATTCATTGAGGGTTTCCTTCTCTCCTGAACAGAAAAATGAGGCATATGTGTTAGAGATAACAAAAGGGAAATTTTGGCTATTGAGTCCAAATTACTGGTGTGAACTACGTGCCCACTTTATTTCTTCATAAAGCATGTATAAAAATCGTCCTTAGGGCAGAGCTCAGGGCATGTTTGTTTAACCTACCAGTTAGCTTGAATCAATAGCCAGTTGGGAGTTCCTTTTCAGTGGGGATTTAGCGGTCATGAAAGCGAATGGTCTGTTTCACAGCTGTTAATTCTCTTACTTTTGCAGATGTGCCTAATAAACTCCAACTGGGAACGATCTTCCTTAGTAGATACACTAGTGCTGTTCTTCAGTGCTGGAATTCCAAGTAATTTATCTGCAAAACACCTCCCTCCATGGCCCACACTTGAATATGCTAGCTCATCAGCCCCCTCTCCAGCATGGCAAAGAGACTTTTAATAGTGGAATGCACGGCAAGGCAGAAGACCACTTGCAGCAAAGCTTTCTATACCTGTGTGGGATTCTTCTTGCTTAACCTTAGCCATAACATGTGTGTAAATGAGTAAACTTGATTTCCTGTGTAAAATAGAGGTGTATTAACAAAGTGATTCACCCTCTCTTCAAATATGTGTTTTGTTGAAATTAATTGCTCTACGAAAGCAGAATTGTCCTGTGGTGATGTGCTTCACTGGAGATGTTCCATTTGGCTGTGCTGGAATTTGTCTTGTGTAATGTTTTTGCCATTTAAGCATTAGCTAGTGTCAGCTAATCATCTAGGCTTCTTGGATTGAGATGCACATCCAGTGTGCATGCTAAAGTCGATGTGTGTTAGAGGTAGCGTGAACCACCCCATGGCTTTTTCTTTTCCCATGTGCTACAGACATTAGTTACCAACACAGCTCAGCTGGACTTCAGACTCCTTCAGCTAAAACACAGCTGAGATGCAACTCGCTTACTTTTACCCATGTAAAACCTGAGTGCCTGGTTTAATTGAAGGCACAGTTTTCACTCAGCCTATCTTCACCACCCATTTTAGATAACTCCTGGTCACTTACCATTGAAAATACAACAGCAAACAGTCTTTTTTCCTGTGTTTCTCTGGGATAGAGGTGGTGACATTCAGAAAAGTCAAGGCAAAATATTTGCTGTTAAATTTCAAATTATCTTTTGTGTTAAGGTACTTCACTGATGGTTCTGACAGCATTTCCCATTACGATCTCCTATATTTACAGCTCTATCAACAATGAAAGAATGGAACTGTCCCTCTAGAGGGTGACACTTTTCCATGTGAGATAATTAAAGAGATCCCCATGGACAATGAAATTTCTTATTTTTAGGCACTGGTGGTTTGAGAAGACTTTTTTATATCCCTTCCATTCAAAAGAGGTTTTGTTTGTTTTACTGCATCACAAATGGCTGATCTGTAATGAATGCAGTAGTTTAATTTTCTTTCATTTTAATGAAAAACAGAAAAGATCCTTAAAAAACCCGGAGAACTTAGAAACTCTACTCAAAAGTGAAAGGCAGGCACCATCTCTGACATCATACCTCCCCCAAAGCAGTATAAGCACAGTCACTTACTGTCCCAGAGCACGTAAAATGCAGCAGGGACATTACAGAAGACAAAGGCACAACTGTTACCACAAAAAATACTTAGATTTGTAGCCAGTAATCTCTGGAGAAGAAGAAAATGTGAAAGTTCAAGTTTTACACAGTATAAAGATTGTAATCTGCTGCCATTCTTTGAATTGGAACAGTTTGATGGAACAGCTCCCAAACCTTTCCACTGGTTCCAGCACGCTCCTGAATTCTCTTCCAGTTGCAACTGCAGTCTTTTATTACCACTTCTGGTTTGCAATGAAACTTCTGTACTACTCACAACTCTTAACTGAGTTCTGATCCCTTGTTTATGAACTGTGCTCATGGTAGTTTTCATCCAGCATGATTTTTGACACGTATGGGTGGGCCATTCTGCTTTCCTCCTTTTATAATGATCACCGGGCTTTTAAGAAAGCAGAAAAAATGCATTAAAAATGACAGCACTTGCATGACAGCTTTGCCACTTGACACTCTAAGAAGGACAATTCACCTCTTTTGGTCCTCAAAGAGTCTGCCAAGTCCAAGCTGCCTCACAAAGTTCTACAGTGAACTTGGTCAGCACAGTTGAGGAAAAACGTCTGCACTGGAGTGACTTCTCTTTTCACTTTCTTTGTTACCATTCCCATATCTGTAGCTCTTTGACATGGCAAATCACTACGAAGAGAGAAGTGAAAGGTGTCTGTTGGTGGATAGCCCAGCATCAAACTAGATCAATTATCCATGTCCCCATCTGCTGTCTTGACTCACGCTTGTTCCGTGCCTGCTCCTGAAGCCAAGAATTGAACTGGGATCAGTGGGCTTCATGCACAGCAGCTGTAGCCAGTTTCTCCAATGCTACACATTGTCTGGAGAACTTCTTATAGGAGGTGGAAAATGGAAGCATTGTCAGTGCCTTTCTTACAGGAGCTAGGCCTCATCTCTTTAAACTTAATGCTGTCCAAGAGATCACTACAGACTAGTTGGAATCACAGAACAGCAGGTATTGGAAGAGACCTCTGGAGACCACCTAGTCCAACCCTCCTGCCAGAGCAGGATCACCTAGAGCAGGCTGCATAGGACAGTGTCCTGGAGTCATGAATGTCTCCAGAGTTAGAGACTCCACAGCTGCTCTGGGTAGCCTGTCCCAGTGCTCTGCCACCCTTACAGTACAGAAGTTTGTCCTCATGTGTAGGTGGAACTTCCCATCTCCAAGTTTGTGCCTAATATTCAAGTTTGAGTCCATTTAATGCACAAGGTTAGAGTTGGTGCCAGAAAAGAGAGCTCTAATCCTTCCAGACTCGTAATGGGACAGAAAGTGCCCTGCCTGGTAGAAGGAACTGATGTGCTGAATAGCTTCTTCATTAGGTTAAAATCTGACACTAATCACAGAGTCGCAGCATGTTAGAAGTTGGAAGGGAGATCACAGCAAGATCACTTAGACTAAATCACACAGGAACGCATCCAGGTGGATTTTGATCTGAGACTGATAAAAAACCTAAAGGGAGACTAATGAAAGTCTGCTACAAAACTGATCCTGTACCTATCAGGATACCAAAACTTTAGGTTTGCAGTATCAGGCTGTTAACTACAGGGTAAACTGAATAAAGTGAGAAGAAAATCTTTACACAAATTCGTATGAAAACAGAGTCTGTAAGATTTGGTCTACAAGCCAATCACAAAATATAAACCATTTTTATTGTCATAACTTTCTTTGTGGCCCTCAGTTACACCCTTTGGAAAGTCCTGTTTGCACATGTGGCAATAGGATTCACAACCTGTGTTTTTTCTTTCCAGAAGTTTCTCATTTTAAGGGCTGCATGAAAGTTTTTCCACAGCAACTCCAGAGTTCCCAGTCCCTTCCAGCCCAACTCCAAATGGAGTTGCATCAACTGAAATTCCTCAGTGTGGGGGGTGCCACTAGAACTCGTGCTCCTGAGGGCTATATAACAAGCTTAAGTTGGAGCCCAGGAGTGGAGATGGGACTATGCTGTGAGTGCTACCAATTCTCTTTGCACTTCTGATTCAGGCATGGAGAAATCTGCATCAAGATGTGTGAGATGTACTTTTAAAGTCTAAAGCACACCATAAGGTACTGATAAGCATCATCTTCCTTGATAGGAGATGAAGCTGGAGCCCAAGGAGCTGCAGGTTCCATTTATAGCCATAAAAGCCCCGATAACCTGCATTTCTATCCATCCTTGCTTATCTGTTTCTCACCAGGTGAAGACTACCATGACAAATACATATTTCATGAGAAGCCAAACTGCTGGAGAGCACCTTTCTATGGATTTGCATCTGGTGGGGTTGTCTGATGTCTGAGAGGAACTTTTCCTCCAAAGGAGCACTAACAGCCACTCTGCTTTTTGTGAAGCACTTGACAAAATTGTGTATCATTGAGACTGTTTCCCCTTTGCCAGATGCTGTGATTGCACTAGTCTCTTTTTCTTAGGAAATCAGACAAAAATAGCTCTACAGCTGACTCTGCTTTTTCAAGCAAATTATTCAGATATAAAAAAAGCAACAACAGCAACAAAAAATAAAATGCCGTAGCAGTTCCTTTACCCCCGGACTCTAGTTTGGCCCCATAAGAGGTGCCAAGATTTCTTTGTGTTACTGACAGCAGAATATGACTCTCATTGTTCATGCAGCTTTCTGAGGCATAAGTCAACCCTTGCTCCTGGTGTAAATCAGGAAAAATATTGAGCTTGGAGAAAGAAATTGACCCTGATCTTCTCTGCCTGTTTATTTCTCCTGTCAGGTCTGTTTACATTTTCCTCTTTGTTTAATAGTAGAAACTGGAGTGGGTGGAAGGGTAAAAAAAACCTCCAAAAAACCCAGCATGTTTGACTATACTTTTTCTAAAACAAAATTAATTGGGAAGGATTGGAGAAGCTCCCCTCTTCCGATGAGTCTCATCACTAATTTTTCCTCTGGGATGGCTGCATCTGGTTCAGCTTAGCTGTTTCTGTCTTCAGTATCGACCCTTCATCCAGTTTCACATGTCTGCTGGAACACTGCCTTTCCTCTCTTGCTTGCATCTTGCCATTTCTCTTTCTCCCACTACTCTTATTTCATTTTAGGCTTGCTTGCTTTATGGAAACCCCTGCAAATCCTTCCAAGATCTGTTGTCAGGAAGTATGCTAGCTACAGACATGTTGGCTTGATTTCTTTGGTGTTTTAATGCTACTTGCAGCACCTATGCTGCACAATCAAACCCTGACACTGATCAAAAGCAAAAAGCCAGTAGATGGCACCATTTATTATATTATGGAAGATTCATAAGACGGGTTTTCCCCCCCTTAAACCTGGCTGTCAGTAAAACATAACTCAACCCTCCATTTTTAGAGATGTTACTTACAAGCTTAGTAGAGACCTCACATTATATCCTTTCCCAGGGCTTCCCGGGAAGGATTCAGTGGCAATGCCTTAAATGGAAAAACATTTTAGAAACAATAATGGAACTAGAGGTCAATAGGATATAGCCCAGGGGAGCTCTCTTCTGTTTTGCTCTTAAAACATACCCTGTTGCTGCTTTACTTTCTTCATTCTATTAAATAACAGATTTGCTTTGAGGCACATCTCCAAACCCAATAACTTCAGAAAAGATTCTGGCAATGGCCAATTACAAACATGGTTTAGTTCTTCTGTAATAATGAATAGTACTGTTTTCTTATAACATACAGCAGCTGTTACCTAGGGCTGTCGGAGAGCTTCAGGACACTAATGAAGTGCTCCTCGCAACACCTCTGTCAGATAGGGAATATTAATTCCCCAGGAGTCCCGTTGACCTCAGTGGGTGCTTTCGTGGTTCTACATGTCTGAGCAAGAGATACTCATGCGAGTAAAGACTACAGAACCAGGAGTCAACAGCCTAATAGATTTTATACCATTTCAAGTGTTTATTTTTCCCGAAAGAATAAAAGAAAAAGAGGAAAGGAAGTAGTTTTGCCTTTCAGGAGTTAGCGGTTTTGGTAGGAGGTCAGACTGCTGGCTAGTAGGGTAGCTAAAAGTTTCCTATTGGTAGTACATACACTGTGCGTGCTTCAAAGACAGATTTAGTGGCTTTGCTACTAAAGGTTAAAAGCAGTTGCTCTTTCTAATCTCCTGCTGCACAGCCAGTGTAGTTTTAATACTGCATGCTGTAGAAAAGGAAAGAAATGCAGCGCTGAAACACTGAACGGGATGTATTTTTCCATCTTTATTTTAAGTTATGAAAACTGTCTGCAAAAAGCTGGTAAGTGTTTCCAGACAATGATAGTTTCCTGGCATCAAAAGATTTAGAAAATGAAATGAAATATCCAGCGGAACAAAAAAAAAAAAAACCACCAAGAGGAGAAGACAAAGGAGAACTACTTGGATTTTCTATATTTATCTGCGTGTTATGTGTATACGCTTCACTGGGCTGTCAATTTTAATTGGGCTGCAACCTACTGTAGTTGGGTTCACACTGGTTCAATTAAAAAATCCTGTTGTTACTTTTTTTTCCATATTGCCCATAAATAGGAGTATTGTAGGAGTAATAATGTTAACCCCAGTGTCCTGGCAGAGTGCCAGCTCAGGTAATTATATTCTGCCTATGAAAATTTCAGTCGCCATTTCAGCTGAATACATTAGTCTTTATTTCCCATTCCCGATCATCATGTTATATAGCACTGCTGTGTATTGCTAAAGAGCCACTCCAGATGTGGCTGCATTTTAGTGAGCGCTGAACTAAGTAGCAAACCAAAAAATTAAATAAATAACATAAACCCAGTCTTTCTCCTCCTGATAAAATTCTAGACTATTTATGACATCAGTCCAGCAATGCTGGGGGTGTGAGTTGCTTGAATTAAGGATTACTTGATGAAAGTATGCATGGAAAGTATGGATGGACTGTACAGGTAGTAAAAGGTTTGCGGAAATTTTGCATAGTGCTGTGGCCGCGGTGAAGAGCAGGGAAAGGGTTTTATAGTCTATAGCTATATAGTCCTATAGCTTAGGAAAAATAATCCTTTAACGGCCTGCCTAATAGGTTTGCACAAGGACTGCTCTTCACCTAAGGCGGAAAGAAGAGGCAGTTGCTGAAAAACAGGGCGACGGAGCCCTCAGAGAAGAATGAATGGCTGGAAATGGTAATTTTGTACATCATTCTCTGCATAGCTGTTGTTACGAACTGTTTAAAATAAAAGACAGGCACCCACTGCCCCACAAAAAAAAAAAAAAAAGAAAAGAAAAGAAATTAGGACTAGCCTACTGGAATGGGTTCTTCCAGAACGTTTACTTCTACCTGTTTTGAAAATTGCCGGTGGTGCTGTTGAAAAAAACCAGAGATTTGTCCACAAAATAATCAGTAGTAGCTTAAATCAACTGACATAAACATGAGAAAGGCTGAGCAACTCTGTGCTTTCAGTGTACCCCCTCCCTCCAAAAATGTGGCAATCATATCTGGAAAGCCCACGTATGAGCTAAAAGCAAGCATTATGTTTGCAAGCATATGGGTTGGCTTCTAAATGAAAATGAAGCTTGTGTTACAAAAGGAGTGGAACAGTGATGAAGTTCAACGGACATTCAGGAAATCAGCAGCAAAGACACAGCATAAAGGTCAAAACACCAATCTGCTCTTTCCAAACGTCTCTGAAGCTGGGGAGGTGTGTGCTGCCTCAAATGGCAGAGAGGTATCTAATTCCCACAGACTTTTGATGATGTTAATTTCGCACTTACCTGTCACTTGTGCCCTTGGGGATATCTCCAACTTGCAAATATTGTTAGCTTTTGCCTTTGTTAAGCTGGAAACTGAAAATGCATTTCAGAATTCGTCAATCCTCTGTTTAGCTCGTACTACCGGCACCACGTCTCTATCCGTGTTTGCTGAGCACAGGTAGAGTTGCCTTGTAAAATTCCCTCTTATTTTCTCCTGTGGGACTGTAAACATCTCATTTGGCAGACTATTCCTCATCTAAGTAAAAGCTGTTATTTTGATGAACCTGCTTGGTTTAATCAGAGTTTCAGTGGAACCAGCCACGTGGTGAAGAATCACCAACATGACCAAGAATGGAAGCCTTGGCCCAAATCTTCATCTTCTGACAACTGGTGGGCTTAAATCCCCCCCCCCCCAAAAAAAAAATTTCAGTTTTAGGGGGGGGAAACACAGTTGTTTTCATTTTCTGATGGTGACTGGATGACAAAAGACGAGCTTCAGGCTGGTGACAGTTCTCCGGGCTGACAGCATTAGTTTACGTATCCAATCTTACAGTAACAATGAGATCCGTTAGCATAGGGTATGCAGGGAGCTGTCAGGTCTGTAGCGATCCAATTAAGTTACATGGTTTCTAAAGCTAGATGATTCCAGGAAGCTTAAAGCAGAGTTAACACTGTGCTGGCTCAACGGCTGTGTCAATTATCTGGTTAGATGTGCTTGTAGCTCTGGCTGCTGAAGCATGGGGGATATTTGTTTTATTCCTTTTTTCCCTGGAGTGAGACCACAGTTAATTATTACCTAGCATTATTGTTATTTATTAAATGAGGATCCTTACATACATTTGAAAGAGATGGTCATGACACTTGGGACACACACACACACACAACACGGACTACAACAAAACCAACAGAATAAATAGATGGCTTGATACATTTTCCAGGCTTTTTACTGAAACAAAAGTCTTAAAGTTCCTTTACCATGGTGGAAGCAGTATTCATTTGTGTGGAGGTCACTGTTTGACCTTTGCTGTGGGAAGCCTATGTGATTCCTGTCAAAAAATCTTTTTCCTTCTAACCTTTAGCTTCAGACACCTGTCTGCATTTCTGTTTGTCCTATTCCCATTCTCTTTGTCTCTGAAACATGTGAGAGAAGAAAGGAAAGCAGCTCTATGGCACAGCCATCTTTTTTTTTTACACACCCTTTCTCTAGGTCAAATTAATCAAAAGCCCCATGTGAAGTCTCCTCTGAGCTCAGCCTCCATCCTTCCAAGGTGTCCAAGGGTTTGCAGTCAGGTAACCCTGCCATGCTCTTAGTGCAGGCTCTTCACAGGTACGCATACTTCACTCTTTGTTCAATAATTTGTACAAGGAGCTGCCTTGTATGCTGCATGGGAAACACAGGAAAGATTACCTTATTTCTTAGAACTCTGCTTCTTTTATAATCAGAGGTGCTGTCCAAACATCCGAGCTCCCCCTTGGCAAAAAAGCCTGAAGAAGGAGAAGGGACAACTCACTGTACTCTAACAGCAGCTAGGCTTCTTCATCTCGTCTGGAAATTAGAGTCGTTGTCCAGTCCTCGAAAAGTGCTCTGCTGCCAATTTGGAGAAGCAAAATTGCGTCTGTGACAAAATCGATGATAAAATTCATGTTGATCTCACTGGGACCAAGATTTCAGCCCAGATATAGATCCAAGAAATTACTAACTTGATCTCACCTGCCACTTCAGAGAAGGAAGCAGGAGAGCTGAGCTGTACAGGAGTGAAGACAGTGCAGCGTGCCTGGTGCTATGTTTCGAGAGAGAAGTGAATTGCAAGTATGGTGGAAAATTGACAAAATGAAGCCACAGATGTGTGGCTGCACATCCGCTTTGGTGGTTGCCAAGCCCAGCCCAGCTCTGCTGAGGTTCCTCAGAATTTCCACTGCCAGAGCTGATAGAACTGCTTAATTTTTAATAACATGTAACACAGAAAACATCTCACTCTTGTATGCCATATTGGACTCTGATAGGAAATGAAACGTTTGTGTTGACAGCTGAGTTGACATGAGTGTTCCCATCAGCTTGTTGTCTTGCAGAAAAGGTCCTGCTAAGTTCAGTGGCCGTCCAAGCCCGGCCTTCTGTGAAGACTACACCAGTACTGGTGCTGATATTTGGTTGTTATTTTTTGCAATGACTTTTAAAGAGTTGAATCATATAGATTGCTTCTTGCTCAAGTGCTCCATCCACCTTTTTGATATCAAGGTATTTACCAATACACATCAATACATCTCTTCCCAGCGTTCTGTGGGCAGGCCAGGAAAGCTGATCCATGAAGGCAGACACCTGCACATCTTCCAGTAGAGAAATTACATTCTCGGGTCAAATTCAAGTCCCCTGCTGTGCACTTGAGCACACCACCCTATGTAGAAGGCAAAGGCTGAGAAAGATGGGAACAAATATGCCCCATCCACAGTGACTGGCAAAACTCCCAAGAGAAAGCCATTTTTTAAACGCATAATTTCACCTTTTATCATGTTTCTAATCCCATTTTCTTCTCTTCTCTTTGTCTTGCTTTGTTGTTGTTTGTCTCTAGCATGCCTGTACTCGAGGCTTTATAATGCTTCATCTTAAGGGGGAACCTGAAGAGCGCATTTCCCCTGCTAACGAATAACCTCAATGTTTTTCATCACCGAAGCCAATCAGAGGCAGGAGATTACAGTCGACAGCGGACTGAGATTTGCATATTAACAGCGCAGTTATTGAAGAATAGCTGCCTCGTATTTAGACCAAACTGTGCCCTCCAATTCGCCTGTACCGGCTGCCAGCCAATGCAGATGAGGGATTCAAAGGTCGGATGTGTCTGGATTTTGTATTTTATTTGATTTTTTTCCTTTTAAGAGAGAACCACACAGCACTAATGTAAATCAGACAGAGAAACCCCTGTGCAGGGAGTCGCGGAAGCGGAGCCAACCTGCTCTGCTCTGGCTCTGTAGCGGCACGGCCACCGTGCCCTCTCGTTGGCTCCAACGAGTCTAGCCCTGCGTAATGTATCATATTGTGTATATTAATGTTTCGGCTTTACAGTTCTATTTCCATTAGGGGAAGATTGCCTGTGAGCCTCTTAGTGGATAAATAGGAATTTACAGCTTTCAAAAATTCTCTTAAAGCTTGCAGGATCCACAGAAGAAGGAATTACACATGACTATTTTTGAAGCTTTAAAAGGTCCAGAGGGCCTAATTGTGCTCTCAGATATGTCTGCGCAGCTCCAATTGAAGTCTTGGGATATAATGCATGCTTATGTGACAGCTAAAATGAGTCCTTTTTTAAATAACAATAATAAAAAAAATCCTTTAGTTATTAAAAAATTAGACTATAAAGTCTTTGGGGTCAAGCCAGCAACTTCCTGAGAACTATTCAGAACGTAACAAAGTGAGGTCTTGGCTTGAACCTGGCGCTGTACCGACCTAGAAATAGTAAACAAATGCTGAAAGTGTCAGTGTAAAAATCCCATTGTGGAAGCAACACCTCCTTCTGCAGATTTGTGCATGTGTGTTTGGGTGTGCACACTCATCCAGGCAGTTCTGTGGGAGAAAAGGAGGGGACAACCTTAAATGACCATAACGAAATAACCTTATGGAGTGTTTTCACACTTTGGACGGTTACCTTAAGCGAGACCAACACTGGCAGATGTATTTTCTTTTACCTCTGTTTTATATCAACCACGGCTTAGGCGACAGTCAAGAGGAGTGTGTTTAAAATGCCTCTGTTGTGTTTGTCGCTGTAGGTGTGTTTCTAAGACCCAACTGCTTAGAAGGAGACCAACCAACCAAATTTAACACAGATAAAGGCAACAAACTTAAGAAGTATATCTGGACACTGGAGTTTCTCTGTTTTTTTTTAACTAGCCCTTGCTTTCACAAGCTGATTTATACAACAGGTGAAGTATGAGCTGTGCGTGAACTTCCCTGCAAGTTTTCTGTGTGCTTTCTGAAAGGTGCTTAAGAATGAACAGGCCTAAGGCCTGCACTTTAAAAGATTGAAAAGGTGCATTTTACTGTAAATAATATAGAAGAAGATGCCCAAGTTATAATCTTACTCTCATCAGGGCTACCTCTAACAGAAATGCCTCCAGTAACTTTTCCTTTCTATAGCCATCTCTATCCCCGCTAAAAAGCAAAGAAAGAGCCAGTGAGGAAGTAAGTCATCCACATCTGTACAGTCGGGTGACGAGTGGGCCCTGCCACTCAGCAGAGGTTAACGCTTACCTAAGCCACTGCATTCATTGCTGTGCTTCACCCTCTGTGTATGTGTGTGTCCTTGTGTTGCTTGGAATAATTTGTGTCAGTATTATTTGTTGTCACTTCTCAAACTGAAGCTGTGACACTAACCCTGCCAGCCAAGGGAAAAAGGAAAAAAAACCCCAACTACACACAGAGGCAATGCAAGCCAGCATTGTTTAAATCAGATGAGCCAAGCGGTGTGGAAATTGCTTCTGTTGCATAAGTGTGCTTGCTGGTAAACCCAAACCGATGGGCTGGTGAGCACATATAATTAGCCTGATACCTGTGGATGGTAATTCAGCACCTCTTTGGTGAAAGAGGTGCTGGGGAAAAAGAGAGGCAGGTGATTTTTCCATCAGGTTTTCTTCCTACCACTAGAAATCATAGCTGCCGTGTGCAATATTTAATACCCCATGTTAGTTTTCACCTTTCAGCCACAGCCACTTTTCACTTACCAACTAATCGTCACCTGGAAGTGTGCTGAAATATATTATAAATGGGCATACAAAGGCTTTCTCTGGCACTAAATCACAACCATCTACGGAGGAAAGGGACTGCTTACAGCAGCCCTGCCTGGTAATTCAGGCCAGGAGAAGAGCAGGCTTTCCCCGTGCAGAGTTCAGATCAGTAAGCACCTTCCGCAGGAGTTGAGACACAGCCACAAAAGCCCTCATTGACTCTCTGCTCAGAGGAGGTGCTCGGCAGCATCTCTAGGAGCGGCGCTTGGCTTTGAGGAAGCACTTGTTGCCTCCAGCCCCAGCCCCCCTGGGCCCAGAGCCTTGTCCTGGGAAGAACTGTCCTTGGCCATCGTCCCCATGGCTCTGCAGAGAAAAGGGGAGGTCAGGTGCTCTTGGCTGCACTTGAGGGTTGTCTCCAGCCTGGGAGATGAATAAGCAAAAAAATGGGACCCTATGGCAAGGGTTTCCCCTAGGGGTGCTGGTTTTAAGCCACGCTAACTGGGAGGTGTGAGCCTCTACAGACAAAGGCATGCAGTTACTTCTCACGGGAAGATTTCCAGAGGAAGCACCCATCCCATTGGATGGGGTGTAGCTCCCAAAGCTGCCCAGAGTGCCTCGAACAGCGGCCGGGTGTGCCTGAGGGGAGGCCTCGGGGAAAACTCGTGGCAGGATGCGCTGCCAGAGCTGCCTGCTGCCCTCCCGGCTTCTAGGGCGTCCCCCCGGGCGCCGCCGCGGCTCCGCAGGGACCGCTGCCCGCCGCCCATTCCCCACCCCGCAAGCGGACCGGGGCGCGCTCCCCCGAGGCGGCAGCGGGGCTTCACCCCGCTTCTTGCGGCCAGGGCGCCCGCCCCCGGGACATCCTCGGCGGTGCCGCTGCCGCCGGGATGCCGTGACACCCCGCGGCCGCTCCCCAACGCCGGGCTGTGCGCTCCCCGCCCTCCTCACCGCCCCTCTCCCCCTTCCTCCTCCTCCTCCTCGGGGAGCCTTGCCTCCCCTGCACACCTGCCTTGCCATTTGTCGGCGGCTTTGCTAGGAGGGGAGAATTTTCCCTCGGTCCCTTGCAGCATCCCTCCCCGGCACACGCACACACACTCACTCACACACACACACGCATAGGCAGAGGCACCGCGCTGCCTGCGCATCGCCGGCCGCCGCCTCTCCGGCACTCCGCGCCGCCGGCCCCGCTCTCCCCGCCGCCGCGGGGCGTCCTCCGCCTGCTGCAGCGCCGCCAGACCCGGCAGCCGCCGAAGGAGGGAGCTGAGGGTGGGAGTGTGTGTGGGGGGGCGGCGGCAGCAGCTCCCGCTGCTCCGCGGCCCCGCACCGGCAGCCGGTAGGTACGGCGGTCCCGCGGAGGCAGCTCGCCCCGGGCGGCTCCCGGCGAGGGAGGCCGGGGAGGCGCTGCGGAGGGACGGGGCGGACAGGGAGGGAGGGAAGGAAGGAGGGCGGGAGGGAAGGACGGCAGGAGCAGGACGAGACGAGCTGCCCCGGCCCCGCCGCAGCCCCGTCGGTGGCGCCCGCCTCTCCCGGCTCCGGCTCGGATCCCCCGGCTCCGCGGGGCCGTGCGCCGCCCCCGCCTCTGCCCGCAGCACCCCCGGGCACTGGCTCTCCCCGGTGAGTCAGAAAGTTTGCTCTCCTGGGCGCCCGGTTTTTGTTGTTGTTTGGGGTCCGCCTGTTTAGGGTGGGTTTTTATTTTCCCATTCCCGCTGGCGGGGCGTTTATTTATTTATTTACAATCCCCCTTTTTATTTATTTATTTGTTTTTTTTAATTGCAGTTGCCGCTGCAGCGGCGGGAAGGAAGGATGGGGTTCCCGCGCCCGCCGCTGCCCCCGCTGGGGGGGGGGGGGGGGGGGGAACCCCGCCGCGCCGAGCAGCCCCCTCCCCCCTGCCCCCCCGGGGGGCACACGCGTGGGCTGGCGGGCAGCAGCACCTTGGGCAGCCGGGGTCGGATGCTTGCAAACCCTGCTTGCCCCCTTCTCCCCCCGCCCCGAGAGTTAGGTAGCTGGAGCTGCGAGGGCCCCGGCAGCCCCCCTGCAGTTTGCAGAACAGTTTTTGGCAGCAGCTCGGGAGGTGACTGTCCCATCCCTCTCCTCTTCTTTCTCCCCCTTCCTTGAGTGAGTGCTTTAAAACAGGTTTCAGGGAAAGCTGTAGGTGACAGCATCTCGGCGTGCCCCCGGTGAGGGACAGGGAAACCGCCGGACACCCTCTTTGTAACTAGAGACGTTATTGTAGTGGGTTCCCAGCTGGGGTACAGCCGCATCCCACCCTGGCGAGGAGTGGGATTGGTTGGGGGTCGTGTCCATCTCTCCTTGCTTTGATCTAATCGCTACAAGTAGCTTGCTGTTGTCTGGGGTAGGGAAAAAAGCTCTCCTGCGTTTTTGCTCTCTTGTTCTTTAATTCTAAATGTGGTTTTGGTGAGCGCTCCTGGCTTCTGTGGGGGAGGTTAGAGGTTGAATAAATCTAACTCTGGGCAGGAGAAGCAAGAAGCTCAGATCATACCCTGCGAACTGTGTATTTTCTGTCTTGTGTGTTGGGTTGGCTTGGTATTTTTTCTTTTTAAACCACTGGAAGTTCTTCTGTAATATGTCAAAAGCTTTGATGTTTTTTGCAAGGTGCCTCATTCTTTTTTTTTTTTTTTTCCCCTCAAATTTTTAATGGACTGATAAAATGCATGGACGTTAATAAATAAGTTGAAAAGGACTTTGAAATAGTGCATGTTGAGCATGGTGTGAAATTGTAGATGCACATAAAAGAGTAATAACTGCTCTGCAGGTTTTATTGAAAACCTTTCTCTCCGTGGCTTTGTGCCGAAGTCTCTTCATCTGACTCTCAGCTTTTAAGTATGATTGTTTTTTGCTGTTGAGGTCTCCTGTCGCGTTGTGGGGATGCCTTGACAGGCACCCGCCTTTGCCTGGTTGTAACAGTCTTTTAATCTCTCACTTTACAAAGACTTTGCCACCACAAAAATACATGAAATTTGCTACTGCAGCTTTCAATTTTAGGTCTTTTTTCTTGATGCCTTTATTTATTTATTTATTCACCTTACAACTGAGGGCGGGGGGGGGAGGGGGAAGGAGAAGAGGGGAATTGTCTTCCATCTCTCCAAATATGTTTAAAAAAATACTAACAAAAAAAAAAAGAAAGAAAGAAAATAAATGATTACATAAAGAAACGAAGGCACTGAAACAACCCTGAGCTGAGTTCCAAGAACAGAAATGACTCCGGCATGTGTGCTCGCCCGCACCAGGCGTTCTGCAGCATGTGGTATTTACAGAACTTGCCGCGTACGGTAGCTCTCGAGTAGTAAAGGGAACGTTTTGTATCCTCGGAAGCAAGAGAGTCTTTGACAAGTCGGCAAAACTATAGGTACAGTCGAGGAACGCCGATGCCCGTGTGAGCGCGTGCGCCAGTAAATACCACCCAACTGCTTAAGTTCATTTTTCCTCAGGATAGTTTGTCTTCCTCGACATGGAATGTACACATCCTTTTCCCTAAATTTTGAAGTGTTTTTTTTTTTTTTCCCCTTTCTTTTTTTTGGCTGTCCCTCCCTGTGTGCATGTGTTTTAATGTTAGTCTTAATCTCTGTGTAAAATATAATCCGGTAATAGATTTAGAAGCCTCGATTGCCAGGCAAACCAGGCAATAGATCATGAAATCAGACAATAGTATTTTGTTTCCTAGCAACCCCCTACTGCGAACAGAAAACAAAACGATGGTGGATGCTTCCACATCATGATAACTGCACGTCGAAACACATACCTCCCCCCCCCACCCCCTGCAAAGTAGTAGGTACAGAACTACTAATTGCGTGGTGAGATTTGCTCCTGTTTGTTTCAGCAGCTTTCTTAGTATTTTCCTTTTGTGAGAAAGGGATTTGCTGGGGTAAGTGCAGTTAAATGGTTAAAAATTTCACTCTCCTCTCTTGGATTATTAACAATGTCTGGTAGAACGTAGAGGGCACAGAATTAAGTAGTAACTGGGGAATTTTTGCCAATAAGAGTGATTTGGAATACCCTGTTCCTATTGATGGAGAATATATAAATCTATGCCATTACGGACCCTTGAAAATCAGATTTGTCATCTCCTGTATTCACTGTGTAACATCTTTTTGGGACTTTGTCTTGTTAGCCATCCTTCAGCTTTGTGTTTTAAAACTACGTTTGTTAGTTTGTAGGGGGGGAAGAAAAAAGAAATAAACCCTTTGCCGCTCAGAGGAATGGGATATAAAATCCCAAGTGCTGCTTTGCTGTGTTTACGTTTTTGGCACCCGGTTCGCCCCTTCAGAAGAGCCGGAGCGATCGCAGTGCAGCAGGATGGGGTCCTGTGCTGCGATCTCTCTAAAAGTGCTTTTGATAATGCAGTAATTCCCTTCGTTAAAGTGTCTGAGCACTGAAATGGCATCTCGACCCTGGACCAATCTCGGATGCACTTTGTGCACTGCCATCTATCTGGGAAAATCCATTAGTGCAAGCCGTGGATCTAACCTGCTCTGGGTGTTTGCTGCTTGGCGTGTTCCGGGGGGCATTGGTGGCGTTGGTGCTTCCACGGCTGCTGACCTGTAGTAGGGAAAGGATGTGAGTAGGCACACATGAGTAGTTGCATGGACGGTGTGGCAGAGGAGTTCTTGTGCTGTTCGCCGCCTCCTTTCTCCCATAAAGGACAGAAAGGTGGGGAAAAAGTTGTTGGCAGAGTTTTTACCTACACGCCGTCGCTGCGTGTTGGCGTTTACAGCGGTTGTGCTGGAAGTAAACACACTGGTGGTGAGCCAGCAAACCTGCAATGGTGAAGGTATTATTTCCATCTGGGAAAGTAGGAAATCACGAGGTAAATTTGCTGTGGGGAAGCCAGCAATCTTCATCATCTGTGTGTTATTACATGGCGGTATTTGTGCCAGGCACGGGAACGGCGTTCTCTGAGGGACTTTGGGGTTCACAACATTATTGAACGGATCCAGTACACAGTCACCTACTATTTATTTATATCGTCTATAGGTATTTTTTCTGTTTTATCTCAGGTGCTGAGGTACCAAAGTGTTACGACAGGTGCCGCTTCAACAAAAAAGATGGAAGCAGAATGGTCAGAGAATATTGCCACCCTGATAAAGATCAGTGAGCAGTTACTTCCTTGTCTATATTTGAAATCAGGCATTTTAGTGCCATAGCATGTGCGGATGGTTTAGTTTAGAACATGTTAATTGAATTTTGGAAGGCTTTATGGGTTGAGAGGAAGTAGTCATTTTCCAATTTTTCTTCTCCGTTTCTTTCTCAGATGGCACTCCTCCCAAACCTCAAATCTTACAATTAGGTAGTCCGCAGATTAAGCTCGATATGGCTGCTGCCTAATTGCAGTCCCCACTTAGCCTGCTCCTGTGTTTACCAGGCAGCAGAATGAAGGAAAGTGAAGGAAACGAAAAGTACAAAGAAAAAAACAAGGAGGGGAGAAAGGTCACAAAGTATTCTATGTGGAGACAATGGGAGACATTTGGAAGTGATTTTAAATACTCCCTGCAAAACTCCCCTTATGCCAGCTACATTTGTTGCTGATGATGAATGTAAAATCTTACATCTGCTGTCATGTGGGTTGGCAGCTGATGGAAATAGGCAGCCCATGACCTAAACCAAAGGCTGGTGTCTTTTCCCCTCCGAAGGTCCATCTTTTTGTGGAACAATGAGTTAAGTCCATCGCATTTAACAGGCATATGGTGGGTGTGAATTAAGAAACGGGCAGCTTTGTCCTCTTTGTTTAACAGCACAGGGATGGTAGTGGCCAGTGAGCTGATGAAGAAAGTGCTGAGTATCTTACCAAGATCCACCTCATTTCACACATTTTTCACAGGGCTTTTTATTCCAGGAGGGAACCACAGTAACAAAACTGTAGAGTCACTTACTGCGTGTTTAAATCCTATAGACTGAATGATTACTGTACTGTTGCATATTTACTTGGGTCTTTATTTCCCATTGTTATTTTAAGAAAGGAACAAAAGCATGATGTCAGCTTTGGACTCTCTTGAAGCTTCATTTTAAAATCCTGTAACATAAAAGCATTGAGCTGTCAATCCTTGCCAAATATGGAAAATAAACCACCCAAGTGATTACAGAAACTGAAGATTTGGTTCAGCAAAACACTGACTTGCATGCCTAACTTTTTTTTTCCCTTTCCTCTTTCAATGTATGCTTAAGCTCATCTCTGCTTGCCGAGATCAACTGGATTTAAGCATGTGGTTAAAGTTAGGCATGTAATTAAATGCTTTGTTGAATAGGGACCTCGAGCAAAACCTATAACCTTTGAAACGAGCATCTTTGCTTTTGAGTAAACAGAACTTGAGGAGAATTCCTACAGGATAGTAGAGTGAAGGGAACAAATTTAGGAAAAAAGGCGAGTTTGCAGGGGTCTCCAATCAGGAATCCAGCGCTGCTGGAAGGGATCTAGAATTAAGACCCAGCAGGAATTAATATCCAAGTCGACAGTGTGACTTGATTACAGAACAGAATGGTTTGTGGTTGAGCAGACAAGAAAAAGGTACCACGTCCATGAACAAAGAGGTGGGATTCCCTTTTCATTCTGTTCTGCCACAAATGCATCCAAAAGCTCTGAATGTTGTATCAGCAGGAAGATGGTTACTATCTGAACAAAGCTTAGAGAAGTATTTGAGGGTTTGGAGGAACTAGATGGGGGGGAAAGTACTAAAAACCAGACATATTTCTTGGCTGGCACTGAGTATGAGCAGAGAGTTTAACTACATGTAGATATTTGAAATGTATTGTAGTCAAAGGAATCTGATGGTTTGGGTTTTTTTGTGTGTGCATTATTTGGGAGAATATTAAGGGTTAAATGGAGAAACTGAGGAAATAAAGGCTTGAGATGGGTTCTGGGCAAAAACTTAATGACAGAAAACTGTATTGAAGCCTGTATTAATCCAGGTATGGAGAGAGCCCCTACTCCGCTTCAGAGGTTGCCAAGTCACTAGCAAATGTACTGGAGGTGGCGATTTTGCATTGGAGTACAAGTTCTAACAGTCCTTTTTCATGTCTCTGTTTCCTGTAGTTTCAGCTGAAGGTTATAAGAGAAACTAGGCCAACCATCCTCGACTTATTTTTCTCAGACTGGAGTGTTCATACTTCGGCCAAGCAGTTCCCAGTGCCGAGACAGTTGGGTTTTATGCTTTTATAAAAGCATGACTCAGAGCAGGGTCATCGTATGGGCTCGGGCTGAGTCAGTGCTGGGGTGGTGGATGCGCAGCGATTGGCTACAGTAGATTTTTCACCAAACAGCTTCAGTTTGTTCATTTGTTGTTGGTTTATTTTTCCCTTTTGAAAACGGTGAGCATCCCGAGGCGGTGTAGGGAGGGCACAGAGGTGACAGCTTCTTGCTTATGGGCAGTTTCTGCAGCACTTAATTTGATCATCTAGGGAAGCTTACTACCATCAGGTAGCAATGATGGTTCCTTCCTGTCCTTCACACCAGATATCCTGGGCTCATAACAGCTGTCCCCTGTGATCTGGCTGTTCTGTGCAAGTCCTGATGACTGCTGCCATCAGTGGCGTGTTCTCTGAGACCTTTCCTAATCTGCTCATCTGGTTCCACTGGGAGACAACTCTGCCAGGGTGGATGCAGGCTCAAGGAGTAGTGGCAGTTTTCTTGAGGAACCCTTACCTGGAACCATGTTATTTCTCTGGTCCCTTGCAATTCATTTTCCTCCAAGTGAGTATTCGGGGGCAGGGGAGGGGAGGAAATAGTCGTGCAGACTGATATCATCAGGGAGTGTTTTCCAGCAGCCATGCCAATTGCAGAGGAGGAGATGGATTTCCCTCTGCCATGCTTTGTGGGTACCTGACAGCCAACTGTTTAAACAAGGTCTATTTTGGTAACCGTAAGGTAAAAAACAAGTGATTCAGAACAGCCCTTCCTTGCATCGTGATAATGATTAAGCCAGAGATTTTGCAGCCCTCACTGCTGGGGTAGAGCTGGTCAGTGAGACTAACCTTTGGTTTAAGCACTTGATAGTGCAAGAAACAGGTCTTTTCAAATTGTAGAAAACAGGTTTAGGTTTCCTCTAGGTTTTTTTTTTGTGGGCAGAATAAGACAGAAAATGTTGGTCTGTCTATTAAAAGTACAGGCCCAATACACCCCAGGTAACTGCTTAAAAACCAAATGTCCTGACAGGTAAGCCAGATTCAGCCCTCGCTGGAGGTTGTCTCTAAGAGTTGGTTGATAATGTTGGTGATAGAGGTCTGAGAAGAGGTGGAACGAAGCTGGAGGAAGGTGCTTTTTTTTTGTATGTGTGGAACGTAAGGATTAAAACTGAAGCTGTTGCCAGTGCATTGCTGATGTTAGAGGGACAGTTTGTTGATGGGTGGATAATTTGTTGGTGGATAAGGCAGATAAGAAGAACCTGTACAGCTGAGGGGATCAAGCCTAGTTGTTGCTGGTAATGAAATTGGGTGGATTGGTTCAGTTGTGTAAGTGTGTGTAAGATCAGCCTTGTTGGATGGAGTCCTTTAGAATGAAAGATACTGTGTAAATATAAGATTATTCTGTCAACTTTGCAGGGAGAAGCTAGGTCAACAACAATCTTATTTACAAATTCTTTCTGTTAATAGATTTTCAGATAGTTTTAGAGTTAAATGATGCTTTACAGCATTTTTAGACAGATACTTTTAACATGGTGTTAGCATTTAGCATGTGGGGTTTGGTATAATAGATCTCATCAATATGTGATAAGGAATGGTCCCTCCACGACCAGAGAGGGTAACATATCACAGATTAATAGCAGTTGGAAGGGACCTCTGGAGATCTAGACCAAGCTCCTTGCTAAAGCAGGATCACTTAGAGCAGGCTGCACAGGACAGCGTCCAAGTGTGTTTTGAATCTCTCCAGAGGAGACTCCACAGCCTCTCAGGCCAGTCTTTCCCAGTGCTCTGCCACCCTCATAATAAAGAAGTTCCTCCTCATGTTTAGGTGGAACTTCCTATATTGAATTTTGTGCCCATTGCCTCTTGTCCTGTCACTGGGCACCACTGAAGAAGACTGATTCCATCCTCCTGTCACCCACCCCTCAAGTATTTATAAGGATTGATAAGATCGCCCCTCGATCTTTAAGCTAACAAATCCTGAGTCCCTCAGCCTGTCTTCATAAGAGAGATGTTCTAGTCCCCCTCATCATCTTCATAGCCCTTTTTATACCCTCCCCAGTAGCTCCCTGTCCTTCTTGAACTGGGGAGTCCAGCACTGCACACAATATTCCAGGTGAGGCCTCACCAGTGCAGAGTAGAGAGGGAGAAGAACCTCCTGTGACCTGTTGGCCACACTTTTCTGTGCAACTATTTTGGGATGACAGGTTGGTTTTATGTAGATTTTAAAGAGGTCTGTTTCCTGAATACATTGTGGATGTAGCAGCTCTGTCTGGGGTACAGTACAGTGAGAATTTAACAGCATTTAGTACCCATGCTTGTTAGGAAGCATTTTGACAGGGAAGCAAAGAAGAAATTAAATAGAAGTAGCTGATAAGGGGGTGGGGTGAATTTAGGGAAGTGGAATGCAGTAACCAGAATGACAACATACTCTTAGAACGGGTGCTGGTACTCGTGCCCTCATGAGAAGAGCCAGAAGACTTTCAGCAATGACAAGTAAGTTTGTTTTGTCTGAAAGCAGCAGATTGCTTCCTAATATTTTGCTGGTCTGACATCCTGTGAAATTGTGTTACATCCTAATTCAGTGGCTCCTCTGCATAAAGAGTAAGGGCTTGCTGTTTTCTACTAAGTGAAGCAGTTGCCTCTCATTCTGCAGTGGCAGAGGCCTGTACTTTGGTGGCAAAGATCCATGGATTAATCTCTTCTGATGAGTTACGATGGGTACTGGCATTACTTCAGCACTGAGTCAGATGAAAGAGTTGCATTTGCCGAGTAAGTAATCCACTCAGTTTACTAAGAGTTTCCCTCGGAGGTGTGACCCTTGCATAGCAGTGAAATCTGCGGAGATCATAGCCCAGGGTAGTATGGTTGTCAATGCATCAAAATAGTGCATGTGTTTGTAGTCCTCTGCTAGCAGGTAAGGATAACAGGCACTTGGATGTAAACAAGTGCTCTGTGGATTTATGAGGCTCCAGGACGTGCAGTTTTTTGGGGGACGGTCGGGTTCTGGGACGGCTCTGGGTGGCACGGCCCGAGTTGTGGGTTCGGTGAGAAACTGCATTGTGTATCAACAGCTTCATATATTTTTTGCTCTAAAGTCCTGTTAGCATTGTTATATTTTATCTTTCTGCTATTTTAGTAAACTATCCTTATCCCATCCCATGGGCTTTTGGTTTCTTGGTTTTGGGGTTGTTATTTGCCCCTTCCTTTTCCCTTCCCTTGCCTCACCTACCCCCACACCCCCTACCCCCTCCCCCCACTTCTCCCCCTCCTCTTTTCCTTTAAAGAGCAGGCAGCTGCATGGATCTCGGCTCTCAGCCGGGGTAGAACCACGACAGTCTATTTTGGTGCTCTGTTCATGCCTCCTCATGCCGCTTGCTGCACACACACATCTGGTTTCCACCGTCTTTGCGCAGAGCACAGACGGAGTTGTTGGTGGCAGTTATTGGGACTTAGAGGTCCCAGGGAGTATGTTTGATTTAGACTTTTCTTTATGTTGCCTTTCCACTAGCTGGCCTAAAATGAGCATCTCTTAGCTTAATTTCATTTTAGCAAATGAGGACTGAGAGGGGATCTGATTAATGTTTATAAGTATCTGATGTGTGGTAGTCAGTGGGAAATGACCAACCTCTTTTCAGTGGTCTGTGAGGACAGGACAAGGGGCAATGGCTTCAAGTTGGAGCACAGGAGGTTCCGCACCAATATGCGGAAGAACTTCACGGTGAGGGTGACAGAACACTGGGACAGGCTGCCCAGGGGGGTTGTGGAGTCTCCTTCTTTGGAAATATTCAAGACTGGTCTGGATGCCTATCTGTGTGACCTGTCCTAGGGAACCTGCTTTGTCAGGGGGGTTGGACTCTATGATTTCTGGATCGGCTGAGGGAACTGGGAGTGTTTAGTCTGGAGAAGAGGAAGCTCAGGGGGAGACCTCTTAGCTCTCTATGACTACCTGGAAGGAGGTTGTGGTGAGCTGGGGGTCAGCCTTTTCTCACAAGTAACTAGAAGTAGGATGAGAGGGAATGGCTGCAAGTTGCGCCAGGGAAGGTTCAGGTTAGAAATTAGGAGAAATTTCGTCTCAGAAAGAGTGGTCATGCGTTGAAATGGTGGAGTCACCATCCCTCAGGGTGTTTAAGGAAAGGTTGGATGAGGTACTTGAGGACATGGTTTAGTGAGTAATATAGGTGGTAGGGGGACAGTTGGACTTAGATGATCTTTGAGGTCTTTTCCAATCTTAATGATTCTGTGATTCTACTCTATGGTTCTGTATCTTAACAGTATGAGGGAACACTGCTTATGCTCATGATTATTTTTTATTTTTTATCTTTCTTTCCAGCAACATAGCCTCCCATTCTGTATGGCCCAGCTAGCCATTACTGATGTATTTCATCGGCAGCTTGTGAGAGTGCACTGGCTTTCAGTGCCTAGACAGAGCTGGGCTAAACCTGAGCTGATTCACTCCAGGTGAAAGGCTCGGTGTCCTGTTGCTCAATCTACTTAGCTCTCCAGTTTCTTGCCAGCTCTGTAAAGTTAATGCTATTACAGAAAAACATGTGAAACCAGGTGCTGTGCGTCTATCATTAGTTGGGTTTTGCAGTTTTGTTTTTCATGATGCATCTGTTTAACTTTTGTATCATTTTGCAGAACAATACATGGTGTGTAACTGATATTGTTCCCTTTGCAAAATAGAAGGCAGCTCAAATTTCAGCCCAGGAAAGGAAACTCTTAGCTTTTTTTTAAGTAAAAGAGAAAGGCTGAAAAATCAGAATTCTTTTTAAGTTCCTTGGAAAATATTAAGGGAGATTATGTAACTGCATAAAGTCTCCATGGGGAGGAGAAAAGAGGAGGCTCTCTGATAACGAAAGAGCGGAGTAGCTGCTTAATGTAATCCCCTCTCCATGGACAGTGATGAGAAGGAAGAGAATGGAGAACGGTGCCGTCGGAGTGGGCTTCATTTGTTTGCATCTAGAAGGAGGCAGCTCGTCTTGCAGGGCAGCTTTGTGTAAGGCCAGCTTGCCAGCATCTCACCTAGGTTTACCTCTTCCATAACAACAGTTAACTCTGTTGGGTACTGTGTGCCACAAATAAAAGAGAAATGATGGAAGGAGTAATTTTCAGGCTCATCTTGCCCAAGAATAAAGAGAGTGGTGTGAAGCGAGTCGGTTGATCCACTGTCATGAAACTGTGCTTTTGTGCCTGAAGTACAAATGTTGGAGGAGTAGCTGGACAGAAACTACTAGTGAGTGGTCAGCTTGAAATCATGCAGAAAGTGTGTTTCGTTTGGTTCTTCGATGTCAGGCGGGCTGCCGGATGAAACAGTACTGAATTGAAAGCAGAAGATTGAGTTTGATAATCCTGAAGATGAGCTGCTTTGACAAGCCTGTCATCATTGAAATGTAGCTGTGATGATCACTGAAGTCACCATTGTAGTTATTTCAGTGGCACTTCAGTGCCGTTTCATTCTAGAGGAATCAGTTTGTCTTTGGTATTGGGGAGGACAAAGAGCAATAGTCGCTCCTACTTTAAACACCGGGAAAATGAAGACTTCAAGCTTGGTGAGAAACTCCCTTTCATGCTGACATTACTGTCAGCGTAACACAAACTGAGCAGTACAGGTCGAGATGTAAGCCTCTGTGTACTGATCCTTTCAAGACATTTAAATACACCAGTTCCCTGTTAAATGGATAAAGGAAAAGGGAAATGCTGAGCTAAAACCCCAGACTTGAAGCAAACAGCACTTCTGTTGATGCAGGGTGGTTCAGCGAATGTAAGAAATGTTTGGAGCGTGGCTACAGGCATCCATGCAAGGAGAAACACCGACCTTTGTAACGCTCTCAGCCATGTCTCTAAGGGATGCCGTGGGATGGTTGTACGACAAGGATGTGTTCTGTAAGCGCCTGAGGAGCAAGCGTAGCAGCAGCGGGAACAAAATGAGACGAGAACTTCTGAAGTAGGTTTGTCCTGATGCTGAGTTCACTCTTGGTGAGAGAGAACCATCCGTGTAATTAGGAGTTGGCTGTAGAAAGCTCATTTATGCTCCCTTTCTTCAGTTACTCTTGCACATCTTATCTTTATTTTTGCCTCTACTCTCCGGTCCTCAGTGATGCAAGGTTGTTTAAACCGAAATTGAACATGGCTGTTGTAAAAAGATTGTATACAGCAAGACACTCCCCGGAGAACTGTTAATCTTAGGAAGGCAACTAAAGATGGTTCCAGAAGGATTTTGACCAGCTACAGCCTGAATGACACCCCAGTTCAAGTTGAAACTTTCTTCCTCTTAACTTGCAAATAAACAACACCAAATATTTGAGGAAAAATATTGAAGGAGGTCTTGGCAGCTGGAGAAATTGAATGACAGACAATGTTTTGAATGGGGATGAAGAACAGTAAAGTCTGACATATGACAAAAAATGTCTGTACTGCCCACACTGAGTAAAGTAATAGGCTGAATATGTTGCAAAAAAAGCACAAGTTCAGGAGACTGTTTCTCATGGTAAGGACACAGAAAGGTCCTAAAATGGATTGTGTGAACATTGTGAGGCTTTTACCAGCTGAAGTCTTCAAGAGCATGGTAGACACATCTGTTTTGCCTTTAAAGGATGCAGCTGATCCCATTGTATAGATTTTTTTTTTCCGGCTCTATTTGCCTGTTATTCTCACCAAGCCTTACAGTGAGTGGGATGAAAGGAAGTGGGACAGTCAGAAGGAGCATGGTTTCACAATTTAAACTGAAATCCAGATAATCAGTCTGCTATCCCTGTTTGTGTCAGATCAGTGGAAAATGTGTCAGTCAAGTTATTGGAGACACTGGCAGCTGAGGACAGATGTTTCAGGCTTGATTTTCTTCCCTGCTCAGGTCAATGGGGAACATTTTCCCATGTTGCGCTGTTAGGCTTGAAATGTTTTGGTAGATGGACTTTTTTATGCATGATCCCTTCCGAACACAACTTGAGCTTCAGCCCTGGCTGGTACAGAGGCATCGTGAAGCTCAGGCAGAGAGAAAACTAATGCGTCTTCAAAAAAGTTATGTAGATATATCCCAAGTTGTTAAAGCACAACTCAGAACAGACAAAAGGGTGGTAGACCAGACTTGTGACTCAGCTGCAGCGTTTTTGTGTACTTTACTTACAGTTGCATGCTTTCAGTTTTGTACCTTGTTGGAGGAATAGTCATGTTACAAAGTGAATTCAGTAGTCTGTGGTTTGTGCTTTAGCTAGTAAAAAGCTTTATGGACTTCCTACAGTATTTCCAGTGGCTGTCTTTGGTCAGAGGAAGTCTGCCCGGGTTCTTGGAACCGCATCAGGGAGAAGACTGGGTATTTGTGCTCCAGTTTCTGCTTTTCTCCAGACATTCACTCCATAGCCAGTAGCAAAAGTAGCATGCAGACCAATAAAAATAACATAATTTTTCAGGAGTACCAGAATACGAGTTCTTTTGGCAGAGAATTTTGAACTCTACTAGGAAACAAATTGGCTCCTGTGCTTTGTGTGTTGCATCCTTTTCACATGAGTAATAAGTCAAATGTTCTTTTAAGATGTATGGGGCCCGATTCTGATCTCCAGCAATTTAAATTTTGAGTAATTCAAGAGATATTCCTGAGTTACACTACAATAACAGATTACAATCTGGTTCTTATTCTGTAAGAATTTAATATGGTTATAAAAAGGATATTCATCTTCATTTTCTAAATGTGTAGCAAGTTACCTAATTAATCCAATATTGTCTTCATTCTGGAGGAGGCTGTTTAACTCGCATTTCGTTGTCAAATACCATGCAGACAAGCTCATGCGGTGGTAACATTAACTAATGATTGAGTTATCCAGATATACAGTTCTATCATTAACTTGAATTACAGTGTAACTCCAATTGTTTTCAGCAGAGGAGGACCACGTTGCTGAAAGGAAGAAAGCACGCTATTTTTGCAGTCGCTATGCAATTAACTCATATAACCTCTGTGCTCGTCATGCTTTGTATAAGATCCAGGGTGACCAACTGTAGGTCACTTATATGAGAACAAAGACCCTGGGGCTGAGAGACAGTTTATTAAGATAATACTGTGGTGTGAAGATCAACTGTCACAGCAGTTGCCAATGAAAATGTGTCTCTATTTACTGTATGCTTGCAGTAAATAAGAGTTGCCTGAGTTGGGATGTTCTGAATACTAAAGGATGGGGAGAGAGCAACCTGGTCTAGTGAGGACATCCCTGCTTACTGCAGGGGGGTTGGACTAGATGCCCTTTAAAGGTCCTTTCCAACCTAACGCGTTCTATGATTCTGTGATTCTAACTGGATAAATGGTGGTGGTGTGAGTGTGGAGCCAACCTCACCTCAACTTTTCCATAGGTTCTCCTTTGGTGCTGGTTGTTCTGTGGATTTTTTCAAGCAAGGCTGAGTACCTACCATTTGAACCCCAGGATATTTATGGCTTTTTTCCTTTATTCTGCCACTTATTTTCATGAAAACGAAGGGACTCTGCCCTCTGTCAGTTGTGGTCGCACTTGACCAATGTCACCCAAAGTAAGTGAAGAGGAGGGAGGAAAACCAGAGGAAGATGGAGATAGGGCATCATCTGAGCTTTATTCTCAGGAAGTAGGGCTAAAAAATATTTTTCTTAGGCATTTCTCTTTTCAGATAAAACAAGGTTGAATTGAATTCTTTCATCCATGTCAAGGAGTACAAAGTGTATTGTCACTTGCCGGTGTCTCAGTGTATTTGTCATTGGGAAGCCCACAGCAATATGCTTTCCAAATAGTCTATGAAAAATTGGACATATAATCTGTTTAAAACAAAATATCTATTAAAGCAAAACAAATCTGCTATGGCTTGTGGACCGCTTGTTGCCCTTAGAGTGTGTACAATGGCAAAGCTGGCGCACTTCTACTGACCACAGTAAGAGAAACAAGTTCTTCCTCACAGTGCCTCTACACAGCTGTGTTAATTTTTCTTCTAAAAAAGCCTTTGATAACAGACAGCTGACTTTTGAAAGTGTCTGACTTCAGCTTTACAATTACACTGTATCTTTCTCTCAGGAGCACAAAGGAAACCCCGTGCTTAGGATTCACTTTTGCAGATCCTTCCCTCTTTTTCAAACATTCATCTGGAAAGACACCATTAGCTCTGAAATGCCCTCCCTGCCTTAGCAGCCTCGAAGAAGGGATGCGAACCCCAGCAATAGTAAATTCATTAATGAATTTGTACTGTCTATTGTTAATATTCATTATATTCTAATAAGCGGTTTGATTTTCGGGACCTTTCCTCCTCTCTCCCAACTGCAATGGCTGTTTGTTGGAACAGCAAAATATTCACTGGTGGAAAGTGGAACCCAAAGCTGTTTTCTTACCACACCTCTCTGGAAAGCATTTTGAAAATCCACTTTATTTATGATTCCTTTGCTAATTGCTTTATCAGCCCATTTTTTTTTTTTTCTGATAAATTAGTCATTGACAGTTGATAGAAAATTTATTAGTACTTTATAGCATAATAAAGGGTTTGATAACTCTGCTTAATGAAAGACCTCATGATTTCTGATGCTCTGTGGCAGTAGTATGTGCTGCCACATGTAGCAGCACCCTGATGTTTTTTTATCTTTTAATTCTCTTACTTAGCAAAGACCAGTCATCCTAAAAAATCCAGAGCTGATGCTGGGTTATGCTGTGTCTCAGGTGTTTAAGTGTAGAAAATCATTCAGGCATTGCTTCAGCTCTGCCTTAATCCCATGGGAACTGAGAAGTTCTGGCAAAAAAGTCCCACTGCTTGACAGAGACAGGGCTGAGCCCCGGAGCTATCCCCATAGAAGGAACCTTCCTTAGTCAGTGAAATGAATTTCACTGACTTTCCTTCCAGCTCTGGTTTCTAGAGTAATTTTTAAAATTATTATTATTATTAAGGAATGTAGAGCTGTGTTTGGTTGTATGTTTTTTATTTGGTGTAGCTAGTTTTTTGGGATGTTTGTAGGCTTGTTATTTTTCTTTAATCTTAAGCCATGCCTTCTGTGCATCTATCTCCCTAGCCCTTTTTGTTTTGCACTCTTGTTCCTTTCTTTTAACTCTCCTTTCTCCTTCTCTTTGTGTCTGTCTGTTCCATGTCCTTTTACCAATTTCCTCCATTTCCTTTATATTTCAGACTTTCTATTTTCTGTTTAATGTGCTGCCCTTTTTATTACTTTCCTTTTTGTTGCTGCCCTCACCCTTTCTATTTACTTTTCCCCTATTTTTTTAATATTATGAGGCTCTATCATCAATGCTCTAATTAATTTATTTCTACAGAGATAAAGCTGTAGACTTTTTTTATTACTATTTTTCTTTAATTTTATATTTGAAATTTGCCACCAGTGTTCTCTTTCTGGAATACCATGTCATCTACTCTATTTTTCTTGTTCAAAGGCTTAGGAACTTGATCTGTCTCAGGCTTGGGACTCAAGTAGGCTATCCTGTCACCCGAGTTCCCTGCTCTTAAAAACAATTTGTAAATAATAATCATAGAATCATAAAATGCCTTAGGTTGGAAGGGACTGTCCTGGTTCTGACAAAGCCAGAGTCAGCCTCCCCAAGCAACCAGCACAGGTGAGCTGAGTTACCTGTTTTCTTTTTCCACACCACCTGACATCACTCCCCCATAAAAGGGGCTGGATGGGGAGGGGCCTAGGCTGTGTGCTTCCAGGGTAGTCTGGGTGTGGCTGGGGTGGTCCTGCAGCACTCTGTGATTGTGATAAGGTACTCTGCATTATCACCGGGTGTGAGTGTAATTGGCTGTTACTGTTCTACTTTCATGGGTCTTTTGTTAGTAAACTGTCCTTATCCCAACTCACAGAGACTCTGTCTTTCTCCTCAGGGAGTCAGTGAGTAGTGTGCGGTGCTCAGCCACTCTTTGGGGCTGAACCACCACAGGGACCTTTAAAGACCATCTAGTTCAACCCTCTACAGTAAACAGGGACACGTTTAACTAGATCAGGTTGCTTAGAGCTTCATCAAGCCTGACCTTGAATGCCTCCAGGGATGGGGCCTTCACTACCTCTCTGGGCAACCTATTCCAGTGTCACACCAGCCTCATAGAGAAGAACTTCCTCCTAATGTCTAATCTAAACATCCCCTGGTCTAGTTTAAAACCATTGCCCCTTGTCCTGTTGCTATATACCCTTATAAACAGTCTTTCCTCAGCTTTCTTGTAGGTCCCTTCAATTTCTGGAATACTGCTATAAGGTGTCCCCTGAGCCTTGTCTTCTCCAGGCTGAACAAACCCAGCTGTCTCAGTCTGTCTTCATAGGAGAGGTCCTCCAGCCCTCTAATTATCCTTGTGGCCGTCCTCTGGATCTGCTCCAAGAGAGGGCTCCAGAGCTGGATGCAGTACTTCAGGTGGGGTATTACCAGACCAGAGGGGGAGAATCACCTCTCTGGGGGCAATAATCTTTATTTTGCTCCTTACATTATGTAAGATTGGTAGTGTGAGATGCTACCTGTCCCTAAAGTAATAGTTTTCTACAGTTGTCAGAATTTTCATGGTTTTCCTTGAAGAAAGGTGCTTGCTTTTACATAGGGATCCTTACTTTGAGATAGTGGTTCCCAAGAAAGGAATATTTGCACTGTAGCTTTCATGTGGGTAAGTCAATTTGAGAGATGTGGTTATGTATCATTGAGGTCCATAATCTTGAATGTTCAAAAAACACACTTGCATGTCTTTGGTATCAAAATCTGAGTGTGAAATAGGTAGTACTATTGGAAAGCTAAATGAGTGGTGAGTCAAAATAATTAAGGGAAAGTAAATAATCTCTAAGGTTCTCATTCCCCATGAAACTAATTTCATATCTTATCCTTCATGTATTTAAAAATAGTTCCCTGCTAATTCAAGATGCTTGTGTACTATGTGTGTGAAGAGCACTTCAGTTCTATTGAAAAGATGGCAGATTAGGGAGTTATTTTTCAATGGGCTAATTCTTTTTTTTTATTATTTTATTTTTTAATTTTAAGAGAGACATTCATTTGGGCAATGTGAGCAGATCTTCCTGGAAAAACAGCTTGATGTGAGTGTGAGAGAGTAGGTGATTATCCAGCAATTCTGTGATGGCTCATGACTGGGAAACCTTTGGTTTTGTCTTCAAAGGCATATGGCTGGCAGTACTTTCTCAATGAAGGTGGGCTTCTTTCCCAGTCTAGTAAGGCCTTAAATGTTCTGCCATACATGCTTTCCTGCTCTGCCTCTGAAGGTCCTGTGTCAGTGACTTGACTATGGAGTATGGACTATTGTTTTGTGGTTTTCTTCCCCCTTAAATTAATAAAATGTACATTGTAAGATGGATGAGGTGTATTAGAAGGGCTAAATTGCTCTGGACCTGCTGGTCTACCACAAGTGAGTCTGATGGTGGTCTCATGGGTAAGTGATGAGGTTGCTCTGTCAACTCCTTCAGTATCTTGAGTAGTTGTCTTAAGAGGAGGGCTAAGACGTGTTCATGACATGTCTTCTGACTCCTGTGCTGAAGAGAATAAATCTAATTTCTTTCTTTATTGCTTTGTACATCCTGCCCTTCAACTCCTGAGGTTTTTGGTTGCCAAAAGGTATACTGCAAATGTAGATTTCTTCTTCTTACTCATGGAAATGCAGGTAATGAAATGAGGTGGGAAGGCTAGAAAAGTGAAGGGACTCTGGTTCATAAACACGGTGTGTGTGGAGCATGATTCTGTGCTGAAATGCATGGAGGGGCTACACAAACTCACTCTGGGCGTGTACCTTAAGTGCTTGAATTCAGAGCTTACAGAACATATGTAGTGCAGGCCATTGGGCTCTGAATTGCCTGCTTTAGGTGTCTGAAGATCTGCTGAGTGTGCAGGAAACTTACAACAGCAAGTATAAGTCATGGCAAAGCTGTGTGTCTGAAGTAGACAGTGTAGATGTATCCCCTCTGCATCCGATGAGGATGCCGTGTGTAATTTACTAAATGGGGATGCTGACCTGTTTGGTAGTGAATTTGGACGAGATGAATATGGGGCTTTATTTCTAGACATTCAGCCTTTGAAGACAAGCTGGTAAAGCTGTTCTTTAATGTAAGTTAACAGAGGCTTTCTGGTTTATTGCCTGCAGATCCTCATGAAAGTTTAGAAGAACTGAAACTTAGTGCTTATGTCCTGCCGTCATCCTTGTGCTCCCTGAAATCAATGAGGAGTTCTGTGCAGAAAAAGTCAATGCTGGGCCAGAGCCCTGCAGATTCAGTGGAAGAAAAGAAAAGAAACCCACCAATCATGGGTGTAGGATTAAGCCTATTCAGGGTAAAAGGGAATTCTGTAACCTGTTATCTGCAGCAGGAAAGCTGTTTTTTATGAATCGATCAAAGAAAATGTTGAAAATAATTGGAAAAATGACTCGAGGGAGGGAAAAGCAGAGTTAAGGAATATTAGTAGGAGGCTGATATTGTTTGTGAAATCAGACTATTCTTCAAGCTTTCATATGCTGTATGTGGTGTATGGAAAAAAAAAACACTTTCTCTTTTACCTCCTGAGAGAAGGCATGATTTTATCTCAGTAATTGAAAATAATCTCTGAAGTTGCTCCTTAACAAAACTTACATGAACCCCTTTTAAATCAGTTGTTATCTTTCGGTGAATTTCTCAATAAATGCCTGGGCTTGGATGGCATGATCCTATATAGCGAATAAGGCTGCGCGCAGCCTGTGCGTGACTCAAAGCGCCGCATTTCTTGCCTAATTATGGTGGCATTTGGCAGTGGTGCTGCAGTTAAAGGTGCTTGTTGGCCTTTCTGTTATAAACTGTGTGTACTTGAATGGCTTAATTCATGCCAGCCAGAAGTTCAGCCAGCTATCTGCTTAGGCGTATTTTCCCCTTCATTAAAAATCCTTAAGTGAATAAACCGGGTTTGACTTCTGAATTTCCTTGTTCGTATCTGTTTGTCTACCAGTCTGTTTCTTACCTCCAAAAAAAGGAAAAAAAAAAAAGCTTTGCTTCTCCTTAATTTCCAAACTTTCTGTTGTGCAACATATGTGGTTACTGTTCGATTACTTGCATCACTCTCAGCAGTCTGGGCTGCTCAAAGAAAGCCATGCCTGTGAAAAGGGGGGAAGGAAACACAAGAGCATATGGAAATGTCTGTGTTGAGCAATCTGTGCGTGATGCTGTCTGCGAGCAAGGATGATTTCGGTCGCCTCAGTTACTGCAACTGGGTAATATTAATTTAGGTACTTCTCGCTTACTAGGGATGTTGCCAAGTCAATTCCTCACCGTTCCTTGAACACTGAGCAATCAATCCCTCTAGACGTCACTCAGTAGTCGTATTTGTCATGCTTGCATTAATGCACATACACTATTATGCTGTTTCCCACTGCAATATGACCAGTGCTAGATCTGGTTGTATTTATTCCATGTTTTTTGAAGGGAGAAGAAAAATCCAAATGGACTCAACTGGCCTAGTAAATGCTGCTAAACTGTTTGCTCCAGCAAAATGCAGAGCGAGTTTTACAGAAATACTGATAAAAGGGGGATTTTTTTTTTCAAAGCATCTCTTATTTGGAGGTATGTGTGTTGTGTTTTTGTTTTTGGTTTTTTGTTTTTTTTTTTTTTGCAAAGGGCTTCATTTGAAGTCTGTTGAACTTAATGAGAGTTTTCTGAGTGACCTTCTAATGTCTGTTTAAGGCTGTGAAGGCCCTCAAGTGGTAATGCTGAGAGGTGTAATTGGACCTGTAAATCTCAGTAGGTCATTAAGTCTAAATCCCAATAATGTTAAGACCAGGATGCACGTAACTGAAGCAAAGTGATGAGCATAGTAGGAAGATTTATGCATGCATTGTCATGCATTAGTTTGCACAGTACTAGAAATTATTTGTGGTTTTGGATTGGAAGCTTACTTTCTACCTTAACATCATCCACATGTATCACCTACATGTTTCTCGAGATTTATAAGTGAATCTTTTGGGGCTGCAGATTTTTTTGCATATGAGGAGGTCATAGAACATGACCTAGGAAATCTCTTTAAGATGATATAAACCTCTCAACTCTCATCATGTAACTGTCTAAAACCAGTTTTCAAAACACTGCTGCACCTAAAGCATTTGCTCCTAATAATGACAGCTCAAATTTTAAAGCACCTATGTAAGTTTTTCCTTTAGCATGTAGCTCTCATGCAGGTACATCCCAAATAGGGGTGCCTGCAGCAAGGTGTGCTGTGAATCCACCATCTCCTCATGTACTCTATGAGAACCGCCAGATAATGAAAGCCTTGATGTTATTGGCAGTGATGGGAAAGGCTTTTCAGTGTATTCCTTGGGGGAAGAAAAAAAAAAAAAAAAAAGCTTCACTTGGCTCCAGGAGAACATGTATCTTGCTTCCCCCAACTGGAAATTATGGTAATACATCTTTATTTTGTGGCTTGAGGTGGGATTGGTTCTTGCTATAGAAGTGTGTAAGCAAGGGGTCAAAAGCGAATCAGTGCAGCAGCCTGCCTTTTGCCCGATGTCATTTGACTGCCAGCTATGTTTCCAATCCATCTTAATGTCCCCTTTCCACTTTCACGTGGGACAAATTTTACCTTGCTTTGCTTCAGTCCTCTTCCAGGGATTGTTCAGAGAGATGATCTTTGTACTGTGCCCCCAAGGCAGATAACCCTAAAATGTATCCCAGTATAGATGGGAGGAAACAGTTAAGATCAGTAGGGGAAAAAAAAAGAAAACCACCCAAAGAATGAAAAAATCAGACTTTCAAAAATTCAACAAACCATTTATGTCAGAAATCCTGGGTACAGGTATTTTTTTTAATCCAAGGTGGTAAAGGAAATGTTTGGTATCTCATTGTATTCTGCTATTACAACACATCCAGGTTTCTGAAACATGAATTTGTCGTCGTATCTGCTTCCATTTATAACTGAAAAGAGAAATTATAAAAGCTTATTGCTTGGTCTCTGGCCTTTCTGTGCAAAGGAATGTGTGCTGCCTTACCTATTCTGAGAGACTTTATTAGGGGCTAGCCCTACGAGTGCTTGTTAGTGCTTAGCAGCATCAGGGGCTCGAGTGGAAGGAGAAGAGAAAAAGCAGGGTGTTTGTGTGTGTGTGTGCTTTCCTTCATTCTTCAGGCAAGGATTTGAATTTGTTCTGTAATATTCTGGGAAAGCGGTGACTTTGGCTACACCTCTATCTGTTTTTTGCTCAGTGGATGCCATAAAACCTTCTACTGTATTTGAAATAGTTCCATAATATTTTTTAAACTCTACCTGTAATCTCGTACTGGGGCCTCTAACAAACATTAGTATTCATACACAAAATAATACATGAGGTACACAACCTGCCTAAGCTAGAGCCTGGCCTGAGGGCTGTGTGAAAGGACATAAAGTAGGTTAACCAAACAGCTGAGAATTCCAATGGTAGGGAGATTTAGTTGTGTTTTGTCTGTCTCCTGGAACAAGAAATCAACAAAGTCAGGACCTGGGATGACAAGAAAAGATGTAGCAAGAACAACTTGCTGTGGCTGAACCATTGGGCTGCTCTTTGCAAAGAGTGAGCAAATTCAGAATAACCAAGGAGCTGCTTTAAGCCAAGCCTGTGCTCCTGGCAGAGGATAGGTCCCATGTGCTGGTAGAAATGATTGGTCTTTGAGGAACTCTCAGCCAGTCTGGTGGGGGTCACACCAAATATTCCCAAGTATAAAAGGTCCTAAAAAATATTCACTTTACATAGCTAAACAGAACAGATCTGTAGTTTTCAGGAATGGGTAGTACTTAATTTCATGCGATACACTCAAAAATAGCAGAAGGAACTGGAAGTTGGAACACAGTCAGGCTCTAAAATACGCAGCATTTTCCTTGCAAAGAAACTTGTGTGGGGATATTGAAGCTGTCTTGGTTTAGCTTTGCTATTTAGTTTATGAAACCTGTTTGGATGTTTTTGTTTTTCTGCTTATGCTGCATAACTTCATATATACATACATATATTTTCACTGCAGATATGGAAGTGTTGGAGTTAGTGTTGGAAAATGTTCTTATTTTTTCTACATTTGAGCTTCCATTTCAGAAATAACAAGATCAGGATAAGAACATTCGCAGGATCAACACACTCCTCTGGGCTGTCATTACAATGACAGAAAAGAGATGTATAGTGAAACTTCACTTCTATGTGCTGTATGTGGTGTCATTCCCTTAAATGATATGAATGGGAGAATTATCCCCGTGGATGTCTGTTATGATCCTTCTCTCTGGAAAGGTCGTTGATAATTGCTGTTTGTCATTTTGGAGAGGATTTGTTCAAATATATCTTGAGTATTCATTTTCCATAGATTTATGTCTAGGGGACTTAAAAGTGACAACAAAAGGAGTGCATAGTAGAAAATAACAGTTTACACAAAAGCAATTTTCAGTGTTTTATAAGTAAAGGAAGGAAGGAAGAGGGAAGATTCTTTTCTCTTCATGCTTTTCCCAACTTCAGCTCTTTAATTCATGCCTCAAACCCTCAATTTCTGCCCCTCTGTTTGCCCCAGTCCGGGTTACGGATAAGAGGACCTTTCACTTGGTGAAAGTTGGGGAGGGCTTGATAGCATCCATAAGAATTTTGAAGTCCAAGTATTTTTCTTACCGTGCAGTATTCTGTTTTTTTTTCATGTTCAAATTTTTTGTTGTCAATTTTTAGGTGTTTTGACTGAATTATCAATGTTCTTTACATCAAAAACATTGCTATTTGTTTTTACAAACCCTTAGAAAAATACATCCAAAGGGAGGAAAGAAATGTATAGTTTGCATCTTCAGACTGCTGCTATGTTGTGATAAGAGTATCCTGACTGAGGTTTGATTTGCAGTCTCATTTGTTTGGCTGCACAAACTTGTATGTCATATACATGTCACGGAAGGTTATTATGCCTCAGTGCAGGGAAATTTCTCCCAGAAAAAGGTGTAGAACTTACGCTGGCACCTGACAGAAATTTTAGTCCAGTTTAGACCTAAGAGATAAAAACCAAACCAAACCAAAACATGTCATGAGCAACAGCATTCTTGGCTTAATTTTATATTCCATTGTACTTCTGTATAATGCCATTAGGCTTGTATGCAGGAAGTTTGACAATGGAATTGGATCTCTTAGTTTAGGAGGATTTAGAAAGAACTGGAGGAAGGACAGGCTCTGGTTGGGTTTGATTTCATCTAGTCCAACCCCCCTGCCAGAGCAGGATCATGTAGAGCAGGCTGCACAGAACAGTGTCCAGGCGGGTTTTGAATGTCTCCAGAGAAGGAGACTCCACAACTTCTCTGGGCAGCCTGTCCCAGTGCTCTGTCACCCTCACAGTAAAAAAGTTCCTCCTCATGTTTAGTTGGAACTTTACATATTCAGGTTTATGCCCACTGCCTCTTGTCCTGACACTGGGCACCACTGCAAAAAAGACTGACTCCATCAGAGTTGCTGGTTTCTGGATTCACTGACAGACTTGCCTGTTTTTTCAAAAACTTATTGAGAAAGAGTTTGTTTGGAAACTGTTGTATTTATGGAATCTCAGCATCCAGTTTATGATTTCTGGTTCAGTTGCTTTATCATGGGATGTCTCAGGGCAATAAGCTGTTGGAGCCGGGAGCAGGAGCAGCAGATGACCATTAGCCTTAATGGTGCCCATTGAAGTGGGAACAACTGGTGCTGGAGTCTTAGGAAGAGAGGTTTCAGCCAAGCTACTCTGCAGGGAAAACAGTGGGAACATTCAGTATTTTTCAAGAAGCAAAGCAAAGTAAGTTTATAAGTAAGACCCTGGGGAACGTGCTGAGCTTCAGGAAGTTTAGGCTGACTTCTGTAGGAAAGAAGTTTGCTTTGCTTGACTGTCTGGCCTAGGAGGAAGAAAATACCCCATCCAGGTGACAGGGTGACATGATGTGGTTCAGCAGAGGAGTCATATGTGGGGAGAAAATGATCTGATGTTCCTGCTGGGTTTCTGGGTTTAGCGTAAACTTACTTCAGGAAATGGAAGCAGAGAAATACAAGGCTAGGTAAGGTAAAACTGATTGTGTTAGCTCTGAACCATAAATCCTGAGTGCCTATAAGAACCTACTCCTGGGAAAGACTACGATTTAGATCACACGGGGTCTTTAGTATCTTTGCACGCCAGAGCTTATTGAATATGTGTGAAAATGCACTGTTCAGAACAATCGTCTCAGAACAAGGTAGGGAATTTTTACTGCAGATTCTGTCTTTAATGACACAGGTTGAGACCCTGTGATTGTATTGCCTAGTCCTGAATACCTTCTTTACCAAGAATTAGGATAAGCGCTTTCTTTATGGATAACCCAAAGCTATTCTTCTGAGAACCAGATAGAAGGATATCTGTGTTTGTCATATACCAAATGTAAATCTGAAACAAATGGTCTGCAGACCCTGCTGTGGTTCAGATATCTGGAATCCTTTCTCAAATGTGCATTTTTCAACAAGTTGGGCTTCCTTAGTGTAAAACCCATCAATCATCTTCTTGTATATCTGCAGCGTGTGGCAGAGCCAACAGGGCATGAGAATCTAGACTGCCATTTTTTTGAAACTAGAGGAAGTAGCAAAGGAACAGATGACACAGAATCACTAGGTTGGAAAAGACCTTTGTGATCATCAAGTCCAACAGTACCTGTCCTCTACTATATCATGCTAAATCATATGCCTAAGCACCTCATCTACCCATCTTTTAAATATATCCAGGAATGGTGACTCAACCTCCTCCCTGGACAGCCGGTTCCAATGCCAGATAGCCCTTTCAGTGAAGAACTTTTCCCTAATTTTTAATCTGAACCTGCCCTGACGCAGCTTGAGGCTGCTCCCCCTTGTCCTATCACCTGTCGCTTGGGTGAAGAGACCAACATCCATCTCTCTACAACCTCCTTCCAGGTAATTGTAGGCAGCAATAAGGTCATTGCAGCCTTTGTATTTTTTTTTTCCTATTTGTCATATGTGGCAGTTTCTAAAATGTCTAGTAAACTACATGAGCATGCATCCTAGATGGTGTTGATGTCTTTGATGGTGAGAAAATGAGAAGGTAGTTTGGATCTTGAGATGGAGTAGCCTGAATTCATGCTGGATAACTTTTAAAGCGTTTAATAGAGCTGTCTGTTCTAGAAACATAAACGACCCAAGTTTCCTTTGAATGAAGAGAAGCAGATACTTTATAGGTCTATATCTGCAGGTATAGATCTTGGTTTTTGCATGGCTGAGACCTTCTGAAGAAACCTGTTCCTCTGCATTGACTGGACAAAGAGTCTAGGGTGGATGCATTCTCAGCTCGGGTCCTCCAGCTGGGAACAGAAATTAAGTGCAATTTCTCTTTGGTACTGTGAGAGGGGTGAACAGCAGCTTCTTTGCAACCTTTCTTCACCAACTACATACTGTCATGCAGTAATTCAAAAATGGATGGGCTACCTATACAACTGAGGTAGCTAATGATCAGCCTTCCGCTGTATGACAGATGGGTGGGGGTCTAGAAGAAATGCTGACTCTCCAGGTCCTATTGTATGCAAAAGCAAGAAAGAAAAGGGAGTGTCTGTAACTAATTCATGCTTTCTGACAGTCTTCCAAGGTACAGAACAGACTGCTGAGACCAAGCAGTGAAGTGACTACTTACCTGTGAATTTCCTAGGTGACTTTAGAGATTGAATTTAAGGGTTGAAGAACAATATGGTTTTTGTCAGGTGCTTTAGGTCTGCCCAACTCCATTGGAAGAGATGATGACTCCATTTTTAAGAAGGGGAAGGAAGGACATATCACTGACTTGTACCAGTCTAGGAAGGTAACTTATCCTTTGAGTGCAAAGCTGCACTGTAGAAGGAATACATGAAAAAAGGGGGTAGACACATCTTCCTGGGTATCCAGTTAAGAATTTGAGTATAACTTCACAGAGGGATTACTACTTTACATATATTTCATATCACAGCAAATTGGAGTTGTTTAAAAGAAGCTCATTAGCAACTTTATTATAAGTTAAGCAAATTACACTTTTGATCATTTAACTAATAATATCTTATTGAAGAACATTATTCACTAAATCTAAATGCACTGGGCAGTACTCATGTATGATTAACAATTAATTCATCTCATCACTGCATAAAGCCCAGGATAAGCATTACTTCAGCGTGTGAAGTTTGCTGAGCATAATGCTATCAGTGTGTGATCACACCTTCCATGCCTCTCACCTATCTTTTGTATTCCTCCTAAGGGATGTCAGGTATGGGTAGTGGAAATTGCTTAAGTATAAGTTAGTAACGTTGGTGGGGCCCAGTGTCTCCAGAGGACCTTCCTGAGGCAGACTCCGAGCAGCCCCTCCAGCTGGGAACAGGACTTAAGTGCAACTTCAGACTCTCTGCTGACTCTTTCCTCTGAAGTGTCTGGCCTCCTTTGCATTTGCTAGCAGGCATTAAATCAACTCAAGGTTATTTTTGAGTAATTTAGAGTTCATCATTAGAGAAAATCATAAGGAAAATAATTTGGTCAGAAAACAAACTCTCCTGGCCCAGAAGTCTTTGATGAATGTAGGCAGCTAGGAGGTAGGTATAGGTTCAACTATCTTAATTTAATGTGCAGAAAATTGCCTCTGGGATACATCTTGCACTGACATTTAGGAATGACTTCAAAGGCCATTCTCACGTAATTAGAGCCAAGTCAGCACTTTTTCTATTATGCATTTTGTATCTGATAGGAGTTTCTGCTGCCCTAGTCACAGGCAGAGCCAGGACCTTCCTGAAAATTTGGTTTGTCTTTTCAGCTGGGCTGGGAGAAATGTCAAAGTTTGAAAGAGGTCGTGTGGGGATGAGGCTGCCCAGCCTGCCCTGAGTGCAGGGCTAGCTCCTTAGGTGAGATCAAGGGCCTGGGAGGGAAGGGCTGGGGGACAGAGGTGCCCTGAGGTCAGGAAGCCACTGGGATCTGGCTTGGACTGTGCCTGAGGATGTAACATCTAAAAAAGGAGTGCCCTCTTAATGTCAAATAAACAAATTATGCTTTAACTGCTTTATCTGTGTGTTTTCCTTTTTTGCTTTGTTTCTGGCAGTGGGATGTTGGTCTAGTCCTGCACTGCAGTTCTGGTGCCTTATTACATGCAGAATTGGAAAATCTCTTTAAGAATTAAGAAATTAAATATCAAGCTGTGTTCCAAACTGAAATGAATTTAAGCAAGCGTCTCCCTGTAAATCTCTCTGTAAAGAAAGCACTGTTTGTCGCAGGCTGGGGCTTGTGATTTTCTGATCATTTGAGGGTGACAGGACGCTGCTTGGCTGTGGTGAGTCCATGTCAGTTCAGCAACAGGGAGAAAGTTGAGAGGGTTTGGGCGGGGGGCTGTGTGTGTGATGTTTTGTGGGGGGGGGCCTTTTCTACAACAGGAATTCTGTGAGTGAAAACCAGCAAAATGCATTCATAATTCCACGGATGGCAGTAAGAGGGCTGTGCATTAGTGGTATAGTATGCATTGGTGGTATTCTAGCGAGCTTACTGTATTTTGAATGTCTTTATTAAACCTGAAAACTTAAACATGTGCTTGTTTCAGTTTGTGTTCTGAGCTCCCACATCTATTATATGCCATGGAGGCTATTAAAGCTTAGCTTAGCTCCCAGTATCATTCCCCATATTACAATAACTTACTTTTTTGGCTGAGGGCACTTCTGAGGACTAATCTGTGATGTGTTTACTTTGGCTGGAGGAGTTGAAATGCTTTGAAGAAAAAAAAATAAATTAAAAGCTCCTCAAATGTTCCCACAGCTTTGCTTTCTGCTCTTATTATGCTAATCTGATTGTTTCTAATGTGAGGGCTTCTTTTGCCCTGGGTACTATGTAGTCTGCAATGTCATAAAAGGTATATACTACTTTACATCTAAGCAATGTCGACTGCCTCATAACTTAGGAAATCTGAGGTTCTTGTTTGGAATACTGGTCTGTGTATGACTCTGTGCCTTTTTTCTTTCTCTTACTTCCCTGAAATGTAGGAAGTCACCATATTTAATGTCAGCTAGGTCTTACCAAAATGTCTAAGTGAGCAGAAGAAAAGAAGCTCAAAAAATATCTACTTTCATATTCAGTGCGTCTGGTCTTTGGGGAAAAAAAAAATATATGCCTCTCTGATTATCACCATCACTTAGTTAACAGGTAAATTAGTGTGCCATTGGAATTAATGGTCCAATCTCTGTCTTCCTGGGACAAAGAGGTTAAGAAGTGGCAGTGAGATATTTATCAGTATTTGGGAAGTTTCATTTGTTTGTTCTGTATTAGGCAAGTTTATACCTGTGCACGGTGCAACCAGAGAGACCGTTCTTGCCCATTTTGTGAGGTTAGAAAAGACCAAGTTCATGGTACATCAAGGGACAACGCAGATCTCTCCTTCAGAGTACTTGTACAATTCTTGCAAGCATACCCAGAATTGCCATTAAGACTCTTTTTCTCTTTCCCAGTTCCTTTGGAGAAATCCCAGTGGGTGATAATTTACCTCCAGGCTTTGTAGTGGCTGGTTCAGATAAGTAGGTTTCTTTCCATGGCCACGTGCATCCAATGTATAGACAAATATGGTGAAAGGAGAGTGCAGCTCAGGATTCCTTGATGCCATGGTGCTGATGATATGCAGGACTGCTGCCTTCGCGCTGGACCCAGCTGGTAATTTCCTAATGTTTGGCTAGGGCCTGGGCTTGGATGAAAGGGAGCTGGCTGTAGTTAGGGCCAGATAATTTGGAGATGCTAATGGCTCGTTTGTTAAAACAAGTAGAGGGCTTGGCAGAGGGAGAGGGAGTTTCTATCTTGTCTCACACCTCCCCTCTGCTTTTTTTTTCTCCCGTGGTTCACTCAGAGCGTGTTCATTTTGTGGGTGTTCTTTGGAGTCCTCAAGGACTCTGGTCACTACTGCCCATTTTCATTGTTTTTTGGGTTTTTTCCCATGATTACAAGCGTTTCTTGTGAAGATGGATTTCACTGTCATTGTACGTATTTGCATTTGATGCAGTCTGGCACGAACACATTTATGTCTGTGGTTAAAAGCAAGCTCTATGTATCTTCTCTCTGCTGGCTATGATTTAGGGGACTTTACACTGGATAGTGTAGCTTTAAGTGTGATTTGTGGCAGAAGGTCAGGCCACAGTTTCTCCTCCCTGTGTAGAAACCATCATGCGCTGGTGATGTTTCCTCACTGAGAGATCAGTTGCAGACAGAAGGGAATTTTCTAAGGATGAGAGTATGTCTTCTCTTACGGCAAATAATAGTAATATATAATATCTCCTGTTGTTTCTTAAAGAGAGGGTTTCTCTACTCGGATTTTCTGGCTGTCTTCAGTAAAAGTGCCAGAGCAGAACAACTTGAGGAGAAGTATTTTAAGGTGTTCTATCAGTATGAGCAACCTTGGGTTTAGTGCTAAGTGAAGACAATCCCTTTTATGAGAGTCTGACCCTAATTCTTTACAGAGGAATTTTAAACAGTGCAACAGGTGATTTTTTTTTTTTAATATCTATAAAATCTATAATACACATATGTTTATTCATACCATGTCCAACTGGCTCCAATTTGGAGACACATGGCTGCATGTTTAACAAGCTGTAGTTCCCATTGTCAGCTGTAAGTATGAAATGGAAGTGTCTGTGGGATGGCTCGCTGTGGTCAGGCCTGCATTTGGGTGGAGCAGGTGAAATTCTGCTGGATAGTAATGAAGGAAAAAGATTTCTGGCCACTATTCACAAGTGAGGTGTCCAGACGTAGAGGTTGGAATTTGAACACCCACCAAGAGGCACGGGTCTTATTTAAAGTGCCACAAACTTAGTCAAAAAATGCCCTGTGACAGCACTTGCCAGCTTGGGTTCAGCCCCGATTGAACGCTTCTGAGTGTACTAATACTTATCTCTGAATGATGGATCAGCTAGATTTAGATTTTTCTAGATTTTCCAGAAAATAGATAGGAAATGAACCTTACAGTAGGCTTTCAGGTTTGTGCACAGAGCGTACTTACAAAAGTGTTTATTGTTTTATTAGAAGACTATTTGATATTCATCTTATATTTCAAAAGATGCTTTAATGAGCTGCAATTAGAACATTATCATTGTTAATGATTTTTGTTTTTAAAATTTACAGAAGGATGCTGTTATAAACGTGTGGGTTTGGTCACTGAGGATGGAAAACATCCTCTGTTTAACTTTCTTTAGCTTGCAATTTGCAAAGATTTACTTTATTCCAACGTATATGCATTGTAAAGGGATCAAAATAAACTGTGATTGAAATAACTTTGTTTCCAGGGCGATTCTTTCCTCATTCATTTTTATGTGTTCGCTATTTCATATGCCCTTAATTGAACTGTTTTATTTTAATCATCTGTATCCCTTTATAATGGTGAATTTGTTCCTGTGGCAGTTTGGGCTGTGTTGTCATTTCCCTTAGCACTTTTCCTGGGAAGTCAGAGTGTTAAGTAAGTACAGAAAAGATCTGCTGTACATCAGTTTTGATTATCCTGCAAACACTCCACAGATTAGATCCATAAACACACGTACAGATCTTTTAAGCACGGAGGTGATTCTGTTAAACTTGGTGAGTCTGCTCTCAGAGTTAGAGGAACGAGAAAGAATTTCTAAGTGGTAAGTGTGCAGACCCTCACTTGTCTCTGGAATTCATTCAGTCCGGATCGTGGCTTACTAAAGCAGGGATGTATCTTCTTTTAACTGAGCTAATAGGAAAAAAACATTAGAGGGAAGCAAGGGCTCCCAGTGGCACGAGACTGACAGTTTGAAAGATGCTGTGTGTGGTCCATTTTACAGCTGATGGTCCTTCTGTCCACAGCTGACAGCAGCAGCAGAACTGCAAAATCTTGCTGCTTAAACTTGATGGTTCATCTGTAGCCATCAGCTCTTCTTTTTTGTTAACTAGGAAGGGATTTTAATACCTATCTGGAGTGGCCATTAAATTCTAATATTGCCCATTAAACTTTCTTACTAATTGATCAAAATTTTCCTTGTAAAAGGGGATTCCCCACCCCCATTTCCAACCCCAGGGAAACTATATGGGGGGCGGGGGGGGGGGAGAAGACCATGATAAGGAAGGAGGAGAAAGAAAATACGAAATAAAGGAAAATGCTCCTCTTGGCCCAGGAATTTATACAAAGAGCCCTAAGTAATGTCTATAGAAGCAACACTTTCTACATATTGTGATGGAATTTGGGGAATTTTTTTTTTGTTGGTTTTGGCTGACTTTTCTTACAAACGTAAACCACAGTTTACTTAGGATTTTTCTTTACTTCCACTCAGGAAGTCCATGGTTGTGCAGGAGAAGATCTATTTCTTGCACCAAGTCTCTTTCTTTCGGATATTGCATACTTATGCAGAGCAGAAGGGGTTTAGTCCCTGCTAAAATTGTAAGAATTTACCTTAGTTGTAACTTACCTTAGAACTTACCTGGGGAGTTGGCAAGAACTTTTACTTAGGAGGGTCTGGTAAAGATTAGTATGTTGTTCACTCTATGAAAACACTAAAGATACAATGGCCCTAAGCAAAATCAAACAGAAGATGAGATCCCTGTGTTGGAAAAGCCAAGAGTTCTTCTGGCTCCACTTTGGGGAAATGCCATCACCCAGCAGGAATCATAGAATGTGTTATGTGGGAAGGGATTTTTAAAGACTATCTAGTCCAACCCCCTGCAGTAAGCAGGGACACCTTTAACTAGATCAGGGTGCCCAGAGCTTCGTCAAGCCTGACCTTGAATGCCTCCAGGGATGGGGCCTCTACCACCTCTCTGGGCAACCTGTTCCAGTGTCTCACCACCCTCATAGTGATGAACTTCTTCCTAATGTCTAATATAAAAATACCCTGTTCTGGTTTAAAACTATTGTCCCTCATCCTATTGCTACATGTCCTTACAAACAGCCCCTTCCCAGCTTTCCTGTAGGCCCCTTCAGACACTGGAAGGCTGCTGTAAGGTCTCCCCTGAGGCTTGTCTTCTCCAGGCTGAGCAAGTCCAGCCTGTCTTAGTAGGAGAGGTGCTCCAGCCATCTGCTTATCTTTGTGGCCCTCCTGTGGACCCACATGCCCTTCATTTTGTTTTGTGTTGAAGGCTCCAGAGCCAGACACAGTGCTCCAGAGATGGATGCAGTATTCCAGGTGGGGTCTCACGAGGGCAGAGTAGAGGGGGAGAACCACTTCCCTTGATCTGCTGGTCACAATACAGTGCAGCAGTGCTGTAAAGAGCACTGCAAGTAAAGCCGTTGTACATGAAAATGCAGTAGGAAATGGAGAGGACTAACAAAATTTTGTTTCAAATACCCAGGGGCATCTTCCTTTTTGCACAGAAAGAAATTACAAGATTTCCCCCCCACCTCTCTCTGGGGCCCTTCTACTCTTCCCACCCTCTACATTCTCCAAGTGACACATTTGTGCCAGGCAATTTCAGCACAGTGACAATTGTTTCTTTGCAGATTTCTGATCCTCTCCATGAAAGAACCATTGCAGCTTCCTCTTTTTATCTCCTTTTGCATTCCAACCCTCCCTCTGTTGAGACACCTGCCCCTTCTATTTCACAAGGTTAGACTATGGTACCACAATTGCCTATTTTTTCTTTGAAGGGAGTGTGACTATGTTCAAACTTGTTAAGAAGCATGATTTGGAATCATCACGTAAGGAAGGGGGGAGCAGAGAAAATTTGATCATCTGATTGTGGGGGATATTTTCCAGTGTTAGATAATTTTTATTAAATACATTGAGATAATAAGGCATATTAATAATAAGTACTAATTATACTCCTGGCATAAATCCAACATGAATATTGCGAGGTGCAGAAGCTTTCTCCAAGTAACCTGTATTCAGCCGTCAATACTTTAATAACAGAAGTATATCAGTTGATACATTTCTTGTCTGTTTGGTAAATTCTTTGAACAAATTCCTTGTTTCTTGGTATATGTGCTACAGGACATCTGTCAAAAGTATGCAAGATATTATAGAATCTTTAAGGTTGGAAAAGTCCTCTAAGGTTATCAAGTCCATCTGTCAACCGAGCACCACTGTATCTACTAAACCCTGTCTCGAAGTGCTACGTCTACACAGGTTCCCACCTCTCTGGGCAGCTTGTTCCAATGCTTAATAAGCCTTTCAGTGAAGGAATGTTTTCCTAGAAAAAATTAGCCTACTTGTCTGTCACTTAACATCCCAGGATTAAAATGGGCTGTATGCAATGCAGAGGAAAAGTAGGCGATGCCTCAGTGTGTGCAACGTGGAGAAGAGACTAATGAGTCTTCCAGCACTGTTTAAGAAGGAAATACTTTTTCCATCAGTGCTACCACTGGCATCTGTACAGCAGCTGTTTGCCCTTTCCTCAGCCTTTACACTTAACATCCAGAGTGCACAGAGCAGAGAATAGTACCAACCTTAAAATGAGTGACATATGTCCGGGACAAACAGAGAAACTTCTTATTATTAATTATGAAGTATTTAGTGGCCTCTTGGTGGCATTACAGGAGGAATTTTCCTGGCCTGTAATCTCCTTGTGAAGATAAAGGAAAGGAAGGTTGTGGTGGGTTGACCTTGGCTGGCACCCAGGTGCTCACCTGCTGCTTTCTCACTCCTCCTCTTCAGCAGAACAAGGCGGGGGGAAAAAAGATGAAAAAAATCATGGGCTGAGATAAAGGCAGTCTAATGAAGAAAAGCAAAGGCTGCATGTGGCAGCAAAGCAAAAAAATGTTTTCTCTCCTTCCCATCAGAAAGCAATGTCCATCCATTTTGGGGGAAGCTGAACCCTCAGTGGCTGCTTTGGAAGGCAAATGCCTTAACGAATGTCTGGCTTCTCCTCCTTCCTCTTAGCCTTTATTGCTGAGCAAAATGTTGAGTGGCACCGGATATCCCTTCGGTCAGTTGGGGTAAGCTGTGCCTGCTGTGTCCCCTCCCAAGCTTTTGCCCACCCCCAGCCCTCGGGGGTGTTGGAGGGACAGCCTTGGCCCATGCAGCACCAGCAACATGTGGGTGCATCACCCACAATGTCTCCGGCCACAGGCGCAAAGCACACCACAATATGGGCCACTATTGGGAGAGTTAACCCCATCCCAGCCAGATCCAATACAGAAAGGAAAGAAATCCTTCCATGAAGAGGCAAAAGGACAGAGAAGCTGTCCTTGCAGAGACAGAAAACAGCAGGAACTACCAGTACCAAAGAGACTTCAGTGTCCAAAAGCAGCTCGTAGGCTTGTGCAGAGAAGGACACAACTAGAGGCGAGTAGGCGAGTGCAATCCAGCACTCGTATAGCCACATCCTGCAGCCTTCACCAAGCAATTCTTAGAAGTCAATCACTGCTGAAGTTTTTCAGCAGACAAGCAATACTTTCAACATTTGATGCCCTGAGCTAGTAATGGTTCAAAGATTTAAACTTCTGCAATTAATAATGACTGCTTCTGACAGCACTGCTCACCACGCTAAAGAAAAGTCAATCAAAAATTCTACACTTAGAGGTACTTGCGATCTGAGGAAAGTCAATCAATAATCCTACACTTAAAGATACTTGTGATCAAACAGCACAAACATGAGCAACATTTCAAACAGTGAGACCGTATATATGTGGAATAAAGTTTGAGTTATTCTCTTATGTGGTTAGTTACTACAGGAACGGTCTGCGTATATTTATTCATGTGGTAAGTGGCTCCATTACTCATGCTGTTTCTTCAGTGAGATATTTTTGACTTAAGTGCTACGGTTTCACAAAATGACCCTTTAATTTAGAATAGAATGACCTTTGAGTAAGTTACTGCTGAATGGATGTACACAGAAAGTAATGAAAGTCTTCCAAGCTTCATAACAGAAGCTTTCATTTCTGTTCTTTCAGTCTGTTGCAAAGTTTCTAGGCAGCGCATCCATAACGAGGGTCCTGATAATTTGCTTAGGAAGTTGCCTTTGCTGTATTTAACCTTTTTTTCCTCATAGTATTCTGTATTTCTATATCCTATGTCATTAATGAGGTTAAAAAATACTGCTATTGCTAATTAGTTATGGGTCAGCAGCTGCTAATTTTACAAGGCTGCACCATTTCTTTCTCAGCTTTGCAGATGTGTTCATATGTCATTTTGTGGCTGCCCAAGGTAGATGTGAATATCAAGCAGAATATTTTTTTTATTGTATCTCAAAGCCTAGCCAACGGTTCCACTAAAATTTAGAAGACTAAATTAAGTATTCTAAAAGTGGGGTGTTTAATGTATAGCTGTCCTAATAAAAGGATGAGAGTTGTGAGGGTGTTTTTTTTTTTTTTAAAACGTACAAACAGGAGGGGAATCAACTTTATAAAAGGGTAGACAATGTCAGGACAAGGGAGAACGGACTAAAGTAAAGGAGGGCAGGTTTACATTAGATATTAGGGGGAAGTTCTTCACAGAGAGAGTGGTGAGATGCTGGAACAGGCTGCCCAGAGAGTTGGTGGATGCCCCGTGCCTGGAGGTGTTCAAGGCCAGGTTGGATGGGGCCCTGGGCAACTTTGTGTAGATGCAGGCCTAGAGGTTGATGGTCCTGCCCTTGGCAGGGAGTTGGAACTGATCCTTGGGGTCCCTTCCAACCCAGACCATTCTATTATTAATTCTAGTATTCATGGATGTGCCCAGCCTGTGTAAATGTAAAAGAACCTGGTGTGGTAAGCATGCTGCTGAGAAACATCTTACGTTTATGGACAGTGATTTGTGGTGCTAGTCACAAGAACCATCTCATGGCACATCAGTCATCTCAGGAGACTCAGAAACGTCTCCTTGTCTCTTCCCCCCAGCTGGTTCTCTAGGAAATTAAAATTATTGCCAGTTTTGAGACTGGAGGCAGTGACATTTCCTTTACTGTAAATGATCTGTTTGGGAGAACTGTTCCAGCACTAGGCTGGGTAGATACTGATCAGGTGTGACTGCCAAAGGGGAGGGTAAAAAGCTTTTAGGGAATTACTGAAAGAGAATTTCCTCCCTCCCACCACAGTTTTGAGGTAAGATAAAAAGATCTGCACAGGTATCTAGAACTGGTTATTCTGCAGCGTGTCTCTCACTTCAATCGTTTATGTCCCAGACTTCCAAATTAATTTTGGTCTCAATATACAGCTGCCAAGGGAGGAGTGAAATAGAAACTGTGCTGTATCTCAACACTCAGCTTAGGTTTCCTCAACCTGGAAGCAGCAGTTTCCTGAAAAGAAGCTGTGCCAGGGAAAGGTCCACTAGCCCTCTTCTTATACTCCTTTGTCTAGAGGAGCTGAGAAGCCTTGTGGCTTTTGCCGCTGCTACATGTCTGATTGCAAATATAATGTATTATTGACTGCCAGGAGAGGTGAACATTGTATTTCCTCCACGTTAGCTGATCTAAGTTTGGAAGTGCTTCTGTGATGCACAAAGAGAAATAAAAAAAAGTCCATGAAATGTTAGGAAAGAATCTGAGGAATTACCTTCTTTGATCAATGTGGTTCATAGCTGTGGGTTTAGTGGGAAGCTGGTGAAAGCCAGATGTGTGGATTAAGATCTTTAGAAATGTTTCTTCTACAACAATTAGAGCATGAGAAGGAAGGATGAGAAGATAGCAAGCTCAGCAGACCTTGCTGTAGACAAGCCCAGTACTTCCCCACCCCCAATTCTTACTTCTGACTGCCTGAATCTGAGATTATTGGGACTTGTCTACACATTACCTTACAAAAAATTATGTCATGCCCTTGCTAGGATCTTTGTAATGAAGTGTCAGGAGGGAATGTATCAGTATAAACTATTGATTGGGGTTTTTTTTTGGGAAGACCAAAGCTGGAACCTGCTTTTCTGAGAAGTTCAAAGGATTAATAAGATCATGTTTCTTTTATTTATGGGCTTGGTACGCCTTGGAGTTCCGTTTAGCCAACATGTATTGCCGCTTCCAGATACGGTCACTGATGTACCTCGGGTTTTAAACTGCTTCAAGTATACACAGTAAGCTACTACTAGAGATTTGATGCCGTTTTTCAAGCAGACGATCTTTTGGCCTGAATGAAGTTGACATGAAGTTGTACTTTAGATGCCATGGAGATGTGGGTTTATTGAGGATCTTGGATAGAGCAACCTGATGCTTCTGTAGCTCAGCAAGCAGGAGTGTGGGCAGGAGAACAGGCACAGGCATTTCCAGATGCTTGCCACAATTTTTCTTCCTGCTTGGGGTGGTGCATTCCTCAGTCCTCCCTGGTAGACCTTCTGTCCCTTTTTATGGTAAATGGTACTCTGTACAGAAACACTCCTGTGCTTAAAGTGGAGAATAAGGACTCATGAGGGTTCCAAAACCAAATTGTTGAGTCCCAGGTGTCTACTGAGTAGATATGCATGTTCTTCCAGAAACCTCCTCTAAAATACATCTGTCTTTGCATCTCATACTCTTTTCTGTTTATCTAGCTGTTGTGAGTCTGTTCAATATTAGGTAAAACTCCACAAATCCACAGTCAATTCCAACAGAACACTTTTATTTTTTCCATGTGTACAGTGTTGTTTTTCTCTCTCTTTTTTTTTTCCTTATTGTTCCATTCTCCAAAATCATAGCCAGGAAATAAGTAATTTTAACCAACATTGCAGCTTTGGCTAAACTCAGAAAAGCAAAGCAAGAGTTAAAGTTGAAATGTTTGTTTATCATTAATAATTCAGCTCAGCTATTACATTAGGGTCCAAGAAAATGTGAGATCTTATATATTACGCATGCTATAGTCCTTTAGGCGTAATAGGGTTAGTTGAGGACAGAGTGTCAGATGTAGTATTTGTCATTACCTTTGGCTTGCCTAGTTGCACGCTGCTGTGGATTTGTGTTGAACTGTTAATACTCGAATGTAGATTTTTCTCTGATGTGGTGACTTATTTAAAAAGGAAAAAAAAAAAAAAGGCAAAAAACCCACAGAAACTTCTTGGCATGCTTTATTTCCCTGTCATTGTCAATAGCAGAAATGCTTGCTGTTAAATGCAGTTTGTCTCTGGTTCTGCCGTTATCTTTAAAGAAAACAGCATGTTAAAATGAGTGGTACAAATTCAACTATTTGCTTCTCTTTTATGAATGTGGGTAATGTGTGTTATTAATTACACTGCCATTGTATGGTAAAAAATATTTTTTTATGTTCAGTAACTCTACCTTCTGTTGTGTAACTGTTCCATAAAGGTCATCTTTTTATCAGACAATAATCTTAAATGTCATGCTTCCCCATATGTTTAACCACTTCCTATCTAGATATATACTTGGTGGAGCAGGGTACTTTGCTAAATGAGTTTCAAGGATTGGCAAAGAAAAGAAATTGAACTTCAGGATTCTTTTTCCTATGCCCGTACCTTTCTACTTTGATATCATCAGCCAATTTTGAAAATACATATAGTTGATCTCTGTTTTCTGTTTATAAATGTGGTTGATGTACTTTATTCCAAAAAAAAAACCAAACCCAGCACTTCACATGGTGGTAATGATTTAACAAAAAGAAACACTTTATGCCTGAAAGCCATTTGCCCCCTGGCTTTCTGCTGGGATTCCACTAAAACATGGGGAAGTGAAGCAACCACCTGCACATTTGAGTATGCCTGTAAACGCTGAGGATGTGTGTGTCTGACCAGAGGCACTTATACGTGGTGGGTATGTATTTTTGGAGCAGTGTTTTGAATATTTCATAGTGGTTCATTGGGGCACACATGTGGTACGTGTGGCCGTGCGGTGCGCACCTTGGCAGAAAGTGACCTGTAACCTCAGCACTGTTAAAGGCTCTTGGTGCCAGATTTAGCCTGGTATTTCAAATACTCTTCCTCTCTGCTGGGTGTTCTCCAGGGAGAACACAAGCGTGCAAGCATTTTGTTCCTATTGCTACTCTTTTAATTTCCATTACTGTTACAGACTGTGTTTCCCTTAGACACTTGCCATTTCGCCGTCTTCTTTCCCCTCATCTTATACATAGAATAGCAGTTTAGAAGAAGCTAATGAGGAGGGGTGACTTTCTGGTACCTCACAGAGGGAGAGTTTACTTCATGAAGCAGAGAGTTAAGCTGTCTTACACAGCCAATTAAGTGTGCACTGTCTTTTACTATGCATGCATGCCCTTGTGCAGTTAAATGTAATTTATGTTGGTAGCGTACGCTGTTCTTGCTTAGTGACCTGGGCTCAGACTGTGACATGTTCAGTGCAGCCTGACAGTGAGAGAAGAAGACCTACAGATATACACAGGTGTAAGGCAGGATTGTTAAAACCGAGATAGTAAGGTGAAGTTAAAGATCATATTGTCTGCTCGTCATTTGCAAGCAGATAAAAAACAGATCTGGTAATTCTTGCAAGGTCCTTGACCAGTCATTAAACTACTTGCCTTAAGAAAGACCTGCCAGGTTGGCAATTAATGAGACTTAATCTGGTTAAGAATGTTTTAAAATTAGTCGTGTATGAAATTGTGGTATAAATTTCTTTGACCTCCCTACAATTTCTGCTGGTTCATAAGTGGTGAATCACTGCTGGCATATCCTTGAGCGGGAGCTGAGCTTATCGGAAACGATACTAAATGCAGAGATGATTTTGCACTTGGTGAGCTTTGAAAATGTGCTGTATCTCCGAAAGAGATATGCTGAAATGCAAAGCATGAGTATACCTTAAATAAATTAGGCTTTGTTTTTCTGAGATTACATATGTAATCTCATATGTATGTATGTGGCTACATATGTAGCCACAAAAATAATGTATATATGTGAGTATGTGTGCACACTGTATGTATTTTATAAAATAATTGTATGTACAATATGGGATATTATGTAACTTCCTTGTTCTGTTCTGAGTCTCAGGGATGTGTTTCTTTTCATGTCACCAGGAAACTATTTGGTTGACTTTGAGAAGAACATCAGCAAAAGCAGTCTTCCCTCTTGAGTCCATTATCATCTGGTTGCTTCTCAGTGTCTCCGATACAGTAGTCCTCATTTCTTTATTCCTATATATGAAATCTTATAGACTACCAATAGCATTTACTGGCCATAATACCTAGGGACCTGAATCATGACTGAGGGCACTCTTTTTATGTGGATGCAAAAGAGAGATGTATGTAAGCAGTTTAGGAAAGCAACCCAAGGAGTGTGAGGTAAGAGGTAACAGATGGCTATGGACAGATTGAAGGAGTATGAAAGAATGATGAGACAGTATCGACCAGCATGACAAGCAATAGTTTTCAGCATGTTGAGAAAAAAAGTATTTTGGAGGCATTTCAGAAAAGCCTATTTTAGTGGACTCTGCTTGGAAGTGTTCAGCTGGCGTTATTGGAAGAGCCAACATCACCACAGAAAGTGAGAAAATAGATCAGGTGTGAGATGAGTATTAGAGCATGCTAAAAGTGGGAACAAATTACACAGAATGCACCAAAGGCAAAGAGGAGCGACGTGGTGAAAGTGAATGACAAAGGAAAACAACCTCTGCAACAAGCAAGATGGTGTGTGTCAAGGCTAGAGAAGAGGGTGCCCATAATGATGGATCTGATGGGAGCTTTGGCCAGGAGCATGAGCTGTGGGAATGGATAGGAAAAGCTGTATCATAGAGAGGTTATGTGAAACAAATCCACTGAACTGACACATAATTCGGACTTGAGAGATTATTGCAGTTGAAAATGTCATCCATGTTGCAGTTTGCATGACAGACAAGAGAGTGATACTGTCCAGAGTGATTAAGAGAACAATATGGAGAGCTGAGATAGGGGAAGACATTATCTGCTTTATTTTATTCATTGTGGTCTCAAGCAAGACATCTGGTGAGGAAGAGAAAGGAGGACTACAAGGGGGATGTTAGTGTTGGAATAAGAGGGTTCAATGGGCATAGTAGAAGGTAAACAAAGAGTAGAATTGATAGATTTATGGGAATTTCTCTTTGCTGATGTGTGCAGAGATAAGGGGTAGATGGAAGGTGACCAAGGACAGAGTTGCTTTGAGTTCCCCACGGCAAACTGGTAGAAAAGGAAGAGGCCACATGAATTTTGGCATTTGTTGGATTAAGAAGGACTTTCAGAATAAAATACCTATGAAGGTTTAATCATATATCTACAGTGCAAGACCCTATGATACAGTATTTGGAGACAGTTTTCAAAGACAGCTGACTTTGCCACCAAAAATCCATTTGAATTGGGGCAACTTCTAAATTACTGATGAAAACTAATTTAGAATAGTGTGTGCTTTAAGGACCAATGATGATTCAGAAGATTACAGACTTGCTGGGCTGCTGTATATCAGATGAGAATAGAATAAGCTTTTTGAAGACAACCATGAGAATCAAAAAAATTAATTTTTATCCAAATCATCCTGTACCAATAACCATAGATCAGAACTTTTGCATAAATAATATTGGTAGCTAAGCAAATTTATTAGTTTTTTAGAGGTGCTGAGCACTAGTTCTTTCCTCTCTGGAAGGATGATTTCTGCAATGCAAACTTCAAAGAATAGGTAAGAGTGTATGGCCTCCCTGGGGATGTCAGTCATGTGTAGGAAGACAAGGAGTACATTAGAATTAACTTTGTTTTTTTTAGATTTCACTAATTTCTAGGATCTAGATTGTCAGTTTATTTGAAGTGGCACAAAACTTTTGAAGCAAAGAGTGTGGAACTGACAACATACATCATAAAGTGTGTTTGCAGCAGAAGTTTTGTTAAAAAACAAACCAAGTATTGTTTCAGCTGCTCAGAGAATTTCTTTTGCTGTGTGAGACTCAAAACTAAGTGATTTTTTTTGGGGGTGTGTATAGAAGGTCCCAAATGATATTCTAAAACAAATATATGGAATAATAACTTGGGGTAAAAGATTACCCATTTGTTGTAGTTCCTGACATGATTATGGGTAGACTAAGGAAGTAAATTCTGTTCACTACTCTTATTTGTAAAATGACATCTCAGCGTGTTGACAAAATCCTGAGTGATATTTCCAATGAAGCTTTTAGATTTTTATTTTTTGTCAATAAATAAGAATAAAAGCATAAGATTTTGGGGAAAAAATCCCACAAACAGACTCCCCCAAACAGAATATATTCCCAATCTTAGTAATTTGTGGAAGGTAAGGTAAATTTTTTAAGTCAAATAAAAGAAAAATATCCCCACATCTTTGGTTGATAAAGAACATAAGATTCCACATTATGCAGATATTCTTTTATTTGCTTTGATAAGTTCTGCTTTAATAGCATACTGATGAACATAGTATAAGCTGCAATTAAAAAAAAGCTGATTAACTGGAGCCTTTGAGTCAGGAGGGTGATGCAGAGACATTGTTTTTATTGCATCTGTTTGCTTTGTGTCTCTTTCTGTACCGGGTATTTTGAACGATTGGTGAATGATGTGAAGGGCCACACCATGGTCAGTATTGCAGGAGAGTCCGAAAGGGCCCTTTGAATATGGTCTGAAAGGACAGCTGAAAGGTTAAAAGAGTCTGAAGGGGACCATCTTGGGGCTAAAGATGGCATTTCTGCCTTTCTGACAGTCCTTTCCCTCTGTGTGACTAACCTCAGGGTTGGACAAGGAGGGATCTGCAGGCATCTTAGTGTCCCATTATTCCTTCTCTGTGCTCCACTGCAGAACTTACTGTAGAACGGCCAAAATTCAGGAATAGTGTAACCAGCAGGAGTAGGGAAGTGATAGTTCTGCTATACTCCGCTCTGGTGAGGCCGCACCTTGAATACTGTGTTCAGTTTTGGGCCCCTCACTACAGGAAGGATGTTGAGATGCTGGAGCGCGTCCAGAGGAGGGTGATGAAGCTGGTGAAGGGCCTGGAGCACAAGTCCTGTGAGGAACGGCTGTGAGAGCTGGGGCTTTTTAGTCTTGAGAACAGGAGGCTGAGGGGAGACCTTATCGCTCTCTACAGCTACCAGCAAGGTGGTTACAGAGATGTCAGGGTTGGTCTCGTGGGTGGCAAGCAATAGGATGAGAGGAAATGGCTTAAAATTGCACCAGGGGAGATTTAGGATAGATATCAGGAAGAATTTCTTTACTGAAACGTTTGTCAAGCATTGGAACAGGCTGTCCCGGGAGGTGGTAGAGTCACCATCCCTGGAGGTATTTAAAAGGCGTGTAGATGAAGTGCTTAAGGACATGGTCTAGAGGCGGATTAGGCAGGATTAGGCTGTGATTGGACTTGATCTTTAGTGTCTTCCAACCAAGGTGATTCTATGATTCTATGAAATCACTTGGTCCTACATTCAGAACTTGGGTAGTATATAAGAATATGGAAATATAGAGCCAAGAAAACTCCAGAAGAGACAAATACTAAATTTAGAATCCATGGATTTTGCTGACAAAACCAACAGACTGAATATGCCCATAGCTTCATAGAAACACTAGCTGCGGGGTACCTTTGGAGGTTTGTTGCCCAGTTTCCTGCTCCAAGCTAACACTACTTCAGGTCAGTCTGACTTTCATCGATGTACACTGTTGAGATGGTTTAGTACACTGGAGCGTTGTGCAGTCAAGAGACTTTTTGATGGAAAACACAACTCCCTTTTCTTTCTGTCTCTGCCTTTCCTTCTCAAACAGCCTACCTCCATGACTGTACTCTGGCAGTATATACTGTTCCAGGTCTTTGATTCTAATCATGCCATAGCTCTGCTACCACACACAGAGTTCCAGTCCTGACGGTTTGTTACTCAAACTCTGTGTGGTCATGAGACCCCACTGTTTTATGGCCCCCTCCTCCACCATGGACTTTATCTCCACTGTTTCCTCACTTATGTATTTAGATACCATCCCCTCATGAACCTAGTATAAAACTTGCTCCACTTGGTAACAAGCCTGTTTGTAAATACATTCTTCCTCTCTTTATCATGTGAAGTCTGTCTCCTCCTCGTAGTTCTCAGGGCTTTTTATCTTGTATCAGGACCTTCATTTGATATCATCCAATATCTCCTGTCTGCAAATGTGGGACTGGAGAATGAAGAAGAAACTACCCTGGATAGTTGATTGAGATTGAAATGTTACTTCACATTTTCACGGCCAGACCTTACTGCTATCATAAAGCGATGAAATTCACCTGAACAGGGTGACCTCCTGCTGTGTTGTGAGTGGATGAGTTTCATCAAACCGGCTAAGCAAGGACTTAACGTGGCTTGCAGGGGCTTGTGTGAGCTGTTCAGAAGTTAATGAACTGAATTAATTCTAAGAAAACCGAAAATAAAGTCTCAACTATATATAGACAGGGAGATATGTACAGATACGTATATAGCTGTTGGAGAGAACGTTCCTGGGGAGGATAAAGAGTTAATGAGGCATTTCAGTGCCTTTATATGGATCTGTATAAATTTCAGTCACTTAACTTTAGCAGGAATATCCTGGAGCATTTGAAGTGTGGTGAATAATTTAAAATAAATAAGGTTAATGAAGAAGACCTTGTTTGCCAGTCTGAAATGTAAATTTTGAAGACCCTTTAAAGTTTTTGCTTATACAGAGAAAAAAAAAAGAGAGTAAATGATTAGGTCTTGCATTTTATAAACAGTTGGGGTGAGGACAGGTTTGGTTATTTCAGCAGTCTGTTTGATCTAGAGCTTTCAGCATGTGGTCATCTGTCTTTATTGCATGAAAATTTAACTGATTATTTTTTTTTTCAAGTGTTCTTGTAAACGCATCCAAGAGGGTTTATGAAGACCAGATGAGATTTGTTAAGCTGGTTTCCTCAGAAGCAGTCTGTGTAAAATATGACATGTTTTAAAAACATTATTAAAGCTGTTATTTCCTGTTCCAGCGTTGCCCTTGGCTTTAGGAATAGGTAAAATTTTTTATGGTGATATCTACATTCTCTAAATAGGTGAGATTGTTCTACAGTTTCACTTCAGGGCAGGTATTTGGCAAATATAGCGACTCTGGCTAATCAATTCCTTTCTGAAATCTTTATTGCCCATGCAAGCACAGCGTAGACACCTGCAATAAAATTTAAAGTGCATATATATCTAGTGGATGCCACAAAAAAAGATAATTTGCCAGTATTTTGGGGCTTTGAGAGTTTATTAGTAATTGCAAACACACTTGGACAAACTCTGTGTTTTGACAGCTTTTGTTTGTCCATGAAGTGTTGTTATTGTGAGGACTCACTTCTCACGTGCTTCACATCTCCTAATGCCAGTAGATAAAGATACTTAACTCTGAAAATCATGGAAAAAAGAAGTGTAATGTATATTGGTGCAGTGCTTGAGTTAGGTCTTCAGTCTTGCTTGTGCATCCCTCTAATAAAAGATATCTCAGAGGTAACAGTTACAGTGTCTGCCCTAAAATAAGGGAAGATAGATTATTCATTCCATTTAGCTTTCGTGAAGGAAGTGAACTGCACCATCAAGGTTTTTGGTCCAGTATCTTGCTATTTAATTTTTATGGTCTCACTTGAGAGTTACTCATGAGTAAGAAGAAAGGACCCCTGTCGTGTGGGTATGGTTTTCACCAGTACTCATCTTGTTTCTTCTCTGTCTTTACAAGAAGGCGTTAGGGAGCTCAGTGGAGCTCCATCTGTCTCCTTTGCTCTTACTGATGGTTCTGGAGGTCTGTTGAGACACCAAGATGGCGTAGCATGGAGGTGTGGCTGTCACTGTGTATCTACATTGTGGTTTAATCCGGCAGGTGGCTAGAATCATCACAAAACCATTTGTTCAGTCCCCCTGCAGTAGGATGGAGGAGAGAATTGAAAAGAAAAACAAAACAAAACTTGTGAGTTGAGATAAAGGCAGTTTAACAACAACAACAACAGCAATAATAATATACAAAACAAGTGATTCAGAGCATAATTGCTCACCACAGACTCACAGGATGTTAGGAGTTGGAAGGGACCTCAAAAGATCATCTAGACCAATCCCCCTGCCAGAGCAGGATCACCCAGACTAAATCACACAGGAATGCATCTAGGCGGGTTTGAATGTCTGGTGGCTCCACAACTTCTCTGGGCAGCCTGTGCCAGTACTCAGTCACCCTCACAGTGAAAAAGTCTCTCCTTATATTCACATGGAACTCCTATGCTCCAGTTTGCACCCACCTGAAGCTAATACTGAGCTAGTTCTCAAGCTAAACTGTCTTCCAACCTACCCCTCAGTTATATAATGAGCATGGCATCATGTAGTATGGGATATCACATTGGTCAGTCTGGGTCAGCTGTCTAGCTTGTGTCCCCACCCAGCTTCTTGAGTGCCCCCCACCTTCTCATTAGCAGGGCAGTGTGAGAAGCTGAAAAGTCCTCGACTGCTTGGCAACAACTAAAAACATGCGTGTGTAATCAACATTGCTCTCATCCCAAATCCAAAACACAGCACTATACCAGCTGCTAGGAAGCTATGCCAAAACATGGACAGTTTGCCACAAGTTCTAACCCTTGTGAATTGCTAGGAGAAAACATCAATCTGACAGATGTTCCTCTGAGAACTGGTCTTGGGAATTACTGAACGTCATTGGCACACATGAATGTGCATCTGACTGAGGGATGAGTAACTCTGAATTTTGTTGACCTGTGAGAGCATTAATGGAAAACTCGTTCAGAGGTCTCCTAGGCTATCATGGTATCCCAAGCCAGGATCAATTATATTCTGGCAGATCTCTGGTCTGTTCTAAAACCCTTCTATTCCCGTGTTGCGCTGTTCTTACTGATAGAAAGTAAAAGTCTTCCTTGTCGCAATTTGAACAAATTACTTATCATGCCATCTTTCATGGATGTCTTGTCCTATTTTCAGCTACTATTTTGGAATATGACAACTTTTACAGAGTTACTTATTGGTGTCCCTTTACATACATTGAACAACCGTCACTCTATCCATGTAGTTATGTTTTCTAGAAATGTGTCTCTCCATTTGTTCTGCATCTCCTGGAAAGAGTCCAGCGGAGGGCTAGAATGATAATTAGGGCTGGGAGCATCTCCCTTATGAGGAAAAGATGAATGAACTGGGGCTGTTCAGCCTTGAGAAAAGAAGATTGAGAGGGGATCTGATTATTTTTTATAAATATCTCAAGTGTGGGACACAAGGGGAAATGGCCAGCCTCTTTTCAGTTCTCTGTGGGGACAGGACAAGGGGCAACGGCTTCAAGTTGGCGCATAGGAAGTTCCCCACCAATACGTGGAAGAACTTTTTCACAGTGAGGGTGCCAGAACACTGGAACAGGGTGCCCAGGGGGGTTGTGGAGTCTCCTTCTCTGGAGATGTTCAAGACCTGCTCATCTGTGCGTGATCTGTTCTAAGGAACCTGCTTTGGCAGAGAAGTTGGACTTGATGATCTCTTGTGGTCCCTTCCAACCCCTATAATTCTGTGAATCTGTGAGCTTTCTTGGACTGTGATGCCCCAAACTGAATGTAAGACAGCTCTGATTGGATGGAATTACCTCGCATGTCTCTCTGTCTATAATTCTGTTACAGAGTTCTATATTTATGCAACAGTAAGATACGTATTCTTTATTTGAGATCCTCTCCTCCAGAAATGCATCTGAAAAGGGGTTCCTCCTCCTGCATTTGTATAGTTCATTATTTATAGGTTTAATTCTGCAGGTAATTATGAAGATACCTAAGTATTTTGCATGTGTTCTACTAATTGACTCATATGCTGCCCTCAAACAGTAGATTGGATCCAGCTTCAGGTTATAAACATCTGAATGTAGGTGCATAAATGTACATCATATATTAGCTGGGTCACTAAATTCCCAATCTAGTCAATGGAATCTGGCCAACTGAACATGTCTTACTGAGGATCAGCTGAAGAGTCTCATTAGAGTCCCCAAATACCAATGACTGTATTGACTTGTCCTCCGTTAACTGTAAACATAATTTGTTTACAATCTGGACCTGAATCCCATCCCATCTCTCCAATTTACCCATATCATTTTGAATTCTAATCCTGCCTTCCAAGATACTTGCGGCCTCTTAGAGCTCAGTCTCATCTGCGAATTTCATAAACATACCTACTATTTCACCCTTGAAGCCACTGATATAAATATTGAATGGCATTGGACCTGAGACATGACCATATGGAGCTCTACTCAATATGCCGCTCCTTTGTGATTTGCAGTGATTGTTTTCTGAGTGTTTCTTCAGCTAGACAGCACCCATGTTAGTATTTTAATAATTTATTTAAGCCTGCTGTTGAAAAATGCTTTGCTGTTTTGTGGTTTTGCATGCTCAGGATTATGAACTCTGCTACTTCACAGTGACATTAGAAGAGCCATTCTATTCCCCTCCTCCCTTTACTGGCTGTTCTCTTTACCTGCTGTATCCAAAGCTGATTTCAGTGTATTCTGAATTTTTGCTGAGTGAAATATCCTGATGTATTTCTTTCTCAACAACTCCCAGATGTGGGAGAAATTAAAATACACATTATTCCAGTCCTGTGTTCTGGATGGTTCTGCCAGTTGTTTTGAAAAACTCTTTTCCCTGGCTTCATGGTTTGCAATAGATCCCCACCATGGGAGTGTTCCTGCTTTTTTTTCTCTTCTCGAACTTTGTAACCATTACATGGAAATTTCAGCAGGATCCAGATTTCCTTGTGGCCTTGGAACTACATCAGTTGTGGATGTTTTTGATACACTATGCACTACCATTTTCCCACTGCCAGTCCATTTGAAAGAGCAGTATTTCTTTGCATTCATGTTTTAGACACATGGGTTATCCAAGTCTCTGTTACTGCAATTAAATAGGAGTTTCTTTAGATATCTGGCTTCTCCAGGTTTTTTCCCCAATACTATATTGTAGGTGCACAGAACTTCAGTAGAGTCATTCACTTTTCTTTCTTGATGTTCTTCTGAATTAGTTTATTTCAAGTAGCTTTTAGACCCTTCTCAATGTCATTCCCCTTCCTACATCCCCACAGGATTTTGTTACTTCTCTCTGGCCTGCATGAAACCTGACTTAAATTCAGTTAATGCAATCAATTGTTGTGAAAAGATGCTATCCCCGTTTCATGGTTTCACCTGAGATAGAGTTACTTCTTCTTTCTAGAGCTGGTATAGGGCCATCTTCCGGATTTAGTATAAAAATAACATTGATAACACACTGATGTTTTTAGCTCTTTGTAGGTAGTTGTAGTGTTTACACTAGGTCAAGGACTTTTCAGCTTCCTGGGCCCTGCCAGACACACAAGCAGCAGGGAGAGCACAGCCAGAACAGCTGACCCAGGGATGTTCCTGTCATCGAAAGTCCTGAGTCTGGTGGAGCTGGGAGGTGGCTGGGAGCTACACTCCCACCAGTTTGTTTAAACAGCACCAGCCACTTGCTAAGGAAGCCAAATTCTTCAGCATCTTCAAAGTCCAAATAGAAAAAGTCTCTCCTCAGAAATAGGAAGAGTTAAAAGTCTTTTTGTTATAGACCTAGCAAGTTCTTTCACTGTTTGCCGCAGTAGTGGCACTGACAGCAGTTGTGGTATTGTAGGTTGGCATCATCTACTGTGTTTCTGCTTCTCAGAGCTCCTAAGCTGGAGCATATTTGTGTTGGAGATGAGACTTTCCAGCCACCTTGTGTACTGCATTGCTGTCTTTTAGATTTTGCTGTAAAACCTCTTTCTTTGAACTTTCATTTCCATTTCATTCAGCACTTGTGACAGCACAAATAAGAGCCTTGCAACTCTTAGCCCAGACTCCTTGTGCTCAAACTGGTTTCCTCATCAAGGGTTTAGAAATCAGCCATGCTCTGATGTTGCAGATTGAGAACTGTGTCTCATTTTAGAATTTTATGATACCAGAGTTTCATAAATATAAGATGTGGTGTTTCAGCTATGATACTTAATCTCTGAGTATTTATTTTCCATTTGAAGAAATTGATTTTGCATTGTTCTGATGGGGTCGTGGTGCCAACTTTAAGTTGGCTTGATCTTCAAAGAAGTGGGTGTTATGCTAAAGAAATTCCACTGCATTGGGAGGGTTTGAACCTTGTGGTTTTGGCAACTGGGACTTTTGGCCTGCCAGAAGACATAGGGGATATAGGACAGTTCCTATTGTGAACAGCAGTGAAATAGTTAAAGACGCTGACATTTAAAACAGATGAAGTTACTTCTTTGATGTTACTGTCAAAAGAGAGGAGTAAGGCCTTTAGCATGGACCTCCATGATGGCAAGGTGGGACCACAGCCAGATGCAGTATTTTCAGGCCCTTTGTGTAGTGCCAAGTTACTTTAGGTGGAGAATATTTCTTGAAAGCTTGATAAAACAGAAGTGAAATTTTAACCTATGGGAAAACATGTTTTTCATGTTCTTTTCTGGACCTGATGCCCAAATAATTATAGACAGATTTTTATCTCCTTTCTTACATGTATAGAATCCTGCCCTTTAGCTCATTTGTAACACACCAACTTTTAGCTCCAAAGGCTCCCTTCTCAGCCTTGGGTGTTGGCCATCAGTTGGGAGTCTCAAGCTGTGAAGCTCTGTCATTTTTCTCTTTGAACTGCTTAGGGATGTACAAAGTGGGGCTTTTCCCTTTTCATGCCTCAAAGGACCTGTGTACGCTTATGACATGTCTAATCAAATGGAATTAGTGGGAGGATGCACACTGTGGCTTCGATTCCTGTTAATAACAGCCTGAAGGATGACTTTTCTGCATGATCTCTGATTTTCACTATGTTATTTAAAGACCTAATGTTCTGTCATGTATGATTTATGTAATAGAGGTGCTTTTCTATTATATTAGATGCAGAAGAATATTAGCAGCGGCACACTGCTGTATTTTTACTTTTTTTTTCCCCCCAGTGATAAAAAGAGATATCACAAAAGATGAGGCTCTTTGAACAGCCTTTTTTTCTACAAGTTTCTTTTTTTCTGCTCACAGAATCATAAGATCAGAACTATTTTAGGCTGGAACAGATCTCTGAAGGCCATCTGGTCCAACCAATCTGCTCAAAGCAGGACCAGCTGGGTCAAGTAGCTCCAGAGCATTGTCCAGCTGGATTTTGAGCATCTCCAAGATGGATAGAGATCCCACAACTTCTGTGGGTATGCACAACTTCTGTGTGACCATTCTCATGGCATTTCTTCCCCCCTACCATATTCAATTACAGTGTCCCTTATTATAAATTGTGTTTGTGGCCTTTTGTGTTATCACTTGCATCTTTGGGAAGAACTTGGCTTTGTCTTCCCTGTATCTTCCTGTTATGTAGCTATAGACAGCAGTAAAATTCCTCCTAAGCATTCTCTTCTTAAGGCTGGGAAAAAAAAATTCCTCAACTTCATCTTGTATGCAATTTTCTCCAGAAATTGACTTGTTTCTGAGACAAAAGTATAATACAATGAAGCTTCTAAAATTTATTTTACTTAAAAATGCAAAATAATCCTCAAATGTAACCCTTTGGGAAATAGTTTGATTAGAAATTCTAGATTAGTGCTGTATGCATTTGGGTTTTTTGTAGAGCATGTATGTGATTGTACGTTTTTGAAGTTCCTCTAGATTACTATACATAGAACTTTATAATTAATGCTACAGGAATTTGTAATTTTTTTAAATAAGTGTGAAAATAGTACCAAATAAAAGTCTGTGTTGATCTGTTATATCCATCTATGTGGATATCTACAAGAACATGACAAAATAAAGAGGGAAAATAATTTGGTCCATGAATTTTTCTCTCACGGAAAATACAGCATTGCCTGTTGATGATTTCTTCTGTTGAGCTTGGAGGACATGGTCTTTAACTAGACTCCTCTGAGAGCTAATCAGTCAGTGCTACTGTTGGGATTAGTGATGAGAAATTGCTGTGCTCTCCTTGGCAACTCTTGTCTAACCCTGGAACATTTCTTGTCAACAAACTAAACTCTTCTTGCTCCACCAAACCAGGTGGTGGGCAGGAACCCATTCAACTGGAGAATCACACAGGTCTGCTAGAAAGCTGAGGAGGCTGCTGCCTAAGGAGGACTGCCTGACCAAACTAAGGTCCTTTGGCATCCAGGCTTGCAAATTGAAGTTAAAGATAAGAGAGACTTTAAATTTCACCTTAAGCATAGATGCCATTGTTTTCTAAGTAATGAAGTTGCAGGTATCCCAAAACTTTAGGCTACCTTCTGCAAGGCTTTGCAAACTAATGGCTTGTCAGAGAAGAAAATAACTGATTCTGTCTTTGAACCTTCTGCAAGCCCTTGGTTTTGGCACAGAGTTTGTTACTCGAATATGAAAAAGCCAGGAATTAAAGAAACAAACTTGCAGTTCCCTGTTCATAGCAGATGGCCAACTCCGGAAACATTTCCAATCTGTTATTTCCAAGTTCCTTGAAAATGATATACTCCTTAATTTTTTTCCTGCTGATTTGTCTGTTTTTCTTCTGAGCCCCTGACCAAGTGAGGTCCAGAATACATTTTTCCTAGGTGATATTAAGTGGTAGATTGTATCCAAACTATGAGATGCCACATATGTGTGCATGTGTGTGATGCCATATGTGTGTGTGCAGGCATACATAGTCACAGGACCAGGTGCTAGTACATCAGATGAGGTTTGGTCCCCTTCATAGCTTACAGCCATTTCAGAGATGCCTGACTGGTAACTAAGTTATACATTCTCATAGCAAGGAAGGTGTCTTGGTATCTGATCTGCTGATTTCTTCAGGAAGACCTGTTCATTTCATAATAAGCTTTTTCTTCCCTACTTTGAAGGAATTTTGTGTGTACTGGATAGTCTTTGTCTTCAAATATTTCCAATACTCTCTTGAGTTCTTATACTTTGCTGGAGACCACACCCTGTCATGATACCCAAATGTTAATGCTTTCAATGTGAATATTTGCTTCTGTTTACATCAAGATCTAAATACATCTCTGGCGAGATATGTGTTTCCTACATATCAGGCCAAATATCTTCATGTTGCATCAAATGTTACCTGTTTAGTAATATGAAAATAGATGTTAACTGTAATTACTATTTTCTGAGTCCTGATACTAAAATGTATAGTAATACATCTAAAAAGGTATGACCATCTTTCTGAGCTCATTCTTTCTCACTTTCCTTCTTGTAGCCCAGTAAATTTATAGTTTTATTTCATGTTTCTGACCCTGAATGCTGCGAATCTCACATTTTTGAAGAGCTCCATAGATGCTCATCTCCAGAGCCTTTGTCTTTCCCTTGACAATGAGCCACCTTCCTCAATGTCCTCCGTACAGATGGCCACTTTTATAATGCCTGGTTTTTACTTGTCTTACCTAGCTTCACATTCTCTGTCACTTTGACAGTAGCCTCAGCAAAGGCTCTCAGAAGCTCATGTGGTGAGACACCCTCCCTGCCATGAGGACAGGCACATTGGGCATCGGGCGCGTGAAGTACAGCAATGTATTAAGCAATGAGTTGAGCTATTAGAAGAGAGGGACTTATGAAGTGGCCTCTTTGCTTACTGAAGAGCCCTGTCATGGTGCCCTGCCTGAGAGCAGACGAGGAGTAGGGAGGAGGGAAGCTGAAACTGTGGTTGCTTATCTCCGAACTCTTCTCAGTTGCTCTGTTTTTCATGCCTCCAGCCCAGCTGCAACACAATAATTAACCTGAGCCTTTTAATTTCTCCCAGTTGGCTTTAAATTAACTCTGTTGTCATGTTGCGTGGAGTAATCCTTCAAGCATCTGTGGGGTACACTACAATTTAAATTGTTTATGAGTGCATGGGTATTTACTTCTTGGTCAGTATTTATTTTGCTATTATCTTCATATTCATTATTTTGGGGATTTCCATGTTTGCGGAGGAGCTGTTAATAGTGGGTCTTGCTGTCTTAGGCACCACACACACAGAGAATAAAAAGCAAAATCCCTGCTTTGTCAGTGCTGGAAGCCCAAAACTCTTTAACAGTACTTATGGCCAAACCTCCTAATGCGAAATAAGATGTGGTAAATTAGTTTGAGGAAATTTCAGATCCAAATCCTGTTGTTAGCAGAGCTTTGTTTCTTGGATAGACTATTGCTTGTTTAGTTGTATTGCAAAGGTATTGCTTGCAGTTGTTTTAGTTAGACAGCTCTTTTCAAGGCAAGAAAATTTTGGGTTCCTCGTAAATGGCAGCATTTAAATACTCTGTAACAGCAAAGAGTCAAGATGAAGACAGGGACTTTATTTCAGACAATTAAATCTTTCACACAGCCTCTCATAAATCTCATATTAATATCAAAACAGTGGGACAAATGGCAGGTTTTTTATTTTTTTTAATCACAGGTTTCTTTGCGCTCTATTTAATGGAGAATCTAAAACTGCTATTTTAATAGTGTTGTGCAGTAATATGGTCCATAACTATAGAGCCTATTAAACACTTCATAAAGCCTCCAGGGAAACTTCTTTCAAACATTACACTGTGTTTTTATAAGCTATAACCCTCTGGAAATTGGCTTATTATCAGTTTTCCATCAAAGTAAAGTGTTCCAGGAGAGTGGAAGATGACCCAATGTGATCTAGATCGAAAGCATCAGTGAAACTTGATGATTATCCTTGGTTTTGATATTGTATATGTTAACAATGGGTTCTTGTCAAAACACACATAGATAGATGTAAGGCAAGCCTGAAAGACATACCTAGAAATTAAGGCTGCTTCATGCATCACTGTAATGATAATAATTTTAAAAGTGAAGCTGTAACCCTCTTATTTATTTGTGAATTGAGTGGCAGAAACTCCAGCACAGGACAAGATAATATGGATATGGTGAACTTTAAATATTCAGAACATGAACTCGCTTCTTTGCATTTGTAAAATGATGGTATGAAAATCTCGTAGCGTACAAAAACTAATCTAGCAGTGTGTGCCAAAGTAATTAAAGCAAAGTAAATAATCTCCAGTGTTCTTATTCCCTACAGAAATTGTTTAATATCTTATCTTTCCAAACTAGTTTTCTGCTAATTCATGATGTCTTTGTAAGACTCTCCTTATTCAGCCAGTACTGTTGTTTTCCGTGGTATGGGAATATCTCCTCTGCTGTCCTGGGGGGACACGTATCAGGTACAGTCCACATTCCCAAAAATGTTTGTTCTGTACAGTGGAAAAGGCGAGTGTGAAGCTAACAGCTGTAATCCTCTCTGGTCATTATTGTTTACTTAGTGGAAGGACTTTGATTGCCCCTTGTGTATGTGGCGTGTGACACTTTAACATTGTCTTGGTGCTGTGGGACATTTTGCTGCTGGAAACCAGGGACCTGATGCTGATCTTGTTTTGGTACAAATGAGAGGTGGCTCTGTTGAAGTAGGTGAAACGTAAGGCTGCTGTGAGGTGGATCGGATTATTTCTTTGAGTTGTCCCTAAATACTAGACCTTGACCCGTGGCTTTTAAAGTTCCCTGTTACTGCAGGCAAGAAACAGAAGAGATGAAATAGGACATACATGTTAAAATAGTCCAATATTCTCCCTTAGGAGAGCAGATTTCCTTATACATCTGTATATCCTTAAGCACAGTTTTAACTGAAGAAAATAGGTAAAGTAGAAATCAGTGCTGGGACGCAATGGTACGACCTGAAACTTTTCCTTTAATTGCCTTCTTGTTGCTGATTAGAAAGCGCTGCTGCTGTGTGTACACGAGGTTGATGACACAGGACTGCAAGAGGAGATGCTAGGCAATTAATACCCCTTTTGACTCCACCTAAATATTTGGACGTTTCTGAACAAAAGATCCTTCAGAGACTGCCATGAGAATCTGGGCTTTCTGTTTATGCCACAGCTACTGAGAGAGGATTGTGACCACAGCAGTTGGCTATGAATTGTGAGCTCTGTCACACCACTTTATTTCCAAACAGATGTTAGTTTGTCTGTGATGGACAGCGGCTGAATCTGGCATCCTGGTGCATCCTGCTGCAGCTCCGTGTCCCCAGATCCAAACAGCAGTGAGATAGGGCTGTATTCCTGCAGAAGGAGTGTGCTAGTAGGCACAGATGCAGATATGCACATATACAAGTTATAGATACACATTATATACATGGCCAACCACACAAATCAACATCTGCAGACACACTCTGTACTCCTGCAAATGTCAGGGCAGTGGCAATGACCACATCCACCTCCCTTTACTGGGTACTCTGGATTCCTGGGGTCTATAGCAAGTATAGTGTGGATCCCTCAGCAGCTTGGCTTCCGCTATCATAGAATCATAGAATGAGTTAGGTTGGAAGGGACCTTTGAAGTCCATTTAGTCCAACTTCCCCTGCAATAAGCAGAGACACCTTCAACTAGATCAAGTTGCTCAGAGCTTCATCAAACCTGACCTTGAATGTCTCCAGGCATAGGGTCTCCACCTCCTCTCTGGGCAACCTGTGCCAGCGTCTCACCAGCCTCATAGTGAAGAACTTCTTCCTAATGTCTAATCTAAACATACCTTGCTCTAGTTTAAAACCATTGACCCTCATCCTATTGCTACATGCTCTTACAAACAGTCTTTCCCCACTTTTCTTAAAGATACCTTTCAAACACTGTATGACTGCCATCCCCTGAGCCTCGTCTTCTCCAGGCTGATCAAGTTCAACTGTCTGAGCCTGTTTTTGTGGGAGAGGTGCTCCAGCCCTCTGCTTATTCTCGTGACCATCCACTGAACTCACTCCTGTCCCTGTCCCCAGCACCCCCCACGGACTCCTGGTTATGGGTGGTGTCATGTGTGTCCATCCTGTCCACCCCTCCCTGCTCCCCCTGCCCAGAGCTGAGGTTCTCTTCTCTTGGGGGAGGGTTATTGTAATCTAGGGGTTATTTGGACTCACCCAAATGTCATGGTGCCTCCAGGCTGTGTGCTTCAGATGGGATGGCTCAGGTGATGGGCTTGGAAGGAGCAGATGATTTGGGTGCCCCTGTGCTCCTTTGGGTGCATGCAGAGCAGTATTTTATCACAAAGACTAACACCGGGTAGCTAGACAGAGCAAGTTTAGCAAAGCAGCTTCTTTTTAATGTTTCTTGACATTAACAGCTCCATTTCTCAATTAGAATGAAAATTAAAGTTGATTACGCGTGTCCACAGGGTGACACTGTACTTCTGACCAGTAACTGTAAAGTAAACGGGAAAGGTCACTATAAATAGTATTTTAGTTTAATTATTCCTAGAAGACCACAGTGACTCACTGCAGGCTTTTCTGTTGTTATTGTTCCAACAGCTAGCAAGCAGTGTTTCAAATACTCTATATGTAAAGGGGCAGATTTGGATGACATGGCTCTGGGTTCTTTCAACAATGTTTTCTGTAAATACAGAGAAATCGCTGTGCATGTTTCTTTAGTAGCATTTCCACATACTTAACTCTGAAGACTCTTTGATTTTGGTTTCAGTAAACATCACAAGCTTAAGCCTGCCTATAAGACAACTTCCATCTTTGCACGCAATCTCTGACAGAAACTGTATTCTGAGATGAGATCTACAGATGATGATATTTGAAGAAAACAGTGTATTTGCAGAGATAATAGTGATGCTTTTATATGGTCATTAATAAAGATCTGCCAGAGCTAGCAAATACTGTTTAGATGGTACAAAGCAGAAGTGTTTAGTGTTAGCTTTACTTTTATTTTTGCTAGTTAGGCCACACTTGTTTTCTCCAAGGAAAACAGGACTGATTATTTTTGCTAATTAGAAATACATCACTGGTCTGAATCACATCTGTAATTAGTAGCAAGAATTTAAGTAGATGTTGGAAATTATTTTTTTTTTGCCTATGATTTGCATAGTTAATTTACTATACATGCATACGTATGTGTATCTACAGATTTAATGAACAAAAGGAACAGCTGGTTGTTTTTCAAAGCAATTGGTTAAAGGTGCATCATAGTCTAATGGTGCTATTTGTTCTGCTCAGGGCTGAATTTGCTGCTTCTGGACAGCTTGAGTTTGTCACCAGAAAGTAAGTGGGGTTGGGAAACCAGAAAATAAACCCATACTTTGCTCCTGTCATCCACTCAGCCCGGTAATTCACTTCACAGAAGTGTTGGTGAAAATAGCACTCCTTAGGTTTGCTCGGTTGGTTTCCGAGACAAATAGAGAAAAAAATGCTGAAGGAAGGGAATGATTTTGAGGGGAGGGTTTGCAGCGAAGCAGGCCTGGAAGATGGAAGAGCTGGGTTGGAATGTGGCTCATGTTCCCCTGCTGCGTCCAAAATGAACCACTGAATAGGTGCAAATGTAGATGGCAGGATAAAAATGGAAACTATTCAAACCAAAAGCAATTAACTTGTATACAGATGGCTTTCTGGCATTCACAGCTGCATAGATTTTGGTTGTGTACTTTTTTAGATGTGCCGCAGAAGGTTAAAGCCTCTATATGTCCATCTCCAGCTGTTGATGCACATAAAATAGATAAGGAAATGAAGCCAAATGAGCATTGTGTATAGCATCGGACTTGTTTGAAGAGATAGGCATCTCAAACATTAGTGCAACATCCTGTCCTGTCAAATGGCCCTTGTATTGGTCCTTTATGAGGAGAAATTGCATATTTTACATCAAAGGAGTCACTCCAGTTTCATAAAAATGAAATATGGGAAACTGCTAAGTATACGTCATATCTCTAGGATAGAGCCTAGGGCTGAGAATTCTGAGCAGAAGAGGTGGATTGCTGAAAGTATGAAACATGAGTTCTTCAGGCATCTTTGGTATATCCTGGAGAATGTGTGTCTGGAAAGTCTAAGGTTTAAGCTGTTTCACGTAAAACAAAGTATGCTGTTCATGTGCTCTGATTCTTTACACTGCAATAAACACATTTAACTTTCAAAAAAACTTGTTAAGCCATGCTTAAAAAAAAAACCCAAAACACAAACTATTTTGAATTAACATGCAGAACCTACATCGATTCGCATTTTCATGTAGAACATTACAAATGCCAGTTGGAGAAAGTGGAAGCCTGCATTTTTGTCTTTCATTTCTTCATCCTTTAAAAAAATCAATTAAAAAAAAAAAGTGATTGAAATACCTTGTTAAGATGGTCAAAATGTTTACACTGGGCTTTACAAAACTGTGGTGTAGGTACCTCTCTGAATATTTCAGCTGGTACAAGACCACCATTGCAATGGCCAACTACTACCCCATGCGTACATACTGGTCATGAGTGGTCACCACTAATGGAGAAACTGCTCAAGAGGAACATTTGCAACCCTGGTGTACAGTTTTTCTGAATTTTGTTTCTCAGGCACTTTCACATGACACTGTTTACTGGAATGATTTGTCTGGAAATTTGGGAATTTTAAAAAAATGTTTTCTTTTTAAGTGAAAATCTCATTTGTCTGTTTTGCTTATGGTGCAACTTCCTGCAGAAAAGCACTGTGGCCACCACCTAGTGAAGCCCACCTGGCTTGCAGGACTGTTGAAGTGCCTCCCAGAGGGCCCCAGACTTTCCCTATCATGTTCAGTATACAGATTGCTCTTAACCTCTGCCAGCTCCTGCTGTGTTTGCACAGTGGTGAGTCTGCATTTGTCGGAGCCACGCGCTTTCTTTTCCTACTTATTTCTTCTGGAGTTCCCTTTCGGTGAGCAGATACCTGGGAAGGGATGACAGGAGTCCAGTGTGTATTCCGTTGTGAAAGGTGGGACCTATTCTTTCAGAGTGGAGTTTTCTGTGGGAAATGAAGGGGTCCATCCCGCCATTTCTCGAGGAATGTTGCATCTGTTTACTTGTCACTAATAAGACTTCTCTATTTAATGTTCTCTGGGGTATGTGTTTCTCCCTTGATCCACTTGAAGTGCTTTCTCATGGTTAATGATCTGAATTTGCCAAGCACACTGACTCATTTCAGTGCTGTTTTTCATTATGTAAGCTATTAACGGGTCACTGCTCAGATGCTGGAAAATCTGTTTCAGGCTAATAGTGAGGTGCACAAGTGCCTCTCCATGGTATATTTGCTACCTGTGCACACGTGTTCTGGCTTGATAGTTGTTAGAAAAATCCCACGGCAATACGGGATGCAGCATCTATGCCATTAGCAGTCAATTCCTAATCAGCCTTTCATTAACACATACAACACTTCACCTTTTCTAGGATTTTTGCACAACGTGACTGAGGGAGGATGAGAGGAAACACGCTGATGTGCAGAGGAAGGTGTTGATAAGTAAGGAAATATAATTCTTCCCAGGAGAAATGGTGTTCTTGTGGGTAGAGGAGGTAATAACGCAGGCTAAGGAACTGTCTTGGAGCTGCATATGAAAATCTGTCTCCCTGGCACAGAGTATTTTCCCTGAAAGTCAGTAACAAGGCTGTTGCGGAATCGGAAATTATGAAGGCAATTCAGAAGAGTAGCAGTTGGACACAGGAAAGCCTTGAAGAAAACACAGAGGGGGTTATTTTAGATCCTGAGTTTTGACAACTCAAAATCACATTGTCAGAGCGGGCAGCAATTACTATGGGAGCAGATCCTCCTGTTACCTTTGGTACTTTCGGGTAATCAGAGAAACACAGAATGACTAGGTTGGAAAAGACCTTTAAGATCTTCAAGTACAACTGTACCTGTCCTCTACTAAACCATACCTTTAAGTACCTCATCTACCCATCTTTTAGACACATCCAGGGGTGGTGACTCAACCACCTCCCTGTGTTTGTTGCCTGTTCCAATGCCTGGTAACTCTTTCAGTGAAGGATGTTGTTTTTGCTTACACATGGTTGCTTTCACAGATTCACAGAATTGTAGGGGTTGGAAGGGACCTCAAGAGATCATCTGGTCCAACCCCCCTGCCAAAGCAGGCTCCCTAGAACAGGTCGCACAGGTAGGCATCCAGACATGTCTTGAATGTCTCCAGAGAAGGAGACTCCACAACCCCCCTGGGCAGACTGTCCCAGTGCTCTGGCACCCTCACCGTGAAGAAGTTATTCTGCATGTTGGTGCGGAACTTCCTGTGCTCCAACTTAAGGCCGTTGCCCCTTGTTCTGTCTCCACAGACCACTGAAAAGAGGCTGGCCATTTCTCTCTGTCTTCCACAATTGAGATATTTATAAACACTAATCAGATCCCTTCTCAGTCTTTTTTTCTCAAGGCTGAACAGACCGCTCATTCAGATTTTCCTCGTAAGGAAGATGCTCCAGGCCCTTAATCATCCTTGTGGCCCTCTGCTGGACTCTTTCCAAGAGCTCCTTGTCTTTTTTGTACTGGGAAGCCCAGAACTGGATACAGTTTCCTTCAGTGTATAGACAAATTGTTTGAGAATGGATGAATGAAAATTAGAGATGAGTCCAAGCTTGGACTCTTCCAGGAGGAGAACGAAGGATCCCATTTCCTGGATGTGGCAGAACTTCTGGAGGAAAGCAGTTCAAGGCTGTTTTCTTTTTATACACTGTTTCTAAAGCTAAAACTCTCATTATTGTTATTTTTTTTCCTTCTCTTTCCCTAAATGATATCTGAAAGTCCTTTTGGGATCCATATGGGGGGAAAAAAAGGACAAAAAACCCCAAAACAACCTACCACTCACACCTCATTCATTTTGGAGAAAGGTCTAAATTAGGCTTCTCCTAACTAGGACAGTCCTAGGAGGACCAGTCATCTGGGTTAGCATTCACAGCCCAGTGGGTAGAGCTGAAGATCTTGGGTGTCAGCGTCAATTCTTGTTCTTACTGGAGGGGGGGGAAACGAAAGAGACGATATTCTTATGCACTAGAACAGGGAAGAAATATTACTGTTAATGTGTGTACTGAGATCTGAAAATCTTTTCAGCATAAAGCAGTGCAGAGACAGTTTCTCAACAAGGAAAAAGGGACACTGAAGGATTTATTGTGTTGCGGTATTTATTATGTAAGAGGTATTTGCATGGTAAAGAGAGAATGCGGAATTTATTCAGAATAAAGAGGACAGGATGAATGATGTTAATGAAAAGCTGATTGATGGAAGCAGGAGTTTGTCTACCATGCCACTCGTATTTTCTGAACCCCAGCAAGTGTTTTATGGGCATCTGTGTTAAATGATGGGTAGATTAATCCTTTGGCATGCTAAATTTGTATAGAGTCTGCTCTGCCAACATGGAGGTGGGATGACTCCAGATCTGATCCTACAGATGTTCTTTAGGTGCCTGTTCTCCCTATGCAGCTGAGAGTGCAGCTTCAGAGAGTGATTCAGCCCAGCTATGCCTTGCATTGCATTTTGGCATTACCTGTCTCTCCCCACATTGTATAAAGATGTGATACATAACAGTTTAGTCTGAATTCATACACCCCATGTTTCTTCACCGGCCATCTCAGTCACGTTTCCAGTCGCTATAAGCTCCTTGTTTTGCTTGAGTGAGTATAGGGGGGAAGCTAGACAAGGCGTGGATGGTGGTTTAGATGCCTCTGTTTTTCTTGAAATACTGGAAACCTCATGATTAATTGGTGGTACTCTTGACAGCTGGGTTTGTTCTATTTATTTTAGTTCTTGTTCTAAGAATAAGACTGTTAATAAATATGATCCCAAGTAGTGGCATGTGTTTTGCAGACTTTTTTTGTTATCTGATCTGGCTTCTCCACATCCTCCTTTTGTGACTAAGTTGAACCCACAGTCTGCTGAGTGTCTGCCAGGATAAGAACCCACCTGCCAGACTCAATGCCATTAATCATTTCCCTATTTCATTTATTTCAGCTAGCATCTCTGAACATCATATAGCAGGACCTGACAAGAGCTTCTAGGGTAGATTCAGTGTCCTGACACTCTTTGACATCTCCTCGTGCTGTACTGGTGGCCATGATCGGTAGGACTCAGCATCCCAGGAAGTTCTGTATGGTCTTGCCACAGCTTGAGATTGCTTTGAGCCTCTTTTGTAGCAGAAACAAATTTCACAGAAGAATTTAACTCTGCGGGCATCTGGGGCTTGTAAGCCACACATTCAGAATGGCAGCTTGAACTCGGGGACTGTGGAAAGCCAAGATTATGTGCCCTGACTTGAAGCCTGGCAATCAAGCTGACAGTGTAGAGTTTGCCCCACGATACAGTATTATCAATTAGCCACCTGTCAGGGATTTTCTGTGACTCAGAGAGGAAGTGGCTGGCCGGCTTCTGCTTTCTAGGTAGTCCCTCATAGTACAGTCCTGTGTCCTCTGTTTTAGGTAAAATCTAATCCTTGACATTGCGAACAATTTGTGTTCATTCTCATTATCTGATGCATGCTTGTGAGATGAGTCAGCTGTACAACTCGTCATGACCAAGACAGCTGAAATTATGCCATGCTACAGAAGATACTGATTTAGTCACTGTTATTGTTTTCTCTAATATATGGGAAGTCAACCATATGTTAATTATCTTTCTTCAGAACAGCCGCATTAAAATTGAAACCAGTGTTATTAGTGGCTAGAAAATCTCTTTCAGCCATGTGAAAATGCTGTGTAACCAGCAGACCTCATGATGTCTGATGCTTGGGATGTAAATCCCTCAAAAGCTGGGGTGCCAGTGTGTGCCTTTCTTTCCTAAGTGAATGATGGGACTCTCTAGTCTTCCATACATATGACTGGCCTTGATTAGTTGGGCTTATTTTAAATTTCACAGTTTGCAGTCAGCCAGTTGCCCTGAACCCATAGAGGAATCCAACACAGGAGGACCATAATATGGTGTTTGAAGATTGCAGTGGGTATGGTGGTTAAAGAACCTAGGCCTCCACTCCTGATGAATTGTGAGATCTGTGGCTCTAAATCCCCATTTTCTGAATTATAAAATTTAAATCTTTAGTTATCAGTCTTTTAGGGAGGCTTAAGCTGAGGATTCCAACCCACCTGGTACCTGAGGGAAAGTGGAAAGGATTTTTTTTTTTCTGTCGAATGTTGAATGTTTTCATGTGTAGAAAGGGAGTATTATCTAACTGATTGGGATCATTTAAAAATATGATATGCCTGCACTGTGTGAATAAATTTGACAATTTGGGGCTTAATTGGGTAATGCAATTGCACTCTAAGACACTTCAACATTTTGGCAACAATTAATGCATGTAAACTTGCTAGATTTTTGTGTGTAGTTGTACTACATTTAGGAATCTCATTTGTAATGAATTAGTCTCCTTTTCTTCTAACTCAGAATGCCAAGCAAAATTTGGTACCTTTTTCTAAGTGTTTGTAGTTTTATAAAGCCCCGTAATTGGTCTACTTGCTCTGCATAATATTATGCAGTGGAGGGGGAGCTCAGGGGTATTTTGGCTTTGCAAGGATCCGAATGTGTCACCTGCTAGACATGAAAAGCCTTAGTCCCTAAAAACTTGGGACACGCTGAAGAAATATATGAATACTTTCTAAGGATAATCATCTCCTTGTACTCCTTTCTGTCCCCCTCAACCCCAAAACTCAAAATCATCCAAACAAAACCTTGCAAGAGCCCTCAGGACAGCAGCTTAAAATGTGCATCCTGAAACAAAATGAGAGGTGCCACCAATACGAATCTAAGCTTAAAAATCAAGACTCAGGCCACCAAATTAGAAGATTTTAAGAGCAACAAAAGCTCTTTTTTTCCCCCAATCTTTGTGCATTTTAATTTCCCATGACTTCCCCCACTGTTTGTCTGAGGGGCTGGGAAATACTTTGATGTTGAGAAGTGCACCTTTTATTCAGAGCCTTTTTTACTTCCTTCAGCTGAGACAATTTCCTTTTACATACCCTAAACCAAAGAGAGCTGGTCCATGCTGCTCATCACTCTCCTGCTTCTTCCTTCCTAGTCACCTCCTGGTACCCTGGAGTCCGGGCTGAAGTGGGACTGTTAAATACTAATGTACAAAATCCCAAGCCCCAAAATACTTTTCCTGGTTTTCAAGATCCTGGTATTGTTTTTTGGAGTCTCTCTGTTTTTCAATGATCTTGTCGATAATAATGTGATTTTTGTGGTGGGATCAGGCACTTTTGATTTTCTAAAAGTGAGCACACAGAATCAGTGGTTCTCAAAACTTCTGGTACCCAATGCTAAATGTTACAGTACATGGTACTAAACCAGAGCCAAATTACTCTTCACAGAGAAAACTCTGACTACTTTTCACAGAGAAAACTCTGACTGGCTATGAAAGACAGACTGAAATGAAGGGACTGAAAACAGGCTTGCCCCCCTTGCAGATGGTCTCCTTGGGATAGTCTTTTCCTTTGGTCCTTCTTTCCAGCCTGCAGCTTTCAAGTTTGACCACAGCTGCTATGAGATCCTCCCTGAGGAGCAAAGTCCCTTTCTGTCACCCGTGGAGCCTTGCTGTGATGTGAGTTTTCTCCCCACTCATCTCTGCAAGAATGACCTTTTGTCTCTCTCCCCCTTTCCTACCCATCTTCAGGCATCTCCTGGTGTCTTAGCCCACTCCACCAATAAATAGTCCCTCTCTCCAGATATTTCCATAGACGTGCAGAAGCCTGCAGTAGGAAATCATGTAGCCTTCATAACGGCTGCCTGGCTACACATCTTCCAATGGAGCAAAGCAAAACCAGACAAAGAAATCAATTAGTTGCTCTGCTGTAAAGCTGTAAAAGTATTTTCATGTCACAGCATCTTTGCTATGCTGAGAGTCCTTCTAACTGCTGGAAAAAGCCATCCTTCAAGCTGTGCTTTATGTAGTACTTACATGTGATTAGTTTTCAATAGTTGATTCTCACCCCTTAAGGTAAAATAGCAATACAGTATTTCTTCTCCATTTTTTCTCATAATTATGTCAACATTGTAAATCAATGAAAAATTCTAGCAAGGTTAGCTTTTGGCTAAAATACCGCCGTTAGAAATAGCTGTCTAAGTAAAGTTTAATACGACCAATTTCCTAGTGATAATTTCCTAAAAATAATTAAAAATGTTCCTTCCACTTCTTCCTTGATCTGCCCCCCCCGTGTGGAAAATGCTTTAATCATTTTTTTCCATTCCTATGTCTCCTCCTTCCCTGGTTTTGGTATTTGTTTCTTTTGGTTTTTTCTTTGCTTAGACATCAAGCAGAAAAGAAGCCCAAGGGCAGCAGCAGAGACTTTGTTGCTGGGTTTGCATGCAGGGCTCTGCCCAGGTTGCAGGATAAAAGGAGCTTCTCACATCTTTAGGGGTTTCTGGTGGGTGGTGTCTTCTGCCCCATGGTCATTCTGGAGGTGATAATATTCCACTTCATGTGGGCTTCTTCCCCATCCGCTCCTTTCTGCTGCCCTCGTCGTGTATCCGCACCCCTGCGATCCATAGACTCTTGGCCCCCAGCGCCTTCCTGACGATTCCATCCCTGAGAGCATCTCAGGCTGCTCTTTGAACACTGTCCCACAGCAATGTGTGTCCAACCCTTTTGAACTACGATGTGGTAGCCAGTTTTCCTCTCGGGGTACGATCAGGCCTATTAAAAGCGGTGGGTTGCTTTTACTAAGGTAGCCTCCGTTTCAGGGGCAGGTAGGCTGCAGGGGTGCAGCTGCTACTTTATTGGCTCCACTCTTGTCTCCAGGAGTGCAAATTAGCAGCTGCAGTGGTTAAGGCGTAATTCATATTTTATGTCTCATATTATCCTAAGACAGGAAGGAAGAAAGGGAAGATCTCACATTTAGAAGGCTTGCATGTGGTAAAATCCAAATCTTTGCTTTCTTTGAACTCCTTTGACAAAAGAAAGGAGATAGGAAAATAGTAATGTGGGTTCTGATTTGGAAAGTTCATTGGAGAAGGGGAAGAAATCAAGGAGAAATTATGTGAATAATTCAGAATCAGTGGTGTAAACTATGAGCTGTTGATCACTGTTTTGTTATGCAGGCATAGATTCCCATTAATATTCCTTCTTTTGAAAAACAGAAATCCTGTCTCTGCTGTTGTATGCCTAATTGAGCACTTGAGGCAAAAAAACACCCACAACAACAACAAAAAACCCACAATCCAAAACAAAAAAAAGACAACCAAAAAAACCTATAGCATGCAGACCTATTTTTCAGATGATGATGTTCTTTCAAAAATCTTTTTTTTTTTTTTTAAAGTTGTCCCCTGCTATATATCCTAAATATACTCTGAACTCTCAGACCCCTCTGTGAAGTGAGCAGAGGAGTTTTAGTAGGGCTGCTGGGGGAGAAGTGGAGTTGCAATGAGTTGTACAATGCTAGTGTTACACTTGAAAGCACTTTCTTCAGAAGATATTATATAAAAACTTGTATAGTTAAGACCATCTAATATTCCCTGGAGAGGAAAACCAAATCCTCAATTAAATTCTGTAGTTATTCTTTAAGATGACTTATGTTATTTGTGGCTTAAGTGTAACAGAAAACAGAGAGTACAGTATCAGGGACTCTCAGCAAGATTTTTTTAGCTACAAAATGTCAAAACCTCTTCAAAATTTGGGAATAAACTTACTGCACAGCTTTAAAAATCAGTGTCAGAACTTTAGGAAAACGTTGTTACCCTACGCCTTGTAGATCAACACGTGGCAAGATTATTTCAGTGGAAATATGTGCCTACAGGCTATTTATTTTTAGTGTTTTGTTTAACACCACTTGGCATCTGAGATCAAGAAATCTTAAACCAATTATGAGTAGCTGGTGCAGGAAAAATTATGATTGATACACTTACAATGCAGGGTCGATTCTTCTGGTAATGTTATTTTATTAATGAGTAGAGCAAGGCAGAGCAAGGGACATCAGGCACATGACTTTATAGCACCGAATTAACACAGTACTCTGACCACATACAGATGTTTCCTCCCTGGGTGCAATCAGTGCATCTTGCACTGATTGCAGCATACAGACCTCGGAGAAGAGGCAGCTGTGTGGTTGTTGCTAAGCCTATTTCCCTCTTCCCTTTGGCTTATTGGATTATTTTATGTGGTGGAATGATAGGAATTTAAAAATGAAAAAGTGCTGTTGAGTCATCTAGTCCAGCTTGCTGCTAATGCAGGATTGTTCTCTGTGGATCTTTGTCCAGTTGGCTTTAGATGTGATTGGACTTCAGCCAATTTTCTTTGGAAGATTATTCTACAATAGAATACACTTCATTATTAGGATTTTTTCCCTGTCAGCCTAAATTTTACTTGCTCAGTATAATCACATTACTCTTAGCTATAGTTTCCTGAAAATCCCCATTAAAAAAAAATCCTTACTGTGTGCATCCTTCCAGAGCTTGTAGATAATTATCATATTTCTCTTTCAATAGTGGCTTTAGTCAAGCTATACATATTTAGTTATTTTAATATTTTCTCATAAATCAGCCTTCCTAGATTAACGATGACTTTTATTGCTGCTATCATTGAGCCAAATCTCAAATTCTTCTACTTAAAATTCAACAAAAAAAGTGGACTGAATAAAGACTTCCAGATTAGATCATGGTGTCATTGAAAACCCATCCTTTGAACCCCTGTTTGGGATTTCAGATCTGTCTGAATGTCAGCTCTCCTGCGGCAGACTTCAGCAGTAAGATTTGTCTCAACTACCTTATCTACAGCATACGTGTCCACAACAAATTCCTGCCCCTAGATTCCTTTTATGGTCGTTGGACCCTATAGTTGGGTGCAATTCATCTAAGCTATTTTAAATCCCCACATTAGGACAAGAGGAATTAAGCTCTAGAGGAACCTATTTTTCACTCTGTTGGTTAAGGGTCACCCAAGGTGTTGAGCTCAAATGTTGACATCTGCACTTGGTGAGACAAATCTCCCGTAGGTGCTGAAGTCTTGGAGATTGATACAGAGCAACTGTGTTGGAGGGGCACCTGATTTACATCCATCAGTCCTTTTGTCCCGGACCTCAGATTTCTTTGTGTATTTAAGATAGGGTCTGGTGAATTTTCAGAGAGTGTGGTTCCAGAATTGAGAAATCTTGGTTTTCTCCATCACAATATCACTACAGCTTTGAGACAGCAGTGAGTTTGCTTTGGCACTCAGAGAGGCTTGATGTATCGTGTATCTTGTGACCATTCCGAACACATTTGAATGACACTGAATTCAAGAAAAAAAGTGTGACAGATACATTGAAAAACAAGAGGGGGTGAATAAAATTGCCTTTTGCATAGATGTAGAATTACAGAATCGCAGAATGTCTCTAGTTAGAAGGGATCCATAAGGATGATCGAATCCAAGTCCCTGCTCCTCGCAGGGCTACCTAAAACTAAACCATATGACTTTAGAGCGTCATCCAGAAGCTCCTTTGGACTCTGACAGGCCTGGTGCTGTGGCCACTTCCCTGGGGACCCTGTTCCAATGACGAACCACCCTCTCAGTGAAGAACCTTTTCTTTATGTCCAGTCAGAACTGAAGCAAGTGCAGCATTTACCTAATGAGTAGAAGGTCTAGCTGCCATATACATTGGTTTTCAGGTCTCCGAGGGCTGGAAGAAGTCTGTGGCCAATGTCTTGCTTTCCAAAGCATCTAAACAGATGGCTCTTGCATGACAGATCCCTACTGCTCTTCTGCCCTCTCCTCTACTAAGTATTTGTTCTCCACTGACCGTGTAGTACTCACAATCCTCACTGAAGCCCTAGGCAAATGCCTGCTCAGATGCAACTCTTGTCTCTTGGCTAGCCATAGATTATAGTTTGCTCTCTCCATGCAAGTATAATCATTCCTGGTTTATACTGTATTAACTAGGAAAATAAATCAGCATCTGCCTTTTCTTCATTAGTACAAAAGTAGTTAAATATATTTTCCCAGTGGATGGTTACCTCTGTCAAACTTTCTGACAAAACATGCTAAAACTCTGTTCCCTATAATTTATACATAATATTCAGGGAAAAAAACTGTTCTAAATACTTTTGGAGGGCAAACACCAGGGAGGGAAAGGAGAGCTGTTGTGATGGAAGGATAATATCAGCACAAGATAATATGTTTATTAATTAGTCCTGAATGAATTTTGACTCAAAATTAAAAGAAATTTTTCAAACATCCCAAGAGGTGAAGTTCTGGAATAAACTCCAAATGCAATAGTTGAGTAGAAAACAAAAATAACTCGAAAACAGAATTTGGTGAAATTAGGGGTGGTTTTGTGAGAATGCATAGAAAAACTTCTAGAGGCTAACAAAAAAAATTAAACATGCAGTATGAGGTCATAGTGTTACCAAAGGGGCTAGAATGGAGACTGGCCACTGCTCATGCATTTGTAATACCAGCTATTTGATGTTTAATACAGCAGTTTGTGGATTCTGCTGTGTGCTAAAAGATGCCAGAAAGTCCCAGTCTGAGGTCAGTGTAAGAAGTTCCTTGCTATTGTAAGACCCTTGGGGTTGGGGCTGTTTTTGATATGTTTTGCAAACATCTGGGAAATCAGTCTTGGCCTTCTGTTGGTGGTGCTAGGGAGGGATTAGGAGTTGCACATGTATCTGTGTGGAACAGATCCTGTGTGATCCTCATGCGCAAAGCAAGATCAGGGAACATGACCCAGTTTGTCCTTCTGAGTAGTATATTCCTTGAATTCTGTAGCCTGAGCACCATACATAGACCTTTCCCAGCTGAAGCCCGTGCTTCAGTAACTGGAATAAAATGCAGCTATCTTCTATCATTACACACCCTTATAACCAGTCCCTTGCCCGTTTTCCTGTAGGAACCTTCAGGTACTGGTATACCATAATTTGGTCTCCCCAGAGCCTTCCCCTCTCCTTCTGTTCTCCGAACAATTTCAACTCTCTCATCCTGTCTTCATAGGAGAGGTGGTCCAGCTCTCTGATCACCTTAGTGGCCCTCCTCTGGACTCACTCCAACAGCTCCATATCTTTCTTGTACTGGAGACTCCAGAGCTGGACACAGTATTCTCACCTGAGCTGAGTAGAGGGGTGGAATCACCTCCCTTGACCTGCTGGTCATTCTGTTTCTGATGCAGCATGGGATATGGTTGGATTTCTGGGCTGCAAGCACACAGTAGTGGATGAGGTTGACTTTTTAATCCACAAACACCCCCTTGTCCTTTCCTTGTCCTTGTCCTTGTCCTCAGGGTTGCTCTCAATACACTCTCCACCCAGCCTGTAGTTGTGCTTGGGATTGCTCCGACCCATGTGCACGACCTTGTACTTGTTCTTGTTGAACTTCATGCGATTCACATGGGCACATCATGACACTAGCAGGCAGAGTACAGGGGTCTCTGTTGGGACATTTAACTTTGAAGCATCACTATACTGGAGATGAGAACTTACAGGAGTATGCATTGGGTAGGTATTTTTAACTATCCTTAAAATTGCTCTGCTTTCCTAATACAGTTTTATCATCACTTTGGTGAACTAATTCTGCCACTCGCCAGTCTGCTAATAATCCTTATCTTGATGAGTTTGTTCTCATTATTTTCTATGTTTCAGAGAATGACATCTTGGTGCTCATCCTCCACTTTTAGCAGGAGACAGGACTGTTTAATAAGGCTTCCTAGACTCCCTTCAAGTTGTTTGATCCCACCATGGTTTGCAACTCCAGCTTTCATATTTTCCCCTGAGAAAAGAGGGAATATTGGCCTTTCTTTTTTTGTGTAATGCTAAAAATAATGTGAGCATACACTTGTGGATTGCATCTGGCCCCTATGGACAATGGGTGTCCATTTCAAGGAGGACAGGATAGTCCTCTTGTTTCTTCTATGGATTTTTGAACCCAGCTTTGATTTCTGAGGCTGGCCTTTGCAGATGGCTTGTTCTGAATGGTTCCCCCTTTTATGCCAAAATGAGGTATCATAATTTTCAGGTATTGTGGTGCTAGATGTTATTCAAGGGCCTTCCAGGACAACTGAAGGGCATAGACATTCTGAACTTACCTATGATGTCCTTAATAGGTCTTACTGTTGAATCAAAATGGTCTGTATTCAACTGAAATTTCTTTTTACATTCCTTGTGATTATGTGAAGAGGGTTTTCCCAGCAGTTGTCACTGTAGTTAAAGAAGGGCAGGGTTGGAGATCTATTGCATCTGTTGCATTCAGCTGCTGACCCAGTCTTTCACTGGGATGGAATAGTGCTGCGTAGTGCTTCTGCCTTTCTTTTAAAAGGGAAAAGATAAAGAATTATATATTTCCTTATGGAGTTTCTATTCCAACCTCTAGACAGCAATGATGGCAGCGTGTTTCTGCACATCTCAGACCCTCCGTAGAGATGAAGCAAGGTAGCTTAGGCTGTGTGCAGTCAAACCAAAAGCTGTGGCCATGTTGTGTGCCTCTTCTGCCTGTGGTGGGGCAGGTGAGGACCCTTTCCCTTCAGAACTGCCTGCCACAGGGAAGTTGCTCAATACTTTGTACTTCATGGTAGCATTTTTGGTTGGGAGTCTTTGTACCTTGGACACGACTTTTGAGACAGACTTTAGAGTGGTGAGTCCTTGCACGCCTTTTCCCACAGGTCAGACAAAGAGGGCATTTCCAGCCAGTAGAGATTAGCATTTTTTTCTGAGTAGAAAAAGGTCTCCATTCTTATAAACCTTCTAATTTTCTTTTTTTCAACAGGGAACATGGATTTGTACTAGCTTGCCAAGAAGCTAATCAAAGAAAGGATTTTACTTTCTAGTCTACTTCCCTGTCAGTTCAGGATAGTCCCAGATCCATTTGCTGTTATTGATTACACTGTTGTACAGTATTGGTACTTTGTCCTAACAGTGATGGGTGAATACCCTCACTGGGATGGGTGGCAGGAATTCACTAGCAGGCAGGGATGTGGGACTGGGTGGACTGGTTCTGCTTCTCACCCATTTCATTGAAATAGTGCACACCCTAACTTTAACCACTGTTGTCCCTAGATGAAAAAAAACCTATAAAAATTACCCAAAGTAGCAGGTTAAAAAGAATGCTTTACTGCATTATCTTGTAGCACACTCCATTGCACACAGCATGACTGTAATTTTGTCAATGATGGTGTGCAGGTTAATATATTTATTGAAGCTGTTTTATTAGACTGAAACTGGAGTCTGTACAGGAGGCTCTTTCTTTTTTTACCCTGAAATCTATTAGATGTTGCATCTTAGGGGAACAGTAAGAAGATTGACTCCCAAGAATGATCTTTTCGTCCCTATTTCAGGGAAAGGTTCGAATGTTTAATTTTACTTACAATAATTAGTATAATTTTTCACAGGTTCAGGAGGTAAGAGAGGAGGCGTGAGGTGGAGCTTCCTTGATTTGCTTTTATTAACTACATCAACTGTAATTCTGTTGGCCTTGGTGTATAGTCAAAATGGGAGACATTTTTCTGTACGTGTACGTTTATGTTAAAAGGCACAAATTTAAAATAGGGAGAGTAATGACTGAACCTGAAAGAGTTATTCTGAGAAATGAGGTATAATAAAGAAAGGCTTGCCATGTTGATTTATTCACTGATTTCAGTCTTTGACTGAATGAAAAGCTGGACAACCCACCATCTTGCAAATGAGAATGCAAAAATAAAAGATGTAAAAATGAGAACAGCCTGCTTTATTAAGTATTACTAACTGACATCTCAAAGTGACACAGGGTGTTAAAGGTATCACCCCGTAATTGTCAGTGATACAAACTCAATTCCAGAAAAAGTGTTACAAACACCTTAATGTGTATTCATTTACAGAGGAATAAAAAATGTTTTCCACAGTGCCTGGCACATACTGAATATTCAGCGTACAGAATGGAAGGGATTTTACAAGTTAGTTCCTTTGAAATGGGAAGATCACAATACATTTCTGCCATGGTGTTTCAAGCTGGACTCTTTACTTTATAGCTTAGTTAGTTCCCAGTGCAGGAACTGCAGTCCTGTGCTGCAGAGATGTGAGAATCTGTGCTGAGCTGCTGCCCAACTTAGTCATTTTGCCTAAGGCGCTGAGCAAAACTTGTGTCTAACTTTGATAGTAACAGCAAATACTTCTGTAGTAATGTGAAACATATAATGGATGATGTAAGATAAGAGTTGAACCTGTTTATTAGACTATTATTTTGGGGAGGGAAAAATTTTTCTCGTAACACTATCAGCTAGCCTTTGCACCATATTCACATGAGGGATTTTTCTCCTAGCATAACGTGATAAAGAACCACCCGAGAAAGTGTTACTTAGAGCACTTTGAGAGTGTTTCTTTTCCCTTTGTGGTCTCAGCACGAAAATTTCTCTGATTTCCTATGAAAACTTGAGGGAAGTAGAATGTGGTGGACACCCTCCAGCTGGAAATTATGTAGGCCCAGTAAAGACTGTGTAAAAGATCTGGCCAGCTGCAGCCTGGACCTTGTCCATCACAGACTCCATAGGAATGTGACTGAAGGGAAGATGAAGAGGTCAGGCAATCTATGGTCTGTGTTTATAGTCTGTGGATGACTGGGAGTGCTGAAGGTGTAAGAAGGTGGTCAAAAATTAGAAACTTATCAAGAATCAGTTTTCTATTAGCGCATATGATGGTATGAGAAATTTTCTTTCAATGGGTGAGTAGCACCTCCACTAAGAAATAGAGACTGAGAAATGATGATGTAATACATCTCAGCCCCAGGGCATCATTAGCTGTACCTAGGCTCCTCTGCTAGATATTTTCAGAAAAAAGAAGGTCTTTAAAAGGAGATAACCATAGTACTTCGCAGTCTCTTTCACACCTGCACTGACTAGTAGTAAAGCCAAGATCCATAAACTCTGCACCTTCTAGATTCTGATGTGCTTACTGTGCCGTATTCATTTCTGTGTGTTTTTTTTCCCAAATAAAAAATTACAGAAGTTCTATTTTACAGAAGTTCTATTTATTTTTCCATAAATTTGTAAAGGGTGATTGTGTGTTTTAGCATCTCTGACAAAATGCTGAAAATGCCAAAAATACCTTTTTTTTTTATTTATTTCTAAGCAAGAACTTTCAGTTGTCAGAGTGGGAAAAAAAGCTCTGGAAAACGTTGGGTTTTTCATCGAAAATCATTTTAGCTCATAAGCCATTCTTTCCTTATCTTGATGAAAAGAAAATGATCGGATCTCTAGATCAATAATGTTGAAAACAGCAACAGCAGTGATCATCCTGGATGCATGTTGTTTTCTGATGTGCTTTCATATCTGAGCAGTTCCTCATGCTGTAAATATCAGCCTGACATACACTCAGGCTTCAACCTCACATCAAGCAATGGCAGAATAAAAAAACGCCACCAAAACAACTAGGAAAATAAAAATTAGGGTCTGTTTAAATGCAGCAAGGCTTGGAAAGAACTTTTTTTTTTTTTTTTAAATGCCAGCATGTCAAAACATTGAAGGCAAATATTGAAGTGTACCAGTGTGCTTCCAGTTTGTCTGTTGCTGAATGCTTTTTCTATTGAATAATCACATCTTCTAGGGTCTAAAGCGGTGGTTCATTGTGTGTAATGCATTGCTGTCATGCCACAAGGCATTAAAGAAGAAGAGATTGAAATTATCTGGAGGAAACCAAATCACTTTATTTCAAAGACAAATTAGATTGATCTATCTTACCATTCTCCATAGATTTCATAAGCACATTACGTGTTGAAGTGGTATCAGGCATTTTATATATTATAGCAATTTGCATACATTCATTAAGCTGTGCTTTGTAAAGCTTTTTGACAGGGGCATTTGATGAATCCTTTAGTGAACTGCATTGTTTCTTTACGTGGAGCAATCTGTTAAATCATGCCTTTGTCCTTCAGTTTGTCAGAATCAGTAAATGAAGCAGATGTTAATAACTGTGGGAGGGTTTGGGGGGTTTTTGGTGTTTGCAGAATATGGGATAACTGTGAAGGGCATGGTGTGTATGTAAAAGCGACAGCTGGTGTAATTAAAGATAGAAAGTATGCTATAAGTAAAAACTTTTCCTGGCATCTTTTAGCAAATCTATGAGGTTTTTTTACAACAGTGAAACAGGTGGTCCCTTCTAAAATAAACACTGTTAATGTTACATACAGCAAATTGTGTGCATAGAACCAGAGAATCATAGAATGGTTTGGGTTAGAAGGGACCTCAAAGATCCCTTGGGCAGGGACACCCTTCAGTAGACAATGTTGCCCAAAGCCCCATCTAATCCGGCCTTGAGTACTGCCAGGGAGGGGGCAGCCACAGCTTCTCTGGGAAGCCTGTACTAGGGCCTCAACACCCTTACAGGGAATAATTTCTTCCTCCTATATAATCCAAATCTACCCTCTTTTATCTTAAAGCCATTGTTCCTCTTCCTGTCACTCCATGCTGTTATAAACAGTACCTCTCCATCTTTCCTGTAGGCCCCTTCAGGTAGTGGAAGGCTGCAATAAGGTCTCCCTGGAGCCTTCTCTTCTCCAGGCTGAACAAGTCCAACTGTCACAGCCTATCTTCATAGGAAAGATGTTCCATATCCATGTCCTTATGTTGAGAAACCCAGAGCTGGATGTAGTACTTCAGGTGGGGATCACACCAGAGCAGAGGGGCAGAACCACCTCACTCAACTTGCTGGTCATGCTGGTTTTGATGCAGCCCAGGATACAGCTGGTTTTCTAGACTGCAAGTACACAGTAATGGCTCATCTTGAGCTTTTCATCAATCAATGCTCCCAAGTCCTTCTCTTCAGGGGTGTCCTCATTCCATTCTCTGGCCCAGCCTGTAGCCATATTTAGGATTGAGCTGACCCATGTGCAGGACCTTGTACTTGTCCTTGCTGAACTTCAATGTGGTTTGCACCAGCTCACTTCTCAAGCTTGTCAAAGCCCCTCTGGATGGCATATACTTGCATACAATTGTTCTTATATTCTCTGCAAACATTCTGTCACAGAGCTATCTCAACCATGCAATATTTCATTATTTTTCTCTATAAATATGTCATAAGGAATTCTCAGGTCAGCAATCCCTTGAGACGTGTCTGTGAGCAATATTTCATGCATTATTGCACTAGTCGAATTTTACACCCAGTTGGTGTTTTGAAGGTTACCTTTATGACAAAACTTTTGCTGGACCTGACAGTTTAGACCCTGGAATCTTACTACCCGTAGTGAAGGTCACTTAGTTGAAGATGTTACAACCAGGGAACAGCATGAATTTAGGTGGTTAACGTGCTTCAACTGGTGGGTGGTAACTTGTGTCAAGGTGTGGTAACGTGAGTGCTTATAGTCAACTGTAGAGACCTTCCAAGTGTAGATAAGACATGCGTCCATAAAAGTGAGTAAGAGATGAGGAGAATAAATAAGAGGGAAAAACATAGAGTAGGGTATGCCTCAATAGGCACAACGAATGTGGAGGGGCAGATGTCTCTCTGGTAACCAGCAACAGGACAGGAGAAAAAGGAACGAGGCTGCACCAGGGAGAGTTCAGGTTGGACATTATGAAAAGGTTCACTGAGAGGGTGGGTGATCACTGGAACAGGCTCCCCAGGGAAGTGGTCATAGCACCAAGGCTGTAAGAGGTCAAGGAGCATATGGCGAACACTCCTAGTCATACACTGTTGTGGTATGCTCCACACCCCCTTCTTAACCAATGCATCCAGTTTACGTGAGACTGGAGGGAACAGATGGCAACATGGTAGCCAAGGGCTGTCTGGAACAGTGATCCAGATGTCTTATGCAAATACAACTGTAAGTCAGTAATTTTACTCTATAAATACTGGACAGCCCTTTGAGCTCTCCTGCATGGCAGCAGGTGTGTGCAGGATGTCCCCTTGAGTAGGAGTACCTCTTAAGGTTCATCCTTGAGGTTGAGAGATTCCTTGCTGCAACAGATCCTTGGCCAGTGACTAATAGCGAGCTACACTTTGAAAATTTAGCTAAGCAATATAAAGGATTGATTCCACATATAAAATCCTTCAGACATAAACTCTTCTTCGAGTCTGTAACTAGGATTGGATCCAACCACACCTAGAGGCCTGTCTAAGGAGTTCAGAAAGTAAAGACATCCTTTCTGAACCTCATGCCTCAGTGGGAGGGTCTCCTTGACAGTTTTGCTTGATGCTGTCCTCTATGCATTAAATAATCAAGTATGATTTGCCATCGAATCTTGTTAAATCACTGTTGCATTTACCACTGGACTTCATTAATTCACTGTTACACATGAATATATTGTTGCTTCTCTTTAGGAGTGAAGTGCATGACTCCATCCATGACAAATGGGTTAGTTGTAGGCAGTCCTGCATAAAGCAGTGAGATGGTCTCAGCAATGGTTATCAGTCCCTTCCAGTGTGAAATATTCTGTGATTCAATGTGGAAAAGGTGTTTAAAGACTAGCTGTATGAAGAAGGTCATGCAGAAAAAATCGAAGACATTAGTGTAGAAAATAAAGGGTAAACTTTGGCCACCCTCTAATCTTGCAAATTTTTACCAGCATTACCTAGTAAATAGCTTCCTTTCCTCTTAGAGGTGATATTTGACTGATTTTCTCATTAACTGTAATGGCATTCTCTTTGTGATTCCTTTGTGCCTTGTTGTGAAAATCTCTTTTGGGGAGCTGTGTAGGATGCAAAGGGCAAAGATGAAATGGTGTTACTTGTGCCTCTCTGATGGAATCTGAGCTTCTGAGACTGGCTTGTCTGCAGTTGCCATCAACAGCAGAAATGGCGACACAGTGCATAGAATAAATAATCCTAGAAGCTGTCATGTTTATAGAGACTGCCTGAAAATATGTAGAGAAGACCAGTGAGGGATTTCTGTAGTTGTTGTTCTTGCACATGAAAGTAGGCAGCGGCTACAAATCAAGGAACTGTTGCTTTTGTAAGAAGAATTGGCAGAATCTTTCATGCCGTTGCTGGATAAAAATTTCTACTGCTTCTGTTTCTCAGAATAAGCTTTATCTTCCTGTCTTATTATCTTTCAAAAAATGAGCAGTGAAATAATTATCCATGCTGATATTTACATTTTGCCGCTCTGCTTGAAACCTGCCAGCTCCTGGAAGGGAACGGAGGGAGTTTAGGACTCCTTCAGCGGGCCGATACTTTGGGGAAGAAAATGCCTGCACATACGTGCTCCCAGCCAGGTGACCACTGATGTGCAGTGGGTATAGGCCGAACCATTCCTGGATTGTATTAACTCTACTGGGGTGATTCACTTCGCCCACACTGGGAATCATGTGGTAGGTACCAGTAGTGCAGCTGCAGACAAAAGCTCAGGCAAAGTGGTAGGGAGAAAAAAGAGTCAAGATTTATTTCTAATGTGGACTCAGTTGTCTTTTTTAAGAGCTGTGGCTGTGTGGCAGCACTGGGTAAAACCAAGCTTCCTGCTGCAGAGTTTGAAGATGTTAATGGTGCCACAAAAATACTCAATACAGCATCTACTCATGGTGCTGAAGCTGAGGTGGTCAGTCATTTTCCAGAGCAAATACATTTGGATGTGAACTGGTTTTTTCTCCTCCTTTCTGTCTTTCCTTGGTCTGTTGAGCCTGTTTGTTTCTCTCCTGATACGTCCCCCTCCTCTTTTTTGCTTTCTTAATCACATTAGACTTATAAAACACATTATGCTTGGGGTCACTGTGTGAGAATCAACAGGAAAATTTACAGACACTCTAGGTCTAATTGCTATTAAGCATTATATATATGCTTACAAAAATGTACATCTAGAATTTCACACCCGTAGCAGGACTGCCATGTTCAGCATTTTTGGACAAGAAAGAAATAATGCAAATAAGTATATCCATGGTTTGTCACATGTAGTTTCCCTCATCATGCCACTCTCAATGCAAACTAATGGTAGAATATTGCTTAAATGTATGTAGGGGTGCTTGTGGTTTCCTAATATGTGTATATTTTCTGCTATGCCACTAGAAGTTTTTCATGTTCAATATGTTGGTTTTGTTCTTTCATTACAGACAGTCATAGCAAAATTGCTATTTGAAAATTTGGTAACTTGTCAGACTTTTTGACTAATTTTGAACTCATATGTAGAAGTTGCCTAAGAATCTAAACAATATGATATATCTTGAATTTAATACCCTATAAAATATCATACCTTCATTGTTATCACCCACAACACTTCTCAGGTGATGCACAACTTTAGGAAGACCAGCTTATAAACTCATTTCTAAATAGTAATTTTGTGCAATATTTTTTTCTTTTATATGCTTAAGCCGTATATTTTCAGTGACATAGAAATATATGTTATCCTCTTTTCAGTTCTTGGACTCTGAACTTGAAGTAATCCTTGGTTATATGCTTCGTGAAACTTGGCGGGTACCTGCAATAAATAGGTGAGTGTAACGGATATGTTCATGTTTTGTGTTGGATGATTTCGAGTGTGTGTGAGTTTTGTTGACAGTTTAATGCTGAACTTGCTAAAGCTCTTGATAAATCTCAGCTGCCATAAATGGGACAGTACGATGGATCTTTCCCACCTGAATTTTCAATAGCACATGTGGTATTTGTATGGCAGAAATTGGGGAGGGTATGATGCTCACAGTTACTCAGACAGAAACGTGTAGCCAAAGTTACAACTTTAACTTGTGGCTGAGCCAACAGGTGAGTCTCCACTGGCACGTAAGAAGTTTTGAAGGTAAAATCAGTGAGTCAGAATCATAGAATCACAGACTGGATTGGGTTGGAAGGGAACTCAAAGATCATCTAGGTCCACCCCCCTGCCATGGGCAGGGACACCATCCACTAGACCAGATTACCTAAAGCCCCGTCCAACCTGGCCTTGAACACTGCCAGGGAGGGGGCAGCCACGGCTTCTTTGCCAACCTCTGCCAGTGCCTCACAACCCTTGCAGTAGGGAATTTTTTCCCTAAATCCAATCTAAATCTACTCTCCTTCAATTTAAACCCATTGCTACTTGTCCTATCTTTACACTCCCTTATAGTGAGTCCCTCCCCAGTTTTCCTGTAGGCCCCTTCTGGTACTGGAAGGCTACTCTAAGGTCTTTACAGAGCTTTCTCTTCTCCACACTGAACAAGCCCAACTCTCTCAGTCTGTCTTCATAGGGAGGTGCTCCAGTATTCTGATCACCTTTGTGACCCTCCTCTAGACTTGCTCCAACAGTTCTATGTCTTGTACTGGGCACCCGGGAGCTTGACGCAATACTCCAGGTGGAGTCTCATGAGAGCAGAGGGGCTGAATCACCTCTCTCAATCTTTTGGTCACGCTGTTTTTGATGCAGCCTGGGATACAGTTGGTTTTCTGGGTTACAACCACCTGTTGTCAGGCCATGTTGAGCTTTTCTTTCACCAACACCCCCAAATCCTTATCCTCAGGGTTGGTCTCAGCCCATTCTCCACCCAGCCTGTAGCTGTGTTTGGGTTTGCTCTGAACTGTGTTCAAGACCTTGTATTTTTTCTTGCTGAACTGCAGTTCAGCATTTCTCATGGGCCCACCTCCCAAGCCTGTCAAGATTCCCCTGGATGGCAAGAAGTAGCTCTATTCTTGATCTCCCCATGCCTGAGGATTTGCTTTAACTGTCTTTTTGTCTGTATTTCCTCTGGTTTTCTTTGCAACTGCTGAAGGTAGTAAAGGTAAGAATGTGACTAAATGTTGGGAAGAAAACAGCTCTAGAGGTCAAAATCTTGGGTACTTTGAAGTTCCTGGAACTTTTCCCAAGTATTTCAGTGAAGCTAGTATCTCACTTGGAACATTTACAGAAAATATTCAGGCAGCTTCAGAAATACATTCTCGCATATAACAAAGCAATTCTTAGGTGATTTCTTTTTTAAAAGTCAGGTCACACTTTATGATGCTTAAACCTCTGCTGAGCTCCCAGCAATGGAGAAAGGGAAACAAGGGAAGATTTAGAAGATATTATTCTTTCTGAAGAGTTTATAGACGTAGACAATTTTTTGAGTGTCAGCTCTAAAGAGGAAAAGTTTTCTTGAATACAGGGATTTATCATTTGAACTTGCCTTGATCTGTATGAGAATCTTTGAAGAGATTTATAATGGAAGAAGGGTTGAATTCTTATGAATAAAATCCATAACCGTTTTTTTTTGGTGTAGAGGACCCCTCCACAGAAATGTTGGGGGTTTTTTTGCAGTAATTTGCTTGTTCTGTAGGAATCAGAGTTCAAAATATTTTCATAGTGTGTGTTATCTGTAGTTCCCAAGATGTCTGGGAAAAGCTGGAGAAGAACCCTGGTCTCCATTTTATGTATGGGATCAAGTACTGTCCTACTACTGGATCTCCTGGAAGTTTAGACCTGTGTCAAGGCCTGTCAGAGGATCCTGTGTCTAATGGTGCTTTCAGAGTGTGTGCAAAAGATCTCAGTGTTATTATTTCTGAAAATAACTGTTGTGCCTTTACTTGTCTCCTTTTCATCTATTCCCTCTTCGTGGTGCATTTCTTTTTTCTCATTTGTTCTGCTTTTTTTTGTCTTTTGCTCCTCTATTTTGTTTTCCTGTTTTATTTTTATTTTTATTTTTTTTTTGCCTTTTCCTCTTTAATTCATTTTCATTCTCTTGAGACTGGCAACAGTGGGATCTCATACAAGGAGGAGCTTCAGACAAAAATCATAGCGGAATGAGCTTCCCTTTTAGTGCCTCTCTAGAGACCCTGCTGTAAAAGGCAACTTGCTGTCATTCCTGTAAATTTTCTTTGCAGCCAGCTCTGCTGGGTGTCCCCTCTGTGCCCTGTGAACATCTGTGTTACAGCTTATGTCTGAACCCAACTGGAGAACAAATGTCTGGACCTGCTACTTATTTTGAGCAGCAACCTGCTGCTATTAGTAGGGCACGTGGCCTTGGTTCACCTGCGACTTCTAATCCCCGTCTGGGAGCGAACCAGCCGTCTGTCTGTTCCCCTCCCGCCGCCCGTGCCCTTGTCTTGGGGGTACCACGTTTCCCTGCTTTCCTCATGACGCTGCCTGGTGCCTGTCAGTTGTCAGCATTTATTTTCTCCCTGAATTTTTCCCAAGACGTCATGCAGAAAGGAAGAAAGCAATAAGCACTGTAGGACTTTTATGGCATAGCTGACTTTCTGTTGCTCCTGGAAACTTCCCCCTGCATGCACACAGTTGCTCAGAGAACCACCCAGTAGCACCACCCTTCCTCATACAGAAGAAATCTTCAAGCCCTGAAGTATTCAGGCTCAAGGGATGCTGGAGCAGAGGGGAAGCTCCATTCTCCTGGCTCTGCACAGGATTCTGGCTAAAGGCGACAACGTTTCTGTGTCAGTTTTGGACACAGCACAAGACAGCTCATTGTCATTGAGGATAAATGGTGAACTTATCCTCAAACAAAGTTGCCTTAAGCAACTTTTGACTTGAAAAGGAAAGGAAAAAAAAAAACGGGGTTGGGGAGGGTGAAGAGAAGGAAGCGGCAGCGCTGCCCTGTTTGTCCTGTTTGCAGAAGCGCAATCCCACTTGGGTGTGCTCAGCAACGTTCGCGAAGCGTAGGTGATGAACTGCTGTCTTTGTGGCATATGTGTGCGTCTGAGAGAAGAACGAAATCTGTTGTGTCAACTTGGCTTCGTCTCATGCTCGGAGGGTTGTTGTGACGAGCCCGGGAGGCGCGGAAATTTTTGTGGAAGATCAGGTGTGATAGCAGAGAATAATTGTAACTCTGGGGGGAAGAAGGCTGGAGGATTTGAGGTCAGTCTAAATTGGCAGCCGTCAGCTGGGAAGGGAGCACAGCTGATGTAGCAAGAGCGTGCACCGATTCAGCAACTCCCCTCAGATGTTTGGGTTGGAAGGACTCAGAAATAGTAATATCTTCCTGGCTGACACGCTGTAATGGCTACTGGGCAACCTTGTTTTTCTTCCCTTTCATTAAATGAGCTCCCTTTTGGCAGAAAGGTAAATGAGTTTCAGAACTTTCCATGCCAGGCTAGGAAAAATTGGCCCCTTTCTTTCCAAAACTAGCCGTCAAGGCAATCCAGACACATTGCAGACATCTCTGCATGCACGAATCCTGCACAGGCCATGGTCTCCCTTGTTCGTTCGTCTATGCACTTGTTACGGAGGGAAGGGCTGGTCTGGCTGATTGTACGACTGGGAGTGCTAAACAGCTAAAATTTCTAAACAAAAAAATCTGGTCCTCTTTAAACATTGGCGGACAGATATCTGTCTTCCATCTGTGGCAGCCTGTGCCAAACAGCAGAAGAACTGCAAAGTTTGTGTTCTGAAACCTTAGGAGAAATAACTGGCATGCTGTGACTTTATTCTTTTTTTTTTTCCCTTTAAAACTACACACAAATCTGAAATGTTAAACACAGAAACTAATGTCAAATTGTGACAAGCAAGCAGAAGCCGTGAAGTTCAGCTGGAAGGGTTGCACCTCCACCATCCATACAACAAAGTTCCCAGGCAGGGCATGGAGCCCTTCAGCACTGCTTGCACGGGCATTGCTGTTGATTAACCCACCGGGCAGGCTATTCCCTGGCTGGCTGTCCCTGGCAGCTGGGTCACCCATGGACTTAAACAGCCTGATGTGATGAGGAAGAGAGTCCTCAAAGCTGCTCCAGCACAAAAAGTGGGGTTGTACCAACCCTCAGCCAGTCCTGAGCTGGGAGTTACATGTAGATGTGCCGTCTGTTCTTGTTCTTACATCCAAAATGGATGGTGTTGCTTTCAGTGAGATTTGGGTCAGCTCCATGGAGCAGCTGGAAAAATAAAATGGGCCAGTGTCAACTGGGAAGAAGTGATTTGGTTAGGTTAGAGGCAGTGTCAGCTTTTAGCAGTTCCTTGTTGATTTTTGATTTGCTTCCTTATCCAGGCACCACAGCGTATTTAGTAACATGCATCTCTGTTGTGTTGTCCCTTCTCTTTATCAAAGTTATGCAGAGGAGTTACAGGTTAAAACTGTTTCCCTTTTCCAAGTTGGCTTAGTGCTGTGACTGTTTTTACAATAGCTGATCACCTACCTGGTGATCACCTACCTGGGAGCAATGTCTTCTGATTCATGGGAACAGCCACAGCTGAGTCCTGCTGTGGAACATGACATATTGCTATTAATTGAAGGTGTCAGTAACAGGTTACACAACTGCCCGATTTAAAGAAGTTTCTTGTTTAAGAGGGATTACTGTTTGTAGCACCAGTAATTCTGAACACAAATATGTTTCCAGATGCAAGAAAATTGAGGAGAATGAAGGCTCTCTTACTGCTTAAATGGCCTAATGACTCTGAGCATTTAATGAGAGGGCAGTCTCCTTATGATATGTATTTTGTCCACCTTACCATACTCACCTAACTGGTTGTGACCTGCAGGAATCATTTCTTTAGACCTCCAAAACCTCCGTTGTAGAGTAGCTGCCTGTCACTACATGCCATGCATGCATGGGGTGAAAATGATAAATGTCTGAGTGTGGGGTTATTTTTAATAAGAACACTCAAGAAACCAATACCAACAGTGAAGAAGTGGTTCTGTTGTGCCTTCTTACTGCTTTTGCTTGAGGAAAACGTTTCCAAATTGGAGAGGTGTGCAACTCCTGTGTGGTGCTTGCAGTCGAGATAGTAATCACGCCTTCTGCTCCCCATCCCCGTGCATCCCGGCGACACGCATCACTACTCAATGCCAAGCAGTTGGGTCTATAATCCTTCCTGTACATAAAGTGTGTGGTAGCCAAATGTAGCAACACAGGAACGAAGTATCATTATTTTGTCAAGACAAGATACCCAGTGTAGAATATCATAAATTGATCCCAGGAGGACAGACCTAGAATATAAACTGTAATGCTTTGAATATATGCGTGTTATAATTGTATTAAACGCTTTGCAGCAATTTGTATTGTGTTACAGCTGACAAAGTATTTTACCTCCTAGTAACTAACCAATGTAAATAGAGCTGATATTTTTCTTTTCCATATTTATAATTACATTAATTGCTCTGCACATTAATAACAAACAGTTAAGTGTCAGAGCCCAAGCCGTAGCTGCCAGTAATCCACAAGCAATTTGTTTGCATATTCAAAGTACGAAACTGAAGATTAATTGCCCATTTTTTGCAAGCGCGTATCTTCACAGCTTAAATTTTACACAGAGGAGCCCACTGTGCTACCTAAATATTGTCATGTTCAATATCAAATGCAGCGCTCACAGCACGTCTTTTGGAAATGAAGAGAAACTTTGCACTCTGAGATGAGAAGACGTCTGATGAAAAATAAATGAACAGCTCACATTAGCTAGGAATTGTGACGTATCTCCAAATAGAGCTGAACTTTGAAAAAGATGTTGCCTGTGTTTGAAAATAGCTTTTTTTCAGGAGGGAAAAGCTGGAAGATCCACATGCAGTGCAATATTTGGCTTTGTAATGTGATTTAATTGGGCCAACAGCGAGTCGTGAAGACACGTTGTAGAGTTGACTAATTTTTTTCAAAAAAGGAGCTCCTTTTTTTTGGAAAGTTTCCTGATAAATATTCTTTCAACATTTGTATTTTGTCAACTTCAGCATTTTTATTCTTAGAGTCAAAAGCACATTCCGATTTCAGCATAAAGCTCCCTAGAACTTCAGTTTAAGGAACCATCCTTTTCAAGTTTCTTGGTTATTGGTTTTTTTTTTTCCATTTTTGTTTCCTCTGTACTTAGGATGCTTTATTTGTGTTGAACTCCTTGCTGGAGGCCAGCATTTCATGCGGTTGATGGTTCTGGAAGTTTGCAAACCACTCATATTTGCAAGGGCTGCGGAGTGAAGAGTCAGTTCCGACTTAATATTGAAGATGTGCACTGAACTATCCGGGGAAGAGCAAAGGTTGATTAAATTCACAAAATAAGGTGATTCATAGTTTTCTAAATATGTCACTCAACCTAAAATTAACTCAATTATTTACCAGTCACACATATGCTAATGAATCCTGACAATCTCAATCGACCTGCTGCGATGAACTTCACTGTCACCTAATATTATTTCCTCTGTATTTTCCCTAAAAGGAAAGAGTGATTGTAGCATTTATCACATGAAAAGCAAAAGCACTTGGGGATTTTATTATTTTTTTAATACCTGCAATTCCAGGGAGCTAATAAATTAATTACATTTAATTAGTAAGGCTATAAAAGAGGCGCTTCTTTTTTGTGAGAGTGTCTCCTAAAGTTTAATCCCCTGGAGATTTTATGTACAATAGTGATGAAAGCGACACCTTCTAAGTCAGCATCAATAATATTATTTAAGAAATAAGGTTATCTTTTCATGCAAAATGTGACAAAATTATAAAGCTTTAAGACATTAAGACAATATGATAAATATGATCTATTATTTCTAAAGATAGAATCACCTTGGAACAGCATTTTTAGCTGTGTGCTGCCAGTAGCTATAAGAAATAGGTAAGAAATTTGCAAATTAGCCAAAATCCTAAATGGATTTATCTACTTTCCTGCTAAATACATAAACATATTATTTAAATTAAAATCTGATTATCCTGCATTTGTACTTGAGTTACGGGTAGATCTCCAGAAAGGTTGCCCTGGATTATGAAATGGTATCTTTCCCTCTCCAAGGTTTTTTCTGCAAAGCTTTACAGAATCCTGGATGAAATTCAACATTGATCCATAAAGTAGACATCACTGCTGCATCGACATGGGTAGGGCGCAACAGCTGAGAAGATTTCTGGCCTATGGTTGTTTCTGTCAGGGAAATGGAGATAGATAAAGATATACAAGGAATATTTAAAGCTTCTGGGCAACAGCAGGCTGTTTGTGGACAGCTGTGTGTTCAGCCTTTTTGGCTAGAATGGTTAAGTGGCTAATTAAGTGGGCATGTCAGGTCTCAGCATGCCCTTAGGGAGAAGTCTGCCTTGCCTCAGCTTCCCAGGAAAGACTTGGCAGAGATAGGTTTGAAGCTGCAGCGAGCTCATTGTGAGATGTGGTGCTTGGGTATGAGGTGGGTTCACTGGAACCCATTTTGCTGGATTTTAAGTGGTTGCTGCCACCCACAGAGAAATATAAAAAGTTTTAAAAAGAAACAAAACCCTGCAATTTTGGAAACTGGAATTAAGTCATCACATTCAATTGAATTTCTTTCCGGGTTGTTCCAAATTGTTACTGAATTTGTTTGGAAGGTTGGTTGTTTGACTTTTTGTGGGTTTTTAAAATAATTTTCATGATTTTCTTACTTGATTCATTTGGTGACATCAGCTACAGTGACCGAACAGTTGTTTCCGTGGTGACAAATTGCAGTGTTACAAGCATGCTTGTATGAATCAGGTAAGGGAAATGGATCAACTAAAAATGGAGAAAGTTTGCTTGCAAAAATAAACCAGAAATAATTGCTAAAAAGTTTGCAGGAGAATGGCTTGGAAATCTGAAAATTACTTTAATATAGCTGAGTCTTGAATACATCAAAAGATGCCAGCACAGCTAGTTTCACAGTAAAGCACAAGCAGATCTGTCCACATCTGGTAACACCAACCACCCAGAGAACACATGGAATAGATGCGTAACTCTGTAATAAATGCAAATGAATTTAACTGCCAAAAAAAAGCTAAAAACCTTCGTTTTCACCTCTAAACTATGACAACTAGCATCACAGGTCACACTGATTGAGGTCTATCTCCTTAATAAATTGTGTCTTAAAAGGATCTCCAGTACTTCTGTTATGTCACAGATCCAGTTCCAGTTCTGTAGTTGTGCAGGCCAGGAGCTTGACCACTGGCAGTGATGGAGTTACATCAGACTTGTGTAGAAAGCGTGGGTTGGATGAGTGGACAGTGAGGTGGGTTGTGAGGGAGGAGAGTTGAGAACTGACTGAACGGTAGAGCCCAGAGGGTTGTGATGAGCGGTGCAGGGTCTAGTTAGAAGCCTGTCACTAGTGGTGTGCCCCCAGGGTCAGTACTGGGTCTGGTCTTGTTCAACATGTTCATCAATGACCTGAACGAGAGGGCAGTGCACCCTCAGAAAGTTTGCTGAGGGTACAAAACTGGGAGGGGTGGCCCATACACCGCTGACTTTCATTGAGACCTGGACAGGCTGGACTGTTGGGTGGAGCAGAACCAAATGAAATTCAACAAGGGTGAGTGTAGGGTCCTGCACCTAGGCAGGGATAACCCCCGGCACCAGTACAGGTTAGGGGTTGGCCTGCTGGGAAGCAGCTCAGTGGAAAAGGACCTGGGAGTCCTGGTGGACAAGTTTAGCTACGAGGATGATGGAGCATCTCTCATATGAGGAAAGGCTGAGAGAGCTGGGGCTGTTTAGCCTGTAGAAGAGAAGACTGGGAGGCGATCTGATTAACACTTAAAAATATCTAAAGGGGGGATGTCAAGAGGGTGGAGCCAGGCTCTTCTTGGTAGTGCCCAGTGACAGTGGGCACAAACTGGAATATGGGCAGTTCCACCTGAGTATGAGGAAGAGCTTCTTTACTTTGAGGGTAACAGAGCACTGGGACAGTCTTCCCAGAGAGGTTGTGGAATCTCCTTCTCTGGAGATATTAAAAACCCGCCTGTGCAATCTACTGTAGGTGATCCTGCTTTAGCAAGGGGCTTAGATTAGATGATCTTCTGAGGTCCCTTCCAACCGCTGCCATTCTATGATTCTGTGAAATGTGACTGAAACCTGACTTGCTTCCAGTATATGTAGCAAGGAATATACATCCAAATTTAGGAGGCCCCAAATGGGGCTGTTGTATGGTATACTGTATCATCATGGGCTTAAATCCTATTTGGGGTACATGCTAATAATGCCAAAAAGACCCTTGATGTGTACAGTGACAATAAGCATTAATTCCACTCCCGTCATGACAACTCTCAGAGGGAATATTGTGCCTTGTCTGGGCTCAGACGTTATTTCCAATAAGTATGGAAATAATGGCTCACAGTACTGCAGTGTGTTAGGAGATCTCAAGGGAAATCTCATCAGATTATGTGATAGGTTTGAAATTAATCTGTGTCCCCACTGTATTTACACAATATACAATTGTCTCTCTGATGGCTTATAAGGAAAGGTAAACGCTACCGTCCTAAATCAGTGAGGGGACTAGCTGCAATAGATTCTCTTGGTGGAGACTACATTTCTTTCTGAGTTGATACAGGCAACTCCAAAAATTATATAACTTTCTTACACCGCAGACACATTGTTGTCTGGTTTGTAACCTCATTATGCCACATCATCATCTTTCTTGCAGTTCTCCTTGCTGCCAGTTCAGCAGGCATTCATTTTAATGTTACCCTTTTGAAAATCTGAAGGGGAAAAAAATTTGTTGAGAACTCCTTGCTTCTAGTGTGGATATTGCCCAGCTGCGGACCCATCCATCCACTTGTTATTCCTACAGAGGTCTTTGTTGAAGGCTTCTTTACAGAGCAGTTCTTGCCTCTTTGAGGACTGGTTCAGGGTTGTGCCAGGCTTTGCCTGTTCAGGTGTGCAGAACTGTGTCATGTTAGGCCAAAAACTGTCTGCTCACTGTCTTTCCCCAGGGAGTGAAGGGTCATCGTCTGTGGGAGAAGGTACACTTCACTACACTTGTAAGCAGTGAGTATCTTGAGAAGCATATGGCAAGCTTACCAGCCCATGGGTTGACTTTCTTGAATGCTGCCTGCTGTGGAGGGTGTAAGGTAAAAAGCGCAGTTACAAAGCTATGTAAGGATTTAAGCACACAGGAGAGCTGTTCTCTAGCAAGAACTCTTAAAAGGACTGGGAGAGGAATGGTACTTCTTCAGTGATCCCCTTCCACCCTAAAGGTTGAAAGAATACCAGCACTAAGTAGTTTTGGAGGCCCAGGGCAAAGGGAAGTTTGCCCAAGTGTGCAGTGCCATGTGAGATGTGAAAGATCTGCTTGCCTGGACTAGACATTGACTTCTTTTTAAAGCAAAGTGACTTTCTATGCTGCTTTGTGAACATGGAAATAAACCAGGGGAGACTATGCATTTCTGCAGCTTCCCTCTCACTGGTTTAGTTTCATTTGTATCTGAATTCCACATTTATCTCCCAGTCTTGCCCAGGGCTTCCTTCCTGTTGTAAAATCCATCCATTCTCCAAAGGCATTTTCTTTGCTCTTTTGTAGGTTCTTTTGTTTCCTGGAAGATTTAACAACCCAGTGAAGAACCTCTAGGATCCTTTCTGTTGACTCTTCTTCTTCCCTGGTAGCCTGTCTACAGACAGCCTTGTGGTTCTTCTTCCTTTTTATTTGTGTTTGCCTTTGTTCTTAAGAAGACCCATCTCCTTTCCCTTCCAACAGCCACTAGCTGTGGCAGGCAAAGGTTTGATTGGGCAACCCCTTTTCTATCTTCCTGCAAATTTGTTCAGTTCATGTAAACATTTGGTACAAACAGTGGGTTTGATCTGCTATAAACTCTAGTTCTACTTAAAGCTGCTTTTTTTTTCCCTCTTCTACTCCTTGTTGATAGACTGTTGGACCAGTGTATCAGCATTCACATCTGACACTAATGTGAAAACACAATAGATACCTGGCTCCCTTTAATTAATCACATAGAAAACAAGAGGCAACCCAGGTAATGATGCCTTTCCTCTGATACTAATGCTTCCAGATCCCAGTCATCTTTATCAGCTTTTAAAAAACACCTGACTTTATATTAGAATCTTGTATGTTTTATCTGATAGGTACAAATACAAACACCTTCTTTTGGACTTCTTGTTATTTACGGTAGCTGGATTTTGTATGTTGCTTGTAATTGTATTTTTCCCTCATATGCATTGTGGAAGGAGAAGGAACTATACAGCTCTTTATTCTCATTTACCTTGCTGAGCTAAAGCAGTAAGAATGGGGCATCCAAAGAACCATACACTAAATCCTGATCGATTAATCACCGAGATGACCAAAAAGGAAAGGGAGATGGGTGATATGGCTGCTGCTGACAGAACAAATACAAGGGAGTAAGGTTACTGCAGGAGGATGTGAGGAATCATTATGACTGGTAATGATGTATGAGATGGAAAGAAATTGTGCTGTTTCAGAATCAACGTTGGATTTGTAAGTGACAGTCTAGGGAAAACAATTGTTATTATTATTTGTCAACTGAACCAGTTTTCAATTGAATTGTTTGGGTTTTTTTAAACTTTATATGCTGAGAAATTAATAATTTAAGTACACCTCTTCATGCTTCCTGATGTATTGAAAAATACGAACCTGAGTAGTGTATGGTACTTAAAATTGTGTTTTGCACAGAGGTATTTATCTATTTGTCATGTGGAAGGAAAATTAATAATCTTCTTTGTGCACCAAAACTTTTATACTGAGTGTTTTCTGAAATTTCATTATGTAGAAGCCCTGTGGAAACTGTGCTGTTCAAAACATTTTTTTTTCATGTACTGTAATGTGTATTTGTTCAAACAAAGAAATGCCTATCTGTTGAAAAGATAGCAGTGATAAATTACTTCAGCTTTCATGCTTACCTACTGTTTTCCATTTGGCATTAAATTCCTGGTTGAATTGTAGAGGTAGATAGATCTGAATTCAAAAAGTTACCTTGATGCCATTTTTAGCCAACCCCCATCACCTGATGATAAAAAGGAGATTTAGTCATCTAAAAGGCCATCCTTCTTGCATAGTGTAAACCCCACTAGATATTGAAAGGATTGTAATTTTTACTATTTTCTCTGAACTGTATTAATTTTCAGACGATGTACAGGACCTCTACCTTTTCTGTCACAACAACAGCACTCTAGATATCAACAGTGTAACTATCTGTTGAATCTAAATAGCATGCAAATTGAGCCTCCCATACTCATTCTATCTCATTATGGGTAATGCTGCATATGCTCTGTTAATCCTTTTGAAAAATTATTGACTCCTGAATAACTTCACTTTGCTATTATAAATCATAAGTTCAGGCGCTTTTTTCCCCCTCCGTCATTGACTTTTAAGTTCAAGGGTCTGTTTTATTTCTCATCAGAAAACAAATTTCTCTCCATGCTTAACATGAAGTATTCTGAGCTTGAGTTTGCCATTTTAATGGGGGTTCATCAGTCTCCTCTGCCTTCTGCTGACTGAACAAGGGTTCCTTATGCAGTGCACAATGGGAGCATATAACACAGTTAGAAAAGCTAAAAGGCGATGTGCCGTAAATTAGCTGCATTGGCATATGTGAATGTGTAAGAAGGAAAGAATTGGCAATCTTTGCCATACATCAGTTGATAGAGTAATTGTTGTTTTCAAAATAGCAGCACTGGCTTTCAAATGGGAGGTGCTGCATATCGCAGCTGGCACTGGGGGTCTGTATCTTCATCTGCGTTCTAGCTGGTCCATTTTGGCCACCCACTGAAGGACTACAGCCATCTCCTTGTGAAGGAGATGACGTTGCTCCAGGAGGAGAACATCCTACCCTGGGGCAAATGAACATGTGCACTATATCAAACATTTCATACCAACATGGTCCAGTTTCTGTTTGATGAGTACAAAAGGAGCCTCAGCTACCCAGGTTTGATGTGGACGGTGTCCAACCCTGCTAGTTTTTCTTTTGACAGACTATGTTTTCTCTAAGGCAATCTTGCAACATTATTTCTGATGCTACTCTTCCTTCTATACTGCCTTCTGATACACATTATCAGAGACCCTCCTTCTTCACTCATGCTGAGAACATGAGGAGTCTTGTGATTTGGTGTGGAGGCACACTGGTCTACCAACTGAAGTCCAGAGTTTAAATGTCTGGGCGTTTTTTACTTGCTCTCCCACTAACACATCCTCTGGCTTTCCACTGGGCGACAATGGTATTGGCCTGTGTTCTGTTTTCCCTGTCTCTTAAATGGGAGCACTGATAATGATGGTTGCTTATGTACTAGATTGAAACAGTTCAGTTGGAAAGGGACCTATAGTGATCATCTAGTCAAACTACCTGAGTTTCTGGCTTCTATCCTGAAATGTAGCTACTGTGGTATGTAAGGTGAGACATGGGATATCATCTTTTGTAAGGTGAAATTCTCTTAAGCTCAATAAACTACTCATTGTTAGAATTACTATTAACATCACTGCTATTATTATTTTTAGATTCCAACTGGGTCCTTTGCATTCATAAAGGGATTGTTTTTAGAGTAAAATCTTACCAGGAAAGGCGCACTTTTAAATAACGAAAGTCAAGGACATTTAGTATCTTTCAGAGCTCACTCTAAAGCAAAGGCAACATTTCTGTTACTTCAGGGCCATCAGAATTCAAGCCCTTCCTGTGTGGGAGAGCTGTCTGACAAAATAATTTTAAAATGCTACTTCACATTAAAAGTAGCAGGAGAAAATTGTCCCCAGGACGGTATTATCTGTGTGTAGCCAGTAGTTTACCAAGGAGCTCTTCCAGATATATTCTTACTCTTTTGAAAAAAAAAAAGCAAAACTGTTTTCTGGAGTACATTAGCCTGCAGAGGGGAAGAAACAGGGAAACTATTAATACATTTTTCCATCTAAACACAAATGTGTTCTCTTAACTGAGAACAGAAGAAGGTCTCTTTTGGCAAACGAATGCCACTTTGCTGGATGCCTTTGTGCTATTCTGTAATCTTGGTGGTCTGTGCAAATGGGCACAATCCCCACAAAAACGACAGCGGGCATAAGGTAATGAAACAGAAGAGCCACATCGGTGTGTTGGTGGAAGAGGAGAGCACGCAGCTCACCTCCTGCCAATGCTGTGGTTGACTTTCTTCATAAATTATTTCCCAAGCATGCTGTCCTTCCCTTCAGCGAGGGCAGGGGTTTGGTGATGGGAGTTTATAGAATAATTAGGATTATGCCAGGATACACCCTGTCAGTTAACAGAACTGTGTGGCTACAGATCTTTCTTCCCAAAGGAAATATATATATTCGTGTATATATATTTGATTTTATTGATAGTGTTTAGACTGGGTAATTTGAAATGTGAGTAGAACAGGCAAGCTGTGTTTTGTTGAGTCTGAGAGCATCCTCCTTCTGGAAAATCTTTCTGAAATTATCTCGTGGGGAGTAGAATTTGATCCATTCTATAGATAACAGAGGCTGCAGTTTACAAATATTTTGATGAAATGTGGACATTGTCATGTCTAGATAATATAATGGATTTCATTATACGCAGAAAGTAATCCAAGCCTCTTAAGAGACAAGTAAATAACCTCAAATTTCTCTTTTGCCTTCCATTCCTATCCCTTCTTCCCCGCCCCCCCCCCGGCCCCTTCCCTCTGTAGCTCCTGAATTTTAACAATGAGTTCTTACAGAAGTCTTTGGTGACCCTCCACACGTAGCACCACTCCGTATGAAATTTTATTGCGATGAAATCGTCAGGGGAACACAAGAAATCAATCTGGCCAGATAGTTATTACCATGTTTTAAAAAGGTAAAGACCCTTTGAGACTAGATGTTCAGCGGACTGATGACATGTCACAGCAGAGCTGTCTTTTCCCCCTGTAAGTCCTCCTCTGAGATGGTCACGAGGAAACAAAATACTCTGCCATCAGGATCTTGCCCTCCTTCTACCCCGTCCCTAACAGCGGCATGATGTTTACTGTTGTTGGTTGCCACCTGCTTCCCTTCAAATCCTCCTCACGCAAAACACGGTCGCTTCAGAACAGTCATTACACGTTTGGAAATGGCAAAGCAATTCTCCAAGTCCCACTGATTATGTTGTATAGCAACCCTACTGCATGCCATTTCTGCTGCTTGGAAGGCTGGTAGCTGCTTGGCAAGCTAAAGAAGAAGCTTCTTTCCAATAACAGTGTTTTTCTTTTATCCCGGAGTGTGGTATTATTTTTCTAGTGGTATGATTAGAAAAGAAAATATATACAAAGCTAAAGAAATTTTCCAATATATTTATAATATAATATTATGATGGGCATTAAATAAAGTCATTCAAGTGCTTGAGTTCATTCAATTTTTTTTTTTTTTGGCTTTTTAAAAGAAGTAATTGTTGCACAGAAAGTCTCGCCTGAATAGCAATTATTTGATTAAAAGAATACTGGCCCAGGTCTGGTGCTTGGCTTTCTGTACGCTTAACCATGCAATCATTTTTTATTGCCATTGTTGAATGTAGATGGATTTAAATAGGGCTTCTCCCACGTAGGTTCTTTAATGATACATTTAAGGAAGGGAGCACAAGTGGATTGAAATGAAATCCCGAACCTACGGCTCAGGAAGAGTGTGGGACAGGGTGTGAAAGGAACCCTGGAGCTGTCAGAAATGGCAGGAGTAGCATTACACAGCAAGGAGACCGTAGGGCTGGATGGAGTCTTTCTGAGGATGGAAAACCAGCAGTCTTTCTCCCAAGAGCCCTTTGCTTTGACTGGATGTGAGGCCCATTCTCTCTGAACCTCTTGCTGCCTATAACAATACTTCCAAATGCAATTGGCGCCCGTTCCAGCTGCCTGCGGGCAGTTACAGAGAGCAAGCTGGATTTCTAGGGTTTCTCAGACCCACGCTACCTAAGAAATACAATTTCTTAAATGTGCAGAAGGGGAATTAAAAAAACATTAAATTGAAAAAGCATGCTAAAATCTTTGTAAAACTTGAAGCAACTTGTATTCTGTCCATTGTAATCTGAAGCAATGAATTGGAAAGACATACTGCCTTGCTGCAGATCTCACCAAGGAGTAGGTAAGTGCCAGAGGTTGAGCCTGTAAGACTGCAGGCAAAGCTTCATGCTGCTGGAAACAGTTTTGTTTTGCAAAGTGAATAGTAGCTGATTGTTAAAGTATGGTCCCTGCTGATGGCAGGAGTTTAGAAATGTCTAAAACTCACAAATGAAATACTGAAAGTAAGTTTTAAACAAGAAAAAATCCTGTCTGCAAGAGCCTGCGTGCTGCAAAACTCCTTTTGACAAGAATGGAGCAAGCAGGGACTTGAAAGATAAAGAAATAGCAACAGACTCAGCTTTTCCAGAGGTGATGGAAATGTGCTCAGAGCAATGATGCAGGCCTTCTATGATTCTGGGTGTGTCACCCACATCTTTCCCTTCCAAAGAAGTCCAGAAATACTTGGTGTGTCCTTAATAGTCTGGAGAGACTTGGCAAGAGATGTCACTGAGTGTTTATTTGAAATGTAGTTCCAGGGAAGTATGAAGCAGATACTCACTCAATCTCACAATTACAGGCAGATTTGAAAAAAACCAAACCAACCCAAACAAACCAAAATAATAGAGATGCAATTATTTGACCTTAAGGCATCTGATTTTTACAGGTTCAAAGAAAACAAATGTGTTTCTTGTCTACTGCTGTTGGAAATTTTGCAGGGTTTGTACAGAAGGCATTATATTTATCAACAAACAAGTCTCTTTAAATGGTTCTAAATGCTAGTAGGATTTATAACAGACTTCTGGAGAATTACCCCAGTGCTCTACTCCTGATAGCACAACTGATACTGTCTGAGAAGCTGCCATTGTAACTCTATTATTAGTGTTCTGGCATATATTTGTATCAGGGTTTTGGTCTGAAAGAGAAATACAGTAGCGTTATAGAAAGGTACATTAGGTGGATGGAAGGAAGAAGTCATTGTTTTGAGTTTCTTCCTGATTGTCTGGGTGAGGATGGATTGTACAGACATGAGGAAACTCAGTTCTCCAGGAGCATGTCAGAAGATACCATGTTTAAGTTCCACCTTCTTTCCAAACCAGCTAGATAAATCCAGAGTTAAGGATTTTTTTGCTATAATAAACGCGTATTTCAGGAAAAAAATATAATAATGGCTTACATGTCCCCATTTTCAGTGGATGTCTTCATAAATGGGAACAGATATAAAAGAAAAAAGAGCATTGAGTGCTATACCTTCTGTAGGGATTTCACTACCACAGGTCTGCATGAAATCAATACCCTTAAGGAGATTGGGCTGTTAAGGGTTTTACTGAGTCCATTCACTTTGTAGATCATCTGGGTTAGTAAAAACTATTTCTGTTATACACCTTGCATGGGCCCAAGAGGATTGACATCCCTGGAAGAGATGTCCAGCAAGGAAAGGGTTTCCAACAAAGAATGACCGCTGCTCATTTGCTTTGGACATCCCGCAAAAAGGTCTTGCTGATTGTTATTAGATTATCCCTCTTCTTTTAATCAAACAAAAGTAAAACTTAAGATATTTGTTCATCCAGACATTGTGACTCAGTGGGAAACAGGTATACCTATTTCAGTTAGGATCTGACCTAACTTTGCATCTTCATCAGATTTGCCTACTGACCTCTTATATTTAGGAACTCTGAATTATCTCTGTACTGTGGTCTGAAAAACTTGCTGGCTACTCAGTGTTAGTGATTTACCCTTGTCCTTATTCTAGGTCAATAACCCTTTTCCTATCACTACATGCCCTTGTGGACAGTCCCTCTCCAGCTTTCCCATAGGCCTCTTCAGGTACAGGAAGGCTTCAGTAAGGTCTCCCCAGAGCCTTCTCCAGGCTGAACACACCCAACTGTCTCTGCCTGTCTTCATAGGAGACATGCTCCAGGTCTCTGATGATCGTCTTTGTGGCCTTCCTCTGGACTCATTCCAACAGCTCTGTGACTTTCCTGTACTGAGGACCCCAGAGCTGGACGCAGTACTCTGGGTGGGGTCTCACAAGAGGTGAGTAGAGGGTCAGAATCACCTCCCATGACCTGCTAGTGACGCTGCTTTTGATGCAGTCCAGGATATAGTTGGCTTTCTGGGCTCCAAGTATGCACTGCCAGCTCACCAACACCCCCAAGTCCTTCTCCTCAGGGCTGCTCTCAATCCATTCTCCACCCAGCCCGTAGTTGTGCTTGGGATTACCCCAATCCATGTAAGTGAAGAGTCACCAAAGTGGAAGGAGGAGAGTTAGGTTAGTCAAAGAGAAACAAAGAAAGTGAAAGGGAAGTAGAAAAGCATAGTATAGAGCAAAGTAGGGAGGGCAGGTGGAATGAGTCTGCCAAGAGCTGGAGAAAAAGGCCACAGGAAATGTGGTAAAGCCCCTGCCAGGCACTGTGTAAGCCTGATCTTCACTTAACAGCAGGTTTCTCTGGGCACGCAATTATGCCTGGCTGGTTTGGGAAGTGCCAGGTGGCAATGAAGATGCAATAGCAAAGACTTCAGCTTGGCTGTTCAGGGATCAGGAATGTATTTTGGATGCTATTGCATTGATACCTGTGTTTACTTTGTTTTAACAACAGTTAACAGCCAGAGAAGACAGATTAAGGCGTCTCACCAACTGTGCTGCAAATGCACCTTTGTTCTCTCCTTCCTTCCCCCCAAGCAGATTCTTGACCTGACTTCAATCCAGCTTCAAATGTGTGTATGAAAATGTAATAGGGTAATTTATCACCTTTATTCAGGTAAACAGATAAAATTGCGGGCAGCTAACAACCTTCATTTGTATGCTGAAAGGCAGGGGAAAGTTAGGCAGTTAGATAGCAAGACCTTTCCCTGCCTGACATGGATTACTCAGAAGGGAGTAATCATCATTCACAGTTTTCCACCACCGACTTTACCTGATACTGGCAGGTAAATCACAGAGCAGAGCATGGTGCTGTCCTCTAGCTTTGATACATGTAATTGTAGCAGTTCTTCAGCAAACACTCAGTTTAACCCGTCCAGGACTTTCAGGGTAGCTTTTAAAAATAACTAAGGAGTTTGAAGTAACCGTGCTCTATATAAGAGCAAACAATAAAGTGCGTGTGGAGGAGGCTTCATTAAGATTGCTTGACCTATGAGCAAAATAAAAAGGAGGACAAGACAGGCTTTCCTAGTGATTTACTTTCTATGCCCATGAATCATGGGTTTTTTCCTCTGTTATTGTGATTGCTTTTTTTTTTTTTTCCTCAGCACTGCTCACCCTATCATTATGGGTAGAAAAAGTAAAGGGATTGTGATATTTTCTCAGCAGTGATGAAAGGAACAGGACACTTCAAGGACATGCTATAAAAGTTGTTAGGACTGCAAGATGCTGTAGCTTCTTCGAGATGAAAGCACTGTGTATGGGCCGTATTGGATTAATGTGAGTCACACTGAAGGATGCTGGCTATGCCATAAGCAATATCGATCTTGCATGTTTGCTTTTTAACTTATCAATTGTATTAAGTTCCCTTTTTTCCCCTCACCGTTTCTGGGTAAGTACACTTTTAGAGGCTGTAAACCCCATGAGAAGGAGCCAGGCAGTTCATGTTGGCAGAGAATCTGGCAAAAGGGGCTGTTTAAATATTTACCACCAAACAACAGAGGCTTATTTGAAGAATAGCTGCGTTTCAGGAGAGTGTCTACAAGGGGCCTGTTGGGGGGGGGGAAATAAAGGCACAAAATTTTGAAATTTTTTGTAGAGCTTTCAAAATGCTAAGGACTATTTGCAAAGCGTTGCAAGTTAAGTGTATTTTAATGTTAGCTTTTTCCCTATTTTTGGTAGAGAGGAAGGGAAGGGAGGCTCTGGGTGCTCTGCAGTCAATGAGAAGCCCTGGGATTGAAAACCACAAAGTGAAAAACAGCAGATGTGAAACAGTGGCTCCTGACTTCCTTCGCATGAGCGCAAATGCATCAACTTAATAACATCATTTCAACTCCTCTTTTGGGGCCGTGGAAGAAAAGAACACGGAAGTAATTACTAGTCTAAAAAAATCCACAAGAAGACATTTGTCCTTGGTAAAATGTTTCTCCATATTGCTTTACAGCTTCTATTTATCCAGACAAATTATTCCCCAGATGTAAAGCAGCACTTCTGACATCATATGAGATTACTATGCAAGATTATAATATGGACGAGGCTTTGTCACAAAAGACAAATGTTCCTCGGGCCGTGCAGCAAGGCTGCTTGCTGACTGAAGGGAAGCACGGAAGCCCCTCTGATGTACCAAACCTCAAGCTGTAGTTCCCTTCAAAAGTAATAATTTTAATCCAATTACACTAGCAGGTCGGAGAATCAGAGGGCTTTCATATTGACGGTATTGTGTGAAATATTAGTTGAGCTACGCAGCTGAATAACTAGAGAGGATTTAATTATGACAGTTACTGGTGTTTTTCAGAACATCAAAGACCTCGCTAGCAGATTATGCAGCAGATGTACTACATGAAGCAGGAGTTGATCACGATTTCCTGGGTATTCGAGGGGTTTTGTACCAAGTGAGGGCGTAATTACTGAATAACTTCTATTAAAATTCTTACAGGTGTTTTATTCCCCCACTCCCTCAGTAGTTACCTTTGTCTAGTAAAATATGATTGTTTCCCTTAACAGAAGCTATGGAGAAGCTTCTGATGAGCTCAATGCACTTAACACTGTACTACAGGCATGTGGTTTGGCACACACAGAGGCTAAAGGTAGATTTGTTTATCTTAAAGTAGATTTTTTTTTAACTCATGCAACCTGAGTAGAGTTTTTATTCAAAAGGAGTTTAGGCAGCAAGAGTATTTCTTCTGTCTCCTCCTTCTCTTCATAAGCTGTAGAAGAATGGCAGGAAACATGGGATCTTATCAACAGAGCAAATGCGGGTGACTCACAGGTGGGCTGAAGGATATTCATTTCCATTTTGTTAACATATCCGCAGGCAGCCAGAAGCAATCTTAATTTTTAAGGTGCTGTTTTATTAACTGAAAAAAACTTGTGAAATTTTTGTGTATCAGTGATAGGACAGGAGGCAGCGGGTACAAGCTGGAGCATAGAAAGTTCCATGTGAATGTAATGAGAAACTTTTTCGCTGTGAGGATGATGGAGCACTGCAACAGAGAGGTTGTGGAGTCTCCTTCTCTGGAGACATTCAAACCTGCCTGTATGATTTAGTTTAGGTGATCCTGCTCTGGCAGAGGGGGTTGGACTAGATGATCTTTTGAAGTCCCTCCCAACTCCTAACGTTCTGTGATTGTGTGATCAGTCAGCTGCATCTTGAGGTTTCAGCTCTCCTAAAGACAGAAGCTATAGTGGATCAAGTTTGTGAGAGGTCAAGGTGCACACTAAGCACATTATCATGGATGTTGTTTTCCCATGATGTGCTGAGTCAAAACTATAAACATCAACTACCTCCAAAACTGGGTAAATTCCTGTACTGAAGCTGGGAGGGTGGACACTGGAACAGTTTAATCAGAGAGGTGGTGGAGGCCCCATCCCCTGAGAACATTCAAGGTCAGGCTTGATGAAGCTCTGAGAAATCTAGTTAAAGGTATCCCTGCTTACTGCAGGGGGGGTTGGACTAGATTGACCTTTTAAGGTCCCTTTGAACCTTACACATTCTGTGAGTCTGTGATTCATTCTACAATGACATGACCAAGCACATGACGGCAATGCAGTTGTTTGGTGTCGGCACTGCATGCCAGCTTCTTGTCAGCTCTGAAAGGATGAAGCACCACCGACATTAATGGGATTATTCCCATTTGACCATCAGCAGTGCTGGTTCTCTGGCAGCATCCGAGTGCTACAGGTCTTGAGGGGACTCATGAGAAAGTCTCTAACCAACAGTAGTTTTGTTTAGGTCTCCCACGAAAAAAACCCACAAACCCAAAAGACACCAATTGGGAGAAAAGGCTTGTGATGTTCAGGGCAGTGTATTTCCTAATGGTGGGGCCAACTGTGGTAACATGCACTCCTCTGTTATCTGCCACATTTATTTCGGATTGAAAGCAGTACACAAGTGTGAAAACATCCCTTTTTACAGTAGCAGCGTTTGAAGAATTTCTTCTGGGAAAAGTATTGAACTGGTGGATCCCTGCTGTGGTCCTTTTGGCTTAACAGGCATTTTCCGATGCTGCAAAGCTGACAACAGTTGAGGGGAACAATGGAACAACCTTTGCTCGGGTGCTGCGTCAGTTGTGAGAGAAATGGAAGTGGGTCATTCTGGACATAAAATTTCATGGAAATATGTTTTGTCAGCCTTGAGACATTTGAAGACTCATCTGCTGAGGGTGTGTCAGCTTCTTCTGCCATGACATCTGTTTGGAGGGGGGCGTAAAATTCCCCTTGTGATTCATGCCAGTGCTACAGAGCTGGGAAACTCCTTCCCCTTCTCTTCTCTCCTTATGGTGTTTCACCCTTGAATGGGAAGGACTGTGGTTTGGTAAGGGTCCCAGTAGAAAAGAAGGTTGGATTTGTTTTTTTTTAAAGGGAGGAATCAAGTTTCTCATATCTTAGATGCTGTGAAATTTGGCTCTTCGTGTGTTAATATTAAAATATCTGGAAACAGTTTACTTCTCGAAACGCCGTAGAAGAGATTTTTGTGATGCATCCTTTCCAAAACAGGATAATGAGTAAGAAAGAGTAAAGGAAAATGCGGGACTTTGTTTCAGAATCATGGATGTTGTGCATCAGATATCATGGATTAGAATGGAAAAAACTGTTATATAAAACTGCTGCTCAAAATCCCATGGCTTGGACTAGTTCATTTTCTCTTCCACTTAGGTTTGAACATTTCATGTCCCTTGGAAATTAGATGTGGAAACTAATGTTCCCAGTAATAATGCATTAAGCTGGAAAACGCTGGATCTCAAGCATACTAAGCAGTAAATACTCAGAGTTTTTATTTTTGCCACATACCTTTTGATAGCTAGTCCCATAGTAATATAATATGATGCCTAGAACTGATGTGTTTATTGTTCTAAAAAGATTAATAGGCAGATGTTGACCCTGGATGCCAGATAGAAGGGAAGATTTCCAAAACACTAAACGTGATATTGAATTTGCCGTATTAAATGGTCTATCTTTATCTTGGCTGGGTCGCTTATCTGTTAATTGTGATCTCTAAGTCCACTTGCAAATATTTTTTTGTTAATGCCTTCAGCAAATCAAATCCTGTATTTGCATTCCTCGAGGGCAGAGGAACAGGTTAGTCTCTTGTCTCCTTGTGGTCTCCCGAACACTTCAAAATGCTTCTACGTCTGGGCATGTTGGGGTGAATACCGCTGTAAAATCTGAGTCACTCTAGTTGCACTAAAGCTGAAACACAGTCTCAGAGGGGTTTTTTCGGTAATATATATGCCCACGGAGTCATAAAAATCGGTTTCCTCAGGGCAGGTTTTCTTAGCATGGGCACAGTCTTACAGTCAAGTATCAAACTGGTCTTTTTTTGTTACAGAGTGGAGCTGTCTCTGTCTCATACTTGCAGCTCAGATAATGGGCAGATGAAGCGCAGGACAACCGCTGAGAGCATAAGCATATCCTTAAAGGGATCTATTTTGTGGAATTAGAGAAAATAGAATCTGTTTGGAATAATCTAGCTAAACTAGCAAATATTGAATTTCCATTTATTTTCAGTTGTCTGTAAGGAGATTAGTGTTTGCCTACAGAGGAATCACTTTGGATCTGCCTCTTAAGTTGCTACAGGATATGCAGTTGGGTAGACACATCTGTAGGGCTGAAATGAGAGAACTGTCTCTCATTTGTTTTCTCCAGTCAAGCATAAATCTCTAATTTTAAGGGCATCCTACCCTTGGTTTAGATTTGTTTATTTTAGTTTCATAGACCCCATTTTAAATCCATTTTAATGAGCTGTTTATACAGTGATGGTGTTTTTAATATATGTTTAGGTTCTGTGTGACTCTAAGTCAGGCAATGATGCGTGGAGAGGGCATGAATTAATAATATGGCGAAGGCAACTGACGTACCTCCAAAGCATCAGCCAAAACGGATTTTGATGTGGGTGTCTCTGCCGCTTTGCTTGCCCCTGCCTGAGCCTGACAGTTCAAGCTGCTGCTTCTCTCCTCGGGGACAGCTGATTTTGCTGGCCCTGCTGCATCCTGGAGCTAGTCAGGACTCCCAACCCTCTGCACGGACAGTGTCAGACGTGCTTTGGTTGTGTGGGATAAAGATCAGGGAATGGAGGAAGGCCAAGAGCCAGTGTTTCATCCTATATGCTGCCTTGCAGGAGAATCTTTCTGTACCTAGTTCATTCTCTATGGATGAAGTACAGTGGTACTAAGAAAGCACAACTAGTTAGCTCAATCATCAGCTTCACCCAAGACCGCAGCTGGAGAACCTCCACAAGTACTTGAAAACATAGATGTGAGAAACCCAGAAGCCTTTCTGATAGTAAGCATGATGCACACATACTAGCTGAGCAAAGACTTTTCCGATGATGTCTTTGCCTGTAGCTTTTTTAATTGTGGCAGATCTTCATGGGACACTTTGGTGACCCGAGCCACACCACAACGCAAAGTATGACAAGGCCTTTTGATGGTCTTTATGTGTGCCTACTTCCTGGCCACTCATAAGGAGCTTCATAATTTGTCTCTAGACATATCTTGAATATAATAACAAGAATAATTAAAACTCAAATAGCAATTTGGAGCTCTGACCATCTGGGATCCAGGCTGAGAAATGAGATATAGTACAGACCCTAAAGCTGTTAGTAAGGTAAGCTTTCTTTCTCTTTTTTTTTTGTAATTAATTTAAATGGTTCTTAAATGATTTTTAAATGAGTTCATACTCACAACAGCTTTGAAAATCTGTGTCTTGCCGATGGGATCTGACTGCTGCTTCTACTACTGCGTCTTGGTGTGATTCCCAGCTGGAAAAACTGAACCTCTGTATCAGCTGGGTGCAACCTCAGCACAGTGATAAAGGAAAGCAAACGGAAATACTTGGAAGCTTTTCTAAACACCATTTGGAGAATCCCTTTTCTAACATATGGGCCCCAGAGAGAAAGAAACGAGGGAGAAAGAGTATATTCCGTGTCCTTTATTAGCATAAGCATGCGATGGCTGTGTTACTTGCTTGAAAAGAGGAATACCAAGCGTATGAAGTTAAAGCTGATGAAATGCAATACACAGTAGTGTTTTATAGAATACCACATTTTAACAGGGTTTTCTTTTCCCCTGATAGCATAGCCTGTAATGGTTGAATTGGGTTTTATTCCACGGAGGCAAGAGACTTCATGTTGAGAAATAAGGGAGTAACTGGAAGAACAGCAGAGCTAGAACAGTTAATGGAGTTGTCCATCCCATGTGTAGCAGCAAAGAGAAGTAGCAATAGTGCTGGCTTTATTAGAACCTGAAAGAGTGTTGTCACAGCAGTGCTGCCATTCCCAGGCTCATTAGGCTCGTTAAGAGATGGAGCTCATGCTAGCAGGTGCAGTGGTACACTCATGCAAATGAGCAGCTTTCAGGGCCCATGGTAAACCAGTACAGCACTGTACCTGGTGACCATAACACGTCATTTGGAGTTGGGAGGGCTTGCGCTGAGGGGAGAGGGAACCCATCCAGATGCTGGGTTCAGCACAAAGGAAAGGGAAAAAGACTGACTGTTTCCCCTGAAGGACTTCTTTTCTAAGCTATGGGGGAAGCTGGGGAAGGTGAGAAGCTCTCTCTTACCTAAGTGTGGATGCAGGTTTTGGGCCAGGTGAGTAGTCTAATACTGAGTACTCACATTTTCATTTCAATAAAAACCTCTGTCTTTAGTGCAAGGGGAGTGGCAGAAAAACACCCTCAGGTTTTCCATTTTGCCAGCAGCACCACAAAGCACAGAATCAGTTCTTGGCAGCCCAGCTCTTAGCAGCATCGTCTGGTGCAGCAGCAGTAGTTTGCAGAGCTGCTGTTTTCCCAGGTTGCCAGCCAAGCTCTGATACTGGCCTCTGGTGGCCTTTTCAGAGGGCAGACAGCTGATGTCTCCACACTGCTGTCAGCTTCAGGGCTGTTGGTCAGACAGCTTAAGCTTTGTAGTCTCAAAAAAGGTCATGTCACCAGCAAGGCCGAGGAATAAAGTGGCCAAGAGGTGCTTTTTTCAGGGCCACCAAAAGGTACATTTTTCCATCAGGGGGTTTCCAATACTTACTCATCTTTTTCCTTTTTTGCTGTTGCTGTATGCCTCATGGATGCTTGGAGATCCACACTGTGATGGGCAGCCTGAAGTTAACCTGCCAGCTGCCTTTCAGACCTGGGTTTACCAGCCTGAGATCTCAGCTGTCAGCATTTGCAATCCATGCTGCTGAGAATTATCAGACCAGGAACAAGTAGCATCACCAAAAAGCCGGTTGAAATGCTCCTGTTTCAGTCCATCTTTAGTTCAAGCGTACCAGAGTGTGATTCCCAGATATGTTAGCTGTGTCCGGGGGATGCTCACATAAAGAGTATGAGTATATGAACTGAGCACAGCTGAGAGCAGAGAGAGGGGGGAAGATAGGGGCTGGCAGGAGGAGACAGTTTAATTTTGAGACACTGAAGCCCTTGCCTTCTCCCTCAGCTTGTATCTCAGCTTCCCTTCAGCGATTAATTTGCACCTTTTCAGGGTCCCTCCAGACCCAGGGGAAATAAATAAATGCATACGTACAGGAAAACCCCATAGCAAAGGAAACAAGTCAAAAATCACCACCAGAAAAGATGGAATCAGCGGTAAGGAGGAGAGCTTGGTTGTAAGTGGGTCAGGAGAGACTGCACATATCTCACTCCATAGCAGATCGTTTCCACCCCTGGGTGCTGTTCACAACAGAGGAAATCCATTGACGTGGTGCAAGAGGACAGAGGAGGATGACATCCTGGAACAGTGAAGGACGAGGACAATCTCTCCACTGAGAGTTTCAGAATGACTTGTTTTGCTGCATGGTACCTACCTACAGGCTTGAAGACTCTGAAGATCCAGGAACAGGACTAGTTTGGTCCAAATTGCTTTGCATCTTTACATGTAGGATGACAGCATATCTGTAGATTGCAGTCTAGAGATACACAGACAGATCGTTTCTCTGCAGCCTTCAGAAAGAAAAACAAAAACATCCAGGAGGGTGTCCATGTCACCACTCTTCTTTGCACCAGACTGGAAGTCTTTTAGGACAGTTAGGGACTGGTTGAGGATATCCCCTTGGGATAAGACAAAGGGGGAAATGAGCATCCCAAGACTTACCACTTTATTATAGCAGTGGTGTATGGATGTGGCCTTCCAGCCAATGGGGTAGAGCACTACAGAGATGAATGCTGCTGGGGTATAACCTCCCCCTCAGTCCCACTGCGTGAACACTCCCGTATTCCTGGCCTTACACATCTTCCTTTCTCACAGCTTTTTCCCCATCTAATCCATTCAACCACCACCCTGCTTCCCAACTCTGCAGTCCGACTTTCCTTAATCTATTCTTATTTCCTACCTTTCCCTTATGTTCCCAGTGGAACAGAAATTGCTAGAAACAGAAACATGACAAAAGATACACCTCCCATCCCAAAATAAAATAAAAAAAAATAGCATTGTGATGTGAGTGTAGTGGCTGTAATTAACTACCTAATCTCATGACAATTGACATCTCTTCCCCTTCTTTCTCCCTTAGGCTTTGCTGTTCTCTTAACTGTGCAATAGAAGTAAATTCCTAGCGACAAGAGGATTGTCTTTTGCTCGTTTAAAGTGCTGTTTTAAACACTACCTTAACAATAATTCTAAAGGTATAAGGCACAGAGTAGTTTTCTGTACCCAAACTGTGCAGCTCTAGTGTGTTACTGGAAAAGTCAATCTTATTCCTGCGGGTGAAACAACAGATCATCTTAACGGGAAATGAAATGACTAATAGCAACTGGCCCGCTCTGCTCCTGTGACAGACCGGCTTGTTGAGAGTGGTTTGGTGACTGATAAGATAAGGGAGTGGAAAAGAGACGTTGAGAGGCTGTTTCACTGAAATTTAAACAAATCTCAGGCGCTGTAGATCGGTTGATATCCTGCCCTAATATTTCAATTTTATTATTAACCAGAAAAACAAAATCAAATCAAAGTTCCCAAGGCACAACAAAACAAAGTGAAAGTTCCCAAGGCGCAACAAACCAAACCAGGCTAAATAAAAATATGCTCGAAGACATGCATAATGTATTAACTGTATTTTGCTTCATTTGTAAAGAGCAAAAGAGAACAAATAACCAGTGTTTTGGCCCCTTACGGGCCTTTGCCAGGGACTTGCTTCTCTGAGCTGTTCAGTAGGGAAAAAAAATTTAAAAAACATTTTTCATAAGAGTTTTTCCAGCTGCCTTCCAAATATATATTAACTACTATGTACTTGGGCTTTATTTGAAGCAGGACATTCCCAGCTCACTGACTAGTTGGAGGAAATTTACACCACACAAAAAGCAACCAGTCTAAAGCTGCAAGCCTGTCTCTAGCCACGTATCCTTACTCACGAATGCAAGTGCTACAGAGATGTACAGAACACGTTACATGCATGTGGACCTTCAGACACAGTTTCTATGATATGATATTCTGCTCAAAACTGCCGAGTAATAATTGAGCTGTTTTTTCCTCCCATATTAGTCATAAATCCTCTTACAATGTAACTCCAAGTAAAGTAGATTAAATTTCAAAATCAAGTGGTTTGCCTGGGTTTTTTTCCTTTTCTTTTTTTCCTTTTTTTTTTCCTTGGGGGCGGGGGGAGGGTATCCTGCAGATGCTTTAGAAATCACGGCCTTATTTCCAGTGCAGAAACAACTGCTCTGGCTTGGGTGCTGTCCTTAGCCTGATTCCTGTCCACACACTGTAGTCTACCCCCAGCTGTCTGCTGTTTTCTGCCAATTCTTGCTGACCCAGACGTCACTTGCAAACTTCTAGGAAGCATCATCAAAATATGTCCTAAACAGAATAGCGTGGGTTTCCTGAGGGACTTTGTGGCCTCTTCTGCACTTCAAGCACTATATATACACTGCGGTGCTGCTGGCAGATGGTAACTAGTCTTTTTAACAAGTTGATTTTAAAGGTGACAGATTCTAGGCAAACAGAACAAAATCAAAACAAAACAGATTTTCTTCCTATTCTGATGCCTGTTTAATATACACCTGTATATCTAAAGAAACTGTCCAAATTTCAAACCTTTACCTGAAATGACCTCTTCAGAAACCTGGATAGCTGTCTCCAAACTGTCAAAACAGGCTCCTATGACCATTTTACCCCAGTGGAAATCCCTTTTTAATTTTCCTAACAGCTTACATATTCAAAAGCTTAAAAAGTAAATTTAAATATTGCAGTCTTTACTGGAGAGTATATTCAAAAGTACAAGCTTGTTTGTCAGAGACGTGCCTTGCTTGTACTTGTAGGGTACAGAATAATACATCATATGCTGCCACACATGCAGGCTACTACTGTTTATTCCATCACTAATTTCTTGCTTTTATGATCCTTACTTTGTGTGTCTGCTTGCAAACACAGAAGTACAACTGCACAAATGGCTGCTCTTATTTGAAAGTATGTCTCTTAGGACTAGGCTACTGGAAGCCCCATCTCCATCTTTTCCAGAGGTGACCTCTGTTTGTACTTAGTCTTCAGGATAAAAGCTGCCTGTGCATACAGTTTTTCTATTATTCTGTTATTGTTTCCATTATTAGCTCGTAGTACAGATACTTTAGCGACTGGCACCTTAGAGATGCATGTACGAGTCACTTGCAGGCGCAGGAGGAATCTGTTTTGTTCAAAACATGACCTTAATTTGCGTGACTCTGGTTGCTTGAGTGCAGACACTTTGCAATTGTAGTGTTTGTGCAAGAACAAGTGCTCTAAGGATTTATTCCAGGACAGAATTCTTGCTGCAACTTGGTGTTAAGTGGACACTGGTTTTGCAGAAACTTTCCACATGCAAGGCTGTGAAGACATGGAAGGACACCATCAAAATTCTCCCTTGGAAGACACCCCCTTATGTATAGGTGCTTGTTTTGTTATGTCTGGGTTTTTTGTTTAATTGTTGGTTTGTTTGTTAGAATTTTTTGGGGCGGGGTGGTTGTGTGTATTTATTTTTATTCCATTTAAGTTTTTCTTTGATGAAAGCCTTTTGCCAGCGGTTGCAGACTCCAAAGTCACTGGTAAAGTGGCAAAGGGACATTCCAAATCTAACAGATCCTAATTGTATTTTTGTTATTTAAAGTCTATGTCAGGCTGATTTCTGCCTGAAGGGCAGCTTGCTAAGCTGGAAGTGTGCAGGCTGGTGATGCAGGTAGGGAAAATGTTCAGAAAATAGTCACAGAATCACAGAATGCGTTAGGTTGGAAGGGACCTTTAAAAGTCATCTAACCCAACCCCCCTGCAGTAAGCAGGGACATCTTTAACTAGATCTGGTTCCTCAGTGCCCAACCAAGCCTGACCTTGAGTGTCTCCAGTCATAGGACCTGCACCACCTATCTGGGCAACCTGTGCCAGTGTCTCACCAGCCTCATGGTGAAGAACTTCTTCCTAATGTCTAATTTAAACATCCCCTGCTCTAGTTTAAAACCATTGCCCCTTGTCCTATTACTACATGCTCTTACAGACAGTCCTTCCCCAGCTTTCCTGTAGGCTCCTTCAGGTACTGGAAGGGCACTATAAGGTGTCCCCTGAGCCTTCTTTTCTCCAGGCTGAACAAGCCCAACTCTCTCATCTGGTCTTTGTAGACGAGGTGCTCCATCCCTCTGATCATCCTCGTGGCCCTCCTCTGGACCCACTTAAAAGTGGTCCATGTTCTTGTGCTGAGTGCTCCATAGTTGCCCTTCCTTCCATCAAGGGCATCTCCCTGATAGTTACTGTGGTGGTGTGAAGCCACAGAATCCCTTGGTAGTCTTCTCTGATTCTTGTGGATAGATAGCCAGAAAGCCTGCTCTCATCTCAAGCACAACCTGTTGTATGTGACCACTGGTACAGTGAGGCACACATGTATCCCCTCCGGGCTTAATTATGTGGCACACAGCAACGGAGAGTCACAGTGGAGGCCAGTAAAAAGCTCCAGCAAATGTCCATCCCAACAGTTTATCTAGTAAGAAACAGCCTTTGGGACACCCTCACTACCCCCCAAAGCACTGCACATTCCTCTAGTCTGCAGTCCAAAAAAGAAGGTATTTCCTAATCATGGCTTTGGTCTACTCTAAATACTTTGAGACAGCAGTTTTCAACCTTAGTTGTGCTGTTAACCTCTTCCAACCACAAAAATCACTTCATGGCCCCAGTCCCATCAGATTACTCTAAATAAATACAAACATGGCAATGGCTTCTACCCCTGCTAGAAGCATTTTGCAAGTGTGTTTATAGTCACGGGCCTTGGTTTTAGAGAAGATATTTCAGTTCAAAAGACCACTTCCCTCTTTGCATAAAATTGACCCTCTGATACTATCAGTGCATAATTTTTTTCTGGATCAAGGGCAAATCTTTATCGTAAGTAAATCTCTGTAAGAAACTAGTATCAGAAGAATTCAGAATAAGCCTTTTGCAAGAGAAGATAAAATTAAAGTAAAAAAAAAAACCAAAAGTTTGTGTAAGTCATTAACTTCTGATGTTTTGATGCCTTGCCTCCAGGAAAATGAAAGAAGTGGATGATGTTTCTCATCTAGAAGGGGCTTGCTGAAATTCATGTCCCCACAGTAAATCCATGTTGGCAGAAAAGTATCCATGTCAGAATTACTCATCTGAATAATATCTTAAATATTAACCAGAATTTATATTTCATGTACAGATCTCCAAAATCATTGCACTGATTGGAAACTTTTCCCAGCTGCTCCAATGCTTTGAGCACTATTCCTGGCATAAAAGCCTCCTTCGTTCTCATTCTTTTTCCCAGTAACAAAGTAAGAAGAAACCCAAGTATTGCTTTTCATTGCTTCTTATGATCAGCTCTGGGCATGGACTCAATTTGTGCTGCCGTTGCCACTGTAAAAAGAACCACAGTAATGCAAAGTTGCTTTTTGTTAATAGAACCAGCATTTGCAGCCCTGATAAAAGCATTCTCCTCCAGGCTGTTGTTTTCTGTATACTTACTGCTGCTACCGTGTCTCAGGCAGACTTCATGGTTTTAACACTCAAACAGCACTTTGCTGGTGGAGGTTACTCACAAAGATGGTGCAAATCACAATTTTTCCTCCCACTAGTATGGGTGCTACCTTCCTGGTATCCCTTAAAAAATTATTTCCTCCTGTTACCAGTGGTCTCATTTCTAGGGGTATGGAGGTTGCAGTATTGTGTATTGGAGATCTGGCTTTGGAGAGGAATAAATAATTTCATTTGCAGGATACCCTTGGTCTGAATAGGAGACACAATTGTGTCATCTCTTGACAAAGATTGAATGTATCACAGTCTTCACCACACCCCTTTTTTTTTTAAACTGAGTTACTGAACTGCCTCTGCAGTCAATTGGTTTAAACCACTTTTGGGCCATTTTATGATCTTTTTATGCTGGTGCTGTACAGCATTTAACCAGGCTACACTGACATTAAGAAAATCTGTGTTTGCGTGATACAGTTCATTATTATATTATAATGGGAAAATTACTGCTGTTTTTATTCCTGTTAGGATCAGCAGTAATTTAAGCTCAGTTGTAGCTGCTTCATACAAGTATTCAAATGGTTATGTGCTCTGAAATATTATGGTGCTCCTTACCTTTCTCCCCTCGTTTCTGTGCAGTCTCTCTCAGCTGGCTGCTCCATCTTACCTTTGTGTCGCTGCTGCTCTGGGTTCAGTTGGCAAACTTTCATCTCCTTCTTTCAGTGCTGGTCCACTCCTAGCACAAATCTGTGTTTGGGCACCCCTTTCTAGGGTGTTTTGTTCTAGCTCTCTGCTCTGCAGCATCATGGATGCTTTCAGCTGGACCTAGCTGAGCAGGAAATGATTACTGGCCTCCATTCAGCACTTGTGAGACCACATCGGGTGTACTGTATCTGGTTTTGGGCTCCCTAGTACAAAAAAGCCTTGATCACACTGAAGCAAGGCCTGTGGATGGCCACCAAGATGCGCAGTGGGCCAGAGCAGAGGATGTGTGAGAAGCGTAGACATAGGGGACTGTTCACGTGAAGAGAAGGTCATTAAGTGATATCGCTGCTGTCTACAACTACCTCATGAGAGGGGATAGATATGTCAGAGCCAGACTCTTTCCAAAAGGGTACGGTGATAAGCCAAGAAACAACAGACACAATTTGGAACACAGGAAGTTCTGATTATATAGATTTGAGGAAAAAAACTTGCTGTGGGTGTGATCTAACACTGAGACAAATTGCCCAGAGAGGCTGCAAAGGCTTCATCCTCAAAGATACTCGACACTTGACTGGAGAAGACCCTGAGCAACCTGTTTGGAGCAGCGGGTTGGACTGGATGAGCCCCACTGGTTCCTTCCAACGTAAATTATTCTATGATAACCTTAGCTTCAAAGGGAGAGCATAGGTTATATGGGCAGATTTGGAGCTCTGTATGGGAAGTACTGGGAGTCAGTCTCCAGAGAAGTAGGATTTGGAGGTGGGACACACACGCACAGATGGGGGGACAGTTGGGGGGACAGTTAACCATAGAACAGCCTAGGTTTGAAGAGACCTGGAAAGATCATCTGTCCAGTCTTTTGTGGGAAAGGGAGCCTAGGTGAAGTTATCTAGCACCCTGTCCAGTTGCATCCTGAAAACCTTCAGGGATGGGGACTCTACTATTTACCTGGGGAGGTTGTTCCAGTTGTTGATTGTTCTCCGTGTAAAAAAAATTATTTTTTATAACAAGATGAAACCTTTCTAATACAATGTATACCCATTGTCGTTTGTCTTTTCTGTCTGGCTTCTCATGAAGAGAGAGCCTTCATCATCTTTCTAGCTGCCCTTTTAAGTACTGGAATATTGTGATGAGGAGCCCCCTGAGCTTTCTCTTCTCCAGGGTGAAGAGAGGCAATGGCTGAATGAAATTTCCCTCTGGACTTTCATAAACAGTGGCACTGAAAGAGGAGAGCAAGATGTCTTGCAGGAAAGTGAAGGACAGAAACCAGAACTCCAGCCCATATTCTATTTTTGGATGACATGGAGAGGAACTGGGCACAGAGTATCACTGATGACCTGTGGTTTGTCTAGGGCGCAGCTAATAGACAAAGGATGTAAAGCACTGGCTGACTTCTGTCTCCCTGCATGGGGCCAGTAAGCAGGATTCTGAACAAGGTGCTCACAGCTAGGCAGGGCTGCCTGACTTCTTTTCTGCCTGCCTCCCTGACTTCGGTCTCTGGGAACACCCAGGCTGCTGGCAGCACAGCGAGGAGGCTGGCGAGTATCATTGCTTTAGCCTTTATTAAAGGCTGTTAGCATTGTGTGCTGTGACATGTACCTGGTATTTATTACTTCTTCTCTGAGTTGCATGTTATGGGCTTGGATGGATGTGAGCCAGTTTCCATATCCTGCCCTTCCTCTTTCCCTCCCTCTTGTTCAAAATCCAGCTGCATTCAGCAAGTATAAAAACGCTGACCTACGGAGCCCATGACAGCCAGCTGCGGTCTCCCACCCTCTTTCTTTCCTGTTTCCCTTGCTCATTTTTCAATCGAAGCAGTTCCGCTCTCTCTGATGCTCAGAATGGGAACCGTGCTCCTCAGTGCAGAACTTTCTGCCCCTGCCATCAGTCACGGAAGGAGCTCATGTGCCAGCTACACCAGGTTAGGAATAGAAGGATTTGTACTTCAAATGTGTGCGCTGAGAGCCAGCTAGTTCCTAATTCAGCTTTCAAGTCTATAACACGTTTTGCTCAAATGAGTAATTAATTTAGTTCGCCATTTTGAGTTTGTTATGAGCTGTAATTTCAGCAAGGCACTGTTCAGCAGTATGAATCCCAGGAAGTCCTTTTCCTAAATCCTACTGCAGCAACTTCTGATCAGTAAAACAGGTCTGTTTGTGGCTGCTCAGGTGTCTTCCATGTCATAGCTCTCTGGGGAATGGCAAAAAACCCAAAAATGTTAGGCTGCCCATGTGAATATTCACATCCTCTTCATGGATGCCTTTGCCCCATGGCCCCTTTCCCACCACAGGTCCCTGGACTGAGGAATCACAGAGGATTCAACCATATAGAGGAATCCCAATTTGATGTGCCCTGTGCAGTAAATATATGTCTGGCTTCCAGCTTGCAGGTGCTGGAGGAGATGGAGAGGAGCTACGAAATCCCGGACTTCGTACTCTGAAAGTCAGTAGGAGAGAAAAAGACACTTATGATGTGAGGTTTCCAGAAATGGAAGCAGTCTCTGTACCTGGCATTGCAGACTTTTAGGTGAAAAAATACCTATTTTTCACAGTGAAGAATGGTACCATGAACAAGATCTGAATTTTCCTTTCCTTTTAGCTATCATACCTGAAAGATCCAGGATCTTCAGGACACCCCTGTTTACTGTTTCCCAGAATTTGACAAAGCTGAGTATGAACAAGTTGCAACCTGTAAGCCTCTGGAAGTTGAGAGAGGCGTGAATTGTTTCTCTGGAAATTTTTCCCCTAAGAGTAAATGGGACACTAAGGGGACATTCCCTCCGTTGTCACAATATGGGTGAATAAAGATTTGCTCAAGCCAAGAGTCAGGAAACAAAGGGATGTGCCATGGTGGAGTGTAACCTTGCAGTGCGAATTACAGCAAAGAGCTATCTACAAGCGAGCATCTCTCTGCAACTTCTCCATCAAGCCAGAGGGAATGGCACTCCAGGGTGTTGAGTGTCCCTGCATGTTCCAAGCCAAGTACCAGCTTGTTAAAGGGCAGGGAAACATAGGGCTTGGACTCAATGATCTTCAAAGGTCTCTTCCAACCTTGTGATTCTGTGAAATGTTAGGCTGCCAACCTGGTCACACGAACTCTGGTATTTTTTTCAATGAGGCAAGAGTTAAACTTTGTGGCCAAGAGTTAAACCTTGCGAACCTGTGTCGAAGACAATCCTTTTGTAGTTCATGTAGTTTATGCACTTCTACTCTTAAAAAATAAGTCTTATTTAGAAATGTCTTAATTTTGAAAGCTTTTTAATTTCCCCCTTTGCATACAGTTCTTGCACTGTGAAAAGGCATCATCCACTGCTTTTAAAATATACTGTAAGCTGTAAGACTTGCTTAGCAAGTCCTATGTTAAGATAATCAACTTCTTCAGACCAGCAGGTCGTGGCACTGGAGCTGCCTGTCCGTGGAAGCCCAAGTTCCTCAGCCCTTGAAATCACTCAAAACAAACCCACAGAGAAATAATCTCTTCCCCACTGGTGCCCTGCTGTGGGAAAGGCCTTTTGCTATCCCTGATTTCCTCCCCCCAGAGTGAAATGACATCCACCATTCAATACAAAATTAATAAAGGTATATAGAGCACACTGAACAAACACTGACATATCCCCAATGGTGAATTTACATCCCCTCCCCTCCCCCCATTATGTTTAAAATTAATAAAGGAAAATAGAGGGCACAAAAATGACACAGGAGAGTATAAAAACCCACTCGTAGAGCCCAGAAAGACTTGGCACTGAGAGGGAGCTGCTGCGCTGGAGTAAGCAGCTCTAAGAGTTAGGCAAAGCATACTTCCCTTTCTTGGCCAGGTTCAGGAGAGCACCCTGGCAGTGTACCTGGTGGATTTGTCACTTGGGAGAGGGCATCACTGGAGTTACCCGTGTTTGCAACTTCCCTGTAGTATTTCCTTCTTCCTGTAGGTGATGTACAGGATAAAAGCTGCTGTTACAGAAGGAGCCTTGCTCAGGTGCATCCCACCTTCCGCTTGCCTTCTGCCCAAAGGTACACTATTGTTGGCATGTGGTTGTGGGAGTGTAAAAATGTTCTGTGACCTGAGTAGCCATGCAAAGGTGTCATTGGCCGTGGTGATGGACCAGGCACTGCCAAAGACAGGGAATGCAGATACTATGAATGGCCCTGGAATTAGTCCCCTTCAGCAAATGGTCCTATTTTAGCAGAGACAATAGATGACAGGCCCCAAATATTGCCTTGGGTAAATTTACCTGAGTGTTTACCCACTCAGCTCTCAGGTACCTCTTTATGAATTGGAAGACCTGGCATGGAGGTCAAATATGAGGAAGATGGGCTCTAGCAGCTGTCCTACAGCAGTTTAAGTATAATCCTTTATACTCAAAGCGATCAATAACCCATTCTTGACCAGCACCCATTACATCCCTACCCTTCAGAGCCATGCAAACCTCATCCACAAGTGCCAGCCATTGATCTGGCTGCAGAAACTTCCCACAACTGGTCAGGTATAGTAGGAAACTGTTAGTTTTCAAGATGGTTATGGCCACACATTTCTGAAGAGATAAGAGTTGTCTTGTATTGCATGCTGGCTTTGGGTTAAGCTTTTCTTTATCACTCTGATGTTCTGCAGACATTGCTAGTTACCCCCAGGTTTGCAGTGCCAGCTTCTCCCACCAGTCAATGTGTACTTTATGAGCCCAGAGATGATGCTGCAGAGAGTGGAGCTGTGCCAAGAAGAGTTGTTCCTGCTTGTCTTCAGCTTTGTTTGGATTTTTTTTTTTATGCTTGCGGCAGCTGAAGGGGGGAAATTCTGTAGCTGTGGCAAGAAAAAGCACACAGCCCAAACTGCTGTGCAGCATGATGGCTGGTGTGCAAATTTACAACTACCTGGGAACAATGTGTCAAGCATGTGTTTTAGGCTCTTTATCTATCAGCTATTCACATTACTTCCAAGAGAAACCGCACCAGTCTGTGGTGGGCTGTTTGAGGTCTTCAGATGGTACTGGTTGACCCAAAAGTGGCATCTGTTCAAGGACCATTTTGCAAAGATTCTGGAGATTTCTCAAATTTGATCCCTCAGGTGGGATCAAATCAGTCAGTGGGCATCCCCTTGTGCCCTGTGGGACAGATTCACAGTGTTCTCCATCTGGCAGCACCTAAACGGACCCTGGGTATGGGGCCAAACTGCTAAGCCAGACATTTTGTAGAGCACCACCTTATACCTAACTTTAAGATGAACTGTTAGTTTGGATGAAGTGGCTGAGTGTTAGGTAGGATGAAGCTGTTGCAGCAAAACATCTTCCTTCCAAGAAAATCCCTTCCTGTAGGCAAGTCTTCAGTCATCTCAGTAACCTTTGTCATCCTCTGCTCCCTGGGGAGTCTTCTCTGTGACCTTTTGCTATTCTACCAAGGCATCTCATAAATTATTATTCTTTTAAATGGCACTTAGGCTGTCGTAGTGGCTGCTAGCCTTGAAGATTTGCAGTCTACCCTGTAATTTTGAGAGGGGAAAAAATGGTTAAGTGACAGAAGAAATATTGTACTTCACGATAAAACTACTTTTGTGTTTCGTTTTCTGCTCAAGTCATTCATATCCCTGTCACTAACCTCATTCAGGTCAAGGGCTTGAGGCGGAGAACAGGCATAATATTTTTGGTCAGGCCGATGCATCTGAATATTACAAACATCTGTAATTTTGAATTTGAAATGAGTGTTGTGCTAAATCCTCAGGCAAATAATATTAAGGCATAATAGATTACTGAAGTTTGCATTTCTTTTGGCAATTCAGACTAAGGCTCTTTTTGGCCAGTTATTCCAGGCATTAACGAACCTGCTCACACAAAGGGAGCCACTCCTTATGGATCCTGGATTCTGCAAACTTCATAGGAAATTCTGCAGGCCAGGTAGTTGGGATAATAAGGAAAAAAGTAATCAGGCACACATTAAATGTGAAGAATGGAAAAAAAAACAAACATCTGCAGCACTCAGTGGACGTCTGGGTAACATACTCACAGTGCTGTTTTGCCAGCTTACATCTGGAGTGGTTCATCAGAAGAGAACAGATGCTAGTGTGAAATAGGTCATCATAGCAGCAGGGCATCAGAACAGAGGCATTTCTTTATTTTATTTTTTCCCTTTCTTTGCAGTAACAGCTATTCCTTTTTATTCACACCGATTATGAAAATGTTAGCCAGTCTGAAAGGTGAGTGCATGTGTTGCAACAAACCAAAACTCTTAAAGGGCATAGAGGCAAAAGCTAACCTAATGAGGAAGCTTCGGAGAAGCAGTCTGCTTGCAGGGCACACTGACGATCCTTTCACAGGCATAGCAACTCTTATTTTTGTTTGTGTTGGTTAAGATCATGATTTCCACCCCCCCCCCACAAGCTTTGCTTTATTTTTGTATTTTAGTAGAGATGTTTCTGAATGCTGCCTTGGTGGCAAATGCCCAGAAGCAGAGATGCTAATTCACAGGAGTTTCATCAGTCATTTCAAAGGAGAGGTCACACAGATAAGAAAAATGAACAGTACGCAGTATGTGAAGCAGTGACATTCAATGAGTCCTTGTCACTAGCAGCCATTAGCATGCAAGCCTGCTGTTATGTTTCAGTGCTTTATGTGTTTTTCTTGACCAGGCAGGGAGCCTTCGGAGCACTGTAGCAGTTAATACCATACAAGTTATTGTTTCTTTCTTGAATGCCTTATATTTTTAGTACCGTTTAGATGCTTCTCTGTCCCCTTGTGCATCTAAAATTTTAAAGAGAATCAAAGAATGCATAATTTATATCTGTCCCAGAGGTAATGGAGTGACTCAATGATATCTGTGAAGGGGATGATTTTAAATTTCATGTCTTATGCAAGAGGTGATTTTTATATGAAAACTGCAAAAATTGGCCTCGGGGATAGCCAGATAATTATCCTTACAACAACGGGTGTGGAATCCAGGGGGATTATAGCAGAAAGCTTTAGTGTCTTGTGTATCATCATCCCTTGTGTATCGCGGTTGTCATAATCGAAAACGTAGCAACTGATAGATCTCAGAGTATCTAACTTGTGTTTTGACTTGGAACAGCACATGCAGGAGGTGTGAGAAGACAGGTTTGCTTTGACTCTGTTGAAGAATTCATGCAAGACACAAGGCGTTTGTTTACTGCCGGAATTCTTTCCTTCAGTTAAAGGGAAAAAAAACAATTGTTTACTGATGTTGGGCAGAACCCATCAGTACGTGCTTTATCACACAGCACAGTTCCGCTAGACTATTTCTGGTTTCATTTACCAAAAGCCTAGAAGTGCCATGGCTAGAAATAAATGTCTGCTTCTTTGATATGCTATATGTTTGAAAATGCACTTTAAGGTCTGTATTACAGACAGTTCAAAGGGAATATAAATTGGTGCAGTATTCTCTCTTTTTTCTTTTCTTTCCAATCCAGTCCCACATATTCACTGCATTTTTATCAAGACGGTTTTCAATAACATGTCTTTAAAAACAACTTACTATTTTGTATTTTATTTAACTCGGACTTTGTTCTACTTAAATAATTGTTATGATATTGCTGCTTCTGTAGTTTAAAACGTTTAACATCCTCTAAACCCATTCTACACTGACTTTTAGCATTGCGTATCCAAGGAGACAGCTGATCTTATTTGCTTTTCCTTTGGAAACCCTCTGGTTTTAACTATTCTTTCCACTGCTTTCAGGGTTGGCCATGAAAATTTGTACCGTTCCTTTGGAAATACCGTGATGGGGCCGACGAGAAGTTACCTTCCTTCGTACAGGTCTGTGAACTCGATTGCCTTCTGAGTATTTCAGCACCTTGACTCCTCTGCCACTTTATCTTTTTTATCTCAAATGCATGCAAACCAAATTAAAATCTAATCTTATTCTGGAGCAAGCGTTGTGAGAAATGATTTTTGTTTCTTGCAAAATGTTTAGGACATGACTCTGTTCTGTTACTGTTGTGTAAATGTAGAGTAACCCATTCATCTTTCCTTTGAAGTGAATTACTGTAGTTTATAGAGTTGAACTGCAGAAAGGAATTGGGCCTGTAAGTCATTTTCTCCTCACCAGTATGTCTTTCAGTATGTGTTGAAACTGCATTACCCTAAAAGGCCCTGCAATCGATTGCTCCCACCCAGGTTGCTCATATGTGAGTGGCTGTCCCACAGCTATAGCCATGGATGTTTTGAGAAGCACTGTTTGCAAAGGGTCAGCAGAATTACTGGGATTTTCGGGTCAGGAGAAGCTCAGGTTCATGGAAAGTTTAAGAAAATAAATTAAAACTAGAAAAAAATAAAAGAAGTTGATATTTAAGAGACTGTAAAAAGAGCAGAATAATAATGGCTTGACTCCTGTCGTGTCAGCATGGCAAGGAGCGGTGAGGAGCCCGTACCTAATGCTATGTCCTTGTCAGCCAAAACGATAGTGTTATAAGCACTGTGGCCTGCGATCACAATGATTTAGAGGGTAGAAAACACTCCCCTGCATTTCAATATGCTTTTCTATGCAGCTATATAAAAGAGAAGAATTTGATTTCTTACTGCTTTCAAAGGTAGTACTGAACAGCATTTTTCTAGAAATTTGCTCAGGAAAATACAATGGGAATCAACTTTTCCATCTTAGGAGCTCATACCCTCCTACTGGATCATACTCAGGGGCTGTGGGGGTGGGATCTGTCCCTAAATAAGAATTCTCAAAAATGTTCATGCGTGGAATATGCTCCATTTCATTTGCTTGGTTTGCCTGAGGGCACCTAGGGCTTTATTGCTTTCCTTGTTGCCTCTTTGTAGTTACTGTTAGTCTGTAGGAATTCTATAGGGAAAGTGGCTTCTAAACCTTAAACAGAACCAAACCCACAAAAAGGTGGGTAGAGAACTTTTAATTTGTTCTTGGAAATTACTTTGATTTGGTACTACCTTTTAGTGCCACTTCAACCCCAAAATGGTTTAGAAAGTATTTGAACCTCGATGTAAATCTCACACAAGGCTAGAGCTTCCATAATGAGCAAAAGCCCTAGGACAGACCAGTTGAGATACTGCAGATATGCATCTGATCATGGTGCCGCGGGCCTGTGTTGAGTGAAAGCTCTGTGTTCAAAAATAAGTTGCTTTTCAGAGTAATTGCACAACTGTTGAATGATCTATGTAATGTTAAAGCTTTATGACTGCGCTGTTTCTTTTTTTAATGTTGATATATCCCTGAGGGCAAAATTTGTGTTTTTCTTTGGTGGGGGCTGGGGGAGAAGGAAGTGGAAACACTGAGAGACATTTAAGATAAAGGGAGAAAACTTGTTGCATCTGTTGGCACTTGGCTTGTAAATCCTTCACTAGTGGCATCAGCTTTAGAAAATCTTCCTTTCCAGACCTCTCTATGAGCTCTGGTTGAATTATGGCTTACCAAAGAGTTCCAAGAGCTACTACTAAATTTGCTGAAGCAAAGTGTAGTTGGGCCTGTGTCCTAATGAATTCTATACAAAACGTAGTCAACAGCTGCTACGCCGAGAAGGCTTAGGCAAGTCATTTGCCTAAAACACTTTTAAAAGCTTCCTTGTTCACAATTCTGATTCCCAAAGAATAATGGCTTTGAGATACACATACAAATTAGTATTGTGTTGCTTAAAAAGAGGATAAATATGATATTAATTTAATATATGTATATATTAGATATAGTTTGGGTATGGCTGTGCTGTACCTTTCAGTATACTGCAGAAGCAAAGGAGTTCCAATTAAAAGGCATGACATTTATACTGGAAAGGAGATAGAAGGTGTACTTTCCTCTTGAAAGGTATTGCCCCAAGGTATTATCAAGGGGTATTGCATTGACCCTTTGCAAGAAGTAGCTATTTACATCAATAAGAATGCCATCACAGGTATATTTTTCATATTACACAGTTATAAAGCAATTACACAGTTGTTGCCTGACTGAAGGCTGATCTTACCAATACATGTCTTGGGGTTTGGGTGAAGTTGCTTCTGCAGCTGTGTGGTTATCTCTTGTACCACTTCTCTGTAGCTACTACTATTGACATTGAAGGAAAACAGGATGCTGGTCTTGCCAAATAATTTCTTTAATGCAGGTCAGTTTCTCCCATTCATTCCATTTTACTGCAAATTTAATACTTCTTTGTTCTCATAAATATCTCCTCCTCTTGTACAGTTTTTGTTTTCTTAATCTCTCTTTTGTTTTCTGCCTATGATCCCTCATCCATTCTCCCGACAAGTCTCCTTTTCCCTGACATCTTTGTTACTTGCCCTCGCTTTGTTGGAGTTTTGTTCTTTTATTGCTGGAGTTTATTAAATTTTTCTATTGGGGTCACTAAATGATGCGTCTCTCCAAATGCCTCTCGGGGTCTCCTCAAGCCTTTGCCCTTGCCATTCCTATTATGAAACAAGTATCTTGGTTTTAGGGGAAGCAGAGGAAAAACAAAGGCAATGAAAAGAGTTCAGAGCACTGAAAGACAACAGGCTGCCACACGGGATGGGAAGCCCCTGTCTCTCCGGACTGGGATCCTCCGCCCTGTGCTTTTGTTGCATGTGGTTGGCTGGAGCTGGGTCCTAGTGGGGTTTTGATGGAGGGAGTGCGACTCCCTTGTCTTGCTGCTTCTTCAGTAATGAAAATACAACTGGCAAAATAGCAATCTGTCAAAAGTCATGGAGGGGAGGGAGGAAGGAGGGGAAGAGCCTAGGGAGAGCGCTGTTCCACACAAGCGTGTAAGCGTGACAGCCATACCTTTCATCTCTGGACCAGTGCTGCACGTGGATCTGGGGAGCCCTACTGCTGCTGTATTAGGTACACACACCTTCCTTAAAGCCATGCTGACAGAGAGGCCAAACCCTTGATGCCACTGGGCTTTGCTTGCAGCTCAGCTCTCCCACCAGAGGCTGCGAGGGCGATGAAGTGGTTGCTCTCACACAATGCATGGAGGTCTGCAAGGAGGAAGCAGGGTGAGCTGATGCACAAACCAGAACCATGGAGACAAACAGAAACATCTATGCACACCTTATATGCAAATCACCTGGCTACAAAAAGGCAGAAAGGAAAGGGGATGTTACAATCTGGAAATGTGCCCTGTGTACATTTGATGCATATATTTGAATTATTGAACAGCTGGAAGCCAAATAGCCTGGTAACTAGAGGAAATCTATAAGGTAAGATGCTTTAAGGGAATTTGGCAGAATAAAATGGGAGGTTGGGGGAAGTAAGTCTCACAAAGTTGCCATGGAGGGACAGTTGCATTTTATGAGAACAGAAACTAAAACAAGACCATGAGTTTGCAAAACTATAGTCTCCAAGTCATTATAGAGTATGTGAAAGCTGGTATAAACACATCTATGATTTTAAAAAATATTATTTTTGAATGATGATTCAGTGGGCCTGTGACCAAACAGCTCTGTCCTTTTATTATTTGCAGCAAGCCAAAGAGCGTGTGATTATTAGAAAAAATAAAATGGCTATTTGTTTACCTGAGTAAGAGCTGTGGCCAGAGCAAGAGACTGGAATTAATATGGGTGGAGGGAAAAAAACCCAACCAACCCAGACAGCAGGACCTTTAATTTGCTTTTATGTTTTGAGTTGTTGCTAAGGAATTCCTAGAAATGGTGATAAGTGCCTCGTCTGCTGGAGGAGCAGCTCAGAAGCATCCTTAAATGTTTAATTGTTTAATTGTTTGATCAGAGCTACTTCCGGATGAATGGGAAAGTGGTTAGGAGACTACTACAAACTACACAAGGTGTACATAGACTCAGATTAGGAGTAAGGCTCTTTACTAGTCTCATCCAGTGTCCATCACCTTCTGTTTCAAAGTAACAATTCAATTACAATCTTTGCTGATCTTAACTCCTGGGGCATCACATAACAAAAGAAGGGAGATCTTTAGCTTCAGCAGTCAAGATGCCCTTAGGGACACCAAAGGTCAGTTGGCTTATTTATTTAGGTTACCAACAAGATCATAGATGTCTAGATAATCTGTGAAAGGTGTTACTTAGGGGTATTTCTAAAATCCAAGGTTTGCTTTATTTGCTCCATAGGAAGCCATTTGGTCTCTTTTTTGTAGTGAATGTAGAGAATGGTTGAACACTATCTTCCTTATGGTGGTCTATCAAATATTAGAAAGAAAAATGATTTTATGTTATAGTTGATATAGTTTATATCTATTTTTCAGAAAAAGTATTTGTAGATCTTATAGGTCCCATTCCCAAACTTTTTTTTGCTACCTTCCTTTCATGTACCTGTATCCCTCCATGCAATTTTTACTTCTTGACTGGACTGCCAGTGTTAAGAAGCTGAATATAGTCAATATGACTTTCAGGTGGATACAAATTATGTAAAGTAAGCCCAGAGTTTAGAAGCTCACTAATTAATTATGGAGGTATATCCTCAATTGAAATGACTCCATATCTTGCCTCAGCCTTGTCTATGTGGAATCACTGCTAGTGTCTTCTCTCTCCGATCTTTTAAACTCTTCTCAGCATGATACTAGATAATGAATGACATTGTTGGAGAGACAATAAGTCTGCAACTGTCTGGTTTCAGCATATGGATAATGGCACATCTTGCACCTTTTCATTGTCCACATCCTGACTGCAGAGATGAGCTGAAATGGTGGCCTTAGCACATTTCAGAAACAATAATTGTCCATTCAGGTCCCTTTAAAAGAAAGACAGCAAAGAACTGCTAAGTTTTCTATCACTGAGGCCCTCAGAAGAATCAATCACACATCATGAATAATAATAATAGAAGAGGGAGGACAGCTGCTCAACTGAACATCGTCAGTATTGACACCTTCTAGGAGGAGTAATCAGTAATCCCCTTGACCGAAGCAGGTGTCACAACAAGATAAAAGTCATAAGCTGCAGCTCCAGTGAGTCTGTTGCCATAGACAGAAATATATAAATTGATTTCACTTTTGAAAGGCAGTTAAAACATCTCCAGTTGAGAGGAAGAGAAATCCACTGTCACTGCTACTGTTGTCTCCAGAAATGGCAGTGAAACTTCCAGAGCTTTTTACTTAAAAAAAGTTCAAGAGGTGTTCTGAGACCCAAACACCAGCCAAAATGAAGTTACACAAAACCTTTTCTTTGATCCACCAAGCCCAGCAGAATGTTGGCAGGTTTATTTCCTTTCTCCCTTGCTTTTTAGCTGAAATATGTGGAAAGGCTACCAGTTCAAATAGTAAACATTAAAGGTGGGATTTTTTTATTTATTTGTCTGCATGAGAGAAGAATGATTGTGTGTTTCATCCTGCAATGAATAAATTTGCAATGCTATCACCATTAGAAACTGCCTGTGATGATTATTCAGCTCCCTGTTGCCAGCCTCATGAAAACCCTTTGACACCATTAAATTCAGGAGCAACCTTTGTTCATCTTCAGAACCCAAATCTCAGCAAATTTCAATCATAAGTAATAGTAAGGCAAAGTCTTGTATTTGATAACGTTTCAGCTTGCTTTCTAGGCTGAAGTGTAGCACACAGCATTTGGGAATTGAGAATCCTAAGATAAACACTGCTCCGGCTGGGCTCTGATTTCAAGGGTCCATTATTGCGTCAGAAAAGGGATAATATATAGAGAGACTGGTTATTAGATGCCACAAGTGAAAAACAAAAAGCAAAACTTAAAGGAATCCACATCAACATTAATATGACTTGGTTGACTCTATAGAAGAAATGATCCAATAATGGCTGTGAGAAACCATTCAGGAATGAATGTGCTGCTACTTAATGTCATTGATCCCACATTTGAAAAAAAAAAGAAAAAGTAAAACAAATAAAAATGATAGAGACCACTGAACATTGTGTTCAGAAGGCTTTATAAGAATCAGAGGAAAGCACAGCCAGACAATTTGGTCAAACAACAAAAATGAAAGTATAAAGAGGAAAGACTATCTGGGGTAAAACCACTCATTAACTTTGAGCTTTTGGAACACTACTGAAAATCAACTAAGGAAAAGAGAATGCATACTATAGCCCAATATATCCTACAGCTCAAAAAAAAATTCTCCTGATAACTAGCCACAGTTTTGTTGTTTGTTTTTTTTTTTTTTCCCAGAATCATAGAAAATTAGCAAGTAGCTTGAGGCCCCTCCAGCTGCACCAGCTGTGCTGATGCTCTTCCCACCAGAGCTGTGGCTGCCCTGTTTCTGGGGACCTCCACTGATGGAGACTCATTCCAAGGCCCAGTTTTCCTTACCATTAGAAAATGCATTGTTTTCCTTTCTTGACCTGCATGTTACTTCTGTCCTGCCTGCAGTAAGCAAGAACGGATCATTCCCTCTTTCCTTGCAACCACCTTTAATATTTTCAGGCTCTTTTGTCATGTTTCCCCCAAGTCATGTATGCTTTCAAATGAACAACAATCTATTCCTTCTTTGGGTTTTTTTTGGATCATGTTCTGTAGAGTTCTCACTGTCAATCAGTCACATCCACCTTAAAATGTGGCATCCACCACTGCACCTAAAGTTATGATTGAAGTCTATCCAAAGTGAAGTATTAAAGGAGAATTGCCTCATGTATCTTGTTGATAACATTCTTCTTTATATTTCTAATCTGACATTCTTATGTATGTGACAGTGACTCTGATAAAGCTTGTGATCCACTAGAAATCCTCAGATCCTTCTTAACAAGACTAAACCTATTTGGTTATTTCCTGTCGAATAGTTCACTGAGTTGACTGTTTATGACCTCATCTTTCAAAGGCTGTTGCCAGCAGCTCTAAGATTCCCTCAGTCAGCTATCTGCATATTCTAGGGTGAAATTCATAAGGCCCAGACCATTTGAAAAAAACCCCAACTTACCTCTGTTGTCTCCAACCTATTTTTTCCTACAATGATCTGAATTTCTGCTCCTTTCTTCAGTGTTAACTATTGGGACTTTCTGATCACAGCAGATCCTTCTAACAGCTTTTCCTCCCACTGAGTAGCAAACCAACTCTTTCTTCTCGCTGCTGCTAATAGCGCTATTATTGCTGTTGTACTTTGTGGATTTCTTAGGAAGGTTTTCTACTGTTATATCCCCCTACCCAAAGTACTTTGCAATGTAACACAGATTAGAGAAGGCACTTTGAAAGACAGCATACAATTTTCATAACATGGGATTCCACGCAGGCACTAGATGTACAAGAGCATTTCAAACCAGTTATGGCAGCATTTGACAGGTAACACACAGATGTCACTATTCTTCCAGTCTCAGTGGAAGTCTGACTTGATCTAATTAATAACAAGGAACCAGCACCAAAGAGAATAAAGGAAAATGTTTCAGAGGGACCGAGGATCTTGAAAGCAAAGTTCGTATGTTAAATCCAGGAGAGGGCTGAGTCTGAAATATGGCACCTTGTTCATAAAATTGACTGACGTCATGTGGTTTGCTTAGAGGATGCTTAATTTCTGCATAATGCTGTTCTTTTCATGTTTGAAGGCCACCAATTCACATATCTAGTTAATCACAATGTTCCATGTTTCTTTCACTCCATGAAAACCTCCTAAGTGTCCTTATATTTTATTCCTCTCTGTTCACACAGCCTTTTTACTGTCTGGGGTTGCAAAGAAACAAGAGGAGAAGGGAAAGGAGATGATGACAGAGTAACAGGTTAAAGACACAGCATCTTCTCCAACCATTTCAAATAGTCATTTTTTTTTATTTTTTTTTTTTGTCTCTGTGTGTGTGTGAGTTATTCATCAATCTCTCCAAATCCTGGCCAAAGTTCTGCAGACCCCTTGCTGACAGGTTCTCATGTCAGTCATGTGTAAGTGAAATCAACCAAATGCACTATCTGCTCTCAGTGAAGTGTAGATCTACAGAGAGAGTTGGTTGTCCTCTTGTTCTGGGGCATGGAGAGTTGTGAGCCTCTGGTCATTCTATAATCCCCTGAAGAGCACACCCCTGAAATGCTAGAGACCTTTGCCTCCAGATTTTATAATGGTCAGGGCCACTATCCTTCCTTCATTAATTCATCTTTGATTTTCCCAGCTCCACAGCTCCTTCTGTAGGTTCAAGTGAGTTGTGATTTCATTTAGGAAGTTTCTGTCAGGAGCCATAGAGCCAGAAAGCTGCTTTCAGTGCCATAGGACAGGCTTTCAGAAAAAAAGTCAGTGTTTGATAGCCAAATGCAACATGCTGTTTTAAGGTCTTGAAGTTATAATAAAAAACACCCCAGTCTATGTGGGTGTCCTTTGTGGCAGCAGTTTGTTTGCTTGTATGAAGAGGTTTCACCACACGTGCTGACCATTAACTGGACTGCTGACAGTCTTGACACTGAATACATGAGGTACCTAAATCTATGGAGCCTAGATCAAACCTAGACTCTGCTTTACAATCCCAGGCCCTCCAGGCATATGCTCAGGCTACAGGCCTGGCACTCCCAAGCTTATACTCAGCTGTAACTCAGCAGCCTATGGCCTTGGTCCAGAGACCATTCCTCAGTCTCCTAGTTCTCCTGTACTCCCTCCTGCCAAAATTTCCCAAGAAAATTCAAATGTTTGGTTTATACTTCACCAGATTCAGGTGCTCGGTGGGAGTCCACAGATGTTTGGGTAAGGGTTTACACCTACACAGCTTTCTACTGGTAGATAGGACCTCCTCTGAGTATCTTCCAAGCCAACCAGAAGCTGTGTGTAGCACAGTTAACATGATGCTGAATACAAGCTAATAAATTCCCATGATTGGCAGTGTTTATTAGCTCTGACTCAGTGCAGTTAACTTGGCCGTGTCACTGCTAGTATGTTTATGTGGTTTCCAGTTGCCTCTGACCACAAGCAGAACAATCCTGAATTTGCTCAATGCGGGCCCAGCAGCCTGGTGTCAACACCTAGACCATGCAGGCATGTGCTGAGATAGGCTTTGCCCAACACTTAAAGCACAACAGATCCCTGGAACCAAATTGCTCTCTGAGCAGTGGAGAAGCCTCTTTTAGCAGATTCATGTCTCCTCTTGCCTAAACCCACCTTGGTTTCCCAGCTCCCTGTCATGTCCCTGCAGACGAGGAGCAACCCCTCCTGAGGAGGTACACCCATGGCAGCCAGCAGATCTGTTCACACCTGCCCATTGGCTTTTCCCAGGCAGACTTTATGCTGGTCCCTCTGCCTGCCTTCCTTTTCCCCCATAAGTGCTGCTTTGCCTTCCAGCTGCTGGTTTTCATTAAACTTCTAGTAATGAAATTACCTCTTGTGACTTCTCTCCAACTTTTATGCTGGCTTGAAAGTGGGTTCAAATTTGCTACTGCCCCAGCTCTGCCAGTAAAGGTGTAATAGGGATGGGCAAAGGTTCTCTTAAAAGTAACCAGAGAGAACAAAACTCAGACCCGCTCTTTGCTCTTAGGTGTATTTATATATTATTTCGATACTGTATTATACAGATCTGATCTTGGAGCATGCTGCCTTCAAGCTCTTTTTTCCACACTCATCACCAGAGGTTACTCTCCCTTCGGCTTCACTTTGTGGCTCAGCAAATTCTTTCTAAATTGGATCTGAGAAATGTTAAAAGAACCAGTTTTGAATTGATTTTTTTTTCTTCTTTTTTTTTAATGACCCCTTTATGATTTTGGACATGGCTAGGCAAATGTTTGAACTGAGACAGCTGAGAGGATGTGATGGAAGGGGGAATGTGTCAGGAGCAAAGCCCTGGTTTACTCACCAACATTTAGGGGTATGTATCCCTCGCTGCAGTGCTGTTATCACAGGAGCAAATCCTTGCTTCTCAGTCCCCTTGTTTCTACATGCTTTACCTCCACTGTTTAGTAGCTTATAAACCTCTGTTCCAGGAGAGAAACTGAAATTGAACAATAAAAAAGTGACTGTGTAAACATTCCAAACATTTCCAAACAACTGGAAACATTTTTACGAAAAATTGTGGAATTTTGCATGTTCTTGATGCCATTTCCTTCATGGTTGCATTATGGCCTGAAGCTGCACCAGGGCAGGTTCAGATTACACATTAAGAAAACGTTCTTCACCAAAGTGGTTATTGGGCATTGGAACAGGCTGTCCAGGGAGGTGGTTGAGTCACCATCCCGGGATGTATTTAAAATACAGGTAGATGAGGTGCTTAGGGATACGATTTATTAGAGGACAGATATGGTTGAACTCAATGATCTCAAAGGTCTTTTCCAACCTAGTGAATCTGTGATTCTGATCTCCCCAGCACTTTGGTGGTCATATTCCTTGGGCAGTATGGGAAACAGCCAAAAACTAACCCTTTAGGTCTTTCAAGAGGTGAGGTAAAGAAAAAACTGATTTGCTCTCAGTAGGATTTAAGTGTGCTATGGTTTGTAGCTAAATCTAATGCTTTGGATAGCAATAGTGTAGGAAAATATTCTAGGACATTCAGGTTTGGCTGTAGAAAATTACTAATATCATGGTTAAGGTCCCATTGCCTTCATGTTTGATTTGTTTTCCTTGGTGGAAAGAGTTGACCCGTGTGTCTAGAGCATTTTGTACCTGAGCTTATTACTAGCTTCTTAATCAAGGAAGTCAGAGTAATTTGGCTACATTGCCATGCTCTAACTCTTCCCTGCTCCCCACTGCAACTGAGACAGATTATAGATTGGACAAGGTTTGAAATGACTCTCATTTTCAAAGCATGGTTTTGCGAAGAAGCAAAGAGCAGTTACTGCTTTAAGAGAATCTGTCACCTTGTCCTCTAGAAGAAAGGCAACAACAATCTTTTCCAATAATGGACCTGTTATCTCCCTCCTGGAATTTATCAGGCAAGAAACATATTGATCCAATTTGCAGGTTGCAGCCTGTACTTCTCTAAACAAGTCCAAACCCTTAGCATATGATGATGGCCAGAACTTACTCTGTATTTAGTTTGTAGACATATACCTCTTCTTTCCTTCTCCCTCATGGGCTGCTTTTCTTTTTACAACCCAAGAGATCTGAAGTGGATGAAATCTGTTTTGACTAATTCATTTTAACTCTGTTCTTTAGGAAATTCTCTCTCGATGTTTTTCCTCCTTGGTCTCTCAGCAACTGTGAACTTGGAAAAAAAATACTGCATGGAAGTATGTATAACCAAGCAAAATATGCTTAATTGGAGTAAAAAAACATAAAAACCTAGATACTTTTTTCTATTTATTATTTATAAATTGTTGTCAGTTTTTTAGGATTCCTTTTGGAGCCTCTTTTTTGTTGTTTGCATGGAAGTGGCACTTCCTTTTTAATCTCTGGGTCTGCTTTTAAAGATTACTTTTTAAGATAACTGACACCTTATCCTTCTCAGAAGACCCTCTTGTAATGATTCACTGTGCTTTACCTGTCATAATGAAACAAAAATGAATGTGAAATCATTCGTTTTCTGATCGATTTAGAGGAAGAAAGATAAATCTTCCGTGTTTGTTAGAAACCATTTATAGAGGCTACTATGGCAACAAAATTAATGACAAACACGGAGCCTGTTAATTAATTGTTCAGGCTGACTAGAATAAGAAAATCCTGAATCTTTGTTGAATCTATTTACTAACATCCCAATAGCTCTTGGTTGTTTGTTTGAAGAGTTAGTGCATCTTTTTACTGTGCTGGGAAAAAAGTAAAAAAGAAGTTTATGATGAAAGAATTGGAAGGGTGCATGGACTCCATCAACCTTTCCCCTTGGTGATCCCATTGGACATGATCGCTAAAGTTTGGGTCGTGCTCACAATGATCTCCTCTGCTGCTGATAATTTGACGAATAAAGCTGATAATACCGTTAGGCCGCTAAGGACATAAACAAATATGGGTAGTCCCTGCCCTGAGTGATTTACAGTCTACAGAGCTGATACACGCCAAGCAGAAAGTAATACTTTGGGATGCAGGCAAAAAGGGTATTTCCAATTGCTTTTTAAAATAGTCCTGGGATGCTAGCAGAGATATTATGTTGATATGTGTTAGTGGGCATGAGATGAGGGGGAGAATACCTAATCTCCCCAGGAGCAGAGGAAGAACCCTTGGGAGGCCTATAGGCAGTTAAGTATATAAACTACAGCAGTTTCCTTACTACTAAAGTTGGCATATTATGCTCTGTAAAGCAGGATTGATATGTTATCTACAACAGAAGGATCAGCCAACAAACTGATTCGAGGCATAACTTATGGAGAGACTGATCTGCTTTACTTTTTGGAATAAATTATGGTTTGAGAAAATAAATACATCCACAGAGTTCAGAGCATGAAACATTTGGGCATTGTTTGGTTTTATGTATGCATTTAACTCAAAGATTGAGACATATGATGGAAACACGTATGGCCAGCACCCTGGAAGGTCAATTGCCATATGACCAAAACTCTGTCTTTCAAGAGGATTTTGAAAGGCAGGTAAGATCTCTGTCGGCTCAGAGTGGAGAGATGAGCTATCACATAGCGACAGGATGCTACTTCTCCCCTCCTCTTCCAGCATGGTTTACTTTCTTGAGATGTCAGCTTTCCAGCCATGTGACAGTTGACCTTCTAAAGTGTCAGCTCTGTGGAATTAGAAGCGTATGAAATATGAACTAGAGAACCAAGGAACACCCACTTTGACTTCCACAATGAAATTCCTTCAGCAGTTAACTTTCTTTCCCAAAGTCAACAATTGTTGCATCTGAATAAATTAGGGACAACCTTACAAGGCTATGACAAGGATCAAGTAGGGACTGAACAACTGAGAAGCATTTGCTTTTCTGTAATACCTCTTCAGTAAAGAGCTAAATCAAGATTATTCAAACAAAGGAATAAAGCAGAATGCTGGTTTACAAGAGTAATTAAATTTTTCTCCTGATGGGAACTCATACATTTATTACTCTAGTGACATTTTTCTCACTAGGTTTCATCATTCCTCTATTAGATTGAAAGGTAACACTATAAATCAAAAGTGTTATGGGTTGGTATTTCTGAAAAATGTGGTGGTGGCTGCTTACAAGCTGTGCACTAGTTTGCTCCATAGCAACGTGTAGGTTTGCAACACCATATGAAGTACTTTGGCATGCCTTATCTTCTTCTCACAGCCATATATGTATGCTAGGAGGGTTACCTACTGTGCGGGATGTGTACATGATCGTGGTCCCTCAATCCTTATGTGGACAGAACTCTGGTGAGCTCTACCTAAAGTTTCCTTCTTGGTCATGTGTCCAAGACAGATATATGGGTATGTGTGATGATAGCTGTATTGGGTAAGCAGTGAGAAGTTCCCCTGCTTGAATCTAGCCAGTAAAATATTTCCTCCCTTCTCTCACTCCAATGTTTACAGATCTTAGCTTTTTCTTTGCTAGCCAAGGAGAAGAAGAGGAAAAAGCCTCAGAAGAAAGGGGATTCATTTCAGTGCAATAGTAAAGATGGCAAAGGCTATCCGATTTTCCAGGTGCTCTTCTGCTTCTGCCACCAATGATATCTACACCAGACACAGTGTCATCAGTCAGCCACGGTGTGGTGGGTTCATGCATATTTAACAATCTGCAAATTATGCGTGTGGAGCTCTTAGTATAGCTGTTTCTTTGTCTTTCTGCTTTTCTTCCTTCACTAATGATTCAAAATGCTTACATGCCTAGCATCAGAGGGCTGTGTTCTATGCTTGCCATTTGCCTTTGTACACCAATTAAGTCTTTGTAATTTAAATGATGTTTTATTTGCTGATTTGGAAGCATCCTCATTGGTAGAATGAGGTTTTCTTCATCCTGCAACTGTTCTTTGATATAATGATTTATTAAGGTACTAGGAGAAATATTGATCCTGCTAATAGCTTCTGCCTTGCCACAGAATGCCTTACATTTTACTCACTGAAAGGGCCATATTCCTTTTCTCATCATCTGATTGACCATAAATGCTTTGGCCTTTCCCCAGCAATTATCACACTTACCAAAGCAGTGGGTAAAAGTCAAGTATTTATAGACTAATTAGAGAAGTCAACATGTCCAAATTGTGTACTTTACACAGTACAAAGAGTCATTGGACAGCATGTTGAAATTAGGGAGTGGTTCCATATTGTTCAAAACCAAATTAGCAAATTCAGAGGAGTTATGTATATATTATCGATTACGACTGTCTTTCTGGGAATTACTATGTGGAGTTATGTGCTGGGCCTATGATTTATTAATGGCATTTATGCTTACATTTCATTGGTATTTTCCACTGAGATCGCCTTTGTCTATCCTAACCTCTTTCTTGAGAAACATTTCTAATGTTAATGCTTGCAGGGTGGTGGTGAAGACATTGATTTTGTAACCCATCCGGAGCTGATTCCTTTTCTGGTTTTTATTATCCACCTTGGAAAGTGCATTAGTTCTATGGTAGCCACAAACCCTGAAAGGAAATAAAGGAAAACTGCATGGAAAATACAGGACAGGGCATTTAGGAGACCGAAATCCACCAAAATGAAGCCAACTTGGGACCATGATGCTCTGGTCAGCTACAGGTCATGCCGCTGGTGTCTACAGTGGGGTTCTTAAAGCTGGGGACACAGCATTACAGAAAATAATTGCTTCTGTTTCACCCTGTCTTCATTTCCCTTCCCATAATTCAGGCATAAAAATCCAAGTAAATTTAAGCCATTTGTTTAAAGCTAATTTAAAGGAAATTCTTCTTCATAAGGCTGGGGTACTCATCGCTTTAAAGTGTTGTTTGGTCGATATCTCAACTGTCTGGATTTGGATAAGGCCAGGGTTCCCATACGTTGGTGTCCCAGAGTTACTACAGTTAGTAAAAACACATTGGAAGAAGTCTGTTATTTTTTATGCTTCACAGTTGGAGCTAATTTCAGACTACTTAGAGGTCAGACAGACTTTGCTGGAGGCAGGGGGGAGGGGAAGATTATCGGAAATTTTAGCTTTGAAAAATTTCCTTTAGCAAAGACTGTTGATGGCAGGACACCGAGCAAATTTCCTGCTGCTCAGTAAACATACCTCCAAAACTCTGACCACAAAACACAGAGGAGGGGAGTATTAATGCTACCGTGCATTGAGATCCGCATTATGCTAATATTAGTATGTTCAAAATTTGTTTTCAGTTAACATTTGGTACTTGTGTTTTATTTTGCTCAGTGTAAGTACTGTTGGTAATGAAGCTGTCACATAGGTGAGATGACTTTCATCACCCATATGCGAGCTAGTCACCCTGCATAGTCAACTGAGACAAGCAGGCATTTCTAGGACAGGAATCATCCCAGCTTTAAATAGACATGCTAAATAAATCGGATTCATTGCACCCTAGAAGTGTTTCCCACTGTTAACAGTGAGGGGAGTGACTAGCTTAGTGGGAGGTGTCCACAGTTCAGTGAGACGAACCCTTGATGGTGATGTGGTATGAGTGATGAATTACCCCCTCTAAGACCACAAAGGAGAAAAGATGACACTGAGAAAGCCTAGTTAGCATGCTCAAATTCAATCCCAGTTCTTTAGTCTATCTGAGTTAGCTGAGGTCTACCCTAGGCTTCCGATGTGCCAGGTTACTGCTGGTCTGGATCTGAGTGTAGGAGATGGGGCTCACATGGAGGTAAATCTGTATGACTCCACTAATGCCACCAGAGCTCTGCTAATTACATCAGGGCAGGAGCTGATTGGCGGAAAGGTAATTCTCTACCTGAATTACAGTAGCAGCTAGGGCATGAGACACTACCTTCCTTTAATCAGGCCAATGTGATGCATCAGTTTCCCTTGCTCCCACTGTAGTAACTTCCTGTAGCAGTGGTGGGAACAAGGGCAAGGGGAGTGTCCCCTTTGCAGTAGCTGCAATAGCTAGGTTGTAGCCAGGGCATGGCTGTTCTGGGGTGCTGTGTCTATATCATGGTAGCCCATATGGAGCTAACAGAAAGGACCCCACCCCATGGCCAGCATTGTCAATATATGCCCTTAATTAATTTCTCGACGGCAACATACCTTGTCTCCAAATGTTAATTACTAATTGATCTTGTTACGTATGTAGAGGACTCGATAATTCAATTCCCTGTATTTATGGCTCATAAATGACTCTGCCTTGTCAGATTTTACTGTGAAATAGATCCAAAATTAGCATAATGTAACAACGAAATCACATATATAGCCTTGATCTGTAAACACTTTTTGCCCATGAATAATTTTAGTTATTACAACTGTACTCACTGGGACTCACATATGCTTTTGCAGGATATGAGCCACAGCGTTTATTGAATTAATTTATTTCATACACTACGTGTGTTCAAGTGAAACTCATTTCTCAGCATATATCATGTAATGAATACTATTTTTAAGTGTGGTTCTAGTGAATCAGAGGCCTAGGTAATATTTCCAGTAGATATTTAAGCAAAACTTAACCTGAATTCATGTCATGAGATAGAACTACTTTATATATGTCCATGTTTTATGCATATTATCTACCACATTATGTATGTAAGTAATTACAGGTATCTATGCATGGGTGGGCATATACAGGTAGATAAGCATGCATATATATACATATATATAAAGGCATGGAAGATTCCATATTTTTATATATATATATCCGTATCTATCTATACATATATACACAGATTACATATATAGATACATACATTCCATGTGTTTGAAAATACAGACAATTACCACATTACTAAATGTATGTACACACACACTAGTCTAAGTCAAAACCATCTATCTTCACCTGGAAATAAATAATCTGATTCTATTTCTGGAGTTGAAAATAGAATCATTCCCCTCATGGGGAACCAGTGTGCTGTGTAAATCTGTGAAGAAGGAAACTCGTAAGGTTCAGTTTTAATGCTCATCCGGTGTCTTGGTGCAGACAAATGTCATCTGCTTTGTGTCCCTGTGTTGTGAAGCTGGAGAAATGTCGCGCTTTGTCATGACACCCTGTTTATATATTGCATTGCTGAGAAGAGGGAATGAAGCGAAGGTAAGAACCTTGATGATACCCTGTAAATTTAAAAATATAAAATAAAAAGTTATCTGGTATTTTTGTTTTTAAATGAAACAATAAGGAAATATACTGAGCTTGCTCTAAGGATGTTGCTTAATGATATACAAATAATCACTCCAATTGCAGTGTTAGAAATGAGGGTGGTTTATGATATAACGTCTAAAGATCATTAACCAACATCTGCTATTTTCTGGAAACAGTGCTGAAAAAAAGCCCCAAATATAAACTCCTTCAGTTAAATTGCCCTTTTTATATGCTGTAAGTAATGGGGAGAGAACCGTAGGGGAGTCTGGAGGCGCTGCTCGCGTTTGGGTAAAATGAGATTGTTCTCTGTCGTTCGGAATTGACCTGGAGAGATTACTTGGTTTCCCTTGTAAAGGAAAAAGTGGTTGTTATGCTTACTTCTTTTATTTTAAATGGGCTCAGGCAGCCATGAAGGCTTTTAGGCAGGACATAGTAGGTTTGGCTGTCGGGCCGGTAGTGCTGGTTTTAATGCATTGCTCACTGGCCTTAATACCCAACAGTGTGGATCTCAGGTAGGATGCTCAACGCTCCCGTGGGGAGCTGATCCCTGATAGCCGTGGTGGTGTGCCTTGATTCTAGGATGCCCTGTTCTTGTCATTAAGCTGTCTGGGGTTGGACCCTGCAGGAGAAATTCTGGATGTGAGATGTGCTGGTGTGTGGGTGTCAATCCCCTCACTTATCTGGCTGTGTTACTTTGCCAGTATTGGCGTAGGAGTTAAGATAAATCAGATGTGTACTGCTGTGCTTATAGACTGAGCTCGTAATGTATAAACGCCCCGTCCTCCAACCTCTGCTCGTATCTTTATATTCACGGGTTTTTCCAATGGACTTGTCAGGCTGCTTGTAAGAGGAGGGCTTTTTTAAGATTGGATCCCTTAAAAAAGATGACTGTAGATAAAGGAGCGTCAGGGTGCATTAGGGATGAAATTTTCAAAGCTCAGACGTCCTGTTGAGCTCTGCTTTGCCATTGTTGGCTTATATGTTCCTTCTTTTGTGTGAAATGCAGTACAAACATCTCTGCCAGAGGCCTTTTATTTTGGGGTTGATCTGAATTTAAGGTCAAGTGCTTAAAAATGGGATAAAACAAAGGTGATGAAATTATACTAAAAGAGAAGTTTCAATTAAATTTATTTTTTTAAAGGAAACAACCTACAACGTGGCACTTAAGTTGTTACAGTGGCAAACAGCTACAATCACTGAATGTGTTTCAGCCAACACACGTCTGTAGGGCATAGTATGATCCCATTGTTCCCCAATAAATGAAAGCAGTTTGGGATAGTTGATTCCTCAATGAAACAGCAAAATGCTTTGGCTTTTCTTTACTGTACACCAAACAGACTTAACCCAGGCATGACTTTGTTGGTGTTAGGGAGCTCCTTACGAGTCACTCACAATGCCACCATAAATGTGGCAGGCAGTCTAAACGTTACTTCTATTTAAAACCCAAATCTTTTCCAAGCTTTTTATTTTAAATTTAAATACAGGTAAAAGCAGTGTTTTAGCTTTATTAAGATAAACTCATAATTTATCGTCCCTCAGAATGAAATACTTCCCTTTGGATGTTATAGAAGATGTCCCTGCATACGTCAGGCTGGCCTTGGGTGTCATTTTCCTATTAGGCAATTGAGAAATCTGCCTTCTCTTCCCTGTGATTCAGGATCCTGCGGTCCAAGGAGAAAAAGTGTTTTCAGAAAGAGAAATGACAGTTCCTTTAAGTTTATGTTAACATTATCACACTGACTGAAAAGGTCAGGAAATGTGAGATTGTCTGTAATGGTACAGGCTGTGATGCTGGCTCGGGTGAGCTAACCAGCCTATGGAAGGTGATGGACTTGTTCAGACTTAGCACGTACTGCCTTGGAGCTATATATATAAAACCATTCTTGGTTAATTAATACATGGAAATTTCATTTTTATGTGTCTTTGGATGTACTGCTGGGGAAATGTCAACTTGAGCATAGAGGGAGACTTGGAGTCTTCCTAATGACTTCAAAAATCACTCGTAAGCTGAGCTTCTCTGCCTGCCTGCTTTGGGTGGACAGGCAGGTCCAGCTAGACATGCCCAGATCACACACCTGGACCAACCTTTGTATTCATAAATCTCACATCCTGCCTGAAAAGTTGTCTCTTTAATTGGCTGTTGTCCTTCTAGCCAAGCAGGACCAGATGAATTTCACCATTAGAGGACTACAGAACTATGTGCTCTAATGTGAGCTGTCATGTGAAAACTTACTGTGCTGGAACTCAAAAAAAACCCTGAATTGCTAAATTAAATATGCTTCTGACCTGAAGTAAACTACCTCTGTTGCCAGTCACCACATCATACCATGGATCAAAGTTGTTTTTTCCTAACAAACACTTGGGCAAGCAGTTTTGAATTTGTAGATGATGTTAGTAACCACTTTTGTGGGGTTTGTTGGGTGTTTTTTCTTCTTTCTGAGGTTCTTATTTTGAACCCATTTCTAAGTCGCCAATGTCATAAGCAAAAAATGTCATTATTACATTAAAGAAGAAAAGTGCCCTTGTTCTGTGGTCACGTTGACCAAGATTTTATGGTGGAATTTTAAAACCTCTAACCATAGGGATTTGTAAATTGAAATATAGATGCAACCTTGAAATGTACAGTTTCAGCATTGTTGGCTGTGATAAATATGAGCCATAAAGTAAACCTGTGCTCTGAACCAGATTGGATGGAGCATTGTTGCTGAAGCCCCTTTGCCATTTTTCTGTGTTTCTCTTCTCAGCATCTGGTTCTAGAGATCAGTTTTCTCCATTCCAGGGTTGTATTTTTTTCTGAGGTTGGGGTTAAAGAATTGTCACATCCCAAGGGGAATCTTTGTTTTATTTTTTAATCTATCTTGCTGTAGCTTTATTTCTTCAGCAAGTGGTTTCAGTAATCCATACTGATGAGTTGTCCGCTCTCCAGGTAGGGTTGACAGGTAGATTTATGAACCAGGAGAAGATAATCTGCTTTCACAAGGGGTCATTGGTACCAGTGCACATAGCAACTAGCTTCTGCCATGCTTCTGTAAAGGGCAGGTTTAGACAAGCCTCTCATCAAAAGGAGAGAAAAAGAGAAGGGAGTTCTTACTCTTTAAAAGATGCCTACAAAGAAAAGGGGTAAAACAGGTAAATGGGAATGCTTTTAAGAACTTCTTTCCTTGCAGTAGTCAGGTAGCCTCATGTCAAGAGTCCTCTCTGCCATGCCTGCCTGAGTTGGGACTTCGCCGTTCTCTGCTGATGTGGGGTGCTTGGCTGACGTTGCTTTGGAGTCTGCGTTTTAATGGCCATGAGGATGCTAGAGCTACAGATAGCATAACAGGAAATTGTTAATTCATCTGTAAAGTAGAATCTGTACAAGTAATTAATAAAATTTCTCCTGAAATCCATATTCCTGCCTGCTTATTGTTAAAAGAGGTTGCCATGGGGTGTAATTTTAGGACACTTCTTGACTGGTTTCTGCGCGAGCAGGCAGCAAAGGTTTCTGGTGTCAGGGGACAAATCTCCCTTTTAATTTTTCAGTCTGCCTGAAAATCACCTTTGGAGAGAGGCAACTCCATTAACAGGAATTAATGGAGCCCTTTCCGTAGGCAGGGTTCCGCCCAGAGTGCTGGTGTTTGTAATAATCAGGATGTTTTCATGAGCATGTTATTTCTGTGTTCTTAGAGCTTTATTTCAAAGCTGATTGTCTCAGGGTGCATGTAGCTCCCCAGCACACTCAAAAATACCAAAATGTTTTTTGTCTTGTTTTGGCATCCTGTCTGTGTGCAGCTCCTCGTCCCCCAAGGATAAACAGAGGGAAGCTTTTCTCTGCTATCTGGTGATAATTTTCTAAAGGTCAATGTTGTCATCCCTTTTATAGAAAATCTTACCTGTCAAATGCTGCCCAAGATGGGTAGAAGATATTTCTTAGCATTTCACTTGCAGTGGGGCTTTCCATGTGCAGAACTGGCTAAGCCTTTTTGCCTTCAGATGTGCTTTGTGATACTTTTCTTTTCTTTTCTTTAAACAATATTCTGTCTTTAAAATCATCATCTCTCCCGTTCCTCTCCTGCCATTCACACCAGTTCCAAAATCCCTGGAATGTGTGGCATGGATTCATGACACAATGCTTTAATTCCTGATGTGGAGGGGTTTTTCTGCACTCTTTCCTTTTTTTTTCCTGGACTAAGAACAAATTTAAGATTCATATGAGGTGAAGAGATTGTAACTCCCAAAGGCATTGTTTTATCTCTTAACATTTAGAGGTGACTTTTAGAGATGGTCAGTGTGAGGGATGAGTTTCTTGCAAGAGAAAATTCTCATTTCCATCAGTTTTGACATGTATTTACAAGGTTCCTGGAGGACTTTGTCTCTTCCTGCATCCCCATACAGCACTGACCGGTGAGGGGGATGGTCTCCTACCGCCCAACATATCCACAGCTGCTCAATCCTCTTGACCAGATGGGAGCTGTATTCACCTCTCAGTTTCTTAGAAACAGATGTTTTCCTCAGAGGAAAGGAAAAGGAGATGGAAAAACATAGCAGCTGTTGTGAAATTTCCATTGTGGAAAGATCTGTCTAATCCAGGATGGAATTTCTGGTCACAACCTGAGAGTAAATGCCTGTCCTGGGAACTCAGGCTAATTTGTCCTTCGGTGCTCACTACTCACCTGAGATGCGTGATGGCAAGTGGCAGGTTGCAGACTTCTACAAAAGCTTTTCCACAGAAATCTTTAACAAATAGCTTATTTTACCCCCCTGCAGATCCCTTTGGCTCTCTTCTAATTAGCAGGCTTTTGTGGAATATGAATGCTGCCTCTTGCCCAGCCCTAATCATATGCCAGTGTTTGGGCTAGAGGAAGGAACAAAATAATAGAAAAAGGGAACATTTTAATTTGGATTAAATAAACATTTATCTTCTCGAACTGGTCAGAGAGAAATTAATTGTTTTATTCTTCTGATCTACTAATTACATGTACAGGCAACTAACTCCATGTAAGCTTTTCCTGCCTGCTCTATCATTAAAGAATGGATTACGTCTGAATTAAATTACTGTATTTCCACCAAAGGTCTCAGTGGGTCAGGGTAGTTGGCAAGATTTATAGGCTAAAAAGAAGGAGGTCAATGGATGTCAGTGGTTAAGAAATATATTGTTCTGCTAGGGGAGTTATCCTTTCCTGAGAGTCTGAATTGCTCTTTTTCTCATTCTTAGCATCTCCTCACACCCTTGCACTGCATGGACATTAATTCCAAACTCCTGTAGTTTCTTGTCACTTCTTACCCTTTCAACCACCAAGAAACATTGTGTCAAGTGTGTGCTTTCCGAGTCCTTGTCTCAGACAGGGAAGCAGAAGAGATCATGATGGCGATGCTTAATTTTCCAGGGTGAAGTCCTGTTTCTTCCCTGGCGGTGGGGCTTGATGTTCGTCGGCGGTGACTACAGGCACAATTGCTTTCTCACTGCTGTAACTGTAGTAACTGTCCTCTGCCTCTTCCTCTGGCTATGTAGAAAAGCAGATGAGAGGGGAAAAGTGAGAAAAAACTTGACAAAAAAATTGTTTCTCGAAGGTGAGATCTGCGGGCAGGAAGGGCAGTAGGTGTCACCTCTGGGTCAGCAGCACAGAACAGTGATTTAAGAAAGAGGCAACAACTCTATTACTGTTTTAAAAAAGCAGCGGACAGACTTTGGACATCCAGTTGCTTTTCTACGCTATCATGAGAGGTCTTTTCCCAATTTCATAATTAGAAAATACATATACTTGTGACACAACCTGAATAGCTTCAGTAAACACAGAAAATTGCAGGTGTTGGATTACCTTATCCTCTTTTCCAGGTAGAGAAAGCTGATCCGTGGGAGAGAGAAAAAATTGCAGACATGTAAATGGCCACTTAACAAAAATTAAATGCATAAATACCTAAATTTCTGCTGATTTCTAATCAACCGCCTGTTTAGGCAGCATACAAAAGAAGAGCAGGAAATCATCAACACCATTTGAGAGTCGCTTCTCTAAGCCATATTAGTTGCATTATTGCTGTAATTAACACGTTCCCTAATACGACCCAGTACACCAGAGATTGCCCCAGGTTCTGGGCTTTGGGACAAGTGATTTCTCTGTATGAAAGCCAGCAAAAAAAAAACCCAACCCCAACAACGGAGGTTTCTGTTGCAGTCTCTGGGGCATCCGCATTCCCAGGGATTGGGTGAGGAGCTCTTGCAGGTCTGGAGCAGAGCCAAGGTTTTACGAGCGGAGCGGCACATCCCTCCCTCGGTGCAGTCCTGACCTGTTCTACCGCACAGCAGTCCAGGCGATGCAGAGCTGGTTTCTATGTCAGCGACACAGACACCTGAGGGGATGTAATAATAATAGCAAAGCACACGCATCAAGCAAGAAAGCAAATTCTACTTGAGCGAAACTCAGCAGTTTTAGGAGGACCCACCAGCCCTTCCCCTCTCTCTGCATGCAGTTTGCCCTTGAGACTCACCAATTTTCCAACCTGGCTGTTGTACGTAGAAAATCCCAGAGAGGCTCTGGTGACTTGCACAGTCCCATCAGATTTTACTGAATAGTTATTTACAGAGAGAGTGAATGAGTGAATAGCTGCCAGGCAATTTGTAAGGTGTGTTGCTGTAAAGCACAAGATAAGATGGCATTTCCTATCATCATCTACTAACTCAGGCATGTGCAATCTTGCTGTTTTGCTGTGGGTTTGTTTTTTTTTTTTCCTGGTGCATGAAGTACTTCATGGGAGAGGATGGAGACATGGCTGAGTACACTGCTCTGACCTTGAATTCACAGCTATATATTTATTTGAACTTAGGTTCTTCTCTGAATGCTGTTTTTCCGTGTGAGCAGTTGCTGTGACAGGGATGGGAGAGGCAGAATGTTGCATGACTCTGAATGGAAGATGAAAAGATCTCAGTTATTATACTGTCCGCATCTTTGGGAATCCTGCTGGTGGGATTATCGCTTTGGATCCCAGGTGTCTGTTTGCCCAGGCTGAACCTCACACAACTATCTGGAGAGAGGAAAAAGGCAGGGATTTTTGTAGAATCACAGGAACTGACACATAATTAGTGTGTCCTTGAGTTCTGTCCTGACTGTAAAAGTGGCTGAGAAAAAGGGTGAACCAAATCATAAAGAAACTAAGAGATTTCCTGTTAGATTTCATCGTAAACCCTGGAAGTGTGAGGCTTTATGTATTCCCGTTTCAAGACTTTTTGGAATTATATAATCTTCACAGTCTGATTCTTTAAAACATGCGGAATCACAAAATCACTGAATCACAGAAGGGTGGAAGCTGGAAGCACCTTTGGAGATCATCTAATCCAATGCCCCTACTCAAAGCAGGTTGTTTGGGGCTGTGTCCAAACAAGTTGTGAGTATCTCCAAGGATGGAGACTCTGTAATCTCTCTGGGCAATGTGTGCCAGTATTTGACCATTTATAAAGTAAAAAAGTTTTTTCTTCTCTTATTTCAGTCTGTGCTAATTGCAATGTGTGCTGGTGCTTCCACTGTGTCCTCTAGTATGTATCGCTTGGAAATTACTAGCATCAACTTCTTTTTTTATTATGTTGCATAACTTTAGGTCTCTCTAAAGTTTATCACACACCTTTCAAATGATGAATATGTATCTGCAACTTTCATTGTCTTGTAGTCCTCACCCCACACATGCTTTCCTGTTCTGTCATAAATTTATGGAATGTCACAAGACAGAAGGAAATCTCAAAAAAAAAGTTAATTGGTGCATTTTTTTTCTAAGATGGAAGCATTATTTTATTTTTTTTTCTTTTCCCTGTCTCCTGCCCATTTTTCATCTATGACATCATGCCTCGCTCATCCATGGCTGATTAGTTTCTCTATCACATTCTTGTATGACAACTCATCAGAGACCTGTTAGAGGTTGTCTGCTTTGGTATTGTAGGATCTCAGGCATAGACAAGGAAAAGATACTGGTAGATGCTGCACAATCAAAGAATGAAAAGTTGGCAACTGCTCAAAAGAGCTCTGTTTTGAAACTAAATGTTGTGGGTCGGCATACCTCAACCTGTTCCTGGTTGCTTTCGGAAGAGACTTCATGTAATCTTTCTGGAAGTTTTCTCATGTTATGGCATCTCCTTCCTTGTAAAATTAGCCTTAACAACAGGATGTCACAGAGAGCCACTTGAACCCACCTGCAGCGTAACTGTTGGCAAGAAATTTTTTGGCCAGAAGGCACTTCTGAAGAAAGGTTGAGAGGCTGCAACAAAGTAGTATTAGAGTTTTACAGAGACTTTCTCACAAATGTGGCAAAGAGTCTCAAGAGACACTACAAAGACACCTAATTGCAAAGTTGGCAAGCGATGAGTGGAAGAAGGGTCCGTGGACTATTCGGGTGTGCAAGTTGACCTTGTGATGCTGAACAAAATGAGCAATAAGGTGGAAGAGTCCTTGAAAGTGAAGGCTGGTTGATTGTTTGATATGACAGGGAAAAGGAACTAGGAATATGAGCAGAAAGCAAGCCAAGTGTGAGACTAGGCAGTGATCTCTGCAGCAGCATTTTGGATCAATACACCATCAGGGCACTACTGAGTTTGTCAGCAGCCAGGAAAAGGATGTTGCAGTAATTGAGACATGAGGTGATGAGAGCCTAGATAAGAATTTAACAGCACGGCTGGGAGTGAGAGGTGCACTTGAGTGATGTTAATCGTAAGGAATCTGAAAAATCCTGGGTGTACCCACAGCTCAGGCTGGGCTCCGACTGCAACTAGCAGGGATCAGCCTGCAGAAGGTGCATTCGTGATAGGCCAGCAACCAGAAGCAGTCAAGGGCTTTGATGTGAGGTAGTTGGACTCAGATGGGCTAGCTATTGCGAGTTAAAGATGCTAACTCCACTGGATTTCACTACTCCTTTTGCTTGTGTGTGGCACATCTCTTTGGGGGGTTGGCGGAGGGTAGGAAGCTTTTTGGCCTGTGTGTACATGAATAATCGGAGTTTCCAATTCCTAGGGATTGGCAGCTTTGTTTCCTATATGTTCCCTTTCTTTCTCTTGATACTGGAGTCACTAGCGTGGCACTGGTTAATATCAAAGGACACTGGAAAGTTAAGGATGTTTTCAAATTCTGGAAGAAGACAGAATTTGGCCAGTTGAAGAACCGTGTGCAGGAAATTAAAAAACAAAACTCAAACAACTTCATCTCCACAAGGTAAACAACAAAAGCTACGAAAATATTGCCAAAATTGGAAGAATTGATCACATTCCTGTAGGATGTTAGGCTGGGAAGCGAGGGGCAAGCAGTACAGTGTAACATAGTCACTATTTCCCAGTAGATGCTCGCTATAATTTATATTTAAGCCTTGTTTACGAGTCACTTACTGAAATACGTCTCATGCCCATTGCTGAGGCCCATTCATTGCACGTTCGTATGAGCAGCATGGTGCTTTGGGAGGAGGCACAAGCCCACTTGTAGAGTTGGAAGTGTGAGTCCAGCAAATAAGTTTAAGTCATTTGGCTTCAAGGTGCCCCGGTCTGAACTTTACCCACCACGCCAGCTGAAATCACAACCCTGCTCTGGCAGGGAGAAGCTGCGCCTGTTAAGGAGCAGGTGTTACCTTACAACAGATCATTAAATGACCATGGGGTTAATACTTGGTTTTGTTTACAGTGGCATAGGCATGAGTCCAGTCCACATTCCTCTGCACATATGTAACACACCTGCTAAACATGAAGATTTTCACAGAGGTCAAAACTTTAGACAGTGGATTACTCATAGGGAGAAATCACCATTTAGCAATGCCTTGTTCCATCTGCCATGGATAATCTTTCAAAGAAGTCTGAAAACTTTGAATTAACCTTGGTACTTCAAGCACAGTTTCTAGGGAGCCGTAATAAAGCTTGTGCTCTAATACCTTTCAAAGTGAGCAAGTAGAAAAAACGTAATCAGTGTGAGCAGAGGGATGCAGCAGCATGAGAAATGTCGCCCATGACATTTAAACTCAAATTAATCTGTTGTGACATTAGTAACATTTGTTGGCAACTTAGGGAGAGGATGTTTGTGGTGGTGGGTGGAATCACAGGTTTCATCTGGATGAACCAGTTTTCTTCTTTTCATGATGCTGACAGGGAGCTTTTTACTAAAGCCGAGAAATCCTGGAAGTGGATGGTTTGTCAGGCCGTATGTTTCAGTGCAGTGTGGGTGATGTGGTACGTATTTCGCGTTACTGCTCAGCAACGTGTTAAAACCTTGTTCAGGGAAATTCCCTCAAATACGAGATGATAACCAGATCTCTTGGCTGTTCAGTTCTTCAGCAGTGATCTGTTTCTGTGGTACACGTACATCAAATACAAGCCAGTGAAAACTAGATAGAGGCCACCAAATAATTTTTCTCATTAATGCTTACCAGAATGTCTGTTCTATAGGGAACACACAGTTGAAGTCATTTCTAATCCCAGAGCTATGCATTCCACAGGGGTGATGCAATTTCAGCTGATAACATAAATGGATTATAATGAAATTCACGTGTAGCCAATGCAGGGCTTTCTGCTGTAAAAGCAAAGACATCCCAGATCTTTTTGGGGTAGTGCTTTAGGTGTTTGGTGTTTCTGCTTCAGGATGTTGTTTCTGATTTTTTTTTTTTACATTTCTCTTTTGCCCTAGAGTTCCGAATCTTTGTCAATACATGTGGACTTCACTCTCAACCTTGACATTTTCATTTTTTAAAGCTAAATCTCAGCAGCGTTTGGTTTTGCCCCATGTGTTAAAGGAAAAAAAAAAAAGAAAAAAGAAAACTCAAGCCAAATGCAGGATGAAGTCTGATAAATTCTTTGCAATGTATCATTCCAAATATAAGAGTCAGATGTCAGCAAGTGGGATTATTTGTCTTAAACTCTGGCAGCTTTACATGTCAGGGAAAAATTAAATTTCATTTGGCTAGACTTGTCCTATGCTATTTCATTTAGCAAGCTAGCAAAAACAAGTGTATATGGTTGGCCTACAAATGCACACATTTTGATGTCATTTATTTGCTATGCTACTCTTGATAAAATGTCTATTTGTTGTACTGCTTTTGATATTTTGGTTGGCTTTGATATTTCGTTAACAAGAAAGAATGCAAAGAGTGGGTAAAGCTCTTAGGTAAAGCACAGCATCCTCGGTGCATTTGGGAACTGATGTGCTGTCTCGATTTTGTGTTGCTCTGGGAGAATTAATTGTGTCTGCTGGAGCAGAGCCTGAAAGTGTCTTTTAAATTACACCAGTGCATTGCCTGTCCTCTGCTAGCTGGAGTCCTAGCAGGACTTGTATTGTGGGTCCATCCCACTGTACCTCAAACACCAACATGATGGGAATCTCCCCAATGCCTTGCTGTGGGGCAGTGTTTGTTCCCTGTTGCATCACCCTCGTGCCTCTAGTTAATGTAAAGAGGCCAGAGATGGAGTAGAGATCTGATGTAGGTCTCTTCTGAGAAAAAGAGGAAAGTTTTTCATATCTCTTTCCCCTCTGTCTATCTCTCTTTTGGGGTCTACCTTAAGGATAGAAGGCTGAATTCTCAGAAGAATTGAACTCTCTTAAAAAAAGTGAACCCACCACTGACACTCTGAATAAAGGTGACAGTATGTCCCTAACTGAGGGTCATTTTCCAAGCTGAAGGAAACAAGTATAAATACGAAAAGCCAAGCATGACAAAACAAAAAACACCTGCAAAAAACCCAGAAGATGGCTAGACTGCAGAGTCCTTACCCATCCTCCTGACCCTGAAACATATGATAAATTATATTGAAGATTATAGAACCCAAAGCCTTCTCATTAGTAATAACTGTGGGCTTTTATGTGTTAATTTAAAATCTACTGGAATAGGTAGAAGCATCACAAATTTTTGAAATATCCAGGTGTTCAACTGGTTTAATGCCTTGGTAAGCAAAAGCTGGTCCATACTTTTAAAACAGAGTTGAAATTAATGGGTAAACCTGTAAGTGTGTTAAGAAGGGCCTTAACTTTGTTAACAAAGGCCATGTAGTCTCAGCTAAGCACATTAAAACCCTGTGAGACAACGGAAAAGGGCTGGTGGAGTGTGACCCTTCCTGTGTATTTAGAAATCTGTTATATTTTGATGTGATTTTTTTGAGTGAATGTAAAGGTCAAAGCTAATTGCTGTAGCTAAAGCCATTTGTTATCATGGCTGGCTAGTACAGGTGGTATCTGAAGGGTGCAGGTTTGCAGGGTTGCAGATCCTACATGTCAAGCCTGTTCAGGGCCTGCTTGCAGCATGGTTGGAGCTGGGACCTCACTGCTGTGCTCTGGTTCTTGTAGTGGCTTTTAAAAACCACATTCAGCAAGCTGTGCTCCCCACTGCCACCTCCTCTCCCAACAAAATCCTTTCAGCTTGGGCACAGATAATGCATCAATCAGTGAGACTTTCAAAGCAGGAATTGGCCATTATACAGCTGATTGCATAGAGCCTGAACGTGAACACAGACACGGATCCTGCTGATAGGCTTGAATAGCATGAGCGAAGACTTAGCAAAGCCTGGATCCTTGTGGCTTTATTGACCATTTTTCCCCCAAAATGCTGAGAGCAGGTGTGTGATTGAAGGTACGTGACCTAGTGTAGCGAGTACAGAAGTCCTGGTCTCCAGAAATTATTTGTGGCCAGGGAAGAAAAACAATGAAGAGCTGTATCTACCTCTTTGCTGACACAGCAGATTGCAGGTGGGAGAGGAGGGAGGTGAATGTGATGTGACACAGTTGCAAGGAGCAAAGTGCCATCCCTGCCTCAAAGCACCCCAGCCTGCGTGAATGGTTGTGGTTCCCTCTCCAGCACATCACAGGGCAGAGGCATCACTGCGGCTGGCACAAAGCAGGCAGAGGATGGCAGAGATTGAGCTAATCTGAGCATCTCTCCTGCCTCTTGCTGTTCCCTCTCAGCCAGGTTACATCTGCGTTTCTTCACACACACCAGCAAAGATAAGGAGCTGCCTGCAAACCTCCAGCTCTGCTTATGGTCTTTCATCTTCTAGGAAATCAACCACAATCCCAAATGTCCACGAAAAATGGATGAAGAAGCACAGAATAAAAGGGGTTGGAAGGGACCTCTCACAGATTCACAGATCTGTAGGGTTTGGCAGGGACCTCTGATCACCTAGTCCAACCCCCCCTGCCAGAGCAGGATCACCTAGAGCAGGTCGCACAGGTAGGCATCCAGGAGGGTTTTGAATATCTCCATAGAAGGTGGTACAGTTTTGTCCCCTGTGCAGGCAGGTTGTGGTTTTGGTAAGAATCCCGTTCTTTTAGCTTCTTTTTATGTTCTGCGTTTGTTTTCCCTCTCTTCTGTCTCCCTTATTCCTTCCTAAACCAAAAGTAGCCAAATTAGATCTAAGTTCTAGTCTGCAAAACATGGATTTGAAATGAGCAGAATGAGTTAGTCCATTCCCAGTTTATTAAAAACTGCTTTTCAGGGGCTGATAAGGAAACCAATTAAAAGCCACGAAGTTTATTTTAATAATAATCGTAAATGGGGCACTTCATAAATTGAAGATTCACCTCACAAAGAAAAAATGATTTATTGTGGTTTATTAAAATGAGTCCAGGAGTCTTTAAAGAGCAGAGTACTTACTTTCTTTTCCTCTTGTTTTGAAACTTGTCCTTAATTCTTGCTCCTCATTCAAGCAAACTTCCTGCAAACAGCCAGGAGGCAGTTCAACAGCTGTTCTGTGGACTGAAAGCAATGGGATATTTGCTTGAGGACACGGCAGAAGAGGGTGAATTATATACAGTGAACAAATAATTTATTAGATTGGCCCCATTTCTTCTTTGTCATTTGTCCATTGAACAGACCACAGTTTCGGCGGTACTGTTTGTTTTTCAGAATTTGACACACAAAACCACAAACAAACAAATGTGACTGCTGAATTTCTTATGAACTTTTAATCACTTATACAACCAGACACTCAAAGCAGATTGGCTTTGCTCTTCTAATTGGATATATGGCAGCAGGTTCAGTCTCCTAACTGCATAGGATGCAGTGGCGTTTGGGATAAATTAATGTGCAAAAATAAAAACGCATTTTCTCTAAGACTTCTGGAGAATCATCCAAGAATTCCAGCCACAGATTTTTTTCCCTTTTTGAAGTTTTGTGAAATGGGAAGCAGACTGGAAAGGAATTAGCGAAACAGTCAAATTTATTTCTCTGCTTTCAGACAAATGTGTGGAGAGCGTTGGTTATTCTGACAATTTCTATTAGAGTTTTAGCCATCTGAGTCAGCAGATACAATTGCAAGTGTCATGATCATGTGTTACAGCGGTTTTAAAGTTAAAAAACTAGAGGGCTTTATTGATACTGTATGTAAACAGTGTTACATTTTTCACTTGTGTCTAAATGCCATGTGCATATTAAGTGCCTATTCTCCTAGCAATAAACATGGTTTAGTAAAATTTATATTTCGATGTGCATGGAAGTAAATCAGCAGAAGATTGGATGAGCTGAAATGTGTAAACTTTTCTAGCTGAAGGAACCAAATTACTGAAATGCAAAACCAGTTACCTGCTTCATTAAGAAGCATGAGTATGGATGATTTCTATGAAAAAAAATTATGGGAAGCAATTGGCTAGAGAGCGATTGCAGGAGATGGTCTCTGTACTAATCGTCTCGTTCAGGATGTACACAAAATCTGATTTACCAATCATACATAGTTTTGTAAATGATAATATTATGGCAATTAAAGGATGAATCATTTTTCTGTGATGTTGCTGTATTAACTTAAAGTGATCATCTGGGTTTAATTCAGATCTAAGAAGAAACAATTTAATGAAAAATGTTACCTTTCAGATCTCAGTTCTTCTGCACTCTTCTGTCTGCTTTATATTGTGGGTTCTCATGCTCAGACTGTGGATCCTAAGGGTTTTCATACAAACAGATGTTCCTCATATCCTGTCTGGGTTATTTTTTTCCCTTTTTTATAAAGGTCATAATTCACTGTATGTAGCACTGTAGATTTTTCATAGTAGGAAGCCACAGTGTCTTCCAGAAATGCCATTTTCCATGATGGAGCAAAGAGCGTGCAGATATCCCACAGTGATAGATGTTCATTTGAGGCAGTCTGGGAGGGAAAAGGAGGAAATGAATACATGAGTTGCTGAGGTATTGCCTCGTGTGGGAAGGACGTAGTTAACCTTAGGAGGAAAGAGGCTAAAATGCAAAAACAAACTCCCTGAGATATATTTTACCATGTAGGTTGGAGGAAAAAGTGAAATTCTCATCTGTAAAGGTGTTTAGATTTTTTTTTTGTGGTTTGCTCTTGCTTTTTTTTTTTTTCCCTGGTGCTTCACTGCTTCATCTATTTCACTTTCCATTTGCTGAGATTCCCTCTACACACACAGCAATTATTTCTCTCATGTCTATATGACTGACTGTGGCAGCTTAGCTAAAAAAAAGGTCTTCTCCTTGGCTTCAGACCCTGAGGGTCTAGCGCTGAAAAGCTCCGTTTGTCAGCTGGAGGAAGAGGGGGTCTGCAAGCTCCAAATCAAGAGATCACTCATATCGAAGAGGAATCAGAGAACTCTGTCCTTGGAAATGGGCTGAGGATTGATAGATCTTTGGAGGGTTTTTTTTCCCTTTACTTTTGGAGCAGGTGGAGGAAATATGGATTTAGTTTTCATACAGCCCTTCAGAATGAGATAAAATGAAGCAATGTTGAACCTGCTATAGAAAGAAAACCCTCTGAGTTTGCCACAAATAGATAAAATGTTTCTCGGAGTTTGTAAAAATTGCAGCGAAAAATGAACTGAGACGTGGTGACAGCACGACTTTTGTTTATAAATATTTGTATTTCATGCTGAGAATTCCTTCAGCTGTGTACACACATTTAAAAATATCTGAAGATTAGAAGAATCTGACTCTGACAAAGTAAATTCAATGGATTAAGTGTTACCAGCATTTAATTCTTCTGGATGCAGGACAGAGTGGACGTGCCTGCAGGGCAGCTATTCACGCCCTGTGTCTGTGTTGTTCTCCAGCCTGAGTCCCTCTGAACCTGTGCTCACAAGTTGACACTGTATTTTTGCAAACCAGTCATTAACACTTGCCTTTGTGGCCCTGCATGGGTGAGCCATACACTGATCTAAACTGGCTGCAGTCTGAGCTAGTGTTTTCACAAGCCTATTCATTTTAGTAATTTGAGGTTCTCTAATAGAGGGGGTGCAGAGGGGAGGGGGCAGAGGGGGAAAAAAAGTGCATTATCACTATATAATTTTTCTGAACTATTGACTAAAACCTATATTCTGATCATTATAGAATCATAGAATGATCTGGGTTGGAAGGGACCCCAAAGATAATAGAGTTCCAACCCCCCTGTCACAGGCAGGGCCACCAAACTCCAGGCCTGGATCCAGACAAGGTTGCCCAGGGCCCCATCCAACCTGGCCTTGAACAACTCCAGGGACGGGCCATCCACTGCCTCTCTAGGCAGCCCATTCCAGCACCTCATCACTTTCTCTGTAAAAACTTCCCCCTAATATCTACTCTAAACCTTTCCTTCTTTAGCTTCAGTCCATTCCCCCTTGTCCTGCCGGTGTCTACCCTTTTAAAAAGTTGATTCCCCTCCTGTTTCTTCGTTCCCTTCAGGTACTGGAAGGCTGCAATGAGGTCCCCTCGCAGCCTTCCCTTCTCTAGGCTGAACAAGCCCAACTCCTTCAGCCTGTCTTCGTAGGGCAGGTGCTCTAGCCCTCTAATCTTCAATCAGCCCTCTGATCTTCAATCATATGCTTTCACCCACTTCTCATGCATCGTCTCCCTTTCTTTTGTCTTTCTCCCCTTACCTTGCCGAGCACCCTTCAAGCAGAGAGGGTATTCTTCCTTCTTCCAGCTCGTGTCCATTATGTACATTCTTCTTCTGACATTCTCCTCCTAAACATTAATGATCTGCTCAAGTTAATGGGATGCTACAGATGCTAAGCAAAATAGACTATAATATACCCAGCACTTCACACTACATCTCAAAAGTGGTCGCAGGTGGCTGTTAAAATCCTCGTTAGCTGCTAAAACCAAACTCTTTGGAAAGTAAAATATTATTTCTTTTTCCCATCCCAAACACTTACTGCTTTGTATATCTTACCTCCACTGAAAAAGATGGTAGTGCTTTCACTGGCTTCAACGGGGAGGTATCTGATTACCTGCCTGTTTTCAAATATGCCTGGAGGTCACAGCAGGAGATATTTTTCAGAAAGGTTCAGATTCCAGCCCAAGCCCCGGGCGCACACCCGGGGGTTTAAAAAAGAGAAGGTTAAGCTATCCAGAAATCCTTCCTATAAATATTGATGAGGGAGCTGTGGGGAGCTCTGCTGTGTTGAAATACGTTACTTTCATTTGGAAAACGCAAGGAGGAAGGAACTGAACTCCTTTGAAAACCCAGTCAGGTTTGTGGCTGCCAAGCACCTGAGAACATGATGCTGCGCAGTGAAATGCTTTATCAATATTGCAATGGGGATGAAACCTCCATGGAAAGGGTTAAGTATACAGCAGGGCTATGTTTGTGTCTATATGGTTTATTCTGGAGGATTCCCAGTTGTTCTAAGAAGCTTATCTCCTGGCATCAATCGGAGTGCTCTGACAATCTCCAGTGCTTCAGCAGGATGAAACCATCTGGGCCGTAGCTGACTGGTAGTGCAGGCAGTGCTCGGGTACAAGGGGAACACAGCAGAGATCTCAAGGGAACGTATCTCAAAGCAGAGTGAGATCAGGAGCCCACAGGAAGCATTATCTACATTTGAATATTAAAATATTTGTGTCTGTGCAAGAGTTTATTTTAACACTGTTGAGTTCTATCTTCAGCTTGGACTGGAAACATCTACTGCACTGAATAGAAGGCCCTTGGCTGTGTTGAGCAGCTTATCTGTATTTATTCTCTGAAAATGTTTTGCCAGGAAAGTCACTTCTTAGAGCTCAGCGATACCAGGCAAACAAGCTGGCGTGCGTATTCCTGGAGGAGTAGTGCTCCTCGTTTGTACTTCTTAGACCTACAGGGTTTGGTGGCCACTCAACAAATTTCAGCAATAGCTTTCCAGAATGGGCAGGTGTGGTTATCCCTGTGTCTTGAGTAAGGAATTAGAAAAATGATGAATTTCAAGTGACTTCCCAAGGCATAGGCTTTCCAGGGCACTGTTTTGTCTGTTCTGTAATGTCTGTCTCACTCTTTGAATTGATGTGTTTGGACTGGTCTGCCAAAGCTGAGGGAATAAGTGGGGCCTTCCAGAGATGAGTAAATTGTGTAGATTCATAATATTGTTAGTTTACAATTAACATGTGAAAACACAGCTTATATTCCTATTACTTGACACAAATGAGATGACATGTGGAGGAAATAAGTCTTTGACAAGGTTACAGGTTTTTTTTTGTTCTCATTTTGGATTTTCATTTCAGAAGACCCTTTCCCTTTAAGGTTATGATGCAAAACTTATTTTATGATGCATCTCTGGGTTCAATCACTGTTTTGCTTTTCAATGTGCTTTGCCTGTTGCCCTCTCTCAGTGACACCACAGTAATTGTCTGCTGAAGCTGGTCCCCAACAGGTGATTTTTTTTAATGTCTTTGTGTAGATAATGGATTTTAAACATTCTCCTTTTTCAACTGTGCTGCTCCTGACAAGTAGAACAGCACTGCAGAGGAGGTGGAGATAGAAACTGCAGTGTCAGTGAGCTCTCTGCCCACTAAGCATCACACCTCTCTGTCCTTATCCTGCTTGGGAGCATACAGTGCCAGCACAGGGACCAGACCTGTCAAGGGTGAGGGAACAAGTCCAGCATGGATCAGGTGAGGAAGATGAGATCAGGGACACATTCCCATAATTTAGGGCAAAGAGGAAAAATGATTGCTGTATGTGGGCTTCTCCACCTCCAGCTAGATGTTATTGCAGCAGTTTCATCCCAAATGTAATGGGTGTTATCCCGTGGTTTTGATGCCTCCAGAATGAAACCTGACTTTTTTCTCCATTTTAGAGACAAATTCAGAAAACACCCCAGACAAAGAAATGTCAAAGATTAGACTCTTTTGAATGATTTTTAATAGTCTGCAGATTTGTGTCACAAAGTGGCTGTTAAAGTCTGCGTTCAAAACGTTTCTCCACAGGACCCTCTCAGGTTGCGACACAGTTAAATGCTAACTAAAAATTAAAAACATTTTGCATATCTGTTTCAGAAATTCAATTATGTCATGATTCAAAATCTGTAGGCTTCAGTATCTGTAAGAATGCTACTTAATTTCCTGCAAATGCTATTGGACTTATGCTCCAATCAGCTGGAATATTTTATGCATAATTATGTGGTGCTCAGTGCTCATAATTAACAACTGTGTGTCAATTTGTCAAGCACCATAAAAGACAAATGGGAATGTAGTCTCATTTTTCTATGGGTCAGCAAATATTTTTCATTATAACTCCCATTTTCCAGAGCACTTCCTGAGATTACTTCGGTATTTTAGTCATTTAAAACCAAACAGTAGCCAGTTTGCAATTGCATTCATTCCTGGCTGGAAACTCTTCTGGATATAGTATTGCAGTTTAACTCACCGTTTGTAAATAAGAGAGAGTGATGTTCCTTCTAGGGGCTGTCAGAAATATCTGTCAGGTGGCTAAACTCTCCTTTTTGGTTTTGGGTAGATACTGATCCAATGAGCTGCCTCAGCTCCCAGTTTGTCACAAGGCATTACGAGGTGCTCAGGTCCTCGGAGGATCAGAACCTGCTCTGTTTATCTCATCTTTCCTCCTTTTCTCTTTCGTTTCCCAATTCATTCCCAGTGCTGATTTCCTCTGCTATTTACTCTGGGTGATGCTGCTCTGGCAGGGGGTTGGACTAGATGGTCTTTCGAGGTCCCTTCCAACTCCTACTTACTGTGATTCTGTGATAACTATAGAAGTGAGGGTAGGACATGATCATCAAATTAATTTCTGAGTACCTTGACATTAAATCACAGCCAGGCATCCAAAGGGGGAATAATTAAAACTAACAAACAAACAAAATTAATCGATAGTTCCAGCAATCAGTTGCCCATTCCCTGCTAGTGGAGTAGAGCTGCTGTCAGCCCATCAATTTTCTTCTCAAGGTGAAAAGTCCTTCCCAACTCCATTACATGTAGCAAGAAATATGACTTCAACAGAGATAGGTATTGAAATGGGTAAGGCATTTGCTCAAATACACTTTGCTAGACTGTTGTATGTAAATATGATTGGTATAATATGTGAAGACTTTACAGGCCTCTGCATTTCTAGCCTGCACGCTGAATCTGCCCATCTCAGTGTAAGTCTGTGGCTTCTGTGGGGAATAGCTTTGTAAGCAGAGTTTAGCAACTTGCTGTATTCATTTATGTAAACCTACAGCAACCCGTCATCTTCTTTGGTGAGAATCCCTAGTATGGAAATACTGATTTAAAAGCAGGGGTTAGTATTTTCTTGTTCTTAGCGGGTAATGCCTGTATAGGGCTTATATACAGAACAAACTTAAACCAAAAAAGTAACCTCTCCTTGAAAATTACGAAACTGAAATATGTTGTGCATTTTGTAGCATTGTGGGGATGTAGTTTTCTTTTTATTTAATTTGTTTTTCTTAATTAATGTTCATCGGTTATCCCATAAAACTTCCAGTTACAGTGGTTGAAATTACCGGGCACAATACCTGGAGATGGAATGACTGACAGTTCTGCTTCCACAGACAAGACTAGTATCTTGCTAATCCCAGCTGGTGACCCCATATGACTATTTTTAAATGCTTGTAGAGTAAAGAAAATATGGAAGAACCTATTTTAGTAGGAAAAAAAAGTGGAAATTATTTTGGTTACTGTACTGGCTTGCAAGTGTCATGACTGAAGTGAATCTAAGTCATAACAACTGAAAAGCAAAGGATCAGTTTGATGAACCTGGGAAGCTGAGATTTCTCTGTGGAGTTTCTGTAGTACATTTGAATATTACATATGATTTGTAGTCACTCGCTGAACCAGGAAGAAAATGGAACTGAAGGTGAGGGAGGATGTGGGCAAATTGTTCTTCACTGCAAAATTATGCACCTCCACCCTGTTTTAAAAGAACCGTTTGCTGGGAATGGACTAGCTGCGTTTTGTGGTGGGCTGACTCTGGCTGAAGGCCAGGTGGCCCCCAAAGCCGCTCTGTCACTGCGATCCTTAGCTGGACACAGGAGAGAAAATGTAAGAAAAGGCTCATGAGTTGAGATAAGGATGGGGAGAGATCACTCACCAGTTACCCTCATAGGCAAAACAGACTCGACTCAGGAAAAAAAAAATATATATTTATTATCAGGCAAAACAGAGTAAAGAGAAATACAACCAAATCCTAAAACCCCTTCCCTCCACCCCTCCCTTCTTCTTGGGTTCAACCTCACTCCCAAATTCTCTCCCTCCTCTCCCGCCGCAGCAGAGGGAGACCGGGAGTGGGTGTTGAGGTCAGTTCATCACACATTGTATCTACCACTCCTTCCGTCTCAGGAGGAAGACTCCTCACACCCTTCGCCTGCTCCATTCTGTGTCCCTCCCATGTCAGACAGTTCTCCATAAACTTCTCCAACGTGCATCCTTATGACAAGCTTCAGTTCCCCACCATTTGCCCCCGTGTGGGTCCCTGCCATGGGCTGCAGACCTTCAGGACTGAACTGCTCCAGCATGGGTCCTCCATGAGGTCACAAGTCTTGCCAGGAGCCTTCTCCAGCATGGGCTTCCCATGGGGTCACAGTCTCCTTTGGGCATCCACCTGCTCCAACCTGTGGTCCTCCACAGGCTGCAGGAGGAATCTCTGCTCCACCATCATCCTCCATGGGCTGCAGGGTGACAGCCTGCTTCACTATGGTCTTCTCCATGGGCTGCAGGAGGAAACTCTGCTCCAGTACCTTCACTGCCAAAGTATCATCTCATTCCCTCCTCTGACAGCAAAGAGCCTCTGCTCCTTTTTTTTTCCCCCTCCCTAACTATACTATCCCAGGGGTGCTACCACCATCACTTATGGGATTGGCCTTGGCCAGTGGCAAGTCTGCCTTGGAGGCAGCTTGGATTTGCTCTAGTAGAGACTGGGGGAAGCTTCTAAGATCTTCTTACAGAAGCTGCCCCTCTAGCCCCCCTGCTACCAAAACTTTGCCATGAAAACCCAATAGGGAATTGCAAGGCTTTCTCTCAGCATTTTGGTAATGCTGTCACACAAATGCCACATATTGGCCCATTCTGTGGAGTCTTTCTCACTGGGAGCCATACCGAAACTTCTAAGAAGTCTAAGAAACTGCCATTAGACAGAAGTATTTTTTTTAAATGGGATTACATCCAAGGTTTAGTTTTTAAATTTTTATTCCTTACATTCTTTAAACTATCACAGACTATTTCCTGTGTGTCTGTACCCACGTTTATTTTCTTAACACTCTTCTTTAAAATTATTGGTGAAAACTTGACTTTCCTTTTTGATCTCTTTTTTGATCTTTTTGATGTACTTCCTCCTTCTGCTCCAAGTGTCTTTGACTTCTCTACTCCTTCTTACTTCTCACACAGAAATTAAGTACTATGCCAGCAGAGCACAACAGAAGTGAAACCTGTGTATTTTGATGTGATGATATATCCTGGCAAGTTTGATCCAGTATTCAGAATAAATCCTTGCTTCATGCTAGATGACTCATATCACGAATCAAATTTTTGCAATGTATATGATTTTGTGTAAATATTAAATGTCACCTCTGAATTACAGATATCAGCTGTGTGTTTATGGCAGAGCACTGACCACAATGTAATTAATTAGGGAAGGTTGTCAGAGTAGTACTACAGTTCAGATTTAAACAATTTGTTCTTGAAAACTACATTTGGATCACCCCCCAATGCTGTTATAATCACATAGCTGCTTTTATGCTTCTGGTGATGGAACCATGTATTTGAGGCAGATCTTAGGAGAACTGAGAGTGAAAATAACCTTCAGGGTCTACTAGTTCAAAGTCAGGCCAGGGTGGTTGCTTTGAAGTGCCAGGACCATCTGACAGCAGGTCAGGCGACCACTTAGAGGTCTCATTCCAGTTCATACTGAAAATGGACTTCATCATATAAAAGACAAATAGCAGTTATCAAAATCCTCTGAGTCTGTTTCTTTTCCTCCCTGTATCTAAGAATGATCTGACTTTGTGTTTGCCCAGGATTTAGTAAAGGATGTTAAAACCTGGGGTTTAGCATGTTCGCTTAGCAGCAAGAAGAAAGAACAGATTTGGGATATAAGGCTTGAACCATCTGTTACTATGTGGAATTCAGGGACATATAATCTCTTCATGTTAGAAGTGTTAGTGGCCTTTTCCTTCCACTGTTCCCATTAGAAGGCTGATTCAAAGCCCAGGTTATGGATAGGAACTTTATTTGCATTCCTAGCCTAAATATATTCATGAACAACCTTTACCCATTTGTTTTGTGACACCATTACCTTTTATCTTGAATAGTTCTGTATTAATAATTAATAGAGTGTTAATTAATATTTAATTGAGAGCAAATATATCCTCCCTTAACTTTTCCCTTAGCTGTTCCTCTTCATTTTGCTAGACTAAAACAACCTAAGCTCTTCAAATCTCCCTTCAAGAAAAAAAAAACCCAACCTCTCTCCAAACTGATATTTGCAGCTTTTTTTCTACACCTGGTCCATTGTCATTTTGTGATGACGATGGCCAAACTCCAGCTTGCAGAATGCCTGTGGCTCATAAGCTCTTGCAACGTGTCTCTCTGGCTGATTATCCAGCGTTAGTGCAGCTGCCCAAAATGCAAGAGAAGTGTGTTGCCAGCGCTGTAAGATAAGGAAATAAAATAAATAGGCACAGGATCAATGTATGATGCACTGAAACGTGATGCTTCTAGTATGAAGCCTTCCAGAGTGCCTTCAGAAGTTGTGGGCTGAGGATGCTGGAGCAAGGTAGGACATGGTATTTCATCAGGGACATGTGCAATAGGAGGGAAGGAGGGAAGCTGATAAGGCTGAAGTGATAGTTTGGAGAGGTACAAGGCACAAAATGAGAAGGTGAGTGGGATGCATCCTTTGGGCTGCGAACATTTTGCAGTGGGCTTAGAGACCATTGCTCAGATGAAATGTTAATATCCACAGTCTGGAGGCCAGCTGTCCTGCTAGCGTTAGCACCCTCAGATGTGTCTATTTGTGGACTGCGGTAACACCTGAGCTGTGTGAACTCACTGGCTGTGGTGCTGGGAGGCTGTTTGAGTGTGATATTCCACCTGGGCTGATTAGCCCTTCTCACATCGCCAGACTGCTCCCAGTGCCAAGGCTGGCTGCTATCGTTGGCCTGACCTTGGGTATTACAGCCAAGCATTGTAGGCTCAGACGATGGGCGTATAAACAGCAGAAAAATCTCCCAGTCTTGAATGTTTGCAGGTACGTAAATATCTCAGATTATTTTCCTTAAATTGTCCCTATGGGGATCATTCATGCAGCAGTTTTATAACTAGTTTCTGCATAAAATATAGTCCTGGTACTCAGGTTATCTTTTATGTAGTCAAACATTTTCTTGTTTGCATGCTAATCTAAACTCTTCATCACTGAATAACTTCAGCGGCTGTAGTGTGGTTTTCTTAGGGTGCTTTGCTTTGGAAAAGAAAATGAATGAGTCTGCTTTTCTTCATCATAAATTCAGTCTGCTGTTTCTTTGTTATAATTCTTTTGATGTGAACAAAACTCCAAATCCTTTTTTTTTTTTTTGTGAAATTTAAATAGCAAGTATATTTAAGAACTCGTATGTGTTAACAATGAATTCTGTGCAACTGGATGCTTAGTAAAAGCTGGGGCAATGCCTGAGTTTAAAGAATTATTTCATTTTCCATACTTTATTTTGATTGTGCCTGAGATACTGTTTTCAGCCTCAAAATAAGTACAAGATTTGCTGTTCCAAAGTGATGAAGTGATCAATTCAGACTTCTAGTTTGCTTTATTCTTGGGCTTCTTTTTATTTTCTCATAGAAACATATAACCCTGGAAGAGGAGCCTGGATGACACAGGATTTCCAGTTTGCAGGGAGATGTTGGGCTATGGCAAAGTTTGGGTTGTAAGACTGTCTCGCTGAGGAGTACATCATGTCATGGCAGTGAAGAGAGACATTTCTGTATGAGGCTCACGTATCCTATAATGTGAGGGCTGGCAGCAAATCCTCAGCACTTAAAGCATACCTATCATTGTATCTGCATCTATATATGGGCAATATGTGCAGCACTGCATGTTCCTGAGCCTTTGTCAGACCAGTTTTCCAAACTCTTGATTGCAACCTGCTTCCACATTACTGCAGGTTCTAAACTAACCTGTGTGCGATTTACCTGTTATGATTTGATGACTGCTGACTGCTCCTTGGCCAGAGAGAGGTGAGATACCTGCACCTATAGGTTGAATGTAGAAGCATTACTGGGCCTCAGCTCTTGCTTTGGGGTGCAAAGCCATTAGGTCACTGACACGGTGTCACTGCAAACCTTTGTTTGGCCTCAAACCATTTCTTTTCACCTACCCAATGGCAGGAGTAATGCTGAAGGTAAAATAATAGTAGTTTTCTTACACTGACTACAGTAAGCAAGTGCCTTCCCTGGCAGAGGGTCTGCCCAAGGAATGCCCCAGGGAGGAAGGAAGGGACTTCACTGTGGCACAAGACATATTTGGGGCTCCAAATTGCTGCCACAGCAGCAATTATAAACCAATAGTAGTCCAAGACCCAAGTTGGTATCTACTAAGTGAGGGATTTTGGTACCCCAGAGATAGATATAAAATGTGTCCTTGGGAACTAGCAAGGCTGAGTCTAACGCAGGGCATGACTTGCTCTTGTCTATGCTTGTGGTTGAGAAAGATCTAAGCTCTAGTTGTTGGTGGAGTCACTTGATGATGCACGTATCTTCCACAACTGCCAAAGCTGATGAGACATAGTATTGTGTGGAGTCCATACTGCTACTTCAGAGTTAGTTTCTATACCTCTGATTTACTTTTCCCCATCTTTTCCTCCTTTTCTTTTTCCCGTTTAGCTTTAAATTCTAGATTGTAAAAAAACTTGTAAGTCTCTACTGTTAGCAATACCTGGAATGATAATTGGATCAAATGAATATTGTACTTTTATACTCATAGTCTGAAGTGTCCTACTTGATATGATTAATCACATTTTCCTTGTGAGTTATGTCATTGCTTCCAAAATAATAGCTTAGTTTACATAGAGCTGCTGAAGCCATAGACAGCTGCCTTATTAACTGCTTGTTAATAGGAAATCTACGAAACTAGAATTTTAGATAGTGGCAATGGTTAAAGAAGGTGGAAAAATAACCCCAGGATGCCCCAGTCCCCAGTTTGCTTGAAATAACCATTTTCATCAAGACATAGTCATAATTTTTTACTTACGTTTTGCTGGTTTGTGTATGGGACTTGTTGACTAAAGTAATTGTGTTCTCAGTTAATCAGGACATATATGATTCTCCCTCAAAAGTAGGGAAGCCAGATGGTGGCAGATGCAGATCTTATTTCAGCTGTGTCCTGTATTTAAAGAAAAAACAGCTGGGAGTAATAGTTATTATCATTAGTGACACCCAGCCAACATATGCAGTCTTTTGGACTCCATTGTACATGTGAAAAAAATCACAGTTCACAAAATACAGGAACCAAATGTTTTTTATAATAACTCATCTCTGGCACCAAATAGCAGTATTTTATTTGAAGCTGTAAATGAGCACATTACAAAACTGGATCATTTTAGATTAGGGTAATTACCATGTGGGTTTACAGGGTAGGGGGAAAATGGAACTTTTGCAAATTGTTCCCAAATTCATCTTTGATAGGAGAAAAGAATAGGGAAGACCTGAAACAGGGAAGCATTTGTAAAGGAAAGCAAAGAGAGAAAAAAACCAACCAACAAAACCAAAACACCCAAACAAAGAAACAAAAAGCCCACAAAGAAACAAAGAAAAAAAATATTAACTACTATTAAATGATTGTTTTTGTAAAAGTATTTGGTTTTGCTCTCTGAGGTATAATAAATATTGTCCAAAAGGCAAAATGTGCAATTCTGTAAGACAGACTCAAAACACTACAATCAAATCCTCCAGCCTGCTGAGAGTGTTCAGCCTACCATAATTTAGAGTGTGTCATTAATAACTGACATGCTTTACTGACATATTTCTTTTTCCATCATGTATATGAAATTTTAATCAAATTGATCTTGGCATGCTGAAAGCATGATCACTTCCTAGTAAATTTCATTGGGAAGGAATAAATACATTGAAAAAATTACAATTCTGAATGCTGAAAGACAACTTTAGGCTTCCAGAAATTTACTTTCTGTAACATTTACCATTTTCTATCATCTTCATGTATGACTGCGACATATAAACACTTTCCCCAGCATAAACTTGGGTTATGAATCTTAAGTGTCCAATATCATGTTCCAGAGTAAATAAAAAGGAATCAAATTTCTGTTGAGTCAACCACTTTTTACCACTCAGAATCAACTTCTGATTTTTTTTATTTAGTGGACTAGTCCCATTGATTGGTGACTGAAAGACTAATTCAAATGCAGGAACAGCCACACAGGGTCAGATCAAAAGTCATTTAACCCAATACTCGGACCTCAGCTCTGAAATTAATGCCTAGGAAACAGCAAGAGAAGAGGCCAGGCAGGTGTGGTTATTTCCAAAAAATGCTTTGTATTGCAGCACTTTGTTTCTTGAAGACTAGCTGAGCCAGGGGTGATAGCTCTTGACAGGTTATCATTCCTATGAATTGGTCCAGTCAGCTTTTTAGTGCACGTAAACTACTAGTGATGTCTTGCCCATGATTTAACAACGTGCTTTATGAAGAACCACATGTTTTTGCTAGCTCTGAAGCTACTACATACTACTTTCACTTGATATGCCCCACTTCTCTGTATCTTCAGACAGACCAAACAGTTTGTTGTTCTTTCCACCCTCTGCATCCTCCTAATGATTCTGTGAATGTCTGTCACATCCCATTCTCAGCCACCTCTTTCCTGGGCTGAAAAACCCCTATGTACACAGTTATTTGCACTTAGAAGCTGCTCTATGCCATTGAGTGCTCTTGCCACACTCATATTGGTTTCTGCAACTTTACCGTATCTTTTTAGGCTGGAGAAACCGGCTGAAATTTTTACAGTGAGAAGATTATATTTCTATTTATTTTATTTCCTAGTAATTTTATTTACTTTCTTAAGTGTTAAGCTGTTTGCGGGGATGAGCATTGTGACTCTGAGATGTCATTTGTGCCTTATAATAGTCTACTCAAACTTCATCACCCTGTGTACAAAGTCATTATTATTTGCTTTTTCCACATCTGAATTTATCTGTCTTTGCTTTTTACCTGCTATTTTGTTGCTTGATCCCTGAGGCTCATAGAGGCTGTACCAGTGGCACAGGAAGGGGAGAGTGCTTCTGAAGCCAATCTGGTCATCTCCGCTTACTGTGTGTTTGTACACAGTGAAGAAGATCTGGGCTTCAGAGAGGTTGTGGAGTCTCCTTCTCTGGAGACATTCAAAACCCGCCTGGGTGTGTTCCTCTGTGATCTAGTTTAGGTGATCCTGCTCTGGCAGGGGGTTGGACTAGATGATCTTTCGAGGTCCCTTCCAACCCCTAACGTTCTGAGATTCTGTGACTTGACGCCTTTCAGATGTAATTAAACCAAGAGATAAGTTCTGGTAGTCCAGCTTGAGTGCCCTGTCCCCAGACATTCAATCCATGGGAGCAGACTGGAATGAGTCCAAATTAAATTAAAAAAAACCCTCAACAGAATCCTGAAATATGTATCATGTGCTGTCTTCAGCAGTTGTTTCACTGTATAGATCTGCTCCTGCTGATCCTTGTTTCTCCCTCATTTTGACATGGCTTTAAGTCCTACTGCAGTACCTAACCACTTGCCTTTGTCTTTACTATGCCAGATTAGTGTGATCTACAAGCTTTGTTACCATACTAGCTACTCCCTTTAAACTTGACTAATAAATATGTTCAATATGTGAGGTTGCAACAACAATCCCCTCCTAACATCATTGCTGGACCTCTGTTCATTGTTAAAATTGATATGACTTTATGTTTCTTTTCTTTAAATAAAGCTTCCATCCTTTTGAAGACTTAAATCCTATCCTATAGGTGATTGGATTTTTTGAGACCATTTGGATGGTATTATCCATATGTACAATAGTTCCCTAAAGGATTGCCAGTGTGATGGTGAGGTATGACTTTGTCTTTACAGAAACTCTGTTAACTGTTATTTTTTATCCATATGCTCACTAAGTCAGTTCTTTATTATAGTCTTTAGCAATTTGTCTCTTTTGGACATGCAGTTCCTAAGATCCCATATCAAATCCTTTTAAGAAATTGGTCTTACACTTTTCACAGTTCAATTCTCTGGTAACAGAGTGGTCTTTAGGAAAGACTTAAATGCTGCAATTAATAGCTGTGCCACTTTATCTTTCACTGCCTTTTGAACTCATGGTTTAATACCACATTCCAGTTACTGATCTTATCTTGCTCCATAATACCTTTTACTAGCGTGTCATTTGGGGACAGATCTTTTGAGGGTGGCAGTTGAAAATTTCCACCATGAGAGCTTCCTGAATTTCTTCCACAGTGAGTGTAGATGAATAAAAAGTATATTAGTTTTTCTGCTCTTCTGAATGTTCCTTTCACATCCTAGTATTTCTGCTGGCCTGACATCTGGCACTTATTTTATGTTCATGTGTTTCCAGTTCTCTGGAAACTAGACCATGCAATTTTAATTCAGTTATCAAAACAAATGCAGAAGACTTTCAGTTGTAAATTTCTGGGAGATGTCTTCAATATGTTAGATTTGATCCTCAGCTTCAGCCATTGAGCACAGTGCAGCAGAGAGTATTTGATAGGAAAGTGTAACCTCCATTCCCCATGTCCTGTTGCGTGGCAGCATTCATCTTCTGGCTCACTTTAGAACATCATGAAGGTTTGTGCTGGGCATCAGTGGATTTTGGTAGTCCCCACAAGCCTTTGAAGCAGCTGAGACAACAAGATGCACAGCAAAATGTTTGTCCTCTTTCTCCCAAACATGTTACTGACTTGCAGTAGGAAAGGGGGTGCTAAAAACCAAACCTGCTTCTTTTTAATGGCAAATATTATGCAGTTTTGGGGTCAAGATCAAAAATCACTGAGTAGGGATACATTTCCCTTGTACATTTTCATATATGTAGCATTTCTTACCAGCTCACTTCTATTGCTGTGTCTAATACTTTGAGTCTTTCCTAAAAAAATAGTTAAAAAATAATTTTTTAAAAAATTGGCTTTTTCCTGTAGTTGTTCGATGAATCTGAATTATGACGATGAATATTTCAGTATCTCCTTCATATTATTCTTTTTCAATAAAACAAAAATTGTCAAAACATGAGTTTGAGAGAATGGTATATCCTTGAAAACTGCCGTAATCAATAACTGATCTTCGACATTTGATTTAGTGGGAAAGAAAGACTGGTCTTGAATGAATACAATGTTGAGGAGTGATGAACAAGCTGGTGTAGTTAATATAAATTGTCCTACTAACCTTGTGGTGACAGCAGTGATTATTATATAAAACCTTTTTAACTTGCAGCATTATCACATTTCTCAGTACTCTGCTTTTCCGTTTCAATAGGCAAAATTTCACTTATTGGCGCATTTGATTGGGGATCTGAAGAAACCAATTTTCTGCCCTTTTTGAGATGAAAACTAATCTTGCTGGACTTCTATTTAAGAACTCTTGACAATGCTTATATTTTATTTTAGGAAATTGTTTTCATTACTTCAGTCTGCTCAACCAAAAACCTCCAGGCACTTTATTCAACTTTAGATACACGGAGTAGGATAAATACATAAATTGATGGTGTGCAATGATTTACGATTAATTTAACCTTTTGCTGTTTTGATGTCTAGTTTTTCCCATCTATCACACTTAGGATAGAAGTAGCCACAGTGAAGGAGTAAAAGAAAGGAAAACAAAGTGCCCTCATCATTCTTCTATCAAACAGGGGTCTGAGAACTCCTCCTTCTTCTATGAAACTTCTGATTACTGCAACGCTGTAACTGGCCTCATAAATAAAACGGGATCTGTGATGCAGTGCTTCTTGGTGTCTGGTCCCTTCAAATCATTTAACTAGCAATGTGAAATTCACCTTGAGATTAGTGACGTACAATCTAATCTGGGAAATCATTCAGAGAGAGATTTTTTTGAATACTTAAAAGAAAATAAACCTAGTATTGTTGTTATATTGAGTAACAGCCTCTCCTTTGTCAAATGACAAAGATGCTTCACAACCACAATCTTCTTTGCAGTCGTTCTGCCAAAACTGCTAATAAATTAAATCCTTATTGTTAGGCATCTTTATGACACATTTTGCTTCATTCCAGAGCTACGTGCCTGGCAGAGGTTTCTTTTTGGTACAGTTACAGAATTAACATACTTCTGTTACATATTTATAAATCCTAAATATTATTAACTTCGAATCACAGAATTAAGTGCTAACCCTGATTATTCTTTTACTGTGAGCATGGAATAAGCATTTGTGCATTTAGTTTACAAGATAACATCTGGTGCAGAGAGTGCCAAATGGCCAGCTATTCTGTAAATCGAGTGCCAGAAAAAGACTTTTGAACTGAAGTCTGCACTGCAAAGAGAATGCTGCAATGCTTGGTCAGGATTTGTAGGATGTGCACTGCAAGGGGATCGCAGATGTGCTGTCAGCGGGCAGGAGGTATGCACCCCCACCCCCAGCATCTCTCTTGTTGTACAAACAGGGTTAGGCACCTGCTATTCTCTGTGCTATTCTCGTAGATATTATTCAGCGGTTGAGACAGGACTCCAGTGAGTCTCTGACACGCTCAAGTAACTACCATGCTGGGGGTGTCCTTCTTTTCTTACTCCGTGCTTGCATTAGGGGTAGCGCAGTATAGATCAGGGAAACTGAGTCTCTGTACCTGCTGTTCTCCCCTCTCCGTTCAAGGCAGGGTGTTCAAGCATGATCTTTGAGGCACATCGGACCCATCTGCTGTTAGCATGGGGCAGGATTTGTCCACTGCTTTAGCAGTTCCTGGCACGGGTGCCCAGAAGCAGCCTGGAGAGAGCTGTGCTTCAAAATCCATTTGCAGGCTGGTGGTTTCTTCTCACTGTTAACATTCAGGAGCCCACAGTTCTTTCTGAGCCAGCAGTTGTTAGAACACAAGTAGTATTCGCTAGGCACTCTCCTGAGATTAAATATCCGTGTTTTTCCTATTCTTTTAAGACCTCAAGTCTGTGGGAGCGTTACTCAACCTGAAAGCGGCTGATGCTGGCTTTCTGCAGAAATGAGCCTGGAGTGAGAGACTCTTGGTCTGGCACTGCCCAAAACATTAGAGCAGAGAAAAACTAAGAACCAGCAAATTGGTAAAACATCAGATGTGAAATCAAGATTTTGGAGGTACAAAAGTCTCTAGATGAGTTCATATGGGGTTTTTTTTTTACATTAGCATCTTTCGTTCCCAAGAAGCTGTATGTTCAGCCCCCCTGGATTCCCTTGGCACACCAGTTGATGTTTTCTGTGATCAGATTGGATCAAAAGTTTCTCTTTTTAGCAAGATAAAAGGGACTGTGTCCTGTCTGAACAGTTTTACCGCCATAGACCAGCATACATAATTTAAATGCATTTATGTTATTATTAAAAAAGAACTTAACGTGGCCAAATAACAAATCCACATGATCTGCTGGCAAGCAGTTTGCTTGTAGGGGTGAGTATGTCATGTACTGCAAAGTACGTAAGAATTGAAGCAACAGTAAATCAAAGAGCATTTACATGTAACTGGACAAAGGGCCATTTTGAAGCCTACCAGAAAGGAGACAATGTAATCCTAGACCCTCCATATGGAACTTAGTGCACACCTGCTTCTGGCCATATCACAGCCCCATGAACATCAATGTAAAATTTACTTTCATGGTTTTTTTTTCCTCTCCAAAATTGTTTGAAAGAGACTTTTTTTCCTTCCCCATTTTTTCCACTCTCACCCACTGTATCATTTCTCTTTCGTTACCTAGTTCAGCTATTCAGAAAAAAAAAAAAGAGCTGTTTTTTTCTTTTTTCCCTTTTAATGATCTGGAGCACAATTCTTGAGTTCATACTGCTCATTCTTCAAGCACTCTTTTCTGGCCCAGAGAGGATTAGTGTAATTCATGTTACCACAGTGTTGGAAAATATTATTGGGAAAGGAACGAGAAGTTTCAGTTGAATTAGAGCATTATAACATTGCCTTCACACTGCATCTTTGGAAAAATAATGTATTTCTAACAACACTGCATGGAACCTCAGCTGGAGTTGACTGTATAGTGGTATGTACCTTATGTTAGATCTAAATTTAATCTGATTGTAGCCAACCAAAAACAGATGCAGCATTAGCCACGTGAGCTGGATATAAACAATAAAGGCAGCCACTTTGCTGGGACAATCTTTAACAAAACACTTCTTTCCTATTTCAGTTGTTGTGTTGTTCGAAGGTACTGATGGCAAATGATCAGGTCATTTTGATGAGGGCTTCTGATTGACATCAGATTTCATTACAGGCATTAGTATTGAAGGGAAGGGTCACAGGTTGGCCATGGTTCATTCTACCTGCCTATCTCACTCAAAAGCAACCAGGAAATGTCCAGTAATTTTCTGGTTTTATGCTCGTTTTAACATTTTAATATTTCAGATGGGTAAAGTGCAAGTTAATCATGTTTATGCATTAATAAAAGGTACATAAAGCGTTTCAGTTATTCAGTTGAATGAAATGATTTCAGAGATGTGGTAATAACCTTAAGTGATGTTTTGAATACACTTCATATAAATTAGATCCATTAAATGGAACAAAAGTGATGTTTTGTAGGCATCCACTACTAATTGGTATGTTGGCTAATTCCTGCAACCACTCTGAGCACAGGCTGGTAGCTCCCCTTCATTTTCCAAATTTTTCCATGTTGTGTACTTCATGTTGCGAATAGCACAACAGCCCCAGTTTTCTCCTCCCAGGCAAAACCTTCATAGGTTGGAAAAATGTACTTTAGAAACCTCAAGGATGGTTCAGAGTCTTTCCAAGGATGGTGGTTTTATTGCCTGCATGGATTTCTGACCAGAGTTCGTCAGGTGCCCAGAGATGATCTCTGTCTCCTCCCTTTCCAGTTCCTACTCTGTGCAGAGTGGTTTTCAGGCTGATAAGTGATAAGGGAGATCAGTGTGAACACAGTGATTCTTTGCACCCTTTTGGCATAACTCTGGTGGTACAGTAGAGGAAAGACTGTATTAATGTGTCTTTGGTCACTTGGATCAGAATGGCATGTTGAACAGTGAACCACTCACTCGATCAGGCACTTTGGGTGAACAAAAGGGAAAGGACTAGCTCAAAGGAAAAGCCATTTGATGCTATGGGGTATTTTGAAATGTGCCTTTGTGGAAAATTAAGGGCATGACCAGTTTGAGTAAAGTAAACTGATCTTTATCTGACATAGCAGACTTCTTCCCCCAAATCAACATTAAATCACATCTATAGTAAATAATACTATAACGTGTAGTAAATATTTTAACTCTTCTTCATCTTCTTCCTCAATAAATGATGATTACATTGAGTAAGTATTTAGCAATTAGATGCCATATCTTTTCTGGCTTTTTTTCCCCACTTGTGGCTTTGCACACACTACAAAAAGGCTCAAAGTGGCCTTTGGCTCTCCCATGCTCTCCACTTTTTTCTATGTAAATATGCAGTTGAAATTTCCTGTTGTATATTTCTGAACTTGGCAGTGAAAAGGCAGTTTAAAAGCCAGTCTGTGCAGCTTACCAGAGGATAAAGGAAATGAGGAACAAGAACAGTCTATAGCTCCAGTATAGATGTGGTTACACAGCAGAACAGGATATTGCACTTTGCAAGTCAGATTTGCTGCACTTCTATAAGCAAACGGGAGCAGGAGGGGGGAGGAATAAAAAAAAATGTACTGACCAGAGGTCTTAATATGCTGGAATTTTAGATGGTCATTAGAGACTCTGGCATCTGTTCTGAGAGGTGAGAAATGCTTTGGCTCTCATTGATTAAGCCCTTTGGTGCAAAACTCCTTGCAGAACTGAACACACAAAAACATTCTGTTTGGCATGTACATCTTTAGCTTGTCCATTATTGTGGGCAGACCCCCCGCACCTTCCTGCATTTTACAAGCTTCAGACATAGGGAGAATAAATATGTACTTGAAAACACAGTACAAAAGATGAGAAATTTGGCTTTAAATGTAAAAAATTATATTCTCTTTTGTCAGCTGAAGGTAACAAAGCTTACGTACATAGCCATTGTTTTCTCTAATTCTAGACTAGCAGCAGCACTGTACTCTTTTAGCCTCCACCTTCAACAATATATCTTGTTCTCTAAAAGGTATTTTCTCTCTCTGGGGAGAACTCTTTTTGTTCCTAAACAAAACCCTGAAAAGGTCACATTGGAAATTTGAGTTCCAGGTAATTCAAACGTAAGTCTAAGTTAAAAAATGATGTGTCTGCAGCTTGCCAAGTGCTATTAGAATCTACAGTGTTAGTTTAGATTCAAGTCAAATAGAGTGGTATCCATTGGGAAATTATGCTTTCCTGAGAAACACGTATGGATTTTTTCTTCCTATGTACCTTTCCAATAAATATTATGATAGCAAGATTCTGTTTCCCATGAATTCTTTATTTAGGTTAAGTATTATGTGTGAACTCCGATTTCATGGTTTAATCCTGATCAAAGTAGTTGAGTTTTAGTTTATCTGGTAAAGAATTGTTTTAAAACATACAGCAGACACACGTGACAGTCCTAATAAACATGGCTTGTAGTAACACAAGTCCAATTATATGGTAAGGAACAAAATGAAAATATGTGAAACTTCAGTGGAGGAAGAATTTTGATTTAACTCTTCAGACCCATGGTTGTCTCTGCCACTATGTGTGTAGACTAGCCTCTGAATGCAGGAAAAATCTTTCATTTCTTCTACTTCTCTAATTTTTTTCCATTATACATATACTATCTGATATAAATGTAAATATTGGGCACCTACATTTAAATCAGAAAAGTCGTAGGTGAAAATAAACAAGAATTTTGGCCACTCATGCTCCATAGAAGAGATCCAGAATAGGAAGCAATGGCTCACTTTTTGCTGTTGTACTTACTAATAGCCTACATCTACTTAACTCAGGCTATCTTTTGAGGTACAGACCTCCTGGATTTCTAGGTAGAAGTGAATTAGCTGAATGTGTTTATCTTTTTTTCAAGATTGGGACTCATGTTCTTTGTTGGGTTTCTGAAGTCCTATGAGTACAAATTCAGCTCTCAGCGACTTTGATTAGCAGAGCACTCTCTATTTCTGTGGGATATGTGGATGCATAACATCTCATAGGTTGTGGTTCATGTGGTCTTTGGAAGCTTGTTGTCCATCCTGCAGTCCCTACATTTACCTGTTTCTGGACAATCTGTAAGCTCATTAATAGCACTGAAAAACACATCCATATAAAGATCACAGATATCAGTTGTAGGTTTGGGAGGCTTTGAGTTTTGGTCTAGACAGACTTTGACCACAAGATCAAAGTTGCAGAAGGGCTTCCTGTGCCTACTGCTGTATCTGAACGTGCTGACAGTCGGAGTATGAATGGAATTCTTCTCCTGTGTATTTTGCACTCAAACTGAAAGGTAAATGTGAAGAGTGTTAAAACTAATAGAACAGAATGGAGGATTCGTGTTGCTAAGCATCACTTAAAAGGCCGTTCTTCTCTGAAAAGTGTTGGTAAATACAATGCTGTTTGACTCAGGAGATCTAATCCCAGAGCGTATTCAGTATGCTATCTTCAAATGCTAACAATAAAAATAAAGGGTTTTTCCTCCCCTTGTATTGTATTTGTGTTAGCACAGCAGAGTCAACATTGCTAAACGTGAGCTCTCTATTCCTTTTTACCTGTCAATAGACTAGTTCTGCACGTTCTGTTTACAAAGCCAAAATCATTCTCAGCGGTGTATGCCAATGCACTAGCTGTTGCACAACCAAGGTGAAGGACAAGATTGGGCATATCGGGCTCACACAATTACTGTGTGCTATCAGAACTAGGCAGAAGTTTCTCAACCTGTCTTGAATATGCCAGATTGATGAACTGGAAATATTGCACCTGGAATGTGTGGTGTTTGATCACCTTTAAGAACAAGGGAAGGGAACAATCTCGGTCCACACGAGAACATTAGTTCTATCTTGGTTTGTAGCTATGGTGCCGTGGACTATAGCATAATTTCTATGTTTCCTGGCTAAGAAGTGCAAAATCAAGGAATTCAGAAATAGACATGGAGGCCAAGCAAACTAGACTTGTTCCAAAGTTTTTGGACCATGTGTGATCTGAAATCAAGAGTATGCTTAAGGGAGAGTCATACAATGAGCATGTCTAGGGGGCAACACATGTCAATCACCCAGTAAGTCAAGCATTGTTGTAGAAATCTTACTAGTCCCATTGCCTTGGAATTACCTGGGAATGAGCAGAAGATGTAGAACTTGGCACGCTGAATACATAGAACTCAGCCCCTGAGAAATGGAAGAGTGAAGAAGGTTTTTTGGTATTTCCTAAGCTGCTGAATAGGTATGTTCAGTTGAAGTCCACACAAGGTAATTGTATTAATACTACTTAAAAGTTTTCTTGCTATTGGATAAGGATACAATACAAAAGAGTATCCCAGTGCCTGTTCATGCTGCTTCTTCCTCTCCTACTAAGGCTAGACTCAATTGCATCCATCCCAGGCAACTGAAGATTTCTAGAGATGGCCAGAGGGAAAAGAGTCCATTTTCAAGATGCAGCTACACGAATACATGGGTTGTCCTGGGATGTTGCCCAAGCAAAAACATGGTGCATGTCACCACGAGTATCAAAAGTGTAACAGATTTTTAACCCATTCTGTACTGGGAGTGAATAAAGGCAATTTTGAAGAGGAAGAAAGATCAATAGAAAGAGTAAAGAGGCTTCTGAACTGAATTTAATTGGCAGGAAAATACAATTATACTGGAATCTGCAAATAAAGATACCAAAACAGTCATAATGGCAAAATATGATTTTATTAATTGGGACTCCTTGTCAAAACCCATTGAAAAATGGCCAGAGTCCTGAGAGATGAGTTCATGTCCTTTGCCTCCAAGGTGACTTTGTAGCTAGAACATCCCTGCGGGCATTCTGGAATGCAGCAGCACAGCCCCAGGCCTGAGCAGTGTCAATCGTTTTGGCTTTGCTCCTCTGAAACCCCTGAAGAAGTACAACTGGCAATTTCTGACCGTCCAGAATGTTCAGCAGGGAATAAATGAGTGACTGAAATGCATCTCAGTCATCTCAGTGCAGCCTTCAGATCTTTGGGTGCGCTTGTGTGTATAAACACACACACACAGATATACATACCTTCTTTCTTACAGAGACAATACATGCCAGAACCTCATCAAGGGCAAAACCCTCACAGTCAGTTTTACAGGGCAGCAGACCTCACGTTGTCATCTGTCCCCCGTGGCTTCAGAGCATCAGACCTGACTGCTCATCTAAATGCAAAGATGAGCCATGCCATCTTATATTTATCCCTTTGCCAACCTGTGTTGCCCTTTTACTCTGTATGTCAAGTCTTTCATGAAAAGACATCTGTCATCCTGTGTTGGTGCTTCTTGTCTTAGGCTTTGAGGCACTGGGATGTTTTGCAACATGTCCCAAACCTTTCTTAACGCATGGGTAAAGATCACAGCTGGAAAACAGCACAAAGCAGCTTTCTTTCAATTCATAGTAGGCCATGAGCTGCCTGGTAAGATCCCAGCATCAAGGAGAAAGTTTGATAAAGGTTTTGGGCTGCTTAAGTAATTTTTCCCAGAAATGTGCTCCATGGTAACAAATTTATTGAAGTAGTGGAGTTGTTCCATTTACCTATTACTATGTAACTGCATCAAAGAGAAAAGTGAAGTGAGGACCAACTGCACTGCTGACTCCGTTCAAGTAGTGTTTTTAGCAAGATTTACTGCTGGGAAGCTAAAGGTTCTCATCTTTGTGTGAGTATGCATGTATGTACGTGCATAGACATGCAGAAGATTGGCTTGCTTGCAGAGCAGACAGGGTCCTTTCATCCACACTGGACACATAGGTGTTTTGTGGCCTATTAGTCCAATCCTGCATTGTGCCAGAGCTGGATGACATCAGGATTTTGTGTAGGTGGCTTGGTTACTCCAGCCATGTGCACCGTGAGTTTAGAAACATGAGAGCAAAAAGGACACCACCGTAGTGGTCAGTGCTTGTCCCAGGCTTTGAACCGAGACCTCCAGCGTAGCAACCGAGAAGTTCCGCACACAGTACTTCTGAAGGAGCTACAGCACCCACACCAGGAAGTATCATTTACTGTCAGCTGTGCTATGGAAATTAATTTTCCCATATCTTAAATCATGCCTCCTTGCCTTTGCATTCCTGCTTTGAAGAACTGCGAGCCTCCTCAATTGTTGTCGCCTGACCAGGTATTTATTAGCAAAAGGGCAAATACCGAACACAGCGCTGTGATGGATTTTATGTTTCAGCAGAAGGAACCTGTAAACCAGATAAATTTAGTCTGCAAACAAAGAAACTATAAAGCAGTCACAGATGTTGTTTCTTTTTAAGCACAGTGTAAATAAGAGTGTTCATAAAACTTTTGTGGACTGTGTCTGTACCTTTTTTCCAGCAACATTACAGAAAAAAATTAATAACTCCCTTCCATCATCAAGTAAGATATAGGATTTTGCCCCACTTTCATGGTGAAAGAAATAAATTCCAAGTGTATCTCTTATATTCCCTATATATGCATCAGTGTACAACTCCTGGTACCCTGTAAAAAATGTTGACTTTTGCATCACCTGTGATTAGTTAGACTACTCTCACAGAAAATATGAAAATCTTGACCTTACCGTCACATCACGTATGTAGTGACTGTTGTCACATGTATTCAGGGCTAACAGAAGATCCTCCCTTTTCTCTTAGGAGCATCTTTTATGTAGGTGCATCATGTTTGCGTAGCCATAAATTTGAACAGTGAAGCCTTATAGAACTCTAAGATTTATGTTTTCCCCCAGGGACTAACATTTTTAAGGTTCTGAAGGATTCCAGCTTTTAGTACAAAAGATTTTACAGATTCTTGTTCGGTGTTACTGACAGTGCTTAGATTAGAAATTTGGCATCTACAAATCTGTAACAATAATTTATATACTTGTAACAGAATATCAGTTACTTGAAGTTATAGCTTCAAATGCTGTGTGTCTTGTACAGAAGTAAGAGTTGCTTCAAAATGAATGCAAGTTGAGTACTTCTATCAGAATTTAAAAATTATATCGAATTGGAAAAAGCTATTTGATGGGGGAGTATTTAGAAAATAAAGACCCTCGGTGTTCACAAGCAATTCCTGGGCTTTCTGGCTGTGTTTAGTACCTGATACATATTCTCCAGCTGAGCATGATATTTGCTGTGGACTGAGATGAAAGATACCATACCAGAAAATTTAGAGTAGCTCTGGTTTTCTAGACTTCTTTCATTTCTTGTCTAGGCAAGGACCTTTGAGGTAAACAGAACTTAAAAGAATGCAATAAATACATGAAATAAAATTGTCATTGGTCATACCAGCACCCTCTAAACATATTTGTGTTGTGCATAAGCCATACGCATTTTTCAGGCCATCCTTTGCAGCAGTTTTCTGCAGAGGTCATGGAGCCGGAGAAACTGAGAGAGTTCAACAAAAACAAAGAAGCATCTGTTTTCAGTTTTGCTTTGTACAGTGTTCTCTGTTTGAAAAGATAAGGCTGAGTAAAAAGCAGATGCACTAAAAGGTGTATGAAAAACTTCTTAAGTCTGGCCGGAAGTGGCCCACTTGTAAACTCTCTTAGCAGAGAACAGTGATGGAAGAATGAAGCAAGTGACCTTCTTCATTCACAGGGTAAAGTGAAATCATAGAATCATAGAAGGGTTTGGGTTGGAAGGGACCTCAAAGATCATCCAGTTCCAACCCCCTTGCCGTAGGCAGGGACACCTTCCACTAGACCAGGTTGCCCAAAGCCCCATCCAACCTGGCCCTGAACACTGCCTCATGACTGTTATAGAAAAGAATTTCTTCCTAAAGTCTATTAGAGTTTGTGTGTCCTTGGAAGCTTAATAAAATTGAGATACTGCAAAATCAGAGCAGCTTGGTCCCTATAAAGAAATAAATTAATATTTATCTGCAAAGCTCTATCTCACTTGTGGGCTTTTTTCAATAATATGCAGTCCTGTTTTGTTTTGGGATTTGTTTTGTTTTTTAGTTTTGGGAGGGTTTTTTTGAGTGTGGACAGCTTAATTGCCTCTGCTTACTGAAAATACATTGTTTATTTAAAGATGTGGCTTACAAACATCTCATGATCCCCAATCTTTACTAATAGAGTAGTTGTGGTGACAATCCAGTCACTCAATTAGGAAGCTGAGGAGAAAAAATAAAGTATTTCTCAACATTCCATTTTCTAGGTTACATGAACCTCTTAATGGTGTACAGAAAATAGCAGACATTTCAAGGGATTATGTTTAATAAGAAAAATTAGAAAAGAATAAATTATAGTAGAAAAAGTAATTGTAATTATAGAAATTATAGATGTGTATTAGTAGTAATTACACTGGAAATTTCCTGGGCATACTCCAGTTCTTCATGTCTTATTTTTGGCATTGAGTTAATGCTGAGGGTTTGCATTTATATCCCTTTTCTTTCTTCCTTGCTTCCTTTCTTCCTTCTCCACCCCAGGCCCCCCCTTAAGAAGCAGAAACACACACACACACCCCTCCCCCCGTAAATACTTTAATGATGCCTTTGTGGTACTAAACTACTTTTGAAGCACCTTTAAAGCTGTTCCTAAATACCTCAACCTTGCTAAATCACTTTAACAGTACATTCTTATCTGTGTATCTGTCAAAGTAGGTAGTCATGGAGGCTTATCTGTGCATGTTCGATATCCTAAATCTGTCTAAGATAAGGACAACAAGGGAAAAAAGCAGCAGAAAATCATAAGGTGTATGAAAACGTTAAAAATCTGAGACAAAGTCACTTCTGTGTAAACCCATTTAATTGTAAATAATTTGGCCTCCCTGTTTGAAAGAGTGACAGGTGGGTTTCATTTTTCTCCCATTTGGACCTTCCTAATGCAGTTGTCTACAACGGCAGTACTTGCCTGAAGTTCTCAGCATAGCTAGAGGTGAGAAACGGGCACATCTAAAATAGGTCAGATTAATTGACTGCCCAAACCTACTTATTTCTGTCTTGTGCCTGTATAAAGAACCCCAGACAAGTGCCTCAAGTGTAAGTATCCGCTTTGCAAATGTCCAGTGTTCAGCAAGATGACCCCCACTCATAGTGTCACACAGATATTGATTAACACAGCATATTAAGCAATAGGAGAGTTGTCACGTGCTGCTTGGATAAATTCCTGCTTTCAAAAAAAATTAAAAAATCACTGTCAGATCAGATGTGGCAGAAAAATAGTGGAATAAAGATTTTTTTTTCTATCATTTGCAGATGGAAAATAAAGGCATGGTTAGCAGAAGTTGAACCAATTTCAGTCACCTGGAAATTAACCATCCCTAAGGTTAATGTGAGGAGTGAAACACTGAAAATTCCAGCACACGTCTGTCCCAGTTGAGCTTTACCAAATGCATTGTCCTATTTTTGGTGTCTAGGCTGGGATATTGATTTTTCTGGGTATTTTTGGTGTTTTAGAGTACAGGACGTTTTTATAGCATTTGATTTGTTCCACACAGATTGGATGGTGATTTCAATCCTATCCAACTCAGAATGATGTCGCCTGTTTTGTGTAGCTCATCTAACAGCCCAGAGATAACTTTCAACTACCAAATGCAGAAACTAACTCTCCCTAGAGAAATCCCATTACCATAACATACTCCTATTCCCAAAATACTTTTGGTCTTGTACTCGGCATTGTGAGGCCACACCTTAAGTACTGCATCCAGTTCTGGGCTCCTCACCCTAAGAAGGATATTGAGATCCTCAAGTGAGTCCAGAGAAGGGCAACCAGGGTGGTGAAGGGGCTGGAGGGCAAATCATATGAGCCTGAGGGAGCTGGGGATGTTTAGCCTGGAGAAGAGGAGACTGAGGGGAGACCTTATCAGCACCTACAATTACAGTCACTACAATTACCTGAAAGGAGGTAGTCTAGAGGTGGGCTATAGTCTCTTCAGCCAGGTGACAGGAGATAGGAAAAGGGGAAATGGCACAAAGCTGCTCCAGGGCAGGGTCAGATTAGATGTTAGGAAAAAAATTTTCACTGAAAGATTTGTCAGGGCCTGGAACAGGCTGCCCAGGGTGCGGGTTGAGTCACCATCCCTGGATGTGTTTAAAAAAAGGGTAGATGAGGTACTTAGGGATATGGATATGGTTTAGCATAGGACAGGAACGGTTAGACTTGATCTTAAAGGTCTTTTCCAACCTTGTAATTCTGTGGTTCTGTGATTCTGCCTATGAGTTCTGCAGGAAATAAAGTTATCTTCATTTTTCAACCTAAACCTAGTTAATAAAAGTAACCTGTACTGAACTGTTGAATTCAACAGACATTAACATACAATCGTATGCATAATTGTATACCATTGGGATCAAGAGAAAATGCCTACGTTGGGGTATTGTCTACATCCTGAGAGCTTGACTTGACTCCTTTAGTCTATTTTCTTCTAAAATACAAACTAAGAAAAGGTATTTTACACATTACCTCTCACTGGCTGACTGTAAATTAAAGTACCTGGATTCACAGTTTGTACCTCTCCCATATGAGTTGGTGGAGCAACTGATGGTAATAATAATCTGTCTGCCATCCATGGACACCTGACATTATAGGAGGACTAAGACAGTCATTTTCCTTGTGAATTTCAGAGGTATTTTGTAAAAACAGAGAAATGTGAGAACTTAAGCTCTCCAGGATCAATTCCAGGCTCTGAAGAGAGACATGTAACCATTACTTACAGACTTGTTTGATTTTTATACCTTCCAAGCTGATGGTTATTTTGCCACTCAAACATTTCTTACCCACCCCCCATCCCTTTTTTTCTTTTTCCTGTCCTCTTCTGTCTTCTTCTTCTTACAGCTTACATTCACTTTGATCCCTCTCCCATTTGCTATTTACCTCTTGGCACACAATCAGGATGAGTAGGTTTTCTCTATCCTATTTGAGTCATCTGAAACATAGACACTGATATTTGAGCTAACATCTCAGAGCTGCTTTTGTATTCTCTGAAGAGAAATAAGCCTTTCCAGGGTCAACTCATACCATCATCAAATACACAGCTAAGATCAGACAGATATAAAATACACGTCTAAGATCAGATAGCCCTCATTGACTGTAAAGTCTGTTACAAATCGCAATGTCTCCTTTTTTAGGAAGCAAAAGCTAGGACACATGAAGTCTATCTAGCGAATCCTTTTCTCCTATGGCAGCCAAACATCCCTGCAGGGAAAAGAGTGGGTACAAATTAGGAAAAGTCATTGTGGTCTCAGAGGTAGTGCCCACAATCAAAATAGGGCCTGAAATAAAGTCAGTTTAATACATGAAGATGCAATTCAAGGACTGGAGCATCATGGACTGGGGCATACTCAAGTGTGTCTCCATCATCTGTGGAGAATTTGGCACTACCAAAATTCTGTATGTGTGAATGTGTATGAATTCTCTGGCAAGGACAAACAAAGAACATTTCTTAAACTCCATCTCAAAGCAGACAAATTTGAATAGACTCTCTCAAACTCAGCCTTATTTGACCCTGCTCAATATGCATGTTTTTTTTCTGGAGACAGTGGAACATTTTAGCAAAAGAAAATATAAAGAAAAAAATATCTCTGTCAACTTTGTTCTCAGAAACAACCCAATTGTTTAGATGAACTAGCACAAGTTGATTTTAATTTTTGATCTGCTGGGAGCAGGGCGACCAGGGAGGATAGGTGAGGGAGAACAGCCTGAGGCAGATACCTCACATGGAAAATGTCAGCCTTCATGGTTGGTGAAGTTTTAAACGACAATTACAGTTCTACAGCGTTATTCAATCTTAAATACGCATGTCACCAAAGTGGTTTAAGTACAATATTTAATGTATAGTTTTCTTTTGTTGCAGTTCAAGGTGCAAGAGCACAATCCCTGTTTTCAGATGGGATTGTTTTTATCAGTTCAACCAGCCCACTGCCATAACGTACTCCCCCCGTAATCTTCACATCTCGATGTATCAGAAGTTGTTTCTAAGGGGAGGCAAGCAGAAATGTCAGGCTTTTCAACCCACTTCCATTTTTCAATCCAGCCTGCTTTGCTCTTACAATATCAAACCTTCTGGGAGCCTCTCTACATGACATGGACTATAAAAGGTATCAATAACAACAGGAGTTCCTGCTGTGGAAGGGTACTGTAATTGCAATTGCCTAGGATCTGGAGATTCATTATGGAGAAGGCGAATGTTCTGCAGTTTGGTTCTCTTGGGTATATTCTGTCTCTCCCTAACAAATCACCACTTCTAGAGTGAGTTTTCTTTTTATTTATTTGCTTATTTATTTACCTTAAAAAATAACTGAGCACAAACCAGGGCATTTCTACAAGTGGCAGAATATCAGAAGTGAAAAAGGAAAAAAAAAAAGGGGGGTTACTGACAAATAATTTAAGAAATAATAATAATAATAATAATAGAAGATTAAATGGTTTACATACCTCCTGGTGTAAGGCTCTGATTTAAAGCTTGATGACCACACACTTGGACTGCATTCCCAACCAGTATTGGGAAGACATATTTCTCTTTGTGTACATGAAATAAGATGTGTTTGTATAGCTGTAAGTCCTGGTTTTGCAGTGTAGCTTGGTACTCATAATAGAGGAATAAATATTAGTTTTATGCTAGATAATTTTAACAGCATTTGAAAAATAGGACATAATAAAACATAAACATAATATTTAAAAATACAGCATGTATTTTCTTTGCTTGCAGGTATATATTTCACCTCTGTGCACAGTGACAACTTGCTAAGGAAAAGCACATTTGCAACATAACTTGCCTGCAATCATTAATTTCTTGCTACTTTTTAAACTATTCCTTTTAAATGACTGTAAAGTAATCTCACCAGAAAAATGTTTCTGTCTCATTGTTTTTGGCACTGTGCCGTATTAAGATATTTTTAGTTGTCTATTCTCATTTTGCAGTTCATATGGATATATGAACACCAAAATTAACCGCCCAAAGCACTGTTCTGTGCCTTCTGCAGGTGTTTAACCTCAACATCTCAACACTGAAATTTATGAGGGTTGCGTGTAATGTGCACCCCTTTGAAAGTCGTGCTACTAACTTATCCTACTACAAATTTAGACCAATTATTCCCACTAATTGATGCATCTGTGATTATCCTATACCAAACCTACCCAATGATGGAATAAGTGCTGTCTTAGTATGGATTAATTTTTAAAAACCCAGAGCTAGCTGTAGAAATCACTGTAGTCTCAGAAGACTCCAAAGAGTCCCTGTATGACTGTTCAGGTGCAGATCTCTGTAATTCCATACACTGCATGCGATTCGTTGTATGTTTGTGCCACTTGTCATAGCGAAAAAACACATTCCTAAATGAACTCTTTCTGTTGCAGTGCAAGCATTAAGTACAGCTTGATACAGCCTAGAGATAAAATGTTAACGTTTAAATGCTGCTATTTTACATATATTAAGAAAGATCTATTTGCAAAGCTCTTTTTCCTATTGCTTGGAAAAATTGTTACTGAAGTAATTTTTATGAAAACATAAACCCCACAAGGCTGCTGGAGCTCCTGAATATCTGGGCTTTTTAATTCATTTTGGTATAGCTGTGTGCCAGTTTATTCCAGCCTTGGCACTGGTTGCAAAAACATTGCTGCCAGCCCTGAACAAACCACCTAATCCAGTCCAACCTCACCAGAAAGATTAAGCTTTCATATGACACTGAAAAGTAGCCAGCCACAACCATCCCCTTAAAAGCTTCTCTTTCACAAGGCATGACCACCATCTCTTCCAAAATACTCCTCAGCTATCCTGTTTCTGTACTGAAAGACCCCTTTTCCAGTAGTCTTAACAGTTCTTGCTCTTAAAGGCATCAAGTAAATACTCCACCAGAAAATCCACTTGGAGCTGCCAAAGCCTTTTGTGCAAGGTCTTTTTTATTATGACACGCACCTGTCCTTCTCACCATCAGAGATGTCAGAATCCCAGAGCTGTCACTGAATTCTCTCCGTCCATCCATCCATCCATCCATCCATCCATCCATCCATCCATCCGTCCATCCATCTCTGCTATAGAGCCAAGCAGATAGATCTTAAGGACTGCAGGTCTCTGGTTGTGGTGGACTGATCTCAGTGCCCTCCAAAGCCACCCTTTCAATGCCATCCTCAGCTGGGCAGGGGAGAGAAAACGTAACAAAAGGCTCCTGGGTCGATATAAGGACAGGGAGAGATCCCTCACCAATTACCCTCATGGGCAAAACAGACTGGGAGAAAAAAAAAACAAAAACAAAAACAAAATAACAAGCAAAACAAGTAATGGGAAATAAAAACAAATGTTAGAAACACCTCTCCTCGCACCTCCTTTTGTTCCAGGCTCAACTTCACTCCTGATTTCTCTCCCTCCTCCCTGCTAGAGGCACAGGGTGATGGGCAATGGGGGTCCAGGTCAGTTCATCATGTTGTCTTTGCCACTCCTTCCTCCTCAGGAGGAGGACTCCTCATACTCTTCCCCTGCTCCAGCCTGGTGTCCCTCTGACGGAAGACAGTGCTCCACCAACTTCTCCAATGTGAGTCCTTCCCACAAGCTACAGATCTTCACTAACTGTCCCAGCATTGGTCCCTTCCATAGGGTGCAGACTTGCAGGAGCAGACTGCTCCAGCATGGATCCCCAGTGAGGTCACAAGCCCTGTCAGCCAACCTGCTCCAGAATGGGCTTCTCTCTCCATAGAGCCACAGGTCCTGCCAGGAACTTGTTCCAGTGTGGGCTTCTCACAGAATCACAACCTCCTTTCCATCATGAGGTCCTCCACAGGCTTCAGGTGAATATATCTGCTTCACCATCAACCTCCATGGGCTGCATGAGAACAGCCTGCTTCACCATGGTCCTCTCCACACGCTGCCGGGGAATCTCTGGTCTGGAGCCTGGAGCACCTCCTGCCCCCCTTTTTCACTGACCTGGGTGCCTGTAGAATTTTTCCTCTCATGTAGTCTCACTCCTCTCTCCCACTGCAATTGCTCCTGGTGTTTAGTGTTAGGGTTTTTTTTTTTTCTCCATGCGTAACTATGCTCTCCCAGAGGCACTATTGCCATCATTGATGGGATTGGCCAACAGCTGATCCATCTTGGAGCCAGCTGGCATTGACTCTATCAGACATGGGGGAAGCTTCTGGCAGCTTCTTATAGAAACCACCCCAGTAGCCCCTGCCCTACCAAAACTTGGCCTTGCAAACCCAGTTCACTGGTGGTGGCTCTAAGTCATTCAGCCTGCTAGAACCCTCCCTGGTATCACATCTTCCTCTTGTTGGCAGCCAGTTTGGCACTCACCTCTGCATCTACTGAAATACAAATACAGCTGCACCTGGATACTTTTCCATAGCTGCTGGCTCTCTCCATCATAGCAGAATCACTAGACTTTCTTAAAAGACATCTTTACAAAAGGGTCCAGAGTTCAGGCTTAGCAGACCTGGTAGGTCTTAATTGCAGCAGTTTAAGACCTTGCAATATTGAATTATTGCTTGGTAATTCAATGATAATACTCTGAGGTCACTGCCCTTGAAGTGAAGAGTAGCAGAAGAGGGATCATGGGCTTACACCTGATTAGTCCCAACACAGAGTTTGACATTTTAGCTTGTACCAACAGAGGTGATGGTTTTGTGATACCATGGGTAAGCTGAGTATTGAGTAAAGGGGTTATAGGCATGTGTCCACTTCTGCTACCTCAGTTACAGAGCCAGGCAGGAAAAATGGACAGTTAACAGCTATAATATGTATAACTGACCTACTTTTTGCATTCAGGAGCTGGAGGTTTGGATATCTATTTGTATTTTGCATGTCACCTGGTAAAATGTCATATTTTATGAGAGGTGCTTTCCCTTTTTCTGTAGAGTCACATCCACTTCACTATCCACAGTAAATTCAGGCTTTTTATTCGTACGGAGAGCATAGGAGTATAACAGCAGGAGAGGAAACTAGTTTCTCTTTCCTTTTCCACAATGCCTACAAAGTCATTTATTACTTTTAAATCATTGTCTCCTATGCAAATGTGCTGAAGACAGAAAGTCTGCACAGCTGTCAGGGAGACTACAGGGTTTGAAATCAGCAGGATAGCAGAAGTGTAAACAGTGGCCTGATTTTATTTGCCAGTCCTTTCATACTACTAGTAAAGATGCACGTTGAGAAATGTCCAGACCCTTTTCAGATCCCAGTGCGATTACTCAGAGATGGGAATTAATCCCCTCACCATTCTTTTGCATATAACATGAGACGATTCATGTGAAGCCACCAGTGGACAGCAGGGGTAAGGCTAAACATAGACATTAAAGTGCCCCATTCTTAGCACTAAAACTGTGTTGAAAGTGGGTTTGTCAATGCAAATTAGCAAAACCACAGGCTGAGATGTTGAGGGTCATTTTTCTCTGGTGTCATTGCTCCAATGCACCCTTACAACCCCTGCATTGCTAAAGGACTGTATGCTAAAAAGCATGCCAAAACGCACTTTAAATCTCTTTTGGAGAATGGAGATAAATTTTGCAAGCCTCACATATAAAAAGAACTGTAAATATTGCTTACAAAAAAAAAAAAGTGGTGAAGTCAAACTCTCTTTGTCTATTTTTAGCTGAGTTTGCCTTCAGGATACCCCAAGTGATTTGACTGTGCAATTCTATGGATTTATCACTTGCCAAGTTTGGTGTTTTTAAAAGTCAGAGCCCTTTTTCTGAAGATCACTAACAAGCATAGAAAATGTCCTTTGCACTGTTAACCACAGAAAAATGACCCAGATTTAAATTGTTTTGAAAATCTATTTGTGGCAAGAAAACACCCAGGCTGCAGTCCTCTTTGCCAAATGTAGTCTACAGTGATAGTGTGCAAGCCAAATTCTGAAACCAGTGAAAACCAGGGATTTTTAGGGGAAATCCTGGCATTACCTTTGCCTACCTACATGTTCATAAGCATTGTAGTGGTGTTCACTATTTCACCTCATTCAAAATCAATGCATTTGCTTAGTAAAGCCATCATTTTATGAGATTTTAAAAAAAAAATTAAATCTTTATTAAACTCAGTTTATGCCTCCCCAAATCCATATTTTTTATTGATAGTGAAAATAAGATAGAGTCATTGGAAGTAGGCAGTAAAACCTGTATGCATAAGGCAGTTTACTTACTGTTTATGCTAAGAGAATGTATGATTGTTGTAGTTTGATGAACTGTCCAGGCTCTGTTTATATAGTGGATTTTTTTATCCTGCAGCGTTCCTACAGCATTTCACTGAATACTTCTTATCAGAACCCTGGGGTACTCTATAATTCTTGAATCTAAGAGTACAGGCATGTCAGACATAAAATAGGAAATGTGGAACGTGAGGTTTTGAGGAGTATTTCAGGTGATTTTGAAAAATATATTATAGTTAATAACAAGAAATGCTCCTCAAGGGTAAAGAACAAATTTAAGGAGTGAGAAGTAAAGATATTCTTTAAAAGAGGTTTTAGCTAGGATAGGAGAAACAGAACATGTGCAAAATGAAGCCAGTGATATGCTTGTGAATAATAAGGGAGTTACATTGGGGAATGGATGTTAAGAAATGTAAGTTTCAGTGAGGATGGATGCAGAGAGGCGACAGGAATCAAACCGAATAATGGAAATCAGACTATCAGGTTTGCAATATCTGTGTGTGAGAAGAATCTCTTCCTGTAAGTCTTACCCTGTGACTGAGAGCAGAGGGAGTGCCACAAAATAAAGGAAAAGGGGGATACCAAGTGTATGTTCAGAGCTTTTTAATCTATTGCTTGTTATTAACTCTGAGTAGGACATGAGAGCTGTAGTGATGATAGGATGCGAGCTTCAGGATGAATTTCGAGGGATGAGGTTTTCCTTTTGTGAGGCTAGATTTTTATTCATATGCTACTTAATGGAAACCACCTGTCAGGGATGGCTGGGAGGTTGTGTCTGTATACTTGTGACAGTGCATTTTTTTTTCCATAGCTTTTAAACGGAGCAATCTGTAGTTTAAAGTTTGTAAATCATGACTTTGTGAATCCAGTACATTTGATAGATCTTATGAAATTGCATCTCTGAATACCTAACCTTTTGGCATGTGAATGCTCAAGAAAAGAGTGTGATAAAAGCCAACCAGTCTTTCCTTATTTCCTGTTTTTATTTAGGTGGAAGAGATGTCAGAGTGCATGTTTTACCTTTGAGTGCACCTTTTGTATTCTGTTCCCCCCACATCCACCTTCAGTATTCCTCACTTCTGTTTTTTACCCCTTTTTTGTGGCATGTTTTTCTCCTTCCACTGACTAAGTCTTGTTTTTCACTTTCTACATACACACTGTGTTCTGTAAATGTCTGTGCAAAAATTCTTCAGGGAGATCTCTGCTTGCTGCTCTCTGCACTTTGCTCACTGCTCCCACTTTGTGTACTGGGAAAGCATTGTGGCTTTTCTTTTATATTCAGTCAGAAGACATTCAGGACGATCACCAGCTAAGCAATAAAAAGCACTTGCTTCATTCTCACATTTTAAAAAGGTTACTTCTTAATTTCTTATGTTTATATGGAATTTTCTGTATTTCAGTTTGTGTCTTTTGTGTCTTGTCCTATTACTGGAGACCACTGAAAAGAGTGTGGTTCAAGCATCTTTACCCTCCTTCCCCAAGGTATTTGTACATGTTGGTATGATCTCCTGAACCTCTTCCCCAGATTGAACAGTCTCAGCTGTCTCAGCCTCTTCTCATATCAAAGATAATCTCTATGGTAATTTTCTGGACTTACTCCAGTATACCCATGTCTGCTGGTACTGAGGAGCCCAGCATTTGACCCAGCACTCTAGATGTGTTTCATCAGTGCTAAGCAGAGGGCAAGGATCACGTCCCTTGACCTGCTGGTGACCATCTGCCTAACACAGTCCAGAAGGCCTTTTGCTGCAAGGGGAGATTTCTGGCTCATTGTCATCCTGTGCCTCGGGTCTCCCAGCAGCTTTCCAGCCACTCACCACTGCACATATACTGGTGCCTGGGGTTATTCCTCCCCAGGGGCAGGACTTGACATCTTCCTTTGCTGAACTGCATGAGGCTCTTGTTGGCCCATTTCTCCAGCCCGTCCATGTCCCTCTGGATGGCTGTGTGACCCTCTGGTGTACCAGTTACTCCTCCCAGCTTTGTATCCTTTATAAACCTGCTGAGGATGCACCCTGTCTCGTCATCCAGGTCATTAATGAAGATGCTGAGCAGCACTGGCCCCAGTATCACCTGGGGCGCACTACTAGAGACCAGTCTGCAGCTGGACTTGTGCCATTGATCCCAGTTGTCTAGGCCTAGATGTTCAGCCAGCGTTCAGTCAACCAAATATTCCTAAACTCTGTTCTCAGCATCCTTGGAAGACTTGTGTGAAGTTTCTCACAGTAGCTCAAGTTTTGCCCCCATAATATTCAAAATCACAAGGAGGTTTGTGTGGTTTACCTCAGAGATTGTACAAGGTTGTGCGAGAAATGCTTGTGGAGTTGCAGAATAAAACCAGATTTCTTATACTTTAGAAGTTAAATTAAATTTCCCATCTCTGTCTCCTCTATTGGCCAGAATTACAATGTAGACCTGTATCTGCACAGAGACATTTCTTTGTCACAGTCTCTTTTTTCCCAACACTACTTTAAATATGTGTATGATTTTTTTTTTTAACAATCCTTTGTAATTTTCCATTGTGGGGAAGTGAAAAGGGCAGAAGACATAACGCTGAGAACATCCTGCCTTCAGACAGCTGCATCATCACAAGTGCCTTTTCATTCAAAACACCCCTTCTAATGGAAATAGAAATAAACAAACGTGAGGAAATTCTGCTTGTCTGCTGCAAACCAGTCTTGGTGCTTTTGTTAAGAGCCTCGCTTGAAGAGGGCTGGGCTGAAGCAGACTGAGCCCTACCTCGCTAAGAGAAGGCGGTGGGAAGTGTTTGGGGAGAGAATGTAGAAGTGGATGCAGCTCTGAGGATAGTACAACTGCATCCGTTTGTGCCCGATAAAGGCACGGCGGCTTGTTACATTGCCTAGCTTCTGAATATATGTATAATTGCATAGTCATAACGTACTCTGAATGCAGAACCGGTTGTTCATATTTCAGATTACCTTCATTGTGGTGAAACCTTTTTTCTTCTCCAAACCTGACGGATAGTCCTTGGCTCTAATGCTAATTTTCTTTCCAATGAGACTCCCAAGCATATGACGTGCTTTGACCTAAGAGATACTGTGAAAACCCTGCTAACCTTGGGAGTCAGGATTGTCTCTATAAAGTTCAATAAATTCTCTTTGAAAATAGATACTTTTTAATCTTTTTTCCATTCTTAAATTGGAAAGGAGTAGATTTCAATTAGATATTAGGAAAAAATTCTTCCCTGAGAGGGGGTGAGGCCCTGGGTAGTGGCTGCCCCCTCCCTGGTTGGATGGGGCCTTTAGCAGCCTGGTCTAGTGGAAGGTATCCCTGACCATGGCAGGGGATTGGAACTTAATGAGCTTTAAGGTCCCTTCCAGACCAAACCATTCTATGATTCTATGCTCTTTTCTGCTTAGGACTTGATTATGACGTCCTGGAAGACACAAAGAATATTTTTTTTTAAATCAGTACTTTAAAGAGGGAGAGGTGAAACCCCCAAAAATGCACCTTTTTTTTTTTTCTTTTTACATATATGTGTGTGTGTATACACACACACACCATTTACTCTTTAAAAGAATTTCTTTAATCCCATTCCATCTCTCACGCCTAAGAGTTGGAGCCTTCTGCCTCACGCGGTTCAGGGCTGCTGCAGGAGCTGCAGTCGCTCTGTCCATGGCGGTGCACGTTCGGACAGCCTGTTGGAGTGAGCGAACTGACCGTGTCACTGATGGATGCGGTGGGAACGCTAAAGAAGAAAGGTAGATTTTGAAACAATATTGCCACAAATTACTCTCTTAAGAGGTCTGTTGAGTGCTGCTGTCGCGTATTAGTTGAATCACTTTGCTTTTACAGGTCAACTTAGCATTTTCAGGTGAAGGGCCTGATGGCGAATGCTGCTGTCATGACTGATGCCCTTCATCTGGCACAGGTGATGGTTAATATATGTGCAGCAAAGGACCTGTGTTTTTCACATCTCTGAGTTCAAGAAACTTCCCTCCTTTTAACCAGTGAGTGCTTACAGGTTTCCTAACAAGAGATCCTCAAAGGGGCGAGCTTTTGAAGAAAATAAATGAGAACTATAGTGTTATTCTTTTAGCCTGCAATTGTCTGAAGTTGTTGTCAATAGAAATAGTTGCATACATTTGTCTTCATTAATCATTTCAAGGTGTTGGTTTTTGATGCAGCCAGCCCTAGCAGTTCACAGGCACTTTAATTTTCCAATTATTGTACCTGTGGCTCAGAACAGATACTGATTAGTTTCACATTTTGCTCTGTGGGCAGCTTAATGTTCTTGTCACCTTACATTGAGTTTTAAATGTGCAGAGTGCTAGACAATGTCAGGTGTGCTCCCAAGTCTTCTGGGTCAGGCTCAGCAAGTTATGATGTTTCCAGACACTGTACTGATAGGTTTCTGAAGGATGGATGAAAGAGCAAGGTGCGGTTTTAGGATTCTATCAGCAGAGTAACGATTCCTCTTGTAAAACGAGCATGAGTGATCTTTGTGTTGCATTCTTTTTCACACAAATTTTTAGCTGGAGATGAAGGTGATGCTGCTGGCTGCTGTAACAGCAATACAAAAGGAAATTATGATAGCAGCAAGGCAAGAGCAATGCTTTTCAATATTTGCACACAATTACAAGACCTTTTCAAACCGTAGTAATGGAAGTGAAGGAAGAAAATAAATTTTGAAAAGCCCTAAACACAAAGATTAAATTTATAACAAATAGAAACGTCGCCTGTCTCCTCTTTATCAATTGTGTACCAGCTATGACTCATTTGTGCGTGCTTTTTTCTTTCTGAAAATTGCCATGGAAGAAATCCCCTCCAAAACACAAAACCACGCTGAACATCTGCTGTCTAGGTATTCATTAGTTCTGTCTGCTCTGCTTTTGGCTAATTGCCTGGGAGTGAAGTTGAATCATTTATGGGGACTTAACCTGGTGCCAGTTATAGTAGTAAAGATCGTGTAACATTTTGATAAAACCCAGGAAATGTCAAACATGTAGCCTCCCAAACACAAAGTTTATTTACTGGTTTCTCATGCACTTTGTTTGCCTACAATATTGCCTGCACAACTGATAACAGAAAATGTATTTAATAACTACTCAGTGCTAATATGCTGTAGTATGCATGACTGACTAATTTAATTTATCTCTGATTAAGCCTATTATGTTTGAGATCACTTTACAGAAGAGACTTTTTTTGCCAGCTGTAAGCTTATTTGAATTGTAATATAAGTTAATAATGTGTGAAATAACTACTGGTGCCTGCTTCTAAATGTTAATTTTACCAAATGACTTCCTGAGTTAGTGCGTACACAGCTCATCCATTGCCATGTAGTTAGTGTGGTGTAGGTAAAAAAGCAGGTGCGAGGGGCAAGGGGATAAATGGCTGTTGTTTCTGCTGACAGAAAGCAAAGGAATACAATCATAGCCCAGTCAGGGGTGGCACGGGGTCTATATATTGACAGAGTCAACTGAGAAGAAGCCTTTGTGATGTTCTTCTTAAAGCGTTTGCTTCCTGCGAGGTGCAAAGAGGAATAAGGACTCCTCCGGAACACACAAGAGTGGAGTAGATGAAAGAAAAAGTTGTGAGAAAAGTGAATCCTGAGTATGTTTAAGTAGGAAAACAGCCATTTGGGTGGAGCTCTAGATTTTTCTCAGACTGAGGTTGGAGCTGGAAAAGAAATGGGGGAAAAAAAACCAAAACAAATTCCAAACAATTAAAACCTGAGAAATGCAGGGGAAAATAACCAACGACCTCTGCCAAGGAAAGCAAAGCTTTTTTTTGTTATTATTTCCATAGGGAAAAAGAAGAGTGGTTCCTGTTTTCCCTCTGCTCTTTTCTGTGGTCTAATTGTTAGAGTAGTCAGGTCCCTAATGGAGAAGGAAACAAAGCTTTTTTCTGCGCATAAACCATATCCCAGGACTATTGATCCCTGGCAATTGAGACTTTGCAGTGTCTGCTTTAGCCACTTGTTTCTCTGAGAGGCTGCAAAGTGCTATCAATTGTTGGTTTGGAAAAAAAGCTCTGTGTTTATCAATTATTGCTTTTACAAAAATAAAACCCAACCCATCATTATACATATTCTTGCTTTAATACATGTTTATTTTAAATCTGCTGATAAAATTCAGGTGGAGGGATTACAGAGACAAGTGTGATAGTCTGGGGTTTAGTCTATGAGATTATTTATAAGCAAAGAAGCCCAAATTACGTGTATTTTGCATTTAAATATATGCAACTCCAGCTGAACTGAAATGAAATCAATACTTTTTTCCGTCAGATTAGTGTATCTCTTCAAATTAGAAAATACATAGGATACTGTACTTATTGTGTCAGACTGAGCTGCCAAAACAATGTCACTTGCCTAGCGTGGAAAGAAAAGTATGCTCCACATAATTTCTTTTTATGTCATTCTGTTCCACCCTCCAAACATTTCTGGCATGTGATAACATGTGGGATGTCAAGCACTATTGTTCACATTTTGTCATGCTATCTCATATAGATCAGTTATCAGCAAGCCGAGCTGCGCAGCAGCTCTGATTTCAAGGCCTCTCTTCACAGCCTGTCAAACGCTAGCTGGAGGGACAGGACTTTGGCAGGTCCACCACCGACTGTCGGGATGTATGTACATATGCATGGTAGTTGTACAGGGCAGAGTAAATTTCCAGTGGTATGTGATTGCAAAAAAAAAAGATGGTATTTCTACAAAAAAATCTGGTGTGGTGGCTTCAAGATTTGTCTTGTAATACAAGGTGTTACTAAGAGTTTTACTCCTGGTGTTTGCCCAGAATAGTTGGTCAACGAATGTTGTAGGGAATGACATGTCTCTTTTTCACATACAACAGAGATGGGGCTGATACTCTTACAAACAGCTGGCAAGGCAAAGCATTTAGGTAGTGTCATTTGGAGAGAACATTTTCTATTGGCTTCCTATGAGCTGTTCCAGGTGTAATCCAGGGCTGAATGTGATACACGGAGATCTAAAAGTGTGGTGCTGTATCTAGTCTAGAGTTAGCTGCTCTTTCCCTGTGTGCTAGCCACTGCTAGCTGATCCTGGATCCATACAGCTCATGTCTGGAGACAGGATGTTACTGGGCAGGAATTTCTACTTGGAGAGTTGCATCTTCACTGACCTGAGAGAGCTCAGGTCTGCCCTGGGTGTGAATGCTTCTTCCATGTCCTCTACTTTTTGCCTGAGCAGCTATGGGTAGGGAGGTTATTTCGATTATTTTCTTTTATAGGGAACAGGATTCTTTTGAAAGTTGTACACTAAAATTTTTTTCCCTTTTTAAATATCTTGCTAAGAGGAGCAGTCTGAGTGAGAGGCTGGCTTTACTTCAATTTATAGACCAGTCCATGCTAGAACATTTTTCTTGTTTCTACAAATCATCCATACTTAGTGACAAGAAAGTAGAATTTGATGCTTCGTATTTTCTTTCTAGAAGAGAAGTTTTGAAGAATAATTAAAGAAAGAAGGTAAAATATTTTACTATAAATTTTCAGTGACTTTCACAGTTATGGGGCAGTCTCCTAAATGCTTTGGAAAGCATGAATTATAAATATATCGTGCTATTACCTGCAATAAGTTTTTAGTGTCTCCCTCTCGAAGTCCTTCTCGTGCAAGGTTCTTGAACTTCTCTGCAGCCCAGTTCAACACAGAAACCATTGGTGGATCAGGAAATTGTTCTGCTTTACAGAGGATTGAGTGAAACCTAGGCCTGCCTTCTTTCTGTCGTCTTTGGTCTTTCTTTCCCCCCCTCCAACTCCTAGATTGAGTTTGATCATTTAGCAGGAAAAAAATATCACCATGAGCAATGAAGTGTAACTCAATGCAGTCCTGAAAGCTGCTTAGCTCTCATATCAGACTCAACTTACTCTTAAGCAAAGATTAGCAAGGATAACTTATGTACAAGGTTGTAAATCTGCTTAGCGGTCTGTGACTGTTATGAGGAAATAATGCTTCCTAAACACAGCCTTTGAACATGTCGAGAATCACCTTTTTGAATTAATCATAAATAGGAGGCAGATGGTTTCAGCTGGGAAGGAAAATAATGTTCAGCATACTAAAACATTGAAGCCAAAAGGTAACCCGTATGTTACAGTCTATCTTAATACAGATATATACTGCAAAAGTTTACTGTAACTATGAGTAACAGCCCATGAAGCATTGTATGAATCTTCCTTTCTTTCAGCAGTGATTATTTCACTTTTTCCTAAAAAAATCCTCACCAAATAATGACAAAATATTCCCTCAAAACACACTTTTTGAAAGAACCATTTTTGTTTGCCCTCATTACTTTGATAATTTTGTAGCTCCTTAGATGAATATGAAATATGTACCAAAAAATACATCGAAGCAATCAGAGAAGAAACATGCATAGTGTTCTTTCCCCTCTCTTACACCTAAAAGCTTTGGATTTCCTGAAGAATTAAGGTTGAACCAAAAAGGGCATGCTTTGTTCCATGCATTTGTAAAAACTTTACTTGTTGACCGTAGGCAGACAAACTATCCAGCATGTACAGAAATGTTTTAAAAATAAAAGCATGGTGTTCTCAAAGACATACTAAAACATCAAATGGGATTGGGTTTTTTGCTATGTAATTATACAGTTAAACTCCTTTATAGTTTTAGCCCACTTAAATCTAAGTGAAAAGAACACTAATGTTAGGGGGCGGGAGGAAACACAAAGGAACCAGTGAGGATAAGAGTATGTGAGGGTTTGGGGTTTTTTTTTTAGTTATTTATAAATGTGTGATGGTTGTTTTATGCCTTTTTTCAAATTGGTCCAAGTTCCAGGATGTTTTTTGCTTTGACCAAATCCATCAGGATTTTTCTGTGGTTGTGTTCAGGAAATCCCTGTCATCAGTGAAGCTTGTTTGGGCACAATTAAGAATAGCTTTATGGCATGAAATCTGATAGCAAGCACTCTGGCTTTTTGTTTGGAATTGATGAAGGTCTGATAGGCCTGTGCAGACCTCAGTCATCCTGTTTACCTTTTAAAAAAAACTGACATAGTTTTAGTTTTTTTCCACTGCTCCAGAATTTCTCTGGTATTCTAAGAATAATTGAAAATCCATGTTGGTGGTTCAAGACCTCCTAAGCCAGCTTTTTATACAAAAATGCTGATACAGCTGCTGTTCAACATGTTTCCAAGCTACCAACAGGAAAGAAAGTACTTATCATAGCGGAGAATGAATTACAACATGAAAGACGTTAAATAAATTGTACCTATGTATCATGGCAGGGGTGGGTCGAGGACAATGATGGAAGGGTTTCAGGCATCTCTTAAGAATACCACTGAGATGACTACTCTGTAGAGTTATTTCATGTTCACTTATCAAATGCTAACACAGAGAAGGAAAGTTTAAGGAAACGATAGGACAATAAAGAAGGAAAAGCTGCCCATCAAAACATCACTTGAAAACCCAAATGGACCAGCACAAAACTAGAATAAAGAAGTGCATTTGGCAGAGGGACAAAGGAAGAGTGTGGAAGGGTATATTTCAGAGGAGCTGATTCTCACTGCCAAAGGCAGAACTGATGTGTTTATTGAGAATGTTTAGCTTTCCAGCATCTTTATTGGCATTTCTATAATTTCTGTCCAGCAAAGGACCAATGTCATTTCTGAGATTCCTCTTCAGCTTGCCATGCTCATATAGCCATTACTTCTTTACTCTGCATAATATTGATTTTTTTCTCCTTCTTTTTTTCTCCCTAATCATCTAATGTATATTAATTGCAAAACTGTAATCCATTTCCCTTTGTTCTGTGCTGTAGATTATTTTTTACAGCTATTTTTATTTCAGTAAGCTAGTGTGACAATTTAGGCAAGTGTTCCTTTTTTTCATGGTTTGGGTTTTTTTTTTTTTTTTTTTTTTTTGTCTCTGGTAAAATGTTCTTAAACAGGCCTCAGCTTCCCTCTTTTTCCGAAATAAACTGTTTCTCCCAGCTGAATTTGCTTCTAAGTGTTCTCTGGATTGCAAAATGAATCATTTTAAGCTACCAGGTATATTTGTTTTCATGTTACCCTGTTTGTGAATAAGAAGCATAATGAGGAAATGGTGTCATTCATAAAGAAAAAACAGCTAATTTTAAGTTCTGTGGTAAATTTTATGTTATCTTTCAAGATTAGGTACAATATAAAATTCCTGCAAGCTAAATGCAATTCTTACTGAGTTCAAAAAATGTCCTTGTTTAGAATTTATCTTTTATTATTTCAAGGCAACATAAAGCCTCCAGCATATGCTATTGAAATTGAAGTCCTTCATGCTAATTCATATTTCTCTTCACCACGGTATAAACAGATGCTTAAGGAGTCCCTCACCAGCATTTTCCACTGGGCATTTGTGGTCTGGAACAGGTATCATCTGGTTTATCTTGCACAGCCTTACTTCCAAAAAGGCTCCATCTTCCTCCTCCTGTCACAGCAGGACAGGCTGAGGGAAGACTTGGACATTTCTGTCCAGCAAACGCTTCTCCATGCCAAGGGCTGTGGCCGCAGCCTGCCTTTACTGCTCACTCAGTGAGTGAGCAATAATCTCTGATTTCTCTGGGCTGTGGTCAGCGTGTAAAACAACTTGAATTAAGTGATAGATACCTTTGGTATTTTTCAGTCCAGCCTTCCAGAAAGTGTATTAGGCTGATAAAGTGCTGGCCTTTACCAAAGGGAAAAAAAGAAAGACATGAGTGTAGAGCCTTTCTAAAACATTACAGAAATTTGGGATAATACAGGAAATATGGGATGTCTCCACATATCCCCAGGCCAGGGACGCTCCACAGAGAGAGATGGGATGGCAGGGCCACTGTCCTTGCTCCAAGGTGGCAGCCCCACAGTGCCCCAATAGGGGCTGGGATGAACAAGAGACTGGGCCAGGGCCAGGGCCATTATGGCTGCAACCTAGCACAGGTGGGGAGTGAGGGAAGGGCCTGAGTGCAAATGGTGCTGCTGAGCCCTGGGGAAAGAGGGTCCCAGTGAGGCTGCTCACAGCTCTGTCCCACACCGTGGCTGATCCATGCCAAGTTCAGTTGACATTGATCAAGCAGGACTAACATGACTGCTGATCATTCCCGAAGGGTTATAACTTCTCATGGCATCAGTAAAATACAAGCAAGGCTCCAGGTTACCCAGGCAGTGCTTCATGATAGAAATATCCTGCCCATGTTGAGTTTAAAAAGACTATAATCTGAATTTAGCATGCTTTTCACTTGGATTTTGCACTAGGCTTAAATGCAAATTCTATAAGAATATATTTTAATGTCATTTCTAAGATCATCAGTATAACCCTCCAGATCCCCAAAGTAGAGAAAGCTATTAGGTATGTTATTATTTTAAATTTTAATCTGTTCCAATGTTCTCAAAATGCTCAATCTGTAATGCCTTTTGTATTAATCATAATAAATTTTTTATTCTTTCAGGAGAGGGCAGGCTGACGTAATGTCTAAGTGAAAGAGGCAACTTGTCTCAGCTGCTTTATGATATTTGCTAGACTTAAAATGGATGTCAAAAAGTTCCAACAGATATGTTCTGCAGAAAATGAAGGCCAAAAAGTGGATAGAGATACAAAATAATAACCACATGCAGCTTGCTAGCTTGCTGTTTTCTAATTTACAGAAAATAGAGTTCATTTGTAATGCAGCCATACAAATTCAGTAGGTGCAGCAGTCCCTATTAGAAAAGTAGTAGGTTGGGGCAGAAGAAGCAGCAAGAGCAAAAAGAAGTTGGGTTTTTTTCTATGTTGCTCTGCAAAGAATGGTCAACCTTAACAGAACTAAGTCTGTAGTATCATCCCTGAAAAAAAAAAGCAAGCACATGTATATAGAGGTTGAAGCACTGGCCTGAGGGTTTTAAACATCTCCTGTCTCACTGCTGCTCATCTGATGGCAGGTATCAGCTTGTGTATGGCTCATTCCTAGTTTCCATACGCAACAAAGTGTATTTCAGCAGGGTTTCTCAGGTTTTCTCAATGTGCTTGCATTGCAATGAGTACAACTATTTTGGCTAAAATGGTTTTATGGTGACGTATCTTTTCAATGGTAGGTGTCCTGGAGGGCATTATCTATTACCCTCTGAAATACCCACGTCAAACTTCCCTGCTATAGCACAGATCTGCTGGTGTTCAAAGCTTGGCAAAGACTTTGGTGGACCCTTCAATATTTGCCTTAAAAGCTCTTTCATGCATCACCATTCTGTAAAATTACTGAGCGCTTCCCATTTAGAGCATGGTCCAGAACATGTGTCCCAGGTCCCCTTTTGGAGCCAGGCAGACTGGGACTGGAATGCACACCTAAATAATTAATGGCTGTTTATCCAGGCACTAACAATGCTCTGTGGCTTTGTTTAGGGTTTTTTTGAGGGTTTTTTTTTTTCATTCCAGCCTGCAAAGAGTGTTTCTTGGCTCACGTCTTGGCTAAGAGTAGAGCGTGGTCAGAATAAGGCATACAGAGAAAGGTATATATTAGAGCACCACATAGATTTAAACACAGTGATGCTCTTCCTCCTGACAGCTGTAAGCCACTACTGGCCACAAACCCTGGGCATGCTTGCTTCTACTTATTAGCTGTCATATGAAGTAGAAAATTAACAAGAGAGCTAAACATTTGGAGGGAGGTTGCTGAATGCACAACAGACAAACCCTACCAGAGCTCTCGGGTAGGAGGGTGCGGATTTAATGCGTTGAGGCAGGTTGTGAGAGCATTTTGTACATCTGGTTCAGTTCATGGACTGGCTCCATTTATGGAGGGGAGCCTTGGCTATTATTGTTTGGCCCCTCTGTCTTATTTTAGCTTCACATTACTCAATGTCTGATTATGTTGGACAATATTCACTGTTGATGTTGAGAACGTTTTGGACAGTGGTGAAAAAATGCCAAGATTTATGTCCATATCATTCTATCACTGCTTGGGAAACCTGTGCGAGTGAGCCAAGACAGGCACTGGATGCTTTGCAGGAGGGGTGCCAGCCTAGAGTAAATAAATAAATAAATGTACAGATTTGTTTGGCTCCTCTTTCCTCCCACCCTGACTACCCGTATTACAAGCAGATGAACTGGAAGTCCTCAAGCCCCTTGAGTGATCACCCCGAGTCTAAAATTTAGAAGAGGGAAACAGAAAGCCACTTGGATGCCATACTCAGATGAAGGTTAAATGTCAAATTTGCAGACAGTTTAATAAATGCACAGAAGATAGCTCCTGCTAGCAGAGTTTGAGTGTGATGTCCTGACAAGAACTGCTCTGGCAGGTGGTTGTGGCAGCAGGGTGGGAATTTTGCAGAACCTTGGAGTTTTGGCATCATGTGTTGAAGCTGAGAGCATTACTGGGCATGCTGTTCAGCAAAGCAGGATTTCTGTCCATGTTTTCTTTTCAAGTTTATTCAGCCTGTTTTACAGCTGTGATGACCTGTGTCACAGCACAGTCCAAAAGCTGGTGTAGCAATCTATATATAGGTATAACATCATTCGTGCCGAAATTGTGAGGTGCTGCTTTGAGAAGAACGGGTACTTGAATTTTGGGTTGTTATGTCAACCAAACAAAACCAGACAGAATATTTGGCACACAGGAAGTATTATATTTCATTCCACTCTGATAATTTCAGTGGATCCAAATCTCTGAAGCTGTCCCAAATTCATACAGTGTCTTCAGTGTTGCTATAATTTTTTTATCATAGGTTTGTCTGGAAGAAGTATCTCCATTAACCAAGCCGGAGGTGATTCAGGAATACTGATTATTCCACCAAGGTTAATATTACCTTATAATAAAACCTGTTCTTTATGGATTCACTTACTTAGGGCGATACTGTTCACATATACTAGATGATATTAAAATCTTTACAAATGTTTTTGCAAGTAACTAAAATTACTGTGACATTTATGGTATTCCCTTTCCTTAGATTAGGGAATAAAGCAGTTACTTAAATTACTTTCAAAGCAAAACTGTAAAGATTTCCTTTCAGGATTTATGAAAACATGAAGTGCCATTTTGGGTGGTGTGACTGTAATTTAGTATCTCCTGTGCCCAGTGCCATCTCACTGCAAAGGCTTCAAACTGAATGTGGAGAACACAGAGCCTTTTCATCATCTCGTGCCTCTATGCCTAGCTGAAGAGGGACAGGTGTGCCATTCAAATGACCATCACTATGAGGGACTAGTGCAAGGTTTTCTGGCACCTGTAGACAGTGTCTGCAGCAGTGTGGGCTCCAGATGCAGAGCATAAGGGAGAAGGGTTTGAGGCAATAGGTGGGCTCCCAAAGACAGACGAAGACGTCAGCTCGGGAACATGTGTAGCCAAGTGGGTAAGAGCAGCTGGGGAAAATGATTGAAGAGATTTGCAGAACTCATGGGGCTGAGGGATGATACCTGCAGTAGACAGTAGCAGGCTATTAGTGGGGGCTTGAGGCTTTTCCTTTCCTGTGAGAAAATCCCTCTCCCTCTGAACCCTCCTTTTGGGATATCAGTCTCTGAGCACACATTGCCTAGGGCTCTCAGACCTATTGTCACTATCAACCATCACTCCAGCTCATAAAAGACAGCCTATCCTCCCCATTCATTCATGGTGATGCTGCCTCACCTTCTCAGTTCTCCCAAGGAGGAAGAGGAAGAAAGATTTAGAAAAAGGAAACACAGAGAGACCTGGTAGAGTGGGAGCTGCATTTGTTGCCAGTATTGGGTGTGAAGGTGGTGGCTAATGAAATGCAAGGAGGTGTCTACCCTCCTCCACCAGCTTTGCATTGCCAAGGCATAGGGTGAGGCTACTATTATTAGAGTGGCCCATGTCCTTTTCAGGCATTGACAACACTTATCAGGCCCTGATAAAGTAGGCAGGGGCCATCCCTGGGCAATGCTTGCCTGCTTGTGTCTGGAGCTCTACCTTAATCCTGCTGGATCCCAGGAAAATGTTAAAAAGTTTTAAGTATTCAAGGTCAGGTAGGATGGGGATTTGTGCATCCTGATCTAGTGCAGGGTATCCCTGCCCATAGCCAGGATGTTGGAACTAGATGGTCTTTGAGGTTGCTTCTAACCCAAACCACCTTGTAATTCTAGGAAATAGTTTGTTTCATGGTAGAGCCATAGACTGCTTCTTTTCCATCTTTTTTTTTTTTCTGCTAGCCTCATGGAGATATGAGGAGTTTTTAAAAAAACGAAAGAAAGAAAACTCATCTCTGATACTTAACTCACTAGCTGAACAAAACTAGTGCAAAAGTACTGGAATAGGTATTGAGTAAAAATGGCCATTGTGGTAACTATTCTGAGCATAGCTGCTCTTTTGTGACAACTCCTTTGAATTATTTCCATGTGGAACAGAGCAGCTCTGACAGCAGCTCTTTTTTAGACGGAGGCAATTTCCCTCATATATGACTTGTCAGCTGCTAACTGTGGGAGTGTAAATATAGCTGAAATTTGGAAATAGTGCCGATCTGGCAGAGGTTTGGGCACTTATTTATGGCTGAATGGATGAGATTTACCAAGCTCAGTTTGATGGTAAAAGTTACAGGGCAGGTACATTACCCAAGTTTGTGTTTGTGGAGCACCTCAGCAGTTTTATATTTATTTCAATAATGCAGTTCTTGAAGGAGGTCTCTAAGTGCTGAATAATGTATGTAATTTATATAATAGCCATAACAACATTCAGAAGCACCTTGCTTTAATTTTACTCCAGTCTCATTGACCCTTTCTCCTCCCTTTTCTTTTATGGTTGTGTTCTCCCTCTGTCATCATTCCTACATCTCATTTGGAATTTTTCCTCTTCCCAATCCATCTTTCAGTTGAACTCCTACAGGACATGGGATCCTCCCTCCATACTTCTGGCATGGATGACCTCGTTTGTTTGGAGAGCCTCTGCTCTAATGTCTGCACTTTCGGCTCACAAATTTATTTCTTCTTGTTTGTTTTTTTTTCTCACATCATCCAGTCTTATGGTTCTGGTTTGTGTTCTTTCCCTGGTAAGTAATCTTTCTGAGCTATTCCCTTCTCTGACTGACTTAACTGTGGCATGCTCTTGGTGTGTCTACTTGCACTTTCTATGTACACAAAGGGCAGGGATCTACCACACACCACTTCCCAGGTAAGCTTTCCCATAATGCCAGCTGTTTCAAAAAAACTTAATGGAAATGCAACTACAAAAAGTCTTAAGAACTTTTAAAGGGATAAGGATATCTCTGTCTCTGCAAGCCTACTAAAGATTCAGCTACTCTAATTACATTTCTCAGCCTTTGGAGATCTTCCTCGTTGACTGGAAGACCTCTTCCTGAGAAATCACATTAAGATTTTTCTTCCTTTCTTTCAAGGTCTTATCTCTATTTTGGTCTGGAAGTTTATGAAATCTTCTCATCCACATCACCTCGAAGTAGTGCTAGAGACCACAATGCACTTTTTCTGTTCAAATTTCCATGTCTCAAGGGCTGGAGCCCTTTTTATTCCTAATTTTACCCAAATTTATCAGAATTATCTACTGAAAAAAACCCTTCTTTTTTACAGGAGACCTTTTATTAGGCAAATATTCACTGGATCACAGAATTGCAGAAGGTGCAGCAAATTCAAGGAATAATTAGTCAAAGAAAGTGAGAAATCAGCAGAGACAATTTGCTGATCTCTAGCAGAGAGCATTTCCTTTATTTGTGCTGTGTCTTTGCTGCACATAGCAGCAGGCTTATATTGAAACTTCAAGTTAGTAATTTAGCCTGAGTTGTCTGAAAGCTGGAATTTTGTATGTGTTCACATTTCTTGCAGATGTCTGTCACACAGCAAATGTTGCTGGCTGCCTGCCCTCAAAACACTAGGGGGAAAAAAAAAAAAGAAGAAAGATCCTTGAAAAAGTGAAATACTGATGACTTAGAGCCACTTCATATCTAATAGCTAGTGAGTGTTCTTCTTGCTTCAAGGGAATGGGAACAAAGAAACATGGGTTTTGGTTGATGGTGGAAGGCTTTGTGTTGTTTCTGAAGAAACACTTTGCAAATTCCCTGTGTGGTGGCTGAACTTTTAAAAAGCAGTCAAGCCACTATGTCATGACGACAGAAGAGATTGCGTTATTCTAAGTTTGACTCAAAACATATAGTGCATTGGAAAAAAAAATGCTCTAATATGCTCTGCTGGGTTTCAGTGTCTCTAGGGAGATATTTTATTTTATGACTTGATCAGCTTGTCTTTAAGCTACAGAATATGTGATTCACAATTTCACCATTCTATTAGTTCACACTTCTGTTGGGAAAGTGAATCAATTTCTGCATCTGATGTGTGTATAAACAGCTTCCTTTTCTTTATATTCTCATGAGAAATCATGAAATGTCCAAAGAGTAAAGGTACACAGAGGTATAGATGAATCCCAGTGCTGAAAGCTGAAAGTTAAGATGTATCTAAGCGTTAGAACTTTAATAAGAATTCAATAATGAGTGTTTTGCCAGCAGTGTGGCTATGTGCTCTCACACTTACCAGCTATTTGTACACTGTGTACTTTCGTCGCTGGGTGCAGTAACCAGGAAAAAACAGAAGACTTAGCAAATTAAATCTAAAGATTTCCACTCCTGCTGTAGAACAGATAGGTGTAATGTACCATTTAATTTTAAACCAAATTACGTATCAGGACATTCAGATACTTCTCTTTGGAGCCATCAGTGTATAGCCTCTAATATAACAAGAACCGAGATGCTTAAGTTCCAATTATGAATTTTGATGAAAAATCTTTAAATGGAAAAAAGAGATGCCAAAACTAAACAGCTCTGTGATGTAATTAATCATTCCTCTCCTCCTGCCTTCCTTGTTGTTCATTCAAGTGCACATGGAAAAAAAGGACTTGATCAGAAGTCCTTTGACATAGATGATAATCTGTCAGATGGCTTGGCTGGCATTTTGAACATCACTTGTATGTTTATAATAAACACTTCAGAGATTCCTTGTATGTTGATGGAGCACATGATATGAGAGAAACAACTTTGCCAACTGAATCTGGCCTTGGGGAAAAATTTTTGAGAAAAGATCTAAATGTTGTCTTTGGGATTTAAATGTTATCTTAAATGATCTAATAGGGATATAAGGAAGATTAAACCAGGTTTTTTTCTTGAAATGGGACAATGATGAGAGAGGGAATGGACACAAGTTGCAACATGGGAAATCCCAGCTGGATATTAAGGTGGGGGGGAGTGGAAGTCACAGCAAGGTGGTCGAACGTTGGAGCAGGTTTCAGAGAGATGCTGTGAACTCTCCATTCGTGGGGCTATTTGAACCTGATGGTCTTGAGCAACTGGATGTAAGCTGGGTCACGCTTAGAGTGTGGGTTTGCCAAGGGTGCCCTCCAGCCTGCATTGTTCTGTGGTTCTCTGCTTCTATAAATTCTGTTAATGTAGTTTGCTGCTTTCATCTAACTCTTAAATAAAGTTGAAATGTTCTGTGTGTTTTCAGAAGCTGCTGGGTTTGCTCTCATTTGTGTAAGCAAATGAGAAATGGAAAGGTTGTTAAAGAAAGGATTCAGTGAACTGCAAAACCATGTACTTTTCTCTGGAACTATGCATTTTATACATTTGGGTTATAATACCAGGTAGAAAATATGTGCTGAGAGCTCACTGCCTTTATGAGCTGAGATATCTATATCCATGAATAATATATATATTTGCAGTGTTTTCTTCTCTTTTTTTTTTTTTTCAAATGAATAAAGCAAATAAAAGCATTCTATAGTTGTTTGGAATATTAAAACATGCCTGCATCCACACTGAAAATAAGCTCAAGTCTAATAAATGTTATTGCTGTCACAGATAGATCGTCTTTTCTGTATAAATATTAGCATCTTGGCCTTTTAATCTGTGTCTTTGTGAAAATATGTCTTTTGTGCAGTGTGCTTTTGCAATACCTTAGCCGCAGAATATTTTGCCTGGCAATTTATTAAAGTCAGAACTTTTACTTTCTTTTGTCAAAAGCTGACAATTAAAACTGATTCTGTTTGAAATTTAACAATGTTTTTAAAAATTCCCAGTGAAATATCTCAGATTTGCTTTTGCAAATTTAGAAGCTATACATTCCTACTTGAAATATTTGTTTAAACTTCAAGCTAGATAACTTACAAAACCTTAAACATAATCATGAAATATTTTATGAACCAAAACTTTCTTTGAAGTTCAACAAAATGCTTAGCATTATGGTCAGTTAATTTGGCCCAGTTTAGTCTGTTCAATGAATTTTACATGTCAGAATGTCTTATAGCACAGGAGAATGACCTCTTATCCAACATACAGTATGTTTTATGGCACATTACAACAAAGGGTGGAATATGTATATAGAATATGTATATATGGAATATGAACAATAGGTTTTATACAAATGTGTTTTAACTCTGGTTCTCATCTAAGCCCCACACAGCTGCTCACTCACCCCTGGTAGAATGGGGAAGAGAATCAGAAGGGTAAAAGCCAGAAAATCCTGTATTGAAATAAAGACAGCTTAATAGGTAAAGCAAAAGCCACACGCACAAGGCGAAGCAAAACAGGGAATGTAATGGTAACTTGGGAAAACATATGCCATCACTCTGAACATCTTTCCCCTTCCTTCTTCTCTGCCTACCTTTATATGCTGAGCATGATGTCATACGATATGGAATATCCCTTTGGTCAGTTGGGGTCAGCTGTGTTGCCTTGTTGTCTTCTGCACCCTCAGCCAACTCATTGGTGGGGTGGTGTAAGAAGCAGAAGAGGCCTTGACTGTGCAAGCATTGCTCAGCAGTAATGCAAACATCCTTGTGTTACCAGCACTGTTCTGGTCACAAATCCAAACCATGGCACCACATGAGCTACTATGAAGAAAATTAACTCTATCCCTACCAAAACCGGCACAGGGGACTTGGATAGATATGTTCTATAGTAGAAACCTGGAAACAGGACAAACATGTCAGGCTAAGAAAAAAAATTCTTTAAATCTGTAAGCTCAACTGGATTGCAATCATGAAGAGACTCCAGTCTCTCCAGTCACCCACTAATACTGCTATTAGGTACAAAATAACCTGGGAAGAGAATGATGATCAGAAACCTTAAAGTGAGAAGGAAGGCTGTGTTTTTTCTCAGGCTAGTTGCATCTGAATAGATGTTTATGCCCTTCTCTGAAAAACAGAGTAAAACTACCACAGAACTGGAATGGTGTGGCATAAACGCTGTACATGGTTATTCCTGCTCACCACATCATCCTGTGTTGTTGAAAATTCTTTTTGATAACTAGCAATTTTTTTTTCTTTTTGATTTGGGACAGATCTCACACGGTTTCACCTTCCTGGGGAGAAGGAAAAGCTGATGTTTCTTGTGAGAAACATGTACAGTTAAAGCCAAATGGATTTCATCTGTATTATTTACTTAGCCAACAGGGCTGTTTATCTGTGCCATATACAGATCATTCGAAGATTGAAAAAGACAATGAAATAATTGTGACCAGATTGGTTAAGTTTCACTCTTACTTTTTTTCTGAATACTGGCTTTCTTGGCTCCTGAATAAAGCTTTTAAGGAATAAAGCTTTGGCTTCACAAAACAAAGGGGTTTGTATAGCTTAACTGTAAGCAGCCAAGACCGTAATTTTGGAGAGACTGGAAAAACTTTTCTTCCATGGAGCATTTCTGAAGCATTTTCATGATAAAAATGTTGATGTTTTGCACACACAGTTTTCTATTGGAAAAGGACTACTTAAAAATTTATTTCATTTTTATTGGCTACCTGCTTGTTGTGAAAAAATTGGTGACATTAATGATTTTGTTTAGAAATGTATAATATTCTAAGTATCTATGTGCTTTAATATCTAAATAACCATTGCACAGAAATACAACATTCTCAAGATGTTGCAGGTTATGACAGATGATGATTGGTACTTATTCATCTTTAGGACATAAGGAATTACCAAAAGCAGTGGATTTAGGTCCCCTTTGGAAGGATATGTTCCCCCCCCATCTTATTGAATAGCAAACTTCAGAAGAGATGTCATCACAGATGGTTTTGTTTACATATGAGCATACACTATGTCTGTTAAAATAATGCTTATATATATTCATGCCTTCCAAAGGGACTAGGATTGTCCAAAAGTCAGCAGGTAGAATCTTTACATGTGAAGTGCAGGCACAAAACCCTACCTGGAAGAAAAAGGTCTACTTTAACCCACAGGACAGAGAGCACAGGAGCACCCCAGCCAGCTGTAGAAGCATTATTCTGTGGCTAGGAAATTACTGCTGCCTGGAGTGTCGAGTAAGCAGAGAGCAATGCAGAGCTAAGCCTTGCAGTAATGTAGAAAGAGCAGCCAGATACAAAAATCAACATAAATATCTCACTTCTATCCATGCTTCCTTTGTCAGACTGTTCTCCTTTACCTTTTCTTTCCACTACTCTACAAGAACCGTTTGCTTTCGCGAGCAGGGGGAGAGGTTCAGCTATAATGAGTGCAGATTTCCCCCCTTTTTTCTCTATTTGCTAACTCTGTGGATCTGATAATCATCTCTGTTGTCTGGTCACTGCTTTTCTGTATAGCTAAATAGTTTCCACTACTTGTTCTCTGACTGCTTAGTACGATTACAGTGTGTCCTCAACACACACCTCCTCGTCATACTCATGCTTTAAAAGAACCCTTCCAAGACTATATGTGTATAATATATTTATATGGCTTCTGTTGCATGCCATGGGATTACTTCTGGTGTCTGGAAGGGGAAGATAGCTGTTGCTTCTTCATTCTGGGGCCCCAGTTTCACTGGGGCGAGTGGCTGCTATAGCATTAGGAGCACTCGGCACACCTTGACTTGTTGAAGATGAATGCTTTGTAATGAGAAATTACGCTGCCAGACAGCAAATTAGTGGTTGATGTAAGATGGAGAGTTGTAGATTGTAATTGTGCTAGCAAGATACGAGATGATGCTTAAAGTATAATTTTAACCATATTTAATTAAGTGGAACTGTAGATTAACCACCACTATCTTAACTAAACACATATAGAGGAATTGCAAAATATAAATGCTCATTACTGCTAAGTTCCCTCTGCTGTCAGTGACTGACATGGAGACAGAGTGATTGACTTGGAGCTGATGTGAAACTGCTTGATTTACAAACTGAATTTCAAATCTTTTCCAGTTGTTCTCCTTTAATGCAGTCAGGGAAAGTCAACTCATCTGTTCAGTGCTGCATGGTTCACTGGGTGGGGAGAAAATGACATATTTTATCCGGTCACTGAGGTATCACCGTCAATTCACTCTGTGTAGCAATTAAAGCAAAGTGAATCATTTACTTGACAAATTCAGCCTCTTGTTCTTCCTATGGAAGTATTATTATCTCTAGCTTATTTTTTGTTTGAATTGCTCGATGGCAGATTTCTTTCATCACCTCAGTTGCTGACAGAACTGTAATTAGGTATCCTCGTGCTTGGTGCTAGCCAAAGAAGGTGCAGGGAGGCAGTTCCTTCACCAGTTTATTTAATTACCTTTGTGTGCTGGCTCCAAAGGATTTTGGGAGCCCGGCTTCCCTTGCTTTGTCAAGCTGTGTAAATCCCATATCAATTATGCGTCCTATTCTGGAAGCAAATCATGGAGTGTACAAGCTTCGAATTTGCTTTGCATGACTATTTGTAGGAAGCAAATATAAAAGGAGCTTGTGTTCAGCCACAATAAATTCATTGTTAATTTGAAGTGAATATTTATAACTTTCTTTTCACTGTTTGCCTGACACTACTAGCAATTAATTTGTTATTCAACTAATTCTGCCCAGTCTGTGCCTGGTCAGGATTTTCTGTCCCTGCGTTTCCAATACATTTCCTACACACTGTTTTGTCCTTAATGACATTATAGCTTGTTTATTGGAAACAGGTTTTTAATTATTTTTCAACAGTATTGGAGACCTGATTTAATGAGCAATTGTTAGATATACTAGGGAGACATATTCACCTGATTAATGCGGTAGTTAACTGAGCAACGAAATTGCCTCATGAAGAAGCAGCTGTACACAGAGTTGAAGCAGTAAGAAAGTTTGAGGGAACGTGAAGAAAATACTTGAAGATCAGTTGAAACAGGGTACCCTGAAGGCTAAATATAAATAAATATACAGTGTTCCTTTGCTGGTTAGGTGGTTGGTTGGTCTGTTGGTTATGTGTTTGTGCACACGCACACATATCTGTTTATTAGAAGGCAGTTTACAGAGGCTTGACTTAAAGATTCTGCATTGGAGGGACATGATATTCAAGGACCGTAAAGAAAAACAAGGGGGATTGGATCCTTCAGGTGTGCGTTTGAGATGAAATTGTGCTGCAGCCAGGACTTTAATTGCATGCAGTGTTGGCGTCCAGCTTCATTGCTGATGTGTGCTTTTGGAAACAGATCCATCCTTTGGGAAACAGGTCTTTGCTCAGAGAGAGGAAGGGAAGAGAGGAGTTTGACACTCTTTAGTTGGCGGAGCTCACCACTGGAATATTTCTTGTGTTACTGACTTGCTCCTATCAGCAGCAATTAGATTCTCAGTTTTCAAGTTTGTGGTCAGCTTAAAGGATCTGACTGACATGTTCACCCAAGAGTTTTAGTACAAGATACTTCTGCTCATGCATTTGGATGGTGTCTTCCCTCTCTTTGCAAACAGGGAGATGTTGCAGTGCGGCTCCAGCAGAAACTAGTGACTAGATCACTGGGTTTCATTCCAGCAGAGGGTTGTGTCATCTGTGGAGAGCAGGGCTCAGATTGGTGGGGACACAGGGCACTAAGACCTCTACAGCTACCTGAAAGAGGTTGTAGTGAGGTGAGTGTCGGCCTCTTCTCCCTAGTGACTAGTGACTAGGACAAGAAAAAACGGTCTAAAGTTGTGCCAGTGGAGGTTCAGATTGGATATTAGGAAAAATTTCTTCAGTAAAAGAGTGGTGAAGTATTAAAATAGGATATTGAGGGAGGTGGTGAAGTCACTGTCCCTGGGTGTGTTCAAAAACCGGGTAGACGTGGCACTTTGCAATATCCTTTAGTGGTTATGTTGGTGTAGGGCTGACAGTTGGACTTGATCTAGAAGGTCTTTTCCAACCTTGATGATTCTGTGATTCTATGAGTGGCACAGCAGCAGACACAGCTAGGAGAATTGAAGTGTGAGTGCTAGAGGAAACACAATTTAGCTGGTAGCTCTGTCATGTAGTTCCCAGCTTTGCTCATACGATGGGTATCTCCTCACAAAACTGAAAGTATAGACTGTTTCAAAGTCATGGCATGGTGTAAACCATCCCACTCATAAACTTTTTGGACTACTTGTAGTTCAACACAACCTGTCTGTTTTCAAGTCAGGGCTGGTGGCTTTGTGTTCCTGCTTACTCCGACATTGGTAAGGGCAGGAGCTTTTCTTTCCAAAACAAAGGGTGAGCTGACTTTTTTTTATGGGAAGTCACATTCTTGTTCACCTGCATTTAAACAGTTGACGGCTGTAAGATTACAAAGAGCTTGGCCTGGGAAAACAAACTGGCTTTCTGTGTGATGCGGTCTCTTTGGGACCAAAAAGTAAAGAGAAAACTGATACTTTACCAAAATCTAAGTGAAAGACCAATAAGATGCTTTGCCAAACTAAGTGAAACTGGGATGAGATTTTAAGAGGTTTGGAATAAAATAGAGAAAAATGAGAATGCAATTAACACCTATTTGGAAGAGTAAAATGCTCTTATGACTGACAAGCACCCTGAATCACCTTCACTGGTCCAGCTCTTCTCTGTTGTGACAAGTAACTTGGACAATTCTTTGTAAAGCACTTTTAATTCCTTGCCTGGCTAACATGATGGACATAGAAATTACTTTAATTATGCTTTGAATGCTTATTTCAAAGCCATGAGGGATGCTGGTCTGATGGTTGGAGAATCAGTCTAGTATTCAGCAGATCTGATCTGGATTCATTTCAAATTCCTGTCATAGCTTTGCTTTAGCAGGTAACTTTTTTTTATTTTCTTTTTTTCTGTGCCTCATTTTATTGTCTGTGAAAGGGAAATAATGACCCTTACATTCTACCCATGCTGTTCTGCCTTACTAATTTAGCCCATAGGATTTCTGGGGCTGTATGTGTGCCTTAGGTGAGCGGTGCTCCAGCCCTCCTGGGCCATATCAACACTCTGTTTCAGAAGCTTTTGTCTTGCCTTGCTGGGAGGGAAGGTTTCCAGTGGTGTTTGGATTTGGGGTCTGCTTGCCTTTTGTTATCTTTCAAATAGCACATTCCTTAAACCTATTTTGCTGAGGACCTGAAGGCGCTGGGGCCAGCTTGGTGGCTGTGCAGAACAGCTCTGAGCAGTTCGGATTGCCTTGTGGAAGCCTAAAACAGGTCCCAGCTCAACAGACCGACTGAGCACATGCTTAATCTCTGCCTATTCAACAACTGCTTTAAACATAAACATGTTCCAAAGTGTTTTGCTATAGATGGGTGAGCTTCAAAATGTGCTGCTGCGCTTTGCTTGATAAGGATCGGTATTTCTCTCATCGTAGGACAGGCGCATTAGTGCTGCCTGCATTTTTAGGTAAGAGAACTTGACACTTTGCTATACATGTTGCAGCCAAGGTAGACAAACCCAGACAATATTTTTTTGAAATAACTTGCCAACATGTAAACACAGATTATTTAGTGTGATAATTTGCACATGTATTATAGATTAATGCTATTGAGCTAAACTATGTGATGGCACCCACTGATGCTAATCTTTTTCAAAACCAAAAAACCTCATCTGCTTTAAACATCTTTTTTTACCCTGAAAAACCTGCTGCTTGAAGCAAACTGCTATCATGGATATACTGAATTGTTGAGTCCAAGCTGTTGCTTTTTTTCTCCTTACATGCAATTTAAAAAACACGTCAAGATAAAAGAGTTGAAGTAGTGTAAGTTATGTGTTCCAGGTGCAAAGAGTTCTCCTGTTTTTTAAGAAAACCCTCAAATCATTTAAGGAATCGCTGATTTAAAAAAAATAGCAAATAATATATTACGCTATCACCTTTGAAAACCGTGGGAGTTTAATGTAATTTAACAGACGGCCATTTATATGCAATTGCGACTTGCCATAAACCTAATGCTGCGCAGCTGATAAATAGCGACAGAGGAAGTGGGCGATCCAAAGCACACGCAGTCAGAGCACCCAGGCCTGCCCGTACCAGCTCCTGTATAAATCACTCCTGAAAAACTATCAAGCCTGGGCTTGTAAAATGCCTGAGACAGAACAGTGTGTGAAGCGAATGAAGCAGCCGAAGTTTGTAAAAGCAACCAACATGCACATATTTATACATACACATGTCTAGACATATATGCATACGTACATATTGTCCAGACACTTCTTGAACTCGGGCAGGTTTGGTGTTGTGACCACTTCCCTGGGGCTCCTGTTCCAGTGTCCAACCACCCTCTCAGTATAAATTTCTTCCTAACATCCAACCTAAACCTCCCTTGTCTCAGCTTCATGCTGTTCCCTCATGGTCACTATATCGAGATTGGCACCTGCCCCTTTGCTCCCCCTCATCTGGAAACCATAAACCCTGATGAGGTTTCCCTTCAGTCTCCTTTTATCCAGGCTGAACAAACCAAGGGACTTCAGCCTCTCCTTGTAAGACTTCCCCTCCAGAACCTTCACCATCCTTGGTGTCCCCCTCTGAACATCTGAGGATTCTAAAGATTATGATGTACCCTATTTTATGCATCTTTAACTAAAATGTAGGGTTAGAAAACTTCAGCTGGAACATCACTATCTGAAATTCATCTTCTGTGTTTCCAACAATTTATATGATGTGTATTCAGATCTGATAACAGAAGTGTGAATGCCAGAAGTGCTGCACTGAAAAGCTGCCTGCCTTCAGGATGAGCTGTCTTCCCTCACCCCTGTCCCCAGACTTACCAGTCGTGTTTGCAAAGCTCAGCCCTTCACTTAGCACGGTGTCAAAAGGAGAATTTGACATGATTTCTTTGTTTCTGGGGCCCTTTCTCTAAGTTGCTTGACACAGATATGGTCCTCTTCAGTCTCCGAAAGGGATTCAAATCCCTCCCTACCATCTTCATCCCTTGTATTTTTTTCCAGGTGAACAGCACAACTCTCAACAAAGCGGATGTTTTGGGATTTTTTTTTCCTTTCCAAGACCCAAGTATGAATGTTTCTGGTAGGAGGCATGTAACAGGAACGCGTTTGCCAAATGCTGCTGCCTTGTTCCTTGGATATGGGAAAGCAATTTTGTTGAAATGGGAAAACCAAATGAATAGAGTCCGCCAGTCCCGCACGCCTCCTGTCTGCGAGCATCCCCACCCTGGGGACGTGGGCTGTGTTACCGACTCAGGGGACTGGGCTTAGAGGAGCCCTTTGTTGAAATATTGGCAGCACATCACTGGACTCGCTGTCGTTGCAGATGGAGCGCTTTGCCGAACAGATGGATTCTCGGCTTTCTGAAAGAGCGGGAAGGTACTTGATGTACCATGGTGGGAAAGGAGGGGGGTATTCCAGGCATATGGAAAGGCAGGAAAGAAGGCACGTTCTGCGCTTTTTGGTGCACTTGGAGCCTAGCAACCTCTCTCCTGTAAACTTGCTGGGAAAGCGTAAGCATGGCACGCTGTGAGAGGGCAAAGGGACTGTAACAGGCATGGAGAAAAGGATTTGCACCAAATCAACAAAAATTAAGGCAGAGTCTAGAAAGAGCCTGCTGTCCTGAGCATGGAACTGTTACGTGCTGGAGATGAGGAATCACTCCTGCCCGGATGCACTCTGTTAAGGCACAGGGCTAGTGCCAAAACACCATAACAGAGGATTGGTTAGTATTTTAAGGTCTGTTGTGTTGTAAGAGAGGTTAAGCATAAAGGTTACCTGCCACCGTGAAGCTAAGGGTTCCTGTTTTCCAGCAGAGTGCACATTGGTTTCAAAAGGTAGTTGTGCAGTTTGTATAATGGCATCATTCAAATACCGCATCACGTCTTTTCTTGTGCTCTTCTTCCTCCCCTCCTAACCTCTCTGTTTTGTGCTCATGTCTCACTTCCATTGTAATTGTTAGGGCAGGATCAGTTCTGTGCAGCACCCAGGAGCCTGCAATCCCGACTCGAAATGATGTTATCTGATCCAATATTTACTGCTAAAATCTTCATGCAATTGCCAAGTGGAGTGTGATAAGGAAGCAGCATGAACTGAAAGGAGTGATCATATTTTATTGTTGTGTGTTAACTCTCTGCAAGTTCTCAGTAGCTTCACGCAGACACACAGAGTTAGCAGAAATATTGTACTTTACTGTGGTATAATTTTGGATATGATGACATTGGACTTTAATCTTTATTTTTACCTCTTAGCTTAATTAGATGATTTCAACACCTCTTGAATGCAGATGTTAAAGCTGTTCAGTGATAATAAGGATGCCAGAGGCCTGGGAAATCCAGAATTTTTTAAGGGAAAAAAATGAGTATGATAAAGATCAAAAACGTCAAGGTTCTTTCGAAGTGTAATACTCTGCTAAAAACAGCTATGCAAAAAAATTACCACTTTTTAAAGTAACCGCTCTGGCTTTTGTTCATATTCAGAGTTGTGTCTGCAGCAGCAGAAATGTCTCAAGTCTTTTTCCTGAAAAAAAAAAAGCAAACTGGATTACATGCCCACTTGTGCATCTACTGTGCTTCATTTTGCAAGACCAAATTCTCAGGGAGGCTCTGAGATAAAATAAACAAGGAAGCCCATCACTGAATTTTAGTATGAACATTTTTCAGATCGCTGTGCCTGGATCACTGCCAAGTTTCAGCCCTATAATAAATTAATACCAACCCACACAAAAGAGAAGGAGAAAAACCCCAAGCCAAGAACGTCTGGAAGAGAAAAACACTGGGCAATTTTTATGGGGAAACAAGTGGCCAAGAATAATTTATTGGAAAAGTAATTATCTGAAGAGAGAGTGGACTCTTCTCTCTAATTGAAAACAATAACATTTTGCAGACTTACTAAACACGATATTGGAGGAGCATCAGCACTTTTCTTCACCAACCTGGTTAAATTGAACACAAAGTTAAGATGTTGCTTTTCTCCACTTTTATTTTTCCTTACACCCAACTGAGCCCACTTCCCTCTCTTCTGTGGCAAAATCTAATCTGGCTGCCATAGGACCTGTGAAATTCATGGAGGTGATGAGCCAGGGTGTGCTTTCTGCATTGTATGTCTGGCTTTATTGAATCTCTAGTCACCCTCAGATAATAAATATTTCATATGTTGGACAGGTGAAAGGTTTCATTCAGCTGCAGATCTGCTTCCAAGGCAACCGATTCCTGTCATTTGAACAGTTTAAACATGTTGAAAACAAAGCTTGCTCTCTGGTTTCCTCCTCTATGATTTTACGTGTAAAGCATTATCTGTCTCCCTCCTGTCCCTCCTACAAGCAGATATGGAAAAGCCGATGGCATTAACAAGTAATTCTAAACAATTTATAACCTAAATGTATTCTCTCTTCCAGTCAAGATGGAATGAAAAATGCCATTTCATTTTACAAGCATAGAATAAATACCTAGAGATATGAAATTGCCAGGGTTAGCATCTATAAATACTCTGTACCCAAAAATGCATACAGCCACAGTACTACATTATGCTTTACACTATGCATCTCCATTCCTACGACTGTTTCTTCATTACCATTGCCCAGTAATTCTGTTTCAAAGTTGGGGATTTTGTTGTGGGTTGCTTGGTGGGATGGGGGGGGGTGGGGAGGGGTTGTGGGGGGCAAGGGGCCAGTACCCCAGGCCTTTCTCAGAAAAGTTACCGTGAAGACTGTTAGAAAAATGTCTTCAACTGATTTCTGACAGTGTCAGTGGTTGTGGCAGATCTTCTGGAAACTGTCTTCTGTCTCCTTTACATCTTGCAGCTGAACAAGTTCTTTAAAAGTATTATTTTGCTGCTTCTTGTTCTGCACATTTCCAAGTGTAACGGACAGCTTCCCTCTGTTGTCCTCTCAAGCTCATCCCATGTCTGGACTTTCTGACTTGTGGTGTGCTCTGTGCCCAACTCTAGACCAAGGGCTGTGTCCACTGCTGATGACTTCAACAAGCCCTTCTCTTTCCTGCCTGCTGCATCAGTGGTGGAGAAAGGGGAAATCTGTTGGAGCAGAGGTGAAATTTCGGTAGTCATGCTCCATGTGAAGGCATTTTCTACCATCTCAGACTGGGCTAGAGATATTTTTACTCACATCTGACCTACTGCGTGGCTGCTCCCATAATGCAGTTATGGCCAGATGGTGGCATTTCTCCAGAAGGCACAGACCTGTTTTAGGAAATAAGATGAAGAATACATCTTGGGGTAAGGTAGATGGGTTTTAGGTTTTCTGGTGGTTTATTTCATCTCTCTGGCCTCTCTTTCTACTTGCTGTTTTACACTGGTGTTCTATGCGGGGAATAGCAGCATTTTCTGGATCAGAAAGACTGACATGACAGGCACAACTGCTGTTTGGGGTTTAGAGGGGGAGATGGGATGTGGGTACAGTTTGTGACAGGCGTTTTTGTGCCTGGTAGCTCTGTGGCTGAGCTCCCCTGTTAGAAACAGTTAAACTATATCCAACCCTGTAACCCTCTCCCTTGTGTTTCCAGGCATATAGATTTTAGCCAGCAGGTCTCTGGTTAACCCCTCCTCACTGTTGTTTATTTCCTGCCACTCCGTGGACACACCACTGAGCGTTAAGTATGTGAACTCAAAGACGCTCCCTCTCTCCCGTACAGTCTTAATAGCAAAGAGTCGCAAGCCGGGCTTCTCCAGGCAGAATTATTTCTACCTAAGAAATATAGGCTTCGGGAGTATGCCCTTTCTCTCACCCTTTTCAGATTGCATTAAAAGCATCCACTTCAAGAAACTACAACTGTGTTTATTGGAGTGTTGAATTTGGAAGTAGTGTCGGGATCCCTGCCACGGCACGCTTGAACCGTGAAACCCAGGTCAGTTCCATTTTTTGGTTTTCATGTACTGGCACAGCGTTGCAGTGGCTTGAGCTTCCAGGTCTCTATGGGAGCAGTACTTCTTTTAACATGCAGAAAACATCATATTTGATTTTATAACCTTCCCTCTTGTTTTTTGGATTTGGTTTTTTTTTTTTCCTTCTTTGTACTACTAAAGCAAAATGTCAGGGTGACATGTCAGTAAACACAATGTGTTCAAAAAGGATCATGCTGACAGGCTCGAAAACTAAGTGCTGTCTTTTAAACAGGCAGGAACAGCTCAGCTTTTCCTTCCTGCCCACCAGGCTGTCCCTGGACCTGAGGGGACAGCTGTGCTTAATCTGCCTTTCCCTCTGTCACTGTGACTGCCAGCTATTGCGCTATGTAACGTGCTCTCAGGCTATGGGATGATAACAAGTTTCGATCATTGTTCATTGAAGTTGACTTTGTGACTCGAAGGCTACTGACTCAATAGTCCGTTATTTTAGTCAGTAAATTGACCTCTTCTCTGTCTTCCAGTCTTCTGTGGTATTAGGGATTTTGTGGGATTGTTGTATTGCTAGAGAGAAAGATGCTGGGGCAGATTTTAAACTGTCTGCAACCGATGGGTTGTATTACTGTGGTTGCCTGGGGTACTTTCTAAGGAGACTGTTCTTCTTAGTCTATTTTATATCTCAGACTCCAAGTTTTACCCAAACTGAGTTTGCCTTTCTGAAATTTCTTCTTCATAGTCTTTCACTGCGAGGTGGATTTACACAGGAACAATTGCAGATAGCAAGTTTTGGTACCTACGATAAGTTTTTTTTTCTCCAAATGTATGTTGGGTGACTCTTTTCAAAGGCACAGGACTGTTTGCCTGCTTATTGGGAAAGTATCTGGAGGTAGCAATGATTTGTGCTAGGAAATTTGTTGGTGCTTTACTGTGGTGGGGATCAGGCTTCCTTTTAATTTCTGTCCCCTGATCCCCAGTGGTTGTATGCTTTAATGTTGCTGGAAGTGCTTTTGGAGTAAGGGTTCCTCCCAGTGATATGCTGCTGTCATTTTTTTTGTTTTGAGTTTTTAATGCTCCATACAATGGGTGAAAAATAATCTGGAATATACTCAAACATGTGCTTTCCATCAACAAAAATTTCCAATTAGATATTGTCCCCTTTGGTCACCAAATAAGAGCCTGGAGTGCAAATTCAGTATCCAGCCCCAAGTCTTCTCCTGGTCTTCTGTGGAACATTGAGTTACTCTGCTTTTAAGCACATTTCCCTTAGTTTTGACTTTTCTCTCTTTGCACATTTGTTCCTTGTCTAATTATTTTAAGTCAGGTCTGCAACAGCTGAACAGAATACAATAAAGGTAGCGCTCGGTGATTTTCCTGCTGCAGGAAAGTTTGCATGAAAAGATAAGTATCTTTTTTAGGTATTATATTTATCAAAGACAATGGGGAGATAAGTTTTGAGTGACTGAAAATTTTGTAACTGCACCATTAATGTTTAATTACTATTGGCAGCCAAGATGCGTCTTTCTGGATTAACTAGACACTGTGCTTCGGGGATATGCATAGGTGGCAGAAAGTGATAAAGCTGGTGAAACCGCACCTCTGGGAACATGTAATGGGATCTTTCCTGTGATATGCAAATTATGCTGCCAAGTTGCTGTATAAACAATTCATGGGAGAAGTGGTGAAAGGTAGTTAAATAGCTGGATCACATATCAAAGATAAAATCCATCACTGGGAATGGAAAAATGGGTTAAAAGAGTGGGTTTGGATTTTAAAAATAAATAAATAATGATTTAATAAAAAAATCTTTGCCCAAAGCATGTAGTTGCACTAAAGAGTAAATAGCAAATGATTTATCACAATTGTTGCAATTCAGTGTAAAGGAGCATTTAGGAAGACAGTGTGCATAGAGTTTGTGAAAAACAAGACTTTTTCTTGTACGAGTAATCTAGCCAGTAATGCTGCTTCTTTTTTTTCTTTCTTTTTTTTTCTAAACTGAGAGAAAAGATTACTGCATATATGTTAATTTGGTTACTTTACAGGCAGAAGACACACACTGCTTACTCTTCAGTGATAAAACCAATCCTGCCATTTCTATTCTAGGCATGAGCAGTGATCTCAGGCAGCCCAGCAGCGTCATATATAGCCAGAGATCAATGAGTGTGAGCAAACCTGATTGACACCAGCAGAAGCTGAGCTCATGGCTTTGTCTGGGTTTCCACTTTCCATATTTCATACTGCATGAGGAAAGGCTTCTGACTAATCGCACTCCTCCAATAAATCAAAGATTGCTCTTTCACAAATGGCATCAGAGTCCTCATTGACATTGCATCCACCTGCATTGTTTTTCCACAGAGGTCAATCCCTGTAGCGCTTCTTTTCCTTTGCCTCTTTCCTCTATCTGATGTTCATTTAGGATCATCTGATGTGGCTCAGCCAAAGCCAACTGAGAACTCTCTGATTAACTTCAGTGGGAGCTGGATCATGTGCTAGAGTCCTAAGGGGCTAGCAGCAGAAAATTTAGGAAGACAACAGGGAATACTAAAGCATCATGAGTCAAGGGAAATATTTTTGGCCTGTGGCTTTCTTTTGTTTTGCTATGTAATAGGAATGATGCTGTAGATAGAGTTGTACAGTCATAATAAACATCCTGCATTCAACAAATGCATCCGATTCTGTTCTATGTTTAATCACCCACAAAAGCTGTGTCAGATGCTCTTCCACCAGGAACAATATCTCCTAATTAACTGTAATTAAGGTATATTATAACAACAGGATGTGAAACTAGATGGATCTGTCTCTTGACATTTCAAATTTGGCTATTTTTTTTTTCTGCCAAGTCTCTTAATATGCTTCAATTATTGCTAGCAGAGGCCAGGCCAGTCTCAGCAATGGATCTGCATATGTGAATCTTAGTACCACTGAGACGAGACAGAGCATGAAGCTTTCTACCATTAAAACCCCTTAGAAACATGCATGGACCACAGTTAAGCTGAGTTTACTGGCCCAGATGGTGATTTCTAGGAAGCTAAGGGTCAAAGTTTGATTGCCTTATCCTGGAAAGTACCAAAGATGACAGAAAAATCAGGTACCTTGTCTGCAGGTTCTTAAAAGGGTCTGTAGCTATTTATAACATGTATGGCATCTCTTTTCATTTGCTGAGAAACCATACAAAGCTTTTTATTCATGCGCTGTTTGAGCAAGGAAATTTTTAACTTGAGTGCCCAATGAAGGGGTTTGATTACCATCTGCAAAATTATTGCTTCTCCTCTGAGCTGTGGCAGGCATCAAGGCTTCACCAGCTGATAAGCATTTGGAGAGCTAATCAGTAAAGCTTAGGTATAGTCTTTGTGTAGATAGCTTGACAATTAAGACTTTTTAAACTATTCCTGATTGAAAGGAAACTGCCAACTTAAAGGAGAGAATTTCCTAGTTCAGGCATTTAATTAAACTGAAGATGCTGTTCCCTTGCCCCTAGCCACATTTGTCCTGCACATTAGCAACACTGAATTTCTACCAATGCCAGAATCTTGTTTGTGCCCTGAAACATGGACCAACACAACAGTGTGCTACAGTTCCATCTGGTGACTCCTCCCGAAATTGGGGACACTTCAGACTGTGCCAGTGATGCATTTGCAGCGTCACCAACCTTCGGATTGGAGTTCAGGGTTGGGACTTGAGGAGGAGTTCATCGCTTCTGAGATGAACATGGATGAAACTGTGTTTCTGCAGCATTTAGTATAGTATATAGATATTTTCCTGCATATATTTTTCGGCATCTAAGCTATTAGATGTCATAAAATATATGCAATCGTTAGGTCTTGTGTAAAACACAGGGGGAGGTGAGGGGGAAGATGAAAAGCATTATGTCCTGTGCTATTTTGCTGGGCAGCTCTGTTATGATCAGGACTTAAATTAAGTGATCTACTGTATGTGTGATTGCATAATATAATCATATTCCCAGGATTGGGGGGGTTTTTTTGTGTCATTTATTTTTAGCTACCTCAGTTCCCTGTAACTTCTTAAAGAAAATATTTCATAGAGTTATTTGAATTGTGTTCCCAAGCACAATTCTGTTCCCAAGCAAGTCAGTTATCTGGTTGAGGAGTGACATGATTACAAACTTTTAGTTTTCTTTTACGATACCAGTAAACAATTTTTTTTAAAGTCTCATATTTTGTTTGCATCTTATGTGCCCATATCGCTTGATCACATGCAGGAAATATTTTTGTGCACTGCTGCTATGCATGACTAAGAAAGGAGCTGTAGATAGAACAAGATGAGATACAGGCTGTAATTTACACCTGACAGAGTGTGAATTTCATTGCGAGTCCTTTTAAAGGAAACTTGCTATTTTCTCCACATTCAGATAGACAGTGATTCCATAAGAAATTATGATCAGTGTCTCTTTTTGTTTGTTCTGCTCTGCTTTGGATTTGATTTTTGTTAGGAAAAAAACATATTCCTCGACCTAATGTGATCCTGTGTTATCTGCAGGCCCAGGTCATGGTCCTGTGATGCTGGACATACCCCATAAGCAGAGAACAGCCTGACTAGGCAAGATGAATAAACTGTGGGATAAAGAAAGTATTATCAAACTATTTCATGGGTGGGGGATCAAAGCACAGACTTTAAATTACCTGTCTATTACAGAGCTATTTGAGGAACAGGAATCTCCTGGATCCCTGTCCAGCTGTTTTTCCATTTCTAGAGAATTGAAGACCCCTTATTTGTTTTGGCTGAACCATGGTTTTGAATAGTTTGGAAGACATTTGGAGATAGAAGGGGTCTATTAGTCTTTCTAACAGAAAGAAATATTAGGAAGCAATTAAAAGAATAATAAATGGGACCCATTCAAACCGCTACACTTGCTGTTGCTTTGAGCTTCAGGCAAGAAGGTACGTGGAGGTCATTTACCCTGACTACTTATATATCATGGGCCAATAGTGTCACACAGGCACTCCTAAATTAAACCATATATTTTAGACAGAAATACGCCGGTCTTGCAAACTGTTTTCTATTCAGACTGTAAATTCAAAGGATGGGGCATTGTTCTCTACGTGTGTCTGCTTTGCATCTCCAGCAGTACCACTGGATAAACAAGGACGGTTCATACTCCTGTCGGTTTAATCCCTTGCATCATCACAATTATTTTGATTGATACCTTGGCACTTGCAAGGACAACGAACCATTAACAACATGAACAGAGGTGGTGGGAAAGAGGCACAGACACTGACCCTGGCAACCCGTTCTCTCTCCCATGTGCCAGAAAAGCTCTGTGCTGCTGTAGGGAGGGTGGCAAGCCATGGCCTTCAAAGCTACATGGAGGAAGCTGATGGAAACTGCTGCACCCCAATGCACTTTACACAGGCTACATCCTCTGCACATTCAAGGGGTGAAGCCAACATTTAGTCCTAGGAGAGCATGGTAGATAAGTTTTCTGGATGACAGTATAAACAAACAAGTCAAAAGCCATTGGTTACCATACTCGTAGCTACAGGCCAAATGCTTTATTCATAATGTTGCAGTGGAAGTATTAACATTGCATTTGTTTAAAAAATAACTAGCAGGCCATTTGTGACCCTTACAATACACAGGTGAAGCAGTGTTCTGCTGGTTTACACTGGTTACGGTCTGCTTTATGTTTCCCAGAGGGCCAATTTGCAAGGGTTTTTACAGCAGTAACAACAGCTATTTATGAAAATAAGTCACTAATTTACTGAAGTTTCACACGGTGACTTCATGGCTCCTGCTTCACAGTTAAAGATTCTGCAAATCTTTCGGTCCTGTTGTTTACTTTGTGTTGTTTCTGATTGTATCTTCAAGCGTGGAAATACTGTATTACAGTAAAGTAAATACATTATTCTTGTTATTGCCCTTGTTATTAGAAAATATTTATATAGCGCAGTAAATTTACATTGTACTTTACCAACATAGATAAAGGCAAATTCTCTGCCCTGAAGAGCTTATAATTCAAATACGGCAAGACAAACAAACTTAGAATCCTTCAGAAAAGAGTGGGTGAAAGGATTATTAACTATCTGAAAGGGGTGGAGGGCCTGCATGACTATAGAAAGGGACACCATCATCATCAGTGTTCCTAATTTTACATCACAGTAGCATCTTGAAAGGGACAAAATCCTGGATGCATGAGGTGCTCTGCAGCAGCTTGGCAGGAGGGCGGCTGCTCCTCTGGATCTCAGAGCATCACTGGCTGCAGACATCCCTGCCCGAGGGGCTCCTGGCTAAAGGCAGCATCAGCCCAAGGAGCAGTGGGTCTCTAGTAGGTTTTAGCCCTGCCTGAGGGAAAATCCACATGATTTCCTGCCCTGGAGAGATATCATTGAAACTGGAGAAAGCGAATGCACATACAAGAAAGCGTTTCAGAGAAAGGAAAGCGGAAAGGTTGTTGGCTGAGTAAAGATACAGCAGGACCACCTGTGGGGAGGGAGGGCTTTTAACATCATTATATTCACCACGATCTGCAGCTCAAGCCTTATCTGCCCTGACCGCCTAACAGCTTCAAGGGAGAAGCCTCAAAATAATTTTTGTTGCCTGATTATAGCTGATACACAGTAACTGCTGTTCACCTGATCTGTTCTGGTGTTAAATATGGGATTGCTTCTCCCTCAAGTGGAGGAGAAAGAAGTTGTCCAAGTGTCCCATGAAGAAGAGCCCACCCACAGAGTATGTGACATTCCTAAGTCTGCAGCTCTACAGTAACTTGTTTGTGATCCCAAACTGCTCAGAAAACAGACACAATTACTGGCTCCACCTAGCAACAAACTGCTGAAAGCTAATGGGTGTGAGGTAGCACAAAGAGCCTGGAAGCTCTGCTTTGTCCTGTGAAAGATGGGAAATCTTCTTTGTTCCCCTCATTTACGCACCAGAAACCATGGGAGCTGCAAGGATTGGGGAGTTCAGTGTCTGGGAAAGAAATGGGGCTGAGGAGAAAGGATTTGTTTGGGCATGTGAAGAAAAGGGCCAGTACAAGTTCTCCCTTCAGAGAACAGGCAGATGCAGGGCATCACAGTTGTAGGAAATGTGTTTGAGTGGGCAGCTCCCGTTGTCAAACACTAATAGTCATATGTTGGCATATTCACTGGTGATGGGCAGAAGAAAAAAAAAAAAAAACAGAAAGCAAGCCATCTCTCTCTCTAAATACCCATATGTATCTATATTTGGGGACATTCTCATTAGTTGCTGCAAACTGAGTCATGATTTCTGTTCTCCTGAGGTTTTCTGTGCTGGAGTTATCAGGCAGGAAAAGGACAGGAGTGGGAGCTGAGTCCTTAGGGACTGAGTATCTTTTTGGGATTCATACGGCGTGCAGGTAGCTGAGCAGTGGCTGGGCTCCTAAAGCACAATTTACTCAACCCAGCTCATCTCAACCCATGGGTGTCTGTTGAAGCAGATGTCCACATCCAAAATTGCAGCGTGGACTTTTAGCCAGACAAGGGACGTGTGTACCTCCATGGTGTATTTCGTTGGCTAGTGAGGTAGGGCTTCGAAACAGGCTGTCATAAGTATCTGGTTCTCCCTGTTGGCAATGAGGGCAGCAGGAAAACTCAAGCATAGATGTCTGCATGGGCTGAAGTTAGGTGGGATGAATCCTTCCCTCCCCTAATGAAACAGCAGTCTATCAGGCAATACTGTCTTGGCTGTGAAGAGATATTTGGATGAAGAATGGCCTGTGGAAGACTAAGGCAAGAAATGTGTCTCGGTGTAAGGGGAAGTGTGGAGTCGATGGATGGAAACAAAAAAATAACAGTTACAATGGAAAACAAGAAAGAGTATTGTGAAGTAAATGAAGAACAGCAGATATACTAAGAGGAATGGAAGGAATACAAGATAAATGAGACCAGAAAGCACACTACCTATTCAGAGCTTGTAGCTGAAGAAAAGATCCGGAGTGTGATGTGCTAAGAGGGGATGGCAGCTTTTGGAGCGAGGACAGATGGAAGTTGATGGAAGAGATAGTGAGTTTTTCGCTTAAGCAGAATTTATCACAGGAAACCTTGAAATAAAACAAATAAAACAAGCCTAAACCTCTTTTCCAGGGTTTCGCTTAGCAGCCATCACTGAGAGAATATTTGATGGTCTTGCATAAAATTTTGATCAATATGACTTTAGATCAGTGCAGTAATTGGTGAAAAAGTGCTTTGCAGATCACCCAGGCACATAACCAAGGACACTTAGATGTCACCTCTTGTCACAATTTTGTCCAATGATAAAAGTGTATTTTAAAAATATGAAAATAGTTTGATTGACAAGGATTTTTTTTTCCCCATGAATCTCTGCCTGAAAAGACAGGCTGCTTTAACTCAGGAGTTCAATTATACAGGCTTCGAAAGAGAAGAAAAATGATAATGAATGCATTTTAGAAACTTCTAAAAAGTTGCTTAAAATAGGTTTTCCATACATAATGTTGCTATGTGAAACTCAACTGTCTCCTGGTCTTCTGGGCCTAGGAGAGAGCAGTCTGCATTCATTTGGAAATTCAGCACCGTGGCTCCCCTGCCTCTGATGAACTGTCTGATACCATCTCTGGGGCTCTGCCACAGACAGGGCTTACCCGTCAAGCTGTTCAATTTTTTAGGAGGTGGCATGGGAGTGATTTCACTTCAGATTAACCAGGAAGCTGAAATGCTGTTTCTGTAAGTGTGTCCTGGGTTGCTTTGGTCTTTCCTCTCCACCCCCGCCCCCACTTTTTCATCTGCTTTTCTTAAAAAAAAAACAGACAACCCTTTTTATTGCAGTACTGATTGAAATAGCTCTAGTAAACATGTGGTAAGTACGTTGCATGGTAGAGTCAGAGAAGGTTTGTGATAAGCGTGGTGCATTTATATAGGTGTTTTGACCTGGACAGACTGGATTGATGGGCAGAGGTCAACTTTATGGGGTTCAACAAGGCCAAGTGCTGGGTCCTGCACTTCGGTTGCAATAACCCCAGGCAATGCTACAGGCTTGGGGCAGAGTGGCTGGAGAGCTTCCTGGAGGAAAAGGACCTGGTGGTGTTAGTGGACAGCCAGCCGAACATGTGCTGGCCTTGTGCCCAGGTGGCTAAGAAGGCCAACAGTATCCTGGCTTGTATCAGGAATAGTGTGACTAGCTGGAGTAGGGAAGTGATTGTTCAATTATATTCAGCTCTGGTGAGGATGCACTTCAAGTACTGTTTCCAGTTTTGGGACCTTCACTACAAAAAGGACAGTGAAATGCTGGAGCATGTCCAGAGAAGGGCAATGAAGCTGGTGAAGGGTCTGGAGCACAAGTCCTGTGAGGAGTGGCTGATGGAACTGGAACTGTTTACTCTTGAGTTGAGAAAAGGAGGCTGAGGGGAAGCCTTATTGCTCTCTACAACTACCTGCAAAGAGGGTGTAGAGACGTGGGTGTCTGTCTCTTCTCTCAGGTGACAAGTGATAGGACGAGAGGAAATAGTTTCAAATTGTACCAGGGGAGACTTAGGTTAGATATCAGGAAGAATTTCTTTACTGAAAAGTAGTCAAGCATTGGAACAGGCTGCCCAGGGAGGTGATGGAGTCACCATCCCTGGAGGTATTTAAAAGGTGTATAGATGAAGTGCTTAAGGACATGGTCTAGAGATGGACTAGGCAGGGTTAGGCTGTGGTTCAACTTGATCTTAAAGGTCTTTTCCAACCTAAATGATTCTATGATTCTGTGTGTTCCCTCAAGCCCAGTTAGATAAGAAATAACATATACAGCCCACATATGACTGTCTCAGGTACTGTATGGCATCAAGGAGGCATTCCATCACCTCTCACGAGAACATTTAAGTATTTAACTCTGTTTGCTCAAGACCTGCTCTGGGTGCTTTCTCTGTTGTCTGAAATATAGTAATGTGTGGTGTCAAGTTTCTAAAGGGTGGCCTTTAGGAAGAAATGGTGTAATGCAAGTCCTAGTATTAAAATACTGCTGAAAGCAATTAGAAGATTTAAGAATCTTTTTGTTGTTTTTGTTAAATGTGAATTCCTAAAATGCAAAAATTTAAAGGAAGTGTTGGCCTAATTCATTCAGTAAGGCGCTGCTCTCCTAAATAGGAAGCAAGTGATTCACATTTGCCAGTTGTCTCGACCGAGTGAAAAGCAGAGATGCAATCATCAATTCACAACAGCGTTTTGTGTTCAAGGAATAATCAGACCTGTTTTTACTGAGGCTGTTCTGCATTGCTAGCCTGCAAAGTTGCCTTTTTTCCCCCCTCATCCAGATGATTTTGGAACTGCACATGCTTTTTCAATCACTAAGCTGGACCTCTGTAATGCTTTGCTTAATGTGCCTCCAGATTCTGTTATTTATAGACTTCAGCATATTCAGAATGCAGCTGCTAAAATACACAGAAAAGAGAAAGCACATTTGTAACCTGTTAAGGCTTTGCTCTGAGATGCCAGTAAAATTCAGGATTTAGCTTGAAATATTGATGGGTGACCTTTCAAGGAGCATTGCCAGAGAACACCTGTTTATCTTGAAGACCTTTGTTTTATTTTCTTTTTTTTTTTTTTTCACTCTTAAAATCTTCCAGTGTTCTGTTTTCTGAGGGAAATCTGGCCTTTGTGTTATCTTCAAGAAGTGCCAGGGCAGAGGATTTAAGTAATGCAGCATCTCAAATGAGCAGTTTTCTTCCAGAAAATGCGTTTTGTGCAAATTTGCTTTGTTAAATTTAGAAGGAAACTGTTAATATATTGTGATTTTTTTCCCTAAGTAGTCCTAGTCCTATCAGGATGGCCATGATTTACTTCGTTAACTGTTTTTCAGTGAAAACTGGTGAAACGGTTCCTTTGTAGCGACGTAAACTCCTACGTATCCAACGTACATAGTGAAATCTCTTAATGCTGCAGCATATGTTTTATAAGTTTATAAGATGACTATTTTTTAATGGCATAATTTAGAATGAGCCAATATGTCATAATTCATTCATGAGACAAAAACATGAGATGAATTATGTAAGTGAACACATAACCAGAGTTTTGAGTTAGGCTCTAAGGGTCAGACTCTGCTTATCTCCACTGGCTTATGGCTAATGAAGCTGTTTTCTTAAGGGAAGCGCCAATTCCTACAGAATCAAGCTTTGCTTTGAAAGACCTCCTGTAAGAAGATGTGACAGACAAAACAGGGTGACCAACTCTCTGGAGAGCCTGGAAAGCAGCTGGTTTCTCTTCAGTAGAGCTGTGCAGAGAAGAGTATATTAAATACCTAAGTTAGGGTCTCATCTCAGAATATAAGACACTTTTTCAAAAATGCTCTGGCACTTCATGTATTTTTTAAATTGAATTAGTAAAGGGGTGTTTGGTTGGTTTGGGTTTTTTTTATTTTTTGCAAGAAATGTGTTTTCCTTCAGTTCCTTTTGAATTTCAGAATTTAGGTGGGTTTTTCTAAGTGTTGACATATCACTAAGCACGTAAAAGTATGACATAATCTTCTTCTTGAAACAATATTATTAATAAAAGACATGTTCAGAGTCACATTGGACATGTTATTTTTATTTTATTAATGTGCTACAGGTAGGCTGGCTGTGGCCCAAAAGTGTACTTTTAATTGTTGCTACTCCCTGCTTTCTTCTTCATCCTAAAATAGTCAGGAAAAAATGGATAGTTACTGACAATAAATCCTTGTCTGCCTTTTCTTCCTTCTTTACTGGGAGTCCTGCCTGCAGCTGGAGAAATAAAAACAGTGGGAAGAACCAGTCCAAAACACTTGATATATTTTAGAAGACAGCTGGAGCTAGCCTGGTAAATGACCTGTACTTTGGCAGGTCAGGTGGAATGTGACCAACCTAATGACCGCTGTCCTATGAATCACAGTGAACGGTAACAAACATTTTGCACATGCTGTTCTTGTAAGAACTGGAGAACTCTCCTAGATGTAACAGTACATGAGATACCACACTGCTCCTGCCTATCCGTGTTGTCTTGAGAACCAACACAAATAACATGTAATGTCTTTGCAACTTGTAGTCCTAGGTTTCAAAAGGTTGACGGCATCGGTCTTTTCCTTGAAGGACTTAGTGCTCACTAAAATTAGACAAAGAGGTGAAATGACTGAACATTACCCAGGAGGTCGGTGTCAGTGCTGGGCAGAGAACCTTTTCCTTGCATCCCGGGGCTGGCTGTTGACCCGGGCACTTGACAGAGCCTACATTATGGTGGTGCATCTCATCAGCTTCACTCTGTGTCGTAATTCATTGTCTGTGGTGTTATGGATATCTAAAGGGTAGGATTTTAACTCTGCAATCTGCTGTGTTATTGAATTAGTTTTATGTTGTGTTAATTTCTTTGTCTCATGGCATTCATTGCCTGTGATAATTGATGCACAATATATAACCGACTTCTGTATTCATTTGGGTAACTGCATTTAATTGCCTGGTATAAAATATGCGTACTAAGTACAATCTGCTATGACTGCTATGACTGAGAAATGCTCATTGGTATGAACTTGAGGGTGCTTTATCTTCCTGACAACCTGTCTGAGGAAAGTTTAAATGTCTCCCACAATCCACCATCCGAGGACTGATAATTGCATTGTGCCTGCAAAAAGAGAGACCACAAAAAGTGGCCTGTGGAATTGCTTCATGCTGTTCAGCATTAAAATTTTGTTAATCAGAAGCTTTCGAGTTCGTACTAACATCTCTGCTACCCCCTCACCCCTGCCTCAACCTTAAGAACCAGCAACACTCAGAAGACTTTATACATTTTCTCTTGTAAATCAGGATTATGGCTTTATTTTCACCTGAAGTTACTCCCCTGGAGTAAAGCTACTCCCATGCACAAGTGTTTATAAATACAGATTTCTTTTACATATATCTTAAGATCATTAATGCCCAGAGGAATAGTAATGAGCTATAAATCAGGAATGCTTTCTAAAGGTGCAGCATCGGTGAAATGGTGTTGATTAATGTCTGCTCAGGATACACACGATCCCCACATAAGCTTACACTTTCCTGCCTGTTTAACCACTATCACAGTGATCCCTTTCATCATTAAGAAAGCAAGACTCTTTACTAGTAGATGTATTTCTCATCATACACAGCGCTTGGTATTTTATATGACCCAGTGAGTGGGTTTATTTGTTTTCCTGGCTTGTTTTGTTTCCAGTGTCCTGAAGGGTATAATAGTGCAGCGTCTGAGCTGTACAAAGAAACGCTGAAATTCATCCAAAGCTGATTTTACTTTGAGTATTAATGACCCCCCATCCGAATTTTCAAAAGCTTTTAAACAAAAGCCAGTGTTTGAGTCTAAATCAGGTGTGAAATGCCTATGAGATTATTTTAGCCATATTATGTTGCTCTGTGTTACTGTAACTGGTGAGTTGTCAGTACAAGGGATGTTCGCAATTAGTATTTTTCTTTTTAAGAGAGTTAGTTTCTACAGGCTGTGTCCTTCAGGATGTAGCATTAGTTCTGCCTACAGCTTGCTGCAAATTATTCCGTGCTCATAGGTGCATTTATACTTGTTATTCAGCTCTCTTCCACTGACAAAATAGCCTGCAGCAGTTCTTGGTTAGATAGGACTAGTTCCCTTCAAGCTCCTCACGTGCTCTTTTGTGGCTTTTTTCCCCTGGTTCAGCCTGCACTGCATCCAAGTCCTGCTGATGGAACAGTAGGCTTGATGGTCAGAGAGAAAGCAAAGCTGCCCAGAGCCAGTGTGGGTTATGAGTATGTTTTGAGGAAAGACTTTCATGGCACATTGGGCAGAACTGGTGGCATAGAACAACAGGACTTTCACCAATTAACCCACTGATTCCTCTTCATTTCATATTCATGGTGTTATGTCCTTCCTCCTCTGCACGGACTTTAACAAACACTTGTGGCTAATTTGTGAAAGTACACCAAAATTTTAAATATGTGGACAACCCTGTAGAAGGCAAACACCAGAAAAGTCACTTACTCATTCCCAGGAGGCTGAGGTGCATTTGTCGAGCCCAGTGTTTGATTCTCCGTGGACCAGTTTGCACTTCTGGCAGAGCTGGTACAAATGCAATGTGGGTCTGGGAGGAAGAGACTGTAGAGTTTTCCAGGAGACCTCATTATGTCACCCAGCACACACTTCACAAGGCAGTAAAACAGGGGGAGAGAGGGTGGTAGAGGGAGTCCAACACCCATTTCCTACCCCTTATCCCAGTAATCCATACCTCTTTGAAATGCCTTCATCCCAAAACCATGGGGTAGCACCTCCTTCCTCCCCAGTAATCAGGGTGATGCATTATGGGGACAAGCAACTAGCACACAGCAAGGTTTGAAGAGGCATTTCATGGCTCTTGGTCTTCAGATGTGCCTTCCTACATCAAAGCAACAAGGCTGCCGGTCATGGGAAGAAGTGAACCACTCTCCGGATTATTCAGCATATGTTTGTAAATCAGGATTGATTTGGGAATGATTCATAAAGATAGAGGGGGGCTGTACTGTGTGAGAAATAACTTATTGACAAGGTATAATTCAGCTGGCTCTAACCTTGAAATAGATGTTTGTGGTCAGAAGTTTATAGCCTGAGTGGAAAGAGCTAAGTATGCGTTTAAGGAGCTGAACAGGAGACATCCAGTTTTTAAAAACTTGACATAAATCTTGGGTGGCTTGCCTTATGTTAGTCACATTCCCTGCAGAGGACTTTTGTTCAGTGTTGGTTTGGTGTTTATAGATGTCATTTAAAAGCTAATTTTATCATGATTTTTTTTTTTATGTTATGTATAATGAATAGTGGAGATCAAATAAGAAATGGAATTGCAAATTGAAATATTAAGAGTTGATAAATATTGACTTTTAAATAGAACCACTTTAGACTTGAACAAAATGCTTTTTAACCTAGTATACTGGTTACATGAAAATTACAACATGCTAAAAAATGTTCAGCTTTGTCTGATCCTGACTCTTTCTTCACTTTTACAGCTGTTGATACAGTCATATCCCTATGAAGTGATCTGTGCATGGAACTATAATATAAAACTTTCTGGCTTGTTTTTTTATGCATATCACATGAAAAAAAAAATATGTGTGGGAGGTACTGAGCTAAAATATAGTGTAATCTTGTTAATTGTGTCTTTTCTAAAGATGAGTTCTTAGGGCTTTCATGGTGGTAACTTCTTTATTAAGGTCTTTCAAATACTTTTTTAAGACAGCACAAATCTGTTAGGGCTGAGATGCACCTGCATGGCATTAATGACCTGCCTGAACACTTGTAAGCAATTAGTCAGTTGTTGGCCAGTAGTACCAAAGAACCTGTAGGCTACTGACCAGCCAAAAAATGCACACACACACCACCCCCCACCTTTGCCCATAGTCACATGGACAAAGGCTAACATGGGCATGTATCTGTGATCATCACCCCAGCATTTGCTCTCTCTGTAGTGAGTGCTGAGAGTTCAGTCTTCCATCACAATTCTTACCCATTCTCTCATTTAGTCTCCTTTCTGATCAGCAATGCACTAACATGGTGAGCTTCACACACAACAATAACAGCAGCAAGGAGCTACCCTTATGTAAAATTCATGGTCTGACAGATACCTGATGAAAGCAGTGTGGTTTAGCTAGAAGGAAATACTCCACCTTTGCTTTGAGCTAACTACCTAACCTTTGTGAGACAAAAATACAGCGTTAGTTAAGACGCAGGCATCTTCCTCAGCTTGTTAGGTTTTCTTACTTTGTCTACGTCTCTGCAGGATCCATTCTATAAGTCATTGCTGAGTATTTTTTTTTCCCTTTTCCTCTCAGGAGACCATTTCCTTGAAACTTGCAACATCAGTTAATTGTTAAGAGTTTAAAAAAAAAATCATATTCATCCCTTAATATGTTCTTTCAGCTGATGCCTTTATGGCGAGGAGGCTGTGTAGCTACTGATAAGACCTAATTTGTGAAGGGCCTTTCAGCTGTCTGACAGGTTCATGCATGGCACTGTTTGTTGGGCAGGCAAGGATGAGTGTTCCTGAAACACTTCTACCGTGGCCCCTAAATGAGTGCAAGGAGGCTAGGGCTGATGATCCAGCGGGAGTGGGCAGGAGCTTCCATTGGATTCCCAAAGCAGTGTGTTGTTTGGCAACTGTGTTGTGACTGCAGCACTGATATTGTCTTTTCTCTTTCAGAGCCTAATGAGCTGTGTATGGGCCCTGCATTTGGTGACATCCCATTTCAAGATGCTGATAATACAGTAGTTAATTATTCCTAGCTGAAGAAGTCTAACAGGAGCAAAAGGAACTGGGGAAAAGCAATGGCTGCAGGTAAATATCTCAGGTCTGCAAAGGCTGCAAGAAAACAGATGGAAAGGTTCAACCTGATAGCAGTTTCGACCAGGGATGGGGAAAGCACAAATGTGTAGTCATACCTTGTATTTGGAGGTTCAGTGTCAGGAAGGTCCCATCCCTTCACCATCTGACCCACTTTTCCTTTCCCTACCCAAGAAAATCCATACCTGGGCTCAGCTTATTTTGTCCATAGTCATGATAATTCTCTTTTGTTTTTAGAATGAAACTTAATATTTTGCAATAGTGAATTGATTCGTTCTGACCTGTTTTTACTTAGGGGCTGATGTATTCTGAAATCTTTTACCAAAAAAAAAAAAAAAATTGGACCACATGGAAAACAGATCCTTCTTTGGAAGGCGTTTGGTTCTTGCAACTTTCTGATAAGTTACATGGGATTTTTTATAATTAAATTAAAGGATTTATATTTTTTATTATTAAATCAGAGGATTCGTTCAGGTTGGGAGGGACCTCAGTTGATGTCCAGTCCAACCTCTTACCAAAAGCAGGACCAGTCATAGGATCAGACCAGCTGCTTGGGGCTTTATCAAGTTGAGTCTTTAAAGCTGCCAATGATGGCGACTGCACAGCCTGTGCCACTGCATGAATGTCCTCATGGTGAAAAGGTTTTCCAGTTAATCAGCCTGAAGCACTCTTTTTTCATTTTATGCCTGTGGAATGTTTCCAATGGCTTTATGTTTTACTATACAATACAAGCACTACTGTCAGTGGTCTAAAAGATGAATCATAATTAAGAAACAAAAGAAAATCAAAATAAGCAGTGGTTGTGATGTCTCATTTTCACTGAAGGCTTTTGGTAAATATCCTGGAGCACTGACTTTTCTACTTACAGTAGGTTTCTTTTCTTGCAGCAGCTGATGGTTTGGGAAGTATAGCTATAGATACCACACAACTTAACATGTCAGTCACTGATCCAACAGCTTGGGCCACAGCTATGAATAACTTGGGGATGGTTCCAGTAGGACTAGCTGGACAGCAGCTTGTGACTGGTAAGATTTTTCTTTGTTGAAGAGATCTCTTGTACCATCCATGAATTCTTCGTGTCCTTTAAAAATATATGAAATTATTTGTGAGGATATTGTATTTTTATATTCTGAAAACTTCAGCTGTGATTAATATTGCATACCATGTATTAGTCTCTTCTTGTAGTAGGTATATCATCCATATTATATTTTAACCTTGTGGAAAATCTAAAACTCTTTGGGGAAATTAAACACCTAAGCCATCAATCCTTATGCTGGGTCAAGACCAGGAGGCAGGTCACAGAAGAGAAACATTTATTTCTGTTTCTCTGTTCAAGCAGGATGTCTTGAGGTTCTGTCAAGGAATACCCTGGGCTGGGAACTCATGACCAGAGCAAGATTTTGAAGTTATGTTAATTGGGCAGAAAAACATGAAGCCTGTTCAATTCATATGCTGAATTGGTATTAGTGAAGTGAAGCTTCTGTATCAGGTGTGTGCTTATTTACTTTCTGCCTGACTCCACAAATTGAATTTCAAGAGGTTGTTCTTGTTTGATTTTGTCATTCCACTTCCCAAACATAGTTTAGGAAAGCCTTGCAGGGGACCACTTATTCTAACAAAAATAAAAATAGTATTTTGAAACCAGCAATGTTTCTTAGACAAGCCAGGACATACCAGACTTCATTGACAACAGTAGAGGCCAAATTAATTTGGATTAATAAAACTTTGTTGCTCCAGTGAGATGGAGAAAATTTCTTTTTATATGGGTGGGTGCCCGATAGACACAAACCATGTGCCAGACATATGACAGATCCCCTCTGGAAGCTACACTGCCACTTCAGCTTAAGAAGAGCTGTGCGACATCTGGATCAGAGCAGCATCCTGTCACGTCTCCACCCGTCCATGTAGTCATAGATGCAGTGAGCCAGGTCATGATGAAAATCAATCTGGCTGCCTCACCAGGGATGTATGATGCTTAGTTTTGGCCAAATATGTCCCCTTCTGACACTGGGAAACAAGTGGAGCTGTGCCAGTTCACAGCTGATGGTCTGGCTCTGAATTACCTGTCTTACAGGCAGGTAAACTAAGCTGCAAGAAAGCTGATTTATAATGAATCCGCCTCAAGCTGAGTGTTTAGCTGGTGGAGGCTGTGAACTGACTCTTGGTCTCTGGCTTTAACCCCATGCTCCCGATTAAAAGAAACAAGCACAGCCATCCACCCCTCAGGAGGCAGTTCTCTTCAACGTTTTTTATCAATTATCTGGATGCAGGAGTTGAGTCAACACTAAGTTTGCAGGTGATACCGAATTAGGAGGAGCCGTTGATTCCCTTGAGGGTAGAGAGGCCTAATATAGAGACCTGGATCAAGTTCTCTATATTAGGTCATTCTGGCAATGACCAGCCGTATGATGTGTAACCAGGGCAAATACCGGGTTCTGCACATGGGATGGTATAATCCCAAATGTACGGGTGGACCTGGGGGACAAAAGGCTGCGGTGCAGCTCTGCAAAAAGGGATTTGGGTTTTCTGGGTGATGATAATTGGGGAGTGTGATGATAGGACAAGAGGGAATGGCTTTAAACTAAAAGAGAGTAGATTCAGATAAGATGTTAGGAAGAAATTCTTTACTTTGAGAGTGGGGAGGCATTGGAACAGGTTGCCTGGAGAGGTTGTGAAAGCCCCATCCCTGGAAGTATTCAAGGCCAGGTTGGATGGGGGCTTTGGGCAACCTGGTCTAGTGAAGGGTGTCCCTGTCCATGGCAGGGGGTTGGAACTAGATGATCTTTGAGGTTCCTTCCAACCCAAAGCATTCTATCTATGATTCTGTAAGATCAAGATGAGTCAACAATGTGCCTTTGTGGCCAAAAGGGCCAACCTGGAGTGCATTTAACACAGTGCACTTAACTGATCAAAAGAAGTGATTTTACTCAGCTTTACTGCAGCCTCACCTTGAGTGTTGTTTGTGGTAAGAAGGATATAAAAATATTAGCGTGTCCAAGGGGAGACAACAAAGATGGTGAGAGGACTAGACGGCAAGAGCAAAGAGATGCAAGTGAGGATACAAGGTTTGTTCAACTTAGGGAAGAGGAAGCTGAGGGGAGATCTCACTGCTGTTTACAACTTCCTCCTGAAGCTGAGTAGGAAGAGTGCTGCTGATGTCTTCTCTCTGGTGTCTGATGATAGGATGTGAGGGAATCGCTTAAAGATGCATCAGAGGATATTAAGATTAGTTATGAGGAAAAAGTTCTTCACTGTGAAGGTGGTCAAGCACTGGAACGAGCTCCTCAGGGAAGTGGTTGTGGCCCAAAGCCTGCTGGTGTTCAAGAAGCATTTTGGTGTATGGTTTAACTTTCAGGTTGTCCTGTGTGGAGTCAGAAGTTAGATTCAATGATCATTGTGAGTCCCTTCCAACTCAGAACATTTTATGATTCTATTTAGTGGCAGGGAAACAGTTTTTTCCATTTTCTGACAGGGGCTGTGCCTGCAGCTGCTTCGTTCAACTTAAATGAAATTACCTCTGAACCTGAATATAGCCACATGGCAAAATCAGCTTGTGCTGCTTTCATTTGTAAGCTTCTTAGTTGCATATCCCAGGAAAGTTTGACCACCTTTTTGTCTTCCTCTCTGCCTCTCCAGTTTTGGTGTACATTGAGTCCTCAGGTGTGCTATGCAGTCCCTACATGGCAGTCTCATCTCGTGCGATGCTTTTCCCCACAAGGGAGGATCTCCAGGACTTTATTTATTGCCAGCTCCCAACTCTAATTTCCATAATTATGAGTATCACATATTGTAGGAGTGTTGTACAGGTCAGCTGGTATTTGTTCGGCATTTTCAATGTATGAAAGGTGCTATATGTAATAAATATTAATTACTGAAGTGCTGCGTGATTCCTCTATTGGTGCAGAATAAGTTCTTTTCTTTCCTTTTTGCTTTCCTTTGTTTGAGAATCTCTTGTATTTTCAAATAGCTGCTTTGATACTTCATTATAATTCATAAGTTTTTGACACATTTTTTTTCATGGCAAATCCATAATGACAAACCCACAATTTGCCACGAAAAAGACGTACAGACTTAATAGCTATAATATATTTACTCTATTTCCATTCAGTGAGACTTTACATCACCATGTAGTGGTGGGTTGACCCTGGCTGGAAGCCCTGTGCCCACCAAAGCCACTCTATCACTCCCCTCTGCAGCTGGACAGGGGAGAGAAAATGAAAGGCTTAGGAGTCAAGATAAGGACCGGGAGAGATCACTCACCAATTACTGTCACAGGCAAAACAGACTCAACAGGGAACAAAACTCATCTAATTCATTACCCAATCAAATCAGAATAACATCATGAGAAATAAAAACAAATCTTAAAAACACCTTCCCCCACACCTCCCTTCTTTCCAGGCTCACCTTCAGTCCCGCTTTTTCTGCCTCCTCCCCCTGAGCGGAACAGGGCGACAGGGAATGGGGGTTGCAGTCGGTTCATCACATGTTGTCTTTGTCACTCCTTCTGCCTCAGGAGGAGGACTTCTCACGCTCTTGCCCTGCTCCAACATGGGATCCCTCTCATGGAAGACAGTCGTCCATTAAATTCTCCTTTGTGAGTCCTTCCCACTGGCTTCAGTTCTTCATGAACTGCCCCAGTGTGGTTTCCATAAGGTGCAGACCTTGAGGACCAGCCTGCTCCAGTATGGCTCCCTCATGGAGTCACAAGTTTCCCCAGCAAACCTGCTCTGGTGTGGGCCCTTCTCACCCCAGTCTGCAGGACCTGCCAGGAGCCTGCTCCAGCATGGTCTTCCCATGGGGTCACAATGTTCTTTATGTCTCCCCACCTGCTGCAGTGTGGGGTCTTCTTCTTTACTGGCCTGTGTGTCTGCAGAGTTTCTCACATCTTCTCACTCCTTTTTCTGGTGGGAAAAAACTGCCCTTCATGTTTGTTTTTCCTACTAAACTGTTTTATCCCAGAGGTGCTCCCACTGTCACTGATGGGCTCAGCCTTGGTCAGCAGCAGGTCCATCTTGGAGCCGGCTGGCAGTGGCTCTACCGGACATGGGGGAAGCTTCTAGCAATTTATCACAGAAGCCACCCCTGCAGCCTCCCCCTGCTACCAAAACCTTGCCTTACAAACCCAAAACACGTGTTCAACAAATATCTAACTAGTCCTTAAATCTTTCTGTCTTTTTCATTTTTTTTTTTGCTCTCCTAGTAATGAACTCATCCTTGTCAGCAGTCGCATACTACTTTTGCTACTGTCATCTGTGACCTTTCTCAGAGATGACAATGACATGTCCATGTCCCAGCGCTAACTTTTTATCTGTCTAAAATTAGTTTTATTCTTGTTGTCCTGCCTGGATGACAGCTAGGAAAACAATAGGTAACTTAGATTAATCTTTAAGAGTGTGAACTTTCTTAGATATCTTTACATAACCCACCATACTTTGAAATTTGTTGCATTGTACTCATCTATATCCTGACACATCTTTTTGTTCTCTGATCCTGCAATTTCCAATGGGCTTTTCTATTCATAGACTTTCTTTCCCGAGACAAACTGGTTCCTAATTCCTAAATTTCATAATTTAACCCTCTATTAGACCAGGTTGCCCAAAGCCCCATCCAAACTGGTCTTGAACACTGCCAGGGAGGGGGCAGCCAGCCACAGCTTCTCTTAGCATATACCACGGCCTCACCACCCTCAGTGAATAATTTCTCCCTTCTATCTAATATAAATCTACCCTCTTTCAGCTTAAAGCCATTACCCATCCTGTCACTCCATGCCCTTGTAGACATTCCCTCTCCATCTTTCCTGTAGACCCAGTTCAGGTACCGAAGATCTCAATAAGGTCTCCCTGAAGCCTTCTTTTTTCCAGGCTGAATAACTCCAGCTCTCTCAGCCTGTCTTCATAGCAGAGGTGCCTCTGATGACCTTTGTGGGCCTCCTATGGACTCACTTTAACAGCTCCATGTCTTTATTGTACTGGGGACCCCAGAGCTGGATGTGATTTTCCAGATAGTCTCATGAGAGCAGAGTAGAGGGGCAGAATCACCTCCCTCAACTTACTGGTCACACTGCTTTTGATGCTACCCACGTTACTGGCTCAGTGAGGTTTTCATCCACCAACACCCCCAAACCCTTCTCCTTAGGGCTGCTCTCAAACCATTCTTCGCCCAGACTGTAGTTGTGCTTGACATTGCCTGACCCACGTGCAGGACCTTGCACTTGTCCTTGTTGAAATTCAAGCAGTTCACACAGGCCCACCTCTTAAACCTGTCAAGGTCCCTCTGGATGGCATCCCATCCCTCTGGCGTTTCAACTGCACCAAAAGCTTGATGTCACTGGTGAACTTGCTGAGGGTGGACTCAATCCCACTGTCTGTGTCTCCAGCAAACATGTTAAACAGTGCTGGTGCCAACACTGGCTGCTGAGGAACACCACTCATCGTTGCTCTCCATTTGGACATTGAGCCATTGACCACAAGTGTTTGAATGCAACCGTCCAGCCAGAGCTTTTTCCACCAAGTGGTCCATGCGTTGAATCCATATCTCTCTAATTTAGAGACATAGATGTCATACAGGGCAATGTCAAATGTTTTGTGCTTCGTTGCCATAGATATGGTGCCCATATGATCCATTAAGTCTTTTTAAAGGTTTTTGATGGTGGGGTTTTTTTTCCCAACTGTTGTTAGCTTTGCTGCTGTGTGACATGCTGGGATGCCTGCCTTTTAACAGAGTTATGCTCCCTGCTTTGCAATCTGTGAAGTTCTTGCCTAGCCTGAGAGTTTGTTAAAATGACAACTAAAGCTTCCACAACATCTGGCCAATACTCTTCTCACAGCCTGGGATGCAGGCTGTCTGGTCTTGGTAACTAATCAATTTTAAGCACTGCTAACCTTTTAATACCAGTCTGGATTATATCTGCACTCTATTTAATTCCTTATCTCCCAGTGCTTTAAAATTGGATTTTTGATCTGGGCAAATGTCAGAGCCTTTCATTTGCAAAGATGGATTCTTGTTAATAGTTGCATAATAGCTCTTCTCTTTCTACATATATTTTGCTTATACTTATTGTTATTCAGAAAGCTTACCTTTTTCCATAATATTTGACTACTGCATTACATATACAGCAATATATGCATTTCTACATTAAATATACATAATTCATACAATAAACTGTATTTTAATAATGCAGTAGTTAAAGTGTTAAAGATTGATGTGGAATAGCTATGGATTAAAAACATTTCCTTCTAAACATCCCCCTTTCAGCAGGTTATAATGTATCTTTTTAAAAAAAAAAAAAAATTGCCTTTTGGGCTGAGATTTCTCATGGTTGATCTCAGCCCAGAGTAAAACAAACAAAATTTTTGAAAGGTTGGATAAGATCTTCTAAACTGCTTTTGAATTATCCTGGCCTTAAAATTTCTGTTTTCTACACTTCAAGAGCTTGAGAAACGTGGTCAGGTAAGAGGGGAAGGATAGTTTGTACTTAACTTTTTTGAGATCAGAGTCTTCTTTATGTACTCAACAACTCTGATTCAAAAACATCTTTCAAATACATTCAGGTCTGCTGTTTTGTTATATTTTAGGACTAGCAGAAAAACTCAGTGACTTCTAGGCCAAATGAGAATGTTGTATTTTGAATTTGCATTGGTACATTTTAAAAGGCAAATTTAACATTTCCGAGTTGAGTGTTGTTTGTTTCAGCAAATGGTATCAAGTCACCTGTTTCCGAAAGGAAGACATCCTGCCAGGAAAATCATTTACTTCTCCAGTTCAGTTTAGTTCTCCTTTCGCTAATGAACCATTTCTCTGGAAAACATGAGGCAATTTTGAGTTGTTTTTCTCCACAATGACTTAGATGACGGAACCTTTTGTTAGTCAAAAAATAAATATTTCAAAAAGTTCCCTTGTATAAATGAAGATGAAGAGTGCTACATAAGTGGTAATTCTTTTAGGCTTAGTTAAAACAGCACAGGGCAGGTATCCAAGAAGAAAGTCATAAATCTGCCTGGAAGTCAAGGGTATGCCTGAAAACTGATGCCCTCTACTTATTTACAGATTAATTCTTAAGGCACGCTTTTCCATGTGAGTCCAGCCAACATGCCTCAGCCTCAAGATATTAAAATTTTCAGTGGCCTCCAGTCTTGTTTTTTGCTGAGGTTAGGCTTTGATCACTTGTACAAAATGCTAGTGAAACCATGAGTCTGGGAAGTTTTGAAGCCTAACAGCTTGCTTATGGAAAGGTATAGATAAAACATACACAATTTTTGTGGCCTCAGGCGTGTATTTTTTAGACACCAGAGTTTGTGAAATATTAGACACTTACATCAACCTTTATGTTTTTCTGTTTGTCTTTGCTTTCCCCACATACTTGTCTCTTGACCTGATTTCAGTGGAACATAAGAGCTGTCAGTTCCAATCAGGTCACCTCGCTCAGGATTGTGCTTTTGACAGTGCTGAGTATCAGATACATCATGGGGAGAGATGTACGAGGCAAATCAGTGCTGAAGTGCTTCTCCCTCTGATGGGCTTTCCTCTTGATCATTAATGTATAGAACAGGGTTCCCCAAACTACAGGTTATTTCTAGATGAAGTCATAACTCAGCAAAACTTCACCTTTGGAAGCAGCACCTGCAATAATTATGTGGCTGCAGTCCTGAAACTGTAACCCCAGACTACTTTTTGATAATGGAAAAAATTGGGAAATTTCAATCTAGAGACTTCTAAATCACAAAACGAGGTTAAATATTCCTCCCAGAATTTTACTAGCTTAAGACTTCCATGTCTGGAGACATAATATTCAAAGTCCCTCTTTCTTCAGAATAAAGATTGTAAATAAAAGCAACCATTATATTCAGATTCCAGTTAAACAACTAAAAGCAGCAACTACACTCAGATGCCAGTTAGTCTCAAGCATTTTTTCATGTGATGGTCAAATCAGGGGATGGACTAGCATGATGGCTTTTCCTTTTCCTACTCATTCCAGTATCTCAAGAGGTCACCGATTCTTATGCAGAGGACAAGACCTAGGGGTTATTTGAGAAAAATCAGGAATGGACTCAGACTTAAGAATTCCCTCACCAGTCTGCCTTGGCTATAGAAAAGTCCTTTAAGCTGCAGTGTCTTTCTACCATAAAATAGATGAGGCATGCTTTATGAGTTATTGTCGGCTGCAGATCGTCATATGCTGACTAAATTGCAAACATATCCCTCATTCTTCTTGTTGTGTACTATTTTTGTACCGTTGATGAAGAAAAATCAAATAAAGTAGGAAATCAAGGTATATTTGATTATATTCAGCAGTTCCCCAAATAAAGACTGTACATTAAGCAGTGCTGAAGACTTTAAGAAGTCAGATGTCCGGAAGACTGTACCAACTCCCATGTGTATTCTTCTTCTGTGCCTTCGCCATTACAGGGGGTTCAGAGCCACTGATAGCCATCTGACAGTCTCATTTCATTTTACCCGTGCTATCCTGTTACCTATTAAAGCTTCCTTTTTCTACACTTCATTGCTTAGCCACTGAACCAATGTGCCAGTGAGCACCTAGCTCAAATCATCCAAGACATGCTTAACAAAATGCAACTTCCTTTTCTGTAATTAACACAGAGCTCCTGTTAATTGATTACAAGGTCTATCCACAAAAGTTTTAAAATAAGCCACTTATGCTATGACCTTAAGATAGTAACCTTTCATTTTAGGAAAGACACCTTCACATCCAATAATTTGTGACTGAAGTTTAACACTTTCATAGAATCGTAGAATCTTTAAGGTCTTTAAGACCTAAGATGATCAAGTCCAACCATCAGTCCAATACCACCATGTCCTGGAGTGCCACGTCTATGTGTTTTTTGAACACTTCCAGGAATGGTGACTCCACCACCTCTCTGTGCAGCCTGTTCCTATGCCAGACCTCAATACATTTCAGTGAATGAAATTTCTTAAGACTTGTGCTCCAAATCCTTTACCAGCTTCATCGCCCTTCTCTGCCCCCATCCTGGCACCTCAACACATTTCCCAGATGTAAACTTTGAAGTCCACAGGCAGCTCCACACACTCTTGTTGCCCTGCTCCTGTAAGCTGCAGACCACAAGTAGCTGCTGGAAGAGTTCAGGGGCGTGGTGGCACCATGCTTCTCCTTGCTCTGAATGCTGCACTGGATTGGTACCTGCCAATAAAGGAAGATACAAAAAACCTTCATAAAATCTACAGAGTTTTCCATAGGTTTTGCAAACCTTTCAAGGTGACAAGGTATTTGGAAGGCATCTTTTCATCTATTATGGCTTCCCAATCTGTTTTATACATTGTGTTTCATTAACAAGCCAGCCAGCCTGTGGAGCAAGAAAAACATAAAGAGGAAAATCAGATCAGTTTCCTAATTTTATTCTAATTCCTCCGTACTTTACTTTTATAGCCTTCACTACAGAAACACTGCATCTTATTCAAGAGGAAAAGATTTACCATTTAAATTATCTGAATGACCAATCAGAATAATTAAGAGAGTTGTGAAATGTACTGTAAAGGATTAGAGACGAGATTGTACCCAGGTAAAACTATGTATTTTTATTATTGAGACACAGGAGAGCAGCAAGAGTGAAAGACAGTAGGTACTGTGGGAATCCCAATATGTAGAGCTACTGGGAACATCTCTAAAGAAGTATTATATATTAGTGTAACAAGTAGGTTTTTTTCATTGACCTGAAAAGCGCCTGCAGAGTTAATCACACTTTCTATCATGTGAGTGTTACTCAAGGAGACTTCACACCAGGGGACATTAAAGTGCTAGGAACAAGCACAGTCAGGTTACAACAGAAAAAGCAGGGAGAGATTCGATGGCCAGAGGAAATGTGGCAGAAACTCTAAGTGCCTTTGACACACTATTCAGGGTTAAGTGTACCTCTTAGGTCATTCAAGTGCCTCCTCTATATTAGACCTTAATTGAGGCCAAGGATGAAGATAATGATTAAAATCTGCTTGGTGCTTGAAGATAAATAGTGCTTTTTACCACGATATGAGGCGTTGAATGTCCGAAATAAACAAGGCTCAGAGGTGAGCAAGGGCACATAAAGGGAATTACTAAATGCAAAGCTTGTACTGTATGTGGGATGAGAGTTTTTTTCTGGAATATGTCCTGTTTGTCTCTATTGTTAGACTATTATCCAGGCCAGTTAACAGTTTAGGAAAACAGACTGATTACTATTTGGCAGAACTCTTCTAACTGTCTCAAAATATCAGAATAAATTTATGATGGAAGTCATATTGTTTGGATGTTTAGGCCTTTTGTGGCTTGGTTGTGAGTTGTTTTTTTTTAATTCCCGGCAGTTGGCAATTATACCACCAAAAATCTGTTTGTCATGTTTTTATTTGAAGTTACACTAAAGCAACATAAGGAAATATTTTATATTTGCAAAAGTTTTCCCCATCTTTTATCTCACTTTGGAAAGCCTCCATTCCCACTATTTGCCATGTGTTTATTTATTCTAGACAAGAAAGCCCGTGAGTAATTACGAGCATCCCGCTGCATAAAGTAAGCCAAGAGGCTATTTGGAACCGTTTGCTACTGACTCTTCACTTCTGCAGCACTTTCCTATTCAAACATCATTCCCTATCCAAGGATGCCAGGTTCCTTAGCCGACGTGAGGAATCCAGTGTAATCCCCTTGTGATGTGCAGTTTACTCGTGGGAAAATGGAGTTATTGTGGATAGAAATTAACAGAAAGAGCAAATCAATTGTTTTAACGATTAGTCAAAGAGGGTATGAATACCGGGTTGTGTATTTGCTGGGGTGGGGGGAGAGGGGTTGTGCCGCGGGGGGTGCAGGGGAAGCCTGTTAATGACAGACTGCTTGAAGGTGGCCTGCTGAACACACTCCTGGTGTCTGGGTGGCAAGGTGGAGGTGGTGCTATCTGAAGCCCTAAAGCCAAAGCTGCTAACAGGTTGTGTGGATGGTCTGCAGGAGGTTGGCACGGCAGTCCCAAGAGGACTCTTAACTCTGTCCGTGCAGAGTACGCTCAGGAGAGCACAGTGATCAGGATGGCACAGATGGTGTTGCCTGGGGGAGTGGCTGAGCAAGACTTCCTTGGGAGGGGAAGACTTGAATATGAATGAATCCCCAGGCAGCCACCCCAAATCAAGGGCTATAAAATCTTTTGTTCTTCCCTAGTCAGGCTCGATCTCTGCTTGTACGGGTTAGGCTGATGCTTAGATCCTGGCCCCTGGAGAGCAAGTAACAGAAGATTGCTTTCTACATTTTACTTCGGGATGAAGGGCATGGTTTTATTTCCTTTCTGCCGCCTGTCCTTCAAATGCCCTTTGCTTATTGCATGAGAATTAGGTCTCACAAAGTGCATAAAGATGCCCATCCACTCCACTGCAGGAGTCTGACTGTGAAATATCACCAGAGGCGATCAGTGTGGAAAAATGCCTTTTGATGGTCCGCATTGAAGAATCAAGTTGGACTTCAGCAAGCCTAATGCCTGGGCATGCGAGGGAGCTTATAGCATAATAGTTTGCTAATGTTGACTTACATTCAGATAAATAGTGAATTTACCCCATCTTCCCATACTCCAGTGGTGACAAATGATGTGCGTGACATCACCAGCCCTGAGTAATGTCTCTGTAATGGGAAGCATCTGGTCACTGGAGTAGTTCTGTTAGTGGACGTGGAGGTGAAAGATAATTAAACTTAATGCATACAATATGCTCTGGTACTCTGCAGCATGCATTTAGATTGTGTTCTGCCCAAATATTAAAGATATTCTGTTACTGTGGCTTTGGGAATTTTATAGGTCTGTTTGTGTAACAAGGATAACTCTCTCTGCCTTTCCTGTATATGCACATTTGTTATTCAGGGTTTTTTTTTTCCCTAAAAACCTCTTCTCTTAACCCTAGCTGATTTTCCTTTATAAACAATCTCCTCCTCCGGACTACAATGCCTGCATTATTTAGTAATTATTTGGGGGTTTGTGTTCAGGAAAGGCTTAGAGATAGAGAGCTCCAGTAAGTTAAACACTGTTTGAACACTTAAGAATCAATCCTGGCCCAAATTGCACATGGTCTGTTTTCTTTCACGTAGGCAAACCAGGTAGGTAAGGGACTGCATGGAAACAATGGGATAATAGTGATTGGCATGAAAAGCAGCAGTGATTACAGAGCTGCCTGCCTATTATGTGGCTTTTTTTATAGGTATCCTGGCACAGCAGCAATATGGTGGTAAGTGAAAATGTGGTTTAACTCTTTTTTATCTGATATTCTGAGTCAGGTGGTGAGAAACAGCCGAACTCTACTGCGCACATTAGGAACAGGCAGATAGTTCCTGCCTGCTCTTTCTCTTAGACTATGCTGCTGTGATTTTTAGAGAATCACAGCAGCATATTAGAGATTAGAGAAAAGGGGAGTGAGAGAAAAGGAAAGGGCTTTGTTAGGAGGCAGGACCACAGGAGAAGGTGCAGATGTGCTTATTGTCACATTTTTGTGAAGATCTGGCATCACGAGCTGTGTTTCAGAAGAGAGATGTCCAGGCTACAATGGATGTAGAGGGCAAGTTAGATGCTTCTCCAACTTCTTTTGTTCTTCCTGAGACAATTGCATTTCAAATGGTCCATTTCACTGGAAATTAATGTACAATATGGTAACAACGGTAGTGTTTAAGTTTTACCCCCATTTTGAGCAGCATCTGTCAAATCTAATTAACCTTTCTATTGGAAACTGCCTGGTTCAAGACCTGATCTGTACTTGAAATTGTATGACTGAGCCCTTTCCAGGAATAAGCATCAAAACTTTTTTTTTTCCTGGGGCCTTTTAATAATAATTTTGGCACTTAAAGCAGGCTTTTTAGAAGTATTTTTAAGACATTGCACAATGTCCTGCAAATTTATCTGCTAGAATAGCCAGTATCATAAATAAATTAAATATTTCTTAAAAATAACAGTATACTTACCAAAATCAAGAGGACAGGAAAGAAAGAAGTGATCAGATTTCTTTTTCAATTAATTCCTTGATTTTTATACCAAACCACAGTGCTGCTGTCCTTTAATGTAATAGATTTGGTAGCACCTTTTTTTCTTTCCTGTGCTTTTAATACTTTTCAAGTATTATCAAGTATATTATTCCAAGTATATTCTCCTAGGGACTTAGAGAAGGGTCATGGGTTGTGAGAGAGTTTGGATGCAGCACCTGGATATCAGGCCTGTGTGCAGGAGGCAGGGAATGGGAATCTGCAGGTGAATAGCTCCAAGATGAGCCGATTTAATAAATTGCTTATTATAAATATTGCGGGGTCCCTTTATGTTATTAGCCGGAATTCAGTATATGTAAAAAATCTCAATTGCAAGTTCATTCACCAGCCTGTCTAAGTGGAATATCTCTTCCAGTTCTTCCTACATATGTTGCCTTTTAACTTTGTATCTTTTTGTTCTGGTCTGTCTAATTACCTCAAGTAGATAATCAAGCCTGATTTTGTAATAAACCATAGTTGGTTCAGGCATGTCATGACTGATTTATCGACTCCCAAGATTAAGGACTTTCAGCTTCAAGACTAAGATCATTTCTGGCTGCAATTCAAGGTGTTAATTCTGAGTTTTAAAATCTAAATATGATTTGGAACATGTATCTCACATTTTCCCTTCAAAAAGAGCAGACAGCCTGCGTTTCTGTTGGCTTTTGTTACTGTTGTCCAAGTGAAATCTAAGATGGAATTAAGATAAAACAAACCTAAACCATCCAGTTCTGCAGAAACAGTCTTGTGTGTAATCATCATGACAAATATTTTGAAGGCCAGGAGACCGTTATATATGAATGGAAGTTACTAGCAGTGGGCCTCAGGAGGGAGCATACATCTCTCTGAAGGATCCCACTATATATTTCCCTATAACAAACTGCTCCGGCGCTGCCTGATGGAGTGGCATGTGTCTCTACACGTGTGCGTGCCATAGAAATGTAAAGGTGCCGTGCTAAGAAAACAAAATGATGATAACTAATGACTCATATACACCATTTGGCATCCCTTAGGGACTGATTCTCTTCCAGTGTTTTATCTCAGCAGTTGAGCTCATCGGGGACATGAGAACTAACCATCCTTCCAACTATTCATCCAGGGATTTGAGGCCCCGAGTTCTCAGTGGAGGGCTTTTTTACCACAACTCCTTTAACAGGCAGAGATCTCTAGTTTTCCATCAACAATGCATTAGCATAGATTTGAATGCAATCTCTGTAATGCCACAGACACCTACTAACGGGCATTGAGATCTCTTGGCTAACTTAAGTAGTAACGGAGGGACTCCATTATTTTAAGGATTATGTAACAAACAGTACCACACGTCTGCACATTCTCACCAATGTTACCATATAATACTGTAATTCTTCCTTCTTATTGATAATAGGCATCAGGTTGTGGATCTAGTAATATTTTCTCAGTGTTTTCTTGTTAGAATTCAAAGACAGCATGCCTTTTCACAAATTTCCTAGGTTGTCTTATTCTAGTCCAATTATTTCACATTTTCCAACGCAGAGTGGCATCTGGCCTCTGTGGGCCGCATTGCATGAGAGACATATCTCACTAGACTTGATTACATGACCTGTTATTTGTTGTGCTTCCAAGATTTGTTTCATCTGTAACCTTGAGATACTGTACTTAATGCCTCATCCACATATGTATATAGTAAGCATGAACTAAAGAAGTCCTCCAGAGGACTCTTTTTATTGCTCACCATGCTTTTATGATCGAAAGATGACAACACGTCACAGTTTCCTTTTACGGTTCTGTTAGAGATTGAAAATATCGGGAAAGTCCATGTTATTTAACTGCTGCATATAGAGAGAGTTTACAGGCTTGCAAGTACTGCCCGCTCTGCAAACCCATTTGGGGATTTAAAGGGTAACAAACCTGTTTTCATTCTGGCAACAGTAAAATCCAGTAGTAAAATCTTGCTGGCCAAATATTGAAGTTGGAGCCGTGATTGTCCCCCCCGGAGTTATGGTGATGAACATAAGAGAAGAGAGTGATCTCAGGGTTAGGCAGAGAGAGCCCCTCTGTTAATAATACAGACCAGAATAGGACCCAGTTTCCCTCTTCCACTTGTTCAAGTCTGCAGAGCCAGGAGGAACAAGACATTTTTTTTTTTGCTTTGTGTTAGTAAAATAAAGAAAAATTAATCTGACCATAAAAAACCAGGCCTCATCTGTCTTTTAGATTAGAAAAGCCAGAAAACAGAACAACAAAAAAAAAAAAAGTCTTTTCCATCACATATAATTAACCCCCTCATTTAATGCCCAGGTCCACTCACAGCCGGTGCTGCCCTGACCTCAGGGACTGTGTGCTGTAACAAATCATGCTTTGCAAGTGCAAAAAGGGGGGAGAAGAGGCAGGGTCACAGACATCTCCTCCAATATATACCTTACCCATGGAGCAAGGAAGCAAGTGCTGCGCATTTCTAAGGAGCAGTCCGTACACCCGTGTGCCTTCTTGCATGAGGCAAGGTTTGTGGGTTAAAGTCACATCTCCTCTTGGACCAACTCACATGGCTGGATAAATATGCACCGTCCCTCCGGTGGTCTGAGGCAACCAGGGGACTAAAACTTTAATTACACCAGACAGTGAAAAAAGGTGAATTCAAAGGAAGGAGTAGCTTTGTAGCACATTGTAATTTTCCTCCCTTTATTAATCTTTTCATCTGCCACAGGCTTCCCTCTGTATTTTTTTTTTTTTACAGGATAGCCATCATGTCACCACTTCCCTTTGAATATTCCCTTCTCTTCTACAGGTGTCAAACAGCTCTTTTGTCTACCTAACATCTCTAATTGAACTCAAAGGATGTGCTCCCTACTTGTGTTTAGCTTGGAGGTTCACTGCTTCTATCTCAGACCTGAACATGAGCTTTGGGGTTTTTTTTTCCTGACACTACTGGCCCGTAAACTTTATCTTGCTTCTGATTTTATACCATTGCAGCTACAGCAATACTACTACAAATGTGTGACATTATTCCTAAAGTAGCCCTCTAAGTCCAGACCCACATGATAATGGCCAGTTTATGGCTGTAAAGAAAAGATCTCCTGTCTAAGGAGGGTAGTCTTCTTCTAAGGGCACAACAATAATTTGAGCTAGTTTATATACTCAGAAGACTTTTTTATTTCTTTATTCTTGTTCTGTGGCTCTTGGCCATTAATCTCTCCTATGGAAACTTGTCAAAAACTTCTGAAAATTGAAACAAATATGCTGCATCCATACTTATTTTTCTTATCATTTATAACCACAGTGTCTTAAAAAATAGCTCCAGCTTCTCTTCTTGTGCTCCCTATCTCCTAAATCCCTTTTGCTTTGTTCAAAATGGACTGCTGTTCCATTTCTGTCTGACACATTTTTCATCATGTCCCTTTTGCAACACATTTCTGGTTGTGGTGGGCTGACCTGGTTGGAGGCCAGGTGCCCCCCAAAGCCACTGTGTCACTGCCCTCCTCAGCTGGACAGGGGAGAGAAAATGTAATGAAAGGCTTATGGGTCAGGATAAGGACAGGGAGAGATCACTCACCAATAACTCTCACAGGCAAAACAAACTAGACTTGGGCAAAAAATAATTTACTACCAATCAAATCAGAGTAGGATAATGAGAAATAAACCCAAATCTTTCAAACACCTCCCCTCACACCTCCCTTCTCACTCCTGATTTCTCTCTCTCCCCCAGTGGCACAGGGGGATGGGCAGTAGGGGTTGTGGTCAGTTCATCTTATGTTGTCTCTGCTGCTCCTCGGGGGTAGGACTCCTCACACTCTTCCCCTGCCCCATGTGGGGCTCCCTCTCATGGGAGTCAGTCCTCCACCAACTTCTCCAACATGAGTCCTCATGGGGCTGCAGCACTTCACCAACTGCCCCAGTGTGGGTCCCTCACATGGGTGCAGACCTTGAGGACCAGTCTGCTACAGCGTGGATCCCCCACGGGGTCACAAGTCCTGCCAGAAGACCTGTTCCAGTGTAGTCTCCTCTCTCCAGGTACTGCCAGGAGCTTGCTCCAGCATGGGCTTCCTGTGGGGTCATAGTGCCCTTTATCTGTCTCTACCCACTCCAGTGTTGGATCCTCCATCGTCTGCAGGTGGAATCTCTATTCCTCATCATCCATGGGCTCCAGACACACAGCCTGCCTCACCATGGTCTTCTCCACAGGCTGCAGGGGAATCTCTGCTCCAGCACCTGGAGCACTTCCTCCCCCTTCTTCTCACTGACCTGGGTGTCTGCGGAGTTGTTCCCCACCCATATTCTCACTCCTCTCTCCCACTGCAATTCCTCCTGGTGTTGTGCAGATTTCCCCCCCCTAATTAACTATACGGGGCACTACCACTGCCACTGATGGCTCAGCCTTGACCAGTGGTGGGTCCGTCTCAGAGCTCTCTGGCGTTCACTTTATCAGACACAGGGGAAGTTTAGAATCAGAGAATCATAGAATACAATGAGTTGGAATGGATCCATAAGGATCGTAGCCACCCACTCCCCCTGCTACCAAAACCTTGCCATGCAAATCCAATACACTAGTCAATGGCTTTTGTGAAGTTTTTGTGTGGTTAAACTCTTCATTTTTTTAAGCATGTCTGAATATCCTGGCCAGGTCAGTAGATGTCTTGGCTGTGTGTTATATGCAGAGCCACTGAAGAATATAACACTTTTTTTTAATGTGACATAACCAGAGCAAGACTATTCTTTCTAAGTCACTTCTCTGGTTAACATTAAGTTTTTTTACTAAAGCTGAGTTTAAAATGTAATTCCTTTTTGTTGTTTATTTAATGAGGTAATTTCCCAGTAGTTTCTTTATGGCAAAGAAACATGTCAAAGTTCTGCCTCCTTGTTACTGGATGTGCAGCAGGAGTGACAAAGGAATTTGATGGCAGTAGGCTGCTGTCATAGCTTTTGGAAAGAGATAGGAATCTCCTTCAGGGGATGCAAAGATTACTGTGGGAAGACTGAATCACTGTACACAATCTTCCACCTTTTCCATAAACCATATGAGGAGGTGAAAAGGCTCCTGTCTGAGGTGTCATGGTTAGATGTTTTGGTGTGGGTGATATGAATCTCTCTGAATTTATTCATAGTGAGTTCCCGGATTGGTGTTCTCTCCCTTTCAGCTGACAGTCAATTTCTGCAATAAAGCTGCTGCTTTGTTTCTCAGTGAACAAAGAAATTCCTCACAAAACCCCTCATCGTTCCCCGATATTAGATTAGACCTGGGATGAAAGTAGACTGTTGCTTTAGAACTAGAATTGAATTAACAGAAGTTGTTCCTGGATTGTGTCATCTCAGAGTCATCATGTTGTCATAAAACAGCAGGAGAGAGAACGTCAGTTTTTCTGGGCTTATCCTTACTTTATAGATTTTAGGTTATATCAGCCTTTGAATTGGGTGTGTTGCTGTGGCATTTAGGCCCTTGCAAGCTGTTGTGTTCATGGGAAACTGCAGAAACTGCTAAGAAACAGACGGAGGTGGGCAGAGGATGGGTAAGGTTCCTCTCTCCCAGGAGCTCCTTCTGGACCTGTGTGACAAAGCTAGAAGGAGCAGGTACGGGGGTGGGGGAGAAAGCTGGGCTAACAAATCCAGGCCATGGTGACTGCTGAGAAGTTGTCAGGGAGGAGCATGAGCTTCCTTGGAAGGGCTGTCATGACAGTCTTCTACTTACTTGTGTAGCTTGTAGGGAAAGCAACTCCCAGGTTCCGAACCCAATATTTTGTGTATTTTGTTAATTAAGAAGTGGAGAATGATCACACATTACACATTAGCAGTGCTGTAAAATGGATGTTTTGTGCGCATGGGTAATTTGAACGTGACTTCAGATGCACACGCCGATGCCATTTCTCCACTAATTACATTTACAATTTAGAGCTGTCTGTAAGGAGGAGAGAGCTTACTGTGCTGATATTTACTGACAAGAGAACTTTTCAAATCACCTTCCCAGCCAGATGTTCATAAACAAGAGTTTGACAGTTGGTCCGTAAATCAAGTGAAGCATTTCATCATTGTTCTCTTAGGTGGCTCGTGCATTTAAGCCTGTTTAGCTAAACACATACATTTACTTAAGATGAACTGTAAAAATAACATCTGGAGAGCTTTTCTGTGAAAGAAAATGCCAAAGGGTCTTACACAAGGATCAAGCGCGTTTTATAAACTGTGGTTGGGTTTTGGAATTCAAGCTGAATAAATGTGCTCTTAGCTTTTGAGAGGATCAAGGGCCAGTATTATTTAAATGTTCTTTTTACTTGTGTGGCACTCTGCAGGGAATGCGCTCTCACCAAAGCATTCTTACATTTCTCATTCCATAATGAGTTTCTGTTTTCATCCTTGCCACCTGGGACCCTGGCACAGCCCTGCTAGTAGCAGCGGAGTCACACTGGTGGAACTGGATGCAAAGTGCAGTCCAAACTATTTATTTTAGAATATTCTGCTCTGCAGTAGACTGCCTTCAAAGAGGGATGTCAAAGAAGGAGTTGCTGGGTGTTTTACATTTTTATCTTTGCTTGTATCAGTCATCTCTCTTTTATCCTTCCTTTTCTGTTTCAAGATATATGATATTCTTTCTTTCTTTCCTGAAGAGGCTTTTTTTGTTTTTTCTTTCCCACCCCTACACTTTTTTCTTAGAAAATCATGCTAATAAGCTGTGGTTTGTTTACCATCTGAATCAGCGTTACTATGCATTTTAGCTTTGCTGAGTATCAGTTTGGTCGCGTTGCTTTTTCATATTCAGTTCACAACATGAAGGAGAATTCTGCTGAAATTTAACAAGCCCTAGGGAAAAGGATTCAGACAAGTGCAGTCAGATTTATAAAGTGGCAGATAAAGTGGGAAAGGTTTTGCATTACTTCTGCCACGTCGGGTGTTTTTTTGATGGATGGGCTATATCTCATCTGTGATTCAGAATGACGTCGATTCATGTTTTGAGGGGTACCATGACCATGGCTGTTCATGATAACATAAAATCTATAATCTGGAAGTGCTGGGCAAGGTAAGTGCAAAAATAATACATATGAATTCCTGGCCTAGGACCATAGTTATTTTGTGATTTAGTTCTCAGGCACACAACCTGTTTCATAATGTGAGACTGGCATTTAATCTGAGAAACCTGACTGTTTTGAGAATTATACAAGGCAGCATGGAGCTGTTTAATGCTTAAGTGACAACAAAACATAAAGATGCTGGCCATAATTCTATCTGAAGTGGTATACTTTCCTGTGAAGCTCGGACGAGTACATTCTTGATTTAAATATCTGGAACTACAGTACATGGTGTGAAACATAAATCCCCTCAGTGCTGCAACCCAAAGACCAAAGGAGCCAGTTGGAAACCTCTTCCAACAGCAAATTTATCGGTTGGGTTAGAAGTATGTATGCTAGACTTAGAAAGGACCTTCCCTAACCTGGTCCTTCTGTCCCACTTCAGAAGTGCAAAGAAGCTATAAATCTGCCTAAAATGTGAACGGCTGAAAATTCACCAGCATGGCGAAGGTCGCTTAGGGCTGGCATTACGCAGAGCAGGGTGGCAAGGCTGTGGCTCACTAGCAGCCTTTTTTAAGTGCCACAGCCCTACAAAACCCAAAACAGTCCTGAGGCCACTTCAGCACAAATCGAAGGACAAAGCAGTCACGGACAGTCCTGGGTGCTAAAAGCCTCTTCACTAAGCTTCCCTGCGTACAGCTGTAGTACAGCTGAGAACATGACCCGCAGAGCTAAACAGTTCAGCTGGTATGAAAAAAATAAAAAATAAAAAGACACAAATCTAGCAAATTCAGCCAGCCCAGCTGCATTTAAGCCATCCTCCCTATGCCAGCCAGGCTGATTGCACTGCCAGTCACCTTCCCTTACCTCCTCGCCCACCAACAGGCCCTCAAATGCCCTTTCCTGTGTCCATTGTAGCGCTGAGTTGCTCCTGATGGAGGGGAGGGCAATGCAGGTGATGTGGTCAGTTCTGACCTGCCTTCTCTTTGGCCTTGGGGTACCTGCCACCTGGTCCTCACTTACTGCTTGAAAAGCTGTTTTCTGCTTCCCCGGTGAAACTGATGTTGGGTGGTGAGCTAACAGTTGTTTCAGAGCGGACTAAATACATCCTAATCACTATATAGGTTATAGCCTGAAAGGTTTGTTTCCTTTCAAAGCTCCCGAGGAGTGGAGATGTTTCAAATGAAACAACCAGCAAAAGCAAAAAAAAGCCAAAATTTCAGAACTTTGCAAACATATCCTATGATCAGCATGAAACATATTCTTCCCCATAAATGAGGAGACAAGAATAGAAAAACCTGGGAAAAATCTGCGTGCTGGCTCTGTTGCTCTCTGTGTTCAGTTGCTGGAAAAATCACAGGCAGAACATATGGGGCAAGACCCAATTAGCTGCTCCAGACCTGACAGGCTTTTAGGAGAATCAAGCTTCTCAGACAATGTTCTGATTTAACCACTCTGATCTCAGCAAGTGTCACAAGGTTAGATCCATCCTCGCTGGCTAAGCTGGAAACTTTGCAGACTGAAGGCAAAAAGAGAACAGATGTAGAAGGCAACTTTAGGTTTCAAGTTTTAGAAAGCTGGAACAAATAATTTCAAACGTTAACAATAGCTGAACTCTTTCTGCTTTAACTCTTTCCCTGGTTGCAGAGTGGAGGCTTGAACATAATCGGACACATTCATGGAAGATATAATCCTTTGTGATTTCAGCTGTTAAAGCCAAAAATAGATCAATTTTTTTCAGAGTATGAGCGAATATAATTTTCTTCAAAGGCATAATTTTCCTGAATTTTGGGGTAGAGTTTAAAGAGAATGGCAAATACTACTGCTACAGTGTGAAGGCCTTTCACCTCTGAAATATTACATCCTCCCTCCGAAGTCTGGAGGGGCTACAACTACTAAGACAGAACACCAATTTTTTTGACATGGAATAAAAAAAAAAAAGTACTTTTCTGTGGCTCTGTTTGTACAGCAGTTGAATTGTTCAGACTAAAATTTTCCAGAGTATTTCAGCCTCAGGCAGATACTTGACGTGTAAAATTTCCATCCAAACTGTTAATGATTGGCAAAGCTGAAAGCCAATGACAACAGGGTGTCGTAATAGAAAGTGTCAGACAATTTTAATAATAGATGACCTTAGTGGCCCTGCCTCCTGTTTTATTGTTGAACGCTTTTGTTGTGTAAGGTCTATGATGTATTTCTATGTGTGGTTTTGTCTGTATTTCTTTCTTTATATTTTAATTCTGATAAGGTCTTGCTTCAGTTAAGTTTTGTATAACATGGAGTTCCATGGGAGTAATTGCTTGTTGCAATTAAAAGTGCTTCCGCCTACCTGTTCTCATTTACAATCTCTTTATATATTTCACTACATGCTTCCCAGTTTTGTGTCATGGATCAGAGTCCACAGAACCTGTCCACCTACCCCCTCTGTAAAATTCATGAGCTTTGTAATGCTCCTACATAACTGCCTCTTCTCCCCAGTGAGCAATCCAAGGCTTTTTTCAGTGGTGGTTCCTATGAGCTACTTTATAATGTTCCTGATGATACTCATCCTATTTTTGCTGTGCTTATATATTGCTTGGGGAGGACAGGGTGACTGATTGAGAACATGGTATGTCAGGTGAGAGTCTGGCTTTTCTAGGAGGCCTGCAGTGTTTGTCCCATACGTTTTTCACATGTCTCTTACCCAGGCTAACTTTAATTGATACCCCTGCCCCCTCTGATGCAGTGCCACACTGCCAGATCTTTCCTGCATGAGCCGTTCAGCCCATCCTCTGCAAAGAGCCTCCTCTGGGATTTGTTAGCACTGATGTCCTTGTGCTCATGTGCCTTCCTTGTGTTTGGTTCCTACAAAATGCCTCTCCATACATATATATATATTTTTTTCAGACAATCAATTACATGTCTTTTGTAGGGTTTGCTATATCATTATCCCCTGTCTTTTCAATGCAATTATCAAGATGTTACCACCCATCACACTCCTCTTAGATGTAAAGTGCTTGTTTTTCCCATCTTCCTATTCTTGCTTTTCCCATCTCTTTGGCCAGCTTCTGATCTGTATCAGTCATGACAAGACTCTGCATCTCACTTTATGCCTGCACAGTTTCTTTGACAGCTTCTTGGGAAGGACCTTACCAAAGACTTTTTGCAAGCTTAAATAATTACACGCTATTTATTGAGCGTTGCTCAATTATGGTGCACTTACTGTACATTGCATGTCAAACACAACTACACTTTTTTCCCCAATACATTTGCATGATGCAAGCTTTGTGCATTGTTTTTATATTACTGGAGGCTGTAGTTTGACACCTTTAAAAAAAATGCTTGAAAAACACCATGAAGGACGTCGGGGTTGGAATTTCTTCTTCATATTGGAAAAAGATGCTAAAAATCTATTAAGAGCAATACTATCATGGATCTTTGAACTGAGAATAAAACTATTCCAGTTTTCATCCCTGTTTTTATGGTTGATGTAAAAGGCTCTGAAAAAAATCCTTTTATTAAAAATACATTGACGGAACCCTAGCTCTGGAAATGATGAGGCAAAAGAAGCATCTTAATGTGGATAACATTTTCTAGCCCATAAATGTTACAAAGAAATATATCTTCCCTAAAAATAGGATAAAAAATTATTATAATTTTAAACAAATTCCATCTGACATCATTTAGTTTTATCTTTAATTTGGAAGAAAAAAAGATCCTTCTTAAAATAATGAACGTCTCTTGTCTCCTTAGTATTTATAAACCTGCATTTATAAAAATGCTTCTTGAAAGCACTGTCAGTGTGTCACATGTAGAGGCTTCTGATAATAAATTGCAAATACCAAAAAGGCTAATTTCATTTCTAAGTGGTGGGGTTGGTGTGTGAGTGTGTGTGAAATTGCTATGCCTTTAGTTTGCTGCTCTGAAATATTAGATGAACCCTTGGTGCAAGCTGCCAGAAATTACAGATGAAAGTTTCTAGCAGCAAGAATTTTAAGTTACAAGTTTTGTACACAACCACTAATATAATATAAATTAAAATGTGTTATGCACGAGAGATACAAAGCCTGGTTTCTTCCTTAAACGGGATACAAGTTGAACTAATTTTGTGCACACAGCGTCTCATTCTGCTTCCTGAAGTATGCTGTTCATTTATAAAGAGTCCTGATTTCTTTTCAAACAAGATCGTTTCCCTGTTAAACTGAATAATGAAAATATAACATTGTAAGAATGTTGTCAAGATTGTTACTTTCTAAAGAAAAATATAACCCTTTTTTTCCCAATGCTGAAAGACAGCCAAGAGCAATGCCTGTATTTTAAGCTATTTTGGAGGTACAGAGAAGCAAGTGTTCTTGGAGAGATCTCTTCTTCTTCCTGCAAGCATTTCTCATCTTTTTAATCCCTTTTTTGGTGAAGAACGTGGTGAGAAGTTTGGGTTTATTAGGAAGAAAAAGCTATGTCATAATAAACTCTTTGACAAGACACAAAAGCTTTATACAAATGTTCCAAGATTTATTATTTTTTCCAGTTGATTTGGGAGTTTCTTTTATACCCACCTTATTTCACTTCTTTGTTTGAAGACTCCAGGCGATGCTGTGATTGGACTAGCTAATGGCTGGCCAGAGAGCCCCAGCTGTTTGATACTTGGCATGGTGTTCTCCACATGCTCGGCGTTGGTTTATTATTAGTTGAGGCGTGCATTTCCCCTTGCTGGGAGAGACAGGAGAGATGGAAGGAGTCACTGGGGGCCAAAAGCATTAACCCAGTTCTATGTACTGCCCTGTAGAGCTCCCAGAGTAACTTAAAAGAACCTCGGGACAATTTAACCCATCCCAGCTGGCTGCCCCTGGGCTATTTGCCAAAATCAAGGATTATTAGTCCGCACTGTTCCATTGATAATGGCTCCGGTACTGAGGCCCTGGGGAGGGAGGCCTGCAGAGCAGCTGGCTACTCTGGCATCTCTAGCTGCTGATGACCTTCCTTGTACTAGAGATATGCCCAGATGGTAGAGAAAAGGGTTTTCTGCTCTGTAGGAGATGCAAAAGGAACGGTGATGAGCTGAGAAAAACTAGTCATAATGTTATAATTATTGTACTTGTGCTGGAAAACTTTGTGGTTGTGACCCAGATGTCAAAGGATGCAGAAATGTCTAAGATTCTTGAAAGGCTGAAATAACAGCTTTCAGACGTATGGACTACCCTTATTTACCTTAGCATGATGCACACTCTCTTGAGATTATTTTAATGTCAACCCTTTTCTAAATTGGTCAATGGCATAATTACTGTGTTCAAACAGCGTGTTGAAGACAGGAAATTGTTTATTATGAAGTTAAGGGTATTCCATTTGGGATTTCTCTGCTACCCATGAAGACTACTCTAGTTGCAACCATTGATGGCCATTTGACCACAGAGTCTGGCTGCCTAGAACAGGCACTTCAGAGAGCCCAGAGGACCATTGTGCTTATATCACTAATATCTGTTACCAAGCCCTTGGATTCATAGATGGAAAGGGAAGTTGAAGATGATGGAAACATCATCTTGAATTTTCAGCAAATGCATCAGGAAATTTTCAAACCCTGTTGTCCTCATCTTGGCAGGGATAGAGTTAACTTTCTTTCTTGTAGCTGCTGTAATGCTGTTTTGGGGAGGTTAGGATGAGAGCAATGTTGATAACACATTGATCGTTTTAGTTGTTGCCAAGCAGTCAAAGACTTTTCAGCTTCTCACACTGTCCTGCCAATGAGAAGGGCACCCTGGGGGGCACCCAGGAAACTGGGAGGTCACATAGCCAGGAAAGGCCAAAGGAATAGTCCATACCATATGATGTCATATTCCGTTTACAGCTGGGGGTCTTGCATGGTAGCTGGGGACTTGGTGTGGCACCTGAGGGGAGGCTTGTGCAGCGTCAACTTCAGGTGGAGAGAAACTGTGCTGTTCATTACTTGTTTTGTGTATTTTTTCCCCCTCCCTTTTTTTGGTGTGTCCTGTTGAACTGTTTCAACCCACAAGTTATCCCACTTCCCATCTTCCAATTCTCATGGACTGCATGTTGCTTAATGGTTGGCCAGGGCTAAACCGTGACACCTGTGAAGTTAGAGAAGGGGGGAGGTAGTTAAAGGAAGCCCTAAATAATGAAGAGATATTCCAAAAACTAATATTCCAAACACTTTCAGCTCAAGCAAGTATTGCAGTCATGAACTTGTCAGATGCAGGTCAAGACAGTGCTAACATGGAAGTTTGTGTCTAATATTTATTTAATCTTTTCTTTATCCAATCTGTTTGAGGTTGAGAACACAGGTCAAATCACAGATGTAACAATGGAAAGATTTTTAAAAATCTGGTGTTTTGTAAGCCACACAGTTTTTCTCTAGCACACTTTATTACCCTTCCTTCTGGCATCTGGAAGATTTCTAGCCAAAACCAGAGATGTTGCAGGTTATCTAAAGCTGAAGAATAGGAGCCACAGTGCTCAGGCAGATCCTCAATTCCATGTTGGGGATTTTTGCTCTTCTTCCTCTTTTGAGTGTAGAAGGAATCATTCATTGGATGTTTCTTGCTGTTCTTGTGGTTTATACATCTTTCATCCCATACTCCTCCAGGAAAAATGCCTGTTAAGTCACTTATGTCTGATTTTATATCCTCTGTTATCTATGTCTATATGCAAGCTCCCAAGTCACCAGAGCTCACTCTTTCCATCACCATGCTGCTTCCAAGACCTCAGGCCATACCTAGCTGAGACCTCTCTGAACTCACAAATCCTTCTGCTTACGGCAGGGAGGTTGGACTAGATGGCCTTCAAAGGTGCTTCCAACCTAACACATTTTATGGTTCTATGATTTGTAGGGAGACAAGCTGCCCATGGCCTGAGTGTGCCTTTAGCTGAGATACCTAAGTGGCTTCACTGTTTCTCATGGTCCTGAGGAGCTGTGGTAACACTCTGCGTTTGCAATGAGGGCTAACTACGTAGGAATGTTTCCAGTTTGCTGAGGTGCTAGATAGCTTTTAAAGCAAAAATCTAGCAAAATAGCTTTGTCACAGTGCATTGGAGTTTAATTAAGACAGCTCTTTTTATAGACACTCAGGCACATTACTTCCTGCTATCAACTCTGGCTTCTGTTTTATGTTGCGTAGTATTTCTCAAGATAGGATTCTTGGTTAATTTTTAACCAATAAACAGTTTATTAATTCATCAACTACCACTTTATTACTTGCTCAACAGTTAATTAATCAAATTAAAATCCAGCAGGTATTATGCCCATGCCCAGAGCATTCAAATACTGTCCTACAAGATACTGCCATAAACTGCACAGAGGTCAAATAGTTCTAGTAAAGGATAATACAAAATATCAAGATTTCTTTCTGCAATAACTGACAGCCAACAAATCTTTATGACATCTAGTATACTTTTCCTACTTCCAGTACTCTTTGGTTTAAAGATACAAGGGTTTTAGGAATTTGGACCCTTCTATTTAAATGATTAGCATGAAAGAAACCAGGAAAATAGTACCAGGAACAATCATTTAACATTACAATTTAAGTCTTTCTTATGCCTGCTGGCTCAGGCTTTTTAAAGGAGACCTGTGCAGATAGAAGAACTTGGTTAAAAGTTTGAAAATATCCTCACTAAAGATTTTCCAGCTGATTTCACAGGAAAACTTCCTGTCATCTCCAGTAATGACACCAAGAGAAATACATCCCATGCAATAAAGCTCATTGGTGTTTTCATTCAAAATTAAACCTGAAAGAAACACAGAAGTTCCTCTGTCTTAGGAAGCTCCTGAGCTGCAGACTGTTAGAGAACGGGAGATCATTACATAGAGGTTTTGCTCCAGGATTGTCCTGTTCTGGTACTAAACAAAATTGTCCAGGGGTCTGCTGTTAAGGCAGGTTTCTGGGCTAGAGGAGAATCCCTCTGTCTGGCAGACCCCATTTTTTTCTTGTGTTTGTGCAAGAAGACACTCATGCAGGTAATATGCCTTTCTGGACTGTACAGCTTCATTCTGGTTTCAGCAAGGTGCTTGTTACTCCTGTGACCCTGGAACCAGGCAAGGAGAGTGTTTGTATTCATTCCACAGATTCAAGGATCAACAGAGCAATGCCAGATCAAGAGCCAGAACTTCTTTCATGATTCACGAGAAAAGTTAGTGCCTTTTGTTTTCATCTGGGAAATGTCCAATGAAATGTCTGAATTTCATTTTTTTCCCCCACATTTTCTCTGAGGTCACATTAATATCTAGAAGATGGTATTTTACTGTCTTTTACATACTGAAGGCTTTTATGTTTCATCTATTACAAGGGTTATATTTCAGTATTAGCCTAGCTTGGGAATTTAAATTTTTCCTATTTCTCCAACTTCTTTTCAATATTCATTTATATCTACTTAGGTGCTTTTATCTTCCCATACCCTTTTCTTCTTTTTGTGCCTTACAAATGCCTCTCAAACTTTCTGGAATACAGCACTTTCCTAGATAGCAAGTAATGAAAAAAAAACCAACACATTGACAGTTCCTAGGCCATATAGTCATGTTTTATTTGATTCTTTTCTCATCTTCTGGAGCTTTGAGGGGAAAGGTGATCTCGTTTTCAAGGAACATAGCAAAGTTTTACTTTAGGAAGAGGTTTATTGTGCAAAGAGATTGGTCAGCTTTCAATGGAGTGAGCTTAGAGAAGCTACTTTATTTGACTAAAATTCGACTTACTGAACTAGACTCATTGTGATGAGGCCAAAACTGGAGAAGTGGAACGAAGAGGGGTGTGAAACTGGAGAGGGTTATCCCAAGCAGCCTGAAGTGAGTGCACAAAGACTTCTGAAAGTCAGGAAACAGAGCTGCACACATTTTCCATTCTATAAGAAATGTATTACATTGCATCTGGCAAATTGGCCAGCCCCATATTTTTACAAACCAGTTTCAGAGCTATTAACTGGGGATCAGGTGGCAGCGTGCAGAATTTGCAGGGCTGTTATTTTCTTCACAATGAACTTGTGACTGACCCCATATGAGGAAGCGATTTATTGATGAGGAGATGGAAGAAGCACGTTGTGGAGTGGGTCTTAAGCAGCGGGGACTTTAGGAAGGTCAGCACTGTGGATGTTGTGAGGTGCTATGAACTCATGAATTCTTCAAAAATACAGCACAGGTTCAAAACACCCTGTGGACCCATGCTACAGGTTCCAGATGGTACTGATGTCTATTTATCTTTCCCTCTCCTTCATCTTCTTCCCTGTATTTATTTTGATTTTTTTTCTCTTTACTTTTTTCCTTCTTCAATACTTTTCTGCTTTTCTTCCCCCCTACCCCCTCTCCATCCCTTGGCAATGGGGTTTTACACATGGAAGAGCAGCTGATTGTGGATGGAGACTAAGATTAGTCAATTTTTTTCTGACTCTAGCTTCTTACACATGCAGCTGTCAGATGTGAAAAACTGACAAACCATCATCAGACTCCCTCAACATCAAGCCCTGAATTTTTCAGCTCATTCTCAAGCTTGCCTGTCAGGTACTTCTTTGCAGAGCCAGTCTAAGGGGAAACTAAATAGATTGACCACGGGCAGATGGTGTCGGAGACCCCTTAGAGGCCAAAATGGCACTTGTGGCTATCCATAGGCAGAAAGAGTAATGGAAGTAACATCACAGTAACACTGCAGATTGCTTTTTTTTTTTACACAACAGCAGTGAAGTTGCATCCTAGGAGGAGAGTGGCATCTATTGTGATAACACTTTGTTCTATTATTATTATTATTATTATTTGCTATTCTTTCCTATTATTTGCATTGCATTAGAAGCTCTAAACAAGATTGGGGTCCTGTTGTGCCAAGCGTGGCAGCAATAAAGGATGAACCAGGAGTGATTCACCCCATGATTTGCTTGTAAAAAGAGAAGGTGGTTTTCTTTAATTTAGTTTTTGTCATCTATATTGCTCTAAATACAGTGTTTGTTGTGTAATTTTGTGGGCAGGGATCAAGAGGAGGCCAGATTCCCTTTTAGTGTTTTGAGCTACAGCACAGCCAGCTCTGAGGAACAGCATCTCACATTTTGGGATTGTTTGCTGTAAACTGTTCCTCCGTGCACACAGTGCTTTCTTCAAAAGAGCAAAAGTACAATAATAACAGCCCTAAAGCTTTGTCAGTGATATATGTCTCATAGAAGTAATTTTCAAGTTGCAAGTGTTTTGATGATGCTACAAGGGCTTTGTTTATGGAGTGGGTCTGGCAGTTACTGTAGAGTTCATGTAAATTATCACTTGGTTGATTATTAATGAGAAACATTAATTTGGATTCCCTTCACCCCTCATTTTTGTCAAAATTCCCATAGACTTGGTCTGCTACAGTCCAGCCTCTGTTTCACAGAATGTAGCTCTTGCTGAATGGTTTTAAGATGTATGCCTTGGCCAACTGACAAAGCTGGAGGTCAAGGAGGTGATTTCCTGTGCTCCTTCAGTCACACTTTTCCACTCCCACATACAAGTGAAGGTGTGCATGCCCACACAAACATGTTGATTATACTTGCCTTACTCCTGTTCCTGCAGGAATCCTACGCCCTGTGGTGGGCTGACCCTAGCTGGAGGCCAGGTGTCCCCAAAGCTGCTCTGTCACTGCCCTCCTCAGCTGGGCATGGAAGAGAAAATTTAACAAAAGGCTCATGAGGCGAGATAGGGACAGGGAGATATCAGTCACCAATTCCCCTCAACAAGGATTAAAATTCATTACCCAATCAAAACAGAGCAGGAAAATGAGAAATAAAACCAAATCTTAGAAACACCTCCCCTCACACCTCCCTTCTTTTCAGGCTCAACTTCACTCCTGATTTCTCTACCTCCTTGCCCCAGGCAGCTCAGGTGAATGGAGAATGGGAGTTGGAGACAGTTCATCACACACCATCTCTGTTGCTCCTTCCTCCTTAGGGGGAGGACTCACACTCTTCCCCTACTCCAACGTGGGGTCCCTCTCACAGGAAATAGTCCTCCACCAGCTTCTCCATCATGAGTCATTCCCATGGGAGCTGCAGTTCTTCACAAACTCTCCAGCATGGGTTCCTCCCAGGGTCACAAGTCCTGCCAGCAAACCTGGTCCAGTGTGGACTCCTCTCTCCACAAGCTGCAGGTCCTGCTGCAGTGCAGGCTTCCCACAGAGTCATGACCTCCTTCATGTGCCTCCACCTGCTCCACCATGGGGTCCTCCACTGGCTGTAGGTAGAATGACTATTCCAAATCATCTTCCATGGGCTGCAGGGGCACAACCTGTTTCAACATGGTCTTCTCCACAGGCTGCAGGAGAATCTCTGTTCCAGTGCCTGAAACACCTCCTCCCCCTTCTTCTTCACTGACCTGTGTGTCTGCAGAGTTTCTCACATCTTCTCACTCCTTTATCTGGTGGCAAAAAACCTGCCACTTGAGTTTGGGGTTTTTTTACCTTTTTAACTACCACCATTGCTGACTGGCTTAGCTTTGGTCAGCAGAGAGTCCATCTTGGAGCCAGCTGGCACTGGTTCTATAAGACATGGGGGAATCTTCTAGCAGCTTCTCACAGAAGTCACTCCTGTAGCCCCCTCCCCTAAACCCCTGAAAACCTTGCCATGCAAACCCAAAACAACCCACATGGCACTTCATCAATTAGGTTCATACAGCATTCATTTAAGGGTATCTGCCCATGTCTTTAGTATTTATTTTTTAAAAAATTCAGGGCAAGGTGAGCACATACAATGACATCTCTTCCCATGTTGTTACCTTCTTAGGATTTTAAAAGGGGCCACAGTCAGAGGTTCCATGGAACTGCATCATGCATCAGCTCTGCAGAGACAAAGATCACATACCAAACAGGTGGCAAAATATACAAACAGAAAGAAAATCTGTAATCTTGTCAATAAGGTGCAATCGGATCGGCTGGCTATTCACAATTTCTCAGGATGAAAGAACTAGAAGGTGTTAGGTTTAGGGTGCTGCTTCAGCAAAGCAAAGGAAGCACATTCTCCTTCTCAGTTACTGCCCTCAGTTACCAGGACTCTCCAGGATTGTTCAGTTGTGATCTCTACTGATGGCAGTCTGTAAGCACCCAATGTATAGAAGATAAAAATAGTTTGCTCTTTACCTACCTATTACTTTTTCCCTGGGCATCTGCTACTGGCCACAGTCAGCTGGTCCTTGTTTTGGGGCAGGGTCATAGTGACTTTGCTGGTCAACTGTCAGACTTTATCTTACCCCAACCTTTGTTTATTCGAATGTGTCTGGAAGTTTACCAGACAATCCAGCATGTATTTTAGAAACAGAGAAGTCTGTAAGTTTAATGGTGCCTAAACTGTACAAGGAAATGTACTGGAAGATGCTGGTGGCTGCCATGCTGCTGTGTTCCAAGGTCTGGATCTTTAGGGCTTGTAGCAGTGCTCCACAACTGGGGCTTCCAGCAGGACTGACAGGAAATTAAATTAGCACATCTCCTTGGGACATCAGTGATCTGGTGTCCTATTCCCACTCCCACTTTTATGGTTTTATTCCAGTAAGAAAGGCTTGTTACATTGCAAAAACCCCATATGAGTCACCTCTACCAAAAGCTTCCTGAAACCCACAAGATCATAAGATTTAATGACCAGGGAAAACAGTGTCCCAACCTTGATCTCTAGCTTGCAGGTGAATATTCATGATTAATTGATACAGGAAAGGGAGACTAACAGGAAGCTAGTGACACTGGCAAACTGTGGAGTTTTGAGAAAGAATTTTGAATAAAAACACAAGAATTTGAGAATAACCTTTTTTTTTAAACAAGGTTCTTCCTTCATTTGGAGAAAATAAAAATGCTACTCTTTCTTTCTACTGCCAAGTAATATGTACTCCCGTATAAATAAAGCATATGCATTTGTTTTAGGGGAGGCAGACTTTTTCAGGAAGACTTAAATCTCAGCTTTTTGAAATCAAATCTGTGTTCAGTCTTGAAATACTCAGCAATGGTGTTTCTGAAGTACATAATCAAATCTCTAGTCCCCAGAAGCTTTTACTTTTTTTCTCCACAGAAACCAAAGCTTAACAAGCATCTTACTACATTTATTACCAGCTGCTGCCTGGACTGTCCTAATCCTCACAGTGCATGTTGGCAGGCAACTTGATTCCTGGAACCAGATCTTTTTTTGTCTTTCAACCCTAGCAAAAAATAGACTGTTTTTCTTAGGTGTAAAATTATCTCTCCAAGGCCATGGGGACCTTTTCAATGTGATTTTTTTTTTTTGTTATGATTAGCTATTTTGCGTTCAGATCGTTGTTTTTACCACTCATCAGCTCTCTGTATGTTCAACCAGCACATCTGAGCACCATAGCCACCGTCAGGCTACTGGTTGTCCGTGGTGGAAACCTTCCATGTGTGCGAGTAGAGGGACACAAACAAGTCTGTGTTTGCACACATGGGTGTTCTTATGCATCCAACAGAAATACAACTTGGCAGCTGTCATAAACCACCACAGAAATAATTGGCAGTTGCAGGCAAAACAAATGACATGCCCAGGGGCTAATACTGGAGGTGCTATAGTGGATTGTACCCTTTAAAAGTAATATTGAGCAGATACATAACTTGTGGTAAGGGCTGGTGGAAATGGGGTGGTAACTTAGTATCGGTGAGTGCAGTTCCTAAAAGCACAGTCAGCTGGACTATATGTCCGTGTTATTTGGGCAAAAACAGAAGGCGATTCAGACAGCAACTCTTGCCAAAGGAAAGGGGGGATGCTTCCCCAAGATTGTGTGACTATTTTTACGTTTGACAAAGTTGCTCCTGCACTCCCAAAATTCAGACTAACAGAAGCAATTATTTTACACTATGTATTGTGTTAGGATACAGTGATCCTTAAAGGGATTTTATTGTTCTACTTTGTCCTGACCCAGAGATTGCATGTGAAATGTTTTGTTCTTCCTATATTGTATATGAAAGGAAAAGGAGCTTTAGAGTGTTCTAAGATTTTTCTTCTCACTTCTCTGACTGCCAATTCCAGATATTTCTTCTTCAGAGGTTTTCATTGTTCTCCACCATGCCAATTTCTTACTAGATAAAAAAGGAATTAACTCATTTTGCCAAATTTAGGCAGAACATGGAGTTGAAAATACTGATGTTCAGTGCTTTTTACTTGTCTGTACAAATGTGTGAATATTCAAGCCTTATATGTGTTATTCGCAGGGACCTTAACTTGAGCAACATGTGCTTTTCCATTCTTTATCATCTTTCATTACTTTTCATTTTAATGACTTCATTTAGTAAGTAGTTATTAACATTTTTCATATGTAAACCTTCTTCTGCCAAGTTGGTTTTTATAATTCTGAGATCATAAACCCTTACCTAGCTTCATAAATCTATATAAAGATCCCTTAAAAATAATGCTATAATCATTGAAAGTGTAAAATACTACTTTTTTGACTCTTCAGATGCGTAGTATGTAAATGTATCTATCTGTGTTTCATGTAGCATATTCATGTCTACAATAGCTTAACAATCTTATATTCAAATGGATTATTTAAAAACCTGTACATTTGTAGGGTGATCAGGGCTGATTCCCTTTTTTTTTTTTTTAAGTTCTGCATACCTCTATGAGTATCTTTGATTCCAAAGACCAACAAACTTGCCAGGAAATTCAACAGGAGTTGTCTTGAGCTCTAACTCTGGTGTCCTGGTCCTGTTCCAAATAGGCCTTATGCCAGGACCTGAAGCAGACTGCAGTGGTGATGCTGATGGATGATCGTCCCCTATCCCTAGACAAGAGCTATATATCGAACTTCTATTATTGCACCACTCGGTAGCATTAATATAGTTAAACTTGGGATTTTTCTGGATATCCTATTGCAGATGCAGCAAATTTATTGCCTTTCCTTTCCAGTGACTTTATCAATTCCTTTTTGTCTGCATCTCAGAGTCCAGACCAGGATTTCCTTTGGAAATCCATCTGTAGGCTTTCTTCAGGGTTTGTCAGCAATATGCTGGTGGCATGCATCAGCTTCTCTGTAGATGCAAGCACCACCAATCTCGCTCGGGTATCTGAACAAGATCTTCACTGTACAAAAATCCTGCTGTATTTTCTATCACTGCATACACAGTGATAGTTTTTAGTACTCAGAAAATTAGTTTCATTTCCAGGATGCTCTATAAATGGTACTTGTGCATCCTCTCAGTGATGTATGAAAGCATTTCATTCTCTATTTAACACATTGGGAAACTGATGCAATGGATTAAAGAGGACAGAGAAAGCAAACCTGGGCCTGGTTAAAAGCTGTCCATGCCTTCAATAGTCTTGCCATTGACCTTAGTGGGGTTTGGATTAGTGCCTGCAAGATACAGAATTGCATTTCAAGAATTATTGACTCAGTCCTCTTCAATATACCTCAACATAATCACCTTCTGGAGGCATGGAGTCCCAGCATACCTAGAAGGACGTTTGGAGAGTGTTGGCCCCCAGCACTGTGCTCATGCTGTTGGAGATTGATTCCAACTGTAAAAGAAACTGATGACAAAGCCATGTACTTATTTAACACAGGCAAAGTTACTCACAAAGTCACATTTCCTTGAACGTGGCAGGAATTAGTGGCAAATAATTTTCTTCTACTTAAATCTCAAACCTGCTTTGACTGGCACGCAACCTAAAAGCTCTTCCTCTCAGCTCCCTTTTGTGGTCATATCAGCAGTGTTTGTGGGCATGAGTGTCCTTGTTGCCAGAACCCTTAGATTTGTTTTTCTCTGTGTCTTCACCACTGCCAAAGGAATATTCAGAAAACTGGACCTTATTGAAATCTGCCATCCTTCCTTTGAGGAAGAGCATGTGTCTGTGGTTTGGGCAGAGTTTGTTGTTGTTTCAGTTCATGACTCCTGTAGGAAGCTGAAACATATCTACTAGTTGCCTTAAAGAGAGAACAGCAATGGTTAAATACAACTTGTGGTAGCAGTTACCAGGTGATGATGTTTTACCTTGACTGTCACATAAGATCTGAAAAATGCTGACAAGGCAGGGAGAACTTGGCCTTCTGTCTATCTTCTTGTCTATCCTCCTGCTCCATACTTGGTTCAGAATGCTGTGGGTCTGCTATGGATATTGGGTTTAGTATGCAATCAAATAGCTAGGACTGTAGCTGATCTTACGTTTGTCCAGATGGATGGATGACATGCCTCCCTTGGCATCTTTCCAGTCCCAGTTTTCCTTGATCCTAGGAAAAGATTGGTATGACACTGTGCACTGTTGTGGTGCTCTACTTTCTGTGCCATGGAGCTCATCAGGCTGCTTGAGCAGTGAGCAGTAATGATGGACTTCCACCCGCAGCAGGGGAGCGCTGCACAGGATGGATCACTCTGGCTGTCAGAAGTCTGACTTTTAAAAATGAGATCAAGCAAATTAGCATAGCCTAAGGACTTCTTTGAATTTTATGTCACCCTTTCACCTTTGACTTTATCTCCCAGCATTCACTAGCCATGAATATTTAACACGGCCACCACTGCATCCCATGGCATAAATGACAGGCTCCAAGTTTCAAAGCTTATTCTGAAAAGCAATGCAAATACATCGATACTGAAGAACACACATCACACCCAGAGCAAATCCTTTTTCATAAGCCCACTTATTAAAAAATAAAAAAGTAATGTAGTATCATGAGTTTTCATTAATACTAGTCTTCAATAAGCCTAAAGCAAATCCTTGCTTGCTGTGCACTTGCTATGCTTGTTGTACAGAACTGCCTGAAAGTGATGAAGGCTCACAGTCAGTGCACAGAGAGCAGGGAGCATGCGACCGAGACAGATATGAGCTCTATTGGAGTAGAGATTCTCCGTTGTCTTTCTCAGAGAAGATGATTATGGATGTTTCAAAGGAATCATAATGCTAATTTTCAGCCCCTGTGGTGTTTCATACCTGCAAAATGACATAAAAAAATGCAAGCTTTTCCTCACCAGTAAGTGAATATCACTGCACCTGCTTTGCAGATGCAGAAATAAAGATACAGAAAGGTCAGAAGGCTGACCGAAGGCCACAAACCTTCTCAACAGCAGCTTTAGGATGAAGAAACAGGCCTCTCTGGTCACATTTCATTGATCATGCCGCCGTGTAACAAATCTGGTTCAAACTTCCTAAATACACATATATATGCTTATACATAAAATCCTAGGGAAGGAGTTGTTTCCCTCTTTGCTTCTTCAAAACAAACAAGCTCCTGAGCTAGCAAACCCCACGTTTACATGTATCATTAAATACTTTCCAGTTGCTAGCCAGAAAACTCAGCAGAAAACCTGTAGAACACCAAAGCAACTCTCTTCTTTTAAATAATAGATGATGCCAAATAGCAGTAGTGTTATGCCAACAAAGACATCGGTCTCTCAAAATATTTTATTCATTATGTCTCAAGAAACCCAAAGCCTTGTTTTTAACGAAAGCAAATTTCAGAAGTTGGCTCTCATCTCATCTGAAACATCTGCTTATTACAATTCTTGGTGTTACAGCACTGGTGCTCCCCAGTAAATCTTTCAGCTTTAAATAATACGTATGGAAGTCTTGGCAAAGAGATCAGGAAGGAGAAGGAGTAACATTTGCCAAATATGCATTTTACTTTATGGGGCTGCAGTGGTATATTTTAATAATACATGTGTTGAAGAGAATCTACTAATCCGATTGAATAACAGGGCAAGAAGGAATTAATTCCAAGGTTCAAAAAGACCTCGTTCTAAGCAGCTGAAACTTTATATTCCAGGGTAAAATGGTTCAAAGTCTTGGCTAACTATGCTTCTATAAAACAGCCAGAAATGGATCTTTCTCTGTAGTGTTCGTAAATCAAAGTCACTTATGTGAGAAGGCTATGTTGCGATAAATCAGCCTGACAATTAGATGGAGAGGGCATATCAATGTTAAATTATATTCTTTGTATACTCCGGTCAGAAGGCAATGTAAACACCACAGTGGCATTATGAAACAGAAAATTGCATTCCAGATAATAACAGATATTCATGGTGCATGGTTTTACACTTTAATGTGCTGTGCTTTACTCAGTCATATTAATATTTTAAATTATGTAACATTCCCTTCTTTATGCATAGTTTATTTTTTTCACTGAAATTGAACCTCCCTCTCCCTCCCTCTGCCTCTTCCCCACCCTTGCCCTCTCTCCTCCTTATTGCTCTGTTTTTTCCCTTTTCCCTTTTTCCTTTTCCCTTCCCCTTTTTATTTAAGAGGGATGCTTGGGGATGGGGGGAGAGTGGGGGAGGAAAAAAGAAGCCTAAAGCGGAACTGAGCAAGAAAACAGTAACAAGTGGTTTCAAGATTTATAAGCCAGGATTTTATGTTATATATTTACAGATTCAATCTGTGTACCAGGCTTTGATCCAAGCCTTAGCATGATGACTGGAATCACTCCGATTAACCCAATGATACCAGGCATGGGGTTAGTGCCGCCACCACCACCAACAGATGTGCCTGTAGTCAAAGAAATAATTCACTGCAAAAGCTGCACGCTCTTCCCTCCAAACCCAAGTAAGTGGATTTGATGATAGAATGTTGGGTTTTTTCCTAAATATATTGCACGAAATATTTTTTATCTCATAAAAATGATGGTTTTAAGTATAGTATAGGCGAGTATGTTACCTTCTAAGTCCTGCTCTGTGTGTATAATGTGGCATCAGAGGATGCTTGTTCACCTCTCTGCAAGGTCATGTAAAAAGAATTACGCCGTCAGTATAAAATAAAATAAAATTAACAGAGCCTGAATATCTGCACTACTCAGTAGAAATCTGTTTTTCCTTTGGAGTATCACAAAAAGTAACAGTTGTTACTGTTACTTGTACAAGTGCTGACCATCTTCATGCACTCCTTCAGGTACCTGCAGATAGATGGGACCAGTATGGGCTTGTGTCCCCAAACACAGCACCTTGCACCCAAATACTGACTGGCTCTCATCCCTGCCTGGAGGAGGAGGAGGGAAAGGTGGATTACGGCTCCTCTTTTGTCATTTTTGGGGAGGAGAAGCATGCAGATGAACTCTTTCTGTTCTTCAAGAGCCAGGACCAGGCTTTTTTCTGCCTCTCCTGGGACTCTGTGCAAACAAAAAACTCTTTCCACGGAGCCACCAGCTCAGACACAAAGCCTGAATTTGTGTATGCTAGCCCCAGGAGTTTAGTCTCAGAGGCATCAGACCAGTGGCTGTCACTATCACTCAGAAGGCAGAAGGGAAAATTAAGTAAATAGTCTGGTGCTCTTGATTTGCAATGTACCTGGATTATGGTTTAAGCACACTGGCTCTGCGTGAAAATATATATATGTATGTATATTTTCAGGTTGTAACCCCATTTAATGTCTTAAAGGGCCAAAAAACTAAGTCTTATCTATCAGATTCCTTCGTAGGGAATTATTTTTAGAGGAATGATCTAGTAATCTACATCTAAACATACTCTGTTATGACAGAGTATATTTTCTAAACAGTGTTCAAAAATGTAATATTTTCCTAATTTAGGTGTACATATATATTATTTTTATATATATACATAAACACACACACACCACACCTAAAAATAGCATCTCTAGCTACTCCACCTCATGAGCACTTGTAAACAGCGAGGTTATCCTTCCTGTGTGCTGGCGTCCGCTCCATTATCTGGCAACAAGACAAAACAGATAACCGGCAGAGAGTTTTCATCATGCTGTCACTTTGTCGTGTTTCCCACTTTCTTTTTCTGTTTGCTGTGATCTTGTACTCTTGAGGCAGAAATTAAATTATATCTAAGATCAGGGAAAGGTGTCCAACCCAAGTACCCAGGGCGTAGGCAGCATGGGCTGGCTTCCGGTGGACTCACACACTTGGCGAGTGTAGCAAGTGGTGGGTATGAACCAGTTGTAGTGAAGTTCAGGTTTTGAATGTACAGGACCAGTGCCTGAGATCTTTGCTCAGGGTCACACCAGTTGCAGGAGCTCCCCTGCGCTGAAACCGAACATTTTACAATTTTTGTGTGTCTGTGCAGGGAAAAGAAAGATCCTTTTAGACCTTACCATTTGTCCTAAAGAACATCTTACAGTGGCAGGAATTAATGTATGAAACACCATATAAAAATTAAGAGAGTTTAGATTCAAGTAATCAATTTTGGACAATCTCTGAAATATTGAATTATTTTGCTTCTCCTTCTTGCCTCTATGCTGTGTCAAATAACTGTTGCTGCCCAGAACTGATTAAGGGAATGAACAGAACCGATGGATCAAAAGACAAATTCTGTATTCCAATGTGATTTCTGTTTTGACTCAGATCTTCCACCACCTTCAACAAGAGAGAGACCTCCTGGGTGTAAAACAGTGTTTGTTGGAGGATTACCAGAAAACGCGACGGAGGAAATTATTCAGGAAGTCTTTGAACAGTGTGGAGATATAACAGCAATTCGGAAAAGCAAGAAGAATTTTTGTCACATTCGTTTTGCAGAGGAGTTCATGGTTGATAAAGCCATTTACCTTTCTGGTACTTCACATTCTTTAATGGATTTTCCTTGCTTCTCATTTGTATTTTGTGATGCTAATGCTTGCTTATTTTCTTAGCTTTTATCTCAGCAAGTCTTTCTTGAGCTCAGTGGCTGTAGGTTGGAGTGGCAAGGGGCAATTCTGTATTTCTCTGTGTCTGCCAAGGTTTGTGCGTGGTTTTGTATGTTGCTTACCTGGGAGCAATTTCCTGCTATCCCACAACAATGCAACAGATCCCAAAATTCACTACAGAACAATCTTATTTTCGATTTACACCGGTTTATATAGTTTTGCTCACGGGTTGTGGAAAGAGGAGGGCACTAGTCCAGGTATGCTGCTGTTTTCCAGTGCCAATTTCTCTGATAGGCTGGCAGTTTCATTGGCATATTTTTATAGATTTGCAGTGCAGTCTGAATAAAGTCTGCCTTTATGTGTGCATGCATTCAGCTACCGCATGGGTTAGATTCTGAGCCCCATCTGTGGGCTACGTCTGTTGCCTCCCAGGACAAGTGCCACAGAAACTCAGGTGTGCAATTTCAGAATTCTTTTTTTTTTTTTCTGTTTTTTAATTTCTTTTTTTTTGCCTTTTTTTTTCTTTGAACAAAGGAACAGGCAAAAAACAGAAAAAAAAGGGATAAAAATGGTTCTGCTTTCACTTATCAGGCTTCAGCGACTCAGTGCACTCTTTAAGTTACAGGCTCTTTCATATAAGGACTGGCTTCCTAACTGAGGCCTTCATCTTTCTCAGCTGGATCCCATCCCCTGTATGTTTGTCTCCCCAGGCTGATTCATTTCTTTCTGCATCCTGAGGAGACCCACAATCTATGTTTTGCCCCACTAGGTTAGTGTAACACTTTCACCCCACACACAAACTGTTCTTAAATGAACAAGGGCCAGGGTCTGCTCCTTGGTCAAGACATGCTGACCCATACAGGCTTGTAGCCACCCACCCTGTGTAGGGTGACCTTGAAGGGACCCAGTGGCACCATCCAAAGTGGAGACTGGGAGGCAGCTGATGATTGAGCTCCCACCCTGATGATCTTCTCTTAAGCAGTAAGGACAGAACCCCTATGTCCTGTACATCTCCATAGGAAGCTCATGCAGCTAGAAACAAGAGGTCTCTCAAATCACCATCAGACACACCTTAAAATAAAAGACAGAAAGAAATGAACACCTGAACTTTTGAGCTATGTGGTCAGGAAAAAACTAGTTCCTTTGTTTCACAAAGGCTTTTGTGTTTGGGTTTGTGAGGGGTTTTCTTGTAACTTGGATGCTTGCTTTAAGTATCAGTTTGAAGAGCAACAGAAAATTGAGTTTTATGAGGTCTATATAAGTATTTTTTTAAATATGGCTGTGTTTTCAGTTTTCTTCCCAGATTTTCATTCCACACTGGGTTTTTTTCTGGTTTTTCTTCCTTTTTTTTTTTTATTTTCATTTAATTTCTTCCCCCTTCCTCATCTTCTCTTCCAATTGTCCATCCTTCCTGCTTATTTGTTTATTCACTCACTGGTTTCATAACACTGTAGCTTGCTGAGGTAGATTACAGACATCTATATGGCATTAAGAAGTAGCACATTTCCAGCCTTCCAACTTCTGCCTCGGGAGCCCTGTCTTCACAAGTGGCAGAGCAGAGGAGGAGCACACCAAATTCAGTAGGAGCTGGAATTACTGTATATAACAAACAAAGCAGTGGCAAGAAAGAGAGCAAGGAAAAGTGTACAGGCTGCCACTCTGGGCTAGAGCCAGTGTCCCTCTAGCTCCGTTTCCTGCTTCTCAGCAGTTGACTGCACTCTTTGCTTCACTCCAAGTCAAGTTTGTTTTTAGTTTTATATGCCTTAAATCACGGAGGGCTGGATTTGATGATTAGTTGGAAATTTCCTGTGCTGCCTGTTGCATCCTCCTTAACACACTTGAATGTGCATTCAGAATAAGGGGAGTGCCAGGTTTCACTTCTTTTTACCTCCAGCACTGAACTCCTCAGATGAAACAGGGAGCTCCCCAGCACCACAGAGCAGGGAGGTCTGGCATGAAGCAGGGACACGTTTTATTTGTACTGAAATGTTGGGAGGTTTGAACCAGTCTTTATTCCATTTTCAAACATAGTGTGTTCTTACATATGAAAAGCATATTGGTAAGGCATTTTCTTTTCCCTGACAGATACAAAAGAGACGTACAAAAGTTAATATAGTATGCGTGGTACATTAGGGGAGAGTCACGCCTTTGATATCTGTGATATAATGATAATTTTGTCTACCTAATCAGTTTTATCTGTCTACTCCATCTAATCTCATCAAACTTAGTATTTATCCCGTACTTATCATCAGAATAGTGCAAGTGATTACAAAATCCATCAAATAATTTAATCAGTGATTTTTTCCCTTTCTATTCCCAAGTAAATGTATGAAAAGGAGACTGGGAGATGAGTAAAAGACTATAATAAAAAAGCTGACTTGAGGAAGGGCAGTTTTCATTTAGCCCTGCAAGTTACATTTTTATTTCCTGAGGTAACAAATTTCTAAAATCAACATACCAGCCCATGAGAAAGCTCTTTCTCCAAACTATATGTACTTTTGTGACTGACAATTCAGTTAACTCCTACAAATATTGATGGTGCTGGACTTGAAAATACAGAGCAAACATATAACTTGGGACAGACCCGTTTATACCTCAAAAGCCTGAGTATACATTTCTCCCGTGCTGGTATTTTCCCCTGTGGGTTTCCATTTGGTACTGTTTACTGCTTTTATTTTATGTATTCACTGATCATCATCAACACTCTGATCTCAATCCCCAGTTAGAAGCAGCTGTTGGCTGGTCCCCAATATAGCAACACTCAAAGGTAAGTCAAGCCAGGGAGTTTTGACTGGACCTGTGATATGGAAATGCTGTGTTTGATTTTTATTTAGCACCTTCATTAATTTTTCCTGTTGCTGCTCCTTTAAAGTGAGGCTCTTGGCAAGTTCCCAAAGTCTTTCCCTCTCCTGTTGTGTGCTAATCTGAAATTAAAAATTACAAGCCAGGCACACAGATAGTGTTAGCTGCAGTCCTGAGCAAAGAGATGGGGAAAAGGTTTTATGAGGGCAATTTGTTGCCCCAGCATCAAGGGGAGCAATGGCAGGTGGTTCTCTCATACATTCAGATACCCTCAAACACCAATAAGGAGACACAGTATTGGAAAAGAGCAAGCCTCCCAGATGGTCCACAGTCCACAGTTGCCAACCCAAATGGGTGCCCGAGGATCCCATATACAAAATTGGACCTGGCAGTTGTGCACCCCTTGCTACACAACAGCTTACTGGCTATCAACCCACCAAAAAGTCTGTTCATCACTGGCAAGGCTGATGGTCCTGAAGTGTCTGCAAAGTCTGATTTAGGAGGGTGCAAGAAGCCATGCCAAAGGAATTGCTTTTTCCTTAAAACAAAGATACGAAGACCAGAGCAACATTATCTGATGTTGAAATCGATCCTGCACTGAGGGGAGGATTGGACTAGGTGACATCCAAGGCCCCTTTCAACCCAGGTTATTCAAGGTTTCTGGCTGCTGTAAACCACCTGGCTGGCTGACTGTCATCAGTCTTAAGAGTTAAACAGGCAATTAGATTTTTTTCCCAGTATGATTTATGGGCAATTTAAAAAACCTGCTAATTTGGAAGCACTTAAACTGTTACCTAAAAAGAACCATTTGGTGCTACACAGGGTACTGGGTTATGGTCTGCAATTTACAGTCTTCTGTGTTTTATTCCATTATTCCCACTGACTTAAAAATAACCCCAAAGGCAAGTTTAGTAAAACTCAACTGTGCTGGTGCCCACGCAGCCCAGTCCAAAGTGGGTCTTACTTCCTACAGTGCTGAATTTATTGGTCTGTCTGTGCCCAGTGTGCTCCTGCCAATGGGAGAGGAAGAGAGATTGTGTCTTCCTGGAAAGTACAGCGCAGCTGGGAGATCTAATTTTAGGTCTTCAAGACCTGGCACCTTGGCAGTGTCCTTTCACATTGCTGATAATGCTATTTTGGCACAGAGCAATCACTATTTGAGGAATGCAGCTGGCAAGTCACACTGGGGGGGTTAACATTTGTCACGGTTATCAGGGTAGCTGCACCACTGACCCCTTTTGGCTGACTTCTTCATGCCTACACCTCTGTGGATAAGCATAATTACCTCTTCAATAGTTCTGGGCCAAGCTCTGAAAGGTTACCCACACTCTTCTTCTTTTATGGCTCACTGAATATGATGTATCTGTAATTCTTCCCTTCAACACCTTGTGACTAAAGCCATATATTTCATATATCATAGAATCATAGAATTACAGACTGGTTTGAGTTGGTAGGGACCTCAAAGAACATCTAGTTCCAAGCCAGTGCCATGGGCATGACACCCACCACTAGACCAGGCTGTCCAAAGCCCCATCCAACCTGGCCTTGAACACTGCCAGGGAGGGGCCAGCCACAGCTTCTCTGGGCAACCTGTGCCAGGGCCTCACCACCCTCACAGGGAACAATTTCTTCCTAATTCTAAATTTTAATCTACCCTCATTCAGTTTAAATCCATTACCCCTTCTCCTATTACACCACACCCCTGTAAATGGTCCCTCTCCAGTTTTCCTGTAGGCTTCTTCAGGTACTGGAAGGCTGCAGTAAGGTGACCCTGGATCCTTCCCTTCTCCAAGATGAACAAGCTCAACTCTCAGCCTGTCCTCATAGGAGAGGTCCTCGAGCCCTCTGATCATCTTCATGGCCTTCCTCAGGACTCAATCCAACAGCTCCATGCATTTCTTGTATTTGGGACTCCACAGTTGGATGCAGTATTCTACATGGGGTGGGAATAAAGTAATGTTTACTTCTCTGAGTAAAAGAGAGCAAAATGGAAGAGCTTTAAAATAACAATCACCTCGTTTGCCCTTCTTGCAATACTCATTCCTGCTTCACCCCAAGCCTGTGAACCTTGAAGAACAGATTTGATAGATTCCATGGAAGTTTTTCATGCCTTCTGGCTTTGAGAGACCCCTGAAACCCTTGGTATGAGTTTTTCATCCGAGTTTGGAGGCCTTGCAGGAAAATGACAGTCATACTTCTTCCTCACTGATAGGATACTTTTGTTGAACTCCACAAGATCTTTAAAAGGAAAATGCCAAAACAAAAGGCATCCGTATTGTTGGGTTTTTTGAGGGATCACCACATATATGGGTATTTAATGTCTATTGTCTCGTACGTGCTGTAGCACACAGTCCCTTGTATTCACACAGCAGGAATGTTTTCCAGCAGTAAAGCAAAATGCCTAGGTACACATTTTTGCAAAGATGCTCCTAATCTACTACACAAGGCTTAGGTTTGCTGTCCCCAGAGAGAGTTCAAAACTGAATTTTAACCATGGTGGTGAGGTGCTGGAGCTCTTCAAACCACAGGCAAACCACAAGACTGAAAGATGGGTTCTCTTTAATTGCTGTTTAAAAGCAGCAAACTTCATTTTTTCCTGCTGTTTTGAACAGGAGCTTCCTGCCCCTGGAGTTATTACACAGTGGTTGCAGTAGTTTGTGTTTCTGAAGGGCCTCCTATATGCCAGCTCAGCACAGAGCTCATCTCCGCAGCATCCCATGATTGGAGAAGTCTCTGCTGGACTGCTCTGCTTCTGAGGCTACTGCAGTGGGTTTGTATGGAGAAATTAGAGCCAGCCCAGTGCAGACTGACTAATTTTACCTGCATCTGGAGGCCCTGTTTGCATCTTTCTACGTAGTATTTTCTCACACTTTCTCAACGTTTTGAAAGTTGAGGAAACTGCTCTGCAAGTATCTTTCAGCCTTGGAAATAAAACTTGAAAAAAATGATAGCATATGTTCATCCACAGTATGGTCACAAAAGCTTCTTTTATAGCTTTGGCGTGATTTCTTTGCCCTCTGGCAGTAGTCAAGGGTTTTAACTCAGAGCAGGGCCCTGTTGCACTGCTGTGTAGCCCTAACTTAAAGCCTTTGCAGTTTGCTAGCTTTAGCATATGATACATTGACCAAATTCTAAATAGGCGGAACATCGCTAAAGATGAGGCACATTTCATTATCTGTTCTTAAAGGGGCCTTGGAAATATCTAATAAATCCATTCACACTTTTGGAGTTACTTTAAAGAATGCTGAACTTAATTCATTTGTAGGTGGTTTATATTTGCTGCCAGGGTATTTCCAACAGGGAACTGGGAAGTAGTGTTTGCAATTGGAAAGCCTCAAAATTTGAGATCTGGCATCAATGCAGATATGACACCACCCTCTTTGTAGCCCAGGAATGTACGTAGCACAATTTTCTCATTCACCCATGGTCATGTTTTTTTAACAAAATTCAGCCTTTCCCCATTTTTCCAATGCCTTTGGCAGTCTGGAGAAAAGCACTAAACTGCACATGGTCTCAACAGGACCAGGGGAAGAAGGACTTGACATTGAGACCAAAACAGATGCTTTCTTAATAGTCATTTATTTGTTTAGCTGGCCTTTGCGTTTATAAAGGTTGGGAACATCACATAGAAAAATAATGTATTTTGAGAGATTTCTAAACAGGAATATAGATTCTGCACCTTTGGGTCAACTTTTTCAGCCCATCTACTATGTTGATAGGCAATGCAGTAAATTGTGAGAAAAAAATGAGCGGATGGAGGTTTATCTTGCTGTGAAAATACAAGGATCAATACATCCTGTGTAGATATGTGGGAATCTGTTAATGTACATTTTTACTTAACTGCACTTGAGGGGGAAAAAGGATAATGAAAAAGAAAGAAAGAAAAAAACCAAACCAAGAAGTCCTGCAACAGTTAGTTCTGCTTGTTGGTTTCAGGTTACCGCATGAGATTAGGATCTAGCACAGACAAAAAGGATTCAGGTCGCCTTCATGTTGATTTTGCTCAGGCAAGAGATGACTTTTATGAATGGGAATGCAAACAAAGAATGCTGGCCCGAGAAGAACGCCACAGACGTAAAATGGAAGAAGACAGACTGCGCCCTCCTTCTCCCCCAGCAATAATGCATTATTCCGAACACGAAGCTGCTTTGCTGGCTGAAAAATTGAAAGGTAAGCAGCATTTGATACTTTTCAGTGTATTGTTCCTTAAGAGTGGGAGCCATCCAGAAATCAGAGCATGGGAGCCGATTTCTCTCCGATGTATTTCATTACTTGCCCTGTTAGCCTTCCCCCATTCCTCTGCCATTTCTATGCCAGTGGTAATGACACTCACCTGCTTGCTTGAAATGTATAACCTCTGTCCATTTAGCTGTGCTTTGACAGCTAAACCAGGAGTTTCAGGATATTGCAGTGGTTGGTTTTGTTGGGGGGTTTTCTGCTCAGTTGCTGTTGTCATCTACCTTGTCGTGGTAAGACAACCTGTTACAAACATCCTTCATATTAGAGGCCTGATTCTTAAAATCTCTTTATTCCCCTGACTGATAGGTTACTATATTAGATGTATGCAACTGTCCCAGTTCCTGGCATTTAAATTGCCCTCATGAGCTGCATTTTAATGTGGCCCTTAGGTGCAGTGGTACAACTTATCTCTGACACACACCATCCATTCTTTCATTCCCTCTTTAGGGTTAAAATTACTTGTGCAAGATAACGTCTTGTTTTGGTATGCATTTGCTTTCTTACTTTTTTTTTCAAGGTATACTCACCAGCCTAATGTTTTCCGTGGGAGCATCTTGAAGATTACTGTCTTTAATAGTTAATATAGAAAATAAGAAGCAAAGAAATAAATTTTTTCATGGTTAAGAATTTTTAAGAAGATCAGACAAACAACTCCTTGCACCCCTTAGGGTTGTATTTGTTTTTGTTAAGTGTTTAGCGATTGTGTTTGGCATTCTTTCCCCACGTGGTGGCCGAGCACGTTACTTTACTGTGTGCCAGGTCACAAGAAACTGTGATTCTTGCCACTCTTTCAGAATTATCTCGATTAGACTTAGGCTATCTAGCTGTCAACACACGGGTCTCTCTTCTAACAATGAAACATATTTGGGAAGCTGAAGAAGGGCAGTGCAAAGTGTTGCATCGATGGAGCAGTGGAGCAGAGATGCACCCTACTGTCTCTTTGAGTACTGCATTGGTCGCTGATAGTTGTCACTGTTACCTCTGTCTCTTATTAGTTTGGCTGACTGATATTCTCACCACATACAGTCCTCTATTAAATAATTCACTAAGTAACCAGAAGATTGGTAAAATAACCCAGATGTATTGATAGGCAATGAGAAAAGGAGAAAAGATGCCTGAATATAAGAACTTTTAATTCTTACGTAGCTTTCAGACCAGCTCTTCTAGATGTTGTACAATACAGTAGAGAGATTTAGATCCATCTGTTCCCAGAATCTGATCTCAATTGAATATTTTAGGAGTTAATCTTTTATAGGGAAGTTTTCCTTTATGTAGTAAAGCCGAGAGGTTTCCTGAACTAAGCCAGAAAATGCAAGAAGTCTGGACAATTTCTTCCTTATGGTTAGCCATTGCTTGAGGCACGTGAATGTGGATTTTTGCAAGATGTTTAAGATGTCTATATTTAGAAGGGTTTTTCTTTTCATTCTGGGAAGTTTCCATACTTAATTAAAACTTACTACAAGTATTTAGAGCTTTGGTTCTCCTGAGGGACATTTCACCAGAACATGGCATGTATGCACAAGTTTAATGTAAGAATATTTGAGCACGGTATAGACCAACACCTTGTACATGACTATTTTTCTGGAAATAAACATAAACTTTCAGAAACATGCAGAATTATAAATAATCAACAAACAAAAATAGTAACTTTATTATTTAAATGGTAGCTTTATTATTTATTGCTTAAAAAAATAGTTCCATCATCCTAAAAACATAAGTAAAGCACCACTAAAGAAAACTTTGGCAAAGGGCAGTTCTTGTCATCATACATTCACAATTTAAGTGTGGACTTCACTGAAGCTAATAGAAGATAGATATATGTAAATGCACACAGACACACACACGCACACGTGCACACACAGACTCACATGTATATCTATAAATAAAACTTGGGTTCAGTATCTCAGGTCTGTCAATATTAACAGATTTGCACTGCTGCAAAAGCCTGGACAGTTCATTCTAAAGAAAAGAAGCATCAAAATATATCTGCCTTGGCAGGATTTACCTTGAAAGATTGGTGTTTGAGCAGATGCTTTGCAGTTGTTTTCTTATGGCAAGTCATGCCCTCCCCATGGTACCCACTTCAATAGCTCCTGAGCTCTGCTGCCAGCTCATGAGACAGAGCTGCAGGTGCCCAACGTGTCTCCTGCAGTGTCTCCAGAACTTCACTGAGCAGCACTAGCTGAAAAGCAAGCCAAAATAGCTAAACATCTGTCATCCCAAGATACTGCTTTGCAATCACAGATGTAGACAACTTGGTCTGAATCCAAGCAACTTTTGTTGTCAAAATAACCTTGGAAATGTGACGGTGAGCAGAGATGAACTAGGCTCATCAGCCAGTCCTCTGTTGTTGTCTAGATATTTATTGAGTCTATAACAGAGGTGACAATATCTTTTTTCACCTTCTGCAAACTGCAGCATAAGACTTAAAGAAATCATTGGTTTTGTGTACCAGACTTGGCTGGAAACTCTCACCCCAGTGTTGTCAGCATATTCCTATTCCTGTTGCGTGCTGAAGTCTCCCGCTACAGTAGTAACCACTGTAAAGAAGCGTGGGTGAGAGAGTATACAGGAATCTTTTATGCCAGTTGGAAACAAAAGTTAATCATAAAATTTCAGCCAGGTTGCTTCTACTGGTGTGGAGCTTCATAGAAAAAAAGAACTGGTCTCTCAAAATGCACTAACTGGGAACTTACTACATGAGAGCCCATGCATGCCTGCAAAAGCATCAGGGTCTGTGACTTGCTCTTCATTCCCTGATCTCTGTGGACTATCTCAAATCCCTTCCTATTTGCAAGAAGCTTGGTCTGAGCATTTGATTTATGCAGAAGTAAGAGAAACCCATCAAACTGTTGACCAGTGCAACTTCTCCCCACTTCCCATTTTAGACAGTGGTGCTATTTTATGGATATCTTCCTCCTTTTCCTTCCTTTCTTTTTCCATTTGCTTTTTCCTTTGTTTTTGGGTTTGGTTTGATTATTTTTTCCCCATTAAGGTCTTCAGGGTCCTGCAAATGAAATCCTTTATAACTTTTTCCTTGCTGGCAATGTGGCAATTTTTTTCTGCACCTTTCATGTTGTTAGTCAAGTGTGTGTGTTCACTTCTCTTTTCCCCAAGTGATGTTATTTCTCTCCCTATACACCTATTGCACTTTGTTATTAGTGCTTTTCACTATGTGGCAATGACATGTTGCCAGTATCTTGGCTGTAGGTCTCATGAATTAGAGCCTGTAGCTCTAAAAATATAGGTCTACACTACCAAGCCTCATTGATTAAACACATTTTGAGCTGCATTGATAACTTAGTAGAGATGTTCTCAGCTGATCACAGCCAAAGCCAAAAGGAGGAGAAGCCAAGGAGATTTCTTGCACTGGAAAGATGACTTGTCACAAAATATTTGATTTAACTTTGCTTCATGCACTCCCGTGAGAGAGATCAACTCTTTATTATGAATCCAGCACATAGAAGGCAGAAGAGACCTGAGCTGGATTCTCAGAATTAAATGAGCTCTATCATTCAAACTAGATGGATAACACAGGGAAGAGTATGAGCTCCTTCTTGAACCAGGGACATGCTGATCAGTTTAAGGTTGGGAAAATAAAACAGCTATTTAATTTTGCACGACAAATTCTTTTTATTTGGATTTTTTTTTTACCTTCCAAACAACTACAGTAGATTTGAAGGAAAAAAAAACAAAATAAGACAAAGGCACCATTTGTTTAAAATGGTAAAATAAAATTGCACTTTTTCAAAAGGTACTCTTCAAATTTAAGTTTGATCCAAATATTTCAAAATTTGTCATGATATTGCAAGTCATTTCATCAAACCATTCTTTGATGGTCACAGAATAAGATAGCAGCTAAGACAAAAGTTAGGTTAATAAAACTTGCGACCTCCTTTCTGACATCATCCTGCCTTAGGTAAAAATCTGTGTTTCCTTCAGGAAGTATCTCAGTGAATTCATATATGTGAGTTCTGGGAAACCAAGGTCTTTTACGGTGATGTGTAAATGTAAAATGCCTCCTTAATTAGTCTTTGAGTTCTTACTCTGAAAAAAACAGCAGAATATTTTTTCTTCTGCTATTACATTATAAAACCATGACCTTCTTGTCTTCCAGTTCACAGCAGCATTTTGTTTGGCATGTGTCTTTGAGATTTTAATTTCTCAGTATTAAATTAGATGCATTATTACTGCACAGTGAGATGCGTTGGTAGATATTTAGGATCAAATTTGCATACTCCAGCATCTGTTTTCCTGGTTGCTCTATAAACGGTTGAGTAATGTGGTGCCCAGAACATTGCACAACTGGAGACAGGCTGAACCCTTTATCCTTAAGTGGAGCATTGCTCTGTCAGTTGCATTGGAACAAAACATTTTAATCTCTGTTCTTATGACATTTGTGTTTCAAAGTAGAATTTTGAACGTTATGGTATTCTTAATTCAAGCATATCTGTACCTAATGGTATCATCTTCAGAAATCACTTCTTGCAAATAAGCTTCTTTAAAATACTGCATCTGTCTTATTTGCAGCAGGTAGTAAAACAGTTCCATCATCTAACAAAGACATCTCTTCATATCTGATTATCTGTGGGTTTTTTGGGCAAAGGAGACATAAATACCTTCTAGTTATATACAATAACCTGGAATTCACCTCCCTTTTAAATACAGTGTTTCTTTATCAGAACAGAAAAGTTATTCATGTGGTTTTCCATTTAAAAAATTATAATTTGAAAAATTGAGAAGCTGCTTCTTTGCCAGGCACTGTATTATCCCCTGAAGAGAGAACAGATTGGAAATTTAAATAAATAGATGGCAGTTACACTAGAGTGAACTAACCGGGGATGCATCTTGTGCAAGACACAGGTAACATTGAGCCTGACAATCTCAACACTTGCACATCATTTGAAATATAAACAACATTTAATTGCTCGGGAAATAGGATATTTCACTGAGAAGAAAACCACGCTGCTTTCATTATCACTCTGCACTCAGGAGCCAGACTTGTGGGGCGCTGCAGATGCATTGCGGTTATCCAAAGAGGCAAGTCTCACACACGAAAGGATCAAATTCAGTTCAGGGCTACGTCAGAACGGGAGGCAAAGCTGAGATCCTCTGAGCAAATCCACTCAGTGCTAGGTTTAGTTGCTGCTGAAAGGACTCCAGTCCTTTTTTTAGTGCAATCTTTTTTTATTAGTAGTATATCAGGACAGAGCCCTACAACAGACATGTTTTGACGCTTCAGCATCAAGTCTGTTCACTCACCCTTCCTGTTTTTAGATCATCATTTTCTCATTCCTTCTTCCATATGCTGCTGACATCTGCTGTGACACAATACATCTGGCTCTAAGAGCTTTGCACAGGGACTACGAGCAGGCACGGTGCAAGGGCACTTTTTTATCCACTGGCAGAAGAGGAGTGTGAGGTGGGTTCAGCTATTGGCAGGCTGGTAACCCAATTCCCTGGGCACCTCCCTCTGAAAGCCTGCAAGAAGTACGATCACCATTAAGTGTATTACTAACAGTGTCCTCCTTCACCTAATCTGTATTGTATCAATGCAAATGTTACGGGTTTAATATAAACCCACTTGATTAAATATACCACACTGCAAAATGACTCAAGTTAATTACTATGAACTGGGAAATTGCAGCTCACCGATCTGAAAGTTTGCGGCGTGATGTTGAGAAATAGGGAGGAAACTCAATACCCTCATAATTACGTTTTATTGGAAATAATGGCATCAGCAGGATAAGATAATGGATTTCTGTGTCTCACATGAAACACCCATCTCTGGAAGAATCTTGTGTGATTTAATTTAGAAGAAAAAGTTTGTTCATACGGTGAGCAGAGAGCACCTTTTAAGAAATCTTTTAGTAAACATGTATGCATATTTTTATCAAATCTAGTTTCAGCTAGTCACTTATTACATAACTGGAAAAGTTTCTTGGTTATAACATACAGTTAAGGCTATTTAGGAAATAGTAAGGTGGATATTAATCATTCTTTAATATAACCCTTTGGCAGTAAGGATTGGTATTCCCTGATCCTCACTTATTATTCAGTGCCATTGGGTTAAAAATGTTATTAATCCCAAAAGCACCAGACTGATGTGTGTGTTGCGTGGCACAATTATGTAAGGTAGTTGAGCAGGGGGAAAAAAAAAAGAAAGTCAGACTAGTAGCTGAAGAGTTGTGTTTCTAGGTCAGTGGCAGGCACTGTGTGCCGGAGAAGCTCTTAAGCCAAGAGAAAAAATAGGTCGTCGTTGTGGTACCAAAAAGTGGTGTGCACTGGGAAGCAAATTGTTCCTGATGCACAGGGGAACTGGGCTGAACCTGCTGATGAGAGAGGCTAGTAAGCCTTTTTCTTGACCTGATTCCCCCACAGCAGCCAGCTCCTGTGGTTTATTATTTTTTGTATTGAATTCAGTGCTTGTGGTCTAGAAATCTTAGACATGGTCTAATAAATTACTAAATCAGAAGTCAGGTCATTAGTAACCTTGGCCATACTGCCTCCCCTGACTGCAGCTGTACGGAGTGAAAAAGTTTGCATCCTGAACTGGGCTCTATCTCTTTCCTGCCATCGCTGAACTGGACCCAGTTTGACAAACTGGAAGTGGAGTGTGACCAGACGAGCAGTTCATGGCAGACCCAAGGGCAGAGCAACTGTGAGCAACTGGGTAGTGTTGAGCATGTGGGCATGAGGCAGGGGACACCACATCTTCTTGTGTCACAGCTACAGCTGACAGAGGACAGGCTGTCAGTCAGAGGCAAAGAGATGTCCCATGGCTCTAGCCCCCTCTCTACGTGCCCTGCAACACAGTCATTCTCAGTCCTCACAAGAAGACCTGCAAGGGGCACTCATTAACTCGATTTCTACTGGTCAGGGCAGAGTTTAGCATAAGGGCACATCTGCCCCTTCCCATCCTACGGCAGGCCCAGAGATAAATGAGGTCATTAATGAAGCCCAAAACATACTCAGCCAGCACAGGATCTTTGTAGGTATACTCATCAGGATAAAGAACAGCTGCTCTGTCTTTTTCATCACCTCCTTGCACGCCTAGGAGATTGCATTAGGGGAGCAAGATTAGAGACAAGAGACAGTATATGCTGATCTGGACAGCACCATGGCCCGGACAGCACAGAAGGACTGCTGTGGTTTAGACAGACTCCAAATATTGAGTGAATTATCACAGATACCTTTCAAACGAGTTTGGGAAGATACTGACAAGGTGAAAAGCAACTGTAACCCAGTGTTTGAGCTGTTTCTAGCTAGAAGTTCAGCATACAAGGTTGATCTCAAAATACAGCATACATTTAATTGCATTTAGAATATATCTATGAATGTAAAAATTATAGTAATGCTTGGCTTCAGAGTGATGGATTAGTCTATCTCCTATCTAATGGCTGAAGCCTTAGACACCATCACCCAAGTTGTGAAAGCACCTTATGGAGGTGCTTAACATTGAGAAATAAATAGTCACAACATTTAGGATTACTCTGAGATTAATTCTGCCCTGTGTTACATCAGGGGAAGACATATGCTGAAAGATAAATCTCTGCTTCAAACACATTTTCCCAGTATACCATTTTGCATCAGTTCTTGTTATAGTTGGAGCTGCTTAGAGGTGGTCAAATTATGAGCAGAAAAATGTAAAACATTTTAACATTTGTCAACAATTACTCTTTTCTTTTTTTTTTTTTTTTCTAAATAAGTATTCCTGTTGACAATTTCCCAGGCAGCTCTAGGGATGCATTTTCTTTTCTTTATATTTCATTTCATCTAAGTTGCGAGCTTGGATTTAAGTGCCAAATACCTTCAGTTGATATTAGAGGAATTTGAAATATCTTATCTCTAGAGGCCTGTGACTGAGTCTAGTAGCACCTGGAAATCTCTATCAACAGGCACCCAGCAAACCGTCCTCAATAGATGGGTAATATCAAAGCAACATAGCAGATGAACACCCAGTACTGGGTAGGTGTTCTGTTCCTGGTGCACGTGTGTAATGGCTGGGGTTACTTCGATCGACCAAGTGTAGATGACTGTTGCAGAGATGTCTATATATGAACAGGTTACCCCAGTGTCCCTTTGCAGCCAGTTGAGGGAAGCAGGTGCTTCTGGGGCACAGTTCACCCTCTAATAGACAGGACTACAACAGGACTGAGGAAGCCTGTCCGAGTGTCCATCTCTTTCTAGTGACTGTACTGGGACAGTGGGCTTACTAAAAGAGATGTTGGCATAAAGGAGATGAATCCAACATTATTTGCTTAAAACGTGTTGTAACCTAGAGGAGAAAAAAAGCTTTAAATGCAAGAAACAGTTGGCCACGTGCTCATTTTAAAAGAACAATTACATCTGGGAGCATGTCTTATATAATGGAATCTATTTTAAGAATATGTTTTTAAACTGTATATATTTATGTGCATCCTACCGCAAGGGAATAATTTTGAACAGAATTAGGAGTTTTGTTTTATTTTTTTAATGAATGGCTGCAATCATAAGGCAGCTCATGCTCTGCTTAAATTAGATTCCATTGCTGCTTTTCTTCCACTATTTATCTACTAAATAAAAAAAATAAATGAACGGTCTGGTATAAAAATCTGATTTTCTAAGTGAACTTTTGATTACTCAGACAGAGTCACTGCATTCTGGGTGAAGAAAATTAATTCAGGGTGAGTTACCTTATGCCAGTCACTCAGTAGTCAACTCAAGAATATAAAAGTTAGAAATGAATGTGAAATAAGGAAATTTTAAAACTGTAGAGAAAAGATTTTATTAACTAATGTGCTCCTGTTGTGCATATATTACCCTCTAGCATTTTTTAATGCATCTTCTAATTATGTAATCAATGAAGATGCTGATGTGTACCAATGAAAGGATTTTTTTCCTCCTAGAATAGAGCCATGAATTAACTATAAGAGGCCCGCAGATCTCTGCATCTCCCTGGGAGTATAGTATGTTGAGAACAGGTTTTCAGCATGTCCTTTTAAATGGCTCAAATCTATGTGGCAGAAGGATGGCATGTTTATGAACATCCCTTACAGACACCAACTGTGCCCGATAAAAACAAAACAAGGGGAGGCTGTTTTCATTTCATACAGGCTTTATAGCAAAACAACATGCCAACATGTACCGAGGAGAGATTAAAGCAAGAAAAAGGGAGAATGTTTCTGTGCAAATGCTTTTCCTTGTGCATCTCTGTGAAGGATTTTTTCTCAGCGCCACACGCTCTTTCTTCACAGGTCACAGTGTACCTCTTCAGAGGTGCTTCTGAGTATCATTTCTCCCAACTTGGCTGTTTATGTCTTGACCTAGATTGAATGGGATAATTTACTCTAAATGGTACTTCAGTGTTGGGTGATAAATTATGTGTGATGATATAGATAATGATGTCTACAAGATAAAAAAAGGAACATTCAGCTGTAGTTACTCTCTGCTCACAATCAGCCACATCCTTGGTGTTAACAGGCTAGTGCCATCCACTGGGTGACCTGAATGTGCAGACTCTTGGAAATTGCATGCTAACATTGCTAGAAGCCATTACAGGTTATTCTTATTGACTACTGTAATTATAATAAACATTATGTTTCGGGGATGAGTTCTTGGATGTATTGGATCCATGACATCCAGCTCTGATGCATTTCATCAGGCTGAAGATTTTTCCCAAGCCTTATCCTGGCATTTTCTTGCAACGAAGGGGCTTTGCACAAGTCTTGTTTCCATTTGGCTTTTCTGACATTCATCTAATGTCACTCACCAGGAACACCTAATATATACCTGCCTTGTCCAGCAAAGCTCAGAAGTGGAGTCTAATCCAAGGGGAAAGAAAAGATACCCATCTGACCCTTCCCGGAGGCAATGACTTAATGAATGATGATGGTGAATCACATGTTAATGTAAAGTCACAACACATACATCATCAAACAAAAGGAGGGTGTTACAATGCTCTTATTTTGCAGATTTTTTTCAGGGATCTTGGGTGAACATGACTATCCAGCTGTGGAGAGAAAATCTTATTGCTGCAGCTGAAAGCACGATTCAGTTAATAAGATGCTAAAGATCAGGCGATGTAAAATCTATTCTTCGCAGGCCGTGGGCACAGAGCATGTCACTTGTCCTCTCTGTACTTTAGGCTTCTTGCCTTTTAGGCAAGTGATTACTAATTCAGAATAAAAGCCTGAATCGTCACCTAAGAATTAGCATTTCATTATTCTTTGCACATGGAAAACAGAGTCTTACAAACTATGCTTCACATCTCTCTATCCTGTAACACAGTTGGTTGGGTTTAATATTTTCCAATATTCATTTTAAGTGTCTTTTTGGTTATAACTATGCTGCTTCTCCCTACCATAACTGCATACCTTCTCCTATTGAAAGGTGTGCCTACCATCTAAAATATATAAAAGGAACTCCAACCAACAAGGACTAGATGAGGTGTTTAAAATGATTCGTTGGGAAGCGGAAGTTTTATAGAATAAAATCCTGGGGAAAAATGAGACCGAATTGCACAAAAACGGTTCCACAGGAAGACACTCTGTTGTAATAACATTTTCTTGCAGTTCAGCCTAAATGGGACTTAAAAAGAAATGTGTCCTCTTAATCCTGGTGAAGCCAGAAGTGTAATGGATGCTGCAGTAAGAGTCTTCTGAGGAGTCTGAGAGCACTGTCAGAGGAAAGAAGATTACTTGGGGATGGAGTGCATAAAATCTAGCCACCGGTTTTGGTGATTTTTCTGCAGAGAAATATAACCCAAGTTACCTGAATGGTAAACATAAAGCTGTAATCCAGGTGTTTGCCTGGATTCGTCAGGAATCCTTTAAAATAATTATGTAAAACAAAACATAGACAAACAACACAAAACAAATACAGACACATCATCTGCTCAAAGCAGTTCCTTGTAATTAATCAGTGCTTTGAGGAGGAATTGTTCAGCCTCGTCATTGTTCATTAATTAAGAATGTGATGTTAGTGAAATCTGTTGACAAAAGTACGGCTGAGCTCAGACTGAGCTTTCGGCCGAGCAGACTAATGCAGACACATCTCGTTTCTTCAGTGGAGCCGGTAACACAGAGGCCTCCTCACTCTCACTATAAGGTCATTCCATAGCACTGAATGGCTTAAGGAGGACGTGGTGAAAGCAAGGACCAGGCCACAGGGAAAGGGGAGGGGGTGATGGTGGTGAGGTTGCTTTTAGCTTGGGAAGGCTATTAAAATAAGCAGAAGACAAGTCTTGAAGGAAGATTTATGTAGCTTCTCATGGCGTTATGTCTTCCTACGTCTGATAGAACAAAGGACCCAAAAGTTGCCCAAAATGATATACTGCGAGCAGGATTTATGGTGATTTTAATGTGACACGGAGCAGAAAATGTGTTCTCAACAGGATATTTATGTCTGCAACTTAAAACCTGTGCTTTGATTGTTTTAGATGATAGCAAGTTTTCAGAGGCCATCACAGTGCTGCTTACCTGGATCGAGCGAGGTGAGGTGAATCGTCGCTCTGCAAACCAATTTTACTCGATGGTGCAGTCGGCCAACAGCCACGTCCGCCGGCTCATGAATGAAAAGGCCGCTCATGAGCAAGAGATGGAGCAAGCCAAGGAGAGTTTCAAAAATGCCTTAACAGGGATCCTCACTCAATGTAAGTAACCCCTTTTTGTCCAGTGGTGTTGTAGTGATGGTGGTGGTGGTGGTAGTGTTGGTTTTTTTTTTTATCATTTTGTTTGTTTGTTTGGGGGTAAGTAGTTGCAATGCAGTCATATTCTACTTCATATCCTACTCCATACTCTATGGCAATTTGGAGGAACAAGGACGATTCCTAAGAGCTTATTTCTCAAGGTGAGCAAAGTTTCAGTAGTTCTTTTATTAATAGACAAAGATGTGCTCTATGCATAATGTCTACAGTTGCTGAGACAGAACGCTTCAGGAACGGACCAGACAGAAGTCTCCCTGCTCTGAGCAAAGAGCATGCTTTTGTGGAGACAAGTGATATGTAGCCTGTGCATTGCAGCTAGTTAACTAGGCCAATTACAGAATAGAGGACAATTAGGTTATATTTTTAGCCTGGGCTTAGGTAAAATGAAGTAGGATTCAGCAACTTTTAGGGATATATTCGCAGCATACAGGCCACCCCCACATAGAAGAATATGCTGTACTGCTGCTGGCATTGGGACTGCTTGGCTGATACAATGCCAGTATTAATTTGGCAGATAAATTGCCTGAAATATTTAATGCTGGCAGCTATTTCCTTAGAACAGAAATATAATCAATGAAGTTCCCTTAATGAGGTTCCCTCATAAAACAATAATTGGGATACTTGCCTAGAAGTGCTCTTCGAAGGGAGAGGAGAGGAGAGGAGAGGAGAGGAGAGGAGAGGAGAGGAGAGGAGAGGAGAGGAGAGGAGAGGAGAGGAGAGGAGAGGAGAGGAGAGGAGAGGAGAGGAGAGGAGAGGAGAGGAGAGGAGAGGAGAGGAGAGGAGAGGAGAGGAGAGGAGAGGAGAGGAGAGGAGAGGAGAGGAGAGGAGAGGAGAGGAGAGGAGAGGAGAGGAGAGGAGAGGAGAGGAGAGGAGAGGAGAGGAGAGGAGAGGAGAGGAGAGGAGAGGAGAGGAGAGGAGAGGAGAGGAGAGAACTATTTTTGTTGTTGCTGTTTTTTAATGTATCTACTATGACTGCTCAAACAAGAGGCTTTATGATACTTAGAAGGGTGGAGCCTGAAGATGGTTCCAATACACAAGTTAAAACAAAACCTAAGGCAACATACCAGGTGGAGGACATTGCCATTGTTACATGTAATTTCTGAATCACACCTAAATTACATTAAAAAAAAAAAAAAAAGCCCTAAAGGTTTTTCTCTGTTATTTTTCTGGTCCATTAATGGTCATCCTTCAGAAGTTAGGGCTGAAGGCAGAGGCTTGGATGGACTTGCCTGGGTTTGAAGAGCAGCCTCTGGGAAGCTTTCTGCATATGTGGTGGAGAGCTCAGCATCTCAGAAAATCAATTCGCCCCAGGGCACGTGTCCTTTTAATATAAGAGCTTGTATGCCTGAACTTAGAAGGAAAGATTCTGGGCCCAAAGGCATTTTAGTTTTGAGGATGTACATTCAGTGAGTAAATTTTTAAGACCAGTTAATTCCCTTGGTAATTTGTGAGGCAATGTCATCTTCCATCTCAGCATCCAAAAGGCAGTGTGAGGAGCAGAGATGCAGGCACCACACATGGCCATGCTGTTCAGTTCACACCGGGGCCTCGGTAGTTTTGTGTGCAGCAGCCAGCCCTAGCATTCAGAAATGCCTTCTTCAGCTGCATTTAAAGAAAAAAATTCCCCACTGTCAGCAGGCTGAACTTTAGTTAAATCAGTCTAAATTAGCCCGTTTGTCACCAACTGTTGTAGAACATCTGTCACTTGGAAATAGGGATCCCTGTAGTTTCAGGTAGAAAGTTACAGTTTTGGCTATCTGGTTTGTTCCTGTAATGTGCTGAATGCTGAACTTAAAAACCCAGAGACAGGTCTGGCTTCAAAACACGAGTTTCACAAGTGCCACAGTCACAGCATTACCTGGAAGAAGAGAGTTTCTGACAGATCAGCCTAGGAGGACAAGGTCAGCAAATAAACAGTCTCAGAGAAAGGTGTTACACTCTGGATTTTATAAGAACAACTTTTATGAGCTTTCCAGATGCTCCACATTGGTTATTTTATAAACATCATAAACATTAGCCATTATTAGCGTTAATGTGTCCTATTAAAATTCACTACAAACTTGCTACGAACAGATGGGAGATGGTTTTTGCTTTACACGTGTATATGCCTAAGATTGCTAAACACAGAGACTGTGAAATGAGCTTCCCTTTTTCAAGAAATTTCCTGTGTTTGAGTTGAGCTGAGGAATGTTTTCCTGTGTCCTTTTCTATTGTTTTCCCACAGTCCTGTAAAGCCTGTTGCAATATGTCCCTTGTTTTATGAAGAAGAATTTGAAAATACTAGATGTTCAGAAGAGGAGTGTGTGGTTGATTAAATTCTGCAGAGTGGCAAAGAACCCACTTCTGCTGTTTTGCAGTAAGGATCCAAAAGTCTAGTGTAATGCTGCAGCTGTGTGGCCATTTGAGATAAATATTACAGTATTTTTAAAATACCATGTGGCATTCCTCTGTCATGAACTAGGTCAGATGTCCAACTCTGAGGTGATCATTCTGGTTCTTCTTTGCAGTCAGCAGAGACAAGTAAACATTTCCAGGGAATGAGTCATCAGACCAACCTCATGGTGCTCTTCCACTGAGATGAATCATCCCTTGGAGATGCCTTTTTTTTCCCTCTCCTGTCCATAGAGGATTTGCAGGAGCCCTAGCTCAGAGCCAGATGTCCACCTCTTTACATGCCTTGTTCAGAGTGGATTAATCCCACTTACTGTATGTAGTCTTGATACAGCAGGACACAGCGTAAGGATAGAACTTGGAGTTAAATTAAAATGGCACCATTGTAGCCGCAAATGTTATGGGGAGTGAAGAAGAAAATACATTAAGAAAATGGGCTTCATGTGCACTCACCTGGAACACACACACTGTCTGTGTAGTTCTCAGTATAAAATACTTTCTTATTAATAAGGATTAGCGTGGCCAGAACATTTCAGTTGATGGCCCAACTACTAAAGAAATACAGGTATTGAAATTTCTGCCTGGAGGTATTTAGAAGATTACCAAGCGGATTACCCCTAAAAATTTGGGTCAAGTGTTCAACATGTGAATTAATTACCTGACCAAGATACTCATGCCAGGATAATCTGTGAAATAATGTGCATTACTGCTGTCACACCGTCATTTTACTGCCCTTGATTTAACTTCCACAAGGAGTCTCAGCCTTGTTACGGTTCTTCTTCAATTATTTAATGGATAAGGAGAGAAAAATGTCCACTTCCATTTTTTCTTAAATTACTTGGTTTTCTAGTTTTGAATCTGTGCATAAAATGTGTATTTCCCCGCATTTTGGGTAGTTGATTTCTAAATTCTTCCTTTTTACTTCCACAGCACAGTTACATGTGACATTTCTCCATGACTTTCCATGCATCTCTGTTTCATCTCCTCCCAAATCACCTTTTCAGCCTAAGGCTTATAGCTATTGATCCTCATGTTTAAGAAAAATTGAAGTCTTAGACACATCCACATAGTGCTGTTTAGACTAGACCAAAGCTGCAGTTCCCTCCTCTGACTTTCTCCTCCATGCACTGCAAACTTCATCTACTTCTTACTGAGGTTTCAGACTTTTTAGTGCAGTCTCCCCTTGACAATATTTTCAAATGCACCTATAGGTGATTGAAGATCCAAAATCATGTATTAAAAAATTAATTTGATATCTCAAGTCAGATACACAAAAGGGTAGAAGCATCCCAGTATGCAAATAAGATTACTTCCTTGTGCATGATGGCCTTCACTTTCATTCTCTCATTGACTTTCAGGGAATTTCAGTACTGATCAGGAAGATCTTTTGGAAAGATATGTTTAAATACCCTGAATGTCAAAGAAGGAACAGAACTCCAGCCTCCTTCCTCCCAAAAGTGCTCTAAATGATGAGGCTGGGTGCTCTGAAAGGTGATACTGACCATACTGACCTGATTCGGAATGATGCCAGCTGAAGGGAGATGTCTCCCTGCCTCCTGCAACACTACACTGAACAGAGATAACAGCTGCATCTGTGGCACAACCCCATCAAGGAGATGTGTATGTGTAGTCTAAAAGCTAGCTAAGCCAAGGGCCTTATACGGATAGCCAAGCGTGAAGTCTTCCCCTGTACTTTGTTGCCTGAGTTTTTAACCCACTAGTTGATTACTGATAATCACCAGGGTCTTACAACTTGCATAAAAGGCCTGAGAGTCAAAATGCGGGTCTGAAGGTGTGGATAGACAGATGGTTCATCCCACAGGGCAAGCTGAAGTATAAACCTACAGAGTCATTGATTCCAGCATAACTAATCATGGATGTCTTTACCTCCTGGTGGATGTGAGGTTGCTGGAAAGGCAAGCCAGTTCCCAGTGACCCTGGGATTCCTTCGTGCATTAGCTGGCATCAGGGAAAAGAGATGTGCTGCAGGTTCTCACCCTACCTTGGCAAGCAGTAATTAGCTCATTGACTCTCAGCAAACAACTTTTGAAAACAGAATATAGACACCACCACCACCACCACCCCCCAAATCACTTAGACATATCTAAGGGTTGCCATCCTGAATTTCATTTGCAACGGCTAAGTGACAACCCTAATCTTGGCATTAGGCTATCCAGTGGCAATCCATGTAGCATGAGAATGAGGGGCGGTGGTTTTAAACTAGAAAAAGATAGACTTAGGTTGGATATGAGGAAAACATTCTTCGATATGAGGGCGGTAATCACTGGAACACGTTGCCCAGAGAGGTAATGGAGGCCCCTGGAGGAATTCAAGGTCAGGCGTGATTGGGCGCTGTGCCACCTGATCTAGTGAAGATGTCCCTGCTTACTGCAGGTGGGTTGAACTAGATGGCCTTTAAACGTCCCTTCCAACCCAATGCATTCTATGATCCTATGATTCTATGATCCCCAACCCACAGTATTCATGGCCAGTAGGTCATCTTGATATTTCCAGGGGACCTTGTGGACAAACTACATACTGACATGTCTTTTTTTCCATTTCAGATACTAAATAGCATGTCATCATAATAAGCAGTAAAAGCAAAACTCTGACAAAATTTAACACAGTTAAAAAGAGATGGGGTGCAATCTTCGGTAGTACTGCTGTAGTATTTGTAAATTGTAAAGTAGATTTTTCCATTAACTAAAAAAAAAATATTTTCATCCTTTTCTTAGTACAGTACTAATTGTGGTCAGGGACCAAAACCTTATACTTTTGGCCACTTACAAAGTTTTATAATACAAGGATTCGTGTCTGTGGTAAAAAATGTCATTATTAATTCTTTCAAAGAAGGAAAGAGACAGCGTGTGAGCGTCTCCTACTTTGCCTGAAGAATGACTTCTGAGAGGGTCAGGAAGAGCACTGTGATTTCCAGTGTACCTTTGCCACAAAAACCACAGTGGTGCAGAGAAAAAGCTATATGTTTGTGAGTAGTATGCCAGCTTTGCAAGGAGCTCTGATCAGAGAGATATGCTATGATGCTCTGTGTCTCACAGCTCCCATATAGGTGCAGTATGGCACTGTGCTGACATGAGTGAGGAGGGAAACAGAGGCCCCTGGAGGTGCTGGAGTATTAGGAACCATCGAAAGCAAGCACATAGCACCATTAGCCAGAATTTTATGCCAACTCTAGCTGCCGTTGCCTGCTTTGATTTTTTGAAAAAGATCTGAAAATCTGAACTGCTTTATCCAGTTTCCATCATTGTGTAGATATTCTTTCCATCTTGGTGTTGAGAGAAACTAGTTTTCACTCCACAGCTCAGTATACAGGATGCCTGCCACTTCTTTCTGCCACTTGTTTTCTTCCCCGCACTCTCGCATTGCGTGCATAGGTGTACATGGGAAGTAAAACCAACAAGATACTTGTCCTGAAACCAAAGAAACACAGAATTAGGAGATTAGGCTGTTTACCTGCTTAGCTTGTTGCTAAGCATCCTTAGCCCTTTTATTTGTGACACAGGATATGAGGCTAGATACAACTTGCAGCTGATTCAGTAGGGCCATCCATTAAGAAAGATCAAAGGGTTGGGGAGGAGACCGTGGTCGTGTCATGTTCTCCTCCTTGGGAAGGTCAGGATTGTCACCTCGAGTTTTCCCTCCCTTCCTATTGAAGGACTTGAATGGCATATTAGAGTACACTGACTTTTTATCAAATACGCAGTAGGCATCTGCTATAAATTCCCCTCTTCCCACCCCTCCCCCCCCCCCCAAAAAAAGAAGAAAAAAAGTTAAATAATTCTGGTGAAAATGCATTCTCAGCAGACTGAATGAAAGTCTCCAATCTTCAGGTTTGTTCATATTCATTCTCTGATCGTTCTGGATATGATTGAATCTGTTTTAACATTATCAGTGCCTTCACAGAGAGAATCTCATTTTTTTTAATATGAAAAAAAGGAAGAAAAAAGTCAAAAATCCTTTTTGAGCTTTCTTCAAGAAAGTATTGGGATCAGTTTTGTTTTTCTCATCACAGGGTCACTTGAAAAGTTGCTCTCTTACTTTAGAATAGGTAGAATTTGCATTGACATGATGGTGATTACCAAAATCATCTTACCTGATTTGCTTTAAATTCAGTACTGCAGTCCTTTCTCCCAATAATCCTTCTACTTTTTAGTGTATTCTCATGGTACTAAAAATGAAGCCAGTTTCATTACAGATATTGAAAGCATGCTGGTTAAAATTCTCGTAGCAGTCAGGCTTTTTATATACATTCATGCTTTTTGAGTATTCTTTGAATTGCTCTGCATTAATAACAACTTTTAAAAGGATTTTCCTGCTCTTTAATTGTCCAGTCTTATAGTCTTTCTTTCGTTTGCCAGTGACTAATTCAAAAATATGAGCTTACTTTATGTGCAATTTTTAGGTCATCATTAAGCTCTTTGTGAAAGAGATTGAGTCATATAATGTGTTTTTACAGTGCAGCCCAGATCTCAGTTGGTGTCATAGAATGCCACTATAATACAAATAAAAACATTAATCATTCATGTCATTAGTTGCCACTATTACTTTCTACCTTGATGTGCTTCTAAAAAAAAAAAATTAAATACAAAATAACCTCCACAATCCATCCAGTCCCTTTTGATTAGCTCATTTAGTTGGTGTGCTCTTTGCTTGCTTCTGTACTGATAATTTGGCCAGTAAAGCTCAGCTGGGTATCTCTGTTCTTTTTTGCTTGTCCTCCCATTTTTTGTCTCATGTACACATGTTCTCAAAACCATTTCTATCCAGGATGCTGTGACAGTGGCAGAGAAAAGAGATGAAAAACTCCATTTCTATTTTACCTTGCATTCTTACAATTCCTCCCCACTTTCTGGCAGTATAATCCTTTGTGGTGGCAACCTGTAGTGTTTCAAATAGATTTTTCCTTTGTGTTTCATTTTCTTTGAATTTCTTCGCTCCTTCCATTGTCTGTAGCCTTCACTACAAGTCAATAGGAATCTTGGTATTGATTTAAGTGTGGGCAGAATTTCAGCAGAAGCTCTTCTCCTGTTGTTTGTAAGATTTTTTTTTAATTAGGCCATTAAATATGCATAGTATTTTATAGCAAAACAAAAGCACTGCCTCCCAAGAGATTTCAGTCTAAGGTCCCATTTTGACAACTCACGCCACTTACCTGGATCCCAGAGCATCACCTAGATGATGAAGCAAGGTTCAAAGCAAAGAAACATGTACTTAAATCACATGGAAATCTGATTTTGAGCTGCCTTGCTGAGTAGAGATGGAGGTAAGGGCCTGATGCTTTCCAGAACGGAACTGTAAATGTTGGAAATGAACAATAAGGGATTAGAGTAAGATGTTGAAGGAAGAAAGGAAAGATGAAGTTTTCACACAAAAAGTTTTCCAAGTTGGTTTGGTATATCATGTGGCCTGCACATCTAAAAATGTCCAGGCTGCTTGTAAGTGAATGAATAAAACTTACAGATATGAACATGAATAACCCCATGAAAATAGACCAGTTAAAACACTAGCCTAGTTTCATGTCAAATCACTGCATTTGCCCCAAATGTTGTAGTTTGTGATGATGACAGAGATGTTCTGGGGGCAGGAAAAGAATTTTGGAAAGGGATAGACTATGTGGGTGGGAAAGATGGACACACACAGAATGAGGGAGAAAAAATATAGAAGGAAGATGAGACTGGAAGCTTTAATCAAAGAGATAAGGGGACAAGTCATGGCAGGCGAGGGAACATAAGGGATGGCAACAAATGGAGAAGCAAATGTTCCCACATAAAATGTGTGAGACAATTTTTTTATTTTGATTACCAGAGGAGGCTATGGCTGTTGAAGCCTCCTCATCCATCTCACTATTCTTTTTCTTCAGAAAAAGAAACCATGTTTGAAACAAACATAGCCCTCCTGATCTCCTAGGAACATTCAACTCTGCATAATCCCTGGACAATTATTACTTGGAGACAGTCCTTTCACTTAACTGGACCTGCCAGAGTTCAGTCACATGTATGATGTTCCTTCATCTTAGAGTTCCCTTAGGGTTCTTATTTTGGACAGCCTTACCAAAAATACTTGTTCCTACTTTTGCTACTTTTAAATCTGAGAAAAAAAAAAAAAAAAAAAAAAAAGGTCTGCCTAACCATAAATAATAATGAGAACAGCTAATTAAATGCAGTGGGTTGGGGATGGTTTATAATCTTGTCAAACTGATGAAGAAAGCAGCATTCACTTAATCTTCCTTTGACTGAGTGAGGTGGGGGTGGGTGAGTGGATTTTTATTTTTTTTACTGGATGTCAACACAAGGTTCATAAAGTCTGTTCTGTAGTATAAGATGGTGGCATTAAAAGAGCAGGTACTGTACATTTGTACCTGCCCTACTGTGTTGTGCTGGCCTGATGTCAGGTTCCTGTTTGTTGAGAAATGACATGGAGGTGAAGTGGTCTTGTTGAGTCCAAGTGATTTATCACATGGCACGGTGCCAGCACTTGCTGTTACACCAAGCTGTCAGTTTCTTCGTTGTAAATTAAACCACGTTTCACAACCTAAAAGATTTTCAAAGCTTATTTTTTAGACAGATTTTCTAGCAATACCTTGCAGGGCTTTCTTTAATCTGTGTTTTTGGGGGGTTTATTTATTTATGGAGTGTTCTTCCATTTCTTGAACTGTTTAATTGTTAATATACGTATCTCAGACAAGTTACTACGCAGGTTTCAGTATAAATCCTGAAAATAAGGCCTTTTCAGTATCCCCATAATGCTGCTTCTTTCCCCCTTCCTCACTGGGTTTCTTAGCTGGAGGAAGAAAGGAAAACAATAGCTGATGACACCGAGGTTCGAGGTTTGTGCAAGACCAAGGATTATAATTTGTGCTGTGGTAGAGGTAGCTTTTATTTTTTATTTCTTCTACATGGAAGAATCTGATTGTTGTACTATGAAAAAAAATATTTCTTCCTGCATTAGGTGTACAACATTCACTAATCCTCTTACTAACCTGAGGAGACTGAGTAGGACCATCCTCTTCAGATGGAAGAGGAATCCACCATCAACACAGACGTGTTTCCTCCTGGTCTCAAACACCATAGGCCAGATCAATGGGAAATGTAGAAATAATGTAATGTAATATAATTTAGGGACAGCACACTTAGACTGGTTTCTCATTCTTTCTAGTGTTCAGATAGGTGACACAGGGTCGATAGGACAGGGAAACATTCTTATTCTTCTGATAAACCTTGTCATGGTGCTCTGCAACACCAGGAGCCCTGAGTCAGGAAGGGAGCAAGGCTGCTTATAAAAGATGACCCCACTGTCTATAGGAGTAAATTAAACTGAGCTAGGGAAGGCTTGTCCATACTGTTCAACCAAGAGTTGCTCTGGGCCAGTTACCATTTTTCTACATGATATGGGTAGTTTAGGGTTTGGTACAGGCCAAGCAGTTTCTCCAAAAACATCTTTTAGGGAGAGAGAAGGGTTGCCTGCTGCAGAGGCACTCAGCACATTGTGCCAGTTGGTTTCAGGGAATGAGAATGGTCCCTGGCTGGTTTTGATCACTAGTACAGATGTACTCATTGGCAATAGGGCAAGTTGAGGGATGGCAGCCTTGCAAGCTGACTTCCCGCACGGCAAAATGATTTGGGATATAAATCACTGGAGTCACTGTTCTCTTGCTCTGTCCAAAAAGGTGGAATCTGGGGATAAAATAGAGAAGTCCCATGGTTTTCTCTTTTATCATGCCCTGTCTTAAGACTATGTCTTAAGGAACCTACAGCTACCCAGATTTCAAGTAGACCAAACAGTAGCCTCCTCTTCTTTGATGGAGCTGCAGCCACAATTCACCTTCTTTTTGATAACCATGGATTTCTTTTCTCATTTTTGTTTATTTGTTTTGATTTTTAAAAGAAATCCACAAAACTAAACGAGGATGCTATTTATATGGGGCAGATGAGTCGTTTTGCATGGCTGTCAAAATCTATGTCTTCTTTAATCTATAATGGCATTTGCTTCTGTATCCAGCTGATGACCAACAGTATGCCTTACTTTAGTCCACATCCATTGCATTATCTGCAGTCTTCTCCAGGGTGACATTTCCAACTTTTATGGTTCCCTCTTCTGCCAGTTGATTTCCATCTCTTCTGCTTCTCCCTCTATGGCACATGCATTGGGTAACAAGCAGGAGCAGCAGCTTTTCAACTGTAAATGTGTGACAGGCAAATTCTTTTCTGGAAGTAAACAGCATCATAACCAAAACACTGAGGCTGGCCCAGATTCGTTAAAAAACTATATATGCTTATTTCATTACTCTGCAATCTGCCTACCGTTTCCCTTATTGATGTCACATGCCATTTGCCGACGTGCAGGTTTAGCCTTGGACTTAATGCTAAGATCTGTTCAGTACGCCACCAAATGCCTTTTGGGACTGTGGCCAGAAATTTTCTCTTTCCTATCCAAAACTGACCTGGGGACTCTTAATTCACTCACTTAAAGCATGTAGCCTTGACTACTGTAATTCCTTGGTTTGCTGGGCTTGGAGCCAAATCGATTGGCAGACTCCCGCTTACTCAGAATTCAGCAACAAGGCTTCTGACCCAAACCATGCCAACTCAGTATCCTCTCTGTGCTGCGAATCTATATTTGAAAAGCATGTTATACATTTACTGTAACAGTTTCCTTTACACTGTAATTTTATGGGTGGAATTTTTCTTTTACCCTGCATGTCAACTGTCGCACTCTTACAGAATTTTTCTGAGCTAAATTGCCATATATTCTACTCTTGCACTTACAGCAATTTAGTGCAAAGCCCTTTTCATCCTGTATCCCTAATTGGTGGAATAGGGAGTGAAATTCTACATGAAATTTGATTATTTTGTCTGTTAGCGAAGACTGTTGTTTTTATTTTAACACATTGTGTTTCAGCTTCTATTGTGTTTCTTTATTTTAGTAAGGCATTGTAAAATGTTTAGTTTCTGGTGTTCTTTGTTACTGCATAGAAGAAGTTAAAAATAATCATGTATACACGGCAGCTGACAATATAATAACCAAAGGAAAAATTGACTACGTCTTGCCTCCTGAACCCAAGGAGAAATTTCATCCTCCACTTAATCATGTATTTAAAATAGCCTGCTTGACAAATATAATGGAGAGTAAAAGTTTTCTCTCTACCTCTTAATTTACAGATGAGGCTATAGTTTGGTTCTCATTTATTTCTCTTCTTCTCTAGTAGCATCATTTTTAAATATCCTATGTCAAGTATTCCCTTGCCCTGGAGATATTCTAGTTTTCCCTTTAATCCAACCTTGTATGCAACTTCTGCAGGCATTGTTCAACGGGTTGTTGTTGTTCTTGTTGGTTTTGCACTTACATTTGTTGACAATACCCTATTCTGGTAGCATAGTTTATGGCAACTGAAACCAAGGTTTAAACTTTCTTTTAATACGTTTACAATGTGCTGGCACCTCTAATAAAGTGTATTGTAATCATACTGCTTTTGTTAAACATTGATGCTTGTATATCACTCCAGGCTTAGTTGTTTGGGTCTTTTTGGTTATTTATAACTCAGCAGAAAAGCAATTAGATAATAATCCTTTTCTGAAACATGCCACATAAATTACCAGACACAGAATAAGTTGTTAGGAAAGATGCAATTATTTACATCCTGTTAAGTTATACTGATAGGAAAGACAATGACGTGGTATGGACCCTTCCAGAACAATGTAATTTTTTAAACTTTAATTTAGTAAGGAAACAGCTTTGCATATGGTCAATGAAAATTTGATATAGCATAGAACTTGCCAACAGATGTTTGACAATGAATATTTCATGTTACTTAATAATTCTACTTACCAGTTACAGTTGACAGTACAGTGCATCCTAGAGTTCAGGGTCCCTTAGAGAGACAGATCTGATCTGTTATTTCATTTTGGAAATTTTGTTCTGGAGGTGAGGAAGTAGTCTGAAAACCATGGTCAGCACCAAGACTGAGAACACCTGTTTCACTCAGATTCTGCAGATATTAGCCCAAAATCTGGGCCCCTCTTTGACCAAATTTTACCCAGACATGGAGGAAAAATGAATTAACTGGAGACTTTCTCAGCTATTATAAACTTTCCTGGCTTCCCCTTAGGGATAAATCTACCATCCTTATGGGCTGTGTGCTGCTGGATCACTTTCTCATATAAATTTGAACCTGCTTAGGTATGGGTTCATTATTTCTTATCTTCTAGTTACCCAGAGAACAGAAGTTATGCCAACTTCAGGCTTCCAGGTCTTTTTGTGGGAGAACAAATGCGTCTTGATGCAACACGAAATAACCTATGAACAACTATGAACTGGCAGGACGGGTTTATATTAGACTGCCATCTCGTAACACATGAATATAGGGTTTAGATGGACTACAAAAAGATGGGAAGCCACTTTCTTATACTGTCAAACCATGGCCTCAGCTGGTCTTCAGCTCTAATGTATTGCTTGGAGACCTTTTATGTTGGGTGTTACCTGTGGGTGTTTGCAACACTTCAGAGCCTCGGTTGTTGTGTATACTGGAATTGCTCTGTGTACATCAACATTTTCTTTTAACAGAGTAGTGGGATGTTGGCCTTTGATATGTACTACTTTAATATTCTCCTCTGCATTTCCCTTTTTCTATTATCCTTAGCTCTCTGTTGCACAGTTGTTCTTTAAATGACTTAATTTTTAGCAGTATCCTACCTCCATTATTTATTTTTTTTTTAATTCCTGGAAGTTAGGTAAGTGAAGGAGATGCTTTTTCTGTTCATTTTGTCTACTGCAGTTATGCAAGAAAAACTCTTTGACATCTTCCTATCTTGTGTTTCCATTGAGGAGAGATTATGAAATGATCAGATAATGACTTTTGATAAATCTTAGCACCTGTTCACAGAATGGAAATTAAACACTTTAAAGTTCAAATGTTTTTCAAAATTCAGATGATCTTATTAATACCTATTAGTGGAAAATGGCAAACCAGCTCTTCCTCATACCTTTGTGAATCTTTTCCACTTGAATTTCCACTTGCAAACTAAAAACAGATTGTTAATTAAGTAAGATTTTCTGAGCACCTGGGTCATCAACACAATGCTAGTAATTAAATTCTAGCCTCAGTTTCTATACACGTAATAATAAAGTGCTTTAGCATTTTCATTCTTTTCAAATTAATTGAATAAATATACAGCATAACTTCCTTGATGCATCCACCCTTCATTCCAAGCAAGTTTTAATAGGCTGAAATTATCACATCTGCTATTAAAACTTGAATAGATCACAAATGGATCAAAGCGTCCTGGTAGTTTTGAGGCACCTTCTTTATTATAAACTGCATATAAGTATTAATTTTAAAAGACTACATTTATTTACCATGTCTTTAGAAGTTAATTAACTAACCCTGATGATTGCAAAGAAAAAGTTCCATATGTGATTCAAAAATGTTATAACCTTCCTGAATCTGAAGAGAGCCTGCAAAAGTAGTAAAACCAAAAGACAATAAAAGAAAGGTGTTCTGAATCAAATGAGTGAGGTTAACTCTCAGATCTAGAGATGAAAGATACATAACTGACTTACTAGGTGAGATCACTGGTTTAGGAAAGAGAGATAGTTACGTATAGTAAGATCCTCGATGTCTGTGAATTGAGGGGAGAAGGAAAGCAGCCACTGATCAACTTGATGAGACACCAGCATTATAGCACTCCTGCCACCATTTCTCAGTGAAAGAGAGGGAGGGAGGTACTGCAATCTGCCGCTTTACAAAACAGCGGATGTTATTTCAGCCCAGAAATCTCAAGAGATAAATAGCCAAGAACCTCGTCAAAGAGTTGAAGCATTTTTCAGTTTGACTTCATAGATCAGTACTGCTGCTCACTCAGGAGCACAGCCCAGGTTGTTTGTAGAAAATCTAGATTTTTGGCGGTCCTTCAGTTATCTGTGCTGGGATCAGGGTAATTTATGTCTTGGCCAAATCATTTTTAGGTGGGTCACTGTTGTGGAAGGACATTGCTTGTAACTGATGCAAAGATAACAAAAAGAATGTTAGGAGTAAAGGTTCTGAATTAGGATGAACAAACAGCTAAAAGCTTCAGGTTCATAATAACCCTAAACATTGACCTCTGGCTCAGAACAAATTCATTAGACTTGAACAAGGGAAGCCCATTTCACATTTATTCTTCATCTTATATGCATAAAAAAGCAACTGTTCATGTATGTAAACATACATAGGCCATGGACAGAGGACAGAACGATCTACCCCAGGTGAGCCTGTTTACATTAAATAGCAGAGAAGCAGCAGCTGCAGCTAGAGCATGCTACAACACTAACGTATGGTTCAGCCCTTCCCTTCTGCTGGCAAATTCCCACTCTCAGGCAGCCACCCTTCAGAGCAGAGCCTGCTTGTCTTTCACGCTTTCATTTGTACAGCCTGCTCATCTGTACACAGCTGCCACTGGGGAACATGTATCATTTCTGTAGTCACACACCTATAGCCACATGTGGGAAGGCAGGTGGCTGTGTGGAGGGTTGCAGCAGGCATCGCTGGGAAAGCAGCTGCATGAGTGGTTTTTGGTACATAGTATAAGTTGTGTAGACTAAAGTTATGGAGTCAGACTTGAAGGGAGACATCTCCAACATTGCTAAAATGTAAGTACAAAAGACACATCATTGGATGGATATTGATGATGTTGTTTCAGTAATGACATCATCCATAGACTCCTAGTGTCTTTGCTTTGCTTCTCTATAGTGATCACAACATAAATTGCTTGTCTTGTTTGACTTCCTTGTTCACCAAAGTTGAGCAGATTGTCGCCGTTTTCAACGCTTCTACCAGACAAAAAGCTTGGGACCATTTCTCGAAAGCCCAGCGAAAGAACATAGACATTTGGCGAAAGCATTCTGAGGTTGGTGATTTTATTATTACTTTCTATCCATCATCTCACAGCTGGATTGACACAGAACGAGTGTGATTGTAGCTGGACATAGTGTATTCAGCAATATTTACGGCTACCGTTTTAGCTGTTAATCAACTGGCCGTTATACAATCTCATCTACAGTATGAATTGCTCCCATTGCTCTCATTATGATAATAGTCATTAAATAACACTAAGACAGAGAGCAATGTGTTTTTATTTTCCATGCAAGATTTGGGAAGTCATTGGAGGATTATGTTTACTATCTAAAATAATGAACTGAAGTAGTGAAATTAGGAAAAATATTTTCAACTGACGATAGAATTAAGAATTATTTCTGGAAAATATCTTTTTAGGAGTCATCGTGATCTGTTTTTAAAAGAAGTATTCTGTAGGACAGAATTTTTTCTTTCTCCTTGTGCCAGCATAGAGTCATTTTAAGATGACTTTGCCTGAAATTAAAAGAGAATTTCTTTCCTAAGTAACGACTTAAGTCCAGAATTATGACATACTCCTTCCCATTTGTTTTATGCTTACCTTTTAAAAAATAGATACATCCCTTGTATTGATTCTAAGTATTATGCTTGCAAAGAAACCAGAACAAATGTGACCATACCACCACACAGAGCTAGCAATGTGGGACCATGCATGTGACTGTCACATGCATGAGCAGAGGAAATGGGATTCTGACTCCCCTTGCTGTGAGTGGCAGCAAAGGAAGCGATAGACCTCATCCTGTGTTTTGGTCATCCAGCTTTCGTTTTTAATTCAGTATATACGCTATGAGCCTGTATTTTAAAAAGTAAGTACCGCTGTCTTCCTTTTCTTTCTTTCTTTCTTCTTTTTTTTTTTAATACGAGCAACTTACATATACTTGGTTTACCTCCATGTAGTATGTTGATTGTTAGTATCACAGTCCTCTAAAAGATTTTTCTCTGTCTCAGAATAAAAACTTTAGAAGGTAAGATGCACTTATTTAATTATTTTGTAGTACACTTGTAAAATAAGTGTTGTACACTTAGTTTGAGAAACACTAAAGTGCTGTGATATAAATCATTTGGATAACGTTTTAAGTGCCCATTAACTAATGCTAAATTACAGTTGAATACCAATGGCACTAAATGTAACATCCACATGAATACCAAATGAATTCTTTATTATCAGTGCTATTATGGTGAATACCAAACGACTTCACAATAATGGGACACTTAAAATAAAATGTTGGCATAATTTATTGGTACAAACTGTATTTTGCATTTTGTTCACAAATATTTCATATAAGTAGTGGATAAAGCCTTTGTTCAATTCGAAGTTGGGAACTTGGGGATTGATTCTTGTCTTATCATTTAAAGAAGCATGAAAATATGATTTTCTAGTAGCTTATTTCAATTATAATAAGACCATCCCATCTTAAACTAACTTTCGGTAAAGGGATGTGTTATGTCATTCATTTGCTGGCTTCTAACACTTTAAGAACCTGAAATGTGTAAGAGTTGAACTTCTCATAAATATAAATTCACTGCTTGCCTTTTGTTTTTCTAAGAAGAGGACAACAAAACCAGTTCACAATCATGTGAAGGCTCTTGCTGAAGCAATACAACTTAGAAATTACAGGGCTTTCAGACACATTGTCTGATGGAAATATACCAAATGGTGTCTTTGATTTAAATCATATTTTCTAACCGTGACATTGTTTGCTATTTTGCTTAATTACCTGATCACCTTATCTTTTTTTCTGACTTTAAGAAAGCTTTTCTAGAAACCCAAACCGAGCACTTATATACATAAACATTCTCAGTGAATGATTATTGGCTTTGCTGATAATGTATACATTGGTGCATCAAGGACATTTATCCCCTGAGGAGGGAGTAAATGTAAGCAGATATCTGCTCATGTATGCGGTATATTTCCCCAGGAAAAAGTATAGCTGGCCTTTTCCAATAAAGAATTACGGAATGGCTTGCTAATTTCTTCCAGAGGTGCCTCTGATTGCATGAGACACTGGTTGACAATTTACCTTCTTAATAGCTTTTTTTTTTTCTTTTTATAATTTGAAATCATCCTTATGTAAAACGCCCACTAATTAGCCTCCTTGCCTTTGCTGGAATTAATGGTCACATATGCATTTATCAGAGTATTTGAGATCTGCCGATGAACCAAGGGTAGGGCTCAAGAGAAACGCCTTCCCTTTTTTCACCCAGTCCCTCTCTGACAGCTTATTGTTAATTGCACGGAGCAGTGGTCGGACACCTCGATGCCGTCTCCTCCTCCGGTGCGACTCTTCCTTGTTTCAAAGATTTCAAACCACCTCTTTGGGAATTAGGCTCTTTGTCGGCAGAAAAATTAGCTGTCTGCGGACTGAAAAGGCCTACACTAATCACGGTGCAGCATCCCCGTGTTACACCTGACAGGATTATTAGGACAAAATAGAGTCCTCTCAATCTTCTCGGCGCTGCCATTAAAAAGCCAGCCGCTACACCCGCGCCAGCTTTTCTACCCAGAACAAAGGCCGTCTAGACTCCCACAAAGCCCGCATGCCTGCTGATCATTTACCGAGTGACATGTGCACAGGCTCCCTGCCTGCCTGCCTGCCTGCCTGCCCACCCGCTCTTGCCGCGGTCGCCCAGAGACCTGGCTGTGCGCTGGCACTCAGTTTGGATCAAGACACAGATATTTTCAGGACCGCGTTTGCTGGGCTGGGTCTTTTGAAACCGAGGCGATGTGGGTGAGATTCCTTTGCCCAGCATCAGGTGCTTACAATATAGAGCGTGTTGACTGCACTGGCTGCTCTTGGCTCCCTTTACCATCATCAGGGAGGGCTAAGCACTACTAAGGTGTTGTTAAGATGGCTTTGTTTGATGGAGGCACCTGCGCTTGGCCAGACGAATTCTACCCCGAGTGGCAGAGAGAGGCAAGAATTATCTATACCTTAAGCAGGCTGACAATCTCTTTATCAGCCTGCTTTATGCACAGTTTTAAGCATTATCCCTGCTGTTAAAGCATTCTGCTATATTTAGTAAAAGTGAAGATCACTCAGTGTGGAGACTCACTTTCTATCTTGTTTTCCCTGAGTGTTACCTTTGATAAACTCGGTTCTTTCACAGGAAAAATTCCCTGTGCTACTGTTGTTATAAATATTCATATACAAATAAATATGATTACAATGATAAATGATGTATAATTAAAATCAGAGCAGTATTAAAAACAGATACTAAATAATACATAATGACTTTACGGAAGTTAATACTGACAAAAGGTCATTTTGGGTTTTAGGAGCTCCGAAATGCTCACAGTGAACAGCTCATGGGAATCCGTCGGGAAGAGGAGATGGAAATGTCCGATGATGACAGTGGTGACAATCCAAGTAAAAAGCTGAGAGTAGATGATTCAGGTAAAGACTACATATATATGTAACATCAAATATATACAGCTGTTGGGTGTTTTTTTTAAAGCAAACAAAAACTTACATGTGAGAAGTGACATATTAATGGCCGATTATATAAGACAGTATCTTATTTTAAACCCTCATAAATTAATTATTGGAATGATGCAAGCTGTCTCTAGGAGGTGTCTGTCACCTGCTATGATCTATAATGATGAAAATTTGCCAGTTCTGCCCTTGGCTGGAAGCATTATGTTTCTTTAGCATGCTCTCTGCAGTCTTGCATAACAGTCTTTCATTTCTTGGTTGTAACAATATCTTATTATGAGCCCAAATGTAGTTCTGTTTTGGTCAGTATTCTCTAAGCTTTACCTCTCTTTTCAGCAAATACGTAGTAATGTATAAGCTCTCTGACAAATATGCTATACCATTTTAACTGCATGTTTTGTGGAATCAACTTTTAATGTTACATTTTTCACAATATGATATTGTATCTTGCATTAATTTGACTTTCATTAGATGCATGTCATGAAAGACAGTAATAGGTGCAAAGCAAAGCAGGTTTTTTTGGTCTTCTACAAATACTTTGCTATCCAGAGTGGACACTCCAAGAAGTGGCTCAGAAGCCACCTAAATTACTGACTGGTAACTGATTTCTTGACATTGGCCAATTAATAAAGTTGTGAGTAGCTAACATGGGGGTGCCTGTCTAAACACTCATCTTCAGAAACAAATGTTACAGAGGCTGAAGCCAGAGCCTGACTGGGAACTACCATTCAGCAATCACATTGAAGGAAGATAAAGGAGGAGATAGCAATATGGAAAGAAACTGAAAGTATAATGATGAGAATGGTTTTGATCTAGGCCTTTGCATACAGGCACCGTATTAATAAAGAATTTAATCTGTTCAGTGGTTTCACTTCCTTGTGTGCCTGCACAGAAGTATGAATTCAAGTTTACAGAAAGAACTTTTTGTCTCCTTCTGTGACAAAGTGCTTTGTGAGGTGGAATGGTTTCAGAAGTAAAGACCAATGAAAGGAGTGTCATTCTAGGACAGAAATTCTTACTACAGCATCTCTCTTGAGGAGACATCTAGTGTTTTTTCCTGGAAGGAAGATGAAATGAGAAAACCTGTAAAGGGCAACCTTAATTTTTGCTTGGCTAATTGTGTGGGTTTGAATTTTCTAGGCACCATTAGCAACTGTTTGGAGCTGAGACAGCCAGTGAGTGTCTGCAGACAAAGCACTGCTAGCAATCAGAGATTTTTATGAATGTCTAATCATTTTACCATGACACTGCCCACTCCTATGGAGGGAAGTCATTAGAATTAACAACAGGAAGGTAGGGCCAGAAATACCCACACCCTGCACTCCAGAAGAGGAGTAAAGATGTTTTGCACTGTCATACTAATCAATGCAGCGAGTTTTAACATATGCATGCTTAAAGCAGAGCTATGTGGGTCATTCTTTTTGTAAAATCACAAACAGGAAAGTGTGTTTGGTTTTCTTTCATGAATAGGGCCGTTTCTATTGAATGTTTTGTTATCTGAGTTTTCTATAGGGTTCCATCCCAAACAACTTCAGTTTATTTGAAATTTAACAATGGGGGAACTTGTGCCCCCTCAGTGGTAACAGTACTAAACCCAGTACTGTGTAACATATTAAATCAAAATTTAGTGGTATGAATCCACTTGAGTACTTGTCTGTCATTCTCCATTGTACCATTCATCATCCTCTTGTTCTAAGTGGATTTGAACCAGCCTGCTGCATATGTAGAGACACGCAGTTCTAAAATTAATTTTATAGTTTTCTTCTTCCAACACTACACTCTCAAATAAAGCAAGTAGATTTGACTCTTCTGTCCTTGACAACAGAGGGAACTTGGAGTTAAATCAAAAATGTTACTGGGTATAAAACATTGGTAAATGAAAAGAAAGGGAGAGAATAGCAATTTTTTTTTTATTTTTATGTACAGAGGTATGATTCTTCCTTTTTTCTTTTAGCTTTTTTTGTAAAATTTCTATTTGTGTTACCTGCCTTTTTCTTTTTTTTTTCTTTCTTTTTGAGTGTGTCATTCCAGAATCACCTCTTTATTTCACTGGAGTGGCTATTTGTATTCACAGTAACCTCTGTTCTACAAAGAATGCCTTTTAAAAAATCTTTTATCACAAAGAAACAATTCTGTACAGTAAGAAAACATTGTCACTTTATTTTTAACCCATTTTCTTAAAATGTTTGTCTAAATGCTTAACCATGGGAAGGGCAAGGCTTGAATAACACAAAGAAGATACCGTTCCTCTTCAATTCAAGGACAGCGTGAACACATAATGGTTTAAAAGTCTAAACCTGACAGCGTTTTGCTTGGCTGAAGCAACATGACATAACGAATTGGTTTGGATAGTTCCAGAGTTCTGGGCTGCTTGTCAATCTCAACAATTTTCTTGAGAACATTATTTATCAGCCTGCCCTACTTGACAGTGGGAACAACACTCCTGGGATGTGACCATCTCAAAAGCTACAAGAAGTGACGGAGATTCCCCCAGGTTCCAACACCTGTTTCAGGTCTTTTCTCACTAGTTCACCTAGTCAAATCACCCCAGTACAAGAAGGCTCAATTAATTCAACAATTTAAAAATGGGTCCTAAGACCTCATTCTGTCTTGGTAAAGTGTAGTTTCATTAGTCTCCCAGTGGAATATCTTCTGTTAAGCTTTTTTCATTCAGAAATAACTCCACTTCTGTGAGCATCCAGATAGTATGTTGCTGAGTGTGTCATATTTCCTCACAGCTAGACTGGTTAGAAAGAAAACTCTCCTCTAGGAGTTCTGAATAGAAACCTATTCATCGCCCTAAAAAAACCCACAACAGTGAATTCCCACCCCAACATTTGAAAACTCACTGCAACAAGGTTGAGGCTGGCAAAAGGATGTTGGTACCTGAATGCTTATAGAGACTTAAAGAGGCATATTACAGTGAACTGAGGCCCTTGTATGCAGTAAGATCTGGGGGGTTGGGGTAGACCACGAAAAAGCTGTTAGCAAGAGCAGCTCGCATATTTTCTGCACATTCTGCAAGGAATGTGATTGAGTTGTGGTGGGTATTAGAAATCTACTAATAGCTGTTTGTTTGGGTTTGCTACCTGTGACAGTGCAGAACAGATCCAGGGGGACTTTGTTGCAAAGTGTGTCACTCCCTTCTAGACTCAAATCTTCCTCCTTCACCTGCCGATTGCTTTTCTCCTAGTTGTTCGTGTACTTGATTTACTCGTAGCAGTGATTCAGTGGCAGAGCTGGAATGAGAATGGTGACTATTAGTCTCCTGGACCTGACTTCCACCCTCGAGTCCATGCTGTAGGGTTGGGGCACTACCTCCAAAGACCTTCTGCTCCTCGAGGTGTTTTACAGGTCATTCTCCTTTAGAAGACTTAGTGCCCTTTTCTATCATGTGCAACCTTTAAGGAAAAGAAAGGCATTACTACCTGCTTTTTCTTTTGGAGAACATCTCAAACTGCTGCCAGGATCCCTTGAAGACCCCCCAAGGGAAAAGAGTAAGTTGGCTGAACTAGCAAACATCCTTAGCTTATAGGAAATCCTCCTGGTTTCACAGACAAAAGGTCATTTACTCTACAGGGAAAGCTGGCAAAATGCTGACCTGAGACTGACCGAATCTCACCTGTGGGATCAACTATTCATTTAGAATGATTTTATTCCTCCAAATTTCAGCCTTCAAACAGTGATTTTTCTGCAACGTGGATTTTGAAGTTTGAAAGGTACAAGAGGATTGCTGAAGTAAAGCCAGGAGATTGCTAAGAAAAAAATAATAAAGATGACTGGCAACTCACTTAATACATTTGAAAGTCAAGGTGCAGCTATTGAAGCATTAGCTCGGGGAAAAAAACAAAAGAGATCTAGTGCTGGAGTCTAGATGATATAGATGATATACAAAAATCTTCAGAACAATCAGTATGCTTCGTCTCCCACCTGCTGGCACCGGGAGCAAGGATCCACTTGTAAAAGCTTCTGAAGTAATTTTAAGAATTAGTGAAATGAAGCTGCATGTTGTAGAAAAGAGCTGAAGTTTGGTTTATGCCTAGAAGGTACCTGTAATTTTACTTTAAGGGGGGTGGGTTAATCTCTTCCTTTTGCAGTCCTCTGCGAAGTAGCATTATTTCTAGGAAACCTGGTTTCACTGAGAGGCTGCAGCTGGCACCTCAGAATTGCTTTAGTGAATTGTGCTTGCAGAGGGACACAGGAAGGATGATCGTGTGATTAAGGCTTTTGACTGAGATCCCAGAGCTCTGGGTCAAATCCCAGCTACATACCCCCTGCCAGGACTAATCAATGAATTTGTGTTACGTTTGTTCCCTACTATCAAATTGAGGTAACAGTGCTTCCTTTCACTCATCCACTGCCTGACCTGTTCATGTGGGTATTAAGCACCTTGATACAGGGGTCTCTCTGTCTGAACAGTCTTGCCTATAGATCCCTTCACCACCTTTATATTCCCTGTGGTGAAATAACCTCAAACCATCTTGGAGACTGTGTGCCAGTAAAAAATTGCAAGTTTTGTAGCATAAGCCTGGTTTGAACATGTAGGATTAGTGCTGCCTTCCAAGTCAGGACGGACATCCTCTATGGCAGGATTCTCAAATATACCTAAAATAGTCACCATATTTAAACATCGAAGCCCAGTGTGTCTTGAACAGTACCCTGGATCTTTTAAGTGCTCTCCTGAACAGATCTGTTGTGTTTTGCAGCATCAGCTAAGTCACTTGCCATAGGAGACAGGCTGAATAGTGGGCAGTCCCATCTCAAAGAAGAGTGTAAGTCCTTATGAAAGTCAGTATTGAAAATTGCACCCTGGTGCTCACAGCATAAAACAGACTTTGGGATTTTGTTTGTAGGTTTATCTTAAAAGTTGCAAGCCTGGCAAGTCTTCAAGGAAAGCCTGAAACAACACCAAAGTGATCTGTGTGATGCATGTTCATCCTTTCTCTGCAACTCAGTCCTTTTTTTCATTCTCTAAGGCTTGTGTGAATGCAGAGATGCACATGTGAAATGAAAACTGTTTTATAGCTGGATTAAACTGGTAGGAAAGCTTTATATAGCTTGTTACAACTTTCAATAGAAATTGCTGAGCCCCAGCTGTGTGGAGCTGAGCTTTGCTCTTCTTTTTCTTCTGGCTGGTCCAGTGTTACGGTAGAACTCTTGTCAGATCTTCCTCTTCTTCCTGATCCTGGCTATATTTCTCCCTTCTTTTCTTATAAATCTTATCTTCTGGGTTTTATGGGAAATTTTGTATGAAACATAAGTCTGATTTTAATTTTTTACCTCTCCATTCTATAGCTTTTTGGCATCAGATTTTGTTACTGTGATGCTGATATTTAACAAGCCTATAATTTTTCATTTTTCCTTGTAAACACTTGTGATGAAGATAATGTAAAATAAGAAAATGTGTTTACTTTAGAAATTTACAGTCTAGCATTGCTTTTTTCCTCCAGTAACATTTCAAAGCCATCAGCAGCTGCTGTCATAATCAGCCCTGTGGTAATAAACATATAAAATCATATGAAGAAATAAACCCTGTTAACAGATACTGTGAACCAGAATTTATAAGCAAGCATGAAGAAAAGAACATATTTAACATCTGAAGCTCTGAATTGCCACTGTACTGACACAGTCCCTTCTCTGGCCAGAGAAGACAGCCAAACAATCCTTTTGAGCATTGTGAGTGGAGTAACTTCTCTTTGAATGGAAATGCTCTGGACACCACAGACAATCAGCTCTGCTCCCTGGGACCATCAGGGATGATCACTAGAAAGCAGCACAAGATGATTACTCACCCCTATGCTGGGAAAAGTCTGCTCTAGTGTCTTTCACAGCATGCCAGTTCAGAGCTGTTATCATCAGGCAGACTCCAATTTCGTGCCTTAAAATGCATTCCATTTTTCCCACAGCTTTTACAAAAATAGTCTGAAATCCAGGAAGCATGTAGGCAGGGTCCTAATTTTATGCCCCTGGTTTTAAGTCCATTTGGCTCTAATAATGCTTCTTGTGCAGCTGAATTGAGCAGAAATACCTTGATGAAGCGGAGTTGAAGGTGGTTGTCAAGGCTGTCTTCCATAGGGAATAGAGACAGCCTTGTCCTGTCCCAGGTACTTGGAGGGTTCCTCTGGATTGTGCAGAACAGATTGGCTTTGGGATGAACGCCTGTGCTGCTCCTGTGGACATGGCAGTGAGGGGGTTAATCTAACTTTAAATTTTTAGAGGAAACACTTCAAAGGCATTTCCCTAATATGGGTTTTAGGAGGCTGTCCCGTTTACTACAAAACAAGTCTGTTGTGCTTTGATGCTTTTCAACTGCCAGAAATACTATTATCTAGATTACATTTTATCATGTTTTCTGGGTATTTCATACTGATAAGGTTTTATGCAAGATCATTACATATGAGAATAGATTTAATCCTGTTTTTAGTAAGCTTTAAGGACACTGAGGGATTATTTATGTAATAAGATGCAAAGTTGCTATGGAAAATACTATAGCAACCTAACATCTTCACAAAACCAAGCAGCCACTTGTGACAGCAATCTAAATTTACATTTATTTTAGTGTCATTTTATTGACATTCTTAGTATCTCATTTTGACAGCATGTTAAAATATGTTTTGCGTTCATGCTAGAACAAAATTAACAGCATATTGTTGGAATGAAGATGATGCTTATAATTTTTGGAGGTAATTTTAGCATATTTCATTCTGTGTAAATAGCATTAAAGTGGTAGTGAAAAGAAGTTTGGGTTCACCCCCCTATTTGTAATAAGGCAAACAATGCACATTGAAGCAGTATTTTACAAGTCAGTGAAAGCTAAACTGTTTTTATTTGCTTTGTATCTGAATGAAAATATATTTAAGAAAGAAATGATTTTGTTATTAGAATTTATTTCAAATCCTCTATCTTTTATTATAACTTTCCCAGTCCAGGGTACAGGCTATAATTTTTCATTAGGTTGCATAAAGCAGGGCATAATTTCTGAATGTGTAGACTTCCAGTTTGATAGGGAATTGCCCTATTTAAATGGGACTTCTCTAAAACATAGCATAACAGTACACATTGCCCCTGAGGAGGTTAAATAAAAAGGTAAAGAAAAAACAAACGCAAAGTGACAAAACAGTCTGAACTCTGTCCTGTGCTCATTGCAGTTAATAATGGAACTCACATTGACTTCAATGGGAGCAGAAGCAAGCTCTGTATATTGATTTTCTCCATCCCCCTCCATTAAGAATCCTGAAGTGTGGCTGTAACATTGTTGAAGTGGGATGTTGGCAGCAAAATCAATAAAAGACCATATTAGAACATATGCTGTTTTCAGCTTCCTCACAATCTGATATAGCTGGTATTAGTATTCTTCTCCAAATTACATTTCATGCTTTCTATAAAATGACCTTCCTTATAGTGCCCTCTTCAATTCAAAGCTTTTGTGCTCTTACTCTCATATTTAGCCTTCAAGAGAATGAGCCCTGTTTGTAACAGTGAAGATGGTTGATTCTGAACAGAGCATTAAGAACAGTTTTCTTCAAAACTGACTTCATCATAAACCCTATTTCTGACCTCCTACGCAAGATCATTTTTACCATTGTTTAAACTAAGCTCTTGGGTTTAGGTTTCCTTAATTATGCTGCCCTTCATGCCCTCTTGTTTTTAGAAACCCTTTTCACCCCAACATACTAGAGAAGCTTGCAGATATTGCTTGAGGTGGAGATTTAGGTAACTTCTTATCTGCCTTTAAATCCAAGAAACATCAGCCATTGCTAAAGTGTCAGAGGAGATAATGATCAGAAAGCAGAGTCTTTTCCAGCGTCAGTAGAACCTTCTCAAGTCATAACTGCAGGTTTGGGGATCATCCTTATGTCATAAAATCATAGAATCATAGAATGGTCTGGGTTGGAAGGGACCCCAAGGATCATAGAGTTCCAACCCCCTGCCACAGGCAGTGCCAACAACCTCCAGGCATGATCTAGATAAGATTGCCCAGGACCCCATCCAACCTGGCCTTGAACACCTCCAGGGATGGGGCAGCCACTGTTTCTCTGGGCAGAAAAGAAATGAGACATGCAAGGCTGGGTGAAGTTTCCAAAGCATTAAAAGCCTCTTTTTCAAAGCTTGCAGCTTCTTGTTCCTGTGCCTGTCCTTCTGACTGGCAGTCTGTGCTGTGGTTGCATGCCAGCAGTTAAAAACACACCCAGCAGAACTCATGCTTCAAGCTGGTTGGCCACAGAAACTCCCTAAACTACTAGTAGTTGGTGAATGAAGCTTAGATTCAGAGGAATTTCTTCCTGTCCGGCTCTTAGGTTTTGGCTTAAAGACCATCTCAAGAACATACGATTCTTACCAATGACATGTACCCATTGTATAGCATTTTCATGACTAATATGTTGAAGGATTTGGTTCAAGTTGAAAGCCAAGTGGATTCAAAGCTACTTGGAGGTGAGTGATCTTCTTTTAGTTTTACTTGGGTTTAGGTTCATGGCAGAGGGAAAAGAGAAAAAAGAAAAGCCATTTCAAGTGTAAAATAACTGACTGAAATACCAGCATGTGACTCCTTGAATGCAGAATCACAGAGTCACAGAACATTAGGAGTTGAAAAGGACCTCAAAATATCATCTAGTCCAACCACTCTGCCAGAGCAGGATCACCTAGACTAAATCACACAGGAACAGAGTCTCCAGAGAAGGATACTCCACAACCTCTCTTGGCAGACTGTTCCAATGCTCCATCTCCCTCACAGTGAAAAAGTTCCTCCTTATATTCACATGGAACTTCCTATGTTCCGGATTGCACCCATTAATTATTACCCATCGTATAGAGCCCTAAAGGAGGAGTACTTGCTGCTTCCATATTAAAAGAAGCATGGTTTGTTTTGTTTCGATATTTGGGGGGCGGGGGTTGCCACCCCCCCCCCCCCCCTTTTTTTTTTCTTTTCCTTTCAATGGTCAAAAAGTTTTCAATCCTTTTGGGTTTCATTCAACTGTCCCTATATTTGATGCATGGCAAGTCGCATCAAGTGCAAGAACTGTGCCAGGCATATCTTTACAGTGATTGCTGAGCTGATTCTACAACTGCCAAGTGCCAACCTCACATGTCAACCAAGGATCTCTTGGAAGAGATTTGGGTTGTTGCTACTCCACAACATCGGTATCTTCATTCCTTCTTTGTCATGTGTCAGATATGGACTGTCTTCCCTCTTAAATTTGTCTGAGCTCTGGAGACAAGTGAGCACTTTTAACAGTTGAGGAAGAACATGATAAAAAGCAATAGCTCTCTCCATGTTGTTCTATTATCAGATAGTCATCTGTCTCATCATGTTTTGTTGATAGGTTTTGAGATGTCTGTGCTGTTAGACCTTGATCCCACAAGCTACTGCGTGCTGCTTGTAGTGTTTGCGCTTACCTTTTGCTCAACACCCACAGATACAAAGTCCCAAGCAGTGGCTTACCCAGAAAGTCTGGTACACAGAGTATTTCACAGTTAACGCTTCACAGTTACACATTTTTTTGCAAATTTCAGTAAATTATTTCTGAAAGGACTGGAAGCACCACTAAGCTCTGTAGAACCCTGTCATATGCAAGTCTGCAACACATTTTATCTTTCAGTAGCTGAGAAAGTACCTACTAAACATACTTAAAATGTGGAGAAGCTCAGTGGCTTCTATTTACAGATAATGAATATGCAGAAGGCAGGATGGACCAGGGAAAACAAGGTACAGATACAGCTCTTCTGGACACCATTCCATTCATGCAAAGGACAAATGGCTCAATAAATGTTCTGTATGAGAGTCAAGAAATTGCAAGCTTCACAGAATCATAGGGGTTGGAAGGGACCTCCAGAGATCATCGAGTCCAACCCCCGTGTGCTTATTTGCTTTTGCCTTCTGAGGGGGTAAAAACTGAATCTTATATTAAGGATGCATTTTTATCTAAGACCGAAGTGAGTAGGCAGGTATTTCAGTGTTATGCACAATTTTAAAAGAAAAATTATCTCAGCCCTCCAATCCAGTACAAGGTCAGAGACATAGATGGACAAATGTTCTCCTGTGATCTAAGGTGCAAGAGAATTTTATACAAAGGCGGTTTATCCTCACATTCATCGAAAACACTTTTATGAAAAAAACATTTGCCTATTATAAATGAAAACAATTCAAAACATTACAGTCACTTAAAACATTCAGATCAGCCCTTTCTTCCCTAATGAATGTGACAAAATTGAGAAATTCATGTGCACATTGACAAGTCTGTGTCCAAGTAGCAATGATATTTTCTTCATATTTGTATCAATCCTACAGATTTTTTTTCCAGTTGTCACAGTGCTGCTGAGCCTGAATGCAATTCCTACTTCAAATGCCAACAGTGGCAATACAGCCATGTGTCTTGGACATGCTAGTGTTTATTGTTAAAGTCTGAATAAAAACATGGTAATTACTTTGATGCCTAAGACATAACCATGAGTAACCCACCTATACAGAGGTTTACCTATATACAATGATGTATGAATATCCTAAAGTAATTTGTCAAATGTAGACACACACATACAAATCATTTATGCAATATACATAAGAATAACATAATATATATGAAACTCTGAGCATTCATCAGCATCTCTTGTGCCATGGAGAGTTCAGATGTCTGTACCCTCAGTTGCAAAGCACCCTTAATACAAGCAGTTTTTTTCCATTACTGATGTGGGAGAGGGTCTTCAATGCCTCTTGGCATCTCCCCAGTAACCAGCACTTTTCTTCAGTGAACATGTTCCTTCCACCTTGAGACTAAAATCTCCGCAGTTCATTTTTTGTGTTGCAGGAATAGAATAATTATTTAATATCAGAAGAAAAAGTCCCATCTTTGCTGGCTTCTTTAAACCCTGATCTCTGTAAAAATGTTGCAATAGGCCTATTTCTCAATTAGGAGAAGAAAAGCAGAGCCTCTAAAAGAGATTCACTGCTTGATTAATTATATTTAAATAAAGCAGCTGTTATTAGTAAACATAAAGCGTAAGTATCTCAAATATTCATCTAATCACAAACCAAATACTCTAATAAGCATTGAGAAGGAGTGATTTTTACTGAATTTTGAAAATACCTGAGAATTGATACTATTTTTGATCAAAGTTATACCCCTGCAATTTTCTTATGATGGCTTGCTTCCTACACCCCTAGTTCAAGAGTAGAACCAAGCACAAAAGGCAATGCAACAACCAACCCAACAAACAGCCCACCCATCATAGCTGTCTCTGCAGAGCTAACTCTGTTGGGCTTGGTTCATATCATGGCTGGTAGTAGAAAAAAACTCAATCCAAAAAGGAGAGGAAACAAGGGCCCTTTGCTTTGAAGAGGTGACCTGGAGAAACTAGTCTCCATGGGCAGATTAACTTGGAACTGTCAAAATATCATTTATGAGCTAGGTAGATTCCTGTTCTCCAAAGAGATGCTGTCAAGTAAAATAGACCTAAAATGTGACAAGCTTTGATATTACTAGAACAAGGTGGTCTCTTCCAAATCCTAAATATGCATTTTGGTAACGCAATGTGACATTTTTGTAGGAAAAGTCCAAAAACACTTAATGCTGCAATTTACCTAGAATGGTACCTGGTAAGAGGGGACTGGAGAATGTACTGCAAAATAAGTATGAGCCAGGGAAGAGAGCAACATCTGGAAATGTCAGACAAGTGGGAATTACAAATGAAGAAAGAGATGGTCTCATGCATTTGGAGCTGAAGGAGGAGAACTAGTACAGATGCAAAACAGTAAGGTACAGAGGGCTAGAAAGTTTGGCTTGAATGGGAAATGAGTTTTCTATCTTTTTTGCCTTTTAGAGAAAGTTGGTTCCTTATTCCAGGACTGGCTAAAACAGATTAAATTCCCTTATTAGTTCTTTCTTTGTTGGTTTGGGGTTTTTTTTAAAATTAAAAGTCAATTTGTGAGAGCGTGGTGAAATGCAGAGAGCTGGTATAGATCCACAGTCTAGAAAGTTGGGAAGTCACTAGTCCAGAAACTTAAAGCAGAGGTTTTCAGTTAATGATCTCTCTAGGGCTTTAAATGAAATGTCAGATATTGTGAAACTCATCATAACACCACAGGAGCTGGCAGCGCTGCTCTCTGGGGCATTCTTAGTCCACTGCAGAGCCAGCATTTGCGTGATGTTTTTTGTTATTAGGCCCAGCTGAACTGTAATCTGCCCTCCCTTTCCCTACATCTTCTTTGCTATTTGGGAAGAGATATGCTTCATTACACAAGAAATAAATTACTGGTGAGCCACATGTGTGGTAAACCTGGGAAAGAACAGCGTGCTATTGGGGAAGTCTGCTGCACAGAAAGAAGTTTTGTAAACTGAGAAAAATCTCTCATCAGAGAAACTCTGGTTTCTTGATGGTTACATCTGTCTGAACAGGGTGGAATGGACAAAATCGCAGTTAAATGATGACACAATTTTTCTTTTTTCTTTTCTTCTTGTCTTTTTTTTTTCTTTTTTCTTTTTTTGTTTTTTTTCTTTTTTTCTTTTTTTCTTTTTTTTTTTGGCAGCATCTTTCCATTTACTAATTGTTCGCCAGCAAGTTTTGTGTGAATGAGAAGCCTGAAAATAATTCTCATGAGTATTCATTTTGAACATCTGGTATCATCATGAATGTTACTGGTATAATGAGCTTCTCTGCATTGAGCATAGGCTGCATGGTGGGGGAAGGACTTAACTGCACCTGAATCAAGCAGATTTTATAAAAAAGTAAATCCCCCTCTCAGGGTGCAGACCCTTACTCGCACTAACATTAATGACAATAACCTCTTCACATATAGGATAATTAGTGCCCTCAGAGTTTACTTTTGCAGGTATTGAGAGAGTCAAATGAAATGTGCCTAATGTCAGGGAAAGAAAATGTGGAAATTGCTTCATTCTTTGGTTACATTATGTCTGAAGGGGGAAAGAAAAAGTTGTTCATGGCTGGGTTGGCTTGTAATTGCCCCAAATTATTTATTTTTATACCATTCTAATTCTGTTTTCAGAGTTTATTTAGGCTAGTTAGCCGTCTGCTTTCAAGCTCTAACCAAAGGATTTATTTTTTTTTAAAGCCAAATGACAGAGTCTATTTTTGTGGAAACATGGGAGAACAATGGAAAAGGCATTTATTAAAGATGCAGTGTAGGAATAATGTTGCCTTTATCTGACAGTAGCAGACATATTTCTATGCACCCATCATTGACGTCTGAGTGCTATTGTTTCTCATGATCAGGCATTTATTAACTGTTCATAGAGAAAAGAAAGTGTCCTCTAGGAAGACAATAGATCAAAGGCACTTTAAACTTTGGAGGTCTCAGAGGCCTGACGTTGTTGCAGAGTGTGCTGAGGCAGTGCCTCAAAGTGGTGAAGGTGTAGCTTAGTCTGACTCTTCCAGAAAGCTTCTCGAAGATGCCACCAAAGGGTTGCTTTCCCAAAAGTCTTTGTACTAGGCACAGAGCACATGTAACTAAAATCTGTTCTCAGAGCTCAGGTTTTATTGTAGGGTTTACAAAAGTCAGCTGTGAGACAAGTGGTTCTATACTTGGGCAGTTCTAAGTCATAAGGGCCTCAGCTTTAATTCTGCCAGGAGCTGACAATTAGGGGACAATACAGAGACGGGCTCAGCTTTGACGGTTCACAGTGGAGATACAGGTTCATGCTTCTCTGGTTGCTCAGTGCACGTCCCTATCTCAGAGGCCATCCAGCTTTCCAACTGCAACAAGAGTTGTGCCTTCCTTCCCACTACCGCCCAGACTCCTGCAAAACCAACCTCCCCACGTCCTTCAAGGCATCACCTCACATGTCCCCTGCTACAGTAGATCTCTCAGGCTGTAGCACAAGGATTAATTTCCTGTGGGCTGCAGCACTTACATGGTAAAAATCAATGAGTGTCCAGTGGTTCCATCTTGTCTATGGAAATGGAAGTTTTTTCTTTCAAGGTAGCCCCAGTCTTAATGCCATAATTTCCTGACTTGCCATTCAACATGAAATTGAGCCCTTTACTCACTTCTGAACTTTTCTTCCTTACACTCAGTAGCTGTTAAAAATGCCACCACCTTTCTTGTGCTACCACGTGGAGTCCTACCACACTTCCTTTCCCTTCCTTTGCATATGAACTCAGGTCCAGAATTCTACTTTGTTCCACCTACCTCTTCCTAGAATCTGACCATTGCCTTTATTCTGTCAAAATTCATACGCAAACCTTTGTCATGTTTGACTTCCAGGAGTTCCTTTTCTTTAGCCTTCACTTGACCCCTTTCTCAAGATAGTGCACAAGACATCTCCTAAGACACTCCCCTTCATACTTCTGCTAAGACTATCTTCCTTATGAATGACAAATGTCACTGTTGTATAGTTTGTCCTGTTTTCTACAGCATCAAGACATAGCTGATCATTTTCCAGATCCTTCAGAAACGGTTTTCCTTGATGATTTTCTGATGGTTGTACTGCTTCACAGTTCATCTATTTGAAAAACAGCAAGCTAGCTAGAAGCTAAGGATAACTTTTATTATTTGTGTTTATAGTTGTGAACTTTGTGTTCCTATTTCTCTCCTCTCACATTTGTTCAGTCTCTCAAGCTGAAGACTCTTTGAAGAAGTAGCTGTGTCTTGCAAGAGGCTTTTTTTGACATTGTAAATGCTTTGCAATGGGAGTGACGCAAAAAATTACCATAATAACAACCATCATTTTGACAGTTTTTGATGCTTTTCTTATTGATGTTATCAAAAGGAGCATTACATCTTTTTAAACCTTATTTTTTAAGTCAAGAAATTAGGTTAATGGCATTAGTAGAACTCAGATAGCAAGGTTTGGGAATATGCTCCTCACCTTTTTGCATTAGCCTCGCTGTATCAATACATTGGCTAGTGTTCCAAAGCACTGAGAAATTCTGCTACAGAGACTAGAAGAGACCAAAATTCTGATAATAGACAAATAATCACAGTTTTTTGGTTCTGTGATCATTTTTATACACGTATAGAGGAAGCAATTTAAAAAAAAAAGATACTGCTTCCCGATTGCCTCAGACTCTTGAGATAAACTAGTGCCCATGCATTTCGACTCAGTGTCCCCAGTATGCAAATTAGTAGTCTGCCATTAATATTAACCGTCATGTTATTAAGGCATCATCTAATGAGAAATGCACAGCCCAAATGTGCATTAATAAAACTGGTAGATTCTTAGATTCTCCCTAATTTCCTCAATAAAATGCATTCAGAGATCTGGGGTATTCACTTTATTTCCTGGCCGGAATGTCATGATGTGAGAAATAAGATACTACAATTACCCTGTATCACCTGTGAATATTTAGTCTACATTGGTTCCAGCAGGCACTATTAGGTATTAGGTTAAATGTAGTGACAGAGTACCAGCTAAAAGTAAAAGGTACAGATCAGTCCTACTCATAAAGAAAGCACACTCCTAACTATCTGAGCTAGATGCCCTAGAAAAACAAAGTTAATTGTTTCTTCTGACACATCAGTCAATGAGGATGTCCTTAAACTTCAGCAGATTTGTGATCAGTCAGTCTTGTTTTAAAATGAGTGTCTTTTTGCCTTGGGTCTAGCCTGGGTGCCCAACATGGTCTATCTATCTTGCCACCGAGGCTGTTGCTGCATTCCTGCTGCCTCAGCTCAAGAAAGTGCTAACTTCTTAGATGACCTGAAAATATCAGTGGGAACATTTCCTCCACTTACCTATGTCTAATCTTCCTCCAGCTGCCAGTTGAGACTGGCAGGTATCATTTTGCATCCCTCAGTGAAAATGCTGCAAAGTGTACGTTGAGCTGGTTTCCAGCTGTGTTTGTTTAGGTAGGAATATTTTCCTCTGCTTATGGCACAGGCAGTTATTTGGGATTCTTGTTGGAGTTTTCTTCTGATATAGCTTCATTGTATATAGGTCTTCCATATATGCTTTCAGTAATCTTTGTCTTTTTAACCTAAAATTTTTTTTAGCATGTCTCAGGGTGGGATTTTGTAGATGCTTATCTGAACTACTAAAGTTAAAAGAGCTTGAGAAATAGTGTTGGTGATGAGCTGAGTAAACTTTTTTCAACTAAATCTATATTCATCAGCTATATCAATGAAGTCATAGCAGAAGTTTCTGTAAAACTTTGAAAAATATTTAGTTTTTATAACGCAGATACCCTTTTCCCTCCAAATTATCTTCTGATTTTAATTTAGTATTCCATTAAGTGCCTTTCTTTATATATGTAATAAATTATGTATTATTAGATGTAATTTTAATAAATGAAATATAATAAAAAATAGATTATAATTCTTTTTCTATATAATAGATATTGTATTTGGAATCAAAAGTCTTAGTCTGAATCCAGAAATATTGTAATTCTACTGTACTAAAATATAAATGTCTTCAAATTATAGTTATGTTAGATCAAGAGAAAGATGGTTTTTTATTTTGTTTAAGACAGCTACTCGGTGTTGAATGAGCTGGAGCCCCTAGAGCCCCCAGAGGACTGTCTCTGACTTAGTGTCCTCTTCTGCTAGCCACTCTGTCCACACATTTTAGGAACCAACTATCTGTAGCTTTAAATTAAATAGCAAAGAAACTACATGATTTTAATGCCATATTGTTTGTGGACTCTTATCTATAATTATTTCTTTTAAAAGCTTGTGACAATTTAGTATTCTGTTACACTGCTTCTATGTATGTTGCATCCTCATTATTTAAGGACATGTTTCTACCTTGGACTCTGTCTTTAATTGCCTATTATAAACGGCTAGGAAGATCACTAGGGTGTATTCTAGTGTTGATAAGAAATTGTACACTTCAGGGAACCCTGCCTAATATCGCAGACTTCTCTCTGCTGTATTCTTATTATCTCACTGTAGGTTGGTCAAGATTTTTCCATTTTGTCTTAAAATAGATTGTAACCTCTTCCAAACAGCCTTTTTCTTCTGTTGTCTGCGATCTAAAATAACAGGGCACCCATTCTTGGATGGGAATTTTTGGTACTACTGCAATGTAATTATTGTCATATAGGTTTTAATACTGTATACTGAATATAATTTTAAAAGAATGAAATAAAATTCTGACATTCAGAGGTACTACTCTGATTTTTTTTTAGCAGTAAAAAGGCTGTATTGTGTTTCCACAGGAAAAACAGACCATTACCTTCTCTGCTCATATGTACTGTGACTTGTTCTATTTGCATGAGTTATTTTTTCAACCCTAATAGGTTCATCACCTAGAGGTGACTTACTTTTGCAATATGTTATAGCCATATCTGTTTTCCCAGACTCACTGCCCTTGTAGCAGACTTCTCATGCTGTCTCAGGTGCTACTCAGTAGCCTGAAGTTAAGTAGGAGACAAAAAGAAGGAGTTCTACAACTGGGCTGTAGTGTGACCCAAAAAATACACAAAATCAGCCTTTCCAGGAAGGACAGCCTGAACCTCAGTGGAATCTGGATCCTAATCCACATTTCAGTGGGGATGACTATTAACAAAACCACAGGCTTTACACCCTTCTTGTGCAGCAGACTTAGGTTAGCAGATTAATTTCTGTTCTCAAGCCACTGTGAAAAAACAAGTATGTCCATGATGGTCTCCTTTCATGATCTCAGAGAGCAGAAGGGTGGTCAGTTTCTAGCTGGAAATACTACATTTAAAGCAAAACAAAAAATCAAAAACAACTAAAAAGGTCATGAGAGAGTCTAATTGTAGGAGTAAGAGAATACAAATGACAGAGAGACTTGGGCCCACACCTGTAGTGACAGAGCAAGGGGCAACAGCTTTAGACTCAAAGAGAATAGATTTAGATTAGACATTAGGGAGAAATTCTTCCCTGTGAGGGGGGTGAAGCCCTGGCACAGGTTGCCCAGAGAAGCTGTGGCTGCCCCCTCTCTGGCAGTGTTCAAGGCCAGGCTGGATGGGGCTTTGGGCAACCTGGTCTAGTGGAGGGTATCCTGCCCATGGCAGGGGGCTTGGAAGTAGATGATCTTTTAATGACCCTTCCAACCAAAACTATTTAGTCCTACTCATAAAGAGGACTAAAGATTTTTATTTGTTTGGCCTCTTTTTTATTTTTATTTTTTCTTTTCTTATATTATAGCTAGTTGGCTCTTAAAAAAAAAAATCATCCTTTTATTTGCCCATTGGACTCATCATTGCCATTTCTTGAGGGTAAATTTTGTCATGGAAGGACGATTACATGCTTTTCAGAACAATTTTATTTGATGTAACAATAATGTAACTGTTGCTAAATCTTCCAGAGAGATTCTGCAGAATATCCGAATGAAGCGCAGTAACCAATCCGTGAATAGTAACTAACTGTACTTTATTTTAGATAGTGCATTTGTACTATTTTAAAATTAGTAAAAGTTATCTGAGAAAAAGGTAGATTTTTCTCCTACCAAAGATTAAACATTTTTGTTGGTAATGAAATATTGTGACATTCTACCTAAGTGTTGATATAATTTCACAAACGTGTTGAATCATGTTATCATGGGGAACAGGGGACTCTTTAACTGCGGAAGGTCTAGTCAAGAGAGAGCTAACATCAAATGGAATTAATAGACAATTTCCTGTAATTTGGAGTTTAACCACATTGCTATTGTAGGTGGGCAAGAAAGAATTCTGTGATACCAAGCCTGAAATCATTTAATCAGGAATGTAAATCAGTTATGTGCTTCAGTTACCAAATGTTGATAGAATTGGCTATGGTAGATTGTTGTTTTTTAATTACAGCTGCTCTGTAATGTTGTTGTGTTACCAGGTTCCAAGAAGGAAAATAGTATAGTATGGCAGTTTGCTGTGCCAAATGACCACTGCTACTGCCAAGTACAAATACTACCAGGAGTGGGTTCTTCTATAGGATGATAACCACATCCCTAAAGTAATGAATGCCACACTTCCCTATATGTATTTATGTTCCGATAATTTATTTAAATAATGTTCCTAGTACATGCTTTATAGCCTTCTGCCTTTTGCTACACAAATTTTAGCTTATATTGCAGACTGTGCAAGTCATTTGGCAAATGTAATTTCCATCCCTGCATACTAATCGATTTCTTCACAAACACCTGCTATCAGTTATGATAATAAAAATGCCATTCTAAATTGAAAAGGGGCCAAATGGAGCTTCCTAAGGAAATTACTTAAGTGTCTTTCAATGCCTTTAATGTAGTAATGTTCTTGTAGTGCCAACACTTTTTTTAAGCATTTGCATTTTATATAATTTTACTCTATTACATCATTTTTCTGTCTAAATGGTTCCTCATAACCATTGCTACGAAATAGTTCATAGCAAGTTTGGAGAGGAATTTCTGTACTTCCTATCTCATGGGATTAAATCCACCAACTTTACGTAGTCAAAATTCCTTAGCTCGGATCTGATTGGAACATCTGGCCGCTACACTAGATAAACACTAAATGGTTGTATTGGTTCCTATAACATCACTGGGAAGATGTTGTAAAGTTGGTAGGTGCATTGCCCTTGGACTGCATGCCAGTTTCTTCCTAAACTATAAGCTTAAATTTAGCAGCCAGATTGCAAGTAGCATTTGAATTATCCAGGGTCGCTTTATGGCTCCTTCCATCCCAGGAAATAACCTCCTAGCTACACTCTATGCCAGAACCTAATCATTTTCAGCTCCGCTGGGTCTTGTCTCAGCTCCGAAATGTCTCACTGGCTTTCAGCTGTATCATCATCTCCCCTGACAATGTCCTCTGCATTATTTGTAAGGAAACAATCCATTTTACTGATATCTTCACATTTTCATTTTCTCTTAGCTCTAGCCGCCCAGGCGTACGCGCTAAAGGAAGAGAACGATAGTCTGCGATGGCAGCTGGATGCTTATAGGAATGAAGTGGAGCTCCTGAAACAGGAGAAAGGACAGCTTTTTCGAACGGAAGAAAGCCTTACAAAGGACCAGCAGCTGCAGTTCCTTCAGCAGACAATGCAAGGCATGCAGCAGGTATTGCTACAGAAGAAAAGCTTGGGTCTTTTAAGGAAAAGTGGTACAAGGAGGATGTGCTGTACTCAAGACTATTAACTATCAAGGTCTTTGTTTCTTTTCAGAGTCAAAATCCTATGGATTTTAGATGGGGGAAAGGTGGGGGCAGAGGAATTGGGGACATACTTAGGGATAGTCGTTATAGAAATTCATAAATTGTAAGCCTATCAATCATTCCAGGAAACTCCTTATGTATGTTGCATTTAGGAGCAAATTACTTCAGTATATCCCTTGTTACACTCCTCATTTAATCCAATGGCACTAATTCTGCATCAAGAATTCAAGAAAGTTTGTCCAGTATAGTATATGCAGTGCTCTGCGGTCCCTTCATTTGCATTCATCTGTAGCTTTAGATGCATCTCTACTTCTCTACTTTGTCTTTTTTTCTGCTGACTCTTGTTTGAGGATGGCTGAGAAAACTGCAGCTCCTCCAGATGACCCTCCTGCCAACTTTCAAGAGGACAGTAACGTGATTGCTATCTCCAGAGGTTTTATCATTTATGCTGACCCATGGATGTAACCTTTTCACTCGGGCAATTTTTAAGTGGTTTAATACAGCAGCAAAGTTTTTTATCTTATCCATTATTTGTCCATATGCTCCTGAAGTTGTGCAGGACAAATCTTGCCAAGCACATCCAGACTGCTCCTGCTGCTTCGTCTGACATTCTAAGCAGCTCTCATTAAACATAGATGTGTCCAACTTCATTTCTGCCCTGGATTCAGCCACTACATTGCAGAGCACTAGGGTAGTGGCTCACCACGAGAATGGATTGAGTTCCCATCTGGAATGGAGCTTCTCAAGATGTCACTGCAGAGATTAATTTGGCCTCCAGCATCTGAGCCCTGAAGGAACACGTGTGTTCCTCTATCATTCCCCAATTTTAGATTCCGGAAGTGGCCAAGCTATGCCCATTTCCAGATTGCACTGAACTGCTTTTTTATTCTTGCAAATATGAGCTGCCTAGTTGGATTAGGAATTGCATTGCTCTCACACTGCACGTCAAGTCCAACAAGTCTGCAAATCTCACCTAACACCAAACAACACAGCAAAAGACAAGCCTACATGTGTGTTTATATGAACATAAAGCCCTTCAAATTGTTGTTCCAAATTGGGATGATGTATGGTATGATGGAGTAATTCTGACACCCCCCCAAAAAAACCCCAACAAAACAAAACAGGAAAAAAAATTTAAAAAGCATAAAGCAAAAAGAAAAGGAAAATAAAAAGAAAAAATAAGTCATTGACAATTCAGTAATAAAATCTGTCCTGAATTTAGGAATAAAGTTATTAATCAGAAATACTTGAGGTTTCAGTATACTTTAGACATGCTTGAGGTCTATTCACAATCTTATCCTTATATAAATGGATACTTAAAGATCACTGGGTTCATTAAATCTAACTGCATATATAAATATTGTGCTAAATTTCAGCCTGGTGTTAATTCTCCATTAAAATCAATGAAAAGTGGGCACAAAATACTACTAAATCAAAATGCTAGAGCCCTAACGCTCGTTTTGCATCATTATAATTTCCTACCTGGGGTCTGGATGAAGAATAATCAACTGGTAGAATATAAATAGGTTTCTATTGTTATTTCAAGCAAATGTTAATAATGCAAGTCGATAACAGAGAGTGACTGACTTACCTCTCTGTTCAACTAGCAATGGACATTGTAGGTCCTATTCCTTTTAGAGTTTCCATGTTCGTGACAATTTTGCTGTGAGGTACTGAATTTTTCTAGTTTGTCACCTTGGGGTCAGACCTACTAACTCCCAATGGGATATAATTAGAGATGGCCCAAGGAGCTGGAGAAGACATTGCAGATAATATGGTCTGACAATATGCTGAGGAGGGCAGCAACACAGAAACACTGGAGGTGGAGTTCAGAATATTTGGTGGGAAATTATCAGTCAATTAAGCAGCTGGATGATGGCTTTGGAGATCAATGATTAGCCATAGTCATGACATCCCATAACCTTTGTACTTTTCATGCAGTTCATGCATGAATATTTAGAAATAAACCTTTGATTTAGGTAGACTCTATTTTATCTCTGCTTGGTTTTGTAAATGTTGAGAGATGACAACGTTAGCTGAAATCCATCAGTATAGCAGGTGCTCAGCATCTATGGAAATTGGTCTCTCTATGAAATATTAAACATATAGCCAGGACTTGAGTAGTAATAATTTCACAAGAGACCTGTATTCCCTTTTATCCTTTTGTATATATTAAAATTAATTCCAGAAAAGGTAAATGGAATGCCATTGAATTCCTGAACCCTACATGTATGTCAGCATTCTTGCTTCTTCATTGTCCCATGCTTTTTCACAGACCTCTTCTTGTTCTGACTTTGAAAACTAGAGAGCAAGTGATTTGAGTGGCAGCCTGAAAAGCAAATTTATCTGAAAAGAAGTGGATGGCTTTTCAGAATCTAAAAAAAAAATTGTAAACATATTTGGTGCCAAACAATAGCAAATAACACAACATCAATGTATTTTTAATGTACTTCTACCATCTGGACATTCTTTCCCACATTTGCAGGACTGATGAAATAGATGTTTATTTTCTCGTCCATCACTCCTACTGATCCAAAGTAAAATCAGCAAAATCACACAGATGTTTGCTTGTGAAGTATACCTTATAAGCAGTAGTAGCAACCTGCTTATTTAGTGTGCCTAAAAAAGAAAATCCTTTGGACTAATGACATTGAACTTATGGGGGGTTTAGTCAACTTCCTCCATAAAACTGTGTCACAGTTTAATTTCATACCCACTGTGAGATCTCAAACAAATGGAAGTAATGTCTTGTATCCATGGTAACAAATGAGATACACTTTACCTGATTTTGAGATGGAAATTGAATTAACTTGTCACTGCTGCATAGGTGGTATTGCCTTCAATTTATTTCTATATGAGAACACACATACCAAGCAGATCACTTTTTGAACGGCTGTTTTTCTAGCAGTATTTCGTATTCTCTAACAAAGTATGTGATGAGAAGGAAGGATGTTTTAGTTGTAACTATTTTTACAATACTCCACAGCACAATTGTAACAATTTTTTACATCTTGTCTCTCTGTCTGAAATGTTTCACCAGATACGTGCCCATAGGTACCACAGAAAACATCACCCAGTAGTGTTGCTCAATGCTTGCCATTACAAGACTCGGTTTTCAGTGGGTATATAATTTCTCCAGATTTTAACCATTTAGGTTAGCATATTCCCTGTGGAGTAGCATGCAAAATTCTTTTGAAAAAAACCCCTCATCAAAACATTTCAGCCATTCCAACAACAAAGCATCAAAACTCTGCTTTTCTTGTTTGTTGTCCACCAAAGACATGCACTTGCCACCTTTATGCTTTGAAACAAGAACTCAGAATTCTACAGTGAGTTGCTATTGAATTAATGATGTGGTTTCCACACCCTATATAAAATCCCCCTAAAATTGATAATGTTACTTGCTTTTGAAAAATGTCAGATTGCCACATAGGAGATGGCATTCATTAGTGCATATCCAAGTTAATTTTATAGAATGGAGAGGAGAGGAGAGGAGAGGAGAGGAGAGGAGAGGAGAGGAGAGGAGAGGAGAGGAGAGGAGAGGAGAGGAGAGGAGAGGAGAGGAGAGGAGAGGAGAGGAGAGGAGAGGAGAGGAGAGGAGAGGAGAGGAGAGGAGAGGAGAGGAGAGGAGAGGAGAGGAGAGGAGAGGAGAGGAGAGGAGAGGAGAGGAGAGGAGAGGAGAGAGGAGAGGAGAGGAGAGGAGAGGAGACCTCAAAGTTTGTCTAGTTCCAACCAAACTGCCATAGGCAGGGACACCTCCACTAGACCAGGGTGCCCAAAGCCCCATCCAACCTAGCCTTGAACACTGCCAGGGAGGAGGCAGCCACAGCTTCTCTGGGCAACCTGTGCCAGGCCCTCACCCCCCTCACAGGTAAGAATTTCTTCCTAATGTTTAATCTAAATTTACCCTCTTTCGGACTTTTCTAAAGCCATTAGCCCTTGCCTTATCACTCTACCTTTGTAAACAGACCCTCTCCATCTTTCCTGTAGGCCCCTGTACTGGAAAGCTGCTCTAAGGTCTCCCTGGAGCCTTCTCCAGGCTGAACAACACAACTTCCAGCCTACTTTCATAGGAGAGGTTCTCCATGCCTCTGATTTTAGATTTTTACTGGTCATCCAGGGTTGTTCATAAGCCACCTCCATAGCACAGTCATTGGTGTAATGTTTTATTCATTAAGTTCTACAGAGTACACATCCATTAGCATGTCTCTCTCATTGAACAAGTTAGTTCCACCTTTTCATCAGGCTTAACTAGCCAACGTATGGGGCCATGCTTGCATAGCTGTACTGATTCCTGAACTAGTTTATTTGCTAATAGACTGGTAATTCTGTATGGAGCTTCATTGCATCATGTAAGTTTGTGATTGTGTTCTTTCCTCTCACATCTTTCTGAGCATGATGGGCTTAATTTAAGCCCCTGTAGGCAAGAATGTCATCCAGAAAACCCCACTGAAACCATGCTTCCACCTATGTTTTCTCCAGAAAATGTATGCAGTGCCTACAGTTCTGTTATTGCACAGGCTCAGGTGTATCTGGGACATTTAAGAGGCACCTCATTGCCCCCATTCCCTAAGGGGCCTGATTCATTATCTGAGCTCAGATTCATACTCCTAACACACAATGACAGCACAAGCTCCCCTTCATTGGCGGTGATGCATTAAAGACTAGCCATGGGGTTATTACATGAGATGGGGATGCAGGGTGCCTCTTCTAAATTATGTGCTCGGGTGGAAAGCAAGAACAATAGGAACAGTTGTGGGTGGTAGGCATAGGACTGACATAAAGGCTGATACACTCCTGTGGGTGCCATCGACTGTCAGCTCGGGATTTCTCAGCAAGAAACTGAACATATTCTGGCTCTGTTGATGACCCACACAGCTGTCACTGATGCGGTAGGATGAAAGTCCTCTTTTGTCTTGTCTTCTTTTTTCTCCCCAAACAATATCAATTTCACTCAAATATGAATGCAGATTTCAAACCTGAGGACTGCCAGAACTACTGCTTGTGTGTTTTGCTTTGTATACCTCAGAGACCCTTCCCTGTTCAGTGCTGCGGACAGAAAATACGCAGTTAATCATCACCTATTCAATTCCTTCCTGTCCTTGCTGTTCAATATGCAACTCGAGGTCCTACTGCAAAGGCCACATTGCTCCTGACATTTCCTACCCACTGAGGACTGTCTTTTGCAGTTTACTAATAATTGAGCATGTAAAATAAATAGCACATACATCTGAGACATAGACACCTCTTTTCAAGGGCTCTGATAAATGCCAGATGACTAGCAATGATTTCGGCCTTTCAGTGTTCATCCAGGGAAGGACACTTTGGTCTGTGACATGCCTCACCATTGTGGTTGGGAGGGTGAGAAGAGCTTCCATGCAGCTCCCTCCTTATACTTACTGCTCCCTTGAAGTAGGATGGGTACATATTTGGTGACAAGGACTGTGGAGTGAACACAGCTTCCACAGTACAGTCACTGTGAGGCAGATTAGGAGCACTTTTGTCTAGGTGAGGTGGCATAAGGGTCACCTCTTAGGGTTTTTTTAAGCAAGATTATACACCTTTAATGTACAGTACATTCTGAGTAGAAAAGCCAGAAGTAGCTAGTGTTGGCCTCACTGCTCTGGCTTTGAAATGAAATGGGTTTCTAATATCCCCTGCCACTGGGGCAGAACTAGTCTGTTTTCAGATGTCTTCTTCACTGAACTAGCAGGGATTTTTTTCCAACAAGCAAATACGGTATTGCTCAGGTATTTCCTACCCTATATGAAAAGTAGGTTTTTATTTCACGCAATTAATGTAAGAACTGGTTATTCCCATGGCCTACTTTCCTTCAGTGGAAGCAGGAAGGAAGAGCATGTTTCTGTCCAGGAGGTTTCAGTAGCTAATAGGTTAGGGTATAGTGAGCGCTTTTTTTTCCTCGCATCACTCTTCTAACCAATCTGCCACCTATTAAATTCCAGTAAGGCTCAGATGGCATTTAGGTCTGTGGCTTTCACATCCTCTGCAGATATTGTTAACTGTCACAGCCATTCATTTTCCTCACATACAAACTTTCTGAAATGTCAGAAGTCTCAGACACATGTGCTGATGGCTGAGAATTGCTGACTGGTGCCATGTGATTGCCATGATCATTATAGCAACTATTTGCCTTTAAATATACAGGTTTTAGTAGCAGTTTAGCACTGAAATTAATATAATTGTTGAATAGATGGAGCATGTTATGGCTGTATTTATTAAAATAGTCAAAATGTAGAGAAGATTTGTAGTCATTTTTTATCCACCTACCTTTTGCTCACCAAACGTATTCAGCACATAATCCACCCAATGTGCTTATGCACAACTATAGCCTTCCAACCCCTAAAATTCTGTGAAAATTGTGTGAAACGTAGTATTACAGAGAAGAGTAAATAAAAGAAATAAAAAACGTTGTCCTTTGTATTGGGCGGCTCTGGACATGAGCCACCAATCTGCATCTGCAGCCCAGAAGGCCAACTGCATCCTGGGCTATATGAAAAGGAGTGTGGTCAGTAGACCAAGAGAGGTGATTCTGTCCCTCAGCTCTGCTCTGGTGAGACCTCACCTGGAGTACTGTGTCCAGCTTTAGAGCCCTCAACACAAGAAGGACGTGGACCTGTTGGAGCATGTCCAGAGGAGGGCCACAAAAATGGTAAGAGGGTTAGAGCACCTCTCCCATGAAGACAAGCTGAGAGTTGGGCTTGTTCAGCTTGGAGAAGAGAAGGGTCCAGGGAGACCTTATAGCGGCCTTCCAGTACCTGAAAGGTGCCTATAAGAAAGCTGTGGAAGAACTGTTCATGAGGGAATGTAGCAATAGAATGAAGGGTAATGGTTTTAAACTCAAAAAGGGGAGATTTAGGTTGGATATGAGGAAAAAGTTCTTCAGTATGAGAGTAGTGGATCACTGGAACAAGTTGCCTAGATATGTAGTAGAGACTTCATCGCTGGAGATATTCAAGGTCAGGCTTGATGGCGCAACCTGGTCTAGTGAAGATGTCCCAGCTTACTGCAGGGAGTTTGGAGCAAATGACCTTTAAAGGTCCCTTCCAACCTTACACATTCTATTTTGCATTTTACCTGCTGAATAAACAGACCAGAATATTTAAGGTGGGATTTTTTATTACTACTCTTACAGTATGAATTCCAGTTAGATCTTTCTGTTTTCCTATAAAGGTGGCACTGGAGTAGTAGTGACAATATTGATCAACACTGATAAATTTATATGGAATGGATACAAGAAAAGTGACAGGGACCGGATCCAGTATCCCTATGTTCACTTCCAGGCCTGTGTCTTTTTCTCTCAACATTTGGTTGATGTTTAGAACCTGGTTAAGTTATATGTCTGCTCCCAAGACTGAGGAATATTCCCACAAGTATTCTCTATTTCAAGGCTCCATACAATACTGTCCATGTTCAAACTTCCAGACAATACTTGCTCTTTCTGATTATATTAAAAAAAAAAGAGCAGCTGGCAATTAAGTTCCAATTATTTACCAGATCTCAGACAAGCCAAATGGGTTCTCCTCTGTGTTTAACAACCTTTCCTTATTGAAAGTAGTGTTTAATTATTTCCCACTTCTGCCACTACCACTTTGACAATATTAGAGGAAGTGTAAATAAGGGACCACAGATGCTTTAAGCACCATATTCTCAACAGCTGTTCTACTGGTGAGATGGTGGCGGGTAACATCTTTTTGCCTGCTACCACCAGTAAAGCTAGAGATTGGCAGCAAGAATATATAATTCTTTGGAGAGAAATAATGGGGTGCACACATTTTATTTAAAATATGAAAGAAATCAAGAAGCATATTTGTTAACATGTTGGCTTGGTCTAGTGGTGCTGAAGGACAGATCTCATAAGTTTAATGGTTTAGTGATCTTACATGTATTCATTAAAAGATCCTAAATACCAGCATTGGCTTGCTAATTCCCTAGTTTCCAAATACATGTGATACTTTCATTACTAGGATCTCCACTTGAACTACTAGGAACTATGTTAAATGGCAATAACACTGGCCAAATCAATTCTCATCCCTAATGTCATTCTTCCTCTAATTAAAATGGATCAGGTCTTTTTTTTCCTCTCTTAATAAAATACAGGAAAATCAAAATTTTAAAAATCTAGTTTGGTTTGTTGAGGAAAAAGCATGCTGTATCATACTCATTTGCAGTCCCATGAAAGAAGAGCTGAGATTGTACACTTGAAGTACCATTGTCTGGTGAGGAGGTATCCACAACGTGCAGGCACAGGTGAAAGGCTGGAGGATATTGGTATGAATGGATGATCATGCCTTCTTTTGCCTATGCCTTGTGCCAGGTGCCAACTGGTTGCCTTGTAGGACGGATATGAGGGCAAGAGGAATGTGATACTCATTTGGGACCAGGCATCTCCCTTTGCTCAGGATCAGAGCAGAGTGTAAGAGCATGAAGTTAAGGGCTGTGTAACATGTTGTCACCTCATCTAGCAGAGGTAGGAGGGAACTTTATTGATGAGGTATAATGGGCTTTGGTCAGACTTCCCACCTCCACAGAGCACCATCAAAATCAAAGACCTTGTGTAATTTGCCCTGAAAATTAGATCCCAGAGAGGGATCCTTGATGTTAGCACTAAGTATCAGTAAATTGAATAAGTTAATTTTCAAGAGAAGGGATTGATTCAATAAGGTCCCTAAGGACCTGGGTCTTTTGCTGCAACAGTCCATAAGTGACCTAACAGAATTTGTCTTTCTTGACTGGAGTAAGAAATACACTTAAAAATTACTTAACAAAGTAATTTTGAACAAGGTCTTATGCTATTCAGTGTACAATCCATGTTTTCTTTACATCTGCTATCCAACGCCAAAAACTGCCTCTTGCAGTTGGTGTGTCTGAATTACTATGGCACATAGAAACACAATACATTGCGATCTAATTATCTGATATCTGTTAGGTATGTTTTAGAAGCATAGAATAATTTCAGTCAGAAGGGACATCTGGAGTACATCATCCCTGTGCTTGAAACAAGGTCAGCTCTGGACTTGTCTTGGTTTTGCTCAGGGCCTTATCTGGCTATGTTCTCCATACCTCAAAGGATGGACAGTCCACAGCTTCTTTGTGAGTCCTTGTTCAAGTGGATAGCCAACCTCACTGTGGAATATTTTCCTTATATATAATACAAATATTTTTTGATGAATGTGTCTATTCACCCTTTACCAAAGAAGAGTTTGTCTCCATCTTCTCTGTAACTTCCCTTTAGGTAGTTAGAGCGTGTCCATCTGTCTGTTTTCTCATTTGACGTATTTCTTGGGTTCACTCCTGTCTGCTTATACTCGGAGTGCTGTAAATCTGTAGGACCTCTGCAGTCAGTCTAACAGCAGTGGGAGGGGAGTGTGGCAAACATCTCCATAAGCAGCTAGACCGAGTTCTTTGGTAGTGCCACCATTTGCACTCACCCGTCAGCTCCCCAGCCTCCTCAGCAGTTGTTAACACGGAGAGTTAACATGTTCAGCATGGTCTTTTCCTCTGGCCAAAGAGCCAGGAACACTCACTTTGCTGGTGGATACCCAACAAGCAGGAGCTGTGCTTGTGCAGCTCTTCACCAGCCCAGGGAAGGGCAGTCAGTGATTGGACCTTACTGTCATTGTGGACCCCATGATCCACCCAAGCAATGCCATTCCCATACTATGACATAAGCGGTCCCCAAGAGCTTGGAGGGATGAGAAACATTGCCCTACTACACCATATTTCTTTATACTCCCTTAAAAAAATCCACAATCATCCTCTTTATTTTAATAAAGAGGATGCCTTGTCATACATTAGAATGGCTTGTATGTTGCCCTTACTGCTGCAACATGGCTAACTTCCTTGAGGGTTCATTTCTAAAGCTTCTTTGACTTGTCTTTCACATTCTCCTGTTTCCTTGGTGATTTGTCTGGCCTCATCAGCGTCTTGTTACTAATGCATATTTGCTCAGCTGGGAAGTCACTTTCTCATTATTCAAGCCTGCCATGTGCTGGCCGTTTGTGATATGAAATCTTGTCTGTCTTAGAATAAGAGAAAAACATTCTTCCAGACAGTCCATGGAAGTACTGGACAAGGGATTTGTGTTTTTATTTTACAACTGGTTTTGTACCTGAGATTTCATTGTGATTCATTGTTTCTTTTCCTTCTAGCTAAGGAGTGTTCTGAAAAGAAATATTTCCCATCCTTCCCCTCTGTATCTGTGAACAGCTTCTAAGAATTTTGAAGCACTTATTTTCACAGAATCACAGAATCCTGGATATTTTTTTTTCCTTTTTCATTTGGCAAACACTAACTTCTTTCTCTTTCTATAAAATAAAGTTAGAAAAGACACAGAAACATGAAGCAGGGGGTGGGGGAGAGAATAAAACCTCTGAAATAACTAGGGTGTTTTAAATTTTAGGTGAACTCTGGAGTCCTTTCAGTGCCTGTGATTTCATAGTTTTTGGATCTCTGATTCTAGTTTTGTTTAAGGGGAAGGACTGCACGTTTACATGAGTGAAAACTGCTTCTGTGGGGTACTGCTTAGTGTGGAAGCCTTGGTTTCATCAGATCTGAAAAAAGTAACCTTGGTCGGGATACAGCCTACCTATTTGAGGCACGTAAGTTTTGCCTTCATTTTAGGTACCTACCTAGTGAATTGGATCTCCCTGTTTCTCCTATACAGGGATATATTCCTTACAGGTAGTAAGTGGGGACTAGTATGCTGCCCCCAAACATAATACAGAGAGGATATATCAGTTCACCTGTGTTCACAAGGTGTCTAAGAAGATGGCCATCCAACTAAGCACGCTCAGTTAGTCTGTTTAAGACCATCTGTCTGTGATTGATATTCTCATTTCAGAAGAGTTTGCTACAGATTTTTTTCTGGATACACAAGGAATAGGCACCAATCCATGCCTCCTTCCCATGGCTGGGCAGGTTGGGTTTGCTGAAACCGCCTGCACAACCTGTGAACAAAGTCAGTACTTCCCCCTCAGAGGTGTTCTTTTGTCTGCTCTTCTTTACTTCAAGGTCTTTGCAACCTTTACACACTTTATTTCAAACAGCCCTAGAGAAAACCATAACCAAAATAGCAGAGGCAGGACTATTCAGCAGTATAACTGCTGAACTTGTGGCAAAGGCTGGTTTTGCTTTTTCATTATTCTGTCAGCCTTACAGTATCTTCAGTACAGCCTCAGGCTCTGTGGTCTCTTCCAATCTGCCTCCCTTTTCGTAGCATGCTAAGTTGATGGTTTAATGCTGGAAACCATGCTTTCCTTCCGAGACCCTCCTCTGTCCTGCTAGGTTCGATGTGTGACCATACTTCCATAATTTATATTAAAATGCACACATGTTAACACTGCCTTTTGGGGAGCAATGAAGAGCTGTGGGCAGGGAGAAGGAGAGGGAAGAGAAGGAATATTTCATGGCTGCACAACAGCAAGCTATTACTTTCCCTTTAGGGCTTCTCATATATTTTGAGGCACTGTGTGTTGTGCGGTTGTTAGCATTCTTGGCCACACTGGCACCGCATTGTACGCAGTCTGAGTAATTCAGCTGGTTTCAATAATGCCATCTATATTTAATGTTTCAGAAGCTGTGAAGATTGGTTTAAGATGGTAATTTTCTGTCTGCACTTTTGAGAACTACGCAATATGGGCGGTACTGAACTGTCTCTGACAGAGATTCGGCATTGGAGGTGGGAATGTGCGAAAAAACAAAACAAAACACACACATCCTCCACCCCCCACATAAAGAAATAAGCTACCCACTTATGTGCAGGGAGGATTTGGTCCTTATGAATGAAGGAAGCTTAACACTGGAGAGTGGTATTTAACATTTCTATGCAGAGCAGCTCCAGACCTGCCACTTGAAACAAGCGATCTGACATCGGCTTGGTTTTTTGTTGGGGTTTTTTTGTCTAAAATGCATTGATTGATCTCTGGAGAGACAACCTGTAGGTTAATTCTTTCTCCTTTCCTGTCTCTTCTCTGGAAATGTCAGGAAGAGGATGTCAGTGATGTCTACTAGTCTGTCATTACATCTCTTCATCTCTTAGGGCCAACCTGGCGGCCTTGGCAACAAACGGATTTGGTTGCATGTAGCTTCCAGACTGGTGCTGGTGGAGCTCCAGGCCATGCAGGTGTCTCTCTCCAAGTTCCTCAGAGCTGCAGTGGGCACTATGAGATGCTCTTCTGCTTCCTGACTCTGGGATTTTGGCTCAGGGAAGAGACCCTTGCATTACTTTGCAAAACCCTCAGAGATCCAAAGAATTGCACACTGAGGACCACTGGTAAACAACAAAGAATGAACCAGGTATTTCTTGGCTGTGTAACCAAGAAGTCACTCCTTTGCCTGAGGAAAGTAGGAGACTGTTTTCTGAATGCCATCCTGGGCCGCAGAATTGGGACATTGAGGCTTAAAGGAAATGGCCAGAGAGGTGAGACAAGATTGAAGGAAGGGACAATTTGCTAGCTGTGCTGGCAGTAGCTGTGAGACAAGCCAGCAGGATATAGCAGGTGGGAAGTGGGGTAGCAAATGATGCGTGGGTGGGTGAGCACGTGGGAAAGGTCTGTCAGAAATGCTGGGTGAGATTGCAAATAGGTGGAACAGTATAAGGCAGCACAAACATTAAATGCAAGAACAATTTTTTCTTGTAATTGATGACGGTGTTAACTTGCAAGTAATCTGAAGGGCAGAAGAAATATCTACAGGATCAATTTTTAAAAAGCACGTTTATGTGAAAAACAAAATAATTTTGAATAATTAAATACCATCATCTTGGCAGCGTTCATTAGACTTTTTATAGAGAGGCTGTCTGATAATAAGCAGGCATGACAGCAGTCCCTGTTATGAAACTTGCCTCATTCCTGCCAGTATAAGATCCTCTTCCCATTTGCTTCTAATTTTGCCAAACATCACGTGTTTGTGCTGAAATTTTTCAGGCTGTTCGTCTGTCTTGGGCTGATTTTTTTTTTTTCTCAGCCAAAGCTATTTCTTCATTTTCCAAACTGAAGCTAGAAGGTAAAAATACACTGTTTGGCAGGCGTGACTCCTTGTTACAACTTCCTGGTGGCAGTGCGAACCACTCGGGAGAAGGAAATCTCAGAACGTGACCCATGGAAAATGAGTGGGTTCTGCAGCTTTTAGAGATAAATATGAGGGAGAGGAAAAAGGAAGAAAGTTAAACCTCCTGGGGATGGCTACACGCTTTAAACATTTCTGACACCTCTGAAGGTTAGATGGGAAGGTCCCAGTTCTGTGAATGAAAAGTCTTATATGTGACTGGGAATATGGTACCTTAGTTACAGAAACTCTGTCTGTCACCCCCATGCCAATAAGACCTGCGTGCTGTATTTGAAAATGTGAGCCTGTGCACACACAGTAAGCCTGCAGTAGTTGACATTTTAACCATTAAGACTGCTGGAAGGTTTTATCTCCTATCAAGTGCTTTGCAGCTCATACTGAAACCACGATGCACACCCTCTTGCCACAAGGAAACAGAGCATGTTGGATGTTTTACTGGGATTTGTGTTGCTGGTTGGTCCAGAGACATGTACAAAGATGCAGAATGGAGGGATCTTCTCTCTCTGTCTCTCTTGTGCTCTCAGAAAGTGTCTTCCACACCAATTCCTCCCATGCTTGGGCAGTTATGGAAAAATCGCCTCAAACACAAACCAGAAATAAGTCATGATTAAAGGAAAAGGGATATAATTAGTCTAAATCACAGTGGGAGATCACAGTGGGAGATGTGAAAATAAAACAGTGGAAGTTTGTGAGCTGATCTGTGGTATGTAGAACTTGGCCATGGAAGAACCATGTGGATGAGGTGGGTAGGCTGGGGAAGGAAATACCAATTCTGGCAGAAGTATCAGTTCAATCCATAAGTGAAACTTGGGTTCACATTTGTAACAGTTATTCAGTAGTGAAAAGGCAGAGATGGACTGAAAACTCATTCCAAATGTGACTTTCTATTGTTCAGTAGGAGGGACTCTAGGGTTTCTCCCTGAAGCTGGAGCGAAATCTCTGAACCAGGGTGAAGGTGTAGTCTGGGTGGTGGTGATATTCTCCTCGGATATGCATGGCTATTCCCTTCCTTCAGAGTCTGTGGAGCAAACAAGATCTCTTGTGAGGTCCTCCCCAGATTCCCTAGTACTTGTAGCACTGCACTGAAATAATGACAAGAATTAAATATCATGCTTCCAGGTTTCAGGTGATTGCCTGGAGACAAGAAGGACTTCCCTAGTACATAATTGACTACACTCATTCTGGGCTTTGTGCAAGAATATTTCGTTCATTTTGGCTCTTCCCTTTGAATCGTCAGAGGGTGGCCACACTGGTGGGGCATGGCTGCTCAGAGAAGACTCTGAGGTGGGGGGCAAAGGCTCCTTTCACTTCAAAACCCTTACAGTGTTCAGGTGTGTGAGGTCAAACAGGTCACGGCCAGGAAGGAGAAGACATTCCACTAGATCCTATTACGTGACACATCTGCTTACCAAACTCAGGTGTCTCAGCAAGTGACCCTTGAAAAGGTTTATGATATTTTTCTGGTGTTTTGTAATGCTCTGCTTCTCTTCCAAGGATTGGAATCCCTTCTTTCTAAATTGCAGGCATCAATTAGAGCTATTGTGCATGAAGCTTAATGATCTGTAATAGCAGGAAGGTACATGAAGTCACTAAATGGTCCCTTTTGAGCAAAAAGTTATGAAATGCCTGGAAAGCTGTAACTCTGCTAAGGACCTGCGTAGGTATCAGTGTGTAACTTATGGCAGTATACACAAATTCAGTGTATCTTCTGAAGATGTAGAAGGTAGTACCCAACAGGCAAAATGAACACAGGACTGAGATTGCAAGCCATCTCTGGTCAGGTAATGCTAATGTAGAACTTCTCACTCAAAAGTTGGTTGGGCAGGAACTTCAGTGAACACACCTATGCAAAATCTTGAGATTTTAAATACTCATACTTTGTGGTGGAGTGAATACAAATACCTGAATGCCTCTTGAAAGTTCCCAGGGACTAGTCCAGGAGTCAAGAACCATCAAAAAGCTACCCGGCTGGACCATGGAGTGCACTAGATATAATCAGACATATACCTACATGTTTTTTTTATTTCAGTGGCTGAATTAATCCATAATACTGGTGTTCACCTGCAACAGAAATACACTACCAGTAGTTCCATCAGTCCCTGTAATGTCATCTGTTTCCAAACAGCTTTGGAAATGTTACTGGCACCAGGTCCTTTGATGCCTCGGACTTACAGTGCAATGCAACAAGGACAGGGACTATTTCTAGGCTTGCTATCTGTAATTTCAACATCAGTCTGAATCAGCATTACCAGTTCTAAGCACAAGTATAAACCAAGCCTTAGATGCTTAGATACATGGTTAGATCGGTAATGCAAGTTAGTAAAGCAATTGCTGGTTCAGGTAGCGATAGAATCCATCACGGATTCATAGAATCAATCACAGAATCATAGAAGGGTCTGGGTTGGAAGGGACCCCAAGGATCATAGGGTTCCAACCCCCATGCCACAGGCAGGGCCATCAACCTCCAGGCCTGGATCTACACAAGGTTGCCCAGGGCCCCATCCAGCCTGGCATTCAAAAGGAGTGTGCTTACAAGCAGTATGTTGCCCCTGTGAATCAGAGTTACCTTTCTTGATCACCAAAGGAAAGCACCATAAACTCCTTTTCAATCTCCCTTTTGTCTCCCACTGATCTTTACCAGTGTCTAACATTCATCACATCAATACAAAAATATATAATAATTTCAGATTTAATTAACTCTACTGACCTGTTCTCGACAGTCACAATAAAGCCAGGCAGAACCAAAAAGCAGCCAAGACCAGGGAATATGGGCTATTAAAGATGTCCCTACATCCCAGAATTCTCATTCTAAAAATAGGCTTTGGTTATATCATAGCTTTTTGTTTTGACAGTTCAGATCAGCAGTCTTCTTGGCTGATATATTGATTGTAGGGCATCAGTCTTCTTGATTTAATAAAATAGCACAAGGGTGGTGGGGGGCAAGCTTTTGTCTTCTTGGCAACTCATGGTGAAAGCTTTCCAGAATATTGCTTTGCATAGAATGAAAATGGCTGTGGGCCAATGACTAATTATATTAAAGAGCTGTGCTTTTAAATTATTTATGTACCATAGTGTTTACCCTAGTGTTATTAAAACCACCTCATATACTTCTACAAATAAGATTTTGGTTCAGATGAATGTGACAGTTGCTCTGTGGGTGATATACTGTACCAGGAGTTTCTACTTTAATGTAACAAATAGCTTAACACACATTAACAGATGCATTACTCGTGGAGCACTGCTGCAGAAGGAGATGCAGATGAAAATAATTTACCTCTGGTCCATTTAGACACAGCAGATTATGCAACAATAATAAATGTAGGAGCAGACCGCGAAGCATTGTTTGAAATGAGGATTTATCAAGCTGAGGATTTAAACCCGCTTTGGATCCAGACGATGCTAACCAGAAACTCCTTTTGTTTGTGCAGCAATTGCTGAGCATACAGGAAGAATTAAATAACAAAAAATCCGAACTGGAGCAAGCCAAGGAAGAGCAAACACATACACAAGCGATGCTTAAAGTCCTGCAGGAACAGGTGAGTGTTTCTGGTGGGAGAAAATGCTGGCTTAGGCATGCTAAAGGGATGGAGAACTCATGGCTTCATCTCCAGAATCCATGGGAGTCTGACCACAGCCTGTGCTGTGAGCAAGACACAACCTTATGTGGCCCGTGTGTCTGCTCTGTTTAGCATTTGCTAATGCAGCTGAGGCTTACATGGAGTTGGAGGAAACAGAGAGAAAAGGGACCCTTATTTTATGCTGTCTAATATTGAATTTTATGTCTTGACTAACAGTTCCTCTTACTTTATTCTGCATAAATATCAGTGAAGTGTGATTTTGCTCTGAATTAAAAAAAATTAAAAATGTTGGGAGAGTTAAATATGCCTGAAAAACAAATATATCTGAAACAAACCAGCACTTTCTTTTAAGACTAGTATTGAAGGAACAGAGCTTGGCATCTCCAGCGTTACTCATGCAAATAAGTTTATACAAAAAACCTTTCTCATAATGTCATAAAGAAAAGTAGTTATTAATGCACTTATTTAAGCAGCGAGAAGCAACCCTCTGTAAATCTGATTATCATACCTTCCTTGATATTGAGATGTTCTATGACACTGAGAAGTTCATTTGACAGCATTGCTTTATAAGCATGTTAAGATGGATAGTTAACACAGTGAGAATAAAAATCTAGTGCTAAATTGCAAGTCTGGAGATGAGACAGAGTGCTGTGAGCAAGCTCAACACATACAAATACATGCTGCCCATACAAGCACAGTGGCTCGGACACAATGAAATCACAAATCCCCACCTGTGCCACGCCAGCACAGTCTCTGCTTTAAGACCTGTATTTTGATCCTTTCTATATAAACTTTGAGCTAAAGTATTTAGTGACTTGGTTAAGTGTTTGCAGTGTACAGACTGTGGGAGCTGAATTGCCTAGATGGCAGAGATTCAAAACGCAGATGATTCTTGTGTTCGATGTTTTTCAGCAGGCATGCCTGAATAGGTCCACAGACAGATTTATACATTTAATGGACATGTTGGGAAAATTATGCTTATTTCAGATTTTTTTAATGCTCGTTATGAAATCCGTGGCATTGTTCCACCGTCTGACATTTGCCTTTGAACGTGTCTTGTGACAAATAGATTCTAGAAACTAATAATTTAGATTCTGGGGGAAAAAAATAAAGCTTTTATGTTCAGATACATGTTCTTAGCACTTAACGGTTACAAAGATAACCTTTTAAATGAGAACTAGTGCAAGACTGTATTACACAAAGCATCATGAGGAAGAATGGATTTTGTAATGACAGGATCTTTATAAACAGAATCCACCAGATCTCATGAATTAATTGCATCTCATTTACAGTTTTATATGGCATTAAAGGTATAGTGCTATAAAATACTTAAGAAAAAAAAAGAAACCAAATGCATAAAGGTTTTTTTTTATGTCTTGGTGGCAATTAAATGCTGCAAAAATATATCGGAAGATCTTACAATGCTCGACCCCAGGAGGGACCACCAGGGATGACTTTTGAGTCTCTGCAGACTCCTACTAATTGCGAATCAAATGTGCACTCATGCTAGGCAGACAGGCGAAACGGTAGCTGGAAGAAAGGCAGGATGGATCTGCATTTCTCTTGAGAATTAGTTCTGAAACAAGCCTAAGGCCAAGACTGTAAGTAGCCAGAATTCCTAAGGAGCGCTACACAGCTAGTGTGCTTCTCCAACAACCCTTGAACCAGTTCCAAAACTTTCCAGAATTGCAGAAGCCCTGGCAGTAATGACCCCCACTTGCCAAGGCTCACAGTTTTCCTTTACAAGCACCACAGCTCATCTGTGTGTTTTATCCACAATGGGTATTGAAAATCATCCAGCAGAGTCAAGTAAATATGAACACTTCTTTAAAAAATAAATAGCACTGGGCTCCCGCCTGGATTGTATAGCTCGTTTTTGTGATATGTTTGCTAAAATCTGCCCTTTCATCTCAAGCTGGCAAAGGGATCCTGACCTGCCTCACCACGGGCATGTTTGCACGGAGAGGTGCAGCTGTGGCTGAGCACATAGGCTGGCTCAGCATTTCTCTTGCTGATCCAGTTTCACCAACCCATCCACATCCAGGATGGAACATCCTGCTGGGAGGCATCCCATTTGCTCATGCTCCACATTGCATCATTGTAGCCAAAAGGCTTCTGGATCAAATCTCTCCTGTGGCTGCCAGCTCCAGTTGTCAGAGGGTTTCAGACCCACTGGTTTGAGTCAGACCTACCCCAACCACGGCATTAGATGCATTGGAGACAGAATTCTAAGTCCTGAACCTTTCTCCTTCCCTCTAAGGGTAGTTACTTCCACTAGCTCAGTGTGTTGCCTCAGCATATTCTCTGCTGGTGACATCACGCTCTCCACCAATCTGTGGTGGAACCTGCCTAGGTGGTAAGGCAGGTCCTGTTTTTCCTACATTATGTTTTCCTGAGGTTCCTATTCCAATATTTCACTGCAAAGGATATGAGTAATGAATATAATTTCAGTCTGAATTTAGAGGAAAATAATATTGGGGAAAAAAGGGACTTTACCCCTTTAGCCTGTGGGAATGCGGCCGCACATTTACAGCCATTAAAGTTTTCTTCTAGTTCACCTCCACCTCCTTCTGCAGTGGTCCTACTGCAGATGGGGATGCTAGCACCTTCTTACCTGAGCTCTGCCATCATTTTCAGAGTATGGCAGACAATAACAGTGAGGGAAATGCTCAAGTGTCCTGTCTGCATTAAATTAATCAGTGGACTGGTGCCAGGGCGATGGTGGTGGGAGATTGATCATGTAGGTGCCAGACCAGTGTAGGCTAGATCCCACTCTCACATCAGAGTAGTGTCTGGATGACAGCAGAACACATGTGGAACATTGTCCAAGAAGCTGGCAGTCACCAAGGGGTGATGGCACTTTATCAGCCTGGAAAAGGAAAGGAGACAGGTAAGTAATGAACAGCACGCCTCAGACACTCAGGACATGGCATTAACATTCAGAGCAGTTTTACCTACCTGAGCACACTCTCCTGACCTCATATTCAGTTGATCTCAACATGACTGCTCACAAGAGGTGGATTTCTTTAATGAAGAAACAGCAAACTCAGGAAACAGCTCTTTTGGTCACACTGTGATGCAGAAATCCCTAGCTTTGGTGCTTGGCTGGAGGTAGCTATCTGGGTTCATTCCTACCAGCCATCCTCACAGTGAGGTGGTTTCACAGGACAGTTATTTTTTTGAGTGCAGGGAAATCGTGCAGTAATCATTGGAAATGCATGACCCTACTGTCAGTATGAACTGCAGACTTTTGGGGGTATCAAAAGATGAGCATCAGCGAACTGAACCAGGATCCCTAATGAGTTCGCAGTTCCCAGCTGTCCTTTACACTGCATTACCAGAGATTTCTACCTCCTTCCCTCTCCATCAGGGCTGGTTTAGTGGCTTGAGCAGCAATTCCTGAACTGCTGCAATTTACAACCCAGCACAGTAAGGTGCACAGAGACCTTAGTTATCAGATGGGAAACTGAGAAGCTGGGAACTGAATCATACACAGTTTAACTGTACCTGCCACACAGCAAAAAGTTTTTGGAGGCAACCTAGATGTGCTAGGGTGTTAGTCCACCAACGCTTCTGAGTCAGATACCTAATCAAAACATAATAGTGTTCCTATTCACCCGGATTTTAGGACTCTTGTCATTCAGGATCATAGCTGTATCATGAAGTTAAATCAATCCCAGCTGTTTTGGCAAAAAACAACAAATGCAGAAGTTCTGTTTGTTGTTACCCATCTCACCCAAACTCATGTATCTACTCTGAGTTGTTAGAATAAAAGCATGACTCTTCAGAGATTTTTCTTAAAGAGCAAATGGTTCTGGTTAGGTCATTTAAATGCATGAACATCCATGGATTATAGGCTCAGAAGAGCTGTGCTGTCTCCCCCTTTCTGTGTTTGCTCAATCACAGGATAATTGACTGCATATTTATTTCACTGTGGCTCAAGACATGACCTAGGACATCCCTTAAATTTCCTGCAAATGATTTAAATGATTTTTACAGTCCACTGTGCAATCTGGATTTTCCCGAAAAAGCTAATTCGGGATGGAGGCAGGGGGGGAAGTTTTAGTTCAGATCATATCTTTGGAATTGGCAGTGTCTCCTCAGTTCTTCTTGCCATTGGGTAAATCAAAGAGCTTTTCTTCTCCTCACCTCCTTTTCTGTCATACCCAGGAGCCATGTCAGTTATTTAGATGCTTCCTCAGGATGTGAATGTACAGTAGCACTTTGGCATCTTAAACAGCTCAAAATATATCATTCAGAAGTAACCATTAGCAAAACACTATTTAGCTAGTGGCAACTTGCAAATATTGTAAAGTTTAAATTAATAGCAACAAGAATGGGAAATGAAATCGTTTATTATTCTTGAGAGCCAATTCTGTGCACTTTTTATGCCTTGAAACTACTTTCTAATCTTATTATTTAAAAAATAATGACCCAGTCTTATTATTTTCCTTTTTTTTTCCCCAACCTATCAAGCCTTAAGTATGTTGGTTTCAAAATGGTTTGAGCAAAAACTCATTAGAATTATATGCTCCATCTGTTTTTCTCATTGGAAGCTTTATAAAATGCTCCTTCAAATAAATCAAAGATAACTGTGTGAAATACTCAAGTAATGTGCTTGGTTTATTTTGTTTTGTTTTTTGTTTACTCTTTGCAGTTAAAAAGCGCCAAGGAATTAGCAGAAATCAATGGGCATGATGAATCTCAGGCAAATGTAGGTACAGCTATGTATAGATTTATATAAATATATATGAATGCAAATGGTCTCAAATTTACTATTTATGTCTTAAAGCTTATAGAATGGCTGAATGATTTGTACATCTGGTTTGAAACGCCTGGGTGTTTTTCCTGGGTGGGGTTTTCTTATTATTATTTATTTTCCTGGAGCCACAGGTTCAAATCCCAGCAAACTTCATTTCGAGGTAGATAAATTGGGTTCCATGCAATTTACTTTGTAGGATTTATTTGGATGAGACTTTAACAACCGATGTTCTACTTGCTGTATGTGGGTGCTAAAGATACCATGGAAACGACTGCAAGAGAAATGCTTTGCCTTAGTGTCCTGTCCAGGGTTGCTCAAGCTACAAAGTTACACCATTTGTCTCTGTGGCTGCCACCTTGCTGCTGAGCAAGCCTGGCCATATTTCAGTTCTGAGTGAAGCAATTCCTATACGGGCATAATTTGGAAACAGTTAATTTGTACAAGAGGACTAAATTAATTCATTGAGTCATTATTTTGTCCAAAATCGTTAAAGGACTTGTTAAGGTCATGGGGTTTTTTTTTTAAACCTGCTGCAAAAAAAAAAAAAAATTGCTGGTGTTATTCCCTTATTATTCCCTTAATGATTGCAATCAAAACAGCAATTTGGATGAGGGGGGAGAGAGGAAAAAGGAAAACTTTCCTGCCATGTTTGTCATCCAAACTGTGCAGCTTTGTGTTGTGCCATAAACATATGAAAATTAAACTGATTATATACAATACCTTCCTCCTAGCCAAGAGAACTAGCAACAGCCTGAACACTAATATATCTTAACATCTATTTTAGTCAATGTGTTGTCTAGTGGCACAGCCCGGGAAAGCAGTAGTATTTTAAACCTGAATGAAAGGCTCAAACTTTTGTGGACTGTTTTTGTGATAAGGAAATGTTATCCTCTCTTTTTTAATCCTTTCCCGAATCTCATTCATTGTGGCCTGCTTCTGCAGTGAAGTCGATAGAGCCTCATAGCTCTCAGCATTTGGACGGGAGACATTCAATATTGTCTGATAGCTCCAACAAATCTGCAATTGCAGTCTGTCTGCACAGTGTCTCATGGCCCCTATGAAAGATTCTGTTTGCAAACTGAAATAAAGACATTAATCCACTGATGATCTTGAAATGCTCACATTTGCTACCTAAAAACTTGTCTTTGTACAGCAGCTGGTTGCAGGTTTCCAAAAGGAATTTAGAAATGTAAGGCTTAGAAAATTTCTAAAAGAATTTCCTTCCTCTTAAAAAATCTGGAAAAAACCCAATTTTTTTCCAGGATTGAAATGTTTTGAAGGGAAATTACCTGAAAGGTTCAACTTTTACCATTCTCTCTCATATGTAACTGGATAAAACAGAAGAGTCTGAAAGTTTTATTTTTATATAATAAAAAGTTTGGAGTAGCATTAAAATGAAACATGTATATGGTTCAAAGAGAGTGTTTCAGTATATCATTCCCAGATATCTAAACCCAAATATTTCAGAATCTTTGGTTAATGGTCAGTTTTTCAAAATGTAATATTTTGTTCCAGTTTGCAATTTTAAGGATTGTTCAAATGTCTGAATTTCCCATGGGACAGAAACTCTATTTTCTACACCTCTTTTCCATGAGCTCTTCCCCTGATGATCTCACAGCAATATTAGTCTCCTAAGAAAAGAAGTCAATAAAATTAATGGTGAAAAGGGAGACCAGACAGCTACAATTATTGAGTCACAGTTTCAGACATATATTCAACAATTATGCCACCATGAAATCAGAGAAATCACAGCAGCACAAATGGAAATAGAGAAACAGAGGGAAAAAAGTGATGTTAAAGCATTTGCTACAGTAATGAACTTTGTAAAATGGAAGTTGAGGTACCTTTTAAACAATTGTCATTTATATCAATGTGCTCAGGTGTTGTGCCTTGCAGGTTGTCTCTCCACATTTGTTCTCAGCAGACTTCATGGTTCTTGCCCTTGGCCAGTGCACAAGTCTGGGATGATCAAAGAGAAAAAGGCTTGCTGGGTCCTGCGTGGTAGTTAGTGAACTGTGATGCATATAATAGGATTAGGACATATTTGTTACAGTTGACAGGTTGAATTCAGCAAATGAAATGCGTTTACATGGAGAGCAATAGTGGGAGGTGTTGGTAAGGAAAAATGGCAACGTATGTCTATACACCGAGCATACAATCTAGTCTTCACACTATAGCATATTTAGATTACTTACTCTACAGAAGATCAGGCTCCTAGAAAGGACAGTAGAAACTACAGACACACTGCATACATATCAAGAAAGCCCATACTGTAATCTTAAAAACTTTATTGTCTGCAGTCCGGCTTTCTGCTGATGGCACTGGTCAGCATCATATTTTACATTAGAAAATATGTTTTCTTAACATAAAACCAGGAGATTATTTTCTTAGAAAAAGCAGATACAGATGAAAATACCTGCTTAGACCTTTGGAGAAAAATCCCTCTTGAAATAAGCCTAACCCATAAATGGATGAATCTTCAAGGCTTTTTCTTTTGTTTTTGTAGGAGAATTGAGCTCAGTTAAGTAGAGGCTGATGTGGCAATTCACACAAAAATCTGGGTTGAAAAAACCCCAAATTTCAGTGTATTGCCAGTACATCTGTTATTTCCAGAAAGCAAAGCCATCTTACAAGGCTCTGTAAACAGTCATAAGGGTGTTTCATGAGTGACTTGCCAGGTACATGCAGCAATATTTGTTATGCCTGTTGACATTTCCCAGCTCTACTCCACGTCAGGAAAGGGCAAATGTCAGGCTCAAGCAGTACATAGAGCCCGAGCTCCAGGCCTGGTGTTAACAGAGACTTCAACACCCAGGACTGCCAGAGGTGCTGTCACTGAGCATTCATTTCCTTCAGCCCCACGGTTAGGAAAAGATTGCTTCTTGCTTCTAATCTGCACACCCCAACCCCCCCTTTTAATTTCTTCTTCATTGCTGTATATAACCATATTTGATACACATCTCTGCCGTAACTGAAGAGAAAATAATGGCCAATGGATAATTATAATTTCAGATGTAATCCTCTTCCAGGATGTTCCCAAACTCTTGGGACCTGATTAGTCCCAACGCTGAAAAAAAATCTTGCTTAGGAGGTGTGCTCAAGCAGAGAATGTTTTGCAAACTGAAAATGCTAATCACATGTTTCATGGCTAACTCTATAAAGGCAATTTATTTTTCTACTGTTCCTGTAAGTTCAGTGGCTTTCTATGGAGCTTCTTGTATACAGGTTAATTTGTGCTTTGATCAGAGATCTCATTTTGCTCACTGCTGATTTCAGTATACAGAGGGCACTGCATGGAAATACAGTTATATAGCCTTGGGGAATATATCCCTATTTTGGGGGTGGGAAGGTTAACATCTGTGGTATCCCTCTATTGTTAATTGAGTAAGGGAGATTTGTGTACACAAGCCTCACTTAAGAAGCAGTCAGTGATCTTTTTTCAGGAGTTTGGCGCTCTCCCTTGACAGGTATCTGCTTTCCTTCGATAGCTCCTGTGAATAACTCCTACCCTTGATAAAAGCACCATAAAATGTAGTCAGGGGTATCAGTCCTCCGAATTCAGACCAAAGCAAGAGATGGATCATGGTTGCACAAGCATTTTGAATGCCCAGTTTTCAATTGCATGGTAAAGTCTTCACTGTTGAAGTCAATAACTACATTTCCATCAGGTTAAAAAGCTAGGATTTCCCCAAAAGACTTCATTATCGCCAAGGCAAAATAAAATTAATAAATTTCAGAAAGTGTAGCTGATTTCACAGGGGGTTTTTACCAGCTTTTTGTTCTGTTTGAGTTCCATTGTTTCACCAAAGTAATGACTTTGACCTCATTGGTCTGTCTGGCTCCAGTTAGCATCTCCAGCGGCCTGGACACAATATTCTGTGGGTTTTTCTCCAGACACGAAATCAATAATATTAAGCAGGGATGCATTTTTCCATTTGAATGCTTGAAGCTGTTATCAGAGGATTTCTCAAGTTCAACCAAGCATCTTACAGTTGATACTTGCTCTACATTTTCCCCTCTGTATCTGCTTTCCAAGCAGTTACCAGATGATCCCTGACTCTGAGGAGGAGGATACCCGGGGTGTAATATTTAAACCATTTTATTGAATTGCTCACTTTATCCTACACCAAAAGTGATGTTATTCCTAACTGCACCTTAGTCTTCTCTTTTCACATAGTGTGGTTAATCACTGATGATATTTACTAATGACAAGTAAAGACAGCTCTTAAATGAGGCTCATTTTTGCGGCAAACCAAGCAAAGATTTCAAAAGCTTCAGCTTTTAGAGAAGTCTGTAATTCTGCCAAACTCATCAGAGTTCAAGTCTTGTACATCACTATGAAAACCTTTAATGGAAGCACCCAAGGATACCTGCTGAGAATGTCCCATGTCAGTGTTAATAAACACCTGCCATAGGATGGGGCAATTCCATGCTGTGTGACTGCCTCACATCGAGCCAGGTGAGATAAAAAGAGCCCTTGAACACAGAAAGACAAGAGGGAACTCAAGCAATGACTGCTCAAATCAACCCAGTGATTCAAGACTACAGGACAAAAGTTGGTCAACTTTATTGATGAAGATCCCAAGTGATCATTCATTTTTTTATTTCACTTCCTTGCAAGTGCAACAGCCATTTCCTGACTATCCCGTCCTTCTAAAGACTTGTTCTCAGAACCACATAGGCTTGTTGATAAAAAATGTGCTCACCGTGGCTAGTGCAAGAGCAATTTGGGCCTAAAATTACATGCCATAAAACCCCAATGTGGCGCTTGCACATGTCATATGTGCTTATTTTCTAGATGAGCTTCCCAGGTTTGTAAGGTGTGAAACTCAGCCTAAGCAAGCCAATATGAGTCACTGAGTAGGTCCTCTGGCCTTGCAGCAGCATTTCTGGAGCACATGGGAGAGAGTGGGTGCTGCACAAAGTGAGGCGATGACAGCTTGGTGAGTTTGAGGCTACGGAGGGGGTCCTGGCAGCCTTTCCTTACCCAGGAGCTCAGGGGTGACATCACCCAGAGGGGAGGCCACAAGTTGGGGTTTGCCTCTTTCATCAACCAGAGAAGATTCAAAGCTGCATTTCCAAAAAAGAGCATGGGCTACGTGCCCTCTCCAACTCCTCTGTTGTTAACTGCTCCTCTTTGTAAGATTCTATTAGGTCAACTAATTCATTTAACAAATGCAGTCAGCTGCCTTAAGAGAATAAGCAGGAAGGATGGGGGCAATGCAGGCATGGGGACAGCCCCCTGAAGAGAGAGAGATGTGGCGTTTGATTTCTCATCATGGCTGTGTTAACACTGCTGGAAGAAGGTGTGAGGACCCTGTACCTTGACTGGAGAAGGATGTAAAGCCCTGGTGAATTAGAGAGCCATTTACTGCCTGTATTTAGGTTCTTCTGTCCTGGTGTGGTCGAGACCAGGGAGTGAGGCATCACCATGCCTCTTTCTACTCCCTGCTCTCCTTCTTCCATTCCAGGCATTTATTTGTAGCCCTTCCATCATTCATTTCTTCTCATTTCCTTCAATTTAAAGTGTGTGGAGTATGATAAATTCAAGCAGCTATGACTGTTCGCAGATCAGCAGCTTTCCTACTTAGCACAGCAGGCATGAGGAATGACCACCTCATGAATTCGATACCGCGAGGCTTGAAAAATAACAGGAGCTTAAGTGGCTGTTTAGGACCATGTTATGAAAGAGCCTGCTCAGCCTTCGGAAGTTCTTGCACACTGATAGATCGAGTGCCCCCTGAGTTCTGCCCTGGGCTGCCCCAACCCTGGTTCTGCATGTTAGAGGAAAGCAGTAGAGTTTCATCAGCGCGGTGCAGATCTCTCTGCTGGCTGTACCGTGGTCTCTGCAGTCTCAGCAATGATCTGGCCCTATGGGGACCAAACAGCTACAGCAGGCCAAGATATATTCTGGCATGGACTGTGCTACCTGAAGCAGATCTGGGCTATTGCAGTAGCTCCTTTGTTAAGAAATCACATGACTTCCCTTATCCCTAATTAAAAGTGTCAGAGTGGCATTGTAACTTGGCTTTTGATTGGAGTGAATTTCTGTCATCTGAGGGAGGAGAAGAGAGGATAAAACTCATTCAGCCACCCACTCAGCAAATCACAAAAGTTTTTTGACTTTAAATTTCTTATGAGTTCCACGGGGAGACAGTTCTTCAGGGCCCAGAACTACCTGACATTTTAATAATATCTGATCATTATGTGCAGTCTTTCATCCCAAAGCATTTTCCCAGAGTATTTATACTGCGCACGCATACAGGAGTCATTCCATCATTTCTAGTGAGGAATAACATTCAGCCTTATACATACACCACTGTGTGCTTAACCCACACAGTGTACAATGCAGATTGGCTTGTCAGAGCACTGACACCCCCCGCAACCACCTGAAGGATGATGGGCCACCTCTGCTTCAGCCACAAGCCTGCTACTGCAGTCTTGGGGGTTGTACATCACATTCACGCCCCCTCCAACCTGCTAAAGTCCTTCAAGGAACAGACAGCAAAAAGTGACAGGAGCAAGAAAGAAACTTCAGTTTCCCCAGGAGACAGTCTTCTTGGAAGAAGAGTTCTTCATCCTAATCAAGAACCAATGTAAAGGAATAAGGTCCAAAAATGGGTTTTTTTTTTTTTTTTTTTCAAGTACTTTTGATCTATTTGGATGCAGAGATTCCTGTGAATATGGGAGTTGTCCTGGGTTTTCAGATACCTACGATTAGTATCTTTAAAATACAAATCCTGGCGGAAAACCATTCACTCTCATAAACATTTAAGGTTGATTCCACCACCCCCCAGCCAATTACTTCTTTTTATTTCAACAAAGACATTTTCAAAGCAATTCTACACATCTCAAAAAGGAAATGAATTGCCTTTTTTTTCCTTTTCTCTCTCTTTAACTTTCTTTTAGAAGTGCATCATTCCCTAGGAGATTGCTTGAGCAATATTTGTGTTAAAGACCATTTTGAAAGGGCTTTCACAAGTTCTCAGCCTCAAGTAAACATGAAGTATCTCCTCCTGGGGGCAGAGCTGGTGGGCAGGCAGTGCTTTTGTTCAGCCAACCATTGACTTGCTGCAGTTCCCTAACACAAACTGTGCAAAATGACAATTACCTTTTCCCTTGCAAAACAACCACCTTCACGTCACATAAAACATCTGTTTTAAGTCATCAGGAACCTACACATAAATCCAGCTTTAGAAAATGAAGCAACCTGATCATACTTTTAAAAATAAGCATGAAGTAACTTTCATATTAGTCATCCGCATATTGCATATGTACGTTCCCATAAAATAGATGTGCTCAAATACAATGAGAACAATATAAAGAGATAGTTTCAATGAGAAATCGTTTTCAGATTATTGCTAGTTGCCTAAACTCAGCAGGTGAAAGTTATAATAGTAAAAGCTTTGTAATGAAAAAGTTAAAAGCATCTCTCTGCCAAATGGATCGGAAAAATAGGATGTCAAGAGCACCATAATACAATTAATCTTCACTCCTGAAAACATTTCTATCATGTAGGATAAATCAGACAAACTAATCTTAGATGCATAGAGGTGTGTTTCAAGTGCTTCGTTTGCAAGGTCTTATATTTGATGTTCTAATTTTTCTTCATTGTTGTTCCTGTAATTTTAATACCAGATAATTTTTCAAGTCAGTTTTCAATTGTTTATTTTGTTAATACCAGAGCACTCTTAAATTTACAGTTCTGGTAAATTTTATATTAGCGTACTTTAAAAGTAAATTTCTGTATTAGTGTACTTTGAAAGTAATTACAGTGTACTGTGGCTGACAAAACCAACACTGGTCTCTCGCATAGCACAAAATAAGTTATCAAGTTTAGGCTTGATCTGAATGAAAAGGTGACACCTGGTCTGTATCATTTCTAATAATAGACCCATCACATTCACCAGCAGTGTAGCATATGGCAAATACGTTCTTCTGCATCACTAGTTAGGTAGTAGAAAGAGAAAGATCCTCTGAGACCCTGGGCAAAAGCACCAAAACCTAAGGTGTTTTATTACTGAATTGTTGACCTGGTGCTAACTCTCAAAGTAGCGCAGGCCTCTTGTGAGAGCTCTGGTTTTGGGCAGATGGTTGGATGCCTCATTCCTTACCTTATTTTTTATTTTTTAATACATGTTGCAGCAGTGTAATTTGTTGCTGTAAACTGAGTTATCCCAGTGCACATAGAAAAGGCCAAGAAACTTCTACAATAGATACTGTGTGAGCAAGACCACCTAACTCAATGTTGGCCGCTTTACTGACATCAGCTTTTAGGCTGTGAGGAACCAGGACATGTGAAGTATATTTCTAAGAAGCGGTTAATTTTCTAGCACAAGATCAATTCATTTGTGGTAACAAAAGAATTATTAATCAAAGATTATGAGCAATTTTCTAGTCATTAGACTATTTTTAGAGGAATAGTCAGCAGAGAGTCAGGAACAGTCACTGTAAGAGGACATGCAGAAAGAAGAGCTGTGTAACACACACCATATTCCTGGGGAATTTTTTGTTGCTTTCCGAGTTCAGACAATCAACTGAATTTCCACACGTCACATCAGAGCACAGAGCCATAGCAGCCCATGAAGGGGAACAGGCTCCATTAAAGGAAAAATTAGAGCCCAAACCAAACATTGCTGCTGTTGGTAGATGAATACTGCAGCCTGACACATGCAATGTCGTCATAGCTCCATGCAACCAACCTGCCACAAGGCTGAGCAGGAATTCCCCTCAGGCATGTTGCACAGGCACACATGCACAACACATGCATCACATGGATACACGTGGCTGCCACACAGTTCAGTATAAGCTTGGCATTCATAAACAGCACTCATCTTGCTCTCCTTTCTAGCTGATTGGGATAAAGGTCCATTAGTAGGAAACGTGTATGCAGACTTTTACATATATACAATGTGGATCCCTCCAGCAACTGGGATATGCCTCCTGCTTACAAACAGGTCTTTTCAGACCTCATGTCTCTGGTTACTGACTTGGACCCACTGAGTAGATCACGCACAGTCTCCTTGGGCTCTCTGGTCAATCCTGGATCCATCCCAGACCTATGGCCACTTTGATACAAGGCTCCTAAGCTTCTTAACCTGCTCAGTGGTTAGTCTGACTTGGTGCTCACCAGTGGTTACAGAGCAGCATACACACACACTCTGCATGCACACCCCATACACACTGAATGAATAGAGAGTCCCTCAACCAGGGAAAGAGTTATAAATTGAATTTGATGAGTGTAATGCGATCATCAGGTCATGGGATAGCCAGAAAGTGTACTGACTGGCAACCTGTTTTCATGTGAACTTTTACCCCTTTCCCAAACCCCCATGATCCCTCCTTTCTCTTGCCTTCTCTTTCCCTGCTAGGGACCCTTAGCTATGTCTTGTACAATACCAAGATTATCTTCCCTTGGATCCCACAAGTCCCATGCCCCTGAAGACAGTGCCCCCTTGGTCTGTAAGATGAGCCAGAGAGCATTTCTTTTGTCTGTTCTTGATAGGTGTCGTGGGGCTTATGCTCTCCTGTGACAGCCCTGGGCGGAGCTGGATCAGGGGACTTTCTTTTCTCTTAGCATGTTATCCAGATTTCTCCATCTGTGATGGTACCTCTGTCCTTTTTTGTGCTCATGGAGATAAGACTTTAATCACAAGTAGAAAGAGGAAGCAGCAAGTGGTGGTTAGAAAATCCCTTCTGCAAGGAACAGAGGCACACATCTGCTGATGATACATCCCACATGTTGTTTGATGAGGGCACAGAACTGGGATGTTGCAGAGAAACTGCTGAGGCTTATCCAGCCATTGGACTATTACCTCTTGTTGCACATCCATGAGCTCTGACCCCGTGGGTGATCCTGCTTTGAGTGGGAGGTTGGACTAGAGACCTCCCAAGGTCACCTGAGTGATTCTGTGAACCTGTGATCATCTGAATCACAATCGCATCTGTAAGCGTATTCATACATTACTGCATTTGCAGGGAAATTTGATTTAAGTTAAATTTAAATCAGCTGTTTTATTGTAGTTTAGCTCAACTTGAATTGAAGAATTTTGTATTCACCATGGATTACAACATAGACAAGGACAGTAGCCCATTCTCAGCTGACAATGATGTTAAGCTGGTAGAAGTTGTCCTGTACCTCAACCTTGCTTGTCCCCATAAATTTAAGATGCCTGACTTGACGTGCATTGAAACTATTGCAAGGCTTCCATTCACTTGATTGGAAATTGAATTAAGCTCCATTCACATTAAAACAGCAAGATTAAATTTTCAGATGAGGGTCTGCAGTACATTTTTAAAAAGGCCAACAAAGCAAATGCATCTATACAGGACTTTAAGAGACCCCAGGTAAATGAAAATAAATGAAAAATGTGCAGTCTTCATGTGTCAGGCCATGTGAATACCTGTGGTTGCAGTAGAATCATGAGATCTGCCTGGCTGTCAGTACATAGTTTGGGCCAGCACATCTGCATTCTAAGCCCAGATCAGTGGACTTAGAACAGGTACACGTATGCCTTTCAGGAGTTTAAAGGACTAAAAATTTGGTATATGTACATGGTTCTTTCTTCTATAAGAATAATAAAACTACCTTTTCTTTAAAAGCTTACAGCATCTCTCTGGCCTGCTGCTAATAGCCTGCAAGTTTTTTGCTTATGTTTCTGAAATATCGGGGTTTTCTTCCTCCTACTCATTGTATCTCATAAATCCCCTGGCTGATGAGAAAGCATCGTGTATCCCTTACATCTAACAACATTCAGCAGTTGTTCTGTCATATGCCTTCTCTGTCCAACATCTAGTCTTTCCTTCTTCTGCTACTGTTTCAATGCCTCAGACAATTGGCTTTGTGCATATAATACAAACACCAGTATACCCTGCGAATTCTTCCAGAGTCTGGTAGGATTTTTTCTAACTGGGTTTTTCAGAAGGCAGAATATTATTTTTACCCTCTCATCACACAATTCTGCAGAATCACATGTACTACAACAAAGGTCTTTGAAGACAGTATGCAAGTAGTCATAATTCCCCCTAGATTTAAAGGTAATTATCAAATATTTGTATTACCTAGATAGCGGAGAGAATATTTCAGCTCTTTGTATATTTGTGATTTGCATCCTGATCACACGCCAGGTGTCTTCAATGTCACATTCATTAAAACCCATATTCAGCCTTTCAAGGAGAATCCTGAACATCGAGTGATGGGGAGCTGCACTCCAGCAGGAGTACTTTCCAGGTATGGCAGCTGCTGCTCAAATCCTGCTCAGCTCTTGGTCATCATTTATGGGGAATGACAAATCCTCAGTCCCTCTATTTTTAAGGATGTTGGCGAGCATAAGTTTCCAGGATCAGAAAACATTTTTGGTACAAGAGAAATGTTTTTTCCTAAAGAGGGAAGCCCCAGGCAAAAGCAGGCATTTTATATTATGCTGCTTTTTTTGTACTGGTGCAAGACTGGCCTGTAGAGAATAAGTAATGTCTGGATTGAGTACTTTTTATTTAATATCATACTTTCCCATAGAGAGAAAAAAGAAACCAGTGAAGGACTGAAAGACCTGAGCCATCCAGCTAAAATGTCTGGGGTGTTCTGGTCTGCTAGTCCCCTGGACTAGCCCTTTGCTCTTACAGTACCTGTGACTATCGCCTGTAGGTCACCACATCTCTTCTACTCTTCACGACTTCTGTGCCTCCCTCTGGCAAATGCAGCTCTCTCAGGAGTCACACTCTTTGCTGTGTTTTCAGTGTAGGACCCAGCTTCTCTGTGGTAGGTGGACGGTGAGACCTTTTGGAGCAATTCAGTTGCCCATGCCTCTGCATTTGCTTCCAAAAGAAGCCAGAGTATATGAGAGTATGACTCAAACACAAGTTCTGTTCCCACCTTACAGCTGGTACGTGGCTAAGGTGTACATCCATGCACAAAACTGCCATGTACGACTCTCCACAGCCATCAGCTCTGCGTCAGTGGTGGTGTCAGAGGTCTGCTTGTGGAAATGAACAGTCCATGTGAGAAAATTTTTCGTATGCCATCCCCTGTTTTATCTGGGAAGTTCTCCTGAAAGTTTTCCAAAAAAGACACTTTCTCTGTCTTTCCGTCCCTTGTTCAAAAGCAGGGAGCCCCAAATAAAAACGTTGGGTTTGTCATAGGGTTTGTCAAGCCCACGAGGGAAATTCATATCTTTTCATCATCTGCTGAAGGATGAAAGTGTCATTTGCAGGGAAAAGCTCCAAGCTGGCAGTGGTGAGAGCATCACACGGAACAGTTGCATTCATGCTGAGCAGCTCTGGAACTGTCAGCATCAAATCGGGCCTCCATGTTCTCCGATACCTGACATAATTTGTGAATAATGAATAGGGCCAGGTCCCTAATGATCTCCGGGTGTGATTTAACCTGGATTAAGCCTTCCACATACTGTATTTAGTTCTTGCAAGGTCATTTCACACATGCTCAGCTGCGTTCTTGTCCTTTAATGCAGTAACTGACAGATGGTAACAAAATATTCCTTTTATAATGAAACCTGCTGAAGGAGACTGCTTAGGCCCTCAGAAAATATAATTTGCCAAATAAAGAATGGTCTCCAGGAAAGAAAGGAAATACCATAATGTAGTATTTATTAAGTAATTTTCCTCAGGCATCTGGTGATTGGTAGCTTTTTTTTCATGACAGAGAGGTAACCCAACTGTTTGTTTCCAATTAGTTATTGCCTCATTCACCTTTGTGCTCTTAAAAGTCTATCTTCTGTGGGTTGGCAGAAGCAGTGCCTCTAAAAATGTGCAAATTAGCTGTGTGAGGATTTGTTGTAGAGGCTTCATAGGTACCAGATTAGTATCTGTACTTTGTAGTCAGATATTTAAGGTTTTCACTTATACTATAATTAGCCTAGTCTCTGGGTGAATTTCACACTCATTTTTTAGACACAGTTATGCCCATTTCTCTTAAATCACTATTAATTCTTACCAACATTGCTCCTGAATCCTATATATGTCCATGCACACCCTGGATTTTCCCATGGCCTGTGCAAGCTTATTTTGGCAGCTGAATACATCAGAGTGGTCTAATTTATCATCTTCTGTGAGGCAGGCAGTTTTGGATGGCAGAAACCTCCCCTTTTCACACCTCCAAGAACCTGCAATCTTCTTCTCAAGCCAGTCGTTTGCTGAGTAGCTATCTTTGCCACTCTTAGTTTCCACAGGCTCCCCCATAACCAATTTTTTACTCCTTTATCCTCTGTACCAACGCACAGTTAAGGAAGACTTGATGTGACTCCCTTTAGCATCCCTTTACGCTGCCCTATAAATCATACAAAATGTTCTGCACAGGCTCAAATCTAGGCATTAAATGAGAATCCATCTGTTCGTTGCTCCCAATGGGAATATAGTTTCTTTCTTTGCATCACTGCTTGACAAAACTTCTAATCCCATCTGAAGCTGCTAGTGTGTTGTGTTTGGGGCCTGTTATATCAAATACATATCTCTCTTCTCTCTCCTTCCCCTCTCTGGAATTGTTATTTTTAGACCGCTTTTCTATCTCTGATGGAGTCAAAAGTTACATCTTAACCTATACAAGCTCTGGTGGCATATGTTGCTCTGCTCTTCTGCTGCAGTATCATGAAATCTGTCATCCAGCTCTGTCTTCTGATCTGTAACCCCCTTGTCATTACTGCCCTTATGGAGAAATTCATGTGAACACTTCTCATTTTTTTTTCTTGCCTGGATTTTCTCTCAGTGTTCTTGGGTGTCATGACCAGCAGCAGATGAGTATTTGCATTAGCCTTTGGCCATATCAGGAGGGAATCAAAGTACTGGACAACTTAGAGTATACTCCTGCTGCTATAATGTGCCCTGTGTTAGCATTAAGGTGATGTAGCTGCCAGAAATCTCAGGCACACCATTACTTTAAGAGGGGAACACTGCAACCCTTGAACTGCAGACTCCCTCCTACCTGCAGGTGTCTAAATCTGTGCTGTAAGTTTCCCTTTGCAGCCAATGAGGAATATAAAATAGGTGCCTCTAAGGTCCAATTTATTTCAACCTGAAGTAAATAACTAAAATACATGAATAAAATGCTATTTCATTTCTACTGACTAAAAAGGCAACAAGGGCTGACTAGCTTACATGTACACAACTTGACATAGGTCTCTGGCCAGGAGATGTGCCTCAGCTGGTCACTACAACCACAGCGAACGATGAGGAACTCAACGCATCTTGCTCCTCCTCCACTGTGGGCTAGTCTGCCAGAGCCCATTGTTGCTGGCACCTAAGGGTGGATGTAAGCGTGTATGTCACTGAAATACACGTAAAGTTTCTTAGCTGGCCCATGGAAATTTGTTCCTTTTCACAATGTGAGGCAACATTTGAACCTGTGATGCAGCTAGGCGTTCAGCCATGGCATATGGGGCAGCTGCTCCTTGGAGCCAGCCTATGAAGAGCAGGGAGTACATCACCATTGGTTTTGGGGGGGGGGGGGTGTGTGTGTGTGTGTGTGCTATATTTTATTTTTTTAATTGAGAATGAGGAAGTGCCTGACTCTTTTTACCAGTCTTACAGATTGCAGAGCCTTTACTCATCTATATAGAGGCATATTTGACATATTTTAGAGGGTTTTGCTTTTTTTTAGGGTGGATTATTCACACCTCCAGAAATGCCCTAGAGCAACCCAAGCCCAGTGTCTCTTTTCTTGCCAAAAATGTTTGCCCAGAATTTTGGAGCAAGGCATCCAGTGCGTGTTCTAGATGGGCTGCATCATTACATGGAAGAGTCCAAATCTGCTTGCATTTAAAGCTGCCCAGTCCCATGCAAGCTCTAGCTGCTTACCTTGGCTCCCCCAAACCAGAACAAGAGCCCCATTCCTGTGCAGTGCCACCTCATATCGCCATATCTGCAGCTCCATGCTCTCTGCCTCCAAGGTTTTGCATGCAACTGCTGAGCATTTCACAGAGCAGATGCAGCAGTGTGAGTCACTGCCTCACTAAGGAACGAGCTACTGCATATCAGTTGCTCCATGGAAACGGCCTGTGTATAGGCTTGAATATTGTGAAATGCACTTTAAGGCCACTTACATCTCTCTGAAATAGAGATATTTTGTTTACTTCATATATACCCAGGAGAAGAGCAATCTGTGTCACACAACCACCTGCGTACTTCTGATGGAGCATCTGACCTGTGATAGCTTGGCCAAGAAACAGACAGTTCAGGCCCCCTGGTTGCAGAAAAGCAGCTCAAAGCTGAAGCCTTGATGGGTTTGCCCTCAAGGCTGGCTTTATTTCAGGCCTCAGAATGAGGTACCTGTATGCAAACGTCCTGTTAGGAATGGTCCCTGAAATGTGCTGACCCCCCAAACATGCCCGGGAGTTGTTTGGGACAGGGGCCAACACCATGCCAGCACTGGTTGGAGAGTATTACAGGGCAGATGTTTGTGCTCCAGTAGCTAGAAACATTTCTAGTGACTGGTGAATTTACTCTTATAGCTGTAGCTGAATGTTTCCATCCATGTTCCCTAAAGGCAGTCTTTGTTTACAGCTTTAATAGCTAGAAAATGTGAGTTTTCTGACCATCCCCACACTTTATGGCGCATCGTTCAAGCTGTTATAATGAAGGAGCACTAGGTACAAAGTTATTACTTACTCCACAAGCAGAATTTCTCTTCCTGGTAGCTCTTAGCATAAAGGTACTTCAAAAAGTGTCTTAATATTCTGCAAACAAATCAATTATTTATAACTGTCTTGTCTTTAGATGTGAATTAAAGTAATGATCTTTTTTATAGATTTGAAAGGAAGCAGACAGGTCTAATTGAAGTAAATCAAATCTACATGACCACCTGTTTTGTTTTTTTAAACTTTATAGGAAATCAATGTATTGACAGTAGCACTGGTCAACCAAGACAGAGAAAAAAATTCAGAAAAACGAAGCCCAGGTCTAAAATCAGAGAAAGAGGCACTACTAATAGGTAAGATAATCCAACAGAAGTCTTTTGAAAATAAAAAGTCTTTTAACAAGTTTTTGTTTTGCATATGTATTTACATGCAACTCTGAGCTAATATTTTTTTTTTAAGATTTTTTTAAAATCTGTATTCATAATGAATTTTAGTATGAGAAATCCTAAAATGCAAGTGAACTTTTCCTTCCTGAAAAATTCTGCAGAGTTTAATGAAAAGATTTCAAGTATGAAGAAAATTGCAGGATGTGCACTTAGACTTGCAGCATAGCTGTACGAAGACTTTATTTACATCAAGATTTAGCAGGCTAGAATTGTATAATTCATTAGCTGATCATTACACAAAGTGGTGAAGGAGAAGGGGATGGAAATAACATTAGCAAACTACCAAGCAAAAATACCCCCACGTATACTGGCTGTATTAAGCAAGCCAGATTTATGGTTTTGAGATTAGGTGAGGGAATTAACAATATGAATATTTATAAAGAGTACCACAAGGACTGTCATCTCCTTTACTTAGAATAAAATCTTTAAAATAAACTCTTTAAGACTGCCCAAAAGCTCAAGCTTACAGGCGGTGGGCCAGCTAATGGGTACCACTCAGGAGTGCTGGCTGTACCCATACTACCCTCAGAGGGAACACGGCCCATTTATATCCAGGTGTGATTTGCATTTGGCTTCAGTGGGGCAGATTTTTAAGGAGCCTAAAGCCCTGGGGTCCAAAGTGCTCCCTAAGGCATGGTTGCCAGTCACCAGAATGCTGACCTGAGAGGCCAGGTTTCATTTCTCTGGTTCAGTCTTTTCACAAAATCAGCAGCATCTCGGTAGGTGATAGTTCTGAAACTACCTTAATTTGTTTAAATGCAGCTCATTTGCATCTGCTAAGTACCAGGAAAGTTGCTGGTTTATTGCCAGGACATCGATTCAGACAGTTCAGACCAAAAAGGTCATTTAAAAGTGAAGAATGTATTTAAACGTTTACAAGGTTTAGTACACAAACCTCCTCTGACTGTGGAACAGTGAGATGTACAGAAATGTATAAATTTATATAATTTTGCTTGTTATAATGAAATTTTGAACTTTGAATTGCAATGGACAGTATTTTATCTGTTCAAAGATAACTTCTTTGAGAATGGCAGCAAGGCTGGGATTTTAGGAACAGAATAAAGTACTTTTTTTTTCTAGGTCACTCATTATTTGACTGTAACAAGAGGTGGCAGTGTCCCAAAGTGGGTCTCATCCACCAGCTGCCCAGTGGCACACTCAGATAAACGGTGTAATCTCAGTCCAGATATTGCTGGTCCTAATACCCCCACAACTGGATCATTGTTCCAGGTCAAAGGCAAAAGATATTGCTCAAGATGGATTTGATGCCTTCTTCAGAGGCATGGCCAGACCTGGCAAGGGAAAAACGGGCCTCGCCTCCAACCACTCACAAAGTTTGTCTATATTTTACAAACGTCAATATTGTCTTGGAAAAGTCAATAAAAAATATTGCAAAAGAATAGCAAATGAAAACAAAATTACTAAAAAGTTATCATGGAACTCCAGTAAATAACTACAAAACATTTTAAAATTACTTTTTATTTACATTATATGAAAGAGCTAGCTTTGAACATCCTGAATTGAGAAGCCTTGGGAACACATTTAACAAATGCAATGCAACTAGTAAAATGTGATTTGAATACAAACTGGATTTCCAGTCAACCCACCCAAGCTTTTGCTTCCTGAGTTTTAGTGTGTGTTCTTATGGTCACACACAGAACAAATAAGGCAACTGCTGGTTGGACTTGCCGTAGTATAAAATTAACTACACGACCCTCCCTTTCCAGGATTACAAGTTTGTAAATGCTGTTAGAAAAATGTGGGAGGAAAAAAAGTGCTCTTTGCAAAGCCTGTTTAAAATCAGTCAAATTTTACTTATCATTTTCAACCATGGCTAGCATTTGGGGAGAAATGAAATCCAAGATTATCCTAATTCATTCAGCATCAAGAAAGCAGTATGGCCTGCAGTACACAAGATACAGTGACCCATTTTTGTCATTTGTAAGCATTTTTAATCCTGGTGTTTGTGCTTTAAATATAAGGAACTTCCCTTAGGGTGTTTCAGCTAAGAAACCCATCCAAACAGAGTTGAAAATATTTGCTGTGATCCTTACAGTTCAACTCTCCCCAAACAGTAAGTAACACACATGCCATTTTGTATTTTCACTGTTTGCTTAGAAGAGGATAAATTGGATAGAGCTTTTAATTGCAATTCCGATGCCCCAAATCTTGTTTTCTCTGGTCATCATTATTGTGCTGTCACTTGATTTTCACTGCAGGAAAAAAAAATCTCTAGACTTAGATCCTTCACTGAACCACAGAATCACACAATCATCCTTACTCCTCCTAAATCACTTTTATTCCCATACCTTTTGCAACAATCCTGCAAATAACAAAGAAGACAGACAGGACTGGCTCTCTTTTAAAAGAAAATAAAGTAAATATGTCATAAAGCATTTGTGTTTTCTTCAGCAGCAGTTAGGGATAATATGGATTAAACACTTTTCATAACCAGCATCAGCGTAATTACTAGAAAAATTTGAGGGAGTGAGATTTCTGACACAATTATATGAAACGTTTTCACAACAGAACATCCAGTGAAGGGGAAAAAAGCAATAATTTTACCATTACAATATCCACAATTTTATATTGGTAAATCAAGCATAAAATTGGTAGTTGAAATGCTTCCAGCAAGTCTTTGTTTAGAAATTCCTTTATTCATCAGTATATTATCTTGGTCACTTACTTGCTAACTGCTGTCATTCCTGAAGATGAGCTATTGTGTTTACCATGTTATTATGACTGTATTAAAAATGTGCCATTTCGTTGTGTTTATTGGGTTGTGTAAGAAAAATAAGAATCATAATTCATACTGAAAAACCTGCAAGAACAGATTATTTGGAATTATCTTGTTTATTTTAATGATATATTACCTGAGGTAATTTCAATACTTTGTGTGCATTTGTTTTTAATCCAGGTATCATATCCACATTTCTTCACGTCCACCCTTTTGGAGCCAATATAGAATATCTTTGGTCTTATATGCAGCAGTTGGACTCTAGGGTAAAAAAATTTAATCAAAATCTGTTTTCTCTATAGAAATATTGTATTATTCTTTACTGCAGGTTAAACTCTTTGTGCGTTTCCATTAGAAAGATAATGGGATATGGGGCTTGGGGGTTTGCAGTCTTTATTCATTCGCAAATCACAGTGCACATGCTTGTGTAGAGCTGCTTAGGTATTCTTCATGAGAAAGAAGAGCAGAGCATTAAATGGCAGGGGCTAGCAGCTGATTTTATGATACACAATCCTGAAATACAGCTGAGGAGAACGAAAGCAGAAGAGGAGGCAAGTTCTCTGCCATTTAACTGCACAGAGTTTTTGTAGATGATTTCTTATTCTTCTAAAAGCTGATAGTCATTGGTCAGACTAAACATGAACTTTCATGGATACCCGAACAGACATTGAAGCATGCCCTTTGTCTCCATGTGGAAGCAGAGAGGACCTCAGAAAAGAATTGGCTGACCCTCCTGCTAAATTCAGAGAAGGTGTGGTCAACATAAAGGAGAGGCCAACACACTACAATGTGCAAAGTGGGTTTTAATACATCAGTTACTAGAGTCCATAGTCAACACATACCTGTAGGATAAGATTCTTTGCCTTACTTTTAGATATTGACTGTAAGATGAGATGAAATCAAGCCCCAAAAGTGCTTACTCCTATCCACTGAATATTAAGGAAGTCAAGGGTGAGAAGCTCAGATGTAAAATATCCACCTTCGACCAGCTGAATGCTACTCTAAGTGCTAAACAACGGCTCTGCAGGGCACTACACTGCATGATATACTTCACAGATGAAAGGGTTGCCCTGCAGTTAGACACAGCTCTGATCCACATCTGCCAGTACTTCCACTGGACATGGGGATGATGGTGCTGGCTCACATCTTCTTGCAACACAGAAGCAGGATGCAGCTATGGTGTCCACCTGGACTCAGAATGCAAGCTGCACTCCTTGTGTGGTGATCATTGATGCTGGTAACATTTTCTTCCTGAAGATTTCCTTCAGCCACCCGTAGCCAAGATCCCCTTCCAATTGCTGTGATGAGCTGCTTCAGTGGTCTGCTTTATGCCTCTGGGACCCTTCTTCTGTTTCTATGGAAAATGTGTAGCTAAAAGCAGAGGAGATCCTGAGCTAGAAGCCCACGGGAAATAAGCACGGAGAAAAAGACAATGAAGTTCTTAGGCACTACCTGCAGGCCATGACAGCTCAAATTTTCTAGTGCTTTACAGTCCACTGTTACCCACAATGGAAAAGGAGTAAGGGATGAGGACAATAGAAAGACAAGAGAAATCGGTGAATTTCAATTAGTGTTTTTTAAATCTGATTTTATCAAGAACCAGTACTTTCACAGCTTCACAGAGAAACCATTTCTCTTCTGCTTCTTTACTCCTCGCCTCTGCCACGTCTACACTTTCCTTCATTTTGTCCCCAGTTCCTGCAGCACCCAGTCTGCCCAATCTCCTCAGCCACCTTTCCAGTCCTTCCTTAACACACAGCAGTTGGCTGTGGTTCAACTGCTTTTTCCCTTTGCTGAGCACTTCAGCTCTCTACCTCTTGAGTAGACAAGAGAATTGTTTAACATACAGGCTCCTTGGGCTCCAGCCTTGCTGCTCATTGCTTCTGCCCACTGAACTCTTTATCCCCCTTCACTGCTGTGAGCCCTCCTTAGGACCCTGAATTTCTATTCATGTGAGTAGCCTGGTGCTTCTGCAAGGCTTCATGGAAGGAGCATTGTCTCCATCGCTCCAAGGTGCCCCTTGCCCAAGGTACATGGAGGTACCAGCCTGTGCAGCTACCACTTGGGCTACCTGCTGCATAATAAACACAAGACACAAAATTTGACCTCACTGGTTTATTTTGGAAGTAACTTGCTTGTAGCAACAAATTACTTTTTAATAGCGCAATCCAGAGATGCAATCTCAGAGATTAATTTCAATTACTTTCCATAGTTAGCCTGTCATTCCTCACCTGAACAGGAATGATAAGGTCAGCATACCCCATGTGGGCTGAGGGCTCGGTATAGAGCTCAGATACATTACCCAAAGGTAACCAGCTATGTGTTACTGCCATGAGAGTACATAAAAGATGGACCTGATTACTCTGGGGCTTACTGATTACTCTGCCTCCAACACTGATTTTCAGCATCACCCATAACAAATCACTTAATCTTTCTGCCGCACTAACCTCTTCAGGAAAATAAGAGGTGATAGATATTTTCTCACCTCCCTTGGGTGGAATGAGGTGTAATTAGCATATTTTATGTTTATATGCTGCTTTAAAAAATAAAGCCCTTCACCATGGAAGGATCCTACTGATATGAGTACACAGAAATATCATTATTGCCAGAGAGGTCTATCAAACTATGGAGATACCTGTGGATAACATAGATTTCTTGACTGTTCCTTCCACGGCCATTGCTTTAGAAGAAGTAGCAATAGGATAAAATGATTCATTTCTTGACTTCCCTACTGATTAAACCAAAGAAGCTGCCTTTGTGGAGGTGTTATCTGCAATAAGAGCATATTCCCCATCAGGATGGTGGCCAGTTGTTAAGGTTTCAAGACCATAAATACTTTCTGAGCAATGCTGAGTGAGGAACTTCACTGCCTAGTTTTCTGGGGATCCTGACCTGAGCCAGACTGGGAGAAGATGGCTCCATGGATAGTCAGCCCTAAGTAATAAAAGTTAGTTAATTGAAAATAAAGTCCCTCTGTTAGGATTTTTGAAAGAGAAAAATTGATGCAGCTGGAAAGAGAAGGATTCAAGAGACCATGGAATAAGAAATGAGTATAAGGTCTCATTTGCTTCCTATTCCTCACAAGATTACCTGTAACTGTAGTTCTCAGGTGGACTTCATACAACACTGAGTGGCAACAGCCCTCACAAATAGCAGTAGTAATTCTTTTACAGTGGGATGACACTTACAGAGGCAAAATCATTCCTGCAAGGAATCTGCACTTGCTTTGGAATCTGGAAAATCATGTCAGGCTGAGGTTAAAAAAATACTAATGGTTACTGGATTTCATCTGCCCTGAATTTCCCTGATCCCCCTCACTCACCCATATTTCTCTTCTCCATATTTCCTCTTTCCCATCTACAGAGCAGCTTTCCAACTATAATTTTACCTTTCTCTCTTTCTCAGATCTCTGCAAATGAGATAGAAATGCTTTTGATGAGACTGCCACGCATGTTTAAGCAAGAATTCACTGGTGTAGGAGCAACACTGGAAAAGAGGTGGAAGTTTTGTGCCTTTGAAGGAATTAAAACTATCTGACTGGGACTGGTAATGAAGCTATGCAGAAGAAGAATTCCTAGAGCATGGCAGGGTTATAAAGTATTAAAGTAAGAAATTTGGGTTTGGGCACATAGTAGTATGATTTCAGAGTTATCCAAGCCTAATTTTTAGTTACATTTGTGACGTTCTCTTGTGAGTGGAAATGTAGTAGTGCACCAGTTCCTAAAATAAAATAAAACTTTAAAAAAATAATTCAAAACGTGACAGATCTGTTTCCTATGAAAACTGAAGAAAGATTCCACAGTCATAATGATTTCAAAATACTACATGTCCTGCATCTAAGAAAAGCTCATTGAGCAAACAGTTAAGGAGAAAGATTGCCCGGTTATGGTCGCTAAGCTACAGCGATGTATATGTAATATGTAGTAGAACTCATTAAGTTTCGTTATTGAAAGTTCTTTCTGTTTAGTAAGAAAACTGAGTAATTTTACAGTGAAGAAAAACATACCAAAAGAAAACTTGAAGATGTGTCTGAAGTTATTGTATTTTGTAAATTAAGTTATATGCTGTACCAGGGATTTTTTGCCTTATTGAAAGAGGCCTGAAAATGTGATTGGAGTCCTCAAGAATGCTTTATCAAGAATATTATTTTTCTAATGTAACTATTCTCCATTACAAGTTCTTTTAACATGGATTGCATATCAATTTTCATAAACATGTAAATAAGGAGGAAACCAGTGTTACTGTATTGTATTTGGTATGTAACATTCAGGTTTATGCATAAAAATAAATATTCAGTTGCATTACTGTTACAAATTTTATAGCAGATATATTAATTTTTATCAATAAATATGACTTCTACCATATTGTTTGTACAAGATTTTCTTCTGATGTTTTTGAATTTTTACTCACTCAACAAGATCCTCCTGGCACTTATCTTTCTCCTAGCTAAACTATTAATTGTAGATGACTTGGTTAAATTAGATTTAAAAAAAAAAAAAGTGCTTGAAATCCTAGCTAAAATTAAAATCATTGCTAGAGAAAGCACCAGCATGGAGTTTTGCTTAGCTGAACAGATTTAATTAATTTTTTTTTAGACAAGCAGCCAGGTTAAAAATTAACACCTTCAAATTTCTCATTCTCAGTGTTGTGCTGGGTAGTCGGGATGCATCCAATCAGTTACTCCTTCTAGCTCACATTGAAAGCTCCTGGCCTTTGGCCAGGCAAGGAATGGAATAACTCACTTTTGGTGGTGTCCCTTAGGATGGGACATTGATGTGAATTATCATTTAGCATTAACTGTCAAATACACAGCCCAGCAGCAAGTGCCAGCGAAGGCTGAAGAACTGCGTGTGCCAACCAAGCCCCCTCCTAGTTCCACCTCTATGTGGGCAGAGGAGCTGGCCACAAAAGATCTGGCCCTATAAATTGCGGCACCAACAGCAGGAAACGTGGCAAATTGCAACAGATGCAGGGAGTATCCAGATACATGTCAGGGTGATGTTTCACTCAGGTTCTTCAATAAACAGCAATTAGTGTCAAATGCAATTAGTCATGAAGGAACTCTCATACTTGGCTGTTAGTGATCACTGCTTTAGGACCTATTTCTTTCCTGGCATCTACCTGGAATATAGAAATATTAAATGAAACATTAATTGTGTACAGAAGGGAAAAAGAAAGAGGCTTAGCAGCTCTATTATGGGAGAAAATTATGCTTTCAGCCAGTACACACAAAAGTTGTTTTAAAGAACATATATCTCTATTATGGTTGCTACAGAACCTGTGTTAACGTAAGTCACTCGGGTGAAACTAGTAATTATATGCCAGTTATGTTAATGAAAATTAACTAGTTTAATCCAAATAGCAACTCTTTCTTCTCTTGTGATCGTGCAGATTTATGAATAATTCAGGCAAAAATGTGTTAGGTCTGACAGCTCTTATTTAAGTACTGTAACATAAATGTGTATGGGTGGCACTTAGGCTGGGGAAAAAGGATGTGAGAAAACTTTCACCTCAGCTTTCTTCATGACATACTTATTCATTATATTCTGTCCTCCCTGTTTTCCCTGTTTGTCTTGTGTCCTCTTTTCTTTTTTTTTTTTTCATTTCTTTTAACTCATCTCCTCTCCCACAAAACCACTCCCATCCCAGACAGCCACAAAGTATCTCAAAACTGACAGGACCTTGTCAGCTAATTACTGTATTTGCTCTGTATGTGTTTTCTCTTCCCTTTTCCTTCCAGGGTTTTTCTTCTCTCTATATAGGATATGAGTGCTTTAGGAGAATGAGTTTTTAGTCTAGACCCTGTTCAAAGACAACCTTCTCCATCAGCCTTTAAATGTCACTATAGAAGATCTAAACTTTAAGTATAGCATGCAGCCATCCTGCAGGATTGCAACGTATCAGCTGAGACCTTGAAACTCAGTGAGTTCCTCAGGAGGATCAGGTTGGGCCCCAGAACAGGCTTTAACACTGTCTGCTCATTGGCTTTGAGGGAGATTGGATTAAAATGCTCAGATCTATCACTTAGCTGCTGAAATATCCTTCTGATGACCCCTGGGGAATCTGGCTGGGGGTCCTGAAGTGATACAATGGGATGAATATCAAGGAAGACACCTTTGAAAGGCATCTCTTGCAGATATGTTACAGTTATATGGAGATGGCAGTGATATTCTGCAAGCCAGTGTTAAATTCTGGTGATGTACTCTCTAGCCAGTTTGACTGAGCAGTAGTCAATCTGATGCCATCATGGCCAAGAAAGATGTACTCCATATGAAGCATATCATTTGAGGATGGGTGTAAACCACTGGGGACATGCCTTTGAGTAGTGATACTAAGCACTGTTGGGCATTGGAGCAAAGCAACTTGTGAAAATAACATGAGGTGATGCCACCTACCTATAATAAAAGAAGTCAGTATGTTGAAAGAGAAAACTAGCTTTTCTCTGTTATTTTGTCATGATAACTGGAATAGAGGCTTGCTCAGTTGCAGCAGAACTCAGCATGCTCTCCTCCAGAAAGATGTTGAGGTGGCCAAGTGGTACTTTGTGAAATGAGGCAGTGCAAGACCTGAAACAAGTTTCTCCAATTCAGGTTGAGAAAGACACACATTTTGCAAAGACTCAAAAAGGTTTTCTATTAGCAGGAGCCTGACAATGGTAGTGGGAAAAAATTTTAAAGGATAGGCCAAAGAAACACCACACCACCAGGCTAACCATGAGCTCAAGAGGTCAGACTATGTAATAGCCTGGCATACAACTTCAAATTATGGCTGAAAGTTACAGCAGTATCTCCCCTTACCAAAAATACAACTAGTGAAACTGCAGGTTTGTTTTCCAACTGACCAAATACGACAAGGGTATTTTGCAGGGAGGTAAGCTCAGTTGGCCTGACCTCCTGTTCTTCCAGGAGAATTTTTTACCTCATCCTTGGCTTTGAATTGTCTTGGAGTAGTGGCAGGGTTGACTCATCAGTTTGGAGGGCCGCCTCTTACTGAAATGTATTTGATTCCCACTTGAAGGCTTAAGAGATAGGCTGCGCAAAACCTCTTGGAGAAATGTGCATTTCACCCTGCGTGTTCAAGGGTAACCTCTCTGTTAAACTGCATTTTATGCCCACAACAGATAGCAATGTTTGATGAAGACTACATTAACCCCATTACTTAAAAAGGACATTTCCAATATTGCCTTACGCTATTGCACACAGTGGAGCCTAATTGTTTATTGAAGTGTGTATATTTCGGGTAAAACTTGCATGTTCATGACTGCCAGAGCATCACATTCACTTGAGGAACAGCTATACTGAGATTTAGAGAAAATCCTGTATCAAACTATGCCACATTTAGTTTCACATCATATACTGTAAATGCTATGGAACCTAAAGCCAGAAAATTTGTCATAAAAGCATTCTGTGTGGTTTGTTTAAGTCAAAATTCTGGTCTTGCAAGCATTGTTTTATTTCAAATCAGAATGGCTTTGACAGTCAGTATTAGTATGACAAAAATGTTCTGTGCTGATGTGATTTGATTCAGGGAATGAGGTTTGGAGGAAGAAGGAAAGGAGAATTGGTTGGTTTGGGAGATAAATTCTTTCTGTACTTCCAGTAGTAACTAGGTCTGATACAGGGATGATGTCCATTTTGCATCACACTCTGTCCATTTTGCCACAACAAGAGCTTAATAAATGCATCTTGGAGTTTAGCATTGAAAGCTTGAGGCTTTTATCATCTTTTTCCTGTGAAAGGGTACAAGTTTTCCTGTCCCTTGGCTTGTCACTCTGGTTACCCTGATAAGATCTGCATCTCTTTTACCCATTTTTTTTCCCTCAAACAGCAAGTAAATTCCTTCTTGTCTGGTAGTCAGTCTCCTCTGGAAGCAACTGCTGAGATGCTCAGGAAAACAGAAATCTCCCTACATTTATTGCCATGAAGTGCCCATAAAGAAGAATGAGGTCCAAAGGAAACCATTCTCCCAGACTCTCTGGGAGCACAGTCATTGTAACTTCTCAGGCTGCAAAGGGTAACTACTTCCTGACTTAAAACTGCCTCTTTCAAACACAAGTCAACCGAAAAAGCACCCAAACCAAGAAATCATGCTTCCAAGGTGCAGATCTTCTGACTACATAAATGCATTGCACTGAATATGTGGAATCCTCATTTGTAGAGAAAACCAAATGGATGCACCTTTGATTAATTACTTTGCCTTACATGGGGTAATAAACACTGTCCCTGTTCAGACTTAATGGGCTGAGTTTGCTGTCACACTCCCTCTCAATATTTGTGGGGCAGCAAGAGAAAAAAAATGTGTATTCCCTTAAACTCAGCAGAGAACACTCCTGCAATCCTACCACAGCCATATTATAAACATTTGCTCAGACTTCTGGCTGGTAAGTACTTCTTGCCAATTTATGTGCTTTTATATACATAATATTGAAGTCTAAAAAAACCCAACAGAACCCATCATCCACTTGGACTGCTCGTATCTTAGCCATGTCACAGTTAATTCTGTAATGATCCCAGTAGCATATGGTGGATTAAAATACATCTCCCATAAAAGCATCCAGCCATAATCAAAGTTATCAAGTGATAGAAAAGATACTTTTTTTGCTTGATAGTTTGTTACAAGAGATTAGCATTGTCAAAACTGTGTCCTTACTTCCTAACTTGATTTTTTTCTGGCTGCTTCTAGCCAGTTTTGCTTTACTCTGCAAGATTAAATAATCCTTTAGTACTGCAAATCTTCTCCCTGTGAAGATATTTATATATTCTAGCCTATTTACTTCTCAGTATTCTTGCTCATAAACTAAACAGATTGAGTTTTTAAGTGTTTTGCCATAAAGCATTTCCTTTATTTTCCTCAAATCATTGCATTCTTTTTTTTTTTTTAATATCCTTTCCAATTTTTCAACACCTGCTTTTAAAAGGTACAGGAAAAGCTGTTAATGTGTATTAGCCCGATCAATGCTGTATAGAGACATTAAGTCACATCTCTGCTCTTATGCAGTTCTCTGCCTTTTGTTCCTATTAGACTATTAGCTAATAACAACTGTCAAAGTAATCACTGTTAGGTCGCCTTCTTCATCACAGAATCACAGAATCATGGAATATCCTGAGTTGGAAAGGACACAGAAGGATCACCATGTCACACTCCTGGATCCACACAGGACCAGCCAAGTCAGAGCATGGGACTGAGTGCATCATCCAGATGCTTCCTGAACTCAGCCAGGCTCAGTGCTGTGACCACTTCCCTGGGGAGCCTGTGCCAGTGCCCGACTACCCTCTCAGTGAAGAACCTCTTCCTAACATCCAGCCTAAAACTCCCCTGTTGCAACCTCATACTGTTCCCTCAGGTTTTATCACTGGTCACCAAAGAGAGGCGATCAGCACCTGCTCCTTCACTCCTCTTCATCTGGAAGCCATAGACCGTGATGTGGTTTCCCCTCAGTCTCCTTTTCTCCAGGCTGTACAAACCTTGGAAGGGACGTCAGCCTCTCCTCATAAGAATTCTCCTCCACACCCTTCACCATCCTCATTGCCCTACTCTGGACACTCTGCAATAGTTTTGTGTCCCTCTGGTACTGTGGCACCCAAAATTGCACCCAGTACTCAAGGTTAAGCCACACCAGTGCAGCGTAGAGCAGGACAATCCCCTCCCTGGACCACCTGGCAATGCCGTACTTGATGCACCCCAGGATACCGTTGGACCCCTGGCTGCCTGGGCACACTGTTGGTTCATATTTAACTTGCTGTCGACCAAGACCCCCAATTCCCTCTCAGCATGACTGGCCTCCAGCATCTGATCCTTCAGTTTGCATGTGTAGCCAGGGCTGCCCCTTCCCAGGTGCAGAATCAGAATCCTTCCAGATTCCTTAACAGATTCCTCCACATATATGTCCTCCACATATATGTGTTCCCGTATGCCAAAGCTTAGATTTTCCATCCCCACTGATAGGCTTGTTTGTGCAAGGGCAAAGATCCACACAGTGAGGGTGTTTTGGGGCTTAGATCCCATGCACAGCCTTTAGGGTTCGTTCTTTGCTATGAGGAAAATCTGGATAATTCTATGGTGTTTATAGCTTTACATGATTAAAATGTGGTAATCAGATCTGCTGTCAGGATGTTAACTGATCGCATCAAGCATTCAGAGGGCAATCGCACAGGCTTTGTCTAGACTAGGGTTTAAATGCGTGTCATTAGCACATATTAGCTGATACATTTTAAAAGTCTGATGCAGACAAGGCATAATGCCTTTAATGTGAAAAGCTGGCTGAGTTAGGCCCTTGGGCATTGGTGTTGACACTGGTTTGTCTATTTTAGAGTTTTAGAATAAGTTAGCCAAGGGCTTGTCTGCAAAGACCAGTTAATTTGGAAGAAGATAGGCTATGAATTTAAAGGGCTACTCCCGGACTCTTAAGGCCAGAAAGAGATTAATTCTCAAGTAGTTGCTCTAAAATAGCTCTGTAAAATAGTATTATACAGTTAACTAGGTAAGTTTTCTGCCCCCTCCACCTTTTTTTTTTTTTAACCTTCCCCAAAAATCTGTTCTCATATGAGAGGCGTTATATTTAAAAATTAACCCTCTGGCACATTTTTGTTTTCATCACTGCTCCTTACTGAATAGAGCTGATGAGCCTGTTCGTGTCTGGGGAGGAGGGTGGAAAACTTGTACACTCTGCAGATCTGGTTGCTGACGTTAAAAGCTGACTTGCATTTCACAGGGGGGGAGACATGGTACGCTTGTGAGAGGAATGGGAGTGGAGCAACAGAAGACCATAAAATAGGATTAAAAATAGAGACTGGAGGGATTTTGTTAGAACCTGGCGTTCCATCAAAAAAAATCCACACAAATCCCAGGACATCCCTGAAGCCTGTTATAAACTAAGAGGGGGAACAGGAAAGAAAAAGTGATAAGATTTTACAGTTAAAATCGTTATTAGGTATAGTATTGAATGAGTGAGGCTTTGGGATTTTCCTTAGCAGTTCTGATCATGGAGTTGGTTCACAAAAGTGTTGGGCCTGAGACTTAAAAGAGGAACCTTCCCAAATCACTCTGCAGTTGGCTCTATCCCAGAAATAAGCTACTCAAATACTACTAGAGGAGCCCCCCCCCCCCCCCCCCAAGAAAAGATGTGCAGCCCTAGCTCTATAGTTGTCTGGTTGATAAAGAATGGTGATGGTAGCAAAAAAACCCTTTTCTTGTCCTTGGAGGCTATCAAGGACATATATTGCTTATGAAAAGCAAGTATTTGCCAGGCAGTCAGAACTTAATTCCACATATCATTTCTACCCCTCCACTGTGACTGGCTCTCACCTCAGTGGGCCTTGTCACTAGGTTAGATGAAGACAAAAAATCTAAAGCCTCCTCAATGCAGAATTTACACTTTTGCCTTCAGAAGAACATGGGTAAACATCATGCCACCAGTCTGAGGCTGATTTGTCTAACAAAGAATTGCAAGACAGGAACTCCTTTGCAGGATGATACTGGGAACCCGTTTTGCACAATAAAACATATTGACAGAGAAGGAAGCCAGATGGTGGCTCAACAGCAGAAGTTTTCTAAAATACATTTCCTACCCTGAGAGGTTCTTGATTGACAGCTCTGGAAACAGGCTTTTTATTTGTCCACAGGGCAGGACAAGGAAGGCATCTAATATTGTCCCAGCAGAGGTGTACGGAAATCACCTGCCATTTCATTTCCATCCCTATGAAGTGCTTGTCTCATCTGTGCAAACTGCAGGGGAAGGAGGCATCTGCAGAATGTACATTTGACCCTGATTTGAGGCCACAGAACTTCTGCTAGTTAAAAGTTTAGTTTCATAGCTGGAATTGATCTCTGATCTGTAGAGTGGATATCCTACTGTCCTAATGGGAAGTTATCCAAAGACCAAGAAGGAGAAAGCAGCCTTTCTTGAAATACAAATGAAGAAGCATGCCTTTGTGACCCCATTCTTACCCCTTAACCTTCACAATGAGCAAGGAAATTTGGAACTATGTAGCTGGCAAAGAGGTTCATCCTATTGCATAGACAGAAAAAGAGCTCATGCTATGTTCAGACAGAATGTTTTGAGGTGATTTTTAAGTCTAAAGAAAATCCTCTGTAGTTTATAGCCATGAGATGCTCTTAAAACAAAGGTTAGTACGGGGAAATGGAGCAACAATGAAACAAGTATTATCCTTTATGAGCACTTCACTGCTCTTCCTCCTTGAAGAGATTTCAATGCAGAATCTGAAATACCTATTGTTTCAAAAGGTTACAGTCAAAAGCAGGAATAACATGGGATTTACAGCCTTTCTTTGATTTTTGTGGTCCGTGAAGTTCAAACGTCCAAAGAAGAACATGGAGGTGCGTGCCCAGGTGAAATGGAACGGGGGCATCATTTGTGCAACACAGAGCTGTTGCTTTTCTGCAGTGCAGAGCTTTTACTTACAGCAATAAAATTCAGGCAGACAATCAGAAGTTCAGTGACATATGTTGGTCATGCAACCAGCAAGTAATCTGTACATGTTCATGCTTCAGACTTCATTTTCTTTGTTTGATGAGATTTCTGTCATACAGGGCCTTGAGGAAAAGCAATGGAAGGTAAACTGGATGGGTCTGGGTGAAGAGCCTTAATTAAAGACTAACTAGTGACACAGCTGTCACACAGTACTGTGCAGAGACATGCACACTAGCAGTGAACAGCATAGTTTGGCCACAGGAGACATCATACCTACGTTTGTATGGCCTCTGTCCAGCCCAATACACTCTAGTTATTGCTCCCAGGTGCTAGGTTGAGTGATATGGTACCATCTAGGCTGTCTTCTTCTGGATTTCTTCTTTCTACATGGCTTCTTCCTCTGAAAAGTTTGAGGTAGCTCAGGCCTTGTGGCAGGCCGTTAATTAGCTGTATTGTAAACAGAAAATGATGAAATATCTGCAGCAAGACTGAGTGGATCCTAATTGAAAAAAGAACCTGGACACTTTCTTCCTAAATTTTCTAAAAGCCTTGAAATGACTTTGTTTGCCAGTTTCCAAAGGACATGGAGTGGCAAAAAAGTGTCCAGAAATAACCACGGTAAGTTTCCAGCTGCCTAACCGATTTGGCTCATACCTGCCCCAAGTTCCCCAACCCAGGCACACAATAACATTCACAGAAAATCAAAAGCTGTTCCAGAGTTTAAGTCATGTGAGTAATTCAAAGCTTTGGGAAGGTTACAAAAAAGTCCCTTGCGAGCAATCCCAAGATCAATGCTACTGTTCTGTGTAACTAATCTAAAGTAAGGTTTTCATTAACTCTCTTTATTTGATGCATTGTGAAACAAACCGAATGAGAAGGTTTAGGCTGGCAAAAAAAAATCCCACATGAGCCCAGCTAAGCAGCACACATCAAGAGCTGAGTAACAAAGAAAATAACTCATGGTACACAAGGTCTCGGTTTTGCAGCTGAGCAGGAGATGGACAAGTTTAAAGCTGCATGTGAGTACCAAGGCTCTTCTCCCAGCAGAGATGTTGGGAAATTACCATTTGGTGCCACGTCAAAGAAGTATAACTCACTCTCACTACTGAAAAGTTCTTGTTTATGACAGATGTATTATTTGACAGTGCACAGACTTGGGGTAGGGCACTGCCACTTCTCTTTCTGAACCACTGAGTGTCTGAGAGCTGTCACCAAAAATACAAGCAAGGGAATCTTTGGCCAAAAGTGATATTAAAGCTACTCAGCAATACTCCAAAATGCAGCTAAACAGTGTATGTTTCCTACCAAGAATTTGCTTTTAAAAACCATCGATACCAGGTTTTCCACTGGAATGTGGACATAGAACTAATGATGTGAGAGATTTTAGCCACTGAAATAACTTCCCAAAACATCTTGTGACCACTTCATGCTCTGTTACAGAGCCTATTTTTTCCTTGTCCAGGTGAACATTTTATCTGCTAAACTGTTGGATAAGCAAAATGTCATAGTGCCCCAGTTTCCATCACTTTGTGCAAGGTTTTATCTATCCAGCATTTTCTGAGGATACACGCCAGACTGATCCTCCAGAGACAGATATAGGTGCACACTTCACTGCTCAGCACTCTTATGGCCACCCACTGCTGAGTTTTCAGATACTACTCAGAAGTCTTTGAATCATACCTTTGTGTAGCCATGATTGATAACCATGGTCCTCTGAATTCAAAGTCTGAGAATCACTCACTTGAGTTCTGCGTAACATAAGGAAACACAAAAAATCCAGGCCTTGAAGTGTAGCACATGGATGGGTAAGACATTCTTCCTGTGCTTCAAAGGAGGTATCTCTTCAGGTCTTCTTAATTCTGACCTTTATCTCCTCTCATCTTGTCTGCAGATTGGTGTGGGTCTGCATATGTGTCTGCGTAAGGTCTCAAGACCATTCATGTGGACTATACCTCTTTTATCTCCTCAGCACATCACACCTGTTTATTTGTTCTTTATATACATCCTGTTTATTTCACTAGAAGTCATATGGATAGAGGGGAACTGCAAAGGAAGAATGTCTACCAAACCACATAACAAAATAGCTATAGGGCAAATCTACATGTAAATGGCAACCTGTCCAATCTTACAAAGCAGTAAGGACCAGCAACCCTAATTGAGAACCCATAAAGATTTATATAAATACATAATATTAGTCTTTTCTGATGGACCAAAAGATCTCAGTTACTTAAATTTTATTCAAATACAAGAAATAAGAACCCAAAACTATGATGCCTGAGATCATGGATTGCCTAGTTTCAGGCACTGACACCACTACAGCACCTAAATGCAAGAGAACAAGGGCAATTCAAGGCTCCTGCCATACGACTGTGGAAGTAGCTACAAAACTTCAGTCTGGCATTCAGCAGGTAAGGGGAAAATCCAGCCTTAGTTCAAGAGGTCCCATTCAGACAGGGCTGTACCTTGTCTTCACAGTCCAGCTGTGCTGGAAAAGGAGAAATAGCTGCCACTATTCACAGAGGACACTTTGCTTTTCAGGCATCATGACAAGGTGTGTAATACTGCAGTTAGTTGAAGGGGAGGAAGCTTAAGGAAAATGCACTTAGTCTTCTCCACAGGCAGCTGCTAGAAAATCAAGGGTTACAATATCCAGCCAGTGCTAACTTTATTCCAGACACACAGGGCTGGAGCGTGTCTGGGGCAGGGATTTTATCTCATCCCAGTTTAGGCTCTCAAGCAGATAGATCTAGTGGTCAGTCTGGTCCAGGATCCTGCATTGCCACCTCGTTAAGAGGGTGTTGAATTTCAAGCCCATCTTCATCTGTGGCTCACTGGAAATGTGAGGCCACAGCTCATCAGCCTTCTCCCAGCCTTCAGATTTTAGTGAAACAAGGGAACACCTGGTAAGTATTGCCACTTGAAGCAAGATTTCCAGTGATGGGGACCACAATTACTGTTGCCTGGGGTGCCCCTAAATCTGTACCACCTTGCTGGTGCTTCCCCACGAAAGCAGCAAGACTCCGGGAAGGTATCAGTCAGCAGAGAACACTGCCACTGCCAACACACGCAGGCAGGCAGGCAGTGATTTATCCCCACCACCTCCGAAAGAGGTAAGTCACACAAAGGTCGTGGTGCTGCAGACAAAGCAAATACCTCGCTGTAATGTATGTGATGAATAATAATGCCAGGCATTATAGCATAGAGGAAAGGAGGGCAAAACGTGTTTCCCTTTGTTTAATTTTTTTTTTGAATGATCAGAATCAGGGGAAAACATGGTTGAGAGGATGTGGGTAGGAGAGGAGTTCGCCGACTGAACTTTGTTCTCCTTCCCTATCCCAGCTTTAAGTACAAAATGTAGCATATGTAATAGATATAGAAATGAGAAAAATCCATAGTGCATACAAAATCTGCAATCCAATAATTTGTATTTGAATGTTTTAGCAAAAAAACCGACTGTGACTACAAACACTTCACAGGCTAATTTTCAGATTCATGAGTTTTTGCTTGGTTTGCCTCCATACTCTCTGAGCTCTTTGCCAAAACCCTACTTCCTTCCTTGCACTGAAATGTAACGCTGACACGTGTCAAACTACTTCTTTTGTATGGGCTTAGGCATACTTCCCCTTTCTGCTTTTTGTAGATTCATACATATTAGACACACATCTTTGGGTTTTAATTATAAAATTAATGTAGACAGCAACCAGAAATAAAGCTGACAAATCTAATTTCCCAAGTAACTCAATATCATCTCAGGATCTCTGAGGAGGAAAAGGAAAAAAAAATATGTCCAAGGGGTTACCAGAATGTTTCTAAAGGGACAGATTAAAACCCAACCAAACAAAAAAGCTGATCAGATTAATAGGGGAGCATTTCCCCAGCGTCAAATTCCATGTTTATCACCAGCCAGGAGAATAGAGTGTCATTTTAAACATGAAATGACTTTTCATACTGCTTCCAATCCCAGACACTTAGGGAAAAAACGCTACATAGATACGTAGCGTAAATGCATCTTAAAAGAAAACACTTTCTAAAAATAGTTAAATAGTTAATGCCCCTATACAGTTCTGTTAGCCCAAATCATGTAAACTCCCTCCCATTCCATAGATTTAATCTGAAACTTTTTTTTCAAAGTGATTGACCTGTCCCAAGTATTGACAGTAAGAAGAGGATTGCTGTAAGGTAGGCAGATAAAGTTGTCAAGTGATTAGACAGCCACACTGAGATCTACACTGATGTGGAAGGGACACAGGTAGCTTTCATGTTCCATGACAAAATGTCACAGACACACAAAAATGATCCTGGATGTCCAAAAAACCCCCAAAAACGTACATGTGAAAATACAATGCCAGACAGCAGCTGGTTGTTCTGTCAGGAGGCGGTCAGAAAATACAAAGAAACCCTGAGAGAACAATGCAATTGGCTAAACAGGAATTTGGACCCTAACTTAGATCCAGTGAGGCTTTTTTAAAACCCAGTTGTTGCAGTTTTTCACTCCTGTGGCTTCCCAGAAAAGAGTGCAGGACTGGGATCTGCACACATGTGCACACCTCTGACTCTCAGGCTGTAATGTTGATGCATCAGGCATGGCAATAATTCTGACCCTGGCGCCTGCTTTGCCCATGCCCTGCAGCAATGGGTTTGTGATGCTGGCGCCAGGCAAACACTGTTCCTCTCCAGTGTCCCCTCGGTTTTCTCTACATTGGAAACTGGAAAAAAATGTATCTTGCAAAATCTTGCAAGGCTGAAATGGAGCTTTGTTTGTGGACAGTATTGTTCTCAAAGAGGGGAATTATAAATGCAGACATAATGGGTTAGACAAAGTCGTAACCATCCCGGGACCCATACCAAGCAGTGGCTTCCAGAGCTGGTGCCCATGTGTTTATTATCCCTTAATTAATTTTTCTCCCATTAATTTATTCCATTTCTTTTGGGAACTAATGCAAATTTTTGGCATCTGTTGTGCCATACAGCAAGGAGCTACACAGCTAGACTGCTTACTGTGAAGAAGTATTTCCTTTGGTTTTGAACCACACAGTTTAATTTCATGTTGCCTCCTTGTATTGAAAGAGCTCAGCTCTGTGAGGATAAGGAGGTCTTCCAACCAACATCAGCAGTGTCATCCCAGGTAATGACAGTCTGATGAATGAATGTAATTTTAATGGTAAGTCTGGATGTAACTGGGCATGGTAGATTGACATATAAAGTTATTACAGAGCTGGTTGCACTAACTTCAATGGCAATCTACTGCCTCCTAAGTAGGCTGATCACAACCTCGCTGTTATCAACACACTGGTTTGAACTAGTCCCCACGTGCAAAATAGCCTGAGTCTTTCTTTTCTCAAGATACAATATGCAAGCAGTTGTAAAGCAAACCGGTCTGCAAAGATTCAATATATCTAAATATGAGGGTCAAACCTTAGTCTCCAGAGAAGCTGGTGTCCTTCTTCACTGCCATCAATCAAGAAGCCAGTATCTGAGTCTAATATGGAAAATCAGAAGAGTTGGCTGAGAGAGCTTTGGAAGAAACTCAGAAAGCTCTTCCCAAGGCCACAGAGCAACTGAGAAACATCTTCATGACAGAGCGCTCCCCGAAGTCCTCAGCTTTCTTCTGAAGGACTGAGCTGGAGCTCATCTATGGATTACCCAGAAGCCCAGCTCAGCCACGTTCACTGAGCCACTCGTCCCACCTAAATTAAACAGAGAATGGCTCAGCAGCCTTGAGGCAGACTGGACACTTGCATGTCTGTGTCTTCCCTCCTGACCATCAGTCAAGGGCAGGTATATAAAGACTCTTTGGTGAGAAAGGGATCTCAGGACCTGAACCTTAATGCCCAGTGCTCTCTTGTGCAGTCAGGCCATGGGGACTGCATGGCACAGCATCCAGTCTCTCACAATGCAATATCTTGCAGGTGATTTCCAAACCCATCCATGTCTACAAGGAGCTGGTCACAGAGACACAGCAGAAGCCTTTGCTTACCTGGCTCAAAGAGATGCAGGTTCTGCACAGGATGAGGTTCTAGTTTACATTCCCAAAGGTATGGGCTGGTGTGTGAGCAGGGTGCCTGTGTTCCCACTACAGGGAATGGAAAAGTGAGTCAGTAAATTAAGCTGAGAGACTCTGCAGTTACCCAGATGTCGATGCCTTTATTAGGGAGACGTATGCACTCCTGTGTGAAGCCAGCTGAGTAGCTCTCCAGTCTTCATTCACCAGCAGTATGATAGCAGCTTAGTCATCCTCATTGAAGGCAGCCACAAGTTCATTTCTGTGGGATTTAGCTTAGGTTAATGTGGACCATATCTGCCTTCCAGAGCCAAGGTGGAAATTGAGACCCAGAATTCCCATTTATTTCTCCAGTCTATAAAAATACTAATTTCATCCATAGTCAAAGAGCACATTGGCGTTCTTGTAGCTTTTGGTCTATGAGCCTTGCTGTCTTTTCATTCACTTTTTTATCTTATACAGTGTCATTCTGAGTTGTGCATAAATGTACTTGGGTTCTAACATGCAAAAGTTTTCAGGATCTTGTAAAATAGCTTTCATTTGGAAGTGGAATTTATGCAAGTGTGTGTTAATGATTTGGCATCTTAAAGGGGTTATTTTGAGTGCTATCTTTATCTTCATTACCATTAAATTATTCCAAAGAGATGCTGGCAGCTTGTGGCCTAATGCTTTGAACCAGTTTAAAAATTTATATGTAGAGATTGTGATAGTCCACAGTCAAGAGGACATTTCAACAATGGGAAACAATTATGCAGTTTTTGGGAGATCAAGAGGTGTTTATCTCAGCTACACAATGCTGATCCTTCCCTATATTTTTTTCTGTGTAGAGTGAAATGACAATCAAAACTTGAACAGTTGAGAATCTATCACAAATACTCAAATCATTTTGGTAAAACACAATCCACACAGCCTTTATTTTGCAAGTAGTTATTGCCACATGTATGTAGTAAAGCTGTAAAGCTCCTAGAAATCAAGTTCCATTAGAACAGTCAATCCCAGATGGTTTCCACTCCAAGAGAAGACCATAATAGAAAAAAAAAAAAACATCTTGAGAGAAACATTAATCTCCAATAGCTTGGTTGTGCCCCGTAAAGTCAGCATGCAGCCAGCCCAAATCTCAGGATTGTATTCCATTTCCCTTACAGAAGTAATGCAAAAGGACAAAATTAAGAAATGATGGGCTTGCTTAATCCTTTACATGAACCTAACACTGGTTGCAGGGACTACTGGTGCTAGGAGTTTCTAACTGTGGAAAAACTGGTGAACATAACCATTCCACACAAACTATCCCAATAAACTTTGTTCATTCTTAGCCAATGATGCACTGAATCGCTACAAGGGAAAAGGAACTACAGACAATGTAACGTACAGTTAGATTCATCCATAGGTTAATGTGGTCAGAGTAAAGTCTTTTAGCTACTGACCGAGAGATCAGTGACTCGTTACAATCAATGACCACTGAGAATATATTTGCTTCGCTCCGCAACACTTTCAGAAATGGGGGCAAAGGAAATATCTTTAAAAGTGAAATGTGGCCTTGTGAGGTGTTTTCTTAATTAGAAAAGATTTTGGTTTGTAAACATGATTTTTGGGGGCCAAGGGAAATGTAAAGGGCAATTCTGATACCTACATGAACACTTAATTTTCCTGTCATGCATTCCCACACCTCCCGAGGTTGTGCTAAGCATTTTAAAGTTACAGTGGGATAGGGGACAATTGGTATTACCACTATAAAAGCTTCCCCTCAGTCCTCCACAGCATGAATCAGAAGTATAAATTGCTGTGCCTAAGTGGGAGAAGTAAGAAATAGACTGTTCCCGCTGGAAAGATAAGTGACTGGAAATGAGCCCAAAAATTTGTGTTTAGGAGTCTCAAAGCTGGAATACTGCTAGAGTGGATTACCAGGGAAACCAGCAATGTGTAGGAACCAGCGTCTAAACATCTGACTCTGTTTGCCTGGCATATATTTTGGAGATGCAGTGTGCATAAAGACCTTGGATTTACTTCACTTCATATCTCAATAAAGAGATATTTTCTCCTAAATTGCTGTAGAACATAAATTCTCACTAGTTCAACCTTTGATTTTTTAGAAGTAGTGTGCTCCTGTGTGCATCCAGTGAACACACTGGTGTGGTGAGAGGGTAGAAGGAGGCATCTGTGCTAATTTAACTCCTACTCCTTATTCTCAGTGACACAGGACCCTCTACATGTCTTCCTCTGCTCAGTGATGGAGGTGGAACACCCACCCAACCTGTATTTCCTCTTTTGAAAACTATTGCCTATGCACCAGGCTCTTTCCAAACGGCAATTATAGCAACAGTCCCTCTTTGCCATCTCCCCTTCTCCATCTTTTCACCCCCTGAAAAAAGAAAGAATCTTGCTACTTATAGATGTATTTTCCAAATCCCTGCTAAATCTTCTGGGGTTTGAGTCCTCAGCTGTCCTTGAACCCACCTTTGAGGTGCTGGTTTGGTTTTGGGGTTTTTTTAACCTACACTTACAAGACATAGCAATATATTTCAGAGGACTGTCTTAAAAAACACCAAGGACCCAAGATGATCAAGCCCAAACATGTGTGTGCACACATACATATGCACACATGCAACTTCTCTGCAAGGTCTACTACGAATGCAGAATTTGCCCTAATTCTGAGAAACTCACTTCTAACCCTCCTCCATACTCACACATACTCTAATGCACTCCTTCTTGTACAAACTCACCCTCTCCCACGCTGACATATATATTCTCTCTCCTTCACCACTCTCTTTGCCTCTGAGCTAAATTACTCTACTGTGGAAATTGCCATCAGCAATTTTCACCCTTTGCTGCTCTTTCAAGGAGCTTATGTGGTGGTGCAGTCATGGAGCTCAGTTATCTACTTGGTATCTTTTGAGATATTTTCCAACTATTTGCATGTGTGTGTTACAGGACAGGAACATTTCTCGAGACACTTCCTCAGACTTAGGGCATGGGATGTACTGACTGAAGTTGGACTGCTTATTGAGGCTCAAATGGGTGTTTTGGGCATGACATAGCTCCCATTATAAGGTCTCTGCCCAGCTACCAAACACCTGCACGTTAACACAGTTGTGGTGCATGCTTGTATTTTATGGGAAGAAGGTTACTTCAGAAGCAGCCTCCTAGGAATTAGGTGTAGTCTCAGATCCTGTTGCTATTGCTGAGGGAATAGATGTCCTTGTGGCTTTTTTGCAAAAGCGCGTAGCACCACCCAGCTGTTTGTTTCTGTCCTCACAGCTCATGGTGAACAGTGTAATGAATGAAGTGAACAATCTGAAGCTGTTTCAGACATCTTAGATCCGGACATACCCCATGAAGACACTGAATTATGCCCAGGTCAAGGATGGGAGATGCTGTGACCCATTTTCTTTCAAATCTAACTTCTTGAAAAGAAGTGAAAAGGTTCTGGCTTGAATTCATGGCTTGAACTCTGGACCCTTTATGACTTTTCAAAGTGGCAACAAGAGAAGTCTTCTACCTTTCCTGCAGTTCAGTTTCTTGGTTATAACAAAATAGCTCTTCCTACACGTGGTGGAAATTTTGAGGATAACCACAGTAAAGACTGTAGGCATGTTCTATCTTGCTAGAGTAAGGATGGATACAAGTGCCCAAGAAAATTTTTGCTTTTCATATGCAAGAATAAAGAAATAAAGAATAAAACCTAAACCAGGTTAAAATGCTTTCATTTGAGATGGATGGGGGTGTTATACAGTTTGTTTGTTTCTTGTCTATGGAGCTCTGAGATGCTGTAGTGCCAGTTGGTGTTAGAATTACACTGTGATTTACACAGTTCGGTGAGCTGAACTAGCCCTGGCAGGTGCTTTTTTTTAAGTTAAAGCCAGCCCTTTAGATTTATTCTTTGTGAATCACAAAATGCAAACAAATGCATGCATGTAAGCAGGCTTAGGGGATAAAAAAGCTGTGGTTTGACAAAGCAGATGAATCTTTATTTCACATTAAAATGGCAGATCCTTTATATTGATTATTCCCAGGCAATAACTTTGGTGGTTACATCTGAGAAGCTGAGCCTTAAGCTCTCAGTTGCTGAAGGAAGAAGAGTAGGGATAACTTGTTTCTCACCCAAGATAATGTCAAAGAAGTGGGAATTTAGGACAACTTTAGCTTCTTAAAAATCTAGAGTAATATCTAGTGATCTCCATGAAGAAAGTTTTCACTGATGATACCTGTTCCTACCCCTCCCTGTGAAACGCTTGTGCTTCCAGGAACAGCTTTCTGTTCACAAGAAATGCTGATTTTCTGGGAAGTGAAGGGAACCTTTACTCAGCTGTTCTGATCTTTTAAGTAAATATTTATTTATTTTCAGTATGAAGTTATAAAGTTTCTTGGGAATACAGATAATGTGGCAGGAGGAAAAATAATTACTGTAATTTTGCCTGTGCTTCTGGAAAATAATCCATCTGATAAGCACCCCATTTACATTTTGTGAATTGCACAGCTCAGCATATGAGCATCTTAAGTAGATGTATGCAGTCCCTACTTACCAAACGCTATCATTCTCATGCTAACAGAAGTGCTTGTCCTGGCCTTTTCACTTTTCAAAGACCATATGATTAAGATGTCATTGACATTAAGTATGCCTTGCATCCATTTCTTGAGGAACGGCATGGTCGCTGCTCAGAGGTGCTCCCTGAAGGCTGGCAATACTTTTTAAAAGGAAAGAAGAGTCTCAGTTCATAAGGGCAGTCAAACACCCAGCAGTTGCCCCTTATTTTCAGCACTGCTTGCAATGATCCAAAGAAGGTTCAAATCCCTCTCTGCTCTGAGAAATAAAAGGTGGTGCTAGCATCCAACCAGCTATTTTTCTTCATCTTTCTAGAGGTTTATTTTCTAGCAGAGGGAAACATCTGTCCCTCTGATTTTTCTGGGGATAAATGGGAAGACTCTGAAAGAAAACCTCATTAATTCCCTGTGCCACCGATGACATCAAATAAGACATTCTTTAGGAAGTGAAGTGACAGGCTGCGGGGGAGAGGGGAATGAGAACTGACCTAGCAACCATGCCTGCCAGGTAGCCTGAGGACAGTCAGTTCCCATCAACATGAATGAGGACTGAAATACTCAGCACCTTGCATGATTAAACCCAAAATGCAAGCAGGCTTTCTCATCAAAATTGCACTGCCTTCCTCCTTCCCCAAAGGCACACTAATTTGTAAGAATTTGCTATCCTTGGCAGTTGTTTCCAACTGAGCTCTTTTGACCTCCCTTCCCATCATTTGATGGGCAAGTGAGACATGCTCTCACACCAGCCAAGAACTTTCAGGTTGCTTCAGAGATAGTCCATGGCTACTCCCATTGCCCACACCACCTTTTTCTCCTGAGGAAAGTGCTATTTGGGCAGGTACAGTGCAGAGAAGGGTGGGTACCGTGTCACAGCAAGAGGGGAGGTGGAAGAAGGGCCTTCTTCCCCACCCCAGAGTGGCCATGGTGGCACCCCCATCAGGCAGGCAATGCAGTGGGTGGAGGGAATGGAAGAAAATTACCATCTCACCTTGGCTCAGCATCAGCTGTGTCTGCAGGAGAGCGTTTCCAAGCAAGACCTGAGAAAAGGCCAAGCAGGAGCATCTCCATCACAGCTTGTTGCTTCATTCAAGCGTGGATTCAGGGTTTGCAGAGATATCTGTGTCACACACTGTCCGAGTGTGTGAATGAGAAAGGCAGGGTGCCATATGCTTGGAAGAGTCTGAGGGCTCCTGTTTTCTCCCTCCCTCTCTCTTTCCTGTCCCTTTCCTACCAAGACTCATGGCAGCTCAGCTGTGGCTTCTCACACAGGTTGCTAGCCAGTCCATTGTTTATTATGCTTCATTACGATTTGTGCAGGAATCCGTTGCTCCCAAACTGTGTTCATGTGACATACAGCGATGCATTTTTTTTCCCACTGAACACTTTCCCTCTGAAAACGCTTCCTGTGCTCTGCAGAGGAACACACAAAATATTTCTAAGGCATCAGGCTCGTTACACAGATTTTTCCTCACTGCCTATATGCCAAAGCATTTCACAGTGGTAAAAATTATGAGGCTGCGTACAGTGAAATGGAAGGAAAGCTGTTGCAGAACGACACCGCACAGCGTGAGTGGGAGAGGGAAGGAGGAGTCAGTCATGAGACCAACAACTGAAGGAGAAATAAATTAAGAGTCATAAAACAAACTGCCATTCAAAGCTCCCTTTCCACAGCAAGGCTATTACTGCAGTTTCTGACAGCTTCACAAAATGAGGGTAATTTGGAACGGTCCTGAGGATACATTTCTGCTTCCATCCTGTATGCCACAGGACATGTCAGACCTCTTCCACAGCCACACTCTGAAATCCAGCAGAGCAATGGTATGGGGCAATTGTAAAGATGATGAGAACAGCTGTAGACAGAGCAAATGGATGAAAATAGAAAAGGGATATAAAGTTGTCTTCCAAAGCAAAACCCTTTGCTTACTGGGACCCCACTGGAAGCCCACTAGCTGGTGTGCCTTTGACTGGCATGTAGTTGTGGCATACACATGTACCACTATGGGGGACTGGGTAGGCAGGACCACTGGCTCAGTCTGGTGGGTCACCTGCCTTACAAATTCAGGAGTCCCTAGGTGGATGTGCAAGTTTCCAAGGGTTTTTCCACCTACCTTTGATGGGGCTTAAACAAGATGAAGTTGCAACTGGATGAGCTGCATGGCATGGCACTGAGGCAGCACGGAGCATCCTTCCACATATAGAGGGTGGTGAGCCCTAAGGGAAGAACTGGCCAGTAAAAATAGTAAGGTGTGGTGGGAAACACACATAGTCCAGCCTGTGCTTTTCATTGTCTACTTGCAGATATAGAGGAGAATGTGGCTGGCTCAGGGACCCCACCTTTTGAAAAACTTCTACCTGCTTCAGAGTGTAGGAAGAAAATAGTGGTCAGAAAATGGTGTTACATTAACACCTATCCAGCACTTTCCTCACAAAGAGCTTCCACTTGCTACTGCCAGTGCTCTAGTGCAATATAACTCTGTAAAAACAGTTTCAGTGATTTTGTTTATTTTGTCTTGATTGCACTTGCATGTAAAGAAAACACCCAAAGTGCTGATTGCTTTGTATGAAGAAACTGTGAGTATAAAATACAACACAGAAGAAACTGTCAGTGCAAAATATTAAATTTATGTGCCATTAAGTGTTTTCAAAACAAAAGGAGGTGCATTTGTTTAATGACCTCTAACCTTACTCTTAGAACAGCTCTTTAGATACTGAGCAAACAAAATACTACATTTATCTGTCATCAAAGCTCTCTTCTTTTGCTAGATTTCACAGTGGAGCTCTGCTCTGCCATGTTCAGAAAAAAAGAAAAATGCCAAAAGGAAAATTCTTTGTAATAAAGGTTAGATAATCTTCTTTCTTCTTTAGAAAATGTGTCTTTAGAAAAAAATATTTATTTCTTTCTTGCTTCACACTGCTTACTTTTTATACCACCTCCTCTGCTTCCTGCACATCCTCCCTACCTGTTGCTGGTTTTGTGAGCTAGCCATTTTGCTTGACTTGTAAACAATAGCATGCTCTTGTCCAAATGTCCTGTGGATGCCAGCAGTGCTGTGAAAGTAATACTCTGTTTAATGCCTCATCAGTAGCTACGCCAGACACTACTATCGTTCAAAAATTAAATGGATACTGGAGGTGAATATACAAACTACAGTGGCACCTAGGAAAAAAATTATGACTTCTACAGAGCTCCTCTTGGGATCAATGAATGCAATGGGTGTGCTTCCCCATGTACACAATTCATAGAATCATAGAATGATCTGGGTTGGAAGGGACCCCAAGGATCATACAGTTCCAATGCCTGTGTCATAGGCAGGGACACCAATGTCCAGGCATGATCTAGACAAGGTTGCCCAGGGCCCCGTCCAAGCTGGCCTTGAACATCTCCAGGGATGGGGCATTCACCACCTCTCTGGGCAGCCCATTCTAGCACCTCACCCCTCTCTCAGTAAAGAACTTCCCCCTAATATCTAATCTAAACCTTCCCTCCTTTAGCTTTAATCCATTCCCCCTTGTCCTGCCAATGTCTACCCTTTTAAAAAGTTGATTCCCCTCCGGTTTGTATGGTCCCTTCAGGTACTGGAAGGCTGCAATGAGATCCCCCCGCAGCCTTCTCTTCTCCAGGCTGAACAAACCCAGCTCCCCCAGCCTCTCTTTGTAGGGGAGGTGCTCCAGCGTGAATGAGACATGTTTGACCAGACACTTACACATCTCTTGTGCCTTATGCCAGTTCCAATGCTTACCTGTGTGGCTGCTGCCGTTAACTGTACACAGTGTTGAGGTGAAAGAGGGAAAAACTTGATGAATGGATCTAGTGGTACTGCTGAATACTTTTCTACCCTCTCCCTCTGGCATATGATGAAAATGTTTTAGGGATGCCTTTCCCTCCCCATATGTCCATAGCCGTAATGTACTCCTGAGCAATCAAGATCACTACACACCCACTGTCTCAGTATCCAGACTCTTCTCCACTTCTTTACCACATTAAAATACAAAGTCATTAGATTTTGAAGCAGATAATACTCAAATTCAGATGCTGCATCCAATCAGTTTTGATGCCACTGCTGAAGCTGTCAGCGAGCTGGTAATTTACTTGATTTTAAGTGTGCAAAATGTTAGAAGCTGTTTGTTCTTGCCTTGGTGTCAAATAGATGGGGACTCTTCCTTCCTATGAACTGTATTTAGCCTGTGTCACCGCAGGCACACCAACCGCTCCCGTGCGTACGGCTAGGGCTTGCCACTGCTGGTTAGCCAGTGTCACCAGGATTAAGCACTTCACGGGTGCACACTGTGTGTAGCAGAACCCCAGCATATGTGGAAAACCCCTTCACATGTGGTGGATCAAACAGGACTTCCCAGTAGGTCCTTGCAAAGGAGAGAGATGCAAGTGAGTTGTGCAGGTAACAAATGTCAACAAGAGAGGCAGGTCTTTTGTCATGTGGTGGAAGCTGCTTTTCCTCTTCTTGTTTCAAGGGTTGCTACTGTGTTTTAAGCAAACAGTTTTTCAAGCAGAGAACCAAACTCAAGACTTCCCATCCCTTTCCTCAACATGAGACATATTCTGTGGGAATTCTCAAAGACAGGTAAGAGCTGTGCTTGAGCCCCTCTGCAAGGGAAGGGAGCTAAACACAAAAATATCAAAGGAACACTTCCCATTTTGCTTTGAAAGACACCCACACCTGATAAAATGTTTTGTGCAGCGGCCAATCCTCTAGGCATCCTCAAAGCACAACTAACAGTGAAGATCCTTGGTATTGCAAAACATCTAATATGTTTCATCAAGAGTTTGGCCAGGATCTGAGAGCTCTATATTTGGAATTTTTAGAGGATTTTCTCTTTCCTCACAGGGCACAGAGCAGAAAGGATGTTTCCAATCATTTGCAGAGGGAGCAGCACGACAGCAGATGCAAGATCAGTTGTGGTTGGAGAGGTAAAGGTTAGGGGCCATCCATTGCTCTTTCCACTGACAAGGTGGTTCTGGACTGTGATGCTCTGCAAGGCTGTAGGTGATTCTGGTTGCACCTGGATGCAGAATCTCCAGCACCAGATGTCTTCAGCACTAGAAACCCACTGCATGCAGCCTCATTGTGCCAGCTGCAGAGAGGGCAGCAGTGGAAAGGATGTTTCTAGGATCTGAGCTTAGATTGTCTCAGTTCAACATGTCCATAATGCAGCTACAGACTTTTACTCACATTTAAACCAGCAGTAGTCTTGTGGGATTTTCAGTGCATCGCATTCCCTGCCTGGAAGGAAGGACTCTCCTTTTAAGCGTGATACAACCTTTCCCAACAGCTATTGATTACATTTTTGTCTTCCTTCAGTCATGTGTCAGCTGATGCCTGTGGTCTTTCAATTAAGCAACAACAGGTTCTGCTGTTAGTTTGGTGACATGAGAATATTAAAATGCACACTGGCAAAGCATATGTTGTGATGTGTTCCCATCAAGAGCTTTATGATACTTACTTTCAGAGGCAAACTATGTCTCCCACTGTCTTTATCAATAGTCATACTTGCTTTTGTAGGCCTAAAGCTATGCCATAAGTGCCCACATAGGACCTGCTGAGGGCACAAAATATGAGTGACTCTCTCAAAGTCAAAGAAGGTGCATATAGGGCTCACCTTTTCAAGATAATATATCTAGAAGCTGTACCATACAAGGTAATTAGAAGTTTACAACCTAAATTTCAGCCTGTTTCTAATCTAAGACTATCGATAATACTTTAGTCTCTGAAAATAAGCCATCCTTTTTTACCTTTGTCTTTAGTTTGCCAAGTACAGTGAGTGTTTGAATTCAGAAAACCACTTCCTTTTACCCCTTGTGCTTTGCTTCTCTGGATTCCTAAATCTTGCAAATTAAAAGCTACAGTTTTCTTCTCCACCTGAACAGTTCCATGGGAAAGGATAAGGAGGTTACAATTCTCAAGATAACCATTTTGAACCTGAAGCTTTGAAAAAAACCGACACATAGGGTTTGGGGAACAGGGGAGAGAATGCTCTGAGAATATTTCCTAAAGATTCAACTTAGCAGTTGCAATTAACTTCCTCAATACCCTTTTGGATAAAAGTTATCAGATAAGAGATCAAGAGAGAGAACATGATTTAGCTCTAGCAAGTCTCGATTTACAATCTGTCTTCCCTGATCTGAGTTCATTTTGTGCAACTCCTGTGTCATGTTCCTCTCTTGCAGAAATGGAAGAAAGAGTTTAAGTCAAAATAGATAAGTGTAGAGCCTCCGGAGGACAAAATGAAATGTCTCTTAATGGCATCTTTATGGCACTCCCAGGATATCACCATAGCCTACAGGGCTATTATGAGGGGAATTTCATCTGCTTTTCTCAAAAAAAGCTTTGGTGACATTCTGAAAAAATGCATAATGCAGCAATTTAAAATAGAGAAAATATTTTGTTCAAGTTTCCTGGATTTCAGCCCTTCCAGAGAGAAGGGTGTGTGGGGAGGGAGGTGCAGAGGGAGAAGGAGAGAATTAGAAATAACCCCCTCTCCCTTTCTCCTCTTTGCTCTCTTTTCCCACCATTCTATGATGTTCAAAATCAACCTGAGGATTGAGGGGGAGGAGGATGTGCTATTGAAGAGCACTCTCTGCCAGGCTTCTTCGTGCAGAGGTTTGATTTTCATGAGCATGCATAGAAGACCTCTCCCTGATCGTGTTCTCAGGCCGGGATTATTAATGGTTGTATTTCCATCCCTTTAATTGCTTCCTCTTCTGGTGATGTCTTTTTTAGTCCTACTTCAGCTAATACACTCTCAGTACGTATTAAGTAATGAAAATGCACAATCAAGGCACACATGCCTTGCAACTGCTGTTTATACTCAAGGATTTAAAACTAGCAACAAGGGAGGTTAATGTTATTCTTAGGAGATAACACTCGTTGCTATGGTGAAGACGTCTTCTGTCACTCACTGTTGGGAAGATGGCGCCGGTGTTGTGAATGCTTGATGGCATTTTTGCTTTCGAGATTAGCCATAGTAATTATTCCAACACAGATACTAGCCCATCTGCTTCTGTGCAGATGCTTTGTATCTGACCAGGCTCTCCTCTGCCTTCTTGGTGGGCTTAATATGCTGGTATTGATAGAGTGTTTCAGCACCCAAAGAAACAATGGAAAACAGATAGTTTGTGTCTAAAGATAAAGGTTTTTTTTTAAAAAAAATATCAGGAAATACGACATTTTAAAATTGCTTAGTGTGCATTACCATTTGCATCATATTCTGGAGATCCTTCAGCTTTTTAAAATACATAAACTCTCCTTAGGCCTGATCTGCTGATCCAAACTTCATGATCTGCACTTCCTACTAAAATTTATTCAGGCAATAATCCACAAGAAATTGGTTGTTTTCAGCAGTTTATGAGTTGTTATTTAACATTTAACAGAATGGCAGTTTATTTTGGTAACAACCAATACTGAGAGGTTTATTGCCATTGTAAACCACAATCAACTGTTTGTATCATTACTAGTTTTTCAAGATATAAAAATGGCCAGCTGCATTGGAAAATTGTTTCGCAGCTATAAACATTTGCATTGAAGATTATGCATGGGGTTATTTCACCTTAAGGGTCAAAAGTATTTAGAGAAACCACTCGCTTCAGTGTAAATTATTCAGCAGATTGGTAAAACCCAATCCCAGAAAGACAATACCGAAGCAATTCCCAGTAATTTTTTCAATTATGGTCATGAAAAACGAATCTGTAGGAGATGGACAATACAGAAGATTGCGCTTTCTTTATCATAGCATCAGGCCAGAAACTAAAGCTTGTTGCCTTTATAGATGTTGACAGAGCACTGGAACAGGCTGCCCACGGGGGGTGTGGAGTCTCCTTCTCTAGAGATATTCAAGACCTGTCTGGACACCTACCTGTGCGACCTATCCTAAGGAACCTGCTTTGGCAGGGGGGTTGGACTCAATGATCTCTGGAGTTCCCTTCCAACCCCTACAATTCTGTGATTCTGTGATGTTGCAACAGTTTTGCTGAATAATTTATTGTACCATACTCACCTAACTTAATCATCAAGGTTTCCCTCTTCTCTCTTAGCACCAGGCAACTGGCCACTGATTTCATAACTGACATGTTAAAAAAAAAGGTTTCTATTTTGTTTGGAATAGGTTTCAAATGAGAGCACACATTTTGTAACAACCTATCAGATCTTCATCTTAATCCATTACACTGGGACAAATCTGAGTAGTTCACAGTAGAATAATTCAAGTGTACAAATTAGTTTCTATTTTTGCTCTAAAAAGATGTATCTACAAGCAGACTGCCATTTCCTTTCTTCTACTTATTTCACTAATATTTCTTCTTACTCTAGTTACGCAAATAGTTACTGCAGAGTATTTGAGCTGAGTTTAATCACAATAGCTCTTCTCTTGCCATTATCTCAGTGGATATGGACATCATTTGGACAGTTCATGCAAAATTTCACAAATTGTTTCCTCTTAGCACTTGTGCCTGGGCGTAAAGTCTGTTTTGCCAAACTGTGCTAGTAAAACTTTCACTATGCAAAGCAACTGCATAGAGAGGAAAAACAGATTAAAAACGTCCATTTAAACCTTGAGGTGGGTAAGAGGAGGGTTGGGGTTTTTGGAAAAAAAAAGAAAAAGTTTAGTATTATTCATTCATGTCTTCGATACTGATTGGAATTTCTGGCAGAAAGCTTTAAGTCATTTTTTCCTCCAGTCTTCAAACATTATGAAGCAAATTAATCCCTGCTATAAATCCAATGAATCTGAGGACATTATAGCAGACGTGACTTTGGCACTATATTTCTTGTTTAAAGTGCTTACGGGCTCATGCACACTCTTTATACAGTCAAGAGCAATGGTTGCTGGTTTTCATTATTCACATTTGATAGATGTAAAATACGTGCGACGCCACAGCTCTAATTCTCAGATAATTTCTGTGGGGTTTGCCTTCTGTAACTTGGAGTGGGTTATTAGGATTTCCAGATACATTACAGCTGTTACCACACAGTGCTTAACTAGGATCAGAAGTTTTCTGAACCTCCACAAAGGTGTGCAGCAGGCTGATGAAGAAAAGTGAAGAGAACCCCCTTGGTTCACCCTGTCAATCCTGTTTGCAGGGAGAAGAGAATTTCTCTTTAAAAAAAAATATCAAAAGAACAGCAAACACCTATTTTTGCCCACTCTCAAGCCTAAGAATAATATATGATATGAAAGAAAATGAAACAAAGTCCTCATGAAAAAAAACCCCCACATCCAAACCCAAATCTACCGCCTAGGGGTATTCAGCCTGTCTTTCATGCTGTTAAAAGTTCTCTTCAGCCCTGGGCATTGGTGGTACAACTGTAGCAATGAGAATCAGGTAGTCCTGTCTGCCACTCAGAGGCATTAGCAATTTGCTGGTTGCAGGAAAACTAAAACCAAAACCTGAGTATTTCATAAAGCAACAGAAGCAAGGCAGCCTTCTTTCTACAAGGCTGCCAGGGAATAGCTACGGGGTACCACGTATCAGAGATGAAGAGCCTTTCCACCTGCCCAATGTTTTTTCACAAGCGCAAGCAGGGATACAAAAGCAGGCACAAAGGAGGATGGGAAAACCCCTGCATTCTTTAGTTTACCTTTATGAAAGTAAAGCTGGATATTTGCAATGGGAATTATTACTGGCCTCTGCTGGGTTGATACAGTAGAGGAAAATGTGAATCAGAGAGTGGCTTTTCCAGGCATGGATGAGTTATTTAATTGAAATGATGCCTCTGTATTTTATGAAGTCATTCTCTCCTCTGTAGTTTTATGACACACTGAGTCATTCAAAAATTTGAAAGCATTTTATGTTCACGCTTTTTTGCAGAATTTTGGGGAATATTGTAAACTAATGGTGTTGCCTTCCCCCCCCTCATCTTTTGTAAGGACTCAGTATGGATCTTTTCTGCTTCAGAATCACACAGTCTACCCATTGGCACCATTAAGAGCTTTCAAGTTGTCATGTTTTCAACTTTTAAATTGGGTTTTAAAAGATGATGCTTGTATATATATTAAGTATATCGGTAATATCAGCTTGTATCAGAAGGTCCATTTTCAGGGCTGTAAAGTCATCTGCTTGCAAGTTCACCATCCTCACCTGGGGATGTCCTGTAGCCCTGAGCTCACCAGGCAGCAAGGACACAGCAGCACTCTGCTATTTCTGTTTCCTTGTCATCTGTGACCAGGCTTTTGAAATAAGATGTTAACAATACATAACCAAATTATGTGCCGTCCCCACCTCTGCTCCCAATCTAACAAAAAATGTGTGTTTTTTCAGCTAAGCTTCAAGTCAACTTGAATAAACAGGTCAACTTTCCCAAGCACTGGCTTCACAACAGCTAACACCGAAGTAGCATAAGTTAATTTATATTCTGTAGGGTCACTTAAACTCTTGAGTGTTAAGCTAAAGTGTCAGCCAGGTCCCAGTGGGGCAAGTCTCTGCAGCTCTCGGAGCGTTTTTTCTTTGGAGGAGAGTTTTGTCCCTCATTAGAATTCGTTTCATATTATGGATTCCTTCCTTCCTTCCTCCCAGAAGTGGAAGGACTAATTAGGAATAGTTATAACTGCTGACATCCAAAGCTTCATTAGAATTGCAGCCCACTGAAACAAAACGGGACTTCATATCTATCACAGGAGATCCTGGCAATTCAGGCATTGTCAGGCTCCAGTAGGGTCACCTTTAAAGCTTTCCTCAGCTTCAGCTCCAGCAACCTGGCCTTCCTTACAAACCAGTGAGACTGGAGTATGACTGATGCTATTTGGACCTCTGGGTTGTTGAGGGATTCCTGTGGAGGGTGGGGGTGGGTGGGATGGAGGGGGATTTGGGGAAGAAAGCTGTTTAAATAAGTAGAGAAAGCCCAGGAAAGCTTATGTGCTTCAGTGCCCAACCCCTGGCGCTTTCTCACTACTGCTGCTGCATTCACCTCTGCAGAGTTTCTTAACTTCCTTTGGTCACATGGCTTTTGTAAGGGGCTCTCTCTGCTTTTGGCACTTAAAAATTCCAGATTTCAGCTGAGCATAAAAAGGCAAGTGTCCATTGCTTGGGTGGAGGACTTGAGATTACACACTAGCCAAACCACCGTCATGAAGCACGGGGAGGATGCCAGCTTGTGATTTGGCATAAGCAGATCTAAGAGCCACTGCCAAAGGCTGCTCCTCTCCAGCATATGTGCATGCCCCTATTCATTCCCATCAGTGCAAGCCAGAGACCACGTGGTTACATGGTTCATTAAAATTACAGTCCCCTCACAAGCACTAGTGCAAGGGAGGACCGTGTGCCAGTCAAGGGGGCTTTCAGTTGCTACGTGATAGTAAATTGGTATAATCAGGTCATGCTGCTGCAACCCTTGTCCACAGAAAATCTGATAGCAATCCCTCATCATTTAGGGGAAGGTCTGCTGGTTTTATTCTGCATTCAGCCTGTGATAGTGCCAAAAGTATCTCACTTCACACCTTTTACATCATATCCCTTTTTGGGGGGTGTGTTGCTGAGGGAAAGAAGTAAACCTTTTCTTATTTAATTCTCAGCAGCTGGTAATGTAATCAACTTGCTAACCAGCTTTACATATGCAACTTCAGTGCTTAGCAGTAGAGAGATTTGCAAGTGTGAGGAAGGGAAAAAAATATTACCTAAAATAAATCACATTTAGAGATTCCAGGCAGATTCCAGTATCAAAATGGAAACACAGTTAAAGTGTCCAGAAGCTCAGGAGGGGAAAAAAAAAATCATCCCGAGTGTTGCTGAAAAAGATTTGTGAAGTCTACAGAAGTCTTTGTTAGAGTGTAATCTTTGCTTCCATCCCCCCCAAAGTTTTAAAGTTATCTTCTCTGTGTCTTTATATTGTCATTGACATTGTGTTGCATTAACTCAGTCTCTAATATTAGATGCAATTATGATACGTGACATTGAAATCCTGCTTAAAGTAAGATTCTACTTGAAGGAGTCACCTTAGATCTATGCCTTTGTAAGGCTGTTTATTGCTTTTGTGATTGTGCTATCAAGTATTCTTTGTATACAAGTACCAAGGTGCTAACAGCCAGATCCAAAATAGATAAAAAGAGTCTTGAATTCTGATGTCTGCAGTCAGATTTCTACTCTGCAAACTCCTCCACAGCTGCTTCTTCACCTCGGTTATGAAAAGTACTGCAGCTAAATTTTTGCTTGATTTCACCTCTGTTTCCCCCAAACTATGTTTTGCTGGTGCACATTGGTAGGCTTAAGTCTCCCCTGTGCCCAAGAGAAAGCAGATGTTCTGCAGATGCTGTTGGAGTTGAGGTGATGCTGGATCCATCACTGGACACGCTGGCATCTACACTGTTATATCCAGTGGAAATCAAGAGTTTAAGGCATTTTATGGATTTATCTCAGAATTCTCGGTTAACAACTTTTTTCCCCAGATTTAAAATATGACCTTTTAATCTACCTGATCTTTTAACCTCAAACATCATGCTCAGAAAGTTTCTGGTGTCAGATTGTGCCATGGGTAACACCCATTTGTGCCTTCTCTCTTGAATGAATGCCTGTAGCACTGCCTCGTCAGCGGCAGCAGCCAAGTGTAAATCCCTGGCAATTAACTCTGCTCGGACTGGGATCCCAATACCTCACCGTTAAACTCGTGGCAGCAGTATAGTTAACAGCAGAAAACAAATTTAGAAGGAGAAGGAAAAAAAATCAACAAAAATAAGATGTGACAAGCGCTTATTTACGTAGTCATTTTTTGGGAGCGGAGCTGCACTTTACTACATAAATGCATTGTACCTTTAGTGAAACCTTCCTCCTGAATAGCTAATAAGTTATATTTGAGTGCTTTCACCAGTGAACTGACTTCCTTTAGTTACTGTGAAATCATTTTTATTATCCTTCTGTCCAAAAAAGTTGGAGGTAGCTAAAATCATTTTGGTGCACCTCCTGCAAGCTTATGAATTATTGATTACTGGAGGTAGAGTGACTGCATGGAGGAAAAGATGGATAGCGAGTGCATTTTCACTGTTAGCAAGAAGGTGGCTTGAAGGGAAGGTAGGAGCCCCAGAAACATCTGCGGGATTATATTCTCAATGAAGGAGGTGGTAGAAGAGTCCAAAGCTGACTCATCATTTACTGAAATATTTAAGTGGCATATGGAGATGTCAACCGAGCACCTAAGCAAGCTGCAGATGTTGCTCTGTGGCACACCACCTGGCTTCCAGCTCACTCTCCAGAGATTTAGGGCCCCTGAAGAAACAGTATCTATGCACCATGTAGAGTAATGTCAGCTGATGGTTAAATAATACCGTAAGATCAGGAGAAACATCACAAACAAGGGCTTGCAAAGGACTCTTTTCCCAAAGAGGAAAATGCTTCTTCCCCAACTGTGAGTAAAGAAAATCTAACCGGGAGTCTTGTAGCCCTCTGCTTAATTTGGGAAACCTGAACTGCTGTCAGTAACTTCAGCACTCAGATCTTTAAGCCTCTTTTTTGCTGATCAATTTGTCCCCTACAGCAATTCTACCGCAGTTAATTCCCACTGACGCCAGCGAGGGAAGCACTAAACAATTATGCGCTGGCCGGCTGCTGAACCCGCTAACTAGGTGCTCATGATTTGAGGAGATATTTCTGTCTGTTTAGGCCACTGGCAGTTTTACAAGGCAGAACGTCTTTGCTCTCAGCCCAGTGGAGACTAGAGAGCTTCCCACCACCTGGCATTGAGAAGAGAAGACTTGACCCAACCAGTGACACCAAGACTGGGTTCAGAGTCCTCTGGAGTGTTGGCTCCAGGACACCACCATGGAGTGCTATTAAAATATCAGTATTTTATTTTGTACAGCTCTCCAAACATTTGAGACTGTTGTAACTATGCTTCAAAGTTCAGCTGAGGCCATAAATGTACTTCATGAAAAGCAAGCAAACAAAACCCACCCACAGAAACTACTATAGGATACTTCCCCCCCTACAACTGTTCTGCTATTATACCTCTGCCATCTGACTTTCCCATTAAAACTCATGGGACAGGTCAATGCAACTTAGTTGTACCTGCTGCTGCTCAAAGCAGGGCCACCAGTGGGGTCTGAGCAGGTTGCTCAGGACTTTTTCCATGGGGGCTTGAAGGACTCCCAAGGATGCAGAATGCACATCCTCTCTGGGCAACCTGGGTCACTGATGGACTGTCTTTGGTGAGTAAAAGCATTATGTCCAGCCCTCACCTCCCTTCCAATCTTTGCCCATTTTTTCTCAACCTCCCACCCAGCAGGAGTGTGGAGAGCTTGACCCCATGTTCTTTATGACCTCCCTCTAGATGCAGGGGAGGCTGTTGTGAGGTCCCTGGCAGCCTTCTCTTCTCCAGTGTGAAGAAGCCCCGCTCCCTCAGCCTCTGTCAAAGGGTGAATGCTCCAGTCCTCAACCATCATGGTGGCCTTTTCTGGACCTGCTGTTGTTGGTCAACATCTTTCCTATACAGATGTCCCAAAACTGACTGCAGCAGCTAGATGAGGTTGACTGAGAAGAACTGTTTCTGTTGACCTATGACCATGCTTGTGCTCATACAACTCGAGAAATCTTTCTCTGCTGCCTGGGCACACACCTGGCTGATGTTCTTGCTGTGCCCAAGGTCCCTCCAGGTCGCTAATAATACTGTTAAATAGGAGAGGTCCCAGGACAGATCACACACAGAATTGTAGGAGTTGGAAGGGACCTCCAGAGATCATGAGGTCCAACCCCCTGCCAAAGCAGGTTCCCTAGGACAGGTCGCACAGGGAGACATCCCGGTGGGTCTTGAATATCTCCAGAGATGGAGACTCCACCACCTCCCTGGGCAGCCTATTCCAGTGCTCAGTCGCCCTCACTGTGAAAAAGTTCTTCTGCATGTTGGTGTGGAACTTCCTGTGCTCCAACTTGCAGCCATTGCCCCTTGTCCTGTCCCCACAGACCACTGAAAAGATGCTGACTATTTCCCCATGTGTCCCACACTTGAGATATTTATAAACATTGATCAGATCCCCTCTCAGCCTTCTTTTCTCAAGACTGAACAGCCCCAGTTCTTTCAGTCTTTCCTCACAGGGGAAATGCTCCAGTCATTTAATCAGCTTCTGAGTCAAGTACAACCCCTTAACCACTACCTCCTGATCACAGCCATCCAGACCTTTTGCCTTGGCCACTAAATCATACATATCTTTTAAGGTTTCTTTCTTTATATTGAACTCACTGCAGTGTTTAAGATCTCTACGATTCCTTGTAACACAAAATGTTTACTCATCTGCCAGAGGTGAAGAACATCCCAGGAGCTCACATAAATTTTCCAACCTAGTGATTCTTTGATTCTGTAATTCCAATGGTCTGGAGAAATCCCTGCACCCAGAACTAGGCTGTACAGAGTGTTTTAAGTCATACAACTATTTTGGAGAGGAACCATTCTGGAAAAAAACTTTCACACTCTTTAAAAGAGTTTATGAGATGCAATATCTGCTATATTTAAAAAAAAAAACCCAAAACCACAAAAACCCCCACAGCCCTTCTCCACACCAACTAATTAACCTCTCCTTGCATAAGTTAGTATGTAAATAAGGAAACTGTAGTAGCACAGTAGGGGTGTTTTAATGTCACTTGAAGCTGTACAGGAATTATTCTGTGTACCATGACTAACTGTTGAAGCATATTCCTCGGATGATTGTCAAAATGGTGTTTCTCAACCTAAATACAGCTTTGTGGTTTCCTAGCATTAAAGGAAGCAGGTGTATCGCTATCTAGGCTGATAGTTCAAGTTAGTCATGAGAGGAGTTTCTTACCCCATGGTTCAGGGAACACCAACAATCAGTAAGACATCAGATAATGATCTAAAATCCCCTCCCACCTACTCATTGCCCTGAGCAAGTGAATAAACTTACAAACCAGAAGTAAAATACAAAAGCAGATGTTAAACGTAGCTGAAATTTTAATCATTTGCAAATAGAAAATTTTATTTGGGCAGCAACCCAAAGAGCTCTAGCATTTATTTGTTTTCTGTGAAGGTTTATAGTCTCCTCATTCCAAAAAGCTTGGGAATGTGGATCTGTAAAAACAAAATAGCCTGTACTCATACAGTACAATGGTGGCAGAAGAACAGTGCCAATGTTCTTTTAAAAGACTCGTTGTATGTGCTCACTCCAGAGCAAAACTGGGCATGAAGAAACTCAATAAAGAGCATAAATTGGAGACGTTTGGATGGTGCATGCTGCTTTGCTGTTTCTTTAATTAACTTCCTATTTACGCTACAATAATTAAATTAAGACCTGTAATTTAATTTGGCATTATTTTTTCTGTCTTTAAAGTATGTCAGAAATCGCATATACTCATGGAGAAGAAAATTTTTTTCTCACTCTCAAATTATAATGCTCTGATGTGAAAATTTAATGGTAAATCAAAAAAAAAAAATCAAGAAAAATGTTATTTTAAAATAAGTGTGGCCCTGCAGGGATGCAAAATTCCTCACGGGCTCCTGAAAAGCTGTGTGCATGTGCAAAAGCACATGTGCACATACATACATGTACATATGTTCTGTAGCTTGAAAGCAACTGTTGAAATGACAGAAGTCAGAAGTCCCAAGATTCTGTTGGCATCACTGATGTTGCCGATTCAGAAACAAGTGGATCTTGGCAACCTCCATGCCAAAAGCTGCCGTTGATGACACAAGGAAAATGTTAATTTTATCACCATTCAGCTAAAAAGTTCTGGAATCTGTAGCTGGCAATTTAGTGCCAATCTATCGTGCTGCTTGTCAAGGACAGACACACAGGCAGATGCTCACAGAAGAGTGTGAATGAAAGGGAAGACCCTAAAGCTTGACATATGGAAAGTGGTGCTCCCAAAGAAGTTAGCAATGCCTTTTGTGGTGGCTTCTTGAAGTTCTTTTGGCACCATTAGATGTTTTAAACTGACCCAGAAGCAGGGACTGGAGCTCGCTATTTGGGCCCTTAAGATCTTGCAGGCTTTATGAACCTTCTGTTCTGCAGCGAGGTACAACTTCAGCACTAAGTGGGGCATGTGCCATCACCTCCTCAGCCCAGCTCCATCAACAGCCTCATCTGAGTTCCAGGGCAGATAGTAATTTTTACACAAAGGCTGAAGATGCATTGGCCACACCCTACAATCACAACTGTGGCTTCAAGGATAAGAAAAGCCTTAAACTAAGCAGAGACCTGTCAAGAAGGAAGCAGTTTTATACCTATGCAGAAATCTAAGTACATAGGAAAGGTAATTTTTGCCTTTAAAATTACTGGGATCAGACAAAGGTTTTGTGAATCGTTTGTAGGTCTCCGCTCTACCCCAATCTCATTCTAGGCCAGCAAAGCCTTTGAAGGTGGTACTCATGCAGGCAGATACCCAGATTTCACCGTGTCTTTCTGTGGACCTATACCTAAACCTGCTGTGGCAAGGGTAAAAAGTGGAATTTCAGAGAAAACCCCTACAGACTTAAGAGCAAAGACCAGGCAGATGAGCAAGCTGCGCTTCATTAAACAAACTGGGAAGTGCCCACAGTAATGCTAAATTAATAAACCCAGTCTTGCCTGACTTCTGAAGTTAGAGAGGATGCCTGGGCCTGGTTATCATGCAAGTAGGAAACTACCTGGGAATTCCCCAGTTAAGAAGTTACAGATGAAAGCTTTCTCAATGTTAAAGCGTACACACACACACACACAAACTACTTCACTGCTGGTGATCTGGATGGACAAAAATTGCACCAGAATAAATCAACCTCTCTGCAGTTCTCTTAAAAGAAGTTCTGCACCTGGCAAGTAAAGAACGTAGTCTCAAGAGGCTAAATACTTATAATGTTAAATTAATAGGCTGTGCTATTTAAAAAAACAAGTAGCTTGTTCTTCCTAATCCAGTTGCCCATTAAACCAGGCCTGGGTAGTCTCCAAAGACGTTCCTCACTCTGCACCAACCATCAGAAGCAAGAATCTGAGGAGCATTTACATGACTTCCCATGCTGTGTCTTTCCTCTGCCTGTCCTATCTTCACCCTTCCAAACACCACTTAGTAGGTAAAGCAAAGTTTGCCAGTAAACAGGCGAGACGAATGAGTTGCTTCCATGGATACAATAGCAGTATGTATGTGTGACGTTACCTCACCGCACCAACAGTAATGATGTTTTGACAACCACTAGTCATTAACTTCCCTCATTTTACAGCACTTTCCAAAAGATCCTAATGGTCAAAGTTAATTTGTTGAATTTTTTTAATTTGTTAATTTGTCAGATTTGTTAATTGGTCAGTAGTCTGCTCTGAAAAAGATGGGAGTACAGCAGAAACAGAACTTAGTTTTATTTTTATTAAGGACAATTTCTCTCATAGCTGAAAGCAAAGAAAAATGTGTTTCTTCCAAAATAATCAGATAAAAATAATTAGATCAGGAAGAAAATTATCAACAGCACAATCTCACAAAAATAAAACTCGTTCTTCTTACAAAGGCATGGGAAGTTAATTTTTAAGAACAGAACAAGTAGCCATTTTTAATGCATTTTTTTCAACTGATACTTTAGGATAGCTCTTTATATCTCACTTCTACTCAGGAGAAAAAAAATAAAATTAGGGCAATCATATGACAACAATATCCAGTGTTCAAAAATCATTAGAGGGAACATTTTTTGCTACCTACATACACATCAGTTTTGCTTTTGAACAACGACTCAGATCACTTACAGACTCAGTTTAAGAAAATGAGGGACAATACGGCCATCCCCCTTCTTACCTCACAACACAAAAACCTTCATGATTTGTTTTTTGGTTGCTAAAACATACTGAAATGATAATGAAAGGAGTAACTAATCTGAAATGTGCATTAATTTGTGGCTACTCCCTTAACAAAACACAGTTCATACTAATTAACCTAATGAGGTTCAACACTGCCAAGTGTAAGGTCTTGCACTTGGGCCAGAAGAATCCCAGACATAGATACAGACTGGGAGAAGAGCTCCTTGAGAGTAGCCCTGCTGAGAAGGACTTGGGTGTCATGGTGGATGAGAAACTTAACATGAGCCAGCAGTGTGCTCTTGCAGCTCGTAGGGCCAATGGTATCCTGGGCTCCATCAGGAGAGGGGTGGCCAGCAGGGACAGGGAGGTGATTGTCCCTCTCTGCTCTGCCCTTGTGAGGTCTCATCTGGAGTCCTGTGTCCAGATCTGGGGCCCACAATACAAGCAAGATGTGGAACTGTTGGAGAGGGTTCAGAGGAGCCACAAAGATGATTAGAGGGCTGGAGCACCTCCCCTCTGAAGAGAGGCTGAGGGAGCTGGGCTTGTTCAGCCTGGAGAAGAGAAGGCTGCGGGGAGATCTCATTGCAGCCTTCCAGTACCTGAAGGGAACATACAAACAGGAGGGGAATCAACTTTTGAAAAGGGTAGACGATGGCAGGACAAGGGGGAATGGATTAAAGCTAAAGGAGGAAAGGTTTATATTAGATATTAGGGGGAAGTTCTTTACAGATAGTGGTGAGCTGCTGCTTGTGGCAGGGGGTTGGAGCTCTATGATCCTTGGGGTCCCTTCCAACCCAGACCATTCTATGATTCTATTGTATCAGAATAAAGTTATCTTTAAATTAAACATTTTCTTGTATTAGGGCATTTGTTAAGTGATGCAAGTATGTAGTACTTAAGCAGCGTACGCCCCTTCCCAGGCAGGTTTTTCCCTGCAGCCCTTTTTGCTTTATCCAGTCAAGTTGTGTCATGTGTCCTGCCACTCCAGTTGTCAAGAAGCCTCTAATTTACCTAACAGTAGCGTTTCCTTTCGGGATTAGATTGAACTTTTTTGATCTCCCTTTAATGGAAGTAAGGGAATTGCGACGAAGTGGGAAGACCATGATAAATATATATTCACATATCTTCTTTTCAAGGAAAAATTAGTACAATCTGGATATCTACCACTGCATAAACAGACAAGTGCACATTCTGGCGGGTAATATATTGGATGCTTTAATTATTTAACTGCTCTTAGATATCCCATTTTCTAGGTTATTTAGCCAGAGGAAAGTGGCTAAATCTTACATTTGTAGCACTTTCAGTTGTTTGTTGTACCTCAATCAGAGTTTGAATGGATACTAGAAAGTTTTTTAGTCTTGCACTGAATCCACTAGACTAATGTCTCATCTCATCATCATCCTCCTCCTCTTTAGAAGAGTTAATTCATCTGCAGCCAACTTTCCAGTAGGAATTTGCAGCAGCCCCACATAACATCTACACACATTTACTGTCAATTAAAACTTGATCTCTTTAAAGCCAGAGATCCGTGGCTTCAGTATTCCCTGAAGCCAGCACTAGGTCACTAGCTTGCTACAGAAGGAGGTACATATGATACTTTGGGAAATGGAGCATAATGCCAAGATGTGAGAATTACTGGAGAACTAACCCAGTAAGTCCACCCAGAGCTGTAAGCAAAGCAACTGTCATCAGTCATTGATGACAGCCATGCTTGTTCCCTGCTACATCAGCCTTTTACCAGGCTGACGTAACCTGATTGACCTAGACAACTACAGGCTATGAAATCCATCTGACTCCATGCCACATGGACCTACCTACAGCACAACCCCAGTTTCTACACAATAAACGCACTCTGTGACCAAGTGTCTCCAAAAAGCCGTTGGACCATTTCGGAGATCTGTTACTAGGCAAAAGAACTAACCAAAACCAAGACTCATCCTTCATATCTCCAAGGCCCATAGACACAGGCAATGGAAAACGCAGCCTGTAGTCCTGTTAGTCACTTTGTTCTGAGCAGCACCTCTCAAACCACACTCATGGCAATGGTCAGGTCTTCACGAGTGAAGAAAAAGCCTGTATTTCAGACTATTTTCTATATTTTATAAAAGCTCTGAAAGTTACTGAAAGAAGAAACTGCTTCTAAAGAAAAACACAGACAATAACAGAAGACTTTCAAAGGTTGTAATAGATCATAATTCAGTAAAAATATACTAAAATTGAGACATATAATCACGAGTTGGAAGGGACCCATCAGGATCATCAAGTCCAACTCCCTGCTCCTCACAGAGGCATTACTGTAGGTAACTTTACAAAACTGTAAAAAGATTTCAGTTTGCTTTTAAATAACCTTAAGCTTTTAATTATGACAATAAATAGGAATAATCAATGCAGTGTTAAGAAACTGTGTGGAGCAAGTAGATATGAAAGCTGCTGCACAGTGTATCTGCTGCATCTCTTACGATCCAAGGCTTCGATTTTCAATTTTTGGCACCGGATTCCAGCAAGTCTTTTGCTTCATTTATTTTTGTTGCCAAGTAAGGTGAGCCACCTGAGAACAGAAAAGGGAAAGGAATACCATTTACACATCAGTATGAAGTACTCAACTACTTCACTTGCAGCATCCCATTATTACTCACTCTTATTAGCTCCTCCATCCTAAATAGATCTTTTTCATATAACTGCTTAAAAAATGACATTGATATGAAGTAAACTAATTGATAAGGAAACATGGGAAATGTAATCAAAACTGAAGTCACTGAAGAAAAACGCTGAACAATTTGTCTCAGCGCAGAGTGAAATCTGAAATCACTTTACATCAGTGTGATTTAGACTTGCAGTGCAATGCTGCTGCAAATGTATGCAAGGTCAGCTGCCTTGAACATTCATCCCAAGCTAATAGCTATTGTTTCCATGCACCCCAAAACCTAAGAGGTAAAATTTTATTAACGGTTTTGACAAAGAATCATTAGGTGTGTGCACACACTCACACTCCACCGCCTATCCTGTGCTAGATGCTTCGAATCACCAGCCAGAAATCATCACATTGAAGTTATTCAAACATGGTATGCCTTCTAACTTCTCATTCTGAACACCGTCATTGCTTTACGCTCCATCTAACAATCTGATTACTGTTCAGTGATCATTTTGTGTTTGGGTTTTGGTTTTTTTTAGTCTCCCCTTGAGTGCCAACCATCTGCCTACAGTCACCAAAAAACATTACCAGGTCTGTCAGTAACTTACTACTTATTATAACACACCTGTATTTTTTACATGGAAATGTGATTCCAGCAGTACTGTGCACTGAATGGCCTTTTCCAAGGCATCTGTTCATGATTTTTCATTCATTCTATTCATCAGAAAAGACAATGACAGAAGAAACAAGCAAAACTAGCTGCAGACATATATAAATAAAACTGAAAAGGCAAGGCTTGCTTTAAGGCTTCTTTAGGACATTCCTGCAGGAAAACAAGTAATTTTAAAGTAATTTCATGGTGGATATAAAATACTGGAAAAAATATTAAGTTCCCTTGTACATGGTTTGGTTTTGTTTGAATGTAGCCCTAATAGTTAAGCCTCACAGGAGGAAAGTGAAACAGGGCAAGGGAAGGGAAGCAAATGTGCTACTGGAAAATTAATATTCTTTTTATTGATTTGTTTAAAACCAGGAATAGGATTTTTTAGCAAGGAATATGATTTGCTACACCAAGTGTCACTTCTTTCAAAGAGCAGACAGGACGAGCAAACAAACAGTAAGGACTACAAACTGCAATAAACAACGTGTCCCAAGTACTTTTTAATGTGTGTTGATTTTAGACATGCCTAGAGAGCAGGATCTTAAAGTAAATTCCAATCTGCTGGAAGTGTTTTCCCTACATTTACATCTTTAAGTGCCATATTAATTTTGCAGCCCTTCGATGAGAGAAAATTCAATCTCATGATTGCCAAAGTGTTTGTTTATAATTAGGGCAAGTCCAAAAGATGCCTGTCTTCCTCATTTTCTGAGAGCAAGTGTTCTTTCACAAAATTAGTAACTGATAAATTACCATACAATGGATTAATAAAAAAAAAACCCACCCTTAAAACTGAACTGTAAAGGTTAATGAGAAACCATTTTAGTAGTGCTCACTGGGGAAGTTACTATGCAGATTTACATATATTTACTTATTTATAATAATTCTCTAACATTTTGAAACTCTGATTATATGTAACTTTAAAAATCTGCAACTACTGACATTTCTTCTATCAACTCCAGCTGGCAAAGCATTCTTTTAAAATAACATTCTAATATGGAGTATTATTTTAAAAGCACATCTGTGCTACCCACAGCCAGAAGAAATCAACTTATACACATAAGCAAACAAGTCTCTCTGTGATGCCACATGTTCAAGATTACTCCAGGCCCTCGCTCTGCAGCTGAAGACATTACACAAGTTGTTGGGATTTTTTTTTTCTATGGCCATGCCAGAAGAGCTGCAGGGGCAGCAGAGAGGCACAAATCCCTTCAACTGGTGTTCCTACTGAGAAAATGCTCCTTCTTAACAGCACTCAGGAGAGCTCACTACATCCATCCAGACCTACACTGTGCCCAATTGCAGGTGCATTACAGCTGTAAGAGCAAACTGCCTCTTTAGGTCTACTCAACATCCACATGGAGATTCAGGGTTCCAGCCCACAACTCAAAGTGCTTCTACAATAAACTTAGAAGTTCATTATTAAAAACTTTTGACCTAATCGGTTCTCCAGTAGTTAAGAGGCCTTTGAGCATCATAATACATTAGAAATGCAGAACAATTTCTTTTCTATGTCTCTGCAGCTTGTATGTCAGTACAACAATGTAAGTGTGAAACTGATTAAGCAGGACAACTGAGGGGTGAAGACAGAAAAGCAAAGCATCATCTAATGACTTCCCATGGCCAGTGGTCACAGTTATTTTTTCATTTTCTGAATATGGGGTGCTGGCAGGGAGCCCTGTAATTCTGTCAAGAAGATATAAAAACCCTCCGATTTCCCCTTTTGACTTCTGAAATACAGTGCAACTCTTCACCATCTGTTATTTTAAAGTAGAAACAGCAATGAACATATGGGCTTGCTTTCTCAACCAGCTGTAGTGTAGTTAAAGTTATAATAATAGCCTTTCTGTAAGATAAATTTACATTAAAAACCTGGCCAGCAAAGCAACAGCGCCCGGCTTTACATTTTTTCCAAGCGAATTCCAGGAAGTCTGGAATTCATCAATGATGGACTTAGTGACTACAGAACATTTCCCTACAGAAAGTTGCTTTTATATATGTGACCAGTCCATCTCAGTTCAAAACAGGAATGCCAGTTTAATGTAAAAATGTTTGAGCAAATTTTTTCTTATTTTTTGTGTAAGTTTTTTTTGAAGTGTGGAACCCTGGTGCCTGAGCTCAGAGTTTTAACTGAAACAGCACATATCTAGAAAACAACATTAAAGAAAGATGGGTAAAACTCTGGTTCATAAAGCCTCATTTATCTGAGAGAAGACACACAAGGGCTCAAGTTTATAAATAAACAACATACATCTGCAATCAGCGTGGTTATTTACACAATCAGTAAACTTCAAGGAGCTTATTTAAGTCCCTTCCAGCTCTGGATAAGAAAAGTAATAATTATTTACCTTTATCAGGATGATTCAAAATCATGATTCTTCTATGGGCTGTTCTGATTTTGGCCTTGCCAGCAGACGGACTGCAAAAATAAATTGAAGTGCTTACCATAAATGCCACTGCACTCGGGCTATAAATTAAGAGCTTACACTGGTTTCAAAAATAATTAAAACTTGAGATTTTCACCATCTTGTGGACGAAGCATAAAACTGCATCTCTGAGGAAGTGACAATAAAGGCGTGTGTGACACACCAAGAAGGACATTTTTTAAAAGCCTGTGCATTTAACACATATTACTATCTTTCAGTTTTGGGGTTTGTTTTTTTTTTAAACACATGACATCCATCCATTTAAAATAAACAATTAAACCCCCCCCCAAAAAAAAAACCAAACAAAAAACCCAACTGAGGCAGCTCTAGGGTGTATCTAGCTAGTTATTCTTATCATTAAATGCAGAAAACATATTGTTTTCCTCCTGGATAATAAGTATTTTTATAACTAGTGACAAAAAAAGAAATATTTAATATTATCACATTTTATTCTACTGTAAATATTTTTATAGCTGCTATAAATAATTCATTCTGCTGGGGCTGTAAAAAAAAAATAATCCTGTATTTGTTATTTTTGCAAAGCTGTTCAATGTGCTACGTTCAGGGACACGCTGATTTACAAGTGCTACATAATGTTGTTTCCTTCAATGACAGATACATAAAATATGTACTCAGTCTAAATTAAATATGTACCTTACCAGACAAATAACCACTTATGAACACCGTATGCTAACACACTAAGGCTATTGTCTGCAACAGCATAGTTTGAAGGCCAACCACATCCTGGGCTGCATCAAAAGGAGTGTGGCCAGCAGATCAAGAGAGGTGATTCTGTGCCTCTGCTCTGCTCTGGTGAGACCTCGCCTGGAGTACTGTGTCCAGCTCTGGAGCCCTCAGCACAAGAAGGACATGGACCTGTTGGGAGTACATACAGAGGAGGCCCACAAAAATGATCAAAGGGCTGGAGCACCTATGAGGACAGGCTGAGAGAGTTGGGTTTGTTCTGCTTGGAGAAAACAAGGCTCCAGGGAGACCTTATAGCAGCCTTCCAGTACCTGAAAGGTGCCTTATGTAAGAAAGCGAGGGAAGAACTGTTCATGATGGAATGTAGCACTACGATGAGGGGTAATGGTTTTAAACTCAAAAAGGGGAGATTTAGGTTGGACATGAGGAAAAAGTTCTTCAATATGAGGGTGGTAGATCACTGGAACAGGTTGCCCAGAGAGGTAGTGGAGGCCCCATCCCTGGAGATACTCAAGGTCAGGCTTGATGTCCCTGCTTACTGCAGGGGAGTTGGACTAGATGACCTCCAAAGGTCCCTTCCAACCTTACGCATTCTAAAAGTAGTTTAGTTTTTCATAATCTGTTAGCATGCAGAAATGAAGCAGTGTTTTTCACTTCAGGTAACTTCTTAGTCACTGATGATTCAATTAATTAATCTTTTTTGTAGATACAGTTTGAGCACAAGGTATCAGCCTAACTATATTCCTGAAGTAAACAACCTCTAATTATTATTCTGTCACAGGGAAATTAGGGTATGTTACAAAAATAGTTCCCAGAACTGCCTAAGAACAGAATACTTGGATGGAACAGAAAATAACCCAGAACGTAAGAATTAAACAGAGGGTGAAAGGCTTTAAATTATATAAACACAAAAATAAAACTATTTCTTTTCAGACAGCTAAATATAACAAACATTTAGAGTTTGATTTGTAAAGCTTTTGTTTAACAATAAAAAGGGGAGTTGATATACCACATTTAGGAAGTCAGATGGCCAAAGCGTAACTGGAGAAGCTGCAGGTGCGCATTATAGAAACCACACAAGCAAGATCCAAGAAGCAGCCATGAAAACGAGGTTTTACACCAAACTTGCTTAGTTTATGAGATACTGCTTATCCCGCAGTCCAACTGCTCTCTAAAGATTCTTAATCACTACCAAAAAACTCTTTATTGCCAAAATCACATCTGCTGCCCTGGCAGCAAAGAAAGACTTCCTGGGTGGTATGAACAAGCATGGTCTGGAGGTCCCTTCCAAACCCTTTAATTCTGTGACTCTGTGACAGATCAACAGAAACAGCTCTTCTCAGTCAACCTCATCTAGCTGCTGCATTCAGTTTTGGGATGTATGTACAAGAGAGATGTTGGCCAACCACAGCAGATTAAGCAACAGCCACTACAACAGTTGGAAGCTGGAGAACTCACCCTCTGAGGTGAGACAGCCTCCTCTCCAGCTACAGGGAAGTCATAGAGAACATGGGTCCAGGTTCTCCACTCTCCTGTGTGGTGGGAGGTTGAGAGAAAATGGGCAAAAATTGAGAAGGGAGGTGAGGGCTGGACATAATGCTTCTAAACCCCAAAGACAGTCCAGCAGTGACCCAGGTTGCCCAGAGAGGATGTGCATTGTACATGCTTGGGAGTCCTTCAAGCCCCCCTGGACAAAGTCTTGAGCACTCAGCTTGGACCCCACTGGTGGCCCTGCTTTGAGCAGCAGCAGGTACAACTAGAAACCTCCTGAGATCCCTCCAAACTTCAGTGGTCTTTTGATCATATGATATACCCGTGCAGTAAGTGGCACTTAAAAATAAATTAAAAAAATGCAAAGGCCACAACAATTAAAACTGAAATACATTTGTGTTTGTACATTTGTGCAATGTACTGTGCATTTTTAAAATGTAATAGTCTGATTTTTCTTATGTCATTTGCTTTAAGAATAACAACAAACTTTTGAAGGTATGCATATAAATTTTGTATATAAACAAAGTTTTCCTATGGATATAAAATGTATGCATTTTTTTTTTTAGAGAGGAAATGGTGAAATAAGGAAAATTCTATTAATTTCTATCTAGAATTTTAACTTATTATTTCAGACATAATTTATAACTGCAGAAGTTCAGCACTGAGGATTGATAGTTATAAACCATTATACCTAGGATAGCTATATTTTTCTAGCATCTAGTTTACCTAATACTTGAAAAACATTCCTAACATTTTCAACTGTCATGTCATCTCAGACATTCCTCCATCTCTCCCATCAGAAGTTCCTTCTACAGAGCACATAGTTGTTAAAATTATTGCTATGTTTATACTGAATTTCAGTAATCAGTGCTGCTTCATAACAACTAATAAAAGAACAATAAAACTTAAAATCAGTCAATATTTCCAATACAGTGCTCTACAGCTTTTACATAGTTTAAATATAAATAATGCACATGCATGTTTCTTCCAAGCCCCCCACAATCTTACAAGATAATAGCCAATAACATTTGGAATGTGTAATGGGCCAATATATTTAAAATTTAAAAGCTACCATTAAATACTCACCTTTATCATGGCTTGTCTTTATTATTTATACTGCCCATGCATACTCAGCACTTGAAATAACGAAGAAAGCAGTTGCCTCAAAATTTAATATGACTTGGAAGTGATGACACAGAGGACAGGTGTTACAATAATAAGATCAGGGCCTAGACAGATCTCATTTGTGCATTCTCTGGCATTTTCTATAGCACTTCAAAACTCAGGGGTCTTTTACCTCCTGGTATTTCTTTTTAATTTTATATCTATATATATATAAATCATTTATTTATTTTATATACATAATTATATATATATATATAAATAAATACATTAATCAGTGAGTTAAAGCTGGTCTGGAAAAGTGTTTATAGACAAAGTGAAAATTTCCTATAAAGTTCTTAGCCATGCTTCCATACAATTAAAGGCTCAATCCTTTAAACATTAAGAATTTTCTTCAAATCTGATCAAGAATGGTGTTTACAAGACTGAGTCCAAGAACATGAAGCAGCATCACTGTTCCCACTGCAGACTCACACTATTAAAAAGGGACCAGTTTCAGACATGATAAAACTTCAGGCACGTGCATGAGCAGTGTTCAGGCTCAGTATTGCGACTGCCATGTGTGCTACTCCAGAATATCACTGAATTTGCCCTTATAAAGTGAAATTGTTAATACATTATCAAACTTAAAGGTCAAAGGAAATAAATTGCAAATAAGTGTAATAGTTTATTTTACAATTTCTTAAAATGAATGCTAAATCTGCACAACCTCCATTACGCTAGAAGTAAACACAGGTAGCACACTGAAACATGATGTTAAATTCCTGTTTTCACCATCTGAAATAGTTTCTTTTGGGAATAATTAAAGCCATTGTCCTGTTTTTGTTTTGTCTTTTTTTTTTTCCCCTCAAGAGTTTTTTTTGGGGTTTTTTTAATCTTAAGATTCAGATGTGACATAAACCATAACAAAGAAATCTACCTATCTCTTCCTCTCATCTGGAAATGCCTCAAACTCACTCCCTGCTTTACAGAAAAAAAATAAGGTGTGTGCTACCATGGGCTGTCCAGATGTTTTTAAAAAAATATGTTGGAAAATCTGCTGATTACTTGGGCTGGAAATTATTTCCCTTACCTACTCTATTACTGACTTAGGAAAAGCATAAGCGAAATTGATTTGTTTTCCTCATTTATTAATCTACAATATTACTTATCTCAAGGGGGGGTTTTGAGACCAGGACATGTGATCACACTAATTAGCACGGTATGTGCTATTCTGATTATTTCTAGAGCACCAATTCTCTACAGCAACATGCTACCGTGCCTTCAAGCCAAATACAAGTCGCATGTCTTACTAGCATTTCATTGTTTGATTTTTAGCTTAAGAAGAGTATTCAAATGGCTTATAAACCATTAGAAATATATATTTTTTTAAAGTTACAACTTTGGCAATATGCATTTTCTCCATTCAGTACTTACCAAACAAATATTAATGCAACACACCTACCTCACACCTAAAATAAGACTGGCTTCTCGCCTACTCATTTTCTGTTCAAATCCTCCTTTATAGTATGATGAAAGACTCTAAAAAGAAGAAAGGAAAAACAAGCAATAATTAGTTTAATGTACAAGGTGTCAGGACCTAAATCATATTTATATGACCTCGTTCAGAGTATTAGATTAATCTATAATTTATTTTGAAGACACGGAATGACTACAAACCAGACAGCATGAAAGGACTTCTCCCAAGTGTTAACACCTACAAAAAACAACTTAAAGATAACTATCTGTGTTTTTACTCTCTTTTACTGCTAATAAGAGATATTAATAGCTACAACCATTAAAATCCTGCCCTCAGGCAAAAGAGTCCAGAATCAAAGTACATACTAGCATAAAGTGGTACATTGTGTGTGTTGGAGTGGGCAAGGGAGGGAATGGGGAAAACTTATTAGAAGACCTTTGGTAAATAAGCACTAGAAAAATGGCAAAAGTCACAATATTTTGGCATCCAAAGAACTATGTACAATCATCCTGAAGTCCAGATAGGTCTACAAAGAAACTAGGTAAAAAAAAAACCCCAAAACCCAAGAGATATAGTGATAAAGTGTCAGTATGTTTTTTTCACATAAAGAAACTTCAAAAAAAGGTATCAAGAGTTCTTTGAAGGAAAACCAAAAAATGAATGAAAGAGTAACAAAAATACTAAAAAAAAGCATAAAGCCACAACCTCTACTTCAGGCAATCACTGAGCTGGAGAACACTTGAAAGTAGCACAGTATATGGGAAAATCCTAACCAATGTTTGCCTTCGCATCCTTCCTAACACATCGATGACTGCTGAAGATTAGATACAGGATCTGGGGTTAGGGTTTTTTTAAACTCACTGGCATGTGAGACTTTAGCCACTGTTTTAGGGAGGGGAAGAAAAACATGAATGGAAAAAGAACATTAAAAAGAAGAAGATGGAGATGAGAGCAAATTGTTACAATTAATTGTAATTGGGAATGGGTTGAAAGCATATGTCAACCATAGATATGTTTTAAATAATAACAACAGAAACAAACAAGAGTTACTGAACCACTACTGATGGTCAGCAGTGATCTCCTCACTGTAAAAGTTTCTGTATGAAGAATTAGTGACTAGCCCACTGCTACACAAATAGTAGTATAAGCTGTACAAGTCACGGAGGCAGCAGATGTAGCTCTAAGACAGCCTGCCTTTGGGAAGTGGCACACACAAATCACTCAAGAAGACTGAAGTTTTCTCCTCCATGCAAAACCTATCAACTAGGGAAAAATATGCTTCTTTTGTTGCTATCAAAGGGAAGTCTGGCCTGAGAACTGAGCTTAGTTTTAAGTGTTCCTTTTACCCCCAAGTAAAAATGTGCCTGGCCCTTAATAAAACACTTTTCTCACTAAATACATCCATTCATATTCAGTGAGAATTTTGCCTTATGTTTACACAAGCTCTCTTATTTAATTTCAAAAGCATTAGAGCATTTAAAGAGCTCTGTGTAGGATATCCAAGCAAAGCCTTTAATTAAGCTTAGGAGCGACATTCACCCAACAGCCTGGTTCAGAAATACTTCACCTATTGCTACCACAAAGTCATGCACAGCCACAGAAAAGACTTTTTTTTCTGGTGTGCTGCTATGATCTGAAACTAATTTTATCTTTCTTTATCCCCATCACAAACCATACACAAAACAACCGCTACCACAACACGACGGGTATCAAAGCTGAAGCGACCGTGGACGTGTCGTGCCTACAACAAAGATCCGTTGAGAAGCTGCTGCTATAGCTACAGGGTAACACAAAGCAGGCCTGTTATAGTGCACACCGACAGTACAGGTTAGAATATGTAACGCTGAGGGAACAGACAGGCTCCTGCAGTCCTCTGAGAGGAATTTATGCTAATGATTTAATGGCTACCAGATAACACCCTTGAGGAGGGAGAACTGCACAGAAATTTGCAACGCCGCCGAACAATTACTACAGCCAGGAGAGAAAAGCACACTTTAACGTCCTCTGAAAGATTTTCCAGAATTTCTCCCAAAGCAGCTTAGGTACAGATGGATTTCTGGAAAGGTTAATTCTTCCCTGCCCCTCAACACTGGCATACAACTCTAATACAAGAGGACACTGGTTCACTGTTCATGTAAAGAAGAGCAATATTTGAATTATCTCTAACACAGCTCGTCTCTGTTCTTGGGATATTTCATCTAAAATACTATTTGAAATACGAGAATAGGGAGGGATGGCTGTAGGCTTAAATTCAGAAATACTTTTTCATGTTTTAATGCCTTCTTCCTTGGCACTGTTCTAACGTCAGGAAGCTGTGATTCAGTTAATTTCCAAGAGTAAAAAAAAAAAAAAAAAAAGAAATTTAGCTGTCTGCGTCCTTTGGCACATGAGCAAAAACAGTTTGTTGAATTGGTCATCAAGAAAATCCATTTTCTTCTCAGAAGTGAAACACAGAGCAAGATTCACCAATTCTCAAATTAAGATCTTGATCCTAAACAGGATTTAAAGCCAAAGGAAAATAAACATAAAAGCTATTTTTCCCAATGGTCAGGATAAGGGGAAGAAATACTGAGCCTTCATTTTACAAAACATCTTGGTAAATCTCTTGTTCCCTGATGAAAGAACTTTTGCATGGTATTCAAATTAAAGCAATCCTTCCTCCTAGTTGTAAACTCTAAGTAATGCCTGAACTATGAAATCATAGAATCACAGACTGCTTTGGGTTGAAAGGGACCTCAAAGATCATCTAGTTCCAACTCCCCTGCCATGGGCAGGAACACCCTCCGCTACACCAGGTTGCCCAAAGCCCCATCTAACCTGGCCTTACACACTTCTAGGGATGGGGCTTCCACCTCTCTCACGGCAACCGGTTCCAGTGCCTCACAGTAAAGAATTTCTTCCTAATGTCTACTCTAAATCTACCGCCTTTCAGGTTAAAGCCATTGTCCCTTGTCCTATCACTGCGCTCCCTGGTGAACAGTCTCTCTCCCACTTTCCTGTAGGAACCCTTTAAGCATTGGTAGGCTGTAACTAGGTTTCCCCAGAGTCTTCTCTTTTCCAGGCTGAACAAGCCCAACTCTCTCAACCTGTCTTCATAGAAGAGGGGCTCCAGACCTCTGATTACCTTTGTGGCCCTCCTCTGGACTCACTCCAACAGCTCCATGTCTTGCCTATACTGGGGACCCCAGAGCTAGACACAGTACTCCAGGTGAAGCAGAGTAGAGGGGCAGAATCACCTCCCTTGACCTGCTGGCCACACTATTCTTGATGCAGCCCAAGATATGTTTACAGCCTTCTGAGCTGCTAGCACACGCTGACAGATCATGTTGAGCTTGTCATCAATTAGCACCCCCAAGTCCTTCTCCTCAGGGCTGCTCTCAATCCATTCTCCGCCCAGCCTGTAGTTGTGCTTGGGACTGTGCTGACTGACATGCAGAACCTTACACTTGGCCTTGTTGAATTTCATACAGTTTACCTGGGCCCATCTCTCCAGCCTGTCCAGGTCCCTCTGGATGGCATCCCTTCCCTCCAGCGCATCAACCACACCAGACTACTTGGTGTTATCAGCAAACTTGCTGAGGGTGCACTCAATCCCACTGTCCATGTCACTGACAGTGATGTTGAACAGTGCCAATCCCAGTACTGACCCCTGAGGAACACACTCGTCACAGACCTCCACATGGACGGACAATGAACTGTTGACCTCAACTGTTTGAGTGTGAGCATCCAGACCGTTCCTTATCCACCAAGTGGCCCATCGGTCAAATCCACACCTCTCCCATTTAGAGACAAGGATGTCGTAATGGACAGTGTCAAATGCCTTGCACAAGTCCAGGAAGATGATGTCCATCATCCTTCTGTTGTCTCCATCATAGAAGGCCACCAGATTTGTCAGGCACAATTTCCCCTTAATGAAGCCATGTCAGCTGTCACCAACATGACTGAAATGAACCACTACTCAAGACATTTTTCTGCTATGAGAACTCATCAATGAGCAGGCAGTTATAAGACACTCCTTTCTTATTTATTAGCCTCGGCTTTTCCAACCAAATTCTGGAAAAAAAATTCATTGAAATGAGCTCTCTATTTCTTTGTACTCTTTGGTGTGGGTGGAGGGGCTACCATTTAATTTACTTATTTCCTTGCATGTTGCTACTGTTCAGCAAATTCCGCATCCTGAACAAACGCTATTTAGAGGTTGGACAACATGAGGGAACAGAAAATGCTTGGAATTGCTCTGCAAATGTCTACTCACTCTTGCAAATTTTCACAAAAGCACTCAGCTAAGAAAATCCAATCCATTTTGATTGTGACATCTTCAAGATACTTTTCCCAGCATAGCACAGGAAAGCATAATCACTGTTTCAGGCCAGGTAAGAGATATTCAAAATCCCATAACCAAAACCATATATCTTATTATATGGAGTGAATTTTTCTGAAAACTTCATGTGCTGTTCCACCAACCATGCAGTTCTCCACTGAAAACGTAACAAACACGGGGGAAAAAAATAAATCTAGTATCAGAAATAAAAAAAAAATAATTCCAATACCAAGCTATTTAGAAGCTGTGTTATAACAAAACCTAAAAATTGCCAAGGGCAACTTTAACTTCCTTGACTTTAGCTAGAAAAACAGTTATAAAATGGACCGAAAATTCCATTTTTCTCTGCAAGTTTTATTTTCAGTGAAAGATAGAAAGATGGTTGCTACCCTTATCTCTCAATTCAGAACTCTGTGAGCCTGAGCAGAATAGGATCCAGTAAGGAAAACACAGTGCAAAAAAATCTCTAATCAAGTTCTACAGAAGACCCTCATTTCTTTTGGAGCATGAAATTTTCATGAATATGTGATTTTTGTATTTTGACAGTTCATTTTGTCTGAAATTGCTGTCCCTGTTTTCAATATCTTCCATTTATCTTTCAACTTTCAATGTCAATGTTTCCACAAAGAAAGGTAAGGAATCCTAGTGAAATATTTGTTTTGGTTTGTTTTTTTTAATTTCCCATTTTAGGGAAGCATTAACATTCTAATTAACAGGATAAGGTCAGTCTGAGCAAGAAAAGCCAAATGACCACTTAGCACTATGCACTTTCTACTGGCAACAGACTCTTAATCACTACACACAGAAACAAGACAGTGTCACTGGCATTCATGACACCAGCAACAGAAGTAGGCTCAAACTAAAAAAGGGTTTCTCATGAAATGAGCATTATGACTTGTCATAGAGGGGAAATGACAGTATTTCCTCCTGTGTCTTTCTCCACTAAGAAGATGGTAGAAAATTTCAGGACTAAATTACAGTAGCATTGACAGCTTATATTTAAGAGTACATATTTAACTGCTGTAAGTTAAACGAGAGGTAGACATTCAGAATAAAACCTAACACTTTTACTTGCATCTGCTTACTATTTTTGACTAAAGTGCAGTTGTTGAGTATACATGCAATTTATTTAGGTAAGCAAATAGAAAGTGTCAAATACTCAAGATGCAGCAAGCACACATTTTAAATGATCACTCCATAATTGCTCAACTTGACCTTGTGCACATCATTTATGAGTGAGCGGGAAGAAAGGATCACCTGGATTACCTTGTGTGACTGCAAAGAATGGGAATTGTTATTGTTACTGCAAACAGGGAGAGGAAGAGTGGGGATTACATAGAAAACAGCCTGGCTTTTAAACAGGCAGGTGCTTCAGTCTCTCAAAAAAGGAAGTAACGAGGCACAGATTTTGATTCTAGAAAGCCAGAGTAACCACTGAAAATGACAGTGGCCAGGCTAGGCACCTCTGAACTCCACAGGAAACCAGCAAAGTAACACTTAGCTTAGCCACTAAATGTTACATGAGATTTTTCTTTTTTTTTTACAGTGAGGATAGGAAGAGGTACTAATTGCTTGATCTCCTTTCTCAGCGTAGAGGGCAATACGTGTAAAGAAACGTGATGAAAGTGCTAATCCACAGATTATACTCAGCAGCTTCAAATTCCCCAAAGAAATTCATGTAAGGCCACTAAAATAAGAAATCTGCATGATAAGCACTTACACAGGATCTTTGTACCTAATGTCTTCTCTGCTGTTTTAAACAAACAAATCATCTTGGCAAAGAATTAGGACTATGTGGAAGAAAAACAGTATTACTGTAAATCTAAAGCTGACAAATACATAGAAGTTAACACCAAACCATACGACAGAGTTTTTACTGTCTTCAGCAGATCTCGTGTTATACTGAAAATCTGCATTTTCAAGTTCAGAAGCAGAGTAAGAGAAAGGGGACACTCCACTGGAGATGCATGTACAATTCTAGGCTGTCAGGCAGGATGTGAAAGCAGACAAGGGGACACAGCTCCAGGGACTAGGAACACTGAGAATGCAGAAGCTCCTGGGTGGCTTTTTATGGCTGTTCATCAATTCTGCAGGACTCTGAAATCTACTTTGGTAAAAATGAAATAGACCAGTAATGAGCTTGGCTCAGCCAGTGTACCAGTACTGAGGGGCACAGTTTCCTAGGAACAGCCACCTCTGTGCAGCAGCATGTCATATTTCAATTCCTTAGAAAGTATCACTGCCTGCTTTCTTACATGAACACTTCTGAGTTTAGATTCTTCTCTAACCTGTGTCTACAAATGGATAGATGGAGAAATGCTGGAGTAAAACTGCTGGGGAGAGAGGGTAAAGACTGAAGCACTCCCTACTCCGAAGCCACATGTCCTTATTGCTAGCTACTTCTAAGCAAGCCTGCAAGTCAGGCTGTATCTGCAGCATATAAAAGCAATTTAACTTGCATCATTTAAAGTCCCCTCTGCCGATCTGGGAATCTTGGGAATCTCCTAAAAAATTACCTTGAAAAGGAAAAAAAAAAAAAAAAAAGAACATGAACAAGGAGTACAGATGGCAAATGAATTTGGACCCCAGTGTCTTGTCCTTGTCTATCTACTGCATAGGCAATATAGAGACAAGCTCTGTGTTGCAAATGGCTTCACAAAAATAGGTACAATGCTAATGATCCCTTAAAAAAAAAAAGCAGCAACCTTTAATATATTTTTCAGGAAATAATCTGCAACAACTACTCCAACTACTCCCTCAACTCACATCTACCCATCAGCATTGAGAGGGGAATTGTATTCCTTCCACTGTGGGTGAGTATTCACAGACTGTGAACTCTGAAAGAACACGCTGCCACAAGCAGTCATCTACCTCACTGGGAATTTCGTTAATCAAACAGGAACAGAACATATTTATTTATTTAGCACAGGACAGCATAGCTGCTGAAGCAAAAAGCAAATGCTCTTGGGTATTCCCTACATATGCTCCTCTCACAACACTCTTATCTCTTGATTTTTTACCTCATTATTATACTTTTTAAATATGTTGGGCAAAACAAAGAAGTTCAACATATTCAGAGAAAAAAAAAAAACAAAACCCAAAAAAACCCTCACATGTGAACAAGAAAACAAGCTCCCCCACCTATATGGTAGCAATGGTTCCTAGAAGTTTATCAATTTGTATTCTTGATTTTTAACACATATTCTGTTTTTTAACACTGAATCTGAAAGAAAAATGACTAAATTATTTTATTCTTAGCTTCTTGCAGATAGATGCTGGTAGGGTAGTAGATGTGGTCTACCCTGACCTCAGTAAAGCATCTCCCACAGCATCCTCTTGGCTAAACTGAAGAAGTGTGATCTGGATGGTAGTGAGGTGGATTGAGAGCTGGTTGAAGGGAAGAAGCCAGCAAGTTTTGATCAATGGGACGGAGTCTGTCTGGAGGCCTGTATCTAGTGGAGTCCCTCAGGGGTCAGTACTGGGACCTGTACTATTCAACATTTTTACTGATAACCTGGATGAGGGAATAGAGAGTACAGTCAGCAAGTCTGATGATGACACAAAACTGGGAGGGGTAGCTGACACACCAGAGGGCTGTGCTGCCGTTCAGCAAGACTTAGACAGGCTGGAGAGCTGGGCAGGGAGAAATTTGGTGACATTTAACAAGGGCAAGTGTAGGGTCTTGCATCTAGGGAAGAACAACCCCAGGTACCAGCATTGTTTGGGGACTGGCCTGTTGGAGAGCAGCATAGGTGAGAGGGACCTGGGGGTCCTGGTGGATAGCAGGATGACCATGAGCCAGCAATGTGCCCCACGTGGCTAAGAAGGCCAATGGCATCCTGGGGCATGGTTAGTAGGTCAAGAACTTCTCCTCCCCCTCTACTCTGCCCTGGTGACACTGCACCTGGAATATTGTGTCCATTTCTGGGCCCCTCAGTTCAGGAAGGACACAGGACTCCTTGAGAGTCCAGTGCAGGGCCACCAAGATTATTAAGGGAGTGGAACATCTTCCTTATGAGGAAAGGCTGAGGGAGTGAGGCTCTTTAGCTTGGAGGAGACCGAGGGGTGACCTTATTAATATTTATAAATATGTGAAGGGTGAGAGTCGGGAGGACAGAGCCAGGCTCCTCTCAGTGATGGCCAATGACAGGACAAGGGGAAACAGGGGCAAGCTGGAGCATAGCAAGTTCCATGTGAATATAGGGAGGAACTGTTTCACTGTGAGGGTGACAGAGCACTGGAACAGGCTGCCCAGAGAGGTTGTGGAGTCTCCTTCTCTGGAGACATTCAAACCCGCCTGGATGTGTTCCTGTGTGATTTAGTCTAGGGGTTGGACTAGATGATCTTTCAAGGTCCCTTCCAACTCATAATATTCTGAGATTCTGTGATTCCTAAAATGACACTGAATGTCATCACATTGTAATCTAAGCATTAGCTATTTTCTCACAGCGCATTTGAACAATTAATCATGCACTTAATGCAAAGAATTCTGAAACGTGGAACATCACCAGGAAAATCAGAACTATTTATCAAACTCACAAATGTCTTTTAATGTAGCTTCATCTACACTGGTTTAAAATAAATTAGACAGTATGTCAGAACATACACAGGAAGGAGTATCCTGAAAAAAAAAAATCTAACTGGGATTTACCATATTTATCAAAAATGTCTCCTTTTTACATACTCAAAACCTTAAAATTATGTATTTATTATAAAGTAACCTCTAAACTTACAGAAGTTGAAATCCTCTTCGCTGTCTCTGTGATTGCCTGCTCCAATGGTTTCCAAAGGTGGAAAGCATAACGACCTGAAAAAGACTGAACTTAAATGAAATGATAACCAACATTCACTAGAAGGAAAAAAAAAAAGTCTCCAATTTAAGTTCATCAGCTTACAGCAGAAAGAATTTTGGTTTAAAAAGAAAATAAAATCAAATTCCTTCCTCGTTAATCACCTTTTTGTCTCATCTATTTGCTGTATGACACTGCTACACTTTGTTGCTTTTTGAGATGTTCCCTCAACAGCTGTTTTTGGATCCTGCCCACTCATAGTCCCACAGTAAACATGGTATGCTTTACATCTTTCAATCTTCCTAGTATTGTGGAAGGGAGGAGGAAAAGTTTAATATATTTCATTAAAAATCTAGTCATGGGCTGCAAAAGTTTATTGTGTTTGCTCACAAAATAAATAGATTTAAATGCACTTCAATATGATAAATGAATATATCTGCGTTGTGAACTTTAAGAAAAAGGGCAGTATCCAACATTAGCTTTGCATGTACATTATTTATTAAATACTGTTCAAAGGTTACGTCTTCAAAGAAAGAAATCTATGTACTACATGTTTCTTGCTGTGATGTTGTATGATTAATCACACATTTTGTAAGTACTGCAATTTTATTTTGTTACAGAAAGACCTTATGGGATTCAGGGCCATTCAGCTCCCTGCTGGCATTGAGCATCTACAGCTAGTAGAGGCTAGAGGGAACTTTGGCAGACTGTGTTCTCAGAAGCACAAAGCAGGTCTATCGACTTCAGAATCTAGGTTTGTGCCATGTTACTTGGAGGATTTTCTTTGGAAGTCCCCTCTCCCCAGTTACTGTTTTGACTAACTATTCATCAGCAATGTAACTTACCATTATACACAATGGAAAAACGTTTTATAAAACATAGCTCTGCTTCATCTAAATAGCATCTTACTTTCACTGTTAAACTACACAATGTATCCATAGGTTATTTTAATCATCTAATCCTGTGTCTATGTTAACACACAGTTTAAAACCACTACCAGTATGACTGCTGAAGTGCTGTGATGTACTTATTACCTCACCTTCTTCACAATGCTTTCTTTTACCACTTCTGGGCTAGCTATCATTAACTCTTCAGCTCAAACAGCAGAATAAATTCTAAGCGCATTCCTCTTCTGCTTATAAAGAAACACACAGAAAACACACCTGTTTAATGGGCATCCATTGCCATAGACCCTTCTCCTAATGACAAAAACCCAAAAGCCACAACTGTACCTACCAAACACCCGCTGACATTTGGTGCAGCTTGTTCTATTCCACCTGCTCTTGGTGTATGTGTTCGCACATACCTTCTATATGGTCAGAATGACACACATCGATTTGTGCATTTCAAAACAAGAACAGACCACAGTCACCTACTCTGAGTAAACTAGGGCATAAATCATGTTAAACCCATAGCTTGTGTTGAGACTAGAACCTATTTTTCAGAAGATCATACAGTTGAGATGCAAAGATTTCAGGTAAAAAATAATGTACTATGGGGACAGCTTAATATGATAAAAATCACTGTAGCCACCAAAACCTTCTGGCTTTTCCTATTTGAATTTGTCAGCCTTCGTATCACAAAATCCTGTTGCACTCCTCTGTACTGAAAAGGCTCCACCTTGCAAAACTTGTTGCTCCAGCTGTGACTTGTCAAAAATACGTTTGGAAAATGCATGGAGGATTTTGAAGGGACAGCAATGATAACTGGACACAGTTCTCCACAGAACTCTCAAGTGACCTTCAAATTCATAACCACATCACTAACCCTGCTGAAATCAGCAGCTGACAAGTGGCAGTTCCACACTAAGCTGGTAATTTAGCTTACCTGCAAATGCAACAGTTGCAACGCCAAGTCCAACTGCTATCATAGTTCTGGCCTAAAGCAGAAAACAAATAATCAGAATAAAGTGCAAATTTTTATTTTAAATAAATAACTTTCTTTTAACAGCATGTCTGACTTGGTCATTTCATGTATAATTTTATAGCTCTGTCCCATTCACCCACACCAGTGCATCAGGTGGAACTTGGAATTACCCATCAGTAAATCAGTGAACAAACTGATGGAATTATCCACCAGTAAATCCGTTACTAAGCATCTCACAGTATGTAATGATAAAAACATAAGGCAAATGAAAATTCAGGATTAGCCAAAATTACTGGTACAGACTAGTTAAACACAATCTGAAAATGCTTGCCTTAATGGAAAGTATCACAGAATCATTAATGTTGGAAAACACCTCCAAGATCATCTAGTCCAACCGTCCCCTTACCACCTATATACTACTAACTAAACCATGTCCCCAAGTACCCCCCAAGTACCTCATCCAGCCTTTCCCTGAACACCCCGAAAGACGGTGAGTCCACCACCTCCCTGGACAACTCATTCCAATGACTGACCACTCTTTCTGATAAAATATTTCTCCTAGTTTCTAATCTGAACCTTCCCTGGCACAACTTGCAGCCATTCCCTCTTGTCCTATCACTACTTATCTGTGAGAGGAGGCTGACCAGTTTATTACAAAAACATTTAAAAAAAACCTCAAACCAAATCAAAACCAAAGGGCATTGCCATTGCTTTGCAAAGATCTTCACTGGGAATTTCATCAAAACGTTGCCTGAAAATGGTACTGGAATATTAACTCAAACGCCCTACTTAGGCTCACCCACTTAAGACAGACCCCCTGATCCCAGCTGACTCCTGGTACTGCTTCAGAGGACTCAGCCCTATCCCACAGCTACAGCCACAAAGGTGCATTAGTGTCTTCCACCTTTCACATTTGGCCCCAGACCTGGACACAGGACTCCAGATGGGGCCTCACGAGGGCAGAGTAGAGAGGGACAATCACCATTTAGAACTGCCTTGGCTACTAAGATTACTGGGGCTAAAATTCTCTTTCTTTGTACCTAACCTCATCGCTACACAGAGGAGGAGTAGGGCAAGAGTTGGAAAATACCGGTTTTAAAGTCTTCTTGAGCCGGCTTAGTAGGGGCGGCAAAACAGGTTGACAGCTTTCTCAGCAAATGGGCTACTCTACAACATGACAGAAGCTCCTGTGGCTACAGAAGGCTACTCTCCATGTTTCCTGTCTGTAGTAATGAGCTCAGCACAGAAAAAGTGGTAGCCTGCTTTGAGCGCATCTACAAAGCTGTATTATTCTATATTTACTTTCTAGATCCTGAAAGTTTTAACTAAGTACCTACTTCCCACCTACCTGGACAGGGTTATCCAAAGTATTTGCATAAAATAACATTGTAGATCACAGAATCATAGAGAATCGTAGAATTGTAGGGGTTGGAAGGGACCTCGAGAGATCATCAGGTCCAACCCCCCTGCCAAAGCAGCTCCCTAGGACATATCACTCAGATAGGCATCCAGGCAGGTCTTGAATATCTCCAGAGAAGGAGACTCCACCACCTCCCTGGGCAGCCTGTCCCAGGGCTCTGTCACCCTCACTGCGAAAGAGTTCTTCCGCATGTTGGTGCGGAACTTCCTGTGCTCCAATTTGCAGCCATTGCCCCTTGTCCTATCCCCACAGACCACTGAAAAGGGGCTGGCTGATTCCCCCTGCATCCCCTGCTTCAGATAATTACAGACTTTAATTAGGTCCCCCCTAACTCTGTAGCTAGTTAGGTCCCCCCTAACTCTGTAACTCTGAAGTTAAGACCAGAGGAGTTTTGGCCTTAAAAATCTGCCTCTCTATCCCATTTTTGTAACCTAACTCTTTCATCTCAGTGGAGTCTTCAGTCTCGACATTAGCATTCATTTCAGAACGTAAAAATAACGTAGCAGTTTTATGTCTGTTGTTCCTTTCAGTTCCACAAAATTTCCCTTCATCTTTAGACCATGAAAGAATGTAAGTATGTTACCTTAGATGGTAGAGGATATAAAACAGTGAAGCATACTGTTCCTCTCCTCACTAAACTAAAAATCTTTCCATTTTTCTCGCAAATCAGTATTCACAGGCTCTCAGCATTCAAAACCTTCTAAAAATTTCTTCTAATTCCTCTGTTTAGACACTAACCAGACACAGCCACAACATCTCTGGAAAGATCCTATCCTACCCTTACAGAAATGCTGTATTATTCTGTTCCGTGGTTTATGATGACAGATTTATATTCAATACAGACTTTTCCTTGACTTGTTCAGAGTGACAGCGAGATTCTTTTACTAAGCAGCTACAGTCAATTAAGAGCTCAATAATGTGTGAAATAGATCACAGTGGCAAAAAAAAAAAAAAGTATTTATTAGCCTGTGCCTGTCCAAATTAAGTTATACCTGCTTTGCCACCAAAAAGGTGGTTTAAGTCAGCAGTTTACAACAAAGTATGGAGGTTACAACAGGACATTAGCAGCAGACACCTCATCCCAGGTAAGGTTAACAAGTAACAGCTGGACTCTGCCTGTTCAGTGCAGAAATAGCTGCAGTGTTTTTGCACAGTAGTCTGGGATCACAATGTAGACACCCCTGAGGGCCTTCGATAGTCAGCCGTGTCCACTGGGATGCGTTCTGTCAATCCTGGTGGAAAGCACCAGCAGTTAGTGGAAAGCTAGTGGAAAAAAGCAGGTTAAAATAAAAAAAAAACCAAACCCAGCAGCATGGCAGCAGCTCTAGAATAGGAGCAGTACACAGGATCAACAGGAATACAAAGACAAGCCAGAGAACTAGGTAAAATTGATGGGGAGCTCAAGCCAGAGAGGCATCAAAGACTGGCCATGTTTTCAAGTGAGATACAACCACAAGAAAAGTTACCTTAGTTTAAGGTTATTCACCTTATTTCCATTATGGGTGGGTTAGATAAAAGCCACTTGCCACTTAGTAACCAAGAAGCTGTAACTTGCCATGCCAAAGCACCTTGAATTCCTTTTTACAGTGGGAACATCTCCTAACTATACACATGCAATACAAATTGAACCTGATACAGTGTAAGACAGATCCCGTGGTCTGTCTTTTTCTGACACAGCCTCTCTCACAGAATTAGCAGCAACTTCAAGCAATAACCAGTAGGTCCTTTTAGTCCAGCTTGACTCAATTTCCTTTTCCATGCTCACTTAACTCAGTCGATTATTTAGAAGAATAAGTCAAGGTTAGTCTGGTGCTTTGAAATGCAGAGTGTAACGTGCAAAGCTTTAATTAAATGCACTCCTTTCATGTCAGTATTAAATGAAAGCAACTCACTATCACTGTGGAAGGGATCAGTTAATTTATAGAATACTAATACAACTATCTCTACAAACATTTTTGCTCTTGTTGCTTGAAAATGCATTTCATTTCAGATTCATAAAGGCTAAGAGAATAAATAAATACTCACTGGCTTTCAATTATGACAGAATTGACCTTTCCCTCCCCCTCCAAAAAAAAGCCATTAAGAAATTTCTAAGATGTAGGTTTTAAATGAAAGCATTCTGTTAAGATCCAAGAGGGAAAAATAAAGAAATAAAAGATTAAAAAGTAACATCTGTCCCTTTATTTATTCAATGAATCAGCTCCCTAAGGTTAGTCATCAACCCTATACTGTTCTGCTGATCTCAGTATTTTAATTTTACTATGTATTTTGGTTTTCAGTAACACTCTTGGATCAAAAAAAGAATACTACAAAGTTTGGCTAAATGTGCAAAGCCTGATTTTTAATTTTTTTTTTTCAGAAATGTGTACAAGAAACACCTACATTAGAAAAATAACTTCAAGATCTGACTTACCAAAGTGTTTGGCAAACAAGAGGACAAAGCATATTAATTAACACACAGAATGTTTAGAGGTATACACCATACACTGTTAGTATACAGACACCTGGGGCCTAATCCTTCATACATAATTTCCCAGCAGCTTTATTTTTTTAGCAGAAGAAACAGGGAAGAACAAGATATTCTGTCTAATCCAGAGCCTCTGACAATAATCATACTGGAAAAAATCCAAACCCACGACTCTCATAATTTGCAGCATTTCAGTTAAAATTTCTAAAACGAATTCCAAATGCATTATTTTAAAGTTTCAGCCCAACACTACTGCAGCTAACCACAAGCTACAACAACCACCTTTATGAACGTTAAAATATACCTGCTTGCACAGGATTTGTGTTTTATACAGCGGTTTTTCTAACATAATGAGTGAAAAAACCCTTCTGGGTCAAACAGAAAGTATTTTGCCCTTCTCACAACTAGTTTTCAGACACACAGCTCCACTGTCTTTTGCCTCAGAAAGCTACATTGTAACAGAATAAAAAGCACCGAGAAAATAATCACTTGTTCTCATGTGTTGGATAACATTTTGGTTTTAGTACATGCTTAATCACAGGTAAGTATGAAGTATAGACTTACAAGGAGATAAGTACACAAGTGTAAATTGCTTGCTTAACTAAAAACCTTGGGTTTTTTTAAAAAAAAAAAAATAAAATCAAACCTTCTTAAGAGCTGTGTGCCACTAACAAGTAGGATACCCAAGTATATTAACCAACTGTATGAAAATATTTCTGGAACTACTTTTTCCCTTAAATAAAAATTCTTGACCTGAAATAAATGACTGTTTGGTATGGAAGCTGAAATAAGGCTTCTCTTCCTCAGGAAAGTAGGTACTGCAGGTTATTGGAAGACTGTTTCACAGCAAATCACCTAATTAACTCTACATGGAGCCAGATACATTTTGAAGTGGGATTATGTCATAAACTATCTGCAACAGATTTGATTTCATAATCTAATGCTTTCCTTCCAGTCTTACCTTCCCATGAAATTTAATTTACTTTTTCATAATGAATTTAAAGGAATTCTGGATGGGTGCTGTTCTCCATACTCCCCTAATTCTCATGTCAACTTGTATCATTTATTTCATATCAGCTTTTTAGATTTGCATATAAAACTACATGCAAAGTATCTGACAATTTTTCATAGGTAATGGTACCTGAGCAACACACTGGCTAACAGAAGAGTTACCATAAGGCATTCAAATCATCTTCTTGAGCACACATTAATTAACATAGGTTTCTTGCCAGTATCTTTGAGAACAGGCTCTTTATGCTTCCACTGTTGTTATTCTGTCACTCACACAAACGCTTTTGTAAAACAACTACAAAAGTGACCAAGATCAAGTGTGGGTACCATGCAGGACATCTTATGACCAAGATTCAAGATGGGGATATTGAAGAGAGAGCTCTCTCAGTGCTGAGAGACGCATGCTGCTGTTGGGACTTTGCTGCTTCTGCTACTCTTTCCTGCTACTGTGGCAAAAAGGCCTCATTAACCCCGTGTGGTGTCAGAGGAATAGATGCACAGTACTGCAGTTGATCTTGCTATTTCTGTCTGGCTGATTTTTAGGATACACAACTTGACCTTCTTCTGAATTCCTCAGTTGGGAATCCAGTCAGCATCGGTACAATCACTTTTTACAATACCTATGTAATACCACTGCCCTGGTTTTTGGCTTCTAGAGAAACTCTAAAATAGTTTCTACTGTCAACCACACACTAACAGTTTACAGTGTAGATATGCCTGCAAAGCACTGTATTCTTCTCCGGGCCTGGCTAAAGAATACATTTTGATAGGAAATTGCAGCAATCCAGAATTTTTATCCTGGACAAGTAAGAAGACACAAAGACTCCACAAAATCCACTAGGAATTTCCCTGGTACCATTCCACAGGGAGACTACACAGATATGATAGTAAGAAGTATCAAAGTTCTTAAGATTATAAAATGCTTATAAATACTTGAGGGGTGGGTGTCAGGAGGATGGAGTGCCCAGTGGTCTCCAGTGTCAGGGCAAGAGGCAATGGGCACAAACTTCAATGAGGGTGGCAAGCACTGGGACAGGCTGCTTAGAGAGCTTGTCAAGTCTCCATCTCTGGAGATATTCAACACCAGACTGGATGCTGTCCTATACAACCTGCTTTAGGTGATCCTGCTCTGGCAGGAGGGGGTCGGACTACATGATCTCCAGAAGTCCCTTAAATACACACAAAGATTCACCTGAGGAAACAATAAAAGTCCCAGGCTGTAGTAAAAATAAATAAGTAGCCTAGAAAACTATGATTTTAAAAACTGTGCTTTAAAAAAATAAATGTTGTAGGAGCAACAGCACATACACAATAAAGAGTGACAAGTACAAATTTAAAGCCGTTTTAAAACCATGAAGCCTTCACTACCCAATGCTTTAAACAGTCCTCCATGTATTTTCCACAACTTCAACGTAAACTCACTTTTCCACAAACTAGCCAAAGTGTCCAGAGCAAAGGAAAAGGACATGGTTACAGCACCCTTCCCACTAGAGCCCGGAATGCCACAGGAACCTTTAGAGGCCTCCTGCCCCCGCCCCGACGCCCATCCACCTCTCCCACACGACGAGCTGCCAGGTGAGCATCAACTTCCCCGAGCATCTCTACAGAGCCGTGCACGCTCCGGCCTCTTTACGGCAGGGGAACGACATCTGAGGCCTCTGCCTGCCCTACGCGGGGGCTGCAGCACTCCCGCGTACCCCGCTGCCCAGCCGCGCCCCCAGGGCCACGCACGGCCCGAAGCCGGGGGGACACCTCCGTGCCCACGGGAGACGAGGCACGCCTGGCCCCCGCGGCCCCACCCCCCGCCCCGCTGCCCTGGAGCTCACACACGTTACCCCGCGGGGGTGTGCAAGCCCTGGACCGGGAAGGAGGGCGGGTGGAGGGAGCCCGGGGTGCGCGGAGGGTAACCGCTACCCAGGCCCCTGAGGACATCACTAGGCGCGGTGCCGCCGAAGGGAAGGGAGAACCCCCACCCCAGCTCCGCGGGCAGCAGGAGGGTGGAGAAGGAGAAGGATGAGGAGGAGTGGCACAGCAGGCTGATGCCTTCCCCTTTCCTTGGGCGCCACTCGCGGGATGTGCTGCCTCCCCGCCCCTCCCCAGCCCCCGGCGTGCTCACCAGCCCTCGGTCCAGCTCGGCTTGGCCCTTGCCGGCGCCCTTAGGGACCCTGGTGTACTCGGCATAGCGCAAGCCTTCAGAGGAGGCCGCGGCTCCTTCCATGATGGATGGATGGATGGAGGGAGGGGAAAGCGCTACGGGCCGCCCAGAGGGACAAACCAGTTGGAAGGACGGACCCGGAAACAAGTCCTCTCGCCAATCTTCGGTGCGAGGGGTGCGGTGTGTGACGCAGTACCGTGCGTCCCACCTCGCTGTTGGCTTCGTGCGTCACGGCTTCGGTGTGGCAGGGGATGGTTGTGTGGGAGCTGCCCGGGCGGCGGGGAGTGGAATCAGTCACGGGCGAGGCCAGGCCCACACCGGCCTGGCGCTGGGTTGGAGGCCGGTGTTTCATCATTTGTCCTCCTGACCAGTTTGAGGAGCTGGAAGTCTGGAGGTGGCTGCTCCTCCTCGGTCCTAAAACAACCGATAATTGGGGTGTGGGCTTATGGAGAATATGGAATAAGAGATTATTTCTGCATTAAAAATAGGATAAGAGGCAGGGAAAACACTTGGGCAGGGGTCCATCCTCAGAATATAGGATTTTAGAAAGGGGGAAAACATGTAAATGATAAAAATTCATCTGGAAAAAGCAAGTGAAAGTACTAAAAATGCTTTTTAATGTTTATATGTTTGCACCCTAGTTGATGTCTGTATATGTTTCCACATATTTTGATTTTCTGAAAATGCTGACAGGATGACAGTTGGCTCTGCTGAAACAAAGAGGCTGTCAATCACCGTTAGTCCTACACCAGAAAATGTAAAAGGCTTGATTTTTTTCAGTACAGCAGGATAACAACCCTGCTTTTACCTTTACACTGTCTTTCCTTCTCTCCTCTCTGGCAGTAATGGAGTTGAATGGTCTGCAGATTGCCAAGCGGTGTGACTCAACAAAGGGAATTAACTCTTCTTACCAACTATTTCAAACAACCATTGCTCTTCTGAGGCATGGGCTGAGCACATGTCATGGTTTTCTGTATCTGATTAATAGTTGTCAATCCTGCAACACCAAAAGGCAGCTGCTTTAATTCATCTCTAAGGATCTTTTGAAAGTACTTGCCATAAAAGTGAGCTGACCACTTGCAACATTTCTTTAATATTAGACGCATAAATTTAACTTCCTACAGCATAGAAGTCATTGGAAGTTGTATGATGATCCATTTGGGAAGAAATACATTCCTTTTTGCTTCCTCTCTGAACATACACAGTCATATATGATTAATGTTAAACCTTCTGTGGAACTGAATTTCTTGTAATCTTGAAACCTATTTTAAAATCAATAAAAATGTTCCCATGTAATCATTATTTATTCTTTGATTTGCATAAAAGTAATGCAGAATAACATGTCACTTACTACTTTTTTGATCCACAAACTCATTTTAAAAAATAATAAACAAAGTATTGGAATTCAGGGTGGGGTTGGTTTGGCTTTTTTCATTAATTTTCCCCTTTTGCATTTTGCTTCAAATTGCTTTAAAAAAAAAAATCCGGGGTCTCTCCTGATGATGTAATGCTCTTTGTTAAAAGATATTCAGCTGTAAGAGAAGAGACATTTTTTAGAGAGGAGAAAACTGAAATGTCAGGTGTGATAGATGAGCCTTTGTTCAGTAAACCACATGTACCTTGAAACAAGTTGTAACGTTCTGATTTTGTAAGAATGATTGTGTAACGTATATTGTTAGTTGCTAACGAGACATGGAATTGAGTTATAGGTAACTTAGAAGTGAAAACCATAGAAATTAAGTAGCCAATGTATGAGCTTGCTGTTAAAGATGACCAAATATGGGAGAGGGGCCAACTAAGGGACAAGTGAACGTTTGCTGATTCTTCCGATAATAGTTGAAATAGTACGAGGTTTGGATGAATGATCATAAACGGAATGCTTTAGAAGCTTTTCTGCTTGCAGGAGGAGGGAATGATTCTTTTTATGCTTGTACGAGTTAAAGGTAAAATATTTCGAAGTTAATATTAAGCTTATTTTGTATTATGCTTTGCTTATGAAATGGAACGAGCGATCAGAGGAAGAGAAAGAAGACGAGGCGGATTTGGAAAACATCCAATAAAATAGTTTGTGACCACACTAGTGTGAAAGGAAACCATGTGCGAAATACATCTTACACCAGGGTCATCGATAAGGAAGAATGAAAAAGTCTGTTTAATGATTGTACAAGAAGACGAAGAAAAATGAATATGAACTTTGCTTGGCTAATCACAGAAATGAATGAATAACTGGAAAATAGATTGCTTTGTTTATTAAAGAGTATAAATACTTGTATCCTACCCCTCTACGGCGCGGAGTGGTGAGACTTAGGTCTCCCCCCGCCCAGCGCTGTTTCTTTCTCTCTGAATAAACTGCTGCTAATCACACTCCCCGCGTGAGTGTCTCGTTTGTCGATAACATCAGGAAATAAAAAAACCAAGACTAGGAGAAAGTAAGAGGCAAATCTATGACATCAAAGACTGCAGAAAATGATGGGGATTTTTTCCCAGCTTCTGCAACAAGAAGTACCTACTCATAAATGTTGCATCTTTAAGTCCAGTGGGACAGTAAAGTGGGAGTTACTCGTTTTAGCACCCATGTGTGTTTGGCCTGGTAACTGTAGGAAGTACATGTGGGTGGCTCTAAACCCACAATAGCTACATCACTTTGAACAACTTGAAAGACTCAGTGGACAAAAATCAACAGAACATCAGTAATGTGTAATGAATTTTAACAGTGCTTTGCAATTCTGGACCACCAAAACTCAAAGTAGTTTAGAAGAATGCCTCTAATATGCAGGTATGCAAACATAATTTACACAGTCAACTGAAGTGGTACTGCATAAAATCCATGTGAAATAGAGCAGGGTGAGGAACCCCAAACGTATGCTGGCTTATGGTTAGCTGTCCACCAGGAATTATTTGCTTCACCACCTTCCCATGGATTGAGGTGAGGCTAAACAACCTGTATTTTTCCAGATGTGTTGGGTTTTCCTGGAAGGGTCTTGATACCAGGGGGATTCTAGGGGTGGCTTCTGAAAGAAGCTGATAGAAGATTCCCCCATGTCCGATAGAGCCAATACCAGATGGCTCCAAGATAGACCCACTGCTGGACAGTAAATATCAGATCCAGAAGAGCATCATCCCTTGGCAGCTCCTTGGTCACCTTTCCAAGGAAGTTATCATCAATGCACTCAGGAAACACCTTACATCATTGTAAAGGGTAGCAAAATTCGGCTTTTAAAGACACTGGATCATCCTATGGTTCCTCCACATACGTCTAAGCAAGCTCTGACATGAAAAACTGCTCTGAATGTCTTTATTACTAGTTATGCTAGTACTAGTACTTTGTGGACAGTGACACTCAGGAAGCATATAAGCAGAGCAAACTAGGTGATAAACCCAAGGAAAACACATGCTTTGCTAGGGGAGAAAGACCATAGGTTTTTTCACCTGGAAGCAAGCAGTGGAGCAATGAAAGCAGCTGGGTCTTTGGTCGTGGTTCTCTCCTGAATCTCCTCTCAATGTGGCACAGCTGTGTGCTGCGCTGTGCACAGGATGGTGGTGGTAAGGACAATCTGTCCATTGCTGTGTTAATCCTAAACACTGGTGTGTTTCAACATACCGTCTCCATTAATGTGTTGCAATGTTGTCCATATTTATTATGCTGTTGAAGTTAAGTTGTCTCTGTACTTTTCCTGTGAATGACTTTCCTAAACAGTCTGTGCTCCAATATACCGTGATTGATGCTGGGAAGAATTTCTCTCAGGAGTGAAGGAGAATCTAGAAACAGACACCAGACTAAAGCTTGTGAAACTGATAACAAGAAGGGGGGCCTTTTACCATTCCTTCTTTACCACTGAGAATTTCCAAAGTACCTCTGAGTGCAGCACCTGATGGGTGACATTAGAATGGCAGGGACTAAAGTTTCATGTGGCAGATGAAAGTTTCTTAGGTCAGGCAGAAAAGAGAGTATAATTGAGAGTTATCAAGGAAACTATAAGGCATATCATATAAAACCAGTAAGAGTCAGTACTTGAGCCCTACTGAATTGTCATGTGCATACAAATGAATAAGGAATAAATCTTGCCAGCCACTGCACCAGGATTAGAGGCTGGAAGAGTTCCTTGCTCCTAAAAGCGTTTGTATTAATTACTGCAATATATTATCAAAGCCAAAAGAGGCATGAGCTGTGGACTTTTACTAATTTCTTTAAGTAGCAACGTATTCTGAAACATTAAACGATAAAGGATGTAATGTTCTTTCTAGATACTACGGTCATAGTCTGTATGACACCTTTGGTTGACTAGGTGCCACAGGGTACTATATTATACAAAATCCTAAACTGGAACTAATTATGGCCTTCAAGAATTACAAGACTACAATTATTCCTTGAAGAAAATGGTATATATGGCAAAAGGCTCAGGTATCTCTTGTGAATGAGAGTGTTAAAATAATTTATGCACAAGTAAATCTCCTTTGCTTAAAAAACCCCACAAAGCTATTAAAAAGATATATTCAGGAATGTTACAAATGCTTTTTTAATACTGTCAGATTTCTCCTTGAGAGTAGCTCTGCTGAGAAGGACTTGGGGATTGTGGTGGATGAGAAACTTAACATGAGCCAGCAGTGTGCTCTTGCAGCTCACAAGGCCAATGGTATCCTGGGCTCCATCAGAAGAGTGGTGGCCAGCAGGGACAGGGAGGTGATTGTCCCTCTCTACTCTGCTCTTGTGAGGCCCCATCTGGAGTCCTGTGTCCAGATCTGGGGCCCCCAATACAAGAAAGATGTAGAACTGTTGGAGAGGGTTCAGAGGAGGCCACAAGGATGGTTAGAGGGCTGGAGCACCTCCCCTACAAAGAGAGGCTGGGGGAGCTGGGCTTGTTCAGCCTGGAGAAGAGAAGGCTGCGGGGGGACCTCATTGCAGCCTTCCAGACCCTGAAGGGAGCATACAAACAGGAGGGGAATCAACCTTTGAAAAGGGTAGACGATGGCAGGACAAGGGGGAATGGATTAAAACTAAAGGAAGGAAGGTTTAGATTAGATATTAGAGGGAAGTTTTTTACAGAGAGAGTGGTGAGGTGCTGGAACAGGCTGCCCAGAGAGGTGGTGGAAATGTTCAAGGCCAGGTTGGATGGGGCCCTGGGCAACCTTGTCTAGATCCAGTCCTGGAGGTTGGGGTCCCTGCCTGTGGCAAGGGGGTTGAAGCTCTGTGATCCTTGGGGTCCCTTCCAACCCAGACCATTCTATGATGCTATGATTCTCAAGGACTTTTTCCTTTTGGTCCAAATAGGTGTAAGAGTTCTTTGCTTCTGACAGCATTTTTGTAGTTTACCAGTTCATACTGCCTTTTCCAATAGAATTGTTGCAGGCATTTTTAAAACAGTCATTTGTAGCTGACTGTTTTTATAACATCAGACCTTTAAAATAGCCCTGTTTTATTATTTAGTATTATTTATATAGTAGTATAGATATGCATAGCACTCTCCAGGCATAAGAATACTCCTAAAATGTAGCAATAATTTTCAGGCAGTACTTCAGGACCTCAATATAGCAAGTTCTGGACGTCAGGTCAATTATATTTTCAATCTCCACTTTCTTCTACTGAAGTAGTATTAGCTAAAGGCGAGGTGGACCTGTTCTAATGCTGAAGGATACTGTAGAGAAAGCAAGGGTCGATTTTCTTTTAGAGAGTGGAAGATGATAGTTTTTGACAAGTACCGTCAATTTTGGCTTTTTGCAATAAAATGGGAAGTGTGTGCAGCATTTTACATCTCCTAAATAGATTACCCAACACAGGCGCACGCACGCACTTGTCAAAGCTAATGGCATTCTTTCTGCTGAGCCTGATAAATTCCAGACCTAAATCTAAACAAGAATAAATCATGGCCAGATGTTGACATTTCACCCTCCTTTTGGGGCTACCTCTCCAGGGAAGAGAGAAATTTCTCTTCCTCAGCATCCTGATCTGTAACAATTAGTGATTTCAGTCCTGCAGAACACACTGTCCTCACAAAAGAGCAATCTTGCTTGTAGGGAAATATTTTCTGTGAAAAGTGATAATACAGCATCCATTCATATTCATGTTTTGTGGGTTTGCTCTACACCCAGATAGTTTGCTTTCCGTAAGCCTGTTTCAAATCAAGTATTTTAAAAGTCAAGATGAACGTTACTTGTCTACTTTAAGGTTTTCTGTTCACAACTAATTGTACAGCAAGCTAGAACAGTCAGCCAGAAAAACCTCGATAAAGTAAAATGCGTCTTTAAAAATGCAATTTTTAAAAAAAAATCAGTGTTATGGTATAAAAACCTACAAGTAACGTTAATTATAGACACACAGGTATATTTGCCATCCCTTGTTCTTGCCCTAAAATCCAGGAAGATATTCCCAATGATCAATTACATGTATATGCTCTGCAGTGTATTCAGCTGTGTGTCTTACCTACTTAGCCAGAATACCCAGGGAGAAAAGTGTGTATATGAACCCCTGAGCATCATACTCAGCTGTAGCACTAAGTATTTTAGCTAGCGGCAGTCAAGGCCGCCTAATACCATTTGCTGGCTCCTGGGAAAAACAGAGTGGGCTGTAGGAAAGCTAGCCTGTCCTGGCTGTCTTTCTCAAAAGTCTCCTGCAGTTTGATGCTTTGCTCCAGGCTTTAGGCTTCTAGTCTCCTCGGATTAAATTAATCTTAGCTTTTAATGAAAAAGCTGTCTGTGGTTGTGGAAAAAAAGTTAAAAATGCAAAACCTTAAAATCCATAAACCAACAGTGAAATAATGAAGAATGAAGAGGTATTTTCAGCAAAGGAAAGATAGGGGATATTACATTGTATTAAATACTCTTTTTTTAAATACCATTTAATAGAAGAAAGTTTTATCCCTTCAGACATTCTGATGAGGTGGCTGGCTGAGATTCTAAGTATCATTTATAGTGAGAAAGAATCTCCAGTATTTCTCATTTTGTGTGTAGGTCATGGTGTTGCTACGTGGGAAATGCAGGGTCAATATAGAATGTTCCTCTACCAAAGTTATTTTGTCTTGCCATTGTAATTTAATGAAAAACACAGATGAGGGAGGAATTATGGTGATTCTTAATATTTCACATGTGCACTGAAGGATTTTCTTAAAGGAAAAGAAAGATCATTTTCTATCTTTTGATGTCCCACAAAATAAAGAAAGAAATGTTGTTAGTAGCTGGAGGCAACAGAGCTTTACTGACAAAACCCCTGCATTTTGACAGATGAATTTTCTCACTCTTTTTCCTGTGTTCTCCCCTGTCCCACTGGTGGGGAGGGAAGGGAGCCAGCAGCTGTGTGGGTTCTTGCCTGCTAGCAATGGCCAATGTACCACGGCACTGTGTCCAGTTAGGGATGTTAGACAGCTGTAAACAGAAACCATCAGATAGAATTCACAGGATCATTCTGGTGGGTCCAGAAAAATACAAATACTGAGATAAAGTTCTTATGGAGGATTTGGGAAAGTTTGAGATTTGGTGAGGGGTTGCTTATTTCAGGAGGCTGAATACACTGGCATTCTGATGCTTAGGAAGCCCAAATGCTTTAATGTCTATATAGCATCTACAATACAAAGTAAAATAGGGCCAGAGACTGAGCCTTTGTCCTAGATTGATCTGGCACACGCTGGCTCATATGTATGCTGTCTAAGACTGGCCTCCGCTAGACTAGGAGGAGTCTAAGGGGCTAGGAGGAGCCTACAGGAGGCAACACTCATGTCCGTGCTACAGAGCATTAAACTCCAAGTGTCCTGGGAACCCCAGGTGACACTAAAACTTAATTATCATTTTGGGGGTGTGTCAGCTCAATGTATCTGAAGCAATATGAGGAATGTCTTGCAGCCCATCAAAAGTCATATGTTGTTTCACAGTGTAACATGAAACTGCAGGGCTGATGAATAATGTATTGCAAAATACAAGGCAGAGGTACATTGCATGTGTTTGAGATGCAGAGATTGCTGGGATACTGTTGGAGGGATGTTGAGGGTGGAGGAAACTAAAGCTGGTGCAGTCACATCTATATTGACTTTCAGGAGGTCATGTCTGGCATGAAGCATCCTTAGAGCCAGGCCTGGATGTTGCCCTGGACAAAATAAAGATAAGAAATAAACTATAATTGAAGTGATATCAGTGAGTTAGCTTCTAGTCCTTGGGTTCATTTTACATCCCTCTTTTTGTGCAATCTAGATGTAAACTATAAAAAGCCTTCTGGCCTACCTGAACACCTTGGACAACTTTAGGGATGACTCAGGTTGTTGAGCACTGTGCATTTGATTTCTGGTAAGAGCCTGCTTGCTGTCCAGGACAAAATGCCTGTGTTGTCCACAGAGACCTGAGGTAAGAATAAGCCCACACAACTGCTCCAAGGTTGTGAGGCCTTTTGCTCTTTTAGCAATTCCTGAATATGTCTGGCAGAGGAGACACTGTGTCCCAGACCAACTTGGAACACACTTCAACAAGAAACCTGCATATGTTGGGTGTTGGCAATGTCAAGGGTTGCTTTGAAGCTGTCACCCAGCAATGTCAGGGGTTGCCTTGGAGCTGTGACCCAGCAATGTCTTATAGACTACACGTATTCCCTTGCCCACAACATACAGCTTTAAACAATGTGGTGCAAAACCGGCTCCTACACTCTCTGTTTATCTGCTCTGTCCTCCTGGGCAGTTTCCAAACCAAGATGGGCTGTGTGAGCAAGCGCTCACATTAATGGCTCAGGCAATGAATTGGTAACTGGCATCCACCTTCCCTTCAACTGAGACAGCTCCTAAAAACTGTCCCAGAGACCAATTCTTCCTCTAAGAGACCAAAAAGACAAATCTGAGTTGGCTTCTTCATATATCTCAATGCATGTCCCATGATTATTTCAAAAGAGGTTTGGTTTAGACAGATGAGGGTTTGGCAGAAGGTAGGGTGACGATCTCTGGGTGGTTTCTGCTATCTGTCTTCCAGAAGTGGCCGTACTGGCCCACCACCCACAGTGTTCCTGTGAATTCATAGATCAAAAAAAGGCCTTCATGGTTGACAAGCAAGGAAGTTCTTTGAGAGGTGCAGAGGACTATTTACTAGCTCATCCCTATGCAACATGCAGCCACTGCACTCCAGAGTCTGTGCAGAATGAGTCATCTACAAGTGAAGATCGTGCCTTCTGCAGAGCGTGTTAGGAGGAATGGTGGGAAGGAGAGAGTATTGATACTGCCTTCATCAGGCAGACCTAGGAGATAGATGCTGGTGGATGTGGCCTCTCTAGGGAGTGTACTGGTGATGATGGGGTCCAAGGAACATCAGGGACACCATGTGGCATTTTTTCTTGATGTTTTCCAGCATGTGGTGCATCCTGAGACCTAGACAATCGGGTCTGACAGGAAACCTGGCCACAAAAGCAATGTGGTTTTAGTGCAGCTGAGGACAGAAAGTGACAGGATCTGCATGTGTGGAGCTGAATTTCCCTACTCTGCTGCATAAAGCTTGAGTAGCATTACTAATTCTTTTTTCCCTTTGGTTAGAAGCTGCCAAACATCTCTATTTTGTAGTGATATTAAGGTTGCTGGTTTTTCCCTGCCCTGCAGATGCCATAGTACCAAAATTCCATAGATACAATACCCCTGGTTGGATGTCTTCACAGAAGGGATCTCCATTTTCACTGGAGAGAATCGTGTCTGTGTCGTCTAATCATAAGGTAGAATTAGGAAATTCAAAGTAAATAAATTTTCTGATTGAGCAGAATTGAAGGGCAGAATTGGACCATTGCCTTAGGATTTATCTGAGGGTTGTTTTTAAGTTTCACTTTCACCTTTCTTTGTACACACTGCACAATAGAAGCTAGAAAACCCCCTAGTTATTCTGCTCCATCACTGGCAGATTTGAAGTGCTGGGATAAAAAATAAACTGTCAGAAATACGGCTTTCAGACAGCCCTCACCATGCTTATGCTGAAGCAGTCTATTCCAAGACTGCGCAAAGTGTGGCTGTTTTATTAGTACAGATAAGCTTTGCTGTCACCCCATGATTCCAGTCTGCCCGGTGCTGTGGTTAAGATGATCAAACTGAGCTTCAGCTGAAGGATGACTCAGAAACCAGTGCCTGTATTTGTGTGCCTTACAGCTGAGATTCCAGGAAAGGGCAAGTCTTACAGGGAATTGAAACCAGTTTGTAAGAACTCAAAGACTTCTGTCTTTCCTTAGCCTTAGCTGCAGTACCCCTTTCTGACAAGACAGGGTATTCCTGAAGCAATGTCTGGGGTCGGAGGATGGAGAGAAGGCAGCAGGGACAGGATGGCTGCTGCCACCAGTACCCCGTCTTCCTCTCAGTGCTACCTCTGGGATGGCAACAGTAGAAGAGAGTCTGAAAACCCTCAGAAGCTGGCAACACCTGAAGAGGAGCAGAAGGGCCAAGTATCAGCCTACAAACAACAGCAAGAGCAGTAGTAAGTAGCAAGGAGCCTGGCTGAGATGGTGTTGCGTGGAATGGGTGCCTATTCTCCACTTTACTCGAGGTGCGGACCTTTGAAAGCAGAAATACTTTTACAGAGAGCCTGTGAATGGGTCTGGGCGCGCAAGCAGCTTGTCCTTGTGCTCTTGGAGCCACCTGCAGTCAGACTGAATCCTGCCTGTGAAAAATGATTCCTACATGGGACTGGAGTTATTCTGGCAGGCTTTATGATGGCATAGCTTACCCCTCATGTGATGGCAGTGGCTGGTTCGGTATGTTTGATATTGCTGTATGTAGTGTTGGTTTCTTGGCATCTTTTTTCAAAGTGAAGTTTCAAATCTGGTTCTAGCTCCCTCTTTTCTGTCTCCTAATATTTTATCCTGGAAAGTCTAAAAATACTTCCTTTGACTTAAGAGATGGATATATAGACTGTGTTCCAGCACTGATCTGAATGCAGTCCAGGACACAGAAGAGCTTCCAACAGCTTCAGGCTGAGAAAAGTAAAGCCGAAGCTTCAGCCCTCAATTTTATTTTAGGCTTTACTGAGATCTATGCTCAGTCCATCTCTGGTTTTCCAGTGACAACTCTTAGATGGCTTGTGTAAGCTCTAACTTGCAGATATAATATAGAATAGAAACTGACAGTAGTATGTGTGTATTTTATGCACATGTGTTTAATACCTATATGCTTAGCTGATCAAAGTGAATTGTTTACAGGCTTTTTCCCCAAATGTGCTTTTTCTGAGCTGTTAGTTACAGTGCATGTAATGCTATTACTATTATGTGCTGCGTTTGCTTAGCTTGCCTTTTTTTTTTCCCCTCTGCCTTTCAAAGTGCAGCTGATAGAAACTGAGGGTTCTTTCGGTTTCCTTTCCCTTCTTGCCAGACAAAGAAGGTGGAGCCACGCTGTGAAATAGGTGGCAGGCTGCTGGTGGCAGGGAACAGTCAGCAGCTTTGCATTGCAGCCCATGAATACTTGCCTACTAGGTAGTAATGGTACAGGGACTATTAAGAGCTGGGTAGCTTTGAAATCCATCAGCGCTTTAATGGGTGACTTTCAGGAGGGCAAACTATTCCTGAATTACAGTCTATGTTTATATTTTGCCACTTTCAAACATGAAAGACTGTCTGTCTTTCTTGCCCTCACTGGCTGCTCTGAGAGCAGCCTTAGTTAGCTTATGTATTTGTGCTATGTGCCTTTTTTTGTTGTTGGGTTGGGTTTTTTTTGGGGGTGGTGGGATGGATAGTGGGAGTTTTTCCATTGGTATAACTGTCTTTGCCCAGATTTGGTCTGGGATAAACCTCCCCTGGTATAGGTTAGGTAAATAATCATTGGTTAGCCTGAGTTCTGGACAGAATTTAAGGATACAGCAAACATTTTCACACAATCTGGTGGGCTGACCCTGGCTGGAGGCCAGATGCCCCCCAAAGCTACTCAGTCACTGCCCTCCTCAGCTGGGCAGGGGAGAGAAATAGTAACAAAAGGCTTATGAGGCAAGATAAGGACAGGGAAACATGAGTCACCAATTACCCTCATGGGCAAAACAGACTTGGGGGGGGGGGAGGGAAATTAATTTATTAGCAATCATAGTACAATAATAAGAAATAAAATGAAATCTTAGAAGCACCTCCCCTCACGCCTCCCTTCCTCCTGGGTTCAACTTCACTCCCAAATTCTCTCCCTCCTTTCCCCCAGCAGCACATGGGGATGGGGAATGGGAGTTTGGGTCAGTTCATCACATTGTCGCTGCCACTCCTTACTCCTAAGGGGGAGAACTCCTCACACTCTTCCCTTGCTCCAGCTTGGAGTCCTTCCCATGGGAGACAGTCCTGCACCAGCTTCTTCCCACAGGCTGCAGTTCTTCACCAAGTGCTCCAGTGTGGGTCCCTTCCATGAGATGCAGACCTTCAGGACCAGACTGCTCCACTGTGGGTCCTCCATGGGGTCACAAGTCCTGCCAGAAAACCTGCTCCAGCATGGGCTTCCCACAGGGTCACAGGCTGCAGGGGGATAGCCTGCTTCACTATGGACTCCTCCATGGGCTGCAGTGGAATCTCTGCTCCAGTGCCTGAAGCACTTCCTTCTTCACTGACCTGGATGTCTGCAGAGTTGTTCCTCTCACATATTCTCACTCCCTCTATCTGGCCGCAATTGCCCACTTGTGTGGTTTTGGGTTTGTTTTTTTTTCCCCTCCTTAACTCTGCTATCCTAGAAGTGCAACCACTGATGGTCTCAGCCTTGGCCAGTGGCAGGTCCAACTTGGAACCAGACGGCACTGGCTCTATCAGACTTGGGTGAAGCTTCTATCAGCTTCTCACTGAAGCCACCCTCATAACACCTTGTAACTACCTAAACCTTGCCATCCAAATCCAATACACCAGATTATGGGATCCCTCCTAAAACTACAAAAGCTTTTTGGGGAAAAAAAAATAATTTAAAGCCCTGTTTTTTTCTCATCTTTATGTGATGTTTGCAGAGAGAGAGCTGTTGTACATCATCTGCAATGACTGGTGAATATTTGCGGCTATGAGATGTGAAAAGACTCTCTCTGTGTCTGCATAAAGCTGTAATAAAGAACTGAATCTGAAACCTAGGCATTTAAAGCCTGCATTAGTGTGTAGTTAATGAGGAGGAGGGACGAGGGATAGGTAGGTTCAAGCAGAAACCATGTAATACGAGTGGGAAACATACTCAAAGAAGTGAACAGGACTGGGGTTAGCTCTCTTCTCTCAAGCAGGGGATGCTAACAGTCAGTTTGAATGCAATGAAGCTGTTTAAACTGCAGTTTCCTTAACTAACCCAAATTGAAGTTGTAGATAGCAGAAAAACTGAGGAAGTCAAGGGGATATCTTAATTCTTAAAAGAAAAAAAATAGCTTTAATTTTTTTATTACTCCTTTTCTGTTATATCAAGTTAGTTTCAAGAAAGATCTCAAAATATCGTTTTGGCAGTGATAATGCTGACTTGGTGTTTTAGCCATCAATTCTTTTCAAACATGATATTTCAAGCTACAGTACTAGGACACCCTCAGAATAGTCCAGGTTTGCAGGCTCTGGGGTAAACAAGGGTTGAACAGAACAGCGGGAGAGCTGAAGTCATAGGGTGTCAGTAGAAGAAAAAATGCACAGACCAGCATTACCCTAGAAGGCTTTTTGGAATACGTGTAGCAGAGGGAACATGTGGGGCCAAAGTAGGATACCTCCATGCCAAGGAGTGGCTCTGTTCCAACTTGTGTGCTGCTTGCTACTCTCTGGGAACAGCCAGACTATGGTTTTGCTGCCAGCAGAGCAGGAGTTGGAGTCTCTGTTGAAGCCTTTGTGTATGTATGTGAGCTACTTCCACACAAACTCTCGGTTTTGGGCTGTGATTCAGAGTGATTGGGAGTGGGAAAGCACCTTAGCAGCATGTTAGAGTGGGTTCAGATGACCTTTCACATAGACTGGATATGTGAAACATGTATGGGACGTGGCCCGTTGTAGCCTCATCTACTTGTATGAGGTGGGCAAGTGATATTAGAGGGTAATTTTTCTCTTGCTTTGGGAAGGTTCTTACATGATATGTCAAGGCTGAGAAGTTATAATGAAATGGTCCTAATTAAATTAAGGAAAATACTTGTTCAAATGCAAAATTGCAATGAAACTTTGTACATCCCCCTCCAGTTCTATACAGGATGTGGTTTCAGGCAATAGAGAAAAAAATCACCAGGATGACAGGTGCTTGAAACTGCTTATAATAATAAGCTTGCATTTAAGTTACTTCACTTTGCTAAGTAAGTGCCATGAAATTAGCTTGTAGAAAGTGAATTCCCAAATTGCCCCTGCTCATATCTATTCAGAAACAAAAGTCTGTAGAGAAGAAAAGATGGAGGGAAGCGGGGAAATTAGAAGCTGAACTATAGCTAGTGCCTGGAAAGGAAAATGCTGCCCCCATTCAGCAGTCTATCCTTGGCACCTTTAAAGCTGGCAAGAATAATATTGGTTCCTGTAAAATCCATTAGAAGAAAGAAATTCAAAATAATAAAATCTGAAGATATATTGTCGCACAGCTGGTAGCAGTCCCTCATCATTTTGTGTGAAAGGAGAGCAGAGTTACGAGAACTCTTAACTCGCAAAATAGTATTCTTTGGCTGCAGGAGCCAAATCCATCAGAGTTTTCTTTCCTTCCTTTTCAAATGTGTACCCTGAATTAAAAAAAAATAAACTATCTGTGGTGTTATAAGACCTATAAGACTATATCTATGGTGTTATAATCTTTTGCTGACAGAGTATACTCAGTTTTGAAAACTTTATTTTCTTTCACCATCTGAAATTTCTTTTTGAAAACACTTGAATTAGTCCAGGAAGCTGGAGATGGATGCATAGCAAAATGATTACTTTGCCCACTGCCCTGCCATTGGTGGGAGAGCTAGAAAGGTAATTCAAATTATGGACAATTTGTTTAGAGTTGAGCTCTGTAGTTGCTGCTCAGGAGAAATCTTCCAGCTATCTTTCAGGCTGATGGACTAATCTTTACAGCCCAGGGGGGCAATTCAGAGATGCCTAGCTTCAATGTGTTCGATAGCCATCCTTAACTGCAGCCGAGTTTTTAGCAGCTGAGTCCATGTAAGAAGATGTCTATGCAGTAATACTTCTGTTGGTCTGGATGATGGGGGTTCCCATGTTCCTCATAATGTGTGTGGGGGGGAAGTCCTTTTAACTACTGTATTAGGTAGCTTTCTCTGAAGACCTTGGTTTTCTCAAGCCCTGATATGTTCCCTTGATGCATGTCTTGATGAGGAGCTGTGTCGAGGTGATGAACAAGGAACAAATGGGAGGATACTAAGTTTGGTCAGGAGCAATAAGAGAACAACAAATACTGTGGTGCAGAGGCAGAGGAGAAGGAAATACAGTGCTGAAAAGAAAGTGAGGGAAGCAGAGATAAACATGCCACTAGCTTAGGTCTTAATCTTCATGTGATACAGCATCTGACCTGCTCAGCTTTCCAGGCATGCTGGCAAGCCTGACTCGCAACATACGGGCACGTCGGCGGGGGGTAGCTCGGCTCAGCACCGGCATTGCCAGTCCCAGTGCCTGGCCTGCCCAAGTATGGAAGCTCCGTGCTCCTCACGGCTAGTGATTACCAGGTGCTCCAGCTGGCTCTGGCGCGCTCGCTGCATCCCTGGCACTGTGCTGAGGTAACCGAGCTGCTTGGGGACCTGGGGACAGCACGAACAACGGCTGCGTCTGCTTTCATAGGCTTTGCTGGGTCTGATGTTAGACTATCACACTGCCACAGTGAAGTCTGTCCCGCCAGTGCAGTCTGCCCATGAGTGTATGCTGACTGACGGATGGCACGTTAGCTTTTTCAGGGAAGAGAGAAAGCTGTGCAGCGAGCCAAGTTTGGGCTGAGAGCTATCCCTCGGCTGATCCATCACTGTGACAGTTTCCTTGAAGCTTTGCAGGGTGGTTGAGATCATCTTCCAGCACCAATGGGTTTACTGCACCAAATGGGTGCTGGCTGAAACACACGCTGTTCTCTCTACCGTATCATATGCTGAGCCTAAACCAAGCTGCTGAATCCAAGCCCCATCTTCACTCTGGGAAATTCAATTCTGAGTTTCGGTTTTACTCTTTGGACCAAATCTGAACTTCAGGAAAATCTACAAGCTCATGGGCTAAACTGAGATTTGGGTGCCAACAGCAGAACTGCAGGTCTGTTGCTTTACTGTGTGTTTCTGACTCATACATTATCCTGCGCCTCTCTCTGCTGCTGTTTTCCTTCTCTCCTTTTCCCCATGCAAGTTCACTTCTGCAGGATGTAACACTTGGTTTTATCCTGAGGCCTCACCAGTGCAAAAATGTTGGCCATTTTAATGAAGGCTTTAGCTAACCAGAGGGACCAGATACAGAAGAAGTGAGTTACCCTGGCTTAATCAGCTTCCAGACATCAGCTGAGCTGTGGTAATTAAGTGCACTCCTAGCCTGTGGCAAACACCGGACAAAATCCATGAACATAGACTTTTGATGATAAACATTTTCTGCTAATGCAGTTTATGTTCTGCCTCTTGTGTTAGGAGTGCACACACAGCAAGATGAATCAGACGGTGTATAACGTTAAGCCCCGGTAATTCACTCTGAGCTGTGAACTGGTAAGATGCTGCTGCTAATAAAGATGGAAAGCCAGAGCCCCACGCCCGCACACAAGGTTTGTACACCCTCCCCGAGCTCTGCTTACAGCACCACCGGGGCACAGAGGATATCGCTCGACCGAGACCTAGAGCTGTGGCTGTCAGTTATTGTTAGCATCTGGCCCTGCGTGCATTGTGAAACAGGGATACCTACAGGGCAGTTGTCTGCTCGCTGGGATGTGGCATCTTAGAGCTCTCTGATTCGTCAGCTTCCTGTGGTGCCCAGCAGCATGTGGCTGCTCTGTCAGGCTGGGAGCCTTGGAGAAAGCAATACTGTGTGGTGGTGTGGACCTGACTGCTCTTAAAACAGTTCCTGATGGTTGAACGCGAAGTGCAGCTTAGTGTATCTTTGAAGGAGGTTCGACAATTGTCTTTGGTGACTTGGTCCCTTTTCTCTTTTAAATCTGGTCTTAACATACTAGTTAATGCAATATTTCACCTGTATCTTCCCTCGAGTCCTTTCTACAGACTGCAACTACCCAGGTCTTTTTCCCAGGCTTTAGTCATTTGCGTTGCTCTCTCTCCAATTACACTCTCCTTGGTTTCTGTCTCTTACAGAGACCACATTGCCCAGTGGAGTGAAATATTTAGCTTTGTGGCATTCATGTACCAATGCACCCGTGGTATAAAACACAGTGGAACTGGAAATAGTTTATAACAGCCATTATTTTGTAACTCTTTAAACTATTTCACACTTCATTTGGAAGGCTCCCCAGTGGTAGATGGCTGGAGCAGGCTTGAGGAAAAACTGAAGGGCACAGCTCTGCAAAAAGCATCGTTGGTGAACGGCAGTTCTTGTGTGCTTGTTCAATTCTAGAAATAAACCATTTTATACAAACCAAAAAGAAAGTAGAAGAAAGCTTTCTGTGGTCTTTCCCTTGAAAGCATTGGAAAAGCATCCTTGAGCAGTACGAGTTAGATAAGCAGTTACAGAGTGCAGACGTGGTGTTTGCTGTGTCGCTGATCATTCAGACTCTAAACTATCATTGCAGTTTTTCTATGGCTGTATTGCATGTTTTTCCTGACTGAAATGTTTCTATATTTTTCTATTTATATAAATTGTTATATGGGTGTTTATCTTCCCACTACTGTGGTATTCAATGTCCATCTGTTTGAAAAATCATGAGGTTGCTTGTTGGTTTTATTTCAACACAAATGCGTTCTCTTACTGAGTTACAACTTTCTTACTCTCATCAATGTCCGTTCAGCCTGTGTAATTAGTCAATACATTCCCATTTTCTGTGGAGAAAATACCCCCCCCCCCCCCCAAAAAAATGTCTCATCAAGATTAATGTGATCTGTAAAGGCAGAGGACAATTTATTTCTCTTTTTTGAAGAGCTATGACCTGGATAAGATGTTCTCCCACCACTTCCTCCAGTAACTTCTGTATTTTTATTTATAAACAACCCTACCTTGAAGATAGGCTTAAGGGATATAACAATTAGGCCTGAAAAGTTAAATTCTTTAGTATCTTTTCTGTTTGTGTATTTTTAAGCACTTTGTGTATTGGTATAAAGTACAAAAAGTCTGCACATCACTGATAGCTTCAAATCTTCACATTTCCCTTAATTGCTACCCAGGTAAGTAGGATAATTTCTCCAGACTTATGGCTACTGTGGCAACTCAGAAACTGACTGGAATATTAAATTGACAGGCTGTAGCAGGTTTTATAGGCTTTACTGGATCAGAGGTTTTGTGTGAACAAAGAAATGATGTGCAATATCCTGCAAACTGCCTAAAACACAAGGTGAAAGCTGACAGTGGGTTTTTGAATTAACATTCTTTCCTTCAAAAAAAAAAAAACCTCAAGAAAATGAGGGATGCCAGGTGTGGATTTTAATGTTAGCATTAGAACTGGTAGGGCAGGTGGATTCCCTCTGGATTCTCTCTGGCAACAGGTCATCTGGCTCCTCTCTTGCTATATGCTTGAAAAGCAAGGACCAGTTCGTACCCTGACTTTGACCCACCCTCCAAGTTTACCATGGGTTCAACCTTCCTTTCCCCTGATCCCAGTACCCAAAGCTGCAGTCTTACATGTCTGTTTGTCCAGAGACACAGTTGAACACCATACAATTAGATAAACTCGCTAATGTTTTTTTAATTTTTTTTTTTAAAACTTGGACTAAAACAAAGCATGCAGTGTAAGCACCAAGAAAAAGACAACCAAAACTCAGTTCCTTTTCTCCCTTTCCTTCCCCCTCCTTCCCCCACTGTAGACTTGAAATCCTCATTTTATTTTAATGTTTTGCTTTTTTTCAGTAACATGGAAACCAAATTGGCCTTTAAGTAAGCACTCTTTTAACCGCAATGACTCTTAATGTCACTCTTTGGAAAACAGAGCAGAGATTTCCCAGACAGTAAGTGTAGTGTCACCTCTACCCCTTTCATAAACCGATTGCTATATTTCATGTGCCATCCTTTACAGCTCCTGCATAATGGCCATGGTCAGATGTCAGAAGAGTGACCTCCTGGACTCAAAGCCTTCCAGCCAAAAAAGCAAAAGCAGATAAAGGAAGTGATTCACAGGATAAGGGCTGGATTTGATATCCTGATTTCTCATACATATGCAGGCCTGTAGGAGTGCCTGCTTGCTTTTTAGTTTGGTTCCTACAACCAAATAAACCCCAAAGTCATCAAAGGACATCCGATGACATAAAACCTCTTCTGCCCTCTAGTGCTGTGATGCAGAGGGATGTCTGAATTGTACTGATGTTTTCATGGTAGGAGGGGAGGGTAGGAGAAAGATGAAGTCTTGCAACTTATAATTCCAGCTATTTTTTTCATTGACAAAAGGAGAGGAGTGTAAAAGGTGCATGGTAATGTTTATGTGTGAACCCAGGAGAAGTATGATCTTCATATCCAAAACAACCAAGAAAAGCTAGAAAAAAAATTCTTGAAACTGCTAAACTGTACAACAGGTTGTCAAAGCAGTTTGGGGTAAATCATAAATGCCACTACTCAGTCAAATAAAGAAAAAACTGAAGACCCATCAGCATTCGGGAATGTTATGGTATAAGCAAGCTGAGATGTCAAAACTTCTTCCAAGTAACTGTTGCAGCTGTGCCCAGAATGCCGGAGGGTCTGGGATTCGGTGGAGAGGTGAAGAACAGTCTCACAAGCACCAGAGTAAGCTGGCTTGAAGGGAAAGGATCATATTAAATGGCACCATTAAAGCTCAAAGCTCTATCTTTACTAGTTTAATCTCATAAATTAATCCACATCCTCCTAGAATAAGTCTTCAAAGAGAAAGAGGTAATTGGATATAAATACTTTCCTCCTCAAACCTTGAATTACAGTGATAATAAAGCAGGCAGCTTTTTGCACTTTGATCTCTTTGCATGATTTTCATTCCCCTTTTTAAGCCTCAGTCTCGAGGCCTCATTCTCTCATTACTTTTTCACAGCCAACTGTGCTGTCTCTGCTTCCCAGCTTGTCCTCTAGCCACCCCCCTGGCCCTTTCTTCTCTTAAGAGGCTCAGCCTTCGCCCCTCGTTATTCTTTGTTTTCTGCTCTTCTCCTTGGGCCTTCACCGCAACGAAGTCAGATGAAATAGTTGGGCCCACGTGTGCAGACAAAACCCTGCCGAATGATGCAGAGAGATGCGAGCTTGTGCTAAGACATGGGGGAACTACTACTTCTTGCCTTGCCAGTAAACCTGCACCCCGGTGGCTTAGTTTCTTGCTGAGCAGGGGTGGTGTAAACTCTACACACACAATACACCGTGTAGATAAAATCCTTTGTTTTCCCCAAGTGGAACTGACATGTTTTCATCACTCTTTTGATCACCTCAAGTCTCTAATACACTCTCAACCCTGTCCTGCTTCTTTGCTGTCATGTTAGATTGATAGCTCCTTGAGACAGCAACTGCATTTTGAATTAAGTCTAGCAAAACAGGGCCTTTGTCCTGATTCAGTGAGTGGCACCTTAGGCATGACAGCAAGATAAATATGCCCCAGGAATTCTTGGTGCCTGACAAATGCAAAGCTGATGAGGAAACCGAAGCCTGGGCTGAGAGCAAGTCACAAACTGTACGATAGTGCACAGTTCTTGGACAACTCTTGGACAGGATACCTAAATCCACCTTGGTGCCCTCAAGGTATGGGGTGGGAATGCCAGTACTGGTGCTCTTCCTCATAGACAGTGGTCTTCTGTGCTTGAGCAAGCTCTGGAATTAGGTGTCAACCACTTAGAACATTTTGGTTCAAGGAGATGATTTGATTTGAACCAGGTGAGATTTGAAGCCAGCAGTTTAGAGTGAGACTTGAATAAGAAACGTGAAGACTGTGCTAAAATTTCTGAAAATGTTTTCCTTGCTATTTTTATTCAACTCCAAATATAACAACTATTTCTAGAGTATTTACCAAAAAATCCTGAAGGGTAGGATCAAAATAAAGACCAGGGTCTTATTTTTTTAAATGTAATTTACTACAACAGCAGAAAACTGACCTTGCTGATGAAGGAACCCCTTCTAGTCCTGGTTTTCCATAGACAAAAAATGAAAGAGTGTTTTCTTTCATTTTAGTGTTGGCCCATATGTCTTGATAACTCCAAATGAAACCAGAAGAAACCAGTTGCAGCAAAGTAAGTTGAGTTGGCTAATGTGGTAATACATTATTTCCACTTGGATAAGTTCAGGGTTTTGTGTGCTTTATCACCCTTGCAACTTTTATCCTCATTTTTACAATGCTTTTATATGTGCAGCTGTGGCAGTAAAGTCAATGCTATGAGAATTCTCCATCATCGTGTAGGCTTTTCTTAAGATTAACTTCTCATTTAGCTAAACTTCATGCAGAATAAGTCTTGTGCAGAAAAAGGTTTTTGGTAATATCAGTGCTGGAGCTATTCTAGCTGACTTCAACAAGACTCAGCTGGAATTAGCTTTTTCCCACTTCTACAAGATTGAATTCAGGTTGGAGAACCCAACTTTGAATACTCTCTGGGTTAGAGGGAGAGGGAAGAAAAATGTAAGAAAGAAATATTTTTAAAAGTACTCTCCTGTGGAGATTAAAGCATCTGCAATCAGTGTTGGTTCTTGAATCTCTGTTTAGGGATTGTACATAGATCTGCTTTAATGCAGATGGGAAAGTTTATTTTAGGTGGAAAATGTCTTCACTTTTGCAAGATACAAAAATTGAAGGAGTCAGTCAGCACTCCCCATGTTTTGAGCCCTCAAGTAAACAGTTCAATAAAAACATTTCTTCTCAAAGAATGTGAGTTTACCTAAAATGCTTCATCAGTAGGCTGATGTAGGGTTAAGGTACCTTGATTACAAGAAAGAAAATGGACTTCTGAACCAAACCATAATCTTCTGGAAGGAGGAATAAAAGCAAATCATCTTAGAGCTGACTCTGAAGCTAACAGCAAAGGTAGAGCTGCTCTAGGAAAGTTCTGCTTTCACCTTGTGCCACCAGCCTGAAAAGTCTTAAGCATGTCAGGTTCTTTTCTCTTGGATAGTGGCAGAAATAGTCTCACCAAATCCAGTGTCTACTTGAGTGCTTGTTTTGAAGGTGAAGTAGCAAACTGGTCTCTTTCTTGGGCCTCTTTAGAGACTTGGCTAGGAACTGGTTTCATCTTGTTAGATGCTAGCCAGTGTTAGAGTCTGATAGCCATAGCCTGCAATTAGAAAATGTGGTTCATGTTGAGTATAGTGAGTGAGATGAGCTCTTAGAGCAACTGAGGTACTGCTCTAAAATACAGCTCCTCTTTCCATAGGTTTTACACACCTTGCTATTGAAAGGAATTGATTGTTTTTTTCTCTAGTCAGCTGATTCAAGAGTACAGTTTAATCAACCAGCCATCCTACGGCATATGGCTGGTGCCCTGGGCTGTATTGAGTAGATTGACTACACTGGGACTCTGTCACCCATCTCTCACATGTGGACACCTATGTTTAAATGTCCTAATTTGAAGCTGAATCATACATTCCTCCTATTTTTACTTAGGGAGCATGGAGCTGGGAGGGAAATTTATTTATTCTTCATTTCCCTGCTGAGAAGCGTTACACCACAAGCATTTTCCTCCATGCAGCAGTAACATCTTAATCGTAACAGCATCTGCTTTACCTGCAGGAGTAAATACTATGGCACATACCTACGTGTGTTAAAAAGCAGTTTATTAGCCCTTGGTTGTTTTCTGTTTTGCTTTTGGGGTGGAGTCCTAGGGTTTGCTCACCATACGGTCTCAAGTTAGGCAAATGCTTGCCTTGCTACCTGATCACTGTAGTGACCGCATAACTTCCTAGGGGTTGTCTGCACTGCTTGAGAATGTCTATTCCTGGATGGATATTCGAGGTTATATACAATTAATGACACTGCCTGCTTTTTAGTACTGCCTCTTAACTTCTACATACTCGTTTCTTTTTTGTACCCACTCAGTTGCTAAGAAGGAACTAGATGACCTAGAACGGTGGAAGGAAGAGCACAGGCCAGGGCCAATTCAGTTGGCTCCACAGAGACTGGGTAAGACATGTAAATCAGCTATTATGAATTGCAAAGTTTTATTTTCCAGGACAGGAGAGATTTTTCACTTTTTCTCACATGCTGCTTATTAAAAATATTCAGTGTCAATAAAGGTTAACATGAGCCTACTGTGCTCTGTGCCATCTAATGGTCACGGCAATGAAGATGTTTCTGAAACAGAACAGCATAGGTTGTCACTCAAAATCTGTTGGGATCAGCACAGAAAATCTATACTAGCATTTGGGAAAACAAGGTGGGTTATCCCTCTTGGTGACATTGTCTGCAGTTGATGTCTTTGAGGGGCTGCACACTTGGCATTAGCGTGTAGATGGACGGCGTGTGTCAGAGACCCTCCTGTTACTTTTCTGTGTTAGGGGCCAGTACACATACTTTCCTCGTGTCTGGTTCCTGAAGAGGCAGAAGTGACCCCTGTAGCTTCAGGCATTTGCAGGCTAAATGTGGATGTATATTACCAATTTTATAAGAATAACAACAGAGATGGGTAAATGAAAAACAGGATAAAAAGCTACAGGAACTTAGGTCAGCTTGAACTGAAGTAATGTGTTTGATAAGATAACTAACTTTTTTTTTTTCCTAGACAGGTGAGAGAAACCATTGTAATCTCTTCAGTTGTAACTACTATAAAGCATTTAATTTAGAGCTATTTGGACTTTAGTTTAAAAAATAAATGCCCCCCCAAAACCCCAATCCACTTCCAATCTTGTACAGAGAATATGACTGCAGGTTGTGCTGAAGCAAGAGGAAGATTATTAGAAGTGCTTTTCAAGTACCAGTCTTCAGACCTATCCTAATGTTTAATATCTTTCCTTAATGTCTTTGGCACAAAAAGTAGGAGAGAACTGATGAAACTTGCTGACAAGACCAAACTTGAAAGCATCATCTGTATAGAACATGATGAGGGTAGTGAGCAGTAAAATGGGATGACCTTGAGAAACTACGCTAATAGGAGTGGGACAAAATAAATTCTGACAAAACAAATTTTTACAATGATGTCTTTATTAGTTTTGTAAATCTAGAGCTCCCCTTCCTTCTCTTGGCTGTCATATTCTTTGCCACGCTAGACAAGATGAATTTGGGGTGGTGCACCCCAAAAATAGATACCACATGGGAAATAGAGGGATTTGAACAGACTCCAGATTCGTTTTCGCAGTCAGGGTGATACTGGTCCCACATGTCTGCCTTGCCCTGCAGCCTGAGTCCCAGTTGTCTGCAGTGGGGAACCTACCATTGCAAGTCAGTACAATGCCCTGTATTCCCACCATCATGTGCAATCGTGTGGCCGGACACACTCTTTGTGAGTTCACACATCCTAGCTGCTGCTTGCCTCTGAGCAGTTCTAGAAGACATTCTTCTATCTCAAGAGTACCCCAGAGCTTTTTGCTGAAGAAAATGAAATCTGAAAATGGAAATTTAGTATGTGGTGTCTGTGCAGAATGCATGCAGGCTGACTGTGTGGCAGGGCATGTTGTAGCAAACCCGCAGTGACTGAATGCAGAGAGTCATAACTTCTTTTGGTGTCACTGCATTTAAAAACTTCCTTGGGAAAGAAGCAAATTAAGAGGAAGAAAAAAACAAGGCAAGAAAAAACTGAAAGAATTCAAGGATGTTATATGAGCTCTTCAGTCACTGTCTAGCTGCCACTTAGAGAGACCCCTGGAGACTGAGACACACGCACTATGTTCAGTGCCTCTGAAAAGAGGTAAGGTGCAAAGATTATTAGATTTTGTAATTCCCACAGGAACAAATTTGGAAAAGAAGAGAGCTCAAGGAAAGAGAAGAAAATATAAGTGGCATCTCTAATTCCACAACTGTAGGTACTCATTAAGGTAGAAAAAGTACCCTATGTTATTTTCTCAGAGTGATTTTAAGAGAGTACACATCTAGTCTAAATCACAAGAGAATTCTTAAAGCTGAGGTTTCTCAACACTCATCGTTCCACAGGGAAATAAGTATTCTGGATTTCAACTCTGTTATACTTGGCTGGCAAACTTTCAAGTACCATGAGGGATGAGAGTAACGAAGGATGCAAGTTCCACCCTCCTCCATAAGCAATGAGTGGAGCAACAAATCACACCTGATAAATGTAATGGCCTCTTTTAGATAAAACCTGTCAACATACTCTGACTCCAGTGAAATATTCAACACATTCCACCCAAACCAACTTGAATGAATTAAACCCGTCTTAAAGGCTCCAGGCAATAGCTAATAATGATCAGTAAAGTACATATTTAGAGTTTATGTCCAGAAGTTCAAAACTACAGTGAAAAGTTGCCAATAAAAGGCTAGGGAGAAAGAGAAATCAAGCATCCAAACTGTTTCAAAACTTTTTTAACAGCAATTTTATTTCCTAGACCTGGGGACGAGCCATCCTACAATGACAGATGGCTGCTTATTGATACCACAAGCCTATTGCTTATTTACTGTATGGTCAGTCTTTCATGAGAACTTAATTTTATGGAATTCAACACTTAAGGAATTGATCTTCCATTCACCAAAGCTCACAAAGGCACCTGAGATATAGTTACCTTTCATTAGTAATTGGAGAAAACTACTTTTAGCAAAGGGTGATCTCTCCTGAAGGATCTAGTATAGTTGTCTGACATTTCAGGCACCTCAGGTAGCACAGATCAGTCCGGCCACTTCTGTAGAATTGAATCACACAGTGGGGAACTTCTCAGAAAATCAGTGGGTGAAAATGCAGCCCTAATCCTCAGAATGGGGTGGGAGCTGCTGTTCTTTATTGCAACAACCATGGAAATGAATTCTTTCCTCTCCCAAGGCAAGAAAATATGTTGGGAAATGTAAAGATATTTTATTGTATTTTAAGCAGAATATATTGTACATATTATACATTCTGTTTATATATAATAATATAAATTATGTATATAATATTTATGTATATATATATACACACCAAGCAGAATAATAGAATCGAATCCACTCCCTCCATCCCTTAAGGCCTATTATCACCTTCTCTGTGTGGATGGTTTTTTCTCATTCATTTTGTTTGTGGTTCTGTTTTGTTTTGTTTTTATTGAAGGCTGAACATTATGGCCAGAGCTTTAGATGTTCTCAAAAGAGAGCCTGTTCCTTTGGAAAGAGCACCCTCTGCTACCTGGATATAAATATCAGATATGTGGGAAAAGGTTTTGATTTCCATTTCAGAAAGGGGATTCTTCCTTGAGCCCCAAGATATTACTTAGAAGATATTCAAATGATAGCATCGCATTAGAGCTGGCAGAGACTCCGGGCTCCTAAATTTGATAAAAGAGAAGCTTTTTGGCAATAAAATTTCTGACTCTTCATATGTATGTGACAAACTGAGCAAAGGTGAGGAGAGCTGCATCTGAATGTGAAGACTCATCTGCAAAGCGTGACTGATTTTCTGGAAATGGAATCTTTCCTCAGTAAACTGATCATATACCATAGGACATATTTGCTGGTAAAGTAGATGATACAGTGGATGCTCTGTAAATAACAAGCTAGTGGTTTTGATGGATGGATAAAATTATCAAAAAGGTCTCTTGTCTATTCTCTTTAATGTCAGACAGCTATTGTAATTATGAAAAATTTCGTGTGTATGCATACATCCAAGCTGTTATAATGCTCTGTTCTGAAATGACTGGCATTTGAACTTACAATGCTCATGTAAAATACGATTTATACTTTTTTTAGGTGGAAAGGAGTCAGAGGCTCAAGCAAGGCAAAAGCAGCAAATGATGCTCACGCAATCTAAATACCAGCAAAAGGTCAGGAAGAATACATTTGTTTATTTTAAGAACTCGAAAAATTGTTGTTAAGTGGCTATAAAATGAACTCACAGCTGCGTGACAAAAGAAAGTCACAAAACCTGAAGGAAACCACAGAAATCTAGAAACAACTATTCTGCACTAAAGAAAATGAGAAATCTGGCTATAAATATGTGGTAACAGAGACGTATCACAGATCATACCTAAAATGTTAACCAGTACAATTTTAAAGCCACTTAGATGTCTTGCTGTATCTTCCGGAATGCTGGCTACAGCTTGACTAATTGATCAATGTACCACCTTGTCCAGTGCTTATCTAGAAATGTTGTACCTGTTATAAAAGGTATAAATGACTGTAAGTTACCAATCAGCTGTGTGGTTCCTTGCATGGATGCCCGTTTATCAGTCCTAGATTTCTCAGCCTTCATAAAGCCAATATTATAGTAGCTGGTGCACAGACTGTTATATTCAGTGCCTCATTTTAAGACTAAATTCTGGAAACTTTCCTGATACACACTTTAGATTTGAAATATGTGCAATATGGGAGTCAAGTCCGATTATGTTATGTGTTCTTTGTATACATTGGTATGTAAAATAATTTTCTATTTTTATGTCATACAGCACAAGAGAGAAGAATATGTAAAAGCAAAAAAGGCAGCTGAAGAAGCTAAAATCCTGAAACAGAAAGCAATTCAGAGAGAAAAGGTAACACAGTTACTGCAGGGTTAGAACCATATAACAAAATTCATATCTTGATGGTGCATTTTGCTGATCTACCTGTAGAAAAGGCTAATTAAGTTATACGGTAGCCGTGGGCTGCATCAAGGAGTTAGGAAATCCAGTCATCCTCTTTGTAGATGACTGAAGGATGATAGAATTATAGAATGTGTTAGGTTGGAAGGGACCTTTAAAGGTCATCTAGTCCTATTCCCCCCTGCAGTAAAAGGGATGCCTGACCTGGTGCTCTTTGCGGTTTGAGCTTTCCTTTGGCTCTTCAGAAACTCTAGCCTTTTGGTTGCATCCATCCTGAAGATTTAGCAGAAAGGGAGAGCACAAGGGTCAGCACTGAAGTTAGATATACAGGTTATATAGTTCACTTTGGCATAAGCTTTCTCTGTACGATCAGATTGTGGCAGGTGGCACAGTGGCCTTATAGAAATACCTAATTGCCTGCTCTTAGTGTGGGAAGAATACAAGAAAACCCAGCTTGCCATGGTGGAAAAGGCATCCAAATAATGAAAAAGTCAATATAGTCTATCTGGACTGTACTGAGTGCACCCTGAAATTTAGATGGCACTCCCAGATGCATTGCTAATAAGTAGGATAACTTTTCCATCCAGCATTGTCCATATATTGACGCCACAACAACTCACTTATGAATCTTCAGTTTTATTTTGTATGCTTGTTTGGTTTTTTCCAGAAATTCTCACAAAGCATCTTTTCATTCTGTGTGCTGCATAAACCTTTGCAAAAGTTTGTTTATGTCTCCTTGGTGGAAATCAAGCAGCGCTCAGTTGAGAATGTAATGTGGTATTTAAATGAAAAAAGAGGGGGAGCATGATATTGATGTGCACAGTAGTAAGGAGAGAAAGGAAGATTTTGGGTTTGCACATTTTGTCTCCATAAGAATAAAAATATTTTTCTGAGCAGAAGCTGAATCCTGAGAGTTAATTAAAAAATCATAACTACCAGATGACATACAATGACATGCATAAACAAAAATAGCCTTAATTGCCTATAGGCATGACTTTGTCTGTTCCCAACTTTCAGTGGTTGGCATTAGTCTTTGGGGATAAGCTCATACGCAGTAACTCACAGGTACAATAAATATTACCATGTGAAAATGTCATTAGCAGTTACCAGCTCATGTATAGTTCCAATTGCAGTGATGATAGCAATGGTAGAAATGGGATTAATTATATTTTATTTGCCTATTAAATATATGTTGTTTGCCCAGGGGCATTGGACAAGAAAAATGTTTCAAGACTGCTATAACTTATAGATACTCCTAGAAAATATATTGACATATCAGTTTTGTTTTCATGCTCTTTAATTTCCTTACCTTCACTCCCATAGATTATAAAATCTTTATAGATGTTGTAGATAGTAAAATTGTAACTATCAGTTTCTTCTAAAGGAGAATGCAATATCATGGCAAACATCTTTGCCAAACAGACTGTTTAATTTGAATAAATAAACATATACCCACAAAGCAAACAAACAAAGCAGAGGAGCATGAAAAGGAACTCTTAATTTGAATTTGTTTATTCAGGTTGTCTTCCACAATAGCGATTAAGCTGATCAAGGTTTCTGCTTGGAACCAGTTTATTCAACTTCACATTTAAGAAAAGCATGCTTGGAAAGCCACCAAAAGGTGTGGATTTGTCTATCTCACCTTGCCTGCAGATGAAAGGCTTCTCAGTGCTGAGGCTGACAGGAAAGGGATCCTGAAGAACTGGGACTATACGACCAACACTGGGCCCTGGTTACTGCAGGAGTGGAACCTCTTTATTTTTCTTTCTTTTTTCCTTTTTCTTTTTTTTTTTTTTTTTAAGTGCTACATTTGTAGGCAACTGCACCTGCAGGGCATCAGCTGAAAGCATGTCTTTCTGCAAATTCACAAGCCTCCTTTTCTTGCTGGCCAGTCCTCCTTTCTCTCAAGGTTATTATTCATTCTGTAAAAAACAAATTGTCTGACAGTCTGAAAAGAGATAACGGCTAGCTGGCTTTATCAGCAGAGACCCTGAAACTTGAACAGCTGGGGAGCTCCTTTGCCAACAAACATGAATGGTGAAGCCCTACACACTAAAGTGTGATGACTACAATGGATGCTGGTGCTCAGCTCATTTCTTCCTTGATTGCAAAGATGATGTACTGTAAGCCAGCACTGCTTATGAACACAGGAACTGTTTGTGCTACTGCTTTAATGCTCGTTTTGCAGGGAAAGGCAGTATCCTCTCTTCCGTTTTCTTTGTGACCAAGAGAAAACTGGGTGTCTGCCAGAGCAGTACCCAAATGCGGAAGGTCTGCCTTACCATCTGTATGAGTCCACCTGCCTGTCCCTGTCATCCTTTAATTAACCATGAGGTTATGTACTGGAATACCAATGCTCTTGGCATTTACCTTGTCTCTCTCCAACTCCCACTGAGAAGAGGGGTGGATCCTTCCCCCTCATTCTGTGTTCCACAGGACCAGTTTGTGTGGGCTGGCACTCGAATTTCCATGTGTAGTAGTTAATGGATTTTGTGGTCATGTTGGGCAGTTTGTCCTGGGGCCGCCTTGATTTTTATATTGGATAATCCTGGGCTGCATGAGTTTAGATAGTCTTCTAAGCTAATGATCTCTGATTGTTCACTGAAATAATTTTGGAGACACTTTTTAACACTAGCAAGGGAGTTCCTATTTCTTTATTTGCCCCTAGTGCTGAGATGCATGGGACAAAGTGTGGGAGCACATGGAAAGTAGCGTCATTATTATTATTTGCTAATTAGTAACAGGCATCTGCAGTTTGGTGTCTTTTGTGCAGCCTTTCACGGATTTTGCCCAGCATGAACTGTTACTTTCTTTGAGTTTCTTGGATGAAAAGACTGTCAGAGTTCCCTGGAAAACAAAGTGCCATGGTGGCTTCTCGGTTTTTAAGCTTTCTGCATTTGTGCTGGACACAAAATAGCATAACTTCAGTGCAGAGGATATTTCTGTTGCCTGACATTCGATCTTTATTCCTGTTATCCAGTGTTCCTGTTACCCAGCCTTTAGACTTTCCTTCTGTATTCTAAATCTTGACTAAATATTGAAAGATTCAGAAGATCGAAAGGCTCAGTGTAATTATACCGCATCTGACTTTCTTTTGCTCCTGCATTTCACACTAACAGTCTTGCCATCTTTAGAAACTGTCCCATTTAGAATAAGCTGTAATTTCGTTTTATTCTTTATCAAATCATGTGCTCTTTAATTTGACTGTGTTAATCAGCATGAGTGGCCTTGTTCAGGAATTTGTTAAAGCCGGGCACTTTACAGACCTTCTGCTAATGCTTTTCAACATGTTTACCTTCAATATCACAGCTGTTCCATTCTTGGCTTTGTTTTTGAAGATGGTGCCAAATGCAGAGTGCTTTGGCAACATCTATTGATAGATTGTCGTTAATTAGAGAATGTCTCTGTCCCATTGCCTGTCACTTATACATGTCCTAAGCAGGGGTCCCAGGGTAAACCTCCAGAGTAGAAAGCAGTCACTCCAGCTGCAAGGAAGTAATTTCAATATGCTGGAGTTTTCTTCAGGCACCATTCTGGTGTTAGAATATCTGTAGCATATTTCCTTATTTTTAATATAGTGGGATGTGGTGGTGATACCGAAGGATTGTACTTACCAGAGTTAATATCATTGTGTTCTTCTAGCTAGGAGCTAGACCACTGCAACTCCAATGATCTTTCGATTCGGACTTTCAGGAGCCATGCAATACGATCATGGATCCCAGGTCAAATGCTTTTTCAGAGGCAAAGGCTTCAGCTTTCAGTATTGAGCAGTGGTGGGGAAAAGCCTAGGAGCTATTACTGGTGTCTTGAGGGCATCAACATCCACTTTGACAATAATAGATGATATCAGATTTCCTTTCTTCCTCTTTCCTTTCTTTCCCTGTAAATTGTTAAATTGTACAGATGGGTGAGAGTCTTCTGCTTAAATAGAATCTGTCTCTTGGTGGAGGGGTTAGGAGCAAACAAGAGATCCCTTGAGTACTATCAAAATTTACTTACACTGTGGGGTGATATTCCTTACTTTAGTTCAATTATTCTATTAATTGCACAAATACTTCATGCATTCTACCACCATCTTAGCATGTCAGATCACTGAGCAACAAGTCACCTTATTCAGAGAATCATCTTTGTTTATTCTCCATTGCCTTTTTCCAAATAACAACTATGTCATTTGCCTTCCAACAGTTTATATCATTATACAACACAGCATCTCTTTTCCTATCTACAGACATCTGACAGGGTTGGATTTTTTAATCCAATCCATGCTGAGCAGAAATTTGCACTTATTCTGCAAATATCTTCCAGACAATCATTCTTGTATCCAATTAAAAAATACCCATCCTGAAATCACTGAAGGCAAAGTAATTGAGTAAATACCAATTGAATTGTAATTTTTCTGAAATGTTATTGATTGTAGAATAGGAAGGAAATGATAAGGATGGGGTTACAGCCATCTTCTTAACATCACTTTCCCCCTCACACACACCTGCTTACCCACCCCCATTCTCTCTTGCCTTGCACAATGTCCTTTCCCTTATTTGGGGCTCTGACCAAACGTGCTATTCTTGTCTACAGCCCCCTTCTTGTCTCTTCAAGGTATTGCCTGAAATTCCCAGGGCACTTCGTTTAGAGCAATAGTTCATTGCTGGGCTACCAAACATTTACTTTTTTTTTTTTATTTGAGGGTGTAGTCAGCTTGCCAATGTACTTGTGAAGGCCACAGGTCTAAATGCAGAGCTACCTGTATGTGTATCACTATGCTATGAGACTATAATCTGTTTTGGTGCAGTGGTTTGTGTTGTCTACCTTCTTACTAGAGCCAATGCTGCATCAATTATACTGAGAGATGGCCCCAACAGTACTGTAGCGTGAGAGCTGTGAAGGTGCACAAGGCCCTTTGTGAGGATAGATGGGTCTTGCTGGCCACGGTGTGGATTACTCTTTCAGATTAGTCTGTTGGCAAGTTTACTAGGAGCTGTTTGATCATGCTTGAACACTTCTAAATGTGGGATTGGGTCACTTCTGTACCCAACTGCTACTGTGGTTGTTTTGAAAAACAGAATATTGAAATGCTTGAATTTAAATAATTGATATTTGTTTCTGGCTTACTGGAAATCTCAAATATGTTCTGTTTTTAATGCTGTAGGCAGAGAGACTTGAAGTTAAAAAAAGAATGGAAGAAATGCAAAGAAAAGAGATGTTCCTTGAAGATCAACATTAGTAAGTAAAATCTGAAATTTATAACTTCAAATTCCTCGTCTGCTTGTCCTTCTGTTTTGGGGTTTTTGATTCTTTGTCTTTGTCTGCTTTGGGGCTTAGGAATGGTTTGGCTTCTGTTTCTGTTTTTGGTTTGAAACTTTTGACTTTAGGGCAAGAGGCAACAGGCCCAAACTGAAACACAGCAGGTTCCTCCTGAATATCAGGAAACACTTTTTTTCTGTAAGGGCAACTGAGCAGTTTGCCCAAGGCAGTTATCGAGTCTCCATCCGTGGACATATTAAAAAGTTTTGATCAACTGATTCTAGGTTGCCCTTCTTGAATTGGGGTTTGGACAAGATGAACTCCAGAGGTCCCTTCTGACTTCAGCCACTCTGTGATTCTGTGAAATATTCCAAGCTTCCTCTGTACTGTATTCTGTGAGCAATTTGGTTCCGTAGATTTTTCTTAGCTTCTGAAAACATAGGCTTTGAAATGAAAACTGTAAATTATAGAAAGACTTTGTGCTTTCTTTCTCTAACTGAATTGATATGTGAACATTCAATCCAAGCCTAATTATTGAAACAGGATCTAAATTACATCTCCACCCATTTGTTTTAGTAACTAGTAAAGACATTTAATACACAAAGAAATAATGAGGACTCCTTATATTTAACATAGTCCTATGGCTTGAATGTAGAGAACTGCTGTGAATACCTGCTTCCAAAGAATACCTCCTTAATGTCAGATTTAGATATGGCTTAATTCCCTGCTTTGCCAGTTCAGTCTATCCTACTTATTTATTTTTAACTGATCCAAACCAATTCTATCACATAATTAACACACAGTGCTGTTTAGTCACCTTTACTGTTTTTATCTTTGGCTCCTGAAATTACTTACCTGTGTTCCCAGTATGATTGATTGCTCCTTCCTCCTCTGTGACCTTTAAAGGAGTCACTTTTGTCCCATGCTAGTAGTTCCAGTTCCTTCATCATTTGCCCAGACTCCATTCTCTAATGTATATACATTTTAGTGCTTTCTTACTGATCTCAGCTTTTCTTGCCTTTTTGCTTTTATTTCTTCCCATTTGGCTTTAGGTACAGCTCTTCCCTTAAATACATTGCCAGCGTTTGTCTCTGGATATTGGTATGTTGCTGGCTGTTTGTCCCAGTGTAGCTTTTCCACACACAGACACCGTGTGTTCCTGAGGATTTCTGAAGTTCCAGCTTTAGATCTCTGCCTGTTTCTGGCACACTAAATGCCTTTATGCCCTTGGAGCTTAACTCAAGAACAACCTGTTTTCAGGACAGGGTCCTTCAGTTATGTTGCTTGCTTTTTCTTCAGGGAATAGTTGGGGTTAGCTTCACATTTAATCTGTTGGGGTTTTGGGTTTTTTTTCTTTTTTTTAATAATCTTACAGCTTAATTGGTTATGAACAGAGACATATCTCTTCCTTTCCCTCACCTTCCCTGTCTGTACATGTTTTTGCTTAGGGTGAAATGAATTTTGCTGATCAGTGCTTTTTTCCACTAAAAGTAAGCTTGGTTCTGTCAAAAGGAGGCTGAAACCCTCTGAAACCCCTTCATGTGGGCAGTCAGTTGGTCCCTACGTTGTGTGGGACCAACTGACTGCACTGAGACTCAGGCTGCCTGGTCAATGGAAAGGAGACTGGTGGACGTTCTGTCCACTGATTTAAGATAACCTTGTGAGTGTTTATAGAATCCCAGAATGTGTAAGGTTGGAAGGAACCTTTAGAGGTCATCTAGTCCAACCCCCCTGAAGTAAGCAGGGACATCTTTACTAGATCAGGTCACTCAGAGCCCCATCAAGCCTGCTTTCAAGCACATCATCTCCTAACCTTTATGGATAATGGTGATTGTCCCAATCCAGGTGCAGGACCCTGCACTTGACTTTGTGAACCTCATAAGGTTCACCTGGGCCCATTTCTCCAGCCTGTCCAGATCCCTCTGGATGGCATCCTGTCCCTCTGGCACATTAACTTCACCATTCATCTTGGTGTCATCAGCAAATTGGTGAGGGTACACTCAATCCCACTGTCAATATCATTAATAAATGTATTTAAAAGCACCGGTCCCAGCACAGACCCTTGAGAAACTCCATTTGTCACTGTCCTCCATGTGGACTTCAAGCCATTGACCACCACCATATGGGTGCAACTATCCAGCCAATTCCTTATTCACTGAACAGTCCACCCACCAAGTCCATATCTCTCCAACTTATAGAAGAAGTTGTTGTGAGGGACAAAGGTTTTGCAGAAGTCCAGATAGATGACTGATGTTGCCTCAGGAAACCAAAGTGACTGATGCAACTGAAGGTAAAGATGGACTGTTGAGCTTCGTTGTTTAAAATAACGTTCAACTGTTAGAAGATTATTTGTATGTACTATGCATAGAAAATACACCAGGTCGGGCCTGTAGATACTATACCTGGTATAAGTGAACTGAAAACCTACTCGCAGTGAATGCAATTTTGGCTCTCATAAAACCTCCCGTGCTATGCAGAGTGACGCTAGTGTCTTCTCTGGTCCAAAGAAATGATCTAGTGGACAGAGGAAGAGGAGTCTTGGGCAGTCATGGATTTCCCACTGGGTTATGTTGAGGTCATATTGCTAAGATACTGTGTTATGGAGCATAACATCCTGTAGTGATGGGAAGGTAACTATGCAACATCTCAGGTCTTGTAAAGGAACTGGTACAGATGTACTACTGGTTATTAGAGACATTGCAGAAAAGTGTCTGATATTTAAAGTGGTACTTTTTGCATACTGCTCAAAAATGAGTGACTCATTACTGCCATCATCTAAAAGCCTATGTCTAGAAATGAAGAAAACAAATATGAGGCTGTGCCCATTCTTCACTGTCTCTGCTGGAGTATTTTGATCTTCTCTGCTTGCCGGGAGAGAGAAAAAGGAAGGTCATGAGCTGCATATGAAGCAATGACCTCTCTAAAGTCATGGCCTGTGGAGCCACTTCAAAAGATAAGCTGCCTTGTTAGTCTGTTCTCTGTAAGCATCTGTAGCTGCAACATCACAATTTTCCTGAGGAGATCAATGCCTACCAGCAGTCTCATTAGCTGAGAAACCTTTTAAAATTGATCACCACCTCTAGCTGTATCTGCCTCCACGGGGTACAGTCCAATCAGTACTTCTCTTGTAGGAAGTGTGGCTTCTATTTGTTATGGAAAAGCAGTTAAGATCCTCATGTCATTAATGTACTCTCGACAATAAAGCATGATGCTGCCCAGAAGTCTGTTTCTATTAAATCCCAGTTGATATTAAAAACAGGAACTGAAATCCCCTTTCAAAGGGTGTAACATGAAGTAAGCAAATGCCAAAAGGAACAATTGTTTGCAACCTTGGTCACCGTCTGCAGAACACAGTTATTTCCCATCTCTTGACAGCCTTGTTAGCTTCTTTGTGTACAACTGGTCCCTGAAAGTCAACTGTACCTGTTATCAAGTATGCTGGAGTATGTGTTTATGTCTTGTGAGAATGGAGTTTAGACGTGCACCTGGAGTGCCGTGGAAGAGTTTGGAAGTCTTTCACTTTTGGGGTCACCATCTCTTCCGACCCAGGTTGACTCAAGCTCTATTAAGTGATGGAAATGGACAAAACCCACGAGGTATCTCCTGAAGTAGCTGTGTATGGAAAAACCTGAACAGCACACAGGAGCACACTTTGGGCTGGGGTAGCTGCTGCATGGCAGGATTGCTGTGGTTTGTACTAACAGAAGAGAAACACCTCAGGGATTTACTGGTGAGAGCGTTGCTTTGGTTCCACTTCTGCAGATACCTTATCTAGAAAAAACCCAACACAGTACACATGCACTTGTCTACCAGAAACTACTTATGCATGAAATGGAGTCCTTACTTCTGAGTAATGGTGTCTTGGATGCATTCTACACTGGTGGCCTGTGGTAGGGCCTGTGTTTCTGTGAGAGTGCGTTAAAACATAATGAACGTTTGTGTAGTCCATACTTTGCAACTGTTAATCCTTGTGAGGACAGGACTGAATGTCTGTCTTCCCAAATGAGAATAAAGAAGAGGCTAGGTGTCTGGCTCAGGACTTTTCAGGACATCCCTTTTTAGTTAGGACACAAAAAAATGTCACTTCAACAGTAATGAGGGATGGCCACCTCAGGACTTGCTTTTCTCTGTGGCTTACTGTGCAGGCTGTTATGAATCTCTGCAAGAACTGTTGCATGTCTCACCATAAGGTTTTAGCCCAGTGCTCTAGTAAGGTGCTTTTATTTAATTTGAGTTTCACTTCCCAGAAACTGTAGTGTTGGATGTGGTCCACTGCGTTTCTAATAGATATCTACCTGTTTATGTAATGGGAAAAGCAGTTTAGCACATAGGGTTGTTTTTTATTTAATAGTACATGATGGCAGTTGTATCACTTCATCTTTTCCTTTGTTATATATTCATGCCTCTGTTTTTGTGAAGGTTGTACTCCTGTAAAAATTCCTGGCACTGCTGCACTCAGATCCATATGTGTACTCAATATATTCTGCTCAGAATTTGGAGCTTGGAGCAGAGTTTGCCAGAGTGCCTCTAAGTGTGTATTCCAAACACAATGCAGGAGGTTCACCAAACCAAGCAGATATACACTTGCCTGCCAAAGCAGTTTTCTCAGAAGTCATAAAATTCAAGAAAATAAAACCTGAATCAAAAGAGAATTTTTATTTATTTATCTATTTTCACAGGATAAATACTAGTGTCCTTGCCAGTTTTTAGTCCCCTATGATGTGTGGTTCAAACAGCAGGCTGGTAACAAATTTTTCCCACAGAAGTGCAAATGTAAACCTGACCAGACTTCTAATACAGATTGCTAGAGAGAATGAAAGAGGACTCACACAAAAAGGGTTTGCAGCCTTGAGAATCCTTTGTTTGCTTCTTTTTACCACAATGGTCTCCGTTTTGTTCATTTGCTCCTGATTATTTTAAGCGTTGTCAATTATTTAGCTAACAGGCAGAAAACTAGGCTTTTATAGACATCCAAAGGGACTCTCTTGAGTGTAATAATGAAGGCAGTTTATTGAACGCCTGTGAGGTTGCTTTCTAATTGTACGCATTAATCTGCCCATGCAAGCTGGCTGAAAATATAGAAGCAGATTGCACATGCAGATGGAGCACACAGAATGGAAGATCTATGCAATAGACTTATACAAATCTGCATTTTTCTTAAAACTGGATTTATGCTTATTACTTCAGATAATAGATGGAACTTGGTGTCTAAAATAACTTCCAAGAGTATTGGATGAGTTGGTGGGAGGAAAGAATAGTGTAGCTGTATTATTTCATCCAGTCAGGAAAACAAAAAAAAGCATGTGGGTTGACATGAAAGATTAGTTTTGGGTGTGGGTGGAAAGTGATGAAAATAATTCTGCTAAGAAAGTTGCCTTTTTTTTTTAACCTATTTTTATTCTTTTTGTAAAGTCTTATACCTAAACTGAGCTAACATCACATTTTTTGTTCTTATCCCCAAGAACAGGAACACATGTTCACGAACCTGCAGACAAGAATGCCTACCAGCCAAAGATAGCACAGTTTTGATCGCTATCATTAGATTTGTCCAAGTTCTCCTTAGTATGCTTGTGCGTTACTCCTAAGTCTGACAATACTGCATTAAGCTCAGTATGTGGCTACTGGAAGGAGTTGTGCTGGAAGAAAGGTGAACTAAATACCTAGAGGATAGCCTTTCTCTCCAGGAAAGGGCATTGGGGAAGAGCCATCAACATAATATAGCAATTTGGTTAATTATTTTAGCAATGGGTTAATTTTTCACGTTGTAATCTTTTAGCCTATAGCTTCCAGCAAAAGATAAATCCACTCCTACCTCCCCTCAAAAAACCCCAAATTAACCAAATTTAAAAAGCACATTAGTTCATGCTGATAACTTTGCACATTTGCTGTTTGTTCTTACCCCAAAGTGGGCTCTGTCCTGCAGGTGTGGGTTAGAGATGAGGTAGAGGAGGAAAATCAGAATCCATACAGAGCTGAGGGCATGTTTGTTGCTGACAGATGGAGGTGTTTGTATTACCTTGCCCCTTGTCATGGCCTGGCTGTAGGAAACACAGCAGTTGCTTGTAGCCTTCTGAATTTACCTAAACCTTGTAAACTTCTTGTTGGTGTGATAAATTTCCACAAAGAGGAGTGGATGTGAGAGGACGCATGTGTAATTGCATACCAGCAAACCCATTGGTGTCCCCACTCAGGCTACTGGTAACTTCATTAACAGCTTAATTTTTAAATGCATGCCTTTTGGTGAATTGTTTTCCCAAATGATGTTGTCAGTCCCCAGAATCACTCACACTTCAGAAAACGGTTTTTCCATTTGTGAAAATCCCAACAAAACTTCTATTTGGAATCTTTCTCCATCTCCCAACATGGGAAACCTGCATAAGTAGACTGCAGTCTCATAGACCTTTGCGTTAACTCCTGGAATTTCTTCTGTCATAGAATCATAGAATGGTTTGGAGCTTAGAGATCATCTTGCTATGAGTAAGGACACCTCCCACTAGACCAGACTGCCCAAAGCCCCATCCAACCTGGCCTTGAACACTGCCAGGGAGGAGGCAGCCACAGCTTCTCTGGGCAGCCTGTGCCAGGGCCTCATCACCCTCACAGTTAAAAAGATATCTAGTCTAAATCTGTATCTAGTCTATATCTAGTCTAAATCTACCCTGTTTTAACATTTCATTTTGTTAGGGCACATGACTGAGGACCAGCAATAGCCCTAGTACCAGCCAGCCTGGCTTGTGTGTCATAGCATCCTGCCTGACCAGGATACATATGGCAAAGTGCAAGGCAGAACTCCCACTGCGGAAGGAATGAGGGTATGAGTGAGAACAGACCCACTGTGGACCTTACTGAAATGAAAGCCACTTTTTCTTGTGGATAGGTAGGCTTTAGAAGTGTTAAGCAATTGATGTTAATTTCGGCAAAAGTAGATAAAATTGTTACACTTATCCAATTAAATGTGTTGAAGAGGGGTGAAGTGTAGATATGCTTGCTGGTGCTGCAAAAAGATGTGTCTTTGACTAAATTCACTTTTTCTGTTTTGTTTCGGTTTTGAGGGGGAGAGTCCTGCTATTGTTTAAAAAACATCATGAAACTTCTGGGCAGATGTGAAACTAAGATGCATGCATTATGCATGGTTCTTCGTTTTTCAGCTGATACAGAAAAAAATGGTGAATTATCACTTTAGCATGGCAGTGAATTTGGAAGCTGATGTACTCATGTCATTCAGCACTAGATGCAACTTTTGTTGTCTTAGTGACTAATCATGTTGTCTCCTCTCTCAAATGGCTATAATGATTTACCTGGCTTGGGATTATGTTGTTCTGGGGTTTCTTTTTGTTTTGGTTTGGGTTTTTTTAGTACTGGTTTTGAATGGCTCTTGGCACACTTACGGATGTTCATTAGAGCAGAATTGTAATTCTGGAGATCCTGCAGCTTGAGAAAACAAGTTCAGGAGCTGTCTTGTTTTCAGGAGCAGTAAGAGTGGCCATTATCTTTTAAAAAATGTCTAGAGAAATAAATAGATTTATGATATATGTAGAAGTATTGTGCTTTTTTTTTTTTCAAAAGCATTGGTATAAAGGACAGTATATTTTTCTGTATCCTGGCATTTCAATATCCATCAATTAAAGCAAAAGAATTAACTGCCACTGGGAAGCAGTAATGAAGATTGCAAGAAACCTTTTTAATTGATGCATTTTTAATGTTAGCCTGTAAAAGAGACTTAAAGCCAAGAGCTTTATGTGTAGGCAGAAAAATTCTTTTCTTTACATCTTTGTTCTGTGAGGAATATAGTCTCCAATGAAAAGCTTAGCAAGTGGTGCTATGCGACTCTTGAGTGGAATAAGACGCTGGGGCCTGAGCCCCTGACCTTATTTATGTCCCTAAGGATGAATACTTTTCAGGATTGGCTCTTCTGTTTGCCTTATAGATCTGAGAGGGGTTACCCAACTAGATGGGAGTAAAGAACAAGTGATACATGAAGTTACATCAGAGGATTTTGGACCTGAAGTCCTTCAGTGAGATAGTTGTAATTCTTCAGATTTTCCACAGTTGCACGCTGGAATCAACTATGGAGCTTTTCACTTCTCAGCTGTCAAGGCTGGTGACCCTGTTAGACCATGGGAACCTAGGCCAGAGGAAGGTAGGTTATCCACGCCCTTGCCTCACCCCAGTGGGCATGTGGGTAGCACACATACTTACTTTGAAACTACTAAAAATGCACATGGATTCCCTGATCTACAGGTAGATTGTGAGTGCAGGGTGCCAACTCTAAATCCCTGAATTACATGGTTCTCAGTGGAACACCTGGCGGATTCATGTTTCTGCATTTTACATGTAGTTGTTGAGCTTCAGGTATATGCTTTTTCATAACAGCTTTTCAGAAAGGACTCTGCCTGAAGAGTAGTTGTGAAATCTAAATCCAGGACCCACAGAAAGCATCTGCAATATGGATTGATTTCCACAGTTGCGCACTGTCCCCTTCTAGCACGTTACCCTGACAGCAGAGTTGGTATTCCCCATGAAAGCTCTTAAGAGTTTTTAAGCCCTGAAATCAAGTACTGTGTTTCACTTCACCACAGGTGTAACTGTACTAATAAGTTAAGCACTGTCAGTCATTGTCAGTTTTGAGGCCAAAAGGCCCTGAGACTGCCGCCTTCTGTTGCTAGTGAACTTTTTTAACTCCCAAACCAAGGTGGCTGCATCCCAAGTGGGAGTTACTTGTGGTTCATCTTCATTCCCAGACAGCAGCCAGGAGTTATTTGGGAAAGTGCTACTTGAAACAGGTCAAAACTATTCCTGGAACTGTTACCACAATGGGCTGAGTTCCCATGCTAAGAGTATTGCCTGCTTCTATTAAACACATCAGTACAGGAGTCGCCTGTTTTAATTAGCAGAGCAAAAGGCTTGTTCCCAATGGTGCCATGGGAGACAGGGCTACCAAGTAAGACAAAATACCCTCATGAGATTGCTCCAGTTTAACTAGTGCTTCTGAGGAGCTCTCTTCAGCTTGATGTTTAAGGGTAGTCAAAGCTCACTTTAGCAACCTATTAGGAGGGTGTCGTCTTCTTGATTTGTCAAAATTTTGAATCTCCAAGATACTTTTGGAGGTTATCAGGATGCTGCTGTATTCACATTACTTTCTTCAGCTCATGCTCTTATTTTCTTAGTGTTAATTCAAGGAGCACAGTGCATTAGCATCTTCGATTATTGCTTGAAGTTTTAGCAAGAGAGTGAGATGTTGCTCCAACTGTCTGAATGTGGAACAGCTATGGATACTCTGATATGCTGATTTCCTTCTGGAGATAATGCTTTCCTCTCTGGAACATTAGTTGAAATGTCATCTCTCCAGTGACTTCCCCTTTCCTTGCAGCATGGCTTATGCTGTGCTCTTCATTGTTATGACTTTAGGTTTATTGTTATGAAAAATACCATTCAGACAATATTTTGACAGTCTGGCAACACCAGATGCACTGTTGGGTTTCCATAGTTTCCATAGAAATGATACACAATGAATTAACATCTATGACTGACTTGTCTGAGTTACTCTTTAGTTAAGTTAGGAAACCTGATTCCCTTTGTTGTGATAGGGATGCTTTCTTAATGTAATAGTTAATTTAGTGTGATAAGTTGTTTTCTGTACTCAAAGGCAGTGCACAGTCTTGCTGAAAAACTTTATTTGCATCCACTCTTGTAATCATGTTTTATAATATGGAAACCAAGTTAGCTTTTCATCTATCAGTGTACTGATTCTGGAAATGTAGTGTCTTAACCATCCACCCCATTTTCATGCAAATAATGAGAACTTCCACATACTCAATGTCATTCTTTTGCCATCCATAAGGAATTAGGACATTTAGGTACACCACCAGGATGCCAAATGTTTCTTAGCAGAGCTTCAACCTTCTCAAATGCATTCCAGATTTTCCATAGGACTTCTTAGTCTTTCTTGTGTAGAAATCAATTGCTATTTTAGCAATTTTAGCATAGGTAGAGAAACACAAAATCTGCAATTTAAAACTTCAAATACCCCAAATCCCACCACTCAAACGATCACGTTCCATAGAAAAAAGTACATGTGCTTAACTCTTGGGTAAGAAGACTATTCATTCTTTTAATGTTGATATGCAGGTTCTTTGTAGATGAGGGAATCGTATGTTTCACTTGGTTCTGTCTGTATTGTGTTGTCTGAGGTCTGTGTTAACTACCCAGGTAACAGAGGAAAGGGTGTGAACTGGTGAACTAGGAATGTTGAGACTCTAAAAGCATGGCTTGCTGCAGCTTAAGCAAGTACTCTGTGCCTGAAGTGGTAACACGGTTTTGTGTAGAGCAGTACAGAAGAACTTGTCAGTTCTTGTTCTTTTTCCCCACTTCTCAGTATGCCCACTGACCAGGAGGGCATTTAAAAAATAAAAATGCATCTACTCACCATTTCAGATCACGGAGTGAAAGATAATAACACTTGGTAGTCTCTTTCAGCAGTTAGTCATCATCACTCTTTGGCAGCCAAGACGTTTTCTCCAAGGTTAAGTAGCTGTCTTTGGTAGTGGCGTCTTCTCCCTCACAGAGGTAGCTGTTTCCCTTGTTAACAGAATAAATCTTTGTGTTGAATGCCTCTTGACGCACTCTTTCTGCTCCCACTTTACCACATTCATGTTTTTCAAAGCTGTATACAGAAATAAAATTGCCTCTTTCCTCTAACTCTATTCCTTTGAGTGAGCAAGGACTTGAATAGAAATGCCTTGGTCTGCAGGTCAGGAAACTGATTCCTGATCTTGGCACTGAAAGTCTTATTTTTAGCATTTGTTTGTGTCATTGCTTGTAACTTTGTTTAACTGTACTTGAGACTAGGAGCAAAGCAATGCTACATTGAATCTGGTTTATAAGGGATGCAATTGGAAAAATAAAATTACCCTTGACAGAATAAGAAATGACAGTGTTGTGCAATTCTGCTTCAACTGAAGACAAACATTTTTTTATCAATGCTAGAAAATGCTTCAAAGTGTCATTGCTTGATTAAATAATCTGTTGTAAGGCTGCATTGTGTTAACCATGAAGATGAACTCCTTAAAATAATCTTTTAAACTACTTATCTGAGATTTATGGATCTGGTAGAAGGATTTGCAACAATTCAGTGAAGCAGTTCCATTCTGACCTAGTCTGATGCCATGCATGCCTCCGTTTTACAATGAGGAAAGCATAACCACTATACACCCCAAATACGCAAATGGCAATAAATTTTTGCTTAAAATTTCCACTCAGCAAATATCTTATCTACAATATAGATTCTGTATCCTCTGCCCCATTTCATTCTGTCTGTCTCCATAACCTTTTGTTCCACCTGTGATGTTTTTCAGCAGTCACATGATAAAATGTCTAGGCTAGATTCCAAGGGTGGAATAAAAAGCTGTATTTATTTTTATGGAAGCACTAACAGTTCTATTTGGATTGGATTTCTTTGTAGCAAAACCAATGAATTATTGAACAGATTGGACTTGAGTTTGCCAAAGAATGATTCCTGTCAGATTGCTAATCGTGGCCCAGAATCTACAGCATGGGTAAGCAAAACCATGGCATGTGCAATATTTTCTGTCAGTTTCCAGGTGCTGTCAATAGTGTGATATTAGAATATTCTAATTGAGCTTAATTGCCTAGAAATAACTCAGTGAGTACCAAGGAGTCTTTCTGGGTGAATGAGGTTGTCTACATTGTCTTGTATGTGCTGGCAGAGAATCCTACATAGTAGGGGACTGCCGTTATTAATTAGAGATCTCTCTCTGACAAATGAGAGCCAGATTTATATTCTAAGGTCAGATTAGAATCTTAAATTGGGCTCTGTACCCACCAGTTGGTGGCAAGCTTCTATGAAATCTGAATTAGTTCATGTCAGCACATGGTTGACTGCATTGAAAGTCTAGACAGAGGAGAAGCTCATTTCTCACTGCATCATAAAAGTGATTCCATAGACTGTTTGCGGACTTTGTCCCAGCCTGAATCAGCCTGGTAAGTATCAATGTAATTAGTAAATAGATAGAGTATTGGTTAAGTTTCTTATCCTAATTACCTCAGAAAGGCTTTTTCACATATGATTAGTCTCTTTTTGTCTAAACCAAGCTTTCCTACTGATGTAAAAAACCAGTGAGGAATATTAACCCTGAGACAGAAGTATTTCTCCTTTAGGGAAGTTTGTAATTTCAAGAAGACAGAGAGCAGGCAGCCAAGTGAACAGAAATTGTTGTTCCAAATAATGGTCTTTGATCAGCAGAAACTTAAAAGTATCTGATCTGGGCAATTCTCTGTTATGTACAACCTTGGACACCAGCAGCTCTGTAAAGGAAGGGAAAGATTTACCTCCATATTTCCTTGGAAGCCTTGGAAAAATTACAAGACCCTTCCATTATAGAAGTTGCTGCAAACAAAATATATAACAACTCTGTCTTGCATCTGGTATCAATTCCTGGTTTTCAGTTGTATGAAAAAGGAACGTGATACTGAACATAGGTTCTTTTTCCCTTTGATTCCTTGGGTCATTCTGTGTCTCTGAAAACCACAAAGAACTTTGCCTATGTGGGCAGATTTATAGCTTCAAGGAGCCAACTTCTGCCCAGCATTGCTGGACAGAAGGTCAATTGCAGGAGAGTGGCTTTCAGAATGTCTTTTGTAGTACTGGGCAGACAAGCAAGATGAAAGACTATGGGAAGGGAAAAAAAAATGTCTTAAAACCACTTATACTTCCCTCTTGAAGCATCTGATGCTCCAAACAATAGGGAGGTTGTACTTTGGTAGGGAAAACACAGCTCTGCAGCCTTTCCTATGGTATGAACATGGACCTGCAGAGACGAGTGAGCTCGTGTCCCTAGGCCTGACTTAGATTTCAGCATTATGCTGTGGTGTCTTCATATCTATACAGAAGTGGATGGAACACTGAATTCTTTCAGGTGTGCAAGTCCTATTTTAGCCTTTGCCTTCTATTTCACCTAACTACGTGTGACTTTCTTGTTCCAGCTTTGAACAGTTTCTTACAAAGTTATGCCAAATTACACACTATAGTTCACCTTTGACTTCACCAATAACCAAGTAGATAAAATACATACTTTATCTGTACTGGTTCTTATTAATATCAGCTGATGTTGTACATGTCTTTTATGTGGTAGTGTTTCTAGAGCTTTGTGAATTAAATCATCACTTTCTTGTAATGCAGCAAGTGTAAATAAGTTGGCAAAATGTCTTCCCAGCCAGCTTGGATGAGGTGCAGTCTATAGGCACAGCCTCCATGCTCTGTGTAAGGAATCTGAAGCACAAAACCAATGAGTTGCTAACCAAACATGGCACACTACCAAAACTCTAAACCAGTGGGAAAATTTTTACTCTAATTTTGATGTTCTATGGACCTGTCCTCTGTCTGGAGTCATTAAAACATTAGGGAACAATGTATTTAAGATAGTGAAGTGTTACAAGATTATGAAGTGCCTGACATGCATTTTGAATAGGAGGCGTGTATGTGGGTGTATATATAAATATATATATATATATGATTGTTAAAATTTAAAATTCATGATCTAAAAAAAGTTTGGGATAATGTAGTGTCAATCAATTTTTTTTTCTTCAAATAATTTATTTGATAGTGATACTAATTTAGCACAACTAAAGTGTAGAGTATTATTGATGTGTGAGAACAAATTTGACTTCTTTGGAGTGACTCTGTGTTCGGTGACTTTTTTGGCCCACTTATGTAATCAGGCTCATAATTAATTTTAATCCTGTCTCTCAAAGTGTTACCAATCCTGTGTAGACTTTTATTGTCTTCCAACTTGATTAACATACACTCCACACAATTCTCCAAGCCATTATGGAGGGTAATGAATAATATTGGACCCAGAATGAGTCTCCCTGGACACATGTAACAACTCCTCCCAACTCAAAATTGAGCTATTAATAATTGCTTTCTCTATTCAGTCTTTTTAGCAAATTATGTGCCTGTCGTTTTAATGGTGTCATTCTGCACACATATATCAAGTTTTGGGAACATTGTGCAGACCTGTAACAAATTCCTCACTAAAATCAAACCTGCACATTTCTTGTATTAAATTATGTTGGCTTATTACTTCAGTGTGCTACACTCTGTCCCCGCTCAAAGACTTTAAAACGTTAAGTTCCTACATATAAGATCCTAAAGCTCCTATAAGATCCTAATGGGCATCTGGCTCTTCACTAAGAATTCCATCTTGTGAAAGAACAGGACTACTTATGGTAATGAAAACCTACACAGTTGAATATTATATACACAATATACAGTTCAGACTTTCATTTCTCTTGACTGCCCCACAAATAATGCAGCAAACTTGATTTCTCAGCTTCTGTTCTCCTACCTCCACAAATGCCTTTCCAAAACTCCTGTGGAAATAATCCTGGGTTCCCTACTATTACCACGGATCCCTTCTGCTTTGTCATCTTGGTAATATTCTCGGTGCTTTTCTTTACAGAATGGCCCGTATCACTGTCATATATCCTAAGTTTTGGTTTGTGACTGCTCAGGGTGCTCTTATGCTTGCCACTGGGACACAGAATAGTATGTACTGTGGCTACCTTCTTGTGATGTGCAAAGGACATTCAGCCAAACCAAATGCCTGAGAGACTTCAGATCACTTCTTGTTTCAATTCTAGTCTTGAGACTAATCTGTTTTTTAAGTAACTGGAATCATTCCACTGCTTTCATTTTTTAACTACCTGTATGAAAATTTGGGAATAAGGTTTGAGGTTTTGGCGTTCCCTCTCCCCACACCAATATGTTTATATTCTTTGCTGAAAAATAGGCTAGGAGCCGTACTTACAAGCAAGCTCTTCAAGAGGATGAAAACAGAAGATTAGAGGAAATGAAGCAAGAACAACAGAGGAAGGTAATTATACATTAACAGTTTGCATATTGTATCATTTTTGCATGCTGTGAAACCAATTAGATACATTGATTACTTGTAGCCTACGCACAGAGCTTCTCTTTAGCAAAAGTTATTTAGTCACTGTTTTCAAATATTGTAAGAGATGAGCTAAGCTGTAAAATTTGGACAGGGACAGGACAATTATCTTCTGGGTTCAAGGCTATTTGCATCTGGATGACTAGCTCCTGTTCGCCTCTCCATTTGAACAATTGCACAGAGGTTTTTTTGACCATGGCACCTGATTTCGTAGGCTAAGGAAACCAATTTCCTCTCTTTCAGGCAGAAGTAATCTTACTGAGATATTCATGATGATCTCAGATTCTGAATAGTCTAGAGAATGGAGGCCTGTGTGCTTTGTCTTCTGAAACGGTGATGTGGAAGCTGTCAGATTTGCTGTTAAGCATCTATGCTTCTCTGTTCCTTTGCTGGCTGCCTAAATGAAGTTTAGAATTGTCTAAAAAGCAGGCATGCCACAACCATGAGTTGGAACCCCATCTTTTGCACATGTGACATACATTGCCTGAAATGTGCCTGAACCACTGTAGTCCCTCCGGCATAGATATGGGTGCCATATCCACATAAAGGTCATTCATGCAAGGTGATGGAACTGTATTAAGTTGCCTGTCTTAGCTGTGGGAGGGCAGCATTTGAAAATCATATTAGCAAATCATCTGAAAACATACTAGCAAGTAGTACTGAGCCTCTTGTTATGCCTCTGCTGTTACTAATACCCCAATTAATGTTAAACTACTTGCCCAGTAGCAAAATTGTAGGTAGTGCAACAAATTCTATGCAGTGAGTTTCTAATAGAGCTGGAGAAGTGACTCGGCTGCCCTCAAGGATATCTTTCTTTAAATATTGGGCATATGTGTCCTCATTTCATAGTGTTCTAGAAGCCAGGATACTGGAAACAAAAAGGTGGGGAAAAAGGAATTGCTTTCCCATTAGGTATATGCTTATTGCCAGGATTTAATCAGAGGAAGAATCTTTAGAAGTTAGTCCTGATGTGTGTAAGGCCTTTAGCTCTTGTATTCTTTACATTTATTCCTCCATGGGGTAAATAACTACAGATGTGAATGTGCCCCTACTTTATGAATCTGGTTTAAGAGACTTGTGTAGAGTTTTAGACTCTCTACCAATCTCCAGGGATTGCTAAGAAGGTGTTGGCTGCTTCTAAGGCTGCTCTTTCTTGGTACTTGGTTCCACGTGTTCCTTGGCTTCACAGCTGCTGCTACCTATTGCACAGAGTAATGCACTACTTACAAACCTACTGTAAATAATATGTATTTTAAAGGCTCCAATAATTGTCCCTCAGATATATGCTGGCTCGTTTCTACTTCAAACTGATATTTATTAAAGTAATTGTGAATTCTGTCTTGTGTGTACCTGCTAGCACAGTGTAGCTATAAAACGTATAGGTATTGTCAGTTCCCCTTCTTTTTTTCAGAACAGGTTTTAGTATGTATTGCTTGATTTAGAAATTTTCAGTACGCTTTGAACACTGCAATATACACACAATATATTTCAGAACATTACTCCAAGAGAGGACTCAGCATATTGGAAAGTCAGATACTGGGTTTTAATTTTCAGGTTGAATAGTTATTTAAAACAGTGAAAATTAAGGTTGGCTTTTTTATTTCTTAATCCTGTTTCTTCTTTTAGGGCTAGACAAATATTGATACACAACACATTCGCAGTTATTGATTTTCTTCATACACTTATTGCATAGTTTTTATTTAATGTTCCACTTATATTGATTTTTTTAAAAAACTTTTGTGGTTCCATTCAGTTATTGAAGCTTTTATCTAACCGCATCATTTTATTTTAGTTCCTATTCCTACTGCTGCTCAGTTGCTATGGAAAATATGAAAGATGGGTCTGTTCCTATCCCATCCCCCCTCACCCTGCAAGCCAAATTTTCTTTGCAGAAAAATCTGCATCTTCAATTCTCAGGTGCATTGCAGGGAGGAAGAGCCAGACAACCAAGCACATATGCAGAGCAGAACCATACAAACTGTGTTTTCCTTGTAGTCCGGGATAAAATTGCATTAAGTAAACTCTCCTCTGGAATAAATTCCCTTAGACTTTGTTAATATACTTTAGTGTCACATAACCTAGGGCTGATAGGCTGCTGCAATTCTGGGAGCCCACACACGCTTTCACCACACCAACAGGTGCCATTTGCTCTTCCCTTGTCGTTGAGGGAGCCCTTGGGAGCTGAAGGTGACACACCATGCCACAAAACCCTCATCTTGTCTTCTCATACTCCATGGAGGCAGGAGGCGAAGGGCATGACTTCTTGATACCCTATGGGCATGATGGTCATGTCTGCTCCTGCTAGGTGATTTTGGTTGTCTTTACCCTTTGACCCACGGGGAATTTCAAACCCATGGGGAAGCAGACTGTTGTCTGGCATATCCCTTTAAATGTAGGACTGTAACTGTTTGAATCCAGTAATTTCCCACTTTTAGGGGCACAAACAGAACTCATCCAGTGCATCGCTGAACAGAAAAATGAGCTCAGTGTTTAACATAGTGCTGTCACATAAGTAAAATACTGTTGGAAGAAGTTCTGGGAATGACACGTGTCTCTAGCTGAACTTAACACCATATGGAATTAAGTCAGTTTGTGGCATAGGTATATTAATTAAGAGTTGTTAAGTTTGTTGTTCATTTCACTTTTGTCATTCCCAGGCTGAAATAATAGAATTTAAAAAAAGGCAAGAAGAGGAAGCCAGGACAAGAGCACATCAAAATGAACAGAGGAGGTATGATGCAAACATACAGAATACACTTTAGTTGAATTCCTGTCTGGAAAAGGTCTCAAAATTGCAGGCATTCATGCTTTAGAAGAGCATTGCAATCAGGGCCCTAGATCTCGCTTCTGGTTTAACTTTGCCTTCAAATAAGCTGCTAATATCTGTCATTGCAACTGTTCACTGTAATGCAGTATGACCCAGAGTGCATTTTTCACTTTATTTATCCTATCAGAGGGTAGAAACTATTAGCATTTTCATGCTACTCATTTGGTAGTTTCAAATGAGAAATATTTTCTAAGATTTATTAAATTTTACTTTATTTTAAATGGGCTATTCTGTCCATGCCACATTTTGGGGTTGACTGTCAACAGGCAGATCTTACTATGGGATTTGATATGGACACAGAGGCTGCGGTGCATCCAGGCCACCTGCAGCTGCATTGCTGCCCTCCCCAGACTGTGACCCACTGCTGAGCCCCATCTGTGCTCAGCGGGTCTACTCTTGCACTTCTGTCACTTAACTGACTTTATATTACCTTGAAGTACAGCTTTATTCTCAGTTTAGCTTTCTGCTCTTAGAAATAATCAATATTCACACTCAAAAAAAACCCACCAATTGTTTCTTTTTCTATAACATTAGGGAAATATTTCTTTTAAAAAAAAAAAACCAACTTCCATAGGCAACTACTTTCTATACTGTTTTCGTTTTTTCCTCTAGTAAAGATAATTGCCCATAGAAGTTAATGAAGGATTTTTGATTCAGTCCATCTCACATCCCTAGACAGAAATAATCCAGTATCTTGCATATCATTCTTATGAACAGCATTGTAAAACATTGAAACAACAGTCATGTTTAAGCATGTGTGTCACTCCTAAGCATTAACAGGGAGGGAGGAGGGGGGAAGAACAATTTTCAGAAGGTTTGATAATATTTAAAACAGATTAAGAAAAAGTGCATTTGTATGTGTGCATGCTTTCCAGACCAATAAAGCAATACAAGAAAATGTTAGAGCTGATTCTGAACTGGATGGTAGGGAAAGTTGTCAGCTACACAAATTGTCTCTATTAGTAACAAGCTTAAGTGTTGGGGTTTTTTTTCATTGGCATTCAGAAATCAGTACTTGGAGAAACTCTTCTTGTGTACTGAAGGCTGAAAGACTACCAAAGATGAATTGTTGAAATCGCTCACCTCTCTGATAAAGTGGGTGGTAGTACGCAGGTTGTCTTTCTACAGAGAATTTTGATGCATTTCTCCCAGCAGCTGAGGTATGCCTTTTAATCACAACAGACTGATCACAGGATAAGGATGCACCTAGTGAACTGAAAATGAAATGCACCCTATCTCATGCCAGTCTGTGGTTATTCAGCACAGGCTTGAAAAACATAGGAAGATTGGTACTGAACTGAGAACAGGGAAAGCTACTCACAGAATATTAAAATTCAAAAGTTGGTGAACTACTCAGCTACCTTCAATCATTATTCATTTCTGTTGTATTTTAAGGGTAAATAATGCTTTCCTGGACCGACTCCAGAACAAAACACAACCTAATAGCATCAACCAACCGGGTTGTTCTACGAGTCTGGACTACCTCCGTAGCAGCGCCTGGGTAAGCTTTTTGGGTACAGAAAGGGAAAGCAACGTAATTGTTTAAATGTTGATATTTTCCTCAGATACTATTTAGTGTCTGGTTGTATTTATCGTGCCTGACAGCCTACTGTGCTGGCTTGCTGGCTACAATAGCCTTTAAGAAGGACAGGGTATTGCACGAGGGCAATCCCAATAACAACTACAGGCTGGTTGGAGAATGGATTGAGAGCATCCTGAGGAGAAGGACTTGGGAGTGTTGATTGATGTAAAGCTAAGACGAGCTGGCAATGCATGCTTACAGCCCAGAAAGCCAGCCATGTCCTGGGCTGCATCAAAAGAAGCATCATCAGAAGGGTCAAGAGAGGTGGTTCTGCCCCTCTACTTGACTCTGGTGAGATCCCACCTGGGGTGCTGCATCTAGTTCTGAGGTCCCCAGTACAAGAAAGACATGTAGCTCTTGAAATGAGTCCAGAGGAGGGCCACGAATATGATCAGATGTCTGGAGCATCTTTCCTATGAAGACAGGCTGGGACAGCTGGGCTTGTTCAGTGTGGAGAAGAGAAGGTTCCAAGGAGACCTTATTGCAGCCTTCCAATACTTGAAGGGGCCTACAGGAAAGATGGAGAGGGACTCTTTATCTGGGAGTGTAGTGATAGGACAAGGGGTAATGGGTTTAAACTGAAAAAAGAGTCTGTAATAATTTTCTATGGGTAAAAAGAATATGTAGATTAGATATAAGGAAGAAATTCTTCCCCGTGAGGCTGGGGAGGCACTGGTTGCCCAGAGAAGCAGCAGCTGCCCCCTCCCTGGCAGTGTTCAAGGCCAGGTTGGATGGGGCTTTAGGCAACCTGGTCTACTAGAGAGTGTCCCTGCCCATGGCAGGGGTGTTGGAACTAGATGATCTTTGAGGTCCCTTCCAACCCAAACCAGTCTGTGATTCTGGGTTTCTATTAAATCTTGTCTTAAATATATAAGCTGTTCAAATCGGAGGAGAGAGGAACAGCTGCTCTTGCAGCAGAACTCAGTTGCTTTGCATGCAAGGTGCTTACTGCAAGGAACTGAATCCAAGGTACTTCCTTAAGTTCAGAACAAGGGTAGTGAAATGATAAGGGATTTTAAGTTATTTAAGTGAAAGATGTAGAAATGCTGTAAATATTTTAATATGATAATGAAAGTAGAGGGGGAAAAAACATGAAAGGTATAGCAGTTATTTTTTTTTACCCATAGAAAATTATGATATGCTCAACTGCATCCAGTTTAAAGTGCACGGTATTTGTAAGGATTCTTTGAAGAACAGATATCTTGACTGTAGCCTATGAAACATCCATTAAATCTTTTCAGCTGTCCTAATGAGGCAGTGATATGACTGTTATTTAGAATTGCACTCTTCAGTGTTAAGAAAAAAAACATAGTATTCCCATCATGGAAATTTCCATTAGGTTGAAATTCCATTGCTGAGAGGAGCATAGTGCAAAAATGGAAGATGAGAGTCTAAGAGCATTCAGCGAATGTGCCAGTGTAGAGAAGGATGTTTAGTTGATAATCAGAAAAGATTGAATTGGATTCGTCGGACTGTCTGGTGCAGATCTTGGCAGGTGAATGCCAGGGAAATTTGGGTTCAAGCATCTAGGAAGTCAAGACATGATAAAGAAGGAGTTATTATTGCTGCTGAAGTTTGTCGGTAACTGGAACTGGAAAAAAGGAGTGTCTTAATCACTACAAGCTTTGGGCAAGCCCTTAGGCCATGGCAGAGGGCTCAGGAACCTCCAGCTGAGAAAGCCTTTCTGCATAGCAGTTTTCTTGGTCATGCTGAGAGGAAACAGGACCCTCCAGCTCTCTTAAGGTCTGCAGGCAGCTTCTGGGAGACCAGTAGGTTCTGGTAGAGCAAATATCATCCACGAGGAAAACCAGGAGTTGTTGGAAGCCAAACTACAGATGTTGTCACAATTTACAACCAGATAGACCAGTTTGGCAGAGGTTAACCCCCCTTGCATTCCAACCAACCTCAGATTGTTCTGGGCGTCTGGGGACAGCTGGGCTTAACTCCTGAGTGTGGCCCAATTAGGTGTTCTATTGTGACCACATCTTTGCAATTCTTGGGAACAGGATTAAGACTCAAAATGGAGTCAAGTGCCAAGTCATTTATTTGGCCCACAACAAGTGTGCAAGAGAAGGGGAAGAAAAAGATGGAGAGAGATAGAGAGAGAGATTGCAATAGCTACCACTATAGTTCTGCGATGTCCCATCAGTCTGATATTTTCAGGTCTGGTGGGAGAACATTCCTTCTTGTATTGCAATAGCTCTTCTCCTTCCATGGGGGTACCTTTGTTTTTACAGTGTTGACTCATTGTATAGTCAGTAAGTCCTTGGAATAGCCACACCTTCTACCTGGTGGTGGGACACATGCCCATTGCCATCTCCAGAGGGTCCCTGACAGTTCAAGAGCATCCAAGCCCCCTCAAGAGGGTCTGAGCCTCCCCTCCCTCAGACACTTTATCCTTCAGCTGACTCTGGGTCTGAGTGCATAGCAGAGAACTTGGGCTACATCCTTCAAGATACCCATTCCTGATGGGTGGAATTTGGAGGAATTCACTTTGTTTCATGGTGATGAGGTTTGGCAATTGTTAAGGTGATTGAGAGAAAAGAAAGAGAGGGAGTTACGGTTCTGTTGGCAATTGTTAAAGCATATGTCTAGTGCCTTACAGATGTTCAGGCTAGTAAAAAAGTATAAGTATGAGACCACTCTATATGGCAGGCCTGAACCATCTCTTGAATGATGGCCTGTCTGCAGATAGCAGAATTGGAGACTTCAGGTAGAACAGAGCCAACTGATAGCTACTAAGTGGCAAAAGGTAATGTCTGTTGGATGGGGCCTTGTTAACAAAGGCAGCAAGGGCAGAAATTAACCTTTTTATTCACTTTGTGTCTTGTATCCCAATTTTTAAACTTTTTCCTGAAAAACTTGAAAGAAAGCCTGTGAGTCAGCCAAGATCCCTAATATCTAAACTCAAGCATTTCCATCAGACCACCTGCTGTCACCACTAAAAAACATGTCACTTTGTGTGTGGGGAGCAGGGCTTTGCATTTAGCCTGATGCTACACATCCTCTTCAACAGGGCAGGTGTTGGTAACACCAAACAAGTGCACTCAGCCCAGGTGCCATTTTAACAACAGACAGCTCTATGAAATATGCAGCCAATCTACGGTTTTTTTTTAAAATGTATATATTCAAAGAATGCACCAACACAAATGCAATAAAACCCTGTGTGTAGAAGTGATAAAATTCCTACTCTGATGTTTACTTAATGGCTCCCAAGGAGCCTGCCTTCTGTTGGGTAATACTAGATTATCCATTTTTTCCTTTATGCTAAAATGTGAGATTAGAAGACTAAACAAAGCAGGAAAAGAATAAACTATGAAAGAATATGTCATCATGGAAAGGAATTAAAAATGAGCATTTGTAACAGGAACAAGAAAGAAAAAACATCTCTCAAAAGAGGCTGGAGGCTGCAACCTCAGCCTCTTTGATTATACCGAGATGCTTCTCCTTTCCCTTGGGATTTTCAGCTAAAAGAGCTGAACTCCAGGTGAGGCTTGTGAGTCATGTAGTCTGCAGTGTGCTGTTTTACATTACAAGGGAGCTAACGGGAGCAGGCCAGGCTATATACTAAGATTAAAAGAAATATAAAAGGTCCCCAAAGTTAAGACCTGAAGGTAATTTTTGAGCCTCCTCTGTCTGTGCTGTGGCACTGAAGAAGAAATATTTGTTCTCTTTTCCACTTCTTTTTTGTCCTGATTGAACTCTTTATAGTCACAAGGGTTTCACACTTACAGAAACTGAACATCGTGCTGTGTTATCGATCTACCTGCTGTATTTTTTGCTATTATATCTATTAGCCTGGTTTCCTAAGGAAATGAAGTATGTATGATCACACTGTCTGTCTACATGTAACAAAGTTTTCAACCTGCTGGCCAATCTTAGTCAGATCTGAAAAGGAGTGCAAGTCCCAAAGATTTTAAGTTATTGTGCACTTCATGAAAAGCAATGGGTGGGCAGGGGAGAGACTCCGAAACAGTGCCCTGCTCTGAGGGGCGATGGGAAGGACACAGGCACTCCATGCATTGACCAGCTGCAGCCCTCCAGTCGATCAGTGTGGGCACAGTTCTAGAGCAGCTGCAGCTCTGCCTTGTTTTCCTGGGAGCTAGGAGAGGCAAAAGGGAACATGGATATCCCAGGGAATGTGGATAACCTAGGAGACATGGAGAGCAAGAGGGGAAGGCAGATTTATTGTATGTGTCTGGGCAGGGGGGAGAAGAACAGTTGCATTGCCCAATTGTCCCCTAATCAATAGGAAACCAGTTTTCATTAATTTGTCTGCCCTCCAGACATCTTGTGTTTTATTTGGAATATTTATAAGCTACTATTTCAAGAAGTGTCTTCATGAAAGTAATCTTTTCTCCCTTTTTGGTTATAAATGCCAGGGTGCTCTCTGGGTGGTTCTGTGGTTTCCTTTTTTAATGGGACGACAAATTAATGAATTTCCACTTCTCTCTGTGAGCTACTGCACCCTTGAGAGAGCATCGAGCCTTGTATGCTATCAAAAGGGATTTGATGTCCTTTGGGCTGCTATTGTCACTAACATAAGGATAAATGCTTTAGGATAGGAGGGTAAAAAAAATAACAGTTGTCATTTTAATATCATGGTTTAAATCTAAAAGATTTAATCCTTCCTCAGCTGGGATGTATGGCTGAGACAGTATCTGTTCATTGTAATGACACAAATGATCAGTTTTACTTAAATATTAAAACACTTGTATTTTTACAGAAGAATAACTTCAAAACAGTTGAGCATTTTTATTTTCACTCCATTATGATATTTGCCCATGTTCAATTATGGAGAGATTTGCAGAGGCCAAGTGCTAATGCCTGGCAAGTGTGTAACAAAGCCCTTGTTTATTTTTTTGCGTGGAAACGAAGCACTGTCAAGGACCCTTTTGTCTATTCTATTAACCAGGAGAGATCACATGGTGAATAGATGATACTTATATGTCTGCTATTCTTTAATGAAATACTAGTTGTTTTGTTGAAACTCTCTGAGCTACAGCAGAATGAAGAAAGCAACATGACATATTATACCTTCCCGTTTCATGTCTCCATTGCCCCTGGTGTCATGCATAAGAATGAGAAGTGCTGGCTCGGATGCTGACTCTGCTCTTTCAGTGGACACATAATTCTAGACATTTGTTCTGGGAAGCAACTGTGCCCTGAATACACAGGTGCAATGTGACAGGAAACCACATTCTCTTCCTTTCCCATATGCAGAACAGGAACTCCATGGTTGCTGGATAAATCTGTTTTGAGGAAACGTGATTTATGGATAAAAATATTTTAAATAAACATGTTTTGTGGGTTGGCACTTGGTTTAGTTTTTGTAGTAGGATCTATGGGAATGTTTCTTTTGAGTCTCAACCAACACTTGATTTATGCTATTTACTACCAATTTGAGAGGGAGAATGTCCTGAAGTTTTCTGTTGAACCATAGCTCAAAGGTCCCTGAAACTACAAGGTCAGCATGCATGCCTCAGTTTTCCATACACAACCAGTCTTCAATGAAGACTTTAAAGAGCTTTAACAATGGGTAAGGTGGCACTGAAAATGGTCCCTGCCCATCACAAAGAGGATGGTTTTATTTAGCACAGGAATATTGGGAATAGAATATTTCTTTAAGAAGGTTCCAGAGCACAATCTGCAATGGTTACATTTGTTTTAATGAAGAATATGGTTTGCTAACTTCACTTTTACTTGGTTAGTCTATGTACAAACTGAGTTGGAAAGATTATTAAATGTTTTCTGACAACTGGGTTTTTTTTCTGGGGGGGGTTGGTGGTGTTTTTTTGTTTTGGTTTGGGTTTTGTTTTTCTTTGTTTTGGTTTTTTTTGAGAGTAATGCACTTGTCTTTCCTGGCAGAGTGATAGCAGAAAATAAATAAACTACTCAGCAGAAGTATCAGCGTCAATATAGGGACCTCAGATGAGTAGGTCCGGGCATGCTGTAGCTGAGTTTAATGATTTACCTCTGACAAGGCAGTCAAACAGCATATGCAGATGTGTTCTGCCTGGCTTGACTTGGAGCTCAATTATTCTTTCCTTTGCAAATCTCATCTTAAAAGAGAATAGTGGGAGTCTGGGGAGGAGTGGAAGAAACTTTTCACTCCTTCAAATTATGTGAGATCAAGAAAGGACTGAGGCATCTGAAGATATTTGTAACACTTCTAAATCAATTTTTTTTTTCCAGGAAAAACAAGATATGTTTATCTCTTGAGTTGATACATCCTGCTATTCATATTGAGTTCAAATCGAAGAAATATTTATTGCTAGAACTGTAATCTTACAGAAGGATTTACTTGTTTTTGTAAACCGGAGTTTCAAAAGGCAGGAAAGGGCACCAAGTAAACAAGAAAGTTCTACACGATTATGGATAATTCCTTGCATAAATAGGTCATAGTACTGTGGCTTATATATTTTACTGTACAATCTTTATTTATTATTTTTTAATGCAGGGGCCAAGCTACATGGAATAATGTCAGATGAAGGTAAGAATAACTCATTCTTTTTGGTAGGAATGCTGGTGTCGATGTAGCTTCACATCTGACATCTCATTCTGACAGCTTATGAGGCTCAATTCTCAAGTAATATGAGAGGGAATCTTAAAATAAATGCTTTCTTTCCAGCTCTGTGTCTGGGGGCCATGCAATGGCACATGCCTATTCTGAAACACGTTCTCATAAAGAACTGCAGAATGGTATTTGAAGTTATAGAAAAGCTGATGGCATGAAAGGCATCTGCTCAGGGTGCAGTAGTAGTTGGTGCTAAAGCCTCTATACAGCCACATTCTCTGTCATTGGCTGTGAGTGGATAGAACGTGGCTGGAAATGCAGGAGGTGACTCTGCAAACTCTCAGTGGTCTTAAGTGAAAAAGGATGATTTTATTGTGGGCTGTGTTACTCCTCCTATTTCACTTCACCAAAAAGGGAGATTGTATCAGCGGAGGCTGTACGTAAGATACCACAACTGAATGGATGAGATGCAGAACTCTGATTTCAAATGGCCTTTTTGTAAGGCTCACTGCCCCTGTTCTTTTCTGAACGGGGTTCCCCACCCTAATTCCCAGTTCCGATATAAAGATTTCTGCAGATCCTTTATTTCAAGGCTTGGAGACTTTTGAAGCAAGTTCAGGTACTGGCACATATTATTCTTGCCTTAGGAGATGTCTTTGACATAATTCTTTTTTTGAAAGCTGGGATTTTATAAGGAGGAAATTAAAAAAAAACCCAAACTTTAAAAAGCCCCTTGCTTTCAATCCTGCTCTCACAAATGTAGATACTCTTCTGCAACTTTCTTCCTCATTTTCTGCTCCCACAGTTATTTTAGTATTTTTGCAGCAGGGTTGTATTCTGAAGGTGGGATCTAAAGAATACTGTTGGCCTCCCATGGGCTGTCTTTTCCCTTTTATGAGGAGTAAAATTGTTATTAAAAATTAATTCAAATTCACTAAAAAAATGACAACAAATAGATAAAAGCTGTTCCCCACAGGGGAAGAAATGACCATTTCTTGCAGCCCACAATACTATTAGGTTTTTTAAACTGTAAGCAGCTGAAGGGGTTCAACACATTGAATTCTTTGTGTTTTTTCACAATATCTACAATACCAATAATACATGTACATATGTACAAGAATTATGGATGGGTGTGCTTTTTTAAGCCTTGTTATACTGTTGTTTTGAAAACACATTTCAGCATGCTACATTAATATATTGTTCAAAGAGTTATTAATATGTCTGCAGATAATTAGGACATTTTGTGAATTAAATTTACAAAAAGATAGAAATCCCTTCATGAAGGCTTTACATAATTAAAAGCTAAAACCTGTCAGAAGACAAGGGAGACTTTATTTTCCAGTAGACTTAATCCTAGAGAAGCTGATATTTGTTTTCGCTGCAAAAGATAATTTTTAATTCTGCTTTCTCTCTCTCTTGTTACAGGGTATTGGAGAAATATTAACTTTCATCTGGCCTTGGCCGAATGACCTTGTAAAAGCTCCAATAAAGTGCTCTTTTATCATTATGATTTTTTTTTCTTACCCTGACTTCAGCTTCACACCCACTCCATGAGCAATCTGCAGAGACTGGTTTCTAGCTGTCATTATTCACGCATATTTGAAGCAACTGATTATGAAAGTCCTATTTAATTTTTAATAAGAGAATATGTCTTTTTTTTTTCATAAATTGTTTTGCCTCTTGCAGAATGTAATTATCCCAGTCTTTGGGATCTCAGAAAAAGAAGACATTAGCGGATGCATAAGCTGCAATATTATCTGTGTTTTCTTGCTGCTCCATACACAACAAAAACAACTAAAGAAGTGGGTAGAGGGTTTTCCTTTAGGATGGGAAGGAGAAATGTTGCTGGTTTGATTTTTTGTTTGGTTTGGTTTTGTTGAGGATTTTGTTTTACTATTGTTTTCAACAGCAGACGCTCAAGCAGAAACATATGTGTATACTCTAGACCGGATCTTTGAAATATGTTCTTAGAAAAATAAAACACATGAAAGAAATAAAGCTTGAAAGAGCACTGAAATCTACTTGATCTCCCCCCATATTTTTTGTGATATATCAGTTTTTCACTTTGCCTCTTTTACCTTGGTAAATTCTGTTACATGAGTGCAGAAAACTACTGCAAAGTTAGCTTTAGTTTCTTCCTTTTCCTTGTCCCTCTAGTCTCATGGAATTTAATTTATATCTCCCTGTTTCTGCAGATGACAGCATTTTAATGCTTTCCAAAAGTCAGATACATGACCGAGACATTTCTAATGGAAAAGAAGGGTCCATAGTGCATGTTAGATAAACCATGCACAGAAGAAAAAGTATCCATGGCATTTACACTTACATCTTAGGCAAAGTTAAGGTTTCCTGAGTAGTTTTTTCAGTCTGCAGGCATGCCATGATATTTTTCATCACTCTTGCAGTATGGAAACTTCATTACAGATCATCTGAAGTTTCTTTTGAACCACAGATGTTGTTGTGTTCTTGCTTTCTCCCCCTGTGACTCTCTGCAGTTGCCCTTGGCTCTCTTTGCCTCAGACAATTACTCAAATCTCTCATACTACTTGATAGGTGATATTAATAGGAAATGCTTGATGATGGTCTGTAGTTTAGCCATTTTTTTTTAAGTGTCTGATGCAGGTAAAATTTCTTGGGAAGATTTTGCAGGTCTACACAATGGTGCTGTGTTGCAAGTGGTACTTAGTTGTGCTATTGGACTGCTGTTCTTTCAGAAATGAAATTCACATCTGCCTCCAAGAACTGCCTCAATGAGCCTCCTTTAGTAGATATCAGGACTGGGGCTACATATTGCAGAACAGGGTATATGTACATGCAGGCACATATATTTTAAAGGAAATCTTTAATCAGATCCTTGTATTGTACTCTAATCAGAATAAGACTTGCAGGTATTCCTTTTGAAGTAGTGAAGCTCAGTCTCTCAGCACTTGGTGTATGATACCCTTAGACCCCGCTGACAAAGGCTGAGTGGGAGGGGAAGTCACCATTGTCACTGACAAGTTGAAATTCAGTGTGATCGTGTTGCTGTGTTTCTATATCCAAAGAAAAAGAAGAACTTTTTATTAACCTGCTACTTTCACATTCAAGAACAGTGATGGCAAGTCACCTTGAGTAACCTTTTTCATTAAGCTTGTCTACTTTCTTTTGGCTCTTTTCAAAGATGAAACTTGATCACAATCTTCAAAGTGCTTCCCCTTATCCAGCATTTCAATCTCTTATTTGAAATGCTCTCTACAAACTATTTCAGACATTAACTATTCCAGCCCTTTTTAATGGGAAAGTATCTGAATTTTCCCTTTCCTATCTTTCTGAACAGAACAGACAAATCTATATGAACAGTGCCCTGGAAGTCTGTTTGAGAGCCACAGCCTGCAATGGAGATGATAAGAAGCTACATGCATCCAGGAATTGATGTTAGTAGGATGTCTGGAAAATGCTGCTTATCCTGTTGGAAAGCTTCCAGTATCTCAGAATTATCACTTCCCCACCTGCACATCCTGCCAAAACTTTTAGCTTGAAAGCGAAGAGATGTTATGACATCTTTTTAAAGGGTTTATAGTGAAATAAACTGGTGATAGACTGGGAAAATTTAGCAACTGATAATTGTGTGTGTTTGATAACCAGTTAATCACAGAATCACAGACTGCTTTGGGTTGGAAGGGACCTCAAAGATCATCTAGTTCCAACCTGCTGCCATGGGCAGGGACACCCTCCACTAGACCATGTTGCCCAATGCCCCATCCAACGTGGCTTTGAATACTGTCAGGGAGGGGACAGCCATAGCTTAGAATAAGTAAATTAACGTAATACTAATAGGTTCCTCTAGTTATAAATTAACACCAACTGAATTAATTATCTGTTGGGCAGTGGCATAAACACATAATTTTTTTACTGTATAACAGTAAATGGAGGTTTGGGTTTTTTTATTGTTGTTATCTCAGTATAACTGTACCGGGGCAAACACAAAACACCTTGCTATTTCAGAGATAAACTTTTCAACAGGGAGTGGTCAGAGGCTGGAAGCTACAAGCAGAAACCCCTTTGCGTTTTCATTGCTGAGACAAATTCACTTTAACAAACTGACTAGACCATTATGATCAACTATTCAGAATTCCAACATCACTTGACAGCAAGATTCCTATGTTTAGATTTCATGGTCTTCCTAAGTCAGAACCTACCTTCCTATGAAAAAAAGGGAATGTTCATTTAGGGATGTACACGATTGATTCTCCATTATGCACCTAGAAGTTGTTCCAATGGTTTAACTATCCTTACTTTTAAAAATACCTGCATCACTCCTAGTTCGAGCCTGCCATGTTTCAGGTACCTGGTACTGAATTTTCTTAAGCACTTGCATAGTAAATTAGAGAATTTTCTTCTCTTGGAGCTCTCTTTTTTGTGTGCGTGTGTGCATATTTGGACAGGTTCATTCAATTGGGGCCTACAGGAAAGCTGGGGAGGGACTATTTCTAAGAGTTTGTAGTGTTAGGATGAGGGGCAATGGTTTTAAACAAGAGCAGGGTAGCTTTAGATTAGACATTATGATGAAATTATTCTCTTTAAGAGTGCTGAGACACTGGAACAAGTTGCCAGAGAGGTGGTGGAAGCCCCATCCCTGGACATGTTCAAGGTCAGGCTTGATGAAGCTCTGAGCAACCTGATCTAGTCAAAAGTGTCCCTGCTTACTGCAGGGTGGTTGGACCAGATGACCATTAAAGGTTCCTTCCAACCTAACACATTCTCTGATTCTATGATTCTATTCTTAAAAATATCCCAGATTTACAGAAAGCCTTCGATGCAATAGGATTCAGCATAAGTGTATGTTCTTTTCAGTATGTGCCCCACTACACAGACACTGCAGCAGAATACTATTAGGTACTACAAAGGGAGCTAATCCGTAGCTTACTTTTTATGGTACTCATCCATGTTCAGTTCACGCCTCTGCTTCAATAAATCCAAATCCCTGTCTGCTGCCTTTGAGAATATCTTAAACTCTTTAGGGTAGTTCTCAGTAGCCAGGTTGTGATGGGTCTTCTATTTCATACAAAAGAATAGAAATACTTGGGAGGTGAAAAGGCACATGGCTTTATTTAGCTCAAGAGCTGGATGTTCCTGCCATGGCCCTTGTTATGACTCTGCTCCCAACTGTAGCCTTCCTTAAGAGCTTTGTCATGTAGCGCACTTACTACTTCACACTTATAGATACTTCTTTTCTCTAGTCCTGTTCCTGGAGTACAGACTGTCTGGCAGAAATCCTTTTCACTCTCTCTCCTGTGTTAAACATTCCTACTCCTTTCCTATCAGTCATGCCCTCTTCCTTGTTAAATGCTTCTACTTCACCAGCTGAAATATATCAGGTGTCTGTATTCCATGAATTCTTCTTCAGCACTCCTGACTTCCTCATCAAAAGACTCTGCTCTGTTTTACTGAAGAACAAATGGAAAAAATACTATTTCTTTTTGCCTCTTAAACTTAACTTTTTACTTTTCCAATCATTTCTCTCTCTTTTCTGAAAGTCAGATGTTCTTTTCTGACTCCTCTTCATGTCCCTTACTTTTCCCATCGTTTCCTATCTTGGTATGGGGCTGCATTAGGAAGAACACTGCTGTCAATCCTTCCCCTCTACTCAGCACTGGTGAGAAATATCTGGATTACTGGGTGATGGGCTCCCCAGTACAAGAAAGATATGGCTATGCTGAAGTGAGTCCAGAAAAGGGCAAAGAAGCCAATGAAGAGACTAGTTCATCTCTGGTATGAGGACAAACTGAGAGCTAGGACTGTCGAGCCTGGAATATTTAAGTCTCAGGGGCATTTTTTCCATATGGATAAATATTGGAAGAGGGGAGTAGGAAGTGGAGCCAGGATCTTCTTGGTGCCCAATATAAGGACATAAGACAATGGACCCATGTTAAAATACAGAATATTTTGTCCAAACATAAACACACACACACACCCTTTTTTTTACTGTCAGGGTGATCAGACACTGGCACAGTGAAGCTGGTGAGTCCCCATCCATGGAAAGATTCAGAATCAAACTAAACAGCCTGAGCAACCTGCTGTAGGTGACCCTGTTCTGAGCAGGAAGATTGGATTACCTATCCTGCAGTGATCCCTAAATTAGTCCATATCCCTCTCCATCTTCTGCTGTCACTCATTTCTTTCCTCAGCCTGCATTTTCTACTTCCAACTCACAATCCAAGAAAGAGTTGATATTTCATATTGCAGACATAAATAAAATTTTGTGTCCCAATTAATTTTAACTGCTTCCAAGCCTCTTCTTAAAAAAAAAAATTGTAGCTGGTTTACAGCAATGTCATACTTTTTTTTTTTTTTGTAAAGTAGTAGTTTAAATCAATACCTCAAATTATTTGTTTTCTTCTAAATCTTGGTGTCAACACTTTATCTTCATCCTCCTTTCTTGTTGGCAAAAGTGATTCCTGGTCCTCTCGAGTTGTGCCCATGGTGGTTCCCCTCTAGTTCTCTGCTTGCTTCCTTGGGCAGCTCTGGATAGCTCTGCAAGATCCTGGACACCAGCTTCAGTGCATCGGAGGTCTGAACTGCTCTCTTCCCTCCCTCTCCTGTTGAGAGGAACATGAAAGTGTCTCATGTTATCTGGAATAAACACTTTCTCTTGTCTTGGCTTTAAAGGAGTCACCTCAGTCCCAGCAATCATGGGCAGGCATTCAAAAGACGCTGACACTGTTAGTAGAGTGGGAGCGTTTGCTGTCACTGTGGCTACGTAGAAATGCAAGCTTAAAGATGAGAGAAAATTCACTTGATCTTCTTCAGTCCCTTATCAAAGGCTTTCCAAATTTCAAACCATTCCAGGGATCTCATCTGAACTCTCTCCAGTCAGCTCTCATTAAAAAAGGGTGGGGTTATTTTCTTGCCAACATTCATTCATTTTTTAATTTAACTTACAGTGCACATTCCTTATTCCTAGTTGTTTGATCTTTGCACCTAGCTTTTTAATTAAAAGAAGGCAAGCCCAGATTTTCCTGCAGTCTGGACCTCTCTCTAGAAGCTATTCCTCATACAGTTAGTGCCAACCACAGGCCATTACCACTGATTTCTTTTGCCTTCCCTCCCAATCCATGAACTTCCCTGAAGTACATTTGGATAAGGAAACCCTACCAGAAATGTTCTTTTTGAAAGATCATTTCCATTTTGTATTTTCTTTTAAAATTTCTCTAGTAAATTTTTGTCTTACCTAGTCTTTGAATACTTTGGAGTATTTTTAAAATCAGAAAGTCATATGGCCTTGCATTTTAATAAATGCACATTTTGTAAGACTAATAATCCAACCAAAACTGCAGCTTATTTATCCTTAAAGTTTTATCATTCATTAAACCATGTGGTCTGGTATCAATTATGCGCTTCATGCTTAATTCTTTATTGAGCACATCCTATTTTGTCTTCCTGAGATTTTGCCCTGCGTAAGCATTAAATTGACAGACCTACAGTTACATTTTCAGCAATTACCCTTTGGAAATATTGAAATATTTGTTTCCTGTCTTCTCTGTTCAATCTTTTGGACAGTCACGATATCTCAGAGGACTTACTCAGTATCCTACTTGGAAAACAGCAATTTAACATTCTCATCAGTCAATAAGTCTACAGCCAGTGGTCCAAGTTGCTTTGTTGGTATTTAGTAAACCACTGCTTCACAAAGAGAAATTAAAAATATATATTTCCCTATTCTAATCTGGAAACAACTATCTGTCTGCTTACCAAAAACAAACAAAAAAATATTTTATTACCAGAGCAGATGATTATCCACTTTGCAACCTCTTTGTCACAGTGTTTGTTATTGAATTAATTTGTGGGAGCGGCAGAGTTTCTTTGCTGGTGCTCTTTACTTTCAATACCTAGTTCTCTGTCCAGAGTAGTGTTTTCTTGGACATAGGCATGTAGTAGAATCATAATATCAAAGAATCATAGCATCATAAAATACTTTTAGTCAAAAGTCACCTTTAAAGGCCATACAGTCCAGCTCCCCTGCAATGAGCAGGGACATCTTCAAGTACGTAGGTTTCTCAGAGCCCTGTCCAGCCTTAGCCTTGAATGTTTCCAGTGATGGGGTATCTACCACCTCTCTAGGGTATCTGTTCCAGTGTTTCACCACCCTTATTATAAAAAACTTCTTCCTTATACCTGGTCTAAATCTACCATCTTTTAGTTTGAAACCATTGCCCCTTGTCCTATCATTATGGGGTTACTAAAAATATTATTCCCGTCTTTCTCATAAGCTCCTTTTAAATATTAAAAGGCTGCAATAAGGTGTCCCTGGAGCCTTCTCTTCTCCAGGCTGAATAAACCCAACCCTCTCAGGCTGCCCTCAAAGGAGAGGTGCTACAGAGCTTTGAACATCTTCAAGGCCCTCCTCTGAACTCCCTCCAACTGCTCTGTGTCCTTTTTATGTTTGGAACCCCAGAGCTGGACGCAGTACTCCAGGTGGGCTCTCATGAGAGCAGTGTAGAGGGATGGAATCGCCTCTCTCAGCCTGCTGGTCACACTTCTTTTGATGCATCCCAGGCTTTTTGGGCTGCGTGCATGCATTGCCACCTCATATCCATTTTTTCATCTAGCAAGTCCTTCTCCTCAGCGCTGCTCTCAATCCCTTCATCTTCCATCCTGCATTGATACTGGGGGTTGCACCAACCCACGTATAGGACTTGCACATCTGGGTCACAGATGTTCCTAGAGGCTCTGAGTTTCACAAACCAGGGACATGACTGGTGACCACTGTAGAAGCAGGCTGTTTTACTTTTGTAAAATTTGACCCTCACAGCAGATAAACTTTTAGTAGCCACCTTCCATATTTACTCCACCAAGGAAAAGGTCTTGTGTTACAAAGGGAAAAACAAAGTTATAAAAAGAGGAAAATAACAAATGCAGTGTTGATGTATCCCTGATACCAAAGCTCTCATCCAACTGTCACTTCAAAGGTTTAAGTAATACTATGGCCCAGCAGCCAAGAAGAAAACAGCCAGGTCTACTCTTCTACTTTCAGTTATAGCCACAAGTTTTCTGGTTTGCTCAATTTCATTTATTCAGTCTAAAACCAGAAAAAAAATTATTTCTCACCTTGAGAACCTACAATCTCCTTCTTAATGTAGAGTACCTATGAACTTTCCCTTTTGCTCCTCTTTTGTGGAGAAGCTCTATTACTATTGACTCTATTTTTTATTAAAAACCAAAAAAAGTGTGAAAAGCTTGTTGGAATGCTTGTATCTTGATTTGTATTTGTTTTGTTGATCTACCCAACTGAATTGTCTCCTTCCTAATGGAGAGTCTAGGAAATGGATGTTTTGCTGTTGTAGTCAACAATTGCTATCACAGCAAAACAGAGACTAGAGCTTTCATTCCCAGAAATTGGACTGCTTCTCCTTATTCACATACCTGATCCAACCCCATTTAAATAAATCAAGACTTGCTACAATGAACAAATCTGGACCTTTTATTGGAGGTTAAGGTAAATTGATTGCAACTGCAAAGCTGTAACACTTGAGGGAGTTTCTTAGGTAAATTTCACCTATTTTGTCCAATTTAACCTGAATAAAAGGGGAAGAACAAACAAAAAAACAAACAAAACCCCAACCAAAACCCCCAGACCAAAAAAAAAAAAAAAAACCCAAAGCAAAGCAAACCAAAATAACAAAATCAAATGAGCTTTTTGTTTTCCTACAGAGAGAAGAAATGGTGGAATTTGATAGGCTGGAATGATTTTTTTTTTTTACTAACCTTTACTTTACATTACTTTTCAGAAGTTCTGCAGTACCTTGTCACACTGGATCAATTCTGATGAATTCTCTGTTCTCTTGAACTTTTATGTTTTCTATATGTGAGATCAAAACTCGAAGTGCCAACTACTTTACTCTTTAAATCAATGTCTCTCTTGGCTCTCCTTCAAAAAAAGACTGTACGAAGCAGTGATTCATTCTGCTTTCTCTGTTTAATCTGGGAAAATGCATTGCTTGCTCTTTCTACCCTGGCAATCATCTCCAGCAGAAGGCAACAGGAAACATTGGAATTGAAATAGGTTAAACTGATAGGAAAGAAACCCAAGCATAAAGATAGAATAATTTCATAAATAGATTTGATGTAATTATACAAGTTGTAGCTCCTTTTGACTTCAAGTGGAATAGCCAGCACTTGTGTCTCCTACACGTTAGCTCTCTGGTGTCACAAAATGGACATGCAAAATGGACAGCCTTTAAGATTTGGGAGTGGGTATGTTGGCTCATGAACAAGTACTGAAAACAAATACTATCGTGCTAGCGTTTTGCAAACCTGTGATTCATAGAGAACATCATTCTTAATGATTCTATTTTCAAGGTAACATAGGTAATGATACTCTTAATGGTGTTTTTTTAATGTTGTGAGGCAGAAAAAAAACCCGAAAAGGTGGTAGAATACAGATGTGGAGTTGGTACACATAGACCACGTGTTAGGTTTGGAGAAACTAACACAAATTGGTCCTGCAGGAGCAGTTAATTTTCTGTTTGAAGGAGTTTCTTTATTGAGGGAAGGATTCGGTTTTCTGAACTGTCTGGAGAGCAGATCTGTGGAGCAATCTGTTGAGGAGATCTTTGACACCTAAGATGAATCAGCCTCTGAGGATGTCTGTCTGTCTTTGCTGTCTATGTAAAGAACACAAATGATCACCACAGACTATGTTTCTAGTTTTTGAGTGATATGAATTCCAATTGTAACAGCCTAAGCACCAAGAAAAGTGATTTACTTGCAGCATATTCCCGTAGTTGCAACTGTATGGGTAGTCATGGGGCCTTTTTAAAAAAATTGCTTTCACAAATAAACGCAGGGGTTTTCCACAGGGTCACAGTACTCCACACTTCAGTCTGTCATTTATCACAAATCGGTCTCTCAAGCAAATGTAGGGATCACAGTTTAAAATGGAGGCCTCAGCACTCATTGATACCTATTAGCTGAAATTATATGTTGATATTTGTGGCAGTCTAAGCTTAAGGGTTGCTGAAGGGTCAACTGAGATTAGAAGCCTATTGTGTTGAACACACAGTGCTGTGCATTCACTGAGAGTCCCCAACCAAAAAAGGCTTTATTTAAACAACCAAGGCAGAGCGTAAGGGAAAAATGAATATAATATATGAAGCAAGTGATGACTGACAAACCAAAATTAATTCTTAGAAGCATTAAAAAATTATTTAATTCCACAGGATTTCATTATAGAGGATTAACTAAACAAAGGAAATAGCAGAAGATGAAGAGGAACTGGGGATGAAAGGAAGGTGTGGGACAGAAGAGAGCAGAAGAGCTTGTAACTCAAGTAAAATCATTGTGGAGAGAGTATGTGAGCAGCCAGCCAGCTTAAAAGCCTTTGTGGTACCAGAAAGGTGTCATCTCCCTAGAACTGCCTTCTATCAAATCTACATGACTTGGGGGGGTAGAAAGAAATTACTCTGGGGGCAAAATGCTTTAAGAGAAGTGGCTCCAGGTATCATGGCTATGCTAGAGTAGGAGGGGCACCACCCAATAGCTCTGGAATGAGGCAGCAAGGAGGGACCTCTGACTATACCTAACTGGCATCTTTCCTTTCTACATTTCTTCCCTTTCTACAACCTACAGAGGTGTCTCTGCCATTGCTGGGCTTTTATTTACACCCTAAGTAGAAGGCACCTTGGCAGGATCAGGCCTTGAGAAGATGATGCGTTGTGACTATTGTTTCAAATAAACCTGTTTATCCCTGATCCACCTTACATCACTTGGTTGCTGTTTGCCAGGCATCTGTTTGAAGGGGATGACAACACCCATAAATACCTAGTACCAGTACTGAGGTTTATGTCACTTCATACACTATATCATCCTAAAGGCAGTATAGACCACACAGGCCTCTAAGATACCTTGAATCTGACAGCATTTTAAATAAATATGTATGGTCAGATCATAAAAAGGGATAAATCAGTATAGCCTCAGTGAAATTGGGTCCTTTAGACTGCACATGAATTACATATCTCAGTGTGAGCAATCCTGAGCAGCTGAGTCTCATGCATTGTGAAGGAGCCACACAGCTGGCTTCAGGCAGACTGGGGGGATTTGCAGACACCCCCTATGGCAGATTGGGCTGGCAACAGATTTAATCCCGGGAATCCTTTCAGCAAGCTGCAGCCTATTGCTATTACACCTCCTTGCACCTCTTAAATACACCAACTGTGCATCTGCTGTGGGTGCCAAAGCAGTGCTGTCATGCACATCAGCAAAGAAGACGCTGTGGGCAGGGTCAGTGACATGCCAAGCCACTGCCTGATCTCAGTTACAGCTAAAGCCCACAGATGAAGGCAGAACCATCTCAGTGTGTTTAATTGCAAAAGGATATTAACTACAGAGCTGTGAGGCCAAAGATTTGGCTGTTGCATTCAACCCTTCCACATGTCAGGGAAAAAGGCCAGTAGTGCTAATAGCTCCCAGTAGTGGTGAGTTAGTCTTTTCCTTGGACACTTCCTTGCTAATGGATCTATGAAGTGTTTTCCTAGCCTCACAAGGTAGAGTAAGCCTATCAAAGGGGGTCCTCTGTGCCAAAGCCCATTTAAACAGGTTCTACAAATATTTTGTTCGAGTTTCCTCAAGCTGCCAGCAAATGGTTAATCGTTCATTCACCAAAGGTTCCATTGCTGAAGTGTTAAGGGACCAGTAAAAGTCTACCATAAACTTTTATAATGAGCTTCTGTATGGAGTATCCAGCAGTCTTGCTTTCTCTCTTACCTGGCCTTGCATGTTTATGGATCAGACCCAGCCTGTTCTGGGGTGCCCATGTCTGTCGCTAGGAATAGATCCTGCTGGAATTTATTAATCTACTTTTCTCAGCTCTGCCACCTCGGTCAGCACTGCAGCATTAGTTGTGTTCGCTCAGTTCTTCCATTTCTTATTGAGTGATGATTACATCTGAGCAGCAGGGACCAGTGAGTCATCAAAGGGTATAAATTCCAGGCTCTGTTTAAATGTTAAAAAGGTGGTAAATGCATGATATATGAACTGCTAAACTCTTCTGCAGTTGGGAAAGCAGTATGCCATAAACAGGATTTATTTTCAATATATTAAAAAATTTCCTGAGTATTCTGCTGATAAATATCACAAGGGGCTGTATTCTTATTGTGTTGTAATTAAAATGAATGTTTCAAAAATGCCTGCCCCAAGGCTGATAATAATGACAGTGGAAACAGGTGAGGAAAATAAAAGTTAATGGAACTGGACCAGAGTTAAGAGATGTCACAAAACTGACTTTATTCCATATGTGCACAAGTTCCATTTAGAAATATCTAATAGTAACTTCACTGGCAGAGAACAGTTCATTATTTGTCATTCAGAGTCAGAGTTTAACACCAAGCATTCAGCTTGCCAAAACCTTTCACGGGGACACCGATATTCAAAAGATGACAGTGATATATATCCCATGCATTTAATCCAAAAGGTCTTTGGCTGCTGTTCTGTGATCTTTCAAGGGGCACCTCCAGACAGCTTTCCGGTAAAAGCGCAGCCCTGAGTGCCCCACAGGGTTCCCCCATAGAGCGTGGAGGCTGTGCAATCAAGTGTGCCTATGGCATCCGCATTAAGGCTGTCGCCAGCCCCCTTTGCCATCAGGGTGGCTGGAAGGCATCCATATGTCTGGGCACTGAGCAAGTCAGGGAGCACCATATGTTCCTGCCTGCTCTGAAGATAAAAAAAGAAGAAAAATCAAAACAACCCCCCAAAAAATGCTGATTCTTTCTTTGGACAGGGATTACCTTTTCTATTCTAAGTTCGATCGCTATCAGAAGACAGGTGTAGCTGTCTTTGTTGTGTGGTTCTACAAGAATGCAGCAGAATAAAGAGTGCTTAACCTAAGGTGGTGCAAGGAGCAATTCTGTCTTAAAACTGTGAAGGAGAAGAACTGAATGTCTGACCAAGGAAACCAAGAAAACATCTTTGTCTTGGAATAAAATGGCCTTCTGGGAACAATATCAGAGGAGACATAAAAATAATTTTTAAACTCCCGATCTCCAACCAAACTAAAAATTCATTTGATTAGTTACATAATTAGGGTGTAATACCACCTGGAATAATCAGATTCTTATGTTCTATGGCCTAAATAAAGTTATTATGAGAAACAAATGCACTTCCTAGCTAATAAAAGCATGAGAAGGAGATAAGGAAGTATAATATTGAATTTATGAAGGAAGTCCTGAAAGGAAACAAAGAGCTGAAAGTCATAAGAAGGTAAAGGAAAGAGAAAAGAGCCAATGTGAACAGCTAAATAGAGATGGAAATTAAGTGCCAGTCAAGCCCTTAATAGCAAGATCTATGAGCAGGATTGAGGTATGATGTATGACTTAGAGCTACTGCAGGTCTTTCTTCCGCATCCCTGGGAGATAAAATTATGTTTTGAGGCCCATCTTTGGAAGTAGTCTTGTAAAACACTGCACTAAAATGAAGTTGGTCGAAAAGCCTATATACTTTCAGAAGGCATTTATCCATCTTGTTTTACTGACCCATAGCATCAACTAGCAAAAGTGCATTTGATTGCTAAGTGCTGTGATATATTTTTAAAAATGCTATAGAAAGCTTTACTAACTCTACTGATTTCTATATGACTTACAGGAGGACAAAAGTCAGAGAATAAAGGAAGAAGGAAATACCTGGAAGATGCAGAACCAGCATGTATATTGGTAGCAAAGGATGAATATCCAGTACAATATGAAAAGTATACCACTAAGCTGAGACAATGAAGCAGAGGGACTTTTCTCTATGGAGAAATATTAGATGTCCTCAACTAGTTTTATCAGTGTATCAATCCGTGTACTAAACGCATTGCAGAATAATAGAGAACAGGCTACAGAACTTACAAGTGTTGTTGAATTTTGAGGACATCCACAAATCCCAGTCCAATTATGTGAATTATCCTCATTTCTTCATAACAGAAATACATGCATAAGAAGATGGGGATAAATTGGCTTTGATATTGCCAAGCAAAGGAGCAGTGCAGGCAAAAGAAAAAACTGTAAGGCATGAAATAGATAATATACCACCAGGAAAACAAATGACAAATGCCTTATCCTTAAAAGAAAAGAGCTCACTGATTTGACATCATTCCAGCAAGGTGAAACTCAGCCTGAGACAATGATACTAGGCAGCAGTCCTAGATATGTGGGTTTTTTCTATAAGGAGCCAAGGGAGCATAGTTCTGAAGTGATAATTGCTTATTGCATAGCTATTGTTCTGACTGTGGACGATACTTTTATCTCAGCTGAATTACTCCAAGAAAACAGCGCATAGTTCCCTGACCTGTCACTTGAAAAACTTTTAATCTTTGTGGGCACTTTTATTTTGTTATGCTGAGACTTACAATGATTTCAGTAGAAAATGTAAATTTCAATTTTCTACTTCTCCAAAACCTTAATTTTCCACATATTTCTAAATAGTCCACAGATAGGATTCACCTGTTTCTAAAACCAAAGCACATAGATCTGACATAGTCACCCTGGGATCCTTTTGGTGTAGTACAAAAGGTATTCTGTTGGGTGATGAATCTTAAGTTACATTTTGACTGTCGATAATGCTACAGAAGGAGCCTCCTAAGATGAGGTCATCTTTAGATGTCCATTGCTGGACAGTGAAAGCAGTCTGACTAGGGTCTTTTGAAAACTGCAAGACTTTGATATACCTTTGTGAGTTGTGGGTCAATGGAGCATGATAAAACTGCATCTGAATACAGTGGGCAACACCTAGAAATCCAGATGCTCCTAGTCTTATCAAGTCCTCTGTTTTGTTCTTAGTGAGGCCAATGTAATGACTCTAAATTGATATCTGTAAAGGTCAGAGCAGACAACAGGGAACCTGCCTTTGTGAAAACCAAGAATCCTGTTTGGGGCTGGTAATGGCATTTGTGGAAAAAAATGTCATATAATAGGTAATTATAATAAAGACTAGCAGAGATATTGCTTGAGAAATTGTGTTCATTCAAATATGTATTTTTGTTAGTTTGGCTGGAGTACAATGTCTATATCCCATTAGCAAAGGGTTTTGCTCAATTTGTTCAGATTTGTACATCGTAACTGTTGTTGCTGAGGAACCCAGGCTGACCCTATCTTTATTTTCAGTGGTAATAGAAAATAATAAATAGACTATGGACTAACTCTGATTGAAAGCCCATTAGTGATTGGATCATGCTGGAGGCACCACAGGAGTCCTTCCTATACTTTAGCTCTGGTTGGAAAGAACATGATCCAACACTATTCTGAAACATGAGCCCAAGTGTGGTGGCTGGCACACTGAGAAGATATTCGAATGTACACTGTTCATCTGGATTAAAATACTGATGTAGACACACCCAAAAGTTCAGTTCCAATGAAAATCTAAAGACCTTGAAGAAAATGTTCATGCAGAGTCAGAATGAAGAGCCAAAGCATTTCCTTCTCTTTCCACTTTCTACAGTATTTTATTTCAGAAACTCTGGGAATAATTTGTTCTTATAATGATGAATGAGCTCCCTGGATCTATGGGAGCAGAAAAGCAAGGCTTCTCTACCTACAGTGCACAGAGGACTCCTTTTGAGGTAGCTTGCCTGGAAGTGCAGTCAAACAGTAAGACAAGTCTCAGGTATCAGTTTCATCCCATGCAATAAGTCCTCACCATGCCCTTCATAAATATATTGAATCAATTTATTTTTTAATTCTCAAATTATTTATTTAAATTCTGCTAAATATAAAGTCATCCCTCTAGAATGGGATCCCTCTAGTCACTTACAAAGCAGTGACTTTGAGAGGACCTTGTATGTCTTGTTAGATGTTCTGGCTGGATAAACCACTAACCATTATCTCCTACTGGTTTACTTCTAGCTCCTGGGGGGCTGGCTGTTTGTGGGAACACTAATATATTTCAGGTATACAGACACAGGAAGGTGATACTTCCTCTTTCCCTAGAACTGGGGAAAAATGTGATGGATATCTAGTCAGATCCTGTTGTCACTACTTTTGAGAAAATGACATGCAAAAAAAAAGTCAGAATTCAGAGAAAAAACACAACAGGTATGAAACATGAAAAATGCATTTTAGCATAACAAGCTGAAGGAGTACCATCTTCACTGTTTATTGAGCAGCTCATATGATGACTTTTAAAAATTTAACAGGCTGTACTGCAAGGAGAGAGTATAGCAGAGCCACCTAGTAAAGTGTAGAAAAGAACCAAGGACTGAATGTTAACAAAACTGGATAAAATCACACTGGAGACTAAACATCAGAGCCAAGAAAAGGATATCTGTGTAGAAAAGCTAAGGAGAGAGACACCAGATACTGCAAGCCAAGGAGTTCTACACTATTTCCAAGATACTGCTTCCAAGGGACAACGTGTTGTTAGGAAGTGATTTCTCTGTGTACTCTCCCAAAGTGCTAGCAGGTTTTAGGCTTTTTGCCTATGAATTTCTGTCTCAGAGTGATGCCTGTTGAAGTAATACTGAAGAACCAAGTAACCAGCCAAATCAGTATCCTCCCCATCATTCCAAATCATTAAGCAAAGCTAGATGACTTTCTAAAAAGATGTGATTCTTCTTATTCACCCAAGGGAGGCAACTTTGATCTTAACATTTGCAAAAAAAAAATAATACAGCAATACTGATGTTAACAAATTCCTGCTCTTACATGTGGCAATGCCAACTGGGAGAACGTGGGCTTTAATTAATAAATTCACAGTTCTCATTGTGACCATCTACTTGAAATTATAACCTAGCAGCTTGAAAAATCTAGCCCTAGTGCAACTACATATATGCAGTATTGATGGGGGAGCATGTTGTTCATTTTAATCATATACTATTTGCTGGTATAGAGGGGCTCACATAATCCTTTGTCCCTTAAAAAGTATTCCATGAATCTCTATGGAGAACTGACCCATGTTTGCCAAGTTTCTGGATGAGTGTTAACATGGAAAAAATAGGTATATGAATTGGAAAAGAACAGGTGAACTAAACCATAGCTGCTCTTTGATCTATGCTCCTCACCTTCCAAATCCATACCTTCTTCTAATATAACCACGAGGGGAAATGCTGGAGTGATCCCAAGTTCAGGTATTTTAATGCATTCCCTGATACCGGTTTATGGACTGGAGATCGCTCTCATTCTCTGTTAAAGTTAGCACAAGATTATGCACCATGAGCAGTGCAATAGAAATAATAAACAAAATGAATAAATGCTGCAGACAGACAGACAGACAGATAGCCTACTGTTTCCAGGCTTGCTAAAATACATGGCACAGCCGCACTGGTGCTGTACAAGTAAGTAACATTAATGTGTGCAATCTGTATTGAAAAATTCATTAGGGTTTGAGTTTCAACTACCACATTTTCACATCCCGGTACAAGGCTGAATGTCTCAGCAAGACAATTTTCTTCTTTTCTTTTCTTTAAAATTGAATTCCTTTCTCATCCTTGTTTTGTGTGCACACACCAATCCCTTCTGCTCTCCTCATGTCAGTAAATCCATTGACACGATGAGGCCACTTTTGAGAGAGCATTGCCAGCTCTGGGACTCCTAGTGCAAAGCAAAGCAAATTTGACATCATTTCAATAATTTTATGACATTACATCTGCTTTCCTCTGTGCTGTTTTTGTGACTCCACAAGCTTCCATCTCCCTTTCTCGCTTACCCTTGCTGGAGAGATGACTGCCATCTAGTGATCCCTTAACCACCTTGTTCTCTATTGTCACTTCACAATACGCTTGTCTTACAGCTCCAGTCTTCTAGTTTATAGCCTGCCCTCTTTCTCTTTTTCCCTGGTGTTATGAGCAATATCAATTATAGAGCTTTGAAACACAGCCTACCAATCCCAGCAAAGGACAAACTAAATGTGATATTAAGTCATAATTTTAGTCCACGCAGTTTTTTTTTCTCCTTCTGTATTTTATAGAAGGGATATTGGATTTCTGTGTTTCACTATAACCTTGCTGTCAAATAAAATCCTTCAGCAAGGGAGAAGGTTGTTTAACCCACCAGCAATGAACCATTGATTATGGTTGAATGTATTTAGCACGTTAATATGCCCATCTACCCTGGTACATGCCGACCGTGCTTTTTTGGCTGTTTCTCTAAGTGACATGGTGCAGCTGCCTGTGTGTTGAGGGAGCAGACTGAGCTCAACTGTTTCCAGCACCATGCCAACAAAACCTGATCGGAGCAAACCCTAATGACTCCATGCTGCAAATGGAAGTATCCTCACTGCACAAGCCCTTAAATGTCAGCCATCCCACAGCAGGTACTTCCCCCAGCAGTGACAAAATGAGACACTATATAGAAATCCAGTCTTTTTCTGAGTTGTTCAGTCACCTAGTCCAAATTAGATGCAAACTGTCCTTAATTCATTAACATCTGAGCAAGGCTCAGAGGAGGTAAAGTACCCTCTAACTGCAGAGAATCATGATAATTAATTTCCGAGTCCAATCCAATTAAAAAAGAACTTCAAAGGGACTTTAAACAGGGAAATCCAAGATGTAAGTTATTTGAAATATGAGATATTAAACTCTTTTCTCATACAGTCCTAGATATTCCCACTTAAGCAAGTGAAGGTCTTCCTGCCTCTTTGTGTGTATTTGGGAATGGATGAGGGAGCAGAATGAGAATGACAAATTAAATATTTTACAGTGGCAGGCAAACGGCAAACTCTCCAGATTGACAGGTAACCATTCTGCTTTAGAAAAAAAAACCCAATCACCAACAACCATGAGACTAATGTTGAGCTGGCAAATTTTTCTATGCATCAGAATAGCAATCGTATTAAAAAGACAGCTGCTCAAAACCACTAGAGAAATCAGCGTGATTTATTCAACGCATTCAGGGAATCCCAGGCGCATGCTGTTCCTGGGAGAAGAACTAAAAGCTTAATTTTTCAGTAAGCAGTGAAAGGGACAAGTTGACTGAAGACTCTAGAAAATGCCAAGAGTATCAAGGCATTATGAACAGATTTGTTACAGGCACAAGCATCATTCTCATCCTAGTACCAACCAGCCAAAGCTGCAATGCAATATACCTGGTGTAGCCACACTGAGCATCCAGGTCAGCTCCATAGGTCTAGGACTGATGTAAACAACATAGCTAGCCTTGAAAACTAGTCAAGTGAGATCCATCATTTCTTTTCTCTTAGAGCAAAAGACTTCCCAGTAGAATTGACAGGCTGAGAAAGTTGGGGTTGTTCAGCCTGGAGAAGAGAAGGCTCCAGGGAGACCTTATAGCGGCCTTGCAATGCCTGAAGGGGCCTACAAGAAAGTTGGGGAAGGACATTTTAGAAGGGCATGTAGTGATAAGTCAAGGGGAATGGTTTTAAATTGGAAGGGGGTAGATTTAGATCAGATATTAGGAAAAAATTATTCACTACAAGGGTGGTGAGGCACGGGAACAAGTTGCCCAGGGAGGTTGTGGATGTCCCCTCCCTGCAGTGTTCAAGACCAGGATGGGTGGGGCCTTGAGCACCCTGGTCTAGTGGAGGGTCTCCCTGCCCATGGCAGCAGGGGTTGGAACTTCACAATCTTTGAGGTCCCTTCCAACCCAAGCCATTCTATTATTCTATGATTCTGATTCTGTGACTTGAAGAAGCAAACACAGGCAGATACTAGGAGTTTTTTTTCAAATTACCTGTATTAATTTTCAGCCTCTGCCATTGCTCTCTTGATGTTCAAAGGTAGTTACTACTGTTCCCCTGCCTCAGTTTTCCCATCTATACAAAGGGATAATTGTGCCAATCTTTGTCAAGCATCTCAAGTCCTATCGAGGTCAAACATTAATTGGAAAGAGTTTCTGGCAACAGAACATACACCAGGGTCAGTGCAGGGACTTCAAATCATGGTCGTCTAACTAGTTCAGTTCCTAACTGTCTACAAAAGTCCTTCTTAAAAACCAGGAGAATGGGGCGAGGTGCTAACACCACCTGGGCTGCTAGTACAAAGATGGTTTGTCTACAAAAGCTGAAGTCATCAGACTGTGCTGTAAAGGAGGCACCCTCTTGTGCTGGGCATTTAGGCTGCTGGCAGAAAGCCTTCACACCCAGCAATTTGCTGCTAAACATAGCAGCGAACAGTGGAGATGTTTCAATCTGGCTGTAGCAGCAGGTGGCTCAGCAACAATTAGTCACGTTCACCTCTCTCCACAGAAATCAATTCATTTCCGCATTATGTCTCTGTGTCTGTCTTATTGATTAGAGGTACACTGCACAACCCAGAGAAACCATTCCTGGTCAGATAAAACTCTCTATTAAGATGCAAGAAAGTACGCCATGAAAACTGTCCATCCAAGAAAAGTGCCCAAGCAAAACAGAAAGCGAAGTCCTCAGGAGACAGCCTACCATGTTTGTGACCCTGTCCACTTGTAACAGGAGACAGCCAAACTGCCAAGCCAAGAGATGCAAAGATCTACCCAAGGAAAGTGCTTACAAGGAGGGACAAGCCCCAGAAGGCCAGGTTGTGTTCCCAGGAGACATGATTTCTCAATTGTGAGGCTCGGGGTTCAGCCTGGTCAGAGCTGAAGTGAGACCTTGTCCTGAAGGAACCTGATGGACTGGTGCCAGTGAGCTTTTGCAAAATAAAATAAGCTGTCCTTGAGAGATGAAACCTGGTTCAGCAGATGTCATTAGTAGCATTGACCTCAGCAGGAGCGACACTTCACACAACAACAGCCAGTGTTACAGAGGAGCATCCAACTTGCAGATTGGACTAATTCAAGAGGTGCTACTCTGCCAGCTGGACAATCAAAGTCTTTTGTACTATTACAGAAACTAACCATTACTTCATAGAGCTGGATACCTCTATGAAGTAAAACAGCTCTCAAGGCCCTCAGATTAAAAGAAAGAAAGAAACAAACAAACAACAAAACCTTTGATGGATACAAAGCATATTTCCTGTTTTCCTGGGTTATTACAGCATATATTTAAGAAGTGTTGAAAATGTTGCTTTCCACATGCTTGAATGAAGGAATTAATTCCTTCCAAACAATACCCAATATTCCACTGGGTTGCTGAGAAAGCACCAGGAATTGAATTGTAACATTGTTTTTTTCCAGCAACGATAAAGCACTTTTTTCCTATTATAAGTAAGTGAACATTTTGTAACTCGCTTGTCATATTTGGGCTGTAAAAGGTTTGCCTTGAGATGTTTATTATTTACTCAATACTTAATTGCCACGCTACAATGCATTCACAGAAAAGCACATACCGATTTTTACTATCAATTGGGTGGTTCTGTTTATCTTTAAGAAGCAAACAAACAAAATATTTCCTGTTGTTTCAGTTACCCATCCATCCTTAGGCAAAAATGGAGCAAAAGTCCAGAATAATACAACTGTGATATAATGCACGTACAGTTTTATTGTAAAATTGCTTTTGTCCATTTATGTTTCTGATTGGCTTCTTGGGCAGAAGGAAATTAAGCCATAAAGAATATGTTGTTGTACATGATATCTCATTTCTGGAGGAATGGCAATGGAAATTCACAGGCTGGGGGCCCACATACATTCATCTCCCTGGTTTCCAGAAGTGAAACAAAATGTCACATGCAGCTGCCCTCCACAGCTTATTTCACTGTAACACTTCAGCAAAACATGGTATTAAAAGGGAACCCCAAAACCTCAGCCAGTGTTGCTTCAAACAGCTTCGGTGTGACCCTGGGTTTTTTTATTACATGAGTGACAGCTCCCAACTTTCTGTCTCCATCCATTCTGAAGTCTGATGATGTCATTTCACCCTGCACCACAAAGGCAACAGTGTATATGTGCTCTTATTCCTTAGGAACTGGTCTGAAAGGCTCCCCTAAGCTGGTGTGTATCTGAATAGTCCTTCTCCTGCATAGTCCTTGCATGTCTTTGAGCAGGTGGCTAACTGCAGCATGACCGTGCTGTGAGAAATCAATTCTATTCTCTGATAAGCACTTCTGTTTCCTTTTACTTAATTTTTCTTGGTTTTTTTTGTACAGGAACAACCAATTAGCAAGAGAGAGTAGAGAGAAAGTCAGTCACTTAAAATACCCCCGTAACATTAAAAAGTACAGATTTTAGAAGTAGTTTGATAAGTAGCTCATTTATTCTCCTTTGCAGCCACCTTCGCTTTTTTTCTGCAGTGAAAGAGAACATTTCCTTTTTTGTGGCCACTGGGATACCAGCAGGGGGTTGACTTCAATGAAAGCTACATTTAGCTGTAAATTTAGATGTGGTGCCAAAATGTCATGATTAAGGAATTATATTAGGTTGGGTCTTGAAAGGTGAACAGAAATATTATTAAGAAAAAATGGCATTGCACAACATGGTGAGGCAAAACGGCCTCATATGTATTGTTAGTAGAAACTTCAGTCATTTTTTCCTGAGTATAACTTCTTTCTTTCTTTATGGATTCATTGCACTGCTGGTCCATTGCTGGTCTTCTGCATGGGGCCAAACAAAAGGGTCCTGTAGTCCTCAGGACTCCAACTCTTCTCATCAACAGGTACTGGACAGGATTGACCATGAGCTGTCATGGTGGTTGCTGGGGGAGAGAATCAGCAGAGTTCCAGTTCCTGATGGCTGCTGAAGAGCAAAACCTGCTGATATGAAGAGGGAAAGATATTTTTTTTTCTCTGAAGTTCAATAAAAACAATTTTAAAGCATTTTTAATCTGAAAAATAGCTCCTCTTTTTTTTTTTTTTTTCTTTTTCCAGAACATACATACATATATATATATACACACACTCATATGTCCTGGTTCTGGCCAGGCCAGAGTCAACCTCCCCAAGCAGCCAACTTAGGTGAGCTGAGTTAGCCCAGGTGAGCTGATTTAGCCTGGGCTGTTTTCCACACCACCACATCACTCCTCCATAATTCTATGTGAGGACAGCCACTAAATTGTTGGTGTATAACAAAATCAGTCCATGGTAGATGGTCTAAATAATAGCTAAATGATGTTATGAACCTCCCAAACACTCCAAAAATGTAAGATCTGGGCATGATGTAGATGGTGTGGAAAAAGGCGTAGATAAGTCCTGGTTCTGGCCAGGACAGAGTTAACCTCCCCAGTCAGTTATCACAGGTGAGCTGAGTTAGCCTGGGGTGTTTTCCACACCACAGGGGCTGTTTGGGGAGGTACACTCTTGGGTGCCTCCAGCACGGTCTGAGTGCATTTGGTCCTTTTATTGTGCAGCATTTTCTTATCATTGGGTCAGTAAGATACTCTGCATTACTCTGAGCGAGCAGTGTGTGGTGCTCAGCCACTGTTTGGGGATGAACCACCACAACATACAATCAGAAATTGCATTTTTTTCAAAAAGAAATAAACAAAAATCCTCCATCACATTTCAGGAATCTACTGAGCTTTCATCAATACACATTAAAAGTTCAAAGTAATCTGAACTTTGGTATAGAAGGGTATTGTCTGTCAGACAATATAGACTATAGACTGGATGGCTGAGCAGCAGTATATTAATCCATAAAGAATATGACTTAAACTTCATTGGTTATCAAATATTATATTGTATCTGGTATGCATATATAGTACATATGGAGTAGATTATTTTGATACACAGTTTCAAATATTTATATATAAATTTATGTATGCAAAAATATGCTAGTCTCTAAAAAATGATGGTAATATATATGAGGAATCAACATGTGCATATAAAATGTACTCACATACAAAAATACCTGTGTTTAAGCATACACACATGAATGTATCTATATACTACAACGTGATATATATTACATATCAGATTATATATCTATGCCTACTGAAATGGAGGAAATTGGATAATGTTGGTGCTATCATGTGCCCTTCACTCTGTCTTGATTATTCTGAATCCACAGGCTGTTGCAGTGTCCTCATTATCCTTATTACTATCACTGCTGTACCTTTGAATACCATTGGCAACCCTAGAGCGAGACACGGTAGGACATTTATCACAGGCAGATGGTACCTCAAACTGGGGAGTCTTTAGTTAATTTATTGCCAGCCAACACACTCAGTAACTGATCTGGGCATCGAAGAAAAAAAAAAAAGAAGAAAATTAGATTTTTAAAAACTTATAGAAATATCTATCTCCCCTCTTCCCCAGACAACATGGTCACCTAAAACCGCAGTCCTTACTAATGTTAATGTCCCTCCTTGGTTTGCCCACGGCTGCAATCATTCAGGGGTATCCCTGTCCCAGTGTTGATCTGCTTAGCAACACCTCAAAAATGGTTTCTCTACCCTTTTTGGCAATGGTTAGCCTCTCATCCCCCAAGAAAGTGTCTCAAGCCCCAGCCAATGATGATTTATTTCCTCATGATCTTCCCCAGCATAGGTCTCTTGAGGGACAGCCTGCAGCATGAGCCTCAGCCTGAAAGGTACAATCTGCAAACTTCACCTAACGTGTTGTCTTCAAACTGGATATTTAAATGTCAGGTTAACCTGTACAATCAGGCTGAACAAACAGTCATTACTCCAGTCCAAAGCTTCCCTCAGCTCAGAAGAGACCTGTGCACAGCCTTATTTCTGCCACGCATAGATAGGACAATGACTGGGGTTTTGCTGTGGCATCAAAGTGTTAACTCTAAATTTTCTATTATTCGGTGCACAGGAAACTATTCAACAATTTCTTTTTCCAGGTTGGCAGTGAATGCATTGAGGTGAAAGAAGACCAGGATTTGGTATCACTGATGCTGGCCCAGCACCTGCGAGGAGTAGGAAGGGTGCTGGCATTGTCCATGTGAGAAGAAACATAGGCAATGTTGCCTGTGCATCATGGCATCGTTATTGCCTGTGAAGAAGTGGGCCAGTGGACCTTGCCAGAGCCTGCAGATCCTGACCTGCCTTCAAAGTTGATGGAAATCAGGCCGGACAGAGCTGTGGACTGAATGGAGAGGACTTTCTGATCCACACTGCATAGTGATGTCTTGTACAAAGGATGAATCAGTGCCTTAAACAGAATACACTCTGCTTCAGCAGTGTTTAGCTTCTGTGGCCCAGAGGCTCATGTAGGCTAAACTCCTACATTGCTACCCTTACCACGGCTATCAAAGCTTTTTATTAGGGGCTCCATTGAGTTTTCTCCTCTGCCATGACAACATATTCTGTTTCTGAGATGGAGTTTCTTGTCTGCAAATGCCAGAATCCTGAGAGACTCAAGCAGAGTGAAGCAGGTATGCACAGTTCCTGAAGGAACAAAGGAAAAGGGGAAGGAACGTAGTGATCTGAGCTCACACCTTCTGAGGTTTTCAATTGACACAGACAGGTAGGAACCTACATTGTCTTCAAACCAGGGTGCCCCTGCAGGTGCCCACCAGACTAGAAGATAATGAGCTGGGCTTTTCCAGGCTTTAGCCGTCAGGGATTATTTTTATGTTTTCCTATTGAAAAGGTTCCTTTCTGATCATAGGTCCTATCTGAATATGCTTCTGATAGTCTCCACAGCTCAAAAGAAAACTACTGTGATCTCTGTTGTGCCCTGTAAAAATAAATAAGCCCTTTTTCATTTTGTGTGTAGGTAAAGGCAGCATATTGGGACTGCAGTGTGCTTCTGACACTCTTTTATTCTCCATATACCCCTTTCACTATTTCCTGCACACTCTCCACCAGTAATTTGTGCCATGTACTTCTGGCTTGTTCCAGTACCTGTCTATCTCATGACAGCAGGAATAACTACATCAACACATTAAACAGCATCCCTTCTTGCACATACCCAGCCTATTTTAAACATGATACTAATTTCTTCTTGAAATCAGGCCAGTCTTGGCTAAGGGTGGTTTCTCTGCCTTCATCTTTTCCTCACGTTTCATTTGACTGTGGATCCTGCCCTCTGATATACACAAAGGAGCCATTTGCAAGTAACATACACTTTGAGGTATTTCGTCCTATTTATGGGAAAAGTACTGTGAAATCTTCAGCCCCTGGCACTTTAATGGCAAGTGTCTTGGGAGCACTTGGTGAAGGCTTCTTCATTGCCTTTCCTGATGGCTGGTCATTGGGCTGTGCATCCATCTTATGCCTGGCAGTGTCACACTGGTATCATTCTGTTCCAAGGAGCGGAGCCATCAATTTTATTTTTTTTTCCTGAGCAAATAATTGGTTTGTGCTCCCTGGACTTCTTTTGGCAAATACACTGGTCAATGGCTTTGCATCAATGATGTTCTTCACGAGAGCTCCAGACTTCAGCTGTAACTGGTCCACAGAACTGTAACACTGCAGAAATGGTGTTGACTTGGAACTGCCTTTAATCTTACAGAAGCTGCTCCTTTGGTCTTCCTCTCTCATTATGTGGTGACTATATTAATAGCTCTTGGCCTTCTGAAACAATGTGCTCATCCATGGATGGCAAACCTTTTAGATATTGGCAGCAAATTTAGCTTTAAAAGCACCCCAACTCTCTCATTACTGATGGTGCCAAGACTAATCTCTGTCAGTGTCAAATTTGGTAACAGGGCCAAGGACTTATTGCTTCCCTAATTTGAATTTCAGATCTATTCTCTTCCTTTCAATCCAATCTTGCCTATTTAGTCTCTTTCCCTTGGTAGTTAACCATATGCTGAGGAATCCCATTCTTTTTACGGCTCTGAATCAAGACAGAGAAACCACTTGTCTCTTTAAATCCTGACCTTACATTGGTTAAATTTCTTCTTTTCAAACTGAACCTGATGATATAAATTTCTCTTCTATGTACTCCCTGCTGAGAGGAATCAGAGTGCACATTAGCTTACACGTTGTCAAGGATGCGTGGTTCCTGCTGCTCTACAGTGGGTCCACATGCACGTGTAGTAAACTACACAGACTTCAAGGAGAATAAGCCTGTGGGCCACACAGGCTCACAAACTCCTTTTATTTTAGATAAGTGACTTGAATTTCTTCTTTTTGCCCTATGATACAGGTTTTTTCACTGTTATTTCCTGCCTACCTTGAAATAATTGTGTGAAAATTAATCGGTAAATGTTTGCAAAATACTCCAGACATAAAACTGCTAGATAAGTACTAAGTATTATTTTAATTAGAATTACTAACAATAATAGAACTAGATTGAGAGCCTTTCCCTGACCATAATACTCGTTTTCAGAGGGAGACCTTAAACTGACCTGCATATTTAGCAAGTTACAGCTACATAGTGTAGATAATTAAAAATAAATTACTATCAGGGTTCTAAAAGTAATTGAAAATCATGTTAATAAATTTAGAAGGGAAAGAAAAAAAAAGAGCACGGTGCAAAAACCAAACCAGCTCAGCTAGCCATCCCTGGGGGTTCTGAACAAATGCAAAGGATTGAAGCCTACAGGATATAGAACAAACCTGTAAATCTCTGAACACACTGGCAATTCTTATTGCTTGCCTAAAGACCTGACCTCTTAAGAAATGGAGCAGAATAAAATGTGGCCAGGTGTGTCTAGCAGGAAGCAAAATGTAGCCACCCCTTGAGACAAAAGAGAGCAAAAATATGATGACTGTAGTTTGCAGGTCATGTTCTGTTTGGATTAAGTGCTGTTGCAAGCCGAAAAGGGCCTTTGCTATCTTCTTTATCACAGAATCAAAAGCACTCAGTTGATTGTAACAACTCCCCCATGCTACATGTACAGCCAATGGCTTAAATTCACACCCTCTCCACCTCAAGATAGGATCCTCCATCCAGAAACTCCAGTTTTTACTTCTTGGTCTTAAAATAGACATAGCTGACAAAGTAAGGGCTAGATAACTGTACAGTGAGGACATCTGAAAACTCATCAGATGACCAGGCTCAGAGTGCTGTGATCAGTAGTACAAAGTCCTGCTGGAGTCCAGTCATTAGCGGTGTGTCCAAGGGGCCAGTACTGTCAACATCTTCATTAACGACCAGGATGATGAGACAAAGTGCACCCTTGGCAAGCTCCCAGATGACACAAAACTGGGAAAAGTGGCTGACATGCCAGAGGTTTGTGTTTCCATCCAGGGGGACCTTGACAGGCTGCAGAAATGATCTGACAGGACCCTTATTGAATTCAAGAAGGGGAAATGCAAAGTCTGTCCCCAGGAAGGCATAATGCCAGGCAGCAGTACACACTGGTGACCAACGTTCTGGAAAGCAGCTCAGCAGAGAAGGACTTCAGGATCTGACTGTGACTGAGGAATGTGCCCTTGTGGCAAAGAAAGCCAACAGCCTCCTTGAATGAGGAAAAGTGTTGACAGCATGTCAATGGAGGTGGCCCTTGCCCTCTGCTCAGCAATGGTGAACCCATATGTGGAGTGCTATGACTAGTTCCAGGTCCTTCAGTACGAGAGATATGGACATGCTGGAGAGAGTCTAGTGAAGGCCCATAAAGATGGTTAAGCAACTGGAACATCTTTAACACGAGGAGAGACAGAAAGAAGTGTGACTGTTAAACCTCTGGAGAAGAGAAGGCTGAGGAGGACAAATACGTGGTGGGAGAGTAAGGAAGTTGCCACCAGGTTTTCTTATTTTGTTTGCTTTTTTTTTTTTTTTCAGCAAGGGGCACAGAAGCACCTCCGCTCTACACATGCTGTTGGAGGTATGTGCTTAGGTAGAGGAGTAGAGCAGAAGTGCTGTCTCTGAAGATCCCAGATTCAGGCCACCATTTACAAGTAAGAGTACAGCAAATTACCAGGATAGGCATGACATAGGATTTTGTAATCCAGAAGCCTGTGGGTGTTAAGAACTGTCCTTAGGGAGATCTCTCAAAGTCAGCAAGAACTATATCAGTTAGGTTCAGGAAGAAGGAATGCAGCAGAACAAGAATTCAAACCCTAAACATTGTTGATATTCAGTGACTTGCATGGGCCAAACAGACTTCCCTGTTCACAAGGTAGGATAGGATGCACGAAAAGACTAATAGCTCTGTTGACAGCCTAGGCACTATTTGTCATCCAGAAACAAGCAGTTACTATGTTGTTAAATTACTCAGAGTTAAGATATTGGGCTCAAGACAAGGTTGGAAACAAGGTGAAGAGGAGACAAAGGTAATTTCCTCCAAAAAACCTCAACTGTGCCAAAAGATAGGCCAACATGAAAGGAAATACTGTTTCAATGTACTAGGTGCTAAGGGATAGAAAGAAAACCAATCTGATCGCCTTTTATGATGGCATGACCAGCTAGGTGGATGAAGGCTTAGAGATCTGGGGCTGTTTAGTCTGGAGAAGTTTGAGAAGGGATCTGATAAATACTTATCAATATCTAAAGGGTGGTTATCTAGAGAAAGGAGCCAGACGCTTCTCAGTGGTGCCCAGTGACAGGACAAGGGGCACAACCTGGAGCATGGGAAGTTCTGTCTGAACATGAGAAAAAACTTCTTCACTTTGAGGGTGAAAGAACACAGACAGGTTGTCCAGAGAGGTTGTGGAGTCTCCTTCTCAACATATTCACAATCCACCTGGACGTGATCCTGTGCAGCCTACTGTAGATGATCCTGCTTTAGGAGGAGGCTTGGACCACATGATCTCCAGAGGTCCCTTCCAAACCCTACTGTTGTGTGAATCTGTAAAACTGCAGAATCTACTCTCTGATGAGGCAGAACTACCTATACTTCTGTAGATGTGCATTAGCTACTACAGGGAAGAGAACAGAATGTGAAAGAGAAGGTCTTAGTAGGAAGAAGTGAAGGGAGGTATTGAAGACAGTGGTGCTCAAGAGATCGATTGTTCTCTAGGAAGGAATTTGTGCCAGTCCCATACTTCTGCAGCTGTGCTGCCATCAGTACTGCTAAAAATTTCTTTCCTCATATCTGATTTTAATATCTGTGCAAATGGTTTCAGCAATGCATGAATTATTATTAATAACAATTGTATGATTGCTCTTTATCTGCATAGACACAGTTATCCAACTCTTTTTTAATTCCTGCTAGGTTGCTCACTCCCCAAGCTTGTCAGCCAAGAGCTGCAGCACTAAATGTCAGTGAAATGAGAGTCTTGACTGTTCATGGTTTAATCAATAATAGATTTAGGAGATGAAGTTGCCCATGCTCTTCATTTCTGAATCTCAAGCCCCATCTGCTGCTCACTCACTGATTTGGTCTTTCTCCTGTGAATGCCTCTCTGATGATCTTGTTGTTTACTGCGAGTAAAATACTTGCCACTCAAGAGTTCAGTCAAGTACCTACTTTTGCGGTCTTACCAATTATAGAAAACATTGGTATTGCCAAAATACACTCTCTTCTGCATCATAAATGCTGCCTGATACCACATGAATGTTTATTTTTGAGCATTTTTTACCTAGAAAAATATCTATGGGGAGACTTCAAAATCAGAGACATGGATGAGGGAATCCTTTCTCCATCTAGTGTTTAACTTTCTGCTGATGAATAAGGTATAAGCTAATCTGCACTTCTAGAAAGTACATTTGCATAAGAGAGCTAGTCACACAGTCCACTACACATAAGGTCTGCAGAAATGGGCCAGAAATGAGGGCAAAGGCTCACATACATTTCAATTGTTTGGGTTTTGTTTTTTTTTTTGTTACTCCAGTACCACAGCTGCACACCAAAAGAAGGCATGAATTTGTAAGTAAACTCCCATGGTTTTTCTTAGGAACATTTGGCAGTAGACTATTAATGTAGATTCCCCAATGCTGACAATTAGCAATAGGGAAGGACACACATAGAATGCACCAAGTGCCCCATCAGCAGAGCATCTGACTGCTGCTTCTCTCCGTAGTGAGCTAAAACTGGTCCAGGTGCACGAATTGCTCTCTGTTGACTGCTGCATCAGGACTGCTCTAAGTGTAAACAAGCCTCAAACCTTCTGCATGCAAAGAATTTCCATACACACAACAATAATGTAGGAGCTGCAGAAGTCAAAGTATGGACACACTCTTCATAGGATGTCGGGCTTGGTCTCTTCTCTCAGGTGACAAGTGATAGGATGAGGAAATGGCTTAAAATTGCACCAGGGGAGATTTAGATTAGATATCAGGAAGAATTTCTTTACTGGAAGGGTTGTCAAGCATTGGAATAGACTGCCCAGGGAAGTGGTGGAGTCGCCATCACAGGAGGTATTTAAAAGGCAGGTAGATGAAGTGCTGTCACGATCAGCAACCAGACAGACTGCTTTGGAAGAGGTTAAAACCCCTTGCATTCCAACCAACCTCAGATTGCTCCGGGTGGCTGGGGGCGGCTGGGCTTAACCCCTGAGTGATGTCCAATCAGGTGCTTTATTGTGAGGAGGTCTTCACAGTTCTCAGAAATAGAATTAAGACTCAAAACGGAGTCAAGGTTTAAGTCACTTTATTTAGCCTGCAACAAGTGTGCAGGAGAACGTGGGGTAGAAAAAAGAGAGAAGAGTGTGAGAGAGAGAGAGATTGCAATATCTACCACCACGGAGCTGAGGCGTCCCATCAGTCTGAATTGACTTCATGTCAGGTAGGGGCGTTCCATTAGTTGCTGGTTGTCATGGTTCAGCACTGGCTGCACAGGGGGTTGCTCCGCTGCGGACGTGCACACTAACATGGCAGTTCTTCTTGGTTATATACAGTTCAATGATACTTATTCATTAGGTTACCTCATACACCCGTACATATTCATAACCTGTCCCGCTTCATATTAAAATGAGTTGCAAGAAGTAATTTCCATAAACTCCTCCCAACTGCGCTTGCGCACTGCTGTTTGGTGGTGGTCGTTAAGGGTTGTGGGAATGAAGTCGGATGTCTCCTCTTCATCACCGCAGGTAACCTTCTGTTTTGTGCAGACTCAGAATGGGGGAGAAAGTTGCTATACCACATGACTAATAACTTTAGAGCAAACATAGAAGGCATAGAGTTATAGGATCCTAACAGTTACTTGTTGGTTTCACAAACCTGATGTTTTATTCTGTCACAGTAACTGCTTGCACGCGATTCACCATGTTTTGGATCAGTTGGATCAGACACGGTAGAAAGACTTAATTTCCCACATACTCCTCCCTCTTTGGCCAATACATCATCCAAAACCAGGTGGTGTTGCAGGATCGTAGCACACACCTCTCGAGATTGTTGATTCAGGAGATCTGTAGCATTGGGAGTTTTGTTGGAAATTATTTCCAAAACTGCTTGCATGCGAATTATGCAGTTCAGGTTGCAAATTGGTTCCCATGCTCCTGTTATCAATTCATTAGGATTCCATGTGGCCAGCCTGTAATGCTTTATTCTTTTGGGAGGCCACTCATTTTTCCCCCAATTTTGTGTTCTACCTGTTTCAATCTCTACAGATCTTTTCTCTCATGCAACACCTTTATTTCATTTTTTATTAACACCTGACATTGACTTTCTTTGACCCCTTTTAAACTTCCTTTTACACCTACTCTATACAAACATCGACATACTTTTGCCAACTAAATTTGGGGATGTGTGTAACGCCCGTTTGCCAAACTTCTAGTGGGCCTATGCCACAAGGACTTGCGCCAGGGACAAGGCCACTAGCAAACTGTCGACAGTCCAGACATGACTGTACAATCCAGTCACAGTTCCTTAAAAAAATTCCTTTCAATAATGCTCGTTTCATTCGGGTAACTACTCCTACCACATACAATTAATCACATACTCTGTCATTTCACTTTGCAAACACTTTTACAACTGCATGTAACTCCAGCTGCTGAGTTGAGGGTTGTATTTCCTTGTATTTCTGTTATTTTCCATTTTCTTTGCTACGTAACCAGCCTTGCTCTCAGTTGGCTAAGTGTGTGAACGCTGCAAACCAACCCATCAGACAAGTGACATTGCAAGACACGAGTTGCTACAAGTGCTTAAGGACATGATCTAAAGGTGGACTAGTCAGGGTTAGGCTGTGGTTGGACTTAAGGGTCCAAGACTCTTAAGGATCTCTTCCAACCCAGGTGATTCTACGAATCTAACTTGCTGAGAGTGTACTTGATCCCAGTCTACAAAGAAACTCTTCTATAGGATTTGAACTCAGAAAATAGCTTTGATTCAGCCATAACATAAATGTGTGAAAATCCCTCAAGGTAGCTGGAATCCCACCCTTTCAAGCCAAGCATAAGCACTGCTCAGCACAAACAACTCTTTGCTATGCCACTCAATGCTATCAGAGAGAGGAGTTCACACTGAAATGCTGAAAATCTTAGTGAGAAACAGAGGTGGGGCACCTGCAGTCTACAGACTTAGCGTGCACTGTCACTTCATTTTGTGCCAGCTATTGGTGCATCGTTTGGTTTTGATATGATTCATGTGCAATAACATGCATGTTGATGTGTGGCTCACCAACGGTGACAAAAGAGCACAGTATTTCAAAGAACTGAAGAAGACCCAAACACAATTCCATGGGTTACTATAAAGGATATATTTATAGAGTAACTACAGAGTGACATTTTAAAAACAATTATACTAATTCAGCTTCTAATACAGAGAATAATCTGTTACCTCAAAAGCTGCTCATTGCAGCTGTGTTCATCCTGGAGAGGGTTTGTATTGCTTTAACAATGTAGGTCCTATTAAGGGAAAACAACTTCTGCTCACAGACTTGAAAACAGAACTCAGTGTCCAAAGTGAAATTGATGCACCCACTAGAAGACCTTCTTGTTGCAATTGTGAAAACTTTTTAGCTGTCTGTAGCTTTTCTTCTCTCACATACCATATATTGGTACTTACTCATCTCTAATTGTAGCATATTGGCATGAATATTGGATGATGATTTGGAGATGCTTAACACCTCAGGAAAAATAATTGCAGCATGACCTCAGGTTTAAAACATCACCTTATTCTTATGCATGGCAGTTACTTTACTCTATTTTTAATAGGGCTAAAGCCTTATTTCCTCCATCTCATTTATTGGAGACTGCTATGTGAATGAGATTTGGGCATTTTTTTCCTAAACCCAGTAGATTGCTGGTCCATGTCTTTAATGTGCATGTCCTCCTTTTATAGCATTTTAGATTCTACCAAATTTGATTATCTGGAGAAAGGAAGCCTTGCTTCTGTTAACAGATTTAGTTGACCATGACAAGACAGACAAAGGCTTAATTCTTCATTCTACTGCATCTGAATTTTATGGTGCCTGCTTGAAGCTGGTGTAAGAGAAAAGCTGGAGTCAGGCCCTTCGTTTTATTTTCCCCACTCACCTTTTATCCCCTTACAGAATCATAGCTACAGCAGCTGCTGCATATGTGTGGAATTACACACACTGTATTTCTTTTGATTTAACTGTCTTGCCATACTGCATCACATCCCTGCAACACAACATGTATTTAAAAAAAACCCAAACAGCAGAACCACAACACAGCACATACACCAATGGCACAGCAACAAGCCAGTACAGAGCATGGGGAGCATAAACAGTTAATTGCCATTTTCTGGCACGTGCCCCACTGCACACAAGTGAAGTAGAAGCATCTGAACTAAATTTGAAGATAATATAAATTTCTAATATAATTTTCTGTGAGAGGTCTGCTTATTTCTTTCACATTTTCAGATCCATTGTTAATTGAAAGAAAAAAGAAAACTTTTTTTTTTCCCCTGACACAGAATCACAGAATCACAGAATTATCACGGTTGGAAAAGACCTAAAAGATCATCCAGTCCAACCATTCACCTATTACTACTAGCTCCCACTAAACCATGTCCCTCAATACGACATCCAGTCTTTCCTTGAACACCCCCAGGGTCGGTGACTCCACCACCTCCCTGGGCAGTGAATTCCAGTGCCTGACTACCCTTTCCGAGAAGTAGTGCTTCCTAATGTCCATCCTGAACATACCTGAACTGAAAGATGTGACTACAATCAGAAATATTTTTGCACGTTCATCATTTATTCACAAAAGAAAAACATGCTTTGGACTGCCAATACGTGAATTATTGCCAAAATGCACAAATATTTACAGATTAAATCAAACAGGGTTTTATTTTGGTTTTGCGGTTTGGTGGTTTTTTGCTGTGGTTTCTGTTCGTGGAGGGTGCAATTTCAATAATTTCTTTTTTAATACTTGAACAATCAAAATATTTCCAAATCTGGAAATTTACATAGTTTTCTGTATAAGTAGTATTCTTCTAGCAGTCTTGCAAGACTAACTTCAGCTAAATTTTATTTTTAAAGTATAAGAAAATTGCACAAGACCAAAACAAAGTATCTCATTTGGGATTGAACAAAAAGGATTTCCGTCAGTTGAAATGCATTTTCTTCATTATATTTTTGTTTTAGCTGCCAAACTTAAAAAAAAAAAGAAAAATCATGTTATTAGCAAGGACACAGATTAAATCATATTCAATGCACCACATAGGAGTGGGCTGGAAGATAGAGTGTTTTATAATACCCTTTGTCAAAGACAAGTGAAACATAGTGGAGAGGACAGCTGCTTTAGCACAGATATGCCACCGGGAACAAGAATTCTGTGTCACTCTTAAAAGCACCTCTTCCCTCCTAGGAAGCAATTCGTGCATGCTCTGTAATTCACCCTGTTGTAGAAAACTCCCTGTGAATGCAATCAAACAAGGTGGTGAGGAGGGAGTATACAGAGGAGCCTAATAACAGCCCCTGTACTGGCACACAGGGGACAGACAGATTAAATACTTGACGGGTCCCAGGACCACCAAGATACCTCCCAGTAATTTCAGATGAAATAAGAAGAGTAGCCAGGCTGTTGAACTCTACCTCTGTTCTCCAGGAGGTAAGATGGAGGCTGAAGAAGGCAGCTGCTGTGACAAAATGGAGATGTCTTACAGATGTTTGTAGATGCTGCTGGAGTTTTAGTCCTCTCAGTGGGGTAACAGCTCTGGCTGCAGCAGGAGCCCATAACAGAATATTGTCCCACTTCAGATTGAAAGTCCTTGTTACAGGGTTCCCAGGAAAGCACTAGGATACCCTAATGATTGATCTACAGATGGATGGTATTTTGTGGAAGGCTATTGAGGCCCACAGGAGTTTTTTTTCTGAGTTGCTGCTGCTATTAGGATACATGGAGAAGAAATGGAGGAAATCATCTAAGACCTTATTTTCAAATTTGGCCTGAGTACAAGGCAAAGAATTTACACTGCAGAGAGATGTATTTTTTTTTCATGATACTTCTAGTGTTGGGCACTTTATTTGTACAACATCCTTTTAGTTCTTTCAAAGAGAGAGTTAATTTATGGAGATTATCTAAAGTACATACAGCACAGCAGGAGGGTACCATCAGGTGGATGTGCGATTTCCAGAATCACCAGTACACATTTCTGTGTGGTTACCTTCCTTCTTGTTTGCTGATGCTTTGGCCAGGAAAGGTAATACACAGGCTTTGCAGTTAACTAAAGATGAGCGATATATCATTTAAAGTATCCCTCTGCTAGATGAGAACTACACACAGTTTCTGTGCTGTTAGCCTTTAAATCTTCAAGACCACAGAGGTGGTCCCCCTGGATCTAGATGATAGCGTACGTATTTGTTTGAATGTTCTTCCCTAAATCATGAAGATCACGCACTGTAGATTTGTAGCCACTGGAGAAATTGGTACTGCTTATCTAACATTACAGCAGACAAGTCTCAGCCCTGTGAGTTAACGCCCATACTCCAGTCCTATATAACCATGGTGTGCTTTTTGCTCGTCTTTCTTTTTGCTTTCTTTGTTTTTTAAAGTCATAGACTTACCTGATCTTAAAAAGCTTTTCAAATAAATTTGGAAATAAACCCATAAATATTCTAAAGAAAAAACAGACAGACATTCACAAATACTATTCCAAATTATCTTCTCCATTTGTTATGATCATTTCTAGGAGAACCAATTCTGGCCAGGGCCTGAATGTCACCTGCTATTTCTTTCTCCCTCTTTTAACTTCATGCCTGACCTAACATGACATCAGTTTGTCCAAAAGGTGGCACTGCATCTTTGAGCATTTCATGGACTGAAATTGCTCTGGTGCAGAAGAGGTCTCCCATAAAAATAAGTAGAGCAGCGTTGTAGACCTGCTAAACATTTCTGCCAGGTTTTCAACCATGGACCCTTTCTAAAGTAAGTCATTAAAGTTTTTAAAATTTTAAAGCTTTGACAAAAACAAAAGCTTGACCTTGAGTTTTTTGACATTGAATTTTAATGCTGTGCCTAAAAGCAATCTCTCCAGCCAAGCACATCCAGGTAAGAGATAGATCCTCTTTGGGCAGCGTTTTAAGGAGAGTTGTAATTCTGAGCATCCAGAAAATCCTAATGTTTTTCACTATGAGAAGGAAATTGTTGCTCCTTCTGATCACTTGCTCGATCTGTCTCAAATTTGCCAGCTTTGCCATGCAGAGAAATAAAATTTACTTTAATATAAAAGGTAAATAATCTTACTTAAGACACCTCTTTCTCCTCAAGCCACAAAACACAAGCCACAGCCACAGATTTTCGGGCCAAGGTAGTTTTAGGAGTATACAGTTTGGTCTAAGAAATACAGAACTGTTCTTTCCACAACACTCCCCACAAAACAATTGGACTCTTGGCATCAAACCACAATGACATGTCCCAGATTAGCTCCTTTGCAGGGCTACAGTCTCTTTCTCACAGTTGAATGGTACCACATGGATGGTAGAACCACCATTAAGCCATTGCCCTGGCTTCTGTCAGCTTTCCCATGAAGACTTTTCTGACTCCTACTTCCGCTTTTGCTCCTTGTACTTCTAGGTCTTGCTGAGACCTGGCAGAAGGCACTTCTCTGACTCCCAGAGTTGCCGCAGAGATGCCAGACTCCCACTCTTACTGTCTTCTCCTGACAGGTCAATATCTACTCCCGCATTATCTTCCTTCTGTTTGAAATCCAAATATTTGTCTCTTTTCTATCTTCCAGTGAGTTCTGTTTCCTTGTCCCTAATTTTTTTATTATTATTTTTTTCTCTATTTCAAATCCACCCTTCCTTAGGAGACCAGACATCGGTTTTCATGCTGTCAGCCTGGCTCTAGTCTTTCACTCCTTGAATTTAAATTCCTGGATTGCTGTCAACTTTAAACTCTCCTATTGATTGCTGGAGTTGTTCTCTCCAGTTTCCACTCAGTCTTTACACACCCTTCATTCAGTTCTTCCTTTTCTTCCCTATATTTCATTCTTTCCTGTGTCTTACAAGCCCTCTCATGAATTTCAGTCTCCTTGCACGTTCTTCATCCTTCTTCCTCTCCCAAATAGCATTCCACCCTGATTCTGCTGCCTCCTTTCCTGTGAAGTTTTTCATTGCTTTATATCTGACTGTAACTAGTGTGTACCCTTCTCTTGTTGCCCTGATTTACACTTAGGACCCAGTAGAGCAAGAAGCCCCATGCAAGGCCAGTTCAACATCAGGAAACAGTGCTCTGCAATTGGAAAGGAGATTGAACTCCTTCAGAGGAGCTTGAAGAAACTTTGTTTCAGAGGTCGTTTAATGCCAGAGAGACTTAAATGAGAATTCATTGTTGAACTCTTACCTAACTTTTAAAACATGCCCACCACTATATAGTGCCTGTATGTAAGATGTCTTTCAATAGTACTCATGGGGCAGATGTTGTAGCTATGCATGAATGCTTTATGATGATCTCATGTACCTGACAGAATGACCAAATGAATAGTGTAAGGTGACGTAAAGATGAGAGCTGCCTGACTACTTATACAGACATGGGAGATATGCATGGGCTATGTAGTGGGCATTGCCAATCAAAGGTTTATTCTTAATCTATTTTAGTCAGAAAGTCTTTTCTTTCTAGGTTTGGGTTGGTTGGTTGTGTTTTTTTCTTTATCATTAATCCAATCATCTTCAGGTTTAATTGATTGACTTTTTCTCTTGTGAGAGGTAACAGTATTGCATAAAATTGTCTTTTCTAGTAAAATGCTTCTTTAACAATTTGGCCACGATACAAAACCAGATTCCCACTAGAAAAGATTTTTATCTCCAAGCATATTGCAGCCAATTTCATTCCTAATTAATATCATATCCACCTCCAAATTCCATTTCAGTTCCCAAACGAAAATTGATGAGGCAGTCAACCAGAAATAAGCACAATATACCACCGATAGTTCAATCTGTACAGTTGCCAGCATAGCATGTTACTAAAGCACAGCCAGAGTTTGTTTCCATGTCTCTTGGACATGCCTTGTTTCTACTATGTTACTATGATAACTCCAAATTACCCTCAAGGAAGTTTCTTAAGATGATGCTGCATCAAAATGAAGCTGGATAGGTAAAAGATTTGCTGAGGAACAAATATCCTCAGGGCCTGAGTGACAGCATCCTTAGATGCTCTTCCTCAGTACACTGGACAGCTTTCAGTACCATTCTCATGGCGTGATACACAACTGCGAAACAACCCAGCTGCAAATAGCCCTTCAAAAAGGGACTTGAAATGGCTTTTCCGAGGCTGAATGGTAATATTGTGCCCCTGATCAACTGCGATCTGGACTTGTCTTACACGAGTGCCACCATCCAGTGTAATTAATGCTGATTGCAGTGACGTTATTTCCAACATATTCACCTAGCCTTGAGAATGAAAGGACTGGTGCTTGTTGGCCTTCTATTAAGACTGTTCCTGGGAACTGACATCAGGGAATGAAGTGATAATTAATATGTTTAAGTATGCTGGCTACCATCTTCTGCAGTATATACAAAACTTAAGTGTCTACAGTGTAATCATTCTCTTCCCTGAGCAAAGCCTACGTGAAATTACATACTGCCTTCCAGGAAAGAAAATGTGTTTACCAGAAAAACCCAGACCACCAAAGTCTGTGTTTCAGATAAGAGGACACTCTACTTTGATTATCAGACTCATATTCATACAAATTAAAAAGCTTCAGTCTCAGAGTAGCCCTACATTTGCTCACCTTGCCTGCATACGGAAAGAGGAAATCCTGAAGGGTATGTTTTCCAGTTTAAAGGATATTTAGAAATTTCTTTATTTTTAAGTTGCAAAGCACTGAGAAGAAAGTGGCAAAGCTAGATATTGGCAATAGTCCTTTCAAGTAGCTATAACAGCTATGGACATGTTTTCTTCTGCTGGGGCTTATCCATGAAGCACAGCTGTTGGTTGGTTAAAAAAAATAATCCTTTCATGTAGATGAAAATACCCTGACTCTAATGTTTCTGAATCTATTTTCCTAGGTCTAGCAAAGTTTACTTTAAAGGGCAGTTTCTTCTTTAGGAATTTTTCAGTAAATAACATATGCATATCTTGGTGGAGGTATTCACATAGCTGCCTGCAAAAGCTGTTCAAATGGTCCAGAAATCAGAGGAATCCCTGCCAGGGGAAGTACACAACAACAACAAAAAAAACCCTGTCTTGTTATTAACCCTAGCTCTAGCAAAAGCGATTAATGACATAAGGAAACAGATTAATAGGCACAGTAATAGGGAGAATTGATGTGGTGGGGGTAGCAGATCTCATGTTCCCTATAGACATCTTTCTTCCAGAACCCAAACAGTAGCAAACCTGTTCAGAAAGTCCAGTCAGTTATTGCCTGAACATTTATTATTGTAACTACTACTATTACTTCTACTACTTCTACAACTACTACAGCTACTACTACACCACAAATAAATGGAGTACCTGTAATGGGCATGACCTATATGTATGGAATTAAATCCAGCAGGAGGCTGGTCACCAGTGGTGTTTCCCAGGACTCAGTACTGGAGCCAGTTCTGTTTAATGTCTTTATCAATGACATGGACAAGGGAGTCAAGTGTGTCCTCAGTAAATATGTTGATGATACTAAGATTAGCAGGAGTGTTGATCTGCCAGAGAGTAGGAAGGCTCTACAGAGGGACCTGGACAGGCTGGATCAATGGGCTTACATGAGGTTCAACAATGCCAACTGCCGTGTCTTGCACTTGGGTTGCAACAGCCCCATATAAAGCTAGAGGCTTGGAGTGGCTCAAGAGCTGTCTGGAGGAGAGACACCTAGGGGTGTTGATCAACAGCTGGCTCAATATGAGCCAGCAGTGTGCTCAGGTGGCCAAGAAGGCCCATGGCATACTGGCCTGCATCAGGCATAGTGTGGCCATCAGGAGTAGGGAAGTGATCCTTCTACCGTACTCAGCACTGGTGAGGCTGCACCTGGGTCCAGTTTTGGGCCCCTCATTACAGGAATGACATCTTGATGCTGGAGTGTGTCCAGAGAAGGGCTACAAAGCTGATGAAGGGTTTAGAAGACAAATCTTATGAGAAATAGCTGAGAGAGCTGGGATCGTTTAGTCTAAATAAAAGGAGACCAAGGGGAGACCTCATTGCTCTCTACAACTACCTGAAAGGTGGTTCTAGTGAGGGGGGGGGGGGGTGGTCTCTTCTCTCTGGTAGCTGGTGACAGGACAAGGGGAAAGGGTCTGAAGTTGTGTCAGGGGAAGTTTAGGTTGGATATTAGGAAAAAATTCTTTACTAAAAGGGTTGTTAGATATTGGAACAGGCTGGCCAGGGATGAGTCACTATCCCTGCAGGTGTTTAAAAAAAGAGTAGATATAGTAGTTGTATTTGATGACATGGTATAGTGTTAGATCTAGTAGGGCTGGATAGGCAGTGTTTTCAGTGTTTTCAGTGTTTTCCAACCAAAACCATTCTATGATTCTATGATATTTGGACTTGTGTCCCATGCACAACAGCGTGGCAGGTTTGTCCTCTTTGGTGTCCTTAATTCTGACTCTGGGGAAATCTAGCCCTTTGTACTTCTTCAGGCTCTCCACAGAGCAGGGAACTAATGCCAATGGTGTTTCTTTCTCATCATTAACGTTACTAATGTCATCTATCAGAAAGCACTGCCCAGGAACACTAGCCAAACTAGGGCAATAATGTGCTGTACAAGCAAGTAGTACCAGATATATCATCATCCTGAAGGAAACTTCTTCACTGAAAGACTGGTCAGGCATTGGAACAGGCTGTCCAGAGAAGTGGTGGAGTCACCATCCCTGGAGGTGTTCAGAAAACATGTAGACATGGTACTCCAGGATATGTTTTAGTTGACACAGTGGTATTGGACAGACAGTTGGACTCGATGATCTTAGTGGTCTTCTTCAGCAATAAAGTTTCTGTATTTCTATGATTCTATGAAATAAAACCTTAGTAATACAAATTGACTGGCTTTGTGGAGGACTGGGAAGTAAGCCTGAATGCCTTGCTTGAAAGCAAGCCTCAAGTCCCATTCTTTCCAGATCCTTCCCTAAAATATACCTGAATGTCAAATCTAGCCAACCATGTACAGCAGGTGACCACTATACATGGAATAAAACATTGACTTCTGCAAGATCTGGATCCAACCCCTGGAAAGTAAAAGAGCAACTTAATTTCAACTTTAATTTTATGTTTCCTCTTCATTATCATTCAAATGGAAAACAACTTTCATAAACAAAGTTTGCAAAGCTGCTCAGGGCATCTGCCATTCATGTAATGATGTCTAGTCTTTTTGTGTTTCTACTCTTGGACTATTCATCTTTTAACCATAAAGCTTGCAATTAACAAGAATTTACCTGATGGACACTGTGTATACATTTCTTAAACTCCCCTAGTGAAAAAAATACAATCAATTTAGTAAGTGTAGCAACCACTACTGTGCTGCTTCCTTGTGTTACCTTTTAGTCAATTATTTTTGCAGTTCCTCAGTTTTCTAGAAATCAGCATTCATTCTTATCCCTGAATTTCCATTTTTTTCACTCTGGCTTAGAGAAGCAAAACTTTGCCTGATGGAAAACCACCGTGGCTGCATTCCAGATACTTAAGGGAAATGGTTTTTTTTCATCAAATAGAGGAATTCACAGCTCTTCGTACATTGTAAGGAGAGGAGTCATGCCACAGTTAGAGGTTCTTAATATATTTTCCCCAGTGAGTAAATTAACTGTTCAGTCCACTGCAGTTCCTGGAGTTAACCTATACTAGGGACAAGTCAGACCTTGACTTCAGCAGGAGTTGATCTCAGTCTGGCTTCAATGTAGAGTTAAACTGCAAGGTCCTGAAAGCCAGGAGACACATTCCTCCCACCTGTGTTGTTCATCGTATTCAGGTCTCACCAACTAATGCCTACACCTTTGAAATTTATCTCCTGAGTATTAAAAAGTAAACAGCACTTACAAAATAAAACTTGGTTGTACACTCTTCTTGCCTATTGGGCATTTTGGCTGTTAAAAGTTATGATATTGTAGTTTGGAAAAGCCAAATTCTTCACGTTGTTGCAGCCAGACTGTCTAGACTGCTGCCTAATAAGGTGGAGGTTGTTCTGGGATGGCCTCATATTCTTTTTAACATTGACATTTGTCTCAGTGATTGCTCTGTTGGTATATATTGCCAATATTATACTCATTTCAGATTTGGGGTTTTATTTTGAGGGATGAAAAAGATTGTCGACTTCCCTCCTGGAATAATTGCTCTATAAATGTTAGTCTTTTCAGTTCAGTAAAGCCCAGAGTATGAAAAGGTTTTGAACATAACAAAAGGATATGATGCCACTTCCAAGAAGCAACATCAGGAATGACAAGCTATTATTTAATATTCAGAGCTTGACCTGGCTAGTCCTCCATATATACAAGTCAATGTGAATTCCACACATGGAAAAGGATCTGCTCTGTAGTTTGTAGAGCACTAAAAAGCCAGTGCTCATTTTTAAAATATCACTGCACTTGTGGTCATGAACACAGTAATTCAGCAGTGCATAGGCCATTGTGCTTCTCTTGACTTGGTACGAAATGTCATGTTGTTCCTGAAGAGCAGCTGCCTTCTGATGTGGAGTCTGGCCTTCATTCTGCACGAGGCAAGGTACTCTGAGCTTCTGAGCATCTGCTCAAGCCCACATCCCAGACCTTGTAGGACCTCTGTGTCAGACGTTGTGCCCCTTCAGAAAAAGTGCCCTTTTTGTGCTTTTTTACCATTCCAGAGAGGAAGATGGAACTTTGCAAATGAGCAGAGAGCCACTTCCATATAAACTAGGTTTGTATGTACAGATTATGCCATTTACAGCAATTTACTACTAGCTGCATCTAAATAGTATCCTATTCTACTTAAGGATTGCAGTCAGTGGACAGTTGCTTGTTAATTTGCCCTATGGATGCGACACTGCAACTGGTAATTCCAGTTACCGCTCCTCTTTTTATTGTCTTGTGTCCTTCTGCTCTTCTGTTGAAGGCACTTGACAGAAACACAGAATGTGCAGGTTGTGCTCCAGTCTTTATACAATCTTCTTATGTCTTTTGGAGGAAATTACTTAGATTCAAATGTTCAAAAAAGCTTAGATTTTTGATGTGGAAGTTTAAGCGAAATCTAGGATCATTGCTCAGTTCTCAACAATTCCTCAGATGCACAAATAGGCAATATTTTTTCCAAATCGCCCAAAACTCTATTTCTGCATGTGATCTGTATCGCCATGATGTCACCCAGCTAAGAATAAACACATTCATTTGAAAACATGGTCTGAATAGAAGGAATATCCAGAGGCTAAACCTATTCTTTCCCATAGTTCAGTTGCAAGAGGAGTCAGACCTCCACCGGAGTCATATATGAGAGATGGGTTCCTAGGATTCTCACTTCAGCAGCTTCAGACTCTATTCCACATCCTAAACACCAGTCCATAAGCTATTCTGTGACAAAAAGTAAGTAAGCATAGAACCGTAGATAGTGAGGGAGCTTCAGAAACTCTCTAGTTCATCTGCCTAATATAAGGAAGAGTCATGTATACCTCCTGCTTGTCCAATTGCTAATGATCTTCCTGGAAAGAGATGGCCATACCTCCATGTGCAATCTATGCCAGTGCTTCTCTATGCATAGATTTAGAAGGCTTTTCCTGTTATTCTTGTTTGTGCTAATAAACTGCTACGGGAAGAAGGAACAGATTATTCTCTTCTCTCTAAAAGTGTTTGTGGTCTGTTGTCATCTCCCTAATCAGTCTTTAAGTCAAAAAATCCCAAGCCCTTTAATCTTTCCTAATAAATCATGCTTTTAAGATCGCTTTCATCTAGAGTGACTCCAGCTTGCCTTTCTGATACTCAGAACTAAACAAAGCACTTCAGCTGGGCTCTTAGAAAAAGCCGAACGAAACAGTATGTCTTGCAAGCTATTATTCTGCATGCAAAACCTGATCTGACGTCTTCCATTTTTGCAATAGAAAAATGATGTTGGATTCATCTTATGATGCTCTGTGGTATGCATATACATTAACATTCAAGTTGTTACAAGAGTACTTTGAAGTGATTGACTCCATACCCATGTAACATGCTTTAATTTGTACTACAGAGGAGTCTTGAAGTTCATGACCTGCTTTCCTTGGGATGAAACTAAACCAAAAAGTGGTCCTCAAGAGTACACTTCCTGGCCATTTTCTGCCAATGCACAATCAAGCAAGACCAGACTAGGGCATGACTAAAGTAATCCTAAAACAGAACACAAGGGTGCTGGGTCCTCAGCTCTGATTCCTTCACTCTACAAACTTGCTGCAGATGCACAGCCCAGCTTGGGTACCCCTGCAGGGGTACAGGAGTACCCTGTAACCCTCAGAACCTGTCTTGAAGAATAGCACCTTACCACTCATACTGAATATCACATATCTACCATTGATTACTTTTGCCTTAGTGTCATATATTGCAGTTATCCACTTTGGATTTAATTTAACATTTTCATTTCTCAAGCTCTCCTTAAATTCTAGATCTTTCCTCCCATGCAATTGCTGTCCTTGTCTTCGGGCCATCTGCAAATTTAATATTTAATATTTTCTCTTCCATCATACAGGTCATTAATTAAAATGCCAAATAGAGTGAGATCCAAGACAGATCCCTCTGGCACACCACTCAGTACCTCTTTCCATCTTAACAGCGAACTACAGAAAATACACTCAGCATATGATTATCTGGTAAATTTTGTTCCATACTCTAGGAATTCCACCATGTATGTGTAGATTTTTTAGTAAGAATGTCATATGAGACAGCGTTAAGATCAAAAATATGTGAAATTAACTAACTCATCTATATCTGTAAGATCTTGCCATAGACAGACATTAAACAAATTTAATGCAGTCTGGTTATGATAAATTCCAATAGTCTATTATTTATCTTCTTGTTATCCTTCAGGTATTTACATATAGTTTAGTCAATTCTTTGTTCCAGATGTTTTTCTGATGTTGACAGATTTCCATCCCCTGTTTAAGAATAAAGATTATGCTTGCTGTTTTTCCTGTTTTCTGGTTCCTCATTTGACGTCTATGATTCTCTGTGGTGGTTTCACCCTGGCTGGAGGCCAGATGCCCACCAAAGTCCTTCTATCACTCCTCTTTTCAGCTGGTTGGGGAGAAAATAGATACTGAGAGGCTTAGGAGTTGAGATAAGGACAGGGAGAAATCATCCTGCAATTAGTGTCACAGGCAAAACAGACTCAACACGGAATAAAAAAACCCATCTAATTTACTACACACATACACACATGCACCAGAGTAGGTTAATAAGAAGTAAAAACAGATCTTAAAACACCACCCCTCACCCTTCCCTTCCTCTCAGACTTAACTTTATTAATGATTTCTCTCCTTCCCCCACTCAGGTGGCACAGGAGGAAATAAGAAATGAGTGTTTTTGTCAGTTCACCTCTCTCCATGGGCTGCAGGTCCTGCCATGAGCTTGCTCCAACATGGTTCACAGTGTCATCCATATGTCTCCACCCACTCCAGCATGGGGCCTCTCCACAGGCTGCAGGTGGGATCTCTGTTCCCTAACATCTTACATGGGCTGTAGGGGGACATCTGCTCCACCATGGTCTTCTCCATGGGCTGTAGGGGAATCTTTCTCCTCAGCACCTGGGATGCTTCCTCCCCCTCCTTCACTGACCTTGATGTCTGCACAGTTTCTTAGATCTTCTTACTCTCTTCTCTGGTGGCAAAAAGCAGCTGCCTCTGGGTTGGGTTGGTTCTTTTTTTTCTCCTTTTAAATATAATTCCCAGAGGCGCTATGACCATCACTGATTGACTCAGCCTTGGTCAGCGGTAGGTCCAGTCTTGAGGCCAGCTGGTATTTACTCTGTCAGGCCTAGGGATAGCTTCTAGCTGCTCCTTGCAGAAACCACTCCTGCAACCCCCCTCCTCTGCCAGAACCCAGCCATACAGAATCACAACATTCTCAAAGGGTTCATTTCCTGCTACCAAACTAAACAGACCAAGGGGCAGACTCTGGCTTGAGGCCAAGTGGTACAGCACAGTTCATCTCCACATGGTAAACCTTTCCCCTCACTCATCAGAAAAGAGTGTACACATTCAAACTGTCCCTCACCCAGGTTATTCCACAGCTGTGTACAGAAACTGTCTGGGAAAATACTAGAACAAAAAGAGAAAAATATTTCAGTGATCTTTCAGCAATAAACCCTTCAGGTGATCCAAGGGCAGCATGTTAGCCTATAATCTGTCTCTGTTCTATTTACGAATATAGGCATAGCCAAAAAAGTTCACTAAACTACCCGAGATGGCCTAAACCAGTTTAGTTATTATTATGATGATGACAATGCTCAGTTCAATGCTTAAGATGCAAGATCCATTTTGTCTTCCTAAAAACTGTAGTAAAAGTATGGGGAGTGGGAGAAGACTCTTTTTCAGAGATGCAGAGACAGAAAATTGCCAGTATGTGCCAATTTAGTTTAGTTTGGGAATCAAACTTATTCCTTGCTCTGCAACCACCCCCTAATGAATGTTTCCTTTCTGTTCATTATATCTACTTTTTCCTTCCTTGGGTTGCTTACTTACTTGCCCTCATTTTCAAATGTCCTTGTTATTGTGATTCTGTAATATTCTCTGCTACTCATTTCAACCCAGGACTTCTTTTAGTTATCATATTCTTACATTATGCAAGAATCATTATTCGGTCCTGTCTTAAAGACAGAACCTCTAGCTGCTACATAATGCATGTACAGATTCAATGCATTTCTAATGCTTCTCTCCTTCCCATTGTTCATATAACCAGAAATATTCTGTGGAAAAACTAAAAATAAATCTTCACCCAGCAGAATATGGCTTGTAATGTCTCTTGATACGGGCATTATCTCAGATTTAGCTCAGCTCACTTTGTATGGAAGATGGAGAGAGATTCAGCTCTAATTTAATATCTCTGAGATTGATCTGAGCTGTTTGCAGGTTCAGTCACACTTAATAAGGTGAAGGTACAGTGTCTGACTGTCTGGCTGAGCATTTATGCTGTGCTTATCATGGTCCACATCTGAGCTACTTTGAAAAAAAGTACTCTGAAAAGGCAGCCAAAATTAATAGTGACCTTCCAATATTATTAACCTAACCCGATTCCTTTGTGCTTGACACCATTAGTTTTCATTCCTTTAATGTTGTGCTTCCCCATTCCACAACCCTGAAAACTGCTGAAGTAAGCCTTTTTCCATGGTTGAATGGGAAGCTATGTCAGATGCCTTTCTGACAGAGAGCTATGCTGGGCTGTGATGGAGCCTGGAGCATGGAGGGGGAATAATGTTCCTCTGGCTGCACCACAGGCTTTGGGACTGGAAGGGAAAACACCACAGGAGGCACTGCTAATAGAAGTAGGAGGGAGAGGTGGATGGGTACCCATAGCTGCAGCACTAAATGTCTCCCTTGTGAGCTCTTACCAGAGATAATTCAAAATGGAGTAACTTCTGAAATATCCGGGCTACACATGCTCTGGTCCCTGAATTAGCTCCAGAAGTGGTATAATTACATCACCCTGTCATTCTGCCCAACCTCCTCACTCTTGAGAGGCAGATCTAATTACTCTGGGCACAGCACCAGCCTAATGCAGCCACATCTCTTCTGAGACCAAGCTGGGGCATGTGCTGACGCTGCACTGGACTGGACATTCAAACCAAAGCAGGTGTGTCTTACAGACAGTCTGCCAAAGCAGACCCCAAACCCAAATGAACTTGGTAGCAGGATTCTGGAAGCAATGACCAGGGGCTATGTGGTTTCCCCTTGATTGCCTTGCTGTCGAGCAAGAAGGAACATTGGGTGTCAGATTAAACATGTTGGCCACAAACAGTCCTGAGAGAGTTTCAGAGGAAAGAATAAAGCCCTAAGAGACTTCAAAAGAATTGTCTGCAGTTTTAATGGCAATCTCCTAACCTAGCTTTTATTTAAATACTACTCTCACGTGATGCAAAACAGCATGAGACAAACACTGTAAGTGCTGCAAACAGAATGCCAGCTACATTTTTAGGGTGTTTGTCTCGCAGAAGAATAATCCTCTGAATTCAGAGAATGACTTTTCTTTTTTTTTTCTGAGTTATTTTGAAATTCAAGCTGGTTGGGTCTGCTTCATGTCACTGTAACTTAATCAGTGTATGAAAAGACTGTCTGGATTCCCAGATTCATGTTACGGAACTTTGATTTCTAATAAGGAAGGCCACGGGGGGCTATCAGTACAGTTTGTGATCATAATCTGCCATAACACTAGTGATACCTCATTTAATCAATGTACTGTGGATCACTATCAGTGATCAGTATTGTTGGACCCAGGGGTCTTACAAAGACCAATCCATTGAAAACAGAAGACATTTTTGGTGACTCACAGCAATCACTGGATCAGGCTGATGAACGACAGAGTTACCAAACTCAGCCATCATGACTTTTTTTCCATCAGAGATGTAAGAAGTTGGATCCTGGACATTTTGGACTGGAGGCAGTCTGAGTTACTCACAGAAGAACCACAGAATGATAGGGGTTAGAAGGGATCATCTAGTCCAACGCCCCTGCCAAAGCAGGATCAGCTAGAGCAGGCTACACAGGAGAGCATCCAGGTGGGTTTTGAATATCTCTAGAGATTATTTTTGTTGTGCCACACAGGGTGCGATAAAATAAGATCAGATTAAACTTTTAAGTATAACATGACAGTACCAACCTTTGGAGAGCTCCCTATTCAGTCAGATCAGACTGGATACCTTGTTGTTGCTTGCAGGCTCAGCAGTAGCACTAATATCATTGGTGTTGCATGAATTGAATCCATTCTACCTTTATTTTACCAGGAGGCTCAAAGAAATTGAGAGGATTGAGGGTGAAAAAAAAGCATTTTAGCATGAGACCCTAACAATATAATCTATCCAGAACAAGAAGTTCACAATTCTACATTAAATATCTCATTCCCTCCTCAGATTCCATTCAGACACCTTCAAAGTACAGGAAAAATCTGAAAACAGCTTTATAGTGTCTCCAGGACAAGGACTGTTTGTTCGTTTCTGTTTGTGCAGTGTTTGGCACAGCAGGACTCTGACTCCAAGACTTTGGGGCATCCGGGAGTCTGAAAGACTAATAGCAGTTAGGGGGTGGACTGTCTGAAAACAGTGGTAGTTCTACAGTTCTTCATTCTTCACCAAATTTGGTAAGCCAAGCTGAACTCAGTGGAAACTCCTCTTGGGGAATCTTGACTCATCTACGTGACTATGGCACTCTCCATCAAGCCCTGACACATTTATGGCTAAATGGACTTCACTGCAGTAGTGATCTGCTACTGTCTTTCCCATTCCAGAAAATAAACTGTGCAATTTACAGTTTTCTCTTCTCCTTTCCAATTTTTGTAATCTAGAAGAACAATAAGCACATATATTGCTTTTATGAGGGAAAGTTCTGAGGACCTGGCAACTTGCCTGGTCTCCTCATTTGTTTGTGTTGGGGAACAGGCAAGATATTTTGCAGCAGCAAAAGAGTGAATAGAGTTCTATCCCTCTGAAATCAATTCCTGAGGAGTACAGGACAGAGCCAGAGTGTGCTGAGGTCTTCGGGGCTAAAGAGGGGATAATAAATCACTTCATTACTTCTTGTTTCTCATTGCAGCCAGCATCAGGAAGAATGTGTCTGATCTTCTTACACTGTGGTACTGCTTCAGTGTGGGTGTGGGAAGGGTAAACAAGGTTTAGTTTCCATTCTATCAGCTTTACTCTTAATAAACCCTACCTGGAGCAGATTCTGACACCCTCATGGCACTTGGAAGAAAGTGTGGATCCTGAATGAATTTCAAAGAGGCAAAGAACAAAACTGAGCCTCAGAAACATGGGTGATGGAAGGGGAGGAGGTGGGAGATGGCAAAAATTAAATGGAATTTTGTGCCTCATGATTTGAGGACAGGTCCCTGTATGTGTGACAAAAGCCACCACCCTGGGGCTGCCTAACTAGGGATAGGATTATTTTGCATATCTGACAGGACTCTGACACTCATGGTCTTGCTTTCAGTACCAGCTCATCTATTCTTTTCCCTTGATGCAATGTTAGGCTCTGTGATTGGATTTTAGCAAAGTGGGTTATTATTTTTTTAATTTCTGTTTTATGGAGGAAGAGACTGACCACTTGGGAGGATTACAGGAATGTCGTCAGGGTATGCAGAAATGAAATGAGAAAAGGCAAGGCCTACTTGGAGTTGAACCTGGCAATGGATGTCAAGGATCACTGAAAGGGTTTCTTCATGTATATTGGTGGCAAAAGGTAAATGGGGAAAATGTGGGACCACTGTTGAATGAAACAGGTATCGTGGTGATAGAGAATGCACAGAAGGCAAAGTTACTGAATAATTTTGCTTCAGTCTTTACTGCTCAGGCCAGCTCTCAGGAGGTAACAGAGAAAAGGAAGATATTCCCTTCATTGAGGAAGATCTAGTTAGAGACCAATTAAATAAACTAGATAGCTACAAGTCCATGAGTCCTGATGGGATGCACCCATGAGTGATGAGGGAGCTGGCAGAAGTCATTGCTAAGCCACCTGCCATCATCTTTGAAAAGTCCCAGAGAACAGGCGAGGTACTTGAAGATTGGAGGAATCATAGAATCACAGAATTGTAGGGGTTGGAAGGGACCTGAGAGATCATCGGGTCCAACCCCCCTGCCAAAGCAGCTCCCTAGCTCATATTGCACAGATAGGCGTCCAAACAGGTCTTGAATATCTCCAGAGAAGGAGACTCCACCACTTCCCTGGGCAGCCTGTCCCAGGGCTCTGTCACCCTCACTGTGAAAAAGTTCTTCCGCATGTTGGTGCGGAACTTCCTGTGCTCCAACTTGCAGCCATTGCCCCTTGTCCTGTCTCCACAGACCACTGAAAAGGGGCTGGCTAATTCCCCCTGCATCCCATACTTAAGATATTTATAAAGCCAGTGTCACTCCAATCTGCAAAAAAGGCAAGAAAGATGACCAGGAAACTACAGGTTCAGCCTTACTTCCATCCCTGGAAAGATGTTGGAGAAGCTCATTCTGTGTTTCATCTCAAAACGTGGAGAAAAAGAAGGTTATCAGAAGTTTTCAGAACTGATTCACCAAGGGCAAGTGATGTCTGACTAACCTGATATCCTTCTATGAGGGCATGGTTGGATAAGTAGGTGAAGGAAGAGCAGTGGGTGTTATCTACCTTGACCTCAGCAAGGCTTTCTACACCATTTCCCACAGCATCCTCATAGGCAAGCTCAGGAAATGTGGGTTAGATGAATGGACAATGGGGTGGATTGAAAATTGGCTGAAAGACAGAGCCCAGAGGGCTGTGACACAGAGTCTAGTTGGAGGCCTGTAACAAGTGGTGTTCCTCAGGAGCCAGTCCTGGGTCCAGCTGTATTCAATATATTCATCAATGACTTGAATGAAGGGATAAAGTGCACCCTCAGGAAGTCTGCTAATGATACAAAACTGGAAAGAGTGGCTAACAAATCTGGTGCTACTTCAAGAGATTTGGTAAAAGTTATTATGTCTAGGCTTAAAATGTCAATTAAATAGTCCTCTTTTACTTTTTATTCCATATTCCCTTGTTTAAATCCTATTATTGCTTCCAATTGTTCTAATAAATCTCATCCCAACAGAGATTTAGGAGAATCTGGAACATATAAAAATCTGTATATGCCAATTTGTTTCCCCAATTTGAATTTGAGAGGTTTACAGAATAATGCCTTTTTCTGCTGGCCAGTTGCTCCTGCCATAATAACAAAATCTTTGCTTACAGGTATCAAATCTTGATTTAAACCAGAAAAAGATATTAGGAAGAAATTCTTCCCCATGAGGGTGGTGAGTCCCTGGCATACATTGCCCAGAGAAGCTGTGGCTGCCCCCTCCCTGGCAGTGTTCAATGCCAGGTTGGATGGGGGCTTTTGGCAACCTGGTCTAGTGGAGGGTGTCCGTGCTTATGGAAAGGGGACAGGAACTAGATGATCTTCAGGGTCCCTTTGAATCCAAACCAGTTTGTGATTCTGTGATTCTGTAATTCTGAGTTTTATTTTCACACAGATGTGCTATCCCTTCAGTAGTCCCAATGGAACTTTTGCATCAACATTTTTATTATGTTATAAGTTCTCCATCTGTTGTTTATTTTAGAACTGGTGGATCTGTCTGTATTAGACATCCAGGATAGTATTGAGACTAGTCTACCTGTCTGTCTCCAAAGGAGAGCCTGTGCAATGCTACTTTGAAGTCTGACAGCATCACCACCTGCATCATCATATGAATTCTTCCCTTTCCTCCAAAGCAGGTTGAAGTAGAAATGGTTTGGCTGAGCTAACTCAGGGATGTCTATTAACTGTTTAAAATGCTAGAGTATTTTTCTGTTCTTAAAACCAGGAAATAAGACCACTTACATGTTGGATGAGCATTCATGTAATGGAAAGCATGGGTGGAACTGTCTCCTTTCTCTCCCTCCATCTATACCCACAGTGGCCTGGTAAAGGTTTATATGCACTGAAGCCCATTGTAAAGGCCTGAACAAGCTTCACATGAAGTAATCCAAGTATCAGTAATAGCTTATCTTTGACACCATAGAGTTCCTTAGAGTCAAGTCTCTCCGTTACCCCTCCTTTTTTAATAACTCTGATAATTAAAAAAAGGAAAGAAAGCATTTCCAGCTTCGCTCACTTCAGGAACAGATGTTTCTACTGATGGATTTAACAGAATTGCGGTAACCAAAACCTGTGAGTCATCTGGTTCGTCCCCTTCAGCTCAGAATTAGTTTCAAGAATGCATTCATTAGCTCTTTCACAGTACAGCAAGCTTATCCTCCTGTAAAAGGGAGCAGCTGGGATAAAAAAAGCTGTCAGTTTCTCAGTGCAAAAAGTAGAAGGGGTCTACAAGCAAGGACATGATTTTCTGTAATGCTTGAGAGATGTCTTGCACAATGTAAGTGCTACTGGAAATATCTCAGTAATATGAGAATCTCTATCTCAGTATTTATAGAGGTGCTAATAAATACTGTAAGCTATATCCTAAGATTATATTTTAGAATGTAGACTTTAACCTGAGGTAGATCTGGGTTTTTTTCTTCCTTTTTTTCATACTGGGAGTGCTATATCAGCCTGTGGGCTGTGTTGCATAACTGATTAGACTGTATAGGTCTATGTTACAGGGGAACAAGGTCAAACAGTGTATCTTTGATTATCTGAATGGCTCATTTGCTGGCTTGTCTCAGCCAGCTCTCGCCAAGACAAAGCTGCTGTAGAGGGCCTTGTGCAAGGCAGTGTGAACTTTGTCCACCCTACCTATCCTGACATTCAGAGGCTGGGGCTCTGGCCTCTTTTTTTTGTTTTAGTAGCATAGACACAGTGTTCAAACCACCTGCTGTCAACACCTAAGGTAGGCTGAGATGATGCCTATTAAGACAATCATCATTGTCAGAAGAGCAATGAGTGACTCAGAGGGGTTGCAGATGGGGTTGCCAGACCCTTTACAGCTGGCAGAGGTAAGAACTCAGTGGATGTAAGGATGTCATGATCTAGACATAATGCCTAAAATTACTATCTATCAGGCAGTCTGAATGTGGACCATACTCCATTGACTACATAGGTAGTCAGAGCCCAACAACTAGTTACTACATCAGTCTCAGTCACTCTTTAAGACCTGAATGGTGTTTGGCACATGTATCCTGCATGTCTTTCATTACAACATGGTCAAAACCAGGCACTGACCCCAAGAGGGTTTTCTGTGCAGTGTCATAGCTGTGGTCAAGGTGATAGACAAACACGCAATCTACCAGACATCAGATACCAAAACACAGATTATCCTTGGCCCTAATGTTGAAACTACAGATCATTCTTGACCCCATGAGACCATATCTGCTTTTGAAGTAACACCAAGATCAAACATCTGAATAGTGGACGTATCCATTTCACCTGAAGATTTCAAAATTACCTCCTCTCATTTTTGCTACATTCACAAAACAGCATGTAAAGTTTGTGCTGTATTAATGCGTTGCACTGCGGCGAGTTGAACAATAATTGCTTTAATGTATGTAGCTTTTGTCCCTGCTTTTCATTCTACTGCATTTTCTTATTCTTTTAAATTGTCCCTTTTATCATCAGATCCTCTGCTAGCTTTGATAACTTCAAGGAGGCCAAGTTTATAGGTTCCGCATCTTAAATCATCCATTTTCTCATTTTCTGAGTGCTGACTAAAGACTTCCTTTCGCATTTACTCAAATTGTTATGAGTTCTTAAAATGTTCTTTAAAAAAAAGCTTTCTAAAATAAAATGAAATTATTTCCTGCTGCTTCTGCTGGATTGAAACAGTTGTTTTGTTGAAAAATATTATCCTGTTTAATTGCTCACTTCCAATGCACATTATTGGTTTTCATATGAATATGATGGATTTGGCTTATTACTGTAATACTGGTGTCAGGTGTAAACCTCTGTGGCAGAGTAGGGAGTAAGGTCTTGTGGATCAAATCAACAGATTTACCTTTGCCATCAGCTCTCAGAGGAGATTTTAGCCATGAGATATTCTGGAAACTAGCAGCATGAAGTTGTGTGAATTTTTATGTGCAGTTCTCCTCCATGCTATAGAGAGCTGAGAGCTTGTTTCACCTCTATACTCTGGCTTGGGTGCCATTTTTCAGCTTCTTCACACAATCTAGGGAAAAAGAGTTGGGTTTTTGTTTGCTTGTTGTTTTGGTTTGGTTTGGTTTTTTTAATCCTCTTATTAGTCTCTACCTCACAGCTAAGAATGCTCTTTCCTAAAAAGCAGGCCTTGCAGAGTATCTGCATGGAGGCTGGGGTGGACTGCTGCCTTGTGCAGAATGAACTTTTGCTCCCATGACACTTCTTATCCCCACAATTTTCTCATCCCTAAACAAAACTTTTCTTCCTTTCCTTAATCATGCCCTCAGGGAAAAAAGAATTCCATGTGAAGTATATCTGATATTTGTATTATTTCATGGGGTCACACAGTGGTAGAAAAATAGTTGCATGTCTACAAAGCAGCCTTGGAGACTGTCTATAGAGGCTAGGAGAATGCCGCTCATTTTGCTGAAAAGCAATTTCCAAGAGTATTTTGACACCTAAATCTATTTATAAAACAGTGAAGGGATTAAAATACAAAATATAATCTGGTCACATTGAGATGCCTCCTCCCACACACACCTGGTTCCTACTGTAGCTCTAGGTAAATACAATATTACCTTTTGACTTCCTTGTGAAACTTGGTATAAACCTATCCTGAGTTACAGTATATCAACTTTTATGCTGTATCATAGATGACAGAATCTGAGTACTGTTATTTGGTTGCCATGGATGCCAAGAGATGGCTGGATTGCAATGGTAAAGGGATTTTATTTACAGCCACCCACACAGCATATTGTTTTGTATCCTGGCCTAATATGTATTTGCTGAAGATGGATTTACTCAGCTGGGATTTTGTGGGTGTACTTGACAGTGGGGAAGAGGGGTCCTACTCACGTCTGTATGACGATTTAGCCCTGAATTAGAAGTGGCCTGAGACATTCCAGGACACAAAATCCTTTTCCTCTCCATGCAATGATTTGCAACCCAAAAGGGAGAAGAAATGGGTCAGTGGCGAGCACAGCTTGGCAGGGAGCTGTGCATCAGATGCAACCATACAATCTGGTGCTCCAAGCGAGGTGGCAAGGGGGACAAGGGAGGTGCCTTTAAAGACGGTGTTGGTCCTGCAGCCCTGGAGTGCAAGCCCCCCTTATGTGGAAGGATGGACAGACAGCACTGGACCAGGTCCTGCCAGCATTCCACCAACCCTGGTTCAGTGAGAGCTTTGCCCCAAGGACAGGTCTGGCTGCACAGTCCCTGCAAGACCAGTTGTCCTTTTGGGCTTTGTGAAAAAGGAAAATTGTGGCTTGCAGAGATGTGATTACTGTAAACCATTAACTGGATGGAGTTTTTGAGGAAGGTGGAAGGTGTGTTGCCAGGATACAGCAGGTGAAAGGAGCTCTTCTGCTGCTGTGATTTACTAGGTGGCTGGGTTAATGTGGGCACTGCAGCTCACTAGATGGTCATTGCAAGTTTTAATTAATAGCTAGGGCTTCTAAATCTTTGCAGATGGGTGTTTTTAAAATTTGAATAAATGAATAAATACAGCTTTGAGGCTTGAGCCCAACACAGTGTTTCCAAGCGCAATTCAGAGCTGGCAGGATAGCTTCCATTTTTGATTAGTGATAAATCTAATTGAGAAGGAATGGCTGACTTTCAGAGCTGGGACTGTATTACAAGCCATCTGAGAGTAGGAATCAGGCTAAATGAGCCTGATATAATGATTTATTTACAGCAACTCTGATACTTTTTGTAATCCATTATAATTGTATAGACAGAAGCTTCATTATCCCTTCACATATCTACGATGCCTTCAAGGGCTGGGAAGTTGCAGAGCAAGTCCACAGAGAGGAGAATGTTCAGAAGGATTCATCCTGCAAGGTGCTGAGCAGGCTGCACTTCTCACCAGGCAGAACAAGGTATTAATTTTTTCACACAGTTTCCCCCGTGAGTTATTCAAGTCAGTACAACATAATTGAATTTATTTTATTTAGGGTCTAATAGGGAAAGCTAGTTAATTTCTGACAGATAATTAGAATAAATCTTTAATTGAATCAAAGTCAGTGTAAGTAAATATTTTTATTACGTTGTTAGCACGTTCTCTGAATGTACACCTTTACGTGTTCGTAGCTATCTTAGGGGGAAGGAACTGTTTTTAGCAACTAAAAAAATAATTAAACTTTTAAGAATTTATTTGTTCTTTTGGGAACTTGATTTATCTATTGATTTGAATTTTAAAATGCTGGGTCTTTTTTTTGACTCAAGTTTATACATTTTTTTGAGAGAAATGAGTGCTATATCACACCCTATCTGCCTTCTAAAGTATAATTATGCATTCCAATTCAGATGTTTTCCTTGGAAAAAATTGAGCTGTTTCTTTTCTTAGTTGAAACCCCAGTTTTCCTCTGTAAAACAACCTAGTGGGAACGATTTTGACAAACTCTGATTGGGCCAGTTCAGTTTGCAGAAGTGCTAACCAAAGGTATGTCCCTCTCAGTTCAACAACAGTAGCAAAAAAACCCATTAGCAGCGCTAGCTTTGTGCTGCTCAAGCCCAACGTGCTTCTGCCAGGAACATCTGTACCCCATCTTCTGTTTGAGCTCTTCCTCTGGTAGATAGTCCATTGGGTGCACATACTAATGTTGAAAGCAGTTTTGAAACCTCACCGAAGTGCAGGATTCCTTTGCTTCATCCCCATCTTTGTTGTTTTTCAAAAGAATGAGGTAGGTTGATGTGTTGTTCAAGAGATCCAAACACAGGGTAAGATCACTGGTTCCCAGTCTAAGGCTGGAGGAGTGGCATAAAGAGACTTAATTGTTCCTTGCTTGTTTCAGGTAGATACCCTTTTTATTTTAAATTGTCATAACACTTCCTTAGGGAATGGAGAAGCAGAACAACCAGCTAGCATGCCTATCTGCCAAGACTAAGTGGACTCACTGAAGCACACTGAAAACCCTGAAATGGGAGCAAACAGATTAAAGTACTACTTCTACAGTTATAGAGGTGTTGTAGTTTTGTGTGGCTAGGTTTTGGTGGAGAAGGGAGGGGGGCCTGCAGGGGTAGCTCTGCAAGAAGCTGCTAGAAGCTCTCTGCAGGCCCAACAGAGCAAACAGCAGCTGGCTCAAGGCTGGAGTTGCTGCTGACCAAGGCCAAACCCACCAGTGATGGCCATAGTGCCTCTGGGAATCACATTTAAGAAGAAAAAAATGCAAGCAGATGCTTTTCGTCCCCAGAGAAGGGAGTGAGAAGATGTAAGAAACTGTACAGACACCAAGGCCAGGGAAGAAGGCAGGGGGCAGGGATGAGGTGTTCCAGGTGCCAGAGAGAGAGATTCCCCTGAAGCCCATGGAGAAGACCATGGTCAAGCAGGCTGTCCCCCATTGATAATGACAGAGAACAGAGATCACATCTATAGCCCATGAAGGACCCCACACCTGAGCGAGTGGTGACACCTGAAGGATGCTGTGACCCCTTGGGAAGCCTGCATTGGAGCAAGCTCCTGGCAGTGAAGCCTGTAGCATGTGGAGAGACTGACCCACACTGGAACAGGTTTGCTGTGGGGGCTTGTGACTCTGTGGGGGGACCAGGCTGGAGCAGTCTGGGCCTGAAGGTCAACACCCCATAGAAGAGACCCACGCTGAGGCAGTTGGTGAGGAGCTGAAGTCCCAACAGAAAGGACTCATGAAGAAGTCTGTGAAGGACTGTCTCCTGTGGGTGGGAGCCTACACTGGAGCAGGGAAAGTGTGTGAGGAATGACCCCACAGCCAAGAAGGGAAACAACTCATGAGGAACTGACTAAAACCCCCTTTCCCTGCACCTCCCCATGGCACAATCAGGGAGAAGAAGGTAGCAAAATCATGACTAAAGTGAAGTCTGCTAAGGAGGAAGGGGTGGGGAGAAGGTGCTTTAAGATCTGGTCACACTTCTTATTATCTGACTCTGGTTTCACTGTGTGCACAGTGTAGTGCAATAAATTAGACAGTTTCCTTTATTCTGTGTTGGGTTTCTTTTGTCCATCACGTTAATTGTAGAATGATCTCTACCTTATTTCTCAATATATATTTTCTCCCCTGTCCATCTGAAATGGAGAGTTATAGGGCAGCTTTGGTGGGTTTCTGGCCTCCAGCCAGGGTCAAACCACCACAGAAGGATTGGGAGAGCAGGGAGAAAGTAAAAACACCGGTCTCAGTCAAGTTATTTTCCTTCAAAACAAAAATAAAGCCAGCCATCAAAAACCCCAGAAAGTAAGCAGAGTGGAGCATTTCAGATGTGGGCCATGCAGCGATGCTCTTCATCCCACATTAAAGTCTGGGAATCTGGGAAGACATTCTGGCTTTGAATACATGGCTACATCATGTGCCTTTAAAAATCCCAGCCTAAGTCATTGCCATGGCCAGATGGGAACAGTTTTTGCTGCCTTTCATAAGCCTTTTCTGGACTGTTCCTATCACAGATCAATCTTTTCCCCTATCAGTCACATCAACACACAGTTGGATGCCTTTTTTTTTTTTTTTTTCAGGCAAGGGTACATTTTAATACTTTAACACTGATGTAGAGGACAGGAATTTAGATTGTGCACCTGGTAGGATTTACTTTACATGAATTCCTGGATGTTGATAGGACAAAGGGACATAATATAGGTTAATACCACTTTAGTATTATATCCACCAGGGACAGAGTGAGGTTTCAACAGAAAGTGGTGGTCAGAGAGAAACTATCAGTTCACTTTTCCTGGGATCTTCATGTGTGTACAACCCATTTGATTCTCACCCTGCTGAACTCTTACAACTGAGATGCTCTTTCTGTCTGATAGTGCCCTGAGGGATCTCTCACAAGTATAGTCCAGGAAGAGGAGGCAAAAACCTGAATTCTTCATGGGTAATGTGACCTGGATGATAGGTGGGGGAAATGAAAATAAATCTGTTGTCAGATGAAGATATGTGCAGTCCATTGCTGCTGTCCCGGTGGGTGGCAAGGCCACATACCCCTAAAAGTACTGAAGAGTTTTTGCAGGAGAAGCCTCCTGCAGCACATAAAATCTAGCTTAAGCACAGACACAGCAGCACTGCTCGAAGAAGCATAATATTATAAAACTGACTGGCCTTTGCCAAGTGTGAATGATGGAGTCTGAAGGTACCATTCTCAATTAAAAGCTGGAACTGCTGAGCCTTCTGTTGGCAGTCAGCATCTCCTGGTGACATGGTGCTGTTCCTGCTGGGATTACTGGGAACAGCAGCAGTCCTATAAATACATCAGGGTTATGGGCTCAGTCAGGAAAAGAATCATCATCTCTGGCTTTCTTTCAGTGCTCTGTAGATCAAAAGAACATCCTAGAAATCTGAATGGTGCAACCAATGTTGGTTTTGTCCTAAAATAACCTTCAGTTGTCTGGGACCTAATCATCCCTGGTGATACTGAGTCTGCTGAACTCATGTTATGGTTGGAGATGCCATTGTATATCTCCAGGAGGTGCTGTTGGTTGTGCTTTTTCAGGAAAAGGCTGCAACCCTGCTTTAACGGTGCCACAAAGCCCAGGATTCACAGATTTCAAGGAGCTGCAGAGTATGAAGAAAAAAGACATAATGGCTGACTAAAGACCACAGCTACCAAGCAAGCTGGTGACCAGGACTAATAGCCCATTGGTACAAGTACTCTGTTGTCTGCACTTCTGTAGTTAATGCCTGCAGAAAGGGACAGGCTTTTTCTCAGTGAAGAAATCCATGTAAAAAGCAGGAGGCATGTTGTCTGCACCTGTTGTTATGACCATAATCTCTGCTGAGAAGGATGCAGTTCAATAGCCATAAGCTTCCTTTGGTCCTCTATCCTCTGTGTGTGTGTGCTGACTGCACACCCAGTAAACCTCCCTTCATAAGTCCCTCCAAGCCCAGCTTTATCCTCCAGGCTCTGACTGCTTTAGTTTACTGATGTGCATAACAACACCATCAGGCACTTACTCAGTGAGCTCTGCTGCTGGAGGTTGAGCTCATATCAGTGGTACAGGTTTGCTGACATAAAGTTCCGTGGTGCTGCAGAGATAGCAGTTCTGCCCTTGCTTCAGGACCCAGCAGAGAAAGGCTGCACATAGCAATTTGCGAACAAAAGGACTGAATTTGCATCTGATTCAACAGTAATTTCACATGGCTTTGAAGGGCTTGTTCTTTTTCTATTTTTCTTCTTCCACTGTTCTCTTGCAGGGGAGCTTTACTAAATGAAGTAGGAAATAAAAGCAAGGAAGAAAAGTAGAACTGAAGGTTATTTTGGAACATTTTAACCATTTAAGGCAACTAAGAGCCTATTTCCATGACACAATACTTGTTAGAGACCCCTTTTGTTACCTTCAAAAGGATTGATACTTTTGGGTGGCAGATAGCAACAGCCTGGAAAATGGCAGCTCAAAGTCTCAATGTGTAGCATCATGCTAGTGCAGCTCTTAACCTGGTGGGGACTACAAACCCAAGGATGAGGACAGGCAGAAAGAAGCAGTAAATAATTTTTTTAGTAAGGTCAGTAAAGCTGAGAGTTCCTTAAATTCAGTTGTTGACTTTCATGGATGAGCACAGTAATGACTGAGATTTTGCTGGCTTACACTGGTTGGAATACAGTCTTGGGAAGTGTACACCAGATTTAGAAATATTCTGTCTTGAACACTGAGCATAAATGGGAAAGATGCAAAAGGAGGACAAAGATATTGAATTACACCAATAAAACCCTCCAGCTGGAAAAGTTCAAGGAATGTGTAGAGATTTCTTGGAGTCAGAAATGAGTTCATTAAAAGATATACCAGAAGTAATGAGATAAGATAATGAAGGGATTAATCCATCTCCCTTTTTGCCTCTTTAAAAATAATCCACAACCAAGCAATAACAAAACCAACAAAAAAACCCACAAGTGGATGGGGAGGGAAGGAGGACTTGTAGAAAGGACAGGGGATAGGCTGCATCTGCCCCACTCCAGTAAAAAAGCCCTTTTGGACCTGAGGTATTAAAATACTGCCATGAGATTCCCCACTGGAGCCCTTCCCAATCATGTGAACTGCATGGGAAAGGACTCTGAAAAATACAATCCTCTCATCCCCCCTTCCCTCAAAGATTCTCTTCCATCATCTGCCTTTTCATCTCACACACAGCTTTTCAGCCATCTTGATGCTGCCTGTACTGCAGCCAACAGGCTGAGATGTTATGAGCCATACAGAGATGCACAGACTGGGGAAGATCTCTTAACAAAAAAAGAAAAATAGAGAGAGCTGACCAGGCCACAGTTAACTGGGGAAGGGAGCCAGCAACCAGAGCTGATAGCTGTCGTGGCTGACCTGCCAGCCCAAAGCATCCATCTGTGACTGACCATCTGCCTGGGATCCTGCAAGCATCAACAAAACACCATATTTTTCCCCAGCTCTGATAGCCTTTCTCTCCTCCCTCCTCTTATGTCTGTCCATGACTGGCCACAAACAGGGGAAGCAGCATCTCAGAGAAAAATAGAAGTAACCGTGGCCATTTCTTTGCCAGGATTGTTTGATCAGGTGGTGATACCTGTACGCCAGCACACAGAGCTGCATAGGGTTACTTCAGCAAGTAACCTCCTTCCCCACAGGAAATTAAAGTGTGGGGAGGCACCAGATGCTTATAACAGCAGCTGGTAGGACATATTACCAGGATATGGCAGGGCATAGGACAAATACGATGAGACATGATAGAAAGGTCACTGAAAGGAAAAGTTCTTACTTAAACAAACAGAGCTGCTCATTTTGAGCTTTATATCACTGAATCCTGACATTTTAAATTGTACTGTATTATTTTGTTTGGATATAAGGGCAGCACAGACATAGGAGCCACTGCTGAGGAGAGCAGAACATGTTCATATCAAGGAGGAATATCAAGAAAGGGGAAGCCAAAGAAGGCTGGGAAGACCGAGACAAAGCAGAGTCCATTTGAAGTGAAGTGATCCTACCTGATTTCAACCCAGTGTGTATTCAAAGCATCTCGTGGCACTTATAAAACGCTGCCTACTGAGAAAGACTCTGATGAGCATTTCTTCCTTATTTCTTTGTTAGTGAAACTGCTCTTAATGGTTACAGAAGCGCAGGTTGCTGCTTAATGCATGAAGCCTGCTGTTTGTCTACACAGTCACCCAAGCTGGTAGCATTAAATTCACAGTGCTGTGCTTTGAGTTACCTCACAGAGTGAAAGACTTCATATATAAAACAAACTCTATTCAGCCCTGACTCACTCTTGCTTTTCCACAGGAGATAGTATTAATATTAAATTCTATTTCTCCACAGGAACAGTATCATTTCCATTCTGTTGACAAATATCCTAGCAACGGAGGGTAGAGGAAGAGGAGACAGAAAGTGTGACAGAGAGCTCTGGGAACTGATCTAAGCGGTTTGCACAACCTCAACCATTGCACTGCTGTTTCTTTTGGATGACCACATCTTTGCTATTTTGCAATGCATCGGACTGCTCTGATTCTCCCTGTGAAACCCTTGCCCAGCCTTCAAAAACCATCTCTGCGTGGACACATAGGGCTGCTGAGAGCTGCAGTGCAAACGAGTAGCATCATGAATCCTAACATGAACCAGAGGTTTTGGGAAGCAGAACATGTCCATGCTATGAGAACCAGACAGAAATCAGGTATCTTCATGAAGTCAGAAAGAATAGACCCAGAAAAAACTTCTGAAAATATTTTGTGATTCAAACACACCAGCTTCAGCTGTGCTAATAAGGCAGAGGCGGAACATTTAATTTCAGTCCTAATGAAATGGAATTACAGTGTCCCACTGACTTCATCAGGGGTTGTGGGATGTGAAGTCTGTTAATAAAAGAAGAAAAGCTTCTATAAGTATGTCAGTGATAAAAGGAAGACTAGGGAAAATGTGAGACCTCTCTGGAGGTGTATAGGAGACTTGGTTACCTGAGACAGCGAGAAGGATGAGGCATTCAATGAATTTCTTTCCTTAGCAAGTGCTCTAGCCACACCACCCAAGTCACAGAAGGAAAGACAGGCACTGGGAGAATGAAAAATCACCCACTGTAGGAGAAGGTCAGGTTTGAGACCATCTAAGAAACCCGAAGGTGCACACAACCGTGAGACCTGATAAGATGCATCCATCCTGAGGAAACTGGTAATGAAGTGGCTAAGACACCCCTCATCATATTTGAGAAGTTGTGGCAGTCTGGTGAAGTCCCTGCTAACTGGAAAAGAGAAAACATAACCTCCATTTTTAAAAAGAGAAAAAAGGGTGACGTGGGAAACTACAGGTTGGTCAGTCTCACCTCTGCGCCTGGCAAGATCATGGAGCAGAGTCTCCTCCTGGAGACTGTGATCAGGCACGTAGAAAATGAGGAGGTTATTTGTGACAGCCAACATGGCTTCACTAAGGGCAAAGTATGGCTGACAAATCTGGTGGCAGTCTATGATAGGGTCATAGTGTTGGTGAATAAGGGAAGAGCAACCGATGCCATCTACCTGGAGTTGTGTAAAGCATTTGACACTGTCTCACATGACATCCTTATTTCTAAGTTGGAAAGATATAGATTTGATGGATGGACCACTCAATGGATAAAGAATTGGTTGGATGTTTGCACTACTGAGTAACTGTTAACAGCTTGATGTCCAAGTGGAAATGTAAAATGGTGTTCTTCAGGGGTCAGAGTTGGCAACAAACATCTTTGTTGACAACAAGGACAGCTGGATTGAATGCAACCTCAGCAAGTTCACTGAGAACACCAAGCTGTCTGGTGCATTCAACACACTGGATGGAAGTAATGCCATCCTGAGGGATCCTGACAGGATTGAGAGATGTGTCCATGCAAACTGCATGAAGTTCAACATGGCCAAGTGCAAGGTACTGCACAACTACAGGCTGGGCAGAGAATGGATAGCGAGCAACCCTAAGGAGGACTTGGGGGGTGTTGCTGGATGAAAACCTCAATATGAGTCAGTAATCTACACTCACAGCCCAGAAAGCCAAGAGTATCCTGAGCTGCATTAAAACCAGCATGACCAGCAAGTCAAGGGAGGTGATTCCAGTATTTCACTCCACTCTCAAGAGACCCCACCTGGAGGGGTGGACCTAGCTCCATGTCTTTCTTGTACTGGAGACCACATTTGGAGAGAGTCTAGAAGAGGGCCACGAAGGTGTCAGAGGGCTGGAGTACCTTGCCTATGAAGATAGGCTGAGTCACATTTGTTCAACCTGGAGAAGAGAAGGTGACCTTGGGTGACTTTATTGCAGCCTTCCAGTACTTGAAGGGGCCTACGAGAAAGATGAAGAGGGACTGTTTGTAAGGGCATGTAGTGATAGGACAAGGGGTAATGGCTTCATACAGAAAGAGGGTAGATTTAGATTAGACATAAGGAAGAAATTCTTCCCTGTGAGGGTGTTGAGGCACTGGCACAGGTTGCCCAGAGAAGCTGTGACTGCCCCTTCCCTGGCAGTGTTCAAGGTCAGGTTGGAGGGGGCTTTGGGCAACCTGGTCTAGTGAGGGTGTGTCCCTGTTTACTATAGGGGAGTTGGAACTAGATGATCTTTGAGATCCCTTCCAACCCAAACCAGTCTATGATTCTATGATTGAAAGTATTGAAAATCTAAAAGGCCGCTATGTGTCATTTTACCCAAAATATAGCAGCAAATGTGTAAGGCTGTAACTTTCCAGTAAGTATTGCAAAACATTCATAGAAATAAAATTTTTAATTCACATTCTGAAGCCGTATTGCTGAGAACTAATTCCATTGAGTCAGGAGAAAGATGCATACAACATGGCTTATGCATCTGCATGAATATTTGGACTACCTCTGTTCACAAAGAGCCAACGAGGCAAGGATTATTTGTCAAAAATATGCAGTGAGCAGTACCAGGTAATGAATGCATTTGGGATGATCACAGTTAATTCACAGATTATTTAAAAACAAAACAAAAAGAGGCCATGGAATGTATCAGCACCTGTAGGATTTCTGCATCTAGCTGCAGTGAAGAGACTGCTGTTTTGCAAATGGCAAACAATCAGAAATGACATCTTCTACAAATATTTTGTGGTGAGCCTAAAGAGTGGGTAGGAAACTGGCTGCTTATTTCCCCTTGTGCTGCAGAATTAACACAACAAACCTCATCCACTGCTGCTCACTGCAAAAATACAGAGGACACATCTTACATTGTATGGCTTGAAAGACAAACCATCTTTCTGAAATGAAGTTTTGCAAACAGTACATCAAGGAGCTCTTATTGAAGGAGATTCCTGGTGTGATTTTAGATCTCAGTCTCCGGTGCTGTCTGTAAGAGGCATTCACCATCGTTGGTGACATGTCACAGTGTGGGATTCCACAAGAGTGTCCCAAAAATCTGCTGGACACTTAGACTTTAGTGAACAAGGTCTTGAAAACCACACACACTGCTCTTCTTAGGCAAGCCCTTGATTCCAGTTAGTGTTGTCTGTAAAAAGTATGTCCTCACCAAAACATACCCACCTCCAATTAAGAGTCAAGAGTAATTTTAAGGAGCAGATTTCTCTGGGTCTGGTGGTGTATTTGTAGCCTGTATTTGTATAGAGGAAAAATAGAGGTCATTTGAGCCCCTTTAGTAAATATTTGGATTTTAAATCAGTGCATCAGTGCAAATGTGCACTATACATCAGTGCTTTTTTAAGGGACCGTGGAAATTATTTGTTGTACAGAGGATGTTTGAACAGGATTTAAGAAATGGGTAGCAGCCTATGTAAATTTAATAGAGCTTGAAAAGCTTCTCAGCTCCGTTCCATAACATTTTACCAGCAAACCTCAATATTGGCATTATGTGAAAATTCTCTCCCCAGAGGACAGTTTATGCACAGTCTCTGTTAGGTGTTGCCTTCCAGCTGACGCAGGGATGAGCAGGCACCCATCCACACCACAGTAAACAAGAGAAAAAACCATAAATGAAATCTCATAAATGTGCATCTAGCCTCTATCTAGCCTCAGAAAACAGCTTTACAGCGCTGGCTGAAATGGTGATGGTTGTGTCCCATACTGCCTCCCAATCTGAGACAGGAGTCTGCCCTCTGGACCCATATGATTTTTCAATGAGTTGTTCAGATTAAGAGCCTGATACACAAAGGCACTTAAAGCAATCTACACAAAGGTATTGGGAAGACCAGATCCCATCCACCTCTGAGGAAAAGCACTCATACAACAAAAGCTTTCAGGTTTAGTACTGGGAGCAGTTTCATTTTCCAGAACAAAGAACCATGCTGGCAAAAGCTAGCATAATATAAATACTTCAAAGACAAACATTTCTCTCCCTACACAAAAAAGGAGGGAGGAATAAAAGGGAAGAGCATGCATCCATAGAAATTGTACTGTATCTTTTCTTAGATCCCTCTCAGCTCATTAGTAAGATGGTGGGGTTTAATACTCTTTGCATATTTTAGTACCTTTTCATAGCTATACATATGTGTGAGTGTATATATGTGCACATACGTATGTATCTATGCATTTATACATACACATCCATAAGTGTATACTGTATATAGAAACACATTTATACATACCTGCAACCTGTAGAGTATCACTTTTGTTTGCATCTATTCTTTATACCTTCTTTATCTCTTTACTGGTATGGATGTAAATTTTCCACATATGGTTGCAACATCTTTTATACAAGTGTCAATCCACAGCCTCTCCAGTGACTGAAATTAAATCACTCTGGGGGTTTCTTGTGGCACAGTGAAGATCAAAATATGGGCAAACTTGGATTGTTTTTGCCTCCATTGCCAGCACAGACCCACTTTGCAGTTACTAAGGCAGAAGATCCAAGAGTTGGGGTTTTTTTATAAATGTAAAATGAATGCAATGTTATCTTGACCTTTTCAGAAAAGTACTGAGGAGAGAGTAGAGGTTAGAGACACTGTGTGTGACCTTGCCCCAGCACAAGCTTCCCTCTTGCAAAGCTCCACAAACTGTCATTAGGTCCTATGATTTAATCTGTCCAAACTAGACCCTGTGGTTTATCTGAGCCTTTCTCCCAAACCCAGAAGCCAAGTAACTCCCATGATAGGGACTCCCTGAATCAGGATGGGTTGCTTTAAGGGTCACAGGGGATGCCAAGAGAAGGTGGAGACTTCCCCTATGTGTTGTTGAAGTTGCATATGAGGAGAAACATATGACAGCCAGCCAAGGCAAAGCCAATTGTGCAATGAACTTGGCTTGACTAGTCTTTGGTGGCATGACACTGTATCAGGGTAGAGAAACCATGACCTCTGTGTTGCATCCTGTCCTATCTTAGAAAACAAATGCTATGCAACATGCCAGTCAACTCTGTCACAGAACCAAGAGCAACCCTCTAGCTGACTCCACCACCTAGAATGGTATGAGATCCCAAGGCACTCAGAGAAAGCTGAAACTGTAATGCTGTGAATATCATTTCAGAAAGCAACAAAGAGAATGGGAGCAGAATATTTATCATACCTTCCTCCTCCTTTTTTGTCTGGAATTGTGCCAAGCACATCTGGCCAAAGAGAGGGGAAATGTGGTTTCCACAAGACGAAACTTTGAATGGATACAAGCAGTTTCTAAGGAGACCTGCTCTATAATTGTAGAGGAAATTACAAGCTGAATCATCTGTGGTTTGGGGAGAGAAATCAATGATATTTTCTAAGTTGAACCCAACTGTGCTGACTACTTACCAAGAAGGAAACTGGAAAGAAATCAATTCCAAGAACTTTCAACAAAAAATCCATCTTAATTCAGGTCTGACAGATCTGTTTTGTTCTCCTTCTCTAAAGCAACATGATGCACCAGTCTGAAACCCCTATTGCTGTTGCAGGGACAGACCCTTCCCAGGAACGACAAACTAATACACCACGCTTCAGGCCTGCCAAACCACCTGCTGCCGAGTCTTGGGAATACACAAAGGCCCGCACACCTTTCAGGGCTGGCCTGCTGAACCTCCTGGAGTCTCTCCAGGGGGCAGATCCAAAGCAGAATCCGCAAACTGTGATGCACTGCGCCATGCATTGAAATGGATTGCTGAAGCACAGCTGCACCCACTGGACCCTGTAATGACAGCCACAAACTAATTCTGCTTCTAACCTAAATGGCATCTGACTCCTAAATTAGTGCTCTTCATATGCTGATGCTTCACACATTTTAAGTTTTTTCTTTTTTTTTTTTTTAAGAAAAAAGTGAGAATTTGCCCTTCATTTTGTAGTTTTACTTTACTGAATGTTCCTGTGGAATGCTGAGCTCAGCTTAGTTAAATCAGAAGAGATAATAGGGAGATAATACTCTATCTTCTGGAAAGATCAGAGAGATTTTCCTTCTGTGTTTTTTCTGTTTCTGGCGTTGAGAACTCCACAGTCAAACTTTGCAGTGTCTGGTTCTTGCTCCTAATCTTTGGCAGACTTAACCCCTCATGTAGTGTAATTCCTGTCACATCTCACCAGGATTTGTTTGCAAAACTGACCTGTCAAAATTTGGAAAGCCTGTATTACTTACAGAGGTTGCTTTAACTTACTCAAAAGAGAATAACATGGACTCGAGCTAGTGTACTGTCTTTTTCAAAACAAGAGTATTCATAATTTCTTCTCTACTTCCCACAGTTGTCTTTCTTGTCCCTAACTCTTTTTTCCTCTTCTTCTGTTTCTTCCCTTGTCTATCAGTATTAACCAAAACTACCTGATACTCATCTCAGTGTTGCTGGTGAGATTAGTTGCACTCCTCCTTGCCACAGGACACATTCAAGTAGCAATGAACCAAGTCCTGTTTGGAACTTGGACCTTCTGGAGCTTTTATTCTTTCCTCACATCACACTGCCTCCCTTATTATGTCAAGGGTTTTGAGCATGAGGTTGAATTTCCTTGTATGTCAAAGTAACACCACATGAGTGAAGTAAAGGAAGTTCATGGAAATCCTTGACTGTAACAGAACACAAAACCGAAGGACTATAGTTGAGAGGTTTCTCCCTCTGCTTCTCACATGACATGTAGCATGATGTCTCCCAGGCTGAACCTTTCTCTGTGATTTATCAGCCCCCTTGTGAATAATGAACCTTTTCTCAACTTAACAAAAGTAAGTGCTCTATCTTTCAGAAGCCAAACACAAATGCTTCCATAAATGTTTGCCTTAGGGTGCCTTATTCCTCTTGAGCCATGCCTACAAGATTGTATGAAATTTAAATGCCTCAAGAGTGTGAAGAGAGGAATTTTCCCCTGATATTAAGCACAGGGCTCTTGCTTCATGGTGCAGGTGAATGTGTATCCTTCTCTGTCAAATGGAAGGTACACTCTTGAGGACCCAGTCTGTTTGGAGAGGCTCAGAGTGGAGGCCTGTCCCTGTATATTCCATTCCCAAGCCAGCTGAGGACACAAGAAAGCACTACTGTAGCTAGTATCCTTTTGGACAAGTTCTAATCTCTCCATTCCTGCTTACCTGACTTCTTATACTTTTCACTGTGAGGCTCATTTTGTCTGGCTCTAGCTGTCAAAAAGGTGGAGGGACCTAGGCTGTGCTACTCAGTAGGGGCCTCCAGTGACAGTCACTTCATCCTACCTCCCCTCAATGCCTTTCTTATATTGGATATATGACAGTCTGGAGATACCTCTTGTTCTCTAATGGCTGTACAGAACCCCCATGTAATCATGTTCACTACAGGCCCAACTTACATTCACAGAATAGCTGCTTGGATCCCGCTGTTCAGGTTTTTGGTTTGTGGTTTTTTTAGCATTCGCTCTGTTCTTCTCTTTTTCCATCTGTGACTTCCCTCCCTTTGAAACTACAAGTGTTCCGTGGATTTCTCTGTCATCTCACATTTGCACCTCTATTGGATTTCCCCTTCTTGGACTTTCATTTCATGTCTCTTTCCAATTCCCTATCAGTTTTCCACATTTTTCTTTGCTTATCTCTTATTCATAAAGCTCTAGCCATTTCACATTTCCCATGATTAACCCTCTCTAATGTGCAGAAAACACAGTGGACTGAAAGAAGTCACCTGACCACCATTACCACTGCAGATGAGAATGAATTCCTTTGTAAACTTGCTCAGGGTTGGAATAAACCCAGTTCTCAGCAGGGGGTACTTACAAAAAAGCAAGGGTTACATGACCAGAAATAAAAGAAACATCAGTTGAAATAACTTCATAACTCAACTGATAAAAATTTTCAACTATAAAAAATGCTTTTGTTTTCAAGTGAATAGCTTTCTTGTAGACATCAATATTCCTTACAGTCTTAGCAAAATTACAGAGTTACTAAAACTCTGGTATTTTTCATCTTTCAATGGTTTTACAGGTTGGTCATGGGGGTGATAGGAGCTTTAGGGAAAAAAAGATTGAAGTGATAATCTCTGATGAACATCACACTCAAGTTATATCATCTAAAGATGGAAAGTTGAGGTACCAATCTCAGAGAAGCAGCTGGGTGGTGGATGATAAGTTCTTGGTTCAATCTCTGCTTAGCAGAATGTTAGGTGATTAGGCTATATTTGGTGTTATAAAAAGCTTACAAGCATATTTTCATAATTTATTTTAATGAATTAATCTGGTGCATTGTTGTAATTTTGCATGACAAGGTTCTGGCAGTTGGGGGGGGGGCCTGCAGGAGTGGTTTCTGCAAGAAGCATCTAGAAGCTTTCCCTAAGCCCAACAGAGAAAACACCAGCTGCCTCAAGGACAGAGTCATTGTTGACCAAGGCTGAGCCCATCAATGATGGTCATAGCACCTCTGGGAATCACATTTAGGAGGAAAAAAATGCAAGCAGATGCTTTTTGCCCCCAGAGAAGGGAGTGAGAAGATGTAAGAAATTGTGCAGGCACCAAGGTCAGTGAAGAAGTGGGATGAGGCATTCCAGGCATCAGAGAGATGCCCCTGCAGCCCATGGGGAAGATCATGGTGGAGCAGATGTGTCCCTGAAGCCCATGGATGATGATGGGGAGCAGAGATTCCACCTGCAAGCCATGGGGAGGCCCCACATTGTAGTGGGTGGAGACATATGGAAGACAGTGTGACCCACGTTGGAGTAAGTTCATGGCAGGACCTGCAGCCCATGGAGAGAGGAGCCCATACCAGTGCAGGTTTTCTGGGAGGACTTGTGACTCTGGGGGGGACAAGGCTGGAGCAGCCTGGGCCTGAGAGATTGCCCCCCATAGAAGTGATGCACACTGGGGCAGTTGGTGAAGCCCCATGGCAAAGGATTCATATTGAGGAATTTCGTGGAGGACTGTCTTTCATTGGTGGGAGAAGGGAGAGAAAGGGAGAAAAATCATGAATAAAATTAGATCTCTGAAGAAGGGGCAGGAGTAGGTGTTTTAAGATCTGGTTTTACTTCTCATTATCTGACTCTGATTTCACTCTGTGTATGTGTGTGAGTGTGCGTGTGTGTGTGAGTGTGCATGTGTGTGTGTGTGCATGTGTATGTGTAATCACAGAACCATAGAATCACAGAATCGTAGGGGTTGGAAGGGACCTCAAGAGATCATCGGGTCCAACCCCCCTACCAAAGCAACTCCCTAGGACATATCACTCAGATAGGCCTCCAGATGGGTCTTGAATATCTCCAGAGAAGGAAACTCCACCACCTCCCTGGGCAGCCTGTCCCAGGGCTCTGTCACCCTCACTGTGAAAAAGTTCTTCCGCATGTTGGTGCGGAACTTCCTGTGCTCCAACTTGCAGCCATTGCCCCTTGTCCTGTCTCCGCAGACCACTGAAAAGGGGCTGGCTGATCCCCCCTGCATCCTCTGCTTAAGATAATTATAGACATTAATTAGATCCCCCCTTAGTCTTCTCTTCTTAGCCCCAGCTTATTCAGCCTTTCCTCATAGGGGAGATGCTCCAGGCCCTTAATCATCTTTGTAGCCCTTCTCTGGACTCTCTCCAGGAGATCCCTGTCCTTTTTATACCAGGGAGCCCAGAACTGGACACAATAATCCAGGTGGGGCCTGACCAGGGCAGAGTAGAGGGGGAGGATCACCTCCTTTGACCTGCTGGCCACACTCCTCCGGATGCACCCCAGGATCCCATTGGCTCTTTTAGCCATCGAGGCACACTGCTGGCTCATGACCAACCTGTCATCAACCAGGACCCCCAGGTCCTTCTCCATAGAGCTCTTCTCCAGTAGGTCATCCCCCAGCCTGTACTGAAATGAACGGTTGTTCCTTCCCAGATGCAAGACTTTACACTTGCTTTTATTGAACCTCATCTGGTTTCTCCCTGAAATAATAAATTAGATCCTTTCTTTTCTTTTTAGTCCACGTTGAGTCTGCTTTTCCCATGATGCTAATTGCTAAGTGATCTCTGCCTGTCCTTATCTCAACTCCTCAGTCTCTCAATATATATTTTCTCCCCTGTCCAGCTGAGAAGGGGAGTGATAGTGTGGCTTGAGTGGGTGTCTGGCTTCCAGCCAGGGTCAAACCACCACATGTATCTTCCTACTTCCAAGTATTCCAGCCAATGAATCCACCAGAGCATTTGCTGAAATAATGAACTTAGAATTAGCATTGTAGAATAGTAAAAGCAACTGAATTTCATCTTTGTAGTGCATGTTGGAAGGAGAAACTTGATTCTTTAAGTTTTATCCATATAACAGGGCACAACAGTGACCTGTGTCCATCCTGAATGTCTCAAATTCTGAATGTCACCTACCTGCAATGAATTACTCATGAGTGCTATAGTCTATTCTGAATAACAAATATATTCAAGAAAATTACAATTTATTTGAGGACAATTCATGAAGAGGGGATGAGGTGAAATGAATCTAATATGGAATTAAAAATGAATTATTCATGCAGCTTTACAGGACAATGATATCCCCACAAGCAATAACCATATCGACATTCATGTGGAAGAGAGACTCCATTCAGTCTTCCTTCCATCCCAGAAAATATAAGATTACCAAACTGCTTTCAGAATTTAAGAGCAACCTGCATTTTCTGTTAAGCTTCTGGAGGTTTTTGGTTTTTGGGTGTTTTTTTTGCCTGCAGGGGTCATTTTTAAAATGGACTGATGGATCTCTGACAACCTTTATCCAGAAGCCTCTGTTATCCCTTTTCAGAGCTGTTGGAGGACTAGTTAACAGACTGTTTAACACAAAAATTTGCCTGACCCTGTATATTGGAGGTAAAATTCATGATTCATATAGTTTACCTTGATCTTGAACTTCTGCCATCTCTGTGGGATGAGTATTTCCAGGATTAGCTGGAGAAAACATCATCTTATTAAAATGTTGCCCATAGCTGCAATGTATATACTATGGGAACGCAAATTAAAAGAAAATTGGATTTCCAGAGTCTGAGCTGAGATTGAATGATTTCATGTCAGGAGTGAAACAGTTCCCTTTTCACATCTTCTTGTTTTCCTCTGTGATCTCTCTTTTCCTTTGTTTCCAGGCAGGGGTGAATGGGACAGATCTCTCTCCCACATGAGGCTACCATTCATCTGCATTTACAGACCACAACTGATGCACCCTTAACCTACTGCTGAACCACTGATGAAACCTGACTGGCTGCTCTGGGATATGGAATAGAGTTCAGCTGCAATCCATTAGTGCAGATAAATCTTTTGCATGGAAAAATCAAGATCTTATACTAAAAACAGAGCTATTATATCTTTTCTGTTCTGTGGGCATTATTGTGACAATGTTCTTGTAGGATATGTTTAAAATGATGCTGTAAAAATAAATTCTGATTATATTTGAATGCTTGATGAAATCAGCATACCATTTAGATTTTCCACAGGGTGCTCAAGAATATTCATAAGAGCTCTTTAATTATTAAATAATTACAAATCACTCATTAAAGCATTATTCATTTCACCATTTAATCATGCCAAGTCATATATTTTAAACCCTGGAATTTTTCCTTTCTTAGTGCCAGATAGATTCAAGGAAAGTTAATTGAATGTTTTTAATATTTAAGTAATTAAATGGCTAGTTCAATAAACTGCAATAGGGTCATAAGGTGAGGCCCAAATAACAGGGGCAACTCATGAGTGTATCACTGGGCCCAGGAGGTGGTGGTGTACCACTTTGTGAAATGCATAGGATTAAATTAAAAAATACTGAAAAAAATCCAACCTTGCTATCATGGTTAGATTTTTCCAGGTTCTCAACATGATCCATGACTGTGTGCCCCAAAGGCAGACACTGTCACTTTGTTTTCCTTAGTTGCTTTTGGCTCCATCAGTTACTTGCAAGCTCCTGTTCCAAGGTCCTTTCCTGATTGTCCAAGAAGCCAAATGGAAAAGCTTGGGCCCAGAATTCTTGCCTAACTCATCCAGGTGATGATAAAACATCTCATCAGTTAGGAAGTATGAGGACACTAGCAAAAATTTAGTTAGCATTTCAGTCATCTCATTATCCAGCACAAACTTGGAGGGTGATTACACTGATATAAACAGCAGCTGCCTTATTTCTCTGAGCATTTGCTATAAAACAGGTATCAGGTTTGCCCCTTTGTGAGTAAGCTGAGGGTATAAGCAAGCTAAGAGTAAGCGTGGGTCAACGGCTTCCTGGGGGTTGGACTGGACTCAACTGCTGTTAGAACAAAGGGCTAGCATGGGCAACACATACTTTTCACATCTCTAGGCCACCTGAGGTGTGGTCCTGCCCAGGAGGGCTGCAAAGGAGCAGAGAACATCAGACGTAAGGCCAATCCAGACACAGTTCCCTGAGCACTGGGATAGCTGCATTCCCTCAGAATCAATGACTTTCCCTGTAATTATCTCAAGGAACGCCAACCATACCAAGATAAAATTATGTTTTATACAAAACACATTTTTTTCCTGGCTGACTGTTATTCCAGCATTTTAATAACACCCACAGTGGTTTGTTCAGGGTCACAAGGGAAGATCGCAGCAGAGCTGGGGACAAAGTCGAGGAGGATCTCATTCTCATTCTTCAAACCTTCTATCCACTGAGGAATGCAGCTTCCCAAATGAAAGTGACAGGGTGAGTTCAAAGGGGAAGCAACAAACTGACCAGCTAATCCACGCATCATTTTTACAAATGACACAACATCATATTGCCAGAGATGTGGCCCACTCCTCAACCTTATCTTTGGCAGAATTGCTTTCCCTAGAGAGAGCAAAGGATTCTGTGTCCTTGAGGTAGAGTTATGAAGAGCCTTATTAGTCATTGAATACAGTTCCTTTTTCTTCCCCATCAGGCTATTGCAGATTCAATATCTGCAGAAACAGCCATGGAAAGGCTGACAAAATATCCATCTGCTTTACAAGGTCACCATGCAGGGCAGCCACCAGAGTTCAGACAATAAGAGAGTAAAGGCTACAAGCCTGCTGTGCCATGGAAAGACAGGTCAGAAAGGTGGACAACATTGCAAATATGCAGGTGTAGCAAAACAGAGGTCTGTGACACCAAGAAATAAATGTATTAATCAGAATATAATTAATATTAATCTGCCTTCAACCCAAATATGCACAAGAATGGTGTAGATAACAGAATCTTAGTGTTTCGTAACACTTAATGTGTAGCAAGATGCAATGTGTAGGCAAAATGACTACCAAAAATAGGTGTACATACAGGTAGAAGGCATCCAAGTAATAAAAGTTGTCCGACAGGGGATAAGACACACACAAGGGATTGCAAATAGTCAGGACATCCTGTCAAAACCAAGATAACTGATGCTGGAAGCAGATGAGTTCCTCCTTTTAGAGAGCAGAAATGGCATAAACCCATCAGGAACAAACCAGGAAAAAAATTGGAGAAAAAAGACCACTTCAGCTCTGGCCTCACTCATCAATGAGCTCTCAAGCCTGATCACACAACCACGTCAACTAGTGGCCACCAAAGACCACATCCATCTGTGCCAGCTGTGACGCGCCATCGCCACAGCACTGTGTACTCACAATATGACTGTGAAAGACCAACAGTGACAATGTTGAACGATGTGTGGGAATTAGATATGAGCTCAGAGGGTGCTCTTAACAAATGCATTTAGTAAAGTTAGAAGTTTAAAACTTCCCTGACCTGTCATTCTACTAAATGCTCCCATGATGGCAGTCCCTAGTTCCCTAGCTATACACACGCATTCAGTTTGCACACCTGCAACGCAGGTTTTCTGCAATGATAGGAATTTTTTTGCACAAAAGCCTAGCTCATCCTGAGGACTGTACACATGTTAAGAAAACCAAGGTGCTATAACCAGTATTTTTCAAGATGGAAAGACTTTCTGCAGCAAAGGGGAAAGAATGAACTTCAGAATGTGAGCTCTGTATCTTGAGCATCTATACGAACTATACTACAGGATCTGAAGCCTAATCTGCATTCAGTGGATCACTTTTAAGCTATTTAAACTGAAGCAATTGCTTCAGTTAAGTTCCTAATGAATATTTGTTCACACCAAAGAAGCCTTATCACAGTTAGCAGTAACTCACAATTTAGCGTATCTGCAGGGAAGGTCAGCAGAAATAGCAAGACCTTGGACAATGAACTCAAGCCTCACCCCAGAATGAAAATAGTAACTTTTTATCATTCACTGATCCTAAACCACGTTCTGAAAGTGAGCAAAACTGCACCTTGTTTACAAATGGGCAGAAATGAGATTCAGGAGGGGGTGTAATATGTTTATGGACTATTTTAACACATTGTCAATGGAGAGAGGAACCATAACTCTCAGCTTCCAGCCCTGCAGCTGGCCTTTCAGCCAGGCTGCCTCCTTCCAGGACATTATAGCACCACCCTGGGGTGGAATGCTAGCACCTTTAGGGTTTCAAATGCTTTAGGAAATGTGACCTACAGGCACTCAAGCAGACTAGCTTTGAAAACTTTTCCATGTCCTATTTATGAGCAAAAGCCTTCCATTTTCAGGCATCCTCCCTGAGCTATACATGTTTGGGAGTACATATTACTAATTCTTTTTTAAAAAGTAATTAACTATTGTGTTCCAAATTTACATGAATGAATCTGTCTATATGCTGTGACCATGAACCGGAATCATTTTATTCATAATTCATATTACAGTGATGCCTAGAGGCCATAAGAAGGAAGGAGGCTTCATTATTCTAGATGCTATCCAGGCTGCCAGGAAGACGTACTCTCTTGCCCTGAGACTTTGTAGCTTAATTTATGAAAAAAAGCATTAGGACTTATGAAGGAGAAAGATTATTAAGAAGCTATGACTTAATTTGCCATTCTGTTTTCCCATGCCCTCCTGCAATGACAATGATCCTGTTTTCAAATGTCTGAGCTGTTTGTTCTTGTGTGGCAAAACACAACATGGAGCCATGGGGAGGGGAGCACCACTCTCCACAGAAGACACATTTGACCTGGCATTCATTGAATTGTCTACTCTCAAACAATTGGAGGGAAATGTGAGACAATACAGCTGAGAGGGCCTCGCCAAACCATCTGAACTTTGTGGTAGCCGCATACGAGGGTTTTATTGCCATCAGTCAATCAACTAGCATGTTTGGCCTAACTTGTGGGTTCTTTTCCCTCAGGCAGTTGACATTAGATTGGTGTCATGTTAACACAGCTCTCTGAGCTATGAAAACAAAAGTTTAGTCTGGATTTGTGTAAGCGGCTACCACAACATGCAAGGAAAAGGGGTAAATGCAAGTAATTAGGCGTAGAGTTTGTTTTGTGACGGAATGGTCCAGCACAGCACACCAAAACATATTTTGGAAAGAAAATAAAATTGCAAATCCTCATAGCATTTGATTTGGAAAGAATGCCTCTGAATTGGCATTCTGAAGCATTCTTTCCCACAAAGAAACCATGGCTGGACCTGTAACTTCACACTTGTTTAACAGTAGGACTAGGGCACATCAAATAACATTAATAACAATCAAATTAAAAAATAAACAAAAGGAGGTAGTTCTTCACAGGCAGGATTCCTTGACAAAGGATATTGTGGATCCAGAAATTGCAGAATCATAGAATGTTTGCCATCACTGGGAGGAGCCTGGCTCTGTCCTCCTGACTCTCACCCTTCACATATAAATATAAACATTAATTAGGTCACCCCTCAGCCTCCTCCAAGCTAAAGAGGCCCAGCCTTTCCTCATAAGGAATGTGTTTCACTCAATCATCTTGGTGGCTCTGCACTGGACTCTTTCAAGGAGTTCTATGTCCTTCTTGAACTGAGAGACCCAGAACTGGAGACAACATTCCAGGTGCAGTGTCACCAGGGCAGAGTAGAGGGGGAAATACTACAATTGTTTGCCCTCTCTTACACTGGTCCTGAAGCCTCCAGTTCTCATCAGCATTTGGAACCAGTATACAGGACCAGAGGAACATTTGACATGGCCTGCCACTTTTGTACTATATTTCATGTTCTTAACAAACTTACCAAGATTATTTGGGGTTTTGTTTGGGGTTTGTTTTTTTTTTTTTAATTTTGGTGGGGTTTTTTTGTCTTCTCTCTCCCACTAACCAGGAGGCAAAAGCACAGCTCCTCATGCGAGCATGCAGGTGTCAAATTTTGCATACTATCTCATATGCAGGCTAGATGTTTATTTGCAGGTACATGGGTGAGATTAAAGATCATCCTCGGATCACAGAAAAAAAATAAAATCGGGTCAGAACTCTGCCTTCCACTGTAAAAAGTGCATATCAGTGTTAAGGTAAATGCCATAGAATTTGAATTAAAAGCCCACCAGAGTCTACAAATTACACAGATCAAATACACCTAATCCTGTATCACCATGCCAAAAGGATGAAAAATTATAACTCTCTTCACTTTGATCTGGTAGGAAGTACATAAACCCCTGCTTTTCTTTTTCTACAGCAAGAAATCCATTTCTGTAGCCATGGTTGGTTGTGCTAAAGGGAGGGGGAAAAAATGCAGGTTAATTCAGCCTCCAAACCACTACAATATACCACAAAGCCCTCAGCTGCTTTACACACAGCCTTCACCTCAAGAGACTCTAACAATTTTCTTCTTGCTTCTAGGTGATGATTAATACACAGGCTCCAAATACACAGAGGGGTAATAAAACACCCTATGCCGTGCACACATACTGGATTGAATTCATCATTCCTTGAAGGCGTTGGAAGCGCTGCCAGAATCTCTTCCTCAGAAACAGAACTTCTGAAATGTTATGTTCTGCTTATGAAGAGGGACACCTTATTAAAGAAAGAGAAAAAAATAAAAGGAAATACCATTGGAGAATTTAATTTTATATTTAGTATTCCAGAAATAAACTACATACTCAAAGAAGGTGCTCAAGTCTCACTGGACAGTTACCATAGAGAAACGTCTTCATCTTCAAAGATGGTCCAGTGGAAAAGCAGAGAGTTAAAAGACAAATAAGGAGATACTTGCTCATAACTGCACATGACACCTGACCTCATTCATCTGGGAACTAAAGCAGCACGACCTTTCTTTTCTTTTACTGCAAGGAAGTAGACAAACTGCACTAGTGTACAAAGGTGAGAAGATAAGTGGGTCTCTTTTGAGCCACATCTCCAGGGCATTGTTGTGCTAAGTTACCGCATAAGTGTTTTCCACTCTTGCTACACATTCTCTGCTTTACTAAACTGGTACTATGCTGGGAGTCTGGGTGGCCAGACATTGAGCTTATCTTCAGTGGCTGGTGAAGAACCATCTGTGACCACAAGCAATTAGTGCTGCTCCATGCAGATCACCGACCACATTAGACATAAGAGTTTGATCTCTTCACCACCTCACTAGCTGAGCCAGCTTTAGCAGTACCCCCAATGTTGGCAAGAGTGAGAATTTATTTTTTTTAGAAGTGAGAGATCGATCACTCAGGCAAAAACATATCTCATTAATTCAGACTTGTAGGAGAGCTCTTTTCTCTGTGTCTGCTTCTCCCAGCATCATTAGAGTTGATGAGCTACAGTATGATAGTGCCTTGGGAGCCCAAGCTGGCAAATCACATCTCTGCCATTTCAAATTCTGTACAAAAAAAAAAAAAGCCTGTGTGGGTTTCACTCAAGCCTAGAAGTCTGCCTGGGTAGTCATCTAGCAATAGTCACTCTACTGTCCCTCCTTAAGGTCTGGAAAACAATTGATGTGTTTAGAGAGCAATTTCTCTAACCACAGGCAGCAATCTATGCTAGGGTGAAGTGAATCACAACTAGAAGCCCCCATTTCTCTGCAAAGGCTATGAACAGAGTGGAGGGCAGACAGATCAGATGCCAATAGATACCTACATGTAGGGAAATAACACCATCATCTCTGTTCTCAAGGGCTTTTGTCCACAATTTACTGGCAGAAATACTGCTGAAAAGACATTTTCTAATGTTTTCTGTTTAAAGTGGTTCTGTGTTCATTCATTCAAATGAACAATACCAAGTAATCTTACTGGGCTAAAGCTACAGAGCCAGGTGAAGAATCAAAGCCAGATACTCTGAGGAAAAAGAAAGCCTCCTTCACCTCCTTACATGCTTGGATGATATGAAAATCCTCTGCTCACATCAACAGGAAGACAGACATGAAGGTCAACCAGTCACCCTGCTCTAGCCGAGATGCCAAATTGCTGGACAAAGTGGACTCCAGCTTTATAGATGGATTGTGGAGAAGCCGCAGGGCAGCCAAAGTGAGAACCACCATGAAGGCAGGAGCCTTTGACACGGGGCAGGAGACAATGTGCCCTTAAAAATCAATGCTTTGGAAGAGGCCAAACTGACCCATTTGGTAAAGTCACAAGGCCCTTCCCTGCAAACAAAGGCAGCTTTCTGATCTCTCCTAAGCAGCTTAATGAATCTGAGCTTTCTGCAGGGACAAAATGTTTTGTGTTTTCATTCCAAGTATTACAGAGAATACCTAGTATCCAAAAACCCTGCCTCAGCCTGAATCACAAATGCTGTTTTTCCTTCAGTACCTCTTTTCCTCCAGGCTCATCATTAGCATGTTTAGCTAATAATACACCTTAAGGACACAGCAGTTTTTCTTCCCTTGTGTAAAGCATCTATATAATGGATGAAAAATATGGCTTGTCTGTTGAGCAAAGGAAGGTGATCAACAGATCAGCCTTTGAGTGAAAAGAAGACGCTTTCATTATCTCAGACCTGTGTCCCTGTAATCAGCAGCTCACACTTCAGCTCAGGGAAGGCAGCACCAAGGCTGCTAGCAAGAACTCAGGTTCAGACTGTGTGCTAATAGATTCAGGCAAAATATGCTTGTTAGTGTCTAATTAGTCAGCTCTGTATGCACACCGATGGCAGCTGAAAAGATGTGTTGTACTTGGATTTTCAGGAGCCTTCACCACAGGAAACAATATTTTATTATAATGTAGATATCTGGGTTACTTGCAAAAGCCCTTAATGTAGGACAGATATTTTCATCAGTCACTGCCATATCTAAGAAAAAGAGGGGGTAGAAAGAACTTTGAGAATAAATATTTTAATAGATGAACCAAGGAATTATTAATTCTCTGCTTCTCATGCAGAATATAAAGTACATATAATTTCTAGGAGGAGGTGGTTGATGGTGCCGCTCAGCAAGAAACTTTCTTCATTAGATTGAAGAAGATGCTCAAAGCATGTGAGGCCAGAATGGGCAACTCAGGCAAGGGAACTTGTTGGGTTCCCTGGAGAAAGTGTGGGGAGAGGAGGCATGAGGGAAGGCTCAGGCAGTATTTTCTTTCATTCGTGTGGATTTCAGGCCAGAGATTCTTGAGCAAGTGAACTGTTCAAGGCCTCCCTTATTCTGTCCAAAGTAAGCTGTACAAGCCCTTACCCTGAAAAGGGCTACTTTTCCCTTCTTTTCCATGTGGGAAAACGCATCTGGAGCCTACCACTGCTTAACAAGTCTGTCTATTCCACTCCTGGGATTCAATGTTTTGTAGTGTGTCTACAAAAATATTAAGCCAGTGGTTACGAATGATAGAAGTCTGAGAGGAGACATGGGAAAGGAATATTTTTTTTACTTATGCTTTGTTATCTAGAAGGCAGCCGTCTCTGTTAGAGCCATCTTGCTCTTTTTGTTCCAGTTCAGTTTTAGTTTTGTTGAGAGAGGAGCTTTTTGTTTGTTTTTCATTGTTTGTTTTGGGTTGGATTTTTGTTTCTTTTTTTGACACATTACTTTGTAGTGGATTTTCAGGGCTGAAATTATCATGTAAGATAGGTTCCAAGACTCTAAGTACAAAGTGACAATCAAGAAAGCCTCTTTTCAAGTCTTCTGAATTAAAACGGGATACTATCAGCATAACATGAAATGGGGATAGCTTATTTCAGTGCAGCCTTTCTGCAGATTCTCTGCATCTGAAAGCATGTCAGATACATATTTTCCATGAATTAATGTATTCTGAAATACCTAATGAAAGCAAACAGTTGGGATTTTGCAGACTCACACAAAGGAAATTGTTTGCCACTTCTACAAGTGCTCTCACTGACATAGGTAGGGCTGGTTTTGTGCAAAAGTTGAGGCTTGCTGGGTGAACCCAAGAAATCAGATGTATATGCTAAAATTGTACTTGCAGATGAGGTGAGGCAGTAATGTGAGCGGCAGCAAGAGGAAATGCCTGCTGCATGCACACACTGTATCAGCTCATCATGATCTGTGCTTCATGCTTCGAAGTAAGATTAAAAAGTGAAACCCACAAATGGAAAAATAAATCTCTGGAGCTTTTCTAAAAGGCTGCGTTGGAGCTTTCACTGTGTAGTTTTGTTTTACGTTACAGACAAAACAATGAGTCATCTTTAAAAGCTGCTAATTGATTGGGGTTGGGGTCATGTGACCCATCAGCATCGCCTGTCCTTTTAATGTAGTTTATAGCAAGCAAATAAACAAAGAAAAGATGTAGCTGCAATAGAGGTAACAGGACAGTCCTGTTTATTTATTTAAAGAAGAAAGACACACAATATTTAAGCAGTCAGTCTAAAATGCCCTCTTCTTTAATGTTTCATTTTTTGTACTACACACTCGGAAGGGTTCAGTATTCCTTTAAAGTTGCTCGGTACAGAAGAAGAGTTTAGTCTAGACAGATAAATTGAATAAAAGCAACACAGGCACAGAATAGATAAAGCACAGTTCAGCCTAACCTGCCACTGGGTTTAGTTGCCCTTTGCAAATTTTTTTCATTTAGACTAAACTTGCCCATTCTGCTTGTTGGCTTCAGGCTGGTTCTGCATACATATATATCTTTATACACAATTTAATTGAAAAAATATCACTGGTTTCTGTGAATGGGGCTAGGCAGAACACACTGATTCCTCCTTATGGCTCCCCAAGAAAGCTTTTGTGCTGCTGTGCTGTAGATGTTCAGATTTGACAGCAAGGCTTCTTCTTGCTCAAGGACTTGCCCGGTGCTGTTAGGAAAACAAAAAATCATGCCTACATGGGGCTAGGTTATGAGGGTTTGATAAACTGCCCTGTGTGCAGGCTTAATAGAGGTTTGCTAGTGCTTTACCTGCTCCAGCTATGCCCCAGCCCAAGGCTTAGAAAGACTTTTCCTGCCATCTCATCCGTAGCCAGGAGCTGAATTGAAATTAAGGGGAGGCTTTCTCCGATGCCCTTTCCATCTGTGATGCCCAGGTACTGAAGGGGAGAAAGCCAGCAGGAATACGGGCCCAGCCTGGAGGGAAAGAGCCTGAAAATTAACCTGGAAAGAAAAAACTTGGGGGAGAAGAGGACAAAGCTACATCTATTCTTATAAACTAGATTGGAAAATGAAAGGCAGCAGTGAAGACAAATAAAAAGGCTTTTGGAAAATGAAGACAAAAAGGTTTTGACAAATCCATTTCCATTTTCCTCCCCAAAAAAACTTCCTTATTTTTTGAGATACAGATAAGACTGAAAACCCCTCTGTGATTTTTTTGCTATAGGACATGTAGTTTTCACTGTGCTCTAGTCACTTCTTTGTGTGATAGTTAATGCTTTTTCCAGCTCCACCACTGATTCTGAGTCCTTCACAACTCCCAGAAGATGAGAAAATGGTGTTCCCTCTCTATTAAAGACTAAGAAATAGGGTAGAGAGAATTTAGTATGAAAAAAAAATCTATTAATTCAGGGATTTCTCATTTTCTCATGTTCTCTTGCAGCTATGAATGCTCAGCTCTCCTGCAAATCAGATCCGAGGCTCCAGATGAGCTCTGAGAAAATAAGAAATACAGAACAAAGCAGCACTTCAGTGTCCTGCAGAGATTTGCTAAGAAACTGCAGCCCTGCCTCCTCCTCTGCAGAGAGCCTGAGACAGACATTCTGGTTTGGGTGCTGTCACCCTCATTACTGATTGAAGACACAGTATTTATGGTCTCACAAGGGGTCCTTGTTATGGTATTTCATGGTTGGTTGGCAATAAACACAGTTGGCCCTGTGATTAATTCCTCCGGCGTGCTTATGTGACATCTGAATTGGGAGCTGGCTTCTGGCTCCCTATTTACGTGCCCGGTGCTAAAGTGGTTTGAATGCACTGCGACCTAGAGGTGCTTCCAGAGTCAAGGCTGATCTACTAATATATAAAGATAGATCTCTCTAAGATTCTGGGTGACACCTTCCAGGCAGATAAATTCATTAAATTACACTGCCTTGCACAACCACCTCATCCACTAAGCCAACGAACAAATTCTGAATTATCAAATGAAGTGTGACAGCTCTGCTAACACAAGAATACATTGTTATCTCAGGTGAATAAATTGAAAATCTAATGTATCAGCTGGGGAAAAAAGTCTTTGGAAAGGCCTCCTGTGTCATGATACAATCCAGCAGTAATCCTAACCTACCATAGATGCAAAATTTGGAGGAGCAAGACAGAAAGAAAGAGCAGAATTGAATGACTAAGAAATTAAATATACAAATGTAATTTCATTGTTGGGTTAACGGTGTTTTATTTGATGTGAGGGAGAGGCATTGGTCCAAATACTGCTCAGCCTGGTTTCCTTTATGAACTCATTAGAAGTTCAGTGCTATGTCTTAGGCTAAGAGGTAAACCAGTATAGTTTACCTAAACCAGGCTCTTAATACTTTTGTTTTGGCTTTTTAACTGATATTTCCCTTGGTTTGGCTTTTAATGCTACTTTACACAGAAGAGAGGAGCACGTTATCCTTCAATAGCCCCTGTATGTCGCAGAGATTATTGGGTCAGGTCCTAAGAAATTTGAGACTTGAATAAATCATATTATGCTCAAAGTGTGCTAACAAAATTTCACCTTTTGATTTCAAAGCATCTTGAAAAGTTAAGGAAGAATTAGAAGCCCTTCACCAAACAGACAGAGAATTAGAGATACTGCAAACCAGAAGTCACCAGGTCAAGGCTCCCTACCAAACCTGAAGGAAGCCAGAAGGTACGTAGAAACTGGCTTCAGAACATTTTATGGTAAATATAGATGTACAAACTTCTGCAATGAAACCCCAAACCAAGCAGGTAACTCAGCAGAATTTTGATTTTCTTATGGCCACCATACTTGGTCAACATTCTCCAAAACATCCACCCGGGTTGGGAGGCTGTCTCACAACTTTGGGTTGTGGCTTGAGTAAACCAGGACTAAGTTTCAGTCAAACAGAACTATTTATAGTTTCTGGCAGACACCAGGCCAAACTCAGTGGTTTTGCATGGTTTCCATCTGAAAGCAGGCAAAAATTGGCCATTTCAGCTGATTTTTTGCTTTGGGTTTTTGGGGCGGAGGAGAGGAAAGAGGGACAGTTCATTCAGAAATTGAAGCGATGAGCAAAAATAAGAATATAGGAACCTCACCAGCCATAACTATGAAAGGTTGACATAGAGCCCTGGGAACAGAAACCACGGCAATTTTCCTGTCTCCCATGGTAAGCAGAGACTGTGTGGTGAGTGATAGGACTGTAGGAAAATGTCTGAGAGGAGCTCCACAAACATGAGGTGGATTGAATGGACAAGAAGCCAACAGATCACTGCTGGCTGGATCCTGTCCTCCTACACTAAGTTCTGCTATAAAATTACCAGCTCATGCATTGGCAGCAAAAGCCTTTGCAGCCTGCACCTCTCAGCTGTGAGACCCCAAACCATGCCAAGAGGAAGCCATGTGGTCTTCTCAGTGGTTGGAATAAAAATATAGGAAGCCTGGAGGTACTGAGCCACTGACTCAGAGTGTGACTGTAAGGAAGTCACTCCACCTTCTTGTGCTTCAGTCATACTAGTCCAAATTAGCTTAAAAAGTAGGAATCACTAAAAAAAGTACTCACTCTGACTAACCTATTTGTTGAGTCACCATGCATGTGATGTCGCTGGAAGCTTTCTTAGCATATGAAGCACCTTCCCAAAAAGATAATCACCCTAGATAGCTCAGGTTGACAATACTGAAAAGGCAGCTCCTTTTAAAAGAAACTAGAAAATGCCAACAGAAACTATCTGTGGAGACAAAACAAGTCCAGATGCCATTTTCCGAAGGGACATCTGGAGTCACTATTATTTTACTGCTGCTCATTTTCACAGGATTATTTTCCATCCATCATCATTTTCAAAGGGATAGAACAAAACAGACCAGAATGAGAAATTGCTGAAATGTACTCGTTAAAACAGAAGAAGATGTCAAGATAAACCTTTTTTCCTTTCCTCTAACTGGATGGGAAGTTAGTGAAGCTGAATTATATTACCATGCATTTATCTTACATTTATGTACTGAAAGGTACACAGCAATTTGGCAAGCATTAAAAAGACTTAAGTGAAAAAAATTAAGTGAAATGCTGTTATTCACAAAGCACAATGGCATGAGTAGAAAGTACATTTAAAGTGTCAAGCCCATTCTCCTCCTCTGATTCCAGAAGTATTCTCTCAAAGTCTTGACTCCATCTCCATGCACAAAGAAAAGGGGGCACACAGAAAAGCCATATCCATAACAGAAGACACAGGCTTTTGGGAGAGCAAGAGCTGGATTAAGAATGCTGAGCATCATGACCTTTGGATGCTGGCTTTAGCTCAAGAGTAGCTCAGGAAGGAAAGGCAGCCATAGTAGGCTGAGAAAAAGTCAAGCTACGAGTATCTGCTGTAGCATGCTGTATCATGATCCAGCTAGGTATTACAAACAAAAGCACTTGACCACACCAAGGCACCAAACCTGCTCAGACTTTCCAGAGCGTAAACACATGCAGAATCTTATGCCATCTCTTGCTTTGTTCCCTTGACCGTAAATTTGAAGCAGTGCTGAAGAAAATATTCTTTTAAGCTCATTAGTATAAAATGATAATCACTCTCAAGAAGTCTGGTTTTAGCACTAATCAATGGATGCAATTGTACTGTGTGGTTGTCAAATAGGAATATTATTCAAGGAAGACAGAAAAAGTAAATGCTGATTTACTTCTGTAATGGTAAAAGTTACTAAAATGTATTACACCACAGACACCTCTAGAACTACACATGCTGGTTGAACATTGTGTGCTACCAAAGAGTCAAGTAACTCACCCTGTGCCTACATAAAGCTCACTTGACACAGGTGGAAATCACAAAACACCTGATTCAGGTAGAAAAAGACTTTTGGATGCCATCTAGTATAACCCCATATCATCTAATTAACTGAACAAATCAGGACCAGCACTGCAGTTAGGTCAGGCCATCCAATATCTCCAAGGAAGGAGATTGCACAGCTTCCCTGGACATCTTCCATCTCTTAAGAAACTTTGTGAAATTCTTTTCCTTTATATTGAGCTGGCATTTCCCTTTCTGTAACTTGAATCTGTTGCTCCTTGTCTTCTTCCAGTGTGCCTCTGAAAAAGGTCCAACACAACCTTTTTTATATAGGCTGGTGTTAGTTCCCCCCCCACCCCAGACGACCTCTTCTCAGAGATAGACAAATATGGGAAGCTCCCTCAGACTGTCATTGTACATGGTGTGCCCCGGTCCCTAGGCATCCTAGTAACCCCTCTGGCTCATGAATCTGAAAAAAGAAACAAAAATTCTCCATGATTCTGCAAGCCCTGCTGTGAGCAGTGGCCCAGCCATTGCCAACATGAATCATAGGAATTTTTAAGCTGAAAGGGACCTTCAGGGATGAGTGCCTGGTGTGGGTCCTGCTCTCTCCTCAACAGCAACAGCATTCAGTGATGCAGCTGCCACTGCTTCCACTAGTATCAAACTAACGAAGTCTGAGGAGTTTTATTCTAGCGTGGAAACTTCTAAAACACACCCAGATCCCACAGCTTCCTGCAGCTGCTCAAAACCTCCCTGCCTTCATATGCATGCCTGAACACAAGATGCAGGATCTTCATATTTAAAGGTTTTGGTAGCATGTGTATTACTCTGTGGGAGTCTATTCATAGCTCACTGATGCTCACAGCACTGGCTTGTTTGTACTGCCCGCTGGTCTTGTAACCTGGCTCTTGCCCAGGACGGTGTTACTGGAAGACAGTGGGTATCCTGACTATGCTTTGAGAAGGGGCCAAGAGGCAGCTGAGCACAGTAAAGAACATAACATGGACCTTTGCCCTTCCCAAATTGTAGGGCTGGCTGGGCAGTGGTCTGGTCCCCAGAGTATTTCTGCTTCCATTTACCTCAGCTCAAAGGAAGAGCAGAGGAGAATTCCTGAATATACATTCACTTGGGGGAGCAATTAAGCTGGAAGACTCTCCTGATACTAATGAAACATCTAAAACAGAACTATATGTGCAGGTTTAGGCAACAAACTCCCACCCCTAGCAGGGACTGGAGGACACGGAGGGCAGCAGAATCTCCCACGCTCCCTGGGAAGTCTCTGGGACCTGTTCACCCTCCCAGAGCCATGCTGCAGGCTTACACACCACCTCAGGCAAGCTTGTCGTCTCATTTCTCCAAGGATCATATTTCCAGCTTTCATTTCACCCCCTCCCTCATCTGAAAGAAAAAGAAATCTTTTTTTCCCTCTCTTTTAAACACAGCACCCCCTGGACTCAACTGCTTCCCCCATTCTGTTCTTAGGAACACCTAACCAATGTAATGTTTACATGGTGAGAGACAGGTAAGACACATCCCACAACATGTCTTTGTGGCCCCAGAAATGCTAAAATGGTTTTCAGTTGCCTTTTTTTCCAGGCCAAGGGCTACCACAGTTGCTTGTGCTAGCATTAACGCAGCTTTTAGCTGCCTGAGAAGCACAAAGTGCACGTACACAGCAGAGAATCAGGTCCCACATATTTATTTAGTAGATTAAAGATCATATATTAGTTAAAAAGACACAAATGTCAAGGGGAATAAGGGCTGCATAGCATAACTCTCAGAAATAGTCAGATTCCAATTACTGTAATTATATCTTTCAAAGGTAAGGTATGAAAATTATCACTTAAACGAGGGAACAAGGAAAGCAGAGAGAACAGTACCTTATTTCTCATCTTATCTTTGTCTCCATGCCATTGTACTGAATTGCCATGATTACATTTTGTTAAAATCTTTTCATTTTTCTCACCACTCTCTGAGGATGTAAGGCTGGGTGAACAAAGCAGGGTTATCAACCAAAATTCAATTTCACAAACTCCAAAATGGAAATATTTATGAAAATGCAGGCTTCAGAAACATCAGATTCCTGTCTAACTTTCCTTTATGTATTTGATAAGTGCATGAACAAGAGCAGACGCTTTGGTGTTGGGGTTCCTTTTGGGATTTGAGGGGGTTTTGTGTGACAGAAGTAAGGATATAAAAAGTTATCCAGAAGAAGGAAGTTTTGTTCGGCAAAACATGCCTTCTTCTCCGGGTTTTTCCCCTCCTTCCTGCCTTCCTGAACCCTTCCCATACCTTTTCCTTCTTTCCTCCTCTTGAGCAGTTAGAGGTGGGTTCAGCTCTCATCCTACCATCACTGCATCACCTCTCACAGACAGTGTATTCCTGCACTGGCTGCTGCTGATCTCCCCACCAGCTCATGCTTTCTTCCCAACTAGAGAGTGTCTCCAGCACCGAGTTACACTTCATATATCCTGTCCTGTTAAATGGTGTCTCTATCAGTTAGAGCAATATTTTTTGTCTTTTTTTTTTTAATATTGATGGCATCAAAATAAAAGTTATTTTTTTTTCCCCCAGCAAACTCAGTACCTCTACTCAATGCATTTCAAGGCCTTCAGCATTCTTAACAGCTCAGGAGCCTTCTGCAGAGGTGAACTCATGAAGCACAGAGCACTGTGATACATATATGTTGGGTGTGGAAAGCCTTGAGATGAAATGTGTCCATCCCCTCTGCTCTGCAGAGGAATTTCCATCGATTTGATTTCCCTGCAAAGAGCACCAAGCCAGCGTAGTGGGGGGTAGTACCTTACCCCATTTGTGTCTGGGCAAGACCTGAGGGTGATGGAAAGGAGAGAGAAAGGGCAAGCAGGCAGGAATGAAGACCACACTCTCTGGGGGAATGGAGTTCCCTGCTGCTATATGTTGAGTAGGGAGAGTATCTTCAGCAATGCCACTAGCAGAAAACGTGGGGTTTCATGTGCATCCTCCCAAGCACTCACAACAACTTCTGGGGAATTCAAAACTACACATAACCTGAGGTGGAAATGGGACTGAACTTAGAACAAACATAACAAGAAAGCTGTTGAGTTGTGAGTAACCTTCTCTACAGTATTCTTCATATTTTTCTTCCTCTTGTGAAAACCCTGCAAAGGAAAGTTTGGAAAGGTGAGGAAACTGTTATGTGGATTCAGTTTCCTAACACAAATAATTCACAGAACCAGCAATGACCAAGACAGAAGCAGGGGTCTTAACATTGCCTTGGACTTTGATGGAACAATCTGATGACTGATTTTCTGCCTTGTTTTGAAGTAGAAATTTGTAGTCATGAACGCTTCATTTCAGGGTAACCCTGCTTAAATTAAAGCAGACGGCACTGAACTCTCCTTGGAACTTGTTAAATTAATGACAGAAGACTTTAGCAAAGCCTTTTTTTCCCCCCATTCAAAACTGTGTTAAGTGTGGAATTATTGCATTTAAAGCAGAAATGCAATTTAAAAATTCAAAGTCTTGAAACTCATACACAGCACTTAGCTTCTCCAGTAATGCCAGACAACTCCTACGCACACCAGGCCAGGGTAATATGGGTCAGAAATGAAAAAATGCAGATAAAAGCTCAGTTATAAACTATAGACATAATATTTAAACCAAGTAAAAGTATAAAAGCAATGGGTAGAATTCCAAACAGACGAGAACCAGATGAGAAATTAAGTGCATATTTCAAACAACCATTTGAACAACTTCAGCATGGATGTGGTAGGTTCTTGCTTGAAGCCCTGTAATAAAGGGTGTCTTTCTTCTGAGAAGTTATGTTTCACAGTATCATAGAATGGTTTTGGTTGGAAAGGACCTCAAAGACCATCAATGTTCCACCCCCTCCTGCAGTAAGTGGGGACACCCTTCTCTAGACCAGGTTGTCCAAAGCCCCATCCAACCTGACCTTGAACACTGCCAGGGAGGGGGCAGTGACAGCTTCTCTGGGCAACCCCTGCCACTGTCGCACCACCCTCACAGGGAAGAATTTCCTCTTAATATCTAATCAAAATCTACCCTCTTTGAGTTTAAACCCATTACCCCTTGTCCTATCACTCCATGCCCTTGTAAATAATCCCTCTCCAGCTTTCCTGTAGGCCCCTTCAGGTACTGGAAAGCTGCAATAAGCAGCAAGGAATTATGACCTTGACACGGAAACTTTTAAGTAAAATTTCCTTTTCTTTTTTTGATAGAGCTCAGACTCAAGGATAATATAGCTTCCTTCTAGCCTTAGAGTCTTTGAATCTTCACATACAGTTATATGTATAGAATGTATCTAAAGCTCTCCATCTAGTGGCAGTTGTAAAGGTCCGTGTCATGTTGCTCATTTGGTCTAGGTTCAGTAAGATTTTTACTGTGCACTGCACATGCACAGCATGTGCACGTGTAGATCTAAAGCAACACTGTCAACACAAAGCCCATCTCAGCTCACCGTCTAACACTGTTTTTGCTGACTGCCTCCTTCTAGCTGGGATGGGGCAGTCATACTACAGCCTTTTTTCTGTTGCTGCTAATAATTACAGCAGGGAAAAAAGCCTAAAGGCTCATCAGTTTCCTCACAGCATTCTGACTCTACAAGTACCTTTGCTTTAAGAGAAGCAAGTTCTCTGAATGAGGTCCTCAAGCGAGTGCAGAGAAGGGCAACCAGGCTGGTGAAAGGATTGGAGGGCAAATCCTATGAGGAGCAGCTGAGGGAGCTGGGGTTGTTTAGCTTGGAGAAGAGGAGGCTGAGGGAGACCTTATCACCACCTACAACTACCTGAAGGGAGGTTGTAGAGAGGTGGGCGATGGTCTCTTTAGCCAGGTGACAGGAGATAGGACAAGGGGAAATGGCATGAAGCTGTGCCAGGGCAGGTTTAGATTCGACATTAGAAAAAAGATTTTTACTGAAAGAGTTGTCAGGGCCTGGAACAGGCTGCTCAGGGAGGGGGTTGAGTCACCTTCCCGGGATGTGTTCAAAGGGTAGATGAGGAACTTAGGGATATGGTTTAGCTTAGGATGGGAATGGTTAGACTTGATGAACTTCAAAGGGCTTTTCCAACCTTGTGATTCTGTGATTCTTATTAATTTATCCAAACCCTGGAGCTGGTGCAGGTCAGATGATGGGATACAAAGTAGGGATGAGATGACCACCAAAAATCCTAACCAGGCCTGAGGAACAGGAAGACAGGAGGAAGGCTACAGGGGAAAGAAATAAATATTTCTCATCCAAACTCTTCTATGTATTCATCTTTAAAACAAAACCTCTCTGCAGTTCCATTGTGCTCGCTGAGCTGGTAAGTGCTAGGTCTAGGGACATACCAGAGAGTATAGGATTCCTCCTTCATCTATGTTTCCATAGTGGATTTTTATAGAGCTGGAATTAAGCTCTGAATCAGTCACCAAAATTAAGAGTGTCTTTCACTCTGACGACAACCAGGTATTCCCTGTGGGTATCTAACAAACATGAGCAAAATGTTACCCATCACTCTTCCAGATTTTTTCACTCTCTCACCAAATCACCACCCCAAATAAGAGGTGAAGCTCCCTGCAAAACTGTCTGCAGTCTCACAGGCTTTTAGCCAATTTTTATGCATCTGATTGTTGGCTGGCTTACAGATTTTCCAGCTGTTTGATTGGATTTATTTTTTTAATCCCTTACTCTCCAAGTTACGGATTTATTTGCTGGACAGATGGTTCCAAGCTGGGGCTGGTTATCTTGTCTCTCTGCTTCCTCACTGGGCTGTTTCTCCAGCAGTCAAGTTACCATCTGCCAGTGTCTCTTCCTTAAACTATGTTGCCTTATGCTTTTTCACATAATGATAATCTTATACCACTTTTACATGCCCCATCACTAGCTTGATACATGACTGTCTGAGAAACAGCAAGAGCAATGAAAACAATTTTATGTGTCAGTGAGCATGACACATTACCATCTCTGCCTCCATTCCAGGGCAGAGCATGTAATAATTAACAACTTTACCGGAGAAGAACCACCTCTTTTCTAATGCTACAGGTGGGATCAACCTGCCTGAGATCATCTTAAAGTCTGGTGTCAAAATTTGACATTGTCAGTGGAGAGAGAAGTAAGCACACCAGAAAGCAACTTTGCTGGTGTGTCTTAACTCCCTCACCTTAGGAGCTGAGGAACCTTCCTCAGGGGTTTCCATGTTACTTCTGCCTTTGTATTTGTGATTCTCTACAACAACCCTAACGGGAGACTGGATTCCTTCATGCCTATGTTTGGGCAGAGAAATGCCACTCTAGACCACAGGGAACCTTGATCAAAATATTCAGAAGAGGTCTCTGGATGGGAGACAGGCAGATTTCTCAGCACAGCTTTTTTTTTTTAGTGAGCTCTGCGTTGTAAAAAAAAAATATTGAATCTTTTAGCATTTTGTTTCTGGAACAATATAGCAAGTATTTTGTCCTTTGAATAAAATTAATAGCTTGCTACAAAGATACAAGATATACACATCCCTGCGACTTAAGAATGATAAAGAAGCAGCAGAACTTCAAGTATTTTTAAACAGAAGAAACATAAATATCGGAGGCAATGCCAATCCTATGTTGTTTGTTTATTTTTTACCACAACACAAACAGTGAGCAAGAAACCAGATTATAAACAGAACAAGAAAAGAAATCCATGCAGGTTATTTCAACATTAAACAGCTTGCCCCTTCTGCTTTCTCTCTCCCCAGAGGAAAATAGCAGCTTCTGAGGCAATAGCATTTAGATATCCAGAAAAATAATTACAAGATACCCTTGACAAAACAGTGCAGATGTGCATAAACAGGGCATGATTCAATGTATGAAGGCGATTTTTTTTCCTTGCCATCAGATCATTCTGTCTTAAATGCTTGAGGTTTAGGATGATTATGTGACTTGACAATTCCACTCTGATGACATATAAAAGAAATGATGCCTCTGAGAGTTATCGCTTCCTTGGGGCAGTGTCCCACCATTCCCTGCACACACACACACGATTCCTCTCTTTGAGCTACAAACATATGTACCAGCAGCACATAGCTGCTGGGACTCTTACGTGAAACACATCCTGGCTGCCTTTTGACCTGCTTCTGCTCCCTTTAAACTCAACAGAAAAATTCCCCTTAATTCTAATATGAGCGGGAACTAACTTGCTGACCTCCTCCATGTGCGTGTCTTGGGTGGCCTTTTTCCCTTGTTGACTCTGAGGGGGTTCCCTGGTCTTCTTCAGCGCTAAGACCTGAGCCGGCATCCTTCAGTTTTGATCTTCCAGTTTACAAGGGGTCACAACGCAGCTTATTTCACAATACACAAATAAAAAATCAAAAAGTTGGGAGAAAAGAAAAGAACATAAGGGAAAAGTCGGACATAGATGGTCTTTCAGTCCCATTGAGCATTTATGGATCAGGTTTTTTCCATGTTTTTCCACTGCTGGTTTGGGGTTTTTTTCTAATTTCCTATTTATTAAAGAAAATTTCTATATGTATATTATTCATTTACAAGTTTATTACCCTCAAAATATGAGATTTTAATTTCAACCTATAATATTTTTTTCTTTCAAACACACGAAAAAGGAAGTTACAAGGGCATTTGTGTTCTTTTTGTATCTATTAGAAACCAGCAAGGAGAAAAGAAAATTGCCTGGAAACCTAAAGAGGAAGGAAGGAGGTACAACCATGCCTAATTAGCAAGATAAAAAGAAGGAACTGGGTAAAGTTCTCAGCTGGCAGACATTGTGTCTTGTTAAAAGCCACGAACATAAGGAAGGCAAGGAAGACAAGGAAGATCCTTAAGATCCAGGTTCAGTGGAAATTCAACTTGCAAATCTTAAGTGCTAGTTTCTAACATGGCTGTTCCTTCCTCTAAATGTAAATTGTGTAAAAGCTGCCAATCAGTTTTGAACACAGTTTAAATTATTAATGTGTAGTTGCAAGAAAACCTCACTTGGTGAACCTGACTCAACCTGCCAAAAGATAAAGAATTTTTGTGGAAAACAAGCAATTGAAAATTATAATTGTGCACAAAACCAGCTCATGCCTCTAAAAGATGAACATTTACCAAGTGGCCTCTTGAAACAGATAAACAGAACGTTACTGAGTCAGAGGATATATAGCTGAAAACAGTTTGATGTTTTACTGGCATTAAATAATACATCCACTGCTCCTGAAATCCCTGTATGGTGCTTCTAATATTGGCTGTATATACAGAAGTTCTGTGTCCAGCTGGGAAATGGTAATGTCCCATCAGGGATGGTACCAGAAAAATTAATATGAGAGAAAGATTATACTATAATAAGACGTTCTGGACATTTTTCATACTGGGAATCTCACCTCTGAAACACAAGAAGGGCAATTAAAAATATTTATTCAAGCACCTCCCTCTGGATATTGAAACATGAAGGGTTCATTATGCAACACTGTAATTGCAGCAAGAGAGTACAATTTAAAGTATCTAAAAAATTAATTTTGACACAAATGCAGGATTGTTCCCTGACTAGATAATGGTTACACACACGTGAGGGGAAAAAAAAACCCAACAAACTTCTAACTACAATTGAATCTTCATTTGGAAATTAAGAGAAAATAGAACAATGGGTACAACTTGTATGGTGAGCCATACAAGAATGTAGACGACACTTCAGCAGGACTCTTGGTTAAGACAGCAAAAATGAAGTGAGAAAGATATTTTTTCTTAAGCTTTTGCCATATAATTTCAGGACACTATCAAAAATGTTGCTGTGGGGGAAAAAAAACATAGCTACCCTCCCCCAACCACAGATTTGCCAAGTCATAGAGACTTTGAACCTACCTTTCCCTCATGCTGCTTGACCATGACAGTGATGCCCCAGCATTACCACAATGTCCTACCTTGATCTTGGGAACGAAATACCACATGAACTTTGTACTGAGACCATGGAAAACTTTGGTCTTTGGAGTGCAAGCTTCAGAGCAAGCTTCTTCAAGAGATGTCAAAGTCACTCGTTCACTGAAATGATGAGAAGGTTAACAGTCCCTGTCCTAGGGGAAATCTGGCTTCTTGTAGGCTGTGGGGAGAAATAACTGCAACCAACCACTGGAAGCTACAGAGGGGTTTTTTTTGAGGAAATATAAGCAAGCAAATGAGGTTTTGGGGTTTTTTTTTTATATATCCTCTACATAGTAAATGAACATTGTCTGCTGAACCAGTGAAAATGCATCTTCTTCTGTATGGTTAAATAAAATTTAAAAGTGCAAATGTTTAAAAGAACAGCTAGGCATGAAGATGGATTCAGTTGCTTAAACACTGATGTTCTACACTCCTAACAGCACTTGACACAACTGCACATGGCTAGCAGATATGTCACAAGATTTGTATGGCATCTGCACTTTTCTGAAACCACAGCTCACGGACAAAGCATGGTACCCTAAAATGATATCTGATGTCTATGTTGAGACAACTAATTTCATACCAGTTCTCTGTGTGGGCGCCTACGAATAACTGGTCAATTCTTTGTCTAGGTGTGTAGTGATAGGACAAGGGGTAATGACTTTAAACATAAAAGAGGGTAGATTTAGATTAGGTATATAAGGAAGAAATTCTTCCCTGTGAGGGTGGTGAGGCACTGGTACAGGTTGCCCAGAGAAGCTGCAGCTGCCCCTTCCCTGGCAGCATTCAAGGGCAGGTTGGGTGGAACTCTGGGCAACCTGGTCTAGAGGAGGGTGTCCCTGCCCATGGCATGGAGGTTGGAATTAGAAGATCTTTAGGGTCCTTTCCAACCCAAAGCATTTGGTGATTCTATGATTCTATGACAAATTGGAAGGAAATTTTACAACTCAGTGGTGCAGCATCTCAGCTTTCATGTTCTTGTCTTTTCCAAAGAGTTTCCTTTTAAATGGTCAAAGAAGAACTGTACTTACTCAGAAAGGATGTTCATTGATTTCAGCATGCTGAGGTGTAAGCTCCCAGTATGGATATGCATGTTTTGTGCTTCACATCATTTTGTAGACAGATATGCAATAAAGAAACAGGATGTATTTTGCCTAGGGAGGGCAGAAAGGGAGAGCAACAATCCTGCAAGCTTCAGTTGTTTGAGGTGAAAATTCCCTCATCAGCAGAAGAGTTTGAGTTCTCTACCTGTGGGTACTTATGGTGCATTCAAATGCTCAATTCACAGATAGCTTGATTCCAAACTTTACTCATCCTGCCTAGCTTGGCTTTGTGCTTTACCCCTTTGACTTGACAAACACCCTATTTCACTGCTTGGTAAGCTTCTGGTATCTTTCAAAAAACACCAAAAAAAAAAAAAAAAGGAGGATTAAAACAGGGGAATGGGAAGTGTTACTGTTTCCCTCTCTGTCATTAAAAAGCAAATAACTTCATTGCTTTCACTCTAAAATCTTATGCATCCTAGTCAAAGTTAGATGATGATTAAGAGGGGAACAACACATCCAGCAGTTCATCCAGGATATGAATATGCCAAAAAAAAAAAAAAAAAAGAAAAATTGCAACATTTTTCTGCATGTATAGTTGAAATTATTCATGGCAGGGGGGGTGGAACTATGATTCTATGATTCTATTTTCAGAAATAACTTTCTAAAATGCATATTCAACTACAGCTTTATTGACTGGGAAGGAGTATGTTTTGTTTTCTGAAAGTTTCATTTCCAGTTGTTCATAGTTTGTCTAACTTATTTTATTCACTTCCAAGGATTTGACTTTTTTCCTGTGCCAACCTTCTTCTGAAAGGTGAGAGCAGGCTATGAGTGGAATGACAGAAAGACCAGGAACATAATGAAGTATCCTTGAAATGCTTACAAGCATTGCCCCTGAAAACGATTTCCCAGGTGACTTCAGCAAATTATACGTTATAAACAGTTACTTTTATTGCAGTGACATTCAAAGGCACTAAGCAAAGCTGAGAGCCTGATGGCACAAAATACTTGTAAAAATAACAGAGCAAATCTTTTTTTGACCCCAAGAGCTATGGTCCTGCTGGGAAAGGGAGTGAACTCTGTAATTCAAGGAAACAGTTGGCTTTTAACCATTCTGCATAAAAAAAGGGTGGGAATTACTTTCTAGAGAATAAAAAGTTTGGGTTCTGGTCCAAATCCTGAAGAAGAACAGAGCAGCATCTTTAGACTTATCTAAATCTTGCTATGTTGTTATAAATTCATTAATGCAACAAATGCCACATACTCACTTTTACCAAGGCTTGACTTTATTTTTCTGAGTCTGAGTCTCCAAGCCACTTGTATTACCTTATCTCAGCTGTCATTATTCAGGATAGCACTCCTCCTCCTTCCTCTTCTGAGCAACAGCCTTGTGTTTGATGCTGTTGATCATATTCTATTGTAATGCGTGTTTGGGCCTTCGGTTGTAAAATCACATCTGTGTCTTATTGTGTTTAGAATGGAGAAAAACAGTTGTAAAAGTTAGTGCAGGAATAGAATCATGCAGTTCAATGAAGAAACAAATGAATGAAAGCACCTTTACAAGAAAAAAAGAGTAACTTTGTTAGTCCCCATAAATAAGTACCAGGCATTGTTAGGAGCATTAATACAAAAACATATGCAACCAGAAAATTTGTGGATCAAAACTGTGAATAAGCAGAAAAATCCTACCCACTGGGATTTAAACCCCTTCTTCCATTTACTCAATAGTTAAATAATTAATTTACTATGTAAAAGTGTATTTGAATTTCTTTTTCACCTGACAAGGCCAGAGTCCCTGAATCTTGCTAAGTGAATGCCCTCCTGTCTTGTATTCCAGGCTGAGCCATTTCCTACTTGCTCCTGTGAAAATTGCTGAGTGTTGGCTCAAGTACTTTATTCACCAGGTGGGGGAAGAGTGGAAGGAAAAAAAACCCCAGTCTACATGCATGAATGAACCTATAAGCTGCTGTACAAACCACCAAAGATATAAATGGGGTTTCAGGAGCAGCTTGCAAGAAAGCTTATGCAAACAGTACCTGTTTCTATGTGTCTGTCGTATAATATTTAAGACACTGTTCTTGAAGACGGGGTACTCAAATTTAAACCTATCAGACAGCAAAACTATTTCTATTTAGGCATCCCACAGCCTGGGATAGTGCCCTCACCATTGATCAAGGAGGGTGGTGATAGCTACCTTTGTGCAGCTTTTGTAGATGAGGCTTTGAATTGCTTTGTCTTTAATAAAAACAAAATGAAAGCATTTTGTCTGCACCAAACAACGCTCTCTTTTTTCTTTTTTTTTTTTTTTTATTATGCTGTTTAACTACAAAAACTGCTTTCTTTTCAGCATTATCTGAATCAGTTCTCTCTCTTGATTTGGGCTCTGAAACAAAAACCCGATTATTCGCTCAGGCTTTATTCATACTGGATCAAATGTCCAGCCTGTTGTGGAGCTGGCACACAATGCCTCCTCTGCAGAACACGTACCTTCTCTGGGAATTCTGGAATACAGGCAGACTTTCTCCCACCCTCCTATCCAGTTATTTAGACACTCCATAGTTGTTTACTATTTATAATTAAGCAGTTTTCCATTGCATGATAAAGACACAAATGAAATCAGGATGGTGACAGAAAACGGTTTGAAGCAGGATCCACGTGAGCTCTCAACATTGGAACAAAGGAGGATTTGGAGTGTTTGCTGATCCTTGTGGACCTTTTTACAGGTCCAGTTTCGTTCACTGGCTAGAATAAAATACAACAGATGAAGACTTAATACATTTTGCAGTATAGTTAGGTGAAATCTTGCCTTTCTGCATGGTAGACATGAAGTTCTTCAAAAACTGGACAGGAAAAGCTGACCTCACTGTAGTAAGCAGAATAAACCAGTTATACTTAGTCTCGTTGGTGTTTATAAGAGGTTTTAGCTGGCTTCCTTCCTGACTGGCTATAATTGGCACAAACAATTTTCTTCTTTGAGAGCAGCTGTCACTGGTGTAGTTTCTCCTAGGGCCAGGAATGGAATAAAGCATTTCTCCTCTTGAAACATCCTCCTTCATGTGGAGGCTTATAAACAAAGGATAATGATAACCAGACATTCATCAAATTGTGGGAAGGCGATTAGTGGGCTGCCACAAGAATTAGTGCTAAGCCTAGGTATAATTAACATCTTTAGTCTCTTCCACAATCTAATAAAATCTAGCTGCTGGAAAAACTTTTTTAATATTCACGCAATTTTCTCATTTCCTTGACTTACTTGCATAATGTCAACATAAAGGCTGTTAGACCACCTTTAGCAATTCTTTTTCCACTCCCTGAAAATGACTGATTTCATAGACATGTCTGTCTGTACTGGAAAGCAAACCAAAGTAGTTTAGAAGAAACATGACAGTGAAAGGAGATGTTGCTATTTAGTGCAATTCATAACCTGTAAGTCCTGAGGTGCCACTGTGTATGAGCCTGAGTTTTATGGTTCTAAACTTTATGGTTGGAACTTGATGATTTTAAGGTCCCTTTCAACCCTAACCGTTCTATGATTCTATGAGCCGAAGGGATTTTGCTGAATTAGGAGCAAAGTAAATAGAACCAGGTGAGGCATGTTGGGCTGATGAGTCCATCTTGTTTTGTGGACAGTTGGACCAAATATCTTAATTTAAAACTTATCAGGTTCTATTTCTAAGCAAACAGTATTGTCTCTCCTTACCATTTCTTCTGGAAATCTGTTTCAGGACCCCATTGCTCTGTCATTAAGAAAATTTTCAACTCAACTTTATTCATGCCCAATTTATGACCATACATTTGGAGACTGTAAGTTTCTGAATTAGGAAAGAGAGCATCCTTAGAGGTCAGGTTCTACTTGCAGTTCAGACTCTCAAAAGCTTGGGGCCAAGCCACAAAAATTTACATTACATTTTTCATAGGTCAGATCTATCTAACTTTTCTATATTTGCATATTCCCATAGGTGAAAGTAGGAAAAGTTATCTCCCTTATTAAAATATTCCAAACTTTTGTATAGGAAACCTTAAAATATGTGTTCAGTCAGTGAAAACAACAAAGCATTGGTTTGTGCAATTTTGTTCAGAACTATCCTTGTAATTAAAATTTAACATTAGGAGGTAAATATGTAGACCATCTAAAAGAAAGAGCACACAAAAGCAGGGGCGCAATTTGTGTTGGTGACAAATTAAGATTTCACAGTTTAATTATGTATTAGATTGTCCACCAGCTTAATGAAATATAAAATCAGGTTAATGATTTAATAAGGATAACAGTTAAGTAAATACACACATATATATGTTTATATCTCCATAAAAAGATAGTGATAATTAAATGCATACCATTATAACAACAACATTTTGAGGAACATTTGGGGTTTTGTGAACTGTTACACCCCATACCAGCAATGATTGTTGTTGTTTGAACTAAAAAGACCTATATGCGTCATTCCCGATGCCTTTACCAATGTTTGGCCCAAACACAGGTATTTTTACGTAACTGGCAACTGTCTATTTAGTGGTCTCGCTAAAAACAGATCCTACATAAAATGTGTGCAAGTGCAGTGCCACCTCTAATGTATCATGAAGATGTAAACATCTTAAGTCTAACACATGATTACCAAGGCTTAACTTGGACCTCAAATGTTTGTAGATATGGACATAGTTTATAATTGAGGAACAGTATTTACCAATGGTTAAGAGCAAGGCAATGACTAGAGAAACAAATGGGAAGAATTTTGGTTAATTATCCATGATGAATGAGAAGAACAGCCAAAAAGAACATTCTAGTACAGAGCAAAACCAATGCAGGAATAACCAGGAATTTGGGGTTATTAATTGTAAAGAAATATGAAAGTGCCTAGATTGGAAGAACCACTACCACCATCTACCACTTTTTACTTTTTTTTTTTGTCAGAGACGATGGCATTTATTTTTGTTATTCATATAAAGGGTAAAAGAAAAAAAAAAAACAAAAAAAACAATAACTCCCCTAAATGAGTTTAGAAGCTGAGGAGGATGGTTGATGATACATTTCTATTAAGATTTTTATGACGTTGGAAATAATAAAGGATATTTTCTAAAACACCAGTAAGGTCATTATCTCCTAACTATGCTGCAAATAATGTTTGATGGATAGAAGAGTATATCCAAACATATTCTGATATGTTTGCAATTAATTGTCATGGTTTAGCCCCACTAGCTAGGTACTACATAATGAATTACTCTCTCCCTCATCCAGTGGGATGGGGAAGAGAATTAGAATTAAAAAGGTAAAACTCATGGATTTGGATAAGGACAGTTTATTAAGGCAGCAATACTTACTACAGTATATACAAAGTGGGTGATACATAATGCAATTTTGTCACCTCACTAATAACCGATGCCCAGCCCTGCCCAGAGCAGAGACTTCTCCCTGTCCAGCCTCCTTTATAAACTGGTCATGACATCATAACATGGAATATCCCTTTGGCTAGTTTGGGTCAGGTGTTCTGGCTGTGTCCCCATCAAAATTTTTGTGCAAATTAACTCTATACCCAGATGAAACCCAGGACATTAATATCAGTTGGGACATTAAGTAACCCATGTAAGGACACTTTGGAGCTTTTCTCAGGATGATGCCTTTAAAATCTGTTGATAGTTTTTTTTTTGCCCGGCCAAGAAAAGTGTGAATATAAGAATGCTAACAAATTACATCTCAGATTTTGTTTTGTAAGGGTGAGAGTTTTATGTTAATGCTAAAAAAAAAAAACACCCTCTTAATCTCTGTTTATATAACAAAGTTTGTAATGGTTTTTATAAGCCTAGGCAGGGTTGACTCTAGAAAAAATACTGGGTGGTAATTAAGTTTTATTTAATCCCAAACAAATCTGATGGTTCAATCATTTAATGTCAGCACTGTTCCCTTGATGTTCATTGTGGTTTTAACTCCTAAAGTATTTAGAGAGAGAAACTACATTCCTCATTTTGCTATAATAAACAAGTCAAATGGAGCCTGAATTCCTTTTGGACAGGAAGATTTTTGTGAAGTTCCACTGATGGTTCCATTTATCTTGAATATGGCTGACGGGTTAAAACAGACATGGCTGCAAGACCTTGTAAAATAACATTAGCATTTTAACCTCTACAAAGAATATTTTGTGCATCATACTTAAGCGTGTATTTGTCTTTTTTATAGCCATATCATAGTTCTGATGCCACGCACCTCCAGAATTGGACTCCCAGATTTAGGTGTCTGTATGTGCGTGTCTGTCTTACAGTCAGTAGCACCTAGGCAGCTACTCATCTCATCCTTAAATGTGACTCCTCAAATGTGACTCCATTTTCTGTAACAGCTTGATCTTTGTTGACTATACTGGGACCCTAGCAATCCAGCTCATATCGACACACATACATTGTATGTGCTTAATCTAGTTGTCTGGATCCACACCCCCATTTACGCCACGTAACTGGCTAATACATCAAGGTCTTTCCTTTATAGAATCATAGAAGCATACAAATTAGAGAATAATTCAGAGTGGATGGGACCTTGGGAAATCTTTTGTCCAGCCTTTAGGTTCTACTTGGTACTGTTTCAGTTACAAGAGCAGTCCAGGTTGTCCAGGGCTTATGCAGTCAGATTTGCTCCTTTCCTAACTGATGAGCTTCACTTTACACCAGAAATTCTTGCTAATAATACTAAAGCAGCAACCTTCACTTTTGTACTGTCAAAACACACTCCATTTCTATCTCCTTGTATTAATTCTGGAAGGCATCCCAGTCTTTCTCTGTTGTGAAAGCCTAGCTTCAATTTGTCTTTGAACTAAAATACAGTTTTTAAAAATAAAACCACTATCTGCACCTCCAAAAATCCAATGATGAATTCATCACAAGCCTTAGTAAGTTGCTCATTACTTTCCTAAATTTTCTGAGTTTCAACTCTCAGCCTTGTACCTTACCATTTCTTCAACAAATGGATGGAGGAGCCTTCAAGAACTAAATTCCCCCTCTCTTTTGCAAACCATACATTCTGTTTTGCAAACAGAAATGCTGTTCTTTGTTATATCACCACTCACTGGGAAGCAACTTCATCCATTCATGTAAGAATGGAAGGCAAGGCATGTCCATAGGGCTACAGCTGAGGAGTGGTAACTCAGCAAGGCATTTCTGGAGCTCTCATTCACACTTAATAAACTTGTAAAGACAAATCCCTGGAACACAGATGTCACCGCTGTGTTTATCACTGCCAAAAATGTGAACAACAGGTAAGCATCCAGGCTAAATGTACCAGAATGATGAATAGTCTGAAGAGAAAGTTATTCATAGGGAAAGTCAGAAAGACTAAATGCAGATCTGTAGTTAGCCTAAGTGACATCGAAGAGGCTGATTGACGATTGTATCTGGCTTCTTCCAGTTGTATGGGTTGAACAGCCTTTCTGTGGCAAGCTTGGACCAAAACAGCCTTTAATATAATGACATTTCTGCTTTTTTGGAAAATGTTTATGTATGTGAGAATAAAGTATGAGTGTGGGTAGTGACTGGGAGAGGTGCAAGAATGATTATGTTTTCTGATTACTGTTGTTGCTTACAGCTTACTTTAAATACCTGTGAGGGCCCTGGGGGCACTGATGGGCATCCCTGTCCCTGTCCACACCCCTGTGGCTGCCTGAGCCCTGTCCATGGCCCAGGACTCCAGGTCAGCCCCCTGGAGAACATCAGCCCCAACTCCAGTGATGCGGCAGCAGGATCAGTCTCCAGCTCCCCACAGCCCTGCCTTGCCTGGCCTCAGGCCCCACTGAGACATGGGCCTATGTCCCAGCCTGTCCTCAACCTGTCCCCAGGGAGATACCTGATGCCCAGGGTTGGGGCTGCCCTAGTACTCTCAGCTGCCCTGCTCCTGGCTGGGACAGTAGGAAAGGCCCTGGTGCCAGTCCCTGTCCTGATAGGGAACCCCCATGGCACCTGGCCCCAGGGAGCCCTCAGCCTCCACTGTACCCTACTATACTTCTACTCCACATAGTTAATATGACAGGCTTCTTCAGGGTCCTCTTTCACTAGCATGTATAAAAGACTGGAACTTCTTCTAACTTCTTCAAATCATGCCAAATTACCTTATTTATTGCCATTATTTTATAGAATAAACAGCTAAATCTTTGAAAGTAATAACCAAAATAATGGGGATAGTGTGATGGAATTAGATAAGGGACTTGTTATTCCATATCTTAATTTTATATATTCTACTAATTGTTATCAAAAATAGCTACACAATATTTTGCTGGAATAATCATCCTGATTTGACTGTTTCAATGTTCAGGCTGTCAAATAATTTAACAGAGCAATAGCATGCTTAGTTATTTTTAACTGAGCTGTGATTCCCTTCAAAACCTTTATTTTAATGTTGGGGTTTTTTTTAAATCCATTTCTGCTGGAATCTGCCCTCCCACTTTGGGTGAGGGGGCACTACACAGTCACAGTGTAGTCACAAGTCCCATATGGCATATGGACATGATGTCTTCTTTATACACGATGCTGCACATTCAACATGGGAATACACTCCACGGCAGAGACATTGCAAGGCACTCCAAGAACATCCTGTGTAGGTCCCATCGGTTTGAAGATTTTGTCACACACAGTTTTTCCATGACAAGGAAAATCTGGTCTCTTTGGAACTAACTGTGATCAGCCACATAGCAGGGCTTTAGCCACCCAGTCACTGATCTGTATTTTGACACTTCAGATAAATATGACAAGGTGTTTTGCCTTCCATCTGAAGCATCTCATTTCTCATCTAATAAGTAATTTGCTGCCAAATTTTTAACTAGGGCTCCATCAGAAAACATTCTCCTTTGTCAGCAAATCATGCAACATCTGCCTGCTAATATACTTTCCCCTGCTCCCTGATCCAGATCAACAAATGAAACAAATACTTAAAAAATCAGCAATTTCCTGCCTATTCAGATAAAAATACAAACCTTCTTCAGTCCTGTATTGTCTGACTCTCAGATGCATCAATCCTTCCACTGTCATCCTCCTCTTGTGTATGGAGGTGAGAAGAGCTTCCCAGAGTGGTGGGTGGCCTAGGAGGAGACTTTCTTTGCTTAGAAAAGCAAAGAGAGTTAAAGATAACTCTGTCTACTGCATAGGCCTGACAGGCCTGGTGGGTGACCCAGCCCCATAACAGCACAGGGAGTGCAAAGAGGGCAGCGCCAGGCAGCAAGGCCACCCACAATTCCCGGTGGACAGGAGTCCATCCAACTGCACTGCTCTTCCCTGTGACCCCAAGACCCAGATGCGTCTCCATTTGTATGATCAGTATGGGTCCCATCATGAGGAAAGAAGACACCAAAACCGCAATCGCCCTCTTGTATGCGCCTCAAGCAGCTGGACTAGCAGGGGGATTCAGGGATTCTGCAACAGCCTTATTTTCTTTCCCTAAAAACATGCTGATGGGAACATTAACTACGGAAATTCCCGCGCATGAGTTCTTGGTATGTATGGAGATCACAGTGTATCCACAGATGGGTTTATGCACATTAAGAAGACTTGTAGCAGCTTCTAAAAATCTAATCCTTTCCTGTCTATGACTGTGAGAGGAACAGACCACCTGGGCTATCAGGCCACCCTGCTTTATGAGGCAGCTATGCCTTAACACTGTGCCGTGCACTATGCTGGCCAACAATTCATGTGAGGGAGACATTTTATCCAGAGTATTTATAAAGAACCTCACATTCTAAGCTCTGCTGATTTACCTTGCATGCAAAGTGCTGGTGTTTGGAGGAATCCTTCGGTCCTTTCTCATCTCCGCCTGGAGAAACAGTGCACCTATGTATCCATCTTAATTACAGCATTTTCCTTGCAGTGGTTTGCATTTCCAAAGCTGCCTTCCAAAGAAAAGGGTGCTTGTCTTCTCTATTTTCTTCTAATCAAGAGCTGAGACATTCCATTACAAAACCCATAGTCCAGATGTGTTGCTAATGCAGTTGCACACAAGTACTTACAGGTTCACCAAAACAGTGCAGGTCCAATTCTGAGAAATAGCTGACTGTTGCTTGCCTCTATTTAAATTAACTTGAAAATCTTAACAATAAAACTGAAAGAAGTTTAACTGTTTTCTTTCTTCTTTGTTTTCCTTGTGTTGCTTTAATGTCCAATATTGCCTCCCTGTGACTTCAGTGAGCTTTTATTGATCCTGGGAATTGGGTTGATGGAATCGTACTCAGTTTCCTTACACCTACCTACTTTAGATATTGCAGTTTCTTTTCTCCCTTTGAGATGGTCCATGAAAACAGGAAAACATTGCTCTCTTGTTTCAGATGCCACAATACTCATGATGCATGACTGACACGTGCGGATAAGTAAGCCTGCTACAGATCCTAAAAATTATGTAGGTGATTGTGAAGAATTACATCCCAACACATCCTAAAAAAGGTTGATTTCCACCTTGAAAAGGGGTATTTTCAATCAAATTGAACATTTGAGTGTTACCATTAAGTCAATTGTATTCACTGAAAGCAAAGGCATTGACTTCAGTGGAAACAGCCCACTTGAAGTGTGCCATTTGAAAACTGAACCTCAAATGCACAAAGAGTTAATGTTCCCGCACTCAGATAATGCTGCCTTCTAACTTTGCCTCGAAAATAGGCTGAGATATATAATAATATCTGATTTTTTTTATATTGTACCAATAATTTTAATTTGAGTGTTTCTTTTCCCTAGCTTCAATCACAAACACTACTTAAAAGCAATCTACTCCTTGTCCTGATTTTGGAAAAAAGCTGTTTTACTACTGTTTATACAGCAGTGAAAGCAAGTTTATATCCCAATGCTATCAGTGTTTCTTTTATATCACACATGTACGTAGAACAAACTTCCTGGTGAACTACCATTTCTAAAAGGTTCATTACTGAAATTTCAGTCTCGAGTATTACTTTTCCTCACAATCACTGAGTCCATTCCACTTGGGTAGCATTAATCTGCTACACAGATGGAGGCAAGATGATTCCATTATTCACCAAGATAACTAGTTCCTCAGTTTCTGCTGACATGGTTGTTTTCCAGCTACTCCAACCCAAAAAGCTGGCAAGAGTTTATTAGGAACATAAAGACACAACCCTTAGGATTAGTCACTGCATCTATGCAAAATGTTAAATCTTTTTATTTCTATTCTTATAGACCTGGAAATATGGTAGGTGGCAAAACTGCAGCTTCTATATCTTATACTTGATATAAAAAAAGTAGTAAAATATAAAGTTGTGCAGCATCAGTTGTCCCCTGCAGGTTGCATGTTCACACACTGACAAAGTCCAACCAGTTTTTTGCTTAGGGGATACGTGCTTTATACCAAATTTTCAGGCAGTTTTAAGATAGTCTCTATAATTAGTGGTCTAATTTTGTTGTGCACAAATGACTTTACCCACCCAAGTAGGAACACAAAACTCATATTTGTGAACTCAAATTGGCTGAACGTGTGTCCTCAAACAAACGTACTGTGAGTCTGCATCATACATAATATTAAGTATGGCAGGTTCTGAAACTGCAGTCAACAAACTGCTATGAAACACTGCAAAATTATTTTTGTGCAAAATAGATGGGGCTAGGAAACAGACCAAAATGAAAACTTCGACTTTCCTAAACTGGCTCCTGCCCAGATCCCCCAAACATGAGTAAATTCTCCCAAGAGACTTGGAAGCAATGAGAAGATTTTGCAATGTCAATGTGTTGCCCTATGAGGGTGTTAACATTTGGTATCATGATCTCATCATTGCTTCAGCCTAGCAGGACCTAGGACTCCATCGCTGAACTTCACACTTAAGGAGCACCATGAGGCCATGCATGACCCCTACAAACCCCAGTGAGCCAGGGACCATACAAAACAGCAGAGAGGATAGGTTACTGATAATTCCATCACAACCCCAAAATAGACTTGCACCACACACGTTCTGCTCAGGGATTTATAGTCTTGGTTTTTGTAGTGTGTCTGTTTATGTATTTTATAAGCTGCCTACCAGTACAGCTCAAATGCTGTATTCTTAGCTTGATCTTTCTTTAATTGTAGATTCCTTTTCCAATCTTCTCTCTTCTGTTGAATTATCCAAATACATCTTAATGAGTTGATAATGGCAAAAACACTAGTTAGTACAGAGTTCCAAATCTTACAAACAAAAAAGTATAAAACATTCTGGCAAATAATGTGTGCACCACCATGGCTTGATTCTGTACATATTTCTCACAATATTCCATAGGGAAGCATAGTGCAGCAGGAACAATTAATCTTATTCACCTACCAAAGGTGGGGGGGATTATAAACCTTGATTTTATTCTTGTCTGCACCCTTTAGTGCTACCTTCTCTATATAACTAAAAGTTGTAATGATAGCAATTATTATTATTATAACTAATAGCACATTTCTTCTACTGAGGCTATTTTGAGTTATAAGAACACAAAAAGCTTTAAACAGGTGGAATCATTTTCTTTTAAAATCATAAAATACAAACCAAATTACTCTTTTTTTTAAGTCTTCTTTTGAGCTAAAACATTGACAAGTTTCACCCTAGAGCAAATTTCTATGGATGAGTTATAAATCTCTAAATAATGAGGTTTTTAATGAAAACAAGGCTAACTCAGTGTGAATTGTAGCAGAGCAAATTGTGTCACTATAACTGTGACTTAATGGAAAACTACAGATTATTGAAAATGTTTTCTGATTATTGCTTAATTTATCAAAATCATATCATTTACAGCACACTCTAAATAAGGCACAAGCATATTCAAGGAAGTGACAGAGATAATTGCAAAAAGCACCAAGCCACCAAATAATGAGTAGGTAGAAGAGTAAGTCACATGAAAGGAGAAAGTATTATTAGGCTCAATGTAAATATGGGATTTCAGTGGTTGTATGTAGAGTGGGTGGTAGGAAGAACTGAGCACAGGGGGTGAATAGATGGTGGGGTGGCTCCTATGACTGGAGTGTGGGATGAAAGGATACTGATATTTTAGGAAGGACAGGAGGAAGAGATGAGGAGGGCGGGTGACTCTCTATATCAATGACCAGCTGTAATGCATTGACCTTTTCCTGGGGATGGATGAGGAGGTGACAAAGAGCTTATTGATCAGGATTAAAGTGCAGGGACAGGCGACACTGTAGTGGAGGTCCGCTACAAGCTACTTGACCAGGAGGACTGAGCAGATGAGACCCACTACAGACTGAAAGGAGCAGCCTCATGTTCAAAAGCCCTGGTCTTCATTGGTGGACTTCAATCAACCCAATATCTGGGCAATACAGCAGGGCTCAAGCAATCCAGGAGGTTCCTGAAATTAACTCTGAGGTAAATGGCACTCATCGTTTGTGCACCATCTTGCATTTTCAAGGCACTGTACAGACATTGAGTAATGAAGGGCCTTTTACTGGGTTGGTTTTTTGTTTTGTTTTTGTTTTTTTTTTTCTCCCTGAAATTCACAGGAATAAAGGCATCTACAGGTCAGCAGGAACGGGGCCTAAATGAAGGAGTGCATCAACCAAAGATAACAGAGGGGATACCAAGCAATAACTGACTGCTAGGCAGACCCATGGAAGATACAAACCTATGTATTAATGGTGCAGTGCAGAGCTGCTACAGAGCTGGCTGGTGCATTAACTTTACCATTCGTAGGGACTGCACCTGAGTTGCCAAGTCCACCCTCATCCAGGCACAGAACTTCCTGGGACCAGCTATTGCTCCACTGCTCCATGCCTCTGTGCCTCTGTGCTGCACTTCAGCACAGGTGAAACGTGTCTGAAGCACGACATACTGCACCAAAAGGATTACAGACCAAGGAATTGCATCCAACAGGAGCTCACACCGACTGCAGGGAGAGCCCATAACCACCACACTGACAGCTTCAGTCTTTACTCTCTTGAAACTCGCCCACCATCCAGGCAAGAACGGCAGATTTGTGGAATGGAAAACACTCCAAAGCCTAATGCTTATACAGTTTGCTTGCTAAGGGAACAGCCAGGTTCCTGGGCATTAATTTTATGTTACAAACTCTTACAATAAAAATACATAAACTATTGTGGGAATAGTGGAAGAAACACTTGCCAGTGAATGCCCTTATCATAAGATGATTTTGCAAGGGCTCCCTCCAGTCTCACAAATCTTTCCGTTTCGGTTGGAAAAAGATCCAGTTTTCAAGTTTCTCCTGTTTTCCTCCCAAAGTGCCCTGGACTGTGGGAGAAGAAAGTACAGACCCTTTTCAGTTGAGGACACCCGAACCTTGGTTTTACCACCTCAGCCAACAATTTTACAGAAGGTGGTTGTCTCCTCTTTCTTCTGAACAAACCCACCTTTGATGGCTCACCATCCTGTGATCTTAAATGAAAACGTAGCAGTGGTTTCTCTTCTTCAAACTCAAACCAGTCCCCCAGTGTAAATTACCTGTGTTAAGAACAAACCTACCCAACTTGACTGCTCAGGGTTTTAGGCTTAGGCAGGTTTTTTGGATCCCACAGGGCCTTCAGACTAACCCACACTCAGCTAAGAAAGTAGCAGCTCTGAAAATGTATACTAGTAGAATGTTCAAGACCAGGCAAAAATGCAAGCACTTGAGTATTCATTTCTACTGAGAGTCTAGACATTATGCTTGTGCCTCAGTTCCACCTTCACAGCATCTGAAGTACCTAACCAGACTTTTTGGATCTGGGCCTGAGTGGTAGAGATAACATTAAAAGCACATAAACAGGAGCCCTGCAAATCCTGGACTGTCAAATGCCGAGTCCTTAGTATCAAATATCTTCTGGACTGTGAAGGCTGTGTCACAGAAAGAGATGCTGAGTGTATACAAGTAACTTTGTGCCTGTGTAGTGGCTGCTGGTGCAAAACATACATTTTCAAGTGTTTCCAGGACTACAGAAAGCTTGCAGCTGGTTCTGAGTCATTTTGAGCACCAGAAAAGGTGATGAACATTAGAGGAAATGATCTCCAGTTACATCAAAATATTATTCTGGAATGGAAACTTCTGTGAGCTATTTGCTCTGGGAGGTATTTTGTTGTTATTAAGCTCATTTTTGTTCTGCTTCTACAGAAATGCACTGCCTACTCCTGCCCAGGACTTTGCAATGATAGGCACAGCTGCATCCCATGAAGACTAAGCAAGCATCATTTAAAGAAAGCCAGTAAACATAACAACAAATTATAGCTCACTCAGCAGATGTTGAAGATAGCATCTCATGCTGGCACACAGGGTTCTTACTCTGTACGCCACTAGAGTGAGTACTCACCAAAGCTCTCACAAATCAGAGACTACAGCACCCAAGAGGACCAGCCCCAACGATTACGAACTGAGCCAGCAGGCCCACTTAGCAGCAACACCACCATTCTGCTGGCTGCTGTCAATTTTCTTCTCTGTCTCCATGCTTCCAGGATGATGATGGTCCATTCCTTCCTGGAGCAATTTGTCATCTCCACTGTTCAGCCAAGGGACAATACAGCATGAACAGATGACGTCTTTTGGAGACAGGGAGTGATATCAGGTCTAGGAACTGAGACATGCAGCTGGGACTACCTGCTAATAGCAAATGCAGTGAAGGTACAAACCACCAATCCTGCACATTTCCAAAGAAAATTTTCCTGACACTGACTTCTATTCTATTGCAGTCTAATATCTCAAAGGAAATGGTAGAAGCTTCCTGACTTTAGGCGTTTAAGCCTTGACTGCTGAATAAAACTTAACAAAATAGGCTGCAGTGAGCAGCTTTTCTTTGGCAAGAAGACAGCCTCATCATAAGGGCTTGCCCTCTCGCGTGCCCATGATTTCTGACAGATTACAGTTAGCCAAGTAATTAAGGTAAAGAAAGTAGCTTAAGTGGGAACCTAAAACTCTGAGAAAGGAAAATGATTATAAACAGTGCAGACTATATTAAGGGATTATACTAAAAAGAAAAAAAAATGCCTCAGGAGGATTAAAGTGTTAAAAAGTAGTTAAATAGCAAAGAGAGAGAGAGAGAACACAGCCTAATGCCTCTTTTTTTTCTTCTTTTTCTTTTTTTTTTTTTTTTTTTTTTGTAATCCAGATTTAGCAGCAATTTTCAGATGTCTGATGCCCTGGTGTGTGAAAATTGGATGCATTTTCATGAGATTAATTTCCTCAACAGGAATGGGGTCAGGTGAGGGAGCTTTGTAACTTCTTACTGCCAGACAACTGCTAAGATATTGGTGGAGGTCTTGATACAGGTCTTATGTTTTGCTCTTTCCTTCACCAAGAGGGAATGCTTGCAGGAGGGAATGGTTGTGCTGTCTGGCTCAAGTTGAGCAGCGCTGTGACTGCTGCTGTTTTTCACTTGGAGAGGGTAGATGTGGCACAAAACCAATCTTTTTAGCATCTGGTATCAACAGAGAAAAATAGTCTTAAAAGAAAGAAACACAGAGGATTTGTCTGAAAGTGAAGCATAGATTTAACAGAGAGTACCTTATGCGCCCCTATGGTGTGGTAACCCAAAAAAAGATGGATTTCATCAGAAGCAGTTTATGACCACAGCTGATTTACAAGGTGAGTCACTGAAGCACATACTCTAAAAGAAGGCAGTGCCCAGTAAAAATTGACTACATGTGGCAAACCACATACCAGCCCTGCCTCAAGTTCATCTGTGCTGGCCATGCTCCTGTGTCCAGCCTATGTACCGACCCTATTCCAGAGCATTCTCCTCTCAGGCTTGGCAATGCTTTTGACAAGATTTTAGCTTAGGTTCAGCTAATATATATCAAGCTATTTGCACTGTGTGCCTTTGTCAGTTGAGTGAGGAAAAGATACCAGCTACGAATCTATGTTTAAATATAATTTAGCCTGTCAAGCAAGAGTGCTTCTTAGTTGGGGGTGTTTAAATGGGAATCGAGGAGCTTGTTGTGAAACAACAAGGTCAAAGACAACCTCCCCCTCCCCCAACTGTTTGAGCCCGCTTTCAGCTCCTGACCCTGAGGCAACAAGAGAGGAGCCTTATGGAGGAGAAAGCAGCAACTGGGAGAGCAGAGGAAACCCTACTGCAGGGATGGGAGCTGGCAGATGGGGCTTGCATTTGCTGAGGCCAGCATCCCTTCTTGTTTTTCCTCTGCTGCTACCCACCACCAGTGAGCCAGTTTTCCTGTGCATGTATGTACCCCCAAAATCAGCCACCTCCAGAGGTTTTTCCCCGCCTTGGGGAGGCTGCCACCCGGAAGGAAGGCTTACCCCTTGCAGGCACAGAGATGGAAGCAGTGCCACAGCACCCACCACCTTTCTACATCCTGCTCTCTGTGCAGCAAGTTCACAGCAACCCTTAAAAAAAATAATTCCAAGAAGAAACACGTCCCTGCATAGCAGTCATTTTAACATGCCGCTGTGCTGCTGTACAGATCTGCTCTCTGTGGGTGAAGTTTCCAGTACTGTCATTCACTTCCCGTTAGTACCGAATCTTGCGGCTCCAGCTCCGTGTTATTACTTTCAAAATTTGCCCGTATGTATTTTCCAAGATCTATCAGCTCAGTTTACTGACACAATCAAATGTTTACTGCTTTCAGTGCTGCAGAACCAATATAGCTGGAAAACAAGCTATATCTACTTCTTGCAGCATCATCAAAATTGCCAGCTAAATTTTGATTTCTGATGCCTTATTATTGCAATGAAGACGTATGGAGGAGAAAAAAAAAAGGTTTCATTTCCAGATACCCATGTGATTCTTGAAACTGTTATCGACACAAAAAAGAGCCACCCCCACTACCCCCAAGAAAGGAACATATTTTTCCAGAACAGTAAATGAGCACCTAAATGCAAGAATAAATTAGATAAGGAAGAACCAATAAGTCATATTTCACTTTAACTCCATGTGGAAATTCTCAAAAACAGTTGTCAGTATTGTAAGCACAAATTTTAGTACCCATGATTGTAGGCAGTTAGTAACTGAATGTCCTGATGTAACCCCACCATTCATCCCTTTAGGCATCCTTTATGTCTTTAATTGAGAGTACAAATAAACACAACCACAACTGTTCTTTGCAAAAGCCAGGCACCCCAACAAAAGGTGTGAGCAGTGTGGGACAGCCTAGTGAATATCTGGTTAAAAAAGACCTGGTTCAAACAAAACCCCAAAACAACACAGATTTTCAAAACCAAATTCATTCAATGCAAGGATCCTAAGAACTGAAGCCTGAAGCATCTGACTTGAATGTCCCAGTTCCTGACATGGCATATAGGACCCTGAGTTCAGTGTTTTGAGACTCATAGAGCTATAGGCTGCCAAAGTGAATTGGCAGTTCACCAGGCATGAGACCTAAAACCTGGGACTTGAGTGTATTGTCTTTTTTTAAAAAAAAGCTTTTCAGCAAGCAGTTGTCTCCAATCCCTTGCCTGGTGGTTAGGATTCTTCCTGAGAAAGGTTAGCCTTGAACTTCTTCGTGCTTGAAGATGGACCCAGAAGCACTGCTCCAGAGGTGACTGGTTTAAACAGCCGAGTGTTTAGTCCTACACATCTTTCAGATCCACATGGAGGTAATGCTGAGCAAGAGTACAGTCAGGAGGGAAAGCAAGCAGGAAATATTATGGACAGGAGGAGGGTGGAAGAGGATGCAGTTGAAGGAGAAATACATTTGGAACAGGGAGGTTGCTGCCAGTAATGAAACCCCAAGACGGTCTGAGGGACTAGAAAGATGTCCATGGGACTGTAGCTATTATCCATTTAGACCTGTCAAGTCTCAGGCTTTATGTCTGAAGGGCATTTGTTCAGCTGCCTCCTGGCTGCCTCCTGTTCAGCCTGGAGAGCAACAGCAATGCAGATTTTATCTGTATTTACCTTCACTGATGGGCTATATCCAGTGCAAATGGAACCAGCCCTGAGGGAGGCTCTGGCCAGGGATAGAGGCAATAGAGTTTCTATTCCCATCAGGTCCTCACTGGTTGGTACCTTCTGGTTTCATGTATCAGGGCTGCAAGTAACATAATGTAGAGCTGGATGGGGAAAATGTGGAGTCAAAAGCTATCGTAGCCATCTGTCAGGTATTCCAATATCTGCTATTTGTTGCCTCAGAAATGGCTGGATGTCAGCGCTAAGTGAAGCGATTCCTATGTTGAGGTTGTGAAGAGCTTTGATTTAATAAAATAAGGCATTATCATTATTATTGTTGTTGTTATTATTACTGTTGTTGTTGTTGTTGTTGTTATTGCTTGTTTGGCACACCTTCTAGTTTTAAAGGCCTGGAGAAACTTGACAGCTGATATGGGGATTAATGTTGTCTTTTGCTATGGTTACCAGCAAACCTTTCATTAAATTCATTGCTGCAAGGTAAACTGTATTTCCACATTTGCTCTTGTTCTATGGCTGCAGCAAGCTGTTAAGGTAGGACTTGGGATTTGGCTGTTCAAACAGAAATGTGGGCAAGTGATTAATTGTAATTTGGCCGTCATGCTCTTTGGTGTTTGTTGGTATTTTTCAGCACATATGGATAATGATTACTGCACAGGCAGAGATGTTTATGCTAACTTTCAGGGACCCTCAAGGCAGAACTGTGGTTCTGATCCATCTTTTCTCAATAATTTCCTCTCCTTTTAAATAATTGAAGCACATTCTTCAATCGCCAGGCATTAAATGAAATGTATGAGATTGAAACATCTATGGTGAAAATACTGCATGGAAATAAAAGGGCAACTACTTTGTAGTTATAATATTAAGCAGCATCAATATGCCCATTTCCATTAAAATATGGCACGTTAAAGGTTACAGGAAAGGCCACGCTGCAGCAATAGTTTGATTTGCACAGCTTTTCTCTATAGAATATGTAAGTCCTGTCTTAATTTTGTCAGAAGATATACCAGCCTAGAAGAGGGTATGCAATTAAGAATGAAAAAAGCACAAATAAACACTGCCATCTTTTGGGCACCGCTTAAACTCCACATCTATTAAATTCCAGATACATGTAATGTATGAGTGCTATACAAGAGCGCACATACACACTTCTCTGTGTGGCAGGAGACTTTAGGGCATTAGCTTTATTGTTTCTTCAGAAGTAGTGATAGGGACTGATAATTCTCTACGCAGGTCCCTGCAGCTGACCACTTTTCGGCTGCGGCACCCCGGGCTCCTGTAGCACAGGGTGCAGAGTCATGCCTGTTTCTGAGGCTGCCTGTGGGCCCTCCCCAGTCTTGTTGAAGCACAAGAAGTGTTGAAGTAAGGTGGAAATGCCATGTTTCCATTTCTCTATGGGGGGAAGAACAGCTTCATGTGTTACTAACTCAAAGTCCAAATGAACTGCATGCCATATCAGACAACCTCTGAGATGGGTTTACCAATCAAAGTTGTGTGGGTGACTGTCCCCCTAACTGACATAAGCTTTCCCACCCACTGTGACCCACACTTCCACTGCTGCCAGGCTTGACTATTACAACACATTCTGACTGTGGGCAGAAGTTGAGATGTAAAGAAGCTCCCACCCTAAAGTGAGTCTCCCAAATCAATAACACCACTATCCCGGTGCTCCAGACACTGCCTTAACACTTTGTGAATGCCACAACAAATTCCACTGGTGAGAAACAGCCTGTACAAATAACTCCAAAAGCAAGCATGGATTTTCAGGTGCATTTATCTGTCCAATGCTCATTTGAATAGGAGCTGCATACTCCAAAAATCCATGGAGAACCTGATCCTACCTTGAAAGGAGAGTGGATTTTCAGCCACACTTTACTGTAAAGGTACCCATAGAAAGTTTCTACATGATAAGGGCTAGTTACAGGATGTTAGAAAAGTGTGGCACTTACCAGTGGTACATGTATCACAGTCAATACCATTGTGGTGGACAACCTTAAGGCTGCTGATAAGCAATCAGTGAGCCTCTTGGACCACAGCAAGGGATCAAGCAGTTCTTGAAACATCCAGGATCACACTGTCCAAGAAGGAACTGTCTAAGGAGATGTGAAACCAGTTAATCTGATCCCAGGTAAATATAAAATTCCATGTGAATATAAGGAGGAACCTTTTTCACTGTGAGGGTGATGGAGCCCTGGAACAGGCTACCCAGAGAGGCTGTGGAGTCTCCTTGTCTGGAGACATTCAAAACCTGCCTGGACGTGTTCCTGTGTGATTTAGTCTGAGTGATCCTGCTCTGGCAGGGGGGTTGGACTAGATGATCTTTCAAAATCCCTTCCAACTCCTAATGCTCTGTGATAAAATAATAATATGTACCTGACTGGGGTAGTGTGTACATCTTTTGCTTAGTCCTGAAAAATATAACATCTCAAAGACTTAATATTTAGTGATTCTGCTCAAATTGAATACACTTTGAAGACCAAAAGGTAAAGCCCTGGCGGCTCCTTCCGTCACCTCACTCCTTGGAGATGTGGCACTAAATCCCACAGTGTTATGCAGGCACTGGTATGCACTGGAGTCCTGTCCCCAGCTCCACCAGAATAAGTGTGGACATTAAGGCAGAATATTCAGAGGCAGAAGTCTTGGCTCTTGAAAGAGTAAATGTTGCTGCTAACAGCAGAAATACAGACAGGCAGACAAAGCCTGAGCTCAAGATTCAGAGGAAAACAAAATACCTTCTGTGGCACAGGGTTTTAAAGATATTTAGACTCCTAAATCTTGAGAAAACAGTTGGGGTTGACTGCCTCTGAGGTTCAGCTTCACAACACCCAGGTTTCTATGACACACATTTTCCTGTTTCTCTCTTGTCTTTATGCTCTCCTTTCTCCTGCACAGGTATGTGGTGGAAAGGCAGTTGTACTCCATTACATTCCCCCATAAAGACACGGTTCCTTAATACCTCTCTCAGGAAGACCTATACAGAAAGTGACATTTTGGGGAAAGAATATTTAATATGTAAAGCACCATGGCTTGGACAGAGGTCCAAAACTAACCCATTGAATTTTGACATCTCCAGATTCTTACTGCGATTCTTTACCTGAGCTGTGATCTGGGTGACGCCTCTCTCTTCAGATTAGCTTTCACCAGCTAATACTGTTCTGCTCTTTATTTTTCTTCTTACCATCCCCAGATACTGAATTTATTAATATTTTCCTGAGAAGGCAGAGAATTTTTCAGTCCGATGTGCTCACTCTGTTCCTGTAAATTGCTGTGCTCTGCTGGTTTACTCAGAGGAGTTTGGCAGCAGTAGCCACAGCCCAGTTGTGCGTGGAACACATTGTGGAGAGATCAGCATACAGATACATCTACTCTGCTTACCAAGCATGTCGTTTGCTGCTTTGCAAACAGTGAAAGACTTGATTAAATGCAGGTTTTGTCTGTTTGCCAACCTGGCTTGAGGTCATAGTCAGTGGAATCAAAATCTCATTAGAGCTGAAGTGTACACTCAAGAATAAATCATTATCTTTTTCGCCTACAGATTCCTCACTTTCTTCGTTTTTGTATGTAGAGTTTTTCATTCAAATTGGTCTTCAATAGGAAACATATCCAGTTATTTTCTGGTGACAAGAAGACATTGTTTGACTCTGTTGAATCTGTTTGGATTCATTTTTAGGTTATTCTTGTCTTACTGTTTTTTATGTTGAAGGTGCAGGATCAGCAAGAGGGATGCCACAATAGTCATCTGCTACAGATTGTTTGGTCAAGAAAAGAGAGTGGGTGATGCCTTCTTGAAACAACTGGATGAAGTCTCCTGATCTCAGCCCCTTGTTCTCAAGGTGTACTTACCCACTCCGACATCCACTGAAAGAGCAGCATTAGGCTCGGGCAAGCCAGGGGATTTCTGGGATGTGTTGAGGGCAATTGTTTACACAGGTATTGGACAGAATGACTAAGGAGATGCTTGGACAATTCAGCTACTCACAAATAATGAAAGACTAATCAAGGATGTGATAGCTGATAGCAGTCTTGGCTGTTGGAACCATGAGATGATAGACCCTAAGATCCTGCAGCAAGTGAGGAAGGCAACTCATAAAATACTTATTCTGAATTTTAGGAGAGTAGACTTCATTATTTTTCAGGGCAGTGGTAGGCAGGATCCCATGGGAGGATGTTCAAATAGCCCAGGAGAGCTGGCTGAGCAACTGCCTCATTGCACAAGAATAGTTCACCCCAACAGGCAAGACAGAGCACGTGACATTGATATAGCAGGAGGTCAGCCTGGTTGAATAGGGAAATGCCGAGTGAACTCAAACGCCAAAAGGGTCTATATGGAAGGGGGAGGAGAGACAGGCTGTCAGGAAAGAATATAAAGACATTGCCAGAGCATGCTGGAGGAGTGTATGCTTGAAACTGGTGAGGGAAGTGAAAGGAAAAAGGAGCGAAACAGCTTGGACAGCCACAACTCTCCAGACCTCTACAACCTTGAGAGATTCACCCCACACAGCGTTATTGCTTCACAGTTTATTATGTCAGACTTGAACTGATAACGCAGAGATATCTGGAATTATTTCAGAGGGAAAATAACACTGTCCTCACAAAAAGGCAATTTTCCATGAGAAAATTTTCAATTTTACTCAAAAATGTTTTGATTTTCTGTCAAGCAAATTGAGCAGACAGCAGCCCAGCTGCTGACTTGGAAAGCTCTTTCATATGTTTCGTAGTGGCAACAAGTCAAATCTCCAAATGCCTCCCAAGAGGGAAACTAAAGGCCACATTCATCCTCTTTGGTGTTCAGCCTGCTCATCTCCTTCATTTATGAATGTCCAGCAGGGAAAGGCGAAATCTTCATGCCTCGGCCTACTGCTCAGCACAGCTCCAACACGAAGGGCAGCAGAGGAAGTTGGGCAGCTCCAGCTACAGCCACTGGAGCTGTGGGGATCAAGTACTTGATCCTCCTACACCCAAGACCTTTGGAAACCACCAGCTGATTTCACCTAGCACCTACTACTGAGAACCTTCAGGTGAGCAGCCAGAAAACATCCCCCCCTAAGGTGCCTTTGGCTCTTGACATTATTTTTTTCAATTTTCACCTCTAGTTAGCATGTTTTGTTGGTGTTTTTTTTAAATGCAAAAGCTTTCCTTCTAAGGAATCACCAGTTTCCAGACCAGAATGGCCACAAGTTGCTTCTGTCGAGTCCTTCAGGCCACATCTACACTGCTACAGAAAAGAGGTCCATGGATGAGTCTTAGGCCAAGCCCACAGATGGGCTCCCAGCCATTCTTCAGAGAGCTATGCCCTGTGCAAAGCAAGACTGTTTGATGGGAAGTAGTAGCTGCTTCAGCAAAACCAGAGCCACAGATAGACAGCATTCAAAATGAGGGAACCTATGCTCAAACTTGCTTCCTGCTTCTCTTTGCTTTAGCAGTACAGATATACCCTTTGGCACAGACCAGAACCTTGCTGTGGGCCACTCCAAGATCATAGCATCATAGATTTTGTTAGTCTGGAAGGGACCTTCAATGGTAATCTAATCCAACACACCTACAGTAAGCAGGGACATCTTTACTAGATCAGGTTGCTCAGAGCGACATCAAGCCTGACCTTGAATATCTCCAGGGATGGGGTCTCCACTACCTCTCTGGGCAACCTGTTCCAGTGATCTACCACTCACATATTGAAGATATGTGCTATTGCCTGACAGGTGGACCTAACAGCCCCTTCTGAGCTCTCCCTGCTCCTTTTGCCACTGGCAAGTGTATAAAACTCCTGCAAGTGTCTAAAACTTTGGTGTATGGAGCATTCATGAGCCAGTGATTTCAACAACTTTACAAGGAGCATCCTCCTATCCCATTTTACAGCAGATTTAGTATCTATCTAGGACACCTACTGTCTCTGCTGTCTGTTTAGAAAGCCTGGATACAAACCTCATTTAGATGGCTTTAACTCAGGTGTCTTCAATACTAAATTGGCATCATATAATGCTCTTTACCCTGATTAGTGTTAAAATTCACCTCCTTTTAGAGGGACAGCCCAAGGCCTATTTACCTCTTCAGTCCCACCAATGACTCTTCTTACATCATCTAGTCTTGTCTATTATTTTACGTGAGATTTAAAGAAGAAATCACACAACCCTAATCCTCACAGGAATTGCACTTTCAAGGCCAAGAACCATTGTGCCCTACTAATGGCAGTCCATTTTATCTAGTTAATGGCAGCATTTCCTTGACATCTAAACGTTTAAACATTTATTAAGGGATGTGTTTTAGCAGACAGCACAAGAATTTTCTTGGACCTATTCATGCTGCTGTAGTTCCAGGGAAACAAAATGAACAGTTAGTTCAGAGGCAAAAAATTTCATTTGTGAGTCCACATCTAGAAAATACCCAAGGACATACATGTATATATGTGTATTTCATCATACCCTACCACCTAATTCACATTGACATCCTTGAATTTCAGCTCCCAGAGTAAAGCTGAAAGTGGCATTTTGGGGAAACAACCCACAAATAACAAAGTAGAGCAGAATTCTCTTTTACTAAGAGAATTTAAATGAATAACAGCTCATCGCAGCTGAGCTGATTTCAAGGACTGGAAGGCAGGTGATGAATTCTAGCATGCACTGAGGTTATACCAGATAACAGCATCATTTGAAATTTCACCAGATAACCCGTTTCCTGCTTCAGATTTTTATTATGTTTTTCAAACGAAGAGGAAATTCTAGGTAATGCAGCTGCCTTGCTGTGTTATATGACTCCAACCTGCCAATGGCTGATTTGTGGTGAAGTTTTAGCACTGTGGATGCTGGCTCGGAGCGTGATAAGCAGCATAGGTCCTGGCTAATGCAGATATTTCTGCAACTGAGGCCAAATCAGATACTGAAAATATCTCAGTATCTACCCCCTGCTTGCTAAGAAGCAGCTGCCAATGCACTACATAAAAGAAGGTCCCGAAGTTTGGGCCCCTTATCGTGATCACATTTGGGGAACTTTATGTGTTTGGGGGTGAGGATGAGGTCAATAAGGAACAGGAGTCTGCTTGGAACTTGGAGGTATTAAGATTTTGGACACAAACCAGAAGGAAGCAGGGTCTTTCCAGGAAAGCTGAAGGAATGGGCTAAAATCTCCCTAACCATGGGAGGACATGTGTTATTTCTTAGTCATCTAAGCCACTGCACTAATACTGGGGAAAAAGAGTGGAGAATGAGTACCCCCTGCCTCCCTTGGAGGGATGTGTGCCCTCCTGTCTGTACTGCAAAGAGGAAAAGCTGTCCAGTGCATAGATAGAGGAGTCAAAAAGACTCCTCACTTGTTTTATCTGCTGACCCACTGGGGCAAGTTACTTCAGCTTTAATCACAATTAATAGAACAATGCATAAGAATTAAAAAAGGACTCCACCAGAGCCGGGGCTGCATAGACACAAGGAAGCAGTCTCTGTCCTTAATGCCTGTACCCAAAATGGGTGTTGGTGGGGGCCAGTAAGACTCATGGCAGATGCAAAACAAGTCATCACGGCAAAGACCATGTCAGTGGCGAATGGACGCAGGGCTTCTGAAGCGGGGGGAAGGGGTTGTTGTGGGGTGGGCGAGCCAAGAAACCCTGAGAGAGGGACAGGAATATGGAGGAGAGGAGGGCCCGAGCTGAGCAGAGGTCAAGTGATGGGGCGGCAGAGATGCCGCAAGGAGCAGGATGTGAGCAAGCAGGGGGAGAAAATGAAGGTGGCAAAAGTCCCCGGTGTACTTTTCTCAAGCCTGGTGGCCGCAGGGTTTCCCCGGGACCCTGAGTGCAAGCAAAATGTATGTTACCATGGGAGTCAGAAAGGATTTCAACTCAAGAGAGGCCCCCCCAACACCTGCCTGGGGCAGGAGGGAAGGTACTATTTCAGGAAAATGTGGCCCTGGTTTATGTTCCCCAACAGCCATCCCAGCATTGCTCATCTTCCCTTACCGACATTAGTCTGGACATTTCTCTTTCTGCACAGCAGACAGGAGGGTTTGGAGAAGAAAAGTTTAGCCTGGGTTTTTTTTGAGCCAGTGAAGGAATTTCAGTGCTCAGCTCTCAAGAAAATTAGTAGCTAAACCCTTGAGTTCAGCTTCAAAAATCTCAGTCAGATTATTCATATCTGTTGTTATTCTGTATTCAGATACTTTTGGCCAGGCATATTTCTTACGATCCTAAGCATTGTCCCAGTTACTGTTTGCTATGACACTGAGTTAGGACACAATGGGAATGTTAAGAAGAACCTGCAGATACCAACCCTTCCTCGGACAGAAATCAGTGCTTGTGGGAATCAGCACAGAGATGTCAAATTGTCAGAAGAGTTAGTTTTGGTCAATTGATTCCATGGACATGGTGGGCATCTGAGGCTGCTTTTCCCATTAGTGAGTCTAAAAAACCCTATTGAGTATTCTAGTTTTTAATGTACAGTTTCCAAGGGCTACCTACCTTGCCTGGCATAGTGAAGACTATTGATGTTAAAATGATTTGTTGATAAACTGATGTTCTAAATTTCCTCTCCAACCCCTGCAGACCCAAATTACATTCAAGCTTAGCAGAGCAAGCCTCCCCCTTACTTAAGCAATTTATAGGAATGGACCCAGAAAAGTCTGTGTTGAGTGTTTCTGCTCACAAAACCCTAAATGACTCAGTAGCAGCTTAAACCACAAACAGCATCAACGCTTGCACCACCAAATATTTTGAAAGGGAAATACATTTCCATTTTCATGAAATGGAGGAAGATAAACTGATGTTTTATGAACTTCCTCTTATGTGTCAAGCTGGCTTGGTTGATTTTTTGGATAGCACTTAATGATGCTGGGTCTTTTCCAGGAAATGATAATTTACAAGCTTTTGAAAGTCAAACTCCCCCTCTTCACTAGTCAGAAAGTATGACCTAGTTAAAGTTACAGCTTGAAGATGTGACCTAGTTTTACAGGTAGCCTGCACCCATTGTGCTCAGCTCAGCATTGTAGAATTTGGAAATGTTCTCTTCATGAAAAGTAAGCTGGACTGTCACTTTCAATCATCACTCCTTTTTATCTGGCTCATGAAAAGTTAATAGTATTGCCTAATTTAGAAAGCTCAAGACAAAATATTTTAGAGGTACCTGAGTTTCTAGATTCAGGTACTCAGAAATACTTTGCTGCCCAGACACAACAGACAAAAAAAAGGCCTGGGGCTTCTTCTATAAATCCCTGCAAACTATGGGCATCTCAGGGCCACAGGTTAGGACCACTTCACCACTGAAGACATGGATGAGTTGCCCAGTGGTTGAGGAACTCAGGCAAAATGAATGGCTGGCACTGCTGAGAAGGGAACAACCTGGGAGAAACACAGAGGGACGCAAGGAGAGCACAGCTGCCAGTTTTTTCCTTCTCACACAAACAGCATGCAATTACAGAGGAAAACAGTCCTCACATGGCTGAATGTTCAGGCACCTCTAAACATTGAGCAAATGCAATGTTCTATAAAAAGTCTGGACTTACTCATGGCCTTGATGGTCTCTGAGTACAACAGTGGGCTTATTTCTTCTGGGGCAAAGAGCACCAACATGCTTTCTCTCAACACTTCTACATAGAGGAGGCAGGAGTTGCTCAGATGGGCACAGTTCTGACCATGGGCAGAATCAGAAAAAATCTGCATCCTTAAAAGCAAAGACAGATGATGATGGTGGGTCTTTCTACACAGAAATTGTCTGGAGGGTTTTCTGGAAGCAGTTCTTCCCTTAAATGTTCCGATTCTAGTGGAGAACATCTTGCTCCTCTTGAAAAGGCATCAAAACTTTAATGAGTATGTCCTAACTAACATTTGCAGAGATATCCATGTGGTGTCCTACTACTTTTCCAAACTTTTCACTGCATTAAATAAGGTTCTGCCTTAAACAGTGGAAATGCCTGAAATGACTGTTCCTTGTCATATAGAATCATAGAATGGTCTGGTTTGGAAGGGACCCTAAGGATCATAGAGTTCCATCCCCCCACCACAGGCAGAGCCACTAACCTCCAGGCCTGGATCTAGACAAGGTTGCCCAGGGCCCCATCCAGCCTGGGCTTGAACACCTCCAGGGATGGGGCATACACCTCCTCTCTGGGCAGACCCTTCCAGCACCTCACCACTCTCTCTGTAAAAAACTTCCCCCTAATATCTAATCTAAACCTTCCCTCCTTTAGCTTTACTCCATTGCCCCTTGTCCTGCCAGTATCTACCCTTTTAAAAAGTTGAATCCCCTCCTGTTTGTATGTTCCCTTCAGGTACTGGAAGGCTGCAGTGAGGTCCCCCCGCAGCCTTCTCTTCTCCAGGCTGAACAAGCCCAGTTCCCTCAGCTTCTTTTCATAGGGGAGGTGCTCCAGCCCTCTAATCATCTTCGTGGCCCTCCTCTGAAACCTCTTCAACAGTTCCACATCTTTCTTGTATTGGGGGCCCCAGATCTGGACACAGGACTCCAGATGGGGCCTCACAAGGGCAGAGCAGAAGCGGGACAATCCCCTCCCTGTCCCTGCTGGCCACCCCTCTTCTGATGAAGCCCAGGATACCATTGGCCTTCCGAGCTGCAAGAGCACACTGCTGGCTCATATGAAGTTTCTTATCCACCAGAACCCCCAGGTACTTCTCAGCAGGGCTATTCTCAAGGAGCTCTTCTCCCAGTCTGTATCTATGTCTGGGATTCCTCTGGCCCAAGTGCGAGACCTTACACATTACTGTGTTGAACCTCCTTAGGTTCACTCATGCCCACCCTTCAAGCCTGTCAAGACCCCTCTGGATGGCTTCCTCTCCTTCTGTTGTGTCAACCACACCACTCAGCTTGGTGTCATCAGCAAACTTGCTGAGGGTGCACTCAGTTCCATCATAATTGTTATTGATAAAGATGTTAAAGACCACCAGTTCCAAGACATCCAAAGGGATGAACAAGAGAAGGAATAGTATTGGAGAGAAATGTTCATATTGAATAACAAAGGAAGCATTGCTGCAATTAAAATGGGGGTATTTTATGTAAAAAGCTATTTGTGATCACATCCATCACATCAGTGGCTTTGGAGCAGCAAGCCAGGCATCTAATGAGTGGCTCCCTCATTCCCAGCTGAAGAAATACCAAAACGTGCAGCACTGAAATACAGGAGCAATGCAGAACTTGAGTCTTCAGATGCATATACTGAGTTAATTTTCCTCTCAACAAAAAATAATTGCCCCACAAAGATGAGCACAGACAAGTCATGGTGATGGTGGTATCTCACCTCCTTCGCATGTAAATAGGAATGGGTTGGGTGAACGTGGTGTTGCAAGGGTTATTTTCATCACCTAAATCTAGGTCACATGAAGAAATTCAAAGAAAACTTCTGAGTTTACTGATCCATTTTTAGCAAGTACCACATTTCCAAGCACGCAGGAGTTGATAATATGAGAAATACCAGTATTGCGTTTAGCCTGGCCTTTTCTCACTTTAAAATTAGTGTTGTGGTGAACTTATGGGTAAACGTTATACAATGTGAAACAAATACGTAGGAAGGGCTTTGGTCTAGCCCAAATTCAGCTGCCTGTTTTCATGGCTGGAGCAGCACAATGCTCACTGTCACCTTCAGTCCTATTTTACTCTCCATGAGCAGCCGAATGGCGTGTGCTGGTCTTGATGTTCAACCCAAACTACCAGCAAACAAAAGACCGCGATGAAAGATAGTTCATCGGTAACCATCGGGCAACATCAGCTATAATTACTTCGAGAGGAGGAGCTGGTATTAAACCCATGGTACATTCTTGGTGTTGGTCCTTATTTTAGTGGCTCTTATAGTCTGTTATTTTTTCCTCCCTCTAATGGCCAAGAGGGAGAGGAGATCCTGCCCTGACAGCAGGAACTTGCTCCAGCAGACTCTTTGGTAACCGGCCCATTCCCATTGTTGATTCAGACTGTCTCGTGTTGGGAGCAAACCCACATTCATATATTTTTATTTTTTTCTATGTAAGAACTTAAATTACTTTTCATTGAATCTGTCTCCAGCCCATAATGGCCATAAAGGCCATCTGTGCTCCTGGGCATTTGGCACACAAGTGGAGGACAACGGATGCTGTCTGAAGCCTCCTCTGCTGTCTGTCTTTCAGTTTCATGGGATTCATCAATACCTGGGAAAATCTAAGAAAAATAAAACCAAAAAAATCCTCCCTACCACCATTTCTGCCCCAGTCATATTTTACAGATGTTGAACAAGTACATTTGATAAGGCAACATGAAAGCCCCTGGGAAGTCAGGTGTGACACATCTCTGATCCTTTGCTAGATTATGGCCTCAGAGTTAGGATGCAGAAACTATGAGTTCTTGTTCCTTTTCCTGGCTTCTTCCTGGCTGCTAGTCAGGGATGTTGATGAGAAATGGGACATTTTGGACCTCTGGTGAGCAAAGACAACACTTCCATTTGCTGCTGCTACTGCCAAAGTCATTCAGCACAGAAATGCCAAGACAAGTACTACTCTTCCTTCTTGGCAGTTCTCACAAGACACTACAAAGACAACTTATATCACCAATAACCAAACATTATTCCCAAGACTGTATTATTCCAAATTGTGTGTAGGCTATATATGCAATATTCAAAGGGGATTCAACTAATGGACCTTGTGTAGAAGAAGCATTGCTTGCATTGCTGCTATGCTTTAAAGCAGTTGATACTCCACAGAGCAACAAATACAATAGCCGCCTCCCCAAAAAAAGGCTTAAAAAAAGAGTGTCTAATATAAAGCTATTTATAATACTAATCTTATTGGTGTCAGCAAGAAAACATCCACTGAGACATGAGAAGCTAAGCAGCACCATATTAACCAAGATTAATAAAACTGAATGAATTGTAACAAGCAATTTATGTATTTGGGGGGAGTTTTTCACATTCAGCAAGTCTCCCAGCGCAGCTGGGCCAACGGAGTTCTCAATTATCTTTTTTATGTGAGCTGCTTTGTTTCACAATCTCACACATCAGCAAAATTCTGCAAGTGTACAGATGGCATATACTGGAGAACACGAGCAAACCTGGGGAAATTTGATTGGATTTTTTCAAATAAATCACGGGTGCATTTCTTTTGGCTCATATTTTCAAAAGGAAAAAAAAGTTTTAAAATATAGTTTTCAGCTAAATTGAAAAAAATTTTTTTAAATAGCCAGACCAGGCAACAAAGCAGAAATGAAGTGCTACTAATCCACAGGCTGAGGAATCATTGACTCATAGAATGGTCTGGGTTGGAAGGGACCCCAAGGGTCATAGAGTTTCACCCCCCCTGCCACAGACAAGGCCACCAACCTCCAGGCCTGGATCTAGAAAAGGTTACCCAGGGCCCCATCCAGCCTGACCTTGAAAACCTTGAGGGATGGGGCAAAATACTGGGGCAGAATACTGGACCACAGTCCAATGCCCTATATACTAATTTTAACATCACTTTTTATATTTATAATAAGGCAAATAGGTTTAAATAACATTATCTCTGCTTATTCACAGTGGTGTAATAGGCCTTTTAGATTTGGGAGAAAATGCAGATTCACATAAGCAGTAATTCAAATGTATGTTTACAGGTGAAAATCAATAGTAAAATAGCTGCTTTCAGGAAATATAAACAAACAAAACGTTTTATGCTGCCAGATTATTCTCTAATGTATTACTCTCTACCAACAGTGATAGATCAAAGAAGAAAAATACAGAAGCTCAGGCCTGGACTGTTGGTGCCCACATGGGTTTATTTTCACTCTTGCTGGCTCTGTTTTGACCTGCTTGAGGAGCAACACATACACTCTGGAGCACATGCATGTTCTGCTCTATGCATTCATAGCCAACATCTGCAGCTAGTTGTTCTATGAATCCATGGAAAGCTGCGATTCTGGCAACTGGTGGGTTTTTTGGTGACATAACAAGGAAAATGTCATTCCAAGCATTTCACTCAGTCTAATTAATAGTGAAGAGGAGGTAAAAATCCTTCAAACTGGTGGGATGCAAAGTGAAAACATCATGTATAAGAGAGCATCTGAACTTCACAGTTACCTTTCCATGTGGTCATACTTCAGTGCTGCAATATCCATGGCGTGCTGGGAAGGCAACAGGGAGAGGAGATGCTGTTTGTGAATCCTTCTCTTATGGAGTTGAGGTTCCCAAAAACACCCACCAGGCAGTTTTACTCAACATCTGCTAGTACAGATGTAGGAACTGAGGGAGTTTGGGACCTGCAGGATGAGGCAGCAGCTACATCATTGTTATGAAGACGTGACAGCACCTAAAATGTGAGCTTGGCGGTCGAAGGATTCTGGCATCCTCAGCTAAAAGAACAACCAGGGATCTCTCACAGGGTGGATGAATCAAGAACCAGAAGGTTGGAAAAATGAATCTATTATTTTGTGACTTGCAGCATGAAAGGAGCTGAAAGCAATTGGAGCTCCTGCTTGTCTTCTGTCAGAGCCAAACATAAATCGGAGTTTGGTGGTGTGTGGTCTGGGGAAAAGCAATGTGTCTCAGGCAAGAGGGCAGGCAGCAGAGAGCACACAGCTCAACCACTGAATGGCAGGAAAACATGCCCTCCCTAAACTTCAGAAAATGGATTGTGAACAGATAGCAACAAATCAAAGATATCCAGCTCCTCACCTTCACCCCAGCATGAATACTCCCTTGGAAACAGCACTGAAACCCCAGTACATTCAGACTGCAGGCTAAAAAAAAAAAAAGAGAAAAAGAAAAAAAAAAGCAGAGAAACAAAACATTTGAAGTTGCCTAGAAATTTGTGAAACCTGATTTGACCTCCAGCTGACAGAGGTTTCTCAGCTTTTTATGACCAAGCCTTGCTTTGGAGCTAGTCACGAATTGTGACATTCAGCTAAAGTGTGGGACCTACAGGGTCAGACACCAATGAGTTAAAATATTAGAATAAACCCCACTTCAGCTGGTGAAATTGCCAGGTTGTGATCCCAGCTACCAGCAACCAGGAAACACTGGATGAGAAACCAGAGTGAAGAGGAGGAAAAGAGCAACAACTCGCCCGCAGGTACGTAGTAACAACAAGTTCTGCTTCAGATGTGAGTTTTCTCCAATCACCGCAGCAAAATGCTGCATACGGGCACGTTTGTGAAGTTCTGCTGGAGACGAATTTTGTACCAGTATAAGCATGAGATAATTGTCTGGAGCCCTCCAAAGATGTGACATCAAACCAAAGGGCAGTATGGACTGATTCCGCCTGTCCCATCTCCTGGTTCTTTACTCCCCAAGTAATTTTCTTCCTTCCTATCCAGCTCAGCACTTCAAAAACCTTTTTCTGACAAACCTAATTCTTGCTCTTTTCTGTCAAGAGGCAGAAGCAAAGCCACCCGAATTTGGGCTGAATAAGGGGAAGTAGACCTAGATCTGACCCAAGGCGGTTCCTACTACTGAGGAAAAAGAGCTCTAAGTCAGTGAGAGTGGGGCGAGCAGGAGACACTGGCAGCTGGAAGGAGCCAGAGAAGAGGAAGTGGGATAGACAGAAAAAGAAACACTCACTGGCTGGAAAGAGCTCGGGACGGCGGGGGGAGGAATACCCAGGTGCCAAAATATGCAGTTGTAACCCCATGTATGAAATTTTACTTTTTTAGCAGGAACACAGTAAGAACATAGGGATGTTTACATGCACCTAAATACACTGAATCCCAAATAAACTGTTCCCAAGGAAGATTTTTTTAACTTTGAATTTCAACAAATAATCATCCTCTATCCACAGGCCAAAATTACCTTTTGAAGATTATGAAAAGAGAGTCACATGTACCTTTCCTAGCCAAGAAAGCACTACCTTCTCCCCAAGGTAACTCCCTTTATTAACTGATTAGTCTGCTCTTTTCGTTAATTGTGTCCCAATGAAGCAATCGGATAAATGAAGCAGAACAAAACAAACGCTTCTGGGGGAAAGACTTGGCTTTAGGAAGGTCAGTGCTAGAGCAGGTGGTTTTACTTGGCATAGATACCCAGGCTGCCTCAAATGACCCTGCTGAAGCTCTTCAATCTGTGGCTGCTCTGATACAGGGTGAAATCCAACAGCACCAACAGCATTACATCGGGTTTCCTGCTCCCTTGTAAACACATCCAAGGGTAAGAAGGAAAGAGGACCGGGGGAAGACATGAAGAAGAGGACTTCCTATATGTTTTCAATTTGGTAAAGAGGATAGACAGAGCATGGCTCATTTAAAACCCCCAAAGTAGCCTTTATAGCCCCATAAGCATTATTTTAGCGCATCCCTCCTGCCTAATTCATCACATAACTACACCGTTTGCATCCAGAGGATGCTAAGGTAAAAAAGCCAGAACAAACCCAAGCCAACCCAAAAAACATTTAAGCCCCTAAGTTATCACTCAAGAAATTTAAAGCCTGTTGCACCTTGTGCAATTCAGATGGCTACAGCACCCACCTAAGGAGAACAGACACTCTAAACTGGGCCTCAGAAGCCCTCTTCTTACCCCAGTGTCTTCCCAGGGACTCAAACACAGGCTACAGGTACTGTGACCTTATCTCGAAGCCCACAGCCAGTCAGATGACTGGTGGTTCCCCTGGGTCATATGATGCCAGAGCATTTGCCAACATGAACTACTACACGCTGAGTCTACCTTCACTTTGAAGTCATTTGAACACCCATCTCTATCTCCCCAGAGGCTGACTTAACCCCAGAACAGACATTCTTCTCCCAGCCTGGTGCCAGACATCTCCACAGTGAAAAAATTACAGTTCCTTGAATGTGACCCGTAGCACTTGAAACTGAGACAAATAACCCAGATTCTCCAGTCATTTCTGGTTCTGAACAGACAACTGTTTGGTGTAAAACGCAAGTTGTAATTCCTCATTTCCAGCTAAATTTCCAACTCCTGGTGATGAACGTGATTGAACATGGTGGATGCATGCTTGGAGTCCAATCAAAACTCTAAAATGTATTGCAGTTGTCTCAGAACAGTTGATCTGTGCCTCAGTTTGAGTTACAGTGTACCCAGCCTGCATGTTCTGAAATCTCAATGAAATGATCAAAGCAGCACAAGAAATACAGGAACACAGGAAAAGGAAGAAATCACAAAGTCAGGTTTTTTCTTAGAAATATATTTTGTAAGAAATCAATCTTAACATTACAAAGAAATGTTTATTATACAGTATAAAATATTCGCTTGAATTCAACTCAGTTCCTTATTAAATAAAAAGCCTGAGGATTTTTATGGAGCCTCAATTCCTACAGATTTGTGCCTTTGGCCTTCTGTGATTCCTACCACATTCAAGAGCATGTTTTCCCAACGTCACCATCCTTACAGCACCTGGGCAAACACTCCAAAAACCTCCCTCACCCCTTCTCTAGCAAGTTGCTGTTCCATGCCCAGACGTGCTCTAAACATCACCCACAGTATTTTCAGCTCTCTCCTATGACCCACCATACCCACGCTCTGACTCCATCTACCCACCTCATTGGGCCAAGCAACTATACAAGCGACAACACACGTTGCAGTGAGCTCAGAGTCTCCCCGTGTGATTTCTTGGCTAACATGAGCAGTGGCCAGCCACTGACAAGGAATGTAGAACAGCAGAGTACTTCTCAGCTGTCGGTTCTCATAAAGGCTGTAAGATCCTCTCTCACCACTGCCCTTTGTCTGCTGAGTCCGGCAGAAGAGTGGAGAGGGTGACAAGCTAGAAGGGGAGGCAAGGACACGCAATGCAATGACATAAGCTTCACTTTTTCAGGAAACTAAGCTAAAAAAGTCCTTAATTGCAGAATTTACAACTTGCAGGGTTTGTTGTAGGAAAATATGCCTGTTCAGTAACTATAAATACCCCTAATACATTTCTGCAGCTTATAATGTAGCTTTTTTTTTCCTTTTCTTAATTTGTTTTTGGTTTAGGTAATGCCAGCTTTGTAATTTCAATTCCCCTCCAGGTTTGAAAGGCACCCAGTGACCAGCATTCTGGTGTAATGATTCCTGACATCGGTGTGATTCCCCTCCTCTCAGTAACACTGACACGTTTAACAGAAATCTATTAAGTTAAAAAGAACAAAGATATATATATTACATTTGCTAATTGCAAACAACCTCTTTTAGCTGTAATTTTTCCCATTGGGATTAAAAAGTGCACCAGTTTAACATGTCTGTACATTAAAAACAGTTTAAAACATTAAATATACAAACAGCAAGAGATTTTAAATATTTTGTATCAAATACTATAGGACAATATAATTTACATTACTTTGTTTTTAAACACAAAACATTACACCTGAAATATAACTTTAGATATTACAGAATATAAAAATACATACTTTTTGTCTAAAAAATGTCTTTGCAGGTTCTGGCACAATGTAATACTGTAAAGGCACACTGTATTTTGGCAGTCTATATTTGCAATTAACTGTGCAACAATAATAAAAAATGACTTGTAATTAACCTTGTAGCACTGCAAGGCCAGATGCTCTCCTTTCTTCCTGGAATAGCTCTTTTAATCAGCTAAAAAAAAAAAACCCCAAACCTTAAGGTGAACAGTTTAGGTGTTCTGCAACTCATTTCTGCCACGGCCTGAGCTCCCCAACGCTAATCCAGCAAAGCAAGAGCGGGCTTAGCTAAGGATGTGAAAAGCCACATCAAATGCAACAGGATTAGTCATACTTTCAAAATCTTTGCCGTCTCAGGGTTAGAACGCTCAACCCCAAACAAAACTGAGCCCTAAGTGCAAGTTGGGTGCCAAGTTCTGTCCTGACTTGTGTTTGCACCAAAACTAGTAAAAGTTGTGCGGGTCAAACAGTCAGGGCAGAACTTGGAAACAGAAGTTCACCCATGTTAATTGCTCTGATTTCAACTGTGCCAAGGTAAGAGTCGTAATGACTCTCCTGAAGCGATATACAAGGTTAAACTGCTGTAAGACTGAATCAGGAGAACAATGGGATTTTGCTCTTCTGTGCATTTGTGGGACTCCTGCAGGAGTCAGAGGGCAAAAACGCGTCTTTAGGGATACATGGCTTATACAGATGCAATTGGGTTGTAAAAGATTTTCAGATCTGTCTTCAAGTTGTTTCTGGACCACTAAAACCCCCAACAATTTTCAGCACGCTAAGGAAAGATTCAATCTAAATCTCTCACTTTAAATGCTCCAAAATAGGTTGCTTCTTGTGATGAATCCAGTAGCAAGGGGTTTGACACCTGGATACTTATCATTTCACCAGATTTTAATTTAAAAAACCCTCCCACATTTACAGAATAAAAATGAAATTCTGAATTCCCTGACCAATATTTGGTGCTTCCTCCCTTCATCAGCACATCAGAGCGCCTTACTTTAAGGTTTGTCTTAGTCATATACACCATCAGCTGAAGCCCTCTCTTAGTCAGGTTTCCTGAGGTCTCATGATGCCTAAAACAAATGTTGGCATAAAGGTAGTAAAATCCATCTTGATTAACAATGAGCTTTCCATCATTGAATGTCATATTCGATAAGTTGGCCTGGCCTTTGTCATGATGCCAAGATGTGAGGTTCACTTTGCGAGTTCCTGGAGAGGGGAGAAAAAAAAATACTATTATTTATAAGCATTTAACACACCACAACATTTAGAAAGCAATCTCTGAGTTTTTAGAATCAATAGCAACTACAGTTATCTAGGCTAAAGTGAAGATTAGACTATTATGACAAAAATTCATAGGAAATTTCATTTTTTCATCCTGTACTGCCATCTGTGGCTCACTAACTGCCTGCTCTGCCATCAGAACATCTGCTGGACCACGGTACACCCCCTTGGCCAACTGTTTGATTGTGCTATGCAATCATGCAACGAGCTCTGTATAGAAATTGTGTTCCACCTAAAACTTTATTCAAGTAAAAAACACTTGGGAGGAATTTGAAATGAAAAATCACTGATGAAAAGTCAGCAAGTCTTCTTTACCAGCCTTCAATCTGCAAGCGTTTGCAAGGAATAACTAAACAAAATCTGAAAACAAGTTCAACTGATAATTCTCCAGAGAGAAAGCTTATGGAACCTTCTCATATTTTATGTTCTTGTGATTGCAGTGGTACAAAGGTAAACAAATTTTAATTGGAAAACAAAACAAAATACAGGGAAAAAAATCAGTACAGTTTAGTCCTACATCCTAAATAGCTTAGACTTTAGGTAGCACAAGTATTTATGACATAACAACTCTTTTCATTCAAAAATAATGTTTAGACTTAACCCTTGCAGATATCAGAATAAAGGCCCTACAATCTGGCTTAGTCATAACCTAGATGGATATCTAGGATAGTGGCCCTCTGCACAATCCGAATTATCTGATAATTGTACAAATATCTCTAGCTGGGCAGTTACAGCTGTTTGGGAAGTAAACTCAGATTCTTTGTCTAATAACCAGTGGAAAGTCTTAGAAAAAGCTTTAGGAAGGCAGATGTGATTCTGGATTTTTTCCTTTCTCTATTTACTTAAAGCATCTTTAGTTCCAAACTAGAAACAATGAGATTATATTACATGCTTGGAGGAGGAACAGTTCCCTTCAAGCTGTTTTAAGATGAAGATCCACAAATTAGGAAAGAAAATGATGATATTCTCTGTCTGCACAGAACATCATGCTTGTGGGAATCAAAATACACACACGAGAGTTACCAAATCTGATTACCAAAAAGGTCAGATTAATAAAATTAACATATGTAAGCAAGAATTGTTTAATTTCTTCTAACAGGTAAATGCAAGCCTTTTCAACTTTGTCTGCATGATAAACAGGAAGCTGTCTCTTATCTGTGAAGGTGACTGAATGCTGAAAGGAGGTGAGACACTGGAGATGTTTTGATTAGTTTGTCAGCTCATCACTGTCACTGAAAGCTAACCACATATACAGCTACAAATGGTCCCCAAAACTCTGGCCCAAAAGGCATCTCCTGGGTACCATCATCAAGTGACCCCCTTGTATCATCTCTTAAAGATTTCAAGCTGGTCAAATCTCATTTCATGTAGATTTTGGACATTAGGAAAAGTTCCTTCACTGAGAGGTTGGTCAGTCACTGGAACGGGATCCCCAGGGAAGTAGTCACAGCACCAAGCTTGTAGGAGTTCAGGGAGCACCTGGGCGACACTTTTAAGTTAGATGGTTTAGTTTCAGGTAGCCCTGCAAGGAGCAGGGTGTTGGACTTGATGATCCTAATAAGTGTCTTCCAAGTAGAAGTATTCTGTGATTCTCTGAATACACTACTGAGGCCATGCCAAGAGATGGCTTGGCAGGAGGTCAGATAGGCACTGAGCGAGTGCATGTGAGTCTTCCTTCCAAATCTGGTCGCGTTTGCCCCTTGAGTTTGGTTTTGGTGGCACAATGTTAAGCAGCAGCCTGCTACACCATTCACCAGCCCAGACAACATTGCTACTACAGCACCTGTATTATGTAGAGGTTTACTGCAGTACTTTCTGAGAAGCATGCCTCGCAGCACACACCCCATAGTCCCTTCTACCTCCCCAGTTTCCCCACCACCCCATTATAGCGCCCACCTCATCTCACAGCCTCTAACTGCAAAAACAGAGGAGCAGGCAACAGTGGGAGGAAAAGATCCAGCCAAGGCCCACAGTCATGCCCACACAGAGGAAACAGCACAGTCCTGAGAAAGCCACACAGGCACTGACCCTTACTGATATGCACAAGCCACTAACACCATTTATTCAGCGCAACACACAGGGCACAGCACAACAAACAAGTTGGACAATTTATTCTCCTAACCATTAGTAATTTTCCACACACAAGAACACTCTCCATTTGGTCACTCTGAGGTTCCCAAAGACCTTTACACCTTAGGCTCCCAACGCATCTAAATGCCTGCTTGGGATATTCAGTACCTTATTCATCCCAACATCAAGCCAAAACAATCTATTCCCATCAAAATTTCCATGACTCATGGCAGGGCCCACTGTCCTCTCCTTCAAGCATGTATCCAGCCATGTCCCAGAACCTCCAGTGCTCACAAGATGCTGGGGAAGAGCTCCAAGTGTATTTGGTTAGTTAAAAAGATGCCTCCTGCATTTGTGCAAAAAGAAGTGAGGGGAAGTACGTAAAGGGGAATTTGAGAGGTGTGAGTCTTCCCTAACTGCCAAGGGCAAGCAACTTTTGTGTGTGAGAGGAATACTTTAATAGTAGTTCAGAACAAAAATCTGGTACTCCTCCACAAAGCACAGGCTGTCAAAGGCAGATCATAAATATGATCCCCTGTGGCTCCAGGGCAGCCAGGTAGTAATTATGCCAACAAAATCATACAGAGAAGCCATCCTCCGAAAACCTTCAATTAATTGGAAGCTGTACTAAGTTCCTAAGTCTCTTAGCCTGGAATTATTCACCTACAAAAGATGCTAAGACCAGAGTATACTTCTGAAGCACTGGGGTTAGCTGAGAAAGTTGCAGAAATTCTTGTGCACGGTGTTAAGTCTGCCAGAAATACTGCCCCAAGGAAGCTGGAATAGTCAAGACACAACTGTTTGGATCAGGGGAAGCACATCAGAAATACAGGATAGGAAGAGAGGTGCCACAGTCACTTGTAATTGAGATGCTGAGGGAGGCTCCAAATTAAGGTTGTTCACACTGCTGTGATATTGAGGGAAACATACATCATTCATCCACGGTCAGGTGGAGGGACTGGCCAAGAGGGGATAGAAGACCCAACCTGTTTTCCGCTGGGAATCAGCCTGGATAACTTCTGGAAGTCCTTTCCAACCTAAATTGTAATGCTATGCTTGTATAAACTGAGGTGGGTGGTCATGTTGCCACAATTCAGCCCTTCAGAAGAGGCGTGCCACCGCCAGCAGCACAGCACTGATAGGAGTTAAGCCATGCAACCTCTACTGGGACGAACAAGCAGGCTCTCAGCACTTCTGGTGGCAATACATGTAAAATCAGACACACCAGAGAAATCAATACCCCAAAACACAGGCAGAGGTGAAAAGTAGAACATATACATGCCAAATCAGCTGTCCATGTATCAGAAACTCTGAAACATAACCCAAGCCATGGGACAGTTGGAAATGCTGCAAAAGAGTAACTTCTGTGAGAAAATTTACTATGGAGCCATGAAAAAAAAGAACATCAGGTAGGTCATGTTGACAGAGAAGAAAGAGGTGAAAAAGTTAGAGTAAGGTAACTTTCCAGACATAGTAAAAAGCATTTTAAAAAGAAGTCAAGATAATACACTGTTTTTCTGGTAAATACAAGCAAATCAAAATAATGTCATGGGTATGTGTAGAACATGAACTAAGACTAATAGAAATGAGTTTCAATGAATTAATTAGTAAGAAGGAAGATGATGGGAGGTGAACACAGGAAGAAGTAGCCCTGTCTTCATAATTTGTTTGTATCCTTGTAACTTCCAGGTATAAAGCAAGCCAGAAAGAAGGACAAAAGCAGTATCTGCTCTGAAAAACTTTTGGAGGCAAAGGGCAGCTAAGCTGAACCTGTAGCTGTAAATAGCTCAGAATACTACAGTGTTTCCTTAGACAGCTAAAGGTATCAATTGACATCCCAAATGATATATTTAACATTTCCATTTATTGCTGCTTGTGATCTTCTTTAAAGTGTGACTTATTTCTGTAATTAATATATAAAATCAAAAGTCACTGTTTTCATTTAAAGCCTAAGTAGCATTTATAGTAAGCTCTGGAAGAAAGAAAACAGTAAGCATCCACGTTTAACCTAAGGCAGTAAACCTAAAAAACACACACAGCAAGCCAAACCACTACAGCTTCTGCAGCCACATGATGGGTGGGGACACCAAAATCTGGAAAGGGTAATTATTTCCCCTTCCCTCATACTCCCCTCCCAACTGCAAAAGTCCATTTGGAGCTTGAAGTTATTGTGAAGCAGCTAAAAGGAAAATGTTCCCTCACAGACACTGCTCAGTGCCCCTTCAGGAAGGGTGATGAGTGACAAACTACTGAAAATAAAATCCTATTCAGCAGTGAAGAAGATTGATTATTTTTTTTTCCCCTGCCACTTTTTTGGGGGGGCTGAAGCTGTGTTCATGATTAACATCCTGGCAATGCTCTTCCAAAGGAGGCACAAGCCAAATGTGCCACATGACAAGGGGGCATGTCCAACTCATCACATTGGTAAGGGGTTGATCTGCTCCAAGGAGAAACAAAGCAGCTTGATGTCACAGGTGCTATATTTCTGAGAGTTCCTACAGCCCATGGTACTGAAGAGTAAAGAGAGCAAGCAAGAGCAACAGGTCCCTTGCCATTGCTCACAGATGTGCTACATCATTCCCTAGAAGGTTAATGCAGTGATGCACAACAGTGAAGGCTGTAACTCCTAGCCCTGATAAAAATACAGCTTACAGCAACATCCAGGTAGGCAGCAAGTAAATTCCCCACAGGGAAAGGTGGATTTCACAAAGTGTGACACTGACACACTCCACTTTTGTAGATGTGAGTGAGGCGCCTCTATAATTAGCAAAGTAATTGAATCCTTCCAAAGACAAAATGCTAAGACAAGTTTACTGATACTGCATCTTCTACTATTGACCTATGTCAAACACCAAAATCTGATTGAAATGGAAGCTTGTCAGGAGGCATTTGAGCTAATAAGAAAGCTTGTGGAAGTTCTGACTCTCATCTGACAAGTTGCTTAAGCTCTCTGCTTATAAAGCTCTGGATCTTGACAATGACAATGTACTTGAAGGGAGAAAGAATCCTTTCCCTCCAAGCAAGAAGCTACTCCTTGTGTACAGAAGTGTTTTGTTTTTAAATAGAGCAAGACCAAGGTATTACTATGCAGACTGATGAAGTCTCAGATTCCCAGCCTCAACACAGCATTCCCCTTTGGTTTGGTTACACAAAACAGAAAAGGTATGCACACAGCTTAATTAAACAAGGAATTCAGCACTGCAGCACTTCTTCAGAGGAAGAAGACACAGGTGATCAGTGCTCCCCTACCTTGAGATCCTCAGATAGCTTCAGAATAAACTCTGGTTTACTTCTGCCACACCAATGATGACTCTTGTGTTGAGAATACAGAGAAAAGTCTTGACTGACAGCACCCCAGGGCAAAAAAGGAAACAGCACTAAGATATCTTAAAATTGTAGGAATGAATCTTTTTCTCTGGAGAGTGTTCCCAGGAAGACTCATGTCATGTTACCTCGTACTGTACTAGTGAGGATATTCCCAAAGCCATCCAAAGATACCTGTGGCTAGAGAGTAAGAGCTCTGACAAGATAAAAGAATGTTACCCTATTACCAAAGGGGCAGCAAAAGCCACAGGAACCTTTTTTCTCCCTACTCAATAGGTCAGAAACATACTGCATCCATGTCAACACACTGCCCAGAACCCCTGTTGCTCAGAATATGATCTCCCTGCTCCTGGACTAGATGGATGGAGACAGAACCTTGTGAAGCTCTGGCACATCTGAACATCAGGAAGGCCTTGGGAATCTTGACATGAAAAGTTCTATACCAGCCCTGCAACATAATAACGAATGGATCATGACAAAACCTTTTCAACATGCCATTAGCAGAAGGAAAACACTTGCTATAAATTCAGCCCTATGCTCTCAGAGTGCAGTGTACCCACAGAGAGCAGGGTACTGGTAGGCAGGTTATAATAATGGCACCAGGACTGCAGTTGCAGGTCTGCAACACCTCGAAATGAAAGACTTGCCTCCTTCATGGAAAGTTCACATAACAATGGGGACCTGACATGTGCCATGTATTCATGTGAGAGTCTCAGCTTACAGATGCACCCTGAAGACAAATGCTGTGTCACCCAATCATACTTCAGCACACAAAAGAAGTGTTGCTGTGGAAGGATGAATAGATGGACAAGAGACATTCTAGAATTTTCCAGCAGAAAACATCATCTGATGACAGGATAAAAAAAAATCCTAGGCTTAATGACCAATCTTAGTGCTGGTATATCCTTGTATGCATCTGTGTACGTATACCTATAGCTGATGTTCAGTGTGAGTGAAGAACTCCAGATGGGCCCTACTAGCCAAAGAAAGTAAGTTAGTTCAGAGGAGATCCCTCACCTGAAGACACCAGAAGGAGGAAGGCCAAGTCCTCAGAGCTTGAACATGAAAACTGAAGGCCATTCAGCTTATAAAAGAGACTGATGTGAAATACCTGAGATGAAGGGGTGTTATCCTCCTGTTAACATTTCCCCTGCTGCCTCTGAAATCCTTTAAGGCATCCAATTTATTCCCATCATCAAAAGCCATTTCTGAAGCCCCAGTCTGTCACTGGTATTGCTGAACTGTTTTCATGTACTTCACTGTTTAACACATTTATAGCAGCAACGGAAGTCGAACTTACCAGATGGAATATTCTTATCATCAATAATGAGATGGGCAAAAGGCTGTTTCTCAGGTTTGCTTCTCTTGTACAGATCCATTCCTAATGCCTCCATTGCAGCTGGAGAGAAAAGAATTGCATTACCTCAGAAAGACAAGTGGGGCAGCACTATAATATTTCTTACTCATAAAACACCTACCTTTTTCTGGTCTTGGCTGTGCTCTTCCCATGACACGCTGGACTTCCTAGAATGAGAAAGAGCCATTGCTTTGATGTTGTCTTGTTTTCATAGCACTGTGTATTGCACAATTACAACACAGTTCTTCTCCATATGTATGTATATGTGGGGAATGGTTCTACCTACAGCATATTCAGACACCTGGAATACACATTCTCGTATTTATATGATGTATAATGTGAAAACACACTTTAGGTGCCACAATCCAATTACTTCTTCTGTCCAATACATCCGATAAAGGTGGATAGGAATGATGGTGTGTATAATTGCTGCACTGTTCACTGAAGTAGTGATGACAGGACATTTACAATCTTTCCTACTTACTACACTTGGAATATTTAAGTATAATGCAACAATGACTGCTGGGAATACACCACATAAAACAATGGAGCTTATGAACTGATTTAATTACTTGGGGTCAAGAGGTAACAAAAGAGGCAGTTCTATATGGTGACTAGTGTGCAATCACACCAACAACCAAGGCAAGCTAAGCTCCCAAGGTAAACAAGGCAAATGAAAACCTCCACCCCTCACACTCAACCACTAAGGAGGTTGTGAGATTACAAGGCTTTATAATCAGGGCTCATTTCTAACAACATATGCAGGAACTGAAAGATGAAGTATCTGCATTGGACCAGGTGCCAATTTGGAAATATGTATTCTTCAAAACTGCAGGTGAACTTTAACATCAATAAAGCCTATTTTACCAAAAACCAAGAACTGCACAAGTAACAGACATCAGGCACCATAAAAAGCTTTGCTTTTAATAATACACCTCCGTTTTCCTCTTGAAAAAGCATGCAACAGCAGTTTTCAAAAAAAAAAAAATCTAAGCAGCCTGTGCTTGCTACAAGCCTGAACTGAGTCTTGATAATACTAGATTCAACCCTCAGTTTCCTGGTAATACTAGATTCAGCCCTCTGTTTTGTCCTGTTCCCCCACAACCCCACATATATGCCATATGCCTCAGATATGGCCAGATCAGCAAATGTTCCGCTATGGTCTCAATCACTGAGGTGGTTTAGAATTTGAAATTCTGCTTTGAAAACATCCAAATTCCTGTTTTTATGTAACTTTGCAGCCAGAGTGAAGTGCCTTAGCTAATGTATTTATTACTCTCACTTTCCTCTTTCAGTAGGTGTTTAAATGTTAAACCAAAATGAAAAGCCACAGCAGTGTGGAAGTTGTAGTATGACTATCAAAGCACAATACTTCAGCAGAGATATGCTGATTTTGTAGATAAGAATCATTACAGTGCTTTCTGCTGTAGAGATGAGAAGAAAAGCAGAATTGCAACTTCAAAAGAAGCAAAACTCATGTCCACCTCCCCCATTTACATTCACTTCCCCTCTCTGATCTTCCTACTTCAATGTCAGTTCTAGGAGCATTAAAATGAAGCTCAGTTCTAGGAGCTGCACACCAGCATCAGCCTCTAGCCACACTTGAGCTCTTTAACTTCATCAGATGTAGGAAGATGACAAAAAACTGCAAGTACTAGATACTGCAAAAAGTGGCAAAAGCCTCTGAAGAGAACGAAAGGTAAAAAAGATTGGGAGATGGACCACACTCAAACTACTGCACCACATCTATTCCCAACCTTTTCCTTCTCTGATGTGGAGTCTGTTTCAATATCCTTTCCTTCTGGGGAATGTGATGATGTCCTTGCCTGGAGAGCCTACTCCGGAGATCTAAAAAGATCTATGTACATTTTAATATCTCATTAGCTAAAGTGGTAGTAAAAAATCCCATGGTTGGTAACTGCACAGTCCTTGAAGTCCCTGAACTGGCCAATTACTCTTAACCTACATTCTTCTTCAGAGTATGGAGTTCTGCTTCTGCTTCTTTGAGCAGCTGGGTACCTCCCCTTCTGAGACCTAGCAGCCTGTCTCGGCTCATCTTCCACACAAAAAGGCTGTTGTCCTCATGAAAAGCAGTCTGAGCTGCTGGCTTTCTAACTGTTGGTGGAGCTGTTCATCTGCAACTTCACCTCTTGGTAAGCACAACAGCCACCCAGAAAGACCCAGGTCCGCAATGTTCCTTGTCCTTGTGGTCTTGGGCCTACTTTCCTGTTTCCTAGGAGCACTTCTCTGACAGAAACACTCTCTTGTACCCCTCTTGAAGCTATGCTTCTATTTAATTAGCAATGCAAGCATCAACAAAAGGGAGATAAGTATGAGCCCAACATCAGCACAGTGGAAAGTGCTGGAGATTGGCACATGTTCATTGACCTTGTGTGCCATTAGAAGTGGCTAGCTTTTGGCCAGGAAAGAGAAATCCTCCATCAGCCAAGGATCAGTCCAAACACGGGACTAGAGTTGAGTTCTTTAACCCGATTCTGACCGGCCCCACAAAATTTTGACATTGCTTTCTTTCCTGTTGCACAGGCTTCCAAAAGAAAGCTGAAATACTAACCCCTACGTAAGAGATGGAGCTGTGAGTTTCCTCTTGAAATAGTTCAACACTCCTCTTGAATTTTTTTTATTTCATGTTTTTACAGTTCCAAGGTGCTGATACACAATCTACCTTAGGAAAAGCATCTTAACAACAACTTCCTTCTGATCCAGAAGGACTCAAAGACCGCATTTTTCAGTGGCTGTCTGAAGTCATCCAGATGTCTAAAGATGCTCTCTAATAAAAGTCCCCTGGTATCCCTTCTGTAAGGAATTAAGAGCTAAGGTTTTCAAAATCTTTAAAGTATCAGCTGCATTTTTAGCACCTGAATATCTTTAAGCATCTCATACTTCACCACAGTGTTACTACTAAGATGGCAGAAACAGCTCAACAGAACCTGTCGCTAAGACACTGCTAGAATGGCATGAGAACTGCTGACAAAATATTAACAGTGACTTCTCTTAAGACTGCCACCCACAGACCCACGCGGGCTACCACGCAGTTGAGTTATTTTTAGAAAAACTGTACACAAAAATCACACCACTCTGATAGTGTTATGATAAGCTGCACTTGTAAACCTTTGTGTCATTTGCTTACTGCCCACCGAGTCAACTCTGCTGGCCTGCTTCCCACATTCCAACCTCCTTCATACAGCTGCTGTTCAAACAACAGACAAGCAGCCAGTCACAAAAACAAAGACCGTGTCTTCCTTCACCCAAAAAAATAAAAGAGGCTATTGGGAAGCTGTAGAACTTTCACATGTTAAAAGCTAAAATCGTGCTTTGACTGCCTCGCAAGTTGGGAACTGCTCTTTCCTCATCAACAGCAGGCTGCAGGTTTTAACCCTTAGCATCTCAGTATCTTCAAAACAAAGCCAATTCTTGGCTCTTCAGTGTCCAAAGTTGAGGACACAGAGACCAGGCTACATTTGAGCATGTAACATTTGTGAATAGGTTTTCCTCTCATTTGGGTTTTACAATATCTAAGTATCTACTGTGAACACCTGTAAGCAGCTGTTTCTTCCACTACCTCAAGTGCTTTAAGTCCAGCTAATACCAGGAAGTATCTGATTACCTTGCCGGAAACAAAGCAATTTGAAGAATGCTAATCAGGAGGGAAGTGAAATAGAAAGTACATGAACCAATATTAATCAGAATACAGTTCAGAGATCAGCACTACAACCTCTATCCAATGAGTAGTCTACTCTCTGCAGGAAAAAAAAAAAAGGGGCACATAAGGTTGTAGGATGGAAACTGAAATTTTAACAACTCACAGCAATCACTTGTGAAACCTTGACTTTAAAATTACGTGCAGTTTAAATGTCTGCTAAATATATAGGACTCTTTACAGTGCCCTGGAGGTCTAGCGAAGTATTCTGTTGCCATATGGGAGACTAGTTTACGCCTCAACTCCCCAAGCTGCTAGAAGCTGGGAGTATTGCCAAGAAAAGTTACTTATGAATTGACCCAAGATATTTTTGCAGTCCTTTCTACTTCAGGCTCATAACAGACTTCAGAAGAACTGTGGTTAGTGTATCTGGTCTGCCAAAAAGTTTTTAGGGTAACATGTAAAAAAAATTAAGAAAACAGGCTAAGAAAGGACATTATTTGTCTGTTTGAAAGTTTAAATGCAACATTGAAAATATGCTTTTTACTGAGTAATGCTCCCTAAGCATTATTTTTGTCCTGGAATACATTAAGGAATTCACAGTTAGATATTGATTAAAATAAAATCTTTATTATGTTTCTACACCCGACCTTGCTGTCCTACCACACTGGTTTTCATAAGAGCACTTTCAATTTCAACATTAATCCCTGCTTTAGATTTAAGCACTAGGTCTACAGGTGTGCAAAGAAAACCAATGAGAACTGGAGCAGTAAGCTAAAAGCTGTAACCAGACCATAAACCTGAGCAAAAGCAAGTTGTCTATTTTCATTTCCTGAGCAGCTTGAATTGCAAAAGACAAATTACTGGGGGGGAGGGGGGAGAAAAAAAAAAAAATCACAAAACCAAAATGGTATTTTTAAGAGTTCCATTTCAGTCACCTAACATGCTGTCAATTCAAATAAGGATACTGGTTCATAAAACACACACAGGTTAGATTCTCCTTCAAGAAAATGAAGGAAGCACAGACAATAAAAAACCTCTTTCAAGTCACATTCCGACACAAAGGACTAGCACAACTGGGAGTAAGATTCAGCTGCATCTCTGTCCTTCATTGTAGCAGAGCCAATGGAAGCCAGAGCTTACAGAACATGGTAAAGTATAATTTTGTTTTAAACGCTTTCTTTCACTTCTCTTATACACAGAAAAGATGCAAATGTAGCCCCAGGCAAGCGCTGCCTTATTTTCCTCTATCACCAATATATGATGACAAAGCATCCAGAACACTGACCCAACTGCTTAATACAGTCTGTTGCATTCAAAGGAAATTCAGACACTGCTTACTTTGGCAATTGAAATTTTATTGTTCTCAAACCGATGGTCATCAGCCAGAAAAGCTATCCCTACTCACTACTTATCTTGGCCACGGACATTGCAGCATTTAACCTCCATCCAGAATGGCAGGATATGCAGCCTCAACTAAAGCCAATGCCTTTGTTGAGTAACCAGCAGCAAATGGCCAGAATACAGGGTTTTCCATTCACTTACTGTAACAAGCTCGTTACTCCGTCATGGGAGCTGCATGTACGAGCAGTCTAGTGCCAGGACATAGAAGCAGATGTAGTGTGAGACAGGCTATGAAGTGCTGGAAGATAAAACTAATCCTACAGAGTTAAGTTTTAGGGTCCTTTCCTTAAGCTTTTCAGGGACCTGGCTAGCAAATGGGACTAGATATGAACTCCTAGGTTTCTTTAAGTTTTGCTCACAAAAAGATCTGTCACTCGGGGTACTCTGTTAAAAGCAAGCATTAGCACAATTACAGTACCATATAATTAACTCAAGTACAATTCACTCTGTAAAATGTGCATGAGTTCTGCTCAAATCTAAGGTAGCATCTTTTATGAAAAACTGCCAGTCTTAGGCAGATATTAAAAAGTAGCAATGGACCTGGTAAGCCAGAAAAGCCGAATACCATAGCAAACATTCAGCTTTTAAATAGCCCATAATTAGCACTAAACACTATCATGAACACAGAAAGAGATCAAAGGTGGTAAGTGCAGTAGAAAGTGATTGTGACATACATCCAGCTTGTCTAGGCTTCTTCATCAAGGCTGACTTCTTTAGCTGACTATTGTTATTTGTGTTTGGGAACAAGCTGTCATTCTCAACTGCTGGACAAAGACTGCCTGTTTATCCTGCTAGGGCAAAGTAGCTCTTCTGCCAGCGTGGGAATGGTCTGCACAGAGCACTGAACTTTGAAAGTGAGCAAAAAATGGAGATACTATCCCTCATTTTGGGTTGCAGAAAGAATAAGAAACAAAAGCAAATGTTGTTTCCTCTGTCTTTGAGGCAATATTTTGTTTGATGATGATCTTGACTTGGGAGAGCCTTGTCAGAAACCAGAAGATTGCTTTGAAAAATATGTGGAACTGTATTTTCTTATGAAGATCAAAACTGTGGGCAAACCTACAGAAGCATTAGGATAAATGTTTACCACTCAGGCCCACCCAAATGTCACAATGGCAAATCAACTAACTGCAATCATAGTTTTCTCAGCACAACCTCAAGTCTTCCTCTCTTAAAAAAAAAAAAAGTGTTTGAATGCAGAATTGGTTAACCACTATCAGGTTTGTAACAAAACACAGTATTATCTTGGGTGCAACTTCACGTATTATTCAAACACCAAAAAATTCTTTCCAGAACTTACCTTCAAATACAGATGTTGGAAGAATTGCTGTAAATTCACCTGAAGCACAAAATAAAGGAACACACTGTCTGCCACTTACCCTCTGGACAGCTCTTTGGAGAGCCTGTTTCATGCTTCTACATGATTCTGGCATTAATTTTGCTTCATGATTTTCAAAGGATGCATCATGCAAGTCTGTACTTTCTTGGTGTCCAAAAAGTGTTCTGACACAGTGTGCATGTTCTTTTGAAATTCTAGTAGGGTCCATCTGAAACAAAAACATAAGCACAACCACAGTTTTAAGTGTCAGCCTAAGAGACATGGGGAGCATTCAAGCCGGGGAGAATTTTCAACCACCTTAAAGTTTGGCACCCAGTTAAGTTTATAATCTAAATTTTCATTGTAAACAATTAAGAGAGAAAAAAGTTCTCCACTTGGAGGTTTACTCAATTCAAGAAGCAAGAGGGGAAAATTAATTATCTTCTGGACCTGCCTAGTTCATTATCTGAGACTGAATACCTGACTTTCAAAAGTTAAAGATAAATCCCACTCTTACAGTAAAATCAATAACTCTGATTTGTATTATTTGTTGAGTCAGTGCAATATCACAATTATTTTAGCAGATAACAGCCATCCTACCTGTAAAAGCTATAGTTTGCAAGAGGCCACATAATTCCCAAGTAGATGACCTGTTGGGTGTACATTCTTCAAGAGGAGAAACAGCAGAACAGAAGCCAGTTCTCACTCAGACTGTTTTGTGGGCAAAAGATATTGCTATGTGAAATGGTCACCAAGATCAAATGATGACACAGAACACCTCTACTTCATGGGACAAAGACTGGTAAATTGAAAATATCTGCAACATATTTTTTAGCAACCAGTCTTTGTGACTGAATCAATTATACTTTAAACTGAACTCTATCAGGCAAATTGTAAGGCTGCTACAAGGATTAGGGCTGTGCCTTGGCAGAGCTAAATTGCATAAACTTCGTTTAAACCATTTCACCCTCTCCTCACACTCCATATACTTTACACTGAAGAGATATTAATCACTGTTTTTCAGGTATGGCCTAAGACTCTCAGCAATTTTTCTTAACTGGTGGCTATTCTGCTTTTTCTTCAGACTGTATAAAACCCTCAGAAAACCTGAAACCCTTCAGAAGGATTTATACACTCAAAACCTTGTCTGAGTTGCCTAATTGTATCAGCTGGTCTAAAAACACAGTTATCTCTTTCTGCATAAGGTGTAAGGAAGAACTTTACCTAATTACAAAATGTAATACACAATTTGTAATCACAATGAGGGAATGCCAAGACATTATGGGTTGTACCTAACCAGTGTTCAGTTTCCTTCAACATTGCACTTAAAGCCGATCATCAAAGCAAAGTTTTGCTGAATACAAATAGTCTGAGTGAATCAAACATGTGAATTTGTTGGCACAAACATAAATTCAACTACCTGACCCCAAGAAAGAGTCGAGTTAATTTACAAGCTAAAGGTTAGGATTACAGACTTGCACTTAAGTCTATACCAGCCAGGCAGCCATCCAACAGACACACACCACAAAGAAACATTTGCTGCACAGATGGCAATGCCAAATGCCGGCTCCACCATCACCATCCTTCTCAAGTCTCCAGATCAGCACTGTGGTGCCTGATTCATTCAGGCCGAGGTCAGCCCTCTGACCTGGTTTAGCAGTCTCAGTTACTCCTGCAGATTTGGATTCAAACAGGTCAGAAAAGGTTCACCTGGAGACCGGATGCTCTGGCTTTGAGAAGAGGGGTAGAGATGAGTTACAGAATGGCCTGGAGGCAGTAACATCTTTCTGGAGTGGCCAGACACGTGTGAATCCAAAAGAAAAATCTGCATATAGCCACTACAGCTCTATGAATTGAGCACTAAAACCTACACGAATTACTTCTGAAGTCAGCAAGTGTAGTGCAGCCACATTAACTGTTTCAGCTGTTTTAAACCAGTACCTCTGTGGTCTCACCTTCTTCACCACAAAATGTCATTCCTGGTTCTTATTCTCCTCTTCTAAATCAATAACCTTGATGATCTAATTTCCTGAAAACTTAGCACCATGAAACCAACACACTTCGGGTATCAGATTAGTATCAGGGTCAGGCATAGGAGTAGAAGAGGAGGAAGGCAGCACTATTTTTAATGACCATAAAACTGCACCATAAAAGCATCTCTGTGTGTATTCCACTGGTATCCAGAACTCAAAAATTCAATTGTAAACTGAAAGGAAAAAATAAACTAAGTGCAAAACGTTTACCAACAGCTGCTGAAAAGCAGTTAACACAATGACCTGGGTTGGAAGGTACCTCTGGAGGTCCCTAGTCCAGTCCCATGCTTGAAGCAGGACCAACTTGTAACTTAGGCCAAGTTGGTCACAGCCATGTCTAGACAAGCTTTCTGGAACTGCCACTGATGGAGCCTTTCTGGGCAACTGTTCTACAATTTAACCACTTGTATTGTGTGAAAACACTGGTGTTGATGTCTAGCCACAGTACCTCTTGCTGCAATTTATGGCTGTACCTCTTGCCTTTGCTGGGCACTTCTGAAGAGCCTGGCTCCGTCTTTAAGTAGCTAAAAATGGTGATTAGCTTCCCTTACCTTAGTCTGTTCTTCTTCAGGTTCAAAGAATCCGGTTCTCCAATGCTGATACACTATGGTCCCTACCTAGCACAGGGGACTTCTATTGGACTCTCTCCAGTTTGTTGATATGCCTGAGGGACCCAAAACAGGACCCATTATTCCCAGATGTAGTCTCTTATCTTGGGATTGTTAAGAGACCTGAGGGAATTCAGGTCTTCAACAGGATCTGGATGTCTCTTCCCTGTTCCACACATACCATAGGATAGAAGACAGAAAGCTACAGCAAGTAACTGCCAGTAGATACTAATTTTTATCAGTAATTCTACAAATGATTGACTATTACCAGAATTTTTGATTTATTTAAGCACATCTTCTGAAAAGCAGACAAGAAATCTGGGTTTTATGACACAAACATCATGAAATTTTTAGTCCTGAGTGTCCAGCATGACAAATCACACGTAGTTTAGACTTACAGCTATCACACATCAGCAATCAGTCAAATGTGTCACACAAAACTGTGCTAGAACAGTAACAGGAGATTGTACAGAAGCATTTACTTCAATTATAGTTTATCTTAAGACAGAAAACCAACATCTCTCTGCACCTACAGTTGAAAGATGGAAGTCTTAATAGAAACACTAACTGATAGCTTGAACAGTTTAAAGCTGTGCAACCCTTCCTGGCCAACTGCAAGTCTCTAGAGATTTAGTGTTTGATAAAGGGAAGCTCTGATCTTGGGACTAGCCAGCCTACCTGATTGCCCTTACCTTTTCAAAGAATACCTACTCTTCACCACATTTAACCATGGCAATGGGCTCATTCATCAGAAAAGACATTCTCAGAAATCCTGCATCTTACATCTTTATAAAAAACATGTACTGAGCTGCCATGGCTGGAAACCAGCATTACCAAGCACTGAGATCAAAACTGTGGGCAAGAAGCAATGAACAGTAAAACTTTCAAGTGTTTTGAGAAGACCTTCTAAAGAGCCAGATGAAATATCAGTATGGTCTACAGGAATCAGCTTGCTAACTTGCAAGGCACAGAAGGTGAGCCTTTGAACAGAGACCTGCAGCATGAAGACGTAAATATTTAATACCTGGAACAAATATCAAGATGCAATAAAAAATATTGGAGAAAGCTTTGTATGACTTAAAGTAAGCTAAATATCCTAGAGGAATTAACTTATTTAAAGAGAGGCACATCTAGCTTATTTTTTCTATCTTACTGTTGTGTATAAATCCATTCTATCTGACCTTGGAATCAGATCAAGATTCAGCATCTTGAACCATTTTAGTCATATCTCTAGACTACTTTTGCCTAAATCAGGGCAGCCAAAATGAACTCCAGTATTCTGGGTGAGAGCAGATGAATTTACAAAATTAAGAACCAATTTCCCTGTGTCAAAATGAACATTGTAGCTTTTACAATGTTCACTTTTAGATTGTAGATCACTGTAGATTTTTAAAGCTACTATTCCAGCCAACTTTACCCTATTCAATGTCACCTCAATCACACTGTTACTGTATCACATTCTGTACTTACACCTTACTATAAATGTTTACAATTTATACTTGTGCTTACTGTCAAACCTAAACCAACTTCCAGATTATCAAACATGACTTCGCACTCCACCAAGAAGGGGTGCTTCCAGGCTTCCAAAAAGCATCAACAACCCCCAACAAGCTGTTTTTTGTTAGCTACTGCTCTAGCACACTCACAATATTTTAGATAAAGGCTGTAAGTTGATTGTTTAAGAACATAACTAAAGTCAGAGTTCTGCAGATGTCCAAAACCACAGTAAAAATTTGTCTTCCAGGTCCCTATTTATCCAAGCATGAATTCTTCAGTGTGACAGAACACTTAACATTTGTACAGACTTGGTTTTTAATGAGAAAAATGGATAAACCTGGAGTGCCAGGTTAACCTACTGGAGATGGACATATAGTCCCCCATATCTGGATTTGACAACTTCCAGCTTGTGCTGCTGCCCTCCAGTTCAGTCAGTGTTACAGCATAAAAAGAGTATGAATTTGGTCTACATACATTAAGGAAATGGGCCAGAAAGAAAAGTTTAAAAGCAAAGCTTTTAGAGACCATCCTTTAGCATTTACCAGTGAAAAGTTAAATAAAATACTTCATTCTCTCACCTTGTGCTGTGCATGAATCTCTATTACATTAAGTTCTCCAGTTGCTCAGAGTACCTAACTAAATTTTCATGGCATTTCCATTGATCATGAGCAAATATTCCTCATGAAGTATAAGCAAAATAAACACTTAATGCCAATACATTTTGTTAGGGTTTTAAATTCTCAGATTCGGTGCATTGCACAAGATGGTCTGAAAAGAAAGGCAAGAACATCTTTATGATTTTACAATTCAGAGCATTACCACCAGAATATTGGTAAAATTCAACTCTTAGCTTTTTCCTTTCTTTTTAAACATACCAACTCATTGTTTCCTTTGCATTGGACAGCATTATTTCTTGGCCACAAACATGTGTTTACCCATGAAAATCTACTGTCAGTCTTAGTTATGTGTCTTGTGAAATTCCAAATGCTCAAGCCACAACATAAACAAAAATAAGGAAAAACCAAAACCTCAACTATTGTCTCAGCTCTTATCGTGTCATGATCCAGCCCAAATGATTTTATGCAAATACAGATAAAATGTGTATGGTAAAACTGAGTCAGAGTTTACTCAGCCTCTTAAGTAGAGTTTTAAAGAGCTTGTAAAACATATAATTTCTTCATATTGGTCTATACGGTCGAATCTTGCTAATTCACATTTGGTTAACTCACCAACCAAACAATGCAAATCTTGTGAAGCACAGACCTTACCAGTAACTTCTCATTATTTTAACAAAATACACCACAATATTTAAGTTCTGTTATTAAAAGTTCAAATTTATACAGCTGAAATTTGTACTATAGAGTACAAATTTAGGTGGCTTAACACAAGTAAATTTAACAGCAATCTATTGAAAAGAGGTCGGATCATGTCCCTTATAAATAATCTGCCAAGACAGTTACATAAGACTTATGCAGGACCTACTATATTCTCTCTTCTATCTTATTTCACAATAAGAAATTGGTGAACAAATATGAATTCCCATATCTAATTACTTTGAATTATGTGCTTACTTCAAAAGTATATATTTTCAGTGATGACATTTCCTCCATTACGAATTTTTCAGGCAATGACTTCAGTCAAGTCTACTTCTAACTACATCATCTCTTTCAGATGTTTCAGAAGCTCAAGTTTACAAAGGACTCCATCCAACAGCATTATTCCAAATGTACAGGAACAAAAAACTGGCAAGAGAATTAAGCTGCCAAATGCAGAATTACACCCTGACTATGTAATTTTTTTAATCAAGGAAGCAGAAGAAAAATAGTAATTATGGCAAGAAAGCTCTTTTTACCCTTAGTTAGGCATGTATGAAGCACTGACATGAACCTATCAGAAGGAGTACCTAATAAGGAGTGGGGGGGAGAAGGAGGTAAAAGAATGGAAATAGAAGGTTTTCAAAAAGAATACTTTGATTAGCTGTTGTGATTACGATAGCTCTCCAGCCTAGTAATCAATGTATGGCTGTGCATTTCTATGAGCTATGCTTTAACAAAGATGTCTTTTCAAACTCACACAGATCCAGACTGCCACAAGCTGAAGTAGGCATTAATTTATTTCACTGTCAAGCAAACAAGTAGCTTTAAGCTACTTTGTGAGTCCCAAAAATTAAATGTCACTCTTCTGAAGCAAACAGGATATGATTAGCTAAGTACCATACTGCTGTTCCATTTTATTTTTGAAAAAATGGCAAACACAAAGCCATTGATGGTAAGAAAATATGAATCGTTCAGCGTAACAAATGATAAGCAGTGCTACTGTGTATCTGATAGTCATCTGTTTAAGTGGGGCATACATTTATGCAACATCTGGTTTTGGAGTGCCCTTTGTTAAGAAATCCAGCCTGTCACATCAAGATCAAGCGCATCTACCTAGAAAGTAAACCGAAAGAAATGGGTTTCCACTCCCCACTGACTTCACAAGTACGCACAACAGATGTACCTCTTCCATGAAGGCAGCAAGACCCGTATAAACAGAACTAATAAGCACCTGACAAAAAAGCCGAGCAGGAAGCTAACACCTAGCCCTGAGAAGCAACCAGCCATCAGCCTCCCACTTCCTCTGAGAGGGCTCAGCCGTGCAGGGCGAGAGATGCAACAGTGAGCAAATCCAGCCAACCAGTTTCCCAGAACTGGGCTCTCCTCTCCGAAACCCTAACCACCCATCACCTCATCTCGCCCCACAACAATAGCTCCATGTGCTCCTTCCTGCGCACACCCCTGCCTCTTCTGAAGCACCCCTCTGTCAGACTTGGGGCCTGGTGGGCAAGGGGCGGCTCTCTCTCAGAAACAAGCTCCCACACTAAGACCTGGCACCCCCAGACAATGCCTGCTAACACAGAGACCCCCCAGACAGTGTGCCTGGGCTGTCTGAAGGAAGAACGATGCCCAGTGATGGTGTGTGCTGTTTTGGGGTTGTTTTTTTTTTTTCCCTCGTGAAAGGCAATTCTCCTGTTGGTGAAACTTTTATGGCTGCCAAAGACCTCAGACACAAACCACTCTCTGCTGAGTAACTGAAAGCTGATCATTAAAACCCAAGTCCCACGGCACTTCGCCTGAAGGATCATTATGCTGCTTCCCGAGTCGGGGACCCCTCATATGCCACCTCGCTGAGAAACCCTGTACCCCAACACGCACCATCACGCCACAGCTCTGCTTCGAGCACCTCCGGCTGAGCAGCTCCAGCGACCCGAGGACAACACAGGCCGGGCTGGGTCCCGCGACCCTTCCAGCCTGAAGACGCCTCCAACCTGGGCCAGCTTCACAGCCAGATAAAGTTGTTGTCCGCCCTTTTCTCAATCTTCTCCACCCCTCCGACGCGAGCACCTTCGCCTCTTCCGAAAGGGGCGCTGCCGGCGCCCACCGCGAAGGCGGGAAAGGGCCACACCGACCCCTTCAACCCTCACCCCGCCGCCGCCGCCTCCGGGCGCCAGCAGAGGCGCCGCTTACCTGAGCTCGGAAGTAGAGGAAGAGGGCGACGCTGCAGACCACCTGCCCCAGCCCCAGGAGGACGAGAGTGGCGAGGAGGGAGCGGGAGGCGGTCGGTGGGTGCGGGTGAGCCGCCAGCGGCGGCGGTGGCGGCGGCGGCGGGGCGCTCTCGTGGGCGGCGCCGGTGCCCAGCTCCTCGGAGCCGCGCAAGTACTTGGTGTAGTCTCGGCTGGCGCGTCGCATCGCGCCGCGGGCAGCTCCGCTCTGACGGCTCCACAGGCGGCCAGCAGCTCCGCGGAGCTCCCCAGCTTCAGCAAACAGCCCCACCGCCCCGGCCGGACACTTCTTATAAACTGGGAGGCCAATCAGCCCCAGGCGGCGTGCCTCTGTCTCCCCCCCGCTACCCCTCCCTCGCTGCCGCCGCCACACACATCATCATTCTCGCCTCCCCTTCCCGAGCAGAGACCAGCCCCCCCGGGCCACGACGGGAGGACCGGATCGGGTCGGGTCGGACCCGCCCCGCCCTGCCCCGCCCCTACCCCACCCCGCCCTCGGAGTGGCGGCTCCGCGGCCGGGACGGTCGCCCAGCGGTCGCTGTCAGCGCTGCTCCTCCTCGCAGAGCGAAACTCTTCGCTTTCCCTCCACCATGAAAGAACAAAGTACAGGCAGCCCTGCCGTCGGCCGGCTGGGGTTTGTGATGCACCCGGCAGCCGAGGCCTCAGCCTCTGAAGGGTCCTTTTCCCCAAATGGCGAGGTAGCTGAAAGCGGCATGCACCCCGGGTGGTCCTCCTGGGTCATCCCCTGAACTCGTTGGTGGGACCAGGTCCTCAGGGGACCAAAGGCTTGTGAAGCCCTCTCCATGTCTTAACTCATTCCTCAGGCCTGGGAAAAATGAGTACAAATGGTGTTGACTTGAGCTGTCCAAAACAGTCCAGGGGCATTATTCAGAATCCTGTTAAAGGACTGGGATGAGGAAATGGCTGGAAGCTGTGCAGGCAATGGACTGCTGCTGAAACCAGATCAGAGCCTCCACACCTCCCCTCATGCAGCCCATCTGCCTCTGAGGCATTTCCAAAACCTTGGGTTAGGAACACTTTCCTGTGCTTCCCACACCTCGGCTTGCATTCCATACCAAAGCCTCTTCCTTGTAAAGTCATGCTACAGTTTGAAGACTCTTTCTCATGGACCTCTGAGGGTCCAGTTTAGGTTGAGTCTCCTTTTCATATACTTGCTTATTAAAAGTTCGTCTATTTATATCCTCCCTCTGGACTTTCGCTCATCAATTTATCTGTACTTTTGGAGATGTGACTATCTCTTTGGTAGATCTATCATATGTTACTGACAAGTCCACTTTGTGGAAAGCGTTCTCCTAAATCCTGTGAAAGTGCTTGCTACAAAGGCATGCAGGTATATTAAGTCTACAGCCCAGTAAAATTCCATGGGGAAATGTTCCAGACATAAAAGCAAGTGAGTTGAAGTCCAGCTCGGGCTTCAAAGTACATGGAAGAATGACACGGATACATGTGGGTCATTTTGACTCTAGAAAAACAGCCTAATTTTCGACTCTTGATACATGACAGAATATCCTGTTTAGGTCTGCCTGAGTTAAGAAACTGAGAAACTTTACCTCCCAAAGAGGTAGACTGAATCAGACATGATTACATGCTCCAACAAATTAAAGGAAACTGTCTGAAATACACCAAACCACCACACAACAAACTATGATCAAAATAAGCTGATATCATTTAACGCTGGACCCAAATAGTGCACTAACAATTACTTCACCGACAATGAGACACATGTGAGAAATGATGGTGACTGCACCTGCTTCCCGACATCGCCCACGAGAAAGTCATGGAGCAATATCCCAACCTTGAACAGCTACCCCATCTCTTCTTTCCAAATTCTTATGTTTATGCTCGGAAACTTTGGTAGCATTGTGGTCTGCAGAGAATTGGAGGAATTGTTTCTCTAAGTGTGTCTCAACTTTTCTGAAAACAAAATAAAGATAAAATAGACACCATCCCCTGTAAAATAACCATGAAAATAATCTTACATTCTGTTCAGCTAGACATCCCTGAATTGATTTTATGTTGGTCTACAATAACATTTTTTTTCAGGAGAATACAAGTGAGATTTTTTTTTTTTATTTTGAAAGCTACATAAATTTATGTAGCTTTTAAAATCTGGTCACCAATTAGTTATTAAACAATTGAAAAAAGAGAAGTTAGGAGAGCATTAGTGATGCTAGCAGATGATTTTCGATGCTTTCATATGAGAAGGAAGTCAGAAAAGACCTCTGCTCTTTTCACCTTGGAGTTAAAATCTCTTCCTAATGGACAAGGAAAAAAATGTATAAACTCTAATGTTGTAAATTTAAGACTATAATGTGCTCTTGCAGATTCTTAGAGATGGAAACCCAAGGAGATTGTTGTAGTTTTGCATGGCTGGGTTCTGGTGAAGAAGGGGGGACTGAAGGGGTGGCCTCTGCAAGAAGCAGCCATAAGCCCTCTGCAGGCCCCAGAGAGTAAACATCAGCTGGCTCAAGGCCAGAGTCATTGCTGACCAAGGCCGAGTCCATCAGCGATGGTCACAGCACCTCTGGGAATCACATTTAGGAGAAAAAAATGCAAGCAGCCACTTTTTGCCCCCAGAGAAGGCAGTGAGAAGATGTAAGAAACTGTGCAGACACCAAGGCCAGGGAAGGGGGAAGAGGAGGTGCCCCGGGTGCCGGAGAGAAAGATGCCCCTGCAGCCCTTAGAGAAACCCAGGGTGGAGCAGGTGTCCCCCCGCAGCCCATGGAAAAGGCTGAGACCCCACATACAGCCCATGTGGAGGAGTGGAGACATGCAGAAGAAGCTGTGACCCGAGTTGGAGCCTCTGCCAGCACTTGCCACCCATGGAGAGAGACAGAGACACAGAGATGAGCGAGAGAGTTCCACGCCGGAGCAGGTTTGCAGGGGGGAGGCTTGTGACCCCGTGGAGGACCAGACTGGAGCAGTCTGGCCCTGAGAGACTGAGAGACATTCTATGATTTATGACTGCATCCCATAGCAGTGACCCACACTGGGGCAGCTGGTGAAGAGCAGAAGCCCTGTGGGAAAGGACTCATGTTGGAGAAGTTCATGGAGAACTGTCTTTGGGTGGTACCCCAAGCTAGAGCAGGGGGAAGGGTGTGAGGAATGCCTCCCCCCACTGAGAAGGAAAACAACTCATGAGCAACTGACTGAAACCCCCATTCCCTGCTCCTCCCGTGCCACACCCTGGGGTGGAAGAAGGGAGTGAAATCATGACTAAAGTGAAGTCTGCTAAGAAGGGAGGGGTGGGGGGAGATGGTTTAAGATCTGTTTGCACTTCTCATTATCCAACTGTGGTCTCGCTGCAATAAATTAAAGAGTTTTCTTTCCTTTATTCTGTGTTGAGTCTGTTTTGCCCATGACAGTAATTGTAGAATGATCTCTCCTTGTCCTTATCTCGAGTCCTAAGCCTCTCAATATATATTTTCTCCCTTGTCCATCTGAAGAGGGGAGTGATAGAGCAGCTTTGATGGGTGTCTGGCCTCCAGGCAGGGTCAAACCACCACAGAGACTTTCACTGAACAGCTATGAGGATCTGCAGACACTTTGTTATCTTTAAACACTTTGTTATATATGACAGCAGCTTTCTCCATAAAAACATTCTTCCTGCAGGATCACAGTTTCATAAAATACCTTTTTACTGTCATCATCTTTTGTATGATCATCACTATACCACACCAGGGAAGCCTTAGGCCTGATCTGCATGTCTAAATGATAGCAGTTTTCCAACTGGCATTATATATATATATATGTATATATACAAAATAGATGGGCTTTATATATCTATGTATATATAAAGACCATCTATTTTAACTTCATCCACAACAATTTCATCCTCACCAAATCACAGATGCAACAACAAGCACCCAGGTACTTGTATCCAAGCACCAGGATATCAGGCTCTTCAGGAGTTACCTCGAGAAAATAGACTTTAACCTTCCCACAAAGCTAGTGTGGGTTCCTAGGCTACACTAGAAAACACAGATGACATCTGGACCGAAAACTTGGATTCTCTCATTGATTTCTACCACAAATTCAGCAACCAGAATTGTCCATCAAACTATCTCTGGAAAACTTACATCAGCATTGACTTTCTAGACACCAAGGTCAACATAAAAAAATAGCAACCTACAAACTACCATATGCAGAAAATCCACAGACCAACACACCTCCTTCCAAAAACTGTCAGCTACCCAAAGCATACTAGCAAAACTGATACACAACCAGCCCACAGAAATCACCTCACTTGCTCTGAAGAGAATATTCACGATGCTCTCACAAAGCTACAGTAACACTCTTCTAGAATCACATATTTGAAGAAGCCACCCAAAACTTGTAACTACAATACAGGGAGAAAATCCCCTACTCAGTATCATGTACAAGAAATGTACACTGGAAAATGTTAGCAAGCTGCAGCTTACGCTGGAACAAAATCATACCTTGAAATGATTTTTCCTTGAAACACCCCTCCTTCTCTTCAAACAGCAGTCATCACCATTAGCTCTGACACCAAAAACAAATTTCCAGCAGACCAGCATATGCTGGCTGGAACCAGATAGGTCGAGAAACTCAGATCCAAACCTTGCCACAACCCTCAACGGTAAATTCCTGCTACACCAGAAAGACCAAAATGCACCCATCCTACACATGCACACCCTGAAACGTCATAGGCATCACACAATGCATTCTCTGCTCTTAGGGAGCTCTGTGGGTGAAACCAAACAACCACCATGCGCTACCTCATTAGGAAAGAACAACAACACCCAGTTACTAGTTGGAAAATTATGCTCCCAAAATAACTACTGAGTCTCTAATGTCTCAGTCTTTACAATCCAAGATCAATGATGGGCAAGAGAACTAAAATTTATAACTCTTACCAGGTACCAGACACCATATCAGATGGATTTGACAAAGACCTTAAAGTTTCCCCACATTCCAAGTCTTGCAGAATTTCAATGGGAATTACCACCTCCTCCAATCTTTTAGCTTCTGTCACCTCTTATAATCTTAACAGTGTCAGGATCACACTCTGCTCCAGATTTAGAAAATACTTTCCTTTCAAATGTCCAACTAATTAAAACAGTTAAGTACAATTCTGAGCATTTAACTACAATTACCTCCACATTCTTTCTGCATTTTGGACCCAAAGAGTAGTTCATCTACCTGAAAGTGAATCTGCTTTATCCAGATGTATCTGTGTGCTTAACAAAAAACAGTCTCTTCCTAAAAAATGTGGACTGTGTAAGGACTAATGGCATAGGTACCGGTTCCTGTGAACAAAGTCCTGGCTCTACAATGTGAACTCTTGGCCCCTGAGCAGAAAATACCTCTTTGCAATTGTCTACAAAATATTTGTGTTGCAGGAGACTTGACTGTGATTACGGTACCTTTTATGATAAGATTGTGTAGGTGCTAGGTTTTTTAAATAGTTTTTGCTTTGAAGCAAAACAGGAAACATAGTGTTTACATGAAAGGCTGCGTTGGAAGTAGGCTCTCACTGCAAAGTCAATTCTCATTGTGAAGTCGAAAGTCTTGAAAAATCTGAAAATGTCAAAGAGTAGCAAACCTGCAGGTCAAAGGAAAACATTAGAAAAAAAGTCCCTCTCTTATATTTTTGTTTCTTTTCCCTCAAAATAGGGAAAAGCACTCGAAGCTCTCCCAACCTACACTTCCCATGATGCAGCATTGATTAACTCAAGTGACATTATGCAGCTGAAATATTCCATTTCATTAAAACAGTAAGTGCACACGTCCAACTGCCTCATATTTGTAACAGGCATTGTTAAACAAGTAGTATAGTCTTACACCGTTGAGATTTTATTCTGAGGAGAGATGTTCATAGCTAACTCCTCTGCTATTACTATTGCTTAGACTATTGTTGGCAAAATAATTTTAACAGCAAAAGGTTGTTTTTGACCTGGCACAAATGTTTAACTGAGATGGATCAGTTTTGAGGTTTCCAAGGAACAGAGCAGACTTTTTAGGGGATATAAAGAGAATCTTCTACTGAAACTCTCATCTGCCTCTCATCATGATGCAAGTAGTGAAAATACAGAGAGGGACATTTTCATATATGTAAGGAGGAAGCAAAACAGCCTCCAAAATTATCATTAAATGGACTAAGCATTTTTCCCACTTCTCCAGATGCTATACAGCAATTAATATAAGCAAATGTGTAACTGTAAAAAGAAAGGTGGCAAAATATGGCAAATAGCGCAGAACGCTTTTATATAAAATAGCCTTTTAGAAAAGGCTGGGAAACCACAATTGATATACCAGGAAATAATTGCTGTATTTGAAAACAGTGGAAAAATGCATTAAAATGTCATTTAAATTTCCCAGTGAATTGCCATTCTGCTTCTTTCTAGTCTAGTGGGTATGACAAAGGTCAAAACAATGAAGCTGATTTTCAAAACTCAACAGAAATAATTAGTATATTAAAGTATTTTATGATTATATAAAAACTCTTCAATTAAGGTAGTAGAAATAGCTTTTTTCCCCTGTTTGGGAAAAAAAATATACTTGAAATTAAATAACAGGAATGTTCTTCCACTGTTTTGGAACTGAAGTCAGCAACATGGTATTGTGGAAAATGCTGGGCAATAAGTAATAGAATAGTTCATGTCTGTCTACAGTTGATAAACCCAAAAAAAACCCTACTTAGCTAGGTAGCGAAGAGTCCCCAAAGCCTGTTTAAAAGCTCAAAGAAATTGGTGAATATATTTTTCAGGACTTTAGTAGGTTTTGGATCAGGTTTCTCCAGTCAGGAGGTTCAAATTTGGTTTATATGATTTTTGCACAATTCATTTCTGCATTGTACAGACTTCACACATTGGGATTACATCACCTCAAGGTCTCTTTTGCAGAAGAGATACTTTCTGGTTATTTCTTTAATCCAGATATGCTGAAACATTTCTGAATAGAAAAGATTCCTGTAGCATCACTTGACCATCATAGCACATCTCTTTATAATGCCAAAGTTTTGAGTATCCCCAGCTAGACAAGGTCCATGACCGAGTTACATGCAGAGCTGTGATACTCTTCTGATGCCTCATGAGATGGAGTCAAAAGACAAATGGGAGTCCATCCCAGTGATTACCATCCATCCCAGGAGCACAGGCAGTGAAGCGCTTTGATCAGAAGAGCTTGATACTCGATAAAGTTACTCTGGTTAAACTATAAATTCGAAGTGTTTCAATTTTTTTCCCCAAATAAAACAATAACAATACAATAAATTTATTAAAGCACTGCAGAAATAGTATTTTTCATTTGATAGTGTTGTCAGAATTAGTTGACCATTTCCTACTTCCACCGAGCAACCTTCCCTCAACATGACTTTATGATGAAATACACGCAGCCCAAAGTTTATATTAAGACAATTTGCCTAAAATTTAAGAATCTAATTTACAGTTTGGAGCTGTATACTTTTAACCTTTTTGTGGCTGTCTTCCAAGCTGCTGCTATACATCTACTGCTTTCAGCACTGCCTAGAAATGATGGAATTGCTCTCATACCAAGGAAGAACCTGCTGCTGTTGCTACTGATCAGATTTAGTTAAGATGCATAGAATTGAAAACAAAAAATTTGTTGACAGCATTTGATCTGAAGGACAGTTTTGTCACACAGGAAGATAAGAAGAACAGTACTGAGTCAGGCGGAGATCCATCTAGCTCAGACTGGCCTATGTGGGTGGCAGCTGCTGCAAAGTGTCCAGCTGTGGAAAGCAGTGTGGCTAGCCCAAGCCCTGTTCTTTGAAAACCAGACTGCAGTTCCCTGGGGTCTGTGCTTCACAGGGATGGCTTTGTTAATCGAGTGGCGTCTGGAGCTCCAGCCACCACGCTGGAATTTCTGGGTCTGAGGCTCTTGAACTGGCTGGAAAAGTGGTTCAGGCCAAAAAAAAACCCAACCAACCAACCAACCAACCAACCAACCAACCAACCAACCAACCACCCACCCACCCACCCAAGTCCAGGATCATGCACGAGCACCTGCAGTTCACATCCACAGTGACAGGGAGTAGAGCAGTTGCATGCTCATTCAATATCCAGGCTCTCTTGCTGCCCAAGAAACCAATAGCCGCAAAATCAATAGTGAGTAAACCCAATTAAGACAAGAGAACAACGTTCTGATTTCAGAAGCAGCATTGACCAGCAGTTTATGCCCAGGAAAAAAAAAATAACAGGGTAAGCATGTAATTAGACTTCCCAATACACTCCAGCAGCTTGTGGCTCAGAGCTGTTCTAAGCCAGCACTGGTAATTTTTGTGTTTAAGGCTGTGTCTGAAGATGCCTGAGGATTCTGGTGGTGTGTGTACACGTGATGGAGCCTCAGAGGGACCTGAGTCTTTGATGGGGCATGGACAAGTGGATGTGATACAAAAAAGAAAAGGCACAACACAGCAGCGATTACAACAGAGAATATGAGTCAGAAGCTGTCAGACATACCCAGAAGTGCTTGTGGCTCACAAGAGGGGACACAAAGTACCAGATGATGTAGTAAAGATCCCTTAGAGAGGATACTGAACAGGGAAAACCTAGAAACATTTAAGTAGTGGATGAAGACCCATGGGAACAGAGCAAGACTGAAACACCAGAGGTCAACACAACAGAAAAGCTTCTTAAAAAGCAACATTCCTAAATATGACTGCCAGTGTTAGTACTAAATACGACTGCCAGTGTTAGTACTAAATACAAAGTGATATTTGGAAGGAAAATGATTGAGATAAATTAACTTTACATTTGATGTAGACAAATCTTTATCTTATGAAGAGGACATGGCGTTCCTGGGGCCTACTGGAAGAGGAAAGAGGATCTCCTTTTGGAAAAGAAAAGGCTATGCCTCTACTATTTTCTTTTTGACAGTGCTCTCATCTAATCCCATCAAATTTCACAAACTACTTTTTTCCCATTCATCTCGCTGACACCAGTCATGTCAGTAGGTGCTCTCAGAGCACTGGACTAGGTTTGGCACAGAACAGACCTTGGGGAGGAGAGGCTGGGCTCTCCCACAGGCACAGCTTTATCATGGATTCGACCACTCCACAGGATGTGGGAGACTTGCCTTCACATTCCTCTTTTGCCAGTGGCATTCAAGCCCACACATATTCCAGGATCCCCAAGAAGAAATCCTAACCACAGATCTGTGTGCTGGCTGAGGGATGGGCTCTCCCAGTTTGCATGAATGTTTTAGGGATTTAGAAGAGGAAAGGAAAAGGGAGGAGGAGAATATGGGGGGGGGGGAGGTGTTGCCATAAAAAGAACAATTTGCCTTTGAGATGGTATTGATCTATCTGGAACATCTGTCTTCATCTCTCACGTCCTCTTTGCTCCACATATTTCAGTGGTTAAAGCATGGGGCAGGAGCATCTGGATTCAATTCTGCCTCTGTGAAGGAAGGCACAACAGCATGTCCCACCTCCCCAGAAAGAAATACAATTATCTATTCTCCTGATGTGGGAGCAAATAAATTTGTAAAAGCCCACCTGTGAGAGCCATTCTACATTGCTTGGAATAATTAGAAGGAGAGAAAATCAGGGCTTTCTGACTTAGTAGGATGCCCACTGCAAAAAGGAGACAGCATGATTTGGAGAAGGATTTAATGTAAATTATGGTGTGATGTTGAATGTATATCCTGAAAGCTGGGATACAGCACTGAGGTGTCTCTCTTTGTAGATGCCCACCCTGATTATCAGCCTCTCTCCTTCCTTTTCTGCTTTTCCCCTGCAACGCTAAGGAACTTGCTGCTCAGCACTGGCCCCTGAGAGTTTGATTCCAGTACCTGCTGTGGAGAACAGACTACAAACCCGGTTCAGGACAGTTGGCCAGTGCTTTGGCAAGGATCACAGTGTATCTAACACTGTAGCTAAGTCAATAGCAAAGAAAGGCACTTGTACTTTTCATCTTTTCTTTGTAATAATCAGTTATCAGTACGTGCTAAAACTTGTATGATCTCTTCAACAAGTGCACCAAGAGTGCACAGAGTCAGCAGTGGGTTTACGTGCACTGGAAATAGAAACCCACTCCCTCACCATCAGTTACCTTGGGGCCTGAAAAAATAGGGTAGTTTCTTCACAAATAGCTACTGAGGATTACACTGGACTCTGCTTCACCATACAAAAGCACGATGAAAGAATCAACAGAAACAGGGAACGCTGCTGTTTATTCTGCCACACTTTTGAAGATCTGGATCCTAATTACATATCATAAAATACTTTGATGCCTCATATAAAAGCAAAGTGTGAAAGTAACACTTTTCTAGTTGAGAACTTCCAACTAATTATAGTTTGAAATGTTTGCATTTGCTTTATTTACCCAAAGGCAATTATCGCCAAGCTGGTGAAGTTGGGTGAGACTCCAAATACAATGCTCTTGTTCCAGTTCTGTTTCTACAGGGGACAGGGTTAAGGCTCCAGTGAGATCTCACAGTCTGTCCCAGTCTGGTACCACCTTCAAGGGAGAACATTTCAAACTGGAAGTAGAACAGATAAATCCTATTATAATGTCAGAAGAGTGGGGAGGCTTCAAAGTCAGGGCTGAAGGAATGTAATTGCTAGGTATAATTGCTATGTATATACATTAGGGATATGAGAGAGGGAAAAGTGCTTATTTATGCATCCCAACAAAGAGAAAGTGCATCCCAACAAGGAAAATGTTGGGCAAAAGTCCCTGGAGGTCTGCATGGATGAACAAGGAGCTACTGGAAAAACTCAAATGCATAAAGGAAGTCTACAGAGTATGGAAGCAAGGACAAGTGGCCTGGGAGGAATACAGAGAAACTGAGCAGCCAGGGATCAGCTTAGGAAAGCTAAAACCCTGACAGAATTAAATCTGTCCAAGGACATCAAGACAAGTTTCTATTAATATGTCAGTGATTAAAAAAAAAAAAAAATAAAACCAGGGAAATGAAATGGGAAACCTGGTTATCCAAGGTATGGAGAGGGCTGAGGTACTCAATGACTTTTTTTCCTCAATGTTCATCAACAATCATACTCTAATGATACTGCCAAGGACACAATAGGCAAAGGCAGGGACTAGGAGAATGAAGAACCTCCCACTGTAGGAAAAGATCAGGTTTGAGAATGTCTAAGGAACCTGAAGGTCAAAAAATCCATAGGACTTGTTGAGATGCATCTGCGGGTTCTGAGGCAACTGGCGGATGAAGTGGCTAAGGCATCCTCCACCATATTTGAGAAACTGTGGCAGTCTGGTGAAATTCCACTGACTGGAAAAGGGGAAAGATAATCCCCGTTTTTAAAAAGGGAAAAGGGAGTAACTAGGAACTGGGTAACTACAAGCTGGTCAGTCTCACCTCTGTGCCCTGCAAGATCATGGAGCAGATCCTCCTGAAAACTATGATAAGGCACATGGGAAATGAGGTGATTGGTGACAGCCAACATGGCTTCACTAAGGGAAAATTGTGGATAGGACAAGGAGTAATGGCTTTAAACAAAAAGAGACTAGATTTCTATTAGATATTGGAAAGAATTTTTTTACTGTGAGGGTGGTGAAGCATTGGCACTGGTTGCCCAGAGAAGGTGTGGCTGCCCCCTCCCTGGCAGTGTTCAAGGCAGGCTGGGCAACCTGGTCTAGAGGAGGGTGTCTCTGCCCATAGCAGGGGGGTTGGGCCTAGGTGGTCTTTGAGGTCTTTTCTAACCCAAACCAGTCTGTGATTCTATGATTCTATAAACTAAACGTCTGCAGGCAGACAAATGGATACAAACTCTCACAGAATATATTTAAGCAGGAAATCAGAAGGCAGATTTCACAGTAGCACAGAATTATTTAGGTTGGAAAAGACCTTTGAGTTCATTGAGTCCAAACATTATCCTAGAACTGTGAAATCCACCACTAAACCATGTCCCTAACCATCACATCTACATGTTTCTTAAATACCTCCACTTGGTGACTCAAACACTTTGTTAGGCAGCCTGTTCCAATGCTCGGTAACAGTTTTGGTGAAGAGATTTTTCCTGACATCCTGCTGAAACCTCCCCTGGCACAACTTCAGGCCATTTCCTCTTGTTACCTAAGAAAAAGAGAACAACATCCACCTCACTACAGCCTCCTTTTTTGGTCTTTGTAGAGAGTGATATGGTCTTCCTTCATCCTCCTTTTCTCCAGACTAAACAACCCCAGTTGGCTCAGCCACCCCTCATAAGATCTGTTCTCTAGACCCTTCACCAACTTTGTTGCTCTTCCATCCATTTAAGGAGCAATATTCTGGGATAACCTACCAGTTAGAGCAGAGGGGGCAGACAACCTCTTTAGAAAGACTTCTCTTTCTAGAAAAACTAGGGAGAACCTCTCACAAGATAGACTTTTTGTCGTTAAAGGGATTATTTAACTATTTTAAGTTTCGCAAGGGCTATCTTAGGTCTTTTCCAGCTCTTCTTCTACATTGACTTCTACGTGTGGATGTCAAGTGCTTTCTAATACTAAGGAGAAGATGCTGCTCTGCTTATGCAAGATGCATGTACCTTGAAGCATAGTGGAATTATGTGGTTTCTAGTTTAGGGGAACAGAATGTGTGAATCTATAGGATAAGACCGTATTTCATGCTATTTTAAAAACTATAATAGGAAAGAGTTAGCATTGGACAAAGGATCAACATCTGGGCATTATTATCAACAAGAATGGAGAGGGTTACAGGCTGAAACTGCAACAATAGAAGACTGCAACTTTAAGCTGTATGCTGCTTTCTTCCCTCAGTGGCCAATCCCTGTTTTACCTCTAGTTGGCACAGAATTGAATCTGGAAAAGGGGTTTACTCTTGCAGTAAAACAGACACTACTGGTGGAAACATCTTCAGGTTAATAATTTTGTGAATTGGGAAGCGAGTCTGGAAAGAAGCAGAAGTAGAATTCTGCTTCATGAAAATGCTCTGGCATTAGAGCCAACAAGTACTGCAAGTTCTTGGAATGTTTATGCAGGTGATGGTTTTCAATGTCTTTCCCTGGCAAAATGTCAATAGCTTAGCCAGCTTAGCACTTTTACTTATTTCTGCTCTCCAGACATCTTTTAATGAAAAAAAAAAACCCACCAAAGCCAACACTTAGTCCACGGTTCATCTCTAATTACAAGAGTCATCATTAATTAAATGGCAATTTTTCAATCCCATCACCGCACTGACAACAGAGTTCAAGAAGTTCATGAACTGGTTCCCCACAGTTATCTTGAACATGAACTCACTGTTTAGTCAATGGCTTAGAAAAACAAGGTTGGACAGCTGGTCTCTGTGCTAGTTACCACAGTCTCGGGGCAGGGACAGAGGAAATTTAGAGAGAATTTCCAAGTACAGTCTGACAGATTATTAAAATCTAGAATACATCCGCATAGGCGTTTGGTATTATTTGCTCTAGAATTTAATGTACACTGTAATAAGCTCCCTGTTTTATGAAGTGTGAAGGCTGACATCTGAAATTAGCCTTATTTCATAGCCCTGTATCCAATTGCTACATCTGGCTGTGTCATGTAGTCTGGGGAAATGCCCTACCACAAGGACTTGAGCCACAGAGGATGGTGAGACAGATGAAGCTAGATAATCTTTTTTATGTCCACGATGGTCAGTCTTTCAACACCAAGAAGAACTAAGACAAATAAACAGAAATGGGAGACACTGTAATTAATGGCTCCAGTATACAATAAATCCAAACAGCTTCTTATTTTCAAACCGTGGCTTGCTTCAGGCTAATATGAAAGTTTAGAGGGCAAAAAAGGTAACGTAGTCATTTCTTTCCTCTCAGCTATTGAATTGGATCTTTCTGACAGAACCACTTTCAAACTAAACAGGCACATAGACAGAGCAGTCCCCATACCTAAGGTGTCTGTATATATGTATATACATGTCTGTGCCAGTATGTCATTTGAGAGGCTTCTTCCTCTTCCAGTGTTTCCTCATCCTAAGAAAACATCACGCCCTCACGCTATAACTGTTTAAGAGCATTTCAAAAATGTTGCCACGTGGACTTAGGCATCCAATACAATTTAATCCTGCTCTTTTTTTTTTTTTTCTTTTTTTTGTCTTCCACAGTGTTCCAAACCAATTGAGGAAGAGAAGTAACAAATGGCTGCAGAGAATATTTTTAGTGCAGATTACCTGATTCGCATGCACGTCGCCACAGCTCTGTCATATGACAAGATCTGCCTTATGAGAAACCAAAGATTAATTCCGTGGGTTGATAAGCATGATTGATGAGTACTATCCCCAGCCCCCAAATACATGCAGATATACACACATGAGAAAACTGTATTTTGGACTCAGCAATCATTTTCATCATCCTGATCAGATGATTCTGAATCTTACTGTGTTGGATGCTGGTCACTTTTAAGTTTGTTGAGTACAATGGGCCTGATCTAAAATGCACTAAAAGTTGATGAAATATTTCCACTTAGCGTCAGAGGCTTCCTCCTTCTCTTTTACATGCCACCCCTGGCACCCCTGGCATCATCTCTCCTCCTCCTCTTTGGCTTTGGCATTGGAGAAAGAAGGGAGGAAAAGCAGGGAAGGAGGAGGAGGGATAAATTTAAATTCTTGAGGAAGGCTGCATCACTTGTGCAAGCTTCTTGTTCTGATGTCTGCTCAGATGAAGCTTGTGATTCTTCTGCGTATTCACTGCCAAACACATAGTGCACAATTTGAAGAAAAGCTTCTGGTTATCAGTCTTTAAGGCTGGCTTTTTAATAACTGTTCTTAACAACTGATTTTGAAGTAGTTTATCTCATTTTATTATGAAAGCTCAGGCAATACCTCTCTGTGAGATGTGTTAAACCTCCCCCCCCCCCCCCCCCCCCCGCCATGGTTTTGGGTTTTTTTTTTCCCTCTATTTTGAAGTGCTCCACTCATGTGGATTGTCACTGTGCCAGCCCTTGTTGCAAATAGCACGCTGTCCTTCTGTGCCCTGGGCCTCCTGGTTGGTCTGGGAAATGCAATGTGCTAGGAGTTTCTGGCCTCCTTTGGGGTTAGGTATGATGGTCTCCGTTGTGCGTAAGCAAGTGGTTTCAATCCTTAATTGCAATAGGGAAGTGGTCAGACAACATACAGTCCTGGCAGGATAATGGCAAAACGCCTTGGAGGAAAACCAGAAAATAACAAATATGTCACATATGAAGTGAATATGTATTTCTAACATAACCTGGAAAATGTGCAACATATAGAAAAGCAAAATACAATTTTATTTGTTTTTGGCGGTGTTGATGTGAAACTGGAGGATTATGTCATGCTATCCCCTTATTCCTCTTTACAGAAATTAAAGAAGTGGTCTAAACATTTTCTTCTTACATCACAATTACACAAATCCAAATACTTATTATGAAGAAATGGTTGTGGCTTTTGAGTGTAATTATGAATTCAAAGTGAGCTGTCAGTCATCAGTAGTGAAACACCAAGTTACAGGATTTTTCCTTGTTTTTATCTAGGAAAGAGAATTGCTTCATCACAGCAGAGCACTAATACCTTGGACTAGACAGCTCACCTCTTCTGAAGAGACGGGAAATCTTTCACAATATCATTTTGGTAACTCACTACATCCTTCTGAGATAGGTTTTACTTTACTCACTTTACAGAGGATTAAACAGAGACATGGAAAACTTAGCAGCTCCAAGTCTTTCTATAATTCAACATGACAGCTGAGAATTACTTCCAGGAATCATGTTTCCAGTGCTTTCTTACAATCACTTTAGTGATTCTCTTGAAAATGTACCAACTGGGATAAAATCCAGCTCACACTCCCAATCTTTTTTTCAAGCTGATTAGCTGAATAAACACCAACCATCATGCATATCCCTGAAGGAAAAAAACAAACCAAAACAAAACAGCACAAAAAACCCCCCAAAACTCAAATCCAAAACAAACAAGCAAGGAAGCAACAACCTCTCATCTCAGATTTTCAAAGTAGGCTGCTTGGTCTCACAGCTCTCACCTCTGTTTTCAGACAAGGCTCTCAACACTTACCTTCAGGTACTTCTGTGCCAGATGTTGATGCATCCTCCTTCCTGCTGACCTGACTTTGTATCCATGATCACTTCACACTACAGACATGAGGGTGCCAAGACATTATGTATATAACATAATACAGCTCATAACAACACTAACGGTGTTGACGCCCATTTCTCAGTTGGTGCAATAAGATTCTAAAGCTTCTAACCATCATAGTCATCTGATGGACACGGAATTGAGGCATGATCACTGGTCTGGAGACCAGTTCGACTCTATTAAGAAGCTGGAAAATGAGATGAAAAGAGATTTCCACTGCCAAATCCCACAGGCATCCCATTTGGCAATGCTGTCTGCTCTCAGCCTATGTAAATGTTTGAACGCCAAGTCAATGCTACCTTAACACAATGCATCAAGAACATCTATGCAAGCATTAATACAGCATCAGTGCACTAACTCAGTGTCTGAAGTGATACACAGCAGCTTTGTCCTCATCCCACTCTTCTCCCACCTGTTTTTCTGCCCTTTATGGAGTGGAACTCATAAACACACATGAAAAATTGTACGTCCATGAGCAGTGCCGCTGGTTTTAGATCACAAGCTTTCCTGTCAATGTAATAAATCCTCTGGCTTGTTCAGTAAAGGCCCAAGGCTATGTTGATTTTATGTGGGAAATGCACAAATAAGAGTAGCTCCTACTTGGACCCAGTCCAAAATAAAATATCACTTATAAGATTATCCTTTAAGACTCTTTTTGACAGTAGAAATTATTACTTTATTGTTTCAGAATACATTCACAGAAAAAAGTCACAAGGGTTCTAGTTTAATTCAGCAGGAAATGTATTAGCTTATGTCACCTGAGAAGTAGTGACAATAATTCTTACAGAGTTGGTCTAGGTCTCATCCTACATCATTTCTGTCTTCAGAAATATTGGAGTTGGCATCTGATGCCAGTGGGGCTGAGGAGACATCTCGCCCTACCAGAAGAGGTGCTTTTATGCCTCCAGCTTCTCCAGGACATGTTTTACTCTAAATCCACCTTGATTCCAGTGGACATGTGTGGATCTTTGTGGCTTGAAAAATACTTGTAGCATTTTGTGTCATTACCTGTTGCCTACTTAACTATGACAACATGAACAGCATATTCTGATATATCCAGCATTGCTCCAGCTCCAGGAGAAGCCAAAACCTGAAAAAGAACTTTCCTCAATCAATCTGGTACTTGGTAAAAACGTTTTTCCACACTTCCCACAATGCAACACACACCACTAGGAGCTTATAAAACCTGGTGTATGTGGAAACTGATACTTCAGGGCTATTTCTCAGTTTCTATATGCACCTAACTTTTATATTTCACATGAAGCATACTAGCTTGTTTGCAATTCAGTCACCACCATCTGGGGAGAGAGGAAATACACATTTAAAAGTCATTAGACTCTTCGCCTGCCAGTCCAAGTTCCTCTGCTGATATTGAAAAGCTTGTACTTGGAGGTTCCACTCAGCCTGACCAGAGAATGGCAATTGAATGGACTATAACTGTGGCTGAAATTTCATCTACATTTTATTAGAAAAACAAGGACACGAGAGGAGAGGGGAGGTTATAATAACTCTGAACTATATTTCTGAAGTAAAAGTACAGCATTTTTATGAAAATGAGGATTTAAAAAAAAAAGCTATAGAGAAATAAAGAGTGGTTCTACTGGGGACACTGTTTCAATTGTTTATAATCAGAGACTTTTTTTCTCTTTTCACTTAGGATTGGCCAAGAAGTGCACATAAAATAATCTTGGGGAAATGTCACTGCCATTTTTCAATATATTAGAATGGTTTCAGATGGCTAGAGAAAACTGCTAAGACATTTTCCACCCAAGATGACATTCAGAGCTCTGAAGCATAAGTGAAAAGAGCAAATTGGTTTGTGCAGTTTCCATTTGCTCCTTTCGCTTTCTTGCAATACACCTTTTTCAGTATTAGACCTCAATACCTGGGGAGTTAGTTATCACAAAACAATTGTAGCTCTCCATTCTGGTAAGAGTTTCCCAAAGGTCGAGTGTTCACTCTAAAACTGTTTTAACATTTAAGATCCAGGTATGGGTTTTAGAGGTTGCATTATATGGTCCGTATGGGTGTCACCCTTGGTTGCATTTGGGAGGGGAAGAGGTGTGTTAAGCCTAAAATTAACCTGAAAGTAGTTCTGCAAGGTATAGTCAACATATTAAAAAATAAAACCAAACCCAAATAAACCCAAAAAACCTCAAGCCAAAAAAAAACCCCAAGAGTGAGCAGTTCATATTCACTGATACATTTTTAATCACCAGGGTGCAGATAATTCAGATAAATCGCACTCCCTGGTAGACATTTTAGAACCCTTCAACCAGCCAAATTTGAAAGCTGAAAATGAAAATACTTTTGTTGCAAGATTTTCATTCTGATATCTGTAATTTCTTACAAATACCTAGTTTATAGTAGCAAATGAATGTGTGGTCTCCACCCTTTCATTAGACTTGAAGAGTATACTCATACAGATACAGGTCCAATTCAGTGTCAATTTAAAAAAAAAAAAAAGTTAATGAGTTTGGTAAAAAATACACAGGGTGAGACACTAAATGTCTGCTTTTAAAAATCTTTATTATACCATATTAAAACTAATGGTATTTATCATAGAAATGAACCCAACATTTTTTACTAGTAAAAAATATCCATCTGACAATATGAGAAAATATTTCTTAAATTTGAGGAAAGATTACTCTCCCAAAACCCAAGTAGTAACCAAATTCAAAACACTGAAAGAAGCTCTGAGGAGTCAGACTTTGACCTCTTCAGGCATCTGCTTCATAGAATACCATAACATAAAGCCCTGGAGGGAATAAGGGCCCAAGATAGCTGATTAGTATGCAAAGAGCACCTCCTCCAAGCTCATGAACAATGCATCCCAACAAAGAAGAGGTTGGGCAAAAATTCCTGGAGGCATGCATGGATGAACAAGGCGCTCCTAGGAGAACTCAAACAGAAAAAGGAAGCCTACAGAGGATGGAAGCAAGGGCAGATAGGCTGGAAGGAATACAGAGAAATTGTCCAAGCGGCCAGGTATCAGGTTAGGAAAGCTAAAGCAAGTCCTGATAGAATTAAATCTGTCCAAGGACATCAAGGGCAACAAGAAAAGCTTCTATAGCTATGTCAGTGCTAAAAGAAGATTAGGGAAAATGTGAGCCCCCATCTGGAATGAAATGAGAGACCTGGTTACCCAGCATATGAAGAAGGGTAAAGTACTCAGTGAGTTTTTTGCCTCAATGTTCACCAGCAAGGGTTCTAGCCACACCACCCAAGTTGAAAAAGACAAAGACAAGGACTGGGACAATGAAGAACCATGCACTGTAGGGGATGACCTGGTTCAAGACCATTTAAGAAACTTGCAGTTGTATAAGTGCATGGGACCTGACAAGATGCATCTACAGGTCCTGAGGGAATTGGTGGATGAAGTGGTTAAGCTACTTTCCATCACCTCTGTGTCTGGCAAGATCATGGAGCAGATCCTCCTGGAAACTATGATAAGGCACATGGGAAATAAGGAGGTGATTTATGACAGCCAACATGGCTTCACTAAGGGAAAATTGTGGGTAGGACAAGGGGTAATGGGTTTATACTAAAAGAGGGAAGATTTAGATTAGATACTGGAAAGAAATTCTTTACTGTGAGGATGGTGAGACACTGGCATTGATTGCCCAAGGAAGCTGTGGCTGCCCACTCCCTGGCAGTGTCCAAGGCCAGGCTGGATGGGGCTTTGGGCAACCTGGACTAGAGGAGGGTATCCCTGCCCATGGCAGGGGGGTTGGAGCTAAAATATCTTTGATGTCCCTTCCAACCCCAAACAGTCTCTAATTCTATGAAAATAAAGACATTAGCGGTGCTGTTTAATATCTTTATTAATGATATTGACAGTGGGATTGAGTGCACCCTCAGTGAGTTTGTTGATGACACCAAGGTGAGTGGTGAAGTTAATTTGCTAGAGGGATGGGATGCCATCCAGAGGGAACGTGACAGGCTGGAGAAGTGGGCCAGGTGAATCTCATGAGGTTCAACAAAGCCAAATGCAGGGTCCAGTACATGGGTTGGGACAATCTCCATTATCCATACAGGTTAGGAGATGATGTGCTAGGAGGCAGCTCAGAGGAAATGACTCGGGGGTACTTGTGTATGAAAAGCTGGACACCAACCACCAATGTGTGTCTGCAGCCAAGAAGGCCAACTGCATCTTGGACTGTGTCAAAAGGAGTGTGGCCAGCAGATCTAGAGAGGTGATCCTGCCCCTCAGCTCCGCTCTGGTGAGACCTCACCTGGAGTACTGTGTCCAGCTTTAGAATCCTCAACACAAGAAGGACATGGACCTGTTGGTGCATATCCAGAGGAGGGCCACAGAAATGATCAGAGTGCTGGAGCACCTCTCCTACGAAGACAGGGTGAGATAGTTGGGCTTGTTCAGCTGGGAGAAGAGAAGGCTCCAGGGTGACCTTATAGCAGCCTTCCAATACCTGAAAGTTACCTATGAGAAAGCCGGGGAAGAACTGTTCACGAGGCCATGTAGCAATAGGACAAAGGATAATGGTTTTAAAATAGGTAAGTTTTAAATAAAGATAGATTTAGGTTGTATATTAGGGAAAAATTTCTTCAATATGGGGGTGGTGGATCACTGGAACAGGTTGCCCAGAGAGGTGGCAGAGGCCCCATTCCTGGAAACATTCAAGGTCAGGCTTGATGGGGCTCTGAGCAATCTGATCTAGTGAAGGTGTCCCTGTTTACTGCAGGGGGCTTGGACTAGGTGGCCTTTAAAGATCCCTTCCAACCTTAGGCATTCTATGGTTCTATGTTTTATTGTTTTATTTCTTTGCAATTGGGTTTTCTTTCTTGTAATCGATTGCTTAACCTTTTAGTTGATTAACCTTATTTTCATCATTAACTTAATCCAGTAAAAGTGAAAGCAATGTGGCAGACACAGGCAAGTCTGTTCCCACAGTAAATTATAATCTATTTACAGGGAAAATTTGCATAGTATCAACAGCCCAGCATGTCTCACAATAGAGCTTCAGGAGTCAGCAGGGAGTAATTGTGTGGAGGAAATCTCCCATTTTCCAGGCACAAAGCACAAGCCCCTTTCCGGAGGACAAAGAGGGGGTGGCAGAAAGATTACCCAAAATGGTCATACATAGTTTTTCTCCGAGATCACACCTTTGCTTGCTGATTTATCGGGCAGCAAGGAAAATCCACTGTTGCCTACAGTAGACCACACAAACCCAGACAAAGACCCAAAGAGATGCAAAGTCTAGGCTGTAATTATCCATCTCTCACTGTAAAGTCTATGCCAAGTTAGACACCTGTAGTAGGGGTCCGTGCACCACACCTTCTTTCTGTTTCTTGAAAAGGAAGTCATAGTTTGCCTTTCTTAGGTAATAGGTAACAGATCATATCACATTATCTAGAACTCATAAAATACAATAGCTGTGACACTGAAGTAAGGCACTTGTACCAAGAGATCTGAATATGATCCAGCTTCACCAGCACCAGCTTTATAATCCAGTTTTAGGTATGTTGCAATGAATATTAAAGAATTCAAAAGAACAGAGCTGAGAAAGGTCAAGAAAGAAAAAAATAAACAGGTCCATTGAGGGTTTGCACAAAGCAACATCTTTGTTAATCCTGAATTTGGAAGTGTGTTTGTAGTCTTGCTCAACATGTTTATTTATAACACTGGTTTTTTTCTTCTTATCAGTCAGTTTCTCCAGGTTGAAACTGTTGCTGTATTAGCTCCCAACTTAAGGGTAACCTTGTTAAAAAAGAATCTAGTCAAAATCATTTATGCCGGACATGGCTAGTGACACTTATTAGCAGCTGGCAGACAAGAAGATTTTTTGGGCTACAGATGTTCCAGTATCTGACTTTAAAGGGATTTTCCCTGCAATTATGTTAAATTACCCACAAACTCAGTTTCTCCCTTAGTTCAAATGGCAGAAGCCCATGTACTGGATCGAAATGTTCCAGTCCCTCAAATTTAGGTTGCACAATGCTACTGAGCACTGGGACTTCTATCATTTCAGTTTCCTTTTTAAAAAAAAAATCTAATAAAGAGAGATACAAATCTGTTAAGAGTATAAAAAAGATAGCAAAGGAAGTTGCAAAGCATGCAACTTGCATACACATTGAAGTGCTTTCTGTATACACCAGAATCATATACAGTTTTCCTTGTTAGAGTATTTTTTTATTGTTTACTTTCTGGCAAGCCTTATTTGGAGATATAAATGTTTTGGGAAGGCATCAAAAGATAGACTGTCACGCAGAACTGTCCAAACTCTCTTTCTAAAGCCTCAAGCAATTCAAGAACGGTTTCCACAATGAAAGTGTGTTGTATGACCCCGTGGAAGTGGGCTCATTCTTTTTATGTTTTCCACTACATTTTACTTAAAATCAAACAGAAAGATAATATATAGTTATAGAAATTTTCCTAAAGTGCAATTTTTGTCTCAGTATATATTGTCCACACTGTTGTAAGAGAGATTAATGGCAAAGTAGAATATATATTCCCGTGGCCAGAGGGATAGAGATAAAAGATGGAGTGAGGGAAGGAAGAGAAGATTGGAGAACAAGAGAGAATGATGACATTTGTTTTCTCAGATGAAAAACTGTTGTCCTTTGAGACTACTTAGCGTATTTATCTTTTAAGGGAGGAAAAAGAATTCCCACTAGATAGACTGAAAATTTGACAAAGGTCTGAGAAATAGGATCTTCTCAGGCTTTGTCTGTAGGTGGGTAAAGTCATAATAGCACTGTTTTTCTTGGTTTTCTTTACATGAGAAAAACTGACTAAGAATGCCTTACTATGCATAATTGTAAGGATATTCATTTCTTTGCCACTTTGTACACTGCATTTCAGTCAACTGAAAGGTCAATGTAGTTATTTTTCCCTCCCTCACATCCTATACCAAGGAAGAAAAAAAAAATACCAAAACATGTAGACAGGTCTTTCAGATTTCAATGAAAATAACAGATGTTACCCATCAAAACAGCTTCTACCCAGAGCAAGGATGACATAGCCACAGAGTGACTGAGATTTTCCTTCCAACAGACAGAGTTTTATCTCAGACAGAGCCAGTCGGTACTTTGCCAGCAACTGTCATGATTTCATTGTACAACATCCTCTGCTTTGGGACTGAAAGGAAACCTTTGATTAAACTGCATCTACCAAGTTTTCGTGTAGATGATGGAGCATATTGCCTGTAAAAATTGCTAGGCTCAGCATTGGTTTGTTTGGTGTGAAGCATGCAGAAAATCTGGATACATATTGTTTTGGTCAGACATAGGTTTTGCATTCCCTTCATACTGCCTGATCAGGGCACTGGGAAGACCACCAATCTTTTGGGTGGGCTCTAGAACAGACTCTTATTTCTCAATTTGTTTAAATTCAGGACATTAAAATCATTGTAACAAAGCCACAAAAGCCATGGAGCTTACAGGCAAATTAAAGCCTCTTCTCTGGTGGCTTAGATGCAGTTATAGTATAATGTTAACCAAAGAAATATGGTTTAGCAGGGGCTTAGTTTCTCCCCAAAACAGGCAATAAATAGCTAGGAAAGACTGTCACTTCACATGTATGCCTAACTGCAGGCTAAGTATGGCTGCAGTACAACAGTGATCTCTCAAATTCAGTGTGTGTCCAAACTGACTGAAATTAAGCTCCTGCTCAATCAACTTCAGAGCATAACACAGAAAATTTGAGCAACCATGGACTTCTGTACTGACCCTCCTTCATCAGTATATCTCCCAGAGGGCAGATGTCAAAAAAACAGCCAGAGAAGCTAGCTATGGGCTCATCCATAGCACGGGGCTGTGAGATAGGTCAGGCAGTTGATGCATGGAGCCTGGAGGACTTTTGATGGCTCCTGCACCCCATTACACCAAACTATCCATGATGGAAAATATATTTGATAAGAACCTTCTGGATAAAGGTTGTGAAGGGCACATAATGTGTTTCCCAGTGGCACTCAGTCCAACTGTCTGTATGTTGGGAGAGACTAATGAATTGCATAAGAGCCATAAGGACACTAAGGTTTAATAGCTGAATGGGAATACAGCTTACTATTAAAAAATCTAGCTCTAATTATAGATGCATAACATGCTTGAAATTAGAGTAAAGATTACCAAGACCAAAGCATTGCTACTTCAAGCAGCTATGGAAATAAAAAACCCAAGGCCAGTCATGAGAAAAGTGATTTCTCTATGTTAAGAGACACCATCACTATTATGTTTTTTTTCTCCAGCTGACAGCTTTCTGACAGCTTTTACTTCAGCTGTCAGCTGCCTCCTTGCCTTTCAGTGCACCTTTGGGTCCTGGTGGGTATCCATTGCAGTGCTGTTACTTCTGCTCCCAGGCAGGGCATCTCCCAGTAGAACGAACACTTCGGTTCCTGAACAGCTTTCACTAATTGAGCTATGCACCTAAGTGTTCAATTCTAAGGGATAGTATGTGGCCTTTTTTTTAACACTGCCTGCAAGTATGTAGAGCTGCTGTGCATTAGGAGTGCTTCTCACAGACCCGTTAACTGCTTTTTTAATATTTCAACCTCTGACCTGCATGTTAATGTGTTGTTGTAATTGGAAAAGTCACTCTCCCTTACTCAGCAGTTTTGCTGTGTGTGTTCCAAGTCTTACTTGCTGACTTTATTGACACACATAATAAGTTTATTGCTTCTCCTCTTGCTGGATACTGTTATTGCCAAGTCCCAGGCATACAATTTTCAGTCTTGATGGGACACATAAGCTAGAAAAGTAAAAAGGCGGAATTTTTTAATCCAGGACTGAGGTTGCAAAGTTGTCAGGTAGCAAAATGAGAGGCAGGGGTGGTGAATGTGTCCTTTCAACAAAAAAAAAACCTGAGCTGTCAATACAGATTGGCACAATGGTTTTTTTTCAGTCTCTTTCTGGCCATGGGAACTATTTGTTCCCCATCAGCTTACTCTCTGGCCATCCCTTTGCTATTTAAAACAGATTTGATAGTCTGCTTTGTTTTTTTTTTTTTCTATATTCCAACTTTGTCCACAAAGGCCTGAATCAGAGTTCATAGGATCATAGAATCACAGAGTATCACAAGTTGGAAGAGACCCAAAAGGATGATCAAGTCCAGCTCCCTGTCCCTCGAAGGGCTATCTAAAACTAAACTGTATGTCTTAAGAGTGTCATCCAGATGCTTCTTGAACTCTGACAGGCATGATGCTGTGACCACTGCCCTGGGGAGCCTGTTCCAGTGAACTCTCAGTGAAGAGATATTCCTTGTTGTACAATTAGGCAATATTAATTTCTGTTGAAGCATAGCCAAAGGTAGCAAACTGTTTTAGAGCATTTAAATTAAGGTTTAAGATGAACAGTGTCACCTCCATTAAGATGACATTTTAAAAAGGAAAGAACAGAAGAATGGCCCTGAAAAGTTAGAATGAATGGGAGAAGTTGACATTTCCTACCACCATGCAGAAGACAGCAATTTTAAAAAGATGTGTTGCGTAAAAGGAAAGTTATTTAATGTAAAAAGTCAGCACGTCTTTAGACAAGCAACTTATTACTTTCTCCTTGCATTCATTAAGATAGTTTTTCTTTTGTTCATAGAGTCACCAAAGCACAGAGTGGTTTGGGTCGGAAGGGGCCTCAAAGATCATCCAGTTCCAACCCCCTGCCATGGGCAGGGACATCCTCCACTAGACCAGGTTTCCCAGAGCCCCATCTAACCTGGCTTTGAACACTGCCAGGGAGGAGGCAGCCACAGCTTCTCTGGGCAGCCTGTGCCAGGGGCCTCACCACCCTCACAGCAAAGAATTTCTTCCTAATGTGTAAAGGAAATATTCCCTCTTTTAGTATACACCCATTACCTCTTGTCCTATCTGCAATTTGCCCTTGTGAACACTCCTTTATTTTTGTTTGGGTTTATGCTCCTTTTTAGGATGACCACAGATTTACTTCATTATCAAATTAAGTATTTCAGCAGAGTAGGGAAATTTGAGTTTTGGGAGTTGGGACTTAATAATAAGGCTGAAAACTACCACCTGTCCAGTGACATGGCAGTCCAGTCACCCCAAGGACAAGGAGGATTCGTATAAGAGGGGTAGAAGTGGGGGAAGTCATAGATATATTTGTGGCTTGTTCTACTGCTTAGGAGAAACAAGCCATAAAGTAATGACTTGTAGGGTGTTTAACACCAGCAGAAGTCACCATACAACATGCCTCAACAAGACATCTACCTTTCCAGGACCATATCAGAAACAAAAGTAGGGAGAAAACTGCCCAGGGGCTGTGTCTTCTATGTCTACATCTTATAGCAGGATGAACTTGATTTTAGATAGTTGGAATCCCAACAGAAATAAATTGGCTTATCCCAACCATCCTTGCTGAATGCACTCATAGACAATCACCTCTCCATCTCATTTTAGGGGTTACATTCTGGGACTGACTCCCCACCAGCTGAGATCTCTGTGATCACAGGGTGTGAGAGTTCATTGAACTTACCTGGCTGAGACAAATAAATCTGGTGGGGGGTTTTGACAGGTCAGATTTTAGCTCAGTCAGCTTCCTGAAGTGACTCGCCATGTGTTCACACTCAGTAGTGTGGAGAACGGGCGGGAATGGACATTCAAGGGCAGGGTAAGGAGAGATGAGCCACATCATCTTCAGCTTACGTGAGCTTCAGCTATTACAAACCACAGTGTAGGAGCTGTGGCTCTTGGAGAAGGCTTAGAGCAAGGCACACACCTGCATGGCCGTCTCAAAGTACATTATCTGGCCATGAACCTAACGAGTATCATGCCTGAACAGTGACTATTAGGACAAGGCGCAATTTTTAAGCAATTAATGTCATGCCACGCTTAGCTACAGTGGTAAGAACCACAAATAGCTCTCTGGGTTTCATTTCCTCCGTGTGGTCATGGATTTTCCAGTCGAGCTCAGCACCTTTATCTGCAGCCCATTCAAGCAGCCCTAAAATCCCACAACACTCAGTGAATGACATTGTGAGCTCCTTCAAATTCAGCTTCCATTCGTACCAGCACTGATTTGCTGTGCTGTTTGTAAACACCCCGTGACTACTCCAGCTCGCTTTGTCCGTGCAACAACGAGCAGCACAATCCCACAGTACGAACAGACAGACAGACACTGCAGACTGAGTCATCGCGGCACGGCATCTCCCGTACAAACACTGCCGACGGAGCCGGATAGCCTGTGGGAGGCTGCCATGTTACTGCCTGGCTGTACAGTTTTGACAAGGATAAAAGAAAATGTCCTGATGTCCTGTGGGAATGTGGATGCCTTGGTCTCGGATGTGAAGGAGGGAAGCGTTAATCAGTCGCTGCGTTCCCTTAATGAGGAACTGCGTTAACCGTGTCATTTGCTATTATTGCTTGAAGGGGTGGGGAACTGTGTTACACTTGTTCAGCTCAGATCCTGTGCAGAGTAAACTTTCTGTGTATTCCTTACCATAAGGAATAAATCTGTTGGAAAAATGCCATGATTGATTGCGTGCGGTCTCGTTAACTAGCAACATTCCCCAACAGCAACATCTGCTTCTACAAACCATGAGAAATGGAAGAACTAGCAAAGACAATAATACAAAACCCCAGGCAGCAGGTGCTGACTTTGAAACAGTTGTCTTTTCATTTCAAGAATACATTACCACTTTGCCAATGTTCGGCACACCAGGTGACTCGACTCTCCTTTTTTTAATTTTGGGGTTTTTTGGTACATCTGAATACAGATGAATAGAACAAAAATTATCTACGTATACGGTGAGAAAAAAAATTAAAACTTAAGAAACATTATATTTTTGTTATAGGAGCTATTTTTATTTAAATCATTTCATTAGCACAGCAAAAATGAAAAGGAATAGCAAATATTTTCCTGTTATTCTGGATACACCATTTGTCCTGCACGAACATTAAAAAAGGATTATGGACCTCAATCCAGCTCCCAGGATATCACAGGTGTATCTTTCTACTTCTGATTCCAAACTATTGTGCAACAAAGAGGAACAGCAAGATCCAGGTCTTTCTGCACCTATGGAAAGCTGGGATTTGTTGCAAAGCCAGGTAGCACAGAAATAAAGTCATTTGGAGGATCCTCCACGAGGATGCTGGCTCAACATGTGCCTCAACTCTGCTCTGGCACTGAGCGGATGCTGCCACAGTCAGGGGGGACATTTCCACCCTGCAGGGATGGGGCTGAGGGCTGGGAGAAGGTCTGGATACCACGTCCCACAGATTGAAAGTGGTGGCTTGCTGCAAAGAGGAAAAGGCTGGAAAAAAGCCGAATACTTTGGGGGCAGGAGCTCATTGCCAAGTGAAGGACAGCAGTAAAAAGCACTGATGGCTACAGCCCATTCCCAGGTGGGAACTGTGAGGGGAGGGATGACACTGGAAAAGGGCATTTTCCCACTTCCCAATACTGTGTTTCCAGTTAAGGGAAGTTCTTTAAGTAGCTTGAAGTTTCATGTCTCTGGAAGCATCCTGGGCACACAAAAATATCTTGCCCTCTCCCCTTCTGGAGGCTGAGGATGCCCACACACACTTGGGCATGCTCAGCAGACCTGAATCCCTTTAGAGACCTTGACATATATTTTGGCACCTTTTCCCCCTACACCAAACAGAAATATCTGCTTTGCTTTTTTTTTTTTTTATATTTCCCCAAAACATGACCCTCAGGAGAGGGAACTGTGGTCCCTGAATGGCTTCACACAACCTCTGAGGCAGGCATCAGATGTGCCAACTGCATGGGCATCCCTACAAGTAAGGGACTGGCCTATCCTTTTGTCTTGAGCACCATAGGTAAAGGATAGGATTATGATGAATGATGTGGTCTTAGGACAGTGCAGTTTCACCCAGGCAAGGGGTTAACCCCGGTCCTTTCAACACAAAATCAGGCAGAAGGTTTGTTGGCTTCCCTGCTCCTTTACCTGCCATGGATTGTAATCTTAAAAGCGAGAAGCTGGTGTCAAAGCCAAGTGTCGATCTTTGGGTACTGAGACCTGGGTGCCTAGGTGCCTTGATTGGGTTCTGTTTTCTCAGCAATTAGCTGCATCTATGAAATGATGCTCTAAAGAAGGAAAATTTGTACTGTCTATTTATAGATATTTTACTTTGCCTGCTCCAAACTGCTCTCAAGCTAAACAATCAAGGTGTCCTAATAGAGAGGTCGTGTGCTCAGGGAGAGAATTCGTTAAGAAAAAGCAGTGTCTCTTTAAAAACACCCTAATGATATAGGAAATCCTTACTTCTGCTGTCTTACCAAACAAGTGGAAAGAGAAACACAGGAAGGCTAAACCCATCTGCCTGTTATCTTACATATTGTTGGGAAAAAGAAAGGCAAAGGTTGCAGTTCGTGTATGGTTAATCGCAGATGCTGTGAGCCTCAAGCATAGATAAGATATATATATAAATTACTAATTGGGACAGATTCAGGTGTCATTTTCACTTTCTCTTGCTGTTTTGAAGATTAGCTGGCTAAACAAAACACTCCTCTATCTCTGGGTAACAAAGCAGGGTTTGGCTGTTTCAGGGCTGTGGGTGTTTGCTGTGGGTTTTACTGACACATTCCTGTATGCTTTAGGGGGGAAATGTCTTCGTGTGGGATGGGCAGAAAGGGCTAAGAACCCTCTGCTGTTGTGCGGGGTAATATTTTTTTGTCTCTCTCTCATTTTCACAGTTGTGCTGCTTTGGTTTATTAATGAACTGAGCACTGCCATCTTGTGGGGTTTTTTAGCAAGCTCAATTGTTCTCTAAAATGCATCAAAGGGCAGGAATAAAAAGTATCCATGAAGATCTTGGTGGCAGATAACTTGCCACCTCCATTACAGTGCCTCTTTATGTGTATGAACCTAAAAATGCAATGAATAAAGCTGAATTAGAAGTGTAATATAATTTTAACTGCTGTCCTGTATAGCTCTGATACATATTCAGATTTAAGCATTTCTACCTACAACTTTTCAGATGGAGATTTAACAGTATCACATGAACTTCACAAGCTGGGGCTTCAAGGTTTCTCTTCGCAATTCCAAGATCACTTTCACAGACCATGAGCTCAAAGTCTGGTAAATATTTTTAAAGTTTGTTGACTCATGAGCTTGGTGGTAGAAGGGTGATTCTGTGAAGATATCCTGGACCCAAACCAAACAGCTCATTCTGACAGGTATTAATTGAAGGGCTGTTCTTGGAACTCTGGTTTAGCCAATAACTATGAGACAGCATCTTTGAAACACTCCAAGGCAAAACCAGAAGACTGCTTAGCATGGTTCTCCAATATAGGGAGAGATGCTAATACACCTTCCCTTTATGAAAATCGTTTCAGTAAAACATAAATTTAGAAAGAGAAGAAGAAGAAGACTTGTCTGCTGTGCAGACTCCTCTTTGTCTAAGGAATTTAGAGAAACATTTAAGGAGAATTGAGAATGTAAGAGGCTCAAGGCATACCTGCACATCAGTGCAGTTGGAGAAGTCAAAGTACATTGCAGAACATCAAGAAAACCAACTACACGTGTGCCATATAGTTTATTTTTCCAAGAGGCATTGACAATGTAAAATGTCTACAGCAAGCAACTATGCCAAGAAAGAATGTTGGTGAGAACTCACTTCAGCATATCACAACTAAAGAAAAGATGGATAATTCAGTAACGTATCAGAGAAGTACCCTTAAGCTGAAAAAAAATACGGAACTGCTAGGAACTTAAGCTGCCCTAAATGCCTTCGGTTTGGCATCATTATCAGTGCCATCTTCAGCAAAGCCATCAAAGACAAATTTCCTATCTACCACATTTTTTTGGCTTTGCAGTATATTAACATCCACCATGAGAGTAACCCAGCTGGAACAGCATGGAAGGAGGTTTAAGGGCTCCCCCAGCCTGCTGCAGTCACTGCTTGAAGCTGCCTGGATGAACCCTGGGTTAGGTCTGGCAAAAAGTAGAGTGCCACCCAGCACTCTACAGCCCACAGCCACTCCTCAACAGTGGCTCAAGGGACAGCTTCATCCCCAAATCACTGGCAGCCAAGAAACTGCCATGCAGCCCACATTTCCAAAGCAGTGGGACACTGGATGAGGGCAATTCAAAATAGGGAGACAGACCATCTCTGACTGGTGCTTCAGGTGATGTCTAGACCATCACAAGACATCAAGGCCATTGGCTCAAAAACCTGCCCGTTGCCCACAGCCTGGAATAGCAATGGTATTGTCCAAGACAGCAACATATCTTGTTTCTTGCCAGAAATGAAGTTTGTGTCACTTGATGATATGGGATTTTTCAACTGATTCAATGCCTGAGGTGAAAACCAAGGTCCCCTGCTTACGATCCCTCAATCCAGGAGTGGTTCCTTCACACCTGCCCTCCACCATTTTTAGGGCTGTAATTAGTCATAGGGTGAATGCTACAGATCCCAAACCAGCTCTATGTGGTATCTTCAAGGAGAAAACACAGCCTTTAGCCAAAAAGTCGGAAGATGGATGGAACTCTCCATGTCCACAAAGAATTGGCGTTGGACTAGATGATCCTTAAAGGTCCCTTCCAGCCCAAACCATTCCATGATTCTTTGAAATCCTGCTCCCAAAGTCTCTGCAGAAAGAAGATATATATGGCTGCATAGTTGAGTTAAATCACAGAATCACAGAATCACAAGGTTGGAAAAGACCTTTAAGATCATCGAGTCCAACCATTCCTGTCCTATGCTAAACCAGATCCCTGAGCTCCTCATCTACCTGTCTGTTAAACACATCCAGGGTGGATGACTCAAGCCTCTCCCTGGGCAGCCTGTTCCACGTCCCCACAACTCTTTCAGTGAAGAACTTTTTCCTAACATCTGATGTGAACCTGAATCCTTGTTTTTGAACCAGACTTGCCCAGGGAATGATTTTTTTCCCCATGGGGTGTGCAGGGTCAGCCCTACAGAACTGAAAATCCCAGCTCCAGCATGGACTTGTGTTTCAAAATCACACCGTAGCTTGTGTGCTCTTGTTAGTTTTGTTGGGGGCAGAGATATTTACTTATTTACTTATGTATCTTTGTAGATATTTATTTTGGAAGAAAATCAGCCCTGAAGAAATTGCTACAGGGCTTCATCAATACCACAGAGCCTATAGCATAAATGTGCAATGCCTGCAGGCTTTGGCTGCAATGTGAATGTGTGCATCTGCTTGCCATGTGGACATCCACGGTGCTCTCCAGTTTGGGATGTACTGATTGAACAAGTCCTTCGAGGCAACCTAAAACCTCTAGTTCTTCCCACTGCTCCAGAAACCCCTCATGACTGGTGAGAACAATGTGCACGATGCGCATGCTAGGTGTCAGGATATATGGAGAGGTATTTAATATGGCAACAGATTTATTATATGGCCATTAGTGTTGGTGGTCTTCAAAGCCTTGTTTATCCATCTGTAAAATGGGCTTAATGATAAGGTGAGTTGTTTGTCATTTTTTTTCCCAAGAACATGGAAAACCATGGCTTAGAAGTATTGCATGTAGCAACTAAAAACTATTAACAACCTCTCCGTGGCTCTGGTCAATGAAGTGTAGATAAATCGCTTAGTTAGAAAGGATTACGAATAGTTTTATTAATGTTTGAAAAGCACTTTGAGGCCCTAACATGGAGAGTGGAAACAAATACTGTATAAACATGCTATTATTAAATGACCACTCTACTCTGGGAAATGGCATGGGAGTGGTTTTTCCATATTTGTTATGACTCAGTGATTCCAGGTAAAACACATTCATTTCACAAGTTAAAAAAAGCGAGTACTTCTAACTGTCAGCTCTGTCATCACATCTGAGGAGTTGAAAGCCAAGCCATGTTTTGCCTGGCTTGCTGATTAACACCAGCAGCAGTGATGTTACAGGCCAAACACTCCTTGCCATTGCTTTCCATCCTATTCCCCAGGATTTCACGTGAGGATGTAAGCACTCTGCCTGCAGATGATGGGCTAAGACACTGTCAGTCATTGATTATTTAACAGTGCTAACCACTGAATAGAAGAGGCTCTGGCTCTTCTTCCCCATTCGGTGCTGTTTTAGCAGAGTTTCTAAGCATTTATTTTGATTAATAAAGACAGCAATGACTAAATTCACATCAAGAATAGGTAGGTTGGATAAGAAGTGCTGTTTTCACACCGTCACTCTAACGAATGCAGTTTAAGGTATTTAATTACACAATTATTATTTGTCAAAATACTAAAAACTATTCATCTTCTCCCTGCCCTAACAACCCATCAAAACGTCACTTCTTTTCCAGCGTGGCTTCTAACCACCAATATTTAGCACAGATAATTGCTCCTCATCAAATGTAAAGTAGTTGAGTTTTGTAAGATGTGATGCACAAAGCAGTTTTACCAGCTGTTTTCCCAAGTGTGAATTTCTGAGCTAGACTGATGTATCGTGATCCCCATGCATGACTTCTGGTGGTTTCGTGAAAAGCATCGGGAGGGGGAAAACGTTGTTGTATTGTGTTTCTACTGTGTTTGGATTCTGGCCCATGTGGGCTCCACCAGCCCCAGAAGCAAGTTGAAGCTGGCCTTGTGGCCATCGACACCGCTCAGAGTATGGCTTAGGGAAAACTTCCATTTAGTTTTACACTTGCAATAACATTCTGCTTTGCATGTTATTTTTTTGTTAGCTGAAAAGCATATGTTTTGACTTTTCCCATCAACGTAGGAGCAATGGCTTGTATTTTAAGTCATGAGACAGAAAAAAAATAACAAAGTCAAGGCTTTCTTTCCAAGCTGCACCTACGCAACATTTTTAATAAGCATTTTTTTTTGCTAATTTGCATAATTGCTTTCTGCTACTTTTTTTTTAATCAGTTTTGCTAATAACCATCACTCCGTTTTTTGCACAGGCTTAACAATTTGTGAGGACATTTTTCAATGCACAGAAGTAAATTTTCTCCACTGGGGTATTTAATGTTGCAACTTTAGCCAAAAATTGCTGACATACATAAAAATGCATCAAACATATTACGTTCTTCACTGGTCCATTGAAAATCTAATAAAATCAAGTGGCATGGAAAACTTTTTTTGCAAGGTGTTCTGACACCAGAAGACTGGATTTCATCATTCATATGGATTGATTACAGCTACTTGATTACCTATGAATTGATAGCAACTATCTCATGTCTGATTTTAGATTAGTGGCAACCAGCCGTCACTCTTCAGACCTTGCCAGCTGATGCACAACAAGCAGAAATTTACTTTGATGAGATCGTCTGTGAAGCTAAAACCTACTCAAGTTTGTGAATGTATAAAGGCCTGGCACTGGGCATAAATGTTATCTTATTACTCACTGGCCATCAGATACTGTCCATTCAGTAAACGTTGAAGATATCAAAACATGAACTGTTTTTCTAATATCAAGAATGCCATTTTGGAAAAATTATCATTCCAAGATTAATTAGCTGTAGATTTTGCTAGCAGACCCATCAGCAGCTCATGTCTCATTAGACTGATTTCTTTTATGATTACAAAAGCAAGCTCCTCCATGACGCTGAAACATAAAAAAATCATGGCAAAATGATAACAGAAGCCACAAGATTTCTAATGGACCCAATTCTGGAAGTATGATTATATGACTGTCAAATTAACTGTTGATGTGAAGAGAAGGACTGACTAGCATAATTCCGTTTTATTTAGCTAATGAAAATCACAATTAGGAAAAAAAAACCCTCTCCCAAATTAATGCTTATGTACTGATACAGGTTGAGACCCTGAGCCTGACTTTTTGAAACCATGTTGGATGATAGCTGAGTCTTCTCAGTGCTTCTAGAAGAATTGGTGATTATAGAAGGCATTAAAATACCCTCTTAGGAAGAGCCCTTCATCAAGCATGTCAAATTGAGGTGCCTGCTAAGCATGGCAGGATAGATCCCACTGTAAATAAACAAAATGGCCATAAAAAAACTGTTTACTCATGTAAATTTACTCTCTGGATGCTGTGCTGAGGAGTAAACATGCCCAAATGAAAGCTGGTCCTGTGGTCCTCATAGCTTGTGTGAGATGCTCAGTCTTTCTTAGGGAGCACATCCCTTGCCAAATGACACCCCTGAGCCAAAGGGTTGCCCCATGTCAAAGATGACAGTTTCATAACGTCCACTGTTGTAATGTGGATCTACATGTGACGAGAAGATGTCTATATATGTCATAATGAGAACACTGTATAGGCAAGCTCTGCCTTTTATCTCGTGAGATGAGAAAATCACCCATGATGGTTTTCGCAGGCAGGACAAAAATTGACTTAGCTCTGGGGACAATTCAGCTCACAGTAGGGACCACAGCTATAGCTGACCACCTCCAAGGGCATAGGAGCATGGGTGTGTACAATCACCTATGTTCGTTGGGTTGACCTGAGCCAGCTCAGGCTCATGGGTGGACTTGGTGCTTCATGTGCAGGCAAGTCAGTTCAGGAATCATTAATTGACCTTCTCCTAAATTATCACTGAATATATTGAAAGCACTGAAGATGACATCACATTCAACAGAATGGACACTGAAATACTGACACTGAGAAAGACAGAGCACTGCTTCTAACCTGGCAGCAAGACACTTTTTCTTGGAGAAACCATCCATTCACAAAACGATATTCTCTAGAACTTACACCCCCCCAGTTAATATCGTTGATCTTTGTTCACAGGCTGCATATAGATAATGTATCAGTCTTAGTGACAGACCATACTACTACACACAGAAGAGTCAGACACAGCGGTGATTATCTTGCGGACAATCCCTCGTTTCTCTTGGAAATGTTTCAGGGATGAAGTAACAGTAACCACACTGAAAAAAAAGTCAAACAAACAGTACAGTATTATGGCAACTGATTACATCTTGTTCAAAAAAACATTAAGGGTTCTGCTCTGTCTTCTTCTTTTTCCTTCTTTTAACAAGCACATATATTTTTTCCCCAATCCCTGCCCCTCCCTCAGTCTTCCTGCTGGGATTCATGTACAAAGCAAAATAGCTAAATTAACTTCACAGGACTGTTCCCAGAGGAGATCCAAACTATAGGATACTCACTGGTTTCTAGTCAAGTAGTGCATTTGACTGTGAAATTAAATATGGCCCTGGGGATTCCTTTTGTGGTCACAGAGTGGAGTAGGGTAAATTTCAGTATACAATACCTAATGTTCACAGCAGGATGATCACGATCACAAAGTTGGCAGTTTACACAAATTAATGGTCATCCAAGTAAAAAAAGATTGTCATAATCATGCAATGATCAGTTATCACTCCTGTAACTTTGCAGATTGTTTTTGCTTCCTAATTTTTTATTTATGATGACAATACACATGGGAGGAAAACAAAATATTTTAGGGGACACCAAAAATTAAATTGTATGAAAAATGAAATCATGCTTGGGAATAGCCAAGCAGATATTAAAATTGAGGCTAGCTATCATGTATCACATACTATCTGGCCTCAAGGACACATTTGCTTCCAAACTCCTGGTGTATACTTATCTGTTTACCCTAAAGCTATTTGGGATGAGAAAAAAAAAAAAACCAGCTCTATTTGAGAATACACCATGAAGGATGCACTTCTGGAAGCTATATTTCTTTAGAGACAGGACAGTCCACTGATTGCAAGGTGGTATGGACATGAAGCAAGAGTCTATTATTTTTAACCAGGTCAGTCAAGCAAGAAAGTAAATAGAGCTAAACTGTGTTGGAAACCATAAGCTGTGGGATGACTGACTGTGAAACACCATTGTCACAAGTTGATAGTGAATTACACCATGTGTTAATTGTGTTATCTTCAGTTTCTGTTAGGGTAAAGGTACAGTTTTATAGCCGGAGCAGTGCCTAAATTCCAGCAGATGTGTGCATAGCTCATGGTATCCAAGTCTAGACTAAGAAGCAGACACAGCCTCCTACCCACACTGGCTGAAAAAAAGTCATTTGAACCACTGCCACAGGGGTGACCAGCCACCGCCAGCTTCCACCCATCTGATAGTGCCTGGTGCATCGTCAGATGAAGCCAAATCTTGTAACCTCAGTCCTATCATGAAGTGTAATGAAAGGGAAGAGAGAGGGAAGAGGGAAGACGTAAGGGGGAAGAGGGGAAAGGAAGAGACAAGAAAGAAAAGAGAAACATTAAAAGTAGCTGCAATTCAAGAATCACTTTTGAAGTCAACAACTTTATAAAAATAATAAATTATTTGAATACTTTCTGTCATTTATGTTTAAATCAAATTTCACTTAGACCAGCATATTTCTGTATTACTAATATTTTGCTACAGGGCTGGCCACTAAACCAAGGGCTGCTTTCCAGTAGACCCCTCACTCTGCCACAAATTGCACAACACAAGAAAACATAAATAATGCATCTGGAAATACATGACATATTTAAAACCTGCAATCAAAGAGAGCACAACGGGGAGCCAAGAACACTGGTACAGGCTCTATGGCATTTATATAGCATGGACCCTTTGCCCCTGAGTACAATCTGCTTGGTACACGCTGGAAAACCTCACTGGGCCGGCACGTCGTTCCTGATTGTCCTCGGCAGGGATCCAGGTTTAACCATGCTGGCTTCAGCCAGAGAGATGACTGAGGGAATGAGGGAAGATGGATAAATTCATCCATTGGTCTCAAGGCCAAAAACAGCTGCTGGAGTCATGGAGTTGTTGGTTGGCTGAGTTCACATAAAGGAAGCCCCGCTGGGAGTCGGTACCGGGCTCTTTCGAGTTTTGAGGGCTGCCCTTGGAGACCGCAGCGTTTTGCTACCTAGGGGCAGCAGAATGTCAAACCAACCAAGAAATCCTTCAGCCTATTAGTACAGCATGACACAGCTGAAATGCTTTATGAATATCAGAGGTATTAAAATCTGGATTTATTTATTTTTAAGAGATCTTTGAGGCTGCATGCAGTCCAAAAGCTGAGCTCAGTCCACTAAATTGAAGGTTTCAAATGTGCAAAGATTTGTTGTGCATCCATCTGGGGAGATGTGAATGTGGATACCAAAGTGATGGGCAGTACAAGTGCTGAAGACGGATTAAATGTAGCAGCTTTTCTTTTTTGAATAACAGGACCCAAACAGATTGAAAATCAAGATGATAAAGGAGGATAGTTCCTGTGCTGGGAAATTATAAGAGGCAGTTTGTTATCCCTGACGTTTGCTGAGCATTTGATGTGGTGATATTTGGTAACAGTATGATGCCAGGTTCATTTGTGTGACTTGTTTCATCAGCTTCTGGAACCATTGGGTGCTACTGAAATGATCTTCTGGTGCACAAAATTCTGAATTTAACAAATCTTAGAAATGCCTTCATTTTTAACTCCTTGATAAATTTAATCTTAAAAAGAAATAGGTTAAACAAGAAAATTCATAATCCAAGAGCTCTACAGACTGTAACCCTGTACCAAACTTTACAACTGGATTTAGCCTCTCTCTCTGATGACTAAGGACTTGCAATAAGTGTTGTCCTTGTGGTGTAAGTACAATTTCCTAGCAGTCTGCTGTATCTGAGTCATCACAAACACTAGGCAATAGAGGAAAAAAAACCTCTCTCCCTTCATTTTGTTCTTCTCATATTTAAGCAGAAGGCACAGAGCCTTTTAGAAACCGTTCCCTGGTTCAAAGACTGCTGAAATCAGTGGGAGTCTTTCCACTGAATTACTTCATTTTAAGCTGGACCCACCACTCACTAGTATATTAAACAGTGAAGTTTAAAATTGCTTCCTTCCATTGCTAGTTTCAAAGTATAGAAATATTTTCTTATAGTTATCATTATAATTGGAGGTTAGGAACCCCATTAACCTGATCACTACAGAAAATGCATATGTGGCTTTGAGGTAAGAGCCTGATCCTCTAAAAATATTGTCATACGTTCAACTGAAAACTATATCCTTGGCACACATACAGATATTGCCCTCTTTAAATAAAGGCAGAAGTTAATGTACGTTTCAGGTGTGCATCCTAGAACCTGTCAAAGAGTGACACTTCTAATTCACTGAGTTATACCCTTTGCTAGTTGTTTTATCAGGTATGGATGGCAAGTCACAGAAATGTTGAAACAACTGGAGTTCTGGGCTTTGCATTTGACTAGTTGTGAAGCATTTGGAAATTTTCAACATATCCTGTCATTCAAACTTGAGCCCCTAAATGAAGAGGCTGAAATGCAGGAGCCTTAGAGTTTGACTTGATGACCCTTATGGGTCCCTTACAACTCAGTATATTTTGTGATTCTATTCTATGACTAACATCAAACACACACCATCTCTCTGTGCCTGAATTTCCACTTCTGTAGAAGTGGAACCACTTCTCCATTCCACAGAAAGAAAAGTTTCATGAAACATTGTGTGATATTTTTCAAATATTTTTACAGAAAAAAACTTCTATGATTAAAAGATATGGGGTATTTTTATTTCTTAGATGAAAGATAAGATTAGATTTGAAGATAGCTTTTGTTCACAGGCATGTATTCTCATCAAAACTTTGGTCTCATGCTGTAACATAGCTATACTGACTTGTCTAGAGTTTTAGAAGAAGAGTTATGAATTTTTATTACGTTTATTTAATGGAGGAATGAGATGATAAGAGATATAATGTCTTTTGTAAATTTACTATTTGGTTAACAAATATATGGAGAAACAAACCTATTTTAGTACACTTCTGGCTAAATATTTAAACAGTGAGATATTAATTCAACAGCAATTTTAAAGTTACTATCCATCTTATTTCTGTGAAATGTCTCATAAGAATTATTGTGTCAAATCCTGAAATATTTATTGAAGCAACACTATGTTTTGCCTGGGTAACAACTCAGTAATAACTTCAGCATATAATTCATATTATTTAAGTCATATGTAGCATCCATATTTTAGGCAGTAAGTCAGCGCCTTCAAATTGTATCAACACTGTGTTGTATAACCTTGTGGCAGGAATAGAAGCAGCTTTTGTTTGAAGCTACTATTTAAATTTTTACCAAAGAAAGAGAAAGTAGTAATTTATCCATGGAAATAAGATGTTTCTGAATATTACAAAATAACCATTATTTATGGTTAACTGCATCCAGAACCTTTTCTAAACTTAATGTGAACTTGTACGGTCTTTCCAAAGAATGTTTTTAGTCAATCTTTATGACATCCATAGCCATAATCTAGGGAAAGTAGAGTAACCGGATACCATTATTAAGTACCAGTAGGATGTACTCTGTCTCTTACTATTTATCAGTGATGCTTACAATGCCTAAGTATCCAATGAGTAGAGTGAAGACACTAGTTGCATTCTTGAGAAATTAGGTTTTTTAGATTGTAGCACTGAACAGCTGAGTTTACAGGCAGCCCAGATAATCATATGAAGATCAATGAAGAGCTTTATTGCATTGTGATGTACAGTGTGATGTAAGAAACTCTGTAAGTCAAAAAAACGTGAGATAGTTAGTATCAACATTGCTTTTTCACACACTGAAAGAAATTAGACTGCATCCGTGTTCTGTCAAAAACACAGTAAAAATTTTATTTAGCCCAAGGTGAGAATTTGAACACAAATGAACTGATTCTTAGGTCTAGAGAGGTCTGTATAGCCACTACTCATGACATTTGCCCCTGTTAACAGGAATAGAGACACTTTGACTGCGGGCATGTATGTCATTTTCCTGGGCTTAGATTAAAAAAATAAATAAATCCTGGTGCTTTTGAGACTTAAGTCAAAGATACAAGGAAAGACAATGTTCATGAAAATAAAAAACAAAACAAAACAAAACAAAACCCAACAACAAAACAGACCCATGGGGTTACATCAGGCTTTCATTTTTAACATGACCATGATTTCATCACTCTGTGGTTGGCTAGACAGATCGCTAACAGTTTTTGGTAATTAACACTGTTTTTGTCACTTTGTGAAATTGTTTGCAAATCTATATTTACATAATTGCTTCTCCAAACTGCAACAGAATCTGGCACAGGCATGCGTCATGGAACAAGCTGTTTTTAGACCCACTCGTTGTCTAAAGCCTCTGATTGTAGAGATGAGGTTTTACGTTCATTGTCTCAATTAGCTGGCCCATGTTGTGTTGGGGTTTTTTACAAGCTTGAAAACAATTAGCTTCTGGTTCCTGGTAACCGATCTTTAATGATAGAACTGACACACACACACTCTGCAGAAGAGATTTCACTCTGAGCTGCAAAATAACTTTCATCTGGCCATTTATCTGCTTCCTACACTTGCCCACAATAGCAAACATATACCTATGCAATGTCAGTGGGCCAAGCTGATACCTCCAATCCTGGCCCTACTGCAATCTGCCTGTGTAGTATTAAATCGAGGATCAAAGTATTGCTTGGGTGCTCAGCTTTACTCTAATAACAGCTGTATTTTTATACAGAGATACGCTCAGCAGTGAGGCACCACGTATTTATGACACTGAGCTTCAGCCCTCTCGTGGCCTGGAGACAAGTGCTCTGAAGCCTTGGACCCCATGGTGAGACTGCCAACACAGAAAACACAGCCTTTGAAAGATCAGACTTATCTTGTCTAGGAAATTGCCTGTAGAGTTTCCTATTATGCATGTGAGCTTTTCATGTTTCCATTTTAAAATCTATTGTGAATGTTGAAATCATGTTCTTCTTTCAGCCCTAATGCTTTCTTTAAAGCAGCTATAGAAAGGAAATTTGAGTCTGTGCCTACTGCTTTCTATGTGAACAGAATATTAAATGGTGAGAGAATAGCGGGGGGAAAAAGGCATTGTAAGAAGGAAAAAATAAATATGTTTTCAGTTTTTCTGTTGGTAACAGTCATACAGCACCAAACTTAACCCACCCTCATGAGCTGTTATTGATGGGCCTGTCATGTTTCTAATCATATCTCAGTCTTTCATAAAGGTCTGGCTCTCTTTTCACCACCACTAGCAGAAGCCTCATAGCAGATTACTAAGTTTTGGGTTCTTCTTTTTATGGTGGCTTGCCATAGATGTACCTTTACCTAAGACAATTTTTAAAGCATGGAAAGAAAAGCTCAAACTTTTCAGAGCAAAGCAAGTTGTTCGAGGTTTTTCTGTGAAAATTCTATGATTCTGTGCTGTAAGAGCTCATCATCCCTTCCCCATCACCCTTACACATCTTTTTTCCAGCACTCTTGGCATGTCTGAAGGGACAAGAGATTATCAGACCCTGTTTGCTCTGCCCCTCATACCATGTGGGAAATCGTATATGATGTGACTGCGGTGTAGGGCAGAGAGGAAGACACATGAGCAGTTGTCACATCACCATTAAACATCTTCTCCATCCCCAGCTACATAAAAGCCTGGTGAGAGGGTAAAATCCACGTCTGTTTATTTGTTCAATATGTTTACTTACGTCAAATGTTCAGAGAGCTTTCTCAGACCACTTCAGCAATGGTCATCCTGCTTCCCAAAAATAGTCCCATGGTATGTACTGATGCAGACATGTATAAGAAAATTGTTTTAAACCAAGTAAATAATTATGGTTCAGTATATATTACAGAGCAACTTTTCTTTGAAGCCTTATCATTCTCCTGATGTCTTTTTCTCTCTGGATTTATCTGGGAGGGAAAGGCATGGGTAGGCAGTAAGGCCAAGGAAAGGGTCTTCTGTTTTGAAGGGTGTGAATCAGTCATTCACAGAGACTAAGAAATGTGCATCGGGTTAAAAAAAAATAATAATCTTATCTTCCTCTTTGTAGCTGGTCACACTAAATTCCTGAAAGTACCAATGGATACTGAGCCATTCTGCACAGAAAATGATAAATTTAAAAAGTGAAAAAATAAAACCAACACAGGACTAAAAAGAAAAAATATGATTATAACGGTTAGAAAGCATCTATAGATGTGAGTGATGACTGAAGGCTCAAGTCTGTGGCACACACATAGATATTTAGAAGCACTTGAGGTTCCCTGCAGAGTCCTTTCTGGACCCCATCTGGCCCACAGCTCCCCTGTAGGCTTTGTGTCATACGCCTCTGCCCCTCATGGATGTCTCAGACACCACAGTGCATCTATGTTTAGGCAGCCGAATCCCTAACCCACAAGTGTTTGATATTCAGGTCCAGACTGTAGACACCTAAATATACTTTCTAAAAGTGAGTGTCTTCATGTGATCCAGGTGTCTCAGCTCTCATTATAGCTGGTGGAGACCAGTCAATACAGGCAGAGGAGTCTGGAGAGCTATTCTGCTTTCCCTAAAAGAAACACCCATGTCTGGCCAGCTGAGCAGACCTTCTGGCTGCATGGATGGGGCTGACTAGCTTGCTTTTACCCTACCAAAAGCTTGGCTTCTGGCTGGGAGGTCAATGCTTAGACCCTGGATGCAGCATCTGCAGCCAAGAACTGAAAACCCAATCAATTCCTAGTAGCTGCTGATGAGAAGGAAGGTTCCAGGCTGAAGCCTTTATTCTACATAATCTTGAACTTTTCTGAAGTTCAATGGAATTGATTTTGAGGAGTTGGGCCATTCCAGAGGTCTCTGCAAATATTATCTGACGGCTGTATACTTGGGTGGCTTTGCAATATGCTATAGAAATAAATAGAAGCAAGGAAGCCATGATGGCATGAGATGCCCATAAATACCTCCTATACCGAAAGGCCCACAAGTCACCATTACAAGGCCAACAGAGAGGAAACACCCTGTACAAATGTGTGGTATAACAACTGCAGGGGTCTTTGCTTCAGCTGCCACTGACAGAGCATTACAGACTTAGCAGCAGATATTTGAAGTGTTTGTTTAATTCACATAGAGAAGAAAACTGCTCAAACTTGCCCAGGGACAGAAGAGGCAATGGGCAAAAACTTCAATATAGGAAGTTCCACCTAAATGTGAGGAGGAACTTCTTTACTGTGAGGGTGGCAGAGCACTGGGACAGGCTGCCTAGAGAGGTTGTGGAGTCTTCATCTTCGGAGACATTCAAAACCCACCTGGATACTGCCCCATGCAGCCTGCTCTAGGTGATCCTGTTCTGGCAGGGGTTTGGAATAGATGATTTCCAGAGGTCCCTTCCAACTCCTATCATTATTTGATTCTGTGATTATGTGTTTCCCTCTCAGTACATCTATCTTCCAGGGTTCGTTAAAGGCATTGCTGGGGACTTTTTTTTTTGGCTCTCCAGCAAATCTAGTACAATGTTTCATTTCTGCAGGGTTCCTGTGAAAAGCTGTATTAGCTCTATTAACAGTGCCCCTAAAATCCGTTGTGGAGATTTAAGGATTTAAGAAAACAGTTACTGCATGCTTGAGCATAGCAGCCCTTCCAAAGGACCAGATACACTTTCTCCTCACTAACGTTCCACTGCTCTGCCATGTCTGAGATTAGGATTTGTTTAAATCTGAGATACATTTAAAAAAAAAATAAAAAAGAAGTAAAAGTACCAACCCATAAAACAAAGTGGAAAATGTTTACCACTCACTGGAAGTAAATTCAAAACCATCTTCCATGCTCCTGCTTTCAGGACCAGTGCTCCAAGGAACAGCAAGGGTTATTGACAGCAGCTGAGTAGGACAAAAATTGGGGGAAGGAAAAAGAAAACGTTCCCCACCACTCCTCTGCTGATGTGAAGGCTTGCAGTATTGGATGCTACAAGAACATCAGGGCCTAACATTAAATGTGCAAAGAGAAGAAAAGGGGTAAGTAGCTGGGGGAGAATGTTTCTTCCCTGTTTTATTTACTAGTATATACGGTTAGATGTCAATTAGCTTGAACACTAACATTCAGCACCTGTGCAGGGACAATAAAATAAATCAAACAGTTGCACAAAAGCTTCTGAAAGTCCTCTGAAATTCCATCACTCCAAACTAAAACATGTCAATATTCAGAGGAGAATAAAAAATAAAAAGGTATATTTTCTCCCCGTATAAATATTTTAGAGGTTTCTTGTGTACCTGTTCTTGTGGTTTTGCCTATCTTTACTCCGATGGTCTTATGTATCCCTTAATCTCTTGTAGTAAATTTACACTTTTCCTCTAATTTGTCAATATTCCCAACATCTATTTACTTAATCTGTTTTCATTTTCTCCTTTTTCGTTTGGATTTTAAATGGAAAACTTTGCCAACGTGATTTTATAATGGGGAAAGGAAATTATTTTTTTTTTTTTTAGGTCTTTCTACAGCATTTGAAAATATCTTAAATTTCACATTTGGAAATACATCACCACCAGGAGAAAACAGCTAAAAATGAACGTTTTAAGAAGTCAATAAAAAAATACTATGCAGCCTGAACTAAGGCTACTATGGCAATCTAGTAGGCTCTAAATGTCTTTGCAAATAGCTGTTGCCATTAACATTTCTACTATTGAACCTCATGTACTCACAAAATACAAATGCCTCCAAGATAAAATTCCAAATATGATTCAACCACATTTCTAGGGACACATTTGTTTGATGTGTATTCAACTTTCTTCAAAATTATGACCACAGGTAGAGAGTCCCACGCTGGATGGGTTCCTTTGGCTTTTATTTACTCTAATACATAAGCTCATCTGTTAGATTATTTTGGCTATGGGTTATTTTAAGGATTATTTTAAACTATGCCTAGTTTAGGCTGACCTTTTTGCCATGAGCAGTGTATCATGATGGAGTTCACGGGGGCACAAAGGAACCAGACTGTACGATGTCACTGCAGTGATGGGGTGTCTCAGTACCAGGCAGCACACAGGGACAACACAGAGAAAGTCATAGAAACATAGAATCATAGAATCATAGAATTGTAGGGGTTGGAAGGGACCTCAAGAGATCATCAGGTCCAACCCCCCTACCAAAGCAGCTCTCTAGGACATATCACTCAGATAGGTGTCCAGACGGGTCTTGAATATCTCCAGAGATGGAGACTCCACCACCTCCCTGGGCAGCCTGTCCCAGGGCTCTGTCACCCTCACTGGGAAAAAGTTCTTCCGCATGTTGGTGCGGAACTTCCTGTGCTCCAACTTGCAGCCATTGCCCCTTGTCCTATCCCCACAGACCACTGAAAAGGGGCTGGCTGATTCCCCCTGCATCCTCTGCTTAAGATAATTATAGACTTTAATTAGGTCCCCCCTTAGTCTTCTCTTCTCAAGGCTGAAGAGTCACAACTTACTCAGCCTAGCACCTAGTCACTGCCGAAAGGCATAGAAGTTGTTTCTTCTGTGCCCTCATTTCAAGTAGTGCCTGCAAAAGGATCAAACTTGAGGAGTATCTGTGCTATGACAGTGTTTGACTTCTGATTTGTCAGGCTGGAAGCATAGGCAGGACACCAAGTCCTACCAGTGTTCACTGAGAGACTGCAAAACCAGGCTCTGAATTAGGTTTCAGTAGCAAATCATATTTTTAATTTCCTTAGGATGAATTGTTTAAAGTATTGAACATTTCTGTCTGTCTCAGAGTCCAGGGGAACAGCTCATACACTTCAAGTCAATTTGTAATATTTGTTTGGATGGCACTGAAACACCCAGTAAATTTCAGAATTAAACCCCCCCGAAAAAGGGAAAAAAAAAAGAAAAAAGTGAATGATAGTAGATGACATTGAATACCTGGGTATTTAATAGTTACTTTGATTCTACATTTCTCCTGGTATAGGGTTTCCAGAGGTGCCTGTTTCTGTATTTGTTCTGAAGACCACACGCCCGGCAGACACCGGGGTGTCAGTATTACACTGGCCAGGTGAATATCCACTCCACATATTTCATTCCTTCCATTTGACCTCTCAGCATGTTCTTCTTGAGTGCACACCGAGGACTCCTGGCATGTCTTTCCAAAGTGCCAAAAGCTAGATGTATCTATGCTGTGGGGTACTGGCTTCTTTCCTATCTATACAGAAGCCTCTAATTCTTCCTAGGAAATACCGATAACTATCTCAATTAAGCAAATTTTTCAGTCACACTTAATGCTATCAGAGGAACCAGAGGGTGAGCAGGAAACGCTTTCTGAGGAAACAGGATTTGAGCTGTCTCAGCAAAGCTTTACATATTGTTTAAAAAATATGTCTTTTTACATTAAAAATGAAATAGAATAAAATAATAAAAATCATTCAAAGCACCTCTGCTAATAGTTTGCTGCCTGGTTTGAGGCAGTTTAACCTTAAGGTGTGGCAAGCTCTGGAAACTTACTGTGACTCACTGAGTAATAACCAGCTACAACATAAAACATCAGCCTACACACAATTTTCCAACCTCACTCTGTAAATCTTTCACTTGAAAAGAAAAATAAAGCCATTATCTCATTTAGTCTGTTTTTAAATCTTTATGACAAAAAGTAATATACTTAAGGAATATTATTCTTTCACAAAAAAGTATGAAGATATTAAAGAAAATTGTAAATATGTCCCTGAAAATCTTACTTTAAAATTTATAATCCATTTCTTCATCTAAAATTCATTCTAAAGTGAGGTGTAACATCTGTGATACAATATGCAAGCATCTGCAGCATAGTAAAAGAAACCTGCAAAATCTACATTATTATTATTATTATTATTATTATTAACCAAAAAAAGCAAGAATGGGACACAGAGATTTCTAAAAGAAATTTTAAACCCCCACAAATAATCCTTCCAGACATATTAAAGGTAATATTAACACACCCTTCATATGCATAATCTTTGTTCATAGAAATACTCCAAATGACTCCAGACACGGGGCCAAATGAAGAATGCGGTGAGTCTTCAGTGGCCTCACCTCACTGAGTTTCTTTTTCCCAAGAGAAACCAAAGTATCTGATGCATGAGAAGATGGAAGAGACACGGGAAAGGCAGCATCTCACCCCAAAATGGAGTCAGGACATGGCTGGATGCAAACTTGGATCTGCAAACTGCGAAGTGCTTCCAGAGCCTCTGTTCAAGCCTTTGTGTCTACGTACAGGGACACATGAATCCATAAATCCCTGCACAAGTATGGATCCTAAGGCCACCCACAACCACAAGTATTTTCCATTTACCAGAATGATATCAGGAAGCAACAAGCTTCCATATATGAACTTCTCTCCTACACCTGCTCCAAATGCTTTTGCCAAAAATGTTTGTTCAAAGGGAAGGGAAGATGGGTCTGGTGGGGGACATCAGAGGAGGGCTACTAAGCTGGTGAGGGGTCTGGAACACAGGCCTTACGAGGAGCGGCTGAGGGAGCTGGGATTGTTCAGCCTGGAGAAGAGGAGGCTCAGGGGAGACCTTATAGCTCTCTATAGCTTCCTGAAGGGAGGTTGTAGTGAGCTGGGGGTCGGCCTCTTCTCCCGTGTAGACAGTGACAGAACTAGAGGGAATGGTATCAAGCTGCGGCAGGGGAGGTTCAGGCTGAACATTAGGAAGCACTACTTCTCTGAAAGGGTAGTCAGGCACTGGAATGCACTGCCCAGGGAGGTGGTGGAGTCACCGACCCTGGGGGTGTTCAAGGAAAGACTAGATGTTGTATTGAGGGACATGGTTTAGTGGGAGCTAGTAGTAATAAGTGAATGGTTGGACTGGATGATCTTTTAGGTCTTTTCCAACCTTGATAATTCTGTGATTCTGTGATTCTGTGATCTCCATGTCTGACGCACTGTAGTGGGCTGACCCTGGCTGGAGGCCAGATGCCCCCCAAAACCACTCTGTCACTGCCCTCAGCTGGGCAGGCGAGAGAAAATATAATAAAGGCTCGAGGGTCGAGGTAAGGACAGGGAGAGGTCACTCACCAATTACCCTCATGGGCAAAACAGACTTGACTTGGGGAAAAAATAATTTATTACCAATCAAATCAGAGTAGGAAAATTAAAAATAAAACCAAGACTTTGAAACACCTCCCCTCACACCTCCCTTCTCTTCAGGCTTAACTTCACACCCAGTTTCTCTACCTCCTCCTCCCCAATGGCACAGGGAGACAGGGAATGGGTGTTGACATCAGTTCTCGCGTTGTCTCTGCCACTCCTTCCTCTTCAGGAGGAGGACTCCTCACACTCTTTCCCTGCTCCAGCATGAGGTCCCTCCCACAGGAGACAGTCCTCCTCCATGGACTTCTCCAATATGAATCTTTCCCACTGGCTACAGCTCTTCACAAATTGCTCCAGCATGGGTCCCTTCCATGGGGTGCAGACCTTCAGGACCAGAGTGATCCAGTGCTGGTCCTCCACAGGGTTACAAATCCTGCCAGCAAACCTGCTCCAGCATGGACTCCTCTCTCCATGGGCCACAGGAACTCCTAGGAACTTGCTCCAGTGCACCTTCCCACAGGGTCACAACCTCCTTCAGATATCAACCTGCTCCAGCGTGGAGTCCTCCATGGACTGTGTGTGGAATCTCTACCATACCATCAACCTCCACAGGCTGCAGGGGAACAGCCTGACTCACCATGGTCTTCTCCACATTTCCCTGCCTCACCATGGTCTTCTCCATATGCTGAAGGTGAATCTCTGTTCCTGCTCCTGGAGCACTGCCTGCCCCTCCTTCTTTATTGACCTGAGTGTCTGCAGAGTTGTTCCTCCCACAGATTATCACTCCTCCCTCCTGCTGCAATTGCTCCCGGTGTTTTTCCCCCCTCCTTAAATATCTCAGAGGTGCTACCCCTGTCGCTGATGGATTCAGCCTTGGCCAACAATGGGTCTGTCTTGAAGCCAGCTCTGTCAGACAAGCGGGAAGCTTCTAGCAGCTTCTTACAGTTGTGTGTCCCCTCCCACAAAACCTTGCCACGGAAACCCTGTACAGGTGTGTATGCTGCTAAAGGACTTGAGAAGTGATGAATAGATGTCTTCACAACAGGAGTCATTTTGGCAGCACTGAGGCAACTCATCCAGCTGAGAGCTAAACTCTGAGGAATAGCTGTGAAGCTTCCATTTCACTTTTCTCCATTACCTTGGCTGCCACCAAGTATACCAATGTTGTTAGTCTTTGGAATACAATCCACTGTAGTATTCTGTATCCCCTTTCTAGATGCTGGAATAAATGCAGCCATTTCAAATGCTCGCAATTTTATCTCTCCTCTTTAGTCATCCTACTCCAGAATTATCTATGACCAGGTCTGAGGAGATGATTTGCTTTCAGGCAGGAGCCATCCCTCTCTCGGCTTGACTTTATTGACTGACAAACCTTTGGTTGCTGTCTTGGATAGCTGCCTCTGCCAAACTACACCAATGGAAGGGATTAATCAGTGGTAGGAAAAAAAAATGCAGAGTTCTCCAGAAAGTTTAAGTTCTTTTAAAAAATAGGAGATTTTTGAGTCCAACATCAACTGCCCAATTTTGGTAGGAAGCATGAGGTTACTCCAAAGAGGAGAGGCAGCGAACCATGTATTTGTGGCATTCAGATTGGTGATATAATCATGTAAGTCCAAAACAGGAATAATTCACACTGCCAAAAGCTACGGAGTTATGTGCAATGGAGAGAGGTGTGCAGACAGAGCAGGGCTGTTTCTAGTGATTGCTCCAGGATATGCCAAGTGTATAGGTAAGCTACTATCGGAGCCCAGCACCTTCTAGAAAGAAATATAAAGAAAATGATGATATACAGGAGGGTAAGCATTAAATATCCGATCCTTTTAAAATCAAAAATCACCAGGGCTTTTCCAGCTGCGTGTTGAAATCCCAAGTGAAATTGCACAGCTCGTTTAGTGGAGTCACAACCGCATGTGTGAACCAGGTGACGGCGTGCGCGGAGCCACTGAACTAGCCGAGAGTCAGCAAAGGCAGTCAGCCTATGCCTATAATTACTGTGACAACACAGACACGGGCCCTGCAAGCTGTGTGGTGTCCTTCGGTGTTTACTATGTGCATGCTGAATGATAAAAGAAATGCAGGAAAAAAAAGCAGAAAACAATGTAGTTTTCTGAGCCTGCGGAATGATTCGCAGAAGGGTTGGGGGGGGATTGAGCCCCAAATGCAGGAAACGATGCTCTGCTTTGCTTTTAATTAAAAAAAAAAGGAAAAAAAATAAAAGCAATTCTAAATTTGTAGATGGCACAGGGTTTTTCGCTCTGCAGCGTCTCACACAAATTTTGCTTGTGGCCATCTTGAACGCCTACAGCTCCAGAGACACTGTAATTACCCCAGCCCATGTGATGCTGCCTGTGCTTTCCTCTGCCAAATGATAGATGTCTTTCCCGTATAGTAGTTCCCTAGCAGTACACTCCACATGCAACAGAGCTCATTCTGGATGCAGTAGGTACATGACTGGCCAGTGCAATAGGAAAGCAATTAATGGGGATAATTTGCATGCTTTGAATTTCCTAGACATGTTTAATATGAAGCTAAGGCAAGCACTGCAAGCTAAGCCGTTCCTGCACACGCATATAAAATTGCTCATTTATGTTTGCTAGATGCAAGAACGCTGCAAAACCCACACGTTCAGTTAGTATGGTATTAAAGTCAAAGTATTAATGGATTACAAAAGAATGAAAAGAGGATAGCCACCCATGACTACAGGTAAATGCTTAAGAGACTCAAATCTGTAATTGAAATGAAAATTGCTTTGATGAAACTTGATAAGCTCCAAGGATTTAATGGCAATGATTGTAAGGAAGGAAAACAACGGTCCCCCAATCCTGAGCCAAAGAAAACACAGACAAAAGCAACAAACTTCAGCTACAACTACAAATCAAGAAATATAAAGAAGCTCATCCAAATATTTACTGCTGAGCTTGAAAGAAAGCCACTTGGACATGACCATCAAACACAGAAAAGTCTGCCCCAAAAATCCCATGAGTCTGGATTCTCTAATGGAGCAAGCAAGATTTCCAGTCCAAAAGTGTAAGTATTTTAAAGTGTAGTTAGAATACAAATGATAATATGCTTATTTGGATAAATGTCATGTCACCATGGCTTTCAAAATTAATACATGCATTGTTAATAAAAATGCCCAGCATGCTTAAACTCAGGAGCATTGCCTGTTGGTATATAATATCTGGAATTAGACAAGCAGTCTAAATGGGGCTGTATTGCCTACATGGATGAATTCCATTCAAGCACCTTCTGACTGTCCTTTGTCCAAATTTTAGCTTAATGAAAGACTAAGACCTAAACAAAGCGGTGAGTAATTTTATAGGTACATGTTTGCATTACTAGCAGTGGGACATAGGAGCAAAGTTTTATCATGGATGTGAAATACATCCATGCAAACTCAGTCACCAAGCCATGAGGTTAATTTTCTGCAAATTGTTTTCAATTTCTGAGCCTCAAGCTGTAAAACATCAAGTGAAAGCAAACAGTTGCAGTAATAAAAAGAAGAGCAACTAAGGAGTGTTTACCAAAATGTTTAAAATCATTGTATCCCGTTAATAACTGCACACACAAATTTGTAACAGCACAGAAAATGTCCAGTTCAAGCACTGATTTTCTGAAATATGCAATTGCCAAAGAGTCAAACCTCTCTCTCAGCTTAAGCTCCAATTGCAAAAGTAGCCATTTCTGGGAAAAGTGACAAAAACCAGACAGAAACTCTCATCATTTTTTCACTTTTAAACCATTATCTTGCTTCCCTCATCCCACCATGAAAAAAGGCATTTTTCCTTCATAAACTACAGAGAACTGCTGGGGGAGGGGGTGTAAGTTATTGAAAAGGATGTGTAGTGTATGAAGCATAAATATTGTAGCATATGAAAAATTTAAATTGATGCCTTATTATTCATTTAATCAAATGTTTGAATTTTGAGAAGTAAGCAAAAAGAAAAGAAAAAAAACCCCAAACAAAGCAGCCATTCTTTGGCCAAGCTTCCTTCAGATGCCCATTTATCTGCTTGTTTTTAAAAGCTGTCCATAAATTCAGTCCAAGTGGCATTGTGGCTCCAGTGTTCCTAGAAGTAAGAGATAACAAAACACTCCTAGATCACCCAGTTCATCTCTACTGCTAATGTCAGACAAAATAACAACAAAATAACAGCTCTTACTGCCAGGAAGTTTTTCTTACCAGCTACCAACAGCATTTTCTTTCACTGCTTCACTCCCATGTGAACGCCTCATGCACGAGCTTGAGTTATTCTCCCTTTCTCTGCTATTCCACATACCCAGCCATGCAAGGATGTAGGGTGAAGCTACCCTCCACCGGGCACCGTTTTGGTGACATAACACTGCCATTAACCTTAGGCATTCAAGAATCATAAGGCAGGACCCCAAAATAACGATAACCTTAAAAAAAAAAAAAAGAGGCTTTTTTTTTTAATATTATATATTTGAGTTCTCCTCATTCAACCTTTCAGGCTTTTGAGATTCATAGTTGTTTGTTTTTCTATGCAGCTGCAAAGACTTGGACTTTTTAAATGTGTTTTTGTTATTATATCACTGAAAGCTTTGATTCTATTCGTTTATGCCATTGAAGGGTTAGAGTTATAAAGCTACAAAGGCATTTTTAAGATTTGCAAAATATCCACGAGTTTTGGCAACATCCTACCCCCTGCCTGCATTTTCCCTAATATTTCTGGATTTATTAAGAAATATTTCCCCGCCCTTCTGGCAGGTGAAAGGACTGAGTTTATGATTGGTGCCATAGGCTTGTCACCTTACCCTGCATTTCCCAGACTCATATTTACTGCAGAACCAATTTCCAGGAAGTTTCTTGTATCCAGGGAGGGAGAAGGGAGGTGACTGCTGACCCATCTGGGGAGGCACAGTCTAGTTCCTCCTCCACGCTGTTCTGATTTTACCAAAACAGAGGAGTCACTTGAGCTTGTGTCCAGCTTATCCCAAGCTGTCTATCAGCTGCCAGTCTCCAGACTGTAACCCACTACCTCCCATTTTTATTCAAAACTTCTACTTTCCTGTGAGCGCAGAATGGAAGCAACAATTGAAACCTCAGAAACTGCGACACAGCAAATTTTTCTGGCGGCTCTATTCACATGGGAGTTTTCAAGAAGCCTTTAATAGTCTCCAATCCAAAAATATTCCCATGAATTTTTAACTTTCATCCACAGTGAGTGGTCAAGCATTTCCATGAATTGCAGTGTAAGGAAGTCTTTCCAGAGAAAAATCGCTGCCTGCCTTCCCAAACTGTTGAAGGAATAACTGAAGGAGCTGCCTCTGAGGAGGGTTGCCGGGTTGCCGTCTCTGCTCAATGAGTAGAAATCCTATTCCACTGTCTCGGTTAGGATGCCTCTTACCCCTTTCCTATGTGTTCCCGACAAGGAAGAAAAGCCAGCAGAAAACCACAGTCAGATGCTCACTTGATCCAGAAGTGTCATCTGTGTGGCAGGAAAGAAGGAACAGGGGAAATATCTGGGAGAGAGAGAGAGAGGAACCAAGGTTTTAGGGACGCGGAGATCTGGGAAGTAAGAAAAGAAACTGTACAGAGGAACATGGCTGGAGCTCCAACAAAAAGTGAGTGGAAGGATTTGTTGGTGGCAGGAGTGAGTAGGAACAGCATCTGAACAGTGACAGCGGAGTGAAAGAGCGGGGAAAAAATGACAGATTTACAATCTTAATTACTGGCCGTGAGAAAAAAAGCTCATCTTTCCCAGAGAGCTGGTGAGACGGCTGGACCTGCGTGGATGCGCTTCCTGAGCAGGCAGAACAGCAACAGCATGTTCACTTACTTCTAATATTTTGGATTTTGAGACTAGCTCGCAGTCTTTGGCTATCAGAAGCAGGTAATGACAAGACTGAGGCTGCCTAAATGGCAATTTCTGTCAGTTTAAAATACCTGCATGCCAGCTGCTGCTCAGATGAGACCTCAGGTGTTCCAGTATGAAATCTTTCTGAGCCAGGGTTGGCTTCATGTTCAGAAATGTTTCTCAAGACAGAGGTGCCTAGGGAAAAAAAAGGCATTTCCCTTAACAGGGAAAGAAACCTGTTCCAAATTTTTAGAACCATGAGCTGTCCCTTTGGGTGAGACACAACAGGATCCTGGGGTCCAGAAAAGTTCTGTTGTAGAAGTCAGACTGGGAACATCTGATACAATGAAGTGACATACTTTGCTCAATTTAAAAAATCAACAAACCAACCAAACAAACAAAAAAAAAAAACCCAACCCTTCCTGCTTAACCAAAAATTGAGTTTTAATGAATATTGATGTGTACAGGAAAAATCTACTGTGTTCCCCCTAGGAATTTCCTTAAGTCAAGAGAGTGACTCCTGAGGCTCGTGCAATGACTTTTTACTAATCTCTACCTTCTGTTAAAAGAGGTTAACACCAAGCTAGGAAATTGCATGCACTTACATCAGAAAACCTCATTCACATACCAAGATGTCAGGGCACATCAGAAAACCCTGCATTGCGCAAAGCCACAAGTGGCCTACTGTGTATTGTATTTTCACTACGATGAATTAATACACGGTGGTTTTCTCCATTTGTTTCCTGTTCGGTATTGTCTTAAAAAAATACTCACTTGTTTGCTTATATTACTTATATTACTTGATTCCACACTTTTAAGGACAGTAACAACACAGAGCATGAGGTCAAGCAGCAATAGACTTCTCAAGCAGCTCTACTTTTATTCATTTGTCTGCACTTAGAATAAGGAGGTCCTCAATGTAAGCAAAGGAGTTGGAATTTGGCCCCCTGTTTCTACTATATCAAACATCAGCCCTTTGTGGCATTTGAAAGCTTCTCAGGATCCAGTTTAACTTCAAGTTGGAATGGAGAGATGACTGGAAATACTCTCAGCAAACGTGTTAGACTGCTGGTGTGTTCAAAGCTTTTAGAGACAACGAAACATGACTCATCAGTAGGTGGTGTGGGACTTCTCCTCTTTTACTATATCAGCATTTGGTTTTATACTGCAATTTGATCTATGCTTCTGTATTTCTAACATCAGGGATTACCTAGGCCATCCAAAGGGCATTCAAGGGAAAAGCACCATCCATAGCAGTGTGTCCTGTCTTAGAACGCAGTTACAGTAAGATGGGGTGGCAAGCATTTCTGAGAAGAGGATTTCTGCTCCTAAGTGTCTGTGAAGATGACTTTGTGGGACCACACACTTGCCCTTCTCTGTATTACATATAAACAGCTTGTAAATGAGTGCATATGACATTGAGCCAGAAAGACACTTTTAACAAGGGGCTGCACATTACTGGATTTTACAGCATCATTTGTCAAAGCTGAAGCACATTTGAAGCACAATGACTTCACATTGGTTTTGGGAATTCTGGTTCCCTTGATTTTATTATTTTTTTTTAACAATAAAAAAATATAGATGGGAGGAGGAAAAGAAGTAAAAGTGTCCCCTTGTTATACTCCTAGGAACAGTGAATTCTCATCTTCACATGCCAAAAAAAAAAAAAATATTCTTAGCACCTTTTGGTAGCCTGAGTTCATCTCCCAGAAAACAAGTTCAAATTTATCAGAAAAGCTTAAAAGCTGTCTGGTCAGGGGGGTCACATTTCTGGGAAATGTGGAAGAACTGTGATGGGTCCTAGTTGAGTGACAGACATCACGCCTCAGTGTCACAAGTAGAGGTTTGGACTTGAGAAAGCAGGTTTGAGTCCCATATCTCTTGACTGCTTATGGAAACCCTACTCAAAGACGCTATCCCTAGACTAAAAATCAATTAATTGTTGCCCCTTTAAGTCTTACAAGTTCAAGGGTCACTCCAAGTTAGTCCTTTATACATGCAGAAAAGCGAAGTGCATCAGACAAAGCTTTAAAAGGGTGGTGGAGCTGTCTGCCAGCCACGGCCAATCATCCCAACACGCATATGTTCTTCAATCTTACGTCTGCTCTGGTACCACTGGACCACTGGCTAAGCAGCTAGCAAATGGTTTTGCACATGCAGTCAGCATGCATGATCATGCTTCTCTTGCTGATGATTCTGTTACATCTAATTCACCACTATTTGGCACGTTCACTTCTCACTGCACTTTCCTTTTAGCGAAGTTTATAGGCCGAGAGCTGCTTTTGCTTCTCACGTGCACACTGCAGCAAAACGAGGTTCTGTTTTGATAGCAGCTCCTGAATGTTACAAATAATAACAAAAATATAACTGCTGCTACTATTTGACATGACCTATTTCCAGATAGGAAATGGTCTATCATAGCGTAATTGAGAAGATAACCCATTATTAACTCCTGTCTCCAAAAGTTCCAAGACGACTGATTATATGGTTCACCCTGAAACACTGCAATTTCAGTAACATATTTGTTGGAGGCAATTATAATCTATATAGTACTTCATAGATCTTGGAGTACAATAGCTTTAAATGGAGTAAATGGCTTGCATGCCCCAATCTCAAACGAAATGTGACACTATTATATCTTCAGAGGTTAACAACAAATCTCTTTCTCCTGGGTAAACAAAGAAAATCATGACAAGGAGAGAAAAAGAAAATATTTTGAAAACTCGTGAGCCCAGTTGCTCTCTGCCAACAGCTATGCAGACACTGGGGCTGATTTGTTGCCAGAGTCAGCACACTAGCTAAAAGTCTCACGTTCTGCAGGCAGCAGCTTAACAATAAAAGAGGAAAAATGTTTCCCTTCTTGCTGCCTTCAGCAGATGACCCCAGCCTACCAGGGAGCCAACCCAAGTGTTTGCAACAGCAATTTGTCAAGTTTTCACTCATTAAAAGCTTTGCCAGAGTTTTACTCCGTGAGCCCAACAACTGGCTGACTGAATGCCTCTTCCCGGACTGGGCAGGGTGAGCTGGGGATGCTGTCAGTTAGTCTCCTGTCTTAAAAGGGTAAAATGAGGGGTTTCCACCTGTCAGCTGGACAAGACTATGACAGAGAACTGTTGACCTATCTGCAGGCACGGGAGCCACCTGGGCCAGGGCAGGGAGTGCTGTTCCACCAGCACAGTGAGCACCTCGTCCTGTGGACACAGCAGCAAGGGCCTGGTTATGCTACATTCAGAAGACAAACTAATAATGGCTTAGGGATATACAGAGTTATATTTTTGTCCTCTCTGCCCCTCTCTCCCCAACTTCCATGGGCCTGGCTGTGCAGTAGCACTGACCAGGTAGGACAGGAAACCAGCAGTGCAGGTAGGCTCATGGTTTTGACATAGCAAAGAGAAAGTCTGAAAGCAAGGCCTATACCCTGACTTTCCAGTCCTACCTCTAGCACTGGGCTGAGAGAAAAAAAAGACCCCGCCCAGCATGGCTGCCATGAGAGAACATGGACCTCAGGAGAGGATTTAAGGCTCTGGACCCCAAGCAGGTGAAGCAGTCCATGCAACCTGTTGCTACACACTTGTTGAGGTGATCAGGGCTCGTAAAACCAGAGGATGATAGAATGGTTTGTGTTGGAAGGGACCTCTAAAGGTCATCTAGTCCAACCCACCTGCCATGGGGTTCACTAGATCAGTTTCTCAAACATCTGTCCAATCTGACTTTGAACAATTTCCTGGCGACCAGTTCTGCTCACAGGGATCTGGGGCTGCTGGTTGACAGTAGCTTCAATATGAGTCAGCAACATATTTCCCTGTCAGCAAAAAGGGCAAATGGCATCCTGGGGGTCATCAAACACAGCATGACCAGCCAGTCAAAAGAGGTGAGTATCCCTCTGTGTTCAGCACTGGTGTGACCTCACCTTGAGTACTGTGTGGAGTGCTGGGCCCTGCCACTTAAGAAGGGTGTGAAGGTCCTGGCTGTGCCCAGAGGAGGGCATCAAAGCTGGTGAGAGGACTGGAGAGCATGTTGTATGAGAAGTGGCTAAGGACTCTGAGTTTGTCTGCTTTGAAGAAAAGGAGGCTGAGGGATGACATGGCTTTGCAGCTTCTTGAGGATGGGATGTGGAGAGGGAGGTGTTGAGCTCTTCTTCCTGGGATACAGTGATGGGAAGCATGGGAATGGTTGAAAGCTGCACCATGGAGATTCTGGACATTAGGGAGCATTTTTTTGCCGAGAGTAGTCAAACACTGGAACAGGCTTCCTAGAACAGTGGTCAGTGCCCCAAGCCTGCCAGTGTTTAAGAGACATTTGGACAATGCCCTGAATAACATGCTTTGATTTTTGGTCAGCCCTGAATTGGTCAGGCAGTTGGACTAGATGATCATTTTTAGGTCCCTTTCAACTGTCTATCCCATTCAAATCTATCACTTCCAGTGACCTAGCATCCACAGCTCCTATGGGAAACCTGTTAAGAGTTCACCACCCTCACAGTAAAACATTTCTTACTCAAGTCCAATCTAAATCTACTCTCTTTTAATTTAAAACTCTTGCCCCTTGTCCAATCACTACAGGCTCTGTGAAAAAGTCTCTATCCATCTTTCTTATGAGCCTCCTTTATCTAACAAAAGGCAACAAGGTCACACAAGGTTACCTTCTCTTCTCCAGGCTAAACAAGCCCAACTCTCTCAGCCTGTCTTCATGGGACAGTTGCCTCAGCCTTTATGTCCCTCCTCTGGACTCGCTCCAACAGGTCCTGTCTGTCTTGTACTGGGGACCCCAAGAGCTGGATGTAGTACTGCAGGTGGGGTCTCAGGAGAGCAGAGTAGAGGGTCAGAATCACCTCTCTTGATCTTCTGATCATGCTGGTTTTGATGCTGCTGAGGATACAGTTGGCTTTCTGGGCTGCAAGTGCACAATGAAGCTCATGTCCAATTTTTCATCCACCAACACCCCCAAGTCCTTCTCCTCAGGGCTGCTCTCAATTCATTCATCACCCAGTTTATACTGACACTGCTCATTTCCCCAGCCTGGGGTTCAATGATTGTTGCTGTGTGTAACCCATTGCTGTTCCTGACTGAAGATCTGTGGGCTTAGACATTCATCCCACCAACTGGGATGCCTGTGATATGACTGGGGAGTCTAAGGCACCCCTGCATCCTCAGTCATTCCTCCCGACTAGGTGGCTCCCAACAGTATGCTTGTTCCTGGATCCCAAGTGGCGGCCTGTAACTCCATAATACCGAATGTCCTGGGCAACCACCTCAGGGTCTGGGGTCCTCTCTCAAGGACTGAAAGTTTACAGACATCTGCATGCCTTTCCACTCCACTTCCCAGTGAGGAGGCTTCCTTTTTCCCAAGGCTTAATCCCCAGTTTGGGGAAAGCAAAGGGTTTCTGCAAGTGAACCATGGATGGGGAGAGGGAGGAACCTAAAGAGGTGATGGCTGCTTCCCCCTTAGTGAAATAGACAAGAAAGGATGAAGTTCTTGTTCCTCTGCAAGGTATGACTTTGTAGCCCACTTCCCAAGTGTGTCAAGCAGAAGCCCCAATCATTTGCCATGCCTCTTTTTGCCTGTCCACAGAAAGGTGAGCCGAGTGTGCATCACGGGGCACAACCTGCTAAGAGGAAACATATGGAGGATGTGATGTACCACAGAGAAGCCAGGAAGTTTTTGGTGGTTAAGATACACACCTCTGTCATCAGTTCTTAGCAGAAAATGACAGTCAAAAGACCAAAGTACCTATGAGGTAATTTAGAGAAACTAAAAAGTCCTCAAAATAACAGAGGTTTTGCCTCTGTCATAATCTTGCACTGAGGAAATCCATTATCCAATTTATGGTTTGTTTTTCAGGGTCAGAGGGGGCACAGTACTCTATATTGTGAAATACAGGTTGCAATGTTGTAACAGGTTGGGTGACTACTGTGGGTATGTCAAACGGTCCCGAATAGTTTATTTTAACCAGGGTGTACTCACTGAGCGTAAGAAACCAGTTGTTACTTTAATGAAAGCCAGGCCAACATCAGCTGACTTGCAGTGCTTTAGTTCCATAAGACAGTCTAAAGGGGGCTTTGCAAAACTGTTCCAAGAAACAAGAACACAATTTTAAGAGAACAGCAGCTAAAAACATTAGGGCACTTAGTGTTTTTCATCTGGCCAGGTGAAGAGCTAACCAATTTTACTGAAAACAAGGGATGTATCCATAGGGCTGTTGAAACAAAATTCTCACACTGTATCAACAGCTATCATCCAGATATTGCCACTCACAAGCAAAGTGGTCTTTTGTATGCACATCATGTCTGCATAACTGGCATAAAATCAAGAAAGAAGTCATTAAAAAATAAACTCATGCAATATATCCTCTGCTTTCTTACTTGCTTTCAGAAATGGAAAAACCAACACTCATTGTGCCCTGCACATCAACTCAGTTAAGATCAGTTCCATACAGTAGTTGGCGCTTGCCCCAGCCTCCTACTACAGTCATCTACCCTATTCTTCTGACCTACTTTACACATCAGTGAGATCAGAATCTCCAAGTACTTCTTCATTGGCCATAAAGGAAATCAGTGGTGAGGAAGGTGACTGAGATCTGATAACACGAGGACTACGCAGAGAGATAATGACTCAGCTGTAAAAGTCTGATGGCATCAGTTCTCGGCTGTCCGACTTTGGGGAGGTAAAACCAGAGAAAGTTCTGATGTGCCAATCCTTTGACTTTCCCAATGGCTTTAATGGCAGCTTCTGAGGAGTCATTTGGACATGTGGTCCTAAACAAAGTGGTCAGATCTTTCAAAACTGAGGGATTGCTTTTGTAAAAATGTAAGTTACATGACTAGGCCAGTATCCTACCACACATTGAAGGGGAAAGCATTGCATGTAAAATAGTCAGGTCAGTTGGGAATAGAGTTGGGCATGTAGCAGTATGTTACAGTTGGGGTGAAAGTCTTTGGCAGCCTGTATTAAACTGAAATGTCATGTGCTGTTTATGTGTGAAGGTAGTTTTAAAGAATCTCTTGGGGAAGATGTGGATAACTACATTTTTATACATGTCCAGAGAGAGAAAAGGTCAAAATAGAGAACTTTCAGTGGCTTAAAGTTTTGGGGATGAATGCTAGCATAGTCCAAATAAGCTCATGAGAGGCAAGGTTCAGGTTATTACCTCTCAGCAGTGATTCCTGGCCAAGATGTACTTCCAGTACATCCCCATTCACAACACTCCAGAGTGAACCATGGTGACTTTCTTAAAGAAGCAACCACTGCTTTATATCGTTAGTGATCCAGGTAGAGGGCCACCCATTGAGAATCAACAAGGAGTGGAAGGTGGAAAAGGTAAAAAACTCAAGCTACAGCCCCTTCACAAGACAACAATAATCCAAGCAGAAGCATATTAATACTGAGCTGCCAATAAAATAGCATTGATTTGTGACTGCCTGGCTCAACAAAGAAAAAAAAAACAAAACCCAACCTCATCTCATTTGCTTTGCATACATTGACTTAGTTCATGTATTTGTTTGGGCATAAGTCACAATTTCCCAGCCTGAGACATCGGTGGCTGACAGAAGCCTGGTCTGTCAGCCTCCAGAGGAAGAGGCAGTCAAACAGCACCTGTGGGACATGAACAAACACATTCAAAGGTAATTTTCATGGTCACTGATGTGAACAAAGGTAACTCCACAGTGTTCTGCAAGTAACTGGGGTCAACATGACCCCCAAGGCTCTGGCATGTTGCCGGAAAAAATGCTGGAAAAGAGTCCTTCTGGTGTGTTACTGAGAGACAATGTAACAGGGTTAAACTCGGATGGCTCTTATACAACCCCACTCAGACCACATGGAGTGGCTGAGGGGCACAAACTCGTAGTGATGGCAAACCATGCTGGTAGATGGGAAGCACACTGCTGAAGAGAGCTGCCAAACTTGTGATACCCACCAAGGATGGGAGAAATGCCAGGGTAGTGCAATGTCATCACTTGGGAGAAGGCAGAGATAACACAGAAGGGTGGTTTCCTCTCCATCTTCATCTTCCAGCCCAAAAGTTGAGGAAAGGGTAAACCCAAGAGAGGACATACTTTCAAGAAAAGCATCCATCTCTTCTCTTGGCTGTGAAAGCCATGCAGAAACACTATGTTGTTGTCAGATAGGCCTTCCTTTCTCCAGAAGGAATTAATTTGGAAGACTTAAGATTTTTGTGCAAATGTCTTTATCTGCTGAAGGGTGACTCAGGTTTTGAGCACATGGTGCTATTGCTTGTCACTAATAATTTGACTGGTTCTTCCAGTCCTGAGGATTCTGTGGCCCCCCTTCCTCTGCCAGGCCTCCAAAGATGAAGATGTGCACAAAGATGAAGATGTTCTTCCCTATTAGCAAACTTCTTTTTTTTCAAATTAATATCCATGGGCAAGCCAAAAGATGAATTTCATTGATACCAGCTTGGATGCTGTTTACTCAGAACGATGCCTTCCCTGACCTAAGGTTTCTTCTTGCATGTCAGCACGAATTGCTATGAACATACCCCATGCCCTGAATGAACTGGCACGCCGAGGATGGAAAGTTTCCAGCTTCCATGCCTTGAGCGACTACTCACCGCTGTTGCCTTGGGGTAGCTGACACATGGCATTTGCCAAATTTCTTCCCTCCCCCGCTGCTTGCTTTCAATCTGAGTAAGTCTGATGGATACTGTGACACAGCTGGTTTCAGGCAAAGGTCAAGTGGGATGGGGTGGGTGGCTCGGGTAGGAACTGAGATACCTAGAAATTAGGTGTGAGATAACTGGTATTCACACATGTCAAAGAAACGTTGTGCATCACATCTTCTGGATCCAGCACTGTGTTGCCCTAAATAGCTGCTGCCTGTCTATAGCTCTTTTGACACAGCAGTGTCCTGGCACGGGCAGGATGTGTCGCAACATGAGAAGAGTGACAGTGTGTTTAATGGTTACCTAAGCAATCTGTTCTTCCATCCATCTGGTTTACTGATAGCTGCCTCCAGGTGCATTGACAGATACAGAACTATAAATCCCCAGTTCACCATTAAAAGCCTCAAGGAAAATAATAACCTAGCACTCTGTCCTGCAGACTTTGTCACTTTACGCTCCAAATGGACATCAGTGTCTCAAAAGGGCTATCTGTCTTGAGAACTGTGTTTTAATGGCAGCTCCCTCTGATACACAACAGCTAATAATAGCAGCATGAAAGTTTTCTTTTAAAAGTTAAGAAATCTGCCTGGCTGGTAGCTTAGTTTCCTGCTCTACCAACTGTAACTTTCCATTTGCTGTGTGACTGGGAGCCTACATTTATTAGTCAAAAGGTGCTGTTCCACTTTGGAAAGTTCCCTTCCCTCTCCAGCCTTCCACCTTGAGGGGAGAACACCCCAGCCCAGTTCCACGAGGGCACCGGGCCAGCAGCGAGTGCTGCATGTTTAGCCCAAACCAGGCTGTAAGAATGCTTGGCCACTGCAAATCAAGATCTTTTCAGCTGTGTTTTCTAGATGAGTTTTCAAGCTGGTGATTGGAGTGGTCACAGGGCCACAAGAATCAATGCCAGTATAAGAGGGAGGGTGCAAGGAGGCCAAGGTGTGTCAGGCCAAGGGAGCATGGTGGTGTGCCAGGAGTTAATACTGACCATGAAACCCAAGCTTTATAGCTTCCCCCAGTTAAACCAGCACACCCCGTACTACATGCACCAACTGTGCAAGTCCTTGAGGCTCTCAGGTCTCTTCACAGGCACGCTACCAGAGTCAATAATGCCACTGGCTTTGTCAAGGCTTGTGAACCTATTTCCTTCCTACAGAAGACCAAGACAGGACAAAACAAAGGCCTCCCCATCCATTTGCTTCTCTTAGGGTTCCCACACCACATCATAATCATCTCTGGTGTCCTCATAGCCTTCTGAGGTGCATAAGGTTCTGGCTTTTCCTCTGGGTCATGCATTTGTCTTCCTTCTGCATCTGTTGCCCTTAACACCACATGCAATCAATCTTTTTTTTTTTGGGCTGAGAACATCTTTCTCTCTTTCTTCCCATTCATGTGCCTCAGCCAGGCATTTGCCCCAGCTGCTGCCTGGGAATGGCTCTCACATGCTCTGGTGTAGGGTACCTCAATCCCCTCCTCCCACACCTCTTCCTGCCCAGGCAGTCTCAGCCTTTTCCTGTGACACACATCCCTTCAGTTCAGCCATCAGGCCATGCCCAGTGTGCTGATACTGCCTATGGATAAGCCAATGGCCTTTTCTGCATCTCCTCCAAGTGCTTTTTAATTCTCTTCTTGTGTCTGAGCACTGGGGCAGATCCCATCTAAAACCAAAAAAAGTTAAAAAAAAAAGTTATTCCTAACACAGAAGAGAGGTGGATCCTTTCATGTGGGTTTATTGGTGGGGGTTTTAATTTCAGTATCTAACTGTATGTGGGAATCACAAGCAACATACCATTATTATTACATTCAGTAAAGGCTTGAAACTCAAAGACAAAAAATTTTGGTTCCTGACCACACACAGAAGAAGAAGGGCAAAGGCATCAAGGCTCAGCTAAGTGCACAGACTCAGTCAGGAGCTGTGGAGTCAAAGGTTGAAGCTGAGGTCGAACAAGGTCTTCCAATCTTGCTCAGGGAAGCTGGAGCACATGGAAGCTTTCTGATAGCATATCACATAGTCAGCTGCATAAAGGCTCCAGCCAGCCATGCCAGTGCAGCGTGAGAGGGGACAGGGCAATACTTGCTGTGAGGTTTGCTTGTAGGAGGGAGAGGTTGGGAGCCAGGCACTGTGGATCAGACAGCACACCTATCATACTGTAGCGACACGATAAACATTAATGAATCTCCCCTTGGTTTCCCTGAGTGAAAAAATATTATATACATATTTAAAGGCTGCAATATAATTCTCAGCTGCTGCTATGTGTGCTATAAAGGGGTGCCAGTGCAAGGCCTAGACCTGAACTGCAGGCTAAAGTAAGATGACTGGTATTTGGCTACTGTAAGTATTTGCAGCGGTTAAAATCTGTGCAGTATTTTGAAGATCTCCTAATATGCTGGGTAACTTTCTGTGAAATGAGGCTTGAAAGAAGCTGAATGTCATTGTAACCTAAGAAATCAATGGAAAAGTGAAACAATAAGAAATAATAAAGGAACACAGTTTTGAAATGCTGTAGCCCAAATCTCTTTCCCACCTTCACAGTCCCTACAGCAGCTCCATTGCAGGGATAGGAAAGAAGAATCTCTCCCTTCAGCTTCCTTCAGAGGAAGCAAAAGCACTGGTCAACTTGACCGTTAACTGTGTGGAAAAGCAAGACATTGTGTTTCCTTGGCAGGGGTGGGTGGGTGGGGGGGAAAGGAAAAAAAACCCCAAGCTGCAGTACTGCAGTTCTGGTTTAATTCCTCTCACCTGGTTGTGATCAATGTGCCCACTTCTCCCTGTATATACAACATCAAAAATCCCTCATAGCAATTAATGTATGGGAATGCATTCGCAGCAAGACTTCCATGGCCCACGGCTTCCATTTAACAAGCTGAGTAACCTCTTCATCATCTTCCCATTTGGCAGGTTTGGAAAACACGCTATATTTAGCCCTCGGATTAGCAGATGCCTGGGTGCATCAGAGATTTAATTTGTTGGAGTCAGAGCGCGCTAATAAATAACAGACAGTCATTCCCCACGGCTCAAGGTAACAGGGTTTGTTTGTATTTGCAGAGCATCCTCATATAGTCCAAACAGCTTGCCTGAGTGGAGGGATGAGCTGCCAGCGGCTGCCTGTCCTCCTGACTGAGTGCCAGGACCGACTGTGCGTCGCGGGGCGGAAAACGTAACAGGAGACACGGGGAGGATGTCATGTACCGCAGACAGGGCACAGGGTTTTTAGTGGTTAAGATGACAACAAATACGCACCTCTGTCATCAATCCCTAGTAGAAAGCCATATCCATGGAGGAATTTAGAGAAACCAGAAAGGTCCTCAAAAACAACCGAGGTTTTGTTTTTTGAATAATGATAATGTACTGAAGAAAGCCATTATCCTATTTATGGTTTGTTGTTCAGACTCCCAGCCAACAGCGCACCATACTCGGGGAATATATACATTCTAATGATATGATGGGGCAGGACACAGATGTTACGGGTTTGTCACACGGTCCTGCATGGTCTGGCTTAACCAGCGTGTAATCATCAAGCATAAGAAGCATCTGCAACTTTTAATGACTGCCAGGCCAGCGACAGCTAATTGCTATATAACATGATTGCACATGACAACAGGAGAGAGGGAGAAATAAGAAGGGATAGAGGGAAGGGTTCTGGGGACTAGTCCAAGGAACAGAGAAACTGAATTCCAAGCAAGCTGAGTTGAAACCACGTAGCAATTTGTTGTGCTATGTTAAGGCCGAACTATGCCTAATTTGATTGACTAAAGGATAAGAGAGTTGTCTGATCTCAAGTACTGTCAAAGACCATCCGCTGCTTTTATCTAGGGATGGCCCGTCAATAGGAAACCTTAAAAATTAGAATTCTGTCTTACTTTGCTTCTTCTAAACAGAACTGCTGTGGTACAGACTGGTTTCTGAATCACCACTCTCATCCTCCTTTGCTCGTAGCCAAAGATTTCCAAGATTTTTAAAATGTGGGCATTTTAAACATTGGTGCCTTGCTTCTCATGCCAAACATGTGACACCCTGAGCAATGCTTTTAAAGGTGATGACTCTTTGCAGTTCTTGACTTTGATTGGAGACTCCTTTAAATTCTTGGTCTCTAGTTAGTCCTCCAAATTTTTGAGAGACTGAAAATTGGAAGCCACTGTTGTCAGTAGAGCTTTTTCACAAATAGTCTGGGACTATACAACATGACAAAAACTCAGAAGTGTTTGAACAGAAGACAAAAGGTGAATTTTTGGTATAGCACAAGTAGGGATTTGCTGGCATTTGGGGATGGATTTCCAAATGGCATTGCCAGCCTGTCCAGGCATGTGATTGTCCCACTCTACACTGCACTGGTGTGGCCTCACCTTGAGTACTGGGTGCAGTTTTGGGTGCCACAGTACAAGAGGGACACAAAACTATTGGAGAGTGTCCATGGTGAAGGGTCTGGAGGGGAAGTCTTATGAGAAGAGGCTGAAGTCTCTTGGCTTGTTCAGCTTGGAGAAGAGGAGACTGAGGGGAGACCTTATCAGTGTCTATGGCTTCCTGACAAGGGGGACCGAAGGGGCAGGTACCAATCTCCTCTCTTTGGTGACCTGTGATAGAGCCCAAGGGAATGGCATGAAGCTGTGACAGGGGAGGTTTAGGTTGGATGTTAGGGAGAGGTTCTTTACTGAGAGGGTTGTCGGGCACTGGCACAGGCTCCCCAGGGAAGTGGTCACATCACCAAGCTTGACTGGCCAGGTTCAAGAAGCATCTGGACGATGCTCTCAGTCACATGTTCTGACTTGGCTGTCTAGGACCAGGAGTTGGACTCAATGATCTTTATGGGTCTGTTCCCATTCAATATATTCTATGATTTTGAAACTTTTCAATGTTAGATTCCCACCTATTTGTACAATTTTGTGTCTTAAGAGATAAACAAAGGATGGACAGGTGCCTGAACTGGGAACTGAGGTCCAGATGGGCCTTTGTCCTCACTGCACAAAGATAAGCCCCCTTTACAACAGGTTTATCCTGGAAAGCCTCTGAGGGATGTACAAAACAGCACTGGAGAGCAAGCCAACTGCTCAGCACTGTGGCTGGCTGGAGCTCAGTGCTCAAGTTCACTTCTCAGTTCCTTTTTATTTGGCAATGTCGATATAGCCCTTAGAATGCTTCCACTGTCTCTGGAAATGGGCAAGTCTACCCCAGAAGCCAATTCAAAACTTGGAAAAGTTGTCTTTTTTTGGAGATGCCTCTGTCCTTCCATTGGGTAGAGCAGGAGCCAAGGCAATCTGGTGACTAAACCCCCTTGTATACCCAGTTATTTACAAAAGGAAAAAACTGAGAGTCCTGTGGGATTTAAATCCACCTCCCTCCACACCCCCCACACCCCCAATTATTTGAAGTACCATCACATATTTATGAAGATGTTAAAAAGTCAATAACATTTCAAGCACTTCAGAATGTATTAGCTTATCTGAAATTTCAACCAAAAATACATTATTTGTTTTCATTATTATCCAGATCTAAGAGTTTCTGATTAGAAAGAGAAACATTTTGTATGACTTTGATGATAAAACACATATTGTGAATGAGCAAAATGAAGAGCTTTTCACTAGTCTACGAGCAGAAACATCTTTATGCAAACAGCTTCAATAGAAGTTATGAACACATCTGGCCAAAACCAGGAATTTCTGTCTAGTAAGAAAACTGGATATGTCCAAATCTCTTCATACTTGCAAACAGGGGAAGAAGCATGAAAACTATGTTTTAGGGAAGCTACAGCTCAGGCAATCATCTAGGCTATCAGATCAGATTGTACCTCCATGCTATATGACAGCCACAGATATCTATGATGCATCTCAGAGAGAAGACAAATTGTAGATGTTGTGAACCCAGAGTAACACGTGGAGAGCTCTGCCCTTTGAAAACAATGGGGCTCTAGGACTCATAAAGCATCTCTTTAGCATTTCAGGGGACAGGTATTAACATTAATACTAAATTAATCACTTTTTTTTTTTTAATTTGGGTTCTATCAAGCAACTTACCAAGCACCCTGTGTCCTCCAACCTTGAGGCACCAAATGTTACATGTTACATGTTGATTGAAACATCTTGGGGGAGGAAAAAAAAAAACCTGACACAAACCAAAACAAATTTCTTCTGGTAAATTTTGATTTTTATGAGAACCACATTTTCCATTTTTAAGCTGGAATTTCCTAGCAACTCTTAACTATGGCTAACAAACATATCTGTAATCATCAGGGATCACTGGTTAGCAAACAGGAAAGAAAACCCAGGTTCTAAACAATGTGGGTTTACAACCTTTTGTGGTTTCATCATAGGTATCATGATAACTAGCTTTTTCCCCCCTCAACACCCTACAGCATGAATCCACTCACTGTCTCAAAGTCTTACAAAGAAGAAAAAAATGTGAGCCCTGAATGCCCAACCACCAGCAAGCAAATAGAAACAACACCAAACACATTCTTTGTACATCTCTCGGTTTTGACTGGTTGGGGTCCTGACTCATGAGTGTCGAAAGTCTGGGGTTGCCAGAACTGCTTTTGTTTGTCACTAATAATCACTCATCCCGTGGAACATGTGGTTTGCTGTCTCATGCCAGGCCTCCGATGCTAGGGGCTGAGGTTCCTTGGTGAGACAGCCTCTCCCAGCTCCAAGACATGTTCTTCCGCGTTATCGGAATATTTTTTTAATTTTTTTTTTTTAGGCATCAGATGTAAAATAAATAGGTCTTTCCCTTGATAGACGTTATGATTTATTTTGTTTTAAGATTAACTTTGTTAGCCACAGAAGTTTTGCAATATTTCAAGACCACTGATAACTGAGCAGGATGGAAAAGAACACAAGTACATCCAGTCCACGGTTTGCTTGGGTTTAATGACTTTCTCTGCTAAGGCTGGAGACTTCTGGAATTGTTCTCTTGGTGGAAATAAAGTCAAGTAGTCGGGCTTTTCTATCAAAATACTTAGCTGAGTCATAAGGTTTGGGGAAAAGTAGTGCAGCATGGTCTGACAGTTGCATTGAGTCATGTGGTGACTAAAGGTACGTTCTTCAAAAGTGCCCAGGTAAGTTGCATTTTCTCTCTCTGCCATAACAGTCCCAACACTGGTCATTCGAATTTCTATACTGCCTCTCGCAGGCAGATTCAGGCCTTCTATAAACACCATTGGCCTCACAGAAGGCAACACAGGGTCCTTCTATGGCAGCCATTCCAAGAAGAAGCTCCCATAAGAAAAGACTCCAGCCCATTTTCTGCTTGGTAATATCTGTGCACCAACAAGCAAGTCCACTTCAAGTACTAACCACAATTGATCCCCCTTCTCTCCTTCCAGTTTCTTTCAGGAGTATAGTCATCTCAGAACTGGCCCCAAAATTGTCCTATAAACTGGTCATACAGACAATAATTTAGTGCATATATCTTATGGGATTGAGCAGTTGAGTCACAGGACCAGATACCCAGAGTGGGAGCCATCTCTACTAACATCAAATATCTACTAGATTTTCATCCAGATGTAAGAAAGAAAATGTTTACAGTGAGTACAGTCACTCATTGGAAGAACCTCCCCATGGACACAGTAGAGTTTCCATCTCTGGAGGTTTTCAAGTCCTTTTTCCATGAAAGGTTAGACCAGATGATCTTTCAAGGTCCCTTCCAACCTTGGTGATTCTCTGAAAGGACATATCAACACATTATCTAGTCATCCAGACTTCTTCATTGTCAAAAGAAATGGAGCCAAATTCATTTGAGCCGTTTTCAAACCTCTACATGAAGATGACATGAATCATGCCCTAGGAGGAGGCTTTTCTGCTTGTTTTCACCAGCTATGGGGGACTTAGGGCAACCAATTCCAGCACACGCCACAGTCCTCCAGCAAGGTGAAACATCCCTTTCCTACCCACATTTCTCATAAACAGCTTTTCAGCTCTGATAGGTTTTTGCTTTTGAAGTAGGAGGCTTTTATCACATTGTAGCTTTTCTGATCAGGGTCCCAGCTATCACAGAATCACAAGGTTGGAAAAGACCTTTAAGATCACCAAGTCCAACTGTTCCAGTCCTATGCTAAACCATATCTCTAAGTACCTCATCTCACCCTCTAGGGATGGTGACTCAACCACCTCCCTGGGCAGCCTGTTCCAGGCCCTGACAACTCTTTCAGTGAAAAAAATTTTCCTAACATCTAATCTGAACCTGCCCTGGCACAGCTTTGTGTCATTTCCCCTTGTCCTATCTCCTGTCACCTAGCTGAAGAGACCATTGCCCATGTCTCTACAACCTCCTTTCAGGTAGTTGTAGGTGGTGATAAGGTCTCCCCTCAGCCTCCTCTTCTCCAGGCTAAACAGCCCCAGCTCCCTCAGCTGCTCCTCATATGATTTGCCCTCCAGCCCCTTCACCAGCCTGGTTGTCCTTCTCTGCACTTGCTCAAGGACCTCAATGTCCTTCTTATGTTGAGGAGCCCAGAACTGGACACAGCACTGGAGGTGCAGCCTCACCACTGTTGAGTACAGAGGCATACTTGCTTGTTGGTAGGAACATTGTTCCCAGAAAGGATGTGACTACTGCTAGGCCTATCTCATCTGGGGGAGGTTTAAACCACCAAGGTCTTGCACTACAAGAGCTGGTCCTCACCGCTCAGCTCTATAGCAAAGTTCAAGTTTAAAGCTTTAACCAAGTCTCATCTGCTTACTGCAAAGTGTATTGCGGATATCAGGGAATGAGCAATAGGAATAAGATTAGCAATCTGACTGTAGCCCCATGGATTTGCATCTTCCCTAAAAATGGGGAATGTCTTGGCCCCTTGTCTAGGCCTGTGTATGCAATTTTACACTTTACATTTCAGCTGCTTTCTAGAAAGCAATGAACAGCTGTAACAGGGCTGCCAGAAGGTGTTCTCTGCCCCACTTCTGAAAATAAGAGTTAAATGCTTTGCAAAATGTCTTTCCCTGTCCCTCTAAGCAAAAAGATCTTGGCCTGACTATTCATCTGGCTGGAGCTTCACTGCTGTCAGCCACAACAAAATGAAAGAAGAGGAGACATCATAACAACTCAAAAACACCCAGTGGCAGAACAGGTGTTTCGGCCTCTCAGCCCTTCAAAAGTTCACTGCAGAAATTTTCAGTGGGGACTCCTGTCTGAACCAGATGTATGGCAGATCCTCAGCCTGTCCATCAATGGTCTCAAGCTGCCTTCATACCTGAGGACAAAAGATTGGACCGAGATAGCCCGTGGTGTGCCTTGGGCTGGGCTATGCCTGTTTTCCCCTAATGCCATTTTTAGCATCAAGCAGTGCATGCTACATTGTCATACCCTGATGTTTATACACAGGCTAAGGACATTGCACTGCACGTTTCTGGAAAGTAATAGTGAAATGCTGTAAAATTAGCCTCTAGCAGAAGAAATAGCTTCTGTCTGCATAAACACACCACTTTGAAATTCTGCTAGCAATTTTTCAGTCTCATAAAATAAATCTGATGACATCTCTCTATGTTCATTCCTGTCTCTGAAGCTCAAAAAAAGCCAATAACCCACCCAGGAAGGAGTCTGAGCTATTTGTTTTCCTCTGGATTCTTACCCATTAGTGTACCAAAGTGGCTGTTTTCCAAACAGGCGTTCATTTTGACAAATGCATCTTACTGACCCCTTTTACAGAGGCCAGGCATTGGAGGACAAGTAGAAATTTCTGTAGAAAATTACCTCACTGTTAAGTAGTAAGGATGCTGGATGTTTCTGTCTCAGCCATCCATAAGTCATCTTGATTTGTCAGATGCTCTGGCTTTTAAAAAGGCTCAGGATAAGAACAGCCACTGGAATAATGTCGTGGTTTAGCCTTGTCAGCTTTATTCTGATATGTTCCTAGCAACAGGCAATAACAAAGATCATAGAATAGAATCATAGAATCATAGGGGTTGGAAGGGACCTCAGGAGATCATCGGGTCCAACACCCCTGCAAAAGCAGGCAGATGTCATCTTCCCATAGGGTTCTCACACTTGCAAAAGAGTTTTATAATGCCACCAGTCTTAAAGGATTTTCAATTAACCAAGAATGATCTCACAGTTTAAATAACTGCTAACCAGAAACCAATAAAAAAAATTTTCAGCATCCTATTTTGGCGTTGAAATACGTAGACTGCAACCATCTGTGATGTCTACACAACCACAACTCTCCAAGTAACACGAAAGCTCTGTGAAACTGTGAACTTGAAAAGTCCATTTATCTTCCTTATCTGCCTAAAAAAGCCTGCCAAAAGCTGGAACTGCTGACACGGCACACATTCCTTGAGGAGCTAAAAACCATGGGCTACCAAGGTTCCAGCTGTAAGGTCTACACCCTAGAGTTAGATATGCAGAACTTTGTTTATGCACACATCTTAAGTTGGGTTTAAACCTGGGTATTCGTACATTCATAGCAATTCAGGCCTTCAATTAACTCATTGGCTTATAGCCAATTTGAAGAACAAGCAGGCAGGCATGAGGGAGACGCTGCCAAACATGACATATATGAGCGTGTTCATCTTTGAGAATCCATTACTACCATTGGAATTTACAGGGCCTGTAGTTTCAACTGAAAAACTCCACCTGGACTTTTACTCCTGGTTCCACAAAGCGTGAGACTCTGTTCGTTAGCCGCACGTTGGCCGGAGACGTGCACGTACAAGTCACAAGATCCAAACTTTTCTCTGCAGATTCATTGTCATAGCCCTCCCAGCAAAGGTGTCTGGTTTCGTTTTTACATGTTATATTGCCTGTGTTGTTTTGCTGTCACTTACATTTCCCCAGCTCCAACACCTCTTTGTTGTTCCGGTAACCTCCGCCTTTTCGCTGACCCATATCCCCGCACTCCGGCAATCGAGCCATATGGGGTGCACCACCGGTGCTTGTGGGTAACCTCACCCACCTCTCCACCGGCTGCTCTTCTTACTCTCTTGCGACACCAATCAAATGGGAAAATCTCCTTTGCAGAACCCCAACTCTGTGCTCTTCACAGCTGAGTGAATGCACACTTTTGTTTAGATCTACCATTGAGATCACAGCCTCAGTCATAACATTTGTACTAATTGCCTATAACCTGGAATTCCTGCACTTACTGCGATGAGGAGAAAGGTGGCAGGGCTTTGAAGCAAAGTAAGGATTTGAAAAGTAAACTTAGTTGTGAGTCAGGTTTTCCCGTCATTTCTAGAGGAAAGAGATTAAAAGCAAATGCAGAACAATGTAAAGAACTAAAAATGGGTCGGTATTTAGAGGATATACAGTCCCTGAACATTACTTGTGGGACATTGCTGATGCATAATCTCTCTGATATTGTTTCACTACAAAAGTATTTTCTTCAAGGTAAAGCAAGGGAAGGAGGGAGGCAGGTAGAAGGCTCACTTAAGGCTACTGAAAATAAAGATGCACCTAGCTCATGGATACAGTTCCTGTGTCCAGGATTTGATATGAAAGGTTTGCTTCTTAAGATGTCAAAAAGCACAATTTTACGTCAGACTATCAGGGTTCTACATTCACCCTTAACTGTAAGAGACATGTGAATTTGAAACTCCCTACCGACTAAGAGACTGTAACCCCAAAGGAAAAAAACCAAACAACCTGAGTATGGGCAATCTTTCTAAAGCATTTTTAAGTCTTAATTTTGTGTCATTCTTCTCCTTAGATGGTTGTTGGAATTGTCAGTGATGAGTGCGAGGATTAAAGCTGAGCAGAAGAACTGGCATAAAACCGTGTCCAAGCTAGAGAGGTACAGAAAAATGGAGTAATATAAAACAACAATAAAAACTGGACCGGATGTACTCACTCATCACTAGACATGTTACATGATTAATCACTTGTCCTCATTGTAACAACGAAGCCAGGAAATCCACAAAACCTCAGTATGTATGTAATAGTGCATTTCTAGCTAACAAATTACAGCTATCAAGCTACAGAAAGAAGCATGCACTACATTTACTATGATTTAACGTGCTGGCCTTCCCTAAAAACCTGGCAAAGTTTGCTACCATGCAAGCCCATAGCATCAAAACTATATATTTCGATGAGGGTAAAACTGGAGCGTTTAACATTTACATGAGGTTCAGCCAGAAATACCAAGGTGGCTCCTCAGGGCAATTAGCATGAAGTTGTTAATCGTGAAGGTGCTTACGATGGTCCAGCTGGACCAACACATCCATCACTAACCATAAAAACAGAGCAAGCGTTATAAACAGGTTGTGGTGGCGTTACCTGGAGCCAAAGCGCAAGCCTGGCTGCAGTTCATGTCAAACCACTGCCGTTTGGAAAGTATGGCTGACATCCGATTGCGGGCCGCCCCGTGAGGTTCACCAAACCACCAGCAGTAGAGTGGTTATGCTGCTTTCTTCAAAACATTTTTGTGGCTTTTTTGAGAACACAGTATTTGTCAGGTGAGCAGCACAGCCAGGATGGGGTTATATCCTTGTTGCCATTATCTGTGCTTCAGTAGTCTTCCAAGGGTCCCCATTCCGCTCAGCTGTACGTACAGTGTGTGAAGAACCGTTCTCTGGAGGGGCTGGAGACATCAGAACAAACTTTTAAGGCTAACAGGGAGTATTTTCAGTCTAAACTCCCATACACCAAGCAGGAAGTAGCACCCACTCATTTATCTAACTCTACTTGCAGTATTTTTTATTCCTTTCAAACATAACATTTTTTACCTTTTAAGATGCAATTATGTGGGAACCCCTAACCAGTGCTTCCTCAAGGGGAGAGGAATGCCATTCTGAAATGGTTATTTCGGGTCTTCTCAAGAGGTGGTTAATTAGCTGTTGAATTAGCTATGTGCACCTCAATTAACCCATGGCCAGCTCCTAACATGCTTGTTACCATCCATCTGCCACACATCATCCACTGCTCCTGATCTGTTTCCCTGGAGCCTCATCAATCAACTTCTGTGAGTGGCAGGAGGCGACTCACAGAATCACACAGAATCACAGAATGTTAGGAGTTGGAAGGGACCTCGAAAGACCATCCAGTCCAAAATCCCTGTCAGAAGCAGGATCACCTAGAGAAGGTTGCAGAGGAACGCATCCAGGTGGGTTTTGATTGTCTCCGGAGAAGGAGACTCCACAATCTCTCTGGACAGTCTGTTCCAGTGCTCTGCTACCCTCACAGTGAAAACGTTTCTCCTTCTGTTCACATAGAACCGTCTCTGCTCCAGCTTTCACCCATGTCCTATCATTGCACATCACTGAGAAGAGCCTGGGTCCTTCCTCCTAACACTCACCCTCCTCCAGGCTGAAGAGACCCAGCTCCCTCAGCCTTTCCTCACAAGGAAGATGTTCCACTCCCTTAATCATTTTGTGGCCCTGCGCTGGACTCTTTCAAGGAGTTCTATGTCCTTCCTGAACTGAGGGGCCCAGAACTGGACACGATATTCCAGGTGTGGTCTCACCAGGGCAGAGTAGATTGCGAGGAAAACCTCTCCTGACCTACTATCCACACCTCTTCTCATACGCCCCAGGATGCCATTTACCTTCTTGGCCACAAGGACACATTGCTGGCTCATGGTCATCCTGCTGTCCACCAGAACCCCCACGTCCCTTTCCCTTATGCTGCTCTCCAACAGGACAGTCCCCAACCTTTACGGGTACCTGGGGTTGTTCTTCTCCAGATACAAGACCCTACACTTGCCCTTGCTGTATTTCATTAAATTTCGCCCTGCCCCACTGTCCAGATCTCACTGGATGGCAGCACAGCCCTCTGGTGTGTCAGCCACCCCTCCCAGTTTTGTGTCCTCAGCAAATCTGCTGACAGTGCACTCTGTTCCCTCATCCAGGTCGACTCTTAGCAGAGAAGGAAGGAAGATGATTCCCACCAGCTCCCTGGCAAAGGGCAGTGTCAGTCAGCTTCACAAAATGAGAAACAAAAAAGCATAAGCCAGGAGACCGACCCCAAAGACTTTGCAGGAGACCCATGTCAGAGCTGTGTGGAGAATTCCCATATCCCAGCCAAGCACAGTGTTTCAGACATCCTGTATCTATTGTGGTTTTTACTGCTCTGGCTTCTCTGCTAATGCCATGCCCTCGGGAAAACGATACCAAGAGGGGTAACATCACATGGAACTTCAGGTACTTGGATTCCCCACATTATCTTTGTGAGCTCCTAGACTTTCTGGCCACATAGCAATGGGTTTGGTACCACATTGAAGGTAAAGTCATTATCTAGAACAGAGAGAGGGACATTTCATCCTTAAAATTCACCATGGAAGTTTCCAAAACAGAGTCAGGTTCTTGGCTTCTAATGTGATCAGCTTTGAAACTATGAGGGCTTTTCTACATGCAAACAACCTGGGACAGTCTCTGAATGATGCCTAGGTTTGCCTGAAGAGACACACAGTGCTCAAGCTTTATTAAAGGAATCTGAAATTGTAAAATATGATTGTGTTTGGGAACATACGATAAATGCTAACTATGGTGGGATTTGGCAAGCACAAGAGTGCTCCTCATTTTGAAAGTCCAAACCACTTCAGAAGAGCCTGGGATCATTGTTCCACTTTACAGACCGGGAGATGTGAGGGCTCCTGAAGGGCACAGTTTGCTTTGGGTCCAAGCAAGGCATCAGCAGAGGTAGGTATCGAATCCAGGTTCACAGTCAATCCAAAAATAAAGCCCTTAGGTCTGTATCTCCACTGATTTTCATCAGCCATGTGGCTGAGGCTTTGGTTGTAGTTCACTGCACACATTTTAATAGAAAGGGAGAGGCTGAGGGCTGGCTGTTTGCCTTCCCCTTGCTGCTACACTGCTGCCCGTTCTGTCTCTTCCCAAAGGAGATTTCACCTTCTTGAGGGTATCAGACCATCTTCAGCCTTTAGGAGCAGCAGAGAGCAGCATTGAAGCCAAGTTAGAGAAGCAAAAGGCAGGGAAATTCCAGGTCCCAGAGCACCATGTGGGGGTCAGTGCTATTGGTAACCCCTGCTGAAAGGGAGGTTGTCCAGGGAAGGTGGACTGAAGAAGAAGTACCACCCAGCAAGGACACGACAACCAAAAAGAAAATCTTTGCAACCTTTACTCAACGTTCCAAGACTGTAGAAATTGCAAACAGAAAAGCAGATGTTGAATTTATGATGTGTCCTTGAATGTTGGGCTAGAAAACAGGCGATAGTTGGTAGGAAATTAATTTATGTTTAAATTAAGTGAGCTGCCAGGGTCAAGACTGTGTTATGGCCACAGTTCATTCTTCCTTTTCCTCCTTGTTAATTACATAGCATTACAGGAGCTTTAGCGCACTTCCAGTCTAATTATAAAAAAAAGTTCACATTTTAAGGAAGAAAATTAAAAATGAGCGATGGTAACAACCAACCTTCTCATTGCTGATGGATATTCAGATTAATGGTTATTTCCCTAATTAATCTAAATCACTCATCCAGTGTAATTTGGATGACTGTAGCAAGGATGGTTTCTTGATGTACTTAAATTTTCTCTTAACAGTTGTGGCAAGCTAATACTCTGGAAAAAAAAGATAGTCAGTCAAATTTTAAACACCCAAACTACAAGCTGTGCGTAAATCACAAGCAGCAGCATTCCAGCACTTGAAGAAGAAAAAAAATCCAAAAAAATTATGTTAAACAGAAATTACCATTGCCCCTTCTCTGAAACCATGTCTCCAGGAGCACTTTGATCATACTGATAAGGGCTCTCCAGACTCCTTGGGGAATTCCCAACACCCACCTCTATTTTCTCAGGCAGTCACAGGAAGGGAGGTTTTGTTGAAGATGCCAGCAAGATGTCCCAGGCTTAACCCTTTCATCATGCTGAGCATCCTGTGAAGACACTATCTGCATGTTGTTTACCACATTAAATTAGGACATAAGCAAAGCCCCGAACCTCCAAAGCTAACAGGATGAGGAATGTCCATCATCTATGAGCTAAACATCTCACAGTCCTCCAATGGTTAGCTTGAAACCTCTTATGCCCAGTGCCTTTTAAGTCCAGCAGATTTAACTGTGAACTCTAGCTCTTCTCTAACAACATACTGTGTAATACAGTTGAACTCCTGTTCAACAGGAGAGCCGAATATTGCCATTTCTCCTGACATAATTTCTCTAAACAACTGCATTTAGATGAGCTTCTTTCACAGCTTGCTTTCCATAGAGTCCTATTCTAGGTTCTCCAAGAAACGTAAGGCATCACCTCTAAATCTGCAACTTTCAGAGCGAGAAGTTAGTCCTTTGTTGTATTTCTGTCATTCTTCTAGCAGCATGAATAGCATGTCTGATTTCAGCTGCAATATCAGAGCACAATATTACAGGGCAATAATGATGAAAACATTTTCTTCTGTGAAACAGAGACGCTGAGAACTGTTTCCACTGTTTGTTATTAAAGGTTACTATCTATCTAAACTGAGATCCCATGAGAGTGGGTGAGACAACTGGGATTTTGCCAGCATTCAATAGGAATGAGTTTTGCCCTGTGTCTGGACGCTGCTGTAAACAGTACACCGAATACACATTCACGTGAATAACGTAGTATGGTATAGTTACATTATACTTCAGTATCAGCTTCAAAGTTACTTTCAGATCAGCATAAAATCTAAGGGTTTTGCAAGCAGTAAGTTGGGTTCCAAACCAAAGCAACCACAGATTACTTTCCTACAGGAGTGAAAAACTCAGCCAAAAGCAAGTTTAGCTCTTCTTTGCTTCTCGCTGATTTCTGGTAGGCGAGCCTTATTCCATAGCCTCCCTCCCAGCTAAGAAGACTAACCTTGCTGGGTTTTAACCACTTCCGCCGACCAAGAATGGGAAGGCCAGAAGTCACATCGGGACAGCAGAGTAGGGTCAAGAAAGAAGCAGAAGACAACAGCCATACTACAAGACTGGACAAGGGACAGGGAAAAAAAAAAAAGTAGAAACCAGCAACAGCCACAAGGAAAGTGTAGGAGGACACTTGGAAGTTATACAAGGTGCAGACTGTACAAAATAAGAGATTGGCAGTAAGTGGGCTACTGGGGCAGATGACAGAAATAAATACCACATTATCACACCATTTTTTTTCCTTGATATTTATCTTATCCCTGGCTGAAGCACTGGAACTTCAGGAAACCAAATCAAGTGACATGTGCAAATGTTTTCTTCTACCCATTCTTAAGTAAAAACAAAACCCAAACAAAACACCCAAATACACACACACAAAGCTCCTAAAAGCAGCAGCAACTTTTGGAGTAATGAAGAGGCAAGACAGACGACATATTCTGACTACATAAAGGCCTCGGTTTCAGCCTTCACAAGTCCTGTGGAAAGGTGTGGTGTGGTCACAGACTAGATAGGCAGTACCTTGACCACGGACATGGTCTCATGCTTGTCATGGTTAGTTCCCTTGCCCCAGGCAGTCACACGCCTTGTGGTTTGCCTTAACAGCAGGGGAAGAGACAGCATTTGATTAATACGGTGCTCAATAACCAGTAAGGTTAGGGCTCTGGGTGCATTTCTTTGGCCTTGACATGACTAACTTTCCGTAGCCACCTTCCAACCAGAGGCTTGGAGCAGTAACCAGCATGGAATTGAGTCACACCAGAACACTCAGGCTACGGAGCGAGAGGATGGTCAGAGCAACGGCAGCAGGAGATGGAGTAGCACACATGTTGGGCGAAGGCTACAGAATAGCTGGAGACTTAACTCTCAATTTTATACACCAAGGTTAAACAAAGTGCATGGATACTGTTCTGTGGTTGAATACAGCCAGCCAGAACCAGACTGCTGAAAGAAAGCAAAATAAAGTCCAGGAAGGAAGAAAAAGCTCAGACTAATCTTCCACATGAATATCCTCTTCTTTCCCTTCACAAAAAACTCTTTTACTGCTCCAAAACTCGCCACACATCTCTTTTTGCTGTACAATATTTCAAGAGTAAGTTAAACGTTTACTTGTGTCAGTTAGCATATATTTTCTACATGACTGAATGTGAGGCTTTATTCAAAAATAATCTTAGAAAGAGATATGGTAATGAAACAAAAGACTGCTCCTGTTGGAAGCAATCTCATAAATACTACAGAAACCTGTAAACAACAGCCATTGCAAAAAAAAAAAAAAAAAGAATCAAGGAGAGCTGTGCATGCCTACTGGTTGAAAAGTTAACTTCAGAAAAAAAAAATCCTAATTCTTCAAATAAAACCCAGCTGAGTAGACTCAAAACATATACATCAAAAAACATTTAGATGTACTGCTGTTGCGTGCCTTAATCTTACAAACTGTATCTGTGCCAAACATCTCTGCTCGGCATCACCACTTTGGGGTACTTTGCAGAATGCTGTTTGGTAGATTTCACAAGATACCAAAGCACATGAGGATTTAGAGTAAGCCTATGAAGATTCACATTTCATACAACATTTTCATTAGCAGTGTATTCCTGCATTTGTCCAGAAATCACTAAAGCTGGCTTTTACATCGATTCCCCAAACTCTGCACAATATTCCAAAGACCAACCTCACTCCACACAAAAATACTGAGCTAACCTCCCCTAGACCCAGCATCAAGGCAAGATGAGACTGGGGTACACTGGCTAGCACATCCTCATCGCCTTGAGAGTGGATTTCTTGCCCAGCCTCTCACAATTCACGCGACACTTAACGTAACCGCAACTACAGGTTTACCTTTCAACCCAAAGGCAGCAGAACAGTGTTCTCACATTCTTCCTGGACAACACTTTTAACTCTGTAAGAAGTATGCCATCTACTGATGCACTATTTACTATACCATTCTTCGAGCCCCTTCAGACAACCACTGACCAAGGCCAAGCTTAGCTGAAAAGAAGAATGATATTCCGTGAACTGACAAGAAACGACAGCGCTCTCAGAGCCAGTGAAATGTGTTTTATTTTAAGCCACTGCTAAAACAAGGACAAAATTAGTGCAACCTGGAGTTCATAATCTGAAAACTGAATATAGTTAAATTACTAAAATGGCAAAACTCGTCACCATTATACAGTACAAGACCTTCATATTCATCGAGTACAGTTACATAAACATTTATAGTTATTCAAACTGCTTTTGGTATACAATTGCATCACTAACTGGGCTGTGAATTACTGTAACACTGCACAAGGAAGCAGCAGTTCCAGCAAATGATAATAAACTTTAGTATTAAATACTATTCAGACAATACAACAGAACAAAGGCCCTCTAAAACTACAACTCCAGCTATACAACAGGAATGTACAAAGATGGTACAAAATAAAGTGATTACAGTGGCTGGGCTCTGTACTTGCCTCTTCAGCGCTCAAGTACAGTGAATGCTCAACAGTAGTGGCTCTTGCTGAAAAGCCAAAATTCTCACACTAAAATCATTCCCAAATCCTGTATTTTTCTTTGCAAGTCTTTCTTTGTGTAAAACTAAGTGGGGGGGGGTTGTGCTGGTGACAGTATTTACTACTTCCTGTGTTCCCATCTCCAACAGTATGTGGCTCTTCATCGACAAGGTCCCAGACGAAGTCACATTAGAAATGTAACGTTTAAAATCAGATACCATTTTTGGGAGACCTAATTAGTCTCGGAATGTGGGTTGCTGGATTTTTGGTTTTTGTTTGTTTTCCAAAAAGCTTACACAATCTTTTAAAGCTCAAGAACAAAGATACTACACAAAATTGTATTCAAGTACATTGTCTTAGCTGTTTCTTTTCCCCATCCTTATTTTGAGACAGCAAATCCTCTTTAATTTCACCCTATGGGTTTGAGTTGTGTTTGGGTTTTATTTTAAGGCTTTACGCATACTGCTGTATGATTTATGCACACCCTTCTGAATGCTTCAACATGTTTTGAATATGCCCACTTTTAATTGTTAATTTATGGAGGGAGTATTTTTCAAAGTGCTTTTTTAAAAGAATCTTGCAAAACATTCAAACACTTCCATTTTGCAGAACACCAAAAGTATTTATGACGTGTTTAAGAGGCAGGGTAGGGTGTCTTCTGGAACAGTAACACCACTGTACATATTTTTCTCAACTTAAACTACCAGGTCAGGTTTCCCATACAGAAAAAAAAAGCAAGATGAAACAAACTCTACCGCATTATGTTTGTTTATGAACCAGAGTTGTCTGGTTTAAATGGACCAAAATGTGGCCTTTCATGTTTTTAAAGTTTTCATTTGCACTTAAATAAACTCAGTAATAGCGTAATTTAAGACTTGTATTAGCAAAGAACAGCTTTCTCACTAATATAGCAGACAGCACCAGATAGATACAGTCAGAGTAAGGTTTCCCAAAGATTATTAGAATTGTGATAATTTTGCCAGGCTTGTTTAATGCTACCCAATTTTGATGCCCAAGGAGAAAAGGCCGGTAATCCAGAACACATTTAAAACAATTTGTGTAGAAAACTGGAGGGGGAAGGGGAAGAAGGGAGGGGAGTGTGTGTGTGTGTGTGTGTGTGTGTGTGTGTTGAAGTAGATATCAAGTATCTTGTAACAAATTTTCTCTTGTAAATTTGGAGACAATGCAACTTTCCTCAGAGGCTAAGAAAGCAATTTCTTCTTTACTGTAACACCAACCAATGGTTACTTAATGTATTTGATCGAGTCTGGAAACAAGATTACATTTATAAAAGTCATTTTTTCTTGTCTGCTTAACTTTTTGAAGTTGTAAGCTTTGGGAATCACACAATCTTCTGCCTGTCTCCAGAAAAGTTAAAAATAAAAAAATCCACTTCAACAACTTTATAAAATGCAACATACTGAATACATCAGGTAAAAACTGATTGCTGCTATGGTAGTGTTTTGTTGTGGTTGTTTGGGTTTGGGTTGTCTGTTTTTTTTTTCAGATGTACATCTCTGTACATTTACAGTGCCTTCAATCCCCTTTTTAATTTGGTTTTGGACACTGTACTGGTACTACTGTGCCCCCACGTCCTAAAATTCTACTTGGTAAGAATGCAAGGGTCCAAAACTCAAAGCAAATTGTAGTCCTGAGGTAATTTCTTGACATTTCAATTTTATAGGTAAATTCGTATAAGTACATTATTTCTGTGTTAAAGGGAGGATGTTACAGCCAGGGCATGGTTTCAAATTTTTGCCTGAAATGACATTGAAAGTCAACCTTAAAAAAAAAAAAAAATGAAGGAAGGAGTATGGGGAACTGACATATCTTTTGTAGAACTCCTCAAAACTATCTATCACTAACCCCATCTTCCAAATACACTAATTAATGTAATTTCCCCACACACCTTTGGGCTCTAGCGAGAGACAGTGCCTCATGCTTGGCATGATATTACCTATAACAAGACAGAAGACCCTGTAATGATCTTTGGCCTTTTTGTCACATGTCAGACACAGATCTTTCAACCAGTGAAATGATACATAGAGTGAGGTAACAAACTATAAGCATAACAGAATTGTAAGTCAGTGGTAAAAATTTACATTACAACTTCATATTGGTGAGATCCCATGGACATATAGATACATATACATATCTATGTGTGTACATAGTATGTGAACACACATATGAACACATACAAAAACGTTACAAATCTTTAACTTGGTCAGAAAGGTGAACTTTGTGAGATCCAAGGCAAAAATCCAGATGATAAACAAGGACTGGGCCAAACCAGGTCTCTGTAAAAAGGCCAGTGGAATGCCTTTCTGAAATACAAGAGAGATTACCAGTGTAATGGTAGGTAGGGGAAAATCAGAATTCTACACATCCCCAAGAAATTGACTAATAGCTTTAGAAACTTTCTCTTCCCTTGTTTGGCATCAGAAACTTCCACGCCATATCAACAGTATATTTTTCTATGAAAAAGCTATTCAAGTTCTTTTGGTCATCAAAATAATTTAAAATTCTGCAATTCTCTTGCAAGTGATACGAATTTTGAGATGGCAACGTTGTAATTGCCAGCACTTGCTGCCTTCTCTCAAAGGATGTACAAAAACCCCATAACTCAAAAAACCCTTTTCAAACCACAGGATATGTATAGGTTCAAATTTCCCTTCAGTCAGCAGCGCTGGTGAGAAACCTGATTAGACTGCTAAGGAGACGTGATTGAAAGTGCCCTCAAAAATTTCAGTGAAAGTAGTTAAGAAAAATGAAAAAAAAAAAAAATCAATTTGCAAGAAATTTCCCCTTTATGTTTTAATGAGCTTTCTCTGCTAAATGCTTAAGTGCTCACCAAGTAACACGTCTCTTTATTACTGAAAAGAAGATTCATATATGAAGGCTAAGAAATAAGGAATTGGACTAGTCAAAAAGATGGCCAAAATCCTCAGAGGAAGAAGTTCCTTTCTTCTGCTTTAACACATATATGTGAGAGGCTAACATACAAATTCTTCAACACAGAATTAATGCCATAGAAGGATCTGCATACAAAAAGCTTCAGTAAGAAATTCAGCAATTTTAAACTTCACTGGAAAGTTTCAGGAAACCTTGGTACGTGTGAAGTTAATGCTCAGCTACTCACTCTGCCCTTCTACCAGAAGTGACCAACAAAAGGGAATGTGCATTTCAACACGTATTCAACAATTTCAGAGCAGATTTTCACATCTTCACATAATGTTAACTTGAGAAAGGCAGCTATGAAGCCAGACTGTATTAAGGGAATGCTTGCACAGGTCAATTTTCTTCCTGACAACGCTGCCCTTGGGCATGTAACACCTGGCCAATGTTGGCAATTTTTATTCCATTTTTTGTCTGCAGCAAGGTATTCCAGAACTGTTTTTTGTAGAGTATCAGTGCTCTTAGTCCCACTGTGAATACAGCACGCATACAAGTGAGAAAAAGAGCTATCCTGGCACAGTGGGGATCCTGAATATCACGCCTGAGACGCTCCTCAGAACTACACTGAGACAGGGGATTTTTGTCATAAATATTTCCATGGTCTGAATGCAGCAGCAAATACAAGTTATGCATGGGTAGACAATACCGATTATGGACTGAATAAACATACCATGTGCACAGTATCACAAAGCACAGCACAGCTATTTTGACTTTCACCTCAAAGTCTTTTAAATGCTGACAATTACTTGAACATTCATTAGTTGAATTTTATTTTACATATCTGTGTTCTTCCTATTTCCTTTCAAAAGAGGAATGAAGTGAAGAGTGTTGGATCTTTGGATTTTTCAGGCATTTTCCAGAAGCCAACCAACTAGAGACTTATTTAGGGCTTGGTCACCATCTGATGCCTTCTCTATCATTTCACAATATTTCAGCACTGCTTGCAAGAGGTCTCCAACTTTCCAATCTCTTTCTCGCAATCTTCTGGAAAGCTGAAGGGGAGACAGGGGAACACAAAACAAAATTATTTTGACCGGCACATCCTGATTAACAGTTCCAGAAGCTATTCTTGAAACATTTGCTCATGAGAGATCAGTTGTAATGAGTTAATCGTTATTCCCACATCTATAAAAACAAAAACTTCCGCAAGAATCCGGCACTTTTCTTTAGGGCAGCTTTCACAAAATTTTCTTCTGGAGGGAGCAACGTTTTCAAATGATGTGGTGCCCACAGGTATGAGGGCTGTGGTTCATCAAGACTGCAGAAAACAGGAAATTCTGAACACAAGATTAAGACATTTGCCACCCCTCCCATGCCAATAATGGACATGTAAAAAGACAAAACTCGGTCTTAATAAAAGGATGTGGATTTTCCTTGCACAACATATAGTGTGGTTTGGGTGGCACAGATGTTACCCTCAATGAAAACAGTTCCTTCAGACTTGGGAAATTATAACATCTTGAGGAAGAGGAAAAGGTGAGAGTTAAGTTAAACTACCACTTGGGAGCAGAGATCAGTGTAGTGGAAAATGTTTCCCCTCCTCACCCCAGGAGTCCAAGCAAAACGAATGGCTGAGAGAGCTGGGGCTATTTAGCCCGGAGAAGACTGAGAGGGGATCTTATCAACACTTATAAATATCTAAAAGGTGAATGTGCCCAGTGACAGGACATGGGGCAACAGGCATAAACTGGAACACATGGGAAGTTCCATCTGAGTATGAGGAAGAGCTGCTTCACTGTGAGGGTGGCAGAGCACTGGCACAGGCTGCCCAGAGAGGCTGTGGAGTCTCCTTCTCTGGAGATACTAAAAATCCACTGGACATCATCCTGTGCAGCCTGATCTAGGTGATGCTACATTAGCAAGGGGGTGGACTAGATGATCTCCAGTGGTCCCTTCCAGCCCCTGCTGTTCTGTGATTCTGTGCTTATGTGTCAAGCTCAGCTACATATAGAAGAAAGCCTGCCCTAAGACAAGGGTGAATTTGCCAGTTTGCACAGGAATTAAAAAAAAATAGTTAAAAAAAACACAAAACAAAACCCACCAGCCAAAAACCACACTCAATGAAAAAAACAGAACACACAAACTATTCTCTGTAGCCTTAAGGACTTATTCTCTGGAACTGTAAAATTTTATTGCCTTTTATAGTCCTTAATGTGATACTTTATAAATAAGTTTTAAAAAGTCTTAAAGAGTGTTCAGTAAAATAGCTTCTATAACCACAAAATTAAAAATTCATACTGTTTATTCTATGAGATCGATCAGGTGGAAATGCCAAATTCTATTAGAAGAACCCAAAATGACAGTTTCTCTCTGCTGCTTCACCTAGGTGATGTTCCGGTTGCAACAAGGCAGGTGATGGAACGGACAGGAAGAGTGTGGGCATAAAAACATGTATAAAACAATTAGCTTGCTGAGAAAGAATTAAACGAGCAAGAGATCCCCTCTAATCTCAAGTCCTGACCACGGAAACGTTTTTCAGTGAAAAACAATGCATGCTTTGTACAGAAAAGGGGACTGAGATTTGCAGTTATTTCTGTGAATTGTTTGTCATTTTTAAATTACAGCACAGGAAGCAAGATTTTTGAAGTCTACAATAGGCAATTTTGTAAGTGGTGTTTGTTGGCTTACAGAAGAACTGTCATTTTTCTTATGCCAAAGTTTGGCCAATGTCTGAAAACCTACTTAAGCCAATACAATATAAGATTCCTCTCCAAAAAAGGCACCACCACAGTAAAACAACAGATTTGGCACCTGGATTCATTAAGCTTTCTGTTTTGAATTAAAAGTTCAGCAAAGTATTGGAGGTTACTCAAAACGGACACCTTAAATCCTAAAACAGAAATAGTTTGGGTTTTTTTAATCCAGGCACTTGCACATCCACACTGTCAGGCTTCTAAGAAAAAGTTAAAAGTTATCCTAATTTACTGGCTTCTTGTTCTAACTCCTAACAAACATTTTGTTTCATATGTAGGTATTCAACTTCTTTGCACCTTGATGAGTGTAATGTGCAGCCTCAAGTAAGAGTTCACACCCAACTGCAAGTAATACTGTACCTGATATACAGTAGTATATATATATATATCCTATAAATAATAGGAGTATTTTTGTCTTTTATACAGCCACATGGCACCAGTGGCTCATTACCCACCCTGCTGTGACTAGCTCAAACAAGCCTTTCCTCCCGCTCCAAACCCACCAACTGCTTATAGTAAAAAATCACTGTTTTCAATGTGATCTAAAGCCCGGGTTCAAGCAACTTAGGTAACCTTCCAAAGTACCTTGGAGACGATCGAAGCTGCAAGAGATCAGTGTATCTAGAAGTCAATTTGGTTTCCTGCTGGGCTGTAGTGCCCTCTGGAGGTGGTTGTCTTGATTTACCAGTAACAGTGCTGAGAATGATCAGTGCTAATCTAAAACCCTCAGTTTGTGCAAGAGATCACCAGGACCAGACTGTGACTAACTCCAAGACTTCTTATTTCATACTAGTAAACATCTTGGTTTTATTAATACAGAGCTGAGAGAACAGCTGGGGTTTTTTTTAAAAGGACCTTAATAAAATTACAAGCATCATTTCAGAAAGTCTTCATTGTCAGAAAATTTCTAGAAAGTATTTTAACTTCAGAAAGTCATCAAGTGATACTTCATGCATCCTAATCTTTCTCATGAAGGATTATTCAGACAGAGACTGTACTGTGAAAGTTCTCCCCTTTCCTTTGAACCCTAAGGAAACAGTGAGAGATGCAAAGTCAGACTGGCACAAGGGGTGAATTTCTGGGGTTTGGCAATTCAGTTTAAACATGAACAGTGCAAAATGGACAGGGGCACAAGTCTGCAGAGATAGTGTTATGAATTCCAATTTGGAAATGGGATGGAGTAAAAACCAGGTAATCCTTCCCTGCCTCCAGGGAAAAACCAAACAAACGGGATTTAAATTAATTTTAACATAACTGTATTTGGAGAACTAAAATTTAATCTATGAATCTAAGTGAATCAGTTCACTGTTTTATTTTCAGGACTGCACGACTTCCGCTTGCCTGAAGGTTTCAAGTTTTACCTTTAAGTGTCAACTCAGTATCAATTTATGATTGAAGTGTCAAGTAGGAAAATATAACAACATTTCAGGAGTGCGTGCATAACAGACACTGCTATTTTCCAGAGTGCTCTTCTCAGCATATTCACTTATTAGAATAGCTAGAGTGGTGCTCAGATACACTGCCAGCTAATAATATCTTCCGTATGTGTCTTCAGGCATCAGCTTAAACAGGAGCTTCACAACGCTGCAATCTACTATGTCAGAGTGAGCAGAAGAATGAGACACTCAAGGGTAAATTAAAAAGAAAGGCACCACCATCTATTTTTTGTTGTGTATGTTGCAGTGCAAGACACAAATGTCTCTCTCATACACACACACAGGGGATTAGTATTAACACTTCTGGGTCCTACCACTATTTTACTTGAGCATTTTCAACACTGTAATCTTCATGTGGCCAGACCTTCAAAAGATGGCAAAAAATAAGATATTAAACAGAACTGGTCCCAGTACTGAGCCCTGAGGAACACCACTTCTGACTGGCCCAACTGGGTTTAACTCTATTCACCACAACTCTTTGGGACCAGCCACCCAGCCAGATTTTACCCAATGAAGTGTACACCCATCCAAGCCATGAGCAGCCAGTTTCTCCAGGAGAAACCTTTTCACAGAAGGAGATCAGGTTAGTCAAGCAGGACTTGCCTGTCATAAACCCAGGCTGACTGGGCCTGATTGCCTGGTTGTCCTGTACATGTCGTATGATACCCTCAAGTGGATCCTAAAGCCTGATTCTGTAACTTTCTGCTTTCTCTTCATTCACATATTAAATTCAATCTATAAATCCATTTAGCCTTCTTACAGTTCTGGTTGCAGTTGCTTACTGAATAAACACATAGTTAATATTTCATTAAAACCTAAACTTATTTCTAGAATATGTGCATTTGCTAGCAAAAAAACCCCACAACAAACAGAGGCAAGCCGTCAGAATATTGTTATAAAATGAATCTGCATAAGCAAGTTCTGAGAAATACTCAATTTATAGACAAGTATTAAGTAAAAAGGCTTTAAATTTTTTTTCACTATACAAAAATGATGTAGTTTTATTGGTTTTGGAGTAAAATAAGCAAAACAACTTATGAAACAAGTCAATTTAGCTTTGATTAATACTGTTTTACTTCACAGTACAAGCACAGGCTACACAGATTTTTCAACTTTGACTTCTCAACATGAAATGATGATTTTCCTCAACAGCAAATACCTCACTGAGTGGCAATTCATGTAGTAGCAGCTGGTGTATCACAACAAACTGGTATCAAGCAAATCCTTCCCCACCACCCACCAAACCCAAGTACTCACAAAGACAAATTCCTTTGCAGCAGTGTCATGAAAGTGAAGATCAGACACCTCTGTTTCAGAAACCGCAAGCCACTGGAGTGCTGCTCTGAGCTGGGGGTCCACCAGATTTGGTTCCAGATCAATATTCACTATCGATAGTGTCTTTCGTATTTGCTCCAAACCTAATACCACAAATAAATTCATCAAACTTATAGCTTCAAATTGTTGCAAAAAGGTTTCTGTAGTTCACTGTACAGGCTATATTGTCTTAAAAACCTGGATTTAATACGCACAGATAATTTGGAAGGAAAAAATCACGCTGATCTGAAGTGTTTCTGTACCTCTGCATAAGGAAGTACTGTTTATCCCATTTACACTTGTAAGCAGAGACATGCATTAAAAGATACCTCACACTTAATGTATGTTCCAAATTACAGTGAATTTTAAAGCAGCCTTTCACAAACTGAACAGCAATAGCTCTCATTGTCCATGTCATTTCCATTTCCATCTGCTATTTATTACTATGCCTTTATCTATTATTTTTTTTAAAAAGTGTGTATTTGAGAATTCTTCCCTGTACAGGCAGATTGTTCAGATGGCCTCTGAGGTTTTTTCCAAACTACAGCAATGTTTTTACTGAGGCCCATCCAATTTTTGAACACTTCCTTTACATCATGAGTTACAAAAAACCACACAGTCTTGGAAGAGCAGTTGCATTACTAACACAGAGAAACTACAGTATTGCCACCTTCTGTTCCCACTCTGAATTCCTGTACCCAGCTACCACAGCAACTCTTTGTCAGTCTTGGAACCAGCTAAGCATACGTGTAATGCTCTCCCAGTTTGCTTGCAGTCTCTACTTCCCCAATACCAGACTTAACTCTCTAGAAACAAGGAATATAATTTTTAATAAAAACATAAGTTCTTGTACTGTTTACCTCAGTCTCACTACTCTCCTAATTGAGCTTACAAAAACTGAAGTGCATCAGGTATTCATTCCTAACCAGCAATGGTAAGCAAGAAGAAATAGATACTTCCAAGAGGTAAAAAGAGAGAAAGTTAAATAGTGAATCTGTCAACATAAGCATGGAGGGCAACGGAGTATTCGTCCAGGAGATCCAAAATTTAACATCTTTATAGAAGAAAGAACCAATTATACTAAAAAAAAACCCCAAAACTCAGTGGATAAAGACCATTGTGCTAATATATCATAGGGAATTTTTTATATATTTTTTAGTTTTATAAAATAGATGTAAATTTTGTAATAACAAGGCCTTGTTTCAAATTCTTTAGTGAACAAGGTGCAGCCAACTTTGAAAAAGTCAGAGATTTCTAGGCATCCCATGAACAGAACTTCCAAATATACAAGAGCAGGTAAAAACGTTTTCTACCTAGATTGCTATTTAAGAAAGTGTATTTTCAAAACAACAGTAAGATGGTGAAGAAATTACACTGGCAAAATTTCACTAGAAAATCCTTAGCACAGTATAAAGCAGTCTGTTGTACTCCAGGAACCACATAAATGGTGTAAAGAAATAAAATCAAGCACTAATTTAATTGAGAAATTTTAAAAATTAAGATGCTAAAACTTTCAAAGTCGAGACTGGAAGAAAACAATGGTATATTGATACCCTAGATGAAACCTTCAAAGAAGAAAATATTTTAATTATAATTCTTTTTCACAGAAAAACACTGAATATCTTTGTTTAATTTCCACATCACTGTAAAGTCACATCTGAATTAAAAAAATAAATATTAAGAGATGTTGTTTTGGGTTTGCATGGCAAGGTTCTGTCAGTGGAGGGGGCTGCAGGGGTGGCTTCTGTGAGAAGCAGCTAGAAGCTTCCCCTAGGCTCCTTCTCCTAGCCCAATAGGATGAGCCTCAAGGCCAAGCTCAAGCCCAAGCCCATCAGTGACAGTGACAGTGCCCCTGTGATAACATATTTAAGGATAAAAACCTGAGACAGCATTTTGCCACCAAAGAAAGGAGTGAGATGATGTGAGAAACTCTGCAGGCACCCAGGTCAGTGAAGAAGGGGGGGAGGAGGTGCTCCACACACCAGAGCAGAGATTCCCTGCAGCCCATGGAGAAGACTATGGTGAAGCAGACTGTGCCCCTGCAGTCCATGGATAATGACAGGGAGCAGAGATCCCACCTGCAGCCCATGGAGGACCCCACAGCAGAGCAGATGGGGACACCTGAGGGAGACTGTGACCTGGTGGGAAGCCCACACTTGACCCACAGACTGTGGGGAGAGAAGCCCATGCCAGAGCAGGTTTGCTGGCAGGACTTGTGACCCTGTGGGGGAACCACACTGGAGCAGTCTGGTCCTGAAGGTCTGCACCCCATGGGAGGGGCCCACACTGGGGCAGTTGGTAAGAACTGAAGCCCCTATGGGAAGGACTCATATTGGAGAAGTTCATGGAGTACCCCACCTGGAGCAGGGGAAGACTGTGAGGAGTCCTCCTCCTGAGGAGGGAGGAGTGGTAGAGACAACATGTGATGAACTGACCCCCAAACACCATTCTCCATCCCTTTGTGCCACTCGTAGGGAAGAGGCACAGAAATCAGGAATACAGTTAGGCCCAGGAAGAAGGAAGGGGTAAAGTTAAAGGGGTGTTTTAAGATTTGTTTTTCTCATTGCCCTACTCTGTTTTGATTTGGTTAATAATTAATAATTCCTTGTTGAGTCTGTTTTGCCTGTGAGGGTAATCACTGAATGATCTCTCCCTGTCCTTATCTCAACCTTTAGCCTTTCATTATGTATTTTATCTCCTGCCCAGCTGAGGAGGCCACTGGTAGAGCACCTTTGGTTGGCATGTGGCCACCAGCCAGGGTTAAACCACTACAGATGTGGTTCATTTCCATAAATTTTTCAAGGAATTAAAAGGGAAAATACCCAACCACACATCTTTCTGCTTACATCAAGAATATGTGAAGATGTGCAACATGGCTGAATATACTCTGTAAGTTGCTAGCAGAGGTTTCTTGAGATGCTTATTTCATCTTCAGAATACACCCCACACAAAGAAGAGTTCTGTTACAACTTGCTCTAACATCAACTCATCTTTAAATCAACCCCAAATACTGTGAACTCAGGATGTTCTCATTTGAGTTAACAGCCTTTGGCGCTTCAATCAAACTGGAACCAATGAAGAGATCTTCTATGAACCAGAAAGCTCTAACAAGATTTTGGATAGACCCTATTTTATATTTCACTAAGAAAGAGATTATAGCAAATGTATCATATTGAAGTTTCTTCAATGGCCAGTTTGAATAACTTCTTCAGTATCTCAAACACAGTGATGCAGATGCATTTCCATGGCTCCCTATCAAATATTTTACAAAGAAGTTAATTCTATGCCTGTACGTTTACACTTGCAATATGCTGATGACAGTTCACTACCCTATACTGTTAAGTACACATATGAGAAGCAGAGACTAACATCTCCCAAAGGCTGCAAAGTTCAGTGCATTAAGAGGTGTTACGTAGGGTAATGCTCTAAGAATACATTCTGACACTTGACTGACAGACATTACGATGAATAGTGATAACAGGGTCACCACCTTGTTTTGCTGACTATAGAAGCAAAGAATTAACAAAAATAATTCATGCAGAGTGCATAGGTGGCAAAAAAGTAGCATATGCTGACACTGATATTACCTTCTACTGCATCCTTGGAGTCCTCATCTTTATCTTCTGTTCCATCACTGTATTTTGAAAATAAAATGAAAATATTAATACAGTAAATGTAGCCAATCCTAAGACTGTAATGAAGTTTAAAGAACAGGAAGATCATAAAAGAATTCAGAAGTGATCATGAAAAGAAGCCTTGCTTCTCACACCATTTCATGTCGGAAACAGATTTATCATGAACTACACAAGATTTGCTCTTAGAGAAAGAAGGGAGAAGAGAGAAACAAGAGAAGGGTGTTAAAAAGAAGGATTGCAATATGAAGGTATTTTAAAATAAGAAGACAATGATGATTTTAACTAAGGAGACCAGTTCAGCTTTGTTTCATATGCGGAAAGGTTGAGCCATCATATGTCACAGGTATGAACAGCTATAGGTTATTCAAAGCTGTAAGTCATAAGTGTTCTATAGAAAATTCCATTACCAAGCAATTTTGAAAGTTTCCACAAGCTAAATGAAAAAACAGAAATCCTGTAGGAAGCAAGCTCTAGTTTGCATGAAAAAGTGAATCTAAAGATTTGTAAAACTGCAAGCAAAAACATGCACAAAAGGGACCTTTCATTTTGCAAGCAGAACGCATTCATCAGTTTAGCACAGCAAAATTTAACCATTCAGTATGGATTAATTAATGAAAAAAATCATATTGTGATTAAGTGAGAAGAGTGTGAATAATGTATCAGCATAAAAAATGCACCAGATTTTTATTTTCCAAAATAATGATTTCATGCATTAATTATGAGGAACCCATCTGGTTTATATTTCTCAACTCAACCAACCTGTCTGATGTTGGAAAGGATAAATTCTCCTCATACATATCCCCTTCTAAACCAAGACTGCTCCAGCTACTGCTGTTACCATTACTGCCAGGAGAAGAAAAGAACACAGCTGAACTAGAAAAGAACAATAGCTCAAACTAGAACCTTCATTTTCCTCAGAGCTGTTTTGTTGAGACATTTAATGTAAGAGCACTAAACTTCCCAAACAGGTTTGCTCAACAGAGTAGAAACATGACTGTCAGTGCTTTTCAGAGGAGCAACATGCACAATAATGCAAAACTGGTGAGTTTCAGTACACAGCTGAAAGTATTAATTTGTACTCATTAATTTTACAGATCAGTGCTAGTAGTAATTCTGTCCTCAGGTCCAAACACATTGCTTGCTGTTTATACAGGCTCAACAATTTCAGTATCATTACCCATGGGAATATGGGATACCACTAAAATATTTGCTTAAGGACTATCTAAGAGTTCATAAAATTATGCATTGTGAAGACATTTGTACAAATAAAATCCTTCCATCACATCCCAAAAATCCAGTAATGATCTTCAACAGCATGATAAGAGGGAATTCTTTGTACAAATATATTTTTTTAATTCTGAATACTGTTCTACAAGCTGATCTTTTAAAAATAACCGGGTTTATAGATAGGAGAAAATAATAAAAATAATATTAAAAAGATAACTTCACTCACAGTTCATAAAAATACTGCATTTAGTCCATGACTACATTCAAGCCAATGCAAAGAACTGAAAAAACTGAGCAAGTCCTTACACTTCAGGCATTATAATTAGCAGAGTTTGTTAAGCCTGTGCTTATATACAAGACTGAGCTACTCATGCGATTTCTGGGCTCCCTGGTATAAAAAGAACAATGATCTCCTTGATAGAGTCCAAAGAAGGGCTACGAAGATGATTAAGGGCCTGGAGCCTCTCCCCTATGAGGAAAGGCTGAGTAAGTTGCGTCTGTTCAGCCTTGAGAAGACTAAGGGGGGACCTAAATAATGTCTGTAAGTATCTTAAGCATGGAATGCAGGGGGAATCAGCCAGCCCCTTTTCAGTGGTATGTGGGGATAGGACAAGGGGCAATGGCTGCAAGTTGGAGCACAGGAAGTTCCACACCAACATGCGGAAAAACTTTTTCCCAGTGAGGGTGACTGAGCCCTGGGACAGGCTGCCGAGGGGGGGTGGTGGAGTCTCCTTCACTGGAGATATTCAAGACCCGTCTGGATGCCTATCTGAGTGATATGTCCTAGGGAGCTGCTTTGGCAGGGGGGTTGGACCCGATGATCTCTCTAGGTCCCTTTCAACCCCTACAATTCTGTGATTCTGGAATTAAATCTGTTTCCCAACTTCCTACCTCTTCTAGAGCATGTCCAGAAGCTTTCCAATAGAAGGATTTCAAGATAACCAACATTCTTTGAGAAAGCAAGATTGTCTGCTATAGATGGTATGACAAGGTATGATGAAACTCCAGAGAAAAACCGCTGCAAAGAAGATCTTTCTTCACCTAAGTTTTGTGTGACTTTTAAAGCTCTTTTCCACTCATTCAACTCAAAGGAAATAGTAAAATTTAAAGCTACAAATGGTGGAAAGAAACATTTCCAGAGAGAGACATTAATCTCTTTCAAGAGTCTGCCAGTAGCAGCATCACTTATCAGTGTCCTTTGCTTTCCACTATGTCTGCTTGGATACTAATGTTAAAACAGTAACAGCAAGTTTGCAAACCTGCAATACCAACACACCCCAAGGCAGAGGCAGGGGGGAAGTTGTAGCTGCTTCATTCAGTATGTTGTTGCTTATTTAGACTACATATGCATAGAACAATCAAACAGCTCCCTCATTATGCAATAAGAAAAAAGAAAATAAATGACCAGAAGTTTCCAAAGAAACCAACTGGATTTGCACAGAAAATTAAAACTCAGTTTTAAGAATATTTCTCAAACCACTGTGTGAGACTACCACAGTACACATGTAGTATTAAATACAGTGTGGATTACTTGCTGAGAAAAGATTTAACATAGTCTACTGACACCAGTATTTTGCACTCAAACAGCCTCCTTCACTGAATGTTAAATATGCATGACACATAATTAAAAGCTGCCCCAGTTCTCAGGCTAAAGGAAAAAGTATTGGCAACCTAACAGAATGACCTGCTGCATACTACTGTTCTGATCAGGTAAGAGGTTCATATATTTTACAGATATCAAACTTGGTCTGAAATAATCCTATATTTAATCATGTAATTACAATGCATAGCAATATATGAGACATACAAAAATAAAGATAATATTACATGAAAGATGCCAAATTAACAGCTTTGAAAATCAAGTCCTGCAACCAAAGAATAAGCAATAATCAAAGTCTCCTATAATGCTTCACACAGCTCTTCAACATGAGCTGGCAGAAGAACTACAAGAAAAGCTTTCAACTTTTATGCATACATCATATATGTGGGAACTACAACTCAGCTCATCTGCTTTGAGATTCTGTATTGTGTACATACAGTCAAAGGCAAGAGGCTCCTGCTCTGAATTATAACCTAAACCAGATGCTCTGATTCATCCCCTGGAAAATCCTATATTTATGCCTACACCTATACAGACAAAGCTTAAGCCTATTTCTAAATTCAAGTCACTAATGTTGGGCATGCAAAGCAGATAACAAGCACTACACTGCATAAGTAGCTTTAAAAGTTTGCTAAAAAACTATTTCTATTCAAATGGAACTGCAGGGATCATGCTTTGATAATTCCTTCCAAGCTGTCTTGCTCCCCTGTTTACAGATAGTTTAATCCTCTGTGAAGTACTGAAGGAAATTTTTTATACTTATCTGAGATGCAGAGGGCACCTATAGTTTCAACACCAACTTGTCTTTTTTTCCTGAAGTAAAGCAAAGCAAATTAAACTGGACCACTGTAGCTTGTATTGTGTTACTTTCTGGGGATTGTAATTCTGTGTTCCAAAGAAATTTCACCTACCATTAATGGAATCTCTAGGTTTATTATTATGAAGATAACTTCCAAAATATCAGCTAAAGGAGTTTCAAGTACCGATACCCACTGAATACTTAAAATGGACTAGAAAATACCAGGTATAATTACTTGCTTTATGTTAAATATTTCACTTAATTGTACCAGCACCACAAACAAATTGGTCTAATGATACCTAGAACCTCTAAGATGGTATAAGCAAGACTGCCAACAGCTTCTCAGACACAAGGAAGCACACTGCATTATGAAATAGCTGCCAGGGGAGCAATGCTGCCTCATAGTACATTTAAATGCTTCCATATAATCATGGTTTACATACATTCAGCACAGTATTTTTTAAGCAGATGGCCCTGTACCATAAGGAAAATAGAGAAAACTTTCCCCCCACCCCAACTTTCAATTGTTGCAACAGTATAATGAATGCCCCCCTCTATGACTGAATGGCGTTTTCCTGTTTAATACAACAGTTTCTGTTAAAAAAAGGGAGATAAAAGCAATACATCCTCATCACTGCCATGCTTTTTTGTTTTTTAATTTTCTTAGAAGATGCTAAGGCTGTTCCACAAATGGTGTTATTACTAAATTATGTTATTTTGTTTTGTTATAGGAGGTCTCCCACCCCATATCTTTTTACTCAGGGCAATAAACCCCACCTGCCAAACTCAGCAACACAAACCAACCCATGTGCTGTTACCAATCCACAGTTAGTTTTGTAAAAGTAGCTGATCAGTTTCTGCATGCCAGTTTCTTCTGCCAATACCTTGGTATCCAAATTGCCTCTGAATGAAATGATAATTTAGGTCATTGCTCCTCTAATGAGCCGCAGATTTTCTTAAGAGTTATAGAAATTAGTTTAAATCCCCCAAACAAAGGTAAATCAAAACAAATAACTACTGGACACTACAGGTCCTGGAATTTTTAATACCTTTTTTTTTTGTCCAGCATCAAGTAACCTGTATTTTATTCACTATTTATAACTATGAATACATGGAGTATTCTTGATACTCTAAACAATAAGTCTAAACATGTAAGTCTAACAATATTTACTCATTCAACAAACAACGATGCTTCATTAAAATAACATTAAGGCAATGTATAAGTGATAAATTATAGTAGTGGTTTGATTAAAACATTAAAAACATCATAGGTATCTCAGTGAGCGGTTTCCCTTTGCTACCAAATAGGTTCTTGGTATATTATGTATATTTTCTTTAAACTCAGAGATGCAAAAAAACCCCACCTCTCCCCCATTTCTGCTATTCTTCATCAGAAACACTGAAGTTATCTACAGTAACAGAAATGGTCTATCAATCAAATAACTGTACTTACTCATTTCTCTACGTTGATCATATAGAAGCTTGGGCTCAGGGCACATACCTGGCAGATTTTTAAAATTCCCATTCTAATCTTTGTTAATTATCAATCAACTAGGGAAAGAGTAGTGATTAGTTCTGTGGAAAAAGCTACAACCCTGAACAGGTAAGTTCCAATATTACACACCTGTTAAACTCACAGTGGTACAGAAATATTCCACCAGTAGCAGTTAGAACAGCTTATAAATTTAACTCCCCAAACAGATAAAAATAGCTGTTAAAGCTCCTCATGCAAATTAAGCTCACATTACTACTTTTGAAGAATAATTTATATACAACACACTCTCAGTGATGAAGTTATAAACAGGACTTTCAAGATGCATTTTATACACGGCTGTTGTTTTCAGTACACCTGCAGCTTTTGCTAATACTTAAGTCATATATGTGCAGTTTCACACGATGCAATTCCCTGACACCAATGACAATGCACACTCCACAGATTTTACGGAGTGTACAGTATGAACACTTGTGGGCAACAAGGTTTACATAAAATGTCCTTGTGTTGAAGACAACATAATCCCCTCACCCCCAGGATAGAATCACCTGATGTCAATTATTTGACAAGAAACATATTTTAATTAAACTAACATGCTTATAGTTACCTGTCACTGAGGTGAAGAAAACTGCTGCTCTCATCAGGATGTTCATCTTCAAAACTTAGATTGGACCAACTCCCCGTGCTATCATCACCAATACTAAGACTCATCTGCTGGCTAACAATAGATTCAACAGAGTGAAATCCTTCTCTTCCAACAGAGCTAAACAAAAATGTAAGACAAAGACATCACTGCATTTCATGCCGACCTGGGTTAGTTCACTTGCAGCAATTTCTCATCATTCCAAAGACATTAAATTCCAATGGAGAAAATACAACAAAAAACCCAACCACTCTAAAAAAAATCACAGAAAAGAATCCATTAATTTGTACCCTATTCTCAACACAACAATTGAAGCAACCAAACGAATCTGAAATTTCAACAGGCTTGAGGGTGACAGAGCACTGGAATAGGCTGCCCAGGGAGGTGGTGGAGTCTCCTTCACTGGAGATATTCAAGACCCACCTGGACGCCTATCTGAGTGACATGTCCTAGGGAGCTGCTTTGGCAGGGGGGTTGGACCCGATGATGTCTCGAGGTCCCTTCCAACCCCTATAATTCCATGATTCAGTCAGGGATCACTATTTGGAATTCTTTCACTAGAAGATAAAGGGAGCAGCACAAATAATTCTCTCTTTTTAAGATTATTTGCTATTAAGCATAGAAGGCATTGTAGCCTTACAGACTGTATATCAAGGTGCATTTTTAAGCAGAAGACTTGCCATTTTTGAACTTGTTCATCACAGAACAGTTTGACTAGTGACCCCTGCCTGCTTTCAGTACTACCAGCTATGGGGTCTGCTATTGTAGGCAAAGTGCTTAAGTACACACTGGTGTTTAAAATTAAATAAATGCTTTTCTTTAAAAAAAAGAAAGAAAAAAAGTACGTAAAGATTTGTCTTCCTGCTTCAAGAAAGTGTTGTGATGCATGGCTTGTACAGAATTTTTTCCTCAGGAGATAAATTTAAATTTTTTTATCCAAAAACAATCAAGCAGGTAACATTCAGTAATCTTCAAAACACTTCAAAAAATCCCATTTGGTAACTCTGAAGAAGTGTGAAGTCCTTGTAAAGAAAAGTTGCAATAAAAGAACATGCATTTAATGAGCTAAGTTTCAGGGGCAAACTATATTTTTTTATATACAGATGAAGTGGCAAAAAGTTTAAGAGAAATGACTATCCCACTACCACCATAGGAAGCAGCCACTTTAACATCCACTATTTAAAAAGCCAATCATAATGGCATCACTGACAACACACTGCTCCAGTGAGCACCATTTTGTGCAGACAAATATGTAGCCTGGGATAAACAGTTGAACTGTTTGAACTTGCACCCATTTGGGTGATACAAAAGTGATTTCCCCGCATTTTTATTTACTATTATATCAGCACTACCAACAGCTTTTTTCACCATGCAAGGCAGCTTCTCAAGAAACATATGCGCCACATACCATACATTAGATGACAAGAAAGATGTATAAATTCTGTGTGTTAAAACCATAATATCACCTCTTCATCACAGTAAAAAACAGTATTCTCTTTGAACCCTGCATTTAATTGGTGTCATATTCTAAATAGAAAATTTTAATAACATTTTTTAATAAGTGATTCAGAAAAAGTGTCACCTTTGATACGGAGTTATAGGGAAACGTGACCACATTAATTTTTTTTGGTCACATGCTGGGTGAGGACTCAACCCTGTTGCACAGAGCACACATCTTACTGCTAGAATTTTTTGTTGAATGCTTTCATTGAAAGGCCATAATAAAACAGATCTTATAGTTTTATGCAGAAGTTACCACCTCACACGATACAAAAAACTACCACTGTATGGAGCAGAAGCTAGCAGATATGGGTTTTCATGTCAAACCTCAAAAAATTTAATTCACCTCCCCAACTGTGGCCTTTAGCCACTGAACATATAAAAATCCATTTTATTATTCATCATGATGCCCCTCTAAAAATCAGGAAAAGAAACGTTTAACGACTGTGAGGAATTCCCACACCAAAACAAGTAGAGAAATAAATACTACTATAAATTGGAAAAAAATCCCAACATGGTGAACAGTGTTTTAGGAAACATTTGCTGTTTGCCTCGAGGTTACAGTGGCACGTATTCCCTATTTATAAGCCTATTAAAGGAGCCTCCATTACATCACAAGATTTTGAAAGACAGTTCCTTGTCTACTATGTTACTATTCTATAAGCTAAAGGGTGGTTTAGTAAGGTCTTTTTTTCTTAAAGGGTTCTTTTTACCAGTAATAAGACCACTGTCACGACAGTCATAATCAAAATAAATCCTTCATACTATAAAGCAGTGGCTAGCTTGTCTAGTGCCAGCTGCTGGTCCTACTGACCAAAGCAAAATTAAATTACTTTTAGGTTTTTAGCACAGAATGCAGAAATGCAGGTAGGTAACAAACCTGGATCCCATCATGGGTCACAGATCAACCAAACCCATAAGGTCTACTATACTGTAGGCTGTAACAGCAACATTTTAAGTTCCACGTATCAGACATCTAGTAGAACACATGCATGGTGATATACCTAGAAACCTTGGCTTCAAACTCTCAGAGATGTAAACAAAACAACCAAAACAAAACAAAAAAGTACTCCTTTTTCTAGTTCCAAATCATTTAAATATCATCAGAAGAATAAAAAGAAAGCATTCAGAACAAAAAGCATGTATTTCTTTAAAAAACAATCCCGGACACATACTCATATAAACAATCCTTCCTTTTTCTGGTACAAAATTCAACAAAAAAAAGAGAAAATTAATATTACCTTATGTTAACTGCCTGACCAATATTAGTCATAGCTGATGTCATTATTTCAGTAGTAAGGCTTTCAGCAAAACTGACTCCATCTTGTCCAATACCACTGTCAGCTGTCAGACTTGTATAACTCTGCTCTCCTTCTGCTTTCTCTACGGTCGCAGCAGCCCCCTTGTCAGAAAGCACTGTCTTCTGTTCTACATCAACATGAATTTTAGGAATATCAAGCTGAAACATTCTTGATTTTTGACAGGCACCACCTGATGCAGGATGAAGAAAATGCCTCCCTGGAATGGAAGCTTCTTGCACAGCTAGATGATGAGATGCACTTTCTGTACAGTATCGATGTTCCTTCATACTGCAGCATCTACAGACAGTTCCAGAAAAAGGAGACAGCTTCTCAGTATATGAGAGCCTATCCCCATTTTTTCTGTTTTCAGCCACATGGAGAACAGCCGACTCTAAACTCATTTCTAGAGTATCATCTGCTACTTTCCTAGCATATTTTTCTATAGCTTGCAGTATGCCTTCACTGTAGCCATTTTCATTTAAACTGCCTGTACTATGATACAGTTTATGATCTGGGGAGAAAGGAAGAGATGCGCTAGAAAATCTTGTTTTAATAACATCCCCTGCAACTTCATCAAATTCAGTCTTTTTATATAGACAGGAGTCTGTTAGAGACTTTGGCAAACAGGGTCCCGACATTTTCAATTTCTTCCTGACATCACAGGTGATACTGCGAGCGAGGGATTCTGAAAAATGTAACAACTCTGTGCACTCTGCTCTCTGCGTGCCGATGCTCCTTTCACAGGTCTGGTCTTCACAGCAATGAATGCCACTCCTCATTTGCTGTAGTGTATCTTTATTCACTGCTTTAACCAGCTCCATCTTACCATTCACCTGCGTGTTCTGCCCAGGGAACGTCTTCCTGCTGTATCGCCACTTGTTTTTCCTAGCAGCTTGCTGCAGGCCGGATTTGATAGACCTGTAAGCGAGCCGGCTCGCATACTGATCCATTAACAGCTCCGCGTTCCCGCCTTCCCTCTTCAACACTCGCATAATATGATCTGCATATTCGTCAGTCACACTTTCACAGCTGGGGTATTTGGAAGTCAAACCTGTCACACCTGAACCTGAAGGTACAGAAAGCACAGAGGGGTCCCGCTCCCCTGGCCACTGGTCCCGCGCTGGGCCGCACCGCTCTTTTGCACTGTAATCTTTATCACCTTTTCTCAGGTACAGGCAATCCACCTGACAGTTAACCCGCTTCAACCTCAGCAGCTTACACTGCCTCGATTTCACTATTTTCTTAGCCTCACTGATGACTTTTCCTGCCATATCACCTGCATAATTCCATAAAGAACTGCACGTCTCCTCTGGGATATTTATAAAAGCAGTATATCCACACCTTTTGTTTTCCATACCTAACTCCATCTGGCTCTCGGCTTCTCCTTTGTCTGTTTTTCCATCTATATGAGAAGCAGCCATTTCAGTGGCTATTGAAATTATATGGCTAGCTAAGCAATCTGCATACTGAACTGTTTTTTCTGAACACTCATCTTTCTCAACAGGCATTTCAGAATGATCTTCATCTTCACTGCTGTCCACTTCTTCAGAAAGCGACCGCATGAGTTTCAGCATAAATTCCTCATTTTCCAAAGAGTCGTGTTCAGTTTCAGACAAGCCAGCAACAGACGGATTGTAGGGTGTAGAAGGTGGCGTTGCAGGTGCAAATTCCTTTGCTAATTCTCCCTTGAGTTTTTTAGATAGTTTTCTTAGGTTTCTTTCAGAACTACCTTGAAATGGTACTAAGGGTGTTGGTGGGGGTGTGTCAGGCATTATGCAGGTATTTCCATCTTTGAGACTTGATTTACCTTCTATCTGTAAAGCATCTTGACTGCCAAACATCACTGAAGAAAAGCCATTTGCATGCAGAAAACAATCACTCTGCCTGTAAGTCAATGGGCCTGATGATGTTTTCTGAGCATCATGGTTTTTTGAGGGCTTATTGTAGCAGCTTCTTGTGTCAGTCAAGTCCTCTAGAACATGCCTAGCAAAAGTCACAGTGGAACAAGGCGGTGGTGATTTTGAAGAAAACCTGTGTCCTTTTTGTTCCTGCCAGCAGTCTTTAGATTCTGAAAAACACTGAACAGAATGAGTTGGAGCAAGAAGAAATTTACCTGAATTATTCAAAGGCAATTGTTGTTGCTCCACAATTACAGAAATATTACTTTGCTTCTCAGTCTCTTGCTTCTTTATCACACGTTGTTCTTTTCTGCTGGTATCTGTGTAAGTCTGTGAGCTCAGACTACATGGTAAATTCTCACTAGTGTTGCATAACGCAGTTCTACTTTCATCCACAGATTGTTTTATGACATACTTGGCCAAGTGATCTGCAAACATATTCTTGGGGAAATCTTCACCAATACATTGCACATGAGGTTTTTGATCTGGTTTTTTCCTTGTTAAAAAGTCTGTATACTCTTCTACTGCTTTTGTTACTCTAGATGAGGTTATGGCTTCATAAGCTTCATTTACTATTATATCTACCATAGTTCCAGAGAAAGTATTAATGCCTTTCAACCCGCTTGGTAATTCTGAATTACTGTTCATTCCAGATCTGCTATTTGGTTGTTTGGTGTCATTTTGGTTCTGTAAGAGTGATGATGGAGTATTTTCTGTACTTTGACTGTGCTCTGAAGTTAGGTATATACTTCTGAAAGAGGCGACTTCCTCCTCTCTCTTTCTGCTTGTGAAAAACGGATGAGTGGGGTCCTTGTAGATTTTGGTATTGTCATCAGAATTCAGAGCACCAGATACTTTTGCTTTATAAGCATCGGAGGAAACCTGGTGTTGACAAAGAGCTCTTCCAGCTAAGGGCACAGGTATTGAACTTACAACACCAGAGGTGCAAAACAGAGCTTGCTGTACTGTATATTCCTTCTTGGAGTCTTGGATTGGCTTCAGAGCAACCCTATCATTAAAATTAGGAAAAACTGTAGAAGTCTGTGTTGACTCTAACATGCTTTCTGCGCTCACATATTTAATGTTGTCCATGGAAATACTAATGGCTGCTTGTGTTGTGAAGGTCACATCAACCTGAGATAGCTCAATAAAAGCCTCCTGAATGACAGATTCAGACAAATCTCTGGCATAGGATCTTACCACGTTGTCTTCATAATCAAAGGATGAAGGCTGTGCAGCTGTAGGTGTCGATGGATATGAGAACTGGCACACTTCCATGATTCCTTCAAACACAAGCTCTTCAGCAAGGTCGGCCGCAAAACGTGCAACGGTGTTGGTAAATATTTGTTTCTTGACATGCCGCAGTTCTTTCAGAGCACCAGTTATAGCTTCACTCACCAAAAAGTTTGCTATCCCATTAATGGCACGCTCCTTAAGGGAGATTGCTCTACGTCTTCCAATCTCATAAAAAGCCATCTGAAAGACCGAAGAAGTTAGCCTAGCAGCCAAATGACAAAGTGCGTTGGTGCATGAAGAAACACCTTTCTGGAGGTCTTTAAATGCACTGCCAAAACTTTTTTCAACTAATTCAGTTGCAAATTTTTGAATGCTATCTCTAATCATTAATGACTTATGTTTAGATTTTACTTGTTTATCTGGCTCCTTACCAATTTTCATTTTGAGATCTGCAGCTCGACCTTTTTTCTCTTCCAAAGCAATTCCTTTGTGTTTGAAATCACTTCCCGCACACACTTGTTCTGATGAGGGCTCAGAATGAAAAACAGAGCCCAGTATTTCAAATGAAACACTGTCAGCGTACGCTGAGTAACTATTAAAAACTGCGTCAGGGTGATTCTGACCTGTCCCATCACCACCAAGATTAACTCGACACAAGCATTCAGAAGAACCGCAGCTCCCTAGTGGACTGAACGCTGATGATCGAATAGGGCTGAACAAGCCTCCGTTCTCTTCCCCCGGTGTTTTGACCGGGCGAGGGGAATCCGGGACATCAAAGACGCTGCTGTATGGTGACTCTGGCTTACGAGGAGTTGGTTTCTTTACGTTGGCTGGGAGAGTGGGACGATCAAACTTGAATTTCTGAGGATTCATTGTAACACCTGCAGAAGACAACTGTTCATGTGCAGTCCTCCTTTTCTGGGATAGATTCCCTAGGATGGGATCCCTAATGACTTTACAAGAGTTTTCCAAGGCTTGTTCCAGCTCATCAAACTGATCAAAACTATCAAAAAATTCACTTACTTCTGAGTCCGAATCCTCTATACCATCTTTCACTACTGGAATTTTTGGCAGCTGAAGCTTTGCCTTCAAGCTTTTTTGATACCCTTCTTCATCTAAGAAAATGATGGGACTTGGGCTGGAGCAATCTGACTCAGAGGATTCAGCTGGAGAAGAGGAAAACAGTGTTTTACATAAAAAATTAACACCTTGATCAGAAGGATTATATGGCTTATAGAAACTCCTTTGTATCCAAGGATCAGAAATGGAGGTTGTAACTGAATTTTTTACAGAGGACAGTTCTTTAAGTCCCAAAATATCAATCAAAGTAGAAGATCTGGCAGATGACTTTCGACGTGCTGAACCCACAAGGACCTTTGAGTCAACAGCTTCTAAAGATTGAGCAGGAATGGTCTGTGAAGCAGCATCTCGATGCTTTCGAGAAGTAAAGTTGCATGCACCTGAAGAAAAAAAAAAAGATTGCTTTAAAACCAAGATATTTCACAGAACTACAGAAAACTGGGGACAGATTTGGACAGCAATTGCTGGGTTTGTTATTGTTGCAAAATCCTAGCTGATCTTTCATGATCAAAGAAATCCTTCATTTTTTCAAATCCTATTACACTAATCTAATCACGTATTTTTTAGCACATAAAGTAGAACAAGATTCCATCTATTCTACACCTGACACTGAGATTAGAATCTCTGGTTTATGAACAGATAAACCAATGTGAAATAACAGAAGAAAAAAATTCAATTGTCTAATACCACTTTACAAAACTTGATTAATGTAAAAACAAAAAACCCAACCCCTACTTATTTACATCTACTTTCTCATGAAAACCCAACAGCCTAAATTTCAAATAATAATTGCTACAAGGCAACAGCATGCAAGAACTTACTAGCACTTTGTATCTTTGAAGGCTCATCTTCATCTAAATGTTCAAAAGCCGTGACAAAATCATCCTCAATTGAAGAAACTGACTGATTAGTGTCATCATCTTCTCCATGGGATGCGTTTGTCTGATGTTTTTGTGACGAGTTTATTTCCACTGCATATCTTATGCCTGTGGTATACTTGCTCAGCAAGGTAAATACATAATCAGCTTTGATCCTTGGGAATGAAGGAGACAGTCTCATCACACAAAACACTTCAGGAAGCTGATTCTTGGAAAAAAAAAAAGGAAAGCAACAAGCAAACAAACATAACAACCTTGGAATGATTTCAGCTATCAGAAGTAACAAAGGATTCCTTCAATACATTTTTATGAACAGTAAACAATTTACAAATATTTTAAAGATAAGAAAACTAATGGAACAGTTTGTGTTGAGTGACAGTTAAAAATCACTCTTTTTTTAAATTCTGTATTCTGAATAGATCACCGCAATAAAAAAATTAAGGCTGTAGTACAAAACCTTTTTAATATGTACTCAGTGTTTTAGAAAACTCCTGTAAAAATCTGTAGAGAAAGACAGCATTTTCAATATGTTCATGGTAAATAGGGCTTCATAAATTATTTTCTTCTTCAAGGTATTTTTAACCTTACACTTAACATAATTAGATTTAACATGCATGATTAGTCAGTATGGCTTTAATCAGTTTGCTTTAGCAACATTTATAACACGAAATAACATAATTAGCAACATACTAATATTGGAAATAAAAATAATGGAAATTATTACCAACTTCTTGAACTGTAAATATTTTTTAGTAAGAACCCATTGAGTTTTCTAAACACCCGATATTCAGATAATTTTTGGCACCTCCATCTCAAGAAGAATCACAGAATCACAAGGTTGGAAGGGACCTTTGAAGATCATCAAGTCCAACCATTCCCATCCTATGCTAAACCATATCCCTAACCATCAACCCTTTTCATCCAGGGATGCTGACTCAACCCCCTCCCTGGGCAGCCTGTTCCAGGCCCTGACAACTCTTTCAGTAAAAAATTTTTTTCTAATATCCAATCTAAACCTGCCCTGGCACAGCTTCATGCCATTTCCCCTTGTCCTATCTCCTGTCACCTAGCTGAAGAGACCACTGCCCACCTCTCTACAACCTCCCTTCAGGTAACCTACAGGTGGTGATAAGGTCTCCCCTCGGCCTCCTCTTCTCCAGGCTAAACAGCCCCAGCTCCCTCAGCCATTCCTCATATGATTTGCCCTCCAGCCCCTTCACCAGCCTGGTTGCCGTTCTCTGGACTTGCTCAAGGACCTCAATGTCCATTTATGGTGGGAAGCCCAGAACTGCACACAGCACTCAAGTTGTGGGCTCAAAAAAGAAAAAGAAAAGTCTGCGGAGGATGAAAGCTGTATCTGAGCAGGGCAGAGTAACTTGACAAGTTCTGTAGTCAAGCAGACGTATGGGATCAGCACCATAATTAAATATTTGTTACATACTTTCTGTTAATACAGCACTTGAAAGCACCGAGTTTATTTTGAGATTTTCTAGCATTCATTTTAAATCACAGAATTATAACAACACTGATACTACTGTGGCTAAGATGGCCCAATAATACAAGCAAGAAGACAAGGTATGCTATGACTAAACTCTTTATGAGGCCAAATATAATGCTTCTGTAATTAAGACAACAGAAAATGTTTACCTGATGTTTCATGACATAAGGTTTTGCCAAGGTTTTCTTTACATCTTTTAGAAATACAACCTCGTTTTCTTTTAGTTTGCACAACTGGAGTGATTTTAGAACATCTGGGAGCTCTACGGAAACAGCTGCCAGCTCCTGATTCAAATATACAAACACATAGAGAATATAAAGTAAAAAAATAGAACATAAATGATAATGGGTTTAATCTCATATTCCCCCTCAATAGTAACAGCTGCTAGATTTGCTAAAGCTGTTTCTATTTCTTCCTCCATCCCCCACTTATTCTACTGAACTGTGGCGTAAAGCTTGTGTAAGCATCTCTAGCTCACTGTTCTACCCAAAGAAGCAATTCCACTGTTTCTCAGGGGCCAGAAGGGGCTTAAGAGTCACAAAGGAGAATCATTTAAGTACTGAAAAGAAGTTGAACACCCTACAAGGTATGCGACTACAAAGACTGAACTCATCTAATAACGGTGCTCAATGGATCTCCACACACTCTAATTGTGCTTCATTGGAATGGGGCTTTAGCCCACTATTACAAAAACAAGGCACTTTGGAAAGTATGATCTTGGATAACTTTCAATTTACCTTATATGAGAAGGCCTATGAAAGATTTGTGATTTTAACAAAAAAGTCTAAACACTGGCGATCCATATGGTCTACAAAGCAAGTCTCCATAAGCATACTCAGCCCAGTTTTCTCTAAATTTTATCTAACTCTAGGTAATCAAACAGTTCTTATCCAAACTTGAGAAGTGTCTAGCACTATTATCATTTGATTAGTTAGCAACACTAATGCAAGTTTGAACACAAATGGATTGAGAATTTCTGGGTTTAATTTTTAAACATCAGAAAAGTATTAAAGCAGTATCTGTCTGCCAAGATATAGACAGAAGCGTGGACCTGCTCTGTAAACACGCATGTTTTGGGTTATACTAATGTGTAAATTGCACGGGAAGATAAAATCCTTATCATCTTAAAATGGCAGGGCACACCCCCACAAGTTTGCTACACTTCCCCTTTTAAGATAACATTTCTTCATCTGGCTCTCCAGAACATCATCTTAAGGCATACCCGTAACAACAACTCCTGCTTCCCCCACCAGCATTCACAGCTAGTGGTCCACTCAGTAGCGTTTTAGCTTTGCAGATAACAACTGCACCGTGTTAATAAGCATGACTATACTAAGGAGAAGGTTACAAAACAAAATACTGACACAGAGAGGTTTGTAACCAAAAAACCCAAACCAAAACACCCCATCCATCCACCTCCAAAAAACCAACACACAAAATAAATATCTACCCTGTTCCCAATTTAAAGAAGTTCTTCCAGACCATTCCAATACAAGGACTGGCCCACATAGTATTTTAAATACATACAAAACACTATTGATCATATTAAAATAATTACTCTTCAACCTTTCAATGATATTCAAAACTTCAAGTTTTATTTCTCAAACACCAAAATTCCTATCTAAAAAAATTACATGTTACTTAGAAGAAATCAGCAGTGTTGAAGAACATTATTTTCCAATGTAGATGCATACTGTACCTGCAAATGAGCAGTACCCATCTCTTCAGCAAAACCTATAAATGTAATCTGTAAAATAAACATAGGATCATATTAAAGTACATAAAAATAACTTTCTCTTTGTCTCCAGATACTTGAGAGTTAAAAAAAAAATAATCAGCAAGCTTTACCAAAAAGCTTAAATACACTGCTATGAAAACTATACCTTAGGGTAGCATAGCTTGCACACAGAGTACTATTGCCATGCTATTTGACATGTGAAAGCTCACACCAAAGTAAAAAAGCATATACAACATTCAAAACCCACTCCACGAAATTTTTCAAGGAGCATTTTGGCTGGTACACATTGAACAATACACTTCAGTCTCACTGCATCTGTTAAAATAAATGTGATTTTGCAGAGATCAGTGCTCATGTGTCCTTCCTTCAAGCTGGACACATATCCAGTGTTCAATTCCAGTCTGAAATCTGTCCATGCTAATTACCTGTGATGTATTTGGATATCTTGAGGACAGTGCAATTCCGACACATTATACAGTTTAACATGTAAATTGATTAGTCTGAGGCCAAAATACAACAACAGATTACCTAAACCATATGGTTCCATGCAAAACCCAAGTAGATAAAACCCCTAAACAATTAAAATATTCAGCCACAAAAAAAGTCTTTTTTAGGCTCAGGGACCTGAGCCTGAATATGTCACAATGTCAGGAATATGTCAGAATGTCAGCTTTGCCGCAGGTTTTTGTGCTTGTGGACAGAGGAAGTATTTTATTATACACTCTCCCTCTCATCAGTCTATATGTGTCTAGTATCATTCAACACAAACAGACCAAAGAGTCAGAATTTTTTCTTACCTCCAATTTTCAGTCAGATCACTATCTATTTTACATCCATTACTCAAACTTGGCTTCAAATGACAGATTTCCTCTCATTTTCTCATTTAGTATTTCCCTGATGACAAAATCAACAATGCATCTTCATGCTCAAAAAAAAAATCCCAAAGTACTTATTTTCCAAACAAAGTTGTAAGAAAATAAATTTTGCCTCCATCTTGTAGATATAGAAGCAAATACAAAGATTAAATACTTCCACTGATGTTTGGATTTCAGCTTGATATGGCTTGGATTCAGTTATTTCAGAGCACTATGCAATAGACTAAATGTTATGTCTTGAAGTTGCAGCTCGTGTTAAATTTCTAGCAGCTCCTATCTATCTCTTACTGTAAATTGGTTTTGCACTGTTTTTAAACTTGAGAACCATCACTATGCTTATAATCACTTATTAACTGGTTCAGCAACATGCTCATACATACACAGAATCTAAAAAGGACAAATCTAGAAAACAAAATTAACTCATATTCTTTCATTGTGTGACCAAAATAAAACCTGTAACTTTAGTATTTTAGTATGATTTGATTTTAAAAGAAAATTGATGCCTTCTTCATTTCTCATGTTGTGAATCTACTGTGCCTCCAGGTAAAAATATCCCTGTTTACATCTACTTATGTTTATTTTAGCTATGACAAAATTATAAAACAATCAATGCTTTGCAGTAGCATTCCAAACAGCTCCAAATTACAGGTCTCCAGCACATATTCACTGTGTCAACTATGAAACAGCCCTGTTTAAGCAATATACCGACAACTTTTCTTCAACTCCTAAACCTTTTATTTATAAATTTGCAAGACACCTTTCAACTTCTTCATTGTTTTACCCAAACAGTATCTACTACAATATGAACTGAATTCCTCTGCAGAAGTGGCAAAATAGCAAACAATTTAAAGGTTTGTTGCTGTTGGGTTTCTTTTGGTAGGTTGTTTGTTTTTTTTTTTTAAATAGGTGTTTGTCTTCTTGCATGCCCTTTCCTCTTCAAGATAATGATTCCAATCCTTCCCTCCTGCTGCGGGACAACCCATCACGCGAGACAGCTCAGTACACAGGAGTCGGAGCATCAGTTGAAGGCCAACTAGTCCATAGGTACGCTGACAGGCCAGCAGACTGCTGTCAAAGAGACCACACCACTGCTGAGAATGCCTGTTTTTGCCTCAGCAAGAACTCTAATTTGGATTTCTTTACTGCATCCAAAGTCCAGTTTTCACAGAAAAATAATCACTTCTTAAGACCTCAAATGTGTCTGAAATTAGTATGTCAGTTCAAATATTGTTGGGGAGTAGGCCAGGGAGATAGAAAGGCCAACAGTCAGTAACCCAACCCTTTTCTTTAAACTAAGAATAGTGCAGGAGACACGGTACTTGAAGGTTATCATAACCCATGGGTATGGTGGAAATGAATTAAGATGGTACAAGAAACCTAAATGCTAGTTTTCGTAAGTAATTATCTTTGCAGTCCTAACAATCTTATTTTAGCATCACTCTGTATGTGTGTGTCTTTCTCTATATTTTTGTAAGAAAAAACCCACTGGTTCTGTGACAGGATATTAACCCTCCTACAGTCAACCAGAGGGCTCTTAATAGCTTGAGCTAATAAGGTAACTAAAGATAGTCAGCGATTCTGCTCCATAGGGACCATCACTACAGGTACATAAACCACTGCCAGCTATTTGCTACAAAGAAAAAAGAAAAGGTGGGAGGAAGGGCAGTGTTTGAGAGGTGTCATAGATTCTAGAGCACAGTCTGCCTGAGTAGACACAGACAAGCTTTTGCCCGCTCACCACAGAATCACAGAACAGCTGAAGTTGGAAGGGATCTCTAGAGGTCACCCAGTCCAAACCCCTGCCACAGCAGAATCACGTAGAGCAAGCTGCACAGGACGGTCTCCAGGCAAGGGTTTTTTTAATATCTCCTGAGATGGAGACTCCACAGCCTCTCCAGGCAGCCTGTTCCAGTGCTCTGCCATCCTCACAGTAAAGAAGTTTCTCTTCATGTTTAGGTAGGACTTCCTACATTGAAGTTTACGCCCATTGCTTCGTGCCCTGTCACTGGGCACCACTGAAAAAAGACTGACCCCATCCTCCTGACACCCACTCCTCAAGTATCTACAAGCATCTACTCTAGGCTAAAAAGTCCCAAGTATCTCAGCCTCTCTTCATAAGAGAGATGTTCTAGTTCCTTCGTCATCTTTGTAGCCCTTTTTTGTACCCTCTCCATTAGCTCCCTGTCATTCTTGAACCAGGGAGCCCGAAACCAGACACAATATTCCAGATGAGGCCTCACCAGTGCAGAGTAGAGGGGGAGGAGATCTGCTTTTCTTGATACAACCCATTAGATTTCTTGGCCACAATCCACTGCTGAACTCTTCTTCCTTATCTCTAGTCTGTCACAGCTTTTTACTTTTCACAAATTCAGCTTTTTGTTTGCTCCCCAAACATTTCACAGAGTCACAATCTCAATATCCACCCAGTCCCAAACACTCTGGTGGCAGGCAATCCTAATCCATCCCTGCTGGTCACGTAGTCTGCCTCTTCCATTCCTCATGCAAATCCTTATCCAATTATCAGTCTTCCCTAACCACCTCCTGAGTCTTTTTTGCTCCGTTTCCCCTTATTTCAGCTCTTATGCCTGGCCAGTTCAGGTCACCCTCTTCTTCTCTAAGCTCCTCAGGCCTGTCAACTACTACTTGGTAGTCTTTTAAAACACTTAATATGGATACGTGGTACACCATGCTGCTTACTTTTTTCTTTTCCTTTGAAGAATCACAGAATCACAAGGTTGGAAAAAACCTTTAAGATCATCAAGTCCAACTGTCCCCGTCCTATGCTAAACCAAATCCCTTAGAACCTGATCTACCCTTTTTTTAAACACATTCAGAGATGGTGACTCAACCCCCTCCCTGGGCAGCCTGTTCCAGGCCCTGACGACTTTTTCAGTAAAAAATTTTTTGAGAAGCTGCTGTTTGTCTTGTAACTCAGACAGCTCAAGTCATTCCTCCTCACAACCTGAAATTTACCTAGGCAGCCCTGGATTCTGTCCAGATCCACTACTCTCCAGCCTTTCCTAGCTTCTAGCCTCCTATCTGTATTAATGTACAAAAAGTCAGATCTGCAATGTTGAGCCTTCAGCTTTTAGCACTGAGCACAGGGCAAACAAGAGAAATTCCTCTATCTTCAGACCTGGTTCAAAATGTTCTGTTACTTTGTTAGAATACCATCCATACAACCTGGATCACACAAGTACTCACAAACCTAGTACAGCCAGTTAGATAATGCTGTCAGAATTGTGTATCTATCTTAGTTTCACAAATGCTACAAAACAATGGCACCTTGAAATGACACAGCTCTTTTCCACAATACAGTAACTGAATTAACAAATGACAATAAGGGGATACAGATTTTACAGCCCACAACTCAGTTACTATCCTGCAACTTCCCATACTGCTTCAAGCTGAACAATTTCTAGTACAGGCACAATATATATACATATGAATGGTCAGGTTATGCCAAACCTCCATAAAATTATCTTGTTCTTCCCGATTTAGGTATTCCTCTGCTGATACACTGCATAACTCTTTTCTGCTGTGTAGCAGTGACTTCATGGACTGCAGTACACCTTCTCCAAAACTCTGAAAAACAATGGAAAAAAATGTAAGGGGAAAAAAAAAAAAAGGTATTTTCAATTTTGGATATAGGGTCCATCCATCTACCCCTTGCCCCCACAGGCTTCCCTACTCTAAGTACCATTTCAAATTACTTTGTATGTAAATCACCAGGTCTGAAATTGAAATTCGCTTCAGGACATGGAACTAAAACAGGTAAATTGTTTTCTTCATGCAATACTTTTATTACAAAAGAAGTTGACTATTCTGCATGTAAACAAAACAAACCAAAAAAAAAAAGGGGGGAGGAAAAAAAAGTGAGAACATGCAGATTTGGGAAAAAAATAAAATGAAACAGAAAAATCTAAAAAGAAATCCAAGCACCATCTATTCATTGCATCAAAGTCTGTATATGGAACTTTTCCATCAGCTTTTCCTTAAAAAGAATGAAAAGCAAATTTAGGCAAGAAAAGTAATGGAGGTAGCTTCAAAAGTCAGAGGAGAACAAACACACACACACACCCTCCAAGAAAATTCAGGCATTGTTCTTTCTCATTCCTTGAAGAAAATGAAACAACTGTAACTTAATCCCATGCAAATAGTTCTTGTAACATTTCTTCTATTTACACTTATGATGACATACACGCAAGCACCAACAGATGGCTAAAAAAGGCTTAAGAATCTAAGACTTTCTTCCAGTGTAACAAAGCATGCCTGAACAAAGAATTATTGTCACTGGTATCTAAAATCAAAGAAAACAAAACAGAAAAAATCGGTTCACTCAGCTTTTAAAGAGGACAACATCCTCTCTCACTTGCTTCAGGAAGTTAGTAACCTCTTTTATTTAAAAATTGCCATCTTCTCTAGCAAGTCATAAGGTTAAGAAAAAAATAAGATCATGATATAGTTATAAATTGTTAATCAAGCTATTTATTCTCTACATGATTGCCCTGTTAAAAAAGAAGCGAAAAACAAGTGTGTCCAACTTATGGAAAGTTATTTCAAATTTGCATAGCTTCTCACACAACAGTAGAAGCCCTAGATAGCTATATTTAGTCAGAGAATGGTTTATGTTTCTGATACTCCCACAGCAAAAACAATCCCTTCATGGTAAAAAGCGATCTTACATATCACAGTTAAGCCTCAAAAAATATCCCCCCACACCCCATCCTGTAGAAAAATCAGTATCAACTACTACTGCATGGGGAGCCCAATTATTACAGCATGGCCAGCATCACCATGCTTGTCTCATGGCAATACAAGTTTAGAAAGACATTTCTAGAATGCATAGACAACAGCAAAATAGAAACTTCAGGTTCCTCAAAAGCAGTCAAAGCAGTCATTTTTATGGAGAAGTAACAGCTGAACTAGTTGCATTTATTTCACAGGACCTGATAATTGCCTTAAATGCATTTTAACGAACCACTCATTTTCACTTTCATCTATTCTCTTGTCCCCACATATTAAATTGCAATTTACCTCTACACTTAAGTAATATATCTTTGTACTTTCCAAAGTATATTGACAGCATCTTCCTCCAGTTCTCTGGATCTTACAGATTTACAGGTGGCTGCAATACAAATACTGCACAAAGACCCTCCCCCGGTAATTCCCCCATTCACTAAGGACTTTTGTATGAGATGAAGCCAAGCAAGCATGATGAAATGCCTCATTTTCAGCTTCTACAATAAGTTCAGTCACAGCACTCAAAACAGCAATTAAAAAGAAAAAAGTCATATATTGTGACGGCCTAATTTTCTGCAGAACAACAGCGATCCAGTTTGAGAAGAGCTTATCACTGTTCTCAGCAGTTAGGTTTTCTAAGGCTACAACTTGTACATACCTTACTTAAAAGCAAGTAACTTTTCCCAATGTAACATTCAGAACGAAAAGGCAGGATGGGTAAGTACGAGTGTAGTGTTAGAATCATAGAATGCATAAGGTTGGGAAGGGACCTTTAAAGGCCATCTAGTCCAAGCCCCCTGCAGTAAGCAGGGACATCTTCACTAGATCAGGTCCCTCAGTGCTTCAAGTCTGACCTTGAATGCCCCCAGGGATGGGGCCTCCACTACATCTCTGGGCAATTCAGGGTCCTGCCTACACTTCTCAAGCAGCTGCTCTAGTTGAATTGAATGAAAAGTAATGATTTTGGCAAATAAAAACTTGCAGTGGGAGAAGAAGAAAGGTGCAACAACTGGAAAAAATATCTCCTGTAGGTCTGGAAGAACCAGCATAAAAGACTGCATACATAGGTCCAGTGACACAGCATAACTAAAGAAATAAAATAACCATATATTTAAGATGGAGAAAATTATGCATGTTTTTAAGATTGTATTAGCAAATAAGAGAGTTCAAAACATGGAAAGAATGAAGATATAGAAATTAACAGGCACAATACAGACACAATACAGATGAGAAATGATCTCATCTGCCAGGACTTCCAGAGATTGTTTACACTGAAACATATGAAGATTTAAAAAAAAAACCAGAAAAAGAGTTTACTAAAACGAACTGCTTCTGGAAAAGAGGAATTTGACTTAACGGAGTTAGCAAAGGGGTTCTTTTGAGGATACAATATATGTAGGTCAGTAACATAGTAACCAAATGCCTCAAAAAATACCTTGAGGCTGAAGCCCGTCATCATCATCAATAAATTTACTAAGGAAGAAAGAAAAGTAAATATGCAGATGGCATTTATGAGAATTCAAAGTAAGCAGTTAAGAAGACGACTACCATATCCTGGAGGAAGTACTTGTTCAAGGTGAATGCATTTTAAAATGCAACCGTATGAAGTACAAAGTTAAGTCCTTGAAAACAAAAAGCAAGCTTCAAAATAGAACTGAGAATTCACAGGCTGGGAAATAACAGACCCGACTTGACTTCTTGACTGTGCTATAGCAATGAACAGTCAATATGATACAGCACTGAAAATAGCAAACGTGACCCTACTACGCATCCTTCAGTGACAGGACTGGCATCAGGGTCACTGAGAAGGACACCCTGTGTAATTGCACACACAGTATCATCCACGTGTAAAAAGAAGATTAACTCACAACAAGCACAGAAAGTAGGACTATGAAGGATAATCACTGAAATGCAGAGGCTTTCATACAAAAGCAGACTAAAGCCTTCGTTTACAGAGTTTCACAAAAAAACAAGGCTAACAGAGGACAGATCAACTGCTAAAACATCACAAGGGTGAACATCAGCAAACAAGAACAAAAAAAGCTGCAGAATAACAACATCCATGAACAAACAGGTATAAATCTGCTGTTGAATTCAGAGCCTGCTAAGTTGTACTAGGTGAAAAACACAAATACCCTCGTGTGTGTAGAGGAAGACAGACCTGAGCAATGAAAATCTTTGTCATGCCTCTAGCTCAAGTGGATGAACAAGGAGCTCCTGGGCAATCCCACAAGAAGGAAGGCTACCGAGTGTGGAAGCAAGGACAGGTAGCCTGGGAAGAGCACAGGGAAACTGTCCAAGCAGCAAGAGATCAGGTTAGGAAAGCTAAAGCCCTGATAGAATTACATCTGACTAGGGACATCAAGGACAAGATAAGCTTCTATAGGTATGTCAGTGATAAAAGGAAGACTAGACAAAATGTGGGCACCCTTCAGAAGGAAACAGGAGACGTGGTTACCCAGGACAAGAAAAAGGCGGAGGTACTCCATGAAGTTTTGTCTGACTTCACCATCAAGGGCTCCAGCTACACCACCCAAGCTGCAGAAAGCAAAGACAGGGACTGGGACAATAAAAAAAACACCCACTGTAGGAAGATCATGTTCAAGAACATCTAAGGAACCTGAAGGTGGGACCTGATGAGATGCACCTGTAGTTCCTGAGGGAACTGGTGGATGAAGTGGCTAAGACATACTCCATCATATTCATGAAGTCACAGCAGTCCAGTGAAGTTCCCACCAACTGCAGGAGGAGGAACATGACCCCCATTTTTAAAAAGAGAAAAAAGAAAGACACAGGGAACTACAGTCAGTCTCACCCCTGTGCCTGGAAAGATCACGGAGCAGATCCTCCTGGAAACTATGCTCAGGGACATGGGAAATAAGGAGGTGATTTGTGACAGCCAAGATGGTGTCACTAAATGCAAATCATGCCCAACAAATTTGGTGGCATTCTATGATAAGGTTACAGCATTAGTGGATAAGGGAAGAGCACATGCTGGTCACACTCAGAGTGTCAATGCCTCAATATCTAAGTGACAATCAGTGACAAGTGGTGTTCCTCAGGGATCACTGATACTGGGACCAGCATGGCTCAACATCTTTGCCAGCAACATGTACAGTGGGATCAAGTGCACCCTCATAAAGTGTGTCAAGGAAACCCAGCTGTGTGATGTGATCAACAAACTGGAGAGAAGGGATGCCATCCAGAGACCTCAACAGGCTTAAGAGGTGGGCACATGTGAACTGCACAAAGTTCAAAAAGGCCCAATGCAAGGTCCTGCACATGGGTTAGTGCGTTCCCAAGCACAACTACAGGCTGGGTGGAGAATGGGTCGAAGGCAGCCCTGTGGAAATGGACTTGGGAGTGCTGGCGGATGAGAAACTCAACATAACTTAGCAATGTGCACTTGCAGCCCAGAAAACAAACCATACCCAAGGCTGCATCAAAAACAGTGTGACCAGCAGGTCAAGAGAGGCGATTTTGCCCTTCTACTCTGACCTCCTGAGACTCCACCTGGAGTACTGCTTCCAACTCTGGGGTCCCCAGTAAAAGAAAGGATTGGAGCAGTTGGTGAGAGTCCAGAGGAAGGCCACAAAGATGATCTGAGGGCTAGAGTACCTCTCCTATTAAGACACGCTGAGAGACATTGTTCATCTTGGAGAAAAGACCACCAATACCTGGAGGGGGCCTACAGGAAAGATAGGGAGGGCCTGTTTACAAGGGCAAGTAGTCTTAGTACAAGGGATAATGGCTTAAATTGAAGGAAGACAGATTAAGATTAGACATTAAGATGAAACTCCTTACTGTGAGAGTAAGGCTGCCCAGAGAAGCTGTGGCTGTCCCCTCCCTGGCAGTGTTCAAGGTCGGGTTGGATGGGGCTTTGGGCAACTAGGTTTAGTGGAGGGTGTCTCCGCCCCTGGTGGGGGGTTGGAACTAAATGACCTTTAAGGCCCTTTCCAATTCAAACCAGTCTGTGATTCTATGATAAAGTAAAAATGGAAACTGAGGCTTTAAACACACATACCACAATCGTGCACTGATTTTCAAGAGACAGTACTGCAACAGTTCCTGTTAAGTATTACAAAAAGGACACGAATCAGACCTCAAACTGTGTATCAATAGAAGATGAAACAGTGTGATTCTGACCACCTCCTGCCTGGTTCTGTGACAAAGAACCAAAGTTCCACATTATAATCTAAGTAGCCACTGTTGAGGGCAACATCAAGAGGTGGCAGCCACAGATCAAAACATTGGAGCCTGGCTGTATGAAAATATAGAATTCTGCAAGACACCAGAGATGACATCAAATCACACCAAACATCAAATTCATATTCCTAGAACCACACAGACCAGAATGTTCAATGGCAACTATTCCACTGAGCTAGTATTTTAGGCAACCATTAGAATGATCACTGCCATTAAGACCTGAGCCTCTGAAAACCTGGGCAGGGGGGTAGAGACATTGATCTGTTTGGTTTTTAAATTGAAGACAAAAAGCTAATAAAGGGCAGACCAAAAATGTCTGCTAAAATCCACTTAGTGTTCAGGTTAAGAATGCAAAATTACTTAACTGTAACCCTATTCTGCTGGAAATTTCTCATAAACCAATAAAAGAAAAGGGTTTTTACTATGTGTCTTAAAGGGAAAGAATATCACACCCATAAATACAAACTACTTGAAGTATAGTAGTTAACATTACACATCAGGACCTGGAACACCTGACTACCTGCCTGACAGTCCTGTAACATTTACCTTAGCCTTCAAGCAGTTTCTACAAGATCTATACCACAAACACTGTTTTCTTAACAAAAATCTGCTTGTGGAATAAAATAATGTAATTTTCATGTAATAAGATACTTCCTTGCTGATTTTCTCTTAAGTATTGCACACGCTTATAAGAATTAATTAGTAACCAGGGAAGACCTAGAAAAATACTCATCTGTCTTCAGATTATGATTGGATAAATAAATTTGTCCCTTCAGGATAAATTGCACCTTTCACTTGAGTAAGTGCTTATAGAAGTTGCAAGAAAATGTGAGGAAAAGCATTTATGTTGTCAAAGATAAAGTATAAATACTGTTTAAAAAAACCAACACACTAGTATCTTTCAAAAGTGCTAAACATTTTATTTTTCACCAAAACAGTTCCTAGAAGTACACGTAAACACAAGGATAATCCAGTCACAAAACCAAGATCTAAGATAAAGCTCTCAGGGTACAATCCTAACACAGACTTCACGGAACAGTTTTCGATGAATACTACAGATTTATGTTTTAATTTATTACATACAAACTTGATAAATCTGTGCCAAGCACAGAAATTCTACTCCAATAAACAAGGCAGAACTTAGTAAATACATCATGATTTCATCCTATCATGTTAAAACAAAAGGCAAAGACGAAAGGCAAAAGAATGCACGCTTTTAAATTACTGTCTCCCAGTTACTATGCTAAATATACCAAAGTAAAGGCCATTTCTCCTTGCAATGTTAGACAAACTAAATTAAAACATACATAAAAAAACCCCAAAAAACTAAACCCAAACTCATCCAAAAAAACCCCACACCCAACCAAATCTACCAGTTCCCTTGATTCACTATGAAACTGCTGTAATAAAGATTGAAAAGCTCTGAAATATTTTTTAATACAGATAATTACCTTTTTCACAGATATTCTTGGCTTCATTCGATTGCCCTGAGCTCTGGCATACATGTCCATGGTTTTACCAATTTCAGAATTTGATGAAAGAAGTCAGTTCAAAAACACCTACAAAACACAATTATACTTCACTACTATGGATTTCCCCATTTAGTTTGTATACATTTTCAAAATTCAAGTAGACAAGACAAGAAGCAATAATCACAATTAGAAAGCATTTTGAAACCAAGAAAGGTTAAACACCACATTGCTGCCTTTGAAAGAGTACTGCCCCTAAGGATTTTTAAAAGGATGCATGAAACGGAAAACACACACCTCACAGTTCCAACAGTATTTAACTAAATTTCAATGCTTCATTGGGTGGGGAGGGGGGACTGAGGAGGAACATTACATGAACTACTATTTCACTGTCACTGATACTCTGTTTAACAGCAGCTTCCAGTACCATACAATGCACTGGAACTACCCTTCAACAATCTCCTGAGTAAAATGTGCTAATTAGCCACTCAACCAACCAGCCTTTTATTTCTCTCAACTGTAAGTACTACAGACACACACATGTGACTCCTGTTTAGGCTAACATCTATCAACAATCTTGTTCTCTGGCACTGCTCTGGGCAATCCTGTCTCTGCTAGCAAAACACAGGCCAACAAAGATGCATTTACCAGCACTCCTACTTCACCAAACTAGGTCAGAAGAGTTTCTGCTCGTGTCAGCTACACTGACTGGTCTTAAGTCTAATTCTATCAAGAACAATAGCAACAAAAAAAAGCTTTTTTCCAGTTTCCCTGTTTACAGAGAAGCAATTAAAAGAAACAGAATAATTTATTTGTTTTATTCATCTCTACATCCTCATAAAAAGGCAACAAACACATCGTATTAAGACAGAAAGCAAGTGCTGGGCTTCAAAGTTCTACACAAGTTTTAGTACTTCATGTTTTCCCACGGCCACACAATTTAGTCAGGAAAAAGAACTCCTAGACTATCCACGATAAATCAGGTAAGGAGCAAATATACATAAAAAAATGACTGAAAAATAAAGAATTTAAAAAAATCCACCAAGACTGCAGGTCTCCTTTGCACAACTGACCAGCTTGGTTTCCTCAATCTCATCTCAAGTACATATTTAACTTTTATATGGCAAAGAAATCTTTTTGTGGGCTTGTTCTTGAATATGTATAATTTAAATGGGCAGTGGCATCAAGTAATTGTGATCTTCATCTTCTCCCCACCCCCCCAGCACCTATATAAGTAAAACCTGCTCAAGGATACAATAGGAAGAAATTATTAGGTACATCTATTCACATTCCACCTTGATTTCTGGTTTCCTTCATGAAGATGAACTTGCTATAATCTTAGCAAAAGAGTTGTACTTATGTAAATGACCTGGAACATTCTAATATCTGGAGCACAGCATCTCTTTCACTGCATGCCTGAAGTTTACAAAATTAATACAATAACAAAAATCAGCTAGGTACATGTTACACCGATTATGTGACTTCTATATAAATAAAAAAGATACAAATACAAAGCTCAATTTGTGTGGATGCAAGATTAAAAAAGACCCAACCACACAACAATGCTTCTGTAGAGACTCTTGTCTTTAAAAAACAAAAAGGGGAAAAAAACCCACCTCACTTGTCCCTATCGCTCTATCTTAAATGGCTAATCCACCTGTTAATCTTGTCGTATCAGGGAAATACTCTTAGAAAAGTCATCTATAGGAAAAGCTGGTTTCTCATGCAGCATCAACTGAATTACTTGAGCTCCACATTTGTGGACTGATCACTTAGTGCAGCAAAAGCCCAGCATAGCAAAGCCATGGAGATGACTTTATAACCACGTTGGGTCCCACAGTATTTACTCAGGTACAGTAGGTGACAGTTAACACTGCCTTCAGGCAGCACACTAAGTATTCCGCAGCAGCATCAGCTAATAAAATCCGGAGACCTGGGCACCAACACAGAGCAACCTGAGGTGTCACCTCCCTCATGAAATCAAGTCTTGTAAATCACAGTACAAAGACTGTGCTGGACAGAAGCTGTACTGTTTTATCAACGTAACACCCTAACAATTTTGTCTTGCCTGCATCCTGTCCACCAGTACTTGAATTATACAGGTTCTCCCCACCATCTATAGCATCTCAGCTCTCTATCATCTGTTTCAGAGAAATCTGAAGGGTCCCACTTGTCCAACAATGCAGCAAAACCTGAAAGTGCTCATATTAATCTGTAACATTTTTATCTGTTTTCATAAAAGCAACTGTCCAATCACCTGAGAAGTATCAAAACTTTAAAACTGGAAAGGAAGTGAAAGCACTGACAAACAAAACAGCCTGGAAATAATTCATTCCTTGTGTGAATAAAACCTGCTGTTTTAAATGATTTTTACTTCTGCTTATTGTATTTGATTATTAAATTTAATTTCATGCTACTGCAAACTAAAAAACAAGGGGGGAATAAATGGCAGAATTATCAAATATAAGGGAGCTGGATTTTCCTATTACTGTATAACTATCAGAAGACGCAAAAAACCCCCAAACAATACTCATGAGAATAAACTGATAAATACCCACACTAAGTTCAACCATCTCTAACTTTCTAGCAAATTGGACCGCCTTAAATCCATTTTTCACGTGACATGTGAAAAACACCTTTGGCATCAGACCATGTAATAAGCACTGAGCTTTTCCAGTGAACAGAAGCAAGGAGCAAAACTAAATAGTGAAATCCGCTCAAAGGAACCCAGCATGAATTTTGCCATGCATTTAATCTTTTTCTATAAATTCATGCTATGCCTATAGTTATTAGAAGTCAGTGTGTATTGACAATCATTAGCAGGCAAGAAAATGTATCTTCAGTCTGCAGAACAAATGTGCTGAGAAAGTATCTTAAATACCTATACAGGCACATGCATACCCGTGCACAACCATGTTAAATGCATGTAAGGACAAGAGGAATTGGAACCGTGTAGGCAATAGATTTGAAGTATATGTAACATGTTCTTATTAAATTATATTTCCAATACAAGATTCTAGCTGAGGACAGCAAGTACATCTGTGGTTACGTTTCAAGAAAGTATTTTTGCTGTAGTACTGCTGAAAGAGAAGGGACATCTTTCTTTTCAAGCAAAAATGGTTTGAACACAATGACCTGAAGCAGCCAAAAGAACTTTGATGGTGATTTACAAAAGCCAGGTCTAGTCAACTGCTGAACTGTGAAAGATTAGATCACATTGTAAAATACCTTAAAAGCAATATTGCACCCTTCTGCAATGTTAGCAAAACAGCTATTGAAAAACAAATGGAACAAACTTACACAGAGAAGCAGCTAGAATGGGCTAATAGATCCTGTTCCTAGTTCTCATTTCTCATGATTTACCACTTTCACTAACTGGGTTGGCAGTTTTGAAAAATGCTACTGAAAAATTCTATTTTATGAAGTGACAAGTTATCTTTACCACAGCCACATACACACTAATAAAAGGGCAAGGGAAACACTGGTCTGTTGGTCAGCACTAATGACAGTTATGAAAGATTAATTTTCTTTCCCTTGTTTAGTTCTGGTTTTACATGGTGTTTTTGTTACACAGGGGCATGACATGAATACCAAGCTTCACCAGTTTCAACAGAATTTGGATTCTCTCTGTGTACATCTTTGCTAAACCTCATTGCCCCCACCCTACCCCCAGCCCTGTCTCTGCTTTCTCAAATGCAGCTTGAGAAAAAAAATTACTACTTGCCAGAAACATCCACTAGTCTAGACTTTTGTGCAATTAAGCTTCTGTACTTTATTTTTGTTGTGTATTTTGTACATAATACAACTAAACCACCAATTAAGCGGGGGTGTGTGTGTGCACATTATTTTCTAAGCAGTAGCACTTCCTCATACTGTATTACTTCCCCTTTAGAGAGGACTGCACCAGAAAATAAGTTTGCTTAGGAGTTGCTTTTTTGGAAGTATCATACCAAATTATTAACAGAAAGAGGACGTAAACTAATCTATTAGATTTATACCTATTATTTTTTCACACCAAGTAAGACTTTCCCCCACTATACTTCTGCCAACAGAATCCCAGAAGGATAACAAGTTACAAAGCATGAGCCAAAATGGCATAATTCAATTACCATGCCTCAATAAATTCATCTTTCCTGCAGCTCAAGAAACTCACCTGGACAAATGGGGCCAACAGTATTTTAAAATAATTAATTTCTCAAGAATTAATTGGCAGTATTGGCAGTACCTATAGCTGAAAGGTAACTCTACGTGTCTGGAATTATCTTCCAAGTACAGAGCGCCTTGAGGCTCTTCCTAAGCGTAACATGGGTAAGTTACGCATATTGTGTTAGCATTGATTTTAGTACCATTGACCTTTTCCGGATACAACAGAACTTTTTCGTTTTTCCTTTCCCCTCCCTATCTCACTCTGGCAACATCTCAGGGCTTCATTAGGCTGTAATACAGGATCCACAGTTCATAACTCTTCCCGTCCCCCGCCTTTGGATACTGGCGGAATGCAGAGAGAGATGCTTCAGTGATCATGAAGCGAGCCCCTCAAATGAGCCAAGACCTTAAAACGAACAATCCTCGCCGTTCCTTCTCCCTCCGGGGAGGAGAGGAACCGGGAAGAGGACAGGGAGAGGGAGAGAAGGAGGGAGGGAGGGAGAGAAGGAGGGAGGGAGGGAAGGAGGGAGGGAGGGAGGGAGGGAAGGAGGGAGGGAGGGAGAGAAGGAGGGAGGGAGGGAGGGAGAGAAGGAGGGAGGGAGGGAAGGAGGGGGAGGAGGCGCTTTTAAAAAGCGAAATGTTAAGAATGGAGTAAACTTATTTAACCCGCGTGCATCAGCCACGAGCCAAACAGTGCGCGAGGCTGCGACGCCGACCCTATTTACCCTCCGTGCATCAACCACAACGCCACAAGCACGAGTCCGTCTCCAGCCGAGACTGCACACAATGCCCGCCGAGGGGGCCAACGGACTCCCCCACCGAGGCGCTCCACCGGCAGGCCTTGGGCGCAGGCCGCCACGCCATCAAGGGGCACCCCGGCAGGGAAAGAGGGACGTTGAGAGCGCTACTCCCCCCCCCCCGCCCCCCACTCCAATCCCCTGCCGATCCCGGGCCAAATCTCTGCGCTACCCCCCCCCTCCGACCCCGTCCCCGCCGCCGTGCTGCGGCTCAAGGGCGCCCGATACACACAGCGCGGCCCCCGCCCCTCACCGGCGCCCTCCCCTCAGGTGTATGCGCGCCGCCGCGGAGGACCCGCCGGGCCCGCGAGGAGATGCGCTGCCCCAGGCCACACGGAGCCCGCTGGGGTGGCGCCAGCAGCGCCTCCTCCCCGCGGGGAAGGGCGGCGGCGGAGGAGGATGCTCTGCCCCTCCTCCACTCCCCCCAGGGAGCGGGCCACCTGTGGGAGCCAGCCCCGCCTGACAGGCCGGGAGGCTGCGCCCCGCCCTCAGCGCCGTACCCCCGCCCTGCCCGGGGACGGAAGCGGCGGGCCCCTCGCCTCCCGCAGCAGGACAGCGGGAGATGGTTGAGGGGGGGGAAGAGCGGGCGGCCCGTACCTGACTGACTCCTCGGCACCCGCAGCCATTTCACCGTCAAGAGCGACGGAGCGAGCACCCAGCCCCGCCACCCCCGTCACGGCCGCGGCGCTGCGCCCCCTCGGCGGCCCGGCCCGGCCCCGCCCCGCCGCCTCTCGCCCCGCCCCCGCCGCGCGCCTCCGCTCTCGCGACGCTTCTCACCAGCCCCACCCCTCCGCAGCCTCGCGCGCCTCCAGAGGCGGGAGGGCGTCGCACGGCGGGTGCCGCGGCGCCCCCATTGGTGGGGACGGGAGGCCGCCCCGGAAGGGCGGGGGTCGGGCGGCGGGGCACAGTCAGTCTCCGCTCTCGGTGGCGGCTGTGGGCGCTCGGGCTGTGTCTGGCTGTTACGGCCGTTATTCGGTCCCCTTTACTCCCTTGCCAGAAACGAAGCCCGGTTTATCCCCTGGCCGTGACAGGGACCGCCTGCCTCTCCCTGTCAGGGCTGCCGAGGCGCTCCCGCGGAGGGGGAAGAAGGCTGGGTGGCGCTGCCCCCTTCCCGCAGCATGCCCGCCGGGGAGCCTCGGCAGCCGCTCCTGCTCTGTCCCGGGCACCGCAGCAGCGTGCGGCGGGCTCCGCGGCGGGTGCGGAGTGAGGCGCGGAGCCTGGCACTTGTTCTCTGTGTGGGGACGGCCTTTGCAAAGCCCCGGGGGAAGAAGAGGTGTGCCAAGCTCTGCCCTCCCAGGCGTGAGGGAGGGTAGGCGTGGGACGTAGGTGGGTCTTTCCTGTGTAGTCAGCCTGGGCTGGAGGCCTGCCCTCTGGTTACTCCTGAAAGTCTCGTTTAAGGCTTGCTTCCAGCTGGCTGGCTGAGCAAGGTGGATGGGTTAGAGCCTGGTTTTAGTCAGACAAGGCACAGATGGGAGGCTAAAAGCCCTGTGGCCTTCCTACTCCTTTTTGAACTTGGATGCTGCCAGATTCCCGTGTACCTCAGCTGTGATAGTTACTGCAGCAAAAAGACAAGTGATTTTTGAATCCTCGTGAGTTACAATGGATTTCTGTTCATAAGCGTATGTGTTGTTGGGGCCTGAGATTTCTTCCTGTTCCCACATACACTGTAGTCTGATGTAGCTTCCCATCCTTACTCCATTAAGCAGTAGCTCCTACAAACACTAACCCAACAACCAAACACGAATGAAGTGTGCCCAATGATACCTGATGAATAGCCTTAACACTGTAAGCAAAAGAGACTGTTCCTCCCCAAAAGAGAGACAGAATCCAGGCAGGTCTTTCTGGGACGTGGCATAAGAGAGTGAAGCTCAGGAGGAGGAACAACAGTATCAAAGCTCTGCTGTAACTACAAGTGCAGATAAGGTGGCACGTGGTCGCAAAAGCTTCCGGAAGACACAAAAGGAAGAGCCTACAAAGCTGAGTTCAGTAAGAATCCCAAATTATGCTGGGCAAGGGGTAGGGAAGGAAAATAAAAATGATAAAATTATATTAGCCTCGTAGCTTTTTCAGTACTGGAGGAATCCAAAGCATAACCTGCTCACTTTACAGAGAAAGATGGACAAACAGAACCTATCCTGGCTTCCTTATATGTTACCTTTTTCTTCTGGGTGCCACCTGAGCCCTATAAAAAGGGTATGAGAATTTTTGGTACTGGTTCTCCATTACATGTCCAGATAATGTCTGCTTCTCCCTAGCTTCTGTTCTTACTTAAACTGTGGCTTTTCTTTCTGTTGACTACTTGACCATAGTCTGTTTCTGGGCTGTGTAATAATTTTGAATGCTTCAGAAGTCAGAGGATACATATTCACTTACTCATTTTGCCAACATGTACAGAAACTACATTTTAATTTACCCTAAAAGCTAATAAGCTGTGCAACAAACCTTGCAGAGTCTAGGCGGATAAAAGAAAGAAACGATTATGGGTTCTAAAGTATGTCACAGCTAAGTGGGACAAATTAAAGGTTTCTCATATTCCCAGGGACTGCAGGTCTCCATGGGATAGGAAGAAAATAACTTAATAATGGAATCAAATTCAACTCAAGTTAGTCGTCATTTCAGCGTCCACTGAGACTAGCCTGGCTTGGAAATACATTGTCATTTGAGTAAAGAAATTTTAACAGTTTTGTACATCTTTGGTTAACCAAAACAATGTCTCTTTTTGACAACTCCTTTCTAAATAAGTTTTCGAAACCCAAAATATTCTGTAAGGGGGTTTTGTTGGGTTTTTTGTTTATCAAGACTTAGAGTAAGTAAAAAATTAATTTTCAAAACAAAATAGATCTGGAAGCAATATAAACATGAGAAGGCATGCTTTAAAAATAAATTCAAGCCTTTTATTCCCTTTGTTTCATAATTCCCCTTAGACTACTCAGAATAATGAGTTCCTATGGCTCCCTGCCAAAACCTTGAAAAAAAATCAAGATTTATACTCATCAGGAAACTATGAAACATAACCCACAACGTGCCTTTGTTTGTCAAAGAAAAATACGTATTTTTTTTGTACAGTAATAAATATAGGGGTAACTTTGAAGTAGTGATTTATCATTTTTTACAATTGTTTTCAATACTGTCAATGTTAAAGCACAGGAAACAGCTGGCCAGCCAACAGTTCATTATATTAATGAAAAAAAAAAAAAGACTATCGATTTCTGGGCTCTGGCATTTTCTGTCCTGTTAAGTTTTACATTTTTCAGGGCAGGACCTGGCCAGCTGGAGTCTGTTGTTTTCCCCATGGGGGTCAGGATTGGGTCTGGAGAGTGGAACCAGCATCATCCAAAGCTGGCTGGACAGGACCATGCACCTGTACAGTTTTCTACCTGCTCTTCTGGTATGAAAAATACGCACCTTTAGAATCTTTTTGTTAGGAATATGGTCATGTCCCTGGAACTATCCTGAGTCACTGTCTGCACCTGTCTTTTAACCTTGATATTTTCAGGATCACTGGCTTGGAACAACTTGCTGAAAGATTATCTCAGACTGACTTGTATGTCACCTCTCTAAGGTATTGAATGCCAGTTCTATAAAAGGCATTGAAGGACTAGTCTGTGACTTTATGGCCATTTCCCACCCTCTTTCTTACTACTTCCTTACTCTAGATTTTTTCTCTCTGTGCTTGAAAACTACACAGTTGCGTGACTCTGTCAGTGGGGCTTTTTTACGATACTACATCTGAAAAATGTCCCTCTCTGAATAAAGCTTTATTAAGTTGAGACAAGACTTTAAATTATGCCCTGTAAGCTACAATAATAATAATAGCAATTGCCTTCTCAAAGACAGGTAGGTAATTTATAGTCTGCACTCCTGCCTTTAACAGGAGACATAGCATACATCTCTTGTCTCAAAACACAGGTAAGCCTTTCCGTTAATCCCCTCCCAGCAAGCTGGGGAGGATCTGCCACGCTTGATACTATTTCCCCAACTAAAATGTAAAGCTCATAATGTAATAATTCAAGGAATGACTTTTAGCAGCTTATCTGTTTATAACATCCCTTCTGCTCCCCAGCCCAGCTACCTGCTTCCGTGTCGGCACTGCTTCTGGGCTGTGCCAGCGTGAACATTTGTGAAATCAAGCAGTAAATGAGATTGAACTGAGACCACTAGGAAACAACCTGCTCTCCTTCCTTTTTTGCTGATCCAATTCACCGGCACAATAAATGTGTCAGCGTGGCGCTGGGGAGAGCACAGGGACAACCGGGAGCGGAAACAGCTTAAATGGGCTTGTTCTGCCCCCGAATGCATACCCACATGTTGGTTTGCCTTGCTGTTTAGACCCTGCTTAGCGTCTCCTTGAAAGCTGTGACACGCACCTACCGACTACGAAGCTGGAACTCATCGTTAGAGTGCATCATTTCATTATTCATCCTGTCAGGCATCTTTGGCCTGGGTTGGACCATGGTGTTTGTCTCTGACGAGGGTTGGCTCTGTGGCATTATGGTATGATGTGATGACATTTTCTGGTTTATTTCCACTGAATGTTTCACTGATCTGTTGTTTCCAGCTACAAATCATTTTTATTTGCATGCTTATGGATATTTTAACTCCTTTTTTTTCACTGTGAAAACCTAATAGTCTTTATATATGCAACTGTGTTGCAGCTACTACTGGTTTTTCTTTCCCTGGACTTCAGTGTGTAACCTCTGTAAGCCATCTTCCAAAACAATATGCATGAAGGGCATAATCCACAGATGATGTGCTGAATTCATCCCCCAGTTGTGTCCTGCTGACAAACGAGTTCTCAGAACCAGCTCAATAAGCCTTTTAAAGCAGAATGGAAGGCATCACAAACTAACCTTATCACAAGACCCATTGTACTGCATAGATGCTACGAGATCCTTATCCCAAGGCTTGGAAGGCTCTCTGGCTTCCCATCCTTTCTGTGCATTGTGTTTACTTAGAGGATGCGATAACGCCGTCACCATGTTACACAAGAGTGTACAATAATAACTGGAGCTGGCTGGGAAGCGACGTTTTTATTCTACAGGAAATTCCAGCTTGTCAATATTTTGTTTCATCCAGCACTGGAACAAAACACTTTGGCTCTGCAGACTTTCTGGCAAAAATGGAACAATCTATTTCATTGCCAGCTGATGAGCCTGGGGAGCCAAGAAACCAACTGAGCAGTCGGCATATTTCCAAGGAGCTAGATAGCCCGTCAGCTGAGCTACAGTAAGCAGCCAGCTTGGTTGGATTTCTGGCCAGCAGCCACAGCCAGGTCACGGCTGACGCTTCTGTAGAAAGTTTTGATGGAACCAGGACAACCCAGCATTTCCAGTGCCAATCTGTTCCATTAGAAAATGGCCAAACACCCTCTCAAGAACTGACTACTGTCAGAAAAGAGTTCGACAGAATTGCACTTTGGATTCTTTATGGATTTCTTCAGATTTTTCCCCGTGATTTATGTATAGATCTATTGTTAGAATGAGATGATTAAATCTATTATTTTTTCCTTAAGGATCAGTGATAACCAAGCCCATGAGGGAGTTTTTAGGGTGTCCTTTATTTCTGGATTTGGGATTATCATTACTCAAATAATGTTGCATGCCAGCAGTACCTAATAATGTCTGCTTGTGTATGCCCACTGTCCAGAAGGTACAGTTACTGCAGACAGTGCACTATTAGATCAAAATAGTCTTACAACTGCTATTAGATAACACACTGACTCACTGTCTTCAGTCCATCTTTGTGGGTGAATTTAAATTATGATGAACTTGCCAAAAATGCAGTAATGAGGCAAATAACATCTTCTCAACTGGGTAATAGATACTGTTCTTTACTGGGTAACTGGTAATGTTGAGGTCAACACTGATATGGAGGGGCCCCTTGGCTGTCAGAACTCACTGTGCTCCAGTGCTGTTTGCTGGATGTAACCTTCAGCATTATTGCAGAACTCTTGCAATGCTCCAGTTGTATTTCTCTTCTGGTGTATTTTTGGAGAAGGTATCAGACAAGTTTATAACATAAATTACATCTTTGTCTTCCTACACGTTACGGTTATGGTATCACCATAAAAGGCATCAGATGCTTCTCTCAAATGTTTAGATGATTTCTGTTGTAGGATAAATCTCATCCTTTCTTAAATCTGCAGATGTGTACACTCTGTACACTTCTCATTTGTTTCCAACCAGTTGCTGCATATGCTTCCTCTTTAAAGCCCAGAGATGTCACTTCCCATCATCGCTTCAACTGCAGTAACTCCAGGAGCAATGAATTCCCTTGTCAATCTTTAGTGGTAATTAAATTTCCTGCAACTTCATCTATTTAAGTAGTCTCTAATATTCCTGCTGTGAAATTAGAGGAACAACAGATGCTTTACTGAGCTACATTTCAAATCTTGTTCCTTCCACATGTAAATAAACCTGACTTTTATTTTCTCTCTCAAATTCAAATGCTGTGGAGATACCATGGCAGTCCTGGTGAGCCCCATCCTCTTACCATCTGGATTCCAAATGAATTTTATGGCAGTTGCTTTGCTTTTCTTTGACCTTTGTATTTTCTATGCATGTCCTAGTTTACTGCTGGTTTTACAGTTTATTCTTGAACTGGAAATCATTTCATTGTGATTCTTTTCCCGCAATGAAAACAGTTTAATGTGCTGTTCATGGTGTGCTTTCTTCTTGATTTCTGGTGGATTTTCTTACATGGTTGGCTGTGTGCTGCTGCAACGTATCTTAAAATGTGCTCTTCCTCTCAGATGCAATAACTGGAGCATATGTTTAAGGTTTAAGTCAGACTCAATATGTCTGTTTGGATTGCCTGGTTTTATATTCCACACACAAATAACTGCTGTTGTGTGTCATTTAAGTCTCTCTTGGTTCTTAATTTCCTCAGTGTTGCCACATATGAGGAGCTTATTTCATTTCCTCCCTGATTCACTATATAAAAGAAACACTCTTTAAACGTGAGTGCATTTTAATGAAAGTGTTACTGTCTTTTCCATCAAAATACTGAAGGGAGACTACCAAATCCTCACACTGCTTGGTGACACCTTTTCAGCAATAATAGGAGTATTAATAGCTTCTCCCAAACCTCATTTTCAGTTCTCTCAAAAAACTAAAGAAGAAACTAGGGGTGACAAGGAATCAGTTGCCTAAGACAGATTAGGAGTGCCTCACTCCTCCATCCACATGGTTGTATAGAAACTCACTCTTAATACAAAGAATGTCAGAGAGGGAATTATGCCCCAGGGACTGCCGTTGTGAAAAATGGCCACTGTAATGTTCCTTTCTGAGGACCTCTTTGCAAATCACTGTTTGATGATGGAAAATATCGGCCAGAATGAGACAAAGAATAGAAAAATGCCTGAAAGAGATACTGTGAGTTTTTCCCTACCGCCACAGGATTTCTGAGTAGCTGTTCCCAAGCTACCTTTGCTGAGGGCTGGCTGTTTTGTTTTCCCACTGAAATTTTTCCAGGAAAATTTCTCAGCTCAGAAATGTTACATTTACACTGCCTATTGAGAAACAACAAAGTTTAATTTTTCAACCATCACTGAAACAGATTAGGACAGAAATTGGGTGTGATGATTACTCTATGCTCTCCTGATGTGTGGAGTAGAGCATAGGGAGTCTGTTGTTTCAGGAATGGAATGGGCAGGGTAGTGATTCCTATGAAGACAGGCTGAGGGAGTTGGGCTTGTTCAGCCTGGAGAAGAGAAGACTCTGGCGAGATCTTATAGTGGCTTTCCATACCCTGAAGGGGCCTACAAGAAAGCTGGGGAGGGGCTTTTTAGAAGGGCATATAGCGATGGAATGAGGGGGAATGGTTTTAAATTGGAAGGAGGGAGATTCAGATTGGATATTGGGAACTTGATGATCTTTAAGGTCCCTTCCAGCCAAAAGCAGTCTGTGATTCTATGATTCTGTGATAAACTACACCTGTGTCTAAATAGGAATGATTTAAAAAATTCTCTATCTAGAGATTTGTGGATAATGATCATCATAATGCCTGTTCTATCATTGAATCAAGGTGCAGCTTGATAAAAATGTAAGCCTGTCACTGTGTGCAAGAATCAGCTCCATGATGTTGCCTTGGCTGGTAAGACAGCACATGAATAGAACAGATTGTAGCTTCTGAGAACAAGTCTCCATATTCCTTTGTTGCTAAAATGTGACATACAGAAAACACCATACCTGTTGCAAAGCAACAGAAATGTTCCGTGGCATTATCAGTAGCTGCAGCTCACGTGGTTGTGACAGTAAATTGAGCTTTTCAACAGTCAAACGTACTCTAAGATTACACATCTTGGTGCGACCATGTATTACTGGGTACGTTAGACAATGATGTATTAGCTATTTTTTTAGTTAAGAAAAATAATTTTTAGGTTTGTTGAAAGTATCTTCTTTGTAGTCACTGATGCTTTAAAGCTATGGAAATATATATGTATAAAAACCCTGCAACATTCTTCATTGGTTGAGAGGGGAACAATCCACTGTCTGCTTGCTCAGTTGTAAGAAATTGCATTAGGAATATTTGAAGCCATAAAAAAGTAGATTAAAATCACAGTGTTTGAACTTCAACAATGTTTCATCATTCACAACTGATAAGCCACTGTTCTATCTATAAATTAATGGAAAGTGAGAATTAATATTTGCTTTCAGATAATTGCACAGACCATATGCTGCATAATAAAGCAGATGTGCCGTAGATAAGTCAGTTTAATCCTGAAACTGTGTTGTAAAATTATTAATTTACATTTTATTTTTCCTTAACTGCCAAAAAGTTTCTCAAATTGCTAGCAACTTTCCATTTCATCATCTTTGAACATGTGGAAATGTTGGGGCCTGGCCCCATTAGATAGTTAGCTTGAGAGATGGCAGTCAAAAGGTTTCTTAAGTGTTTTCTTCCAACTAAAAGTGAGGTAAGGATTGATCTTAAGGATTGACTTTCTGTTCTACAGGGGCAGTTAAGATGGGGTACAGGGAAGAAATTAGTGGGTGAAATCTCTACAATAGTCACATTTCTTTGTGCTCAAAAGTCTACGACAGTCATAACCATAGACTTTATGATCCTTTATGAGCTGAAGTTAATAGTATAGTAAGGTCACTGAAGGGTAAGTTACAATGATGTACCACTGATGGTGTGTTCTTCAGTAATATGCCCTATACATCATAGCAAAGGAGAAAAATGGAAATGGACTGAATTTTCCCTAGAAGCCTAACTTTACCATTTTTATATCAGAAAACAAAGTTAGGGTTATCTGATTCAGTTCACTCACTGGCAAAATTATGTTGATCTTTTCAAGGCATCGAAAGCCTCCTTTAATGGTTGAAAACTGATCATTAGGAATAGTTTGTGTGGGGAAGAACTTCAGGGATGCAGAAGAAGCTTTTGTTCTGAAATCATCTAATGGTTTGTCTTCCCTTCCTGGTTCTCTCAGGCTCTGGAAAGGCAGGGTTTGCCTGAAGGCGCTTTGTCCTTCTGCCTCCCTCATTGTCCACAGCAGGGGAACCCTTTGGAGCTGTGTAGCTCTCAATGGCTGGTTTTCCTTATCACCAAAAAAAAAAAGAAAAAAAAGAGAAGAGGTGTTTATATTTTTTTATGAGACCCAGGATTGGAACACACAAGTCCACTCCTGGCAGCTGGTGTGCAATGGGGGAAGAGCCTATACCTGAGAAATAGGAAATGTGCCAGGATCCAGAGCATAGGTTATGACCTGCTCTCTTTTTTCTTTGGAGCGGGGTTTGGTCATGGTTTTTAATTCGAGGCATTTATTTTGACCCTTTCTATATCAGGCATGCCAGGGGAGGATAATTCTCTATGCAAATATAGTTGAAGAGACTGCAAAAACCTGATAAATATTGATGGTGTTAAGGCTGAGTTTTTAAGTAAACTGAATCTCAGCTTTATAGCTGCCAAATTTTATGATAGGATTTTAAAACTGAAATTAATATTTCTAATTATTTTAAATAATAAATTGCGACTTGACATGGCCAAATGGCATTTCTGAGGGCAGTGCATATAGGCATGTGAGAGAAGAATACACACCGTGCTAGGGAGAATGTCTCATTTGCATTAAAACAAAATAATGTGTGTATTTCCCAGTTCTGTGCAGGGGAGATAATGATGGTCACTGCAAGCAACAGAGACTTGTCAGGGCTTGGGCTGCTGCTCACGTCGTGGACTGAGGAAGAGAGTCCCATATAGACAGACCATATGGTTCTCCCAGTCTGAGAAGCATATGGGAGATGGCAGAAGGTGAATTTAAAGCTACCATGCCCTGCACCCTCCTCCCTCTGTGCTCCAAAACACTTCGTAAATTCTCCCCACACGGTGATCTAGAGCAATCCTGCAGTGATGGTGCATGGCTCTTTGTGAAGTAGGTCTTGATGCATTTGAAAGAGAAATCTAATTTATAAATACTCATATACTGTGTGTACCTACAGGACAGCTGGTTTTTTGATTATGTGAGCTACTTAAAAAACTGTCTGACGTTCATCAGAAGTGTGATGATGCACAGCCCTTCATTCAACTCCCTTTTACCATGGGTGCTACAGAGCTAATGCAACACAATCCTAAGTCAGAAGTAGAGTCCTGACAATGGACAACACATCAAGGAGCACAATTACAGATCTTTATTGTCCATCTGTGCTATTTTCATCAGTGGCAAAACAGTCTGACTTAACAGGTGTCCTTTGAAACAGAATCACAGAATCATGGAATATCCTGATTTGGAAGGGACCCATAAGGATCATCAGGTCCAACTCCTGGCTCCACACAGGACCAGCCAGGTCAGAGCATGTGACTGAGCACATTGTCCAGACGCTTCTTGAACTCAGTCAACTTGGTGCTGTGACCACTTCCCTGGGGAGCCTGTGCCAGTGCCTGACCACCCTCTCATTAAAGAACCTCTTCCTAATACCCAACCTAAACCTCCTGTCACAGCTTCATGCCGTTCCCTTGGACTCTATCACCAAAGAGAGGAGATCGGTGCCTGCCCCTTTGCTCCCCCTCATCAGGAAGCCATAGACCCCGATGAGGTCTCCCCTCAGCCTCCTTTTCTCCAGGCTGAACAAACCAAGGGACTTCAGCCTCTCCTCATAAGATTTCCCCTTCAGACCCTTCACCATCCTTGTTGCCCTCCTCTGGACACTCTCCAAGGCAAGCAGCTGCACAAAGCACACATGTGGTGAGACATAGTATAATTTGCCACATTTCTCTTGAAGAAGGCAAGGCTTGCTTCAAGATTTGGAGTATTTCTGTAATTTTTCTGACATTTATGACAGAAAGAAGCTTGTTTAAACCTGTTAAATTTCTTACCACCTTAGGAATGTCACCATTTCTGTGTCAAATCCAACACTCCAAACCATTTTCTGTCTCTGACAGTATTTAACAAAAGATGCATTACATGAAGGTGCCCATTATCTGATGAAGACCAAATATAGAAAGCATTTATTTATAATTTTGGACAATAATTTCTCAAGCTTTATAGTGCAAGCGATGGGATTTCTACAAATCTCCTTGTAAGCAATACAGATCTGATTCTCTTGCCAGTGTTAAATTTCCTTTTTCTTTTAAATGAAAGCAAAAGCTTTGCACTTCTTTACAAGCAGATTGGAAGGAGAAATCACTGATTTTTCACTTCTACTGAAAAGCTGAACCCATGCAAAAAAAAAAAAAGAGAATGCTGAGAAATACATTGGTAACCACGCAGGACTGAAGACAGCTGCCCCAGACCATACAAAGGGCTGAATAACTCAGCATTTACACTTCTTACATAAACAGAACAAGTCCCAAACTCACCTCTTGCTTGAGGTCACCAAGACATTTATCCAAGGCAAAAATTCAGACAGGATTGACCACCACTGGATTGTAGGCGCACCACGAAAAGCACCACAGGATCATTAGCGCCCGCAGAGCGGTGGGGGTTCTCCTCCTGCCTCGCTGGGAGGAGGGAGGAAAGCCTCAGCACAAGGCTGGGATGAAGTATCTTCCCGGGGTGCTGGTTACATGTCAAATCAGACGGCTACAGAATTAGCAACACCATCCCAAGCTATGCTTTTCATCTTTCTTTGGATATGTCACATTCCCGTATGGAAACTACTTACCTCATGGGTTTTTAATAGCACTTGTAAAGGATTGGGGCTTTTTCTGATAGTGCTTTGGTGTCATTCTAGAGAAGGGGAAGTTTCTGCCAGCATGCTGGTGGTAAAAAGGGAAGATCGTGCTCTCTGGCCCTTTTGTCACTCCTATTTTCTCCTAGTACTACGGGCTCCTTGGGTCAGTCCTGGTGCTAGATCTTTCTATCACTTGATTTGGTTCAGCAGATCGCTGCCATGTTGTGGTCATTGACTCTTCTTAACAGCAAGTTAAGAGTTACCCTGGTCTGACAAGAAGCAGTGCTGGAGCTGAGTACATAGCAGAGGGCAAGAGAGGGAACGGGTGTGTGAAATCACAACCTAAACTTTCTATTCTTTTAAGTTGCCCTATAGCACAGTAGCTCTTAGAAAGGAGGTGAGCAGCTCCCACGGTTTAAAGGGAGTGAAACAAGGGGGCAAACCAAGCTGTTTGCTGGAGGTGGCTCACTGCGACGAAGCTCTGCAAGCACTAGATGGCCTGCTTTTAAAGGGAATGAGAAACCCCGGCTCCTGCCGGAGAGCACTGAGAGCACAATTTACCCACGTTGCACGTGTATTTTATAAATCATGCTAGTCTGTGATGAATTCAGGGGCTATCAGTTTCTATTTGTTACAGTGCAGTGAAATCACAGAATATGAAGGTACTTTGTAAGGTTAGAGGTGATGCATCAGACCGTTAGACACAGGATCCAGTTAATAAATGAAGGCTGGCTGTGCACAGGCTCCTGCTGTACCTTACTTTAAGCTTCTTTCATGGCAAAGCTGTTCAGTTGCTTCACGCTTGCTGTGACAGATGCAGTTACCACAGCTCAGCTGATGTGGTACCCTATGACATGAGCACGAGGATGAACCACTGGGGACCCTGTTTTCAAGTCAACAAACAGCAGTGGTAGCAGTGAAGGATTAACTCTTGTCCTGGTTCTGGCCAGGCCAGAGTCAACCTTCCCAAGCAGCCAGCACAGGTGAGCTGAGTTAGCACAGGTGAGCTGTGTTAGCCCAGGCTGTTTTCCACACCACCTGACATCACTTCCCCATAAAAAGGACTGGTTGGGGAAGAGTATTGGCTTGGTGTCTCTAAGACAGTCTGAGTGTGGCTGGGATGGATGGATGGATGGATGGATGGATGGATGGATGGATGGATGGATGGATGGATGGATGGATGGATGGATGGATGGATGGATGGATGGATGGATGGATGGATGTTGCATTAGGCAGCACTCTGTGTTATCACCAGGTGTGACTGTAACTGTCTGTTATTGTTTTTTCTTCATGGTGATTTGGGCAGTGAACTGTCCTTACCCCAACCTGTGGAGGCTCTGTCTTTCTCTTCTGGAAGTGAGTGAGCAGCGTGTGGTGCTCAGCCACTGGTTGGGGCTGAACCACCACAATTCTGTACGCTGAAACAGTATCACCTGTATTTTTGGATGTACACTTCCCCATCACTCGGACCTGTAACTTCAACACCTCTGTAAACTGACAGTCATGTGCTTGAAGCATGAGGCAGCACCAGTGTTTGTATGGGATGCCCTCAAAGACAGAGAGCCAAAGGAGAATGGAAGATAAGAGCTGCAGCTGCCCTGCAAAGAGTGGTGTTATCAACAGGCTTTTTGCTCCACTTTTATATCTGGCTATCAAAAAGGGAGGACAAGAGCTAAGGACAGAATTCAGAAAGAGAAGCTGCATTTTGGCTGAGGTGCATGAATATATATGACATATACATAGGTGTTTCTGGGAAATGCAGCTAGCAGTTGTGACTTCTGTATCTCTAAAACAGAATGACTTTCATTCTAGGCTAGTAAAAAGAGTCAATGCAAAAAGAAACACTTCAAGTGGCTTTGTAAAGGTATTGAACTACTAAAAGAAAAAAAACTCAGTTAATGTTGAAAGCAAACCATGCTTAGGTGAAATAGTAAGAGACCCTAGTAACAAATTGCAACAGCATCGTTATACACACCCTTTGCTTGGTGATGCTTTAGGCACCAGTGTCCAGGGCTGGGCCACAGCAGGATTTCAGCATGTCACAGACCCCAACATTCTCATTTTTCTCTGTTTCATGTGGGGGGAACCTGACAGCAGCATCAAGTGAGTCTGGCAGCCAGAAGGGGAACACTAACAGGGTAGTAAGATGTCACATAACATCTTTCCAGTGCTGCTTCCTCCCAGGCAACCCCCATCTGCCAGCCCAGAGGTAGCCTGATGGCCAGTGTCCCATGAGTTGCAAGGTAGATCTATGGAGGACAGGAGTCCTCTGCTCTTTAGGTTAAGGTAAAATATTGTTTCTTTGCACTTCCCCAGGGATTAGTCTGGCTATCAGATGCATTTGAGGTAGGTATTAGTTTAAGAGATGTAAGACAATCACAAGGGTTTATGTTCCAGGCTTTTCTCCATTTAATCCAGCGATGGAAAAAATCTTTAATGAAATCTCAGATTGACAGACCATTTAAGAAAACAGGACATGGACTCCTGCCTTCAAGATATATACACATCTACTCCAAAACATATAAGTTTTGAGAGGAGATTTGTGCATAAAAAAATAAGCCATGACCTACTGCTGATCCTGCTGGCAAATGATATGGGTTAATAATTTAACTTCTATTTAAAACTAGCACTTCATCAAACCTTAATTGCCCTTAGTCAGCCATTAGCTATGGTTCTTATTGACTGAGAAATAAATGGTGATTGACTGTCCGGACATAATTAATTGTTCCTGTCTTTTTCAGGAATTCAGGCTCATTTGCCCAGGCTACTCTTTCCACTACATCTGGAAGATTTAATTAATATTCTTATCAATATTTTAAATAGGCTCAAGATTCTGGGAATTACAGAGCAATTGTTTTCGTGGCTGAGCAGCCACAGGGAGGTGAAATTATATGGAAAATATTAATACTGAAGATACTTGACTTGTAAAGCACCACATGCCTTCCTAATGCAACTTTGGCAAGGTTTTTACACTGAAAATGCAAACTTTATGCTGTTCTTTCCTCAGTGCTGAGGTGGAGCAGGGCTGGCACAGGTGCAGTCTACCCACCTCTCCGTGTTCAGCTACCTAAATCCTTTATAAACGCTTTAAGAAACGTATTTGATTTTTATTCATATATAAACTCATTCAATTTCTCTGAGATAAATAACAAATGACAGACGTGACTTTTACTGGCATCTGGGAAAAAAGGAGGTTTCTTATACAGCTTGCAGACCCTTCCATGGACAACTTGCTGACTTGACCTTCGGAGAACCGATGGTTTCAGCAGCGGGTCGGAGAAGCTGTGCCCAGTTATTCTCAGTAAAGCTGCTTTCCCTCAGGGAAAGCACGCCATTCGTTGGATAGTCATGCTGTTAGCAGGTTGTTGTTATTATTATTATTATTATAACGAGCGACTGTGCATTAGGGATTCAGAGGTATCAGATGTGTGATTTTTAATTAATGCCCTGATTTACTCAGAGGATAGCGTGACTGCCAGGAGAACATCTATCTGCTGTTGCGCTGACGTCACTAGGCAGCAGGTTGGGGGCGGGGGGGGGGGGGTTCGGAATGAAATTGAAGAAAGGAAATTGCACTTGGCAAAGCGTAATTGGGAAATGACAGCAGGCACCTGAGAAGGGCTGAGAGCTTTGAGATACGGGAGAGGCAAATAACAGCAAAAGGGCAGAGTGGAGGAATGAGTTCAGAGGGGTAAGTGCAGGCACAGCTGCGCGGTGCTGTCAGGGAGAGGAAATGGGAACCGAAGCCGGAGCAGAAATCCTGCTGCCTCAACGTGGCATCTGCCACGTCCCGGGATGTCCCGTTTCATCACCGTGACATCCATCCATCTCTCCCTCTATAAAAAGAAAGACGTGCTTCCGTGTCGATCCCCTCAGCTCTCAGATAAAAGAGGAGGGCTCAGGCCAGCTGCTGCTCTCACTCATCTGTGGTGTGTTCAGCCAGGAGAGAAGCTGTTGCTCCCGCCTTGTGTTGTGTCACGCTTACAGAAAAAATTCGAACCGTGACGTCTTCCTGACATTAGCTGGCCAGGGATGATCAAGGCCTTGGTTGGGTTGACATGGGTTGTTTATCCCCAAAAAGTATAGTTATGAAGGGGATCGGAACTACTTGTATGTAGTGAGAAAATAGTGGGCAAAGGAAACGGTACAAACAAGGAAATACACAACCAGCTCAGGTTGATGCTGTACTCCCACGTCTGCTTCCAGGAGGGACAGATTTTAACCTAAACACAAACTGGACTAGATGACCTTGCAGGTCTTTTCCAACCTTAATGAATCTGTGAGTCTGTGATTCTGAATTGAAAGAGCTGCTTATATTGCCATCATCATCATTTTTGCCCTGGTAGTTTGCCACTCCATCCCAGCTAAACCTCTTTTGATAATTCACTGTTAGGTTTTGTAGTTTAGACAAGACATCTAGATGTCCCTTTTTAATAACCTGTCCAGGCAATAACTCCATTAGACTTGCTTCTAGGGATTTGCTTCGGAACTTCCAATTTAAACTTTCCTGTCTACCACCTCCATTTTTTTTTCAGAATTTTATAAATTCAGTCATGGGAGTTGAAAGCACAATTTCAGTCTATAATCAGCTATACAGTATCACTAGCACGAATTGATTATATGCTGCAAGTACTAAAATAGACCTGGTGGTGTAAAGTTCACCTATTTAAAATTCTTAAAAAAATATTTAAAACTTCCTCAAGAGTGTCCCCCAAGCTGAGGCATATAACCCCACCATTTTTCTTCTCCCCACATTCATTGGCTTCTTCTTTGCAGAAATCTAACATATGGGCAAAATTGCCGATGAGAAGCCTACTTCATGGTTAAGTCTAACTGCTGGAGGCAATTCTGAGGAGTTCGCGGAGTTAATACACCATCGTCCCCAGTCTCCTCATGTACTGCCAAGTGCCATCCTCCACTTTAACTCATTAGCTGTTTCTCCTAATACAGTCTGTCATTTGTGCTAGTGCTTTATTACACACCCAAAATATAAGCACTAGCTTCAGTCCTGAGAGATTTATAACCCCTGGAATTCATTGTGTGTTAAAACTGACAGCTCTAACCTTTAAGCATTCTGGGTTACCCATAAAAATGCCTCTCCCACATCCAATCACTCCAGGACAATAGGATCCCCACCACAAGATGATTGCCTTTATCAACCACAAGATGATTGCCTCCATCAACTGGCTTCAGTTCCTATACACTCTATTTTCCCTCCTCTGTGTGTGCTGCACTGATTGTAGTTCCTCTCACATCACACCTTGCCATAAGCACAAGCCTAGTAGCTCACTGACCTGTACTGCGGTAGTTGATGATTGCCTGTGGAATGGCCCTCTGCCCTCAGGTCCTGGCACGGAGTCAACCCAAATGAGTGTTTTTCTGGGTCACTGTTAGAGAACACTCAGCGTACACTGCGAAGGAATAATGTGTTTGTTTTACTGACGCTTTACTGGGGGGGGGGGAGTGGTGGGGGCACAACTGTACGTTCTGTTTTAACGACCGCTGTTACTATGGATGCAGATGTAAATCTATTTTTACATTTAATACCTCGTATGCCAGCGAAATCTAGTGGAAGATCCCTGCAAATGTAAACACCTACACACAGAGTGACCTACTTACAAGTTACATGTGGGCTTGCACGTAGCCATATAAAGTATGTTTAAAAGCTGTGCTCAAAGCCTGTAATTTAAAACAATTTTCAGACAGTGTGTGGCAGGCTGAGTAGAAATGATGCTTGATAGTCATTCATCCAAATTTTATTTAATTTTAACATACAGAGTTTTCTTTTAAATTACCAAGGCTTCCACCGTGCCAAGGTCTTGCCATTGTATTGATTCCAGTGGGGAATTTTGGTTTGGATTTGACAACATTGGTAGCAGCCCACATTTTCACAGAATCATTAAGGTGGGGAAAGATCTCCAAGATCATCTAGTCCAACCGTCCCCATACCACCCATATTACTCACTAAACCATGTCCATAAGTACTTCATCCAACCTTTCCTTGAACACCTCGAGGGACAGTGACTCCACCACCTCCCTGTGCGACCCGTTCCAATGCCTAACCACTCTTTCTGAGAAGAAATTTCTCCTTATTTCTAACCTGAACCTCCCCTGGTGCAAATTGCACCCACTCCCTCTCGTCCTATCGCTACTTATTTTGAGTGGATAACGCCTAAAACTCAGTGTTGTGATGTTCAAGGATTTCCAGACACAGAAAGAGTTCAAGGACGTAAACACATTGAATGCATTCTGTTTATTTGAGAAGGAAGATCTCATACGAGTGCCCATTATGGAAGGCATCTCATATCATGTACAATAAAATCAACCATTGCTTCCAGCAGAATACAAAAATACACATCTCAGTGACTTCCATACAATAATAAATATGTAATCATGCATCCGACAATAAAAAGGCACGGAAAACTGGTCACTTAGTAGTCATAAAAATTACTAACTATATTAACAAAGCCACCCAAATTATCTGTACAAGGAAATGTAACAATATATTCCAAAGGTGAAAACACATAAAACATCTTTAAAATAGTATATGCAATAAATACCTCAATTGGGTTTTTTTTATATATATTAAAAATAAAACTGTGCCATTGTAAACAGTATGTAAACAAACAAAATTCACTGTTCCTTACCATTATTACAAGTAAATAAAGCCAAAAGTTACACCCCTGCTCTGTTAGATATAATTCATTGGCAAGTTTTGTCAGGCAGTTTAAAGTTTGACTCGTTTTTGCAGCAAACAGAGCCCGCTACGTGTGTAAGAGCTAGAGCGACCGCTGAGCTTCAGAACTGACCGCCCAGAACACCGTAGGTCATTGGGGAGTCAGCACTGAAACCAGGAAAAGCAGTTTTTGCAGTGTTATGGATAGAAGTCATCGATGCATACCACATACAACAGTGTCAGTAAGACTCAGCCGCGTATACACACACCACTGCTCTCCTATAGGTCTCAGGGGCGTGGGGAGAGGGCTGTGCAAAGGTGGTGGGCATCCTTACTCCCACGGGTGGAGAAAGAGAGGCACGCACAGGTCAACTGAGCTGCCTCCCAGTCTTGCACCAGCTCCGCGCGGCAGGAAACTAAAGGCAGAATCCAGACCTCCGGCCACTTCCTCCTCATTTCCTCGCACATCCTCTGCTTGGCCCGGCCTTTCAGGCACATAACGGTGTGTCCTGAACTCCCGTCCTGATTACAATTATAGAAAGTTGACCAACGTGCAAAAGGAACACTGTCTGCTCGCTCGGACACCCATCAGCTCCTGCTGATAACCAACAGGAGCACAATAGGAGCTGTTTCCCCCCCCCTCAAACCTGTAATCGGCTCCACATTGGCAGACTAGTGAGCCCAGGCAGAGGCCTGTGTATCCTCCACGAGCCTACTGATTGCCTGGACTGTTTATTCTTTTGAGGTCTGTTTCTATAGCCAACAAACTCCTGGGAAGTTCAACCAAGGTGCAAGCTTCCTTCCTTATTAGCAAGGGGAAGGGTAGGAAGCTGAATGTGATCCTTTCTTAAAACAATATTACAGCAAAAAGACTTCTGGGAGTGGTGGGCACAGATGTCTTCAGGAAGAGTCTCCTGGGGGAAATCAGGCTGGCAAGCTATTTCTTCAGCTTTGGATGACAATGGCGTAACTACCTCATTTTACAGATCCTACTGCATCCCTGGGATGACTATCTACAATGGATAGAAACTCTCCTGTCCCAGACAAATATATTTCAAAGTGCACGACAGCTCTTGATTGAAAATGGTATTTTTAGCCTTAGATGAAGAAATTAAGATGCATTTACTTGGCTGTTTCACAGCCTTGTGTCTTTTTGCAGGAAGAATATACTTAGAGCACGCACAATTAAAAGAGACCCTGGAAAAGGATTTAGGAAGCGCTGCATTATGGTACTTTTCCTCCCTGGTGCTATTACAGAACTGATCCTTCTGTCCCTAAACAATTGATTTTTCTAATATCAAGCAGTTTTCTGGTTTGCCTTAATATTTTCCTAATTTTATTCATCCATGAAATATTAAAAGAATCATGCTACGGACTGGCTCCGAAGATACCTCCATGTCTGGGTGAGAAGTTTAAAGCCATGTACTATATACCATTTTTTTTTCCTTAATAAGGTACTTTTGGATAAGGTACTTCAAGTGTCTCATTCCAGACCTGCAGAGACAGGTGAGCTGTATGAAATCTGAAGATACACAAAACAGCCACGACAGGTGTTTATTAATCAATAAATAATTCGTGACTTTCACCTGCCATGCCACACACCCTCTTTGCAGAAAGGAATGGAAGGTGATCTGTTATTAGAAGATTCTGTATTAAATCTTACAAAAATTATTTTAGAAGGTATTTTCTTAGACACAGTCGAGGACCAGACCAATGAAAAAGGCTGTACACTCTCTGAGGTGTGTATTCCCACCTCTGTTGGAATTCACAGGTTCTGTAGAAAATTCCAAATAGCAACTGCAGATTTCACATTGGGAAGAAAAAAAACAAATAAATACATTTCACTCGTTTAAAAAAATCATCACAGTAGGAAAATAGCCGGTAAACAATAAATTCAGAGGGGTTTAATCTTGGCCCCAGTGAGATCAATGGGAGTTTTGCCAAGGATGTCAACAAAGCCAAAATTTCACCCAGAATCGTATACAGTTCTTCAGCTGACAACAATCACAAACATCCCGCCACTCTATTGTATAAGTTAAATATTAATAAGCATCTGTAAACATCCTGCAATTCATCTGATATAAAAAATATTATAATAAAAACAATGCAGCATCTCAAGCATTGTATAGTCTTAAGTCTTTTTTTGGCTCTACACACAAGTTGGCGTCGTTACATTGGGCAAAACCAGGGTACGTATATACATCTCTATGTACAGGTGTGCACACATACACGCCGCAAGCTACACACTACATACACACACACACGCGCCCGCCAGCACGGGGAAGGGAACAACACCCATAGGGATGGCATTTAGAAGCCTCCTGATGGTCCGCCTGGTGACAGCTTTTAAGCGAGGAGGAGTTCCTACCTACTGGAGCCCTTTGTAGGCTTACACGTAACTGCTAAAACTAAGACACGTGAGGAGCCTCCAAGGGGAACCACGGTGGTGCCTGCAGCTGAGCACGCCTCTGCGCCCGGGCAGATCTCTACGTCTGCGATGGGTTCTCCCACGGAGCAAGCACGGGAAACGAAGGGCAGAAACTACTGAGAGAATTTTACCTGAACCAGCACAAACCGCACTAGATGTTTTCATTTACCACTGAATATGTTGTTTGGTTGGGTTTTTTTTTCTTTTTAATGGGATGGGAATCGTGTGTTTCAGCCTTTTGCTACAAAACACAATTCTGACCCTCACACGAGTTATGCTGAAAACAACACTGCGTCGCATCTCCGCGACACTTCCACGTGTGCTTTATGCAGCCATTCTCGCAGGTAAGAGGATGTTACTACAGAATTAACCAAGAGCTGCACTTAACTGGAGCATTACTCCAAGGGACAATGAGAGACATCACTCGTGTTGGGCTGGGAACTTCTTGGGACCTTTAAAATACCTTTAGATGACATTTCTTAAATGCCACAACATTCGCTACAAACACATTCACGCAATTCCACAGAGCTGGGCATGTAAAGATACCCACTCTGAATGTACAGCTGTGACAGCCAGAAGCTTTGTTACTAGTAACCAATATGTTTGCTGCCATGGTGAGACAGGAGCTAAGACAGGGAGCTTCTACTATTGGAGGTCATCAAATGATTTGCATGTGCTGACAGTAATGAAAAAGGAAGAGACATCAGGTGCAGAGATCAGGGCCTCTTCAGCTCTGAAGCGCCTCAATCTCTTCCTTACATATAAATCCCACCTACTGCACATCTCATCCTCTGCTGTGAATGTTATCTTGCTATTTGACACATTTGCTGCTGCTTGCTGAACATACAAGCCCCAGCAAACTAAACTATTAGGTAACTGGCAGCTCGAGGGAGGTCCCACATTTCAGCTCATTTAGGATTCAAAGGACATGATGTAAGAGAGTGGCTAATGAAATTATTTTCAGGACAGGTTCACAAGCTGTGTTTTTTAAGGGGGAAAACAGTAATTTTTGTCATACAAGAACGATGGTGTTGTTCAAAGCACACATTTTAAGGAGTCGGGAAACCAGGAGATGAAGTATGGACACCACAAGTGACAGATGCCTGTAGAAAATCCTCTGAAATCTGGCCAAGCCTATTTCAATAGAGGGAGATCGCATCCTGTGAGAGGTCAGTGCTGCTAGAAACCTTCCTGGTGAGTATCCACATACCTGCCCGCTCGTGGCAAATCTTCATAAAACTGTCCCAGCAGAAAAATCTTACAGTCTTAAAGTTCTCATTAAGAGCCCTATTACTCCAGCACACGTGCTCTCCCTCACTGCAAAGCAAGACCCAGCAGCTTTGAAGGGCTTTCCTCAACCTCTCCATTCACATCATAATTGACTGTAACTGCAAAGAGAATTAGTAGCCCCCAACAGAGCTCACTTCAATTAATCTGGGGAGAAAAACATAGTCATATCTCTAACTCTTTCCTCATTAATAACTTTGCCAGGTTATTAATGAAACTAAAATGTTTTCTATCCAGTAAACACTTTAATAAAAGTAGGCCTTAAAATGCTAATTCCCTTTAAATACGCACAGGGATTTGGCAAACTGTGGGGATTTTATTTTCTGCTTTTCACATGAAAAAAAAAATCTACTAATTTTATTTTTTAGGTCATTTCTTCCTGGTTTCACCTTCTGGTTCACATGCTCTAGCATTATGTAGTTATCAACCACAGCTTCCTAACAGAATCGTTTCCATTTGGGCAAAAAAAAAATAATTCAAATGACTTCCAATTTGTACTATATTGCTTTTTTATCTTCAGTATCTCTTCAATCCTAATGCTAATCTTTCAACCATACCACAAATATATTTCTCCTCACAGCTGACTCACTTGCAGACTTGGCCTACTAACAGATACCAAAATTTCTAGTATTTTCAGAGTTCTTATGCAGTTGGTGCAGCTAGTCAAAACTCCTCTTACAAAGGGCACAGCAGGAGCTAGTGTCAATTGTAAGTGGCATGCCAATGTGAACACCACTTCACTGGAAAGTATAACTTTAAAGATTCTGGTGCACCACGGCTGTGCCAGGCTAAAGCCCTGGTCAATAAAGATCTCCTGGAGCATCCTACAACTTTTTTCCTAGATCACCTGTCCAGCTCTTATGAACAGAAATGGAGGCTTGGGGGACACGACAGGACATGGGTGACATGTGCGAGGGTCTCATCTTGCCAAGCAGCTGGGAAGCAGCATGGGAACATTAGTAGAGACATAAATTATGCACCAGCTTCTTCTGCCCTCACTATTATAAGCAATATGTTACAAGAACTCAAAATCCCATCAAGGAGCTTATATAAAAAAGTGTTTCTGTCAACTGGGCCACAAAGTCTTCAGTTATTTAAAATAGATGTGTGCAATCCTACCAGGGAAATACATGAATTTAATGTTGACTGCTTAGAAGGCAGTAGGCCTTAAACCTCAGCTGTTAATTTCCTTACAATTTGCCCAGGAATACTATCATATCTGTCACTACTGGCATTTTCCTAGCTTGCCAAAGTGTAAACAGTGCTAATATTTTATTTTTTGCAGTGCATGAGGGGATGATGTTGGAAGTTTAATTCTACAGGCCGAAAAAAACCGCGACTTTCAAAACCATTATTCTGGTTAAAGGAATGCGGGCCAGGGGCAATCAGTATTAAGCCTACAGAAGTTGCTATGAATTTCGATATTCACTCCAACTGCCTACAGGAATAGTCTCCTGAAAAGGTTCCAGATGGCTTCCAAATGGAATATAATTTCTGAGAAACAGACTGGGCTTCTGCATGGCACAGAAACGAGCATTGCAAGTACGCAAGCTGACTGTTACCAGAGCTGTTAAATCTAATGCAACAGTAGTAGAAAAGAACTAGAATATTTTTTTTTCTTTTTTTAAAAAAGATCAATTTCCACAATATATTCTATATATAAATGCAGGAATTCACACGACTAGTAAGTATCTTCTATTGATAATTACCAAATGAAGCTTTATCAATCCTGCTGACACTACCATTCCTCTCTGAAGAGACAGCAGAGACATTTAAAGTCCTGTCCAAATGCCTCAGCTCCCTCAAGTCACCAAAAACTCCTCTGTTTACTTTAGACAGCAATACAGTCATGTGCAGTTCCTGCAAACATTTAATCTTTGCAGTTAGAAGTAGCAGCATCAAACCCGGATGATATGAAAATCCCATCACAAAATATACTATCTGTGAAAACAGAATAAAAGAACAAAAAAGGAAGAATCACAGAATCATAGGGGTTGGAAGGGACCTCAAGAGATCATCGAGTCCAAGCCCCCTGCCAAAGCAGCTCCCTAGCTCATACTGCACAGGTAGGTGTCCAGGCGCGTCTTGAATATCTCCAGAGAAGGAGACTCCACCACCTCCCGGGGCAGCCTGTCCCAGGGCTCTGTCACCCTCACTGTGAAAAAGTTCTTCCACCTGGGTGAAGCCCATGGGATAAACATTAACACTCAGGATGCTGCAGTTGACAGGTACCTATGCTATTAGGGTAAAAAAAAAGCCAAAACATTTTTAATTGCTCATATAATTTTCTGTGGCACTCACATGAGCGACAAGGTGGTTGTAAGCTAAATGTATTGCTCCAGCTTGGTTATCCTCTAAGACTTCTCGCACTGCTGATTGTTAGTTACCAGAGCTGTCACACTTAGATGCAGGAACTTAATACTTAAGGGCACAGGGAGCGCAACGGAGTAGTAAACATCAGTAACACAATCATCACTGGGAAGCATCGAGCATAAAGGAGTCACTGTGGGTTTGTTTTTTTTTATGTTTTACAAGTCCACTGCAGAATTATCTATCTACAGTAGGTAGGTTTACATCTCTTTTTCAAGTAGCACTCTGGAACAGCCTCTCATATTTGCCTTATATTTTAATTTTCCACTACATGTGAAACAGGTCTCCTGCCAGCCTTCCAGAAAGGAAGACTGGACACATTAAAAACCCCACATTTTATCCTTGAAATGAAATCTGTTCATTATCAAGGCATTACGAAATTTTCATTAAGTGAATTAGCAATGCTGAGTTCAATTAAAAAGTCAAAATTGGCAGATTATCTCTTTCTCTACAAAAAGGCATAGGGAAATATGAAATGGGCCATTATTAAAAAAAAATCAATTAATCTTGCTTGAATTACAGTTATACAACACTGCAGTCTGAATTTCTTTGGGCAGGGATGGAGAGACAAAGATGATTTCTATTTATTATTTACAGGACCAAGCATATTTACTCCAGTCTGCAAGTAAGAGATAATGGATTGAAAGAGTCTGGGAAGACTTTTGATCACATCCTTTATATTTTGCTGTTCTTCCACAAGTTTAAAAGATTTTTCTTTGAAAGAGCAAGACAGTCAGGACAAAAAAATAGTGGTAAAGGGGAAATATGTAGAAATTTATCACAGAGAAAATTTGCAGTATCATAGAGAAAAATTGCAGTTGCCATCATATAAAAATTTTCATTTTTTAACAAGTTTTTTTCTTTAAAAGTATTGTAAAAAAACCCCTACAACCACGAGTTTGGCTGATTTCATTAGGTTTCTCAGAAGAAGGCATTGGGCACCAGAAAGGCAAGACTGAATACAGTAAGCTGGAAGAATGCTGTTTGAAAATGGTGAAACAGAAACATGCGCGTAGCGATCTGCTGCCATTTTAAAACACACATTTCTCCTCCTCCTCTTTCTGCAGCGTAGGGAGTTTCATCTATAGGAATACCAACCACTTAAAAAATATATGCTGATCGCCCAGTATTCCTTCCTTTCAGATTTCAGGGTATGCTGACTGACCACAGAAATTAAGTGTATTCAACTAGGGGGGAAAGAAAAAAAGTTCATTTAGCGAACTTTGGGCAGTGATTGATATATTTTTCTTGATAAAACCAGCATGTGGAATCAGCTTCGTGAAAATTGTTGGGATAACTTGTTTTCTAAAAAAAAAAAAAAAAAATTACTTTTAGGGGATGTGTTTACCTTACTTTTGTTGAAATATTAGGATGTGTGCTGTGAAGAAATTCAAACATCATGAAGAATTCAGTTCATTTTAAATATAACTATGTATGTCCTTAGTTCCAGGACCTGAGACTTTGACAGCAGTAAGGAAGGAAATACCCCAATAATTGGAAATTACAGTAATCATGAGATAGCAACACTGTGTTCAAAAGTGTTTCTTTAGAAAAGCCACATCACTAAACACAACCTATGACCTCAGCAGAGAAACTCTCTAATATTTGGAGCGTCCTTGTCAGGTGCATTTGGAATTGGTAGCCAACACCAAGTCTAAGGCATAGAGTTGCATAAAATTTGCTCTCCTGGGCATCTAGTAAATAACAGCACAAATGATGCTTACAATTTTTTTTTCCTACTTGCACATTTAAAAAACCAAACCCTTCTGCTTAGGACAATCAAAGTTAAATTCTTTGGTGGTCACTTAGAAAAAATGAACTATATAGACAATAGATCAGTTGTCCTGTACTGAGGTAATTTGAGGAGTGTCTTAATGTTGTGTTACAAACATCACTTGGCCATCTTCCCTGCATAAAAGCAGCTCGTGGTTTTTATATATTCACCACAGACCTCTACAGCAACCCGAAGAGATCCTGTGCCACAGCCCATCTAAACACATTGCATACAGCAAAGCTGAAAGTTGTAAAGAGTGTATCATACAGTCAGGAAAGGAAACAAAGTCCTTCCATGTATTATGTCCTTAAATCAACCAGGAAGATTAACTACGTAGTCTACTGTAGCGTTGATAAGCTGCCACACATTAAAAATGTAGTGTAGCTTAGGGAGAAACAAAGAGAGAAGGAAATACAACTTGCAAAGGCTTGGCAGATGCTATCTGAACATCATTAAAGGGGTGAATGTCAAGCACATTAAAAAAAGAGAAATCTCCATTTTTTGCCTAACATCCCATTGTTTGCAAGTGCTTTTCATACAACAGCATGAAAATCATGGCACTTGGCAAATGGAATTTAGTTTCTTTTTTAATGAAACCCAAATGGAACACAGCCTTTTACTTTTGTGATCCTTCATGTCCCTTCCAACCAGATATTCTATGATTCTATGGTTTCATTTGTTTGCCAGAAAAATCAATTATGTCCACAGAGCTCCCACAGTGGTGCCTGTTGAACCTACAGCAGCAAGAGGATGTAGTACTATAATTGGATATAAATGAAGCCTGGTTTTCCCTTTTGATTTATTTTTTTTTTTTGGCAATAAAACAATGAGGGGAATAGATTTTATTTTCCAAAGGATGATTAGATGATTCCCATCTACTTTCCAAGAGATGATTCCCATTGCACTCATGAGAAAGGGAGGGCAAAACCAGGATGCAGCACTTGACATTGGCCCCTTTAAAATGAGAAAATAAGCTTTTGGAAAAAGAAAAACCAACAAAACAAATAAAACCTTACTCTGCTGCCTGTGAGGAAATGATACATAGATATTAAGATCCTCTTTATCCTGCAAGAAATGTCAATGTTACTCGGTTAAATAAAAGCTTAAGTCAAGTGTTCCTCGTGCCACAATGACACATTGTTAGAAACAGCAAGGAGACAGGGATCCTGTGCAAGTTTTCTGGCAGGTGGTGTAATATCATCTCATGTCAAACATTTAAGTAGTTTTTCTTAAATATATAGATATATATGCAAATGATTTTTCTACTAGAATAATATTTTTGTGAAAAATTAATCAGGAAATTCAATTATGAAGATATGTTTTCTTTAAGTAAACTGTAAATAACATTACAAGCTGTGGTCTAACACAATTCCTGAACAAAGGTGGTTTCCATTTTTTAACCTGTTAACACTCACAGATTACTATCTTGCATGTGACTCATTTTTGCATGCATAGTGTAAAACCTTAGAGTTTGGGTTTTTTTTAAACTTTTATGATCTACCGACATAAGAGTGCTGACTAGAAACAAATTGATGCCTTAGTAAAGAAATGCATACAGAGACATTTTTAAATTAATAGTAAATTGGTAATGAGTAAAAGCTTACCCCACAAAAATCAAATCAGCTGCTACATTTTCAAACTCTTCTTAGGTAAGATAAATAAAACAAATTTTCCTGTAAAAAATTTTTCATTCATCTTTCAACTTGCTTTTTGAACAACAGAATAAATAAAACCATTAGTGCCTAAAAAGTTCAAATATGCTACAGATGTTTATGACAACTGAATTAACTACATTGAAACGCACCATGAGAAAACTCCTTATCACTTTCCATGCAGGAAGCCAATTGATATTTTTGTGAGGTACCGGTCTTTCAAAAATACTCATAAGTTAGTTACCTGATATACCTTCTGTACACGGTATATTTAAAAATCTTAACTGTACAGTGTTTCAATCCTATATAATGCATATAATCTGCTGAATATGGCACAAACGCTAAGTTTCCACACCCACACGTCCTTTGCCATAGAACACATTTTAGGCATAACACAACACTGAAGAATAGAAAAGTGCCTGAAACTGGGGAGGGAAAAGGGGAAGGGAGGGGGGGTTAAGAGAGAGAAAAAAAACCCAAAAGAAGATACTCAAGTAGTAATAAATTAAATCTCATTCAAACCCATATAAAAGTTGTTCAAGTGTTTAAAGTATCAGCTGTGTCATGCAACAGAACAACCGACGACTCAGGCAGGCACACCATGCAGTACAGTTTGCATTCATGGTATCACAAGGTATCTCTCCCCCCGTCCGCCTGGCCAGTGAGCGCTGGGTACCTGCGGCACTGCTGGGCTCGCCCGTTCAACCTCCCAAACCTCTCGGGTCTCTCGCAAAGGAGGTTTTACCACGCCGTGCCCCCGGAAGGACAACCAGAGAACCTCCTGCTGTAGAGGGGTATCTTGCTGCAGTGTAAAGACAGGCATACTGAGCTGCATGTAAGCAAAGCGATCCCTTCTCAATTATGTTTTCCAGTCGGCGCAGTTCACCTCAAACCAATCGATTTACACACCAAGCTTATCCAAACTGGCCACGTTTGCAGACCAAGAGACCATCTTCACAGAAAGTATCACCTTCTCCTTGTTTGTTTGTTTGGGGTTGGGGTTTTTTTTTTGGCACAAATCCTTTTGTACTCTCGCAGCAAGCTCTTCACCAGACAAGAATTCAGAGATACTAGCCTGTACAAACACACCTGGGCTTTTGCTTCCACAGAGTAAACTACAAGGACAGCGAAGTGCCTGCGACAGCTTTGCTTCTCCAGCAACTTTCCCTTCTCCTCGCTAGGGAGAGCACCAGCATAATTACACTTCAGGCAAAGGGGTGTTCTTGCCGAGCTCTTTAATTCCCTGGAGAATTCGCTTCATATGACCCACTTTCGTTATCCCCAGGTCCTACAGAAATTTTAAAAAGAGAGGGAGAAAAAAAAAAAGAAAAAAAAGAAAAAAGAGAAAAAGAAAAAAGGTGAAAGTTTATTTACAAAAAGGAAAACACCCACCCTGGTGATTATGATCCAGTCATGCAACAGATGTCAAAAAATGTGCTCATTGCAATCAACGTTAACCAGGAAAAGTTCTATAGCCCTAGCAAGTGTTGCCTGACAAAAAAATTGCTTAGAGCATACAATGAATCCCTCCCTGTCTTGCAGACAGAAGATTACTTACCTGCACTAATGACAACCCAAGGTACTGTAATATCTGTCAAAAACATCTCTCACTTGACTTCTAAACACAAAAACCTCTCACAATTTCTGGCAAAAAAAAAAAGAAAAAGGAAAAAAAAGAACAATCTCCCCCTCCTCTCTAATATAGCAATCAATTGCTTGTAAGATGTGATGGATTAGAGCTTCTGTCCAGCAATGTCACTTGATTTGAGGCCCTATAATGTCTGTTTTAACCAACAAACACACACTTCCCCGGATTCTCGAGGGAATGTGGGTGTAATGGCTACAGGCATGTAGGACAACTTCCCTTTAGAGAGCAATAGAATAGGTCTAGCATTGTTTTTTCACTTCAAAAAAGGTTACCTCTTCTAACAAAGATATTCCCCATTAGAGAGCTGGAAGAAAAATTCCCAGAAACACGAAAAGTTACTTCCCAAAGGAAAATGTAAAAAGCACAAGCGTTAATCCCCTCGTAGCCACCAGCAAAGCAAACACACGAGCGGAAACATTTCTGATACTGGTTTCTGGGACCCATCTCCTCATGAGTGACAACAGACAAGAAGATTTTGCAGCAGACCTCTCCCAGCTTTAACAACAGCTTTAGCAGCATCCTTTTTCAATTTTGACCGGTCCTATGGTCAGAGAAGCAGAACAGGATGCCCGGCTGTGCTAATGATCCCCAACTGCACTGATGAATTTTCAGCTCAGTTCGGTGAATGAAAATCTGCTTCTGCTATCTGGAAAACCCAGCTTTGATGCTGAGCAAGTGGCAGGTCCAAACATTAGTTATTTGTGGCAGAAACCTTATAGTAAGTACGATTGCGAGTAAATGAAAAAATCTTTGTAAACTTTCACTTCATCCTTCTGAAACAGAAACCCTTTCATTTTAACAGGAAGACTGTCCATTACGAAGACATTAAAAAGGGACCATTAATAAAGGAGCTTGAAATCGTTATTCTTATACAGAGTGAAAAGCAAAACCAAATGAAATAATTGGCATTTTGCCCTACTTAAAAGTGTTAGCATGCAATTCATTTTGCATTTCTCCAAAACAAGACAGGGGGATAAGATTGGCACAAATCAATTTATGGTGAAGGTAGCACAGCACAGATTAAACAGGTGGAGTAGTTTTCAGAGAGTCAAGACTGAATTCTGGTTACATTAGAGAAGAAAAAAGCCTGATCGTTTCTTCAGTTGAAAACTATCAGTGCTATTAAATACATGACCATCATTTGCAGTGCTGTGGCACAAAGGTGTTAGGGTTCAAGACTTCAAGACATGTTCATAAAAGTCCCCAAATCAAGTGCTGTTCACCAACCCATCTAAAAAAAAAAAAAAAAAAAAGAAACCCTTCTAATTTTCCACATAGCATCAATTTATTTTTTTGGTCCTGCTCACACATGGTCATCTCACTTATAAAAAAAATAAATAAATATATAAATAAAGTTGTACTAATTTTTAAGTTAAAAGAATTGAGTGGTAACTAGTACTTGTTAAAATTTGTGCCACTCACAATGACAGTAATATTTAACTTCTCTAGATTTGGAGAGTATTTTCTTGTTCATTCTAAACTTAATTTTCCAGTGAATTAAAAATAACCACAAGTATTGAAACTACTGAAATAGCCTAGTTGCTATGTGGAGGAAATTCTACATAAGGAAAAACCCATAAAGATACTTTCCAAACCACCAGAAGCCATACATGTGTTAAAGGTTAAGAACATGCAAATTCTTCAGAACAAGCATTTTTCATGAGTAGAAGAACTTCTGTTGAATAACCAACATAGGGAGATGCTGCCAGACTACAAAGATCAGAGGAAAGAATCATATTATGAAATTCCCAGAAAACTCAGCCACTTTTTCCACCAATCTTTACAAAGCATCATCAACACCTATGGTTCAGAGACAGAAGATTTTGGTTTTATTTCCATTCCAGCTGAAGTTGCTGTAATGTAGATCAGAACAGCAAGTCTCAGAAGAGCCTCACCACAATTTTTAGGACCCCTTTGATAAATTCTGTCACACATCCAGGAGAAAAAAAAAAAAAAACAAAACCACAAAAGAAACCTGCAGACACAATAAACACTTAATTTTTATGCTTCTGTAATAGTTTGGGTTGGAGGAAACTAAGATTTCTGCATTCCTGACACTAGATGCTATCTAGCATTCTGTTTACTACTGAAGCAGGGGAGTTTGCAGGCATCTCCAACTAGTCCAGCAGCATATCATGCATCATTCAAAAAGCAAGATGAGTTTCATCATAAGCTGCATGTGTAATTAATACCTAATTAACAAAAATTCAATTTTTCTAAAATATCATTTTTAAGGCAAGTCTCTAGCCAGGGTCTGGGGAAAAGAATGGCCTTTCTTTTTCTCCAGCTATGTACTTAAGACTACTGGATCACCTCTCCTCCTCTCCCTACCCGCTTTGCCATCTCTAGGCCGTCAGCAGGTAAGGGTCAAAAGATTCTAAAAAAAGAAAAAAAAAAGTTTTGGCAAGAAAAAGCTGATGAAAATACTTGGAGCAGCTTTCAGAACTTCTTCATCTGCATTATATTATGGTGATTGCCTGTCTGCTTAGCCAAGAACCCATTTATTCCAGGTTTGCCCCACAGATTTTGGCCAAGCGCATCACCAATGTAATACTACCAAACAATTTATATAAACACTCTGTAATTTTAACATCTTCCAGATGAGAAACCTACCCTTACTTGCATTCCAAGTGTCAAAAGCCATCTAGTAAGCCTGAAGTCTATCAAATCTTGTGAAACATTTTCCATACAAGATCTTTTTCATAATGTGCTGCTGTGAAACACAGAAGATGAAATGCTGCTGTCCTCAGAACGGACCTCAGCCTGAGTGGCACCACTCATCAAGCTGATACCGGGGCATGGAAACCCTTTCTCCAAGGAAACCAACATTGCCATGGAGCTCTAAGGAGATGTCACCCTAGTCCTATCAAATATGTTGCAGTTCTGTTTGTTACTAAGCTGTGTGCATAGGAACACAGTTATCAATGCTAAGAATGCCAGCATTTATGTCTGACAAAAACAGAAGCTAGTTTTCAAGGAGTTTGTTTGTATAAGAAAGTTTTTAAAAAATCATGATGAGCTTGCTTTCTAGAATTTCTACAGCACAGTTTGCAATTCACTGCCCAGCCTTTCCTAAAGCCAAAGGAAATCATAAGGGTGTAAATCAATCAGGCATAGGAGACCAGAGAAAGCATATTACTGCAGAGGCTGAATGGAGAGAGGTATCTGGTTCCTCTTGGAGGTGTCCTCCATTTGCCAGTTGCCACACACAGAGATAACCGAGAATGGGATCCACAAACTGCACAGAAATATAATTAGTGGTGTCCAATTCTTCGGTCAACATATCAATCTGTTTCCGTGACGAGTGGAGAGGAAGAGAGTTTCATCAAATCCTTCTCAGTACTGCTTTTCGTTGCTACTTTTGACCACAGAAAGAAAGGTGTGCCTAGAGCACGCAATTAAATCAGGCAATGATTTTTTCCTCTTGTAGACATGAGAGGTAATAGAGGTAAATCAATTGCACATGACTTAAGAGATTGTCAATCAATGGCGAGCCCATTTAGCTTGGCAGGAAGCACAAGCCTTGCACTGGAGGAGAGGCTGTGGACACCTTATAGCTCACAAGAGCACTGAAGACTCCTCTGCACGCCTCAATAGCCAAAGGGAGGAAACAGAGCTGTTTGGGACATGCTCCTCTTTTCTTAGGTACCACATTACACAGCTTGACACCAATGCAGGTCACCTGTCAAAAATCTGCAGGCTCCTTTGTTGCCTCCCTGCAGCGATCGTGCCCTGTATGTAACGAACAGGGCAAGTGCTAAACCCAGCTATTTAAATTCAGCCTTGCTACACAGAGCTCAAACCATGCTTGGCCAAAAACCTGGCCTACCTTATGAGCATCACTGCTCTGGAAGCTCAGCTCTGTTGAGGTGAGCCCAGAGAAAGCCCTCTGCTAGCTAGCACTGGACATACCCTTGGTTGACTCTGGAGTGTAGCTCTACTGATGAACACTTGTATATGTGCTTCCAGGCAGCGCGAGACAGGTGGGACAGTAAAAGGTTGTCTCTGTGTAGGCTCCAAGACAAACTTCCTGCTATTTTAGGGCATAGGCCTTTGTGATGGGGTTTTATTTATGCTGATTCAGCATGTGTCATGGCAACAGGGTAACAAGTTGGTGATTACCCTGCTGCAGGTATTTACTTGGTTGAAGAGCTCATCTTCTGGGCATGCAGTCAAATTGATACATACCAGAAGCAATGCATGGCCAGAAGCCATGCCAGGCTTGAAACGGGTATTACACACCCTGAGTTACTCCAACAAATCTGACATCCTGATTTTTTTTTAAGATTTGTTAACATTTCAGCAAGCCTATACGTTACGTTGTGTGATGCTGAGTTTCCCAGTGAAGTTTTAAATTTGTTCAGATCAGGGACCTGCAACATCCATCACTGCAACACTGGGGTGGATTGCTTGCATAGTTTTCTATTTCAAAGATTTTGCATGGAGGTATCTTACTATCCTGAAAGAGAGGAATTTAGCTTCTACAGAAAGAAGCTTAGGGAATCTAATACCAATGGATAAAGGAAGACACAACAGCTAAACACATCGTACGTATCAAGCACAGCTATCTTCAGGAGGTGCGTTCTACTGCCACACAACCTAAGCACCACCTTATGTCAGGATTTCACACTACATACAAAACTGTATGAACAACAGCACGTTTGCATGAAAGTATTGCCTCTATCTGGAGACTACTGCACTGTGGCCAGAGCGATGACTTGCACTCTGTATGTAAATATTTGCAATTTATATGATATTCTATTTCCTCTCTTATGTGCTAAAAGCAGTTGCAAACCACATTATCAAGAACTCACTGCTACCGAGTTCCCGGAAAAAAAGTAATGTAATGAATCCCCAAAGATATAGCCTCTAATACATGTAATGGATGCACTTAAGTCATACTTGGAAAGACCAGCGAGCTCAAATAACAGCCTCAGACTGCTAGGTTAATATTTCTCCTTGCAAAACTTTTCAATCTGACCTCAGAGGAAGAAAGCTTTACAATTTTGAAGACAAAAGAAAGTGTTCTTTTTTAAATCTATACAGCTAAAATCAGGCAGAGGTTGGTTAGGGGTGACAAAACCTTTTGTGAAGGTCTGTTTTGACACACAAACACCAACACCATGCAAGTCCAATGCCTCCAATTATTAAGCTGCTTATCTCTCACAGGCACTATATCCAATATATATATACACAATATATCACTTGAAGCAGGTTAGCTGCTCATAGCTGCTGACCTTGCAGTAGAGAGATTCAAAATTATTATCACCACCTTCAACTGATCCATACTGATCCTGTTTAACGGGAACGGTGAACTCGTGAAAACAACACTGTATTACACCGATGTCAGTGAGATATCATACATGCTTTTCCTGTGCCTTCTGACACAAACTATAATGCTATCATTCCACATATAAAGTGCAAAAAAAAAAAAAACCCAAACTAATAAAAGGAAATTTTGGTTAACACAGATACTCTTGGTTGCAAGTGCAAGTCAGCACTTCAGAAATTCAGGCGAAAGGACAAGCGCGTATTAGTTTATTGCATGTTTGCACAGTGTAAGCCAAGCTACAAGCACATAACAAGTGCAGGGAAAGAAGAAAAGTTGGTTGTTGTTTTGTGAAAGAAAATGGTCAATAGCAGAAAAGTAGCACAAAGGAAATACCTTAAGATCTCGCCTTTCCAGGTGTAAAAGCTCAGAGCCTCGGATGTCATGGCTGATGAAGATTTCTTTGTACTCTCCCAAACTGAGCAGATCCAGCCAAGCAGCAACTTCATCTGTGCCCCATTTTTGAACTACCAAAGTTAAGAGCAAAACCCCCTTAATTTCTACATGCTCAAATGCATCACAAGCAAAGGTTAGGCCAAAGAGAGTGGAAAACAGAGTAGAATTGCCGTGCTAGCAAAGGGAAAGGTTAGAGGTCTCATTTCCACAAAAACTGACAATTTCCTTTTTACATGCAGGTTACAGGTTAGCAGTAAACATGAGAAAGTGTCTAAACAAACAAAGTTGGGGTTCTTTGCTTTGCAGCCATGCTTGTTTCTTCAGTAAAGCCTTTAAAACCTCATGTCCCAACAAATTCACATTAAACCATCTTAGGATCAGTGACGCAAAGTCTAATGTTGTTCTGCTTTATACCATTAACTTATTAGCAGTCATCCAGGGAGAGGGGAAGCCTTCAAAAACTAATTAACATGTTAAAGTATCAGCCATACCTCAAATATAGCAATGGCAGCAAGCAAGTCCAGTTTTAAGTAACATTTTCTAGTATTCTTAATTAATGCAACAAGTGTTCTTTAAGCTACTGTGTTACTCAGCCCATTAATAAGCTCTCTGTAAAACATTGTTCTCTAAGGTTAGTTGCCCACATTAGTCCCAATAAGACCACATTTACTGAAAATAAAAGGTTATGCTACTTATTGCTATAATTTTGCAACTTCATTCAATGCTGATTAGTTTTTACAATGAAGTGAAATCTGAAGTCTGATCTGAAATCTAAAGCCTGAACAGCTGCAAGATTTTGCAGATTTTGACCAACTGTCCATTAAAAAGACAAAGTTGTAGAAACAATTTTAGGATCATCTGATCACTGATTAACTCCTGGACATCATCTTATGGAAGTAAGTTCATGGATAAGAGTGGGAAGAGAGGAGAGTGGAGTTTGTTCAGCTGCTTCTAATTAAGAAATCAACACTGACTGTCGTGGCTTTTTGTTTGATTTGTCTCACTCACTGAACTTAAAACCCATCTGAAATTCAGAATAACTGGTTAATTAAACCAGTGTGATAAAAGCAACTGCTCACCTTCTGAAACTAACTTGAGAAACTGGAATTGGAGCGTTTACCTATGACTTATATTGCTATGAGTTAATCAACTGTAACCACCAGCAAAGACACAGGTCCTGTTGCATGACAGAACTATCTAAATATTTTCCCAGTAGTTTTTGCTTTGCTTGGAAGCCTTGGGGTCCTACTGAATGCTTTCTAAACGCATTGAAAGAAATCTCCATCCTAATGAAGATGACAGTTAGTTGCTTTTCACTTTGACTTTACTCTTGAGCGCATAATTTCCGGTCTTAAAAAACCCCACAAACCAAACCCCAAACCCGCAGAATATTGTATTTTCCCCCAAAGTTACTATTTTTCTTGTAATTTCAAAACACATACCAGGCTGAGGGCTGGTCTTATGCTTCTGAACTTTTTCTTTTTTAAACTTTGGCACTATGCGAAACACCGTACTTCTGTTGTTTCTTTTAGCATAATCCAGAGGGGGATCCTGCAGGAAAGAAGAGGCATAGTTACCTTTAATTAACAGAAAGCAGCAGAGAAATTACATGCTTGAGATGGTAAGTGGCAAAAACTCATACCAAACTTCACTTTTGTTAAGAGTAAGGCTGGGATTTAACTCTAAAACACAAGAAAAGGCTTTAGCTAAGAAATTTGTTCACAGCAGACAGAAAGGGTCCAGCACCACTACTGAAATCACCTTTCCAAATCGTGATGGATTCTAAATTAGTCTTCTCTATCAAGAGAAGTATTAATCAAACTCACCTCATCATCATTTGGTTGAAAAACATAATAAAGCCAAGGTATCTCAGCAAGTTTTCTCAACTCTATTTCCACGCTGTGCAGAGCATCAGAGAGCAGTTCTTCATGGGGAGCTTCTAATTGCTGTTTATAAACAGGCCAGAAAAACAGCATTTTTAATTTTCTTATCACATTTAATTCTAGAGATGTTGTTATAAACAGATGACTACTTGGCAGTCAGTGTAAAGGAACAGTTACAACAGGTTTTCCTTCAGAAAAGGGCCAGACCACCCTGATATTACATTTAGTATGATCCCAACCACAAAGAGATGACTGAGATAGCTGAGATTTTTGGTGCAGAGCAGCTGGACCTAACTGTCAATCACTGTCATTGTTCACCACACTTGAGTCTTCATAGACTAAAAGTTACCAGGTAACACCAATACTAGAACCCACTAGAAATGGAAACTACCAGCACAAGGGAGATAAAACCTGGTGAGAAAAACAAGACCCTGGAAAGTCTCTGTACGAAAAGAGGTGTTAAAAAGAATAAATTAATAGATGGTAGTAACCCTGAGTTATTATTTGCAGATGTTTTCACATGATAAATCACTCTCTCATGGTCAAGAGGAGATGGATCTTACTGAAGATGCTCCAGTCCCAAATGTCTTCCAGTGGCGATACAATACATGGACTCCCCCTTCCATGGGGTGCTAGACACTGCTGCTGGCAGAGGGTGAGAATAACAGGGAGCAGGCATGAAAGAGGGACATGATTACAGCTCGAGATGGGAGACAAAAAGCACACTACACCAGTGAGGGCCAAAGAGGAAGAGAAAAAGGTAGCAGAGTAAAAAGCTTGGGACTTGCTGACCTATGGTAGTTTGGCTCTATGAACACTGAGAACCCCACGGAGTTATCAAGTTTTCCTAAAAGCCCAGTCTGAAAACTATTCTGTGGCTTTTGTGTGAGTCAGACCTGTGAGGAAGATGTAAGGCAGAAGGATGATCCCTGGCAAAGCTGTTTTGGGCTTGTCTGGGGTTGCTGAAACACCATTTTGAGTTAAAGAGTTGAATCCTGGAACAAGTTGCATGGAATCAGTAATAAAGCAATCTCAACATCTATTTCTCTCTTTGAAGTAAAAGTAGTTCCAAAGCAGTGCAGAATATCCTTTTGAAAGGATCTAATTACGTTACATCCTAGTGAATATATTTTTTAAATGGAGTTGTAAGAAAATTCTTTGATCTCTAGCGCTGGAAAAAGATTTTGACATTGTTGGGGTCTGGTGATTAATTACAACACACCCTCCCCCCCCCATTAATTTATCCTAACTAACCAAAACACCTTTCCTTTGCTTCGATAGTTTGCATGTGTTACCACCATTCAAAGGAGAGACTATCTTTAGTAACATATTGCTGCTTACTACAGTGACACTGGAAATAAAAGCTCTCTCTTGCTATTGTATTCTTTTCTTTTCTAAACCTCACTGAATTCAGTGCCTGTAAACAGACTTTGATCTTTCTTTTGCCTTCCCTTTTCATTTTTATCTTTTCAGGTTGAACAGCTCAGTGTGGAGCGCAGTGGAAGACCCACTTGTCTTTGAAGAAGTTGCAACTTTTCTCATGGTTTTATTTTTCAAAAAATTACTTCAGTCATCTATTTTATAGAAGTGAATGGGGCAAAGAATTATCTCTTTCTTAACAAGCACTTACCAAATCGTCTGATTCTCAAAGGAATACATTTTGCTCAATAAAAAAAAAAGCCCTCATCTGACAGTGAGTCTATGTATTGGCAATATTGCCCCTAAAATAAACCCAGAATAGTAGTGAAAAAAACAGTCAGCAAATCCTCCTAAAACATCTTGGAAAAGCTTCTTACTTTCATGATGGAAAAGACACTCTGAATGAAACAATGAAAATAAAGGATCTTTTCCAATTCTTTCCCAAAGGAAATTTTTAATATGAAAACACTTGCTTTCAGTGAGCACAGATAATTTCATTCAGTTGAAATAAAATATCCTGTCACACTTCAGCCTTAATACATTGGAGAACTCTGCTCTGTTCCAGACTGGAAATGCTTTTTAAAAAGTAAAAATGTAAATAGCACCTTTGGAAAATATCTAGACAAAACATAGTAGTTTTTATTTCCTCCAAACTATATTCCCATTGCATGTAATTTGACTACAAGCCAAGCACTTTATTCCAGAAATATGACAGCCTAAGTGAGCCTTCTTTGATGCCAGGCACCATGGCTGCATGGTGGTGACCTTCCCTTGAGCTGGAATGCCTCTTGAAGTTGCTGCTCAAGGCAGTGAGACCTTTTACCAATGGCAGATCTTTGGTAAGCAACCAGTTTGTGCCTTGGTAACTCTGATTTGTGCCTTGATAATTTTGAATCATCATTCAAGTGACTGTGCTGAACAGTAAAGAGTGCACCTTGCCATGTAACTTTGTTAAGTTGCACTTTTACAACATCAGATCAAACTTGGTTTTGCTAATACCTTTGATGTTGATTTTTTAGAGTGATCTAAATCATCCATTTGTGACAAATTGGTTTAATTGGCAGGACCCTAAATCAGAATTTGCAACACATACCCTAACTCAGCTAAATTAAAACATTCCCAGTGGTATCCATTTTTTTATAACAAATAAAGAGCAAGTTAGCAAAAATTATGTTTTTTTTAATCCAAAGAAGATGTAACTGTTCCTACTGAGTATCATCTTAATGTAAAACTGGATCAGCATAGAAAATATGACATCTTTCTTCTCTCCACAGTATCACATGCAGAAATTTTCTAATTATACATCCAGGTACAACAATTCTTGAGAATTCTTCATTGTTTTAGGCACAGAAACACTAGCCAAAGAAGAGGCAGTCTTTAAATACCATCAGAGGTCTACTGAACAATTACCAGTTAAAGGTTTTAAAATAATTTCTGCCAGGTATTAAAACAAGGGTGAGATTTACTTGGTTAAATTAGATCTGTAGAAGTTGAATGTATGTTTGAACAGTTCTCACCCCAGGTTCTCTTTAGACTCTGAAGATGTTCACATAATAGAACTCCAGAAGTTCTCTTAAATGCTAAACCTGCAGAAGATGATTTAGCTTTTTCTAAGATAAGCCTCCAAGACAATTGACTGTGAGTTAACTTCAACACAGATACCTATTTCTCTCCACGGACTATTAAAAAAAGCCCAGGCAATGATCTTTTAGATAACTAAAGTCAGGTAAGGTGGATGGTAACTTAGGACAAGAATTCATAACTCATTCTGATCCAAACCATAAATGCAGTGTAATATTCTCCAACAGTCCTTACAGAGCTTCTTGTAGCATGTCATAAATCCTGCACTGATTAAAAAAAAATCAGCAAAGAACAAATCAGAGATAATCTGAAGGAGGGAATAAACCCATGTATTCTGTGACCTTACCAAAGGAACTCTTCCAACGAGCAGAGATTCAGTTTCATTATGTAGGGCCTTCACATTGACAGCTATCTCCATGGCAGTGTTTCTGGTAAGGCTCTGGGGAATAAGAAGAATAAACTTATTTGAATTGATGCAAGTCAGAGTGAGAATAAGTAGTCTGGGTTTACACAGAGATCTTAAGTGTCTTATAGAAGAAATACATCAATTTTTTCTCTACATAGAACATCTTCAACAGCAAGAATAGATTAAAAAAAAGAGTAGTATCTATTTCCTGTCTTTTTCCCAAATTCATTTAATACGACTTTATACATCAAGTGATCAGCCAACTGTGAGATGAATCCATGATTTGCTTGACAAAGGCCAGCAGAAAAGCTGTGGGCCTCATTTAACAATGACTGTTGATTCAAATTGTTTCCCTTATCCCTAGCAGAAGGAAGCCACAAGCAATATTTTAAGAAGAAAAAGTTAACATATATTTACCATATATAAATTTAGGTTACATATAGACAGCCTCTGCCTGATAAATCCAATTTCTGAAAACACCCACATTGTCTGATGTGAAGAGAGAAACCAGGAAACTCATTTCCCCTGACCCCCTTTACATTCTCTGGATAGCACATGGATAACAATTAAGCAGGAAATCTGCGAATGCATCTACAAGAATTGACCTGTACGTAGTAGTACAGCATTTGTTCAGGCTCTGTCATGCTTCCACTCTGTGTCTAGGGAGACACTTACACAGTTATCTGCAAGCAGATGGGAGCTTACTTTTCCTACTGTTTTTGTGGTTTGTTGACCTGAGTTTGTTTTTTTGGTGCCCCGAGCTACCTTAGGACGCCTCACTTGATTTGATAAGCAGTGCTGCATCATTGTGGATCACCACTGCAAATGGGAGTGTGTTTTTGATTGCTTCCACATGGCACCAGACATCTTCTTACCATGTCCCTAATCCAAACTCCCTACATCCTTTTCAAACGTTCGCTCTGCCCCTGCAACAACACCCAGAAGGTCTGCATCTTCAGTGTCGTTAATGTCCCTTTCTAATGTCCAACAAAGAGAGTATCAGCTGGGGAGGACACTGATGAATGCCAAAACTACATTTTCTGCCTTCTCGGATATCATAGAATGGTTTGAGTTGGAAGAGACCATAAAGACCATCTAGTTCCAACTCCACTGCCATGGGTGGGACAACCTCCACTAAACCAGATTGCCCAGAGCCCTGTACACTACTAACACTACTACAGCTTCCCTCTGCAACCTGTGCCAGGGCCTCTCCACCTTCACAGTAAAGAATTTCTTCCTTATATCCAATGTAAATCTACTCTTTCAGTTTAAACACATTACCTCTTGTCCTATCACCCCATGCTCTTGTAAACAGCCCCTCTCCAGCCTTCCTGTAGGCCCCTTTTAGTTACTGGAAGGCTGCAATAAGGCCTTCTGGAGCCTTCTCTTCTCCAGGCTGAACAAGCTCAACTTTCTCAACCAGCATCCACGTCATATTGTACTGTATAGTATCCTATCAGATCAGATCATATTGATTCTTCTCTTTAGCACTTCTCTGTAAAAAGGTAGCTCTCCTAACTCCCATTCAGAATCACTGGCCATGATCTCTACCAAATTTACCAGCTCTGGGGCTTTTCCCCATGCATGCAAAGAGCTGAGACCCCCTGCTGCTGAACAGAGCAGCACCGTCAGAATCCAAAGTAACTTCCCCTTTACTTTCACTGTAGAAAAAGAGGCAACAAAAGGGGAGAAGATACAGTATCAATTCATCTCTTAAGCAACTTCCTTTACATCTGAGCACGTGCATGTATATTTAGAAGTCTTGTTTTTCAAAATCTTTGAAAACTATAATCCAACTTATTTTAATGTGAGGACAGGGAATACAATACAGCTCCCATGTTACAAGCTTATGCACACAGATATTATGCACACAGATATATTACATCTTATTTACTTATACGTAATTCTTTGCTCTTCCTTTACCTCAGGAAACCTTGGGTTTGCTTTATTTAATGCATGTGAACATGCATTAACAGCATGAGCAAGCTCCTGCTCCAGAAGGCCATGTATTTTTGCTGCTTCACAGATTCTAGAAAAAATACAAGAAAGAGAAATATTTCTTACCTCCTGTAAAGAAAAAATTTTTTGAGTATACAACATTATCAGATGAGCAACTATTCCTAAGATACTTTTCACAAAACACTTGAAACGAACATAGCTCTTTATAACAAAAGTTGAAGTACAAGTATCTCTTCAAGCAATGCAACACCTCATACAAATGATATCCATAACAAAGATGATATATTCTGCTACGAAATACTGACACACATTTATTTGTCTTAGAACACAAATGCTGTTTGGGGCCCCCAGTACAAGAAGATGTGAACTGCTGGAGAGGGTTCAGAGGGGGGCCATGAAGATGATTAGAGGGCTGGAGCACCTCCCATACAAAGAGAGGCTGAGGGAGCTGGGCTTGTTCAGCCTGGAGAAGAGAAGGCTGCGGGGGGATCTCACTGCAGCCTTCCAGTACCTGAAGGGAGCAGAGAAACAGGAGGGGAATCAACTCTTCAAAAGGGTAGATAATGGCAGGAGAAGCAGAAATGGATTGAAGCTAAAGGAGGGAAGGTTTAGATTAGATATTAGGGGAAGTTCTTTACAGAGAGAGTGGTAAGGTGCTGGAATAGGCTGCCCAGAGAGGTGGTGGATGGATGCCCCATCCCTGGAGATGTTCAAGCCCAGGCTGGATTGGGCCCTGGGCAACCTTGTGTAGATCCAGACCTGGAGGTTGGTGGCCCTGCCTACGGCAGCAGGGTTGGAGCTCTATGATCCTTGGGTTACCTTCCAACCCAGACCAGTCTATGATTCTATGCAAAAACTGCATCCAGAAAAATGTTTGGGCTATTATTTCAAATGAACAATAGGGAAAACCATGGCACATTAAGATAATTTACTTGAAGTTACCTTAAAAACTCTTACACCTATTTCACAAGGCATATCCTTCAGATGTAACATTAAAATTGGTTGTAATCATTTGAGATTATGGGAGGTTCAGCTAAGGACCATCTCTAGAACAGTAAAGTTTTTAAATTGTCTCGGCTAAACTTCACTTTGGGTAATTTATAATCCAAATTATTCTTCCATGTCGACTTAAGTCACCATCACAGTATAAAAAGAACATGTAGTTCTTAAATTACTCTCTTATGCTATCAGTACAACTCAACAGATCCTACAAGAATGGATTTTGATGCTTCAGATAATGTATCATCATGATGAACTGAGTACCAGCTTTATAAAATGTTCTGATTTAAAAAGATAAAAAAGCTTTTCTTTAAAAAAATCTAGGGGTTTTTTTTGGGTTTTTGTTCTTTTTTTTTCCCTGTGAAAACTGAAGTGCCTTCTTTATTACAATACTTGCATCTCAGGAAGAAAGCAGTTCCTGAAAATAAGCAAGACTCTGGGATCAATTTTATACCATCAGCTCACTATCATCTCAACCTATATAAAAGGGAAGTGTCCAGGGGCACAGAGATGAGGATTTTGAGTGTTAGGAATGAAATAGAAAGCTGCAATAATGACAAATGAGTGGATGAATATAAAAAAGTATGAAGATTTTATCTGGTAATTCGGGCTCCTTGAATGGTGGGGTGTTAACTGCTTACTTGTGCAACATTTTAAGAGAACTTTCCAGTTTATTCAAAAGTGCTCATCTATGTGAAATCGTGAGTAACAAGGCTTTCAGGAGAAACAAGGTCAGGAGAAACTAAGGTCAGGTGGCTACATCCACGCTGTTGACTTCTAAAGTTGAATTCTAAGGGTTGGGGGTTCAATAAGTATATTTTTGCTTTTGCATAAATCAGGAAGTTTCAATCAAAAGCCTCTCTGCAAAGAAGTTTTACAGATTTCCACTTCCACTGCTCAGTTTTCAAAGAAAAAATACCTAAGCACACAAAAATAAAACTACAGAAACAAAAGAAAAAAACACATATACAAATAGAGCCTTAAAATCAAATTAAAATACAACCCCAAAACTGATGGAGTGGATGCAAAAAATTAATCAAACACTGGAAAATACACACTTCTAGGTCTATATGTGCATTTGCATGAATAATTTTGTCTTGGTGTCTAGGTTGCCAATCCAAACTTATTAATTTGACTGTACCTGGTAATAAGTTCTTCTGCAGCTTGTGAGCACAGCTGGATCTGTGCAACTTCTTCTTCTGTAGCCAACTCAACAGCCTGCTGAGGGTACAAGGGAGATCGAATGACAGGTTTACAGGAATCATACTTCTGTTTGTCTTCCCAAGACTTCAGGGTGTTTTCAAAAGCCTAATAAAAATTAATTACACATTCAGTTCATAGCATTTGGAGTATCCTTACTTTTATATAAATATTATTTTTATAATATTTAAATTAAAAATCATTTAACACACATATCTTTAGTTTCATATAAATAATACAAGCTCTATTAAAAATTACATTCATTTTTTTAAAACTTAGTATAGAGAATCAGTGACTTCTGAAAGATTGCTTCCTCTCTCTTTCTCATTTATCCTCAATAAGCATCTTTCAACACAATCAGGATACAAAGACAGTGATAATACAATAGTGGATAGTAAGATCCAAATCAGAAAATAATACAAGATTCAAACCTTAAAAATGGCAGGAAAAGTAACAAATTCACTAAAATATAGTTCAAATGCCATTAACTGCACCCTAAATTCACCACCCAGTTGGTGGACAGCAAACTGACGGGCAGTTACACCTTTCACACAATAAACCTAGACAAGTGTGAACACTCCAGTGGCTTTCTGACCAGGCTCTGCTTGTGTCTCTTCTGAATGAGACTGGGTTGTGGGGGACAGGGAGGATTAGTAGGGCAAAGGGAGGCAGAAGAGAAACCTGGAGACAGTTCTTCTGAAAAATGGACATTATAGAACTTTGCTATTTATGCAATTGTGTCAGAACTTTCATGTGTGGTTATGTGTAATATACCTAGAGGAGGAGGAGAAGGAGGAGGAGAAGCAAGAGAGAAGGAGGAGAGAAGAGAGGGAGGAAGGGTGGACAGGAAAAGAGGAAGGGGGAAGAGAAGGGGCGGGGAAGAGATGTCCATTCTTCTCACTACATATTAATAAGAACAAGGAATAGCACTAATAAAACTGATAAAAAGTAAGAAAGACCTGTGTCACTGCTACAGAAGAACAATTCTCTATCTGGCTTACAGAAATTAAGCAATGGTATGTGATCATACAGTTATATAGACAATCGTAAGTTATATATGTAGTTATGAAACATTTTTTATAAGCACTGGTTTGTTCATGTTACAGCTGAATAAAATATTGCAGAAGCCATGTCTGTAACAGGATCTCACAGGACACTTTCTGCAACATACTCTGTCTCGTGTTAACATCTGAGCTCTGTTTTTATGTACGATCTTAATCACTCCAGGGGGCTGGATCCATGCCTCTCCATCAACTTGCACTGGAACCCCTTCATCACCAAGTATGGTGATCTTCACTGACCGACACTGCAAAAGAACAAACAGGGCAATAAATACTAATGAAACTGATGGGCCACCTGAAATATGTTGATTACTAGGAGCTGTGGCTTGCCTCCAGCACTGTCTCAAGGATAAAGCACTTTTATACTTCATTCATCACTGAAGACAATTCATTACTCGTTAAAATTAAAACAGTGTCAGCACTTTATTAATGTATAGGGTGGTGGGCATCAAGCGTAGCGCTGCTTGCCAGCATCCCAAACTGCTGCCAACCACGTTGCACGCTTTTGAGTAAGAAACAAACCTGAGCTATCCTGTGGTGCTGCAGTTTGATGACTCTTGAAACTGCCATCTGCATGCTGCCAAATACTGCAACAACTTCTAAGATTTTGTCATCAAATGATGGAGCCCCAAATATCTGAAAGGAAAAGAAAATATTCCAGTTTTGAGGGTAAATCCAGTGCTTAGATTGCGTGGTCAGTGAAATTCAGGTTCATTTCCAGATTTGTTTTCAACATTTAAATGATCTAATTTATTTTCTCTAGAGTAACTAAGCTGTCTCTCAGAAGCCATAGGTGTGAGGTACCATAGACAGTAGGCAAATACTGCTTTAAAACAGCAATGCTAATAGAATTTCAAATGTCTGAATGATGAGGCATAACCCAACACAGGAATGGTTTCAGCATGCAGACTAAGAAATGCTTTTCAAGGCAAGATGAAAGGCCAATTCAAACCTCCGCTTGGTTAATGTACTTAATATCTAAGAGGTTCTTGAAGTTAAGAGGGGCAATGGTGTCTTTTTTCTCAGAAGTGCTTATCTTCTTATGTTCTGAATTCTCTGGAAACCAACATCTGAGTCCATGCTTGGCTTTGTTAAACACTGCTTTCATATTGAATAGGATCTCATTTGTGCTGTATGGAGTTATCCACTGTAAATATGAAAAACGCTTCTGACTGGAACAAACATCCTGATATCCAGCACTGATGTTGAATTTCCATGAGCTTACATGAAGTATATACCAAGTGTTGCATTTGTCATTGCCACCTGGTGCTGGGCAGGGGAATTCAGCCATGCAGGCCAAGTCTTAGGCTGGAGTTCAGCTGGGTCTGGCAGGAGATACCATACTAAGGTCACTTGAAGCTTGCTGATTTCATCCTGATATGCAATAGGGAACAACTAGGGAGAAAAATCACCCCAGTAAGAGTTTAACGGGTCCAGAGATCACCTGAGTGGTGGTCAGACCACCTCAGTTGGCACTGTGGGTGAAGTAAGCTGCACTAGAAACCCCCAACAGAGGGTGTATATCCAGAACTTTGTAATCCAAGTAGTGTCTATCTGCAGCAACGCCTCAGGGAGAGAGAGGATGGGGAATAGGGTGAAGACTGGTCCTTTCTGCCCACTAAGGCAGCAGGAATGTTCACTCCAGTGCAGTGAGTGGTAGCTTTGGCCAGGAGGCTGAGGAGGGCTTCTCAGGGAAAGGGATGCACAGCACAGTTGTTGTAGCTTCGTGCCACATCCAGGTGGCACATCCCTTCAGAGCACCCCAGGACTGCACAGATAGGGCTTAAGCAGATGAGTGTCAAGGAACAGAAGTGCAATTTTACAGGGTCTACACTGTTTTGAAGCAAAACATTTCTCCACTGAATCTTTTTCAATTTCCATGGAAGTTTTTTTCTTTTTTTCATATGGGGATGTGAATATCTTGAAAAAAGCAAAGATGGTGATTCTGTTATTCCAAAGTAAAAAGGATGAAGAGTCTTTGATCCAGCTTTAACAAGTGCAACTAACATCTACCAGGCTAGTTCTGCATGGGTTAAGAAAAATTGGTTGTAAAATCTCATTTATTCTGTGCTTTCATTTTAGCACAAGTATGGGCAAACCACAATCCAGTCTGCTGTGTCTCTACACCAATAAAATGCATCTGCAGAGAAAACCAACCACACTTTTAATTTTTAATATTTTTTTTTTAAATAAAGGCAAACAAATTTAGGCTAAGACAGCTGTTTCTCAGTGTGTCGGTCCAAGGAGAAAAATAAACTCCTGAACTGAGCAGACAATAGAGATACTTTCAAGTTATGAATATGAATAGAGTATATAAAATCTTTAGATATCCACAGCTAAATATAAACACAACTGCCATACTCTGATATATACCAAAAGCAAGAACAGACCATTGAAACAAACATGTTTAACTATTGTTTGTGTGTGAAGTGTGTATGTGTCTGTCTGTCTGTCTATCTATCTATCTCAAAGGATAATAACTCACAAGAAACCAAAAGTGAAAAAAAAATAAGTTCTGGTTTGTCTATATTAGAATCACAGGCTCAGGCTAATTTGCAACTACGGTTTTGGGTAATTCAGACCTCACACACACTAAATCAGGACACGCAGAATTAGGCTAATCTGCCAGTAATTACAGTAGTTGCAGTGCGTGATGTGGATGGCAGCAGTAAGAGTGCTCCAGATTGTAAGACATTTAGGCGTCTGTGTAGTGCCACATCTCATAGGGGATGTGAGAAAGAAGGGAAAAAAAAAAAGAGATTTCTTTTGCAAGCTCATTGAAAATAGGATTTGAAAACCAGATTACCACCCACACTAAATCATCAATCACTGAATGCATCAGACCTCATTTTCTGAATCACCATCCCTTAGTCCAAAGCTGTTTGAAGAACAGGAAAAAAAAATTCCAGGTAGAAACTGTAAGTGATTATCTTTGTCCACCTTGTTTATTGTTAGAATACAGCAAACAGAGGAATCTATTCTTTGAGAAGTCTTATTTGAAGGAGTTTGTAAAACTAAAAATTATTTGTGTGTCTGTTTATAAAATTAGTTTCTATAAAAACTCATAGAGCTTTTTTAAAAATGCAAAACCAAACACTGGGCCTTACTATGAACACCACATATAGTGGGAATGGACACCACAGAAAGCAACAGACGGTGAAAAATCATGGAATATATTTTCAATTAAAAAATCAAATACAAGACAATACAATTTCCAGTCAAACAGCCTCCCTGAATAAGAGTTGCTGTCCCAACTATATGCTATTATGATTAAAATGAAATGAGAAGAGCAGTTCATGGCATCTATTGATGGTTTTGACCGTAAGGTTACTTCTCTTTAATCTTACTCACATCATCTTCTTTGGTTCCACCCCAGAAATTAGTCCCACCAGCATAGCTGGGAATGTTTAGCACAGCTATGCCCTGCAGACTTGGAAGGGGGATGTACTGTCCATCACACTGTAATAGATAAAAGCTCATTCAGTATATAAATAATGTGAGAAAAGTCATCAGCCATTTTTAACACATGAAGCTTCGAAAAAGCTGGCAGGGGAGGACCGAGTCATTAATAGGTTTGACACAAGCCTGTTCCACCCATGCTGTGAAGCATCTTGAACACAAATGTCTTCTCCCCAGTTTTAGCACCAATTTTTGCAGAAATGAAAAAAACCCACTAGTATCTACAGCAGAGGTGTTTCATGACTATTCAAAGAAACATTTTCACACTTTCACTTGTAGTTGAGTCTATTAAGTGTGTGTGTGTGGTGGGGGGCCGGGGAGGAATCAGGAAAATAATATTTCTAGTATAACCACAAATGTAGTCAAATCTAAGTGTTGTTAGCACTTGTATACTTGCCTTCCTGTAAAAATGACTTACCTTCCTCCCAAAAGTGCAAAGGCAAATCTACGACTGACCACACACTTGTTACGTTGGCTAGAGGTGGTTTATTTTTCAGGTAAGAGGCTGCTCCTAGGACCAACCATTTGTTTCCTCTTTCTTACCTCTTTATCCTCCAAAACCCATAAGCAACTCCAAGTCCTACTCAACATCATCATGGGATGACATAGGCCAATCTTACCCTACTTATGGCCAAGAGTAAATTTGCAGATTTGGATACCACCCTTGACTTGCAGCAGCTCTACTGCCTGCTGAGGTGAGCTCAATGATCTCAAACTACTCAGCTAGGAGTCAGAAGTGCAGTCCTGCAGCTGTGCCAACTTTTGGACTTGAAGCAAGTTGGCAATATAAGGTCATAAATCCTGGGCTCCGGTGTCACTTTGGGGATCTGAGTTTGCAGGTAAAATTACTTTTAAAGATTGCTAGGTTACCACAAGTAAGCAGTCCCACAGGAGGATCTTAAAATTATACAAATTAAACAGAAATCCTCAGGGAGTAAGGAAAAATATCTGTAGCATTTTTATCAGGAGGTGAAGGAGATGCTAAATTATTTCTAGAATGTACCTAGTGCTCCCTTTTCACGATTTAATCTCAGCAAAAAGACAAAATGTAACATTTTAATCAAAATGTGACAGTATTCAATTTATGCTGCACAGCCCTTTGTATTGTAGTAGAGATCTACCTCCAGTTCTTGAAATTGGTAGTTTAAATTTTCCAATGCCATGCATCTCATCACAGGTTTTAACATAAGGCTAATATTATGCAAGGCAATACTAAATATGAGATTTTTGCTTGCTGGTTTACTTCCAGAAATATTCAAAAATAATTATGGAAAGGTCAGGTTTGAATGCCTTATTGAATCTTATTTGAATCTTATTCAAAAGATACTTAAATTAGAATTCTATCTGCAGCATACGTAATGTTCTTTCCTGTCATTATATTCAGTAACTGCTGCATAATTCCTTGATAATTACTCAATCTTTAGATAACAGCAATCTGCCACTACCAGAAAAAAATCTTCCTTAATCTCAGAGGAGTGAGAAAGAGTTCCAATGACTTAAAATTACTCTTTCAACTAAAGAAGTTATCTTCATATAAATATCACAAACTTCCATATGAAATGTTTAGCATGAAGCAAAAAGAGAAATGATATATGTTCTTGGTGAAAAACCTGCCTAGATATTCATAGGCTGAAAACAGCTGTAGCCATCCTATAGTCCTTTCTTTGCATCCGGTAATCATTTATATCTCCTTTAAGTCCCCAGTATGGTGAAGAAGACTTAGATTTTATGTTGGAACTTCAAAAAAACCCCAAAACAATCCCAAATAGCCACCTTTAGATAACGTACACTGCATTTGGTGGTGTTGTGATAGTACCTTGGTTCTTTTGTGGACTGTCTCAAACACCTACTAGAGAAAGTCTCTGTAGGTGTAGCTGGGCTTCTTGTGATGCACATTTGGAATGTCCCCTCTTGTGTCAGGGATTTTTGATTAAGACCATCTCTGTGTGTGCTTTCCCTACATGTGTAATCAAGCTTTCAGATAGGAACCTGGAAGATTATGACTCCTCTCCTTCTGTTTAGTGTACAGTCTTTTCTGTTACTCTCATTAAAACCTGTTTTCCCCCTTTAATGCAGAGAACATTAAGAAATATATCCTATCTATACAAGAAAATTTTGGGAAAAAACCCAACTCTATAGTAATTATAAGAAACACTATACTGGGTGTTTTGGAATATTTAAGTACTAACATTTTACTCAAAGAAAAACTGGGGAACCACCTTTTACATAGTGTCTATACACAATGCCTTTGAGGCAGCTTGGGTTGGCACATGAACTCTAAAAGGTTTCAAGAGGAAGCCCAGATTCTTCACTACACATTGTGGAAGCAAAAATACTCATTCTGCCCAAAAATAAAATTTACCTCAAGTTGAACTTTTTGTTCTAAGTTTTTGTAAGTTCTCTGCAGTAGCTCTTTTGTGCCAAGAACTCCATACCACATCATGTTTTTCGTCCGACTTCTGAAAACAGGTAAAACAAGATTCACATATTGAAATACAGACAGTACAATGCAATACATTATCAAGTTGTGCATTTGTAGGATGAGAAAAAGTTAAGGAATGCAAATAAAGAGATAAGGAAAAGAAAATCATGGAAACATCTTGACTGTTACAAACAGTGATCTTACCTGCACTTTTCTGGGTGCTCTTCTCGCTTGTTATTAAATTCTAGTGAAATTTTTGCATCTAACCCTATTCCAAAGTAGTTGTTCATGACACATTTTTCTGAATATCCCTCCCTGTTTGAAGAAAAGAGATAATTCATTTACACAGCACCTGGACACACAGAGCTGTGGAATCACAAGATTGTGGCTGGTCTCAGAACAGATGCATCAACCAAGAGATGTTTCCTCTGAATCTCCTTGAGGTTGCCCAACGGCAGTCAAAGATACAGATTGGCTGCTAGCTCCTTTGCAAGTGCAAGTTACTTCCCATAGGTCAAAGAAGAAACTGTAACACCCCTACCCCATCCTAGCACTAGCTTCACCATATGCAAAATTAACAGTGGAATATGGAGAAAGAGCTGCCCCAGGCACAGCACCACATGGGGCTGACCACCCAGGCTGCATTTAGGCATGCTGGTGATAGATCCTTGGCTGATATACCCTTTGTTTTAGGGGAGCCACGGCCCACAATCCAGGTGCCATCTGTAAGTCTCCACCAGTGCTACACCCAGTTCTGGAAAGCAGAGACAACTTAGGACACAAAATTTCCATCTCACTGCTCGAGTCATGAGGACTTCTTCCTTCACTACAAAGTGCCAAGATCTGCTTCAACAACTTGCTGGTGGCTCAGCTCCTGTTCAGACCAGCAGGTTGGGCAGAAAAACACAGCTCTGAAGAACTGTTGGTATACTCCTCTCAGAGTCAAAGGGCACGGGATAAGTCAGCAAATGTCTCATATTATTTCTGCTGCTGCAGGACAATTCTACTACTCTGGCAAAATCCAGCCTCTTTTCAAACCTTGATGTCTACTGCCAAATGAGTGCAAACCAGAATTTTGTGGAAAAAAAAAAAAGAAAAGATTACAAACAAAAAAGTAAGAACAAAAAGCTTAAGAAAGGTAAACTGAGGCAAAACAGTACATTTAGGGGAAATAAAATTACTTACAGTGAATCTGGATCTGGGTCAATAAATGGTGTAGCACCAAATGGATCGATGTTTGCTAGCAACATTTTGCTAATAATTGAACTTCCTGCAATAGAAGCAGCTAGACCAGCCCTCAAACCTGATTGAAAAGAAAAACAACAATTAATAATTGTGTTTGATAAACAGTGAAACATCTGTCATCATAATATAAGCCACATACTGAGAGACAAAATATTCATTAAATCCATATAGGGAATAATGGAGTGCCTGTCTCAGATTTTACCTGTATTGGTTATCTTTTCAGGTCTCTGGCTCTCTTGAGAGGAAAGGCAGCCATGCTGCAGTGTGGTGGCTCACTCTTCAAGTACCACCATTGAGATAAAAAAAATCACAAAGGAAATTCAGGGTTTCAGGCCAACACTCACTGGTTGGCATAGCAACCAAATGAGTGACCTAACAGCCAAAACTATTAATTGAGCTTTTTATTTAGTTTAATCTTCACCTCCAAACAGTCTGTGATTTTCCTCTGGTTCTTTCCTTTGGAAATAATCCTAACGAATATCCCCAACTTTTTTTAAAACTGGAAGAGTCCTAGTTTAACTTAATTTGTAGAAAACTCACAGCTTTGCCATGCCTACCTTGGCAAATATTGAAGTAATTCTACTAAACATTGTGCAATGCAGGTAAGCAAAGAAAAGTCCTTTCTAAAAGCTTTCACTTAAATTGACCTAAAGAAAAATGTAAGCCCAATTCCATTGTAGAATCATAGACTGCTTTGGGTTGGAAGTGACCTCAAAGATCATCTAGTTCCAACCCCCCTGCCACGGGCAGGGACACCCTCAGTAGACCAGGTTGCCTAATCCAGTTATGTTTTAATTGAAGTAACGAATTTAATTAAAACAGTGATTTAATGGTGCTTCCTAGTACTAACTGCAGTTCAATTAAACCATTTTTTCCCCAACTGTTCTTACCACACAGCAGCTTTCTGTAGTTTCAGTTACCCATTTCCTGAGAGGTATTACAGACAAGTCTTACTCAGAGGGTTCCACCTTACATGGCTCCGGCCCTCAGCCCCTTCCATGGCCTCCACTGATTGAGATGAATGACATATGGACTTGGGGATATTGGTGGATGAAAAATTGGTCAGGACCTGGCAATGTGCACTAACAGCCCAGGAAGCCAACCATATCCTGCACTGCATTAAAAGCAGCATAACCAGCAAGTCAAGGGAGGTGATTCTGCCCCTCTGGTCTGTTCTCCTGAGACCCCACCTGGAGTACTGCATCCAGCTCTGGGTCCTCAGTACAAGAACGACAGGGAGCTGTTGCAGTGAGTCCAGAGGAGGGACATGGAAGATGATCAGAGCACCTCTCCTATGAAGACAGGCTGACAGACTTGGGCTTGTTCAGTCTGGAGAAGAGAAGGCTCCAGGGACACCTTATTGTGGCCTTTCAAAATATAGAGGGACCTACAGGAAAGACTGAGAAGCTTTTCACTAGGGCCTGTAGTGACAGGACATTGGGCATCAATTTTAAACTGAAAGAGGGTAGATTTAGATTGGGCATAAGTAAGAAATGTTTTTCAATGAGGGTGGTGAGACATTGGCACAGGCTGCCCAGAGAAGCTGTGGCTGCCCCCTCCCTGGCAGTGTTCAAGGCCAGGTTGGATGGGGCTTTGAGCAGCCTGGTCTAGAGGAGGGTGTCCCTGCTCATGGCAGTGGGGATGGAACTAGGTGATCCTTAAAGGTCCCTTCTAACCCAAACCAGTTTGTGATTCTATTATTTAAAGATCCTGAATTTAATTTTTCATCCTGTAGAATTGAACACAACATTTCTGCTACATCTGGTGTTGTGCCAAAAGATCAGGAATCTTCTACTTTATTTTGTATTTCAGTTCAAACAACCTGAGAGCTCCTGGCATGAAGTATGAGAGAACAAGCAGGGTAAGGGAAGTCAATATTAAAGTTGTGTAAGGAACAACGAATTTCAAAATCATAATTACCTGGGCAGATAATCCTAGTGTTAAGCACAGGGAGGTTTTCCTTGCTTGCAGCCAAAGCTGGAGCAGAGAAAGAGCCTGTTTGAGAATGGATACCTCGGCTTGTGCGTCGATCTGGAGATCTTGGTGCAGTTTTAGCTGTGCAGAAGTAAAAGTAAGAACACTAATTAGACCAATTATGACATTACCAAAACCATTATTTTTACAGCCCTGAAAACATTTCAAAAACATCGATTTAATCTGCTACCATTCAGTGCCAAGTGTCCTTCCCCTCATACCACAGGTTTTTCTTCTAAATACAGGGAAAATTCAGAAACAGATCAAGTGATAAACACAAACTAAAATGAACAGGGGTCCCTGGCACTCAGTGTGGCAAGATCCCAACATATACCTCAATCTACTAGCAAAATGGAATTATATCTACCTTAAAATGCAATAATATGGAATGCTGCAGTACGCTTCTAATAAACATGTTAATGAAGTATACTAATTTAAATGTAAATTCAGTACATATTTCCTTATACCTATAATATATAATTTATTATTATTTATAACAATTTTAATAGAGATAGCTATTCTAACCCAGAGGCCATAAAACATCAACAGCCATGCTATTTGCTTCCAGAAGCTAAAATGGACCTCCTACCTGTTTCACGTTTCTGAAAACCTCAGGCAAGACTCTAACATCTTTATTTACAGCCAACTTGAAAATTTCAAGGGAAGGGAAAGCCATTTTCAGACATTCTTATCTTCCTCACCGAGATCATGGGGGAGATACTGGTTTTCCAACATCTTTTTTTTTTCCAAAAAAAGTCCAACCAGCAATTCCCAAAATAACTGAAATAACTTATTTATTAAAATTCTCCAGAAGATGGACCAATAAAACCTTCTGACAGACAGTAAAGTTAGGTAGTTGATCAGGTTCTTGGTGACCAAAGCAGGTAATGGCTCTGGAAACCCAAGGGGAAGAAAATCAAGGGGGAAGAGAAGATGTTCACAAAGAGGAACTGAGGCCAGTTATCCTTGGGCCTGCTGATGAAGAAGAAAAGGCTGTTCAGAGAGCTGGCCTCAGGTGCTGTAATTTAATTTCCTGGCAGAACTTGTGTTGTGTGGAGTGAGAGAATATGCCAGTGCTTGCCTCAACCTGGGGAAGTTAATCTTTGTGAAAGCCAGCCACCTTGTAGCCAGAAATCAGTGTCCCAGGGAAGAAAGTGTGGGTATTACTGAATGCTTTGCTATAGCATTTCAACGTGTATGTAGGAAGCTTTTGCACACCAGATGATCATATACAGACAGTTACTGGCTAGCTCTGCTCCAAATTATTTTACATGCTAAAACAATTTCGGTTTAGGACAACTTCAACCTTGATGAAATGAAAAAGCTCAGAACAAAGAGTGAAATTATTTCAAAGAGATCAGAGATTTCTGAGATCCCTCTCAATACCTGAAAACTAAATCAAGAAGAAAGAAAAAAACCCTACAAATAAACAAATTAAAAAGTAATTTTTTGGACTAAGACCAAGATAGCTTTAGAAAAAACCCACAGTAGGAATATGGTGGAAAGGTTAAAATAGAGCCTTTTTTTTTTGTGTCAGGAGGGGACAGATTAGCTCACGTCAATCATGATAACACAGCCTGAGAGTAACGTGGGTGTACTGTATATTAATAGAAAGAAATGCAGACTGGAAAAATCTAGAGACAAATGTAATAACAAGAACCAGGGGCTAGAAACCGTGTACAAATCAATTCAGGACAGGATTTAGGCATTCACTTTTTAAAAATGTAGATTAACCTTGCACAGAACAGCAAATTCTTCACCCTCTTGTATCCAAGGAATAAGATGATTATTAGACACAGTACTGGGATAAGTGGGTGAAATTTTCTGGACTGTTTTAATATGAAAGGTCTGACCAAGTGGCCCAACAGCTTCTTCTGACTTTAACATCTGCATATTGGTCTTAGCAGTTATTACAAAATGCTCTAGTATTGCATGACAACAATGTAAACACAATGGTTTGCATCTGTGCATGACAAAGCACTGTAATATAAAGTTAAAAAATGAAAATAAATTAAACTTGAAAGTGATATCTAACAAGAGTTATTAAATATTTAGATGAGGGTAATTAACATATGGAAAAATATTATCTTCATCAAATGACCGGGAAGATCCTAAGAGGGTAAAATATAATATTCAGAGCGAAATTAACATTCATTTTTCATAATGCTACTGAAAAATTCACAATGCTATTCACACAGTCTGTTCTCTATGTACTTGGGAACAAGGCAGTTATATTAAATAGGAAAATCAACAGAGCAGCTGCTCTTTATTTGACAGATGAGACTCATGGGGATAACTGCAATAAAGATAAACTTTTGCTGTTCATGCTCTGATAAAAACAACAGAGCCCTAATGAGCAAAACTGATGTTTCATTGCAGATAATTGAATTCATGTTTCATGCTTTCTCCCTAAACACCTATCTTCTGCTGACAGCATTAATATGCAGTCTATTTCACACACATCAGATGTATGAAGAATAGTGCAGCTCCCCAATAAACACAGAAATTGCATCACCAGGAAATGAGGGGCTTATATATATTGATACATAGGGACCCACACATGTGCATATTTTTATTTTATTATATATTTATGTCAGTAGGCCCATATCATCCATTTAGCCATCATCCTCTATGAACTCCTATTGAAACTAGACGACCAACACGCATTGATTCCTATAATCAATATTATAGTAGAGGGGGCCAATGAAGAGATAACCACTTGAGTCTGAAATCCATTCCTGGAGAATCACACACACAGAATCACAAGGTTGGAAAAGACCTTTAAGATCATCAAGTCCAACTGTTCCCATCCTAAGCTAAACCATATCCCTAAGTATCTGATCTACCCTTTTTTTAAACACATCCAGGGAAGGTGACTCAACTCCCTCCCTGGGCAGCCTGTTCCAGCCCCCAACAACTCTTTCAGTGAAATTTTTTTTTCCTAACATCTAATCTAAACCTGCCCTGGTGCAGCTTTGTGCCACTTCCCCTTGTCCTATCTCCTGTCATCTGCCTGAAGAGACCATCACCCACCTCTCTACAACCTCCCTTCAGGTAGTTGTAGGTGGTGATAAGGTCTCCCCTCAGCCTCCTCTTCTCCAGACTAAACTTCCTCGGCTCCTGCAGTCGCTCCTGGTTGCCCTTCTCTGGACACGCTTGAGGACCTCAATGTCCTCCTTATGATGAGGAGCCCAGAACTGGAGCACTCGAGGTGCAGCCTCACCAATGCTGAGTACAGCAGTATAATCACTTCCCTAGACCTACTGGCCACTCTATTTTTGATACAAAAAATAGAAAAAGGAAATAAATTTAAAAAAATAGAGAAAAGGAAATGTGAGATCCTGAATCAACAGAAGCCCCAGGAAACTAATGATGTATTTCTAAGGTAGGAGCTACCGACAGACACCAGCTTCAGAGCAGAGCCTCAAGAAGACAACAGCTCTGGAAGATCTTGGTGTTGGTTTGGGTAAAGAGAAGGAGATGCAAATCCCAAACAACTTTGCTGAAAACTGATTTTGCCACAGGAAGTTGCTCACTAAGTATCTAGAGGATGGCTTTTGCTATCTACCAGCTACCGTTGTTCCTCCATGACTCAGAGGTAAACTCAACACCTCACCTGCTGTGTATCATTGACCACTTTAGTAATATGGCAAAGACTGACATTTCTACCTATAGCAAGAAACGGCTTCCCTAAAATTATTATGCAGCTTGGGACTCTTGAATACCCCTGCCACATGAGCTACCACTCCAAACAAAGAGTAGCACTGAAATTTGTGATGAGAAATGTCCTAACATGACTTCTGGCTGGACTGGCTTGGTGTCACAACCAAACAAGGAAGGAGGTAAGAGACAGTTCTCTATAGACAAATTTTACCCTATCATTTCAGTGTAGGAATTAGTACTATACTATTTCAGATGATGAGTAGGAAATACTATTCTCTAAATATCATTTTACATGCAGTAACCAAACATTAATTAGCCAAAAGGAAAGCTTAGCAGCACTATGGGCTGCTACTTTAAGGAAATGCTACCTTCTAAGCAAGTTGTTTTAAACTCAGATCACTCAATTATTCATATAAATTATACAACTGGGTTCTTTCTGTTGCACATTAAAATCCAGCATGGGCTACCCATGTTATTTACTATGAGGGTGGTGAGACACTGGAAGAGGTTGCCCAGAAAGGTGCTGAGGGCCCCATCCCTTAAGACATTCAAGGTCAGACTTGATGAAGCTCTAAGCAATCTGATATAAAGGTGCTCCTGCTTCCTGTAGGGGGGCTGGACTAGGTGACCTTTAAAGATCCCTCCCAACCTAACGCATTCTGGGATCCTATGATTCTACCCACTTTGTCTTACTTTCTTCTGATAGCACCCTGCAAAGCCCCACAGTGGAGACAGAATGATAGTTCTAGGGGAAAGCAGGAGCACTTGGACAGCAGCAGCTGATAAAGTCCATCCAACCAAGGACAAGGCTCTACACCTTGAAAAGCAAGAGTAGCTTCATATAGTAGCTTGCTATATGGCTTGCTCTACACTGGCCAATAGTTACAAGGATCTAGATGGGCTAATGTCCTGTATTTGGGACAAAACCACCAAATTTTTTCATGGGAAGAAGCCTTATGATGTCAATGACTTTGATTCAAATTTCTGCTCTGGAATGGACAAATGGAGAGGGTGACCTCAGTACTGCCACTTCTCAGGAGACTTCTCATGTTCCAGGTTCTATGATACTATTTCCAGCTTTACACTGTTCCATTTCATATAAAAGACTTAAATTTCATCCTCTGCTCTCCCATAACTGCCTCAAGGTAAGATCCCAGCTGAGACATCAGGGTTTTGTTGCCAATACAAAAATATTGTTTCCCATAATATCACAGAATCACAGAATCATGGGGGTTGGAAGGGACCTCAAGAGATCATTCAGTCCAACCCCCAAATACGATACTCCTTCAACAAACCACCATGAAATCTCTTCAACAGAAAGGACTGCCAGAAATTCCTATATCCCCTAAAATGCCTACCACGAAGACATGTTATTGCCATCGTTACCAAGATGCCAGTTCCTGCTCAGGTTCATGTGGAAAGGTGAGTGTAAATGCTGGATTAAGCAGGCACCTCTCTCTCTCTCTCTTACAAATACCTTCTTAGCATGGCAAATCTGTTCCAAAACACTGTGCATCTTATTTCCCACATTTTTCCCTTGATCCAGATCTATCAAAAACTGTTACTGATTTCCAGTGAAACAATATGCTAGTATTTTCAATTATGGAGCCAGATTGCTCCATAACACAACTATAAGGAGACTGCATAATTTTAAATTATCTCATTCTTAATTTACTCACTTGATGGGGACTCAAGTTCCTTTGTATCTTCTTCCTTTTCCTCTTCTTTGGATTCATCCAATTCTTTGCTATATTCTAGTGGGGATTGGTTCACTTGTTCTTCACTATGAGCATTCTGCTCATCCACAACTGCTTATTAAAAATAAAAGACAGAAAGTTTCAAGATCTTTAAAGAAATTCTGCATAAATGGAAAATTAGCTGCTTTTTCAAAAAATTATTCTGTAGCTTGAAGTTTATAAATCTTAAAAAAAAAAAGATTTCTTTGCCACTTCAGAAAAAAAGACCCTTGCAATCCTCTGCCCATTGATAAAGATTTGATGCCAGAAATTTTCATTCTGAGGAGGGTAATAGTTACAGAAGGAACACGCTTTTATATGTGCACACTCGTGCAGACATACGTATTCATATATGCAGGCAGACAGTCATCAACATCCAAACAAGCTGCATTTCTTTCCCCTGCAGCTTGTAAACAAGCATATAATTTTACCTACGTGAGAATGAAGAAATCAAGCTTTAATAATGAAAATTTATGCTAGTGAAGAAAACAAGCTGCATCGTTATTCCATCAGTAAGGATCACAACACTGCTGATGGGCACCTTTTTCTGCCTGTTCAATGATCTGCCTCACAGCCTTCTTCAAGCTATTTGCCCGGAGCATTAGCTGTTCCCTTGGTTTGAAGAGTTTCTGGGTGGAAGACTTTGAGACACACTCTGCTAATTGCTCTTTGCTTTCAGACAAAGATTCTTCACTTGAAAACTCCTCTGGTTCCTCTTCCACGATGGGAGGAGTGATGCCTGGGAGAATGGGAGCAGCCTGGGCTTCTGTGTGAAGAGCCTGGAGCAGTAGGTCTAGCTTCTCATTTAACTCGGTGCACTAAGACAAAGCGGAAAAGAATATGTACACACCAGGAAACCAGTGAATATATGAAAACTTTCAGGAAATTAAGCACCAGATTGTAAGGAGGGAGCAAACTTCTCCACGCAGTAGGATTTAAAACTGTCTTGTCTATGTTGTTGTCTACGTAAAATCCAAACCCATGTTCAATATTTCAAAATATCAGATTATGAGCAGATCTGCCTGGGGTTTTGCAGAATCTGTGACATCCAAGCAGATTAGAGCAATTATAACAAAAAAAAAAAAAACAACCCACCCTATATTCAGACTAAAATAACACACGGTGCTAAACTCAGCCTGCCACATAACTAGGGTACAGATCAGATCTCACTCTTCTTCAGATGGCCTTCAGCACAGAGAGAACCAGCACAGATTTGCCCATATGCACGATAAAAAATTATGGGTGCTCAGTACCCCAGTTTGGAGAGAGAACCTACAGGGACATGCCCAACTGTTAGACTGAAAACACATGGTGGTTTTGGACTGGGAGGGGGTGGTGGTGGTGGTTTGCAAAACAGCTGTACATTCAAGCAAGTGAGCTGTCACAGAGCAAAGAGGCTGAAGCCAGAATCAAACACTATCAAACATCTCTACCCCTGACTGAGCAGTTACTCTCTAGGTACACTGGAAAAGAGGTGATTTTCTGTGCCTAGGGGGAAGGAAAACAACACTCTTTGGCCCTGGAAGAGTAAAAACCAAAATAATTTGTTTTCTAAAATGTGCACTGATCCAGAAACTGCCACTTAGCAAGTACATTTCCTGACTCTGGGATTGTTAGTCATTTTGTTTACTTGGGGTTTTTTTCAGCTCATGTAAATTTTGTGCCTCATACCAAATCCTACTGTTTGTTGTTTGTTTTTTTTTTTCCCTCAATGCTTTTGCAACATGGTCTCCACAATTTACAGGTTAAACCATTATTTTCAACACTGTAGTCTCTCATTCCTTCCTTCTCCCAGCACACTCTCTCTTCATTATCCCATCGTTTTCCTGTGGCTAATTTAATCCCTTTCAGAGAAAATTGTAACTCCTAATGCAAAATATTTCCATTTATGTCTATGGATGTTACAATGTACTTTATCCTTTTTGAAGGAAAAAAGTGTAAACAGAGTTTAGAGAGAACTTACAGTTTAAATATATTTTGAAAACAAGTGTTCCATGCACTATGAAGAGAAGAATTTTAAAGTCACTAGTTGAGATGGAAGCCAAGCTGGGCATCCTGGAGAGGTTTAAAAATTAAACTCCTATAGGCTATAACACAAAAAGACAACATTCAACTAGAAAATAGTCATTGCCTTACTTTAATGGCCATGGCATCAGCTTCCTCTGCATTTTCCACCGGTTTTTCATAAGTCTTCCCTATTTTGGCAACGAAGTCCTTTACAGTTTCACATAATATTCTTCAGATAAAAATAGGAGGGGAGAAAAGAAATTAAATGAAATAGATAAACTTTGAATGTTAAATTCTTATGGCAATTGGTTTATGTGAATGCTGTTATACACCATTCATGTTTGAAACTAAACTCTGTGATCATACTTGCAAAGCAGATGATACTCTTGCGTGGCTTGCCAAATTCAAGCAGTAAGCCTTAAACCAAAAAAACCTCTTCCTCCCTTTTTATTTAAGCCATTGCACACACATCTAAGTCTCCTATTTCTAAGAACTGAAACAAGCATGACTAAATTCTACTCATTCCCTTGCTTGTACACCTTCCACACCATCTTGCAAGCTCCCATGCAGAGATGGAGTCAGAAACCATGGAGGAAGATCTATTGACTTTAATGGAGCACTTCTTAGATGATGCCTATGGCGTCACAGGTCCCATTGCACAGCTCATGCTTTTGACCTTGAGGTGTATCTACGCAAGCTACAGTGGCTGCAGCGAGTTTTCATTGCATAAATCAGAGGAAGGCTTGGTTCTTATTACCTACAGTGCAGACAACCAGCAAACTTACTAACGAGGTGTGGATAATTGCTTAGTACTATTCATTTGGTTGAAATTTATGTGACAGGAACTAAATAGATTCAACAAGATGCAGACCCAATTTAGAATTTGGAGTTCATTTTCCACACGTGCTATGTATACTTTAAAAATGAAGTTTTTATAACTTGTCTTTAGGAGGAAGAAAAAAAAAAGCTGTAATGACATTCAGATGTATTTTTTCAGACTGTTACTGGTCTTTTGCACACCACAAAATATAAGAACTTTTTCACAGAGAATGTATATACAGCATACTTCTAATTTCAGATGATGTTCATAGTTTGCCAAGTAATTACCTTTCTTTTATAAGTGTTTCAGTTTTGGGAAAAAAACTTGTTGTCTGAGACCACTATTTATTAAACTGATACAGGCAGAGCTATCACAAAGCTGCCTGAAGTTCACCTTCACATTGGTGAAGGTGTTTGTCCTCTTATGATATGGATATGCATTACACAAAACAGAAAAAATGCAATGTGAAGTAGATAATATATTCACATTAGTAACATTAAACTTCATATTTAAGCTGCACACCTATTTGGAGTGATTTAAAATCAACTGTATATTAACATGATGTGAATTTTTTTAAATGGTGACATATTTAGAGTTAAGCTCCCCATAACAATTCTACCATAAAAAAATTCTGCAGAAATCACTCTAAAATATATAAATTAAGATATATTAAGCCAACTCTAAAATATATAAATTAAGATATACTAAGCCAAGCAAGTCAGGCCAGCCAGAAGGCAACCAGGCTCACACAGCAGGTTATTATGGCGGTGACATTACACAGGGGATTTACCCCACACATTATACACAAAAAGGATCAACTCACTTGGCAGATGATATGACAACTGAGTGCTGATCAGAATTGAGAATTTTTGCAAGATGAGCAGCAACTGAGTCCTCATAAGCAGATATCTGAAAAACATAGAAAAAAAAAGACTTCCATTTCCACACATTTCAGCATTTTAACACCTACTAGTGAGTTAAAACACTTCCAAAAATAGCAGGATTTCCATTTCAGACCTAATAAAAGGACAGGCAGCTGGCAATGCAGATTCTACCTGCCTACTGTATTTTATGCACTGAATCTTTAATATTCAAAGTAACACTGCATCTGAGAACTTAATCCATGGCTCTTCTCTTCCTGTAGAAAGAACAGTAAATTACTTCTAGGCTAAAAATAGTCCACGAGGAAGAAGAAAAATCTAGCTTCTCTTTAGATTTATAACAACCTGAATTACTATAATCAAATATATGTTATTTCTAAAACAACTAAATTTTTCCTCAAACTAAGCTGCTCAACTATGAATAAATCAAAAGTCTGCAGTTACAATCCTGAATTTTCTTTTTACTGTCAAATGGGATCTTACAGCCCCAGTGCCCCTAATGGTTGGTGAAGTGGTGTAACACTATCAAAACCAGTCGTTACAGAGAAAACCATTTAGGGCTTAGCCTTTATGAGAATGTTTGGGAGAATAAATGTGTGCAGTGGCCATCTTTTCTTGCACAGAAGAATGAGACATCCTGAAATACTCAGGCAAAAATTTGGAATGGATCAGATTCACGTCTTCATGCACTATGGATCCAGACTTCAGTTTCACAAGAAAATGCTAACCAAATTCCAAAGCTAAAGCTAAGAATAAACGGAGTCCTGAAATTTTCAGATAGCTTCTTTTAGAATCTCTTAAAATCTCACAGTGTGGTTTTGCCCTTGATAAAGAGTAGGCAGATATACCTCTCTTTTTTCTTCCTAAAATCCAGCCCTAATTGTAGAACTCAGACAGTAAATCAGTCTTCATTTCAAAAGGAAAAATAATATGCAACCATCTCATCTGTAAGAACGAACCACTGTTGCTTAAATACCAGTATAAGACTTCTGGAACGAAACTAAGTTGAAATAAGTTTCCTGAAACTGGAGGAAAGGAGAAAAAAAACCTCAAAACCAAAACATAGAATTGGATATGTACTTTTATTCATTTTTCAAACTGCACTTTAATTATTACCTGCTCTAAGGTTAATTATTCTTATTCTGAATATATCATAACTCAACAGACTATGCAAAAAGCACTGAAATAGAGATTCTATGGGGTACTCAAAAGAAAATTACTTTCTTCAACTCAGAGTAATGGCAGGTAACTACAGCCTGCAGAACTGATTTTCTAAAAAAAGAGGGTTTGTATGAGCAGTTCCTTCCATTTTCAGGAGGGGCTAAACACAATTTCAAAGCCAGAACCAACTAGAACAAGATGAGTATCTTTTCCCAAAGATGAAGGTACACTTGAAATTTTAACTGTCTTGCAAAATTAGAGAAGATAAAGCACAGGTCTACCTTGCTGACACTGGAAACAGAGCTGGTGCAAAGCAACCCCGTTAAAATCCCAGCCAGTGGAGCTCAAGTCTTTTTTGCATCTCTGTATCTACCAAGCTGTCAAAGGTTATAACCTTCTTGACAAGTAAAAGAGTCTGAATTATTAAATTATTCAAGAACCCACTGATTAATTATTGCTTCTCAAGTACTTTTGAGCTAAAGTTGATATGCATTAATTTTCTAAAGGAATATATTATTTTCTCCTTTTTAGTCAGACTTTTCATGCCAATTAATTTGATTAAAGTATCTCCCTCTCCCTCAAAATTGAAACCTCATCAGATAGTACAAGCACAAATCTAGTCTGAAAGACAGATGAAGCTTTTCTCTGAGGTCACTTATGATTTCAAGCTCCCTGAAAAAACAAAGAGAAAGTTGGGTGGTATTACCTGATCTAACTCCCTTTTACAAGCTGCAAAGAGATCCCTCCTTTCTTTCAGAACACATTCCTTGCCTTTGAAATAATGGATTTCTTCAATGCTTTTTTTAAACTCAAGATAGCAAACATTTTGCTTTTATATATATATAAACATATTATAAAGCAACATACGATATAATTGTGTATACAATTCTAATATTGTATATTAATAGTTATATGAGATATAATAATATAAGAGCAAAATATTATATTATATCCTTAGATATAAAATAATTGTTTCTATAGAGTATATAAACTTGTATGTAAAACACATATATAAACCCACGTTTTTCAGGAAGAAATTTTACCGACTGCTGTGCTGAAGACTCTCTAACTTCATTCATTTTTGGCAAACAATACAGAATTGGAAACCCTAATTATGTGAAATACAAGCCATGAACAGACTCAGTTCAGTAAACAGATGACAAAACATCTGTTTCTACTTTTCATGCAAGTGCTTCAATTATAAATACTGTCATCTCAGAAGCATAAAGTTAAGTATATGAAGCAACAAAAGAAAAGTAAAAGTTCACCTGGCATTCCTCTGATTCTTCTGCAGTCACTGGAAGAATAGAAGGCTTTGCTGGTAATTTCAGTTCATATGACATTATACTCCACCTAAAAGAAACATAACAGCTTTTAAGTTTCCAGATGACTAGTTTTATCTTTTCTCTAACACATCAACAAAAAGAAAATTCACATTTCATCTTTTCTCTGACATTGCAACAAAAAGAAAATCCAGTATCACACCAATTGTGAGAAAAACCTCCAAACAAATAATCTTAATTTTTAATTGCATGCTAACTGCACATGGGCGAAATAATTGAGCCTAAAGATAGCAATTGGGTTTATTGCTTAGATTCTTTGTCTGTGATTCGATAATAAGGCTTCTTTGTGAGCGAATCATGGGACATTCAATACAGGCAACAAAGATTTTCCAGCAAAACATTCACATTATAAAAGAATTCATGCAAAGTAATTGCATAAGTCAAAGGCAAATATATGTGTTCCTAGGAAAAAAGGCTCCAAGGTAACATTAGCTTTTCATCTCAACTAGGGGAGGGAAGCATGAGAACAAAGCAAATAGTGAAGTATCTTCATTGACATATATAATTTTTCCCCTGTTAAAGGACAGTACTCTACAGCATAGATAATATGAAACTGCTAATAGAAACATCCATCAAAGCCTGCTGAAAAGAACAAGTAATTGCTGATGGCCTTGGGAGCAAGTCTACTGAAATTAGAGCAAAATATGACACTTTTCAGTACAGAGAAAGAAAAACATGATTTAACCTATGAAGCTGTTGCCCAGGCCAACAATTATTTCTAAGGATCAGTAGCAACCATTTCTCTATATACTTTGCTGTAAAATGATCAAGTAGTCTGCAAGAAAGTTTAAAATTAAAAAAAAAAAAAAACATCATTTCGCTATTTCATTTTTAACAACCCTTAAAATAAATTCCTCTTTGATCACATTCAAGTGTTTGTAACTCGAGGGAGAACAGGAACACCCATGACAGAAAGGAACAGAGTAAGAAATACTTCAACCTGTGTTACACCTTCATAGAAATGACATGACCACCTTCTCTGACTTTTTTTTTTTCAATTGGGATGTGCTTTATGGATGGGAACTACACAATATAAGGAGTGGAAAGATCTCTTGGTTTTAACTAAGAAAATGCCTCTAATAGAAATACTAGTAGTGGATCGAGCCAAAGATCCACTTAGCCCAGCGTCTTGTCCACATCTGATGCCTCAGGAAATTATATGATGGGTGAAAGTACACAATGACAGTTCTCCCCATACCCATGGACAGACAGCTCAGGTTCTTCATGAAGAGAGATGCTAACTGAAGGAAGTTAGATTTAGATTAGATATTAGGAAGAAATTCTTTACTAGGAGGGTGGAGAGGCACTGGAACAGGTTGCCCAGAGAACTTCTTTATGGGTGTCCCTCCCTGGAACTAGATGTTCTTTAAGGTCCCTTCCAGTTCAAACAATTCTGTGATTCTGATTCTGATCTGTACTCTAAAAACCAAACCCACTGAACATGAGGTATCTAGGATGGATTTAGACCATCATATACCCAAACAAATACAATTTAAATCTCATGTTGAATCACATATATGCCCATTTAAGTTTACCTGTCTAACATTTTCGTGCTGGCTCGTTCTAGTTTCTCCAAAATCTGAGGAAGTTGTGTATCATCATCACAGGATCCTCCCCAACCAAGGACACGAGCAAGGTCATTTCCAGTACCAAGGGGTAACACTCCTAACTGACACTGAAATACAAGAGAGGAGCAAATCTACTATTGAAAACTAAAAAGTACAAACTATTACAAACGCTTGTTATTTCAAGTAACAAATGTTAATGATACAGTTGATGTCTAGAGCTTGTAAATTAAATTGTCTAATCCCAATACAACTTGTCCTGTTTACACCCATTAAAATTTTCACCTAAAAGTAACTATTGTGTTTGGCCCATATCCACTATAAAACAAAGAACCAAGTAAGGATGCAAAATTAAGTCTAGTAAGTAAAGTCAAGGAAAGTAAATATACACACTTGCCTGCTTATGCAAGCTGAGCTTATCAATTTCTGACAAGACCCAACCCACGCTTCCATCGCCACCACACACAAGGATCCTGAAGTTGTCAAACTTCTGAAATAACCGCAAACTGCAGAGAAAATACAGCTCATTAGCAAGCATTACATGAAAACATGGTGCATGGGATCTTCATGGTGGTTGTTTAATTGTTCTGGGCCATGTGGATACAACCCGTTACTTAATAAACCTATATGCATCCCATCTATCGCTGTATATTCCACTTATACTGACATTTCTGATAAATAACATGCCAAGTTTTCCCTTAAAAACATATTCCCTTGATATTGTTTTCAGGATTTTATTAATATTACTTTATTAGTGTTAAAATAAAATTTCCAAGTTATGAAATTGCAACTGCTCTATACTTCTCACTGCAGCCAGAAGGACAAGGCACCACAGGGGATTTATCACATGAGACACAACGACAGGACGTGCTTCACAATAAGGCTGGGCTTTTTCCAACACGCGACTAATCAAATGCAAGGATAGTTGCAGGGAATTGTTACACAAAAGGTGATCACAACAATGTAAGACAAATAATACTAGTCTTTCATAACAAATCCTCAAAGCTGTATCCTGCTTTTGCTTCCTACAGTTCTTCTTCCTGTTCTCTGTCTTTTAACACCTCCAGGTTACAACACTTGGGCAGTACAGAAAAGGAGGACAAGAGACAAAACAAGTAGAAAGGTGAGACAGAGGAAAGGGGAATGAGATGTGAAGAAACAGCCAAGAGGTAAAAACATCAGGGATTTAAACTTATAAAAACACAAACAATTGGAAAGTAGAAACTCTTAAAAGAATAAAAGTAAAGACGTTTATTTTTTATGCATGTTATTTTCCAGAATATGTATAATCTCAGAATCATTTCTAAAAAGCAACATATCCAGATCACAAATTTTTGAAGAATTTATTTTTTCTAAAGTAAATCACATCACTTGTATATAATGAATAATGTCACTTGTATATAATAGGCAGATACATATTCAGAACAAAAGATGCAGACAGATAAGGAAAAAAAAAAACGTTACCAGAACAATTTCTCCTACTCTGAGAAAAGACAGAAAACACCCTAAAAATACACAATCTCAAAGAATGCAACTCTGGTTTTAGAAAAAAGAAGACATCAGCATGACTTGATTGAATAATTGCTGAAGACCTGCCTTTGGAAACCAGCAGAAATATTTCAAAACAACCAGCCTGACCTATGATTACTGTGCAAAACCAAAGTGAGCCTCCTGAACCACGCTGCTGGTAGGTACAACTAGATGAAGCAAGAGAACTTACAAACAGACAGGTATTTTTTTCAGACTGTTCTCTCCAAAAAATTGTCTCTTGAATTGAAATGAACCTACTTCACTCCTAGCCATCATTAGAATTAGATGTACAAATTGTTAGAGGAAAGGGACTTTGATTCAATTCAGATTAAAATCAAGGGTTATAATGGAAAGACTATCATAACTTAATATAACATGTCCATAACACAGTACTAACTATAAAATCCACATCTGTATTCCATTATATTTGTGAAATTTGCCCAGTGTTTTAATTGAATTTTTGTGCATTTTCATCTACATTTTTATCATGCAAGCATAAGTCAGCACCCATACAAAAATTAGTGTTCCTAGTTGCTGTACTTGATATTAACTGCCCATTTAACCATGATATTTTTCCAATGACAAAAGTTTTAGTGTAGTCATCCATCACCCACTGCAGAAACCCCATCTGACATCTGTGTTCAGAATACAAAAGGATACAGAGTATATATACACAAAATCTTTAGTCCATAGCTATTCACAATAACATCCCAGGAATATCTGAATTACACATATGAAATAGAAGGAAAGCACCCAGGCAACTGTGGCTAAAGGCCCTGATTCTTACAGCTCAGTTTGATGGGGTTCGGGTTTGAATTTTGAAGTGAGATTTTTAGGGCCTTTTCTTGTAGAAAGAAAATGTTGTCCCACAATCCCTTCACCCACCAGAATTCATCATGAAATTCTATTATCTATTAGATTTCAATTAGGAATTCACAGTAGATATTGGCGATTGAATTATAGCAAGGAGGGGACAACACAACACTATACTTCGCAGTAAATTCCCTTGTGGAAAGGATTGCTCAAGATTGCCAAAGTCATTACCCTAAGTGAGGTCCTCCATTCATTAAATCGAACACCTGAGCTGGATTTAACGACTGTTTGAATCGGCGAAGAAACTTTACTCCCTGATTGTCTCCACTCTTTGAGTTAACAAAAACTAAAAGAGGACTGGCACAGGATGGCGGGCATGTGGCTTTCCAGAAACCTGTGAACATAGTTAGAAAGAATGAAATAAATAAGACTTTCTAATATGAACAACACAAAAAGAAATCATGGGGAAGAGGAAGAAAGGGATGAAGGACAAAAGGAGTACATTTTATCATGCATAGTGTAAATGCTAAATGGAATATTAACCCTGCAAGGAAAACACAATTGGTGAAGTTTTACCAGTTTGGTTTTTTTCCCCTGGTATTTTCAGTGCCTAGATTTAGTAAAATCCTGAAGACAATAGCTTTATTGTTTTTTTCACAGGTTATAATAATCAAATAGGTTATTATTAATTTTTTTAAATATTAAAAATTTATTAAAATAAAGAGATGATTAAACTTTCAGAATTCTTCTCAAATCTCATCTTTACAGATTATCACACAGTTAAATATGTATTTCAGTTACAAGTGTTTGAGTTTTAATCTGATTTTTCTTTAGCTTTATTGGGTTGAACTGGATCATCCCCATCTGTATGCGTTTTCTAACAATACTCACAGAGTTTAAAAGTTACTGTACTCAATTGCTCCAGGACTTTTCATGAGAACTTTTCTCTCAGACTGAAGTTATACTATTAATTATAATAGAATCACTGAACAACAGAGTGTCAGCTCCGGTTCAAAGCTTATTAAAGTCAATGCAGGTCTCAATTGATTACAGCAGACTTGCTCTAAGACCTTTAGCAAGTAGCACGGATGGACAGTGTTGCCACTAACATGACCATGGAAGTACCAGTTTCTCAGCAACACTTCAAAATCAGACCTCGCAGGTAGAGGTTTTAATATTTGTTTCAGGCAATAGTAAAATAACTACATTGTTTTCAGTTGTCTAAAAAAAATAAATCACTAAAGCTACAAATAAAAAATTGCCATCAAATGATGCTAATTTAGCTCCACATTATCATAATGTACAATTTAAAATAAGGTTTGATTAATTTATTGAAATGCCAAGAAAAATAATTTCACATATGGAACAATCTTCCTAGCATGAATAATAAATGGCAGCATAATGCTCCGGTCTGAGACATCACATAACAAGTAAATAGAAAAAAAGGAATATATACAGGATAAACAACCACTTTTTACTAACTACATGCAAGAAAAATTTCATTGTGTTGTGTTAAAGGTGTTGGGTCTACACTGTCATCAGTACAAACTACAAAATTAAAGCAGGTAGATTTCATGATGCTCCTTACAAAATCTGCTCCCTGACTTCTGAATGCAGTCTCCCACTGCTCACGTGTCTCCACCCTGAGCCACCAAAGAGCATCTCTGAGTTTTGAGCATTTGCTGTGTTTTTTATCAGTGTGTTGCAGGACCCTTCCAGTGCTGGCATTTAAAAGAAATTCAGAGAGCCTATGGAAGTGATCCCTTCCTTTAGCCTGGTAAAGTAGCTGTTGGATGTAAGCCGTTCAGCTAGCTTACCTCTGCATACAGCAGCGTTATCCAAAGTGTGAGGACTCAGAGAATGACTGATGCATACGAGTCAGGCATCAGCCTACTTCAGCTGAGGACTCTGGTCATTCGCTTGAGAAGTTTCCAAGGATCATAAATAAAACCAGAGAAAATTTCCAGTTGGGGAACTCTCAAAACCACTTTTTTTAAAATCATGTTGGTTAAATAATCCTATAAAAAGCTACACAGAAAATTACACTTCTCTAAATTCGAAGACTGCGTTCACCTGCTCATCAGAAGGATTTTAGCCTTGTTACACAAAACTCACTAGGGACTGCAAGTCCAGAGTGGTACACACTACGATACTACGTACCATCAGAGTCTATACTGTTTAGTGCTGTTGGAGGTATGATCGATACCTTACATTGGCCAAGTGGGCATTTACGAGGATACAGATCTTTACAGGCAGTGTGAACCTATAAAAGAAACACAAAATTATTGCCCTACAGTCGAATCTTAGGGTGAAAGTGTAGCTGACACAGTATCTATGTAAGAAAAATGGACTAAGATACAACAGATGTAGAGGGGAAAGGAGCAAGGTTGGGAAAAAATGAAGTGTTCACCCACAAAAGCTTGTTACTCATTCCACAAAATCCAAGTTTGGAGTACTTCATCTTTGGCTATCCCTGTAGCAGATGTGAGTTTTCCTTTCCAGGGAATTGCTTACCTCTATCCACAAGCAAAGGAGGACCAAGTTCCCAGCAGTAAACACCTGCGTGGGGGCAGTGGGCACACTGTGCACATGCAAAGCAAAAGCTCTGTATATGCCTGGTCCACCTGGATGTTCTGGAAGATGCAAGCCAGAACACCTACCAAGCCAGACAAACCCACCCAAGTATCCCATGTGCTTTAGAGGCCTTTTCCATAGTTATTGGAAACAGGCACATGCAAAGCATGCTACACAATCATCTCCCACTGCCTATACACTGACATCTATATGCCAGAAGCCTCAACAAAAAAAACCCTCTGACTCTCTAATTTTTTAGCCCAGCATCTGAAACCCATCTTTTCAGACAAGTTAAAAAAATTTAAGAGATAACTGTATGTTGGGGAAACAGCAGTAACTTTCTAGAATTTCAACCAGCAACCTATAAAATGTCCTGAAGAAAAGAGGATTTCACAGCAACAAAAAAAATCACAATAATAAGAATAAATAGTAACAAGTATTAATTATATTAGTAAATATTAGCAAAACACTGTTACAACAATATGGAAGAGACTAGAAACTAACATAGGATTATCAGGCCAACAGAACAGGCATTTAAACCTTCAGTTACCAGTTAGGAGAAGGCAGAGACAACAGTGGATGACAACATCACTGAAAGAAAAGCTGCATCTGTGGGTGTATTAAAAATTAACTGAAGCAAGTAGGACTGTCATGAGATATTATGAACATTAGAAAGTCCTGACTTTGCACAAGCTGCCTGCTCCTTCTTAATCCAAAAGCACAGTTACGAAATGACAAAACATAAATAGCGTTGAGCAATAAAGCTGGCAAAATCCTAGACACTTGGATGTGGTTTGTTGCACCTACCATAGCTTTACACCAAAGGCACTTCCAATCTTGCAGGCGTAAGACACTGCCACAAGTCTTGTCGCAGACTGCACATTTGGCACTGACGGGCAGATTACCCTCTAACCACTGGTGAGGCATAGCTATCTGTGAAGAAGCAGTCATAAAAGTTAAATACTCAGAAATAGAAATTAGAGGCTTTTGTGCCTCAAATATAGATGGATGTAAACTATTCCCTTGCCTGGAAGTGTTCGAGGCCAGGTTGGATGGGGTTTTGGGAAATCTGGTCTAGTGTAAGGTGCCCTTAGCAGAGGGGTTGGAACTAGGCGACCTTTGAGGTCCCTCCCAACCCACATAGCTCTACCCTGACATCAAAAAAGCAGATATGGATGACCAAGATAAGTGACATTGATACTCGAAAGGCAACAGCTATGAAGGTGGTCAATGGTGGTGTTTCACATGCTAGGCAGAAAATGTGATAGCTGAGGAAGGGAGACACATCTCATTCAACTATTCGCAGTACTATGGTAGCAACTAGCCACAAAAAAAATGGGCAGTTAGATCTAGATACTTGTATCTTAATAAGTAACACAAATAAGTACCCATTCCCTTCATGTTGGCTACATAACACAAGACAATTAACAAAAATTCAGAAGAATAGACAGAACAGTAGAATATTTCTGTGGCATTATATAACCCCTCAGTCGCCACAACTGATAAGGCACAGCTCTATAAAGCAGCTCCTAAATGCAGCACAAAGCTTTACTTAGTGCACTCTTTGTCCCAGTAATACCATGGGCAGCTCACGACACTCATAGGTGTGCAACTCAGTACTAACATTCTAGGAAGAAGTTTCACACCAGTGGTCCATACATAGTCTATAAAAATAACCCATCTACCACAACAAAGCTCTGAGAAGCTTTTGTTGTTTCTCCTGCTAATTTTAAATTTCCTGCTTTCATCAGTAAAAACCACCTTCCATACGTCAGTGAATTCCAAGCAGGCCTCCTGGAGCATAGCTATCGGTAAGGAGGACACAAAATAGACTGCCAAAACAGCATGGTAACAGTATAAAATACCACCTTTGCCTAAGAGCAGTAGGAACTTCTGGTAGCAGTTCTCCAGCTTCAGAGTGTCTCTGCATGTGGCCTTTAAAATCTTGTAACACAGCTACAATCTAGTGCCCACAGATACTAAACTTGTCTGTTCTAAATACCACGTTTAATCTTTGAAAAGTGTTCAGGAATGTAGCCACCTGCCATTAACTTCAATGGCTCACACACCAATATTTCTATACTTAGCCCCTTTTTTTACCCATAAAAAAGAAACAGCTTTAGAAAATACTGTAAACATAAGGAGTACTTACACCATCTTCATCTTCAATGATGTCTTTTCCAATTGAGGCTAAGGTAGTCCATTTGCAGTTATTTGTTGCTCGGACAGCACATCTTTTATGTGCTTTAAACTTACACACTGGAAGACACACATAACATATACTATGTTATTTGCTGCATTTGAGTGATATATATATTTAAAAAATATAAACAAAGACATTCCATAAAACAACCAAGTACAAGTCACTTAGTGTTGCACACATGACACCACCCAACTAAAAGGAAAATCAGTTCCAAGTCACTCCAGCTGGAACTCGCTAAACGGGGTTTAGCTGCAACAGGCACTATTTGCAGCCTTTGCAGTTTTTCAAACGTGCTTTGAAAGGGTTCAAGTATCTCTGCAAACTTGCAGGTGAGTTACAAGTATAAAGGCTAAGAGGCTCTGCTAGAAGGTTTTCTGTTAGAAAACTCAGCAGCTAAGAAACAGACTGTTCTGTTTGCTTAGCTGTAGCCCACGTTAAGTGTGTTCTCAAATTCACACTGGTCCCTATTTTGTTCAGGAGCAATTAAAGGTACCAGGGAGCAAATAGATCTTTACCATATAGATAGAAATAAAAACTAGAAAAAAAAGAGAGGAGAGGAGAGGAGAGGAGAGGAGAGGAGAGGAGAGGAGAGGAGAGGAGAGGAGAGGAGAGGAGAGGAGAGGAGAGGAGAGGAGAGGAGAGGAGAGGAGAGGAGAGGAGAGGAGAGGAGAGGAGAGGAGAGGAGAGGAGAGGAGAGGAGAGGAGAGGAGAGGAGAGGAGAGGAGAGGAGAGGAGAGGAGAGGAGAGGAGAGGAGAGGAGAGGAGAGGAGAGGAGAGGAGAGGAGAGGAGAGGAGAGGAGAGGAGAGGAGAGGAGAGGAGAGGAGAGGAGAGAGAAAATATATTTCAGTTGGAAGACACCTACAACAATGATCACTAACTCCAACTGCCTGACCACTTCAAAGCTGAGCAAAAGCTAAAACATATTGCTAAGGACATCGTCCAAATGACTCTTAAACACTGACAGGCTTGGGGCATCCACCACCTCTCTCTATTTTTTGCTTTTCAATCCCTCCAGTGACACAACTGAGATACCAGGTTTAAATTTGCAATAGGTGGTGGGAAGCATGTTTTAGAGAAGTGTGTTGCTTCGGGAGCTGTTTCTTTGCTTAAGGAATCCCCTTCAGGCACCATATTATGTCTGTTTTCCCAGAAGCCGAGAAAGGGTTCATGAGGTACTTAGGGATATGGTTTAGCTTAGGATGGGAATGGTTGGACGCAATGATCTTCAAAGGTCTCTTCCAACCTTGTGTGTGATTCTGTGATTCTGTAAAGTGAAGAGTTAGGTAATGCTGTATTTATTCAGGACAGTGGTAGTTACAGTATTTTCCAAGAGGTTACATTAAGGAGGAAGAGCCTGACTCCTTACTGGATTATTTATTAAAAATCTACTAATTGGAATGCTCAGCACAAGTGAGTAATACCAGCAGACATTTTGACAATCTAATAACTTTCTGTACTTCCTTCAACTCAATTAATGTGACTAGTTAACGATATCATATTATACCAAACAGACTGATGTATACAAGTATGGGTATTCCTGTTACTGGAAGTGCATGACATCATTCTATTTAGAGTGCATTATATAAATTATTTTGGCAAAGACCATTAAAGGTTTATGAGAACTAGCCAGCAGATCAGAAGTAGTAGTCTCTTTTCAAACAAATATTTGACAGGAAACTCTCAAAAGCTTTGGCCCGATGCTTGTCCACCATTAAAAACATTAACCTATGGTACAAAAGGTCTTGTGAATCATAAATTTCTCATTTTAATTCCACTGATAGTTTGCCAGATCAATTAAAAAAGTGAATTGAGACTATGCAAGCAGCATTTTGGGTTTGAGAGCAATCATCCTTGTTCTGGAAAATATGTTGAAAGTATGTGCTTAGCTCAAAGAAAGAGAAGGAAACTGAACAAGGCCTTTTGCTGCTTTTACAGTAATTCCCCTGGTTATTTCAAAAAGTAACATTCATAGACCCAAAGTGTGCAAATATCTCATATTACTCAACTAACAGGGTAGGATCACATTTTCAAAATAGCTCAGCATCATATTGTGTGCTTGCCAACCTAAGCTGGTTCTGAGCATCCGAAGAAGTCGGCTCTCACAGCAGCACAGGCTGCCTTTTCAAAAGTGTTGGGCCTTGAGCAGTTCTGCCACTTGAATGTGGCACATACCACAAACAATAGGCATTTGTCTTTGCCACACAGATCAAAATAAACAAATCAGGGATGTGGGTCAGTAGGAAGTCCCAAATGACTACGGCACAGCAAAGTAAAGGTATTTTCAAATCCTACAGAGTTCAATTGTATCTCAGGGCCTGTACTCCTGTACTCAATCTCTGCTCCCTTAACAAAGCAAGGGGAAAATCAGACCCAGGATCTGAAGAGTTGCAGGAAGCCACCCTACAGATGGCAAGTCACAGCTAACATCTGCTTTGTGGGAATGGCACATAACTTAGTAAGCCTCAGAACAGACTTTCTGTAGGTCTGCAATCTCAGCATCACCAAACAATTCCTGTTACTCTGAGCATTGAACATTATCAAAAGCAAGGACCTTAAGACACAGATGGAACTTTTGAGCAAAATACATAGCAGGACAGAAGGGACGGGTATAGAAAGGGAAATTTTGAATCAAACCTCAACATTAGTTATCACTACCTCCTAATTTCTTTTGACTCAGGTGACACTGCAGCCCATATATGAACCAGTCTAATGTCTGAAATCTTGGAAACATGCAGACATACTGCTAGACATCAATTGCCACTACTTCCCAGTGAAAGGTCAGCAAAGAAAAAAAATAGCCAAACCAAATCTAGAATATTTTTAGAACATTATTTTAAACTTTAATTCGTTGTGAACATATTTCTACTTGGATTACAAAGCAGATCTCTCAGGAAGCCAACCAAGAGAACAACCTAATTAGTTGTCCCAACATCTCCTGTCAGACAGAGTGATTAAATCTATAACTACTATTATCTATAATGAAGAAAAGATGACATTACTGAACATTATCATAGGTTCTATTGCACAGAAAAAGAAGTTTTATAAAACATTCAGATGCTTAAAAAAACACCTTTGTTTTCACAGTGGGCTGCCAAAATAAGGGTTTGATTTTATACCCATTTCAAGAAAGGGATAAACGAAGCACAGAAAGGTTAATGGCAACTTTGGCCACTAAGTCTGGCTATCAAAAAGATAATTAAGACCTTCTTCTCAACACTGTATATCTTCAAAATATTAGTGACTTCAAAACACAGCTTCAACTAATTCTTGCAGTTACAGAAAACTAACATGCAACTATTAATTTGATCAAAAATCCCATTCAAGTGATTTCCTATGTATTACAGAGGGATACAGTGTGATACAAATCCACAGAGTATTGTATTATTCCTTAATTCTTAAACTATGAACACCCCTCCTCTTCCTGACCATTTCATTCAGTATTTGCTTTTAAACTTGTGAAAAAAAATGTAGCAAAAATCCTGGCAGCTACCCAACTAATGTTATGTATAATATCTTGTATATTGGGTTAGATCACCCAATCATAATGAAAACAGACCAACTGCACAAAGTGCATTTCAAGAGGCAGTTTTCCCAGTATTTCCTTATTGCTTGACTTCATGATTCTAAAATGTCTTTTCAATACTGTTTGCCTGTGCAATTCAGCACAGGAGAAAGCACCTCATTCAAACTGCAATCTCCAGCTTATCAGGTGCATTTCATATTCAATAATCAAGATTCAGTCATGACAATGATAATACTACATAGAGAAATACATCTTTGAGAATAATCATAAAGGCAGTGTTCCACTGGCAATGACTTTCATAGAAATGTGGGTTTAATACATCATAATTGAAGCTAAAGAGCTTTGGAGGGTTTCTGTAGATAATAATCTATAGTTCCTTACCTAAAGACTCCACGTGTCCCTATGTTTCCCTCTTAAGCTTAGACTCGTGAGCATACAGCAAGTTAAACTCTCAGTAAGTAAAACACTTCAGGAGCATGAAGAACAAAAGCCTTACTTGATTCAGCTAGTTTGGAACAACTTCCAAAGCAAGAAAAAAAAATAAATCTCTGTCCTAGTAAGGGACATTCTGTGGACAAATGTAGAGGGGAATCATTCATTTATGGCTAGATAGAGGTAATCTTTTGTTTATCAATACAATATATAGACAGTACTTGAAAAGTAAATTACCTCCTAAGAAGAAGAAGAAACTAGTGGGAAGAAAAACATGTATAATTTTTTTATAAAGTCAGATGTTTTGATCAGTAGAAAGAATGAAGCCTGTTTTGGTATGAATTTACATCTTCAGTTTGATATACGTGTGAATTATTTGATTTCTAAAAAGATGGAAGCTCACTCTACAATCTTTTCTCCTGTGAAGGCATTAGGATATACTCTTTTACTACACTGGCTTCAACAAAACTTATAGGAGTATCTTCAAAGTGAGCTGCAATGAATTTGGTCAGCCATTGCTGAAGGGTACTGAGAGGGAAGGGGCCCTGAAAGAAGGCAGCACCCACTTTATCTCCAAAAGAGATGAGGATGGTTGTGTGGTCAGGCTAAAAAAAAAACCCAGTTGTGTTGCACTGTTGAAGACAAGCAGATCTAATAGAATAAAATATTACAGGACTGATCTTCTAAGATATCATGAGCTGCAAAATGTAAGCGATGGGATTTTTTTTTTTAAAGAATCAGACCACAACAAGTACAAAGACTCTCAGCTACTTTCAAGATAACTTTTTGTGCCAGTAACCCAAATCATTGAGGAGGAAAAGCTCCAAATTCTCCTGAGAAGAAGCCTCTCATGCTTCTCAATACAAGACATAATAGAGTAGCCTGGGATCAATGACCACACAAATAATTGAATTTAGTATAGATATAAATGGATTCCTAGCGTAAAGCAGCACTGGAGGTTTCAGATGTCAGGCATGAATATTTAAACAGAACTTTTAAAGATGTAATGAGAAAAAGTAGCACAGAACATGTCTGGGGAATCTTATGACTCCACACTTCCTACATCATCTCCTCAAACAGTGTATATTGCTAATACAGGGTATGGAAAAAAAATTAGATGATGAAATGCATTAGAAGTGCATGCAACAGAAGCAAGTAAATATGAACTGTCATGTACGACATTCAGAGAAAGAAGTAGTATCAAACAAAAATACACTTCTATGAAGATATAAAGGAGTTCAATTCCCCTTTTATTTTTAAAAATACTTGGAAAAAACACAGGGAGAAATATATAAACAAGTAGCTAAAAAGTAGGAGGACATGAACTTATTAATAGATAAAAGAATATCATAGTATCTGCCCATCAACCAATTCAGGTGATAGATGTTTATGAAACTGAACCAGTGGAAGCAAATCCCATCGACCATTAAAAGCCATTTGTAAAAACAGCTCAAAGATCAAAGATCAACTGGCATCAGCAATGTGGGTAAGTGTAACATTAGTTTGTATTAAGTTATGCAGAAAGTTGACAATGTATAAATCTGGAAATTAAGGAAAGTTAATGCCAACACTTTAGAAATTAAAATCATATCTAGAAGCAAAATAAGACACTGAAGAACCAGAAAACAATGAACTACAACCATTAACACTGATAATCTTACAAGAATAATTCTCACTGAACTGCCTAAAATAGCTCTAATATTAACTTACAAAAGGACAAATTTTTTATGAAAGAAGTCTGTCCTTTGCCTGAGCAAATATAACTATTTGTACACAGAGGCAATACACCTGCATTTCGTTAAGCACATGATACTTCCACCTGCCAGTATCAGACATCAAAAATACTCCAATTGCCTCTAAACTGTCCAAGCAACTTATATAATAGAAAGAAGAAAACATAGAGCAGAGAAGCTGGAAGTAACTATGCTGCTTCTCATTTCTATGAAACGAGTTCATCCCATTCCTTGGCAACTGCACCATTAGCTACATTAAAAGCAGGGACAACTCAGGACAGTGAGTTAATGTTTCCTTCGTAGTATTTCCTTAATACACATTATCATGCTCAGACTTGAAGTATTATAACGGCATCAATAACAGAAATACATTTGCAGTCGTGTAACATGCATCCAAAATATAACTTTTCTGGACAATTACCTATTTTGTAATTAAGTCTCTCCACATTTTATAGACACCGTAAGGCCACGCTGATGCTTTATTTTCTGCTGGATTCCAACACAAGTAGACTTGTTACTGCTTTTTCACAGAACTTGCAGCAGAAAATATATAAGCTCTTTCAGGTTTATTATGAACATTTCTCCAGACAAGAATAATGCTGAAATCTTAGCCACACATCCTTTTACTTTCTGCTGGATTTCACCTGACACACCATCAAAATGCAAAGCCATCTACATCTCTACCCCCTCACCACATGAGAGAATTTTTAAAGCAATAAATCCGTCCTCATCTGTCCTGCCTGCACCACAGGATCAGGCAACAGCAACAAAGCAAACAAGAATCAGAGGGCAAAGAGCTGAACAGTGCTAGGAATTTTTATAGATTTTAGGCAAAATCTACCATTACAGCTTTTTCCCTGAGGAATGCCAATTCTGCAAACCAGTAAAGACTATTGTGTTTCACATCTACATTTTTGAAGGGCAAATCAAAGAAATCCTATCTTTTCTTTCAAACCATCCATGCAGGCACACACATTCCAGACTGGTCGCTGCAGAAGGAACGAGTTAGATAAAGGCACCCAGATCACGAAGAAGGTGGGCCACATCATTAGCGGTACCTCTGCACAAGGGAAAATCACTCCAGTGAATAGATTTCTCCCTTCAGGCTTTTTTCTTACTCATTAATTTCAGAGTCATTACTTGTCTTAAACTTTCAGCCATCTCTCTACGTACACAGCATTACAAAGAGGGTAAGAAAGGATTTATTTTTACCTTCACAAGACAGGCCGTGAGAAGTGACTCCGGAGAGGCTCTCTCTACACACGTTACAGAAGGTAGGTCGGGCATGGGAGCAGGCGTACCAGTTATGCATCCCTGAGAAATGTTCCACATTAAACTGTGCGGTCTAGTAAAGGAGAAGTTAAGACAAATTTGCAAGTACAGAACACAGCTACGGTGACTGAAATTACCTACGGTTCCAAATTACAGGGGACAACAGCGCAATGTTCACCTAAAGTATTTTCCAAAGGGTATTTAGCCTGCTCTCCCTCCAAACTCCTAAAAAACTGTGTGATAACAAGCTCTCATTTTGCTAGTATAGGTCTTAGCATGAAGCTTGACACTGACTCGACACACTTGTCACACTAAGGAGGGTGACTACGCCAGTTCTGTGTCCTGTAGCTTGATCTGCTGAGCTAGAACAGGTTGCACCAACAGGGATGTCAACTTACCTCATAGTGTTCTCTGGACTGAACAGACTTCAGAGAGCTTATCCAGTCCTCCATTTCTTTTCTATTTTCAGCACACAATATTAGTCTCCTAAATGGAGTGATTATCTGAAAAAGAGAAATTTTTCTGATTAATTCAGGTAGTAAAACTCATGATACGCTATAGTTAATGTACTCTTTCCTGTGAGATTATGCAAAAGGAAGACACACCCTAGACTGCAAGATATTAAATGCTAAAAATACTTTATTTAACTCACTACCAACAATGAAGGAGTTTGCTTTTCCTTTTTCACTTCCCAAGTTCCGAATAAGGCTTCAGTATAGGTCTTCCTGATGTATATTGATCATGCCTCCTCAGCTCTTTGCCTATGCACTAAGAATTAAATACTCAAATGTCAGGCACTCAAACTGCTAAAACAACTGTTCTGGAAATTACTAATTGACTAAGATTGCAATCCTATTTCATAACAGCATTATAGCTACTGCAAGGACTATTCCAATCACTAGAGACAAACCAAATCAAAATCAAATGCCTGGAAGTCTTAAACAACAACAACAAAAAGCTCTCACCACATTTCTCCATCTTGTATATTGATATTAAATTTATACAAATTTAAACATTTAAACCAGCACTTTAGAAAACTCAGTATAAGTACATATACAACCCTTTATAAAAAGATACAGAAAACAAAAGCAAACAGCTGAAATCATATCCTACTAGGATGGTTGAACGAATTCCTGGAACAAGTTGGTGCTGGAGAGTTTTCAGTGGTCTGGAGTTGGAGTCTAGAAATCTGAAAATGCTGCATCTAGGAGATTCAGAGTAAAAGCTGCTTTCCCCTCTCCTCACCAGTAGAAAAATAATTAAAATAACAACAAGGCACCAGAAACTATCAGCTAACTCCCACTGAAATTATTTTGGGCATTCCACTAAAATAGATGAAGCAGTTACTTACGCAGCAAAGAATTTAAAACTAAATAAGTACATGAAATGAAAGTTATTTGTTTTATTCTAGGAAGTCTGGAAAAAAATTGCATCCTCTTTCTTATACATAAATCCATCACATAGTATGTCCCACCTACATTTGCAAATCACTCAAGTAAAACAAAGGACGGACCACCAAAAAATGATAGCTCCCAGGATTGTTTTAAATGCTACAGGCTAAATACTGTAACAATTGCACATTAGTAAACACTTATCTACAGCTGCATTTACTTACCCACCCTCTGCTGTAAATAGTCTCTAGCCTTGACTTGTCCTATCCGCTTCTTCATTAAACCGAGCTGCACTTTAACATATCTCAGAGGCAACGTAAGTGAAGTGCAGCAAGCTGCAAGTCACATGGAGCAGAGGCAAAACCCCTGTGGGCTTGGCTTTTTTTGACTTTTTTTTTTTTTTTATGTACTCACTTCTCATGGAATGGAATAGTTTCTCTGTTTTCTATTTCCTTCAATCTTGCTTAAGCTTTTAAATAACGTTTATTAGTCGCTCTCCACAGCTCTTCCTAAAGAACAGTTAATGCAAAGAGCAATGCTTCTCTCATTAGTTTGGAGCCAAACAGACGCTTTATTACTTCAAAATGTTTTTCTAGGCCAGGTCATCAAATGAAGCCCAGAAAACCCATTAAATCATAATATAACCCTGGCTCCAACAACAATCAGCATTCTGCTGGAATTTCCAGGTTCCAGTGGACTCAGAAATCTTATTTGGGAAAATACACACACCAGATTATTTCCTATTATCTAGCGTGACATTATAATACAGATTAAGTACAGGCAAGTCAATCCAAAAGTCTGCACTTCATGTCCATCCTCCCTCCACGCTCATTACTGATGCCAACCTGTAACCAGATGTTGTGAAATGCCATTAAGCAACAACAGCTGCATTAATTGCTGAAGACTCTCGTCAATCTTGATCTTTTCAAGTCACACTTAATGATATTACTCATGTCTGTAATGTTGCTGATCACAGAAATGCTCCATGCATGTCTGTGTGTCCCTGCATCCAAAATCAAGGCCTCAGTTCAGTTGTTCATACACAATTATCTAGTGACAATGGAGATGTCCTTTGGTCTCCAAAGCATCAGCATGGGAGAAGTAAATCTGACAGAGGACCATAGCACCCAGAACAGCAGCTATAAATAAGGCAGGTGGGACACCAGAGGCCATCAAAAAAGGTTAAACACACCAGTGTATTGACAACCAAATCATGTCACCAAACATTGCTCACTAACACATGTAAATGTACCAGGAAACCCCATACCCCATTGTTCTTAAATTAAGAGCACAATAAATTCTACGAAGTTCAGCACGTTTCAACAGTCTGAAAGTTAAATTATACAGTGATGACGGCACAAACGTAGGATCAAATAATACTTGTACTAGAAAGTGGAAAGATATATATTTGTAAATATGTCTATAACATGATGATTGAGCTAGAATATTCCTATGATTTACTTATTTTAACAAACTTCAAGAAGGAACATAACAGGAAAAAAAGACAAAATGCAAAATATACAAAAAATAACAATGCATGGAATTTTTCTTTTAAAAAGGGAGAAACTAAGCAGTCCATTGAGGTTCTCATCTATTTCAGTCTACAAAATCATGCAGAAGATGTGCTCAGCATTTATTAGATATTTCATGTAACAGAAAAACTCAGGGAACCAAGGAAATAATTCTCAAACAACAAGAAGTGTTTTTTTCCTAAATGTAAGGAATACTTAAGACTTGAGAATTACTCCAAAAGGATGTTTAGAAGATCAGAAGTGTAACTGTCTAGAAAGGTATTTGACAAGTTCACCATGAACAGATACATCATATAGTATAAAACACAGTATCTGAAACCTTCAACTTAGCAAGCCCTCAAAAGCCAACAAGTGAATGTTGGCACGTTACACAAAGGGAAGAATCACTGCACATGCTCCACTGCTTATGCTCTTTCTACTCAAGAACCTCCTAATGTTTTTATACTACTTTGATTCAGTATGGGGTTATGAGCTTTATGCTACCTCAGTATAGCTGCTCTTGTTTATCCTAAACTGAGAAAGACCTTCTAATGTGCATTTACACAGAAGGCATGCATTCTTATGGACGCCTACAGGAAGTTATGATTAACTAACTTGAGTGGGATGCTTAGAGTGCATACATTAAGACAGTTGAACCTATATACAGACATAACATAATCAAAATTAAAATTAAAATTAATTTAGTTCTCCTTAAAACTACATTCCAGCCACGTAAATGTGGATTTTGCTAGTAATCTTATCTCTACATGTAGCCATATTCAAAGTCCTGTACCTTTTCTTCTGCCCACCAAAGTCAGTGTGTTTTCTGATATCACATATTACTTCTTTTTAAAATTAAGGCTTGCTGAACCAAATATTATTATTTATATATCACTCTGGATATGCTAAACTCTCAACAGACAAGAAGAAATTTTATAATATAGTAACAAAGGAAGTGACACAGGAAACAATGGAAGACCACTGAGGTGACTTAAGAATGAGAAAAAAACCTCTTAAATCTTGGAGGAACTCAGGTGCTAATGGTTCACACGCTGACAAAGCAGGAGACAAATCAAGAAGGATGAAAACAGACAAAAAGCCTTAAAAATAAATAAATCAAGCAGATTTAATTTAGAAGATTAAGTTACTTTGAAAATTTTCACTGTTGTCAAGTAGCCAAGAAGTCATTGCTGATTTTGGAAGAGAGAGTTATCAAAAGCCAGATACTGCAGTATATTGGAAAGTAATGAAACTGAGAGAGTGGGAGTATGCATATACAGACTTAAAAGTTTAAGGCAAACAATCCAAGCCCTAAAACATTGTGGGGAATAAAGAATGTCTGGATAGTAAGAAAAAAGGTCCATCACTGCAGTAATGTTTTTGTTCTGTTCAGAAAAACAGGGTGAGTTGAGTGGGGAATGAAGGAGGGAACGAGAGGACATGGATCTGTCTGCCACCCCATAGGTCTTGCCATAAATTTGACTTTTCACACGTTGACTCTAGGATAATTTGGCTTCTAACAATACACACACATACACTTGGGAATCACTTCAGTGAAAATTATGCTGTCAAGTTTGGGGCTACTGCTGCAAGTTTTCTTTCAGACAGCACCTATTAGGAACAAGCTTAAATTCCTGAAAGGAAATAAAATTGCCATTAAATTCAGTGTAAATTTGAAAGCACCTTCACCTCTCAAAGGGGCTGACTTTACAGAGAACATTCTTTATGCCTTCCATTCAATGGGTTTAGACTTACAATCCATAAAATAAAATCAGGAGTTCAATTAAAGCCTATCACCTAATTCTTAACATATTCTACCACATCAGCAATATATAAGAAAATTAAGTTTCCAAAGCTTGGTGGCTGCATTTCTGGTTTCTTTCACTGATTCAAAGAAAAATGCAGACACTACATTTGCTGATCAAGAAAATAATGGCCTATATCTCAGCAGCAACACAGCAGCTATTGTAAAGCACCCTGCTTCCTGCAACATGATATTTGCATTAAGGCACCTTCTGCTGCTCTAAACTATTATCAGGCATTACACTAATAGCACTTTGTATGGCTGCTCTTGAATTGACTTCGCAATGTAGAACCATCACTTAGGATCTGAAATGGGAAGGGAAATGGTTTTCCTGTGCTCTAAACAGATATTTTAAAAATGTCTTTCTGGAACTAACGAAGAGAGGGTGATATAATAATGAGAGAGCACCTGCACCTCTCCTTTTATGGACCAGACCCAATGTCTGGGGCAGGAACATAACGGATTTAATGCTTTGTAACTTCTCTGTGCTACTAGACTTTGGTGAGTGAGTTCTTGCAAATATTGCAAATAACATGCTCTGCCTCAAATGCTTTCTGTCTGTGCAGGTGGGTCCATATGAATGCGATGGACAGAGGGCACCTCCATCACAGTGGTGGGCGTAGAGTGATGGGATCACTGATGTACCCATACCAGCTTTGTCTGCAAAAATCACAGTGCTAACAGTTGGGCAGCTTTCTACAGTACTTGAATTTATTGGATTGAGGATACTAAATAAATTATAACAGTACTGTCACTGTCAAAGGTGTAGTTGGTGATTTATAGTGAATCGTCACCATTATTTTTCAAGATGAGCCAAGACAGGCAAAAAGTATAAATTACAAAGGGAACAGAGGATTTAAAAGCAAGGCAAGTAATAAATGGCTATTATATTTGCCTGAGTACAATACAGAATTTATAATCAGAACAATTAGCTCTGTCTACTCCACTAAAACGTTGCTTCCCTCTTTTTGCTGGCCTTCTCCTATTTCACTGTTGCCAAGCTCACAAGTAATGAAGTAATGTGTGGTTTTGGACCCCATAATAAAACCTCTTAGGAGGGGGAAGAAATGGGTTAGTACCACACAACAACTCCTGCACCAGTCACCAGGACAAGTGGGCTTAACTAAAAGGCAGGACAGAAGTGGTTACATCATAGAAACAGATATAAGGTCTACTCTGACTTCATTCTGCAGTAGAATCCAGCCTGAGTAATTTAGGTGGCCTTGCCTTATATCACATCTAAGGAAAATGAAAGAACATCTCTTAGAATACATACAGGCACATGAAAGACAAGAAAGTGATTGGGAATAGTCAGCATAGATTCACCAAGGGGAAGTCATCCTTGATCAGTCAGATAACCTATGATGAGATGACTGGCTTGGTGAATGAAGACACAAAGATGGTTATTGTCCACCTTGCCTTCATTAAGGTTTTCAGCAGTAACCCTTCAGATCCTCATAAAGAAGCTGATGAAGCATGGGCTGGATGAGCAGACAGTGAGGTAGATTGAAAACTGGCTGAATGACCAGGCTCCAAGGTTGGTGATCAGTGGCACAAAAGCTAGTTGAAGCCAGTAACTAGCAGTGTACTCCAAAGCTCAATACTGGGTCCAGTCCTGTTTAACATCTTCCTTAATGATCTCTATAATGAGGCAGAGTGCACCCTCAGAAAGTTTGCTGATGACACAAAACCAGGAGGAGCTGCTGATACCCCAGAGGGCTGTGCTGCACTCCAGAGACACCTCAATATGCTGGAGAAATGACAGGAACCTTATGCAGTTCAACAAGGTCAAGTCCAAAGTCCTGCACCTGGGAAAGGACAACCTCAGGCATCAGTGTGTGCCATCAGCTGGAAAGCAACTTGGTAGAAAGGGACCTGGGGCTCATGGCAGACAACAAACGGAACATGAACCCTTGTGGCAAAGGTCAATGGTGTCCTGGGCTGCATTAGGAGGAGTGCTGCCAACAGGTTGAGGGAGGTGATCCTGGCTCTACGGAGCACTGGTGAGGCCACACCTGGAGTGCTGCATCCAGTTCTGGGCTGGCTCAGTGCAAGAGAGACATGGACATATTGGTCCAGGGAAGGGCCATAAGGATGATGCTTGGAACATCTGACATGTAAAGAAACACTGAGAGAACTGGGACTGTTTAGCCTGGAGAAGAGACGGCTCAGAAGGATATTATTTGTATATATAAATACCTGAAGGGAGTCTGCAAAGAAGACAGAGCCAGGCTTTCCCTCTAGTGGTGCCCAGTGACAGGGCAAGAGGCAATGGACAAAATCTGAAACACTGGAGGCTCTGCATGAACGTCAGGAAACATTTTCTTCCTGTGCGGGTGACTGAGCAGCGGCACAGGTTGTTATAGAGTCTCCATCCTTGGAAATACTGAAAAGTCGTCTGGACATGGTCCTGGGCAGTCTGCTCTGGGTGTCCCTGCTTGAGCAGGGGGATTGGACCAGATGACCTCCAGAGGTCCCTTCCAACACCCAAATCACTCTGCGATTCTGTGAAAACCGAATCCAGGTAAATCAAATAATCCAGTTACGTCATGCAACTGTAAAACAGACACAGAAAGTGTCCAACAAAGGCTGCCTTGTCAGAAATCTACAGCTCCCCAAATCCAACCTCAGATACCCAGCATCAACCAACTGCTAACAGAAAAATATTATTCCTTCAGAAGTATAACTTTATGATGAGACAGTTACAAGTAACAGGGTAGGCAGTGTTCATGAATTTCGACTTCAGAATTAGAAATTTATCCTAAATCAGTATTTAAATATAGAAAAACCAACAAACCATTCTCATAAACGTAAACTGAAAACTGCCAGATATAGTTTGAGGCCTGCATGTTTCTTTAAAGGTTTCACATGAAGTTTTGTTACACATGTTACTTAGCGCTGCTGTGCCCTAAGCTCCAGCTTCACCAGCTCATTGCCTGTCTATCAGATGGAATGGTTCCTGTGCTTAAAGGAAAAAATTCAGTTACATATTTAACAGCATAAAGGTGCAAAGTTATACAAAATAAACCAGCAAATGACTGGTTTTCTTCATCTGTAATAACAGATGCCTGTTTAAAAATGATCCAGCTGCTTGAAGCTAGGGATCCTACAAGCTCACTACAAGCAGGAAATTTATTCAAAGTTTACATCAATGCTTTGTTTATAAAATTATTTAGTATATAGGAACTGCACTGAGGGATACTTTTTAAAGTTTCTCCAGGTATATTAACCACTTTTAAAGCCAGAAGAGAAAGAAACATCAGAGAATAGGTAGGTGTAAAACAGTCCTCAGGGTTTGTTCTCCAAACACTCCAACTGCTTCACATGAAGAAAGAAAAGATATTTTTATTTCATTTAGCTCTGTGCAAATCTTCTCATTGTGCTTCACAAATTAAAGAAACTCTTAGGAAACTAAAGGAGGAAAAGGACATGTTCTGTGAGATATTTTTGAAAAATTTCTTCTCAAATGTGAATTTCTGCTTGAAATGTGAATGTAAACTAGAACCAAAATGTCCAATATAGCCCAGAATGGTCACAGTTTTAAGCATCCCCTCGTTTTCCTCTTCTGAAAAGTATTCAGCATTCTTGTAACAGCTCAATCCCAAGTGATTTATCTATGGATTTTTAGCCTCATGTCTGAAATGCTTTATTGCTTTTTCATAATGAAACTTAAAGCTTCAACATCTCCAGACACTCTAGGGAAAGGGAGACAGCACATCAAGTCAGAGATAACGAGCTTAAAACTTGAAAGTCACACCCAAAGTTACCCAAAGAGCTCTCAGCTTCATTATGTTTTTCAGTCACTGTCAGAGGCCAGGGGAAAATGAGCAAATGGTAAATGGAGGAAAAACCCTAAGTGCATCACGAGTGAACACTAATTGCTTTTGTCTTTTTTTTTTCCTCAGCATATTAATTTGCTATTTCAGTTTCTGATTTGTTCCTAAGCTCCCTGAATATAGAAAATAAATAAAAAAAAGCAAACCCAAACAAAAAACATAACAAACAACCCTGAGTGGAAAATTGAACAAAATGGAATACAAAGCACTTCCCCTCTCTTTCTGTGGTTTGTGTATTGCTCGACCTGGGAACATCAAAAAGCCTTTGTCATTTAGAGGCTAATCAGCATCTGTATGAAACAGCAGATAGTTCACAACTAGGGAAAAGCTAAATCCATCCCAAGAGTTAGCTACCAGTGCAAAGCTGAGTCACTGGTGAGGCCAGCACAGGAATTATTCCATCTCCAAGCAATAAAAAAAGCCCCAAGATCTTCACGGATGTCACTCCAGGACCTCTGTCAGCCCTGTGCTAGCTGGAAATGCCATTCCCCCTTCTTGACACGGTGCCACACACTGATCCTTCTTGTCACACCAAAGGCAAAATTTAAAATGTGGTTTCTGAAAGTGCAATTCGGCTGACAGAGGAAGGTACTTTAAGCAAAGACATCTAAAAATGTGTCTGAACTCCCACCATCATCAATATATACTGTTAGCAACATTAACACTCAACTGGAATGTAAAGGAAATTTCAAAGCATACCCAAGCCTAGGAAATGATTGCATATCTAAAGAATAAGTATGATGTAAAGCATGTGGAGAGGGATCCTAAGGGTAGCATCACACAGAGAACAGACCACTGATATTTGTTTCCCTTCACACAAAAAAAATCAGAATACTAATGTAAGCTCATTATCCATACCTAGATCACTATTATTGTTATTATTATAATATTGAATTGAGACAGACACCTATAGCAGAAGTTCATGAAGATTAAAGTGTTTTCACACAAGACTCAACTTGAGTTAAGTACATTTCACAGAATCACAGAGACATTAAGGTTGGGAAAGACCTCCAAGATCACCTAGTCCCCCTACTACCAATATTACTTATTAATACACCTAATGAGTAAACTATGTGAAATTTTGTTTGTGGAAATTCATCAAGAACAAGTGACATGTTTCCAAACACAAATCCATTACTTTTGTGTCCCTGGGGTTTATTAAGGGGAGAAGTCAGGCATGAGTGTCTCCCTTCAAGGGAACATCAGCAGAGACTATACATAAAAACTTACACAAAATACATTTTTCACAAAGGAAAAAAAATGCAGATACCTGTGCTCCAGTGTATTCCTACAGAGTAAACTAGAACGTTTAAACATCCAGGCTAAGAACAAGGCAGTGAAAAAAAGTTTGTTTGCAATAGCTGAAACCAGAGGAAACCACTCCAAGGCTGGAACAAGCCGGCATCGAAGGCAGATGCTGACCCCACGATCCCAGGAGTCTCCCAACACAGGAGCACGCAGACTTTACCAAACTAGAGAAATAAGAAAGGTGGTGAAAGAGAAGCAGCAAAAAGCCCAGAAAAGGTCAGTGCAACCTTTGGGTGAGTGGCCCACGGAAAAAAAAACAGAGAGGTAGAATAGTGTCTGAAAGAGGCTTGAGGTTATGAGTAAAGAAACTATCTGCTGATGTCCACTGAGACCAAACTGCAGTAAACTGGATTTTGAAACAAGCAGGACAGAATCAGAGAAGTACATTGACTGGTATCCACTTGCATTTCTGCACTTAAATAATGTTCAATCAAGACCCAGAACTTTGGGCAAATCAAAGAGTCAGTAATAAAACTGAATTGATGTTAGATTATTTAAATAGAGGGGGGGGGAATACTATTCAGATAATTATTCCCAGCCTTGGGACTATCTTTGTCTCCAATAGTTGAAAAGACAGAAGACTGGAGAGCCCAAACATAAAGATGAGAGGATCTAAACTCCTCTGGGAAACAGCTCTTCTCATTTCCTCTTGATGTGGCTTGGGGAAGGTTAAGCAGTTCTCACATCCCCTGAAGTTCCCCTAGTCCCTGCAGAAAAGCCTTGATAACAAATGCAAAAAACCCTGAGTGGCAAGAAAGGAAGCAAAATATGTCCAAGTCTAAGAAATTACCACTATCTATCCAACATACTACAAAGGTCTGGCAACACATTCTGTTTTCAAAGCCCATCGTGAATATTAAAAGTTAATTTTCTAAAATCAATTAGAAGCAGCTAATCTCAACGATAAGCAGCAAGCTGACTGATGTCAGAACAGCAAGGCTGAAATAAACTCCTGAAAAGCAACGTGCCTTCAGGCTCAGTTGTAATACTCAACTCCAAATTCTGACGAATTGCAAGAATAGAATTGAGTTTCTATACAACTGGGCAACCTCCCATTAAAAACATTGGCTGTACAGGAGGATTCAAAGATGAAAAGAACTGGTTTGTGCTTTAAGCTGGTTCCACACAAATTACATGCCAGTAAACTTTACATCCCCAGCCAAGAAGTGGGAGAAGCTACATTCAGAAGTACGGATAGCAAATAAGGTAATCAGAGTTCTGGAAGAAAATTATATAAACTTAAACAATACAAATTTTAACTGCAGCTGAAGCACTGTTGCTTAAGTGGAGTATTTGGCCTCACTAACCTATAAAAATACCAAACCATGACAGAATTACAGAATCACAAGGTTGGAATCATAGAATCATAGAATGGCATGGGTTGGAAGGGACCCCAAGGATCATAGAGTTACAACCCCCCTGCCACAGGCAGGGACACCAACCTCCAGGCCTGGATCTATACAAGGCTGCCCAGGGCCCCATCCAACCTGGCCTTGAACACCTCCAGGGACAGGGCATCCACTAATTCTCTGGGCAGCCTGTTCCAGCACCTCACCAATCTCTCTGTAAAAAACTTCCCCCTAATATCTAATCTAAACCTTCCCTCCTTTAGCTTTAGTCCATTCCCCCTTGTCCTGCCATTATCTGCTCTTTTAAAAAGTTGAATCCCCTCCTGCCTATAAGCTCCCTTCAGGTACTGGAAGGCTGCAATGAGGTCCCCACACAGCTTTCTCTTCTCCAGGCTGAACAAGCCCAGCTCCCTCACCCTCTCTTTGTAGGGCAGGTGCTCCAGTCCTCTAATGATCCTTGTGGCCCTCCTCTGAACCTTTTCCAACAGTTCCACATCCTTCTTGTATTGGGGGCCCCAGATCTGGACACAGGACTCCAGATGGGGCCTCACGAGGGCAGAGTAGAGAGGGACAATCACCTCATTTACCAAGGGGGGTACGTTCTCTTTGGCCCGTCTCTTCTGGCCAATGTACCTGTAAAATCCCTTCTTGTTGTTTTTAACATCCCTTGCCAAGTTCAGTTCCATCTGTACCTTGGCTTTCCTGATCCCATCTCTGCAAGTCTGAACAGCATCCCTGTATTCTTTCCAGGCTACACACCCTTGCTTCCAGAGCTTGTATTTGCCTTTCTTTTCCCTCAGTTTGACCAGCAGGTCCTTGCTTAGCCATGCTGGCCTCCTGCCCCTCTTGCCCGCTTTTTTATTCAGGGGGATAGAGAGCCTTTGAGCTCTCAGAAAGGCATCCTTAAAGAGTAGCCAGCTGTCCTCAACATTTCTGTCTCTAAGGACCACCTCCCAGGAGATCTTGGCCAACAAGTCCTTAAACAGCCTAAAGTTTGCTCTCTTAAAGTTCAGTGTCCTGGTCCCACTTTTCGCCAGACCCACATTCCTTGAGATTACAAACTCAACTAGGGCATGGTCACTGCAGCCCAGGCTGTCTCCAACCTTAAGACCTTTAATGATCTCCCCCACATTGGTGAGCACCAGGTCCAGCAATGCATTGCCTCTGGTTGGTGTATCCACTATTTGAGCCAGAAAGTTATCATCTACAGACTCCAGGAGTCTCCTGGACCTCTGAAGAGATCTTTGAAGATCATCAAGTCCAACCATTCCCATCCTATGCTAAACCATATCCCTAAGTACCTCATCAACCCTTTTTTTGCACAAAAATAATAGGTCACAAAATAATAGGTCAAAGAAAAATCAGCAAATACAAATGTTTAGTTTTTCAAAATCTACTCCAATTTACAGAGTATCAAAGAAATCACAGGTAACCGGATGAAGACTTCTTTTGTTTAAAAACATACTAGGCAGAACCTTATGCTTTCAGGTCAAAGTGAACTGATGAGTTTGAACAAAAAAAGTGGAAATCAGAGGGAAAAAACCTTTTAACTTTATGTAACAAAATTACATCAAGGGACTAATTTTAATGAAATGCCATTCATGTTGGGATTGACCCATAATTATTTTTAGTTCAGTCACTGAACCAAAAAGGCCAATTATTTTTATGTCCCAATCATGCAATGAGATGAAAAGCTAAGGGATATAAAAAAGCAAGGAGTAACAGGAGTTTTTAATATGGGAAAAGATTAATAGATAACAGACATCTTATTATTCTCTTAACAAAATTTTGTGATACAATCCTTAAAATGGAAGTAGAAAGGAGTGATACAGAAAATTTACATATAGCATAAAATTTTGATTACTTGGTCCCCCCTTGATCACCAAAGCCAAGCAAGGTATTAAACAGACAGTGCAGTGACCTGAAAAAACAGTGTTAGTAAAAACAAACACATACACCAGAGAAAAGCATAGAAGTATTTATGAATTACAGACAGTTCCAAATTAACAGGAAAAGGATATTAGTATCATTGTACAGGATAAAAAAAATGTGTAATCATAGAATCGAACACTGTGTAAGGTTGGAAGGCACCTTTAAAGGCCATCTAGTCCAACCCCCCTGCAGTAAGCAGGGACATCTTCACTAGATCAGATTGCTCAGAGCCCCATCAAGCCTGACCTTGAATATCTCCAGGGATGGAGCCTCCACTACCTCTCTGGGCAACCTGTTCCAGTGATCTACCACCCCAATAGTGAAGAACTGTGTTGCTGACAAAGTACACAGACAAAATATGGGATCCATAAGGAATATAAGTATGTGTTCATTTAGAAAATAGTCCCAAATATCCATGGCCTGTGCTGAGTGCCAAACCAGTAACAGAAGAACAGCAAGAACAGGTAACAGTATATAAAAGTATAGAAAAACGTTTAGAAAGATTATTCATCTCGGAAAAAAGTCAAATCAAAAGGAGATAATAAAAATATAAAAATCAGACATTTTATAGGTTTCTGATGCTTTTGCCTCATAACTCTAGGAGAGAATACTTGATTAAAGCTTAGCACACTAACAGCTGTCCAAAGAAGTATTTTTCCACAAAATAAATAATTAGACTCTATGGTCTATATGTTCTATAGCATCACTAAAACCAAGAAATCAGCAAAAATTTATTATATTAAACCTTTTTTTGCAAGCATACCCAGAATCCAAGTAATCAATATTATTGGCTGGAATACAAAGTCTCATTTTCAGCCAATTTCTAATTACTAAGAATTGCAGTAGGCTTTCCAGGACAGCAGATCTGCCTACTGCAGCTTCCGCCCTCACAAGATGTTCACTTTAAGAAGATGTATATTCAACAAAAAGTACTTGATTCAGCACCTGATTCAGAAAACTGAAAGCAGGGATCTACATTTTTGGTGCCCTGGATGACAAAGCTTCTAAGGAAGTTAGTTAATAATTTGTGTAGCCTATACTGAATTGAGTGATTATATGAATCTCCTTTAAAGAGCTACTAATCTTATCCTACAGACATAAATTTAAGGGTCTATAAACCCATTGTTACACCCCATCAAAGGTTAAGGAAAGCTGAAGCCCCATGGTCTAATATGTTAATTCTCATATTCCTGGAGGACACCTTCCAAAGCAACAGCAGAATTATTTCTTCTGTTACTCTCAAGCACAATTAATTAGAGAATTAATCTGTTCTAGGTTATCATTTTTCTGAATATACATATGGTTCAAAGTTCAGTTTCCATGGCTCATGTGTAAAAGCCATAAATGGATTAGAAGTTGACCTAACCTACATCAAATGTCTAAAGCCAGCTAATGCCTCAAAGCCAGTATTTCTACCCTGAAATTATGACATGCTTCCATATTTATCACAGAAGAGCATCACCAAATTAATTAAACGTGAATTTGGATGGACTAAATAGAGGTGCTGCAACATGCCTGTGCATTTTACGTGAGAATCTAAGATAGATTTATTATAATCCAGGACACTTTATCCATCCATGTGGCTCAGTGACTGAAAGGCAGCACAGTTAACATCTACAGATGTTTTTTCCTCACCAAAGTGAATCAGAAGCTCTTTATCATCAAAAGCAAAGTAGAGGTAGAAATCTAAGCCAAAAGCTAAGCCATCAAAATCTCCTTTCAAATCGCAACTCATAATTGCCTTTGTTGCCTTGAGGGACTTGATTAATTGAATATGCCTGTTCTGGAATCATTTTAGCATTTAAAAATCCCAGTCCTTATACCTATTAGAACAAAAGCACACCACCAGTGTTCCACATGCCCATGCTTGCATACTGGAGAGCACTATTCAACCTCACTCATTCTCAAGATCTGTTTCAAGAACAATAAAGAGATTTTTCTTACTGCACTTGAGTTACCAACAAGCTACCTTCCATCTTCCATCCCTGCAAACCAAAACTCCTGAGGAATTACAGCTCTCAGCAGAATTGGTCACTGCCCCCATCTGATTGTGTGCAATAGAAGTGGGAGACTGATTCATCCCCAAGTCTCCCCAAAGAGGTAAAATGCTGTGCAACTACACTCCTCAGGATGTGATGAGACAACATAAACCACCCACTGAGGCCAGAAGCAAAGCGCTGTGGAAAAAACACCATTACAGGGAGTCAGAGCCCACCAACGCAAGGGAAATGCACGCAAGGGGATGAGAAAAGCCCCTGTGGGTCCCTGAAGTGGCTGACAGAGAGGGTGATGCTCATCTTCAGCAGGCTGAATTGGCTTCTTGAACTTCTCCTCTCTCCCCATAGATTCAGGAGAGTGGTACCTAAAAAGCAAGCAGGAAGAAATCTGGCCTTGAGGGACTCACATAAAGCCTAAAAAGTCAAGGGACACCTTTTCCTCTATTTAATAGCCTCCAGAGGAGCTCTAGATGCTCAGTACTATAAAACTAGCTAATATCATCTTTCTACAAGGCACCTTAGTTCAAGCTTGTTCCATACAAACTACTTGCTACAATGAGTTGGTTGCTCATTGAAAAGTAGTATCATCATCAATAAAGGAAAAAAATGAAACAGATGAGCTGGTTTAAGTTTAGCAGCTTCTCATTTTAATTAGCATATATTTATTTGTCTCAACCTTCCCCTTAATCTCTATTTGTTTGTAGTAAGAAAGAAAAAGTAATTCTGGTGAATAAACACTGATTCTTAGTTACATAAAATATCCTGCAAGCATGCACATTACAAATAAACTCAACCTTAAATCTGTGTCTTATGACTAATTTTAGGACTTGAATTTTATCCAAAGAAAGAGCATGGAAAATTTTTGACACGCACACCTCTGTCTCCAAACAAGCAAACTAGAAAGGAGAGAAGGCAGCAAATGAGTAGCTTCTACAAGCTGGGGGTTGGGAGACTGAGGGAAGATTTCAGTGAAATGACAAAAGGATTTGTAAAAAAAAAAATTAATTAATTAGTTTTAATTTACATTTCTAAAAGTGTGTTTTCCCCGAAAAATGCTCATTCAGTGTAAACTCCCTCTGTGTAAGTTTGTGATAGACATATTCTCTACTGGGACAAAGAAAAAAGTATATTAACTAGAGAAAGATAAAGTTAAGCATTTAATTTTTGCTTTTTAAACAAAAAAAAAGGCTAACAGGGTGCTTAGAACATAAAGGAAAAAAAGTAAGGCTGGATTATATTTTTTTAAGATGGAGAGAACAAAATAAACAGCAAAAAGAAATGTTTCTTTTTATTTTCTAAGCAGTAAGGCTGGAAAGCTAACCACCCACCCCCAGCCCCCTGACTCCAAACCAGTGCAGGCAGGGCCAGGGATGTCTTACTTCACTGAGCTGTGTTGCTGGGAGACTGGGTTAGGCAAACACAAAGAAAGAAGCCAAAAGATTAAGTGCGATGACGACTATTACCATATTTCACAGTCAAATCAGATGACACTTCAATCCAGGAGAGCTATAAATCCAAATAATTTTTCAAAATGAATTTGAAGACTCCTTAGAGAAAACACTGTTTGCCCTAAATTACCCAGGACATGAAAATAAATAGTGGCTCCAAAGCTGTTCAAGCTGTAGTCCCTGAGATTGCTTTTTTCTCTACCATCTTCCCCAGAAGTCTTGATACTAGATAGAAAATATGCTTTTGGCAAAGAATGAGATACTGAGTGGGTCTCAAGGTTTATAAAAGATACCAAAACCCCAGACAAGGTAAGAAAAATGAGGTGAAAAAAGAAAAGGCAATCATCTCCACACAAAATTACTCCAAGATCATAGAATCACAGGGTATGGCAAGTTGGAATGGACCCGTAAGGGTGATAGAGATCAACTCCCAGCTCCTTGCAGGGCTACCAAAAATTAAATATGATTTAAGAGCAGCATCCAGATGGTCCTTAAACTCTGACAGGCTTGGGGAGCCTGCACCAGTGACCGACCACCCTCTCAGTGAAGAGCCTTTTCCTAACTTCCAACCCGAACTTACCCAGAGCAGTTTCATTCCATTTCCTTATGTTGTAACACTGATCACCAGATTGAGGAGACCAGCACCTCCTCCCTCCACTGTCCCCACTGTACTAATACTGAATCTGGATACATTTTTAATGCCTTGTATTATCCTCTTTTGAGTGTTATCTAATATCCTAATTTATAACACCATACCACAGAAACCATATTATCAATACCTGATGTAATATTCTTCTGATGTTTTGTATCATTTCCAAATAAAGAACATTTTATTTCCAAACAGAAGAAAATAAGAAGCAATTCAGAGGATTCTTAACATGTCTATCCACAGTTTTCAAGATCAGTATTATAGTGGTTCCATACCGTGAAGCTGTTGTTGACATTTTTTGTGCTTGATTCAGCTACGCTGGCATCTGACAGGTCAACTTCATCAAATATTAGGGACTGTGGATGGAAAAGAACATAAAAATATTAAATGTAGTCTGAGTTCACTTTTAGGTATGGTTAAAGTCTGTGCTTTCATTTCCTTGTGTCTATTGAATTGGAATATAAAAATAGGGGGAAAAAAAAAAGCGGTGAAAAAGGAGAAAATACTGATGGTGCTACGAATCTTCCTATTTGACACCTAAACACAGTCCTAGTCACTATCTAAATGGGCCCCTCACTACAGGAAAGACATGGAGGTCCTGGAGTGTGTCCAGAGAAGGGCAGCCAGGCTGCTGAAGGGGATGGAGAGCAAACCTAACGAGGAGTAGCTGAGTGAGCTGGTGATGTTTAGCCTGGAGAACAGGAGGCTGAAGGAAGACCTTACCACCACCTACAAATACCTGAAAGGAGGATGTAGAGGGGTGGGTGTTGCTCTCTTCATCCAAGCAACAGGTAACAGGACAAGGAAGAACAGCCTCAAGCTGTGCCAGGGCAGGTTCAGATTAGACATTAGAAGAAAATTCCTCGCTGAAAGGGTTACTGGGCATTGGAAGAGGCTGCCCAGGGAGGTGGCTGAGTCATCATTCCTGGATGTATTTAACAGACGGGTAGACAAGGTGCTTAGGGATATGGTTTAGTACAGGACAGGTACAGTTGGACTCAATGATCTCAAAGGTCTTATCCAACCTTGTGATTCTGTGATTCTGTGCTAGAGCAAGGAAAATTGATTTCCACTGCTATGAAACAGCACAATCTGAGCCAGCCCAAAAAGACAAAATGCTCTTGCCTCGGTCCTGGCCTTGAGAAGGAGAGAGGAAATGCTTTCCTTAAAGAAGACAAGTACTTCCTTCTGCTCACCCCCAATTTTCCCATCATTTTCAACTGACGGGAAATAGTCTTTTCCTTTATATATCAGCTTTTGGCACAAAATCTTCTGATCCTGATTTCACATAACCATTCCACCTCTTGCATGGCAATACTGGCATCAGACTAGAAGAGTTTTAACGGAATTCAGTTTGAGCGATAACTTCTGAGCATTAGCAAAGTTTTACTTTTGTTTTTTAAATGTTGGACTTGACTGCCTGAGACCCACCCACAAAAAAACCCACCCCACAACTCCTCTAAGATTAATTGATTATTTGTCTGAATATTTAAAAAGTTTAAAATAACCATGATAAACTTCATTTTAAAAAAATCAAGAAATCACCTGTCTTCCTTACATACATCTTTATATTCAGCAGTTTTTAATAAAACAATCAGTAACAAAACATCACATTATTGCTATTACTGCACTTATAAATCTAAACAAAATGGAAGTTACAAGTGTATGGTATTAGACACTAATAGCACAGAATTACCTTTGAATCCTTGGCATAGTAAAGGGTACGACCTCGAAGTTTGAAATAACGCTTTTTCCACCTCTGGAAAGAACTGGTTTGCTTCAGTAGTAATCCTTCTTTTATACTTGTCTGAAAAATATGAAAATATAGAAAACAAGGTAAATAAATGTGGAAATAGCTAGACATACAGACGAAAGTCATGCTTTTAAAAATTCATGTTACACCTGATATAATCATGAATTTAAATTTTTATCTATTCACTTTAAATTGAGATTGATTCTCCAGATAACCAGACTTGGCATTACTATTTTTTTTTAAACAGTGACAATGTTGGCACAATGCTAATTTTACATGCAAACTGAAAAGGCAGTCAGGAGGAACATAATTATTGTGAAGATGAACACAAAATAATTCAATTGTCTGGATAGCTGCAAACTTACAAATATTAAACAACTGGTGATGGCACAATTCAGGAAAAAAATGTTAGAATCCATTTACACAAGGTCATTTCCAGTTTCAAATTTGATTATGTTGAGGAGAGAAACAATTTTCACATCACCAGTAACTAAACAAGGTGCTTAAACGTGTGTCTGATTCAAGTACATGAATTATGCCTCTAAAATAGACAGAATGATCCAGTATGATGCAAGTCACGCGTGACTTCAAGTGTGCTGCTGAACTGAAGCCTTCAGCATGAAATCAGCTTACCATTAGGAATAATTATTGCATGGAAAGTGTGAGAACAGTAACAGCTAGGGATATTTTCACCAGACAAGTATTTTCAGTCAAAAAATAATTCGCTGATCCAAACTCTTCCACTGCAGACTGAACCCTGCCTACATAAAGCCCCTTTTTTCAAATGAATATGACACAAATTAGCGTATTTTAACCATGTAGGCTGCTTTTGCCAGCATGTGGGGGATTCATCCAACCCATTACAGAAATTCCCCTCTTAATCAGATGAAATGACATGACAGAGCATACTAATTGAGTCTCAAAATTTGTTTTCTTCAGATTTGAAGCACACAAAGGGTATGAGATAAAGCAAATAAATTTGCATATTGTATCCCAAAATTGTGCAGAATATTTCCAGAATATTTCCAACTTGTAGTGTGATAACATGATGCAAAATTCATAATACAATTTATAGAAAATGCATTATAAACATCATTTGAAGGTACTACACATTTTTTTAGACTTAACCAGGACCTGCCCTTAAGTTCATAAACATCTTCTGTTATCAGATGTCAAATTCTCCTTAACGCTAATGCAAGTAATAAAAACACAGAAAAAGCAGAAAGAGCTTTAATGTTCCTACCATTTCCTTGAAATGACAAACATCACTGTTACATACATACATCACACCCCTCATTTAGCCACTGCTAACGTCACGAACTAAGAATATGGTCCAACAATCACAAAGCGATTGAATTAATGCTCTCAAAAAAGCAACCCTCTCAGATGAAACATCACAGCTGAAAGTTGGGATTTATCACACACTACTTCACTTGCCAACAGCCTGGACCAATGCATTTGGTCAGCCCTCCTGCTCTAAGAGGTAGCAATTTCTACCTGAGAGGACTATGCACCATGTTAAGATTGGCTCTGGTCAGAAAATAGCAAAGAAAGATAAGCTATATTTACATGATATAAATTGATTTAATCAGTTAATAAATACAAGCTCTTCTCAAGGAGAAGAGGTCCTTGAGAGTAGCCCTGCTGAGAAAGACCTGGGTGTCACGGTGGATGAGAAACTTCATATGAGCCAGCAGTGTGCTCTTGCAACTCGGAAGGCCAATGGTATCCTGGGCTTCATCAGAAGAGGGGTGGCCAGCAGGGACAGGGAGGTGATTGTCCCTCTCTACTCTGCCCTCGTGAGGCCCCATCTGGAGTCCTGTGTCCAGATCTGGGGCCCCCAATACAAGAAAGATGTGGAACTGTTGGAGAGGGTTCAGAGGAGGCCACAAAGATGATTAGAGGGCTGGAGCACTTCCCCTACGAAGAGAGGGTGAGGTAGCTGGGCTTGTTCAGCCTGGAGAAGAGAAGGCTGTGTGGTGACCTCATTGCAGCCTTCCAGTACCTGAAGGGAGCATACAAACAGGAGGGGAATCAACTTTTCAAAAGGGTAGATAATGGCAGGACAAGGGGAGATGGAGTAAAGCTAAAGGAGGGAAGCTTTAGATTAGATATTAGAGGGAAGTTCTTTACAGAGAGAGTGGTGAGGTGCTGGAACAGGCTGCCCAGAGAAGTAGTGGATGTCCCGTCCCTGGAGGTGTTCAAGGCCAGGTTGGATGGGGCCCTGGGCAACCTTGTGCAGATCCAGGCCTGGAGGCTGGTGGCCTTGCCTGTGACAGGGCTGTTGGAACTCTGTGATCCTTGGGGTCCCTTCCAACCCGTGCCATTCTATAATTAAAAGCTGTTTGTTGTAGCTGTGCAGCACTTCGGTTTCATACCATTCTTTGAGATTTCAGAAGCTTATCACAGGGGATGGAAGTAGATGATGTGTGTTTATCAAGGGTCAGAAGAGGTAAGACGAGAGAAATTCAGTTCCAAGGACACAGTACGTCACATACACGGCACACAGTGAATTCCTGGAAAAAATTCCACATTGGAAGAAAATCCACATTTGCTAAAACACACTCTGTGTACTAGGAGACACAGAACATACATTATACTGAGTACTTTCAGGAATTTTAAAAACTGTTCAAAGAACATAAATCTCTCTAAACTCTGAGCCATTACTCACTAAAGAATTAATTCTTTCATGTAAATTTTATGTTTTTATAAGTCATTTCCCCTAATTTCTACTCACTCCTTAAAACACCAGTATCCTTAAAATCAAACCAATAGCTTAAAAATTAAATCTATTTTTGCTAATCGGCCATTAAAAATTAAATTTCTAATGTTGCCAGTAAATAACCACAGTCTCTACAGTATTTTTAGATAAAAATGTTAAGAAAAATAGTAGGCTGGTAAACATTTACCGAAGAAATGCAAGCACTTCACAAAGTATACACCTGAAGTTAACATTTTACTACCAACAGATAGACTGGCCTGAGGTTTGAGCATCTTAAACAAGTCCATAAAGCTTTGGCATCCTTAATTAACTTCATTTAGCCTTTAAAATATGCAAAAATCTTCCAGCTGCCAACTCAGTCATTAGGTAATCCGCTAATAATGCTTTCTTGAATCTACACATACGCCACAGCACTCGCAGTAATCTCAGATTGGAATGGACTTCTTGGGTTGCTGAGTTTGGGTACACATTATCATCAACGACCAAGTCACGGAAAGTTTTTCAGAAGCATTGATCAGGTTATAGCTACACCTTAAGGAAATGAATGGTACTTTTTTCTCTCCCAACGGCAATTAAGACAATGCTGCAAGATCTCACTGTAGTGAGAAATCTTCTATCTCAGATGGACACTAAATCGGAAGAATAAACCAGTTATATAACTACTTTCCTACTGTAATTTAGGAGAAACAAGTGCACATCCCACAATCCCACAATACTTCTCATTTTTATGGAATTGCCTCTTATCTGCTTGCCAAAATGTGTGACTTCCCCATACAGCATCTTGTGTCATCTAGTAATACAATATCCCTCCAGAAATATGGGAACGTAATAGGAGTAGAGCAGAGCAGAACAGAACAAAACCACTAACTGTCTTTACTAGTTTAGCCATTACAATCAAAATGTGGTATATTTTCCTGAAGAAATCATAGCTGAGTTTTATAAAATTCAGATGTACATGTGGTCAGTTATCCAACTGTTGAATGCAACTCAATATCACCGTAATTTAAATGGCAAAAATAAATGGGATTTGTGGGTATTGTGATCACTAAAAAATGAGAGGCATCTAGTCTTATATCAGCAGATTTTAAAATATTCAGTATATAACACCTGAAAATTAGAATCATAGAATCATAAAATATCCTGAGTTTGAAGGACCCATAAGGATCATCAAGTCCAACTCCTGGCTCCACACAGGACCAGCCAAGTCAAAGCGTGGGACTGAGTGCATCATCCAGACACTTCTTACACACATCTGGAAGCAGCCCAGCCTAAGAATTATTCCCAATCAAGCTTTTCCGAGATTTTACATGACAGAATCCTTTTAAGCCTTTGATGTGGGGTCAAGCTATTCTCTGTGATCTGCACAGGCCAAGTAAACTCCGCATCACAGGCAGCATGGAAATCTCATTCAAAATCAAGCCTGAGAAAGATACCCTCTACTGCAAAAACTGCAGCAGCTTGTAGCACTCACTAAGTGAAAGACAAGAGTTAGTTTTCAGTCCTCCTTGGTCTCATGCCTCATTGCAGTGTTCAAAGCAGGAGGCTACAGAGCAGGTTGCATTCGGGCACCGGAAGCTTCTTTGGAAGCTGTGCCAAAATGTTATAGTCCTGGGGCCAGAACGATGGCAAAAAAAGAAAGCATCAGGAGATCATACTGGGAGTTACTGAAAAACACCTAAAGGACAATGTCATTGGTCACAGCCACCACAGGTTCAGGAGAGGAAGATCCTGTCTGTCCAATCTGATTTCCTTTTACGTCAAGGCCACCCAGCTGGTTGACCAAGGGAAACCAGTTGAAATTATTTTTTTGGATTTCAGTAATTAAAAACTAATAGTTTTAAATTCAAAGACAACCAACCCCATTGCCTTACTTCTAACTCAGTCTGTACAGTCTGCCCGTAAAACAGGGCAGGTCAAATGTAAACAGGAAATTAAGAGGATGAAGAAGAATTTTAAGATACCTTGCAATGGATGCTCATGCTGAGACTAAAACATTCTTTAAAGATGACAGACAGCTAGGGGATTGGCAGGATCATTTTTCAAAAGAGGTATGAAAAGGGTACTCAAGGATGAAGATATCACAGCAAAGCAGCTTATCATCTGTCTTTACCAATGAAGATAATGAGACGGTATCTCACACATGTTCTTCCTAACATTAGAAGAGCTATAGGCACCGATCTCCTCTCTTTCGTGACCAGTGATAGAACCTGAGGGAACAGCATGAAGCTGTGACAGGGGAAGTTTAGGTTGGATATTAGGAAGAAGTTCTTTACTGAGAGGGTGGTCTGGCACTGGAACAGGCTCCCCAGGAAAGTGGTCACAGCACTGAGCCTGACTGAGTTCAAGAAGCGTCTGCATGATGCACTCAGTCGCATGGTGTGATTTGGCTGGCCCTGAGTGGAGCCAGGAGTTGGATTCAATGACCCTTATGGGACCCTTCCAACACAGGATATTCTATGATTCTATGAATGTGAAGCACATATAGAGGGAATACTCAACTAACCAAGTCACTAAGTCATGTGGACTACATAGCATGGACCTCAGAGCCCTGAACATCCTGAAAGGACCACTGACATTAATTTCTAATCCCAGTGAGACAGTAGAATCCATACAAAAGTGTAAGGCTGATGAGCCAGATTTGCAGAAGACTAAGTTCTTTCAAGTAATTAAATTCCATGCCAATGGTGGAGAACTTGAAGGATATTGGAAAACTGAGCAAGAGGGCAAACAGGGAGAAGACAAAACTTCAGGCCAGGTCAGTGCTGGAAGTTCTGCTTTGGGGAAAAAGTCTAAACCTCATTAATAATTTCTCATCAACTTTGAGCTGAGAAGAGACCTGGGAGTCACAGTTCACAACAATCTGTGCATAACCACACCAGAATAGTTAAAAAAATAGTAGCAAAACCAAGACATAGGATGCCATTTTGCTCATATATAAAACACTGCTGTAACAGATAGTTCTGGTCTCTCCAACTCAAGAAACAGAGTTATGAGAAGGTACAGAGAAGGGCAATTCAGATGATTCAGAGGATGGAGCAGCTGCCTTACAAAAAGAGACCTAGAATATGTATCTGTTCAGTTTGAAGAACAGAAGACTGGGGGGTGGGAGGTGGTGTATGTGTGTGAGTGTCTGTGTGTGTGTGCGTGTTTAATATGATCAAAGTTTATAAAAGCATTAAAGCTGTGTATGATGAATGCAAAACTATTGCTCACCAAATCACACTATATTAGCACAAAGAAGGAATGTGATGAAACTATACTGAGATGACCTTAACATAGATAAAAAGCAGCACATCTTTACATAGCAGGTAGTGATTTTACAAAGCCTGTTGGAACAAGAGATTGTAGAGGCAGACAGCAAAAAGAAAATCAGACAAATTCTAGACCATAACCTCTGGTCCCTTTAACCCACCATGGGGAAGTACTGGGCAACAGATTGCAGCCAAACTCACAGGCTTCTCCTGAACAGCCTTTCCTGTTCCACTAGTGAAGATTAATTATCGTCTGATCCAGCAAAAAATTTCCCAGGTTGGTTTTTCCCCACTATGCTAACAGCATCTCTTTCGCTTTAAAGTCTCATTTGGTATTTGAAAGTGGACCTAGACCTTCATTTACCAAAACAATTAATAACTGGAGTGTTGACAGGCCAGACCATTGAAGAATAACGAAAGAAAACCCTGAATAATAATATTTGATATTAACTCAGAGCCCCTTAAAATATTCAATGTGTTCAGTAGATTGAAAATTACTTCTATTAATAAAAAAATGTGACAATCACACTCTTGATTTTGATTAAAATTATGACCTGGAAATTCCAAGTTTGTGATTTTCTTGAAACTCTCTGCACAGCAGCTGCCATTACTGTCACTTACGCTGACGGATTTTTCATTAGTTATGTCAAAATAAAAAATAGATTTTTATCTACTGAGAATAAAACCTTCACCAGCTGCTCAGTGCAAGGTTATATTTTTATTGAAGTTTCCTGATTAGAGCGAGGGGAGCCTGACATCTGAAAATTAAAACCAAACCAAGAAGTGTGTTATATCTATGAATTTGTATAGATAATAAAAGGTCAAAACAAAATTTTAAATCAGTATGATCTTGTTTACTATGTAACATTGCTTTTATTTCAAGAAAATCTTTATAAAAAGTACCACTATCAGCAGAATAAGTGGAGTTAGATCACAAGGTACCTAAAGCACCACGTTTACCTCAAAGAAGCTGCCCTAAGCTGCTGCTGCTAAGGCACCCTCCAGGTAACATATACTGGTAGTGACAGAGAAATCACAAGCAGTGGCAACTTGCATATGCTCAGTCTGTCACTGTTGATGACAGTGATCCCTGACCCATTAATAAAAAAACCCAGTCTAGCTGGATTTGAGAAAACAGCTTTCCAAATCTCAGAATGAAAGCCAGCCATGCCCCCACTCTGCTCCACACCACCCCACTAACCTGTGATTAAGCATCATCATTTTTCTGTAACAGTAAAACAATATGTTCTTCCAAAGTTAATTCTTATATACCATATTTTTTGGAGTCCTTTCTGTGGATGGACTGTAGCCTAAGTAAACTATAATGCAAATAAATGTAATTACACAGCTTATGCTGTATGCACCTTTTCTTCAACCTTGTTCTCCCTTTATGTTCCTTTCCAGCCTCTGCTGAAGAAAGATTTTGCATTTCTGTTGTGGAAATAAAATAATTTAAAAAATAGCTTTCAGCTTCCTCTACTTGGAAGATATGGTAGTGTAGCAAATCATGAAGTAAATCTGAAATTGCAGAGAAACTGCCATAATAGAAATATCATGGTAGCAAGATGAAATTCAATTAGCAGACTGATTTAAAAATAGAGGTTATAGCACATATCAAAAATAAATGTGATATTGCCATATGAGGATGAGACATTACATTGGGAACTAAAAAAATCCAAACAGACCATTATTTCAGATGTAAATTTGATACTAGATTTAAAACTGGAGAAGAAACTTTATCTGCATTTCAAGTGTTTAAACTCCGAACTTCCACCCATGTACGTGTTGATATTAGTCTGTCTTCTCATTAATCAGGGCATGAAACAGCTGTAATACACTGAAAAAGGATAAAACACTTTGTAGGACTGTGACTTGGTGCCAAAGATTTAAGGGTCTTGGCGTTATTACACAACTCAGCTAACTTAAGTCTTAGGATAGTATTTTACAGCTACTGTTGGGAGCTTCAATATCTGTTCCCTTTAAATTACACATGCTCAGAGCAGAGTGATTTAAAATAACTGGGTCTAACTGGGTTTTAGACAGGAGAATATAAATGGTACTTATCTCAGGAAGGAAAAAGAAAAAGGATAGTCAAAGCACTCAGCTGGCAAGGCTTCTTTCTTTACCAGACTTATTTAGGTCTTGGTCTCAACTAAATAGGAGAAGCACTCAGCACACTTGCCAGTTTGTAAAGTATATAAAATATAGGTCCAAAATAAACTATTTCCCTACCTCACACAGCAAAATGTGGAAAAAATAATCCTGCTATGTTTCCGCAGAGAAGAACAAACTTTTCCAGTGCTAATGTGCAAATAAGAATTGATCAATCACTTGAGGAAATTACAAAAGCATCATATAACAACAAAATACTAAACCTCTCTACTAACTTTTAAGTGATACTTTCTTGAAAACAAATCGTAAGTTAAGCTTGTCATAACAAACCTTCTATGGTTTACTTCTTGTAGTTTTATTTTTTGCCCCTCCAAGAATGTTTAAACAAATTCCAGTGATGCTGTCAGACTTCCTAGGAGCTATGCTGGGTCGAAAGGAGCCTACATGTAGCCACTTAGAGCTTGTGACTCTCCAGGGAAAGCTGGGGAACAACTCATTTCCTTCTTGCAGACTTTTTCCACACCTCTATCTGACTGAGTTAGGAAAGAGAAAAAGCTTTTAGCAACAGAATTCACATAAGGCAAGAAAGAGCTGTAGAACAGAAGAGAACGGTTCTATTGGAAGGGATCTACAACCATCATCCAGTCCCAAACATTCATGTTGTAAACACAAGATTTCAGGAAAGCTCAGTGTCACGCAAACGTGTTTAAACAGAGTAAGTTATCAGAATCTTTGCATTTATTCACTTCTTTGAAGAGATGAAAAATGTAAAAATCCCATCCCATCCACTCACTCCTTAACGTTTTCTAAACTGGTGGTCATTGTAAAGAAAGCGACCAGTCGCTGCAGCTGATATCTTAATCCTCAAATTTATAGAGACAAATCAACACCAATTTTGCAGACGTGGTAGCCCTGTGACCTGCAGATTCCTGTTTAGAATGATGGAGAAGTTTATTAACAGAATACCCAGGCATTCCTAAAGTTTTCTAGTGTTTCCGATTGCTGCATTCAGATACAGAGATTACATGCCTTAATCTAATTCAGTGGCTGCACTCCATTGCGAGTTTATATTGGCCTCAATTTTGTTTTACTGGATGGCACATAAAATCCTGGATACACATTAATCATGTTTTGAATTACATTTTGTAGTATTTTTCCACTAACAGTCCTAGCTTAATGCTCAACTTCTGGAACAGTTAAATCAATAAAAACCTTCAATTCCATAATAACTCAAAAGCTAGGATCCTTCACTTACCTATGATTTTTTTTCAGACATAGGGAAACAAATAATAATATATTTCCCACTATTGAGAAATTCATCTTTAAGTGAGAAGGCTGGGAATCTAAGTGATGACAGTAAAATTATACTGGTGAAATATGCAACGGGGGGAAGCAATGTACAGTACCAGGCATTTACAAGAGTTAATGTACTACAGGTAGTGAAAAACCTTTTTGCTTATCAACAAAATTATTAGAAGAAAGCAGAAATACAGGATAGATATGCCAGAGACTGGAAATCTATTCCCAGTTTGACCGCAGATTTTATGTGTGACCCAGGACAAATCAGTTACCTGAGTTCTTTGGTCTCCACACAGCAAAAAATACCCTCTTTATTCTTTGTAAGACTCTGGTTCTGATTTTTTGCCATTTTATTGAGTGTCTCACTAGGAGTGGCATTTCATTTTAATCAGATTTGTTTACAAATGACTTTTCGAATGATGGGGACTTTAGAAGTAATAAAAGTGGAACTAAAATAATTCACATTCCCTATCCTCTGTGATCAGAATGTCAGAAAAAATGTTGAAAAGCACAGAGCAGTAAACAAAGCTGCAGGATAAAGAGCTGCATTTTGTTACAAGAAGCAATCCAGAAGTTTTAAAATATTTGTAGTCCTTACTAGTACTGCTACTGTAGGTTCAGGTTACATATATTCACAATTAATGACCATAGTTTTTTCCAAATCACAGAACATCTGAGGTTGGAAGGGACCTTTGGAGATCCATCTAGTCCAGAAGAGTCATTTAGAGCAGTTAGCCCAAGACTATGTCCAGTTGACTTATGAATATATCCAAGGACAGAGACTCTCAACCTCCCTGGGCAAACTCAAAATCAGGATCACCCTCAAAATCAGGAAGGGGGTGTGGGTGTTTTCTTGTGTTTAGATGGCAATTTCTGTATTTCAGTTTGTGCTCATTGCATCTCGTCTTGTCCCTGGGCACCACTGAGTCTGGGTTTGTTTTCCTTACACTCATTAGATATTTGTACATATTCATAAGATCTCTCTGATCCCTCCAAGCTAAACAAGTCCCAGCTCTCTCAGCCTCTCCTCATACCAAAAATGATCCAGTCTCTTAAATATCTTTGTGGCCCTTTGCTGGACTTTCTCCAGTATGTCCACATCTCTCTTCTACAGAGCACTGAACTGGACTCAGCAGTGGCACCACCAGTGCTGAGTAGAAGGTCATCTCCCTTGACCTGTTGGCAATATCCCTCCTAATGCAACCCACCACACTGTCATCCTTCATTGCCCCTCAGGTTTCCTCTGCCAAACTGCTTTCCAACCAGTCAGCCCCTAGTCTGTACCAGTGCATAGCGTTCGTCCTCCCCAGGTGCAGGACCCAGCAGTGGCCTATCAGTCACTCCTCCTCAATTTGCACTGCCTGTACATTTCTGTGGGTATACTCTGTATTATCATCCTTGTTATTAATGAAGGTGTTACACAGCATTGTCACCAGTAACCACCCCTGGGGTATATCAGTAGTGACTGACCTCTAACTGGACTTTGTGCCAGTGATCACACTTTAAGCCTGGCAGCTCAACCACTTTTCAGGCCTCTCATTATCTATTTATGCAGCTTGTATTTCATCAGTTTGTCTATGAGAGACAATAGCAAAACTATTTAAAATCAAAATAACGTCCACTGCTCTCTCCTCATCCACTGAGCCAGTTACTTGGCTGCAGAATGCTACCAGGCCAATGGCCTCCTCATCTTAAAACTATGCTTACTCTTCCCAATCTTCTCTTTCATGTGTTTGGATACGGTTTCCAGGACTATTTGCTTCATCACCTTCCAAGGGATTGAGGTGAGGATACCTGATCTGTACTTCCCCAGATCCTCCTTTTAGCTCTTCTTGAGTATGAGTGACATTTCCTTTCTTTCAGTCCTCAAGAACCCCCTCAGCTGTTATGACCATTAAAAGATAACGGACAATAGCCATCAAGCAGTTCCCACAGCACTTGGATGTGTAGTCCAGCAGGTTCCGTGGATTTGTGTACGTGCAGTTTAAGTATTCCCAAACTTGATCCTCCTTCACCTAAGGTAAAAGTCTTCCTCGTTCCTGACTTTCCCACTGGTTTTAGGGACCTGGGATTATAAAGGCTGATCTTATCAGTAAAGACCAAGGTGAAGAAGGCACTGACTACCTCAGCTGCATCTATGTCCTTTATCACCAGGTCCCCTGCCCTGCCTCATTCAGCAGCAGGCACAAATTTGCCCTAGTCTTCTTTTTTCTGCTGATGTACCTGTAGAAGACCTCTTGTTGGCCTTCACATCCCTTGCTAGATTCAACTCCAGGTGGGCTTTGGCTTTTGTAACACCATACCTGCATGACTGTTACTCTGAATTCCTCCTGGGTTACCTGTCACTGCTTCCTTTTTATGCCTGAGATCGTTCAGCCATGCGTTGCTCACCCCTGCAGTAGCCTGCTGTTAGGAGTGCAGGACCACCACAGCCAGATTCTGACTTTCACTCTACCTTCTGTTAGTTGTAAAAGTGACATTCCTGTAGCAAAGCCACATCTTTTCTCAGTTTTTTATAGAATTCCTTGCTTTTCCTATAATTCCTTGCAAATATTATTGAGGATAACATTGCACAACTTCTCTCAATCAAGATATTTCTATACAAAAATCTACTAGTTCTAGGCAGTGGCTGGAACTGAAATGAGCACTTTACTGCATTTTAATTAATTTGCAATTACTACATTTAGTCAGCAAGTATTTCAGTGTGGTTTATTTCAGGGGAAAATAATAATTAAAAGACACCAAAGGTTTCTGACATAGCAATGAGCAAAAGCCAGAAGTTTACTTTCCAGGTCACTAACAGTCCTCTGTAAGTAAGTCTTACTCATTGCACCTGAATTCTGAACGGGCAGAAAAGGAATAATGTTTCCTCGCCTCAACGAGACTCTGATACATTCACTAACTAGTGCAGCTGTATATAAACATTACATATGTACCTACTGAGCTACTGTAAATTTAGGGAACGGATTATTACCATAAGAGTGCTGAGGTTCCCCTAAACAGCAAGGCACTTTTAGAAAAGGACAGGGCTTCTGCTATTTCTAGCAATTCTCATGGTAAAATCCTATTTTCCTTCCCAATTTTCAGCAGCAATCCCCGTGGAAGCTGAATTTTCATATTACAACGAGGAGGAAATTCCCTGTTTTGAGATGGCCAGACTGGAGGGCAGAAGAATAACATACAACAGACCCTCCCTTCCCCTCTGTTTACTGAGGGGAAATAGGAGCCTGTAATTACTTTTGAATTTGCGTTCCCTTTGTGACCAGGCTCATTCATGCACAGGCTATTTTCTCTCATTCTGAAAACACAGTATAGCTGCTTCTCCCAAAAACACACATCTCTGACCGGAATAGGGCAGATCAGTAATTCTCAAGAGTTTTATACAGCATGGCTGTTAGAATCACAGAATCATTAAGGTTGGAAAAGACCTCTGAGATCATCTAGTCCAACCGTCCCCCTACCACCTATATTACTTATTAAACCATGTCATAAGTACCTCATCCAACCCTGAACACCCTGAGGGATGGTCACTCCACCACCTCCCTGGGCAACCTGTTCCAATGCCTAACCAATGCTTGCCTATCTATCAGAGAACCTCTTCTCCATCTCTTATCGGCTCCAGCTCCCATTCATGTCCAAACCCTTAAGCTGTGGAATACAACACAATGCCTCACTTCTGTCCACAGGAAAATCAGGGACTGGATCCTCTTGAAACATGTTTTTGAGCACATGAAGGATAAGGAGGTAACTGGACACAGTTAGCGAGGACTTATGAAAGGTAAATCATGCCTGAACAGCAAGGAATCTTCTCTAAGACCTCTGCATCAGACCGTAGCATAGCCCCTCCCACTCCACTTGCTGTTCAGCATCTCTTATTGCATTTTCAGTTTTAAATCACTTGATGGCAATTTTGTCCATTTAAACAATTCAAACTGCTATTAACAAAACAGTCCTACCATAAAACCGGGTAAAACTGGAAACATGGAAATAAACGTGCTAGAATGAAACTTGACTATCGCTGTCAGGTTTTTTTTGATTGAGGAAAGTACTTTCCATGTAAATAAATTCTCATTTTTATAAAAACTGACACTTTACATATCCATTCTGTAAGAGGATTTGGCACCTTGAAGGTAGAAGCATTCAAGTGTTTTACAGTGTGCTTGCTTTCAGATTGTGATGCTAAAGCTCCTTTCCAGAGAAGCTATAAAGGGCAAATTCTATTTCAGCTTCAACAAAACCTCAAAAATATTCTGAAATCTTTGTTTAACAATGTATCCTCCTTACCCACTAACAAAATCAGAGACTCGTAAAGTACCTAGAAGAGACATAAAAAGATCTTTCAGTCTGCACTCTTCTCCAAGGTAATACTAAACTGTATACAGCTTTGCAGAAACAGATTATCTATCATCATATTCAGGTGTCACATTTTTTCACTTGAAATATTTTTCTGGCCCATTTGTTGGTAGAAGAGCCGCTATCATCCAGCATCTGCATCAGAAAACAGAAGTACATGGGCAGTAGAGGAGCTGCACCTCATAAGCCTGTATTCATTGCCTCTGGAGAATTAATCTTCACATGTCCAGCTCCCAATCATAGAATCCTTAGACAGAATGATGGGGAGGTCTAAAATCTGGCTTTTCGCATGACCTGACTGTCATTACAAAAATAAACCATCCTTCTTTCCTTTCTATTTAAATGAGGTCTGCATCTGCCTTTGACAGTCATTCTTAACTATTCCCATAAGAAAAGCCCCCAATTACAGAGATCCTTTACCACTAAAACGTTTTCCCTTGTGTAAATCTCCCTTGTTGCACTTTAAACCCATAAAGTGGTGTTGTAGGACAATGATACAGATGTAAAACATCAAAAAATTAACTCAAAATTCAGAGGCTATTATTTCTAACTCACAGTACTTTGTAAGGAGAAACACAGGCAGAACACGCACCACTTGGTAGAATGTTATGGCACTGCACTCAGCATACCCCAACTTGCTTTTGTTCAAATTACACTGATCTTTCATCAGGAGAAAATATTATGAACACACATTTACTAAGTGAGTCTTAAAGTCATTCAGGTTTTTGATCAAACTAAAAAATGGACATCTAGAAGTATTTTTAAACAGAACAAAAATGGAGCATTGCAAATGTTTTTCCACAGAGGATATAGGTTATGAAAGCCTTATATCCTGCTATGTAAGATTAGCCTTAGCATACAGGCCTTTGAGGTAGATATGATTATGCTGTGTGGAACCTTTCAATGAAGTACCATCTTCCAACAGCACTGATGAGCGAGAAACTCTATTCTCCTCTGGGATGCAGATCAAGTGTCCTATTTATTTCACTGCCCTTTCACATAAAATTGGGAAGCATGGAAAATAAAATGTAAAAATAGAAGTGGTTAATCAGATTTTGTCTTATGTTTCCTGATCATGTTTCTCTGGTATCTACTCTGTTTGAAATACTTTTATCGTTGTAGTTGCTTACTTGTGTTGAACACAGGTACTATAAACTTCTGAGATTCATGCAAATTCTAAGTATTAAAAACTTAGGGAAGCCTGCAGTTACTGTCTTTGTGTGATAAGAGCTGGAGGACTTTGCCAGATAAACCCTAGAAAATCTCACCTGTGCTGTGTCTTCTGCTGCGATGAGAACCCACAAAAACTTCTGAGCATCTAATTTTCCTTGCACACTCCACACACAGAGGGAGGAATAGAAAACAAGCTCTAATCATTAATCAGATCTAAGTTGTATGATGAAAATTTTAGATCTACAAGATAATGTCCAATCTTCTCTCAAACTACCTAAGATTCAAAGAAAATTGCCACCACAATTCAATGAAAAATAATTCTAGTTAGTTGTTGTAATGCTTTTCTTGTAAAAAAAAAATAAAATGCCTTTAGATAGAATGTTTTAAGTAAAAAATATCAGTCGACAATCTCCTTTGCACGTTAACTGGTTCCAGACTGTAGTTCGAGGTGCTGATCACAAGGAGCTGGATGAGAGAAAGGTGACAACAAAGCCAAGTACCCACATCGAGAGTAATTTCTGAGTCATCTGAACTTCGCACTCTCACTTATTCCAACCAGATTCCCAGTATGGTCTTGTACTAGCAAGAAGTCTGAGAATAAATGCAATTAATTCTTTTTTTACTTCTCTTTTTAAAATTTTCTTTTTATACCAGAGAGATGCTTCTCAAACAGTTAAATCACCTGTACACTCCATATCTTGCTATGCAAGCCTTGCTGATTCACCTGGGGAAACAGAAGAAAGCTACACTTGCCTACTGACATGTATGATACACTGGCTTTATTTATCTGGTCTGAAACTACCATCACCAGCAATTCTAGAGACACAGCAGTTAACACTGCAAAAAATGGATGTTCCCTACAATCCAAGCAAAAGTTTCGAATCAGTAGTACTGATTTTAAAGCTGCTCCATTTATTTATCCCATCAGTTGCAGTGTCTGCGAGTGCTTTAACACCACAGCTGCTACTCGATTTTCAAGTTACCAGTTCAAAGGTGATCAATCAGTGAAACTGGTTAACAGCAGCCAGGGATTTCAAGAGGACATCTGGCCAAGCTACGTTAAGCAGCAGCCTCTAAGGGTGCTCACTGGCTCTACAGTTACCCAAACTGATAGAGGATTATTCATCTCATGACGTCATAGTTGCTGCTTGCAATCTGTCATTCATGACGTTGAGTAGGCTTTCCATGCACAGCGTGAGCATACAGCAGAAGTGTAAGGTATGCTAATTCCACAAGAGAAAATACTTCTCACACCAGCCTTCTGTCTCTAAACTACAAATCAGAACTGCCAAAACCTCAGAGAACCTCATTTGCAGTTCAAAATGTAGCTCCCTACCCTCAGAAGGGGCAGAATATATTGAGGTCGAGGCCTACGTTCCCTGCCATTTAACCGGCATGGTAAATGGTCTGTCAACACAATGCCACGGGCGCCATCGCCAGCAACAGCCTTAAACCTCTTTATTCTCCACTGGAAGTCACAGTTTAATTTATATACCTGTTAGTTAATGAAGGTCTCAAACTCACAAAAGAAGCCTGTGGGGACAAAAAAATGCACAGACAGGCACTGACAAGCTAATAGACGATGAGTACGTCAGGAGGCCTTGAGGTAGGCTGGTTATTGAAGCTAATGGGCTCCTCCATCTTCCCCATGCCCACCCCATCTATCTGATCCCAGCACCAAGCCACAGAAGCCCAATTTAATTTATGGGTCCTGCTAGGCACTGGGAACTTTGTTTTTTCTCTGCTTTAGAAACTGGTTTGGTTATGATTCTGAATGAGAAGGCAGAAGGTTTCCTTCATGTGTTGTCCTACATACTTTAAGGCTGATGAAATGGCAATATTCATTTTCTACATGCAAAAACATTTGGCTGTCAAATTGGAGACAGAGGTTAGGGATGTTTTATTTTTAACATTTCCAATACAGACCACAGGGGAGGTTTACCACTATTATTATTATAAAACTGTTTTCTTTTCAGGTTGTTGGTGTATTTAAGATGGTTTACTGTAGTTTTACTTTCTGCTGACTTAATCACTAAAGATGAATGGGGAGCCTGCTGTGCCCTGGAGAATCCTTTTGGTGCTATTTATATTTGGACCAAACATGGGCTGAATCTGGTCCAGGGCACAAAACAAGGAGTTCCCGCCCTAGAGAGCCTGCAGCTTTAAACAACGGAGATACAAAAAGGATGTACCAAGGCAACTTGAGGAAGGAATACATCAGTTTTTAACTAAGTAGCAACAAAGCTTGTGTTACTGTTTCAACATGAAAAGGAGATGAACGCATTTAAATAGCAGAAGACCAGTGACATGGTATGTGTGAAATGAGAAACAGGATCCTTATAGCAGCACTAGCACAAAAGAAGGACAAGGAAGAAAAAAGACAGGATTATTAAGTCTGGCATCACTGCCAATGATGGGAAAAGCCACGCGCAATTCATCAAGGGTCTCTGGCAGTGTGAACCCACATCCTCTGATCTACAGTAACCATTCACATAGGCTGTGAATAATCAAGAACTGTTCATATGAATAATCATATTCATTATGAATAATCAATGACTGAAAAAAAAAGTACTTTGGAGGCTCAGTTTAGATTTGTTAACAGCATTTCTTCCCATTTGATGCATGGTGCCACTGCAATCACACAACTGAGTTTACTTCACCTACCTAGATAACTTTTCAATAAGACAGGTTTTGAATGAGGTGGAAGTACAAGCCTTCTCCACCACGCATCACCCTAGCATACCTACCACAAATAAATGATAAATACAAGATGCAACAGAGTTACACTGAGTCTTGATGGTTGGCAAAGACTGCCAATTAAATAATCCTAGAAACAGCCTGCTATAACTGTCAGCAGTGAGGAAGAAAAGGTGTTGGGGCTTTGGGCAACCTGGCCAGGTGGAGGGTGTCCCTGCCCATGGCAGGGGTGTTGGAATTAGATGATCTTTAAGGTCCCTTCCAACCCAAACCAGGCTGTGACTCTGTGACCCCGTGAATATGGAAGCGATCTGTGTGAAGCAATTGTACATTATCTTTCAATGGTTCCCACATATAGCTGAGCATACACAATCTCAATAGCTGAATGAGTGTTAGTTTGCAATGCAAGACACAAAGGCAGCTCCACTACCAGCTTGGTACCAACTGTAAGGAATTCTGACAGAATTTAGAAATGCCACTGATAATTTTTATTTTAAAGGTGTATCATTCTGTCTGCATGAAAATAATTTAATCCTTTATAGGTTCTAAAAGATATCATTATAAAGCAATGGTGTTATTTCCAAAATTTATTACACATTAAAATGACAATAAATTATTAGGGAAAAAAAGTTCTTTTTTAATTTGGGTATTTCACACACTCCATAATTGATACTTGCCTATCTACTTCCTGAAAAGATACCATAAACTCATTTATAATTAGTAATTCTGCTTTCTACAATAAATAGCCAAGTCATACAAACAGATAAATAATATTCCCACACCTTCCTCTAAGTTATCCATAGCTTTGAACCCAGCATTTAATGTCTCTTGTGTACCCTACTCAGTACTCAGGTTCTTTATGCTGCTTTTTTACATAGCAGGTTGTCACGGATATTTCCAGTGTATACACTCTTTCTGGACATAAAAACTACTCTGAAAGTAAATAGCACACCTAAAATTTTAACACAAAATGGCTGTTGGCAATGAAATCTCATGTTAACCTTCTTTATGTACGTTCCATTTAATGTTTTACAAGTTATTAAAAAGATTGTAGGTTCTACAGCTGAAATTTCTAGGTGTTATTTTACTAATCAAGCCATGGAAGCTGTTGGAAAAGCTAGTTCTTAAGTAACACCAACCTTGTCACTATGCTATGTGTAAAGGAGAATACATGCTGACTTTTATAATCTCCCAATACGTTACATCTAATGTCTTGAACAAATATTAAGACAAAACTCAAGCACAGTGTCCTTCTAAAAATGCTCATTTCCTTGTAAATGAAAGTAAGCCATCAAAGCTTTTATGCCTTTGTATAAAAATTTGTTTATAACTACTGACCACGGGGGGGTAGTAGTGTGATGGTAATGATCACACACAGTGTCTTGCGTCCAGCAGCACCCACCAAGGCAGGAGTATCGGCTGTGTGGAATACGTGTGTTTCTGCAGCAGGTTTTTGATTCTCCTAGCACACAAAATTTAACTACAGGCTGTACATACATGTATCAAAATCTGGAATTTGGGGCACTCGTGGAAGAAGTGTTGAACATCATCCTTTCCTTCCATAAAGGATTTGTTGGGGAAAACAAGAACAGCCAGAAATTAACATCTAGTGAGAAAACATATTAAAAAGTTTATTTACGGAAAGCTGACATTTTCAATGCCTAAGTTACAGAAGAGTAAACAGTTTTGCTAAGGTGAGTCTGTAAGGTATCAGTGGTTAGTTACTTCTGGCCTCAAATATGGATTTAAATTTTCTATACATGAAAGAGGATGGTCGGGCTCTACTTTCATAAAAGGAAAGGTTAATCACTATTCTCTTTTTAGTGTAAAATAGGATCAACTTTTTTTCTTTTCTCACAGTTACATCAGCCAGTATCATAATTAATCACAAGAGTTGGTCTTGTGAAAGTCATTTTCCTTTTTTAAGATAAGTACATGAATATTTATTAGATTGGTACTGCACACAAACATAATAGAGGAGAAAAAAGGTGAAAGTGATTACTTGCTACATGAATAGCTGTAAGTACACACATCGTCATACACTGCCTGATAACAAATTGGTTGTGCCACATGATTTGTTCTTATCCAACAATGCTGATTCAGAAACATGTTATTATTTTACTCACATGTATTCTATTGTTCATATGTAACAACATATATTACAAGTACATTTTCTTTTTATACACAGAGGGGTTCCAAATGCATTCCATAACATGGTTACACATGGTCAGAGAGAATGCAGGCAGGAGAAGACAGAAGTCTTAAAGCTGGCACACACCAAACCGAGCTACGGGCCAACCTTTTTATCCCTGGTCTTTCGCAAGTCGCACATTGTGAAGTAGACAAACTCCAGCCTTCCCACAGCGTGTGAATGGGCAGCATTTGTACTAAAATCGACATGAGTATTGTTAAGGGCTTGCCCAGGCTTGAAAGCTGAAGCAGATTATGGGAGTGTTTGACACTACCGTGTAATAGCCGGTCCATAACCCAATATGTAGTCACTCTTACCCTCAAGCAAAAGCATCACATTCCTGTTTTGCTTAATCCCCAGCTAAAGAATTTATTCTTTGCTGTCAGGATGAGTCATTAAGTCAACAGCTACGTCTGAAATAATTCAACGGAGCAAATTCAGCTCTGACAACCCAACTCTCTGAAGAAAAGGAGATTGCTTTTAAACAGGAATTTCAACTGCCTGGATAAATACGATTCCATCTTGCTTCATCTGAGTAAATTTACCATTTTATAGTAATAGTAATATTAATTAATATAATATTACCACTGTAGTAGCTAAGGGCTTCATTTGTTAGTTAATACCCTTTTTCCTATGCCAGATGAAGCTGAGCAGTTTGTGCTGGCACAACTATGTTGGTAACTAAATTGCCCTTGTTAAACAGGCTTTAAATGACCATAATTAAAGGGGATTAGAAAAGCTATTCTTGTTTTTGCTTTGTGTGTTCGGTAAAAGTTTTACAAAGCAGTTGCTTTAATTATAAAACACAGTAAAGAGTCAATTCTTCCCCTTTGTAAAGCTCTCAACAGTGCAGCACGGAAAGGCATTGCAAAACAGCAGTAAAACAGGAAAATGCAACTTAAAAATACCCCAACACACTGAGAGTTTTAAGAACATGACAAGTATTGAAAATTTCTTAGAAGTTATTTAAAGTACTTCTGCCCTCTCATTTGCGACAGTCAAAGCTTGCAGGCAGTAGAAGGTAAGAGGAATTAGGCTTTAGGCTGAGCTGCCAGTACGTAGAAAACTTAACTGACTTGCGTAAAGTCAGTGAGTCAGCACCAACAGAACAGTGAATCGAAATCCTAATCCCATTCTCGAACTACTGGATTGACTCACTTCCCACATCCACTTACTCTGCTTGGACTTTATGCAATACCCCACTCAAACCATGAAGTTGCTTCTGTAAATGGAATTTTTCGTGTTACAACCCATTCTTGTAAATCAATCAAGGAAACATTTTACTGCTTTTTAATGAACTTCTGTAATCTCATTTCTCATGTCATATTGCATATCCTTGCTTAATAACAGATAAATGACTCAAAATGGGCATTCCAGATGACTGATACAAAATAGTTTCAATGCATCTCCTTAAGAATATGCACAGGAATATGTCTCTACAAAAAGCCTTGATCGCTAAATATATAAACTACAACCTAGATAGTATCATCTCTGTGAATCAATGCACAATGTTCTTCAGCAATCAGCTGCACTGTCTTATGGAAAAAAAAAAGAAATATGTATTTTCAATATAAAATGACTTGACTATTTAAAAATGCTAAAAGGTACTAATAAATTACACTGCAGACCCTAAGAAAGTTCACCCTTCTGATTCTCCTGAAAGGTTCCCTGCAGAAAAAAAGCTCTTGAGAAGTCTGAAAGAAAGCCAGCTTAGCCTGGATCTGATCACTGAAAGCTCCTGCATTATCAGCTGAAGAGAGGGCAGTGTCTTAATCTGACCCCAACTGTTACAGACAACATGGATCAAGAGTCTACAAAAGTTCCAAGGGCTTCTCTTCTGTAAACCTGCATGTTTCAAACTTCACTGTGAGGACTATGAGCCATTCCCCCTTGTCAACGCTAAAACCTTTGAGGGAGTAAAGAATTTATTTCATAAATGTAACAAATACATTCCTGTGCAGCAGAAAACATTTAGGTATCATGAATAGGTGAAGACAATTCCATTTGGTTGGTAGGTACCCAAAAGACGTGTGTACACAGGTTTAAGAAGAACCCAAAACTTTCCTCTGAAGGGCACCAGGGAGTCAGCTGGCCTTTTCTGGCAGTACTTCAAAAGTTGGCATTTGCCAGCTACACCCCAATTTCAAAATTTTTTCATCTCTTCATTCACAAATGAACCAAAAAGAAGGGACAAAAAATTTGTTTGTTAATATATTAACTGCTGCATATAGGAAACAGTTTAATTTCTTATCATTCTGTAGCAATTTCCTCATACCTCCCAAGGCTGCGGCAGCCATGGGCTATCAGTCACAAAAGTAGGAAAGATGTGAAATTCTGCCTGGAGATAGTCATCACACAAAGATTTCTTAAGCCTTACGTTACATTTCTAGAGCAAACATCAGATAACCTGGTTGTGTTAAGCAGTCTGGAGACTATGGAACTGTTAGCTCACTGTTGAAAGAACATTCTCCTCATGTGAGGCCCTCTAAAGTACCTGCAAGACTATAATAATATTATTTATATATTGTGTGTATTTATATCCATACAATATATTTTAAAATAATTAATACAACCCTAGTAGGTGGAAAAATTAAAACATATAAAACCAGAGAAAGGTAAAGGATGCAAAATTTGGAATACAGAAGGGCAGACAGTCATAATTAGCCCTCTGGATGCCCTCAGAATCATAGAATGCATTAGGTTGGAAGGGACCTTTAAAGGCTATCTAGTCCAACCCCCCTGCAGTAAGCAGGGACACCTTCACTAGATCAGGTTGCTCAGAACTTCATCAAGCCTGACCTTCAATGTCTCCAGGGATGGGACCTCCACCACCTCTCTGGGAAACTTGTTCCAGCATCTTACCACCCTCATAGGGAAGAACTTCTTCCTAATGGCTGATGTAAACCTCCTCTGCTCCAGTTTAAAACCATTGCCCCTCATCCTATCACTACATGCCCTTACAAACAGTCCCTCCTCACCTTTCCTGAAGGCCCCTTCAGGTACTGGAAACCACTATATGGTCTCCCCGAAACCTTCTCTTCTCCAGGCTGAACAAGCCCAACTCTATCAGCCTGTCTTCATAGGAGAGGTGCTCCAGTCCTCTGATTAACCTTGTAGCCCTCCTCTGGATGCACTCCAGTAGGTCCATGTCCTTCTTTTATTGAGGGTCCATCCCACCCATCACCTATTCACTCCTCTAAAGTTACCTCAGTGAGAGACTTGCTGTTACCAGTTGCTCAAGAGCTGAAAAATAGAGTGTTAGCTGCTACCTGGGAGCACATGAGGTTACTCCTTGAAAAACTCTGTGGACATATGGGTACTATAGCAGAAAACTATATACTCAAAGCCCAGAAGACAAAACAGAAATGGGGGCGGGGGGGAGAGGTGGAGGGTGTGGATAGGCTCTACCAAGGTTTTTAAGACAGCAATCTCAGAACCACTCCATTTTAGTTGCATTAGAAATATTTCCTTGGTAGAACTGTTATGACACACATGTCTGTGTGACAACAGACTTTCACAGATGCTACAAAAGTCAGGCAGAGCTATTAGCAAACTGAATTTTGGCCAGTGCATGTTGTATCAGTTGTCTGAAGAATTATAAGCTGCACTAGGAAAGAATTTAAAAAAAAAATGAAAACATCATCCCCCTCCTCCCCCCCCCCCCCCCCCAAAAAAAAACCAAAACCAAAACAAGCAAACAAACAGAAAAAACACAAACTAAAACCATACTAGAAAGCTTTTGGTGTTTTTTGAGTGTGTTTAGATTCCTGATAAAAAACAAAAAAAAAAAAATAGAGTAGTCACACTCCAACCCCACACTCACAATGACACAAGTTTCTCTTGGGTTTCACAGACCCCAAACCTCTGCACAGATGCACAAACACTGGCTGAACAGATTCTGCAAGAGCATTTGTCTAACCCAAACTTGAAAGGAATCAAGTCCAAAAGGTTTTTGGAACTGTCAAATTTGACAAATGAATGTCAAATCTATGTTAAAGAGACGATCAGGCTGTGTACTCCACTCCATCATTTTAAAGCCAAATGGAATGAAGGGTTTCAATTAGTTCATGCTTGTATTCAAATTCAAGGCCTTTAGGTTCTGTTTCCAGGAGAACTCAAATACCAGTTGCTCACAAAACTTTAAGAAATTCAATTTATTTAATGTGAGAACATGGAGATAGTGAACCACATAAAATGCTAGCCCAGGCTGCGCTCTTCCACGCTGCCTTCTGACACACAGATAAAAAGTACTTCTGAATCAAAGACTACATTATTGAATATAGTGGTAAAAGCACTCCTCATGCTTAGAAATTATATACCTGCTCAACAAAAATAAAGTGGCTCAGAGCAGAAAATACCCTAGACCAGAAATGTGAGTAATGATCTGATTACGTCACTCATTGGTTTGGCAGGTATGATTTTGAAACAAGTCTAACAACAAAGCAAACAAACAAACAAAAAACCCCAAACAAACAAACAAACAAACAAAAGTATTTCCCATTATTTATCTTAGAGTAAAGAAATGTTTGGGTTCTTTTAGAAACCAAAGACTGGTTTCAAGCTTTCCAGATTCAAAAGCCCTCCCCACTGATTCACCAAGTAACCTTGGAAAGCCTTTAACATCTTCCAGCACCTGAGTTTCCCATTACACGAAGTGTGTTGAATGCCTCTGCCATCAGAGAAGGTGAGGAAGTCATTATTTAGCTCTTGTACCCAGTTTGATCTCCACGCATTTTACAGCGTGCCAGGTAATTTTCAATGCATCCTGCAATAGATAGAACCCAAATTATAATAACTCAGAGAAAAAGCACTAATTTTTGCATATTAGAAGGCCCAGCTTTACAGTCATGACCTCCAGAGGCAGAAGTAGAGTCATCACCATGTAATTTTAATACCTCGCTTGTGCAAAATCTCCATGTTCTGACACACAGAAACAAACAGGGGTTTGCACAATTCTTCTGGTCTTGTTACTCAGTTACCCCAATGAACTAGAACCCTGCACTAGGTAAGGATACTTAACAAGAGCCTTCAAGCATCAAGAGACTAGTTTTTCTTCCACTGATCAAAGTCTCATGTCTGTAACTGTGGAAAATGCAAATCAGTATATTCCATTTACTGCCGTCAGAAATTTGCGTCTCCATCTACACAACAAAATTAGGTGTGTAACAGCTTCTTTGCTAAATTGCTTCCTCCAGCTCTGCTTGATCCAGAATAGAGCCAAATCTACCTTTCAGAGCTGAAATAATACATTCTTGGGTTATCCACCTTCCCCCCTCTGCAAGCAAAAGGAATGCTTATTGCAAGGGAAGGGCAGAGGACAACTCCAAGTACATCCCTCGTTGCAGAGGACGACAGATGAAGTTTGCTGTAAGTACTTTTCAGCAGAGACAAGAATAAGGAAGAACTACATTTGAAAAAAAAAATCACTTTCTGAAGTTGCTGTGTTACTCGTAACAATAATGTGGAACAGCAGGTCATTAACACTTATGGCACTTCAGAAAACTAAAGACAGATATTATAGGTGCCTATAAAGTCTTGTTGCAGTGAAAAAGTCAGTCAATACCCACAATGACTGAGCCCTCTCCTGCTGCCTTAGAAAACAGAGAAAAAGAGATGAAAGTAGTTCCTCTCCTCATGCAAAAACTAACACAGAACCACTCCCTGCTTTACAAACATTTTTTTTCTGATTAGTTCAGCCAGAGCACACCCAAACTGCAGCCATGCTCTCCCCGGCAGCATGACCTCTCACAACCTTCCTGGTAGGCTTATGCAACCAGGAAACCAAAAGCAATTTTGAGTAACTTGGCTAATTTCAACCCATCAGGCCATTTTAAATTAAAAACAAATAACTATCCCCAAATTTAGAATCAGCAGGAAAAATTATTTGGAAAGTAAGTATAAAAGCACACTGAAATTTCTGAAGGCTCTGACATTTCTTCCTGCTTTTCAATCAAATTCACAAAAGTGTTTTACTTCAATTAATTAATCACTCCTATCCTGTAGTGAAATGGAGAATATTAGAGTTCAGTAACCTCTTGAAAATGGAAAAGTCTGAATGTTAGGTGTGAGTTTCTGTCACAATTTCAAATTAAATTCTCACCCCACAGTTGCATTAATTAGATGCTTTATGCGAAATTATTACTTCAATAAATCTTCAGAAACTGCATTTCACTGATTTTATTGATTCTCAACTTATCAACCATTTAAAATTTACTGCTATAAGAGCTTCCTAAGGAAATACTGTCTTTTTGAACATTCACACCCTGACTAAAAAGGCTTAAGCAAAATTCTTATGTATAAACAAGCTGAACATAAGAACAGCTTCCAGTGCCACTGAACTATGGAAGAAGAGGTTTCCATATGGATACATGAGTATGAGTTCATGAGCACTAATGACACACATAATGCTTACAAAAATCTATCACAGACTCACTAGGCTGAAAAAGACCTCTGAGATCATCAAGTCCAACCATACCTGTTCTGTACTAAACGATATCCCTGAGCATCCGTCTTTTCAATACATCCAGGGATGGTAACACAACTGCCTCCCTGGGAAGCCTGTTCAATGCCTGATAACCCTTTTGGTGAGGAATTTTTTCCTAATGTATAATCTGAGTCTGCCCTTGTGCAGCTTGAGCCCATTCTCCCTCATCCTATCACCTATCGCTTGGGCAAAGAGACCAACACCCACCTCTCCACAACCTCCTTTCATGTAGTTGTAGGTGGTGATAAGATTCCCCCCTTGGCCTCCTCTTCTCCAGGCTAAACAATCCCAGCTCCCTCAGCCGCTCCTCATAGGATTTGCCCTCCCGCCCCTTCCCCAGCCTGGTTGCTCTGGACATGCTCCGGGTCCTCGATACCTTTTTTTGTAGTGAGGGGCCCACAGCTCAACACAGTATTCGAGGTGCAGCCACACCAATGCCGAGTACAGGGGCACAATCACTTCCCTGGACCTGCTGGCCTCGCTGTTTTTGACACAAGCCAAGATGCCATTGGCCTTCTTGGCCACCTGGGCACACTGCTGGCTCATATTCACTCTGCAGTCAACCAACACCCCCAGGCCCTTCTCCATCAGGCAGCTCTCCAGCCAGCCTCCCCCAAGCCTGTAGTGCTGCATGGGGTGCAGGACTCTGCACTTGGCCTTGTTGAACCTCATCCAGTTGGTCTCAGCCCACGGATCTTGCCTGTTCAGATCCCTTTGAAGAGCCTCGCTACCCTTAGGCAGACCCACACTTCCTCCCAGCTTACTGTCATCTGCAAACTTACAGGGGAAACATTCCATTATTGAACAGAACTGGACCCAGGACTGATCCCCTATGCTGTAAGCATATCTGTGTACACAGAGGCAGTATCTCCACCTCCTCCTCTGCAGGTGACATCAGGAGAAGAGATTTTTTTTTCTGTAACACTAGAAGATTATCTTGTCTTTGTGGCACCTGCCTTTGTCTGGGATCAGCAGGTTCAAAACGTTCAAGAAAAAAGCCTAGGTTAAAATTGGGACAAAAATCACATCACAGGAAGTTTGAAGACCTGCACACCACATACATGCTACTGCTACAGAAAGCAGGGAAATTATGTTTTTAGGAAAGGGTCAAAGGGAAGTATCAGAGCCAGAACATTTCTCATTATATCAGAAACATTGATCCCTCTTCCAAAAAGGCAGATAAACAAGACAAGACAGTAAGTTTTATACACAGACCAAGATGGAGAATGAAAGGAATCATCTAATTGATTCTAGCTAAGTGATCTTACCACAGCAAGAGATAGGATCTCTGGCAAATGGCTAAATTTTGCTATATTTTGCTATAATTGGCAGCTAATCTGAAGCACTGGACAGCTGAAAGAATGAAAATGTACTGGCTTTTTAAGCAGAGGTGACTCCAGACACAAGAAACTTGGCTGGTCTGGTTTACTTTCTGTCTCCATCTGCTGGGACATCACATTGCCATGTTAGAGAATTCAATATTTTAAACCTCTGATAAAGCATCTTTAAAACGTAACAGGGTGGTGCAGCTTCCATTAGCATCAGCAGAATTACAGCTGAAAGTTTACGGCAAAGAAAGTCCATTAAAAGTTTCACCTCTACAACCGCATTCAACGTCAAACAGAATAGTCAATGATGGATGCCTGGAGCTGAAGCAAATATACAGTCTTCAAACAGTTCATTTTTTATCACATTTAAGAAAGGAGTTACTTAAAAAAGAGTAATGAACATGATTTCCTTTGGCCTTAAAAAAGCTTTCACTTTTGCCACCGTTTCTAGTCTACTCGTCTTTTCTCACATAGCTAAAAATGATTTAAGGAAAATCCTCAAGTTTATACACCGAATTATCAAATAATAACAAAACTGAAACTTTTATACACACATACAAAGTAATTGCTTGAAGAGTGCCTATAAAGCACCACCGCTCACCGCTTTACTATTACTTTAGTACTCAAAGACAAACAGAAATCCCTGGCTGGTCCCCAAATCACTCTGCACTCCCACTCAAGCTTTGCAAGATAAAACCTAAGTCATAAGCCTGTTCATAAGCAAGTTCCTGATGTCGTTAGATGACCTTAGATTCACTGCATCCAAATTTATCAAGCACCTATTTTTGTCATGACCACATTTATAATAATCATACCAGGTTACAGGAGGACAATACAGCAGGGAAAAAAGGAAAAAGAAATCAATACACTCGATAGATACCCATTAATATATTCAAGGTAGCCACTGGAACAGATGCCAGCTTGCCATAAGCTTTTGGTTGAAGCTGCAACTCCAAAGTTACTAAAAATAATGTTTTCCTTTGGAAAAAATTATTTTCATTTACAAGCCAGTCATTGTAGTTTTGCATCAATCTAATTATTTCACTTTATGTTGCTTAAAAACAATATAGAATAGTAATTATTTGGAAACAGATAGGAAGCTAAGCAATTTGTAATGTACTGAAATGATTACAAATTAAAATATAATTTATTCAAAATTTGCCTTGTCTATATTCAGCTTCTTGTCAGGGTGTAAGGTTTGGTTCAATAGTCTTCACATTAAAACAGAACTGCAGAGAGGAAAGGGTTTTTTTAAAGGCTCCATCCTCTAAATATAAGAAAAAAATCTGTTTAAGATAATTATGCATAATAGTTTCTAAAATAGAGTGTCAGAAATGACAAATACTGACTCTGTGATCCTGACAGACAAGAACAACATCCATTTTTATCTTTTAAAATAAAATATCCCATTTATCTTCAACTACCTGACAAACAGCAGTGAAGCCTTTGGAAAGGCTGAAGACAGCTAGTTGAACATGTTCTTCTTAAAGTACAGCTCAGGGCCAGAGAGGGAAGGATGTGAAAGACTTGTTTCTTCTGTCACTTAGTGGCATTTTTCAAGAAATTGAGTCAGAAGGCATTTTTATTTTAAGATCTGGGTCAATTGCTCAGTTGGAGAGCTAAGATGTACCACACCATGCGGCTGCTCATCACCCAGCATGCAATCTGGCTGCCCACTTTGCCATCCAGGCCCAGCTCACTCAAGCACTAATGTTCCCTTCTTTGATCATGAGAAAGTATTTATATTCAGAGACAAAAATATTTCTTAGTCACCCTAACCCCTTCCCAACACCTCTGCAAAGGTGCACACCAAGACAGGGATGCTGTTGCTGGCCACGTCTAACAGCCCAGATTCTGACCCGAGTCTCAGAGGAAAAGAGGCTTTTGATGACTAAAAACCCTCCTTGTAAAACAGGGATTGGAACCGAAACCCAGGCAAAACCACTTCTTCCATCAAGCAGAAGCCATTTTACTGAATATTTGCAAGGCAAATTTCTTATTTCCATTCCATGTACCCAGGAAAAACACCTGCAGTGCAACCCTGGCTGTATCACATTGATGCAGCTTTCGGTAGTCAAATCAGACAAGCAGTCAGCAGCCCTTCTCATACGGTGATGGGAAGCACTAAAGCTGCCTGTTGCTACCCGTGTCTAAACCCAGGCAGCTTTGCTTAGTGTTAACTGTTTGTTGTCAAAAAGTTAACACAAAGAGACGTCTAATTTTAACAATTCCTTCTCAACTAATATGTGTAGCTTTTGGTAGCTCTCTGTTAAAAACCTGTTACACCTAACCACCCATAGAAGCAATGTAGGGTGAGGTTCCTCAAACTGACATTCCCTTTTGGAGGTATCCACATTTTTTCAGTTACACTTGTGATATTACTGATGGGAAGAAGAGTAGCAGGTTTACTCTTTGTGTTCAAGCATCAGAATTCAAGTGGCTTAAGGGTGATATGCAAAAATTTCAAAGTCATTTCTAAAGGGATTCTCACAAGTAATAAATAACCTTGGCAAAATAAAGCCTTATTCCAGAGTATGCAAAATGACTTGGTAATATTAATTACTTTCCTTTTTAACCCGTTAATCATCTGGTTTTCATTCTGGAGGAAGCCCAGAGTTTCATCTTCCTTTGTACTGCAACATTAAACCAAGAAAATTGCCAGTGGCAAAATAAACATCATAATGCTTCATGTAAGGTTTCCAAGATTCTGGTGGGAGCTCTGTGCAGAAGTATTTCTGTACTCCGGGTTACGACATTCTGTTATTTAAATATTAATAAAACAGTGATGTAAACCACATTAGAAAAGAAAACAAATCTTTTCAATTAAGTTTATTTTTAGAACACGTCCTAGGATTCCGAATACAGCAGCGTTTTCTGAACACAGTGTTTTTCCCTTAAGATTTCTCACTGGCAAGACTCCATAATCTACTCGGTTCCGTGGTGGGAGGTGAACTTTTGCAGAAAGAACAGAGGCAGTTTAAAGGGCACCTCAGAACATTTCTAAGTGGACATTCAACACGCTCAATAGCTGCCACAAATGTTTAATGCAATAAGAATTGCGCTGAGAAGTAAAATTTACAAGTTTTCGTGGCACAAAACACCGAGTTTTTCGAGACCACTGAGTAAAACTAAACTCTTGAGGGATACAACAAGGAACATTAGATCACAACACAAGAGAAAAGGGGATAAGCAGTGCTATAACGAACCTAATTTATTCACCAGACCGATGCAATCTGGCATTGACCAGATTGTATTGTCACATTTCTACACAGAATAAAAAAAAAAAAAAATCAAAACCTGTTATTTTTAGGGGAAAAAATTCTCTTTAACATTTCTGGACAACAGCCAGAAGCACAGGGCTACGTCAAGATGATGGAATAAACCAACCTTACATGTCTAAGCATCACGGTCACAGGAAACAGAGGCCAAGGCTAAAATGTGACCTGTTGTGGGAGGATTTAGTTAATCTTGGGCTTTAAGTGGAGCAACTTCTTTCTTTAATTTTTTTAAAGACAAAAAAAAAAAAAAATAAGACATCAATAGTTGGGTACACAGGTCATACCACATTTGTTTAGTAGCTGTAAAACATCCACTCGCACTCGCCATGCCATGCTCCCACCAAGGGAATGATGTGCATCTCCCGTGTACGCTGCCTCGACAGATCAGTCAGCAGTGAGACGTAGCTCTGAATTTCATAACTCCAGAAGAGTGAACGTCCCTCAAGAAACCACCGCTCCGTTCGTGACCGAATGGCAAAGGTTCTATTGCAGATTTCTTAGAACTGGGATTTTTTTCACTCCTATGAGAAGACCCGGTGCTGATGGACAGCTGACATTTTAACAGAAGTATTAGCAACGCTTAAAGCTTCACACCAAGCTATTCAACAGCAGAGACCTGAAAGTGTTCGCTTAGACGCATTGACAAACCAATTTAACATGAGATATGGGGGAGGAGGAACCCCACTGCACAGGAGAAACACCAGAATGGGTGCCTTGTGTAGGGTTAAAGAGGAACAGAAGGCAGCTGCCAAATCCTCCGCTTCTCCACTTTATGAAAACCATTCCTCCTCTGCAGCCGTGCCGCTCTCAGCGCCCCGTTAACCCAAGGTGCACGCGCGGGCAAGCACGAACAGAACGTGGCTCCGTAAGGGGAGTCATAAATACTATGCTCCCAAAGAATGCACAGCATTTATAAATACTCCAAAATAAAAACAATCTGCCACTGGCAGTATAGAGAGGTTTCCTAGCGGGAAAAAATTCTGACACTGTCAGCAGGCAAAACGCCAGAGGTAAAGTGAAAAAAGGCAAAATGAAAAATAAAACCCAAAACAAACCAACAAAAAAACAATCCTTCTGCAAATCCCTAAGCAGCTCTTAAAGCTATGTAATGCTCATGAATCACATCATCACACTTCTGATTACGGTGACTTGCCAAGGTTTCCTTTCTCAAGTGATAAAACAGGCAAATTACTGGTCCCAGTTGCTGTGCATTGGGAAATCCAGGCATAAAGAACAGGTACATCAGGACCTATAAGAAGAATTCAGTGTTTAATATGGACCATTTCTTTTTGTAGCTGTACCAATAAAACAAAAGGGTGACAGAGGAGTTGAATTTTTGACACAAATTACTTTATATAGAAATATGCACAAAGCCCTCATATTTTAATATTCAGGTACATCACTGAGGACATTTCTTTCAGGAATTCTACTTGTCCCATGCTGACATATGTAGAAATATTACATCAGTAAACAGCTACAGCATTAAACAAGAATCACAATCCCATTCATCAAAGATCAAAGATAGGAATAAATGTAAAAAATAATCATCACAGAATCACAGAATCACAAGGTTGGAAGAGACCGTTGAAGATCATCAAGTCAAACCATTCCCACCCTACGCTAAACCATATCCCTAAACAACCTCACCAACCCTTTTTTTGAACACATCCAGGGAAGGTGACTCAACCCCCTCCCTGGGCAGCCTGTTCCAGACCCTGACAACTCTTTCAGTAAAAAATCTTTTTCTAATATCCAATCTAAACCTGCCCTGGCACAGCTTCATGCCATTTCCCCTGGTCCTATCTCCTGTCACCTGGCTGAAGAGACCAACACCCACCTCTCTACAACCTCCCTTCAGGTAGTTGTAGGTGGTGATAAGGTCTCCCCTCAGCCTCCTCTTCTCCAGGCTGAACATCCCCAGCTCCTTCAGCTGTTCCTCATATGATTTGCCCTCCAGCCCCTTCACCAGCCTGGTTGCCCTTCTCTGCACTTGCTCAAGGAGCTCAATGTCCTTTTTATGGTGGGGAACCCAGAACTGCACACAGTACTCAAGGTGTGGCCTCACCAATGCCGAGTACAGGGGCACAATTACCTCCCTAGACCTACTGGCCACACTGTTTTTGATACAAGCCAAGATGCCATTGGCCTTCTTGGCTGCCTGGGCACACTGCTGGCTCATATTCAGCCTGCAGTCAACCAACACCCCCAGGTCCTTCTCTGCCTGACAGCTCTCCAGCCAGTCTCCCCCAAGCCTGTAGCGCTGCATGGGGTTGTTATGTCCCATGTGCAGCACTCTACACTTGGCCATGTTAAACTTCATTCCATCTAGTTATTCTTCATAGGAACTATACAGTAGCAGCAGTATACAGGCATGTATCTCTCTTAGGGGAAGGAAAAGGCAACAGACATGATACTGGACTTCATCATAGGACTAGAAGATCAGTGAACAACTAACAGACAATGGGGGCATACAAGAATGAAGGAGAATTAATACCTTCTCAAAAAAATGCCCAGAACCAAGACCAAAGTTCATATAATCATACTGCAAACAGCCCAAGCATGGAACACACTTTAAGAGAAACCTCACCCACATATGCTCCTTAAATATGAAAAGCTTGAGTACAAATGTTGACTCTCAGCCATGAACATAACCTCAACAAATCCTTATAGTCATTTTCCATGTAGCAACATCACAGGAAAAATAACCTAGAGGACCTCAATCTTAGATGAGACTTCAACCTACAGGTGAGTAACAGCTTGAACAGGTATGTTACCAGAACATAAATAGTACAGAAGGATGCAAGTCCACTAGACTACACTGCTGCCCATCCCTATGATGTCTGATCGTTCACCACAGCACAAGAGCAGTTTATTGGGGCAAGAAAAATCGGTTGTTTCACGACAAATTAGAAAACCATGCTGGAAGGCAAAAACATCACATTACAGAAGTTTTATTTGTTTATTTTTGTTTCTAGAATAGCAGGAGTGCGAGAGGTAAAGCAACAGACTGCTACAGTTGCTGAAAGCACACCTGCTACCCTAACAGATCTATAAATATCACAAAGGATAGAGGTACTGTTGTACTGATGGCAAGTACAGTGCCTGCTTGCAGTTCAACCCAACAGTGAGCACTTATGGTAAATAAGGAGCACATCCCTCCAGATTTTAAATCCTCTTACCCTGAGTACTATACATTTTGCTGTCTATGTTCATTAAAACACACTGTCCAAAACAATTTTTATTAGGTGCCTTCCTTCTGCTCACTTCACCTCCACCAAGCATGGAGAAGGATGCATAGAAGCAAACATCTCTCAACAGAAACTGTGCCTTTAGCTGTGCTCCCATGAAACTAAACCCAGAGCATGATCCTGATTGCTTAAACACACACACAGAGACAGATATTTACGCTGATAGAGGCTGGTTTCTCTGGTTTGGGATAAAACAATTTCTATGAAGTATTTAATCTCTAAAACTGTAAGGAAACAAAAAATAGCCCCACAGAACCCCACCATCTGGTTCTTCAGGATCCTCAGTTCAAATAGTGAAGTATTGTACAGAGGCTGAAGTTCTGTTCCTACAAGCATCTAGATTGGGCCCACTTTGTCAGCAGTGAGTGGTCCAGATGGTCACTCACATCAGAATGTGCTTGGGATTCTCATAGTATCCCAGAAGTGTACCATCTGGCAGGTGTTGCCAACATAAATGTTTGTGTAAATCCAACACCATACCACCAGAAAAGAGGTTTTCCTTAAAGAGCCATTACAATCACTTCTATTGAAGAACACAGAGAGGTGTTGATGGCCTCCTAAGTCATAGCTTAAATGGTCCATGATGAAAGAAATGTCTGATTACATTCCATTTTTCAGCTGGAGGAGGCCCAAACTCATAGGTGCTTTTTGAAGACAATAGCTTCACTAAGAGAGCTTTTTAGCCACTAAGCAACTCCCTTCAGCAAAGCTAAGTATTTATTAGTGAAAAATACTCAGCAATGTTCAAAGGGCTTCTGAGAAATCAGCATGACTCTATGTTCCAACACATACTTCCCCAGAAAGTATCAGACCTAGGTTCTGACCTCTGGTCTGTTGACCTTTTATATTATGCATATTATACGTTCATTGGATAAAGACAGCCATGGTATTTTTTGTTGGGAGGTTTATTTGGTTTGATTTCTTTGTTTTTTTGGTGGGGTTTTTTGCATTGAATGCATCACTTTGTGGATGTAATACTGTGATTTTCAGGCCATAACATTATAATTACGTCTTTTGCCACTTAACTCTTGAGGGAAGTGAGCTCCATGTCTAAAACATAACCAGAGCAAACTCGTAAACCAAAATCTGCATCTCTGAAGACATAAGAAAGCCAGTAATTTCTGCTGGCTTCGTCCTTATTTTCCTTCTATTTCTGCTGAAGTATGACCTTGGACTGTATACTTTGTCTAGAATTGGTGGGGCAGTGCTGTAGTTCCTCCAGAAATACTACTCAACCTCTACTGAATCCACAAACTTTGACTGAGGCTACAAAAAGAAGAAAAAAGGACATTTTTAATTTCATAATGAAATAATAGTACTCTAGTTCTACAGATGTATTTACACCACAAAAATCTTGTAAATTAGCATCTCAGTTTTACATCTGTACCATTTTGAGCTCACTGTCATTATTGTCCTTATGCTGTCAACAAGCCAATTACCTTAAAATAACCACCAGTACCCAAAAAAAAGCTATTTTTGAATGTGCAATGCTGCATTTGACACTCGTTTGCCAATTAATGTTCCAGTTTTACCGTGTCAGTTTAAAACTTTTCAAGCCCATTTTAAACTCCACAAGTACTTTGACTGCTGAAATTTTGATGTGTTTAAAATGAAATATGACAGAAACAAAGAAACCCCGAACCCCCTTCTATCGGGGTGACACTCTCATGTCTCGGCTGCAGATCATCCCAAATAGATGCTTTCATGAGTCACTCAGCGCCAAGGCAAGTGAGAGGATTACATTTGTTTAAGACACAACAAAAACACATGATATCCTGTGCTGTACATCCGGACACTACTGTCATGAACAGGGAAGCAATTCTGGCTACAGCTGCCAAATTACGGTTTTTTCCAACGTGAGCTCCCCAGAGGGAGGACAGCTTCTTCCTTTTCTACATGGATACAGCAGTCCCAAAGGCAGAACGCAGCAGCCAGTTAAGCCCGGATCTGATTCAAGGTCCTCTCCAAGTCAACAGCAAAAAATCCCTTTGTTTTCAACAGGAGGAGGATTAGATTCCCAAAGAGCTCGCAGTTCAGCTTCCTTTGTAAGTACCTTTTCACTCCATGTCCTATATGGCTTTTTACAGCCTCCTATCTCCTCTTCCCCCTCCGTATTCTCAGCTCAACTGTATGAACAGAAAAATCTCCATGCATGTTTGTACTCCAATGGGGTGCATACTCCATTTAGATGCAAATTTGGGAGCCCTCCAGAACTTTATGCTCACACAGACACACATGAAGAATTAACCGTCTGTGTTACTCCATCTGCTGCCTACTGTACTTTAGAGCAGCCCAGAACAGTTTGGCACATCCCATTTTCCTGCCACTTAAAGTCAGAATGATTTTTTTGTTACAAAAAACAATGCAAAAGACTAAAATTTCACATTTTTCCATACTTTGGGATAGGGATGGCAGTTTCAGACAATGTTACACGGGTATTTTCTTCGGCAACTTACTGGTTTATTAAATTATTTGTAGTCTGCAAAAACTGAAGACAAAAAAAAAAAAAGGTTTATGCATTAGACCAATGAAGGAATGGAAAAATAGTTGTTGGTTAGGTTTCCAGTTTTTTACTTTCTTTAAATAAATTATACTTAAGAGCAGTATCTATCTCCTGAAATACATTTTCTCAAACATCTTTCTAAACAGTAAGCAACCAAGGCCAAAATGCCAATCATAAATAATTAGGCAACACAATTACCCATTATGTTGTTATTTCATTAACATTTCTGTCAGAAAGAAGAAAAAAAAAAAGTACTAAAATACAGTGCTACCACTTAAGACTGTGGCATCTTAGCTTTCACTTATATTGTAGATAATAAAATGCTGATAGATTTATGGAAAAGTTATCTTCAATAGAATCAGACCTGATCCAAGAACCCATGAAAATGTCAAATGTTGTTACAACTCTGGCATTCAGTCTTAAAGAATAAAACCTAAAAAACACCCTGTGCAATCTATAATAAGGTTTCAAATCTTGCATCACAAATTGACTACAAGCTTAAATGAGGTTTCTGTATTTCACACCTATTTTTCTTAGCTTGTTTTTATCACAGTGTTTCTAAAAACAACACCTCTTACAAACGCTCACATGGGCAACTGCGTTAGAGGCAGTCTGGAGGCTCCGGTGACTCTTTGCTAATGTCACCTCACAAAAGAGGAACCTGAAAGACACGGTGGATGGAAACACAATTTATACCCTCCTCAGTCGTATGTCAGAACTGAAAGCAAATTAATGAGTATGGACTTCTCACAGAATACAGACAGCACTGAAAAATTAGGGATTTTACAAAATGCTGTAAGAAGCCCAGGAAAACCAGTGTGGCAAAGGCATGACTTATGAATCAGGGATGGGGACTCAGTTCCCACCTGCCACAGACTTCCTGATGATTGCATTAGGCGACTTTTCGCTTTACTTTTTTTACCTTCATTTCACAGCTGGAAATAGCAAAAATACTTTCTTATTCATAGAAGAGGGAAAAGATAAATTTAGTTATTTTGATGATTCATTCAGATGCAATAGCCATGGATGTCATTCTAATATCCAGAATAGGTTAGACAGGCAGCTGTTACTGGCAGAAGACTCGAATAATCCTTGTGCAATCCCAAATTATACTGAGGTTTATTGAACTGCATGTATTGGATGGGAACCTTCTATTATTTTAAAAAGCATTCTTTCAACATTTCCAGAGAAGTAAAAGGACTGTATGGCATGATGAATTTAACACTGCATTATACCAGTGTTAAATAGTACATTGTCTTATTAAGTTTTTTCAATACACATCTTCATAAATAATTTAAGGAAGCAGTTTTATACATATATTTTCTGGAACCATCTAGAGCCAGTTCAATGCCTGCACAGATGACAACAGCTTCTTTATTTACTTCACTAGCCTACCAGTGTGGGAGCATTGCTACCTTTAAGGAAGGGAGAACGTATAACTAATCAAGGACTTTCTAAAGTAGAATACACAGTTTATTTCTAAAAATAAAACCTTTCTCTCTGTATGTTTAAAAAACTTAACATAAAACAGACAATTTTTATCTGAACTGTTTAGATGAAGAGTACGATTTTAGCTCCAGGAACCCCAGAAAGAATGTTTTGAGACTGTTTAGGTTAATACCTGCAAAGTTGTTCAAGTCTAATAAGAAATGAAAAATTCTAACAAGGCCAGACACTTTATATTTAGGTAATAGATGGGATGAAGGTCAGACAGACAGAATCTCAGAGTTTTAATCCAAAGCAAAGAGTCAAGATCTTAGGAATGTTCACAGTAGTACTTACACCTTAAATTAAAGGGTTATCTACACTTCAAAGAGTACAATCACTCAAAAGCTAATCTGCAACACAGCCATGTGAAATTACTTTTCTTTCTCACGATAAAACATCTGACTTTTTAATCGTCATTATATGGATTTTGAAGGTGTCCTTTGGACACTGAAGTACATTCACCAGCAACTTCAGCAAACTAACTGTGCATGTCCAACTGTGCTGAAGTAATGGTGGTTATCTGCCAGGTTCTCCACTTGCTAGTCCTCACACTTTTCCAGCTACTTGGACAGCCCAACATTTGTGCATTACATTAGATCATCATGGAACCAACATTACCCTACAATTAAAGTACAAGAACACAGTTTGAGACTATCTGTGATGTAGAATTCATACACAGTGTTATATCCTTTATTACACAGAATCACAAGGTTGGAAAAGACCTTTGAAGATCGTAAAGTCCAACCACTCCCATCCTATACTAAACCGTATCCCTAAGTACCTCATCTACCCTTTTTTTGAACACATCCAGGGATGGTGACTCAACCCCCTCCCTGGGCAGCCTGTTCCAGGCCCTGACAACTCTTTCAGTAAAAAATTTTTTTCTAATATCCAATCTAAACCTGCCCTGGCACAGCTTCATGCCATTTCCCCTTGTCCTATCAGATTATTATTTAAGCAACAACATGACCTCTTGAGCACTACACCATTGGGAAGAAGTGTTTGTCTGTACTCTGTCCTGCTTTGCTGACAAACCTCCAGATCACTGTGTAGGACCAGAGTACTCAAGGGCAGCTCCATATGGAGCTGTGGTTTTTCAACTTTTTTCTTCACCTGAAGGTCCCCAAAACAAAGGTATAGACCTCTGAATAGTGGTTTTACACTCTCTGACAATAGGCTTGCCCTTTGTTATGACTTTTTGGGAGACTGTGTCCCAAGACACAAACTAAAAAATGCTGGGTTTTGAGAAATGCACTCCAAGAAGCAAGAAGATAACATTCCAGTTTCCAATATAGCTCTTAGGGCTTCAGTATCTCTGAGACTGTTTACTATAAAAACATCTCACTGCTTGACCAGTGCATTTTCTGGGAAATTCCCCATCAATGATGACAACAACAATAAAATTTTTGGATCTTATCACCAAGAAAAACAAGAGACATAAATCTATGAAGGCCATGAAACTGAATGCAAATACTGGTTGATAGAACACAGTATCAACAGATGAGACTGTGAAGGAAACCATTCATAAAGTTCACACATCTGGCCAAGCATACTTCCTAAGAGTCACCAGACAAATGCTGTAGGATCCACATTCCATTTTTTATGAAATGAACTCTACGTCATGATGTCAGACATTCTCCAGAGATCCAGCATTTCTGTTGTCCTACAACAGCTCAGAGGCTTCCAACCCTCTTTTCCTTTTGCTTACATCTGCTGACACTTCCTTATTATCAGGTAAATCACCTATGAAGAATCAAACATTTAAAGAATTCTTGGGATTTCCAGGAAAAGAGAGAAACTGAAGGAATGGGCCACCAAAAGAGAAACAAAAGAAGATATAAGGAGAGACAAATTAAGGAGAGACAAAACGACAGATGATTCTTACAGACATGGTTTTTTGAAATGGAGGAACATTGATGCATGATAACAAGATCATGTGTTTAACAATTCCCACATACTTTACATGTGTCCTTGCTGTCTTAAGTCTTTCAACACTTCTGAGGTACTAGATGTCTTCTTTTACAACTGTGGACAATAAGATTCCTTTTCCTCCCTTAATTCATTCCTGCATTGTTTTAATGCTTTTCCCTTTCACAGAAGGCTCTGCCATCATGGATCTTAACAAGCACTTTATTGGTATGAACTATATGTACTGGGTTTGTGTGGCAAGGTTTTAGCAACTGGGGATCTAAGGGGTGGCTTCTGTGAGAAGTTGCCAGAAGCCTCCTCCATGTCTGAAAGCCAACACCAGCTGACTCCAAGATGGACCCGTTGCTGGCCAAGCCCAAGCCAAATCTGTGATGGTGGCAGCACCTCTGGGGTAACATAGTTAAGAAGGGGAAAAAAATCCAAAACACTAAGAGCAATTGCAGACAGAGAAAGGAGTGAGAACATGTGAGAGGAATAACTCTGCAGACAGCCAGGTCAGTTAATGACGTGGAGGTGCGGTGCTGGAACAGAGGTTCCCCCGCAGCTTCTGGAGAAGGCCATGGAGAAGCAGGCTGTCTCCTTGCAGCCCATGGATGTCAATGGTGGAGCAGATTTTCCATGCAGTCCATGGAGGAGAACCTGAAGGAGGCTGTGACCCCATAGGAAGCCCACGCTGGAGCAGGCTCCTGGAAGGACCTGCGGCCCCATGGAGGGAGGAGCCCACACTGGAGCAGGTTTGCTGGCAAGACACGTGACCCTGTGGGGGACCCACCCTGGAGCAGTCTGGTCCTGAACAGATCCACAGTAGAGCAGTTCGTGGAAAACTGTGTGTCACATCAAGCATTCCAACATTGTACAATCCACACACCAGCATGGGCAGTGTTGCCAATAAGGCTTCACAGACAAGCAAAACAAGATCTTTCCTGGCATATGATCATCAGAAAGAGTCCTTCTGGCTGCTCAAATATTCATTAAACAGCTCATTATGCTACCCATCTCTCCCAATATACACAGGCTTGAATTCCTTTGTTCTCAGAAAAATCTTACCAAAACAGGACAAAAACCAGAAGGCATCCAGGGAAAGACAGACATTTTCTCTCTCCTTAGAGCATGGCCATCAGATATCTCAGTTTGCTGTTCAGTTTTGTAAATGCACATTCCGTTCTAATTCCATAATTACTCTAAAAATAGCTACCGCACCTTTTTCCCACCCATGTGTCCTCTGAAAAAGGTTACAGAAGCAAAATTTTGTCACTGTGAAAGAAATCTAAACCATTCAAAACTTTCACCTTGAGATTCCGTTCCAGGAAAAGACATGACAATGTTCCAATAGAATTGGAAAGCTCAGCCTTAATATCCTACCAGTAAAACTTTCATTATGGTACTCCAGCTTGTGACCAGGAAAGAAAAGTATCCCTTGATAACAGCACAGACTTCCTCAATCCAGTAGCTCTGAATTACCACCTATGTACATCAACCTATTCAAGGATTCATTAGAAACACATGGGAAATAAACTAGACATGTCAAGGTGAAAAGTCCTGTACTCCGTGCTTGCCTCAGAGCACTAATGGATAGCCTGTTTATTTCAAAGGCAAATTTCTGGGAAAGTGTCTCTGATATTCGTGAAAGTCATCTTATTTTTAGGACTACTACTTACCATTCCAGAAGTTCAATTAGGACTCGCATCAGCCTGGATAGAATAAACACTGAGGAGATTAATATCCGGCAATTTTTCAGCCCTGGTAGTTCTCTACCTTTACAAGGGGGAGTGAAAGGGCAGGTGTCAATCTCCTCTGGTGATCAGAGATAGAACCTGAGGGAACAGCATGAAGCTGAGACAGGGGAGGTTTAGGTTTGATATTAGGAAGAGGTTCTTAACTGAGAGGGTTGTCAGGCACTGGCACAGGCTCCCCAGGGAAGTGGTCACAGCACCGAGCTTGGCTGAGTTCAAGAAGCATCTGGATGATGGGCTCAGGCACATACCTGAGACCTGGCTGGTCTTGCGTGGAGCCAGGAGTTGGACTCGATGACCCTTATGGGTCCCTTCCAACTCAAGATACTCTACAATTCTGTGGTTACCCACTCTACATTCATCTATCAGCCAACATATTGATGTCCTGAGCATAGTGAAATTTTTTTAAGGTGCAGTTTCATTTAAAGTGCAAGGTAAACTTTCTTTTGGATCTATCCATGAATGTGTACTAGTTTAAAACAAATCTATTCTGCTCAAACCAGTATTTTTTACTAAGAAAATACATACTGAAATAAAGCAATCTAAATGTCATTGAGCTCTGTCACATGGGATAGATTCAAGTTCAATGACATTGTTTTGAAATGTTGTTTTGTATTAATCTGTACAACTTTTTCTCTTCCCTTTTTTATGATTACAAAAGCAGAGCAAATTTGGGATCACATTTGGTTTTAATGAAGTTGTATTAAAAAATTATGATACAGGGGATAATAGTTTTAAACTAAAAAAGGGTAGATTTAAATTGGAGATAAGAAAGAATTATTTTATGATGAAGGTGGTGAGGCACTGACACAGGCTGCCCAGAGAAGCTGTGGCTGCCCCCTCCCTGGCAGTGTTCAAGGCCAGGTTGGATGGGGCTTTGGGCAGCCTGGTTTAGTGGAGGGTGTCCCTGCCCATGGCAAGGGGGTGAAACTAGATGATCTCTGATGTCCTTTCCAAACCACTGTATGATTCTATGATTCTCCTAAAACTGGTTCGAGACCTTCCCAACTTCTCACAGCCACAGGAGGTGCAATTCTGTTACCTATGTACATGGTGGTAGAGAGATCATAGTGAGAAAGGAGAAGCTTTGTAAAATCAGGTCAAGGAGTCATTCAGACCTGAGAATCCATTCCAAAGGTCCCTGAACAAATTTTTGATAAGATGTTGATGGATTCACTGGTCATTTTAAAGACAGAGGAATAAAGGCATGATCCCTAAGTTAATGTTTCCTCTTAAAAGCCTTGACAAATTTTCTTTAAAATATGGCAGAAAGTTGAGCTACTTTTCAACAAAATACAAGTCCACATGATGAAAAATTAATACCAGTAACATATAATAATGTTTACAGATAACTGACAATCTGTAAAGACTCATCTAAAAATCAATCCATTCAAGAAGAGGTGAAAAGCCTTCTTTCCATACTACATTTTTATCAAAACACAAGGCTTACTTGTATTTGGACTATGAAGCAGTGGACTGTGTTGCCTTTCTTATCTACTCCAGGCTGTCAACATGAAATGCTTCTAGAATTGGGGACCCACCACATTAGTGCTCAACACAAAACAGGATGGGGCTGTGTGTTGAAGTTCACATGCTGTAGACATGAAAACAGTGCATTCATCCAGGGTCTAAAAAATAGGCAGAACCATCCAGAACAACTGATGTAGCACCCAGCTTGATGGGGATCAGCTCTGCATTATGAGCCACCTTCTGGCCACCACTCTCACTATGGGAAGAGAATTATGTTCTTTCAGGGTTTCTCTCCCATTGCACGAGTAGTTTTGATACAAAGGCAGTAGCACAAGTTGGCTAAAATACCTTAGTAGATTGTGGATGCCCAAAGCAAGCCATGAAAGTGAGTGAGAGCTCAAGCCCTCACGAAGTGCAGAAAATTGAGTGGTGGTCCACAAAGGGATAAACTAACAGAGGCAACAGTCATCAGTTAATCATAAAGTCTAGTCCAGAACAATACATGAAATTAACTTTATGCATGTCATTTGTCACAACTTTAAAAATCTCAGAACTTTGTTAGCATCCACCAGAAGTCCTGATATAGAAAAACTTCCTCCCCAAACCTGCATGAGACAACACGTGTGAGACACTTTACTACCAACAAGCCCCTCTTGCTTCTCAAGAAGGGACAACTAAAGAGGTCTATTGTGACCTGACACAATCAAGAAATTCAGGTTAAAGTGTGCTAATTTCAGTGTTCAGCTCCATCAAGGTGAAGTCAATTAAAAGAGGGACACTCTATATATACACTATGGCCTTCAAGTCATTTGTTTCAACCTCCATTAAACTACCAGTATCTTCATTTTCAAATATTTGTCTGTCATTACCCTTTATTCATATAATTCCAAGGAAAATTTGTTTTAGCTGATATTTATCTTGGCTAAAAATAAGTGAGCACTTACTTCTCAGCTGTTTCAACCTCTAATTAAAACCAGTTCCACAGCCAGACACAGACACTATGCTAAGAAGAAACAGCCTCAAGTAACACAGTTTTCATTGTTAAAGCAAGTGGTTCATAAGCAATTATATATTGTCAGCTCTAACAGTTAATCTAACCTCTTCAGTGACACCCGGTTATTTTCACACTCAACATCCTGCCACAAACCAGTAATTATGGCCCCTACTTGCTATCTCCATTGGCACTGATTTTCAGACTACAGAGACATCAGCAAATGAGCTTATAACCTTAAGATAACCAAAGGACACTAAAGAGGTTAGGTTTTGCAACATGACATTTATTCCTGAAATTGTTTGACCATAAAACAACAATCATTTCATCGTTTAATCTTTTTCTAATAAAGACTCTGCTTCAAATGGAAAGCTTTTCCACTGTATCTTCTATTTGCAGCAAGTCATTAAACCAAAATTAACACATAATGAAAAAACTGCAACGAAGGAAAAGAAAAACCCAACAACCTGTATATCTTATTTTGCCACAGGGAGATGAAGACTTCTCTTGTTGGAGAGGGGGAGGGAAAATAAAGTTGTTAAGCAGCGGTTGCACAAGTGTTGACTCCAAACTATTTCTCCAACCTTCCCAACAAATGGCTGGCCAAGGATATCAGTTCTCAACATTTGACTGCAGTCTGGTAGAATTCATGCCAGAACACCAACAATAACCTTTGGGAAGTCAGGAAGTCAAGGAAGATCACCTCAGGAAGACCAAAGAGAATATCAACATCTTTGGCTTTAAAAAGAGGTTAAAGGAAGAGCCAAAAAATAATGGTCAAAGTACTTTTCCTAGAAAAATACTGAAAAATACAATAGGGTAACCAACCCTATTTGCCATACAAGCGTATGGCAAAAGCAACATCTTCTAAAACTTTTTGACCATCCCTTGTGATGCTCTCATCACAAGATAAGATGTTAGGCTTGCATGGTTGTAAAAGTGGCTGGGAAACTTTACTGGGGGAGAATATTTATGGAAACACGACATTTAAAAAAGTAATGAGAGTTATTTACAAACTCTATGAATTTGAAGGTCATAATTGAAAGATGTGCTCTCACAATAGCAAGTAGCAGCGGGTATTTGAACAAATTTTTCAATTAAACATTAAAATCTCAATAGTAAGTATAAGAAAAATACACTGTAGGTTATACAACTCTACAGACTTGCCTGAGAACAGAAGGTATAAGCTGTGTCTGCAGATTCTGCAAAGCAATTTAAGGATGTTAACCACTAAGAGAAGGAATTGAAAAGACTTCATGATCCTGTTCACCTGCTATGTACAGATGACTCTTAAGACACAGAGGCTTACTGTATCACAACAAGAAAACATGGTACAAGATCTGTGATTTCACCTGTTTTCTTTGGTGTCTTTTTTTATTAACAGCTTATTATTATCCAACAGCTTTCTTATTATCCAAGCCACAATACAGCTGATTTAAAAAACAAATGATACTTTTAGTAGTTCCTCAAGCCAGAGGTTGTTAGAACTAGTGATACTTTGCATGTAATGTCTGGTCCAGCAATTTTGTCAGAGTAGGGTACATCTTTAAAATTTTGCTTTAGGTTACTGGCTAGAAGTTTCATGCATGTATGTGACATATACCAAACTTAACATGTGTAGCTATTATAAGCAGAAGCCTGAAGCCTGCACAATGAAACAAATTAAGCAAAAGTTCTCATGAAGCAGATCTTTCAGATCACTTTGGTCATAAACCCAACTAATTTTCTTTTCAAAAAGCTAAGAAATTTGAAAAAAAGTGCACCCAATAGGTTACAGTTAGTTAAATTTTCCTGATGTAGTGTTTTATACAAGGAGGTTAAATGTTTGAGGAAAGAAAGAAAATGTAGACTACGACTAAAAATACCTAGTGCAAAATATAATTTATTAATACTTTTCCTTTTTTCTGTGGCTCAGTGATGTTATCCAAAGTTCAGTTCCAAAGGACCAGCTCTCTTGGTTACCAAACTGGAAGATTTTAAACTTCTCTATTCTACCTTTCATTTTCCTTTTCTTTTCCCACATCCATACTGTGTAGTTTGCCAACTGCCCTTCAGTGCCCAAATTTCCACTGAAAGCAAGTTCTATCTCAGCCAAGAAAGCCAAAAGAATCTGGAAGCTACACAGATGGGAAATCATTACATGAAAACCATTAAAGAGAAAGACATTAATCGCTCTCTCACTTCCTCTTACAGTGAGGAGCTCTTCCAATGTTCAGTTAAGCTGCCATGGACAAGGGCATATCTAAAGAATCAAACTCTAATTCAAATCAGATTAAAATCTAGTTATCTTCACAACAAAATGAAAATAAGGAAAAAAAAAAATCACCCAAGAGACAAAAGACAAATTCCCCCCCCTTCCCCCCCTCCACCCCCTTACATCTTCAGGCTATTGGATCATTCTTATTATATAATAAGTAACCAAAGCCCAAGAGATTTATAAACAAATTTAGTCTAATCAAACAATAAGCGGTGGCTCGTCAGTTAAACAGGTTTGGATAACCACATACAGCTTGGAGAACTGCCTCAGAGAACAACTCTTCACAATGCAATGTCCCAAACACAGAGATTTCACTGTAAGAGCAGAAAGTTCGTTAAATCAGAACACGATTTCAATTATCTGACGTCTCTTCCCTTCCACAGAATTCTTTTTTTTAATTTTTATTTTTTCTGCTAAGACGTGTTTTCTAAGAACAAACTAAATATAGAGTGAAAGAGTTTTAATCCTGCAATACAAAAGCGTACGCTGGAAAATCCTGAAGTAATGACATCAGTCACATTCTCCAGAAAACTGAGAGTAACGAGGTCATGAGTGTTTAACTGGAAGCTGCTCGCCTCTCCGAGCAGCAGATAGTGCTTTTCCTGCTGAGTATCTGCCTCAAAACAGGTAATGTCATCTTCATAAAATAAGCAGGAGATAAAAAAAAACCCTGTTTAAACATTCACCATACTGTACATAGTATATTAAGCAGCCTATATAAGGAATACTTGGGTAGATGTACTTTCCTTCCCTCCTAAAGCTCTCTAGGAACATAACAACAAAAAAACCGCGGGAGGACAAACAGAGAGCTGAGCTATAAATAGAAATTTTCCTACTAAAATTATTACTAGAACTTCTTGCTAAACAGCTTTAGCTGAAAGAAGCCTGAGAGAAAGTTTGATATGATCCCCTTTGCAACCTGTAAAATATCCACTTCTAGCCAGACTTTATACAAAACCAAATACAGAAGCTACTGCCTACAATAAGACAAGCCATTAGAGACATCTAATTATACTCCGTAACACTTCACTATTTACACAAAACAACAACAAACCAAATAAAAACCACTCCCATTTTTCATGCAGGAAATTAAAAGCTCTAATTATACAATCAGCATTAGCAACACAAGTATTAGGGAGCATACAAACAGGAGGGGAATCAACTTTTAAAAAGGGTAGACAATGGCAGGACAAGAGGGAATGGACTAAAGCTAAAGGAGGGAAGGTTTAGATTAGATATTAGGGGGAAATTCTTTACAGAGAGAGTGATGAGGTGCTGGAACAGGCTGCCCAGAGAGGTGCTGGATGCCCCGTCCCTGGAGGTGTTCAAGGCCAGGTTGGATAGGGCCCTGGGCAACCTTGTGTAGATCCAGGCCTGGAGGCTGGTGGCCCTGCCTGTGACAGGGCTGTTGGAACTCTCTGATCCTTGGGGTCCCTTCCAACCCAGACCATTCTATGATTCTATGATTACTATTCAGAACAAGAGAAACATTTTACAATCAGAGGGTGACAAAAGAGGAAGAAAGGAACAAATATTTATACTGGCTCTATCTTTATTTCAAATGTATAATCACATTACATTCATTGAACACTTTTAAAAGTGACAAAGCCAAGCATTCAGAAACTAAAACCAGAATAGTTTGGCTGAGCAATCATAATGTAGCTCTGTAAAACACATATTTTTAGAGACCTGCGATTACAAAATGATACACAATTTCTTCCCACTGGAGCCTCAGTACAGGCAGGTAAGGAAGTGAGCAAGATACAAGAGGTTCAAGGGGCAAAACAATTGTGTATTTTTATCCTGATCATTTGGGAATACTGCAACACCGAGTCTTTATGTTGGCTTCAGAACTGTTAATTTCCTTTTAATAAGACACTTTTCACCATCATGTCGTTCACGCAGCAGTTCATGTTATCTTCTTATCTACTCTGTGGAATAAGAACATGCTACCTCTCTCCTCTTATCAGTAAGCACAGTGAATCACTAATGGAGCCAAGTCAGAACCTTTCCCCAGTCACAGATTTGCAGACTGCTCATTCCTGTACATCACAGGTGGATTTAGATTTAATCTTCCCATGGACCTCAAGGGAAGTGAGAAGGTTCCAGTTCTGTCATAAGTAGCATCCAAAAAGGGGGATGATTTGTGATTTTAGTGTCCACCCATCCTAAAATTGTTTTAACTAATCCTTTAAAGAAGACGCAAGGCTTATATACAACCTCCTCCATCTCTCACCCATATAATTCACAAGAACAATCTACCTGTCCTTGTTATCTGTGATTTCATTCCCTACACACAAGGTGATCTATTGGGTGAAATATGGGACCTACAAACTACATCCACAGTGGCTTGTCCTCACCCTTACCAAGTTTCCTAAGCCTTGTTAGGCATGTACTATTAAATAAAAAACCTGCCCTTGTTGCAGTTTCTTCTTCTCAGTGTTACCACTCCATCTCTCCTTCTAGTAATGCTTCCCTGTGCAACGCTGACAGCAGTGTGGGACCAGATTTTGATAAGAATATTTGTGCTCAGGCAGTGTTTTGACAAGCTGCCAAAATTCTGCAGACAACAAAAGCAACAAGAGAAAAAGAGTATCTGTTTTCAATCTTTTGTAACTGAGCTAAAAAAACACTCTAGGATTTCAAGCAACAAAGAAAAAGCACTTTTTTTGGCTTTGCGGTTATCTCTGCTGAATTCCAAAGACCTGCAGTAAGTATTAGACTTAATAGAATGTCCTTTAAAACATAACAGAGCTACAAAAATCTTGTAGAATGAAAAGTTTTAGGCAAACTAGCCTAGAATAAAAGGACATCAACTGCAGACTCTTGGTGCCCTTAAAAAATAATTAAGAGTGCAGTCCAGAGAGCAGCTGTAGCCCAGGGCTACATAATGTGCAAATCCCAAATTCACCTCAGTGAAATGATGCTTTCGCATCTGTGCAACACTCAACTCCTTTCTTCCTTTCCCATCCCACACTCTTCCTGGTCTACTACCTACATGCAACTACAGCCTGAGCCCGTATCACATCTTTCATAGTTTGGGTTTGTTTTTTTCCCAAAGATAAGGAAGGGATACAAGGGGGCGTCAGCTAGGAGCTCAAATTCAGAAGAGAAGAGAGGTAAAACCTCTGAATCAGTAGCTACCAAAAGCACAACCCCTGCCCCAGAAAACCATCACAGTTTTGATCCTAAGTGTTGAACAACAAAGCAAACTCTACAAAGAACTTTCCACTGAGGTTTCAATGGAAAATATCCTACAATGCAGCTTCAAACAGCTTGGGGGTGAACCACCAACCCTGGTCAAACATTCCCATACTCTGGTAACTTAGAACACAGAAATTTCCTTGTCTGGTTCTCCAAATATTAAACCCAGTGAAAAAAAGCTGTCTTCCTCCTTCAACAGAACACCACCAAGGAGTGTTTTAAAAGTCTAAAACTGCGGACCATAAAGGATTATGACTAATTGTTTCAAAGCTTTGTGAATTACTTAGTTTTCGGTGATCCTGTCAAATTATCCTCTTGGCTTTCACAGAACATCCACATAGAGGCAGCTTTTTTTAAACTTTCATTACTTAAATGCATTCAACGGGTTTGATTTGGCTCTGAACTCTAGGAGATTCATTGCTCTGAAACATCAATACACTATTAGACTGTCCTAAACCAGCTAGCACCATGTTGCTAATGACTCAACGGGGAAATTACATCTGCGTTCCTCTGCACATCTAGTCTTCTCTTGAGACGAGGATGAAATGCACATTCTTAACCTAGAAACTCCTTGAAACTCAAGCACCTTCCCCTCAATGTCTGATTATCTGCTAGAATGACATTTATATTGCTGAGTATAGGCAGAAGGCGGTCTCTGATACAACTATGATCTGGTCCATTAATGTCTTTAAGAACTGTCACCATGTTCTCAGCTTTCCCAAAAAAACATTTGGGATGTGATAGGAACTGCATAGCAAAGAAATGAGATGGCTGGATTCAGACACGATGTAGATGTGGAGAATCACTGTATAGCTCTTCCTCCTACGGTGGCCAGTGGTCCATGTGGCAAACGAGGAAACTAGTATGTCCTTTGTCCCTTTGGTAAATCTGCCCCAGAGGTGGTATGGGAAAGAAAAGCTACCCAACACTATGCAAGAGGAAACCACCTTTCATCCTTCAAATCAAGCATAGGAATAATTTAGTCAATACATTATTCGGACACAAAAAACGGTGCTGGCTCTTTCTCTAGTCTAATACTAAAAATGCTCAAGAAAAAAAAAACCTGGCTGATGTTTAACCATGCTTTCAGTGTGGGCTTGGTAAACACACAGAAGAATACAGCAGAATCCTCTTTTGGAAGGATGGGATGAACTCCACTAACAAGATGAAGTTGGAAAATGTTATTTCACCCTCTGTCATCACTTCATTAGGTTTCTCACTATTGTTGGAGGCTATAAGACTTTTTCCTCTAATGAGTATCACTTTGTGAGTCATTAGGCTGCTTCCTTTGTAATTCAGAGTCCTACCTGTGATTATAGCACAAGCCTGACTAAGTGACGCAGTAAAAATCCTCTGTGAGCAAAGCATCTTTTTTGATACCCTTTTGTTATCCTTGCAAAAGCTGATGCAAGTAGCAGGCAGTTCTGTGGGATCCATCCCAGCCAGCCCCCCCTCAGCCTGCCTGGGCAGACAGTGGAAAACAGGTTTTTCTACTGTTTGATGCACTTTATCCTGAACCTTTATCCAAACTAAACCAGGCCAAGCATCAACCTTAAGTTCCCCATTTCTCTCCACTGACTGTAAATTAGAAGTGACCAGCTCAACATCAGGTGAGATGAATGTCACCTGACTGTCATTTTTCCTGGTCTAGACTCACTTCTGCTTTGCCTTCCCCCTTTGCCCCCCGTTACTGAATAGCCCAACTTGTACACTTCTAATTTCTCATTGCTCCTCTTTGTCAGTTCTCTCTGGGTCACTACTCCAGTACCTATTTTCCACCACCAGAGATTCACTCTTACCAAATGTCAGCTGGATTGTCAGCATGAAAAATACCCTTATCTTACTTTAAAAAAAAACAAAAACCCACCCCAACCAAAACACAAACCACCACCACCCCAACCCAATTAATGAACGCAAAAGCTAATTATAAGTGTAACATTTGGATCCACAGTTTTGGTTATAGGTAAACTTCAGGACTGACTTTGACCAAGGCAGATGAAAGCCAACCCCGATAGTGAAAATCCAAGCAGATAACTTGTTTATCAGAATCCTATCTGCATACAAATTTCCAGAGAGCCCCCAATACAGGGATTAAAGTTGCTGCAAAAGGGTGATAAATAGGTAAAGAGCTAGGCTTTATTTATTACTACCTACTGTAGGTTTTCATTATTATTTTTCATACTCCTGGGGTTTCTGCACGTACATTATACATGCATATCACTATGTTCCTTCCTCTTTTGCTTCTAGTTTACCTAGCTACTTCTTCCCTTTGGAGAGGAATAAGGAAAACACTCACAGGGAAAACCAGGCTTGAACCACTTCAAACATTCTACTTCTTTAGCAGTGTTATAAAGATTAGGACTCAAGCAGCTGAAACAGTCTTTGTATGTATCTCAGCAGCCTGGCCTCAGCAGATTTCTAACAACTAAGTGGCTGCTTTATTTGAGGTATTTACAGTTTCAGAAGGGAGGCACTGTGGTCAGTTTATGCATATTCATGGTCAATGATAAAGACAGAAGGAGAAGAAGAGAATATCATGGTCACCCACAGAAACATATAGACAAAATTAGACCTTTCTGAAGAAAGGACTATTTTTATGCTGTTCTATATGTGCCTAGGTGCTTAAATCAAATATATCTGAATTATTTTTACGGAAAAATAATTATAATCTATTAAAAAATCTTAACATCAATAACTCTGAAGAGCTGGAAATCTCATATTAACTTGGTCAATGATAAAATCCCATATTCTCAGATTTCTTGCACTTTTTTCTTCATTAGAAATATTACACGGCCCAAGCAGAAGAGCTGATGGACTGACTATTTCAAGCCACATGATTTTAAGCTCTTTTCAAAACGTAGTCATTTGTCTAATGAAGTAAAAAATGTCAAATACTCCTTAAAACACTCAGCCTTTAATCTCATGCTTCAGATGACTGCAGGCAATTTTAGGAAATGTGTCAGCCTTCACATACCCTCACAAGCTGGAAATAGGGTTGTAAAGAGAAGGTATCTGGACACTCAGCATATCAGAGCAACCAGGAGATGCATGTAAAGAGTCTCAGGCCAGCTCATTTGGTAAAAGTTGTATCTAGCAGGATGTTTAAAAGTGAATTGTTTGTTCCTCAAAGTAAATCACTGAAACATTAAAGCAGAGTTTTAAAAATAGTATTTTCTATCATTTGAGAATTTACATTTTTATGTCACTCTGTATTTACAAGCAGCTTCTCTACCCAAACATCAATTTGACATAAAAAAACCCCATGCACATCAAAGCATCGATATGCAGAATAATCACTGAGCATCAGTGAGCAGAAATTAATTGTAAAAATAAGCTTGCTTGAATAGATTATGCTAGCAATTTAAACAAGAATTTTTGCTTAGAAAAAGAGTAACGATACCTGGATGACTTTACTCTGGGTGCCACCAGTTGTTAGGTGAAAGTATCTGTTGTCATACATAAGAGTACATAACGCAGAAGTCACTGAACTAATATAGAAGCTAACTGAGAAACAGATCATTTATTAAACTGCTGTACACAAGGGCAGTTTCCAAGCTTCCCAGAGCTGCTCTAATGCAGCCTAGTGACCAGCTGAAAATTCACATACAAAGGGTTTTCTGGCCAACATTTTTCGCTTTCTAATTCATTGGCTTAATTTCACTTTTAACAGAGATGTTAAATATCTACAAATTAAAAACTGAGAAAGTGGGTTCCAGCACTTCCACAGGAAATATTACTTATAATAATAGGTATTGAAAATGTTAGAAAATGCTAACCAAAGCTTTCTTCAAGTAACCAATAGCAGGATCTGACTGGAAACCTGTGACTAGCGGTGTTCCCCAGGGCTCACTGTTGTGTCCAGTCCTGTTTAATATCTTCATTGACGACCTTGATGAGGGAATAGCATCCACCCTCAGCAAGTACGCCGATGATACAAAGCTGGGAGGATTGGCTGACACGCAGGACACTGTGCTGCCATCCAGAGAGACCTGGACAGGCTGGAGAGCTGGGCAGGGAGAAAACAGATGAAGTTCAACAAAAGCAAGTGTAGAGTCTTGCACCTGGGAAGGAATAACAGCTTCTATCAGTACAGGCTGGGGGATGACCTGCTGGAGAAGACCTCTGTGGAGAAGGACCTGGGGCTCCTGGTAGATGACAGGTTGGCCATGAGCCAGCAGTGTGCCCTGGGGGCTAAGAGAGCCAATGGGATCCTGGGGTGCATCAGGAGGAGTGTGGCCAGCAGGTCAAAAGAGGTGATCCTCCCCCTCTACTCTGCCCTGGTAAGGCCCCACCTGGAGTATTGTGTCCAGTTCTGGGCTCCCTGGTATAAAAAAGACAGGGATCTCCTGGAGAGAGTCCAGAGAAGGGCTACAAAGATGATTAAGGGCCTGGAACATCTCCCCTATGAGGAGAGGCTGAGCGAGCTGGCGCTGTTCAGCCTTGAGAAGAGAAGACCAAGGGGGGACCCTATTAATGTCTATAAATATCTTAAGTATGGGATGCAGGGGGAAATGGCCAGCCCCTTCTCAGTGGTCTGTGGAGACAGGACAAGGGGCAATGGCTGCAAGTTGGAGCACAGGAAGTTCCGCACCAACATGCAGAAGAATTTTTACACAGTGAGGGTGACAGAGCCCTGGGACAGGCTGCCCAGGGGGGTTGTGGAGTCTCCTTCTCTGGAGATATTTAAGACTCGTCTGGACACCTACCTGTGCAATATGAACTAGGGAACCTGCTTTGTCAGGGGATTGGACCCAATGATTTCTGGAGGTCCTTCCAACCCCTACGATTCTATGATTCTATAATTAACTCATTTAAATTGCAAAGACTGAGGGCAATACAGCCCCACATTGAAAAACCTCACTGGTGCAGACTGAGCAGGAGGGAGTAACTCACTTTAATTAAGAATTATTAGCTACTAAAGGGAGGAAATTTTAAAAGTAGTTTTTAATCACTGAAAGTTTCCAACTAGATTTCAGCATCACATTTCAATTTGAGTAAACTACAAAACAATTTGAGAATACATAATTACAAAATTTATGGTTCATACAGGTACACCTCTGTTTTACCTAAGGCAAACATGCCTTAATTGCAGTCTCTGCATAATAAAAACTCCCTAGAAAGTTAAAATTCTCTTATAAAAGAGAATTATAAAACTCTGTTACCTTTTTTACCAGCAATTTAAACCTGAAAATTTAGATGCAGTATTGCAAAAACTGATGCTAGAAGTGTGTATACTGCTGTACAGTTCTTGATGTAGCACTACAAAAAGCAAACAACAGGCACAGATAAAAACCACTTTTTAAAGCTTTTTTCCTCCTCTAAAAAATATCAAGGTAGATTATGAGCAAAATAAAAGAGCAAAATCAAGGTAGATTATGAGCCATATTATTCAAAAGATTATGAGCAAAATAAAGCTAAATGAGATGATCAGAAATATACCACACAAAATGTCTCCTGACACCATCCAAAATATATTGCACAACAAATTTAAGTTTAAATCTGAACTAGAGATCAAACCAAGGTTTGGACATTTACCTTGGCACACAGCAGGTTTAGGAAAGGATCATGGGCTGGAGGTAAAGCTGTTGTAGATGGAAAGCAGGCACCATGCAGAACTGTGACGAATAGTTAAACGGGATGGATTATGGTGGAACACTGCACTAACAACCTAACAGAAATACTACATTAATGGCCTCCAGCTTCTAAAATTGTATGTTTTAAAATTGGGTTACCTAATTAAGTAGATACATGAATAGGAAATGTCCTTTATCAGTCCAATCACCCAACTTCACTAACTACTTTGCTCAATCTGATACAGGTCTTCATCAGCTGTTTCTTCAAGAAAAGGCATCAGCTCGCAGACCCTCTTCACTGGTTTCAATATTTCTTTACAATGAACTGACAGCTTCTTAGGTAATACAGTAAGATCATTTAAAGCTACAAATCTGTTTACACTTTCTCTGCCAGCTCAAAGGAAAAGTTAGCCCTAGGTCCCCATATTAGTAAACAACCCCCACAAAAAGATGGAAAATGGGTTATTAGTGAGTAGTATCTAAGCACTTACTTACGTACAAAATACATGCACCTACAGGCAAAATTACAAGAAATTTAGGGGACAGTTACACTCCTAATAACTCAGTCCTAACCACATGCCAAAAAAAGAGGAAAAAAAAAACATAACAAAAAATCTGCAAATTAAAGTAAACTAAAAAAGAAGATGCTGGAAATTGATAATTAGAACACAACCATGAACCAGAAGATCCTGCCAGCTTGCAGCTATAGCGACTGACAGAATATTGACAGAAAGCAGCCAACCCTGTCCACCAGTTGCCATCTGTTTAAAAACTGCAGTGAAGACATGGCCTTTCAAACCAACATTAATGTCCAAACAATTTTCCCTTCTTTAGGAAGCGATGCTACTATGTGTTGATTCACCTCGATGGCTTTTGGGGGGAAAGAGTGGGGAAAAAAGGTGAAACAAAACCAAAAATGTAGTTAACTGTCAGGAAAACTTGTCCAAGATCCCTAAACTCCCTAAGAATTTCCATGCATGTATAATATACATATACAGTGTGCATGCACGTATATATTCTCACACATACACGTGTGTGTACGTGTCTGTGTACAGTGTGTATATGCATAAAAATACCTACACATATAATAAACCCAAAATATTTTAAATATACTATGTATAACTATGTATAGAACTTATTATATAGAGAACTATATATATTTCTGTATGTTAATATGCATATATGTCTAATATTTATATATGTGCACACACACACACAAAAAATCTCTGCAACGTCACTTAAAATTTGCATCCTGAGAATATGACAAACTTTGGCTGCAGAGAACCAGATAAAAAAAAAATACATTTTTTATTTATATATAATTAAGACAATTGGGATTGTCACCTGTTTTTACAGCAGAGCTCATTAACCACTCATTTCCAGGCCTCTTTCGCATTGCTGCTCTGTACTGACAAGCCTGGAAAGGAGGAAAGCTACTACACCACATTCCTGTCCCCAAAGCCCCAAAAGGCACTAATTAATTCATACGCCACAAATTAGATATTTATGAAAGTGAATATCTGAAACGTAACTGAAGCGAAGGAAGAACTTTTCCTTTTTGACTTGCAGGATTTATATGCTGGCTTCTCTACATTTCTAAGATAACCTCTTTATTATATTACTTTATTCAAGTGTTACATTTATTTAAAGCTATCAAAGCATATGAGAAAAAACGTCAAAACTGGAACTACTTACGGAAGAAGGAACATGGTGTTACTCACATCCAAAGAAAATGAAAGTCTCAGATTTTACCGCTACATCACATCCCCAATCCCATCCTTTAAAATCACCCATGTCTTGAAAACACAGGGTTTTTACTCCACATGTCAGGGGCTGACCCCCTACTTTTTATCATGAACAGGCAGCAGGTGAAGTTGATAAGTAAAATAAGAGCAGAAATAAACTTGTAGATTTTTAATTTATTTTTTTTAGATGAAAAGAAGCAGTGGATTTGGGGAAAGGGTGCAGTACCAGGTTATCTCCAATTCACTAGACTATCCCATCTGATGCGTTTCAGAAACGCTTCCACCCTTTGGGGAGATGATGGAAGGATTATTACCATCATGAGATGGCAGAGATCATCACCAGCATTTCACAGATGCAGGTTCATCCAGCCATGTGCCGCACCAAGGGAAGTCAAGCAGAGTCTGCAGGCTTCATCTGTACCCTACCCCAAGGTTTCCACTAACTGCACTGGGATTTTATTTACTGAAGTTGAACAAAAAATTCACAACAGAACTGGCAAAACATAACAATGGGTTCGTTCTCATCAACTTAACATCTGGTTTCTGAATTAACATGGAAAGAGTTATAATTATTAAACCAGAGTAATCACAACAAATTAGCAAGAGCTCCCTGTCTCCAGAGCTACTGACTCAATTTCCTACAAGCTACTGCTTTTTGCTTGCATCCATTTATCACTTCTTTTTTTCCCCCTCACCAATTGTAAACACTCAATTCTACCCCAAGTGACCTGTTGTTTTCATTGACCAGCACGGTCACCTGGCCCAGTTCTGTGCATCAGAATTTCATACAGTGTAAAATGCCTCAGAACAGTATGAATTTTAGGTACTGATACCATATATATGGCCCCATCCATATAGGTATTCTACTTCCAGACAAGTAAGTAACCACTCCTTGGTAATCTGTTTAGGACAAGAGTTAAATTAAAAAGAGAAAAAGAAAAAAAGAAAATCCTGCAAGAAATAAAATATCCCAGGTCCCAAACATCATCTACTCAATGTGTAGGAATCATCTAATCTACAGTGTTTTCGCAATTAGAGAATACATTTCCCTTCATGTTTTATGTCATGTACAAGCTGAAATTGTTCCCCTGAAGAGTATGTCAATATCCTACAAAAATGGGTAAAGGAAACCTTCCTCAAAACTAGTTTTCTGAATGAATCCGAGATACTAAAACATCAGGCAAAAATTCTTCCTTTTTTTCTTAAATCTCAAAAACTTTTCCCATTTAGACAAGCAGAACCGAACCTAGTAGTGAAGAGTGAGTGATTATACTATCACAAGCCCCAAAATAAGTAGGTAAGCTTACTAAATTAACAACAGAATTCAAGATACTGGAATCTACTCCACTGCCAAAACACAACAGTATTTTGATGGAAATTTTAACCTCATCCTTGCTCAAGTGACAGAGCAGGATGGCAGCTCAACGAGGCCTTTGTACAAATTTCAGCGCTTACGCTAAATGAAGCGGAAAGATTGGACTTTATTCCCCTTCCCACACAATTCATGCTCTACAAATAATTGTTTCTCACTTCCTGGTGCACTGCAGGTCTGTCCCAACTTGCTCAGTTACAACAACCAACACTGGCAGGGCAGATCATGCCTTTCCCTCTTACTCATTCTATCTATTCTTCTGCCCTTTCAACAAAATGTGTCTACTTTCCACACCCCCTCCCACCCCCCAAATCTCATTTCAAAACAGATTGTTTCATCTACGTCCGACCCTTTTTAATTAGACTCAATAATCCAAGAAAATACTTCTTAGCACGAGTGGGCAGAAATCATTGCATCTAGGGGAAAATATTTGCTTGGATGGAAAAAAAGGGATTTAAAAAAAAAAAAGTGTGCAAAAAGCAGATACTTCAAGTATTTGCTCTGATGATGCAATTGCCCAGGCATCACAAAGTCTCCAATTTATTTCCCAAATCCCAATCACTCGACTGGAAATACACTGTTTAAGATGGCTGGCAGGCCAAGATGGCATGAAAACAACAGATACACAGACACAGCCAAGAATCCCTGTGTGAACATCCCGGCTTTTTTCTTCTGTTTCCCATTTTTTTCCCCCCCGATTATTTCTGAGCCAGGTCAAGTTCACCACACAGGCTGCACAAACCTCCCTCTTCCTTTCCCCATTTCCGTTCTAGTTTTAAACTAATAGGCTGCTGCAGCTCCCCTCCTCTGTTGAAAGGCTGTGTTTATTCCCAGTTTAACATTATTCTTCTTTTTTTTTTGGTAAAATTAATCTCCAGCACGCTCAACGGAAGTTTTCCACATGTTCTATTTGGATGAGCATGTATTAGTTAGCGGGTCCTATTTTTAGCTGTTTTGCCTTACTTTACAGTTTATTTCCTTAAATAGCAATTTGGATATCGACATAGAGTTACGCAGATGAAAAATAAAACATATTCCCTGTTCCACACATATTTAGGGCCACAGAACTTTAAGTTTATAAATAGGCATAACTCAGCTGAGAAAGAGTGAAATGTAAGGTTAAACTAAAAGTTTTATTATTATGAAATGGCAATTTATATAGATTTTTTTAATGGGAAATCAGTCAATTTTAATTTGTTTACATAAATGAATGTTTACATAAACTGTAAACTTTATTCCAAATCCCTTTTAAAGTTGAGGCACCTCAACATAGGTGGACAGGATCTCCCTCTGGAGGCCTTCAGTGGCATCTTCTTCTCTCCTGGCAAGGTAGGAAACTTCACTTTGGTTGCACAACAGGTTGGCTCCTGCATGCAAACTCTTCCTCAGGATGCTCATTCTCTCCTTCCCATTCCCCACCACCCATAAACTGACTTGTATTTCACCCCCTGTCAACTATGCCAATGCAATCTGGATCAGTTATATGACTGACATACAGAAAAAACCCAACTTCTTTTTAAAAGCTATTTTCAGCCCAGATCACGTAAAAATAAAATCCCTTTCACAGAGCAAGCCATAAAACCACACCAGCATAACTAAAAGGAGCAAATGGCAGCACCAGAAAGAAGCCATAGAAGGAGACCACTGGGGGAGGCATGAATTTCTTAACAGGGTTTCCTATCTGAGCAGGGCTACTGAGATGAACTGATCCAGTATGGCTGCCCCAGACTGGCAGCTGGAGTGCAGAATGCTGCAATAATGACGCAAAAGAAAAGGAACTCGCAAAACCTCACCTCAGTTCAGAGGAAAGTGCAATTCCTAAAGGCTTTGCAAAGCTCTGCCCAAACTAGGGGAAAATGGTAAACTTTCTGATTAAAGTATCCTGCTCACTGAAGCATGAAGGAAGGAAAAATCAGATAGTGTTTTCAAACTTGTTCACAAGTCAAGTAAACACATTAATTAACCACCCTGGAGCAACTTCTTTTGCAAGGCAGGCGCATCAGACATAGGATCAGGAAGGGTTCCATCATATAATGGAGCTTGCCGGTTTTCACAGCTTTGACACAAGCTTGAAAGAACCAAAACCTCCTTCTGCAAACACCTCAATGTGTTTATGAGTGCACTTTTTTGATGGGCTTGTTTCAGGTTTTTTCCTTCTCTGCCTTATCTACATGTTCACTCTACAGCCCAGCAAGTGAATTTTCCTTAAGCGCCTACGCATCCCAGTGACAACCCTTGCACTTAACCTACTTTTATCTTTGATAAATCTGTCCTATCGTCCATATGATAAGACATAACAAAATATTATAACCTAAAATAACCCTCTTTTCCAGTAGGGGTATTTCCACGCTGGCAGTAATTTCCAGAACATACTCACTGACACCAAATGAGCATCCATTTCTGTAGTCATTTTCATAGCAACTACAAGGTAAAACTTACTTAGTCAAAACTGAGACTAGATTTTTTTTTTAGCATAACTTTATGTTTAGTATTTTGCAACTTTTCACTAAAACTGTTTCATGAAATGAACAACTCAAAGAAGACACTTTTGATGATGGTGATATCCAGAGCACTCTTCTGCTTTATAGCGGTGCCAAGAGATTATAACAGAAACATCAATAAATGAAGCCTATTAAATTGTTTAATACTACACAATGCTAAAAGTTCCATTTAATAGTCATATTTGAAAGCAAACTAAGCAAAAGAAGAAAGCAGCTGCATGTTCAACATGCAACTGTTACCTTGTTTCTTTGTGCTTTGAAAATAAGGCATTTTAAACTATCAATTTATCTATTAGTACATATCAGTAAGTATTCAGCAACACGGTATAATGCTCTTGATAGGTTCTAAATAGCTGTGTCTGCAATGTCAAGTACAGTTATTTTAGTAAAGTAAGATTCCCAAGTATCTGTCTTTTGAGTTAAAAGCTTCAAGAGGAAGCTGATAATCTAGCTGTTGCCAAAATGTATTTTTTAAAATTGACGTTATGATTAAGAAAATTAGTATAAAGGCAGTCAGAAACCACTCCTGTAATAACTCATTATGCAATGTTTTACACCAAGCATTCATAACTAATCATTTTCGTCTTCACAGAAATGGGGATCAAAAATAAAGCTAAAATAGTATTTTTGCACTTCCAGCAGCAACACAAAATCGTAAGTTTGATTCCTGCATGGAAATACTCAGGATCTTTTCTATTGTCAGTCAGGATTAAAAGTTTGAGAAGAAAACATTATGAGGAAGGGGGGAAGATGGTTTCAGGCAAGTGACATTTATATATCTAAAACTTAAGAAAATTTAAGAAGACAGGTGCTGCGCGAAGAACTAAGTAGCCACTGCACAGTATTAAAAAAAACCAGTCACAGATAACAGCATATATTACAAGGAAAGATAGCTGTAGATTAATAAAAAAATACAATAAAAATGAAAATAAAATAAAAGATAAAGCATTGACACAAAGGCAGAAAGAGCTGAGAAATACTGAGACCAACATGATTCCCTCCAATACCCTGACAATTATAAACCAAATCTACTTTAAAAGAAAATGTGCTCAGTGCACAAGTTAACTTAAATGCTACTGCTGAAATTAGCTCCGTTAAAATCCCTCATTCTTAGACACATTTCCCTTTACATAGAAATCTGGTTTTATAGATACACACTTATAGTTTGCAGGCTTAATTTTCTCACAATACTTACTGCTTCACTGATTCTCTAGAACTATGTCTTCGACAAAACCCAAAGTCTAGTCTAATTCTTACTTCCCGGGAGTTTCCTCACCAATCTGCTAAAGACAAGATTTCAAGTATGTACTGTGGCTATTCTGCCTCTCAAGGTTTTTATATGCCACTGCCCTGAACCAGATTTATTACTCCCCACATAATCTAATATAGAAAGAATTCACCCGATTGGCTAAACCGCACAGCGAAATGTTTCTATATAAAGCAATATTTTCAGCTTCCACTTTGGGATGTTCCATGAGCACAACACTTTGAAGGAAAAGAAAATTTCCATCTACGAGTAAATAGAAAGCTACACTCCAAATATTTTCAGCTATCTGAGATATTTTTAAACATCTGCACTTCTTATCAGCATTGGCACGGTTCAAACTGGAGAGAAGCGTGAGACTGAACCAGTGCAAAGCTCGAAGGAGGGAGCAGCCACTCCTCCTGCTCCTCCTTGCTGCCTACCCAGGGTCAGGTAAGATATGGGGCCTGTGACAAGAATAAATGAAATACAAAACTGAAAGCACTCATTCCCCAGCACCTTTCACGTTCACATAAAAGCCTTCTTGCAATGGACGACCTCTGCTCTATGGGTAATTTAACAACTGAATCATGAAAGGTAAATGATACAGGTAGGAACCCAAAATACGAAACTTGGGAGGAGTAGGAGGGCTGTGGAAAAGAAAGGAAAACAAGGTGGGGGGTGTGGAGATGCAACAGCACAGGTGATTGAACTGCAAAAGCACTGGAGTGAAGGATGAGGGAGAAAAAGAACAGTAGAAACATAAAGGACTACCAGAAATTTTACTAAATAAAAAACCTGTGCATCCCACGGTCACCTCAACCAGTTGACATCCGACATTTTGACTCATCTACACATCCTAAAATCTTCTTCTAACTTCTTTAATACCTATATTTAAGAAAAAAAATTATAATTTTTCCTCGTTTAAAGCAGGAGTTGATTAAAGCAATCTTCTAATAAAGAAAAATCAGGTAGTTATATTCCAGCATCAAAGAGCTGCCCTTGCCTTTGTTCTCATTAGATGTGCCTCATCTACACATATTACCTATTTACTTATCCATAAGGGAAATGAAACAGCTTAGGTGATCATTACGAGATGCATTTTCCTTGTTTTGTGAGCACCCTTTTTTAATGTATATCATACAGTGTGTACACTCTTGCAAAAGTCAGCTGAGCTCCTTAGTCTTGGGTAAATTCGATGCACCAATATATTCAGTGAATGAAAATACAGTTCTCTTTCCCATGCCGTTTCGATTCATACTTTCCATGAAGATATTAACAAAATCAATCATGAAACTCTTGACACTTTGTACTTCTACACACCAGTTGTAAACTGGTAGAACTGCCCTACCAAAAGTCATTTTCATGTAGTGGGAAAGGGCATGGGAAAGATTAGATCTGTGAGATTTGCCCTGAACAGTGAGCGAAACCACAACCGTGAACATTCAGAGACTTATTTGCCAGTGAATTGTTCTTGGTATCCAAATACACAGCTACCTCATCCAGGTTCTTATTTAACCGGCTCTTCTAAGGTAATTAATACAGCACTTCACCAGGTGACCTAAATGCTAGGTAGAAATTGGTAATTCCCTCCCTACTGAGCACCAACAGAGTCACCTTTCTGGGGAGCAGAGCAGATCACCTCCAACCAACTGGAGAAATTATGTATATTATAGCAGAAGAGAATGAATTCACCCCAGAAGAGCTAAGGCACACCCAAAATCAAAGTTTCAGAGAAGCAGGAGGAAGAGGAAAGCAGAAGCCTCTGGCATTAACAGCAAACTGCTCCACCAGGCTCCATGTTAGCAAGTCCCATTGCTGACTGATTGTCATGTGGATACCATAAAATCTGACCAGGTAATACAAAGAGATAAAAAGAAAAGGGACGCCCAAAAGTTGTGGAAATGGGATGAATTGCATTGGAGAGGCACCCTTTCCTGTCCACTGGCTACAGAGGCAGTTTGGGTGCTAAAGTCAGTGAAATGAAGTGACATGAATCCCACCTCAGCAGCTGCTTTCAGAGGTTACAAAAAGAAGTTATTATATTCACAATAAAAAAGCTACACTTCCCTCAGTGTTCCCCTATTAGCTGTAGGCATTGCACAATTTTTATGTAAAACAATTAGGTTCAGCAAAATAGTATTTTAATTAATTTTTCATATAGTTTTTCTGACAATTTATTTTCACTCCAAAAAGCACCACTGTTATATTCAGATTGATTATTAAAAGCATTTCAGATGACAAAAATCATCTGTATTTATTTGCATCATAAAGCTGTTTTCTTGAAGGCAAAGAACAATAAAAGGAGTATGAATTCTCTAATGAAAGAGGTATTATTTGTATTTATGAAAATTTACATATTTAAAAGTAATTATTCAAAGACTGCATGAGAAATATTGCATGGACATGACATGTGGATGATGTGAACCTAAGTGGCAAGATCTAGCCAGAAAATTATATTGGTATCAAAACCAGACATCCCTTTCCCTCAAAATCCCCCCCCATAGTTTAGACTCTTTTTTCCATATTGTCTGTAATAAAACAGATGAAGATCAGTCCATTATTACCAGACACTTTTCCAGATACATCTGCTGTACCTCAACTCTGAAGTTTATTAGTTCATGACTTTATTAGAGAAGCCTAGGAGTAACCAGGTAAATGGAACGTAGTTCATTAGCAGCTCTGAACAGAATACACACTAATTCGGTGTTGCAACATGCAAAGTGAATGGAATTAGGGAAAGCAATTTTAGATAATGAAATTTTAAATACTTTATATTCTATTAAGTTGCTTCCAGACTCCATCGGACAAAAGACAGACAGACAGAATCAGCTACAGAGTTAATTATCCCTCTTTTAGATCTTTCTAGTGAAATAGCCTGTTCTACTGATAAATTGATTCAGCAACCTAATGCTGAGGTTTAAAATGAAGTTCACTGTCCTGCTGACTTATGGCTGCATATAGCTTTTTCTGAGAAAACTTATGCTACTGGCTTTGATAAAATCGTTGGACACAATAGCTACAAAATATTTAAAAAAAAAAAAAAAAGTGGTGTGATCATTAAAAATATGCATCTTAGTTCAAGTACATCCATGGGTTTTTATTGCCATCCAGTCCCTGCAGCCATTGACACGTTCACTGGGAAAAAATGCTGGGCGCTGCCAAGGTATATTGTTTATTGGCATAGAGACCAAGCGCTCCAATGAGTAGCTCCATCAGGTATGCATTCAGCATAAACCAAACATCACTTGCAACGAAATGATGTAACAGATGTAAAAGTGAGAAGAAAAAGAAGCTGTGAAAGAGCAGCAAGCGCAGCGTTCCCAGCAGTGTGGGGATGGGAGGAGATTTCTAGGGCACTGACTCTGGGCGCAGCAATAAAATGCCAATTGCAAAGTCCAACGCTGTTTCTTGCCCCGTTGTTTTTTTTAAATGCTGTCAAAGGTTGGCTGACACCCGCGCTCGACAGGTGCCGGAACACCATGGCTGATGCCAGTCAGCCCTGCTGACTCACTGTGGCAGGTGTTGCCCATCAATTCCCACCCCTGCCCCCCCCCTCCCGACAAAAGGGAAGGTGACCCCCTCCAGCCCTGCCACCCAGAGCTGAGAAACCGAGAGAAACCTTAAGTGTTCAGTGGTCACCCAGACACCGTACTCCATCCAAAGGTCTTTCTCCAAGGTCAACTTCTTGAAAATTCACCAACAAGTTTCTGTACATCCTTCTTTTCTGGTTAAACCTGTGCCATAAGAAAAGGCGCCTCTGGATGCATAATGAGGACTGCAGACATTTCACAAGCCCCATAGTAAAGAGCTAGTTCAGCAAGTGAGCTTTCAAAAAGGATAGCCAGTTATTACCCCAGTAAAATAAAACATTTAATTCTGCCACCTTTGTTTGTAAAAAGTCAAGGTTCTCTTAGAGGCAACTATGCTTATGTAGCAGAAGCGATCTTTTTTTTAATTGGTTTTCCAATTAGTTGGCTTCCAAGGCTTTCCTCATTTCCTGCAAAGATAAAAGGGGCATATTCTCTATCATACCCAAGACTTTGCTCAGAATAAGAACTTCCATTTACTTCATTCACTGAACTCAGGAGATGCTGTTCCTGAGAAAGGATTAAAGCTTTAGGGCTTGAATCACCGGAACATATCCACTAAGGTCTTTCACTGGGAGTCTGGGAGCTCAAAACAAAACAGAACACTACTAAGTAACACCCTTCCCAGCAAGACATCTTTTGATCCTCCTCCCATGGAACAGTTCAGAAGATCCGTCCTGAGGCAGCGAAGACCTCTCTTTAATCCATGCCAAAACCCACGTACATCTGGCTATCTCTCCCCCTCCCCACTTCTGTCCTGCCTCCAGCTTCTCCCACAAATCATCAGATAAAACAGGCTTGTCCACACCCTGATGGAAAAACAGACAGTTCTTCCATGTAATGGCTTTGTAACAGTCTCTCCAGACATGCCGTTCTCTCTTTTGGAGAATGGCTACTCTCTAGAAGGGGATCCAGATGGTCCTCAGGGACTCCTGAGTTTGTTGTAGCTGCTTCCTCTTGCCTGGGAAAGGAAAAGCTTTTGATCTTAGCCTAAAAAGCCATAAGCTGAGATCTGGTGGCACAACAGAGCTATTAGCCAGTTGGCCTCCACCTTATTTCCCTTTTAGGTGGGCATGGCATAAAGGTGCCGAACAACTCTGAACCCTGGAACTAATACTTGTTATAACGTATAATAGACCTATAAACAGTGACAACTCAGAACTGCCGAATGAAACATTTAAAAGCTCTGCACACAAACTTCCCCCTACCTACCCACAGCCTTAGTCAAGTCTCTGCTTTGCAAACCAGCAGTTCACAGTCCTCTCCTCAAATGAACATGTTCTTCAGAAGCCCCCCTGGGCTTCTTAGAATCTCTCTTTCCATCGCTTCTGTGGCTCCCCTACTCGCCAGCAAATTCCCAAAAGCTAAAAGGTACCAACTCCCCCTCTCTGAGGCAGAAAATAGTAAGCTGCCTTCTACCCTGTTTCCCACGCTACCTTCCACCTAAAGAAAAAAAAACATACATTTGTACAGGTAACTATGAATAAATCAATCAATACACTTCTGCCAGCTGTCACAGTGCTTCTCGCTTCCTGAATTATCTGAAAACCTGGTATGAGATAACAGTTGGCTCTTCTTGGAGGTCAAGAAGCTACTCATGAGAACAGAGTAGAGGAAGTATGCAGTAGAGGTGTTAAGATGTATTAAGTGTTTTACCTTCATTTCCACAGCAAAGTCTCAGCTACCAAGAAATCACTGCTTTTTGGCAGCCCATATGTTCGCAGGATATTTGTAACGGCCTTGAATTCAGATTTCTATTTGAGAGAAAATAGTTACCTAGGCCCTTTGTTTTACTCTCCAACTTCTGCTCTCTTTGTGATAAAAGACTGCTTTAGACACCATCAGATTTTCAAGAGCGTTCAGCATCAACAACTCCCATGTAGGCATGTAAATAAGTCAAACTGGATTTGCTGGATGCTGAGTGCTCTTGAACAGCTGTCCCATCTACTACTTCAGTATCACTTCACCTATCACTCCCTGGATTTTAAAACTACATTGATAGACAAGACAGTGCACTACTCAGGAGTCACTCTGATCGTTGGGCACACAGGGAGAACGGTTCTGTCGCGGTACAAAAATGCATTTCATAATGATACACTCTTCCCCACATCTCTGAACTTAAATGCTTAAATTACACACTTCGTACAGATGTCAACAACGAAAATAAAACAAACTTCCCAAGTACCCTCATTTTTCAAACACTTGCACAATTCATCCTAGCTTGCAGCAGGCGATGATGGAACAGAACCTCGTTCTTCTCTCTGTGCACAATGGATACACATGTTTTAATTTTACTTGTTTGATACTTTCTTGATACCAAAACACTTGGGAGAGGCTATTATTGAATGGCTGAAGAGGATATGCCATGATTAAAATTGCACAGTTTTTGCTTCCAGGCCTTTCATTAGGAAGGTAAGAATTCATTTTCTTCTGAAAACTAAAGAGGAGGCATGGACATTCCCAGTTGTTGTCATGGATACAGCTGCTGAGAAAAATGTCATTGTACCCCTGCAGATAAATGCATGTGCCAACTGCTTGGAATACACGGTGGCAAAACCACTGCAGATGTTAAAAATTCTCAAATGGCCATCAGGTTCCTCTCAAAATGAGCACTACATAACAACAACAACAACAAAAAACCAACAAAAAAAACCCCCAAAATTTAAGAGGTTATTTTTAAACATAAAGGTTATGGCATGAAGGAAGAAAAGGCTGGGCGGTTCGAAAAAAATGTTGGCACTTTCATAGTTCATGATGTCATGGAGGAAAAAATATTATGGAACAATAGTATGAGTAAAGGATCAAGTGTCAGCCCAACTTCGAGTTATCTGGATTTTGTCAGTGTGTGTTATAACAGTATTGTTAACCACAATAACTCTTATTTCTTAGGTCAATGAACAATTAAAAAAACAAACAAATTTTTAAAAGCAACAAACACACATTGGAAAATTTTGAACTGGGGGAGCTCTGATCCTGATTAGGCCATCTCATAGTGTTGGCAGTTTCACCTGGACTAGGGCACTTTGATTTTCTTTCCGCTTCAGCTTTACATTAACCACTTATTGGGCACACAGATCACAAAGTACTAAAAGCCTGAAAACAGGAGGCCACTCTTCCTCATACCATTGATCTAGGTCCTTGAATGAGCTAAGGTGAGTACCAGGATGCTCCTGGAGCTTTCTCTGCACTATTTAACAGTAATTCATTGCACCATGCAGGTGGGGAAACATCAAATAACGTCCCTACATAAAGCAGGCAAGGTTTTGGATTCTCCTCTCCCGGTAAAAGCAGAAGCACACAACTCCCTCTTCCTACTCATGTAATCCTTCAGATATCATGCTCTTAAATAAGCACAGAGAGAAGCAAAAGCAGGTTGCTCTGGGGCAATCACTACCTTGACAGAGTGAAGCACAGAGGGCAGGAGGCCAACCAAGACAAGACTGGCTCCCTTATGCAAAAAGAGGTCTTCAGCAGTGCAGTAGAAATCATCTCAAACCGAGCAGCTAATCCACCACTGCACAAAGACCAAAGAGATAAGGAAGCCGAACTGAGCACCCTGTTATAAATCTCTCCTCGTAAGTATTTTGAGACAGGCCTGCACAGTACAATGCCATGTTTTGCAGAGATATGTGAGCTACCGCTGAATGAAGCGCATTGCAACTGGAAGCAAGATAACCGCCTGAGCATGATGTAACACCCCAGCTAATTAGCTCCGTTAGGAGCCAACCCTGAGAGGGAGCTGCACTGGATTCAGAAGGCAAGCAAGTTCATTTGGGCACCTCGGAATGGCACTACTGTCCTCCAGAGAGACACCTCCTCAGTGTATCAGCTGAAGATGTAAAGCACAATCCAATAAAAATAATACTAATTATCATCACCACCACCACCACTGTCACAGGAAGAAGCACGGTTTCACTGGAAAGGTAATTCTGACAAACAGGCTGTAATAAAGAAAGGTGAGAATGTAAAATTACACCCAAAAATGCTGAGGTTTTTACCAAAGCTGGAAGGGAATGCCTCTGCTTGACACAGGAGTAGGCAGAATGATCCTGCCTTAGCACAAATTCCTACCCTGCTGCTTTTACAACAGGCTATGATGTGTATCTCAGCCAAGAAAATAGCTGTTGTTGGGCATTTTGCCATATCTGATCATCACTATGACCTAGTACCCTACCCTGGTGTCCACTGCAACACAAAAGTCCTTTGAAGCTATCCAGTTGTTTTAGAAAAGAAAAGCCAGGAGAATAGAAAACAACTTTAAAAAGCTCACTGATGGCAGGCATCCCCCCCCTCCCACCTCACTGGTCTGTTGGTTACAGTGGTCACAGCTTCATTTACTTGACTAAAGAAAAAAATGAAAAGGCATTTAAAACAAGTGTTCAATAGATTTTATAGTATCCATCTCAGCTTAGGATTTGTAACTTTCTCCTCAAGAATTAAAATGTTTTCAGAAGAATCCCCAAGCCCATTTGGGAAGGGAAACAAAAAAGAAGAAAAAGAAAAAAGAATCTGGCCTTTCCAGGTTGACAGATAGGCTTTAAAAAATAAGCTCACGTCATAAGTACAGATAATTATGGCATGAGAATGCACATTTCAGAACACACATGCCTTGCAAAATTTCATAATAGTTCCAGAAGGGCTTCCAATACCTGCATCCACAGCCCAGTCCTTTGATCCCAGCAGCCCATTACGCCTTCCACATTTGTGTGGCAGACAACTGGGGAAACAAATATTTCTAAATTAAAGTAAGCTCTCATCCTCCAAAGACATACAGGGCTTAGAACATCACCACAGAATCACGGAATTGTAGGTGTTGGAAGGGACCTCAGGAGATCAAGTCCAACCCTCATCATTTCACTCCTAAAAGATGAGAAGGCTTAGCTGGATTTTTAGGAAGACGAGCAGTCATAGTTTACTATTTGGACTCTAATATCAGCAATTAAAAATATACTCCTAAAAGAAACACCACAATTAATTAATGGGTAAGGACCCACCTGAGAAGAAATAAGGAAAACAAAAACATGGACCACTTCAGGAACTACAGACTACAGAAAAATAACGAACAATTTCATAGGCTGAACTCTGCCCTCCAGGCACCATCCTCCCTTTTAAGATCCACCCACAGGACTAAGCGTCTCCCGTAATCATCACTAGCTTCCAGTAGAAAAGCTGTTAGAAAGCCATTATGACAGGCAATACCTGATAGGGTGCTAGGGACGGGACACCCACAGGTCACCTTACTGACCAGGCCACTTAGGCCCACAAGTGTGGGAGCCACCACAACCTACAAGCACTTAAATCCTGTTTCTTGTTCACTATAAACTTCCTCAGTGCCATCTGCTTACTACGAACACAGAAAAGTTATGTGTGCACTAAGCATGGTGCACAACTAAAATCACACACAGAGTCCTATACTCCAGAGTTACTCCTTATTTCTTTACGTCTGACTCTCTGTCCAGAGCAGGAGGTTACACACAAGTGGATCAAGTACTACGTCGTTCCTGGCTGATGCACAGAGTGTCCTGTCCTCCACTGAGCCTTCATTTAAGCCTGTTGGCTGTGACGACACGTGAAGGCACCCTAGAAGCTACAACAGTTCTAGTTCTTGGCAACGTTATGCTCACACCCAGGCCAAAAAAAAAAAAAAAAAAGAAAGAGAGAAGACAGAGATGACTGGAAGAGACAGTCAAGCTAAGCATTCACCAGGATGTGTAGTTCCAGGTCTCCAAAACACTGCCCAGAAAGCTGTTCCCAAGTTACTTTGCTGTTTGCAAACAATCCTCTACCTCTGCTTTGATCTAGCTTCAGAAGGAAGCTGACCCACACGTTACTATCCATTTAAACTGCCCTGATGAAACTCTCCTGGCTTGCCCTCTCCATCCTTCACTCTCTTCTTCCGCGGAAGCTTTTAGGAATGCTAAGTGCCTCCACCTCCCCCCCCCTGCTTATCCAAATCCCAGGATGCTGACATTTCAAATCGTACTCTTCCCTATGCAACTTGTGAAAATAACAAAGACAACAAAAAACTCCCACCAATGCTCAGGCAGCTGCTTGTCTATATGCACCCAGCCCAGCACAGGTTGCCAAGAGACCGCAACCACGAGCAGCATTTATTCTTGAATCCTCTCAAACAGGCTTTCACTATATATTAACTCCGAGCAATAAAACATCCAGACCACATTCTTGTTTCAGTTTAGAATTAGTTTTTATAGCCGATATATAAAAGGAGATAGTTGTAATAGACATGCTATGATGTTCTTAACTGGAACTATATAAACAGTGCTTCTATAATAGGCGCTACTCTGAACTTTGTCAAGGAACTGCCTGAACTTCAGGCTTCACGCCTGGCATTGCTTTTCCTGAATTTTAAACCTGAAAGAAACAACTGTAAAGATGAGAATTACCAAGCTATATACAATTATGAAGGAATAATAATAATAATAATAATAATAATAATAATAATAATAATAATAATAATAATAATAGAGAATAAACCATTTTCAGATAGGACCTATAGAAATTCCCTCTGTGAGCTCCATTCCCTAAGGTAAAAATTAAGTAGAGATTCATTCAAATTTAGGAGGCTCCAAAGAACAGAAAAACTCAGCCTATTATACCACTTAATAAGATCCTGCTAGTGATTTTCAACCTTTCCATCTAAAAATAAGGTAATTTTGCAATTAAAACAAAAGCCACCATTAAACCTTAGATGTCAGAACATTTTTCCTTATCTATACCTATCAGATGAATAGTAATTTTATACAGTCTGTAGCTACCCAGAGAACAAAAGTTCTATTACACGTGTTTCTAAGGCAGCAGTACTACAGCCTGGCACATATTCTTAGGCATTCATCACTGTTCATTTTTTTCAAGCCAAATTCAGTGCTAACAACTATTTTCCTCTGGGGACACTGCATGTTATTTTTGTTACACATCTTAGCATAAATTTTGTTTTGTGTAAGTTATCTTGCATACCTCCCCAGTAAAAGAAAAGCACACAAGGTCTCTTCTGTACACTAGAATTCTGCACACATGGAGAATCAGAGGTTGAGTACTGTGTAACACCTTGGGGGAAAGAGTTGGAATCAATATTTCTCCATTGCCACATGCTGTGGCAAAACTGATTAGTGGTATTAGCAACAACTGACAAAGTTTAAGTGGTCCAAGGTGATGTAAAAGGAAAGATCAAGCCTGGGCTCAAACAAGAGACATACAGTCTTTCAACCAAAGTGCATAGGTTAAGAAGTTTTATAATCACTTCCATGACAAATAATTTGCCAGATGGAAAGCATTAAAAGTATATCCAGGACACTAAGGGTCAAGAAACCTGTATTTTAACAAGTCCTTATGCTAGTTGTTTCTCTGCTGCATTTAGATGGGTCCTATCCCGTACCATACTGATGACCTCTGAGTTATCTGTCACCACCTGCAAGAGGTGTGGAATCACCTCCAGTGATGTGGGAAGAGTGGTGAAGATGTTACAGCACTGTCCAAATACCATCAACGGCACACTGACCAACTCTGTCTCAGTCAAACCCCAGAATGTGATGCAGAAAGACATCAGAAACAAAAACAAACATGGAAATAATTCCAGCTCTTGCAATTTCCTTTTGTAGGAAATTCTAGTTTAGTTTAGTTCCCAGTTCCCCCAAATGCCTCTCAAGATTCTAACTTTCAAATTTTAACTAAAGCAGCACACAAATGGTCTTACAGAAAATAAATCACAGCTACAGTAGGGAGACTATTTGAAACAGCAGTCAGTCCAGGGTGGTTTAATTTAGAAAGAGGAGAAAGACTTTAGACCTTGATAAGGCATGACAGGATTCCATGCCATTGATCTGCAATCATACAGCTTTATCTGTAATGCAAACAAAAAGTTATTTAGAATACTCCTAATTAGGTATAATAAATGTACACTGGCACATTTCTGAATCTATAAATAGACAGCAACCACACCATTTCACTCCTGCTCCATGTTATAAGGTATGGGAGGGTTGGGGGTTTTTTTTGCTTCTGAAGGTAGTTAAGCAGGCCTTTAAATATTGAAAAATCTCCCTCAGCAGACACACCTGTGTAAAAGGAAGAAAGAGAATACTTAATTTGAAGTAAATCAGGATCCATATTCTAGGCATCTGTAAGACATTCAGAGAGACACAGCTCTGGGCAATCTAACACTGCCTTGAAAACGTCCCTCCTCTGAGCACAAGCATGGGACCAGATGACCTCCCGACGTCTCTTCCAGCCCAAATTACTATTATGATTCTGTAACAACCCCCATAAATATTTTTTTTCTAGAAAACGTCCATTTTTATAACCTCTCACACACATGGCAATTTAAACCATGGATTAGCTATAAATAACCTTGGTGTATATTTGAAAGAAAAGGTATAATTATCCCTAGCAAAAAATTCAGCAGAAATTTGTCTCTGTTCATTTGTCTCTTCCCCTGGCTGTGACTTTTTTTTTTTTTAATTCAAACAGAAAAACATCAGATTTCCCAGTCATTTCCAACTCCTCACTGTGTGACAGCCTCCCAGGGACACAGGTTTATCATGGGCTCAAAGGGTAATTTGAAATAGGAGCTCTTTGTAAAACTGTTGGCAGCAGATCCCTGGCTGAGGAAGGGTGGGGAAGGAGCAGAACCTGTGATGTAAACTACTTTTATCTCCTCCTCAGTGGTGCACACAGCGACTAAGTGAAAAACTGATCTTTTTTCACCCTAAACAGTACAAGCAAAAAAAAAAAAAAAAAAAAAGTCATTATTGTTTCACATACACACACATGGAATTTCCAGTCTCTTTATGCACGAATTAAGGTCATCTGAAGTGTACATATAATCAGAACTATGGGGAAACACGAAGCTTAAAAGAACTGTAATAAAGATTAAGTATTCTTTTTTTTAAAAAAAATAGCTGTTCACTGTAGTTGCATTCACCTGGCAACACCAGGTAACATGAGATAATACACAAAAGCACTGATGGGTTTTTAAGCATACAGCTTGACACTGCCAGCACATTTAATAGCTTGCTTGTGACAAGAGCTCGTCAGAAGTTCTGTACTTACTAGGATCTTCTTTTCCTTTGAAGAAGCGGCAGAACAGAGTTTTGTGATGCAGCATCAGGGGCACAGATAGAAATCTGTCAACCCTCTGAAGCCCAGACTTTTTTTATTTTTTTAATGTAGGCAATGGGAAAAGGTTGTTATCTGCTAGACAAGATACAAGCACAGACCCCTAACTTGTGTAACTGCCTTTGAATTTTTGAAAGCTTACTTGCCAGTGGATTATTGGGGAAGGTTGGACACCACTGGCCTAAGCAGTAAAATGTCTCAGGTATAAATTTTATCTTGCCTGCAAATAGTCTTGAGGCACATTGACCAGAATGTTCTCTCTATAAGATGTTAACCAGCAGACTCAGGACATACAGGTAAAGGTCCTTTCTTTGCTTCCTGAAGTTTGCCTGCTTCCAGAAGCAAGCAAGAAGCAGCACACAAATGTGTGTTAGCCCAGCATTCACTCATAACAAAAAAAAAAAAAACACCAAAACCCACAAACCCAAAACCCAAACCAAAGATGCAGCTAACTCAGATGCATGAACATGTTTGCTTAAATTCTGGTTTCCCCTCTACAAAAGCATTATTGTGCAGACTTCCAGGGTATATGCAAAGTTTGCATAAACAAGTTCACTCAGGGGAAAGAAAAGAAAGTTTAACATCAGACAGGTGCCTCTGAATGTTATTCCTTTTTATTTTGCCTGCAATGAGAAACTGTGTACATGATAAATTTTTTTAATAACTTCCTTAAAAGCTCTGGTTTAATCAGAACCATTGGCTCTTCATCTCAGACCCCAGTAACTCGCTCACACTATCCCTGTTGCAGACCTGCATCTTCTCGGCATTCTTTCCAGGCAGAATCCATGTATTATAGATAAATCACATTAATATGCAATAGAAAGAAATACTGTTTCACCCTGAACACCACCACATTTTTTCAGTGATGGAATCCTTGACACACCAAACACCCTTTTACCCTTTGTTGTCTCTTTTTTTTTTTTCACTTTAACAGACCCTGGAGACTGAAGCCAATCAATGTTTGTCTATAGAGTAACTTGTGTGAAGCTCCCCAAGACATCAGGCAAAAAAATACAGTAATAGCTGAAAAATCCCCAAAAAGGGCACATTGGTTTTCAGGTCACTAGCTCCCCAGTGTACTGTCTGCTCCAAAGATTAATCACTACCACTGAAGAAGGAGGCAGGGCAGAGTGAAACTACCCAGAGGAGCAACCTCATATATCTGCACCCTCTCTAAGACTCCATGCTTAGCAAACTGTGTGGTTTGGGAAGCTCCTCTCTTTATGGGGATTACTAGGAGAAACCTTGCAGAGGCAACAGGCTGAAAGGAAATGGGATTTCATCCTCTCTCTGTTCAAATTCCTGAAGAAACCATGACAGCAGCAGGCAGGAAAGGAAGGAGAGAACAAGAAGCAAGATGTCTCTATGGGAGCATTCAAACAAACACAGAAGTATGTGCCTGTCCTCATGATCAACAGAGAGTGTGCACAGGGAGGGAAGAAGTGTCTGCCCGATGGGTGGTGGGACCACTGGTCAGTCAGGCTGACCCTCTGACATCCTTAGCTGAACCAGAGCAAGCCACCCTTTTCACCCAGAGCTGGGAAGACACCGACCTCCCTTTTGCTCCAGAGCATCACAGTGGCAATAAGGACTACAAGCTGTGAAATTGAAGCCAGTCAAACTCGGTTGCTAAATTTAAGCAATCACACAACAGGACATAACTGACCAGAGCAGCATGACAGCCCTTTAGATCCACTTAAATCTCTGCAGGCATGAAAAACCTCGGCAGATCTTCCCAGCACGAAAGTATGCCAGAAGTGCAAAATGACACCAAGGGCACAGCCGGCTCTCCTCAGCGAGGGCATCTGGAAAGACCCTGGCATGAGCTGGACACGCATCCTCCGAGCAGTTGCCCACACAGGGGCTCGTGTTGCTTCCCACCCAGCACATACATAGGGAGACTCATCACCCACAAGCTACTATTCAGCTTCAAAACCCTATTAAGGTTGCTAAGTGACAATAACGTAGCACGATCTCACACCATTTGCAAACCCCAAACGTTTAAAGGCAAGGAAATGAATGGTTCAGATCTTCATAAATCCCATCTAATAAATAAATTCTCATCAAGTGTAAAACCTTGCTGAATTCATTACAGTAACGTTAACTCTCCCAGGAGTATAGCTCAGGTTTTTGTTATTGTGCTTTCAGTATCTAAGCAGTGAAATATTCCTAAATGGGAACATTAATCAAATGAAAAACTCAGCTGGAGGGGGAAAAAAAAGAAAAAAAAAAAGATTTGCTCTTTCTTCATAACTGTGCAATCTATCAGGATAATTCCTACATGGTAAAAGTTTTTAGAAGTCAACTACGTTCTGAGTTCATGTACAAAATTTTTATGGCTCACAGCCAACAAGCACTTAAGCGCCGGCTTAATTTTAAGAAGTAATTAATCATATAAAAGTGTACAGGACAACTGAAGTGTTTCAGTATGTGCTTAAATGTTTTACTAGAATAAATCTCTTATTTCATTTTAAATGGCAACTAATGCAGTGGTCTTATTTTTAGCATATCAATGAAATAATATTTATTTTGGGTCAGCATTAAGCTTGTTTGCTGTGAAAAATGTAATGTTTACATTAAGAAAGAATGAGGTCTCTTTTTATTATCATGTGGAGGACGTGTATGCCCCCAGGCTAGGCTATTTTTTTTTTGCCATTGCTAGCAAATTGGGAGTTGGGGCTTGAACTTAGTATAACAGAGCTCCAATTATGGCTAAATTGTTACTTGTTAATTTAGAACCCTGTTCTTAATTTTTTAAAAGGAGATGTTGGAGAACACAACTTACTTTTTGGAGGCAGGAGAAGAGAGGATAAAACAGTAAAATAAGGCAGTGGCAAATACAAAGGTGAAAGACAGAGTTATCTCTCTTCATAAAAGACAAAGTCCAGGTACCGAAGTAGCAAACAGGGGAAAATGAGCAAAGCTAGCCATGCTGCCAGTACCTTTATAACATCACAGCCACCCACGTTACAAATAACTATAAAGAATCTCAAAAAACCTAACGGCCAGCCAGAACAAAACACTGCTCTTGCGGTCCCTCTGCAAGTGAGCTACTAACTACCTCGTCAAGACACCAAACTGTGCCTTAGTTAACCCCTATCAGACGAAAGAATCCAAACCTAAGGATGACTACAGAGGCATTCTTTTATACAGAAACCTCCACATCCTGAGGTTCAATAAATCCACAGGCAAACACACACCACTTCATATTACCATCTTGCTGCGCTTGGATTTGGAGGTCTCCAGGCTATATTGGTTGTTTTACAGATCCCTTACCAGAAGCACGGTTGGTCAGAGTTCAGAGAACGAGAGTAACACTGTTTAAAAACAGACAGCCTTTTGGTGCTTTCCAGGGCAAGAACATTGGTCTCAGCTGCCTTTTGTCATCTTCTGTAAATCAAGACGACTCAGTGCTTCCCTTCAGATAAAGGCTTTGTGATTGCCAGACTGACTATTCTTGTGATCACTTCAATTTAAAAAACAAAAAAAAAAATCAGTGCAATGCTATATATTCTGCTACAGATACCCAAACTAACTTGGCTAGTCCAGCTAGTCATACAGTAGTCATACAGCATCCTCCACCTTGGCTTCTGATGTAACTGCTGGAAACAATTCAAAATGTCAACAAATTATCTATATAGCCTTACATGGATAAAGATCCAGCTATAGAATAGTCCTTCCTTGAGCCCTGGCACAGCTGTTATGTGTCTTCAGGGCTGGCTGTGCACATGAAGTCCAAGAGATAAGGCATCTCAGAGAGGGATTCCCAGTTTCATTTATTCCTGAGTTAGCCTCTTCTTGTGCTTCTTAAAACTAGAAACGCTCTCTAAACAGAACAACAAGCTCAGTGTGTTTCACCTGATCTCTTTGGCAGAAAAGCATTCCCCAGCTCCTTGGAACAAAACACAAAACAATCAAAATCTCTTATATTAAAGATGAGAGTGTGATTATCTTGTCTTTTTTTCACATTCACAGCTCACCAGCTGGCTGGGGGAAAGTAAAAAAAAAAAAAAAAAGGATAATCCTTGTTATTTTTCAGCACAAAATAACATTAATCCTTTAAAGAGTGTGGAAACAAAAAATAATTTCAGACAAACAAACAAAAGGAACATTTTCTTTGAAGACCTGCTTGCAAATACCTACTAAAAATGCTACAAGCTCCTCCTTTCTGGTACTTTGCTAGCAATTTAAGCTTTGCCAATGCATGCATCACTAAAATGCCTTAGCAGATTTCATTTCAGTTTTATACAAACATGTGTCAGGATTTGGAGTGGTAATGACCACTGTGCCTTAAATAGTGTAACTCTTTCCATTCTAAGCCTGCTCACTTCTACACAGCACGTTCAGTCACTTCAACTTCCCAAAACTATCACATCCCCGGCTGAAATTTTCCATTAATAGACCCTTTTTTGAAAGCTTATGCAGCAATACAGCAAGTATGAGAAGCAATAAGTATTATACACCATTTCATGCTAAAAACTGGTTTACCTTGTCCAGGCCTAATCTAGAACTGAATAATATGCATATGAAAACTTAAATGTACTACTCTGTGCCTACGTGTATCTGCACATACCAGGAGCATACACTGATGAACTGGTTCTGAATATTTCAGTTAAAAATTAGGCTAAGGACCCCTGGATGGAGGGAGGGAATCGAATTTGCCAGAGATTTTACAACAGTTGTGGAAAAAAGTTGGTGAAACATTTTAGGAAGGATGGAGTGGTGGTTTAACTCTGGCTGGAGGCCAGATGTCCACCACAGCTGCCCACCACAGGTGGCTATACAGTGCACGTACTGAGCAACTACGTTAAATGCAGACAGAAGATGATAAAAGCTACGAATACTGCAGAAAGATACTCTACAGCACCCTTCAATCTTTCCTGTAGGCGCTGCCAGGTGCCAAGTTGAGGACAATTTCGACAGTCACTTCAGTTCTGCCCCACGCTGTGTAAAGACAATGATAAAGCTTTGTGATATTATGTTACCTCTGTTGCAAAATAAATTGCAAATTACAATACATTTTGAAGCTGTGCGGGGCCAGACAATCCTAATACACACACAGGATCCTTAGCAGTGTTGAGCTTGCCACCACAGCATTATCCTGAGAACTTCTGGTATCTAAAAATCATGTTTCCTTAACCAGAAAGGAACAAACTGCTACTTAGCTGAGGACATCAGCAATCCTCAAAGCTAGAAAAAGCAGGTTACATTGCTGAGTATGAGGTTCGTGACTTCTAACACCAGCATCAACCACAGCATTTTACACTTAGGTGAATTAACAAGCTATGGTAGTCGGTGAGAAATGTATACCAGAAACAAACAGGAAGTGACTACTGGGACTTGGCGCTGTCAAATGTCACCATATGGAAGAGTTTAGAAACTTTGTGAAGGCTCAGTTCCTAAATGGCTGGTGTTATCCACTAAGGCAAATAAAAACACGGTGGGGAATTTAATTTACTTTTATTACTTCAGAATGATTTAGAATATCTTATATATATATATATACATATATAAAGACTCCAAATTAGTTAATTCTTGTAACATCTCTTGCCATTTAACTAAACAGCACCGTATCATCTCCACTAATTACCTCACCCCCATGTTTCAGAACATCTCCCATGCTACAATAAATTTCATTATTAACAAAACCCACTGGGGGTGAAGGAGAGGAAGAAACCATTCTCCTGGATAAAAACACAAGTGTGTTTATCTCGCTCAATACACCCTATTTTCTTGCATTTCCTGATTTATACTTTCTGCTCCAGAATGTCTGCTTCATCCAAAAATAAACACAGGCCAGGCGCCCAATCAGAGATTTGAGAGCAAAACACCTATCCAACAGAGCTTTCCCATTAACTGCACACAGGCCCATTAAAGTAGGAAGCCAGGTCAGCAGTGAAAGTGCTATTCTTTATAGCCACTTTTTAGCAGAGAGTACTCAAGACAAGAGTAGGAACTAGAACTGTGCTCATCTGACAACACTACTTCCGAGCATCCAGGGACCATTTTATTTATTAATCTTGTGTGTCGCCCCCAAGATGAGCAGAATTTTAAACATGTCAGCTCTGAATTGAACCTTCCTGTCTCGACAGGTCCCAGCTAAAAAGAACTGAAGCAAGATCATCTTTTTAAGGAATGTACTTTGCACCAGTGATTTGAGAAACTACAACCCAGCTGATGACAGGCAGAGTTTTCAGGCTGCAGTCCCAAAGGTTTGAAGTCATCTGTTTCATTTAGGAAAGGCACCGACGCTGCCTGTCTTAACCAGCATCTTTGAACATTAAGAAGGCAAATTTAATGCAGACTTGTGGAGGACTTTCCACGACTTAAATGCCCAACAAAACAGTGTTTGTACAGCATTGTGTATATACTACTTCAAAACTGTCTATAGTCTTCCAAAATCCTCACAAAAAAAAACCCCAAATGTATATTCCAAAATTGTTTTATTTAACAAGATTCTTTTTATGTACTAAATGTTCGAGTCTCCCAGAGGGGGGAAATTGTGGGGTAGATAACTTGAGGTCAAAAATTGTTTTGACAGGGAATTTCAGCTCAAAACTGCTCAAACTTCACAGGGTACCTGCCACCCGTTTATTCCCTTGCACTTACTCCAGGGAACACATACTAGCTTCACAGATGCAACAGCTTTCAGGATGAGGTCTAAAGATGCTGGCTTTAACCTCAGAAAAGTACTAATTAATTTTGGTCCTGACTCCCCTAAAGACACTAATGCCACAGTGTCACTCTTTAAGCAAGTCTGGGGTTTGAACAAACAGCTCTGAGATACAAAGAACATGTTGGCCCAAAGAATAGTTTAGTCCTTTGCACAGCAACTTGTTCTCTCCTCCTCAGGTTTTTAGACACCAAAACACATTGTTCTTCAAGTTTTCTCTTTGGGGAAATTAAAAATGGCCACATTTTGACACAGACATGCCTTTAAAGTACTCTAAAAACGTGAGGAATACATATGCATATATTAAAAATACACACATCATTGAAATTACACAAGCATCTGGCCCTGACCCCCACTCGCTTCCCATAACAATTTACTGAAAAAGTAGTTTCACCGAAATAAAGCAAGCAATTTGCAGAGGAAGCTGCTGGTCGACAGGGACAAGTGACAGCAAAACTGCACAAGGGCTTTCTAAGTAGAACTGTAAGCATATGATTAGCGTATCACAAACAAGCAATGAACCTCAGTGTGGTTACATCTGCCAATACACTTCTTTTTTTATTATTTTTTTTCCATTATCCCACTCTGGTTTTAACCTCCTGCCCCCACCCAAACAATTGTTTGTAGTTAGGAAGAAGAGGGCAAAGCTTGAAAACTCCCTTTGAGGACCACAGGTGTTAGAAATCTTTAGGCTTTGTGCTGGTGAAAGGGGCTTGCTCTTACACATGCATTTGCTAAATCTTATTATACACACGTTAAAAGAAAATCCACTCCTGAATGATTCCGTCTGCAAAGTATTACCATATGGTAGCTTTCACAAATGATCAACTGTACCAAAACATCTAAAAATAACATCTTCCTTAAGTAAAATAAAAACAATTACCAGCAGAGACTTTTGGGTATAGTTCTGAGCTAAGGAATCAATATCGCGTTGCTGGAATGTTTCAAGTAAGTATATAAGCAACCTCTGGAGAAAAACAGCACGGCGCTGAACGGCCCTCCAGCACCAATGATAAATGTAATATACATGTTTCGGGTTCTTTCAAAAGCCTATTCTTAGCTGTAAGACAAACCCAATCCATTTAATTAAAACCTCAGCTTACAAACGCGTTCGCAAAGTAAGCGAAGCTTAACAAATCTAATTTGAATGGAAGGGACTAGCTGGGTAAAAGAGCAGCTCCCCGATGTGCCTTGCTCTAGTGGTTTCATGTAACCACTGATCACCAACTACTACAACAGCAAACATACAACACCCTTAAACTAAATGGGAGTTGTCTGTCTAAAAATAGCTACTTTTAAATAATGCATCATGAGTTATAAAATAAAGTGCTACTGAATTATTTAACACGGGTCTCATCTTTAACAAAGATATATTGCTTTTAATTAAATGGAAAGAAAGATGTTTACATTCGGGGTTGCATAGTATTGTAAATTGCAACAGCACAGCATCATTTTATGACTCCGATTATGTCAGCAGTCAGCTTTTCCTATATATATCTGATTCACAGAAATAGAACAGAGATGCAAACGAAGATAAGCACAAGCATCACTTAAAGAGTTGTCTTAGAACTCCAGGCCATCACAGTTTCTGACTGCTAACAGTTGGTAAGAATTGGCTGGAATTTCACGCTTCCAAATCTGTCCCAGTTAACGTACATAATCCATGTTTTCCTTACACAGGTATCAAGCCCCATGACTGCAAACCCTTGGACACGCTTAACCCTGCTACCGCTAACGCAGCATCACGCTCTGTCACTTGTAAAACGCTTTGAAGACCACCACACAGGCGCAGCGTTGAAGCTGAAAGTTTGTGCAGGACTAGGGACTCAACACGGTGCAACAGTTGCACATGATTTACTATAGCAACCCTTCAGCCAGGCCTAACATCTGCAAAGGCAAAATTAGCATCCAGCAATAAAAGGAGATGACACATTGAGCTTAGGAGGTTTCAGGAAAAAATTGCTTTCCACCTCGCATACTGGCATGCAGCTCCAGTTCAACAATCAATGCTTTCTGTTTGAAGGCGGCTGCCTTTTGGATGCAGCGGGCAAAAGAAGAACAGCAACAATCTGACAGGACTCCACAAACAGCTCCTGCCTAACTTTAACGGGTGCTCTGTAAAGGAAACAACACATGACCTATTGTGCACAAATCAAACCCTAAGTGTGACCTCCCCGGGCCTGCACTTTGCCCCTCAAACACGACGCTGACAGCTAAAAACCCCGATCTCGACGTCGCCGCACCCACAGGCTCTCTCCCCCCGGCGGGGTCTTCTACAGACCCCATCACTGAACGCGGACCAGGCTTTGAAGAAAGCCGTGGGATCCTTCTAGGCAGAAAAGCAAGTCAGGTCCGGTGATTTAAATGCGTGCTTGTTGAAGTTCACTGTGCAGGAAAAAAAAACCCGCGATATAAATACACCATCCATCAAAAAGTTAATTCCACCAGGATGCCTCCGGCAGCCCGAGTCAGCCAAAAACCCGCATTAACCTGAAGTTGTGACAGCTGCCTTACGGACCCAGCCCCACGACCGAGGATGTACAGAAGTTCGCTCCTGCCCCGCGAGGTGCTTCGCAAAGCGACAGCGGCGCTTCCCTCCCTCCCCCCCCCCCCCCCCCCACTCCGCCCCGCAGCACTCCCGCTCCCAAACGGGAGCCCGATGTGCCACCGCGGGCTCCCTGCCCGCCGCTCCGGCGGAGCGCACGTCGGCGGCCCCCCGGGGCCGGGGGTGAAGAAGAGGGGGCGAGGGCACGAAAAGTTAGTGAGGAAGGGCTCGCTGAAACAGCCCACCCGCGATGTTGGAGAGAGGGGTGGGAGGGCAGGGCGGGATCCCCGCCGCGGCGGTGCCCGCCGCCGAGGAAGAGGAGCCGGAGGGGAGGCAGCCCGCCGCTTCCCCCCACACCCAGGACGCCACAGGCAGGGCAGGGCGGCTGCCGGCCGCCGGGGCAGGCGGCTTCCCCTCCGGCCCCGCGGAGCCCCGCAGCCCCGGGGGGCTCTTCCTGCCAGCCGGGGACAGATGTGGACGCAACAGCTGGACTGGGAGGGGAGAGGGAAGGAAGGAAGAGGCACGGCTGCCTCCCACCCTCCTACCCCCCCCCTTCCCCGCCGCCGTCGCTCCCGAGGATGCGGGCGGGATGCAGCGGCCGCCCCCAGCTCCGGGATGACCCCGCTCTTGGATAGGGATGGAGAAACTTGTCCCGGAGGCAGCGGGGATCGCCGGCTCCTGCCCCCCTTACCTTGCTGCGGATCTGGCCCGAGGTGGACACTTTCCGGATGAGTTTCTGGGGGCCCTCGTGCTCTCCTTCGCTGTCCGACGACTCCTCCGCCGGCCCCGCCGCCGCCGGTGTTTGGGGCTGGGGCTGCTGCGGGATCCCGGCGCTGCTCATCCCCGCCTCGGCCCCGGCCATCTTCCCGGACTCCTGCCGAGAGAGAGCACACGAGCCCGGCTCAGCCAGGGCAGCCGCTGCCGCTCCCCTCCCCGGGGAGGAGGAGGAGGAGGAGGTGGCGAGGGAGGGTGGGGAAAGAGGCGGCGCGGAGGGGAGGAGACGGAGGCGGTGGCGGTGGGGACCAAGCCGGGCTCTGGCGGAGCGGGCCGCCTGGCCGCCATCTTCCGCCGCCCCCTCTGACGGGAGAAGGGCCGCGCCCCAGCCCGGCCACGGCCGGCGCCGCTCCCCGTTCGCGGGGGGCTGGAGGGCCGCCACCCGCCGGCGGGCGGAGCCGGGGCGGACGGGCCCGGCCCCCCGCGTCCCTGCCGCCGGGGAGCCGCCGGGAGCGACCGGCCGGCTCCAGGGGGCGGCGAACGGCGGCGGGTGCTGGTGTCGCCCCGCCGGCCGGGCCGGCTCAGGGTCGGGGGGGTGGCCGCTCCGCAGGTGAGCGCCGCGGCGCCGGGGTGAGTCCGAGGGGCGAGGCTGGGGAAAAGCGGGTGGGGAGGGCCCCCGGCACCCCCCGCACCGGCTCGGGCTTCCCCGGACGTCCCCGCGTCCCGGTGAGGAGAGTTGGTGAGGTGGGACCTGACCCCCTGCTACCTGAGCGCCTGCCTTCCAAGCCCCGCACCCGGCGACCTCCGCGAGGTTTAACAGAACCAGGTGCCCGTCAGCGGGAGGTGGAAAGCCAAGCTTTCGAACATCTCACGCAAGCACAGTGAAAACCGTCCAGCTCCGAGCACGGGTGGCCCTCCCGTGTGCTCTCCCGTCACGGGTGAGGACCGCGTTGCACGCCCGAGGGAGCCCGGGATGCGTTTTGGGGTCTGGATGGATGTACAGCATGTAATGCGATGGGTTCCTTATCCACACCTCCATCCGCTCGCTCCCGCCGTATCCTTCAGCGTCAAAGCCTTGGGCAATTTTGGCAAATGCATACATTGCTTTCCAGTTGTTTTCTCCCAGTGTTTTAATTGTCTTAGTGTTACATTCCTTCTTGTCCTTGTAGAAGAGCAGCTTTTACTTTCGGGGAAGGAAAGGGTCAGTTTTCCCTTTTCATCTCGGATCTGGCAGCTCATGCGGTCTTGAAATGTCACCACATGTTCTGAATTGTGGGACTTCGAAATTATTGTGGCTTGTATGCAGTCAGTGTTCAAAATAAGCATCTAAATCACAGCAATACTAAATAAAACACACAACTCCTAGCTGCACGGACCAGATTAAACATAAGAAAGCAATCAATACTTGTGGCTTCTATATTCCCACAAGTCTATTTATATTTCTAGAAAGGGAACTGACATCTCTTAATACGCTAATACGATGCCGCAGTACTGAAATACAAAGCAGTTCATGAGAAACCAAACCAAACCCACAGTGTACAACCTGTCCTACACTGCAGACACCTTGCCACTGTCTTAATTCCGCATAATCCAGAGCATCCCGTTCCTTTTATTGGGACTTTTACTCGTAGTAGGGGACATAAATACTTCACGAAACCTGGCCGGTTTTGTTGCTTAGTTCTGTCTGAACTGCATCAGGTACTTCAAATGCAATTCCGCCACCCTCCTTCCCATAGGATCACTTTAGTTATACTGACAAAAGTTACATTTAAAAAAAAAAGGGTTAAAATTTCTATTAAGTTAGATTTCAAAAGAATTTCAGTTGTATTAGCTATGGTCCCTAATAGAATAATCATAAGGCCTAAATCCTACCGTTAATACCACGTCTCAAAACAGATTAAGTTCTCACATAGCCCCTTTTCCTTGCAGGCTAACTGTGAAACTAATTCTGTCTTCTCTTCACCTGAGGGAGCGTCCTCCTTTTCCCAAACAGTGGGATCAGACTTGGGCAAGTGCAAGTACATACCGCTGTACAGTTAATTAATTTAGGGCACAGCTAGGAAGAGAGAGAGGCAAAGCTTACGGACATTTGTTCTTTCCATCCTCCTTTTTTCCTCTTCACCTTATTTTTAGGAGTAGCAAATAATGCCACAACAGGTCTCACTGCAACCCCTTGCATCTTTTGAGGGTAGATGACAATTTAACATTACAAGAGGACAAGATGCTCTGCTAATTAATGCTAACGTGTATTAGATGTAATTGTGACTGTGATTTGAGGAACACTTAGTGCTAGCGGAACGCTAGCAAGACTGACTAACTCCATTTAAAATTCAACTGAACCGAACAGCACTAGCTGAGCAACGCTAGTTACTGCTAGATTCGTTCCCGCATGGGAAAAAAAGCTCTCCAAGTATCAGGGCATGTGACTGCTATGGATTTGTATCACAGGACTAGGATCCTGTGTGAAGTTATGTGCAAAACTGTTTGCAAGTAGACATTCCACCCATGGGGAATACCTTTCCAAATTCAGTTGGGAAGAAGCGATGCGACAGCGAGGGGAAAAGCTTTGAACTCGGGGAGATCATGAAGTTGACTCTACTGATGACCCCAGAAGTTGACTCTATTGATGGCCAATTTGGACCTTTGACTGTTTGGGGTGGGTTTAATAAAACATCATCTGGCTGCTTGTTCCATACATATTTAGACCTCAATTCTAAAAACTCTGGGTGGTTCACATGTATTTCCAAAACCAGCCTTCCACCGAGGTTTTGGCATAACACACAGCACCAGCATCTTCCAGAACAAGACACTAATCTGGTTTGTTTTCAGAGCACTTTTACAATTGGTTATGCTGCAAGTTAATTTAAAAGTTCTTCTTGAGTTTTATAAAACAGTGGACTACTTAGCAATGGATCTAAACACATTGTTTCATCATATATTAGATGGGAAAATAAAAAACAAGCTAATAATTTGGGTTTTACATATGACAGCCGGTGGCTAGAACAATGCCAGCAGCTGAAGCTAGAGACCTGCTTAGGTATTTGCACAGACAGCTCAAATTTCCTTCACCAGGTTTCATCTCAATAACCTAATAACTGGTTAAAAAAATATCTGCAGGTGAAATGGCTAATAAATACAATCCTTCAACTTCTGTTCAGCTTCAGAGCTTAATTATCATCCCTAGCTTCTGCACACTTTCTGCACTGTGGGCTGACCCACTGTGATGTTCTCTCCTGAATGGCCAAATGCAAAATTGGGGTTACAAGGAGGGAATGCACCATCCTGTTTTCTTCCAAATGAGTCTTTTTCATCACATCTTGATAAACTTCAGAGTGCTGTGACAAAATTTTGAAGTATTGGGAATCTTCTCTCAGGTAACTCCATGAGATTATTTTAGTAGTAACAAACTCAATCTGCACCTGGTAGAAAGAGTCCCTCAAGTACAACTCAGTGGGATTGTGGTTTCTGTGAAGCATGTAGTGCAATCTGTAAAATCACAGGCCCTAAGACCTGTAGTTAGCTGATGTGTACCAAGGTCTTCAAAATGGAGAAACCAAGCTTCCACCCCTTTCACCTCTGAAGTTTACCCAAGGGATCGATGTCAGACCTGAGACAAGCAGTACTGATGAGCACACTTCAGGGCAGTGAATATGGCTATGAATGCCATGGCACAAAAGGGACCACTGAAATCCCTGTGGCTCTTGAAGAACGTGAGGCAAAATCACAGAATCACAGAATCAGAGGGGTTGGAAGGGACCTCAAGAGATCATCGGGTCCAACCTGCCTGCCAAAGCAGCTCCCTAGCTCATATTGCACAGACAGGCGTCCAGACGGGTCTTGAGCATCTCCAGAGACATTCATTAAAAGCACACATGGTATTTGCATGCACTACGTCTTTCATTTAGCATGCTCAATTTCACACTTCTTAGTAATGGCCTTAAATTTCCTACCTGGAGCCAGGGGAAGGCTGCTGAAAACCTAGAGAAAGGTTGGCATTCAGAAGGACATGCTCAACTGATACAGAACAGCTCCGCTGACATCACTTGTGCTACGGCAGTTGGTATCAGCTGATGATCTGCCCTTTCTGTTCAGAGAATCCCAAAGTGCTGGGTACACACATGCACTGTGAGAGCATTTTAACTCAACCACGTTCCAGTCCCAAAAATGGGATACGTGTCACTAAAATGCAGAGTACAAAAACCCCCCGAATACACGAGCACTTTGGCTGCACTAGAGATTATAGGTTATTGTGCAGATTAATGCATTGCTGATTCCAGGAACATAAAGTATTCCAGCTCCAATACTGATTCCCTTCATAACAAGTGTATTTACCTCTTTTTCTCTAAGTCACTTTGCCATCTATAAACCGAAGGCCAATGGTATCCTGGGCTCCATTAGAAGAGAGGTGGCCAGGGAGGTGATTGTCCCTTGCTACTCTGCCCTTGTGAGGCCCCATCTGGAGTCCTGTGTCCAGATCTGGGGACCCCAATACAAAAAAGATGTGGAACTGTTGGAGAGGGTTCAGAGGAGGGCCACGAAGAGCCCTTCCCTTTGAGGAGAGGCTGAGGGAGCTGGGCTTGTTCAGCCTAGAGAAGTGAAGGCTGCGGGGGGGACCTCATTGCAGCCTTACAGTACCTGAAGGGAACATACAAACAGGAGGGGAATCAACTTTTTAAAAAGAGTAGACACTGGCAGGACAAGGGGGGGTGAATTAAAGCTAAAGGAAGGTTTAGATTAGATATTAGGGAATTTTTTTACAGAGAGAGTGGTGAGGTGCTGGAACAGGCTGCCCAGAGAGGCGGTGGATGCCCCATCCCTGGAGGCGTTCAAGGCCAGACTGGATGGGGCCCTGGGCAACCTTGTGTAGATCCAGGCCTGGAGGTTGGTGGCCCTGCCTGTGGCAGGGGGCTTGGAACACTGTGATCCTTGGGGTCCCTTCCAACCCAGACCATTCTATAATTCTATAATTCTATGAAGGGTAGTACCTTTTTTTCCTACATCTTGAAGTTTTCTGCAGGGATCTGGGTGAGTGCTCTATGTGTCAGGTTAGCAACGCGTTTTTTGTCATGTTTAAGTTGTTATCAAAACTTTCCTAATTTTGGTGGTTAGTGATAACTATAGCTTTTAACAGGGCTCCTCACACTGAGCAAATGAGTTTCAGATCTGCCTGTCTGAACTCCCTCTGCAGATCCAGTTAGCCACGTTTTTCTTTCTTGACTTCCTTACTTACCAAGGGGAAAACCAAAATCTAACAAATTGTGTCCATAGCACTGCTAACAGGAGTAACTACATCACTTGTGGATGTTTCAGGAGGAGCCAAGGCAATCCTGTAACCCTCAGGTTACAAAGATGCCTTGCATGCTTCAGAGTGAAAAGGTGTAAACCAGTGGAAGTCATCAAAATAGAGAGTCACTTTGCAAACGCCTTAGGACCCATCCACACATTTCAAGGGAACGATAAAGTCAGGACTCGGGTCTCATACAGAATGTGAAAGTCAGGTCTAGAACTTTGCAAGGCATCTGTTGGGTGTGGTTCTGGGAAGAAGGCAGAATGAGCCTTACGTTTTCTCTTTCTTTACCTCCATCACGGAGGGCCTGGTGCAACCCTTACTGGAGTCAGGAGGTTTTCCATTCCAAAGTGAGCTGTGGGCTAAGGAAAGGGTTTCATGGAAATCTGACATTTCACACAGAAAAGCCAAACCCTGGCAGAGAAGTTGTGGCTCCATTTGATGTCCACCAGTTATTTCTCAAAACAGCCTTAGGAACGGCACTTCTCAGTGACTTCTGACAATTTGCATAACTAATTAACTCACAGAGATTCAAAACCCGCAGCAAATAGTTTCCCTTATCCTGCTGCTCTTTTTCTGTGTTCTGAGAGCAAAGGAGAGGTCTGGGCGCTGCTTTTATTCCCTTCATCATGCAGTTCTTCACCTAAATCTCCCTTTGCCCCCATTACAATAAAAAGCCTGCTTGCCAGCAGATACAAAGAAGAATGATGTGGCTTTTCCCACAAAGACTATGTATTTTATCAGCAGGTTACCAGGTAAAGGATCGAGTGGTTTAGCTGAAATTAGAGTCTTGTAAAGGGAAACAGCGCAGTGGTTAACCTTAAAACTGCATTTGTGGATGTACTCTTGAACAAATGCAGCGATGAAGTGATAAACATGACCCAAATCCTGGCCCTTACTAGGGGAGGGGGAGGTGGAGGGGGTAGGCGGCGGGAAAAGGTGCGCTCCTTGTTTATCTGAGCCCTGCAGACAGAAGGAAACGGGTTTGGGTGCTGCGTCCGGGACTCGGCGTTTCCAGGCGGAGGGGCTGCGATCCATCTGCCTCCCGAGTTTGAGCCTGGGATGACGGCAGTCAGTTGAAATGTCACCGTTTAATAGGGTAGCCTGTTCGCGGGAATCAGCTTCGCCGCCTTCCTCCCACGACGTCTTCATCTCTCCAGGCAAAATTCTCGGGTTTCCCTTGGCTGATCCGCTCGGTGTCAGCTCCATGTTACCAGAACGCCCATACAGCTGTTTTCCCTATCACAGCTGCATCTCCAGCAGCAGCTTCAAGGCTTGAGAACTGCAGAGGGCAGTGAAGGATGGAGGGGGGAGGTGTGTGTGGGGTGTGTTCAACTTCGCACCACGAAAATGAGGCTACCGAAAAGGTACTTGGGAGGGCTACAAACCCTTAACAGGGAAGGGGGTAAACTTAGTTGACCGTGGGTATCTCCAGGGCTGCTGCTTTCCTTGCAGCAAGCACAGCTGGGCAAAGCGTGCTTCTCCCCCAGCTGCTGTTTCAAACTGGATGTACAACTAAAACCAGGGGCCCCGGACCAGCACCACGTTAGCAAAGTGTGGCACAGCCATCTAGAGGGAAGCTTGGCAGTGGCATGAGTCGGTGCTTCACGTCACCTCGCCAAGTTCAGGGCCAGAGACAGCCTAGCCTTGACCTCTCTGATAGCCTGAAATCTCCCAAGCAGCTACCCAAAGACTATTTTTAGCCCTCCCTGCTTGGTGTGTGTGTGTGTGTGTTTGCACAATGGAGAAAAGCCCAAGAGCGGGACCAGACGGCCCTGAAAAGGGAAATCTGATTTTATCGCGCTCTGAGGATGCCGATGACATGATTTCCTTCGGTTGGAAGGAGGGTCTCCAAGTTGCTCAAACAAACCACAAAGCCACCATACCGCAGCTTTCTTCCTGGCCAGCTTAGACAGCCCCCTCCTTTTGTAGCAGCCGAAAGGCACCCACTGTCCCCGCACCCCACAAAGCAGGGTGGCAGCAGGATACACCAGCCCTGGCCCGCTTTGCTGCCCCACTACAAGGGGGGCAATTCCCAGCCTGACTACAGAAGAAGGGAAAAATAAGTGTCTCCTTCTGGAAACTGCCTCCCAACACTGTTGCTTTTTGCCGTGTGAAGGCGTTTAACGGTGTCAATACCCAACACTTCCCCCTCCCTCCCCCCCCCCGCCCGGCAAAGTTGGGAGGCAAGGCTCTCTCGGTGCTAATCCCAGGCTTCCCACCCGGGCAGTGAAACTCAGAAAGGCCAATGAACTCCCCGTCCCCCCGAGGGACGAGCCTGCCAGCAAATGGCCGGACACAGCGGGGGAGAAAAGCTCTCCCCCCCACCCCCCCCCCCCCCCACATATCCCCCCCATCCCTCCGCCCCCCGCTCCCCGTGGCGAGAGGACGAGAGCCGGCGGGCGGGCTCCGCTGCGGAGCGGGGTCGGAAGAAGGGAAAGGCGGGGGGAGGAGAGCACCGATAAGGATGACAGCCCGACCCCCCCCCCCCCCCCCCCGGCTGAACAATACAGGCAGGAAAAAGGGTCGGAAATGCCTGTGCAACTGCGAGGCACGCATGTACCTACCAGTTCCTCCCAGGCGGGGCTGCGGGCGCTATAGGAAGGGTACCCATGCTCTTCCATACCCCCGCAGCAGGTCCCCTACCGCCGCGGGGCGAGCGCCGACGGGCAGCGGAGCAGGTTACGCCGGGCTGCGCCTCCCTTCTGCCAACCGCGGCTCCTCCGGCTGGCAGCGCTCCCCAGCGCCGCTCTGCCCCCAACCCCCGGCCCCGCTCCTCCCTTTTTCTCCCCCGGCCCCGTCCAGGCCCCCTCCTCCCTCCCCGCCCGGTTCCTCTTCCTCCCACGGCCACCGGGCTCAGCCCCGGCTCCCGGGGGAGCCGGCCTGCAGCTGCCGCGCCGCTCACATCACCACCGCCACCGTGTCCTCCGGTGCACGGCGCGGAACCCGCCCCCGCCGCCCCCCTGCCTGCCCGCGGCGCCGCCCCGGGGGCTCCCCGGGCGCCGTGCACACCCGCTCCCGCCCCCCGTCCCCCCACACCCCCCTTCCACCCAGCCCCGGGAAACCCAACGGATTACGGGCAAATCGCCTTGGGCATAAGCCGGTTCACAGCCGCTTCGGCTGTCGGCGTCGCGGCGGGCGGGCGAGGATGCTCCCCGCGGTGCGGTGGGGAGCGAAGGCCCCCCTCGGTGCGCCGTGAGCCGCTCATGTCCCGCCGCGGTTATGGCCCGGTTCCTCTCCGCCAGCCCGGACCGACCCTGCCGGCGTGGTGCGTGGGCAAGGAGCGGGGTCTGCGGTCCCCACGGGCCCGGCAGGGTGTCCCGGGGCGCCCCGGGGAGAACGCTCAGTGCTGCCCGGCGTGCCGCTCGGCTCTGAGCCCAGCCCCCCCTTGGGGGTCAGGAGGCATCAGGGTCAGGGTCCTTCTCAGAGCACGACGGCTCAGAGAGCACGGTAGCGCGTATTTTAAGCCCTTCAGGTCAGCCTCTGTCCCCTACAGAGGCACCGGGGGGTCCCACAGCTACACGAAGACAAGCAGGAGCTGGGACACTGTATGGCCACTGTGGAAACCACAACACGGACACAGGCCACATCTGATGTGGGCACCTCTGGTTTCCAGAGCCACCACGCCTGCCCTACGGAGCAGCAGGGTTTCTCTCCTCCATCACGCCATTTATTAATACACAGTGTGTATACTTCGGTCTTCTGAGTTTACTAGTTACCAGCGTAGCCTTGAACACCAGCCAATGTATTACAACTCTTCAAGTGGATGTTGTATCTCCTACAAACTCAACTCTTTCACTCATTTGTTTCTCCCCTTGGTTGCAGAAGAGTGGGATATGCGAAGGGGTAAGGCTAGAGGAGAGACTGAAGCTTGGTCACTATCCAAAATAACAGTGTTCTTTGCTCCAGCTTTTCTATATTCCTTTTTATTCCAGACTGCCCTTTTGAATCTGTAGCTGTCATGCTTGGTCACAAAAAGTAATTGTGAAAAGTAATCTCCCAGTGCAAACATGGGGAAAGAAGTTGGATTTGGCGGGGGGGAATTTTTATTTAAATTTGTATTTATAGTAGTTTTATTTAATGATATATTCATTTTGTTTGTGCTGTAGAGCTTTTCCAAACCAAAAAAATGGCACGCTGCCATCTGAGCTGTAGCTTTCCCAAAACACATCACCAGTTTACAAAAAGCAGTACTACTGTGGGGGAAAAAAAAAAGGTGGTGTCTCATCTATGAACGTAACAAACCCTACAGAGAAATCCCACCAAGGTAAGGAGTACCCCAAAGATAGGCCCAAAGAAGCACCACAGCCTTGTAGCTCATTTGAGGAACCGAAATTGACACATTTCTTCCAGCAGTAGAAAAAGGAACTATTTTTGTTGATAATAAGTTTATCAGTGGTCTGTTGATGAACTGTTTTGATGGTAAGAGCCTAACCTCAGAAGGAAGCAAACAAGATGACTTAGAGCATTTTGCTTTTTGGAAGGCAGCGTTCTAAAGCTGATGGTGAGCCAGAGTTTTCCAAGGATGTCTGGTCTCCTTCCCTTTGTTCCCCGAGTGTGAGATACTGTTGAGGAATGTCATACTATAAAGGCCTTTACGCTAAGAACGAGTGTCAGAGTACTATTAGTCAGCTCCCCTCCTTGCCTCATGATGCACTGGAGGATCTCACATGACAGTTGTTTATACCTCTTGACATCTGGTCTCTTCATGCCTTGGTTATGCTGGGGCTTTGTGGCAGAAGTGGCCTGCCATTAAATATATGTCGTGCTAGCGCCTTGCTTGTTGAACCACAACCACTGAAAACTCATATACAGGAACTTTAACCGACTTGGAGCTCCTTCTTCAACTCAAATGCTGTACGTACCCTTTTGCCCTGAAATTCAGAGATTCTTTCTCTGCCTTCGGCCCCATTTTCTGCCTTGTGTGCCCTGAATCTTCTACCTGTGACTCGATACGCAATTACGTTCACCTCATTTCCTCCCTGAGAGTTCATAGCTTGGTTTCCATAAGTGGAAAGCTAGTATAGGCCCCAGAAGATTACAATAACCTACTTAGGTTGGAGGTAGGTTTCAAGGTCTTGTTGGATAAAGGAGGACAGTCATATGAGCTGCTTCACAGATCCTGCTAGGGCTTCACACAATGCGACTTCAGCTCAGACTTTTCGGGCTCCTGAATGCCCAAGTTGGGGTTTTCACCTCATTCTGTGGAGGAGGCAGGTTTTGGTCCTAGGTGAGAAGCCCTGCCCTGTGTGATTTCCTCACACAAAGTATTTGGCTGAAAAATTGAGTTCTGTCAAAGCTGAGGTGGAATTTGAGGACAGATGTCAGAATCACATTTTAATTCTTTAATTTTTTTTTGAAGGGTGCACTGCCATATTTACAGAGGGGCAAGTAAACTGCAGACAGGCCCAAGGAAAGGGTAAGCTTCGTTAGTGAGGCGTAGAGGAACTGCTTGCTAAAACAAGGAATAACCAACTGTCCCCTTGAGAAGATGGGGATGCTGGGCTGGGAGAAGAGCTCACCAGAGGCAGGTCTTCACAACCGGCTTGGGAACAGACAGTGATTCCCCAAACTGGTCTACCAAACTGCATCAAAACATCTCCACCACAGCCTGGGGGGTGGTTTTGTTTCATTCTGATTTTTTTGATTTCATTCCAAGTCATGTTGTTTGTTTAGATTATTCGGGTTTGGGTTTGATTTTTTAATTCTTTTCAAGTTTTTCCACTTAGTCTAGACATTTGGGGTGGAATTTCTTGGTAGTCTGCTCTATCTACCGTGTTCAAAGACGCCTTGTCTCCCTCGGTCTCTTCTGTTCCCTGCCCTTAATGACTCAGTGAAAACTGCATCGACAAAGCGACTGTTTCATTATTGGCATTTCCTTGACATGAAGCACACTGAAAATAGCAGCACACGGCTGACTTTACTAAGCAAAATATTTTGGATAAATCAGACACACTGAAACATACAGATTTTGATTCCAATGCTGCGCTTAGACATGCATGGGAAAGTCCCCACCTCTCTAAGTATTTCCATTCCCCGTGGGGGGAAGGGGCTTTCCAATGTTTTTCTAATTTGAGGTAGAAAGACATTGACAAAAATTAACTTTTTAACAGTTTTTCCCCTGTGTTTTTCTACCAGCATTACCGGTTGCATATACCACCTAAAGAGTATACACTAATTTCCATTGGTTTATGCGAACACAAAACCTCCTTCTTTTCTTGGCATGTAGTATGCAAGCCTAATTTCAGTAAATTCTTCAAGGAAATGTTGCTCTTTGTTCTCTCTTCACCGCAAACATGCCAGTTGGCTGGTTTTTTTCCTTCTTTTTGTTTTTTCCTGTTAAATAATTTTGCATAGCATTTGAAGGTAGGATTTCATCGCTGTGGTACTTGAGTAGTTCCTGCCAGTCAGCCAACTAGTAAGAACCCCACAGAAGGTCATTAAGATGATCACAGAATCACCGAATGGTCTGGGTTGGAAGGGACCCCAAGGATCATAGAGTTCCAACCCCTCTGCCACAGGCAGGGCCACCAACCTCCAGGCCTGGATCTACACCAGTATCAGCATCTCCTGCTTGTTCTACTAGAGTGGGGCTGAAGTGTGTTTTCCCTGATGGACTCAGTTCAGAGACATCCCACCCCTTTGGCCACCCTGACTTGCTGCTAAAGTTGCAGTAGATACCCTGAAAGTCATCAGGAAAGCGACATGAAAGCACAGAGAGCTGCAGGTGGTGACTTCTTAAACTGCTGCTAACCTTCACTAATGACTTCTGCGGTGCTGAGGGCATGTGCTAATATACATTCACTTAAGGATCTTGCTGAACCAGACTTGAGGCATTCTGGCTTTTCAGGGATGGTTTCATAAAAATACTGCTGGAGTCATTCGCCCCAATCTCTCAGCCTAAGGCAGCACCAAATGTAGCCAAACCATCCTCAACATTACCTGTCCAAACTCCGATGACCAGGGCTTTATATCCTTCTGAGAGGACGTAATCAGTGAATGACCTACATCTGCTGCACTGTCATTTTCATCTTGTACCCCATGAATATGGAGAACCCATCCCAGGCTTCTTCACTGTTAACTTCTGGAGTGTTTGGTGGCTGTTGTTACACATTTCTACCCTAAACCAGGCCAATTTCATTCTCATCACTAACCTCTCAGCTCATACTTTCAAAGGCCAGAGGTGCCTCACTTGACATGCAGCACCCATCAGGTGCTGTGCTCCAGCTGAGGCCTCACCTTAAATAACATCACCCTGGGTTTTTCCAGGTGTGATGAACATGCTCCTTGGTCGATCACCCTGGCCTGTTGATCAGGATATTAAAACATCCTTCCAGCTTGTATGTGAGGCAGAGCTTCCTCCCAGCAGCGTGGCATTGGTCTTGTGAGCTCCCAGGAATATTTCCTAGGAAAATGCCACATCCTTGTCAAAAGTTTTAGTAACCTGATGTGCATGGCATCCACGGTTCTGATCTGTTTGACATTATTTGTCCTTGAAAAACCCGTAACACCTGTCCCTGTTACCTTCTAAGTACTGACAAAGAGTTGGTCATTATTTTGGGGAGAACTGAAGTTTATGTGATGGATCAGTAGTTCCTGAGTTGGTGCTTTTTCTCCTTTTATCAAATTTCATTTCATGATACAGGAGCCGAACTGATTAAACACAGGATGTATCTTCCCCTTGTTTTTACATATGACCCACATATCTCTGATGGACATTTTTCATTTGTGGCACAGACTTTGGGAAAGCCTGGCACAAACTTGATTATCTGCTTTACATTCAGATACCACAGCTGCAACTTTCTGACAAACGTTTATTCTAGAAATCAAAAAGAGAAACAAATAGTGAAGTGCAAGGGTTACTCATGTGATACTTCAAAATCACACCAATCAAGAAACGTGTTACTTCTGAAATGCTTAGAACAAAACTAAACATTTTATTTAAACGATCTCAAAACCACTAAAGGTTTATAATGGTGAAATTGGGGGGAGGGAAAAGAGCTTTGCTTCTCTCCTGATGCTTAAAAAGGAGAAAACAGGTGGCAAAATTATTTGTATGGAAAATGGAAAAAAACTTAGTGCACCCAACAACATGGCACTGAGATGGAGATGTTCCTTTGGTTTTTTTAGGTGTTCTACTAAGCACACTATCTGGGAGCTTTCAAATTACAGCAAATCAATAAATAAAAGTTCTATTTTGGTTGGCTCTCTCCTTAAAGACTATCACAGTATGTGTTCAAATAGAAATTAAAACTGATCTTTTCTTCCAACCTCCTTTTTCCCCTGTTTAACAGAGGAAAGAGACAGACTTGTCCCAGTGGAGTTTTTATTGCTCACATGGGAGAAAAGAAGCAGCTGCAGGATGTATATGAAGTGGTGGAGGGGTATAAATGCAGCCCGAATAAGTAAGATGGACTCGTGGCCATGGTCCTGATCTTCTTTGAAGACGAGCTAAAAAATACTGAGCTAAATCTTGTCATTATAGGGGGAAAATAATTAAATAAGTAAATACTTTTCAAAAAATCTGTTTCCACAAGAGCTGGTGGATGTAGCGCTGAAAACCGCAGAGAATTTTTGTGGCCAAGCCAGTGAGTTAAGTGAGGTATATGCTTACTTTTAAGCATGCAGTTTGTCCCATTTATTTCACTCCCAGCACATGCTGAAAGCACAAACTCTCAGCGGGGAACCTTGCAAATTGACAGATTTGAGAAGAGAAATATTTGATCTATAGAGAAAGCATGAAAGGAAGGACAGGAGATGGCTCTGAGAAACAGAGCAGGGAATGAAGGATGTGTCTGTTTACTTTTCTGAGATGATGCATTTTTCTGACAGTGGCAAATAAAGGAAGTCAGAAACTCCACCAATACCAATATTAAGTAAAACCAATGCTTTTGGTAATTGAGCCAAGTGTAACAAGATTAAATTAATTCTTACTATAATTCCTGTGATTTAAATTCAATTATCTCAGGGACAAATTGCTCAGCAAAGTTTTTCATAGTCTATTAAAAGTGCTTAATGTGGAGTTGTAATTCTGGTGTTGCTCTAATACAGTTCCTAAATTACTTTCAAGGGATCCCATCAGATGGTTTGCAGAGCTATTTTTACTTTTTAATAAAGAGGGGATGGCACATGACTTATCAGAAAAGAAAATACATTTTTCCAAAGTTAACCTTCTTTAAGTTGCTGTGGTGGTTTGACCCTGGCTGGAGGCCAGACATGCACCAAAGCCGCTCTATCACTCCCCTTTTCAGCTGGACGTGGGAGAAAATATATACTGAGAGTCTTAGGAGTTGAGACAAGGAGAGATCATTCCACAGTTAGTGTCACAGGCAAAACAGACTCAACATAGAATAAAGGAAAGAAAATTCTCTGCACACCCAGTGACACCAGAGTCAGGCAATGAGAAGCGCGACCAGATCTTAAAGCACCTCCTCCCACCCCTCCCTTCTTAACAGACTTCACTTTGGTCATGACTTTGCTCCCTTCTTCCCCCTTCCCACCACACTGTGGCAGAGGGAGGGACAGGGAATAGGGGAATAGGTGTTTCAGTCAGTTCCTCAGCAGCTGTTTTCCTTCTTAGTTGGGGGGGAGGCATTCCTCACACCCTTCCCCACAGCTCCAGTGTGGGGTCCCACCCACAGGAGACAGTTCTCCACGAACTTCTCCAATGTGAGTCCCTTCCCACAGGGCTTCAGCTCTTCACCAGCTGCCCCAGCATGGGTCACTGCTATGAGGTGCAGTCATAAATCATAGAATGTCCCTGAGTCTCTCAGGCCCAGACTGGTCCAGCCTGGTCCTCCACGGGGTCACAAGCCTCCCCCCAGCAAATCTGCTGTGGCATGAATCTCCCTTGCTCATCTCTGTGTCTCTGTCTCTCTCCATGGGCTGCAAGTCCTGGTAGGGGCTTCCTCCAACGCAGGTCAGAGCATCTGCATGTTTCCACCTGCTCCAGCGTGGGGCCTCTCCACAGGCTGCAGATGGGGTCTCAGCCTTTTCCGTGGGCTGTGGGGGACACCTGCTCCACCATGGGTTTCTCCATGGGCTACAGGGGCATCTTTCTCGCCAGCACCTGGGGCACTCCTCCCCCTTCACTGGCCTTGGTGTTTGCACAGTTTCTTACATCTTCTCACTCCCTCCTCTGGGGGCAAAAAGTGGCCACTTGAGGGTTTTTTTCTCCTAAATGTGATTCCCAGAGGTGCTGTGACCATCGCTGATGGGCTCGTCCTTGGTCAGCAATGACTCCAGCCTTGAGCCGTCTGGTGCTTGCTCTGTTGGGCCTGCAGAGAGCTTCTGGCTGCTTTTTGCAGCAGCCACCCCTGCAGCCCCTGCTTCTCCATCAGAACCCAGCCAAGCAAAACTACAACAGTTGTATTTCTAATTTAAAGAAAGAGTCTTAATCCATGAAGCAGCCGTAGCCTATGGGACAACTACAAATTAACATCAGCTAGGCACAGCCAAGGTTAGCTTAGATAATGAAAAAGTCAATAGAAGGGACATTTCTGTGTATTGTAGATTAATAAAGCTGAAATGTACGGGGGTGAATCTTATAAATACTTTTATTGAAGACTCATGTTACAAATAATACATTCTGAAGTTGTCGTTTACCACTGAAGTCACATATGAATAATGTTCTTTATTTTTTAGGGGGAAATAATTTGTTGTCTTACTGAAGCTGTGCATAGTTCAAACTTGGATATTATTGATCCTACAGCGAGGTGTAATGAACAAGTACGTATTGGTACTCGGGCTTACACATGTAAATAGTTTATTAATAGAATTCACCAGTCTGTATTAGTGCTGCCAAATAAAAGCGTATCCAAGCACATGTACTTCCTCCTCCTCCTTGGTATTCTAAGGAATTCGGTTGGTCCTAAAATCTTACTTCACAGGAAGGTGAAGTAAGAGCTGTCAGATTTCTCCTAGAGTAATGTAAATTCCTCATAGAGATAGGTCTGTTCTCTTGTGTCACTGCAAATGTGTCTGCTGGAGCTAATTCTTCCCTCACCAGGAAGGCTGGAGCAAGGCAGTGGGGACTTGCAAATACTTTTTTGACCAGATGAATAGCAAAAGGCTAAATTAAGCACAAGTTTTGGAGGTGCCTTTTACTTTATGTTTTTCTGCCCTCATACAGTGTAGGAACAGGGATATGATTTACAACCAACCTTTTTTCCTGCATGAGGTTTGTGAAATTTAGAGGGGGTTTCATGTTTGTGACCTGTGGCTGAAGGATGATGCCAGGAGGAAAGTTTTGTGGTTTGAATGGAAAAGTACCAACCTGATGAACCTAAAAGAGACTGAGCAGTTCCTGGTCAACCAGATTTATTAGGAACCAGTTTCTAAGATGAAAGTGACTGAATCCCATGGAAACAAGCAGAGAAGGAATCAGAGACTGACAGCCTTTAAGTGATAATATTTGAAGCTGTCATGAAGACCAAAGGGATGGTAAATCACGAAAAGGGCAAATCATCAAAATAAATTATTTGGATTGGCTGGTGAGATGCACATAACCAGATTATTTCTAAACAGGCCAATGCAAAGCTTTGCACTTAAAGTCTGTAGGTAACACTTATCTTTGTGAGGGATTGTTTAGGGGGTGCCTTGATTTTGAAAAAGTCTTAGGAGTGATGGCGAATAATCAGCAGTGTAAAATCTAAAGCCAGAATCAAATGGCAAATTGGACTTATGGGGAGAATTGCATCTATGAATAGCAGAATTTCTGGTACTTGTGAGTGACTGATACTGCCTCTGTGCTTGCTACTGACGTACACACAGTTGCAATAGGGTTTCTGGTGCAGTTGCCCACAGTCCAAGAGAGAGGATTATTGTTTAGGAAGGGTGCAAGGAAGAATTAAGAAGATTAACAAGAGAAGTAGAGACATGACTTAAGCTTGGAGGTTCCAAACTAGGAAAGAATTCAAGGGAGTTCTTCACCCAACATATGAGCTATTAGAAACTCTACCGGCTGCACATGTAAAATCAGGGCTAGAAAATAAGATTAATTTTGAAGCAAGGATACATTCATCATTGGAATAATATGACAAGGTTTATAACTCTATTTTAAAGCAAAGCCTGGGTGTTATTTTAAAAGTAGTTCTCATCAAACTCAGGTGTATGTTATGCTCTATAGAGAACCAAATAATCAACCACCACTATTCTATATATGTAAAGTCTTCCATAGTATTTATAGTGTATAAGGTCTAGTGACTGGATAATCAGAAGGGAATCTTCTGAATTTATAATCATGGATCTAACATGAATTTATAATCAGGGATCCGAACAGACTGGACTGATGGGCTGAGACCAGCGGGATGAAGTTTAACAAGGCCAAGTGTAGAGTGCTGCACATGGGACATAACAACCCCATGCAGCACTACAGGCTTGGGGGAGACTGGCTGGAGAGCTGTCAGGAAGAGAAGGACCTGGGGGTGTTGGTTGACACCAGGCTGAATATGAGCCAGCAGTGTGCCCAGGCAGCCAAGAAGGCCAATGGCATCTTGGCTTGTATCAAAAACAGTGTGGCCAGTAGGTCTAGGGAAGTAATTGTGCCCCTGTACTTGGCATTGGTGAGGCCACACCTTGAGTACTGTGTGCAGTTCTGGGCTCCCCACCATAAAAAGGACATTGAGCTCCTTGAGCAAGTGCAGAAAAGGGCAACCAGGCTGGTGAAGGGGCTGGAGGGCAAATCCTATGAGGAACGGCTGAGGGAGCTGGGGATGTTTAGTCTGGAGAAGAGGAGGCTGAGGGGAGACCTTATCACCACCTACAACTACCTGAAGGGAGGTTGTAGAGTGGTGGGTGATGGTCTCTTCAGCCAGGTGACAGGAGATAGGACCAGGGGAAATGGCATGGAGCTGTGCCAGGGCAGGTTTAGATAGGATATTAGAAAAAAATTTTTACTGAAAGAGTTGTGAGGGCCTGGAACAGGCTGCCCAGGGAGGGGGTTGAGTCACCTTCCCTGGATGTGTTTAAACAAAGGGTAGATGAGGTACTTAGGGATATGGTTTAGCGTAGGATGGGAATGGTTGGACTTGATGATCTTCAACGGTCTCTTCCAACCTTGTGATCCTGTGATTCTGTGATTCTGTGAAATATGATACATCTTCTGTAGGTTAGAAAAAAGAAATATTTTATTAGAGCAAATAGGGACATACAAATGTTCTCATCCTGACCCAAAAGCAGTATTAAATGTTGTCATTAAAGGACATGTGGGTCACTATAAAAACCAGAGCATTATGAATCCTACAGCTGAGGCATGTTTTCTGCATCTTCCACCTTATGCTCCCAATGACATCCTAGATGGTAATGATTGAAGCTGTGTATTTATTAGATTTGACAGCTTCCACTGATGAGGGTGTTTGTAATTCTAAGAGAGGAGCAGATGCTAAAATGAAATGTCTTTAATTTTCTAACCACAGAGTTGTTGCTCTGGTAGACTACTGAGACAGCGGTTCTGTGATCATTTAATACCAGCTCTGTTGTGGTTGCATGTCATGTAGAAGTACAAATTTGATCAAAATCAGGCAAGAGCAAGCATATGATTGTTTCAGTTGGTTTAGCCAGAGCACACAGCAATTTATAATCTCAGGTTGATTTTATGCTGGCTTTAGGAAGACAGCATGAAGTTGGAGTCACCTAGACAGAGAGTACTTGCTCTACATTAAATCTGCTAGAACAAATACTCTTTCTTCAATATACTGATAACAAATTTGAATCAGTGGAGTCATGCTGTAGCAGTATAATGTATTCTTATGATTAAAGTTTCTTTGAGATCTGACACTAAGTGCCAGAAAACCCAGATTTACTGTCTTGTCAAGCCACAGCTTGAGAGTTAAACTGAACTGAGAATTAAGACAGAAAAACTGAAGAGTAATCTCATTTTACCCTCACTCCAGCCACACATGGTAGTACGGCCAAGCCCTGTGAAACCTTTGAAATTGCCAGTGATTCCTGAAAAGAAAAAAAAAAAAACAACAAGCAAACAAAAATCTCCAGCCAAAACAGGAACTCTTTCAGGAAAGTAGCCAGAAGTAGGGACGGTTTACTTTGAACTTCCTGTTTGAAAGACAAGTTGAGTCTCTTTGGATGTAGACCATTATTTGGAAGAGGTTAAATTCTCTCACATTTGACCTACATTGAGTTCTGGGGTTTGGGAGGGTGCTGTGTGAGCTGGGCATGCCAATTAATTTCAAGCATGGTAGTAGTTGTAGTAAGTGAATGATCTGCAACAGTGAGTAACAACTTTGTCAGCTGGCTGAAAAAAATTTAGAAACCATAAAGATGAGTTGGTTGGAGGTTGAGCTACAACAATTACATTATTTTTCAAAGACACAGTGACAAACAAGCACTTTGAAATTAGCTTGGGAAGGAATATTCCATAAACACCAATAATATAGGTATCAGTACTGTCAGCATAGGAATGGATTCTGGTGGGCTGGTTTTTAAGGATTAATGCCTTGGACAGTCTGGAAGTACAAGGCCAGAACTTACAGTATATGTAGCATGAGAAATAAGGACAAGAAATCTGGATAGATAGTGAGCTAAGTCTTTGTGGTGGAAATCTGGAATGACACCACTGATCTTCATGACAGTAGATGAACTCGCCCCTGTGAGACTAGATCAGGATCTATCTTATTACTGGCACAGTTTGAAAATGTAGAATTAATTGTAAAAACATGCTACAGGGCATGGAACAGTCCCAGACAGGGGAGTGTCACCTTCTGATCTGCTGAATTTCATGATGCTTTTCTTATGTGAATCCGCAACGGCTCAAGCCTTTATGAGGAGGCAGTAACCTCCATGTAGCTAAAACAGTTGTGTGCCAAGTCCTCAAAATCACAAAGTACACAGCCTTACTGCGTAGTTTTTGGAATATCATTTTGAAGACTCTGGAGAGCACCAGCTAATCAAAATACAGACCAGGTCTGATGATTATTTTTTTTCTTCTTTTACTGCAAGGTCCAAGGGCTTGCATTCTCATGTACTTTCAGAATGCACCTCTCATACAGTACATCAGATACATTTTGCTTTTTTTTTTTTTTTGGCTTATTTTCATCCCACATTGAGAAACTACACAGCTAAAAATACTTCAGGATGCTTTCCAGGGAATACCACCCATGTGTCCCTCAAGAAACTCTTCTTTAACATTCCTTAACCCACATAGTATTCAATGTTTCCAGTGACAGACTGTGCCTCCATAAATAAGCTGCCTAAGTTTCTAATATGGGCTGTGTGTTGCATACAGTGGAGTAAGTGCCTTAAAAGAATGTTGAGGCTACAAAAGGAAGCAGTCATAGAGGTAAGAAATGCCAAAATTAAGGCGGTCTGTGCAAACTCAATAAGGTTGTGCAAATGCCCAGTTTGAGCTGGTCCTCTCATTACAACCTGTTTTACCTCCTGACTCATTCCAACTTCAGGTACTCACTACTCACCAGATGAGAAGCTATTTGGTATTTCTTTATAGTCTTCATTTGTTGTTACCCTTTGTAGTAGCTTGACACATTACCTTTTGCTTCCCACACATACAGGACTAAAAGTAGAGAAGTTGGTCAAAGTGAACATGGCTTAGTTGACAAACCATGTTGACTGTTATCTCTGCATACCTATCTTCTCTGGTGTGGGAAACATATATTCAGATCTTCGTGGGAGACACAAAATAACTCATCTGTATTTTAAGGAATTTCTCTGCTATATTTCCAAACACATCCTTTCAAACAACAAGGCCCTGGTGACCCTAACAGTGAAATCATTCTTCAAGCCAGGAGATGCTACCAGCTCCTCTGCTTCATGTAGCATCACCCTTAAAACTACCATAGCAAGGGAAACTTTATCCATTCATCAGTGCCTGCTCATGAGCCATACGCCTTTGAGCTACTGGGTGGAGTTATTTTCTTGGGGGAAGTATAAAATCCTGCTTATAGATGCGCCAAGACTCTTCAGTGAGTATCCTTACTTTACATTATCCTTCTTGGTATCAGAGAACTGAATCCTATAACATGGGACCCAGGGAGAAGCAGACTTTCATCCAAATGCCAGGTCTCTATTTTTTCCATGAGCCCACACGTCTGTGTACCAGGCTGCACACAAAAATTCCCCCCACCCAAACCCCTTTGAAGAGGGAAGAAAATGCATTCTGTTTGAGAAGTCATTGGAAAACCAGATGTCTAAAGGGATGCAAAGCACTGTTGCTGCTGTTAATGATGCAATGAGTAACAGTTCCGAGTATTTGGGACACAGTTACCCCCTTTCATCAGCTCATCTAGATGTATAAATAGAACTCGTAGGATTTGACTTCTTCCTAAAAGCCACACAAGCAGATTGTATTGCTTTGGGTTACAACAACAGATTCAGGGACCAACAGGACACTGACATGCAGAATTCTGCAGAATCTCTTTTAACATTTAAACTGGTTAACCTCCCCTCACTAGGCTAATGAGGAAAAAGATAAAGCCATAGTCTGAACATCCCTCAGGCACTCTGCTCTGGTTGTGAAGTCTTTGTTTGGCCTCTGGGAGGGTGAAGGAGTGCTTGCACACATCTTCCAGGGGTTGGGTGAAGATGAGCCCTACCAGGCTTTCCTAAGTCCAGTGCCTTGGAGAGAGGAGAGGCTTCTCAGAAGAGGGAAGCAGAGCTGCCAGCTTTGCCTTGAGCCAGTGTTTTCTACCTGATATTACAGAACGGGTCTTCAAACAGAGCTGTGCAGAACCTGTAAGAGGTGTTTTTTCACTATTTTCATAAGCTGGTTGTTTACTATGAGATCAAACATGTTGCTTACTCGGATCTTACTCTCTCAGATATGACTCCTTTGAAGTGGACCTGTCTAAAAAGGTTATCCACATGTGTCTGTAGCTTCCAGTTTCTTGGGGAACCTTAATAATCTGCAGTTATGGGGATAAGATCAGCTCCCTCGGAGATCACAGGGTAAAAGCATGCAGAGCCTGCCTAGCGCTGATAGCAATTTTACACGTTGAATCACAGAAGCTGAGGAAGGTGCAGCTGCCAAAGAAATGGGAACATTTTTAAATTAAGGCACCACATGGACCCAGGAAAATTCTTGCTTAGCAAATTAAATGAGGACAAACAGCAAAGGAGAGGTACTTCATTACTGATTTTATCAGCTAACTTCCCCTCAAGGGTGCATCAAGCTTCTCTTTTTTTAAAAAATTGACTCTCCTGCTAAGTGCAGCAGGGTGGAGAAGTGCAAGACCTCAGCCATCTGTTCTAAGCTGGTTCACACCATAGATGTGCATGGGAAGATGAGTCCCATCACATCAACTCCTGTTTTGCCATAAGAGGCGAACTTTAGCACTCTCTGCCTTCTGTAATTGAGCAGAGCAGCATCTCCTTTCATACCTCCTCCTGCTTCCACATAGCCAGTGGTTTTGAATTCTCCAGGGTAAAGTCAATGCCTGAGCCAGTGTTACCACAGGGGACTGGGACCACAGCACAAAAGTGACGAAGGCACGCAGTTATTCAGCTATATTTATCCCTTATGGGAAGGGAAGTGGAAGTAACGGGAGGTATGTTGGTGGAACTGAGCAGCAGGAAGGAGATGACATTTCAAAGTAGGGAAAAATGCAAATGGGAGTCTATTGAAAGCTAGTTAGAGGGAAGGGAAGACAGGAGCTGAACAGAGGAGGAACATATATATCTAGCAGCCATCGCGCTGTCTCTACATATGTTACAGTTGGTGTCGCGCTTTATGTGCCTCTACACAGCCTTCCCATCAGCAAACAAGTGAAAAGAGTATGTAGGTTTCTTTTTCACATATAGCTTTCTAATTCACTCAACCATTCCCGTTCCTTTCCACCTCAAGGAAGCAAGTGGATAAATAAGACATAAATAAATGAGAATGTAGGAAAGACACACACTCTCTCTCACTCCTAACAATGGTCAGACTAAATGTATCCTTTCTGCAGCTCCATGGAAGGCACTGAAGCTGAAATTAGTTCTTCATGCATGGATTGCAGCATTGCACAGTGATTTTTAGGCATCCATAAAATGCAGTGTAAATGGTTTATGCTCAGTCCTAAGGGTGAGGTGTTTCATTTGTTTACTTCTGCTAGATCATGGCTATTCTGCAAGCTCAAGAAAATACCTGATTGAAAATTTTAGTACAAATGAGAGAACTATTTTGAAAAATGGGTGGGGAAGAGCTTCAGAGCCATAAAATGAAAGTTAAAAAGTACCTCCATTTGAAGAAAGCTGGAAAAATAGTTTGGAAAAAATACAGTAGAGGTGTGTATGCCTGGAAACTACAGGAAAAACAAGCACAGTTATTATACCTATTTTTATTTGTTCAAAACAGAAGAAAATTAGAGACATGAAAGGCAGCAGAGGCATCATGCCAGACAACTTTCAAATAGATAATGGTCAATCCAATCTTGTTATTTTGTGTTGTTTCGTTGCCTGTGCCTAGCATCCATCCATTAGGTTTTGCTGTACATCACATCCACATCTTGAACACAACCTCAATTCGTAGATTTTCTTCCCGAAGGGTTAAAAAGTTCATTGAGGTGGAGGAGATTTGGAAGTCAGCAACCTTTAATATAGAACAGCCCCCAAATTCAGGTGGTTTCATAAAAGTCAATCAAAACAACAACAACGAAACATCACTAAAGCATCAGATTAGGAGGGTAGAAACATAAACATGGAACACAATAATAACGGATTTAAATTACACCCATGTACATAAGGAGGCTCAACCTTTCAGTCACAATCTGTTGCCTTAGTGCACAGATGCACAGATACACAGACTAGTGAATTCTGTTGTTTTTGGTACTTAAGGAATAAATGTCACTTTGTGTCCCCTGACTGCATCTGAAGTCAAGAAATCCATCTGCTGCCTTTCACGCACGCAGAATGCATTTTCATCCCCTCCAAGCCATGTTCATTGGCCAGCTTGATGTAATTAAGTGGCCTGCATGACACACTCAGATCCTTGAATTTAAGCCATTAATTCAAGGATGCATATTGCAGTCTTTCCCAGGTATAGGAGGAAAGGGGTGCACAAATCGCAATAGTCCACTATAGGCTGTCAAATGGGAGGTCGAGATATTTGACGAATGATAAGTAAAGACAGCAGCTAATTTCAACAAATGCAGTCTATTTTAATTTCTTTTTATAAAAAGCCTCTCTTGGTGTTCTTGGTAGTGCCTCTGTAGACTGAGGAGCGTGGAAAATAACATATATCTCCTTCCATTAAATTAATGTAACACCTTTATTCAATGGCAATATGTTAACTTGTCAAAACTCATCATCTTCATGCTACACAATAAAGCATTCCTTAATGCAACACAGTCCTATGTTGTCACCTAGAAGGAAAATTCCACATAAACTATTTTGTGCCATCTGTGTCTTTGCCTGAGCAAGTTTTCCCCTTAGAAGATAACCCCTGTGAGATGTTAATTAACATCTCGTTTGGAAGAAGTCTGAATAAACCTCTTGCATTGAGCCAGTTATAGCATACTGAATTATCTTCTATCCTCCTCTGTCTACATATTGCTTTTGACCCAAAGCATATTTTCTCTTTATTTCAGAAAAACTTGGTTTTTGTTCCAATTTTGGGAGAAATTCAAGCCAACCAACTGCCAATAAAAATGTCCCATCTTATTAAAGACTAAAACTAAAGAGAAATAGTGGGCTTTGATATTGCTACCAGAAATACCATAGTTGATTTTTTGTCAGTTCATGGGTATGTGATTTCTTTTGTTTGAATAACACCATTACTAACATACTTACGCAACTCCACTCCTAACATGCTGAATCCGTAACCCATGTTTTATATCGGGTTGTACAGCACAGAAGTAGAATGAAAACCCTTTGGAAGAGAGAATAATTTTTAAGAGGAAAAAGTGTTTTCCTCAATCAGAAGAATAAAAGCAATTTCTGTTTTTATTTGTACATTTGTGCTGCATGACTGAATTTTTGTCTCTTCGTTCACATTTTTGGCGAGGTCTGACATATCCCTTAGAAGAAACTGTGGATCTCAAGGGAGAAAAGAAGGGAAGAGACTGCAACCTATTATTCCCCTGGATGTTGCAAAAATATCTTTCATGTGTCAAGTGCTACAATGTAGGTGGTATAATTTGCCATTATCGTGCATTGCCACCCATCTATCTCCACACTTTTTAAAACTATCCCTGTCATTGGTGTGGTGTCTACACACAAAGTGATTGCACTTTTTACTTTGCTGGAAAAAAACCCTCAGATTTTAAAAATCTAAGAACAGCTCAGAATAGGACTGACTATTTTTAACTAAAATTTACGTACCTTTATATAAAGATACATATAAAGTATTACTTTAAAGCATTTTATTTTTAAAAAAGTTTATAGAAAGAGTGTTTTCTATGTCACAATTTGTTTTATTAAGCAAAAGAATGACTTTGCAAGTGTTTGTAACAAGGATTTCAAGCAATGCCATGCTTGTAATCTTGTGGAACTGAATTCTGAGGTTACAAATATATCATTAGAAGGACTATGTACTTGGGAAAGTTCTACTTGGGAAGGTTCTAGGCAAAAAGCTTTCATGGCACTGTGCCTTTCAGTGGCCTATATAGTAATTCAGGCTCTGGTTACTTGGGGAGCTGATCAATAACTTCCCCTTGGCTGTAAATGCAGCGCTGGAAAGATTAAGAAAAGGAAATACAAAGGAGGGAGCTGATTTGAATAGAAAGAGAATAATGCTTAGGAGCATGACCAGGGAAGTAGTTTTAGTTGTTCATAAGTATGAGAAAAAGGACTGAATTTTTACAACATGGCAGTACCAAGTTATGTGGCACTTAAAGAAGAGGTGCTAAGAGAATTTCAGAGGCTTTACCCACAAAGATTCTAGAGTCTTCTTAGTGGTGTCCAGAGACAGGACGTGGGCCAAGGGGCATAAAATGAAATTTCATCTGAACATGAGGAAAACCTTTACCCTAAGGGTGACAGAGCACTGGAAGAGGCTGCCCAGAGAGGTGGTAGAGTATCCTTCTCTGAAGGTACTCAAAACCCACCTGGTTGCAGTCCTGTGCAACCTGCTCTGTGATCCTGCTCTGGCAGGGGGGTTGATGCAGACAATCTTCCAGTGCTTACTGTTCTCTAATCTTTATAAGCTCAGTCCAAAGATTCTTCTGTGGAGATTGAAGTACAAATTTGACTTCACTCACTGCAAGTTCAGAGACTAAATGTTCCTGTTGAGTAAAACTAAGTGTATGTACAAGTTCTTTGAGCCCGAATTCCCCATTGTCTCTCTGCAGAGACTAGAATGCAATTGCAAATACTGGTATTAGCTTGTAAAAGCTTGCAATATCTCAAAGTGAGCTTTGTTTCTTCTGTGAAGATGAGTTAGCAAGTTTTTCTTGGGTTTTGGTTTGGGGTTTTTTGCAGTTAAGCACTGAGGGCAAAACTCACTACTTTCAGGAACCCAAAGCATGGTACTGACTTCTGCTGTTCCTCTGCTCTGAAGCTGAGGGAGGGAACTTCAGTGCATGGGCACAAAGCATTGTCAGATGAGTGCTCATCTGCAGGATCCTTTCTCCTTTTAAATTCTGCTTAATTCTATTATTGAAATAAGGACAAAAGAGTCTATTTTGGGGTTTAAATGTAATCTATTAGGTAATTGCTGCTTGGTAAACGAGTTTATGTGGGACACAGTAATACAGAATTTCAACCTTGCTTTAAAATCTGTCTTACAAATCAGTGTCATGTTGCTACTGGTTTAAGATCAGTGCTGTCAAATATTAACAAAATACAGGAAATATGTCCTTCTTTTTCAGGAAATGCCTGTATCATTGACTCAGTAAAACTGTTTCAGCTTAAGAGAATCAGATTTAAATACTATTTACAGACATGCCTAACATCTAACAGCAATAAATATCACTGGTATATTAAGTGTTTGCTTAAATTCAGAAGCTAACAGATGAACTAACTCTGTGTTAGCTTTTCTCTTCCTGTATACAACATGATATAGCAGCTTGATGAAGTATTTACTATTAAAACATTTTTGACAATGTTTTCTGTATGATATACCAGTTCTGGGTCTTGTGCAATATTGCACATAATATATGGCTCTTCTGTACATATTACAGGTCTCCCATGTCATCCTCATATTCATTAATAGCTGAAGGGAGGAAAGCAGAGAACTATGCTGCTTTCTTAACAGGGATAAACAACACTAACTCATTTTCATGAACAGAATTGATGTTGGTGTTGAATGCCAAACAACTGTCTTTTAAATTTGTTTAAATTTTAGTGAAAATATATGTGGCATCACTAAATTGATGAAACCTCATAACTCTATACCTCAACTTTTCCCTTCTTCTCCTGTCTTGTAAGTAGACAGGTTATAAGACAGACTGGATTCCTCATTACAACTCAGCTTTGCTGAAAGAAATGTTTAATGGGGATGTCACACTTTTAGTTCCTCTGCTAGAGCCTGCAAGTGATTTACTCTAACTTCTACTTTGTCCATCTTGCCTTGGTCTAAGGGATGATTCTGGTTCCACTTGCCACTGCCAGCATTCAGCCCATTTATACCTAGGAAACTAGGTATAAACCCAGTCAGCCAGGGAGCTTTCTTCATACTCTAACCACTCTTTGGTAATCGGTGCAACCACCTTTGTTTTCCCAGCAGGTCTCTTCCAGACCTAACATACCATTTCATGTCCTTTTCTTGCTTTGTAGAACCTCGGAGGTAAATTTCCAAATGTTATTTCCCGTTTGCATCTGTCTGTCGTTTTGCCTCTCTCTCTTCCAGTTTATTTCACATATTCTGACACGATCCAAGAAAACAACAGATGGCAACTTCATCCACGTGGGTGTTATCCACGGAGGACTGCAAAACAAGAGCTTGTTTTCCAATAACTTCCTGCCTTCCAGGTTAAAAGTTTCAGAACCTACTGCAGTTCTCTAACGCAAGTCTCAAAAGTGAGTTAGGATAGAGTGGTTGGTTCAGACCTGCTGTTGATCTGCTGTTGACTTCAGTAAGCTGGAATCTGTCCTGAAAAAGAATTTTGAAGCTCTATTGACCAGATTTGGATGTGAGATGTCTAACGTGCCATGCATGAGTAGCATTAATACAGTTAATGGGAGAAACAGTGGTAGTATAAAGAAAAGCAGGAGAATGAGAAGGTGGGTGATTGTGTGGGAAACATCTGTTAAAAAAACAGTTGGCAGGCTTGAGACAGAAGGGAGAGAGGAAAGGGAGAATGAAGGAAAGAAGGTACAAAGAGAGAAAGGAAAGGAGAACGGAAGGAAGGAGGGAAGGAGGGAATTTATTTAGTCACATAGTGACTTTGACTGAACTTCTCCTCCTGAGCAGAACTGCAATTTCTCAAATCATTAGGGCTTCCCACTGTGCAAAAAACCCCCAATGAAAACAAATACTGTTAGAGTCTCAAACAGTAAGACAGATTTTTATTAGTTTTCCTTGGGTAAAAGTGGGACAGTATCAGCATCTTATCCTGACAAGAAAGTATGGAAAAGTTTTCCTTCTGTTCCTCAGAGAAAAAAAAAAAAAAAAAGAAGTCCTTTTGATCAGCAAAGAAGGAGAAATGCAAATAGTTTGGGATACATATGGTGATTAGCTATGAAGTGGTGAAGTAAGCATATGAAGCACAAGAAAAAATATCTCGTGTCACAGATGAAGTTTTTAGCTAGGCCTGCTCAGCTTACAGCTTAGGCAGTCCAGCAGGATACAACGGATGTAATTAACTGCTCCTTCTGAAGAAAGGGGGACATATTATCAGAAGTTGTGTCAGAACACAGAAAAAATACTGGCAATATAAAAGCAAAACCAAGGGATAATCTTTAATTCTGGAATAAAGGAGGAACATGACTGAACTAGAATACAGCACATGTCTACTGACAACACTGAAGAGGTTTCAAAGGGCATATGAAAAGGATCAATTTAAATCTGACAGTCAGTTGGCTTTGGCTGCCTGAAGTAACCCATTCAGGCTTGAGCTAGTGAGGCAAAGTTCCAATTAGAAAGAAATAGATGTTCCAAGGGAACAATTCATCTGAACAGATACCTGCCATAGATCAATAAGAATTGCCCCTTCAGGATATCTATTTATTTTCTCTGACTATAAGGTGGACCTTCTGTTGACTGCCTAAACTTAGATGACTAATTTCTATTTGCTCATGTGAGATCAATTCAAGGCAACTCAGGTTATAAATTGTCACCAATAAAGCATCAAGAACTTCGTTGTTGAGATGAGGAAGACTTTTGTAGTGGGTCTGGAAGGACTGTGGTGAGTTGACCCCAGCCAACTGCCAAACACCCACTCAGCTGCTTACTCACTGCCCTCTTGCATGAGACTGGGAATGGGTAAGCATCTGTGTGGGCTTTGGCTCTTGGCAGGAGCCAATCCACCACAACTTTATGTGATGGTTGATCTTGTACTAAAATCTTTTATTTTACTTATATCAGGAAGCCTTTGTATATTGGTCAATCCTGTTGAATTGGAACATTGCTGAACAATTGTTTACAAACCCCTGGAGCTGTAAAAGCAATCTGAAATACTGCTATCATTAAACATATTTTGCACTACAGAATCCTTCTGTCAAGAAACAGTAGGAATCTAAACGATGGCTCCTTCACATAGACTTGTTAATGAGAAATCCTTCCAGGACCAACAAACAGGCTTTGTGAAATATAGATGTCATATTTTTAGCAGCAACATTTTGTCTGAGGTAACACAGCAAGAAATTAAAACCAAAATCTAGATTCCCTGATACTGATAAGGAAGCAAGAGAAGTAAGAATGCTGAATAAACTACTCACTAGAAAAAACAAATGGATTACTATGTTTAATTGTACATATTCTTCCTCTTTCTTCCACTTCATTGTTTTTTATTTTCAGTGCCATGGTTTCACCAGTTTGTCTCCCTCCAGTGGATTACCCCTTCTGTCGTCTCTCACCAGCCTTAATTCTAGAATTTTTCTTTTTCCTTCACTTGCGCCATGTGGCTACAACGTTATTATAACTGAGTAATTTATACATGGCCATGCCTCTCTTCCATCCCTGATGACTGCATCTTTCAAGCTTGTATTTGCTCCCGTTGCCCCAGGTATAAATCGTCTGGGCTATAATTCATGCAAAGTATTCTCAATCTTCTTCCCACGTTAAAGAAATATAATTACACCATATTGTTTTTCAGCCATTCTTCTGTCTCACAAATTAGTTCAGGGACTGGCTCAGAATGGAGGTCTGGGTAGAACAGACTTTTCAGCGGTCTAAATTAGGACCTGCTGAAACAAAGTAAAGCTAGGCACAGTTAAATCATGTCACAAGTTTTCTAAGCCTCCAGCAAGTATAATCTTTCAGTGGCACAGATATATTCTAGTGCTTGATGGGCAAAACATAACATGGCCAACTCTTATTTTTCAAAGGGATTTGGGAAGGAAAAAAAAAAAGTGTCTTGGGCTTATTTGTATTAGTTGTATTATGATTTTCGAGTTTCTGTGGTGGATCAGAGCCCTTATGTGTTTAAGACCTATAAACCACAAAAAAAAAGAGGCTATTTTCTGCCCCAAAGACCTCACACCACAAAAGGTGGGGCAGCCAAAAATGTGGACTCATCAAGCAGAAAGCGGGAATGGAAAGTTATAAAAAGAACTGACAGTAGCTGCTGAGTGGTATTAGTATTAGCATGGGCTGCCATGCATCTCTTGACCACAGGATTTTATCAGCAGAGGGTCACAGGTCACCAACATGGATCTGAGGAAGGAAAAGCCCATGACCACTGGCACTTCTATATTCACAGGGGCACACCTCTTCCAGAGCACAAGATTTTTTCCTGTGAATTGTGCTGTTGATTTTCTTGCCTTTTGTGCTCATTCCAGACAGCACTGCTGTTTAAGTAGGACATTAAATAGATTCTGCTGTAATTAAGCAATTAGCTGCACAATTAAATCTGAAGTTAGACAAATGCTGTGAGCCGCACTCCATAACTGCTTGTGAAGTGACACCCAGGTCGTTTGCTCCCTGTTCACTGGACTCCCACCTTCTCCTCTTCAGATCCCTTCTACTACTAATAGGAATAATAATTAAGAACAATAACAATAAGACTCACTGTTAAGTTCCTGCACCCTCAATTACTGAGCCAGCACACTTCTACTTGCACGGCAGTGAACTGATTTGTATTGCACCAGCTGAGACAGCGGAGAGAGGGGCTCATACCTATCCCCACTCCCCCTTCGTATGACTACCTAGGAAGGGGTGACAGTGAAAGAGGGCACTGGTACCTTCCCCACCTTACCTACTGTGCAACCTGCTTCCACAGCACCCAATGTAGGGGTGAATGAGCTCTCAGACACTCTTCGTGCAATAGAAATCGAGGCCAAGCACACTCAAATCTTACCAAAAAACCCCAAAATCCTCCCTCCCATGAACTCAGTTATTGTTCTGCATGGACCAATTCTGCTAACGCCTACCCACTTGAATAAGAGTACTCATTCTTTGAAATCAAAGTGTGACTGACTAGTTGCACACAAACTGGGTTATGCCCTTACATTCTGAGCTTTTGAAGACAAAACTGCATCTGACATGCTTTGCAGTGCTCTTGAACTACTTCAGCATACTATGAAGTAAGAAAATAAAAGTAGAAACAAAGGCAAAGCTTTTAAGATGTCCTTAAATTGACCTTCAGGCAAAAGCGATGCTGAACACGGAGAAGGGAACTGTGAATGAAGAAGAATGGTGTCCCAAGTGTGAATGAAAGCTCTGCAATCCCATTTAAGCATTCTTAGATCATTAATCCATTTAAGATATTAGGACAGCAAAGGACCATTGTTCAGGACAGCAAGTGAAAGTCGAGATGGGCTGGGTTACTTCTTCCAACACAAAGAGGTACCAAATTTCAATTCTGAAAATATATTCAGAGGAATTTGAGATCTTTTATTATTTCAGAGGCTCCACTGGGGGCTTAAAAAGCATTTATTTTAAAAAGCAAACCCCCCACAGCCACTCGTAAAAGAAAGAAAAAAATACCCAGCTCAGAATGTATGAGCTAAACATGTACTGCATTACTTTAATCTCCTCATAATTACCATTTTCATATTTCTTTCACTTGTCATAAAATTGAATCTTCCCAGACAGACTGTCTGATAAAATTATATAGTTAGCTACAGTACATCAAAGAAAGCAGGTGAAAGTAAGTTGCAGATTCACATAGGCTGAGATTCTGGTTGACCTAAAAAGAAAGAGGTTTTTGTATCTCCTGCCTCTTCCTTTGGAAGCTACCCTCACTTACTGCAGTTAATGTTTCTAATTTTCAATTTGAACTGTTTCATCTCAACATAATTGGGAAGCAAAACAGATAGCTGAAACAACAATCAGATCGAATAAGGTTTGTCTTTGTCTAGTTTGTAAAAGACAACGCTGCGTCACTGGAAACACTAATAAGAGAATTCTAATTGAGTCAGAGTTTCCCTGGAGGACCCGTGTTAAATGGTCTTGTCCTGAGAAAGTAAAGATTGTACTTTGCTTCAGACACGGACTTGATGAGAGACGAATATCAAATATGTTCAAGGTCTTCTCTTTTCGAAAAAACCCCTCCCATTATGGCCTCACAACAGCTGGTTTGGGGTTTTTATTTTTTAAAGATTTTTCTTTAGGTCATTCTTTAAATACAGACTTAATCAATTTTCAGTCTAAAATTCCCAGAAAAAAAAATCTCATTCATCCTAATTTATATTAAACACAAGAGATTATATCAGTACAACTCTGTGTGGGATTTCAAATCTCGGACTGGGTCATTTAGAGCTATTTTAAATCTGCACTTTCGTGACGCGCAGGCCATAACGCCTCTTCCCACAGATGACAGCACAGAAGGCACAATTTTGTGTATTTTATTCACGTTGACAAGGTCAAGGGGTCAGGCTGCTGATTACAAACTCTCCCGTTAGCTGGACCCAGAACATATGCCAGCAGGGGATTCATTGGCAGCTCCCTTAAGCAAGGATTTAGGATATTAGTGTCTAAATGGAACAGTTGGGTACTCACCTCGGCCTTCATTCTGGGTTAAATCTTTCACCATGTGTCACCCACAGCTCTATCCTGTGGCCAGCCAGGCAGGTTGACGATTTTTTTGTGAGAGTTCAAAGGTTCAGGAATGAGGCAATAAGTATTTTCATCTTCTGGCATTGCATAAGCCTCACAAACGGCCTCAGGCCCTACTGAACTCATGTTGCAAGTTCCGCAGCTACGGTGAAGTTAAGTTGTGTTCGTTAACAGCAAACACGAGCTTGTGAGATTGCCCCACAGTCTGCTGAAATTTAAATAACCTCTGTGACAGGTGGAATTAGCCTGTGCTTGAACAGGAACGACTGTGAGTTATAAAGGGGTAAGATTAATCCGATATCCGGCGTTTTACTGACGATGTTGTGTCACCAGTACACGCCGCCAGTGACCCTTCAGAGATGATTCTGCACAATATTCTGTAGGCAGCAAAATGCAATCCCATCAAGACATAAATGTTAGGAAAAGCCAAGGTATTTACAATTCAAGAAAAAAGCAAACCTACCATTTCAACATGAAAACAGATAAGGATTTCCAGGTAAACTTTGATCAGATATTTTGCTTAGCTCTTAACAGCTCTTCTGGAATTTTGCAGCTGCCTTGGAGAATCCGAAAAAGCTTTGGGGTATGAGCACATGGAACTGGGATGGAACTACCACATCACCTAGATACCTCCCATCCACTCCACTCACCAGCTTCGTGTACAATTTAGCCCATCCCAGTTATAAAGTAAAATACTAAGTACGAACCAATGAGGTTTATTTAGCAAATGGTTTACATCAGTGTTGGGGTGGGTGAAGAGCATACAAGAGTTGGCTCAGAGGATCATGACAACCATGAAGGACACAGGGAAGGATGCCAGAAATCTTTGCCACTGAGCATATGCTTGATGCAAGTACAGCTAAACCTAGTAAGCCACAAATGAGCTGATACCCTACATTTGCAATTACAGGACACATTCTGAGGTCCTCAAATTGAAGTAGTCGCTGCCCAGGTGCTGTCCTCTTCAGCAGGAAGGACAGGGTCTTGTGTGGATTTTCTGCCTTTCTCTTCTTGAAGGGGTCCTTATCTTTTCTAGTGTTAATGCTGGGCTACACATTCCCCAATTCCACTAGCTGTTAATGTGCCCTTGGCTTTGTCAGACCATGGATATCTGTGAAGCCAATGCAATCAGTTTCTGACTTTTCACATAGACATTAAATTTTAATAACCTAACAATACCATTTTTACATTTAATTCCAGAACATTTGACTTCATGCGTCTCTGACATCACTAAACCACTATATTAGTTTACTGAAGCATTTTGTATTTTTCTTGAGTTAAAAGAAATAACAATTGCAGAAATCAAATAGAAATAACAACCCTCTTGCCCCAGAGTCCTGTCAGCAGGACAGCAGAGATTCCCCCACCCCTACTCAGACTACCAGCATCAGTGAACGAGGTCACTATGCTTTCAGTGGGTTTCACAACTACTTCTGTCAGTAGTAGAATACTGGGGACCCCAGTGGTGTCTTAGACTTGCAAAACATAATGGTTGTGGTACCTTCAGCCCCTATCTTAACCTCAGTCTTCATGACTTTAGGTCCCGTAGCTTTCTACTCTCAGCCTACATCCATCTTCTGGCTACACCCTTTTACCCCACCCTTCCCATTGGGCTCCTTGTGCTTAATTCACCATTTTCTAGATGTACTTCAGGCTCCTCATCCCTTTGTTTCCTCAGCCTGGGCCAGGATGAGCACTGAAAGCACATCAGAGAGTGGTTTTGTCCATAGTGCTCCCCAGCACTATAGGAGAAATGAGAAGGGGAAGTCTGGCTCGACCAATGCAGTCTTATCCCTAGGTCATACTTCAAGCAAACAGAATATAATTAGGTAGCTATTAAACTATAATACTTTTCCTCAGTTCTCAGAAGCTTGTGATTCAGCAAAAAAACTGGGGTCGTCAAAAAGCATCTTTCTGAAAACACAATGAGTCTGCAGAATCCTAGTCCTGGTTCTAAAGCTCTGGAATGGCAAAGCTTCTAGGTTAAGAGCTGTTTTCATGTAGATAAAACCACGATGCAGATTTATCAGGTAGGATGGAGATTTTAATCTTCTTTGGTCTCCCCTCAGGTCTCCAGTATCACCAAGGAAGGTAGTAAGCATTTCCCTCATGTTGTGGCTGCTCAGCTGTGCAGCCTTCCCAGTCGTACCTGGATTATAGGTGCTCCCCAGTAAAATGTTTTCTTTTTCTTTTTAGAAAAGTGGTTAAGCTATTTTTGTTCCAAGTTCTCAAAAGAAGCCTGCAGCCTGAGGCAGAAATTCAGCATGAGATATTTCTGCCCAAATTATTAAAGAATGGTGAAGTTACACACTACTGAAAACAGATGGAGCTTGGCATAAGAAATTACAGATGTCATCACTTATGGCCTTTATAGTCTCTGAGCATTTATACTGCAACACATACACAACAGTGAATAAGCAGTACCACTCAGCTGACTACTTGTTCTCCTTACCTTCTGTGTTACTTAAAGAAAGCCAAAGAAAAAACCCAACAGGTTTTACGGCTGCAATAATGATCTTAAATGTACTTCCAAGTAGCTAGAGGCTTCGAGGTGAATCTTCCTATGAGCAATGAAATGGCAAGAACCTCCTTACCTCAATGTCACTACTTCTTACAAAAATCAATACTGACTTTATCCTTACACACTGCTCTGTTTCAGTGTAGCAGCAAATAGCATAGAGGAACACTGAAACAGACACTAAGAAAGCTAATGGAGTGGATGTTAATTTCTTGAAAGAAGTTGTCATACAAACAGAGAACAAAACCCTTTCAACCCTTAACTGAAAAGGCAGTAATTATACATTCTTCTGGGTGGAAAATCTATTATTAACACAATTTGTAGCACAAAATCTAGCTCTGACTCTTACTTGTTTTACCATAATTCAGAAGGAAGAGGTGGATATTCTAACAATCATTAGATGCAGAGAAAAAAAGTATGAATGAAAGCAAGAACCAGGAGATAAAACAATTTACATTAGAACCTTGGTTTCTTATCTGGTGGATCCTTGTTTTTTTTGGTTTTTTTTTTTTTAAATCAACTTGGATTAAAATAGGGTTCAAGTCAACAAAAAGAACAGCTGTGCATTTCCATTTTTATTTGATGTATACTGTTCCAAATCGATACCATATAAGAGAAGCACCTTCTGGTATTAGAAAGGCTCACTGCAGTGAATTAGAGTGGCTCTATGGAAATCAGTGCTTACTTTTGTTCAAAACTAATAAACAACAGCAGAAAACAAGCCAGACTCTCTCTACATCTAGTCTCTAAAGCAGTAGCTACAGGTAGTTTGGGAAAACAACTATACATTTTAAATCAAGGAAGCTGGAAAAAGAAATAGAAGTAACCTCTCCATCTCAGGAATGAGAATTATTTTTAATCAAGGCCTGCCTCTATGGCTTGACTTTCTCTGCTAGCATCGCCAGATGGAACCCACACCTCTAGGGAACTGTATGAATTCTAATAGACTTCCTTTTCTGCCTCTTCACATTTTCTGGACATAGTTTCAAAGGAGTTTAATGTTAGACCTACTCTCTAGAAAAAGATTTAACAATAAATGAAGACTGACTTCTATGACTGTAACTCAGCCAGAGCATTTGGGTAAAATTCAGACCCTGCTACCTTCAATGGGAGATTTCTCACAAGCTTCAGATCAAGCCAGGATTTCATCTCAACTGTCTTCTCTGATCTTGTGTAGGAGAGCTGGCTACAACTAAGCAGAGATGATGCATTGTTCTCATAGCCTGCACCTGTGTCTAATTTAGTCTTGCAGCTAGAGCTACACAGCAAAGTAGTTGACAGCTACTAGAGAGAACAGTCTGGAAACTGTCAACTCACAGGGATGCTTCTGAGCTCTCACTCTTTGGAGTAAGTTCTTCGCTGTTTAATCAAAGGAAAAGTATTTTTGTTAAGGAACTTTGCATTCCAAATAAGAATGCTGTTAAGCCAGGGAATGAAAATATGAAATGGCTCTTTGTTACCAGTGCTGTAAATCATCTGTGAAAGTCTTCACAAACACACCAGATGCAGGTTGCTAAATCCTTCCACTTCATGACAGCACTGAACCACTGACAGAATCGTGCTTTCATAGAGAGAACCGAATACCAGATATGTAAAGCATATATGCATCACTTATGGTGAGCAAGCAAAGCAGATGCCATATTCAAGCTATAATGTAACACTCTGTAACCAGATTCATGTGAGTATACACATGTATATGCAAGAAAAAGTAGGTTTTATCCATTCACACTATTAAATGATACCAATTTTGTGTGGTGTCATGACTGACAGTATAGCATAAAAGCAATGCAGCATTCAAGTTGTGCATCTAATTTTGCATGCATGTATACATTCAACAAAATTTCCCCCCCCCCTTAATTATGCAGGGATAACTGTTTCCAATGTAACTTTCCCAGCAATGGTTTGACAATCAGTAAATATAGCTTTCTATTGCTGCAAATGGAAAGTTGGAGGCTCAACTCAAGGCTCGATTTAAAGTTTTGGAAAAGTTGACTAATCCAGAATTTTAAGACAATGCTTTAAAAAGCAAAACATTTTATAGGTATATGACTCAGGGCTGAAATTGAAAGCATTTAGCTTGACAGGTGTATACACGCAGACACACACACTCTGAGGTACAAGGAGGCTTTGTACATTCACAGTGTGAATGTGAATCTGTAGAAAATTTTGAAATGTCTCATTATTTCCAGCACAGCATAAAATCTATTCAGTGTTCGGGGTATGCATATAATTTCTTGCCTATCTGTTGCAATTTATTGCTATTATTTTTTCTAGGGATATAAAAAGAGGATGGATGTAATTTCTACTTTAATATCCCAGATTAGCAAGATATATTCATTAACAATTCCACTGCTATTTTATCTCGTTGGCCTTCTAGTCTGTTCCTCCAGACGTTCTTGTTACTCAACCTATCTTTAGCCTCCAGCATTCATGATCTTCAGCTTACAAGAAATTAGGGCAATATCCATAAAAGGATATTTCAATTTAGTTTACCATGCCTTAGACCCAGAAAGCAGGTTCATAGACCTATATTAGGTACTAAGAATAGAATTTATACCCAACCAACGCAAAGCCAATGGGGAACATGGAAGATCATGAAATCTCACCTCTTTTAAGTGTTTAAAGGAAGTCATTCCAAGTTCAGAAACCCATCTAGGACTAGATCAACATTCGTAAGTCACAGCATCTTTTGGGGGCACAAAAAATCTAAGTTATGTTTAAACAGATGTTTAACTCACTTATTAGTGCTGGTCCTCTGGCCTCTGGAATAATTGTTCTGTGCTGAAAACATGCACGAAATGGGAGATGTACTAGAGAAAAATTCTTCCAGCCCCAAGGACACTGGGACACCTAAAAACTTAAGTACAAGTGATAAAGACAGTGACTTGATTCTGGCTTCTACCTTTTGCTAAGCTCCCTCTCCATCTCTCTGTTGGTGCCGAGATCCAAGCCTCAACAGGATTTCCCTTAAAACCAGGCTTAGTTTGTCATGGTGAAAGCTTCAGCCTTACACAAATTATTCCAAAATTCACCACCGAGCTCCTACATAGATCCAAAAGCAGGCATAAGCCAGTTTTTAAACCTATTTCAATAGAACCATCTTCCACCAAAAAAAAAAAAAATCACTTGTAGGCTGCATGTGTGCAAAACATCACTCCTGAGTAACTTGGCTCAAATTCTTCTTAAGGCACAAAATAACTTAATGCCAAGAAGGCAGGTGAAGGGTGGCAATGGGCCAGGAGGGCCCATGTATTCGCCAGGATTTAAGACACCACAGGTAGGAAATACCTTCATCCCATGAATGTACCTCAGCTACCGCTGCCCCCACCCTGTTTTCCAGCGTGCTTTAAACGCTTCCATCTATGGAGCTCACGGTCTCTTCCTAATAAAAAGACAAAAATCACGTTGTCCTGGTCGCTGACGCCCCAATCCCCCTGACAGAACCCGTCAGCCCGCCCGGCGCTGAGGGGCTCCGAGGCGCCGTCCGCCATCGCCTCCCCGTCCGGCCGCAGCGGCCCGAGTTGAGGGGTCCGAAGGCTCTCCCTGCTATTGCCTCCCCCTCCGGCCAAGTGTACCCGACCTTCCCCCCCAAAACCCTCCGGCACAAGCTGGGGGTGACAGGAATCCCCCGGTCCCGCCTTCCCCAGGCAACCCGGCGGCACAGGCAGGCTCGGCCCGCGGCCACGGCCCCCGCTCTCTACGCCGGCCCGTACCCGCCCCGGCCGCCGGTCGGCCCGGCGCTAGTTTCCGGTGGGACTTTGTGCCTCGGCGTTTCCCTTCCCCTTGTTGGCTCCGCTCGGCCGGGCCCGGCGCCCCTCTCCCCGCGGCGCATGCAGTCCCGGGTGCTGTGCCTGGGCGGCGGGGCCGGGGGCCCTGCTGCGCGCAGGGTCCGCCTGCTTCTGCGGCAGGTACTGGGCGGTGGCGCGGCCGCGGCACGGTCCGGCCGCCTGGAAGTCAGGGCGCTCCACAGCTCAGGTAACGATCCCGGGTTCCCGGGGGTGGCCCGGGCCGGGCCTCCCCACAGCCTCCCCGGGCTTCCCTTGCCACCGCCAAGCCGCGACACCGGGCCCGGGGGTGCGGGCAGCCCCGCTCTCTCCTCAGCCAGGCGGCCCGGGAGAGGCCTTGAGGCAGTTTTCCACCTTATGGGCTGCTGGTGTGCCCAGTTTGCGCTGCCATCCTTGTTTGTTACGCTCGTGAGTACTGGGAGAGAGGAAAGGAAGGACAGAGTTCAGTCCCAGGCTTGCGTAAGGATGCTTAGCGTGGCTTCCCAGAGCTTCTCTTTCAAAGCGTTTCACCCACAACGTAGCAAGGAGCACCCCTGCAGCCTGTACCTGTGAGAACCGCTCTTTGCTGTCCAGTGGCTTATTATCACCGTGAGATGCTTTCTGTTTCTCCATGGCTTTGTCCTTCCGCTGAAGCACAGCCATATCCACGTCAGGGGTTACCAAGGCTGATGCCTGTTTGAGCGTGCCAGTGGCATATGGTAATGAGATAAGGGGTTGACCTTGAGCTTGCATATGCTAGGAAGGATGACCTGAGCTGTCCCCGCATATCCCTTGGTGACCTTTGAGACAGATGACAGGGCTGTGCAGAGCAGAAGTGGCGTTTGGAAGTGGTGACATATGTCTGTGGTAGCTGGCACTTCTCTGGATGAGTGCCAAAAGCAACAAAGCTACTAAATAGGGAGTAATGAGCAGCTGTAAGTTAAGGAGATGGAATGACAGCAAGTGATTCTGATGGTGGGGTACTCACTAAAGCTTTTAATTACACATCTTTAATACTGTTTATCTCCATTTTTATTCTGTTTATTGACCAGTTCATTTCTCTAAATATGTGTTTGGTCTTTCAAAGGTTTTTCAAGAAAGGAAGCCTTTGAGGAATTGATAATCATAATAACTCCTTCAAGAATTTTTAATAGAAAATATTTTATTTGTGAAAAGTACTAAAACCCCTGGGGTTATTAATCTTAAAATGGAATAAAAGGGAACTAGTTAACTGTGTGAGATGAGTACCTGAAGAAGGTAGCTCAGGACTTTTCAGCCCTTTGTTGGGATGAGTAACCTTAAGAACAAGAAGAAATTCTGCAAAATGAAGTAGTATCAAATGCAGTATTACTAAAATTGATTTGTAACATGCATGTGCTATGGAATATAACTGAGGGTAACTTAGTAATAGTAATACACTGTATATGTCTATGAATAATAGCAGCATTTCCAATTGCAGCCAATGATGGTAATAGTTTTGATAGAAAGATTTAAGTCTCAAAGCTGTAGACAATCTTGTAGATTATTAAAGGCAGGCTAAGAGTAATATTAGGGCTATATGTCCTCTCAGCACCTGAGACACCTCCTTAATTATAGTACTTCGTGTGCTCATGTGAATTTGAGACCTTGATGTTAGGAATACTATTTATTATTTGGTTTTCATTAAGTTGTGGGGTTTACATTGTTTGTTTGTTTGGGGTTTTTTTGTTTTTGTTTTGGTTTAATTTATCTTAAAGATGGTTGCATGTCCTTTTGCAGGCCTGATCATCCCTTTGAGGTTACAAAGAGGCGGTCTGAAATTCTGTGTGAAATACATGTTTTTTGCCATTTCTGTGCACCTGCTGTAATTACAGATTTTGTAGTAAGCAGTGTTGAGGTTGCACATCTCTTCCCTACTGATAAAGGAAATATTTCTGAAAGGGCTGGAACCTGTTAACAGCCAAGTAAAGAACAAATTGCTGTCTCCCCGGTACTTGGGATCTGACATCCCTGCCAGATTCTGTTTAACTCTCTGTGATGGTACATTGTAAGTGTAAGGGAGAAACTGTGGTCAGTTCTTGTGCTGTTATATATGAAGGAGTCATAGTCAGCTTTTTTGTTTTGTCTTTGTAATGTGAATATGACTTGCTGGTACACTGGGGGCTATGGAGGAACTGGTAGAGCTATCTTGTGGTAAAGCTCAAGAGAAATCTCAAAGACAGAGGCATGTGTGACTAAAGGGTAGTGGGAATAGCCAGGCAGGGTTCTGATTTGCAAAACGTGTTTAATGAGGGAAACTTCATTTATAGTAACAAATGGAAGGACTAATATCAGATTAATTTTTAAATGCAAGTTTCCTTCCAAAAGAATTAAGAAAAAAACCCCATTTTGTAGACTGCATAATTATTTGTGATGAATCATTACTTTAGACACAGTATAAGCTAAACAAAATAAAGTTACATGCAACTTTGTTCACTGGAGTTTAATTATTTGCATCTGTTTGTATGTAATGTTAAATGTTGAGGAAAATCTGATGGAATACACAATATCAGAGATGTATTAAGGAGTTAATGGGAAAAAAATGCTGAATTTATTGAAAACTGAAGAAGCTGAATAGAACAAAAATCATAACTTGTCAGACGGTACAGGTGATGAAAGGTCTCTTGTGTGCTTAGCTGCTCAACGTACTTTGTCACTTGGGTAGACCAAAATATATGCTAGTTTCATTCATGGTTTCCTGCAGCTCTGCCTGTGCAGGTTCACCTCCTATGCTTTCCAAAACCTGGTCATTCCCAATTTCTAATCAAACCCAGAAAGACCTCAATAATACATACAACATACTCTGCCGAGTATAACACAGTCAGTTGTGAAGACTGTATCATACTTCAGAATCCTGTAATGTTAATTGTCAGTGTACAGTATCTAAGGGATGGTGGTAAAAAAATCTGAAAGAAGACTGTGAATGGGGTGGTGTGTTTAGCAAGGCTGTGTGGGCTTTTTTCCAGGTCTGCCCCTGTCCAAAGACTAAAGAACTGGTTGATGATAGATGTAAATGCTTTCCAGCGCATTCCCTTTTCTGACTTTACCTGTGTCATTATCTTAGAATCATAGAATCACAGAATGGTCTGGGTTGGAAGGGACCCCAAGGATCATAGAGTTCCAACCCCCCTGCTGTAGGCAGGACCACCATCCTCCAGGCATGATCTAGACATGGTTGCCCAGGGCCCCATCCCACCTGGCCTTGAACATCTCCAGGGATGGGGCATCCACCACCCCTCTGGGCAGCCCGTTCCAGCACCTCACCACTCTTTCTGTAAAGAACTTCCCCCTAATAACCTTCCCTCCTTTAGCTTCAGTCCATTCCCCCCTGTCCTGCCATTATCTACCCTTTTCAAAGTTGGTTCCCCTCCTGTTTGTATGCAGGTACTGGAAGGCTTCTTGTTGAAGTTCACCCGTTGGCAGCTGGGAGTGTGGTTCTAACATTATTTTTCACTGACAAAACCTATGTAAGAGATTTCATTCTTTCATCTTAACATTCCTGTTACTGTTCATTGCCTCTGTAGTTGTACTTACAGGGCTGCATTGTGGTGACTGAAGTGAGTCCAGTGATGTGATCTACAGCAAGGCTTTGCAAGCGGTTACCGTGTCTGCACGGCCGAGAGGGCAGGAAAGGGAGGTGGAAGTGTTCAAAGCCAGTTGTCTGTGAAAGCTTGCAGTGTTATGCCTCAGTTATTTCGAATTATTCTAACATTTAAGAGAGAAAAGGGTGGTGGCAAAAAAAAAAAATAAAAAAAAATAGTGTCTTTTATTAGACATGCTGATAATAGCTGGGAGAAAGGGATGAGCTGTCAGGCAGATAAGCTTCTCTACGCTCTTTGGTAGGGTTTTGCCATTGTTTCCATCAGTAGGTGTCTGTAAATAGCTTCTGAGTTTTAATATTTGGCAGTTGTTCAAAATGTAAATTTTCCTGTTTAGCAACTGTTACAGTCCTGACACGTGTTGATGTGTCCTGCAAAGCCCAATGTAACCTATAAGGCTGAAGTTGAACCTGCTTGTCAAACTCCAGGACTTGGGATAGCTGTGTAAGAGATGCCGTAGTGAATTTTAAAGCTGTTTAATCTATTTTCTTATTATTTCAGTAAATGGGAGGTTTTTATAAAAGCTCAATTGGTTTTCAGTTATAGTTTATTTTTAGTTGAAAGACATTCTTGGAATTATACTAAGGCACTTGCTACCTAAGATCAATTTACAATAGATTGATCATTCGGCTTTTCTGCGCTGAGCAAACTGTGCCTTAGGAATCTTCATGTAGTTTTAAACCACTGTAAGGTAATTTCCCCTTAAGTACCATTGACCACAGGAGATTTGAAAGGGAGCACTGGGGATGTGGTGGGCATCTGCTACTGTATGATTAAGAGGAGGTAGTGGATATCTTTTTCTACAGACAGCTAGCAGAAACCGCTGGGCTCTCATGCGGGATTTCAGCCATCCACACATCAGGGCAGTCTGGCACTGTACTTCCACTCTTGGTAGTTTCTGGACTGCATTGTTAGAATTTTTTGTTAATGTGGAACCCAGAGAGCCTAGTCAGGGTAACTCTTCACATCGTCTGCTGCTCAGAAGTAGGGAAGGACTGTGGTTGGTTTGGTCATGGATGGCAGCCTGGGTTGCAGCTACTGTAACATAATTGAGTTGTGGATCTGGAGGAAGGTTGGGAAGGTAAGCAGCAGAATTAGGATCCTGGACTACAGACTTTCACTTTTCCAAGAGATTGGTAGGTGCAATTCCATGGCTAACAACCATGAAGGACATGTACAGGACAGCTTAAAGCTTTTTTAAAGAAAATTCAGGAATAAACCATCCTACAGTGCAGAGATCTGTTATTTCAGCAGGAAGCCTGCTGACCAAGCAGGAGACTTTTCAGTGACCAAACACAAAACCAGGGCTTTCCCAGAAGTGGAAATAAAGCCAGACAATGGAAGTATAAAAGTGCTATTTGATACATAGGCATGAAAATCCCTACTGTCTGACAATCTACAGATCTTCAGTCCAGAAGGACCATGATAAAGTTGAGGACTGGGCCATCAGAAAAGTCAAAAAGTTTTAGGAAGTAAGAAGTCCTGCTGCTGGACTTAAGTGTTGCTGTGTGCCATTGGACGCTGAGGTAGCACTGATGGAGTAGCAGCTTTACTGAAAAGGCTGTGAAGTTGCAGTGGATCCCTGGTTGAATGGGAGCCAACACCTCATAGCAAATAAGGTGAATCACAGACTGGGCTACCTTAGGAGGAGTGTGGGCTATGGTAAAGGGAAGATTCATCTCTAGAAAGCACTGGTGAAGCTGTCTTGGTGGTAAGCTGAGATTGAGCAAGAAGTTGGAGAAGATGACATCCAGAGTCCACTTCAGTATTTCTCAAGTGGTTTAATATTTAATTAAATGGGCAGCTTTAGTTTTACTTTGACATGGTAAGCAGACTACTAAGACATGTTCTGAAATTTATGTGAGACCATCACGGTATTCAACATATTTAAAGCTGACTTTTTACATCATAACATTTTTGTCATTGAGCATCATCAGACTCCTTACCTTTAGGGTATGTTATGGCCCAAATGAAAAATAACTCTGCTAAGAAATGCTTGTAAGCTTCCCGCATGACTAAGATAAGATTCTCGGTTGTTGTTGGTCATTTGCTGATGAAGGGGAAAAAAGTAAGAAAAGAAAAACGTTCACTTGCTGGAGTAAATACCCAGATTTTGTTTTAATGGCACTTTGGACTCTATTCAGTAAGGAGAATCATTAACCTAAAGTGGATAATGGAAAAATCAAGCATTAGCTTCAAAACTGACAATTTTTTTTAAAAATTGAATGTCTTAGAATAACATTGAATAGGAATCAAGTAATATTCAAATTTTGTATTTGAAGTAATTATTTTTGTTTCTTAGAGGGCAAGACTTTCTTTTGCTCTTTAAAAAAGGGTGATTTAAGTGAAGTGGATTTTTGCATTTAGATTTGTGATGGGTTTTGTTGTATAAATATCCAACTATTTCAGTGAGTGGCGGCTGAGCTCCACCTTATCTTTATGTGAAGGCAGTGGTGGTCAAGGAGCAAACCTAGTGGGTGCAGACAATGTGTTTCTGTCCCTCCTAGCAATATGTTTGGGAGGCTGCCAGTACCCATCGAATCATAGAACCAGAAAATCTTTAAGTTGGAAAAAGACCTCTGAGATCATCAAGTCCAGCCATCAATGTAGAGTGAGTTACAGGTATCCAGAGTCTGTGTGTAATCTTTGCAGATGGCCAGTAAGAGAGAAGTAAGTTGTTAGACAGGGCTGGGTTTTTTTTTCTTTTTCCTTTTTTCTTTTTTTTTTTTTCTCCCCTAAATAATGTTTTCAGAAAAGTTGAGGAAAAAGAAAAAAAAATCCCAACTAAATCCTGAAAAGTGTTACTTTCTTCAGAATAAATTGGCTCTTCAAGGATGAATTCACACGCAGACTACTGAGGGAGCTGGCAGAGGAGCTTGCCAAGCCACTCTCCATCATTATCAACAGTCCTGGTTAACAAGGGAGATCTCAGGTGACTGGAGATTTGCCAACATGACACCCATCTACAAGAAGGGCCAAAAGGAGGATCCAAGGAGTTACAGACCCGTCTGACCTCTGTACCAGGGAAGGTCTTGAAGCAGTTCATCTTGAGTGCATTCATTAAGCACGTGGAAGATAACCAGGGGATCAGGCACAGCCAGCGTGGGTTCATGAAAGGCAGGTCATGCTTGACCAACCTAATCTCCTACGACCAGGTGACCTGCTTAGTGGATGAGGGAAAGGTTGTTGATGTACTTCAGCAAAGCCTTCCACACTGTCTCTCACAGCATTCTCCTGAAGGAGCTGGTGGCTCGTGGCTTGCACTGGTGTACTCTTTGCTGGGTAAAAAACTGGCTGGAAGGCCCAGAGAGTGGTGGTGAACAGAGTTAAATCCAGTTGGCAGCTGGTCACAAGCTATGTCCCCAGGGACTGTCTTGGGGCCAGTTTTATTTAGAACTTCATCAGTAATCTGGATGAGGGGATTAAGTGTGAACTCACTGAATGTGTAGATTACGCCATATTGGGTAGGTATGTCCATTTACTATAGAGCAGGAAGGCTCTGCAGAGGAATATGGATAGGCTGGATCAATGGGTTTGAGGCCAATTGTATGAAATTTAATAAAGCCAAATGCTGGGTCCTGCACTTCGGTTTTAACAGCCCAGGCAATGCTACAGGCTTGGGGCAGAGTGGCTGGAAAGCTGGCTGGCAGAAAAGGGTCGTGGGGCTGATGGTCAGCAGCCTGCTGAACATGAGCCAGCAGCATGACCAGGTGACCAACAGCATCCTGGCTTCTGTCAGAACTGATGTGGCCAGCAGGACTAGGTAAGTGATTGTGCCCCTGTAGTCAGCACTGATGAGGCCACACCTTAAGTACCATGTGCAATTTTGGGCCCTCCACTACAAGAAGGACATTGAGGAGAAGGGCAACAAAGCTGGTGAAGGGTCTAGAGGACAAATTGAGGAGAAGGGCAACAAAGCTGGTGAAGGGTCTAGAGGACAAATCTTATGAAGAGTGACTGAGGGAGCTGGGGCTGTTCAGCCTGGAGGAGACTGAGGGGAGACCTTATTGCTCTCTACAACTACCTGAAAGGAGGTTGTAGTGAGGTGGGGGGTTGTTCTCTTCTCCCAGCTAACTAGCAATAGAATGAGAAGAAATGATCTCAAGTTGCATCAGGGGAGGTTTAGATTGAATATTAAGAAAAAATATCTTTACTGAAAGAGTGGTCAGGCATTGGAACAGGCTGCCCAGAGGGGTGGTAGAGTCACCGTCCTTGGAGGTATTCAAAAAACGTGTAGATGTTGCACTCCAGGACATGATTTAGTTGACGTGGTGGTATTGGACAAATGGTTGGACTTGGTGATCTTAGTGGTCTTTTCCAACCTTAAAGATTCTATGATTCTCTTCAGTGTCCTTATGGTAATGTGCTGGATGAATATCAGTTGAAAATTTGTATTTATTTTATTTTTCTTCACATTTGAATGAAATTAAGACCTGGAAATATGCATTTGAATATAATACAGATTTTGAACTTTCCTGTAACAGGTGTGAACTTATCACACAGAAATTAGTGCTAGCAGAGCTTAGCACCTTCACAGCTTTAATATGCTCCTGCTGTTACTGGCTCTTGAGACCAGATGGATGGTCTGTGTACAAGTGAATGTGTAATAAATATACTGAGAGGGATGTTGGGAGTGTGTTAATCTCACAGAAACTCAGAACTGAAGAGGACAAAAGGTGATCATTTCAGCCACCTAAAATCTCAGTGTTCCTGAATCTTCATTGTAGTGTCTTAAAACCCCCCTGATAATATAAGGGTTTACAGATGAGATTGGAACTGTTTCTGTTGTGCACTCAAAAAAGTGAAGACGCATATAGATCTGTACAGGGTGTTTTCTTTCACCATGGGATTTCTTTATTTAAAAAGAGCCATTTCAAATGTATTCCTTTCTTTTTTTTTTTTAATCTCCTTAATGTGCTGTTTCTCAAGAAAAGAGTGAGCAGAAGAAATAAAACTCTTTTTCTCTGCTTAAGTTCTTAAACAGATTGTGTCTTGCCTACAGTCTGTCTTCAGATATGACCAGTGTTGCCATAAATAATTTAAACTTCTGTGTCTATTTCTTGTCAGCATACATCCTGGTTCCTGCCAGGACAGAGTTCCCTAAGCAGCCAGCACAGGTGACCTGAGCTGGCCAAGGGTGTTTCCACAGCACGTGATATCATGTACCAGTAAAAGGGGCTGGGAGGGGAGAGGTGGGGCTGTGCGGCTTCCCTACAGTGAGTGTGGTTGGGCGTTGGGTCAGTGCAGTGCTCTGTGTCATCACTGGGTGTGTGTCCTGCCCCAGGCTCTGTTGTTGTTCCCCTTTCGCGCTGCTGTGTTAGTAATTGTCCTTATCCCAACCCATGGGGCTCTGTCTGTTTCCCCTCCAGAAAGGGGTGAGCAAGCGACGTGTGGTGTTCTGCTGCCAGCTGGGGCCGAACCACAACAACATACAGGGAAAAACAGTAGGATTAGGGAATAGTCTCTTCTTGTGAGGGGAAGGGAATGGCCAAGGATAGTTGATAATACAAGACAGGTTAAAGGTGTGACGTGTACAATCAAGCTGCATCTCCAAGAAACCTTCTTACTGAGATTGTGACATTAAACCATCCACAGTGGGTCAGAACAAAGGTTCATTGAGTCTTGCTGTTCCATATCCTTGGCAGGGCAAGGGGGAATGGACTAAAGCTAAAGGAGGGAAGGTTTAGATTAGATATTAGGGGGAAGTTTTTTACAGAGAGAGTGGTGAGGTGCTGGAACAGGCTGCCCAGAGAGGTGGTGGATTCCCTGTCCCTGGAGGTGTTCAGGGCCAGGTTGGATGGGGCCCTGGGCAGCCTTGTGTAGATCCAGGCCTGGAGGTTGGTGTCCCTGCCTGTGGCAGGGGGGTTGGAGCTCTATGATCCTTGGGGTCCCTTCCAACCCAGACCGTTCTATGATTCTATGATTCTGTGATATCAGAGAACAGTGAGTAGGAGAAATGGGGGAAGAGTAAAAGCCCAGGGCGTTCATGCAGGGATGCTTTGCCAAAGTGCCGTTCCAGCTTCCAGCTGCTTCTCTGCAGCTCAGGGGGTTGTAGGTAAAGGTGGTGGCTTTCTATTCAGTAGAAATAGCCCTCAATGGGCTGAGTGCAAGAAATAAGCCTGCTCACCTGAAAAGCCCTTGTAAGCTACAGTAAAAAGCAGATGTAGGTATTAATATTGTTGACTGTGTAAAATGCGGCCCTCAAGGAGGGAGTGCACCCCATTGTGTGTTGCAGTTACTGGCTAGGGAAATGTGCATGCAAATTGCTGTTTCGATGGGTGCAATTCATGCCTGTCTATTCCAGATGCAGTAGAAGGACCTCATTGTGTGTACTGGTTTCCTATCTCCTTGTTTCAGAGAATCTCCTCAGGGTCCCATTATTGGGTCACAATATTAATGTCCCGCCAATTTCTAGCCCATATTGCATCAGCTCTTAAACAGCCTGGTTTGTCCGTAGGTTGCCCACCAAATGGGATGTCCCCCTTACCTTTTGGGTTTTGGTTTATTTGTCACTTATTCCAGCAGCCGTGGCTCGTTGTGTACATCTGGCACTGCTTGTATCCTGCTGTTTCCCCCAAAGATTGTGCTCCCTAAGATTGCTGTTTCCTCTGGGGGAGACAAGAAACCAAGGGCACATCTTAACTGCTTGCCTAAGCAAGCCTGATGTAGGCTACAAAGCCTTTGCAAAGCCTCATACGTATAGCTGTTGTCCACAATAGTGTGGCAGTTGCTTGTGAGCTGGGTTGGAGAATATTCTGTAATTTGTGGTGAAGACAAATCATTTGGGATACGTGTTCTCAGATTAGGAATGTTGCTGATTTAACACCATCGTTTTGCCAAGCAGGCTGTTGTCAGTTCTTTGCCAGCTGGTGAAATGTTGGAAAGAGCCTGGCTGGGATGACATCTCTGTTCAAAGAGTGTGGAAATGCAGTGGAAACGGAGTAACCAAACATGAGATTTGTAAAAAGTGCAGAAGAAACAAACAGGGCAAGAAAATCTAGTCCAGGTGGAAGCGTGTGATAAGAGTAGTGGGCTAATCCACCCTTGTGCTCATTTAGCTAGGAAAATAGACTCTGCTGTCTTGGTTTATTGTTCTTTCAAGTTCTATTAAACACTGCTGATATTTTTTGTTTTGTGGACAGATGCAAGTTGGAGGCAACATTTGTCTCCAGGCAGCAACAAACCTGTTAAAAGCTGAGTGCCCTGACGGTGTGCTAGGGCTTCTGCATGTTCAGCTCTCTCCACATCTTGCACTTTGTTTCCTCCAAGCCCATTTTTTTATGAAAACTTTCAGGGACTGCTGATTGCTGGAATATTTGTAAAATCTTTGAACACAATTAGATGTGTTGATGAAGGGTTAGCCTTTTACAGACTGACATAAATACCACCAGAAGAGATGCATTTTCCAATTTTTCACCTAGATGAACTGAGTTTTGGTTTGTGGGGTGTTTTTAAGGAGTACAAAAAATCAACTAAGGCTTTTCAGTACTGTGCTTTTCTCCTGTAGATGACATCATCATTCCAATGTATTGAAGAAGTCTGACACCTTGTTCCAGCATCTTGTCTTTACTGTGCTTTGGATGACTGTGCATGCATGAAAGAGTATTTACAACTCGAGCTGAGGTGGTTTAAGCTAGTAGCTACTTAGTCTCATACTCTTGTCTCACTGCGTGTTAGCTAGTGGTTAGGAATGGTGAGAAAATAAACTGGCACTAATTTCCTAAGGAAATATCAGGCAACCTGCTCTCCTTGGAATGCTGAAATTCTTCCTAGCTGAGTTAATGAGAGAAGTGTCAACTCGTGCAAGAACCTGTGGGCTCCTAGGATGTTTTCATTAACTTAGAGGCATTTTGGTCAGTCCTTCAGCTGTTCCCCAGAGAGAAAGAGTGGTTGGAGTTGCAGCAGCAGGAGGGGAACGCAAAATGATGCTTAGGCAGTAAAACAGTTTTTCTTTCAAAGCCCTGGGAGAGCTAAAGCCTGGATTTTACTCCCTGCAGTGGTCATGCCTATTGTCCAGTGACTTTTTAAGATATAATACTTTCCAGAATGTGGACCAGGCCCCTGAGCTGTGCCAGGGCTTTGGGAGTGAGTCTGAATGCCTAAGGCAGAAGACAGCACAGTACTTTGGGTGCATTTGAACTACAAATTCAGCAAGGGCCAGGAAATGAGCTAAAACCCCAGACTGCTGCCTAGTCATTAGCTTGGCCCAAGCTCTGTTTGGGACCATTTGATGTCTTGGTTCCTACACAGATCTGCCAAAATAGGCTGCTTAGGTCTAGCAGGGAGGGTGGGACTGCTTGGTGCTGCTTGTCTGTAGGACCAGGGGTGAACCCTTGGCCATGTTTTATTTAGCAGCACTGCTGTTGCTGAATCTCTTGCTTTCAAGTAACCCACTCAAGTACTGTATTGTCATGTAAAATGTGAGAACAACCATCAGCTTCAGATCTTCTGCCAGTAATTTAAGAAAAAAACGGGGGTCTGATTATTTGGATTTTAGTAGCAACATAAAGACCCACAGGCTGTGAATCCCTGTCTCAGTGTCATCCAGCCCTTAAATTTGGGAGGAAATCAGCTATAATCATTCCTTCACTGCTTCCTGTTTGTTGCTGTAGGTGATTTTCCTCTGGCTGCTATAAATCTAGTCCTAAATGTGTAACATTTCCCGTGGATTGTGTGAGTCATATCAGAACCTGGGGATTCTCAGCCCTGTGAGATCTGCAGTAACATCTGGGTACGCTGGAAGAGAACTGCATTTGAGTGCAAAACTAGTCACTGCTGACTGAAAGGAGAGCTGCTGTATAGATGGGAGGAGTTTTAGTTGCCTCTGACAGTTTGGATAAGCCTCTTGTTCAGCACCAGTTGGTTGTCTCAGCTTCTAGCATTGGTCTTCCAAACTTTTTGGCTCCTCACACAGGGCTGGAGACAAGCAACTGTAGTCTGGGTCCTCTTGGGTGCTGTAGGACAAGGTGCAGATCAACAAAGGGGTTTTTAGAACTGGACCTTGTCTTTTCTATGTCTCATTTCTCAGAAAAGCATTAGAAACTGTTCCAAAACTTGGACTCAGTTCATGGAAAGGTAGTGTAATCAGGGTGCTGTGGCAAAACTGCACCCCTGCGCAGCAGCCTTACTCCAGGAATCCTCTCCATCCTTGCACATGCGCTACAGTGCCTGTTGGGCAGTGAAGCTGGTGTTATCTTCAGCAACAGTAATGGAAAAACATCAGTTTACTGGAGTCATCTTAGATCATGGTCTTAATTCTTGGCCCAGATGGTCTCTTGGGAAAAAAATAAACTTTGAATTTGTTACCAGTTGGCAGCTCATATTTTTGGCTCCACGGGTTTTGGGTCTTGTGCTGTTTTTCTGTGTGACCACTGCCGCCTTGGTGCTTGCCCGTTTCCTGGCTGCAAACTAGATTCCACTTCATGAGAAAGCACACAGGGCATGACCTACAATTTAATTCAATTGTGGGTACAGAGTGACAGATAAGGCAAGCAGGTCCTAGTAAGAAACCAGTAAATAAAACGTCCAAGTGATTTAGTTTTGGAGAAATCCAGAGCAAGAAATGCTTGAGACCTCTTAAACCTTGGAAGGGTCCCAGTTTCTACAGCTGTACAGTCAGCACAGGAGGAGCCTGCTGATACTGATATGTCATTTTGTACCTCCAACAGGTACTGTTTCAGGCTGCTTTAAAACTCAGGAAACCCCTACAAGTGTTTCTCACTGCTAGTTCTGTTAACAAACAGTCTAAGGATTTTATTTCAATAAATCAATGATGGGGTTCTATAGCGAGCTTGAATTCCATCGATCCCAACAAAGTAGGTTATGGTTCTAACAAGAGCAAAAAAAGAAAGAAGTCAAGGAATATTAGTTAAGCGTAAATTGCCCAGGTACCTCATCTGTTGAAAAGCAGCAGAGTAAACTAATAAACAGTAAACTAATAGTTCTCAAACATAATAGAAACTGCTTTGTGATCATGCAGTCAGCCTTACCACAGCAGGCTAATGATTTAAACTTTAATATAGACACAGTAAACATTTGAATCTTCGGTTCTCAGATTATTATTTTTTTTTCTTTTTTAGGTGATACTGTCACTATTGGAGATGTGTCTTTTAAAATCAAAACACCGAAGAACCCAGAACTTGTTCCACAGAACTACGGTAAGAATCTGCTTTTCATCTGAATGGGTTTCAAAGTTTTATTCAAAAATCCTTTACTCAAGTCACCCCACAGACTTTACTGGAATTATCTAACAAATGTATTTTGAAAAAGCATGCAATTTGGGGAAGGCATTCTTTGCTGAGTTCTTTCCTCTATCTCTGGTTCAGCTGGTTATACACAAAAAAAATAATTCTTCACTATGAGGGTGTTAGATCACTGGAACACGTTGCCCAGGAAGGTAGTGGAGGCCCCATCCCTGGAGATATTCAAGGTCAGGCTTGATGGGTCTGTGAACAATCTGTTCTAGTGACAATGTCCCTGCTTACTGCAGGGGTGTTGGACTAGATGACCTCTAAACATCCCTTCCAACCTAACACATCCCATGATTCTATGAAATGTCTTAACTTTGAATGTAACTTGTCCCCATTGATCAGTGGGACAGTAAGAGGACAATCTATATATGTTTAAATGTTTCATCCAAAAGGGATCTCATCCAGCAATTATTTCTGGATAATACAGTAACCTCAAATTGTAACAGTTCAAAATTATCGTTCAGTTGCAGTATGATTATATGTCCTAGGAGTTCTCTGCTGTATGGCAGATGTGTGGTGTTTTTTTACTGTGATACTTAGTATTCCCAGATTGTCATGTTGTTGTCAGCAAACCGTCAAGTTAATGGGAAGTCAGTTGCATAGTGATTAAAAAATGCTATCAAATACTTACAGAAGTCACAGCCAATTATTCACAATAACAACGTGCATACATATCCTTACAATTAATTCCCCTTATGTTTTGATGCGTTATTAAAAATGCCACAGATTCGCAGCCATCCATATTTCCTGTTTGCTTGTTGAGACTACATCCTTCTTGAGCTTTCCCTTTTCCCCCATGGATCAGCACGTGAATCACTGTGATGTTTCCTAGGATGGTACAGGCCAGCTCTTTCCTAAGGATCCAAAACGATTAGTTACCCTTTGTTCAGTACTTTCACATGTAGGCTGCTGGATGTCCGAAATTTCAGTTAAAATAAAAAACACCAACAGCTGATTTTTCCACCCACATAAATTCTCAGACCAAAGCCAAGCACACATGGTATTTTAAAGGGATATGCAGGTCTTATACTACACTTAGACGTGGCCAAGCATTGAGAACTCTCTCCGACTGTCATCGCTGGGCTTGTGAGGTCCTGCAGCTGGAACCTGAGTATAGTCATTCACTTTAAGCCAATTTGCTTTCCAACACGTTTAAATCTGTTCTGTGACATGTTTTGAAGAGGACACCAAGAAAAACTGCTGGAACAGTGCTTCTTTGGAGGGCATGGAGGGGTTTGGTTTGGGTTGTTTTTTTGGAGGGGGGGTTTGGTTATGTTTTAGAAGAATGGCATTGATCAGTAGATCAGTACTAGACTTGCCATTGCACAGTTGGCAGAATGGCAGATAACTGCTTGCAGGGAGATACCGAGGGCAAGAGAGGTGCTACCAGGTGTAGAGAGAGTGCTCCTGGTACAGTATCAGCAAGGACAGGAGCTGCTGTATAAAGGTTTATATTGTTGAGTTTGTAGGCAATAGTACTTCATCAGATGGGCTTTAGGTGACTCTGTTTGAGCAGGGGTGCTGGAAAAGATGACCTCCAGATGCCCCTTCCAACCTCAGCTCCTCTGAGTCCTTATTTTGTAGTGTGTGGGATAGTATGTTTATATTACTCCTGACATGTTTAGATGGCTGTTTTTTAACTCTCTTCTGTAATACAACCTTTCTTCTCAAATTCGTGTCCTTTGGGAGCTGTAGCAGGAATATAGAGGGAGATTTTGTTTGCTTTCAGTCTTTGATGAGTATGAAGTCTGCCAGTGGTCTAGTAGTCCAGATCTCTGGTCTGCATCAAGTCTGGATTGTGTGCTGCTTAATTCCTATTCCCCAGTAGGCATCACGCTGCGATGCTTTCCTGCCAGGTGATCTACAGTACCAGACATACCCTGTGACAAGTGCCAGTCGGTCCTGTGATGGGGTAGCCTGTGAGGAAAGGGTTTCTGGTTTAGGCTGTAATGACACTTCCCATACTTTGCAAGTTCCCTGGGAATGAGGCCAAACAGCTGAGAACTGCTGCTCTGTATTGTTTTATAGCTTCTTAAATGAAGAAGATAGGGTGTTTTTGTTTAAATCCTTTTCCTAATTTATTCCACATGCCTGTTTTCTCATCTTGATCATGAAGGAAATACATCAGGTGTCTATGTCAATGACTAATGTGATCTATTCCACTTATGTATGTTTCCTGTAGATTGTTTTGCTTTCTGGTTTTCTGTGCTCTACCAAATGAGTTAATTTTAACAATACCTCCCTGCCTTCCACTCTTCCACACCATGCCATTACATGTTTTGGTCAATCTGGACTTTTCAGCGAGATAAATGTTGGCTCTAAGCTGCTGTTACAGCATCTCTTTCAGTTCTTTGGATTGGGAAGATAAGAGAATTATGAGAAAATTTAGTATAATCAAAGAAACAAAGATTTTTCTAGTTAAAAATTCTAAGAATGGAAAAGTGCTTGAAAACTAGTATGACAATTAAAAAGTTATTAAAAATGGAACTATAGAGGATGATGGGATCTTAGCTAAAATCAGATACTGCAACTAAAAGTAAAGTTTATTAACACATTTTAAATATATTAATTATTAGGTTGGGGGATGTTAATAATAATGACTGAAAGGAGCCTTTGTCATGCTTGGGATATTGTTGTTTGTCAAAATTCATGTACTTAGAGTAGGATTACTTAAGGTACAAAATTTTGCTGAAAAACCTAAGGTGTATTACTCATGTATTTAATAGCAGAAAATAAATTTCAAATACTTGAGTACAATTTCTTTGTATATTTAAATGTAGGATTTTTTAAAATTCCGTAGTACTTAATTTCTGTGGTTGTATTCCTATGGAGAAGGAAGTTACATTCCTTTGGTGAAATTAAGTAGATTGCATTGACTTCATGTCAGTTATCTCCTCTTTAGAGATAAATTATCTCCTCATTTAGAGAATATGTGCATTACTTAACTGAAGACAATAATTTTCTTGTTTTAAGAGTGCTTTTTGTTTTGCTGTGTGAATGATGTCTATAGATACATGTTCTGGTGTAAAATAGGTGGACATAGTTGCATATTTCTGCCAATCTGTAAACTGAAATGTTATGTATTTTGAAATTTTATTATAGTAACTAATATTGCATTTAATGGCATCATTTCTTTTAAAATAAGACTAGAAATAATTTGGTCCTCCAGTTAAGTGGGAAATATGCCTGAAAAGGTCTCAGACATTGCAATGTGTGCAATGTAGTAAGAACTAAGAGGAGGTGAATTGGAGCAATTACAGTTCATCTACTAGTACTGCTTATAATATTGTTTTCTAGTTCATCAGTTGTGTAGAATAGAACGTTTCTGCTTTTGTTACTCTGCCAGATAAGAGCCATGTTAAAACACAGTAATTTTGAAAGCACATATCTGTAATTTATAGCAAATTTCAGGGATGTTAAAAGTTACTCTAAACTGAGCATTAGTATTCTAGGTTTAAAATAGTCTTAGACTATGGAGAAAAAAAGTAACACAGTAAAGAATAGAAGTCTATTAAGTGCCTACAAAACTTTACCTTTGTCGTTTCATCAGTTAATTGATTCAGCTGAATCAGCATAATTGATCTTCATTTTTAGTATTAACAGATTAATTTTTAAGTCCCTTTTTGAACCTTGTTGCTGATGCAGGTACAGGTGGCTACCTTGTTTTCATGCCCTACCTAACGAGTTCTGTATGAAGCACTCCCATTTTGTGTGTTACTATAAAATATTAATTTGTTTTGCTGTTGTTGGCAAATGGCTTTTTCTTGGGAGATGGTAATTAAAAGTACATAAAATATGAATTGTTCTTTTTTCTTTTTGCAAGTGACAAGTAAAAATGAGTCATACACAGGGGAATTTTGTTAATGGGGTTTCTGTCATAACTGTGTCTGACACGTTCTAGAAAGAGGGCACTTATTTTTGCTCTGCCTGCTCTTTTGTCAGTAAAAATAAAACATAGATTTTAAAAATCTAACCATGCCTGAAAAGCATGATCGTTTCTTTAATTATGCTTTGGAGAAACTTTGTACAGCTTTCCATGATAGTTTAGATCTAAAATTAAATTGTGAGAATGCACATACATTTTTATATTTTTAAAAGTTGAGTTCATGTCAGTGCACGGTTTTCATTAGTAGTTTCTGGAAATTTTATGAAGATTACAGTGTACCTGATATTTATTTATTAATATTGACAAAATAATGCCTAATGTAGCTCTTCCAGGACACTTTGTTCAGCCTTGTTAAGGCAGGTAAAGGGATGTTCTCTTGCAACACCACTTTGGCTCATTTGGTCTCAAAGGTCCAAGTGCATTTGGGAGTTTGGCTTCAGTCATGTTACATGTAACTGCACCTAGGGAGGAATTACCCTGGGCACCAGTACAATTTAGGGATTGGGCTGCTGGGAAGCAGCTCTCTGAAAGAAGGACTGGGGAATCCTGGTGGACAAGTTAAGCATGAGTCAGCAATGTGCCCTTCTTGTGGCCAGAAGGGCCAATGGTAACCTGGGGTGTATTAGGAAGACCATGGCTATCAGGTCAAGGGAGGTTCTCCTCCTCCCCCTCTGCTCTGCCCTGGTGAGGCCACATCTGAAATATTGTGTGCAGTTCTGGGCTCCATAGTTCAAGACAGGGCCCTACTGGAGAAAGTCCGGCGGAGGGTTACGAGGATGATGAGGGGACTAAAGCACGTCTCTCATGACGAAAGGCTGAGGGAGATGAATCTGTTTATCCTGGAGAAGGCTGAGTAGGGATATGATTAATGCTTATAAATATCTGAAGGGTAGGTGTCTAGAGGAAGAGGCCAGACTCTTCTCAGTGGTGCCCAGTGATAGGACAAGGGGTATTGGGCACAAACTGGAACACAGAAAGTTCTGTCTGAACATTAGAAAATAATTCTTCACTTTGAGAGGGACAGAGCACAGGAAGAGGCTGCCCAGAGATACTGTGGAGGTGATCCTGCTCTGGTAGGGGGGAGGGACTAGGTGATCTCCAGAGGTCCCTTCCAACCCCTACAGTTCTGTGATTCTGTGAAATTGATTAGTTTCAAACAGTGTGTGGTTTTGTGCCAAGTGTCCTGAGTCTTACTAATGTGTGATCAAATGTGATGTGCATGTGTACAAGGGATTAAGTGATAAATCCTTTTGGTTTTGTCAGTTGAGATATTCAGAAGGCAAATTATCATGAGGAATTTAAACAGAAGATTTGTGTGCATAATAGTGGAATGAATTTTAAAAAATGAACCACTAAATGGATTTCAGTGCTTGAAAAAGAATTGTTTTAATGTTGAGGAAATTGTGGCTATTTCTCTGTAATAGGCTCAGTGGTTCAAGCAATTACTATTAGTTATTCTTCGCCTGAGAGATCAGTATTTCCTTAACCATAAGAGTCCTCTGTGACCCTCTCCAGAATGGTACACACCAGGTGCTGAAGCAGGAGCAAGCATCTATATTCAGTTATTGCTCAAAGTAGGTTCAGATTTGCACTGGAATGTGTGTTTATTCTTCTTTCTGTTGAGTTTAAGTCTGAGTGTCAGAGTGCAGCACATTACAGAGATAGGTTTTATTGCAGGATGACCATAATTTTGCCCTAGCAAAGATTTCTTTGTTGTTACATTTCTTCTTCTCTAGCATAAAGAAGGGTGCCTGTTACCAGACATATATGGGGAGAGTTTTCATTTAGGCTTGTAACTGATCTTCTACTTGTCTGTTATCTGCCAGAATCTGAAATTGTGTGGTTTTGGGTTGTTTGGGGTTTTTTGTGAGCAGAGCTGTGAATGTTTTACAGCATTATCTTAGTTTTGTCTATACCAAAAGTGAGGCACAGGGAGACAGGGGGATGTGGAAACCTTCAGTGAAGGTCTAGGTGAAGCTGAGGAAGTGGTCTGCACCATTCTCTGTGCTTCAGAGCAGAGTCAAGCGGAATCCAAACTGGTTTTGAGAGAATGTCCTTCCTGTTCTTAAATGTGCTGGTGAAGCTAAAGCTTCTCTGCACACTTTGCAACAGTAATTAATGATTCTTTTATGAAAAAAAACTTTTTCTAATGCCTCATTTAGATATTTTTGGACGTCCTTTTAGTTCCCCGAGGCTTGTTCTATCTAGAGTAAGCGTGATGTACAGATTACTTTTTTTTTCTTCCCTGATTCTTCCTTGCATATTAGAAAACAGTTGTTATGATTTTAGTCATTTCTTCTCTTGACTGAATTCTTTAACTTTTACATATCTCCCACACTTCTGATAACTCTTCTTGTTCTTTTCTAGAATCTGTTGAACTTTTTCTTGCTGGACTGATCTCTTGCGCTCAAAAGCAGACACAATATGTCACTCCAGGTGGAGTCTGAACTACAGACAACTGCTCTGGCTATGCATTTCCCTATGAGTTGTACATCCAGCTCAGAATAGCTTCATTTATGCCATGTTTATATGTCACTAAGAGAAACGTAGTTTTCTGAATCCCATTCAGTGTTCCTTCCAGAAAGCTGTTTGGTTTTACATGATTCCTTTATATTGTCTTTTCATTTACACTAACGTGGAGAAATATGATTTACCAATGTAGCTCTTCTACCTTCCTGTGAAGCAGTTTACTTGGATGAATTAAATGAGTTTACAGTCTCATTCAGGACATAACTTCCCCCTTTCTAAGCCCCTGAGAAGACTCACAACTTATTTCCTTGCAAGAACAAAAATTTTTGGAATGAAGAGTGTTCCCATGAAAAATTTATGAGGAAAAATAGTATTCCAGTGAAAACTGTCGGTGATGTAACTGCGTTATGAGACTTTGTAAACTCCTTGGACACAGCACATCAGTGTAAAATTGGAAGAGCAGCAGTGTTTTACTTGTGAGGGCTAAGTGATAGCAGCTGAGAGCAGGCCATGTCTGAGTGCCTCTCTCCTCACCTAGGCTGTGCTGCCTCCTTCACTGTGTCCTGGGCAGCTCCCTCTCTTCCTTCACTGTTCCCCAGCCTGCGCAAGCTGTGAAATAGTCTCAGTCAGTGTGGGGGGGTTTTTTTTGAACATTTTCCCTTTTTGAAATGTGTTTATGTTTCTAGACAAAGCCCCCCCTCCTTGTCCCTTCCTTCCTCAACCGTGTTTCACAGTGGCTACCCTCCCTGTTGGATGTACTACAGACCAATGTGGAAAGCTGAAGGACCCCCTCGGTAATCAGCTGTGAGGGAGATCTTTCCCCCCTGCCATGAACTTTTGCTTCCATTTGTAAAAGGAACCATTCTCAGACTCTGAACATAACACTGTAGAAAAGGTTTAGGGTATGCTGAGGTCTTTTTTTTTATTGAAATAGATATATTGGTGTCTTGTAAGTGTCTGTTGGTTATTATGTGATTGACCAAACTAGTGTCATACAGGGACGTGAGTTCTAATGTATTTTGTACCACGTCTGGGATGGATATTCTTGGGAATCAGTTCATTTAACTGTCTGCCTCTGAACAGTGGGAAGAGGTAGGTGTCTCCTTCATATCTGGGGTTTCTTCTGTAGGTGGGACACAAGGACTTGCCGGCAGATACTGTCTGCTCTCTCCAGTAAATTTTACGGCGTCAGTGAGTGTAACACGTGCCAAGATTTCAAGTCTGAGTGAACTGGAAAATTTCCGAGGCAAGCATAGCCATTTCAGTCTTGGTTTTATCAAAAGCTGATTTGTAGATCAAACAACAGCAGCTGCTGCATTTGCTTTAAAATTGACAACAGTTTCTTCTTTTCTTATTTCGGGATTTCTCCATTCAGCTTTGACTGCTCACTTCATGAAATGTTTGCGCAGATTCTGCTAGGTGTTGCCCTACTTAGCACGTATTACAAAGCAGTATCATGCAATTTTTCTTTTGCTGGCCATCCTTGATACACGGGAATAGCACATTGTAGTGCCGACTACTCTCCTGCATGTGCCAGATGGTGTCTTTGAGAATACACTGTAGAGGCTTCCTACGCACCATCCTGCAGATTAAGAATATAGGGCCAGCTACTCAACTAGTGCCAATCAGCAGAGTACCACTAAAAAGATTTTGCCAACCCAGTTTGCATTAGATACTATCTGACTCATGGGATAATTAATATAAATTGCTGTAATATACATGCTGATGCTTTTTTCAGCTAATTTGCCCTGTCTTCTAAGTGTCATAGAAAATGATTATATGCTGTTCATGGTGAAGTTGAAGAGAGAGGAATTTTTTCATGTCATGTTAGAGGAGATGTAAAAGCTTTGCAATGCAGATGCCGCAGTGAAACTAGTCTAAATATATAGAAATAATATTTAAAATACTGCATGTGTGCATCTGAAGTTGCTTTTGAAAAGCATGCTGTGCTATGGAAACAGTTTATGCAGCGTAGACTGCATGTACAAAGAAAATTGGACATCCTTCTGATTTTGGAAGGACATACCTGGGAAACCAAAGTAGGCTTGGTATTTGGAGTGATGTACTGATATTACATGCTACATGTTGGAATAGAAGGAACTGCAAGTGAAAGCTACTGCCATGACAGTTCACCTTAGGGAGTGCTTGCTTTGAATTGTCAGCCTTGTTTGCAATGGGCTTCCTTTGAGTAAGTTTGCAGATGGTCAGTGTGCTGACTTTGTGATTGAAAACATGTATCATAATTGCTTCAGCTGTAGTCTGTATGTGAGGAGAATGATGTGAATGGTGTAGCAGAAACCCTTTTCTAAGGGATATATTGATAAGGAATTGCCTTTCCTGTCCTTGTCTCAAAAAAAGAAGAAAAAACCAGCTGAGTTAGGAAACTGTAGGAGAATTTTAGAATTTGCATTTTGCATATTAATATTTCAGAAAACATTTGGACTGTTTAAATGCAATGACAAGAACATGAGTGCCTTTACATGTATATTACATTCCTTAACGTTTGCAAGGGGATCACATTCCAAAGATTATAGATTTCTTTCTTTGAATGCTGTACACTCATGTTCTCTTTTACATGACAGTTTGTCTTGCAGATGCTGCCGAACATTCTTAAATCCTGTTTCTATTTATGGAACCACTTTTAAGTCTGACCCGAGTTTTTTCTTCAGGCCATCCTAAAAATAAAAAAGATAGATACACATGTTAATGAGAATTAGACCAGAGGCATTTGTAGTCATGTGGTGTCAAAGCTGTTTTTTTCATGCTTCCAATGCATGACTTTTGACATGAAAGAATTCAGTGTTTCAGCAGAACTTCCAAGTTTATTTGTCCACCTAAAGTGGACTTCATGTTTTTTGAGAATAGCTATTATAAGAAATACACTAGAGACACATTGTCATGTTCCTACAACAGGTAGGAGTAATAATGAATGTGCCTCTTGGTGAGATCTCTGGTACCTCTAATATACTTCTTATTTGTGTGGTGCTTTTCAAATAACCATACATGCCCTGCTGCAAAGTTTGGACAGCAGTTCTTCTGATGGGATGTATTACCCTTTATTTCCCAAAGATTATATGTTAGAGGAGCTTTCTTAATTTTCTGGGAAATTTCCTAGGAAGGAAGATATTATTCTCTTGATGGAATGTATTTGCATTTGTCCTGTTGTATGTGGTATGCCTGATGTTCTTGGAAAACAACATTGCAGTGAAGAAGAATATTTTCTTCTTACTTTTGTATGATCTTGTAACACCATATATGAGAACTAATGCTGGGCATCTTAATAGAATTTATTTAAAACCAAACTGTTTATTTACAATTAATCTGAAAATTCTAACACATTGTTTGCTCACCTATGTGTGTATGTTATTCCTGTTCGTATTGCTGTTAAGGATGTAGACTTCTTTGGAAGTGGAAGATTTCAGATGGTTTTCATGACTGCCACATCAAAATATTCAGTTAAAATTTGTGATAAAGTATTCCTTAGTCACTTTTATGCTTAAAATCAACATAAACCTCACGCAGTGTTTTAATACCATTTCTATGATTTTTTTAAAAATAATTTTAATTCTGGAATACAGAGATTCAGCAGTGAACTGAGTCCCCTCAGAACTGAGAGGCACTATTGCTGTCTGTCTGTCCTTAACTCTGCCCTGCAAGTCCTGCCTTCCCTGCCACAGGAAAGGTGATGTAGAACCAAGGGATGTTTTTTTTAAATTTTGGCTTCTCATTGTTAGCAGTAATCATACTGAAGCCAGGTAAATAACCAGGTTTTATTTTGAAGATTTCATTATCTCTTGCTCCTTTCTTACTGTGCTTGAGCATCCTGGACACCACTCTTGAAGCTCCAGCTTCAGACCCCATTGTTAGTCTTGTCAGATCATTCTGAAAGGAACCATCTATGTACATGTATACAGAAATCTCCCTCCTGGCTTGCTTATGTTCTCCTCCTGCACTAGTGCTTTTTGCTAGAGGCTATGGGAAGGAGTATTCTGGAGGCAGTGTGATGCACAGCAGTGGGAAAGGTGCCCTTCTTTCAGTGTGCTCTTCCTGCATGGTGTTTTCTAGGGCTGCCAATGTTTCCATACGTGTGGTAAAGGCTTTAGTTTAATGATAATCAGGTTATCGCTTTTTTAAATAATAAGGGGATGGTATTCTTAATAGGAATAAGTGGATCTGCTTTGAGTTGTTTCTTATTATGATTTTGGAAGCTGCATGGTATTGATGTAATAGCATTGCAAGGTTTGCATTTCCTTGATAATTTAATTCTGTGCTTTATTGTGTCAAAATGTAAGCAGGAATGCAGTTGTCCTTTAAGTAAATAGCAAATTAAATATATCACTGATCATTAATCTTAGTCTGATGCAAGCAGAGTTTTCTTGTGGGGTTTTTTTAAGCTCATGATTCATAGAAGCACTGGGATATAGGCTGGTTAAGTCTTTTACAATTATCAATAACGTATCTATATTATATTAACTGATGTTGAGAAATCCTCTCAACATCGGGTAATAAAACCCAATCTTTGTTTTGATCAGTTTAATGCAAAATGAGAAGCACCATAATTTGTTTGGTTTTTGTTGGTTTGGTTTTTTTAAGACGAAATTGGGCAGAGAAGAAGGTAATAGGTAAGATAGGTATATAAACTTATATGTAAATTAAGCAGTGTAATATAAACTGTTTGTAGAATTACCTGCTTTCCAGCTGTCCAGCTTTAGGGCAGGACATCTTCCATCTTGGTTTTATATTTGGACTTAGGAACAAAAAAGAAGTGTGAATGGCCAGGTATCTGACACTTTAAAGTTAATTAGTGTGTTCTTATCTTTGTGTTTCAAAGTGACAGATTCCTTGGCCCAGTCTGTAGTCCACCACTTAAGATGGATAATGCAAAAAGATCTTCTTGGCCAAGATGTCTTTCTAATTGGACCTCCTGGGCCTCTCCGGCGATCTATTGCCATGCAGTATCTGGTAAGTATGTTTGTTTAAATTCTTGGAGACATAGTCATTAATGTCAGTCATTCCTCTACTAGCCAAATTCCAAAAGATCATCCCAGGAAATCTTATAGCAAGCTACTTTAGGAGGTAAATAAGTTTTTCCATTAATGTGTTTTCCAGAGTTCAATTTATGTTATAGATGAATACAAAGTACAGACATTTTAATACATGTTTTTCTGCTTAAACTCTGAGGGGGGGGAGGAAGAGTTGGAAAACTGTGTTACCATATGCTATCACAAATGGAGAAACAGTTTGTTCTAGGCATTATGTATGTTAGAAGATTAAGATATCTGCCTACTGTTACAGACAACAAATCGTTTTTGCTTCGTTATATAAAAAAAGAAATGAAGGATTTGGGAGAGGAGTGTTCTGAGTAGCATTTGGGAACTGTTATCATGAGTGATCAGAAAGAGCGTATGATCCTCGCTTGTAATGTGGGAAGGACTTGCCTACGTTCATCTGCAAGAACCGTGGCAGCACCGTGTGCAAAATCTCACGTTTAAATTTTTGGTGCCCTTAAGTGATAGGAAAAGGGGATTGTCTGCTCCAGAAGGTGATGTGGGTAGGACTTTGCCTTCAACTCTATGTAGACTCTGGTTGGGTCTCAGAAGGATCACAGATGGAGGTATGTAAACCGTCATACAGATTAGCCATTCCTTTAAAAATAGAAAAAATACTAATTCTAAGACTTGCTCCCAGAGGTGAAGTGTACAGAAGAAACCTGCAAGAGTTTGAACTTTGCAAAGGAGGGCAAAGATTTCTTAAATCAGCAAACCAGATATGCTACCTCATAGCTCAGTGCATTCCTTAAAGTCCGTAAGAGTTTGGTATAACCTAGAAAGTGGACTTAGGAAACACCTTATATGTAAACATGGGACATAGAATGTGTCTTGTCCTGCACACTTACTTTTTCAGTGCCATGGCAAACATTTACATGAAGGCTGGTCTTTGCATGTGAGCTGATACATGCTGTGGGCCTGTTTATGAAGCTGTGTAAGCCCGGAAATCTTTTATCTGCTGATGCTGAAAGCTGCTACTACTATGTGTTCAACAGGGCTGATTGTTGAAGAAAACTCTCCTGTATTTCACTTCCTGGGGTTCACTTTTGGTTTGTTTGTTTAATTACAAGAAAAGATAATTGTATCGTTTAATTATAAGAAAATACAATTGTATCTACCTGCAGCTTGAAGGATTGCTGGCTTTGTAACCAGTAGGCACTGAAAAAGAGAAGAAATAATTTTCATGAGGGTTTATATCTTTCTTTGACTTCTTCACACAACTGTAGTTAAAGGCTGCCTCTATAGAGAGATGTGTTAAATATACCATACCTTTAACTGAGGAATAAGGGCTAAGAATATTTCAGCATGAATCTGTTTCCTAGCAGAATGCATAACCCAGATATTGAAGTAGCAGGAACATCAGGTATAAATACATGGGTTGGGTTTTTTTTGCCTTAAAGATAGAAAATTCTAAGTATATCTCATATTGAATCAAAATAAAACAATAACTCAAAGCTTCATATATTTTAAATATTTTATAAGTTTACAGATGCAGACTGCATCTCATGACTTTATAAGAATGTACTGGTTCTAGACAGGCCAGAGTTAACTTCCCCAAGCAAGCAGTCCAGGTGAGTTGAGTTAGGCCTGGCTGTTTTCCACACCACCTGACATCACTCCCCTATAAAAGGGCTGGTTGAGGAGGGGTACTCCTGGGTGCTTCTGGGCAGGTCTGAGTGCAGCAGGGTACTTGTTATCACTGGGTGTGAGTATAATTTGCCACGGGCTGTTATTGTTCCCCGTTCATGGTGGTTTTGTCAGTAAACTGTCCTTAATCCCAGAAGCTCTGTCTGTTTCTCCTCTGGGAGTGAGTCAGCAGTGTGTGGTGCTTAGCCACTGCTTGGGTCTGAACCACCACAAAGAACAATGTAGTTCATCAGTATACTGGCAAAGCATGTACAGGTGGTTATCCCAGTTATGTGATAGTGTGTTACTGAGCAGTGAGAGTTGAAGCTTTTCATTCTTTTATGGAAAATTTCACAGATTTTTAATCAGGATTTGCAGATGCTGATTGTTTTTCACAGTCTGGAACCAAAAGATTAACGTATTGGGTGTTACAGATGTTCAATGGAAAGAATATATAGCTGGCTATTACGTTTTTAGAACAGGTTTGAGGGAAATGAAAGTTTATTGAGCAGAAATTCAAACCATTTGTTTGAGGCAGAACATACTGTAAATGTTTACAAAAATAAGAGATTCTAGCTTTTGTTCAGGGTTGTCTCAGATAGCTGTGTGCTGCTAGAATTCTTTTTAACAACTTTACCACGGGGCCTATCGTTAATGTTCACTTATGGTTGTTATAGTTTTGTTTGTATAGTTATAGTTTTATTTTGTAATAACTTCAGACTGTTGTCCACAGGAGCTTACAAAGCGGGAGGTTGAATATATCGCGCTATCAAGGGACACCACAGAAACCGACCTCAAACAGCGACGAGAGATAAGAGATGGTAGTGCTTTCTATCTTGATCAGGCAAGTTGCAGTCACACACCACCTGATTATTGTTTACAAGAAGTTTGAAAGAAGTCATCGTTTCTATAATGAAAACTTAGTATGTGGCTTGCAGACTTACTGGCACGTTTCTGATGCAGTTAGAAAGTCTCATATAACACTCTTGTTTTCATTATTACCGAAAACATTATCTTTACCCAAATCCAGGATTACTCTGTCTCTTAAAAGTACTTCAGGGCTAATTTAGGGAGACGGGTTTTGATGTGCTTCAGTAATGAGGAGTGAGGTATATTCTGTGCAAATCAGATAAGCACTTCTTTTGGTGTGTCTTTTCCCAAACACTTGTAGCACGTTAGATGTATTCCTGAAAGGAATTGTCTGATCTAACTTCATTGATAAAGAGACTAGTTCATGTATTTTGAGCCTGCTGCGTGTTGTGAAACCTAAGCACAGTAAATGGAGACAATAGGAAGATTTGATTTGAAAGCTCACTGCTGATCTAGGCTAAAATAATGATTTTAAAACACCTGACATCTGTATTGCCCCAACCTGTTGGCTGATTCAGTACAACCACAGAGTGACTTTGCTCAGGTGAGATTCCTCTTTGTAAGTAATCAACAGCATGTCTCCGTTTTGCTTATGCAGGTGAAATATACTCTTCATTTAGAATGTCTTATTTTCCTAGATACCTAAAATTTGTATACAAGTTAGGTTTCTAATTAAGTAGGGTAGATCAGGTCCTCTGATGTAGAGTGAATTTAAATGTGTTATGTAAATTTTTCAGTTGGTGATGTTACAAAGGTTAATGGTATCACCATCATAGGAGTGATTTGGTGGAAGACCCTCAGAACGAAGGATAACAAGTGATCTAAATTTTTGGGGGGTTTTAATTACTTCTAGGACTTTCAATTCTCTCATGTTTGTCTTGTAGTGTGAGGGTTGCATACAATGAGATAAAGTACTGCACTGTGGATTAGGATTGTAAATGACTTCTTATTTACCAGAGGATAAGAGCATTTCTGTAGGCTGTGGGGTTAACTCATTAACTCGTGTTAGCTCCATGCTTCACTGCTGTTATGGACAGGCTTATCCTTACATTTGCAACAGAGTAGTCAAGGAATTTACCACTGGTGTAAGAGCTTTAGTTAACATTTGCAAGAACTGTAAGAAGCTCGCTCAGATGTGAAAAGGTCTGTTAAACGTGTATTTGTCTGAAGACTTCAATCCTAATGTAAGCACGAGGGAGCTTGCTTCACTTCTGTACAAGCTATTTTGAGCTTGCTAAAGTAAAGGTCTAAGATTACCTTTGTTCCTCAATCTGTTGGAGATTTCCAGTTTAAAGGATTTTACCAGAATCTAGCATTGCAGTACTGCAGATCAAGACTTTGCTTTAGGAAGGTACCAAAGTACTAAAATCCCTTCATATGTTACTTACAACAAGTGTGTATTTAAGCTCTGAAGGGAAAATAAAAAAATAAATCATTGGTATTTAGATGAGCACTTGGAAATTGTTGGAAACACAGAGGATGAATCCGATAGTGATGTTCCAGCTGAAATTTTATAACCCTACATTTTAGTTAAAGACACATAAAATATGGTAGGTACATAATATTTAGAACCATCAGATGTACAGAGGGGGGCAACAATGAGAGGCTGAAGTCCCTTGGTTTGTTCAGCCTGGGGAAAAGGAGACACGGGGGAGACCTTGTTGGGTCTGTGGCTTCCTGATGAGGGGGACAAAGGGGCAGCTGCCAATCTCTCTATAGTGACCAGTGATAGAACCCAAGGGAACGGCATGAAGCTGTGACAGGGGAGGTTTAGGTTTGATATTAGGAAGAGGTTCTTTACTGAGAGGGTGGGTGGGCACTGGAACAGGCTCCTCAGGGAAGTGGTCACAGCACTGAGCCTGAATGAGTTCAAGAAGCGTCTGGACGATGCGCTCAGTCACATGCTTTGACTTGGCTGGCCCTGTGTGGAGCCAGGAGTTGGACTCAGTGATCCTTATGGGTCTCTTCCAACTCATCATAATTCTATCGCAGATCTAATTATAGATCAATAATAAAAGGGAATAAAGTTTTACAGGTTATATGAAGGTTTGAGTTTTAATTAGTTCATTTAGTGATTTTTTGGAGATTTGCAGATGGCTTGTACCGATTCAGAACATCACAGAAGTTAGACGGGACTCCTTAAGCACCAGACTGTGAACTGTTACAAGACCGAGAAGGCTGTATCAGTAGGTCTCCTTAAAATATTCCCAAAAGAGCTGTATTGCTCCCATTGCTGTAGGTGAGCTAAAGAGAAGGTGAACTCATATGAGATACTGAAGACACGGGCTAGGCTTCTCAGACTTATATGCCGTTTCCCTTCCTGTGGGTTCTCATGCTTGCTCCTTGTGACATCTGAGAGAAATTCAAGCTTTCAGCAATCCTTGAAAGTCTGGTTTCCATAACATCCACTGCACAAATTCTGTGGGTCAAATAAAACTTAGCCGTTGTTTGATAGATGAGGCTCTTGCATGCAAGTCATAATATAGTAATGTAGTTATCTTACACTTTGAATAATAATATACTGTAACAAAAGCTGGCTTCTTGTTACCAGAAATAACTCTAATATAGTGAATCATCACGTTTGCAGACCCACAAAGGTTAGCAAAATTGTCTTTGAGTGATTGTTAAGATATTAGGGTTCTTTATAGCTCTACATTTAATAGTGACAGATTAAATACTGTAAATTGATATCTCAGAGGTTTCAAAACATCTGATATATTTTAACATGAAATTACTGAATATGATTGCAGTTAATTACTTACAATAGATGTGGAAGATGGTGATTTGGAAGCAGTGACTGGAATTTCTTATTGAAATGTATATTGAAGGCCCAGTGTATCAAATATCCTCGCATATTATCAGTTCTTAGTCTGGGAGCAAATCAAATGGGAGAAGATTTGGACTTAGGAAGTTAGAAGGGATATCTGACAAGGGACAGGGGGAGGAAACCAGAGGTTTTTCTCAGAAATAAAGGCAAACATTGAACTATTAAATTTATTTCCAATTAAAATGGTTTCAAATAAGGGACTTATAATGGGGAAACGGGGATTTATTTGTTTTCATTCAAGTACTGACAGAAGAAAATTCAGTTTTCTTGTCTTTACCTTGGGCAATTGGTTTTGGTTTTTAGCTGTTAATTCACTGTTAAAAGCCTCAGAAATGTCATTATTGCTGTTACTGAGGCAATTTATTATGTAATTTATTGAATGGGTTAATTGTGTTGTGTATCAAGTAATTAGTCAAAATTACTTTATATTACTTAAATATTTAAATGGCAGCTTCAAATTTTGCTTTTATTGATAGAAGAGCTTACCCTACAGAGTAGTTTTTCTGTTGTTCTCTGTTGTTGAGCAACCAACTTGATTGACTCAGTATGGAGATTCTGAGCTCAGCCTATTGTATTTTCAAATCTGAGGTATTGGATATTTATGTCTTCCCCCCTCCTCCCCCCCGCAATTTCTGATGCAATTTTGCTTGTTACCATGTGTGTGCAGGTATAAAAGGCACACCTCTGGTTTCAACTCTTATTACTATACTACATCCTTCTATGTTATTAGGAAATGCTGTGTTATTTTAATGTAATGGTTGCAACTGGGAGAACAGGTAAGCCATTTTGTTAGTGCTTGAGAGGATTGTGCCACAAACCGTGCTCCTTGGAACATCTGGTTTTGTTTGCTCTGCATCTTTTTCATTGAATGAAACAAGCTTCCCAAGCAAGACTACTTTATTTTACTATTTTACTTTTCCATTTCAGACAATCAAACTAACTAAGACTGGAATAAGAGTAAAAAAATGGTGTGGTTATGTGCTGAAAAATTACAAATAAAGTGTTTAAGAACTTCTTCACAGTGAAGGTGCCAGAGCACTGGGACAGGCTGCCCAGGAGGGTTGTGGAGTCGTCTCCTCTGGAGATATTCAAGACCTGTGTGGAAACCTACCTGTGCGACCTGTCCTAAGGAACCTGCTTTGGCAGGGGGATTGGACTTGATGATCTCTGGAGGTCCCTTCCAACCCCTACAATTCTTTGAATCTGTGAGTCATGGTTTTGATGGTTTGCTGATCAAGCTGTGTCCACTGAGTGGATATGTAATACCACCGTCATTTCTGCATATACAGAATCAGACTCAGTTTTCTTCTGTCTTTGAATTATGTAAGCATACTTGTTTTGATAGAATATTTTTGCATCCCTGACTGTACTGGTATTGTAAGTTATTCAATGATAACATTTAAAATTGATTGTCAAGATACCAGAAAAAATTATCTTCTCCTGTGGCTTGAAAGATTTCATGTGGTAATCAATGAAACGCCCAGGGTGACAGAAATGACAACTTTAACTGGCCTGTCTGTAAAATGAACACGACATGAAATCCCCAGAAGTAGCACTTCACAGGCTTGAGTTTGGTTTCTTTTAATCAAAAAGGATTAGAAAGAGAATTATAAAAAAGGACATAAGATTGAGGGACTTTATAATCATATTTGAGATTGTGTGTTTATACACATGTATGTGTTTGTGTACACATATATACAAAAAAATCTTTCTATATTCTAGGAAAGAGATGGGTAAGCTTTTTTAAAAAATTACCAATGAAAATTGTTTAATTGTGTGACCTGTTAACTTACTGCCTTGGAGGCGATGGTGGATTTTTGATGAGCTGGTCAGTTAGCTACAGCAAAGGCACTGTCAGAAAGTATAATTTAGTTGACTGTCACTGCAATATCTGTCTGTCTGGTACAGGGAACTAGACAGAAAAGTCTGTAAAAAGAAGAGGCAAGCCATACAGTGCTCCAGAAGTATGGAGGTTACTATTAGTTTTCTTCTTGTGTCCAACACTGTAGAGGAAAAGGAAAATATTAGGTAGAGACCAAGAGTTAAGGAAGTTAATCTTCAGTAACATTGATGTGGCTTATATTGTATCTAAAAAGAAAATGCATGATAAGGACCCCTGTATAATCTCTTAACTTGTGGAACTGTTTTTTTTTTAATCATTTGTAATACTTCTTTTTTGTTTCTAAAAGTGTCATCATTTAAGTGGATTTGTTAGATTAGCAGTTCAGACTCTGGTATGTTGCTTTGATGTAGAGGGTATATAGATTAATACCTGTGATGTAATGAGAGGGATAGTAGGACTGTGTATTTTAATTCCTTACGGATTGCAATAAATTGTGTGGGATTCCTTTTTCTTATGTGTGTGTCTGTTACATACATATTCTACTTTCTTTTCAGGTAGTATTTCCTACAATGCTGTAAAGGGCAATATTTTGTAATTTGTGGGGTCATAACATTCATAGGCAATACAGAGTTGTTGGTGTTCTTAAAGAAAGGGATTTACAAGTGATAAGTCACTTCATCTTTTTTTATATGTCTGTCAAATACTTAATTTTCTTTTTATTCTTTTATTCATCAGGAATAAAAAAATTAAATACCCCATCTCCCTTATTCTTGTCCAGAAGACAATATAACCCCCCCTGTTTCTTTGTTTCCAGGTATTTGCTCTGGTTAATCTGTTCAGAATCTCATATTGTTTGTTCCTGGGCCAGATCTCTGCCTAAGAAGCAAAACGTTTCACACACCTGATGTAAATGGACTTTGGTACTAATATACCTGGTGTGAAGCAGCTAAAATGGCTGGACCCTGCCTGGATGGGGACATCATCTCTTGTAAATAGAGTTTGTAGGCACTGTTGCAAAAGCACTTGACTGATGCTAGGGGAAGGGGTGATGGAAATAAGAGATCACTTGACTTGTGGTAGGTCAATTAAAGGGAAAAAATAAAATTGTGTGGAGGAAGCTGAAATCAATGACTAGGAAATGAAAGACTATTTCAGTTCTCGTCACACAAACTGATTTATGATCTTATCATATGTTGATTCACTTTGGGCAAAATTTTCTAGCCTAATTATCTGATTCAAACCTTTAGTAAATACAGGTTGTTTCTTTCTTAGTTGCTTTTCATTCTGTGCAACGGCATTGCATCATGAATGAGGTACTCACCAGTTCAGGCCATTCTTCTTCACTCAAACATTAACTACTGCAGACAGCTGGAGTCTCTCTTTGGGCGCTAACTACCCTGGCTGACAATGCTCTGATATACTGTGAATTCTCTGCCTCTTTTTTAATAAAAAAGGCGTGAATAACTGTATTAAATGCAACCTGCCCTGTAATTTTCCTAGCCTCATGGGGGAAAATTAGCTATAAAATCCACCCAGAAAACATTTGATTAACTCAGCAGGGAGGTAGGCTGAATAACAAAGATGTAACCCCCCAGCCACTATTACAGAGGGAGAAAAAGGATGAATTATGTAGTTCTTAAGTTACTTTCTAAATTTGACTCACTACATAGTTACTGTTACATTTATGTTAATAAAACCTGAACATCACATTTGGAATATATGTAACTCAGTATATATGTGGCCTAAATTGTAAAATTCAAACCCATAGTTTGTTGTCACTACAAAGTGAAAAATTTTGTAACAAAAAATCCAATATACATTTTAGATGAATTGTAGGCTTGTTTTTAATCTCATCTTTTAATGGCATTATACATTCAGAACTTTTTTATTACATACATAATCGACACAGCCGAGCACAACATTGTTGTCTCTAAATTGGAGAGACATGGATTCAATGGATGGACCACTCAGTGGATAAGTTACTGGCTGGATGGTCACACTCAAAGAGTTGTCAACAGCTCAATGTCCACATGGAGGTTTGTGACAAGTGATGTTCCTCAGGGGCCAGTACTGGGACCAGCACTGGTCAACATCTTTGTTGGTGACACTGACAGTGGGATTGAGTGCACCCTCAGCAAGTTTTTTGACAAGAAGCTGTGTGGTGAGGTGGACATGCTTGAGGGAAGGGATGCCATCCAGAAGGAACTTGACAGGATAGAGAAATGGGCCTGTGCAACTGTATGAAGTTCAACAAGGCCAAGTGCAAGGTCCTGCATCTGGGTTGGCACCATCCCAAGAACAACTACAGGCCGAGCAGTGAATGGATTGAGAGCAGCCCTGAGGAGAAGGACTTGGGAGTGCTAATCAATGACAAGCTCAACGTGAGCTGACAGTGTGTGCTAGCAGCTCTGAAGGCCAACCATGTCCTGGGCGGCAGCAAGAACAGCATGGCCAGCAGGTTGAGGGAGGTGATTCTGCCCCTCTGCTCTGTTCTCGCAAGACCCTACCTGGAGTATTGCATCCAGCTCTGGGGAACCCAGTACAAGAAAGATGTGGAGCTGTTGGAGCAAGTCCAGAGGAGGGCTCGATCAGGAGGCTGGAGCACCTCTCCTATGAAGACAGGATGAGAGAGTATTCTTTGTTGGAGACATTCCATTAGACATACCATTTACAGATATTTTTAAAATCTAGCAAAGTAGATTCCCCAATAGGAGACAGCTGTATATGCTTCACTGCCCTCCATATATGTTTGTACATCTATCTTTAGACTGTCTATAAAAGTTTCTAGATAATAATTTATTTCCATATGAGTATTATAAAAGTTGGATTATCTTACTAGTTCTTTTGTATCTTAAAAGAATAACTTGACCCACTTACAGTAAATAACAAGTCTTGGTCACTGTGCTTTTCCTTCCCATGTAAAATGAGGAGCAAAAGCTCATAGCATCTCTGCTGTTTCTTTTCATGCTATGTTTTACTTGTTGGTTAGTTTTAATGATTTGGATTTCATTGGAAAAATATGATTGTGTTTGAGCAATGAAAATAAATTTAGAAAATAGTCATTTTCTCTCAATGTTGTGATATTTGGTAGCTTAGTAGGTCAGTGGGACTCAAATTAATGTTCACCTCCCATCCTTTGAAGACAGGCTGCACTATGGATTTAATAGTTCAAATTCTCTTAGGCTGCTGCGGCCCATCAGCATCGTGTTTGCTCAAAACCAGCCCAAGTTTTGTGTTTTTACCAGATGGTTATTAAGGATCTATTTTCACCATAAAAGACATCTGGATGTAACATTGTGGGGAAGTTTATGAAATACAGAAGTGAATGGAAAAACTTGAGTAGATGAGTTTGTGTGGGATATTGTGCGGGTGGTGGGAACAAGATACTGCACTGGAAGGGACATCTGAAATGTAGGCTGCAGATGTAGGGAACCTTACCTCATTAGCTCTTGTGTTCACTGAGCTACTTGTTCTGTTTTTTTTCCATGTTGTAGTTCTGTTCACTGTGCTTGAGATACCATTACAGGGATCACAGAATCACAGAATTGTAGGGGTTGGAAGGGACCTCCAGAGATCATCGGGTCCAACCCCCCTGCCAAAGCAGCTCCCTAGCTCATATTGCACAGACAGGCGTCCAGACGAGCCTTGAATATCTCCAGAGAAGGAGACTCCACCACCTCTCTGGGCAGCCTATTCCAGTGGATCCAGTTTTCTGAGCCATGGGCAAGTCATCTTAGAAAAATAAAACAACACCCAAATTTATCTTGAAGTAGCTACTGAAGAAGACATGATTAGTGATTACTGTTGAGCAATTTCTAGCAGCATTTTTAAAATGTTCTGAAGCATAGCCTGGGTATCATTCTGAATATGATGTACAGGTTTGAAAAATTAAAACCCTTTAGAGTTCCCCCAGGAATCTTCCTCATGGATTTCAGTGCAACCACAGAATCAAGTCACTGTAGGGGTTGGAAGGGACCTCATCCAGTCCAACCCCCCCTGCTAAAGCAGGATCACATCCTGCACAGGATTGCATCCAGTCGGGTTTTGAGTATCTCCAGAAAGGGAGACTCCACAATCACCCTGGACAGCCTTTTCCTGTGCTTCGCCAGCCTCAAAGTGAAGAAGTTTTTTCCTCATAAAACCAGAGTTTTCTGGTTTATAAGCATTTTCCTGAGAGAAGAGAACCACCCTTACAGTTCTGGTATTTTAAACTGTACTGTTACAAACTTGTTTGGTTAGCTTTATAAAAATGTCCTCCTTTCTCTGATGTTTAGACATTTCAATATGTGCATTGTGGTGAGCTTTTATTCTGTCCTCCTTCCCTTTCTGACACTGTGTAACTTCATCCATGTGCTTATACACCATGATTCATGCCAAAATTGAGGTTTGCAGCTTCCTGCAGTTGTTGTATTATGCACTGCTCGTGTGGAGGACCTCATCGTGGTTCAGCTATAGGAAAGATAAGTCTGCTTAGGGTTGTCTTGTTCCTAGAGTGTTTTCACCTTTAAAGATAAAAATATATTTGTATAGATGCAGTGTGAAACCAGGGTAAGCAACCTGCATAACATACTTGTTGCATAAAGCCATTACTATTGAGTAGCACTATGTGAATGGATTCTGATCCTGGCCTGCAGTAGCTGCAGGTGTTCTTGGAGCAGGTGTCCAGGTTACCATCCTTCCAGAGCCCTAGGAGCATGGGCAAGAGGCAGCAGTGTCTGTCCTCCTCTGAAGAGCAAAACAGTCCCTGACTGCCATTAGAATGAAATCTGCCTTGGCCTTTTAACAAGAATGGATACATTTAATCTCAGGTTTATCATCGAGGTTGTACAATATGACTCTCCTCTGTCAAATTATTTTTTTATGTTAAACATTTAGAACAAATGAGGCTAGTGAGAGAGGAAGGCAGCACAGCTATTTCTGGGCTTTCATTATAGAATTATGAAGATTTGTGCCTTGGAAGCATTTTTTAAAAAATGATCTTCGGTGACAGATTGCAAACTTACTTTCCTTATTCTGATTTTTTGTAATGCGTTTTAGTTTCCATACCAATCCATCAGTACACAGATCTGAAACACTGATTCAGAGGATGCCTTGTAGTGAGACTAGCTTATTGCAAAAACTCCTTACTTGTTACCAACCAGGATGCAGAAATATCATAGTTCAGCCAGAGAGATAGGCAGCTGGTTTGCTTTTAAGAGCAGACTTGAGGCTATGTAACGTAAGAATTTCAGAGGTAGGTGAATTTGGCCTTTATTTTACTGTACTTTTTGAGGACAACTTCCAGTATTTCAGATAAGCTTTGAAGATAGGAGGAGCACAATTTGGAGAAAAGCCAGTCAGGGTAAATTAGCACCAGGTGGTTGGAATGTTGTTGTTGTTATGGGGTGTCTTTTGATTAAGAAATGATCCTTTGATCCTTTAAGATGATGCTCAGCAGGGAACACAGTGCGATAGGCTGCTTCCCAAGATTGCACCGGTAATGGAGATCATCTTCTCTCATGAAGTTAATGATTGGTATCTACTTCCAGATATTTACAGTCTACCCCTACAGCAGATTATCTTCATGTACAAGCCCAGGAGAGAATTTTTATGTTGATACTGGAAGCCTGGTACTTCAGCAAACCTTTATCCATAGAGTGCATGTCTCAACATGAGTCAACAAGATTCTATGGATACTCAAAATATTTTGAAACCATATGAACAGAATGTGTATTTTCCTATGACTAGTAAAACTAGTCATAAAGTCTTCATAGACTTATAATATGTAGAATCCAACTGAGTTGGCAAATAAATTGTTTGTTAAAGCATATTCTGGCTGTACGTCCAAACTGCATTTAGACAAAGTAGTATTTTGTTCATGCCAGGTGTTGGACTGACCACTGGAGGCTCAGGTTTTCTATTCAGGCAGGTTGGAGCAGATTTTTGACTTGTCCAGTGACCTTCATAGAGAAGAATGTTAATAAAAAATGTGTCCTTTGTACAAATTTTATGGGATGAAAGGGGAATTTTATATTGTCTGTAGGTAGAGTATGATGTCCTGAATTAACAAAAGCCCAAATAAGCAAACAAAAAAAACCAGTTGCTTTTTACAAAGAATTGATGATTCAGTGGAAGGGAAATAATCTAGGGACTATTACTTGATTAATTGGATTATTCCAGGTTCCTCAAATACTGATTATGGGGCTAGGTAGTAAAATATTTTGTCAGATGTCTTCCAGGAAAGGGAACTTGGTCTAGAGATGTGTACAAGAATTTGAATGCCTTTTTTTCAGGAATATTTGCTCGAATCCAGATTATGTAGGAATTATTGCCATTTCATTAGCTATGTGAAAAGCTTACATTATGGCTCATTTGCCAGTAGTTATTTGTGTTTCTGTACTGTACACAGGAAGCATGTAAATTAGTCTTATCACTTAATGTCATCTTTATCTTCTCAGGAAATTTTCTGATTGTCCTGTATGGTTTATACCACATAGCAATTCATTTGTTGTGCTGTTCTTTGTTTCTTGTTTATGCTTATGCTTTTGTCCTTTACACATCTGCTTTCTCATGTGATTTTTTTTTCCTAGTTATTTTTATATTCTGGTTCTTCTTCATTATTCCTTCTCGTATCTTCCTTCTTTCTCTTTGTCCCAGTTTTTGACATCTATTGTATTCATCAGAGATTTCCATCTAGCATCGTATGACAGGTGCTTCTGTAGGAGTTTGTAGGAGACATGCAGGGAAGAGATTTCATTTGTTCTCCCTTTGCAACTGTGCTTGTGTCTAAAATTGTGTTAAAATGTAATAGGAATGCAAAGGAAGACTCTGGTGCCTCTAAATGTTGTCTGTGCCTAAACCTGCCCCATTATTATCTGATTAAACTTCTGCAAATTGGAAGTAGACAAGAATGCATTGAATTTCAGCGTCTTTTACTGGACAGTAATTGTGAATATTAGATATGAAGTGTAGTTAATTTACCTGAGTGAATGTCACTGACTGCAAGAAAGTTGCAGAGAATTACCAGCACCAGAGTTAAGTTTTACATTTTGGCTCTGCATTATGCACTTAAGTAAACAGAAGCATCTAAGCAACTAATGAAGTGAAATACAGGAAAGAAGTAACTTTCTTTCCCAAAGGCTCTAAAGGATTACCCAGTTAATGGCTACATTTTTTTCTGGTTTTTTGTAGACGACCATGTTCAGTCAGGGGATATACTTCTAAAGCTTTTTAATCTTACCACGTTTTTTAACATCTGATTATTTATAGCACTGTTGTGTTTTTATCTTCCATGTTTGCTTTCAATAGTCTGATGTTCTAGTCAGACTAAAGCAATGTACTGAGAATGAATTACATTGGTGCATTTTTGTTTAATATTTTAATGTTGTTGTAAACATGTGAAACCACCTTGATTGATTTTTTTTTCTCTATGACTAGCTGTCCCAGAATTGTTTGATGGAGTCAAAATACCCCAAAATACAAAATGTTATGTAACATCAAAAAGAAAAGGTTCCACATTAATATATACTGGATATACACTGAAATGTCTGCAAAGTTTTGTGGTTTTATTCTGTTGGTGCAAAATACTGGAACATATATTTGTGCCAGTCCATATAATAGTGATATATAGAGATACAATTCCAGCTCTTAACAGTGCAGTGCTGTTAAGGCAGTCAGCTGTCACTCTTCCTGATCACTAATGACGGGAATCTTCTTGACTCTTAAAGAAATAAATACTGTTTTGGGAAGCACCTGGAGGTTCATATTCAGCAGGGAGTTAATGAGATGTATAATGTTGATGTCTATTCTAATATTGGGTGTTTTATTTTCGAAAAGTGTGCAGTTCGCGCGGCTACCGAAGGCAGAATCCTGGTGCTGGAAGGTTTGGAGAAGGCTGAGCGGAACGTCCTGCCGGTGTTAAACAACCTGCTGGAGAACAGGGAGATGCAACTTGAAGATGGTCGTTTCCTGATGTCTGCAGAGCGTTACGACAAACTTCTGCAGGTATGGAAACTGTTTGGATTTTCCCTTTTTTCCCCTGTTTCTTGTAGTGATGGAAGACCATTATGAGGGGGACAGTACTTAAAAGCCAAATGAGAAAAACGTCACCATGGTTCCTGTTTTTTCTGGGTTGTTACATGAGATGAAATAGGTGGGGTGAAAGCTGGGCAAGAAGTCAAGCTACCACTTGCAACACGAAAAATTTCTCTTCTCTTCTGGAGAAGAGGAGGCTAAAGGGAGACCTTATCACTGCCTATAATTATCTGAAGGGAGGTTGTAGAGAGGTGGGTGATAGTCTCTTCAGCCAAGTGACAGGTGATAGGACGAGGGGAAATGGCCTCAAACTGTTCCAGGGCAGGTTTGGATTATACATTAGGAAAAAACTCTTCACTGAAAGAGTTGTTGGGATGTGGAACAGGCTGCCCAGGGAGGTGGTTGAGTCATCATCCCTGGATGTGTTTAAAAGATGGGTAGATGAGGTACTTAGAGATGTGGTTTAATAGAGGACAGGAATGGTTGAACTTGATGATCTTAAAGGTCTTTTCCAACCTTGTGATTCTGTATTTTGTCTGTCCACATGGAAAAAGAGTAGTCCCTGTTAACCTGGTATGAAGCCTGTATGTTTATGAAATGTGACAGACTAACCAAAATGTACTTGTGAAAAGAGGTTTAAGTCGAAGTGGTTCCCATGAAGTTCAGAAAAGGCTTCAACATTGCAATAGCCTCATCGCTATGCTTTGAAAATGTTAGGATACAGAAGAATGAGCTTAACATGAACAATACTGTATTCCTCAGTGCTGTTTTGCCTTTAGTTTACAAAAGAATATGTGAACAGCCAATTTAAATCACAGGAAATGGTTAAAGAATTTTCTTTTTATATGAAATGGAACTTTAGCATCTGCTGCTGTTGCTTCTTTAGCCATATTGCTTTTTGGGGGGGGCTTTGAGTCCTACTGCTTAAGTTTGAGTGGATAATTTCAAGCTTTTGGGGACCTCAATAAATTTCATCAGTTTCCAGTAGTATTCTTGCTTTCATGTGCTGTAGTTTCCTATGACTTATGTGTCAGTAACACATATGTGTTAGTATCACATACATCCCCTGTAACAGTCTGTCCCATGCTCCCTCATGTTCCTGTCTGGTGTACCTAGCTGTGGTTAGGTACACAGTTCAGACCAGTGTGGTGAGGGAAGGATATTTGCGATAAGCCACCCGTCATTGATCTTAATTGTACAAAGTTGCCAACTATTTTGAAGCACTATAGCAGATTTCTGAAAATACATCATCATTTCTTATGCCTCTCATCTGTGGTTACAATTCTTCTGATCCATGCCTTATCCAAAAACATTCTAATGATACTTAATTGATACAGTTGTTGGAAGCGTTGTTATTATTATATCTTAAAAGTAACCTTTTAAAATGCAATTGTATTTAAAGACTGGGAATGAGACTGCAAATTTAGAGAGGATTTTGTTGCAGTTATGCAAAGCATCTTCCTCTCTTCTTTTATCCTTTTCAACACTTTTCTAATGATAAAGTGTTTCAAAATGAGTGCCTCAGGCACACTGCTAATAGCATATGAATTAAATAAATCTTGCTATGATACTAAATCTAATATTGTTGTTTGTTGTTTGGGGAATATTTCATTATATAAACTAATGTTCATTTTCTCTTCTGTGTGAATAATTATTGTACATCTAGGTCTGCAGGAAATGTATTCATGTATGATTTCAAGGAAGTCAATTGTGATGTGGGGAGACTAGAGAGTGCTGCTTTGTATGCAACGAATCTTTCACATGACAGCAAGTGAAATACATTTAGTGTCCTCATGAAGGACTCTAGTTTTGTATTATTGCTTATAACAAAGCATAATTTGTGAATGAAACTTTTTAAATACAGATTTTAGTCCTCTCTACAGTTATAAGAAGGGGAAAAAGATGAGAAGAAACCTGCTTATGGCAGCCAGCTTCTGATGCTTTAGAATAAAATAAATATTGAGATCTGTTAGTTTTCCATTCTTTGTGATAGCAATGTGGTAATGTTACCTTTTCAACTTGGACCATCTGTCAGGTCTTTGGTCAAATTTCTACGGGCCTAAAAGTTGCACCTAATCAAGTATTCTGTCTGCATTTATTTTGGAATAACTTGCACAAATTTGATTCATTCAATGCTTTCTAGCCCATCTGACTGAAAGATGAGAACATTATCAGAGTTAGGTTGAAGGACCAAGGTTGTTAGTCAATTTGCAGTTTAGTTATAACTTTTTGATGATGTAATTTTTTTTCTTCTTCTTCTTGCTTTATTTCCACTAACTTAGGATCACACAAAGTCAGAGTTAGATGCATGGAAGATTGTTCGTGTTAGTGAAGACTTCCGAGTGATAGCATTGGGCTTGCCGGTACCTAAATACTCTGGTAACCCTTTGGATCCACCCCTGCGCTCTCGATTTCAAGCTAGAGATGTTTATCATCTGCCCTTTAAGGTAAGCATCCTAGCAGAAGAGTTGGATGATCTGTACTGAGCAGAGCTAATATTTTGACATTATGTTTTACTTGCCTCACTTCTGAAAAGAATCCTTGATTAGGGTATTTTTCCTACTGGGACATCATAAATTCCTAAAAAGCAAGCTTAGAGTTGCCAAGGAATGCTGCAGCAGAAAAACAACTTCCCTAAAACAATATAACCATAAAAGAAAGATTTGATGTTATTTCTTCTTCTTTAATAAAATTAATTCTGTATCAAGAAGCAAGTAGACTCCTCATGTCTAAATTAGAGGGAAAAATAGAAAATGCTGTTCACATCATGAGCTGTAACCCACAATATGATCCCAAAATTCATTTACTCCGTGATTTTATGTTCTATTTTCAGGACCATCTTCAGCTATTATATTCCCTTGGATCAAACATTTCTGCAGAGAGGTAATTTTTCATAATTAAAATACAAGTGGAATGAATGAAGCAAAGCAAATGTCCTTTCAGGATTCCTTGCTAATTTTGTATCTTTTATCACTACATAGAGACTAGAGCTGAAGAAGTTTTTTAATATGTGTGGGTGTATGTTCCCATAGCTTCTTGTATGCAGCCTTCATATAATGAATCCTTAGTGCTTTAGAATCCCACATTACTTATTTGTACTCAGAAATAGTTTCAGCATGTTATACTGTACTTAACTTTCTAGGCTTTAGTATTTTAAATATAGATATCGTGTATAAAACTCTGTAATTACTTTTTCCTATGCAGAATTTCTCAGCTCCTGTCTTTTGCTACAACTCTCTGTTCTCAAGAATCTTCTACATTGGGACTTCCAGATTTTCCTTTAGACAGCTTGTCGGCTGCAGTTCAGATTTTGGTATGTGCATACACATGTGCTGTGAAACTATATGGGCTTAAAATTTATCAAAATTAGATCTGGATTATTCGTGCTGTTAGATGATTAACATGAACATTAAAAAATAAACCCATAAAAAATGCAATTTTGGGGAGAAAAAACGTAGTTAAGTACCTCTGGATAATACTGTAACCAAGCATATAGCATAATACTGAAGGACAAAGTATGGCATGAGGAAAGATTTGTGATGTGATTAAAATGTATCTTAGTGCTAAAAATCATTTTTATTCTGCTAAATCTTTTTACCCAGCTGCAGGGCCATCTACAGTTTACCTGATGACACTGAGATTGTCATCTAGGGCTCCCTTTTAGTCAGTGGAAAGAAATAAAAATCACAATATAAAAGTGTTTCTGATTTAAAGGTATGCATGTAAATCAGCTTGATTGTGTAACAGGGACACCTATTACTCTCCATTGACACCTAACAGGACTCAAATCAGCTGTTCAGATGTGGGTATAGGAGACCGTTAAGTTGTAAGAGATGAAGTTTGCCTTAGATCTTTGGATTGGGTGGTGATTTGGAATAAACATAGGCATAGATAGTTACCTGAAGATGCAGGTTGTGCACACTTGGTGATGTAATGCTCCCTGACAGCTGCAGTCCATAGGGAAGTACAACAGCTGTACACTTGCTGAGTTCACAGTGGCAGATCAGGCAGGTCAGGACTAAAGCCCTGGCAGTCTTTCTGCTTTCCCTGACAGGCGTTTGTCCCTTGGACTCCATGCTACAAAGTCCAAGTAAAACCAGCAGGTGCCTCCCAGCAGAGGTTAGGGGGATGAGAGCTGGATAAAAAGAGGGGTTGGTACCGTTCTGCGTATGGGAAGATACGGTCGACCCAGGAGGGTAAAACACCATGACAGCTTCTCAAACCCTCTCTGCAGGGTGCGGGTGTCTGTAGAAAGGGCTCTTAGGATGATTCTCTGTTGTGTCTCTTGTATAATCATTTTTCCTATGGTACTGCAGTGACAGATTACTTCGATGTATTTTATTGGAGTATATACATTAAAACATGCCAGGTACTTGTGTTACTGTGGTGCTCAGGCCCCTTAGTTGTTCCAGACAATGACAGACATATATTTTTTCTGAATTAGCGATACTGCATCAGAAGAAAGTGATTAAAATTCAAGTTCAGAGAAATTAAACAGCATTTGGAGGGATTTAGGAAAGAAATACATGTTGGATTTTAAAATAAATTGCAACTTTTTATTCTTTGAGTCTTGTAGTGAAAAATTATTTTTAAATGAATGCCAGATGGCTTTCAAACTAATGGAAAGAAAATGAGCCCTAAGCTATTATCTAAACTATGGAATAAAGGAAGCATTTTATTTTACATTACAGAATGTGAAGTGTTATCATTGTATGACAGTGTCTTTTTTAGGTAGATGAGAACTGTTTCCTTTAGAATTTTAGTTTTTTAAGCTGACTGTTCTAAGTGGTTCTAGCTATAGCATTTTTCCCTGTCATGGTAGGACACTGCCATCCTCTACTTCTAGCTTAGCTGATTTAACCATTTGAAAGTGTGCAGAGATCATAATGACAAGCTTCTTATCTCCCATCATGGATTCATGCAGTGCCAAAATGTATTTCTTAGGTTGAAAACTACTGCCTGATGAATGGGAGAATTTTTTATAGGGTGCTGTTCTGAAGAGGCTAATTTCATACGCGCCGTTGTAATTATTATTAATTTGAGATAATGCAGACAAATTATATGTTATGTCTTTCTACATAGATAGAGGGCTTTTAAAATGCAATAAAGGGCTCCCTGATCCTTTAAGCAGTACATTTACTGCAATGCCTTAAATGCTTTATTTTCACTGATCTTTTTTTAATATGGGACATTATAAATAGTATTGCTGGTTATAAGTGTGAATTGAATTGTGCATTTCATAACATATGCATGTGATTTCATTTCTAAGTGGCTCGTCTTTCAGTTGGGTGCCTATATAAATCCAAGTGTATTAATTTAAAATCAGTTGATTTTATTCCAACTGTAATATTTTACTTACTTTGATGAAGATTTTAAAAAACAGTGTCAGTCCACTGACTGTTTTGTAGTACTTTTGCACTCAAGTAGTCCTTAAAAATGTGCGAGTCTTTGTTTTTTAAAACAAACAAATGTTACCTTAGGGGTTTTGAAACACTTTTTTTCCACCATGAAAAGCTATTTGCTTATATTTCTTAAGTATTCCTAAATGCACTTCCATTTCTTTCTGTATTGCTGTGGTAAAATAATTGAATCTTTGTCTAGTTTGGGCAGTAGCTGACAGAAGATCTAGTACTTAGAACATCGATATAGTAAAAAAACCCAAAGAAATAGTGGTTATCAATTTTGTGCTTGAAGTGCAATCATAATTAGTAGTTCATTTCAAAACAAGCCAGTTTTGATCAAACTGCTCAGAAATTTCTAGGAATTGATTTAAGTAGAATTTTTACCCTGTAACAGAATTGAAATTAAATACTAGAAATTGCTGTGAATGAGTAGGTCATTATCATAATATGGATTTCTTGCCATACTGTGACTGTATTCTAGGAGTACTGTGAGACTCGTTTACCTGTGGTGGGATTTGTCTCGCCTGACCTTAAATGTCTTTAGGTATCTGAGTCAGTCACTGTAGTTTCCATTAAGGCACAGGAAATAAAGTACTTTTTAGGACATAGTTGTTCTACTCTACTTTAGACATTTATATTATAGTGAATTGTGCCTGAGAAATGCCTGTTTTGACATTTGATTGCATACTGCTTGTGGTGGTCGTTTTTATATTGCCTTTTTATTTTAAGTGCAGTGCTATACAGGATTTGCAAGTTAGTAGCTGATGGTAGGATGAAATAGTCTTTTTTTTTAAATTTGTAATGTTTCATTTGCATTAGGATTCCTTTCCTATGATGTCAGTCCAGAATGTTATTGATCGGCTTTATCCCTATAATGTTTTCCTTGGAAAAGAAGGCAGGACTGCAGTCAAAGATGCATTAAAGGTAAGAATTGCACTTATACAGTATAATTGCAGGGAGTGATAGATTATGACAGTGGTTCTGACTAATCTTACTTCACTACTTCTATTAAAAAAAACCCAATAAAAAACCAAAAAAAGCTTAGGTAAACTAAATGGCTACATAATTGCTAATGCTAAAACAGTATTAATAAAAGCCAAACTTCATAAGCTAGTAGATATTCTAGTGAAAGGTGAAACCTCTGTGTTCTGTAGAATGTTTAGACCTCCATTCAAGACTGTAGGAGCACCCTCATCTTGTAAGTGGTTGCTTAACTTGAAAGTAGCTACTTAGATGGTTAACATACTCAAATGCTTGAAAAATATTTCTGACATTTGCCTTTAAAGAGGTACTACAATCACAGTAGAGATCATGTGCACAAAATACGTTCAGTATAGTATGATTACAGATTTATATAATTTTTGGGTTTAGTCAGTGTTAGCCTTTTGTTACTTGTTGGCCAGATAGGTTTTGTTGTTTTGTTTGTCTTTAATAATAGCTCACAAAGCATGTAATTATGCTGGGTTATTCTATTTATGCTTTTCAATCTCCATCACAGTGCCGGCTTTCTTTCATTTTTGAACATGTTGTAGGATTTATATATGTTGCTGAAAATCAGCATTTGCAGTGTGGAACATCTTACCCAACTCTTTCATTTCTGAAAATGTGAGGGGTTTTTGTACATGTCTATTTAGAAATAACAAAATTCATAACAAGTCAATTTTTGGTTTTCCCTACATGTCAGGGAAATGTCTATAGCCCATCCCTGCTGACACCTCACATACACAACCTTCTGGCATTAGAGCTCAGTGCTGTATTCCCTGCTTAGGCAGGCTGGTTTTGAGATGGGTGGTCCATGCATGTGAAGCGCACTGTCCCGAATGACCTGCTAGCTTGCATGCACCTTCAAAGCTGCCTCCTGTGGGGTCCTCCCTACCACTTCTGTGCCTAAGCCGATCTGGCCTGAAATCCAGTATCTGTAGCCTGTTACTTGTCTCCCTCAGAATTTTGAACTCGGTTATTCCATGGTTGCTACAGTCAAGGCTGCCATTGTGACATCCACAAAAATTGCCCCTTGTTTGTGAATAGCAGGAGCTGTCTACATCACCTCTGCTGAACCAGTGCAGTGCCTGTGTTGGGATGTTATTCAAGGCACCCTCAGAAATCTAGACTGATTACATCACAGTGCGTTGCCTTTTACCACATGTCAGGATGATGGAAGTTGACTGTAAAAAACGTGGTCTGGGTGGAAGAAGACTTCTGTCTGTTAGCAGAGCAGTAGCAATCGCTTCTGTTTTTAATAAGCCTTTATTTAAAATCTTTTTGTTCCCCCTGTCAGTTAGAGATGGTGAATGTCTTTATATTCAGTACCATCACCTTCCTCCATTTTCCATCTCTTTGATTTAGTATCTGTTGTGTGTACTTCTGTTTCTAGTGTAAGACAGGTTGATTTGACTCGTAAAATATTCTTTCTCAATGGCCATTTGCTTTTAACTACCTCCTTACACTTTACATTTTTCTGTGTTAATTTTTTTCTTTGATACTCTTCCTCGTCACTGCTTAGACAAACATGTCCCATTATATCAACAACTACATATAATCTTATTTGGAATCTTACTCTAGTTGCACACAACAAATCTTATTAAGCAATGAACCTTAAGAAATACAGAAAATAACTGGTTGTACTGTGGAAGCTGTTTATAATGATATTTTAGTAATAGCAGCACCATTAGCTTATTAAATATAGATAAGAAATTATTTTTTTCCATTCCATAAGAAATGTGAGGGAGAGGAATCTGAGAGAAGCAAGGTGACTTCTTATTCTACCTTCCTACAGATTTCCAGATTATCCAGCTAGTTTTTGCCACTGTATACTTTTCTCTGTGTAACAGAATACAGTTAAGAAATACTAATCTTAACCATGAGGTATTGAGAAATGAAAAATAAACACTTGAAGTCTATTTGCAATTGGTGGGTTTGTGTGAATTGAATCACTTCTTAAACATGAGAGAACATTTAAGAAAATAAAAACAGATTTCATATAAAAAAATGTAGAGTTTAGGCATGAGACTTGGAGACAGATATGGGGAAGTAGTAATCTAGCTGATAATGTATCTTAATTTCAGGATGTCGTCCCTTCCAGTCAGCTGTCAGAGCTGAGAAGTGAGGTAGCCAGCGGTTAGGCTAAACAGCTGTTTCTGGCAGCTGTTCGACCCCGTGCATATTTCTTGAAGAGATCATGTTCTCCAGGCACTGTCTTCTCAAACATTATCTTCAGCTTGGGTAAATCTTTCCCTTACATGCCTCCTTGCTGACTGAGACTCCACAAAGACCTGGGTATTCCTCCCAGTTCTTTTTCTTGATAATGAATAGATGTGGAATACTGACTTACCCCTTCCCTGTGAGTGGCTTTGTTATGGTGCATAAAGGTACTTTGAAATGCAGATCCCTTTGCTGAGTGAATGTAGTTGAAGTTAAAACCTGTTTTAGGCTTAAATCTATCAACCAACTTTTTCATTTGATGCAAACGTCATTCCTTGTGTCGAACTAGTTAGCATTGAGAAGAGTGTTTACGGATTGCACACTAGTCCAGCTTCAGCAGTGATCACGATTGTTGCTTATCATACAGAAGATTTGCACAATGATACAGTTGGCAGCAGTTTGATTAGTTCATTAGCATGCAACGGGCAGGACAGAAGTACCAAAATAAACCTAAGAACAATGTGCTTTGTGTACCCTTATTTGAAGTTTCTGCACTTTGGCAACTGTATCAATTTCTGTTCTGATTCTTAAAGAAGCTTTTACACTGAGAAGATCTTGCAGAGGACAGTATGACTTGGGTTGAATTCTGGCCATTAAAATTATTCTGTATTTGCATGAAATATTGGCATGGCAGAGTGTTCTGACAAATGAACATTTGAAATATGATTACAAAAATTAAGTTAAACATTATTTAAGGTTTTTCTCCAGAAGATTTAGATATAGAGAAATTGCTGCTTTCAAAGAAAGCACGTTGCAGTTAAACATTCCCAAACAAAAAGTTTAAGCATGTGCAATGTCTTCCACAGTATGTAAATTTTCTTTCCTGTATTCTATTGATAGGGATTTATAAAACTGGTCATCTTCATTTAGGCTGAGTTTGGTGGCTCATAAAAGACTCTTAACTGTTCTGTACTTATTTCTTCATTGTTCCATAAGCTTTTAGTATTTTACTTCAGACTCATCAGAGATTTTTTGATTTGCTTTTTGAATTCTCACATGCTCTTTGCATGCCTTTGTTTTTCTAATCCAGAAAATGCAATTTCAGAAATGACATCTAGATCACATTTTTCTTAATAAATGAACAAGTCTCTTTTAGCCTACCAGGTGGGTATTTAACTCTTAAGACCCTTCTAGAATTTTTCTTCTTTTTCGTTTTTTCCATGCCTTGATTAATTCTGTTTAGTGTCTTGATCTCATATGAGATAAAAGCTTTTTTGTTCCATTTGACTCATTTTTGTGTTGTTTGCACACCCAATTTAATCTTACCTGACCTCCTCCTTGAAAACTGTTCCCCCACCTCATTGTAGGGAATCTTCAGGCTACATATGTACTTTCTCACAAACAGTGGGAAAATAGTTCAAAAAACTGGAATCTTCTTTCTTGTCCAGGCAATTCTGTTCACTTATAAGCTGTTTCTGTTGCAAATTTTGGTTTGTGGAAGGATATATTTCTCTTTTTTTCCCCCAAAGTAATCTATAATCTTTGAGGTTTTGCATTAATGAATGCCCTTAGTGCCAATACATACCACTGTAGTGGAATCTTGTCCTTCAGACTCCATCTGTCTGTACTTTCTTGCACTTGCAGTTATTTTGCTTCTTTTGATACACTTCAGGCCTCTTATTCCTTCAAAAATTGTTTCCTTTGTGTGAAGAGAATTTTGAAGAAAGATCAGTTGCCTTTGGATGCTTCTTTTGGATTGCTTTGCTGTCTTGTGGGTTAGCATGGTGGTTTTCTGCAAATACATCTCATTTAAGCTCTCTGTTCCTTTGATCAGCTGGATCGCCAGCGTATTCTTTGCAGTTTCCATGCTGAGATATTACTGATCATTAGGTACTTCAAAGTGGTCAGACTTCCTCTTAAAGTTTGCCTTTTCTCACATGTTTCTGGCATGCAGAATGTGGCCTGATGATTACGGTCTGCCAGACCTCTAACCTTGTTTTTAGTGGCTACTCTTTTCCTTTTTTTCCCCTCTCTTGAACCTGAGGCAGTGAGGCTGCCCGCTCCTTACTTCTGGCTCACCAAATATCTCCCAAACTTTCTTATGCTGAGTGTTCTCAGTAATTGTCCTTCCAAGCCACAAATATTTTTTTTTCCTTTGCAGCTATCAAGTTGGACTTTCTAGAGAAGAATTTGGTTCTGGCTCAGGCAGAACCATATAATCATTTAGTTTGGAAAAGACCTTTAAGATCCTCAAGTCCTACTGTAAACCTAACGCTGCCAAGTACACCACTAAACCACATCTGTAAGCACCACATCTACACGTCTCTTAAATACCTCCAGGGATGGTGACTCAACCACTTCCCTGAGCAGAAGTGTGTTTAATGTGTTGTAAATCCATTTCATGCCACTCTCTGGTTTTGTATCAAGCCATCGTAGTTCTAAATGAAAAACTGCGTCCAAGAGACCTGTCCTACTCTGAAAACCACAATGTTCTTGTTTGCTGCTTCTGTCCAGGTGCAAGCGTGGCAACTTGTGCAATTACTAAATTATCCAATTTAGCAGCATTTCCATGCTTACATGTGATTAGTTCAAATTCTACAAATTCAGTTAAATGGATTCAAGTGGTATAAATTCAGTAAGGATCTGCCCAGAGATCGATATCTGTCTTTCACTGTCGTGATCTGTGGTCTAAAAGGCCAGCTGCAGAACCTTCAACAACATTTTAAGGGGGGATACACACCAAAATAAAAAAAAAAAAAAATGAAAAAACACCTCAGAAATTTTAGATTGTCAAGACTTGTGTGTACAAGGTCTGCTGCTGCTGTTTCCAAATCTTCCATGTTTGAATCAGAGGCTGCTGGTGCATATAATCTTGCTTCCCCCCACAGTTATTTTCTTTCATTGGTATCTCATAAAGGGATTTTAGTATATAAACAGTTGGCAGTTTTGTGTGTGAACAGCTTTGGCCCTATCCAAAATGCTATTAACTTAGTAAGACTATTACAATTTACTAATGAACATGGGAGTGAGAACATCTGTAGTTCATTTCACAGAATCATTGTTGGAGCATTTCTTAGAATCATAGTTTGAGATAGTACTCAGTAGGCATTCCTGTCCTCTGCTGTTGTTAAACACTTAATGGTATCTGAAGTAGACTCAGCTGTTATAATAAGAATATAATTTGGTGCAGCCCTTTACTAAAGCACATTTATCTTAAATTTCAGTTTAAACATGAAATTTTTGTAAGCTCTTGTTCCAGAATGGGTATTTGTAAAGTGATGAAGAGCCAAAGCATTTGTGTGAATGCATCTCAGTTTTCTTTCTAAACTTTAACAGGCAGTACTGTGGATCCTAATAATAATAAAACAACATGTTTTTTTAATAATTTTACATTAGTGACCTCTGTTTTAAAACAGAATTCTAAAGAGTTGGATAATACTCTTTTTTTCTCAGCTTTCACTCTGTTGAATGAAATGACTGGGTTCAGTAATTTCAGTTAGTGGCTTTTTTGTGCATAGTGCTCTCTGATACAGCTTTTCCTTCCCTAACATAATAGACTTTTTCCAGGATTTAAAAAAAAAATATTTTCATGCTTTGTATATACAGCATAAAAAAGGAGACTGTAATGCTCAAAAGAGGATTTGGAAGACAAATGTCCTCATTTTTGTCCTTGATATACCCAGAACATGCTGAAGGCTTAATTTATACAGGTTGTCCTTGATTTTCATTGTATGATAAGGCTATGGAGCTAAGTAAACATAGTGTTTGATGGTTATTGGTAGACAGATGTTTGAATGTGCAGTTGGCTATAATGACCTGCAGAGATAGGTGATCTATTATTACACACGCTAAAGGCTGTCATCCCTTTCTCTTACTATTTCAGTCTGTCAGGCTAAGTCTTGGCAAAGTCACCATATGACACTTTCACTTTACATCTATCAGTAGGGTCAGAATAAGTAAATGACATACACTCTTTTTGCTTTGGTTTTAAGTGTAAAGTATGTAGGGCATTGATAATGTGAACACAGGCATGTGAAGTGAAAGTTGAAGTGCAGATTTCAGGAGTCACAGAATCGTAGAATAGCAGGTTGGAAGGGACCTCCACAAGGATTAATCGTACAATCACAGAACAGATTGGGTTGGAAGGGACTTTAAAAATCATCTAGGTCCATCCCCATATCTTCAGTATGCCTATGGCCCAGTTTTCAGAACAAATAATTTTAAACTCAGTAAGATGTATTTAATAATTTCCCACACCCTTTAATTCATCAGCGTTTTGAGCTTCGAGATTCAGAAAGCCGCTTGCTTCCCAAAAGGATTACGAAAGTAGAAAGTGTACATGGAAATAAACCCTTCAAGGCGGATGTCACTGTGCAGATTGGTGACAAAGAAGTAACATTCCAGGTATGAATTTACATATTCATCAAACTCTTTATATTTTTAGATATTACCTTGTTTTCATCTCATTGAGAATTTGACACTTAGACTTGAGACAAAACCTCATTTGCATTGCGTATTTTGTTGGTAGTGTAACGTCATATTTATTAAAGAAGCATTTAGGTACTGGAATATTAGATTATGGACACAGAAGACTTTATTTCTAGTTAAACCTGTACTTTCCTACATGATTCATTTAAGTTTCTTGTGTTAAATGCTAAAGGTTGGACGAAAGAAAAGCCTCTAAATTTCATATTTAAAAAATTGGATTAGAATAACGGAGTACTTGTGATGCCCTTGGTGCTGCTTTCCCTTTTACTTTTAATAAAAACACTAGTCTGTCTTTGTCTACACTTCAAATAAAATCTAATGAGGGCTTGGTAATGTTCCGACACAGGATGTTGGGAAAATGGAACAAAAGTAATCACATCAAATGTGATTAGTTTGAGTTTCTTCCAGTGAAGTTTATGACCTGCTAGGTGGTGAAACAAGGCCTTGTTCAGGAAACAGATGCTGATCTGAGAATTTGAAGCTAATGTTGAATTTGGAGAGTCTAGAGAGCCTGTAAATAAGGTGAATTAGTGAGAGTCAGAGAGAAATCATGTTAACAGTGGTGAGGAATATCCTCAGAGAGGTTGTACCATGACAAAGTGAAAAGGGGAACAGCAGCAAATGGGAATTTATCAGAAAAAGGTGAGTCTGTAGAGACCCAATTCAACTGTTTTCTGAGGGGAGGATTTTTGCTTTCATTTGATGTGTAGGTGATGCCTTCTGAAAAGATGTTTGCAAAATCTCTGGGGACAGGAGTATAAGGAGTTTGAAGATGAAACCATTCCCAGACTAGAATAGGAAATGGAAACGGAGCAGCTCCCTTAATGTGAGGAGGGATTGAAACTCCCCAAAGTTCTTGTCGAAGTAGCTCTGTTGGATTTCATGACACAACACAAATTGCTTCTACTCTCCCATGTTTCTCTGATGAGTGATCAATATTAGTGATTTTTGTATTTTGTCTCTACCACAGACAGCCTGAAGTTCTTTTCAGACCCCAATGTTATAATTGAATTAGTTCATATTTTCTTAGTTTTCATGAAGAGTAGGTGCAAGAGGTTGTCTGTTGGAAATTATAAGATTTAATGTTTATAAGTGAAAGATCTAGGTTTGATGGATGGCAATCATCAACAAAATACCACGGTAGTTTTGAAGGTATGTAACGCAGGGCACACAAAGCCCGGAGTTGTGACAGTGTAGCTTACTTAGTATTTCTTTTTAATCACTGTTTTTCCTTACAGGTTCCAGCAGGGACTGGGCTATTAAAAAAGCGTCCTCGATCAGATACTTTCATCAGGACTTCCAGCCATAATCGACTGTTGGCAGAAATGATGCAGTCTCACATGGTTAAAGATATGTGCTTAATTGGAGGAAAAGTAAGAAATTGCATTTTTCTTCTTCTGCCTTTCTCACGTTCCTTAAATTGTAATCTAGGTCTTATCTTTTTAAACTTTTTAGGGCTGTGGGAAAACAGTTATTGCTAAGGAGTTTGCTGATATCCTGGGATACAGTATAGAACCCATCATGCTGTACCAGGTGAGTAAAATATCTGTTGATGATCGTGCTTTAAGTATAATCCAAAATGCAATATAAAGATACCGATTCTTTGTGTATGTTCTGTCTCAGTGATGTTAAAGCTGCAGATGTTTTTGTTTGTGTACAGCTGCAGCTTTTAGAATCACTGATATAGGTTAGAAGAAGAAAATACAGCAAAGCTTTCCAAGCTGATAATGCTGTCTGGTCATTATAGAGCAATTTTGCGCTCTCTGTTACAATACTAATCTAAAAAGTTCTTCTTATTGCAGGTCTAAACAGTGAGGATATTGTGCAGCAATATAGATAATACAGTGTTAATACATGTAAACTAACCCTGATGCTGCTTTCCTTTGGATTTACTGACTTTGTTGTGAGTGTGAAAGACAGGTCATCTAAAGCAAACGTAAGGAAAACCATTTAGCACGGTGGTCTGTCTTGCTGCAGACAACTAGCAACTCATTCTGTGATGAAGCATGACTGAGTGCCATACAGAAAACTTTGTCTTTTGTGTCTCCTTTTCAGATTTTGTTTCCCTTTTGAAGTATGTTTCCTGCCTTTAGGTCAGCGTGGTGACCGCTTGCAATTTCATGTGTGGTCAATGCCTCCGGAAGGCCTTTTGTCTGTCTGTCAGGGTTTTTTTCCTTTTTTTCCTTTTTTGTTTGTTTGTTTTGGTTTGTTTTGCTTGTCCATGTGCTATTTAATCATATAATGAAATTCTCCATTACCAACACTATTTTTTGTTATTATTGTGGTAGAAGGTTTCCTTATTGTATTGCAAATACATAATGGGGTTTATGTTACTGGGGAGTTTTTTAAAATTATTTCTCATGTTCCGTAGGCTTTATCTTTCTTCTGGGTTTTGTTTTGGGTTTTTTAATGTGTCCCTTCTCTCAAGATTGCCTAATATTGTCTTATGTGTATATTTTTTCTGATGCCTAACGTGGAATTTTAAAAAACATCAAAAATTCTGTGACACCTTTTTGTTCAGTATGGCGATGGCAGCTGTGGTAAGACTGTGTTGTAGAGGTTAGAAGATGAAGTTCCATGTTGAAAAGTGCTGCATCCTAGATACCTAAAATGAGGTCTGGTGTTTAATATATACATATTGCATATGATGAATAGTAAGTTCATTATTCATAGGTGCTATTGCAAACAGACAGTAATCTGCTTCCACCATTAGCCTAATTGTTGCTAATTTATTTATCTTGTGTCTTAGCGCAGATGCAGCTTTAAAGATAAATTTGGGGTGAGGTGTGCGTTAACGCTGTTTGAGATGGCAGTTGATGTGGCTGTTACAGGGTAAAATGGCAAGAAGGAAGAACTGGAGGAGTCTTAAGGGTGTCCATGGGCTTTGGTGGCAAGGAGCTTCTTGTTGTAGCTGCATTTTTCATCAGTTGGAGGAAGCAATTTACAGTAATTGAAAAAGTAAGGGTAGAGTCAATGTTTTTACTGAGTAAAATGTAAAGTTTGTGTTTAAAAAAAATTAACATAGGAGTAGTAGTAATAGCTCCAGGAAGGTTGGATGTGCAGAATAATCAGGGGATGAAGGTTTTGGAGCTGTCAGTTATCTCAGAGCATGGTAAAGATGGCACAGCGGGGCTGCTGTGTGTTCTACAGCTTTTCCCTTTGATTTTATCCAGGCTGTGCTTCAGGCTTTCTCACAGCAGCAGAATTTTTTTGCAAACCCCAAGCTCTGTCAGGCTTAGCTGTGATATCCCATAGCCAGTGGTCACTCAGTATGTGTTTGGAAAAAAATTGTCAGTCTTAGATTGTGATACACTTTACCTCATGACATGAACTGAAAAATGGCAAGATTAAAAAGTAGAATGAATGAATTTGCTAGCTTTTCACAGTTAGGGATCACACATGTAAGGTTTTCTCCATAACCCTGAGGAATGAAAACACTCTGAAACAAAATATGAAGTCAGGAGTCTCCCATGACCTTGTGAGCCACAACACACCAAATATCACTGGATTTACAGTTGTAAGTGATAATTGGCAGTGCTGCAGGGGAATATTAGCATCAGATTTAATGCAATATATTGGTCTCTTTCTTCCATCTCTTCACTGAACTTCCTTCCTTCACTGTACCAAACCATTCCTTTGGTTTCTCCAGGGTTTGATCAAGATCAAGTTCGAAGGGTTTTTATAAAGACTGGGTTTGGTGGTATCAAACAGTATTGCTAAGGCAAATAAGTTACTGTGAGCTTATTACTGTAAATTTTTGTGTAGACAACTATGTAAGATCCACATGTGTATCTATACATATAGGTATTTCCTGTGTACAATGCCTTAGTCTCAAAAGTTTTTAGAGGAAGTGATTTATTAAAAAATGATTGAATGTAGCTGTGCTGATAAATTTTAAGAACACATTTGTTTTTCTTAAAATATGTCATATCAGGGGCTTTAATAAGATAAGAGGATAAATTAATGACATTTTAAATTAAATGTAAAATTTAAAATGTTAAATTTATTAACACAAAGTAATTCAGCAATGAAGTTTGATAATGCTGTAAATTTAGCAGCTTTGTCTACTTTGGTTCAAAATGTGTCTTTTTGACTTTCTGAGAGACACTGTATTGTCCAAATTCCATTTCCCAAATTGAGGAAGGTTTTATTTGTCCTGTGGTTCATTTTTATTTTCCAGTAATTTCTTTAGGCAGAAAAATAAGTAGTGGAGCACTTATCCTCCATGTGAAGGAATTGCACTGTGAAGAGGTTTTTTTAGGGTTTGTGAAGAAATAAATTCTTAGATTATTTATATATGTTGTGCACGGGTATATATGTGCATATATATAATGTTTACGTTTATTTTTTAATATTTATTGAATCACTCTTTCCATCTGAAGTCGATTTAAGGGCTTGAATAGTGTGAAAAGGCATAGCTCTTTATACTGATTTCACAACTTCTGAAAGCTTTGATGTTGTTAGATGAGAATCAAATTTAGCTAAATCAGGGATTCTGAAACCTTCTGAGTACATAGTTCATCTTTAATCCCAACTCAGAGCTCAGTTCCTGTCTCATTTGTGTTATCTGACATCATTATATGGGTTTCTCATACGCAGTTCCATGTAGGCAAACTGCTGACAAAGGAAACTCATCCCGAGCAGGAAAGGTTTGGTTTTAAGCTGTTTCTTAATGCAGTTAAGCAAGAGCAAATGAGAAGCAGCAGCCAGCTAGTCCTTTGTGGACTGTAGCTTAAATTGTTTAAAATAAAACATTTTTCTCTCCCAGAGTTTGAGGGAGAAAAAAGCAGTGTGTGAAGTGATGTTAGAACAGTTTTCTAGCAAATTGTTCCTTTTCTTCCCCAGCAAAAATGTTAAGCACATCACTAGTGTTTGTGTACTCTGATGTTTTTGTTTCTAGGATTTTTTTTCTTTCCTTCTTATTTTTTATGACCTCATAGTTTTTCTTTACAAATTCCTTCCAATTTTTTATTTGAGAAATAATAACAAAATACAAATCCAAATTGGCGTGAAAAGCAGGAAACAGAGACTTTTCACCTCAGAATTGCCAAGATCATGATTAACACTGCAAGCCACGAAAAAAATGGCTAGGTTGGAGGCTTCTATTGCTATAGTTGCTAAAGGGAGCGAAACAGAAGTTGCCCTACCTGTTTTCTTACCTAAACTTCTTTTTTCCCTGTATATGAGATTTTTTAGAAAACAATGCAATGTAAACCACATCAGTTACAATGACTGCTACAAATTAAAATAAGTCTTTTGATTCACAGGTCAATATAATATTGTCAATACTTTTTCCAAAAATAAAAGGGTAAAAAATTCACGTACTTGTATTTACCTCCCCTCAAAGTGGATGGATTTTTAGGCTTAGTCTTATAACACTGTATCTCATAATATGATCATTTAATACTATAAACTAAAAATTGGTTTAGGGTAAATAAACAGAAACAATAAATCACTGGGCAGGTACTTAGCCCTGAAATAAATCCCTTAGAGAAACTCTGCAGGTATTAGTACTTCTTTTTAATGCATCACTTTTTAATTGAATCTCATTCAGCTGTTTAAATTACAAACTAAACATTTTGTATTTCAGAAAATACTTTGCAGCAGGGTACATCTCTGAATTTAATCTCTGGAAAATGAATGCATGGTTCTCGAGTGGCCGTTGGAGATCGAATCATACTGCACCTAGTTTGATTCCTCTAGAGGTGGATTGACAGAGATGTGTTAGTTGAACATTCAGCATTTGCTAGCTACTGAATGCTAATCCTGAAAACACTTACCTTTTCCTCTGGCTTTGATAAAAAGGTGTTACTCTTCTAGCTTTAGTCTAATTCATTAATAAAATGGAAAAGAGTAAACACAGCAGTAAAAAGAAAGCAGAAATACAACAATAAAAACATATTCTGGTGGTGTGGATTTGAATGTGAGGCTTTTAAGTTTTACAAATGTGGAAACACTGAAGGAACCAGACTTTGTCCTGTTATTTTAAGGCTTTTAAGGAAATGTAGAAGGAGGAAATGATTCAGGCCATATGACGTAATGTGTTCTATTTTTATTCCTCAAAGTTCAAAGGGTTTATAGTTGTGAAAAGGACATATGCAAAAGCTATGGCTACAAGTGAAAATATTTTTCTCATCTGATTTTGGGTTAAGTTGTCTTTCCAGCAGAACCTGAGGAAGGAATTTCATCCTCCAGGTCACAAAATGGCTATTAGGTCATTGTTGTTGTGTTGCTTACCTGTTATAATAGAGCATCTAAAGTCAGCGTGCTGGAGGATATACTGGATTTCGCTTTTGGTTTTGATTTATCCCGGAAGTATTATTTAGTGATATCCTAGGTACTTGTGATATTTTGTGTGTTTACTGGCTTCTTTCTCATTCTGTCCTGTATTCTTCAATGCTTCCATTGCATTTTCATGCTGAGGTGGAATGTCATGCTGGTTTGTATTCAAGATAAATGATGAAATCTTTGCTCTTTCAGGTGACTTCTTTCAGATGAAATAAATTACTCTTCATTGTTCCAGGTGTAAATTGCTGCCCCCTTCTGTACACAAAGCTGTGTACAAGTTGTCATATGCTTGCATTACATTTAAGGGGGGGCTTAAGGGGTCTGGTTTCAAAGAGGTGATATTGGCAAGTCTACAACTTCCAAATACTATTTAACATAGTTTGTGTGCATAGATTCGTGCGTGCATTTCTAATACCCTTTGGAAAAGTAATTGAAGATTTCTTGCTGATCTTTGGGTATATTCAGGAAAAACAGAATGCAGTGTTCTAAGGAAAAAAATATGTACTTGTAGATGAAGAAAACAGAGCCCAAATCTTACTCATCTGTTGAACTGATAATTACAGGATATGACGGCTAGAGATTTGCTACAGCAAAGGTATACCCTTCCTAATGGAGACACTGCTTGGAGACCATCACCACTTGTTACTGCTGCTCTGGAAGGCAGCCTTGTCGTTCTTGATGGCATTCATCGAATTAACCCTGGCACTCTAGCTGTACTTCAAAGGTCAGGATGCGAGCAGGGATGTTGGATGCGCGTGATCTGTTTAGTGAGCACGTACATACTGAGAAATTAAGTTCCTTCTGTTGAACGTGACTTTATAACTTCAAAAATACTTTAAAAGAAATCAAGCTGACATTACATAGAATATGTAATTCCATTAGAATTAATATGTAATTAGAATAATGTAATTATAATTACATGGAATATGTAATGTTACATAGAATATGTAATGTTCGGTGTTTGCATGCTTCAAAGCAGAAGCAGTTCTTCAGTGTCCTCTGTAAATCACTAACAATGCAGGAAATTTCAGCTCTTTGTAAATACAGAATGTAAATTTGAATTGAAGAATGAGCTGGATTTTGCTCTAAGCATATGAAATCTAAAAATCAGTATTATTGGTGGAATGATTTGAAAATGAGGGCTGTCAGAAAAATTTCGAGTACTTTGCGTTCTGCTTCTAAATAAAATGCAGTCATTACAGTTATATGTAAGAGTGTGCTTTTTATTGATTGCAGAGAACTCTTTCTAAGCATATAATTCAATAAAAACTAAATTCAACTTTGCAGAATAGAAGTAGTAATAGTAATTACTACGTTAATAATGATCTATACTGTCAGGTCAATTTTTCCTGCTATTTCATGTGCCTGCATTGTGTGTTGCCTTTTGCAAACTTAAGTGGCATCACCAGCTTTAAAAGTGGTTGTAACAAAAACTTGTTGTGCCTTTTAAATTATATATATATATATACACACACACACTGACACACAGAAGGGTAGAAGAGAGAATAATACTTGCCTGTTGGGGGTTTTTTTCCCCTTTTTAATTGGTCTATATTTGCCTTCTGATTTTTCTTCTGACTCATGCATGTGTTATATCTAACTAGGGTTAAAAAAAATAAAATCCAGGCCTGTATGTTACTCATTAAAGCTGGCTGAAATATATTGCTATTAAGGTATATTACTTGGTATAAGTTTAACAAAATGGCTATTTCATGCCATTTATGCATTTTTTTATTTTTCTTTTTCTTACTGTCCCTATTTAAACTAAGATGACTAACAGGCTATGCTCTGAAACAGTTTTATTATGTGTATTATTTTATCTCCACATCTGGATGCATCTTAAATCGGTATAATTTTTTTTTCTTTTAATATCACCTGTATTGACTGAGGTAGTTTTTAAACAAGTGGTAGTTGATACAAGTGTTTTTAAAAGTGATCAAAGGCTAGATAAACCTTATCCTTTTTTTCAGACTAATACATGACAGAGAACTGACTCTCTATGATGGCACCAGATTGTTAAGGGAGGACAGATACCAAAACTTAAAAGAAGAGTTACAGATCTCTGATGAGAAACTACAGGAAAGGTAAAGTGTCAGATACAACTATGAACTATACAATGCCAACAGCATTACATCAATTCATCGTGTAAAGAGCTTAATGTCTTCTTTTTTTTCTTTTTTTTTCCAAAAATATAATGCAAAATGCTTCTCTTCTAAATTGATGCCTTCTAATCACTAAGAAGTATATTTTAAACATTGGTTATGTCATGATCTTTTGTTTTGTTTTGTGACATGAGAAAATTATATCCTGTTTAGAATGCTTGAACTAAAAGGAAGCCACTCAATATCCTTTAAGAGAAAGAGTTAGAAATTGAAGAGAAGTGTTAAGTACATAATAACATAGATAAAAAGGTATATAATATTTGATTCTGGCACATTTTATTAAGAATGTTGGAAAATTGTGCTAAATTGTCGTTAAATCCAACTTGTAACTTTCTTTTGTCTTATTAGCTAGAAAGCTGGTATTTAATTTACAACTAATATGGGGCAGGAAATCCTAAGGATGGGTTGGGACTCATTATGCTTAGTCTTTTTGTTTCTTCACTTCCACTTGTCTGCCAGAAACATTCCACAGATAGAAATGTTTTCTGCTCCTCTGATGGCCATACGTAATACATAATCAAACCCTGCTGACTGGTTCTAGGTAATGGGAGGGGCATTGCTGAGTGTGTGTCAAAACAAATGCAGTCAGACATTCAGTAGTATATAAGGAGTTGGAAATACTGTGATTCTTCAATAGCTCTTACCACTGAAAACACAGCTGAAGCTTTTATGTCAGATGTCATATTTACACTGCAGAGTGTGCATGTGCTCAAACTCTGAAGAGGCCTTATCTGTTATAGTAGTAGGCATTCATGAGGTACCACTCCATTTCTCTTGATTGTCTCACTGAATGCAATTTTTTCTTTGACATCCTTCATAGTCTACCCTTTAGAAAAGCTGTTTTTCTTTTTTTTTCCTGGTTGTTTTGTTACTTCTGGTTCTCTTTTGATCCAAAATACTGTAGTTTGGGTTTGGTTTTTTTGGGTTTTTTTTTCAAACCAACACAACACACACAACAAGCTGTAGTTTATGTCTTCCATAGTATTTATTTTCTTTTTTTTTTTTTGTAGGTATTGTTTAATTTAAGCCTACTTCTTATAAATTGTTGGTGAGGCCATACACCCCGCTAGATGGGCATTTCCTGCATTTGTTTTCTGTAGTTCATCACTGAAATATTAGGGACTGTTCTGGATTTTAAGCCCAGACTTTAAAAAGAGAAGCAAAAAAGCTCCAAGGATCGATCCGGGGTGGTATCCCAACTTTGCACTGGTCTTTGTACTTCAAAATAGATCTGGTAGTTGTGTGAATCTCCTTCTCCCTGCTCTGTGTTCATGGTCTTGCCCGAGGTGCTTTCAGGCAGAATGGAAGTGGCTGTGCTTTTTTGCTTACTGTGTGGTACCCTTTAGCTCATGCCAATGTACTCCAAAAGCCTAGAAAATTAATTACATGTTTATCTTCAGTACTTCAGAGCTTCAAAAGAAGCCAGGGTAATGTAATGCAAACATATATCTGCTGCTTTGGTTTTGGCTACGTGCTCCTTGAGGAACTGAAGGTATTCCAGGATCTCACCCTGGTTTTGGTCCCTTATATATTCTGAAAGCATCGCTACCTTTCGCTGACTCCAGGATGCAATGTCAGTAGTTGCTCTTTGATTCCAGCACTGCATTCCTCCCCTGCTGTTCATCCTTTTCAGCAGTAGGTACCAATCACTGCAAGCTTCTGTACCTTCCAGTGTTGCAAAGCAGCTGTGCAGAATTAACCTTTCTCTCTAGGTGCAGCCTCATCAGTTGGTATCTAGGGTGTTGACAGCTGTTTTAAATACAGATTAAGAAAACAAGATGATGCTAACCATCCCTCATTTGCCTACAAGAGAGTGCCTTGTGGAGATATTCTCTAGAATGTGTTCTACCTTGGATTTATTAAGAGATTAGCTGGTAAATTCTTCTAAATCATGATTGTGAGATGCTTGACACAGAGAAATGTCTCTTGCTGTGTGTCAATGGCTGCAGCTAGTCACCTTAGCTATATTTCTGATGTTAGAGCAAGATGAAAAGGGAACATAATTCACCCTGATTTACTGGATTTGACTAAAGTAATTTTGAGACAGTTACACTTTGCCAGGCCTGCAGAATACATGTTGTCATTCCCAGTTCTGCTGGGACTGAATCTGGGATGTTTGATGAGTGGCACATTGAGGCTACTGTTATTTTTCCAATAAGAGAGTTCCCTATGGAAAGCTGTTTCAAGTGTTGTTTGAATCAGGAGATTATTCTAATTTTTTTTTTCTTCCTAAAATCCACTCATTCATCCTTGAATTCTCATTTTCATTTTGGGAATCAATATGGTACATAGAATACATATTATGAAAGTATTTTTTTGTTTTGTTATTAACCTTTTTATGATCTCCCTGATCTCATGCACTAACGCAGCTCTTACAACAAACAGAAGAAGAGGAAAAAACCCATACCAGGATGCACATCAGTGAATGAGTGGAAGTGCATGGCAGTTTTAAATGTCTAAGCAGTCAGGCAGGACCCAAATGAAGTAGCTGAAAATAGTCATGAACAGAAGAGATACAAGATCATGAGAAAAAGGAGTCTTTCTGAAGGATTGGAACTTGAAAGAAAGAAGCCAAAAGCTTCATGAGGCAATTCTTGGATTAGGAGAGGGCAAGGCCATCTTCAGGAGTTCGGAAAAAAGCAATAGGTGAACTCTGGAAGGCAGCTGGAATAGAGAACAGATGCGTTACTGCCATATGTGAGAGAAACCCAGACATGGAGTATGTACTTCCTCCCCTCCATTTGGGTTCTTGATCACAGTGACCATATGTAGTAAAGTTTACAGTTTCTGCCTTCTGTGGTACTTCTGATTGTTCATAAATACAAAAAAACCTCACTGTTACTCTCTGTTCCTGTAATTTGACTCACTGATGAGGCGGCCAGATGCTGTTGTAAGTTACCTAAACACAAATGCATCCTTCGTAATGGAAAAGAACAACTGATAATGCTTTTTAGTAGACTACTTGGACTCAATACTTTCTGAATGGAATTTTGAACCAGAATTTTCACTTAAATCTATTTTAGAGAAAAGGAGCACTATTCCAGACCAACAAGCCAAAACTTCTGTAAACATTTTTTTTTTTGAGTCTGTGTTTGTAAAAGGTTTTGACACACCTGAAGATTTTTCCCATTTTTAAGAGGAGAAAAACTTGAAATATTCACAGAGAAATTTTTGGGGATCCCTTCTTCAGACAAGAAAAGACACATTTTCTACTATGCTTTCATATTTCTATATGAAAGTATTCACTAGTAAAAACCAGTATGAATATGAAAAACAGTATGCCTTTACTTTTTAGTGCTTCAATAGTCATACTCATATGTGTAGTAGAATAGACAGGAGAATACTGCACAATCTATCACTGAATTTCCAACCCTGGTAAGTCAAGAGGTTTTGGGTGTTTTTGAGGTGGGTTTTTTGTTGGGTTTTGTTTTTTTTAAATAAAGGGATGGTATTTCAGATCACAGTATGCTCTAATAGAAATCACATGCCTCCATATGTAAATATAAACTGTATGACAGTAGAGAGTATGAACATGGCAATGTTATTAGCAGGTCTGGACAAAGATTTTTCAGGTTGTTTCCAAGTTTTGCAGGTTGAAATACTATAATTAATAAATTCTGGTTTTAGACAACTTCATTTAAAAGTTTTATTACCTCTGTTAGAGCTAATAAAATATATTAATTTAAACAATGCTAATTATTGCCATCATTACATTTCTATATCTGTCATGCCTACCAGCACTTTTCTGAGAAGGGCTTCAGACTGGTGGGTGCAATAGCTCTGTCAGGACTGACAAGCAGAAGCAGTATGTTTGCCCTTGTGAGATTTTAGAATACTCCTTGGTCTGCTGAAAGCTTATATGCTTACAAGGTAATTAGCAGTGGGCAGGGAGTACTTTTCCTCTGTTCTTTCTTGTGCAAGTTTGCCTGTGGAGTCAACAGTCACCGTGAGATGACGTTCTCTGATTTGAGGGAACTAACTATTTTTATTTGTGAGTTTGAGAAGAAGAGGAAAAAAAAAAAAGCTGCCCTTGAGAAAGTGACAGATGGTCCTCAAAGATCTTTTACGTAGAAGGAAATTATAGCTACTGATTCCTTATTCATTTATTTAGTAATTGTATGATTAGTTTTCCTGAACAGGTTCAGAGATGAAGAGAAAGGGTGTTCAAGTACTGTGCCTACCCAAGATTTTTTCCATACAATTTCTTTTGTAATCATCGATTCCTTCACTGAGAGAGATACCATAAAGGTAGCACACTGCCTTTACATGGTGAGCAGGGAGGTGCTGGTTTGTCTTGTGATGCAGTATTTTACACTGTTTGGGTGGATACTCCCCACCACCACACACACACAGAGCTAAGTCCTTGGTGTGGCAAGCAGAAAGGCAGCTATTACAGGAATATCTAGAAGTAGGTACTGTTCAAAAGCTAAAAGTCTCTCAGAATACATGGGTAGTTTCAATGCCCTACAGACAGTGGATTATTTTCCATCTTACTAGGTTGAAAGGGAACATGCAGTTGATGAAACAAATATAAAATGTGGCAGGGAATGAATTTAGTAAGCAATAAAAGGTTTCAATTGCTTACATTTTCTAGCTTTTGTTCATTTTTTGTTGTGGGTGGGATTTTTTCATTTTAGTGAATTTTCAGATGTGTTATTTTTAGGTTGTGGTGAAGTTTAAGAAAAACAGCAAAAAAACAACTCTCCCATCAGTGTGGTCCTGGCATGTTAACAACTCCTAACTTAAAAAAAAAAAATCTTATTTTGTTATCAGGTGAGATTTATTAAATCATGTGGCAGGAAGAAATGACCAAAGATAGTTTGGTTTTGCAAGGTGACATTAGGAATGCTGTTCTGCATTGGCTTTTATTTTTGGGGGGGATGGTGGTAGTGGTGGTGGTTGTTTGCTTGTTGTTTTCCAAGAGAAGCTTCAGCTGCTCAGAACCATGTGTCAATAACTAGAAAATCTTTCACCCTGCGCAGACTGTGTTCTGATCTTCCTCTCGAGAGCAGCGGCAGTAATCCTTGGTTGGAATTAAATGCTGCTGTCAAAAGAAGGACACACATATTATTAGGAGAGTGCTCTGCTAGCTGTGTTGTCAGTAAACATTTAATAGAAGGATAGAGACTCTTTGTATTAATCAACTAACACCAAATCTTCCCACTGTGTTTGATGCTCATTAATTTAAAAGGTGTCAAGTTTTTAACAAGATACACTTACATGGCCTTCATCTGCAAAGAACAACAGATGTCAAGGATTTCTTTATAAATATAGCTCCATGTAGCAGCTCCATATTATGTTTCTTAGGAGTTTTGATCTGTAATATGATGGAACAACTTTGAAGCTCTTTGGTTGCACTGATGGAAGCTGGGAACTTTCAGAGCATTGCAGGGTTGAGTCATTTGTGGCATTTGTTTTAGTAATACACTTAGCTTGATGTTTTCAACATTGCAAACATCAGTCCAAACAACAGGGTTTTGAAGTAGCCAAATAGTTTAATTCATGTTTACAAACTGGAAAGCTACAGCAGTGATGTTGTGATGTGTCCAAGTCTAAAGAGTACGTCAGTGACTTGAAGTGATACCACTGAGTTCGCTTGCCCTGATTTTGCATCTCCTCTCATCCCACTTTTCCCCATGGCCTCCCTGGCTGTTCCCACCATGTCCTTCAAGTCAGGGAGTGAAGTGGTGGTGGTACAAGAGAAATGTGTTCCATTTACTAGGGTAAGGTGACTGCTGCTTGTGCTCTTTTGTGGTATTTCTGAAGAATTGATCCTTTGAATTTGGTGGGTTTCTTTGGAAGGCTGTTTTTCTTCTTAGTAACTGGGAGGAGGTAAGTCTGGAAGCAGACTTATTTATCCTATCTAGGAAATATTTTCTTCTATAATAAGGTTGACCTCCTTTTAAGCTTAGTGACAGGGACATTCCCATTGGTTCCTCTTTCATGTGATGTTTTCAGACATCTATTTCTATTTTTATCAATCAGGGAGTAGCTTCTAGGCTTATGACTTTCAGCTGAGAATAACTCATGCTACCCTGCCCGTGTTTGCTTTGATACAAGAGACTGTTTGCTATAAGCCCTCTGTGTCACAGGTTTATTGCTGTGATGAACAGATGAGCCAACTATACAGTAGATATGTTAATTCATGTTTAATGGTCATAGTCTGTCTTTGATTTTCTTGCTTATGCCACTGTTCACCACCTCAGTTTAACCAAGAAGAATACTTGCCTCCAAGTGTTCTTATTTTCTGATTTCAAATTCAGAAAATGACATGATAATGGGCATATCTAGCAATATAAGCTATCTAATTTAATTTAACTTGCTTTTTCCAAATAAACATTTCCTATTTTAAGAAGAGTACCATGAAGTTATTGCTGAAAAAAGGTCCTCCTTGCACAATTTGACTGGTTTTTGTAGTTGACTTGTTCCTGTCTATTATTTCTGCTGCTTCTAGGCATGGTGCAGTTGTGATTGATGAGTACCCATGAATTCCCAGTGCAATGAGGTGATAATATTACATAGATAAGGCAGATAAAAGATGTGAAGAAGGCAAAGATACCCAAAGCCAAGACAGCGGTCTTCTATTGCCCTAATGCATGCTGCTAGAATTTGTGTATATAAGACCGTGTTGATCATAGTAAGCTCCTGGTATCTTCCATGGAATCACATAGGCAGGTGTCTCAGAGGCTGTGGGTCCAGAAAGGGATTAACAAATTTGTGGGTAAAGAGATTAAAGCCAACAGAGCTCTACTCTCCAGTGTCCTTGAAGATCTGATTGTGAATGCTGGGAGAGTATGAGAGAAACAGACTACTGGTAGCAACTGGGCTTATGTATGTGCTTTCCTCAAGGAGTATCTTCAGCTGTTGTAGTCGGAGACAGAGCATGTAGCTGGAGGGGCAGATTGCAGTACCCGGTAGGGTGTTTCTTAAATGCTTTTAAGTCTTAATCTGCTGTTGGAGGGACCTGTTTTTCCCTATGCTGACTCTTAAATGAGCTAAGGGTGAAGTTGTTCTTTGAAGTATAACTTTCAGGGATACTATGAAGTTAGGCATATTAAGCCCACCCCAAGAGTCTAGGGCCACAAAGAGCAGCAGTAAGGGGACTGTTCCTAAAAAGTACCTAAATTGGCTCCTCATGGTATCTAGGCCAATCTCTGCAGTGTCATCCTTTCTGTCAGTCTAACTGAGTAGAAGTTACTCACTGCTGCAGCTCCAGTAGATCTTGTTCTCTCCCGAGTTTGCCTGTGAGACATCCTACTTTAGGTAAAGCACTGGTACAATCTGTCACATGAGTGGGATGTGTCCGTTTCAGACATACAAACCAGTCAACAGTAGCTTAGCTGCTGGTATTTGTTCATCTTGAGGCATACAGGTCTTGTTGCAGATGAAGACTCTTGGGTGCCCTTCGAAGCATAAAAAATTATAAATTTGTAAATCTGTAACTCACATTATGCAGTTCTTGTCTTTTTTTTTTTTAAATAAAGTTGCATTGCAAATGGTGTGAATAGGCTGTGATATGATTCAGTACAATATTATTTTTTTTCCCATCTGTTGTAAGCTACATTTGATATTCACTGCTTAAACCAGGTAACACATGTTTTAAACTCTTTTTTTGGCTTTTTTTGCAGGTCTATCTTTCCTATCCACCCCTCTTTCAGAATAGTGGTCTTAGCAGAACCTCCTGTCATTGGAAGTAGTACACAGCAGTGGCTGGGTCCAGAGTTTCTGACGCTGTTTCTTTTTCATAATGTCCGATCTTTAAGCAAGAGTGAAGAACTTCAAATCATTAAAGAAATGGTAAGTGCGTTCGGTATGTTAAGCACTATGGCTGTTAATTTGACTGTTAGGTGACAGCCAGCTGAACATGAGCCAGCAGTGTGCCCAGGTGGCCAAGAAGGCCAATGGCATCCTGGCTTGTGTAAGGAATAGTGTGACCAGCTAGAGCAGGGAAGTGATAGTTCCGTTATACTCAGCTCTGGTGAGGGCACATCTTGAGTACTCTGCTCGGTTTTAGGCCCCTCACTACAGGAAGGATGTTGAGATGTTGGAGCGCATCCTGAGGAGGGCGACAAAGCTGGTGAAGGGTCTTTACACAAGTCCTTTGTGGAACAGCTAATGGAGCTGGGGCTTTTTAGTCTGGAGAAAAGGAGGCTGAGGGGAGACCTTATCGATCTCTACAGCTACCTGCAAGGAGGTTGCAGAGATTTTGGGGTTGGTCTCTTCTCTCTAGTGACAAGCAATAAGACAAGAGGGAATGGTTTGAAATTGCACCAGGAGAGATTTAGGTTAGATCTCAGGAAGAATTTCTTTACTGAAAGGGTTGTCAAGCATTGCAATAGGCTGCCCAGAGAGGTGGTGGAGTCACCGACCCTGGAGGTATTTAAAAGGCGTATAGATGAAGTCCTTAACAATGTGATCTAGAGGTGGGCTAGTCAGAGTTAGGTTGTGGTTGGACTTGATGATCTTAAGAGTGTCTCCTAACCAAGGTGATTCTATGATTCTATGACTGTTGCTTACCAGTCATTATTAGTTACTACATAAAAAATATTTTGCTGTTCCACTCCATTTCAGCGCAGCATAAACGAGTCTTAATTTTCAAAGCCTCTCAAAGCAGCGCATCTGCTTATTTTTTGATTTTAACTTCTTTTAAAAGTTTTAATTTGTATCCATATAAATTAAAGTTGTATCACTATAAAGTAGCATTCTTATTACGATGCAAATGATACTGTAATAGAAAGACACTCTTTGTCAAAACGGTGTTCCTCTTGGTTGACAGAAAGCGACTGGAGCAGCTGTATCTCGTTGCACCCAGGTGTAGCTGTGTATGGAAGTTGTGTATCTCGCAGCAAGATTAACAGTGTTTTTGTTTCAAGCAGATTCCGAATGTCCCCAGTGTTGCTGTGGAGCAGTTGTTGTCATTAACACACAAGCTTCGGGAGACAAATGACTCCACGGTGAGCCCTTTTTCTTTTTTGGGGAGTGATGTGTTTTTTGGTCAAATTTACTTTCCCTGGCAGTGACTGTTTGAAGGAAGGCTGGGTGAAGCATGCTAAGCTATAGCATTATTTCAAAGGCTGCCTGATTGGAAAACCAGCCCCAGAAAATCATTGCTGGTAATTACTGCACCACATACTGTAAACCTTTTAAATTCACCGTGTACATTTTTAGCATCTGCATAAGTAAAGCTCTTAGGAAATTGCCTGAATCCCAGAGCAGTCAGGCAGAACAGTATGCATTGTCAGTGGGTCAAATACGTGACACGGTGAAACATGCTTGAGGCGCCTTTTAAATAGGTATGGATAGAATGTGTGTCCAGATACTTTTTGATCATTTCACTTTAGTCACTGGAACTTTTGTAGCTGAAATTACTGGGGCTTCTTGGGGTGATGGGAACTACCTAACCATTATAAAATGCCAATGGGCAACTGCAAAGACTAAGGAAAGGGAAAACTCCAGAACTCCTGGCAGCGTGACTGCTACAGGCGATTCTATTAAAGCAGTCTTGTCAAGAAAAATAAGTTCTGCTGACATAGTAACCACAAAATTTTTTAAAAAGATACAGTCATGTCATGGTGAACAGAAAATTATTGCTATGGCAACTAAAGCACTTGTTTTTAATGTAACTAAAATGTAAAACAATTTTAGAGGAATCCAGTAGTTTAACTGGTATGCAGATGTATTCCATTCTACTTAATTTTCATGATTTTAACATGGTAATAGTTTTTTACAGTATTACTATTTAAGAAGCTGAGGGAGGTTGTTAAGCTTTTCTGAGCTTAAGAAAAGTAAAAGCAAAGGTTGACTTTTAGGTACGTACACTTTTTGGACAGTGTTGATATTCTTATCTGTTTAGTTTTTTCATCTAATATATAAATTTATTGGGTTTGACATACTTGGAGACATACCATGCCTGAACAAAGCATCATTAAAATCCTTTCCAAACATGTGGATGTCTATAGGATTGTGAAATAGCTAAATGAAGTAGATGATATTGGATGAGAAGTGAATCACAGTATGGATTGAGGGAGGATTCCTGTAGATCAGCAGTGACATGAGGCATGTTGGGAATAGCATGCCTGTGTGGAGAGCTGAAATGTGTGCCTTAGGTATGGCAGGCTATTTATAGAGTTGCCTAAGTAAGTAAGCTTCTGCCAGAGATTATCCTGAAAATATTAACCATTGTTTAAAGGATTTTGTTAACAATAGAAGAATACCTGTAGAATATTCAGCCTGTGGGCGTTGTCTGCGTCATTGTAATTGTTTGCTTGATTTACAATAGAATCTAGAGACTTCAGTCAAGATCCTGTTGAATTAGATGCCTCATATATATTACAAATGCTGTCACCCAATTTTGAGTTTACAGTTCAATATAAAATATAGTTTTTTTAAAAAGCAGGTAAGAAAAAAGAGGAACTTTTGTTCACAAAACTTTAACTGCTGCTTATAAATATTCGGAAGATGTGATACAGCTTTTCCTCTCTAGTTCTGCCCTCTATGATTATTTATTTCAGCACAGGATTCGATGTTATTTATTATTTAGACTTTAAAATCCCCATGTCCTGAGAGATTTGACTTGTCAAGGTGATGCAGTGTATGAAATGTACTACCTCAGTTACTGTGCCCAGCTGCCATTCCTCATCAGTTGTGACTTACCTGCTGAAACTTACTCTGCTTGGGAATCTATCAGCTGTTTAAAATACTTCTGGAAAGATAATATGATCTCCAAAGGCAGTGAGAGTTCTGGCTAGTGAACAGGGTCAGCAAGGATAGCGTGCTCACTCCTCAACCCTTGACCATGCTTCACATGTAGCTGAGGTCTTGAAATAGTGCTTGAAATGCCATCATTTACATCAGCAGTGGTAGACTGGTGGTTCAGAAGGTGCTTCACAATCTTCTGTAAATGAAAGCAGGAACAGCAGGAGTAATCATCTTTGCAGTTAACCCAATCTAAATCATTCCTGCTTATAGCTCAGAGCTCTGTTACAAAGTATTATCCTTTGCTTTCTCAGCATTGAAGAAAATTTAACCAATTTCATGGAACTGAAATTTTTTAAATAACATTAATTCCTGTTTGACAAAACTATAGTTTTTCAAGGGAAAGAATTGTTTTAAAATATTTCTCATGTCTAAAAATTGTTAAGGTGGGGGAAAAAAGGCTCTGAAATTCATGAAGTGTTCCTGTTCTCTATTTTTTTGATGGATGTTTTTTACCCAACTGAAATGGCATGAACATTAAGATAATTGCAATGCAGTTAGAAATCATTCCTATGACCGAACCGATATGTTTGGAAATTACCTAATTAAAATATTTCACTTGACCCAGGCAAAGCATGGCGTGACTTATCAGATCACACTCATTGTTGAGTGCTTCCTGCTAAAATAAGAAACCTATTTGTTTTAGATACCTTCATCCGGTAGATATAGAATGAATTCTTTCTCAATCTTTGTATCATTCTCTAAGTAATTTTGGGTTCTTGTTTGTTTGTTTGTTTGTTTTGGTTTCTTAAATGTTGAGGTCTGCCTTCCCAGGCATTGAATCATTTTGTAGCTCTGTGCTGAATCATGTCCAGTTTTTAGCATTAATTTTAACATGTGGACAACAGAAAAGGACGCAGTGTTCCAGTAACGGCCCGCCCAGAAGGCCTGTGCAGAGGTGATACAATCTCCTTACGGCTGCCCAGTGTTGTCTTGTTTATACGACCAAGAATCCTGCCAGACCCTTTTGCCAGATCATTTACATGTGGAGCTCATATTAAGTTTGTGAAGAACAGACGAGTTTTCAGGACGTTGATCCCTTTTACAGTGGCAAACCTCCTTGGTGTTGTTAATATTGTTTAGTGTTAGGTTTTAAATAGCTAATAAAATCCAGTTTTCAGCACATTTTTCTTCCTGTTGCTTAGCAAGTGGAATTGTAAGGCTAATCTTTTGATGACATCATGATTTCCATGGCAGTGAATTATTCCAACAAATACAGAATTGCAGATTAAAAAGCACAAGCTGCTGCAGGAGGCAGAAATCACAGAATCACAGAACGTTAGGGGTTGGAAGGGACCTCGAAAGATCATTTAGTCCAACCCCCTGTCAGAGCAGGATCACCCAGACTAAATCACACAGGAACGCATCCAGGCGGGTTTGAATGTCTCCAGAGAAGGAGACTCCACAACCTCTCTGGGCAGCCTGTGCCAGTGCTCTGCCACCCCCACAGTGAAAAAGTTCCTCCATATATTCACATGGAACTTGCTATGCTCCAGCTTGCACCCATTGCCCCTTGTCCTGTCACTGGCCATCACTGAGAAGAGCCTGGCTCTGTCTTCCTGACTATCACCCTTCACATATTTATAAACATATTTGTAAATCACCTTAGAATCAGAAGGCAGAAATCACATTAGGAGAAAAGTTGAAACAATTGCTTTTGGATTACTTCTTTTTCCTCATGGCTTGTTCAGTTTAAATCCTAAGATCCAATACCTTCTATTTTTTGACAGGCACAATCACTGGCTTCTTCTTTGTCTACCCGACAACTACTGCGCATTTGTCGTCGACTGTCACAACATCCAGATGAAAGCCTTTGCTACGCTGTTAATAAAGCCTGCCTTTCCAGGTAGAAGTGCTTGTTTTGATTTGAGTTCAAGAGCTTTTGGTCAGTTGCTGACATGCAAGATAACTGTTAATTTGATTTAGTAGTTAATACAATTTCTGTCTTGCTCCTTCAAATCTGCCATTTTTTAAGAAGTATTTCTATGGTATTCTGAAACCTAGGAGGTAAGTAGAAGTGACTTTGTACTCTTTTCTCATTTCCATGAAGATATTTAATGGCATACAAATGAGGTCACCATTATTGACATTATTTCCCTGTCTCAAAACACTCAAAGAAGAATTATATTCATGTCTGGCATGACTAGACATTTTGTGCAGATTTGGTTTCAGTTCTCAAAAGCTGTACCTAGAAAAGTTATGAACATCCCAGGGTTTGGTTTTTGGTTTTTTGTTTTTTCAAAAGAAAGCAAACACTAAAGAAAAGGTTTTGAAATGCACCTTGTGATGGATAGCCCAGAGCTTGCTCTTTCCCTCTGGAACCAGGGGTCCAAGTGAACTGAGCCAAGAGAAAGATATTTCTTAAAAAACATTGTTTCTACTGTGGGCCTTATTGGCAATGGAACAAGGAGATAACATGCTTCCAGTCCTAATCCATCCTCCCTTACAACCCTGTTGCAATATTTGGTAACAGTAAAGCTTTCAAAAATGAGCACACAGCCACTGCTGCAGATTTTACCTAGGCAAGAAGATTTATTTCTCTCCTTAGGGATGGGTGAAAATGTTGAAGACTATCTGAATGTGAAAGAAATAGACATTCGGGGTTTGGAGGTTGAAGTAAAACTTCATATTGATTTTAGATTACAGAAAATACTGAAAACTTTTGAGAAAATGTCCTTAACATACAACCTCCCTATTATTTTTCTTCATTTAGGTTTTTACCAAACCTTGCCAGGTCAGCTTTACATAAAAATCTGCAGGATTCTGGTATTGAGACAAGTCAGGATGACATGAAGAAACTAGAGGAAAAGGATTATACATGTAAGCTTCTGTCATCTTCTTTCCCACTCTTCATGAATTTTACTCAATTTGAGCATATAAAGATGTATTAATTATCCTCTTGATACTTTTGTACTGTCTGCTGTATTCCCAGCCCATGGAATTTTGTTCTTCACTATGTTTAAGGGTTTCCCAGTCTGTAAGATCCATGGCTTCAGGCTTTCTTGGACTGGTTATTTTCTTTCCCTCATTTTTTCTTTTTTGGTCTTTTTACTCTACAGATACAGACTTAGTTTGATCTTCCTCTTTTTTAATTTATTTTTTACTGTTGCTGCTTCCTATCAACCGCTAAAATCAACCTTTTTCTCATTTAATACTCTTGTAGAAGTCTTGGGTTATGTTTTGCTTTCGTTCTGGTGCACAAGTTTTTGTTAGTTTCCCTTCCTTCTATTCTCCTTGGATTGCTATGGTTGTTACATGTCACCTTTATTGAGCAGTTATTTGTTTCTTTTCCTCACCCAGCTTGTACTCGCTCGCAGTAGCCTTCAGTGCTGTACATACATTTCTGATTCTACCATATTTCTCACTTCTGCTTTCTCATTCTTACATGACCCCTGGTCTTCACGTTAGCTGTAAATCTTCTCATATCTTCTGTCAGGCAGCAGGCTTTGAGCAATTTGCTGTTTTCTGTTCACTAAACTTTTCCTTGACTTCACCACTGCTATCTCTGCTGTCATTCCTCTGGATGTTGATTCTCAGGTTTTGATGTATTTGACTTCTGTGTTTTTACTGTTAGATATTTGTAGCAGTAAACCTATCTTGTGTTTTAATTAATATGGGATGTGCATATATAAAAGTATATATGTAAATACAGATATATTAATATACATATTATCTACAGTATAATATATATATGCAGCCATATATATGTGTGTATGCATATGTACACGCATATACATATGTAGGTATCCATGTATAATTCTATCTGTATTTGCATATTTTATTTCTATAAAAATGATATACATAAACCAATTTGGACTCTGGCCAGTTGTGTGATGCTGCCAGTTTACCATTCCTTTTTTCTTCCTGGACACATCCCTTGAATTCAAGGGTTCTGTTTCATGCCATAAAGATAGAACCATATGGAATAATAGGTGAACAGCTGAAAACATCTGTCTAGAAATAAGGCTATTTTCAGTTTTATTCCACACTAGATTAAGAAATTAATGGGGGGGGGGGGGGAAAGCGCCTGATTTTATTGCACAACCTTGTTGCTTACATTTAGTTGTTATCTTCTGATCCAAGAAATTTTTCAAATGTACTTTTTCTCTCAGAGCTGTAGCTGAGGGGTATTTCAGCAACCGTGAATTGTAGCTGGTTTTCACCAAAACATTAAATTTGTGTCCACATTCTGCCATGAATCCGTTTGAGCAAAAATGCAATGCTGAAAGGGAGAGTCAGCAGTGACAATGCTGTTGAGATGGGCTGTCCCCAGCCTCAGCCAAGCACCAATCAGCCACTCGCTCGCTCCCCGCTGCACCCCACAATGGGAGACAATGGGGAGAATGGCAGTGAGAAAACTTGTGGGTTGAGGAGATGTAGCCTGATGAGATTAATGATACTCCAGTAATAAAAAGAGAGTAAGAAATTAAAGAGAGGCAGAGAACTTCAGTCTTTCTTGTGGTACTTCTCTCATAAGATTGTACTTCTCTCATTTATTGTAATCAGCCTCTTTGCAGTTGTAAAGAGAATCCAAATTCATGATAATAAAATTTCTTGTTAATGGATATTCTTTCAAGCATTCTCTTTAGATAGAAACCGTTTACTGCAGCCCACAACTTTGTTAAAATTTGTAAATTGTCACTTGGGGGTAGTGAGGATTAATTGTCTGCTCAGTGGGTGCTCTAACTAAAACATTTGCTTGTTTCCTGAAAAATATCTAGGTGAAATAAATGATGGGATTCTGAAGATAGGGTCTGTGACAATGCCAGTTTATAATTCAACCGAGAAAATGAAAGTGCCTGATGTTTTGTTTTATGAAAATGCACAAGTAAGTATGAATCTCTGGCTTCTGAGGTGCAAAAGGTTGGTTAAATGTGTATTAATGTGCAGGCTCCTATGTTATTTAGTGTACTGAGAAGATTCTAAGGGCGTATTTCTGAACTAGTTTCTTAAGGCTAAATATTTTTCTCACAGTTTTTCATGCTCATTTCAGATGTGTCTTCACCATCCCTTTGTAAACAGACTGAAACAATCCTGTTGAACATTCTTAAGATGTAAATGAACAGCAACTGAACTTTAATTTTATTTAGAATATTTGATCAGATTTTGTGCTGAGTGATTTTTCTTAATGTTATTTGGGTTTTTTTTCTGCTGCTGGACTGATCCACTCTTAGGATTGGATTATTAATTCCAACCTGAGACAGTTTTTTACAGGCTTGGTGCATGAAGTTGTGCCTGCCTTTTATTGGCATTAACACTGCATGTTTGAAAAGCATGGTGAAGAGTAATTAATTTTTAGTTAATTGGTTAGAATTGTTAATTATAATTATTTTAGCTTATTTTTTAGTGTTAATTAGTTAATAATACTAAAGAGTAAGAGTAATTAGTGAACACAATAAAAGGGGAGGGTTTGGTGACCATGTTGTTTGGGTTTGGTTTTTGTTCACTCCCCTTTTGTAGAGGAAGGTGTACTTCTGCTTGCTTCTCCATCTAACATGGAAGCCTCAAAACTGTCAGTCAAGGTATCCTTAATCAGAGAATTACCCTCTGAGTTACCTTCAGCATATTTTGCCTCTGAAAGGCAGCACTGATACAGCGTGATCTTGTGAAATATTTTTCTTTAGGACCCTGCTCTGGATTAGCTTACTTTTCCTTTCCTATTCTTTTTTCCTCTCACTTGCAATTTCTCCACAGAAAGGCTCTCCCACGTGGGTATCACCTACTGAAGGTGGTGACAGGTCATGCAAGGGGAAGAGATGACAGTCTTCATCTTCCCCACTAACATTTTGTGTGAGATTTGGTTCTGTGTTGCCCTTTCAGTCAAGCACTTAATCTGCGCCTGTTGGAAATGAAATCCTGAGTCTTGCTAGGATGTTGTTCTGCATTGCTTTTTCTACCTTCTCACTTACAGGTTCAGAAAAGTGTACACAACCAATACTATGCATCTGTTTTATTTAGGCAATGTCTGTTAAAAATGCTGCAGTGAATAAACTGCTCTGTATCTGTCCCTGGTAGCAGTGCACTCTGAAGGAGACAACAACCAAATACCAGTTGGAATTACTGTTCCCATTTCTCAGTGAATTCCACTCTTAATTTCTGTATTGCTGGTTTGTAGGTCAGTCATTCAAGTGCTGTAATGATTGTTTAGCAAAACCTGCTGGAGAACAAATTTTATTTATGAGTCTAGTGCACTACTTCTTCTCTGTTATCTCAAAACTACAGAAATAAACCGAAAGAGAGAGAAAAAAGTCATATCCTCAGCTCTTTGCAGTGCTGCACAATGTAATGAAATACAGAGTTTTTTGGTCTTGAAATATTTCATGTTCCAGTGGAATTTGGCATGGCTGTAGGACATTGCTGTTAGTCAATAGCAAGTGGCACAGGGATAGAAATATTTTTAGGTGCTATGCCAAATTGCCAAATGCTGCTTTCAGACCAAGCTTTGGGGAACACAGATTGATTAAATTGATGTGATATTGATACGTTTACTTACAAATCCTTTCTGTAAATAATTAACCTGAAATGTCTGCATGCATCCTAAGACAATGCTAATTTAGGTCCCATTGGAAAAAAAATTATCAATACATAGTATCTCTTGCAGTAAAGCTGTTAAATTCTGGAGAAACTAAAGTGTACACACATTTGTGTAGTTTAGGACCAAAAAAGAAGTATTCAGAAGGAAGTATTCATGCCCTAGCAAAAAAAAAAAAAAAAAAAAAAAAAGAGGAAAGGTAATCAGTGTGTGTATTGAAACTGACTTCCTAGAAGTTGTGCTGTATCAGGTCAAAGTTAATCTCATCCGTTCTGAATTTGCAATGTATATGCATGCCAGAAAATACTGTAATTTGCCTTGAAGTCCTCTCCTTAAATTGCATACTGAGAATTCAGTAGGCTTTTGACGTGCCTGGTTGGGATTTTGTGGTATTAAGCTGTGTTTACAACAGTTTCTTCCTCCAGCCTCTGCTCTGGAGAGATTTGAAAACCAAAACCATCTTGAATGGGGTAGAAACTGAGCATTTCTGTGTGCAGAAATTAGGGGCAAGCTACTAGGGTTTTTATTGTTTTTTAATCAAGCCCTAGAGAGGAGAAGATATTGTTGAGAAAAAAAATGTTTATCTAAAGGACAGCATTCATTTCTCTAAGTAGGTTGTCTGACCTACTTCCAGATGACCTATTTTTGCTAGATACAGTAGAGAAATATACATGAGTTTATTGCCAGTAAAGTAATCTGCATTGCCACATTATCCTTAAATCCTTTTGATCCTTTTAAACAAATTATTTATGAGAAGCAAGATGAGGTTAAATGATGCAGTGTGTTACCTTTATGATATTGGCTATATATATAAAATACACTTCTAGTAATTTGGCTTCAATTAGGCCAAAGTAATTCACAACTTCTAATTTAGAAGTTGTAAGAAACATAATAAACACTTTGAGACTTGAGCTTTTATTTTCCTGTCCTTATTTACCTTAAAAAAGAAAGTTTAATTAGAATAGGAAAATGTATTTATCATTAAGTTGCACCTAGCATTTAACCTTTAATTTTTAAAAAAAGTGTGTAATTTACATATTCATGTCAGCTGCCTTTTATTCCCTCTGTTTGGTTTCTCTAAAGTTCTACTGGGATACATTTGCTTCCTCCCAGTGCAATTCCTGGAAAATTCTCATACGCATATTAATGAAAGTTCTTATACTCTGTGTGACAAGCTAAAGCTAAAAGGAAATGAGTGATTAAGGAGAATTAAATATATTTAGGGAAATCAGGCACCTACAGTCAGTTGGAGCAGAGGAAATACATAAGGACAGTTAGTATTTTTGTTTCGTTGGTTTTGTCACTGGATGGCTTGCCTTTGCTCTTACTGGCTGAGAGGGTCTTGCCATGTTTTGGCCTCATATCCTGAAAGTAAAATTCCTGTTGTACAAATATAATTAGTGAATATCTAAACTTGGGAAGTACAAAAAACAGCTATGAAAATTATGTTTTTGTTTCTCTAGCACATGATGGTAATGGAAGATATGCTGAAGGACTTTCTCCTGGGAGAACATCTTCTTTTAGTTGGTAATCAGGTGAGTTAAACTTCTCTTACAATGCATGGAATAAACTCAGTATTTAATAATGAAATTAAATCTCTGGTTTGCTTCATTAAGATTGCATTCCTTTGTAGTTCAGAGGTGTCCCTGCCCATGGTAGGGGCCTTGGAACTAGATTAACTTTAAGGTTTTTTCCCAATCCAAGCCATTCTGTGATTTGGCCTATTTTCTGATTTTTCTCTCTAGAGTCCTTGGGCTTTATGGCCACACATTCATGGGAAATGTAAATGCCTTAAATGTTATCTACATTGCCTTCAGAGTAAAACCTCAAAATATTAATAGCTATATGTAACATCATTATGATTAAAATCTTCATTTAATGATTTTGATTATTCTTCATGGCTATGTATCAAACCTCTCCTTTAAAATCCCCAGTGATAGATAAGAGATGTTCATGTAAGTATTCTCTAATCTTATTTATTGATAGCAAAATACTAATTTTCTCTAAAAGAGGTGATGATTCACTTTATTATTTGGCAATTATCTTTATTGATGGAGATTTTATTGGTGAGATCAAGGGGGCTGTTTTGTTCTTTTAGTGAGCTGTTGCCATTTCATGACACCTTCTTGCAGTTAATAGGCTCCCCAAGATGAGTTATGGGCTAATGTTCTCCAATAGGGTGTGTTTGAAAGCCCTTTATTCTTCAGACCCATCTCAAGCTATTTCTGGAGTTATTAGGTGGCTTGAACAGAATTATGCACTTTGATGTCAGCCCTGGAAATAAAGAAAACTTTTGTTATTACTTCTGTGTGTTTGGAGTATTCAGGAAAGTGCTAATTCCCAAGCTACCAGATTAGTTTTTTCCCCTCAGAAAATAATGTCCCTCTAGTTAGTTATCCTTTAGCAAGGATACAATAAATTTCTAGCAGATGTTTCTCTTTCCAAAGGCTATTACAAAATATTAAAAGTCTAACAGAAAACACTAATGGTCTAACCAACATGGCAAGGAATATAAAATACTATTTTTTATTAATGTGTGTATCTTTAAATGGCAGTCTACAGTTATATACAGTCTCATCTTTTTACAGTCCCTTGTTAACAGCTTGAATTTACAATGGTGTTGTACTACTTTTGTTGGATGACTCCAGCTTCTTCCAAAGGGTTTCATCTATTCATAAATAGAAATTAATCTATTTCATAGGTGAAACAAGATCTATTTATTCTGTTTCATAAACAGTGCTCTCTGTTCCAGCTTCCAGGTTGGCATTGAAAATGTTATATAGTATGGATTGCCTGCAGGGCCTGCTGTCAGGGAATAGCAAGAGTGGGCTGCTCCAAGGGGAATGCAGGCAGGGACGGTGTCCTTAATGACAAACAACAGTTTCACAGTGTTCAAGCAAAGAAGAGCAGGTCTGGGGATAGCAGCCATGGTGTCCAGTGGCTGCCAGATAGATCCATGATGATGAGAGATGTCTGAAGTCAAGCTAGGAAGTTAAGTCAGCAGGTCTGATCTGGGATCAGCAAGGTACAGGGCCAGGCACAGCATGGCTGCTGTGTCGGTTGAGAAGGAAATGAAGAAAAGGCATTATGTAAATGCAGGTCCCAACCCATGAGGGGTAGAGGGGACCCCAATAAAGCAGCAGTAAAGGGGACCCCAATAAAGCCAGAGCTGATCGTCAACATAGGGAAATAAAACACTGAGGGGGTGTAGGGGAAGAGCTTGCAGAGCCCAGTGGTACACTCAGGGCCTGACACATGCTTCATACGCTCTACAAATTTGGCAAAAAAATTTTGAAGACAAAGTGAGTAAGATTTTTAGGATATAAGGTATTTTCCCAGCAGTGGTATACTCATCTTTAATAAGTTAATGTGTGCCACATTTTCTCTGAGCTTATGAAACTCTAATTGAAGACAGTGTTAGAAGATTTAACTGGGTTGAAGTACTAGAACATCCTGCTTTGATCTAGACATAATCTCAGCTGTGCCATTACGTTGGACAATCGATTGATTTGCTGTGATTTCTCTTTGGCAAATGAGTAATACTTACAGGTTTGGGGTTTTAATTGCTAACATGCTTCTGATTACTTCCAGGTTTACTTTTTACTAATTTGTTCCACTGTTTTTTATCTCTGACTAAGAAAAGGCCAAGTAGCCTTTTCTTTTTGAAATAATATTGTTAAGTTTGAGCACTATATTCACCATGCTGCAGCCTTTCAGGATAACACCAGTCATTCTTGGTTTTTCAGGGATGATCATTAGCCATTTAGAAATTGCTTGGCTAAATCCTTAAATATATTACTGTCAATTTCTGCCACATGTATAGAATCATAGAATGTGTAAGGTTGGAAGGGACCTTTAGAGGTCATCTAGTCCAACCCTCCTGCAGTAAGTATGGTCATCTTAACTAGATCAGGTCACTCAGATCCCCATCAAGCCTGACCTTGAATATGTCCAGGGATGGGGCCTCCACTGTGTTTCTGGGCAACCTGTTCCAGTGGTCTACCAGCCTCATATTGAAGACTTTTTTCCTAATATCCAACCTAAATTTCCCCTTTTCTAGTTTAAAACAATTACCCCTCATCCTACTGCTATGTGCCCTTGTGAACAGTTCTTCCCCAGCTTTCTCATAGGCACCTTTCAGGTACTGGAAGGCCACTATAAGGCAAATGTGATGAATCCTGTTCAAGTACTTTAAAAGCTACCATATTACACCAGTATGCTTTCATGCTGTATGTGCAGACACCTTCACTGGGAAAGTACTAAGAGTTTTCATCCTCTCTTTATAAAGCAAAGGATTAAAATAGGATTTTTTGGCTGTTCAGTTACTTCAACAGTGCAGGCTGTCATAAGGTAGTGTTTTATGATTGCTTGATACATATATCAGTGTGTACCTGTGTTTAGCATTTGGAAGAAGTAGATAATGTTTTTGTGTGGAGGTACAAAGTGCTGTTTTGAGTTCATTTCTGTCTTCTTGTTGGTGAATGAGTGAATCATGGAAATTTAGTGTACATAAATGACAATTGAAACACTCAGAACCTGGATCTTTCAAAATATTTGACTGACATCCCTTTGAATGCTTGTGTCATTTCTTAGATGTTTACAGGAGTTGGCATATACCTTAGAACATAATTTGGTCTATCAACTGTGATTCACTCTGCAAGGCTTGACCTGTAGTCTTTCTTTTAGGGCCTGGATTTGGTTTTCCTTAGTTGACTGGATGTGGTTTACCTCTTTTGTTCTCATAACAGATGTGCATGCAGAAAGTTCCTGTTAGCTTAAGACCTCTCTGTATTTCAAATCTGTAAACATAGTCTCTTTTGTGTATGCCACTTACTTAAGAGCTGCCTGGTGAGATTTCTTTTACCAAGATTGTTTTCAAGCAATGAAATTTGATGATTAGTATTTGAATTCCAGTAAATTAGAATTAAATTATCTTGGTCAATATTAGGGACTGACTGTCTTAATGAAACTGAGGGGAAATTGAAGGCAAGTGTTAGATAGGACAGTTATCTTTAGAAGGGTCCATCTTCTGAAGTAAATTAATTTATAACCCTCTTCATTCATGTATGTTCCCTGGAGCCCAGGGTTTCACAGCTGTTGTAGTTTTGCGTGTCTGGGTTCTGGTGGAGGAGGGGAGGCTGCAGGGGTGGCTTCTGCAAGAAGCAGCCAGGAGCTCTCTGCAGGCCCCACAGAGCAAACACCAGCCGGCTCAAGGCCGGAGTCGTTGATGACCAAGGTTGAGCCTGTCAGTGATGGTCACAGCACCTCTGGGAATCACATTTAAGAATAAGAAAAATGCTAGCAGCCACTTTTTGCCACCAGAGAAGGGAGTGAGAAGATGTAAGAAACTGTGCAGACACCGAGGCCAGTGAAGAAGGGGCGGAGGAGGATGAGGTGCTTCAGGCATGGGAGAAAAAGGTGCCCCTGCAGCCCATGGAGAAGACAGACCATGGTGCAGAGGGTGTCCCCCTGCAGCCCATGGATGATGATGGGCAGTAGAGATCCCCTCTGCAGCCTGTGGAGGAGCCCACGCCAGAGCAGGTAGAGACACCTGAAGGATGCTGTGACCCCATAGGAGCAAGCTCCTGGCAGCAAAACCTGCAGCCCGTGGGGAGATCGACCAATGCCAGAGCAGGTTTGCTGGGGGACTTGTGACTCTGACGGAGGAACCAGGCTGGAGCAGTCTGGGCCTGAAGGTCAGCACCCCGTGGAAGGGATCCACACAGAGACATTTGGTGAGGAGCTGAAGCCCAGTGAGAAAGGACTTATGTTAGAGAAGTTTGAGGAGGACTGTCTCCCATGGGTGGGACCCCATGATGGAGCAGGGGAAGAGTGTGAGGAACTGACCGAAACCCCCATTCCCCTGCCCCTCCCCGTTCCACAATGTGGGGGAAGAAGGGAGAAAAATCATGACCAAAGTGAAGTCTGTGAAGAAGGGAGGGGTGGGGGGAGGTGCTTTAAGACCTGGTTGCACTTCTCGTTACCTGACTCTGGTTTCACTGGGTGTGCAGTGCAGTGTAATAAATTAGAGAGTTTTCTTTCATTTATTCTGTGTTAAGTATGTTTTGCCAATGATGCCAATTGCAGAATGATCTCTCCCTGTCCTTATCTTGAGTCCTAAGCCTCACTCCAGCTGAAAAGGAGAGTAATAGAGCGACTTTGGGCATCTGGCCTCCAGACAGGGTCAAACCACCACAGCAACATAAATGGATTACGTGAAATATGACTTCATCTAAATATTTGTTTACATTGGTTGCTGGTTTACTTTGGATGCTAACTGGAATGTGCTTCCATTTCATGTATAAGCAAAGAGGTTTCTTTGGGTCCTTGGAAAAGGTAGTCTATAGCTAGGAATTTTCAGCTATGAAATAGCTTCCAATTAAAGGAAATGCCAGTACTTTTAAATAAAAGCATGAGCGTGCAGTCCAGGCGCGAATGAGGCTATCTGTGACCATCTATAGTTTCCTAAGGCAGCTATAAAGCAGCTTCTTCCTTGGCTGAGAGTTATTTATTACTCTCAAAGCAACAGGCAAACAACAGCAAGGATCCTGTGTAGTGAAGGTTACTTATTCCAAACTTTGCAGGGACTGTTTATTTATTCATAACATATAGCTCTTACAGCTGTCCCTGAGTTTAATGAGACAGGCTGGAGTATTTAGTCTTCCTCCCAAGGAAAATTTTTAGGCTGTGTTTTTGTGAAAGTTTTCCTGACGCACATTGTGCAGTTTGTGGATTGGTCACTACTCGGTATTGTTTACTGTCTCCTTGAAATTCCTATTTTTGGCAAATAGGAGAGAGGCTATTCTAAAAACCAGGATTTATTCATGTGGAAAAACTTGAAAAATAGCAGTGGCTGAAACACTTTTATTTTTTCCTCACAATTTTGAATTTAACATACAACATTTTCAAAATTGTTGTATTTGAAACTTGTGTAGAGAGACCTATTGGATGCTTTCACCTTTATTGGTCATAGGTGAAGTCTTGGCAAGCATCATCTGGCTTTGAAGACAGTAAACAAAATATTCATTGTTAAAGGGATTTGTGGCTTTCTGGAGGGAGAGAGAAGGCTCATGGCCTTGTCAGATCTGAATTATTTTATAGCCCTGAAGTTTTAAAACACCTACCCACATGTTAAACAAAATTGAAGTATTTTATTTGGCATTATTCTGTTGCCATAATTTATAGTATGAGCTCTTCAGATAGCTGAGCTCATATATTAAAGAGGTTCTGCTGTAGCAATGAATCCTGAACACCTCTGGTTTTAGGGCACAGATAGTGCACGGGAAGTACTTAAGAGCAACTAGTGTTCATTTTGGGGTTTACAGTTACTCTGTTTTCATCTGCTATATATATGGCAAAACTATAAATATTAAAAATAGAAGTATGGTGTATAATTATCTTTAAAATCCACTTCTATCATGATCTACCTAAGTTTTCTAAAACAGCACAATGGCAATTCTGTGCAGCAGGTCAGATGCAGCTTGTACCAGGTCTGAGAGTTCTCCTGTGCTTTGATAATGGCATGTGATCCCTGCCACATCTTCATTAATCCTTCATTTACCCAATCTGTATTGTGTCTTCTAAATAATACTTTTTTTCCAAATTTTGATCAAGTTTCAACATGTACAGCTAATATTCTTAGGTGCATTTTAGTCAACATGTGCCCCTCTGCTTGACTGTACCCTGTTAGCTTTGGCCCACAGTGCTTGGCCTCCTACACTTAGGTCATCTGTTGCAGGCTTTATACCATTTTCAAAGTGCAGAGCATAGCAATGAAAATTGGTTGAGTGGAAATTACTATCCTTATCATATAAACATTACCAAAATTATTAGGAACGTTCACTTCATTAATCTTCCTGAAGAGTGGACAGAGGAAATGCAATGTATGTTGGGACAACCTTATATTTACCAGGAACATTCTCTATTTGATTATCTTTTGCTTGTTTTTTTCTTTTCAGAATTCTCAGTTTCCCCTTTGTCCTGTAGTTTCTTTCACTGGCAACCTTTACAGCTATTTCCAAGTGTTTGGTACTGGCTGATCTACCCTCAAAAATTAAATACTTGTGTTACAAATCTCCATCCTGCTTTTATGGTATATTACTTAATACAAAAGAGCTACTTTAAAAAAAAGAAAAACCAACTAAAAAAGAGATAACAGCAAATTATATAATACTTCAACAATTTCTATTAAGGTTTAATGGATGCTGGACTTCCACATTCTGTTCTGGCTTTCCAGCTACTTAGGTTCTGTTTTCAACAAGAAGCACAAAGTTGATAATCAGTAAGCATAAGCATTTGTGCCATTCAGTTACAGATTTCATTACTGCTGAATACAGACAGCATTTAAATTTTGTTCTTTGTTTGATGGTATAGAAATTCGTGTTGTAAAAATTGCTCTCCCTCTACTTCCCCATGTACACTTTGCAAGGTAATAAAACAAGCCTGTTCCTGAATAGATTGCAGTCTGATTAGACAATGTTTAGTTAAGGGAAAGTCAGAGAGACATATGAAGAAGAACGGGAATGAAGAATTCTGTAAAGATGCTAAATATTCTTGTAAATAATTTGAAAGAAGATCATGACAAATTTAGTTGAAAGGATGATGTGAGCCCACAGTAAGTAGACTATGGCAAATACGTTAACATAACGGCCGTTTGGCACATTTGGTAATTTATTTCCCTGATAGAAAAATGTAATTTCATCCTTTCTGCTGTCTTTTCTTAATTAAGAGATCAACTCAAATGAACTCTTGAGCTCCCACTAGGAATTTATTTTATTCTTGAAGTAGTAGAACAATATATTGAGTCTTTCTTAAAGATTTTTAAAAGGACATGCTTGAATAGATAGATCCTTCTAAAGTAATATTCTTTTTCTTATCTCCCTGTGAAATCAAATTAAATAGATACTGACAGTGCAATAATATCAGTCCCCAGAAGACTTGAAATAGCAGCAAATGCTTGGCACTTTAACTTTTCTAGAAATAAAGGGCTTTGTTATTCTTCTTCAACTAGTACAAAAATGGACAGCTTCCTCTGCAAGGCAAGAATGTACCATCCTAACCCAAATTTTTATTACTATTATGAGCATGAAGAAACTGAGCTCCAAATGAGGTAAACTGGGCCAAATACTATGATATTTTTTGTCTTAGTAATTCTGTGTGAGAGCTGTGGACAACTTGGAAAATACTCTCTTTGACTTGCTACAGTCAGAACCGTATGAGCACGTACAAGAATAGGTGCACTCCTGAAATACGTCTCTGCTTACACGATTGCTTTCTGCCTTTGCAAGTTATACTGAAGAATCAGAATTTTAAAAAAATAATCAATTAATTGATTTTTTCTTTCAGATGTTTCTTCCCAGAGATTCTTTCTGTTGTAAATTTTTCATCTGCTCCTCTCCACTGAACTGCAATTGTCCTATCTTGCTGGAAATGTGAAGATTGCATTTAGCGTGACAGGGCTCTGGGTTGATGGTTGTACTTAAATTCAGAGAATGGCAAAACCCCTATAAGCTTATCAGACCTATAGTCAGAGATGTATGCAAAGCATCCAGTTGATATTTTTTTATCAGGAAACTAAGTTTTTTTGTCCTTAGGGTGAAATTTCATTATTTTTACCATCACCATAATTTCTGCATGCCCCAGATGATAAAATAAAACAACGGTGTCCTAAGCCATAGAGCACTCACTGTTGTGATGGATAAATATACAGATTGCAGCTGGGACAAGACTTAAATCGTTACTACTATTGTGTCATTAATTTCCTTTGTGTCACTAATTTCCTTTGTGTCCCTAATTCCCAGGCGAAGCAGCAACAGCAGGGTCCATTGCGCTGGTCCTCTGGTGGCAGCGTTTCACGTCTGCCAGCGACATACCTTCTGCAGTTATTACACTGCATTATGCACATCTGTTCCAGGCAGGGAGTGGTGAGCTTAGCAACACCTGGAGTGTTTGAGAGACTTCTGTACAGGTGCTGCTTGTTGCTCTGGTGATAACAGTGCATGTATTAAAAAGTCAGAACTATATCCTCTGCTGTAAGAATAGCCTCAATCCAAACGTACGTATCCACGCAGATGGTTTTGTTGGCAGAAAGAGGCACGGAAGGTTGTTCGGTGCCAGACTCAGTGATAGAAACTGTACATTAGCAAAAGCATTTTCCTTTCCTTCATTTTCATTGTTCAGCCGTGAGTTTCTGTGATAAAGATGCTCTTGAGAGAGCACAAGCTAAGAACGCTGACATGAGGATTCAGTATACTAACATTTAATGAAAAGTCAATTGTCTTTCATTCCCTAATAATACCATTTTAAATTAATTATAAAATAAAAATACTTAAAGTGAAAAAGTTATAAACAGGGTTTTTTTTCTTTCAGATTTTGGTTCATTCTTTGGTAATGAAACAGGTGCCCTGCAGTGCACAATGGCTGTGTGTTGAAATGGAAAAAGGGTGATTGCAGTGTCCCAGCCCAAGCATGGTACTAAGGAGCACAGCATGGCAACCTCTAACTGCTTCAGTATGATCTGCAGACAATTTCAATGAAAATAAAAATAAGGCAGCATGGTTTAGGGTTTGTTTGGGTTTTTTTTTCAATAGTGTTTAGTTTTTTTCCTGAGAGGCAAATTGTTAATTTCAAAACCTTGTGTTCCGTTCTTTTGGACTATAACTTTATTGACTTTAGTTGGGCTGTGCAGGGGAGGGATTTGTCCCACTACTCTCTAATAGCTGCATCCTGAATTGCAAAATGCCTCCTGGGACCTGTAACAACCTTGTTTATATTTGTAACTGCAGTTATTGCTAGAAGATTAAGTCATTTTATCCTTGGTAACAAGTGTTTACGATGTCAGAAGAATTTTTAACTAAGGGATTATTTTGCGTTCTAATTGCATAATTCCTTTTTTGTTATTCATTAGTGCAGATATTTACTTCCCATTTTTCTATTTCAGTTGTCCCATATGTCTAGCGGAATCAAAATTGTCTAATATTTACTTTCTGAAATATTTTTATTCAGCTGAAACACCAACACAGATGTTCTTTTCTCCTTAATCAGCATATGTTGATATTTCTGTTAAATTAAGTGACTGCAGTAGTGCCTATATAAATAACATACAGTGAGTGTTAATGGCGAGCCAGTTCATCCTCTGAATGTTACCTTAGGCTGCAGTAATTGCACGTTACATGAGATTATGTTCTGACTCAAGTCCAAGTTCAACTCAAGCCTGTAGAATGTTCATATGAAAAGTAGTTCTCATACTTTCTGCTTAGATAGTTGACTGCTAGCTATGTGGTTGTCCGAAGGATCCAGATTGATCCTTGGCACTGGGTATAGACTTGGGGGAAAAGAGGGTGACTTTGTGGTCATTTTGGTCGTTTATTGTTTCTGAGTTGCCAGTAATCCCTTTCAGAGGGTGGGTTGGGGTTTTTTTTTTCAAAATGGGTTAGCATTTTGCATGCTTCTTATTCACCTGAAATTTACCAACCATGTTCTTTATCCCATTAAGGTCATGTGAATTTGGAATAAACCTACATTTCTTTGCCTCACGTTAATTAATAGTACTTAAAGAAGGAACCTCATCCAAGCTTTCTTTTTCAGTTTTGGTTGGTTTTTTTCATTGGTACTGAGGGTTCTGAACAACTTTGGTCTCTTCCCGCCTTTCTATTATGTCGTGCCTTCTCAATGGAGTAATTGAGACAAAGAAGTGGTAACTTGTCATAAAGGAGGAATGTGGAGGGATGGAATCAGAGCTTTGACTTGAACTTTGCTCCAGCTACTGTTGCCAGCCGAGGATTTTATGTGGTACACCACAGTCTCTATGAAGGCACATAATGTACTCTCTGAAGCAGATCAGTCTAGAAGTTGGGCAACGATAATGTGTTTATAATAGCTGAAATCTGGTGGGAATGCCATTTGGCTTTTGAATACTGCATGCACCTTTTAAAAAAATGTATCACGTTCTGAAATCAAGCTGTACTTGAAATGGAATGAAAGGAGGTGTGTGTCTGGTGAGATGCACAAATGCACATGGAGAAAGGGCAAGATGTGTTCTTGGCACAGCTCTCATTGACTTCACTGCATTCATTATGTTGGTGACCATGTTCTTTCCTTTCCCCCACCGTGGTCCTCTACCATGCTTGTGTCCTCTGAGCATTTCCTCTTCCTCCCAATACCCTTGGTGATAACAGCATGGATAGAAATGCACAAAACCATCTGTTTGATCCTATTTCTATAAGAACAGGAGAAAAGGAGGGGGGGGGGGGAATTAGTGGTGTTATTTTGTAGCTGGGAAAATACTCTTTTCAGGCATAATGTTAAGAATCCATCAGAAACATACAAACCACACGTGCTTCCCGTTATGCACATGAAAGCGAAATTTTGTTTCATTCCAGTAACCATTTTGTTTGATATTAAGTATGTTTTACATTGATTCAATATGTTGATCTATTTCTTCATCTTTGTACTTGCCACAGCTGGCTGGAGTCCCACACTGCAGAGAAAAGGATATGCAATCCGCTTGGGACTGGGACAGAAAACTGCGTGCTGACATCTGTCCAGTCGTCTTTAGCTCTCTTAGGAAAAGTAAAGGAAGCTGCTTTCAGCACGGGTGTTTTGTGCTTGACATTAGGAGTAGTCCTGTTTATTCACCCATTTATGATTTCAAGTATCTGACTGCAAGTAGTAGGAAACATGTGGGAATAGAACTGCCTGTGTGCACTACTGGAGGATTCTTACTCTTTCTGCTTACTTTTGATGTTTCCAACACAATTCCTGGGTGTATTTCCTCCTAAGTGGGTATGTTCTTTGAGTTCCTGGAAGAATCTGTTAGCACAATTTCATCCCCTCTTTCAAGGCGGTGGAGAACTCTTTCCAGTGATGCTTTTCAGCAATGACTGGTGATAGATACTAAGTGTGTTGCAGCTTCTTGTTATACCTGTCAGTAAAGCTGTAGATTCTTTGAAGAATCAGATGGAAGGTTTGTGAAGAGCACTAACTGGAGTCGACTTTCCTGTGTTGGAGTTGAGTCCGCAGTAGAATCTAGGTAGTTCTGTTCTTGTCAGCTCTGAGGTACGTTTTCCTCTGCTCTCATCATGAGAACTCTCCTTCCATGATTTCAACCACTGCACATATGTGTATGATTCTCCATTCTCAGAACTGTAGTCAGATGAGAGACTGTGGTCCCGTTTAGAGAAGCTTAAACAGTTTGCGGATCTGCAGCTGGCAGTTACCAACTTTCAGCTAGAACTTACAGTCATAAATGTCATAACTTGCTGCTCTGAATGCTCCTATTCTGTTTCAGTGCCAAGTGAAACAGATTAGTGAGTCTCAAATTGGTCTAATCTCTTTAATCTTTCTGTGGCTTATATTTATCTGCTTTACTTTGTGCTGGTGTGGACTCCCAGATGCATTCATGCAGTCAGAATCTCAGCAGAGGGGCAGTGTCTAGTCAAACAGCTTTTGGCTGGGTTACAACTGAACTTTTCTTTCTACTAATTCTTTTTCTTTTGCAACCCTTGGCAATCTCACTGTCATTCTGAGCTCCCAAGCCTGCAGCTGCGTCCTTGCAGGGAGGGAGAAGAGTTTCTGCATCTCAACTGTCATCTTGGTCTGCATCTATGTTATTAACATGTTAGACATCATCAGGAATGTATTTTAGAAGGGTGCCTCCTTACTGCAGTTTGAAATGTGTCTGGGGACTTGCATTCTCTTACGATGAGACTAAACTGTGTTCTCCAGCAGCACACCTAATTCACTCTTCTGCTCATTCCTTCCGTGGGATCAGTCTAGGCCTGGGCTGTAGTGCCAGCTCCTGAACCACTTGTACAGGACACACCAGGGTGTCAGCAACACATGATACCCGATTCACTCTGTAAATCCAGTCATCATTCTGCACAGCTTCCTAATGCAGACATCTTGCAACAGAGAGTTATGGATTAGTTTAATCTCCAACCCAATTCTGAGTCCATCTGGGCTTTTTCGCTAACTCCGGTGGAATGGGATTAGCAAATATTACTGAGGCAGTGCTCTAATTCCAGGTGACAGTTATAGGATGTTTCCTATGACTGTGAAGAACTAGCTTTTCATAATTAGCACAAGCCAACCTCCTATCATTCACAGCCTCACAATACCTTTGTGAAATAAAAGGGCTGGAAAAACCTGGCATTGTTTCAAGGGGTGCATAGATGTGTGTGACTTAACTCTGGAGAACAAATCCTATTTCTGGTTATTCCTAGTAAGACAGGTAAATATTTGATGTGGATCAAATTTGTAGAATCATAGAATCACAGACTGGCTTGGGTTGGAAAGGGACCTCAGAGATCACCTAGTTCCAACACCCTGCCATGGGCAGGGACACCCCTCACTAGGCCAGGTTGCAAAAGCCCCATCCAACCTGGCCTATTGTACTCACCTAGAAAAGAATATGGAGAATATTTAACAATTTTGAAAAGCTTTATTTTCTTTATTTATAGCTTCTAAATGCGTACATCTGTATTTTGTCTTAATTTTGTATTTATTTTCTGCAGGGTGTTGGGAAAAACAAGATTGTCGACAGATTCCTTCACCTTTTAAACAGGCCCAGGGAGTATTTACAGCTGCATAGGTAAGTACATGTTACACTTCCATACTTGGTGTCTATAGTCTGATTTCCCATGTTTTAAAACTCATGTTCCTGAAGTTTAATTTGTTCTCAACACTTGAACAAATATTCCATTGTGGTAGGTGGCACACAGACCACAGGAATCTATCCATTTTCGAGGCAGATGTAGGAAGCAGGCAGGCTGAGGAGGGGTACAAGAATCTCATGCAATCATGTTGCTTAACATAAGAATTCGGAGCAAACTGATGTGAAACCATGCTCAAGAAGGGAGTAGTGCTTTTCTGTCATTTCTGGAGAGATTTCCCTAAGCATGAGGTATTGTGTGAGGGAGGGGGGGGGGGGAAGTTGAAAAGTGCTTGTTTGAATATGCCACTCATTAGACAAGAAACATTTACAGAGTAAAGGCTTTTTGGTTTTTTCCTTTGGCACCCCTGCTGAGCACATGTATTTATTTCTCACCTATAAGCATATGTGGATTAGAAAACTATAATTTTTTTCACATGCAAGCTGAAAAACATACTTCAAGAAAACAAACCAATTGAAAACAATTCAAAAGCTGAAATAACATCAAATTATCTGCCTCTTTCTTATGAGGTGAACTTTAAATCGGTAAGTTGAAATAAAGACTGACTGTGTCTAGAAGAATCAGTTTCAATTGAACTTGCATCCTTTTCTAGCTTCATTCCTAATCTTTACCTCTGTCTTTAACTTCTTAGCTTCATCGCCCTGTCTCCTTCCATAATCACTGGTTTTTTAATAGTGCTAATAAAAATGTGCATCTTTGATATTTTGCCCTTTAACAGCACAGTCTCTGCAACGCTCTCACTTTCTCCCCCGGTTTTTTGTCTTCAAATGTCTTGTCTTTCTATTCCTGATGCCTGGATTGCTCTATTTCATCACCTTCCAATTGCTGAGGATATTTTCTTAATACTTTGTCTTCTAGACTTACATCAATTTCTTCCCTCTCCATCCCCCAATAACACTTTTGTGACCTCTGACTTTCAGCTTTGTTTTAACTTTCTTACCATTTTCTTGCCATTTTCTCTGCTTGGAGCATCCACCCTCTCCTTCTGTATAAAATACACTAACTTTTTTGCAAATCCCAATTATTTCACAAAATACTATGGTGTTTCTGTCATTCAGAGTGACATTTTTGAAAAATCATTCTTCAGTGAGGTATGGTCAGACAGAGCAGATCAAGTTCTAAAAAAATAACTCCTGAATGTTGAAAATTCAGAAATTTCTATTTCTTGGGTAGAGTTTTCAAATACTTTCTGAAGAACCCAGGCTATGTAATATCTTGATAAGCTTTACAGGATGTTTAAACAAGGATTACAGTGTTGTTAGCACACGTGCTTGGATTGCAAACCAAAATGAGTACGTTTATAAAAAAAAGCCAAAGCACTTCACCACTAAGTTTTTAGATAGTTTGTGGGGAGAAATGCAGTCTGTAGCTTATGGCATTGGTTGTATTTTATTAGAAAATATTCTAGGATGTGCACATCATCTTTGATAGCCCTGGGTGTTTGTGCAGATTTCCTAGCTAGCTACTACCAGTACCATTAAACATGCTAAGAGGAAAGTATTTCTAAATATACTTTTGATGGTGCTCATATAACTGGATTATAAATTAGAGCATTTGAGCATTCAAAGCATGAATTTTAGTAGACTATTCTGTAAAAGAAAGAAATAATTGTACTACTTTCTTCATGAAACATGTGGAGGCGATTCAGTGTCAGATGAAGGTGGATGTTCTCTGCCCTTTCAGAAATGTGTGTGACAGATGGTACCTCATTAGTCCTTGGAATGTGTGTTGCAGACTTGCTAGTTCCACTTCAACTAGTTTCTCTGGAAATGAGTGTGTACTTGTCAGCTGCATATCCTGGGGCTCTGAGTTTCTAGTGGGGTAGTGAATCTGTGGGAAAATGGCTGGCAGTGACATCATGAGCTGTTGAACTGACCCATATTGACCATAAAAATAGTAATACGCATGTATGTATAATAATGCCAAAACTAAATGGGTGTTGCAATCAAGCAGCATCTGTTAATTAAGATGTAGCCAGAGAAGAAACTGCTGGAGTGAAGAAAACTGTAAGAAGAGCTTTATTTAAAATTAATGTAGTGAATCTCTTTATTGAAGTGCAGTATTATTGAAATAAAAGTAGTGAATAAATAATAGACCAAAATAGACTGAAATTCACAGGTATTCTAATTTATTAATCTAATTACCATTTTCCAAAAGCAGTTTTGGGGTGTTTTAACATTATTAAAGTGCCAAAATTATGAAGATATTCCAGAAATGTTTACTTTCAGCAGCTTGTGAAGTAAATAAGGGGAAAATACACCATAATGTGGTGTAGCATGCTTTGTTTCGCAATGTAATTGATGTAGGTGTCTTATAGGAGAATACCTCACCATTTTTGCCAAGAAACAGGAACATAAAAGAACTAAAAATGCCATTAAATCTGGTTTGTTTTTGGGGTGGTTGTGGGGCTTATCTTGATTTCTTTTTTTTTTCCATTTTTCATTTTTATTCTGTGGTGGTTTGTTGGTGTTTTGGTGAGGGAGGTTTCCTGTCTTGATGCAAGAATATAAGGAGTTCTGCTGGTCTAACATTGCATATACTCAGTGACACTCAAGCAGAGAATATTTGCATTAAAGACTGTGAGCTATTACCAGGAGTAATTTTAACATCCTACATTTTGTCTTACAATTCAAGATGATGAGAAGAAATACAAGACAGGGAAAAAAAGTCCTTTTTCTTAAACATTCTTACTGACATCTCTATTTACTTGCCTTACCACGTATTCACACGGGGAGAGTCAGCCTGACATTAAGGTTTTGGTTGCTTACGGTGGTTATAAATCCTGTTTCTTAACTTTTCTCACAGCACCTCTTTGAGAGATTTTATTTTCTTGAAATTGTCATATGAAATATATATAATATCTTTTTAATCATTTTGGGAACATAAAACTGCAGATCTGAACTGGAAGGAAGCTGTGATTAGATTTAGTAAGGAAAGCATTTGCAGAAAATGCTTGCTTATGTATTACTCAGAAAGTTGTGTGCTTCCTACTACATACTTCCTGATATTAGAAGTTGATTGGGAGTTGCCCAATTCTCCCATCTCTTAAATTGTGCCATTACAGGATTCTTTCTGAAACAGGTAATTTGACATAGGCTCTGCAGAGCCTTTGTCTAGGACTGCAGTTACAAAGCATCTACCTCTTTTTCCATATTGAAGGAAGAACTTTTCTTCTGCTTGGGTTTTTCAGTCACTCCTCCTCTACAAGAATGAGCTTCAGCAGAGAAATTCTGAATTTAGCTTACCCCTCAGGGATGCTTGTCTCCATTGGTTGTTCCTGGTGCACCAATTACACGTTATAGAGCATAGAGCATAGAACAGTGTTACCTTTCCTAATATTAAACTTCAAGGTTTTATTGCTTCACCTTGAGCAAGCATTCATGATGCTGCTGGAAAGGTGAAAATCTGAGGCCTGTGTGGTCACCAGCCAAGGAGGAATCTGTATAGAAATGAAAACCATACCAGATGATTTTGTAAGTGTTGTGGTTTAGCCCTGGCTGGAGGCCAGATGCCCACCAAAGTCAGTCTATTATTCCCCTTAGTTGGACAGGGGAGAAAATATATATATTAAGAGGCTCAGAAGTCAAAATAAGGACAGGGAGAGATCACTCTGTCATCAACGGCGTGGGCAAAACAGACTCAACACAAAGTGAAGAAAACTACTCTACTTTATTACACTACACTACAAATAACAGTGAAGAAACCAGAGCATGACCAGATCTTAAAACAAAAGTAACCACATCTCAAAACACTTTCCCCCCACCACTCCCTTCTTAGCAGGCTTTAGTGAGAATTTTGCTCCCTTCTTCCCCCTGGCTCGCAGCACAGGGATGGGCAGGGACTGGGGAAGATGGGTTCTCGGTAGCACCTTCCCCCCACCCCTCCATTCTAAGCAGACTTCCCTTTAGCCATGATCTTGCTCCCTTCTTCCCCCGGCTCACAGCACAGGGGGGCAGGGACTGGGAGAAAATGGGGTTCTCGGTTACTTCTTCATGAACTGTTTTCCTCTTTCAGATCTTAAAACACCTCTAACCTCCCTCCCCTCTCCTTTCTTAGCAGACTTCACTCTAGTCATGATTTCACTCCCTTCTTCCCCCTGATCGCAGCACAGGGGGGCAGCGACGGGGAGATGGGGGCTTCGGTCAGTCTCTTGCAAGTTGGTTTCCGTCTCGGCCGGGGGAGAGGGGGAGGAGCATTCATTCCACACCCTCCCCCTGCTGCATCGTGGGTCTCACCCACGGGAGACAGTCCTCCACGAACTTCTCCAACGTGAGAAGTGGGTTTCTCCACGGGCTGCAAGGGGCATCTTTCTCTCTGGCACCTGGGGCACCTACTCTCCCGCCCTTTCCCAGCCTTGGTGTCCGCACAGCTCGTTACATCTTCTCACTCCCTTCTCCAGTGGCAAAATGCAGCTGCTTCCGGGTTGTTTTCTCCTACATGTGATTCCCAGAGGTGCTCGATTATCTCTCGGGCCACGACTTTGGCCTTGAATTGCTCGTTGTTTATAGTTTAGGCTGGCAGAAAACTCTTAACTGCTGCTTAAAGAACCTGTCTCAGCAGCACAGCCTCACAAAACTGCAACAGTAAGAAATTTGATGTCTCACAAATAAATATAACAGTCAAGTATTTGTGTTGCTCATCATTTTATGAGCCTTGCTGTTACTACTTTTGCCATTTGTCATGTCAGTTATGTGGAGAGAAATCACCAGTGGTTCTGCACAGAAATCTGAAGCCAAATTTTGGTAGACTAAATTGTGGATCTGTAAAGCAAATATCATTGAATCATGAAAAAATATTTTTGTGGAAATTGATAATATCTTACTTTAAATTTCAAAGTTTCTTGCACCAAGGGGATTCCAGAGAAGGAAGGAAGGAAAAAAATTGAGCGCTTTAGAGAAGGCTCTGGCAATGTATGCTGTTAAAGACTATAAAATCCCTCTTAGCACAGATGAGAGTAATAGATAAATATAAAAATGTAGGCTCCCAAAAATCCTGCATAATGGTGTCAGAAGAAAGTATCATGGACTTTAAACTGTTGGCTCCTTTGATGTGATCAAAGAAGAAAAGATTAATTTTCCTTCTCTTATCATCAAATTAGTAACTAGTTGCATACAAAGGATGGTTTTTCTGGAGTAAAATGTCCTTTATCTGTCAGTTAAACATTTAGATTTGCATCACTTGGAATTATATCATACTGTCAAGCTGCTTTTTAAACTTGAATGACAATTATTTCTCCTCCTTGAAGTTACTATATTTGTGTAGACTGTATGACAGAACTACACTATTTGTCCTTTTGTTTCCAATGCAAGTTAGGTTTATGACCCCCTCTATTTATTCATTTATTTGTAGTGTGAAGTGACTTATAATAGAAAGTTTCCTTCTGACTAGGAAGTTGTAAAATTCAGTGACCTACATTTTAAAGTAGTTTCTGATCGTATAAATGGGGTGCTTGGCTTTACATGCTAAAGGCATCCACATTAATATATACATCAGGTTTTTGGAGTCACATGGTGATATCTGATCTCAGCTTTCATTAAAATACACTCCTAGTCTTTGATACGTGAGCTTAAAAAAGGAAAAAAAAAAGATTGACATGTAATTTATTCTCAACTGAAATCTTTACTTAAGCAGCTAAAAAGAACTGGAAAAATACGGTGGAGGACACATAGGGGCAGCTCAGGATCTGTGAAAGCTGCCACCTCTGTTCTGCTGGAGTTGGATTTGCTTTAAGTCATGTAGCCAAAAAGAGCAACTGGCAACAGGAACCCTCTGAAATTATTACCTGCCATCATGAGTTGTTCTAATTGCTCTGATAGCAAACAAAAAGCATCTCTGTCTTGGTAGTCTCTTTAAGAAAAAATACTTGTGGAAAGAAAGTCTGTGTTCTGAACAGCACATTTCCTTGGTTCAGGAAAGCACAATTTTACAGTTTTCTTTTTTCTGTGTCACTGTCTCCTTTGTAGAGTTTGGCATATATTGCACTTCTTGATTTTTGAGATACTCCAAAGCCATCTGGCCATGGTCCTGAGCACCTGGCCATAGGTGACTCTGCTTGAGCAGGAGCATTGGGCCAGATGACCTCCAGAAGCCCATTCTAACCTCAACCATTCTGTGATTTACCAACAATTTCTGCAAGATAGCAACTGGATGACCCTATCTAGCTCTTGTTAGTACAACACAGCTAGGATATGTCTTGCTTAATCAAAGTTGTTCTGTAGAAAGGCAAAAAGAAAAAAGTTTAAAAATAGTTTATCTTCATAAGATTAGATAATCCAGCAGTGGTTGTTCTATGTGGGGGAGTCCGTTTGCACTTCCCTAAGCTGGCACCCAAGTGTGTCATTATGGAACCATAGTTAAAGTTGCAGGAATTAAGAAACAGCTTTGGATTAATCTTTGTTTTCAGAATTAAAAAAAAAAGATTTTTTGTCATGAGATTAAGTTTGATAACTTCTAGAACATTTATTTATTGTTATATGAGTGTAAATCATAAATATTTGTTAAGCAGAACTTTTTCTGAGGTATTTTCTGGCTTCATGCAGTTTCAGCCATAGATCAGCCATCGGAAATGCACTAAGTGCAGCCCCCCATCTCCTCTGCTGAGTGTCAATCACAGCAGTTCCTCTCACAATTCAAAAGGGCTCAGGAATGAGAAGTACCAATCCTTTCCCTTGTGATGGGAACTTGATTACTCCCAGCTAGTGGGAGAACTGGATCCCCCCCTCAGCTACTACAGACGCAGCCACTGAAGTGATAAGTTAGATTAGTCAACCTCAACTCTGACGTCTCCAGTATGTAGATCTGCAGTTATTTAGTTGTATCAGAACATCGCTGTCGCTTACAGAAATAGAAGCTTTTGATGAGCAGACTGCAGTGTAATTGCATCAATAATTTATTGATGGCTTATGAATAGATTTTCTGCTGCTCAGAGCCTCGGTGAGTCCGCAGAAGATATGAAATGATTAGTTCTGTTCAAACATTCTTTTTCTGTGTATCAAGAAAATAATCTTCTAAGAAATTAGTTTGTTGTCAAAAAAGAGAATATGAATCTTCATAAAGTCATATTACAAAAAGAGAGAGTGGTTTCTGGTGTACTGGAGCTTTTCCCTGTAAGGTTGAAAAAGTTACGACTGCTTACAAACGTGGTTCAATACCTTTCCGTGAGAACAGAGAATGTAGGAAGCATTCTTTGGCTCTTAAATAAAAGAGTTTGTGCCTTTAAAATAGCCATATTAAGCCTTAGTTCGCTGTGTGATAGCTCTTCTTACAATTTGAGATTACTTGTTTTCCCCTTTTCTATGCATTAACATATGTGCTAGAGCAATTTGGCTTTGCTGTTAATTTGGTGTCTCACCCCTGTAAACAGAATACTAACTGCTATGGAAATTCTTTTTGTTACCTGATAATCTTACTACTATTTTAGAAGATATTTCACTACCTTATTGTGTTCCTCCTAAAGTTACTTTTCCTTTCAAAGAATTCCCCTATGGTATTGCATCTTCCTGTCAGAGTTGGTGTGTTTGTTCTAGTGACTGATGACTGGAAAGTGCGATACAGGTTCATTTTGAAGATGCACTACATTCTGTTTTGTCCCTTTTCTAGTTCTCTAATAAATTACAGTAATCTGATGATCTTTTCTTTCAAAAATTAACTGAGTTTACATATGTTATCCTTTTCAAAATAAACGTAATTTTGCTGTGATCTTTAACAATCAGATTAATGGAGGGGTTTTGGGTAGGAAATTAAGCTTGTGGTGTCCCTACAAGCAATACTTACTACAAACTGTCCATTAATCTTTAGATGTTAATTTTCTTTCTTTCTTGTACACCACATGTAATCAGTATAAAATCCAATTATCTGTTTCTCCTATTGAGATAATTTAAAACTACCCTTTCAGCTTTATTGACTTCAGATTTTTTAAATTCTAATTAAAAAAGTTGTTTCAGAAGGAATAACTTCCTTTGCCCAGGACCCAGATGAACACCTGCCTGATACTGTAGAATTACATTCTCATAATTGCATTTAGTTATCTTCTCTTGAAAGGATATAGGACCATGTAAAACAGTTTAAATGCCGGTGTAGCTGTGCAGGTCTGTTGTTAGAAGTGAACAACCCAGAAAAGGTATCTCTGTAGCAGACCGTTGTTGAAGCAAGCACTCTTTAAGTGTACTGGCTTGTTAGAGGAGTCCATTGAACACCATGAAGATGAGTGTGTGTTGTGTATGTTGGGAGTGACAGTAAAAAGGTGAGGTAATTTTTCCCAGATGATTGTGAGTCCTATGTCTAGGATTTCTTTGAATGTTTTACGGTAACCTGTGCGCGCTTGAGTGTGTGCTTTATTCTTTACACAGCTTGGGTTTGGAAATAAACAATAGGATGGGAGATTTTTGTTATGAAAATTTATGTTGTGAAGCCCTGAATGTAGTGGCTAGCATACAATAGGTGTCTTCATGGGTTGTTTTACTCTTGTTGTTTGGTTTGGTTTTCTCCTTTTCTTAAATACATTTTCGGTCAATACAGAGTTGCAATGCAAAGCTTCCAAGAGTTCATGCAAGCTCATGCTTGCTGTTTCCAGTGCTAGCTTTTCATAAGCTGGCTGACAAGCTCTGCTATTGTCACATCCCACGTTTTAGAGAGCTACTTCATTTGTCTTTCTGTAGGGATTGAATTCAGCTTGAATATCCTGCCGCGTGGCTGTTACAGAGAAATAACTGAGGTTATAAGACCACGTTTCACTTGAAAGCTGAAGTAATGGTTTCTTGCTGTTTACTCAGTGAAATGTGCTCTTATACACAATAAGGGGAGCTGTAGGGTGTCATGTTTCTTCATTTATGGCTTTTACAATTAGGGTGAGTGAATTTCTTAACTTGTAACAAGTTGTGTGAAAACTTTGCATCTCACTTTGAAAGATGGATCTCATAAGTAGTCCTGTAACTTGATTTAAGCATATAACATAAATTAAACTTACATTTCCCTTTGGCCTTTGTTCTGCCACCCACAGTCATACTGAGTAATGAGTAACTTTATACTCCAAATAAATTCTTGGATTTTAAACAAATATATGTCCTGCTGAGTCGCTCTAACAGCCTAGCAGAAAAAAAAAATAGGGGATTTAATTATCAGCACGTACATATAAGTCAAGAAGGCTTCACAGTGTCATTTTAACAGAGAAATGAGACAGCTGCTTGGCTTTTCAGAGCTTTCAAAATTTCCTAAGCATAGTGGTCAGATCGTGCAATGCAATGCGTGATAGGTTGGCTGCAGAAATTTATTTGTAAATGTCAAAGTCATGCAGATTCTTTCTTTGTGTTAAGATCATCAGGATAATCCCTGAGTGGATTAGCTAACCAATTAACAGCTTCAAATGACCCTTGGCCTAATTATTTTTCAAATACTCTTAAAATTAGGTCACAGCAGATGGGTATGCTCAAGTCTCATTGAAATGTAATTGAGAAGAAATATATATATTTATGTATTTAGATAGATATCTCACAGAAATTAAGAACAATTATTAGAGCATGTATTCTGTGTCTCTGATTTTTTCTTTTCAAGTACTGTAAAGTTCTATTTGGAGAATAAGAGGAAGATTAAATGTGAATCCAGTATATATAAACTTGTTACATGAGCACCAACCCTTAAAACACCAAGTTGCCTTCCATTAGTTATTCTCTTACCCTTTCAGCATCAGTATAATTACATACCTACGACAGTATTCTCCAGCAATTATTCCTCTGTTTGGACACAAGTGTCCTTGGGGATTCTAGTCTTTTAAATGAAGAATTTCATGCATTGATTTAATGTCTCTAAAGACATGTCTTTCAGCCAAGGTGGTTCTCCAGATGAACTAACACAAAACTCAGGAGGAACATCGTTCTCTTTTGCCCCATATTTTTTCCTCCTGGCTAGTTTTAGCTCTTGTACCTCACCACAGGATATCCAGAATACTTGGGGATTTCTTTACTCTCCCTCTTTACCTCCCATTCTGCCCTGTTGCAAGATCTATCGATGTTCAGCTATTCCACACAAGCCCAAATTTTCATTTGAAAATAACCTGGGAGAAATGTTTCCATCTCCCATGAATGGAATAACAAATGCTGTAGTCCTTGAATGAATTTGTGTAGAGGAGAATTCTGTTCTAAACAGTAAAATAGCTATTGGGTGTAGTTCCTCTCCTCTCCTTTTGGAGTAATTTTTCTTTAAAAATTAATTAGCTAATTGAATTTGGGTAAATATTGAAAGTTGACAGGATCAGAATGGACTGAACAGTCTCTGTAGTTGGTAGAAAATTCTCCTGCAGCATCTCATCATTCTTTCCCCAGAAAGAAGGCATTGCTCTCAAAGAAATAGTAACTGTCACAGACTAGCATGTTCAAATCTCCAGACCTCAGAAAAAGAGGCCTTAGGGTAAGTAATGCACCAGTACCCAAAAGGCAGTGATGTGAGCTAATATACAAAATCAAAAGAATTCTTGGAAGCCCTGCTATGAATTGAGTGGTGCTGTCAGAAGAGTTGCTGAGTTTCAGACATTTTTTTTAATAGCAAGCTCATGAGGTCAGCTTGCTTGATTAAAACACGTTCTTAGGAAAGACATTAGCGAGCTTTACATATTTTTTTCCTTCTACAATCAGAAGACAAATAATTTCAGTTGAGTAGGATGACAGTATGTCAGACAGCTTTTTTCATTCGATTCTACATTCCCCCAGTCTTTCTTCTTTGTGTCAGAACTATTTTTGTCTCGGGTGCCAAATGTGATGAAATTAGGAGGTTTTGATATTCATGTCATCGTTAGAGCCTAGTTAATATTAAGGTGCTGATAATAGTAAGTGAATGTGAATTACAGATCTTGCATTCCTGTCCTGTGGGAGTGACACTCCACAGTCTATTGTTTTGAGCGCCAGACATATTTTACATTTAGGAGAATCTGCATACTGTATTGTTCAGAAGCATCTCAGACTTACCATCTTTTTATTATTGTCTGTTTCAGTATCTTTATACATGCACATAATTCCTCCTAAAGTAGAATTTGAAGAAGAAAAAAAACTTTAAGAGGAGGCAAATTATTCTTAGCCTCTCTTTACTGTGTTTAAGTCGTATTAGGCTTCTGAAGAACAGAAGTTAATGATGTCTAATTGCATAGTTTATGATTCTGAAAGGAAAATAACATTTATCTGTACTAACCCTGGCAAAATCATTCTTACATACATGTTTGAATGCAATAGCCTAAGCAAGTATGGGAGTTTTCCATTTGCTTATGTCATCAAGCCAATGGAATTAACATTTGGCTATATATATGGGTTCTATAATACACTGCAAATCTCTTGAAATATTTCCCTAAAATATTAGGGCTCAATAACAACAAAGTAGAAGAAAGGAGGGAACCACAGATAAAATAAGAATAAAAATTAGAAGTTAGATTTAGGATGTCAATTGTTCTTTCATTTTTATACCTTCTGCATTTTTTTTTCTGATATATGCAACTTTTATAATAGTGCCTAAGTAAAGTGTCAACTCTTCCAGTGTTTATTCCCTCCAAAGACGTGGTCAATTCTGTCTTCCCTGAAGAATGAGATTATCCTAAAGATTTGTGTGGGCTGCTGGTGATACTAAGCACAAGTTTAGTATTCTATATCAGGGCTTGAAAGTAATCTCTGCAGAGCCAGAGGATTATTTAGCTCACCAAAAGTAAATTCACTGTTTTGTCTTACAGTAAAACGCCGTTTGAGATTTGTGCCTTTTTCTTCTGTCGCCACCTGTGCCCATCCTCACCACCACTGGTGATCCTCCTTTCCTGCCATGCTCTGTTCACTTTATTCTTTCCATACATTGGCAATTAAGTGCAAAATTTATGATCTGCAAAGCATCCTGTAATGTTTCATCTTCCTTTACTTTGTTCTTGGCATTTTCCAAGATCCTCCCATTTTCTTACCTTTCTATTACTCTGAGAGATCAACACAGATCAGGTTTGACAAATCCTTCCCTTTTTCTCCTTGGATTAACTCCTTAGAACATTTTTCCATGAATTATTTCTGACTAATTAGTAAACTGTGATTGTGCCTTCACATACCCTAGGGTTTGGTTTACACATTTTAAAATTCTTCTGTATCTGTGACTGTAAGCTTGAACCAGGAGTGATAACTGATAATGGAGCTAGGCTAATACATACAGTCTGAGAATTTAATCCCTTAAATAAGCTTTGTTAAAGAAACAAAATTCATTGGTTTATTGTTATTTTTGGTCCATTATCGATTTCTATGACCAGTGTAGAAATGGATAGACAAGCAGGATGATAATACAAGCTTTGATTTTATGTCCATGGTTGGATTTCTAAGATAATATATGAATCGCACTCATAGAATATCCTGAGTTGGAAGAGACCCATAAGGATCATCAAGTCCAATTCCTGGCTCCACACAGGGCCAGACAAGTCAGAGCACGTGACTGAGCGCATCATCCAGATGCTTCTTGAACTCAGGCTCAGTGCTGTGACCACTTCCGTGGGGATCCTGTTCCAGTGCCCACCCACCCTCTCTGTAAAGAAGCTCTTCCTAATATCAAGCCTAAACCTCCCCTGTCACAGCTTCATGCTGTTCCCTCAGGTTCTATCACTTCTAATGGTTTAAAAAATTGAATTTTGCAAATGAGTACAGTATGGATATAACTGCTTTGGGGAGTGTTGCTGCTTATGACAGACCACATTTGATGGGGTTAAATGAAGTGCAAGGGGTCCCAGCTTTGTAACCTTTCCTCTCCTGGATTAAAGTTCAGATAAAGTAGCCATACATTACAAATCTCTCTTCCCACAGTATGCTTTATTTCTGTGCACGGGAAATGCTGGGATAAATCAGTCATGAGTTTGAAACTAAACAAGAAATTATTAGTGTGTTAGGGACAGAAATCCTGCTGACAGAAGTTTCAAATAAAGGAAATGTGCATGTTGTGCTGTCAGTCTAAAGCTGTGATTGGAAGCTGGCCATTTAATGGTTTGCTGCAAACAGTACTGTGTTTGATTTCCTGTACCCATGGAGCTTATCAGAATACTGTTGGTTTTTACAAGGTGTTACAAAATTAAAGATAGAACTAAGGTGGGTATTTGAAACCGTAAGCTTAGCTTAAGCAAACAGCTGTATTATATGGCATGGCTGTGAAAGGTAAGAGATTTTTTGTTGCATCCGATCTCACATACAACCTAAAGGTTACCAGTCTTACTGATGCATGGGTCTCAAGCAGCCTCAGTGAGGCTTTCCCAGTGGGTTTTGTCACATGAATAGTCCATCATTCTGCTGGCACAGACTAATCTGAATTTTGAAATACAGGAGGAAGGGGGGATGGTATAGTCTACTTGCCCTTAGATTGAACTGCATACCCAGTTGCCTATGAAACTGTGGGAGTCGTTGGGATCTTCTGTCATCACCCATCTCTGCATTATTCCTTAGCTCATTGATTCCTCTGAACCCCAAGCTAAATGGGGCTGGTTTTGTGGGTCTTGACAAAGGTTTTGACAAGTATTTTGTAGAATGAAAAGGGGTATTCCCTAGGTTATGTACATAGCTTATATAGATAAATCCACTGTGGTGATGTCTGTTTCTGGACCTGTCATAATTGAAACTGTTTTTTTTTATCTTTACATTCTATGGTAGTTGAAACAGATGAAAATAGTGAAGATTAAGGAGTATTCTCATTACAGATTTTAATTTATAAAAAATGACTTGAGCAATTCAAACACAAATAGAATTTCCAGTTGAAATCCTGTGCTATTAAAGCTTGTGTCCCATCTAAGAGGTTACACTGACCACAATACAAAATGCAGCAAGTGCTACTAAATATTATTCCATCTAACGTAGTTTAGATAGAACTAAACATTTTAGAATTCCACATTAGCATTTTAGAATTCCACATGAGTATTTTTAGTCTTTTTTTTTTTTTTTTTGTGGTGGTGATAAGTGGAGAAGAACCACTAAAATATTAATGATTTGACTGTGATACTCTAAATTCTTGTTTGCTTCTTCTGGATCGAGTCCCCTGTTTGTCATGTAAATGACAGTTTCAGCATGCCTAAGTAGAAATCGTAATGACAGTAGGAATGTGCCTATGTGCAAAAGAGACAGATTCACATTTCAGTGTTTCTGTTTCCAGGGTTTATGAGGAATTGAAAACTACTGTGAAGGCCCTGGCAGAGACAGAGATACTCACCTTGACCACTAAGCTGGCACAGCGTTGTTCTCAGTTCAAGTTCTAATAATAAAAATCATAAAAATAAGAGATCTGTTTTTCTCCTGTTAAAAAAGCAGAGTGTTTGGTTTGTCATTTATTCATTCTGTGTTTAATTGTAACTAAAATTCCTATGTATTTTTAATTAATTCTGTCTGGTTTTCCACATTTCAGGGATACCACAGTACAAAGCCTTACCCTCCAGCCTTCTGTTAAAGATGGTCTTATTATATATGAAGATTCACCGCTGGTCAGTAGTGACATTTGAATTGTGTATTTATAAATGTTTTACATTTAAAGCAATTAGTTAAATGTCCTGGCTTTTAAAATATGAAAATTCTGTGCAATTTGATTACTTTGATGACACAGTCACAGCGTGGTAACATTTCATTACCGTTCGCTTCGGTAACATTTGCTGTGGCTGCTGCAACAAATGTGAATTAGATGATAGTTTTGGGACTTGGCACGCACAAAATGAGCATGGAAAATAATTTAGCATTAACCTGACACATTCTAGCTGGTAGGGTGGTATTTTCCTCTTTTGTAACATCTCACACCGCCCTTCAAAGTTGGACTCCATCGTGCTGTTGCAGCCATTTGTTAGTTCTTGCAGCTTTGTGTTGGCAGTCTAGGTGCAAACTGCTTGTGCCCTTCTCTCTCAGCACTCCAGTTCCTTCTGCCAGGCTCCTCACTGCCCTCCCTAGCCACAGTCCTTTCCATACCTGTCCTGAAGAAGCAGAAAAACCCACCTTCCACATCTTACCTCTCTGCCACAGTTCGCTCATAGCTTAAACTTCTGCTGAGTCCCTTTCATGTCTCAGTGTCATTGAGATGTCACTACCACTGACTGGGAAATCAGTAATGCAGTTTGTTGCAGGTTTGGGGTTTTTTTGAGGGGTTTGTGATGTTTTGGTTCTTTTCTCTTCTAGGTAAAAGCAGTGAAATTTGGACATATTTTGGTAATTGATGAGGCAGACAAAGCACCAACAAATGTTACCTGTATCTTAAAAACATTAGTAGAAAGTGGGGAAATGGTTTTGTCAGATGGAAGGCGAATTGTTGCCAGTAAGTAAAAAAGAAAGTTTGGATGATTTTCAGTAAAATGTAACATGTTGCTGGGTTTTAGCAATTATATTACTAAGTACAGCCCAGAAAGAGTCCAGATGGAAATATACTTGATGCTAAAAGGTTCACAATTAATGAATTTACACTGATATTTTTTCCCCATAGAGAATTTAATCATATGAGGTATCAAATTTTTGTTTCAAAAAATTACTTGATAAACTACTTTTGCAGTAATCACAAAGGTTTTCTTAAATAAGCATTCATGTGACTTCTGCTGAGAAATTTTGTAAAAATGCAAGTGTGTCAATAGATCTCTCTGCTTCTAATTCATCATAAGAAATAAAGATCTAGTCGACCTAATTGTGATCTTGGTTATGCCCATCTGGATAGTTGGGGTATGATTTGATCAGATCCAGAAATGAAGATAACAGCATATCTAAGGTTGAACTGTTAAGGAATCTAATCAAATATTGTGTAAGCTTATATTAAAGATACCTTGTAGGATTAAAGCATTTTGTAATTTTATGGAATTTAATTGAGAATTGCAGGAACTATTTTTTTTTTAAAACTCTTTTTAGATCATATTTTAAATGCCCTCTTGTTAGGAGGCAGCATACTTTAGGTAATCAGTTTCTTTTTAACAAGATTGGGAGCAATGTTTGAACAAGAATTCAGCATTCATGGCACAACATTTGAGATTTGCTTATAATTATTAATATATATAATTATTAACATATAACTCTCCATTTAAAAAAAAAAATACCTTGCTAGTCAGTATCAATTCTTACTGAAGGTTTCTCAAGGAGGTAGAAGGATTCCCAAGCACCATGTGCCACTGGTAATATGCTGCTAGGGAACAGGTGGGGCCAATCTGACTCAGTGGTAGGAACAAAGTCTTCAGGTGTGAAATCATGTGTCTGTGTCTTCTGGCAGACTTTGTAATAACCAGGAGGAATTTTAGTCCTGTGTTCCCAAATCAGATAGCCTCAGACCTATATAAAAACAACATTTTATTCACCATTGACTTCAGCGTGTTGGTGAAATAAAAATACAGACAGGACAGGTAGTCCCCATGCCAGGAACAGTATAGGCTTTTTTGTTTTTTTTTTAATTTAACACTTCAGTTAAATTTTCATAAAACAAATTATGAAACTTTAAAATGAAACCTAGAACAGTCATAGTTAAATGCATGCTAAGAAGCTGGTGAGCCTTTTTTTTGTAACTGTTCTCCTAATTCTAAGAAGAATATAATTAGAAGAATTCTTCTTAGAATTCTTCTAATTTAATTATGTTCTTTTAATTCATTCATAAACACAATGCTTAAATATGCAATTAATAAATTTTATTTCTTTTCCAGGTCATGCTCATGTAGAGGGAAGAGAAAATACAATAGTTATTCATCCTGATTTTAGAATGATAGTTCTAGCAAATAGACCTGGATTTCCTTTCTTGGGCAATGACTTTTTTGGCACACTAGGTAAGTTATTCATAGAAAAATGGTGATCTTTAACAGTGATTAACAGAATGACTGTCTTTATTCATTAGATTTCATAGGGGAAGGAGGGTCCTTATCCATGTTTTTACTTTGTTTCACCTAAGCCCTTGTTCTCATGGGGTCCTTGAACTTACTAGATGCCTGCTAGAAATACACAGTGAGGAGGAAATGGGTTAGGAGGTTCCTGGAGTGTGTGGAAGATAATTTCCTGACACAGCTGGACCTGTTGTTTATAAATAGAGAAGGACTTGTGGGAAAATGTGATGGTTGGAGGCTGTGTTGGGCACAGCAATCATGAAATGATTATTGGAGAAGTAAGGAGGGAGATCAGCAGGACTGCTGCCTTCAACTTCTAGAGGGCAGACTTTGGCCTATTTAGGAGCCTGGTTGGCAGAGTTCCTTGGGAGGCAGTCCTCAAGGGCAGAGGAGTCCAGGGAGGCTGGAAATTCTTCAAGAAGGAAGTCTTAAAGGTGCAGGAGCAGGCTCTCCACATGTACCAAAAGATGATCTGGTGGGGAAGAAGACTGCCCTGGCTGAATGGAGAGCTTTGGTTGGAACTCAGGAAAAGAAGGAGAGTTTATGGCCTTTGGAGTAAGGGGCAGGCAACTCAGGAGGACTACAAGGTTATCATGAGATTATGCAGGAAGAAAATTAGAAGGGGCAAAGCCATAATTCAGTCTGACTACCTCTGTAAAAGACTGCTGGAAAAAAACGTTTCTATGAATATACTTCATGAGTTAACGCTGGCTGGACACCAGGTGCCCCCCAAAGCTGCTCTATCACTCCCCTCCTTGGGGGCAGGGGGGGGGCGGGGGGGGGGAGGGGAATACAATGAAAGGCTCTTGGGTTGAGATAAGGACAGGAGAGATCACTCACCAGTTACCCCCATGGGCAAAACAGACTCAACTGGGTGAAATTAATTTTATTTATTGCCAGTCAAAACCAGATTAGGATAATGAGAATCAAAGCCAAGTCTTAAAAAACCTTCCTCCTACTCTCCCTTCTTCCCAGGCTCAATTTTACTCCCAAATTCTCATATGTCCCCCACCCAGCAGCGGAAAGGGATGGGGGAATGGGGATTACAGTCAGTTTGTCACATGCTGTCTCTGCTGCTTCTTCCTCCTCAGGGGGAGGACTCCTCACACTCTTCCCCTGCTCCAGCCTGGGGTCTGTCTCACAGGAGGCAGTACTTCACCAACCTTTCAATGCAAATCTTTCCAATGGGATGCAGCTCTCCACAGACTGTTCCAGTTGTGGGTCACTTGTACAGGCTGCAAGTCCTGCCAGGAGCCTGCTCCAGTGCAGGCTTCCTATGGGGTCACAGCCTCTTTTGGGCACCCCCCTGCTCTGGTGTGGGGTCCTCCATGGGCTGCATGTGATTACGTGCTCTGTAATCACCCTCCGTGGGGTGCCTGGATGCCATATGAAGTCTGATGTGTGGTTGATAGAGGTTCTTCCATTGAGCCACAAGACTCAGAAAGGATCCCCTTACTTTCTACTCAGAAAGTCACATACTTGGTCTAAAGGACAATAGATACATATTTTTAATGCCATATGTATCTTGATGTAGACACATATTAGTTAATGTGTGTCTGTCAGAGCTCCCTGAAGGATTTTAACTGAGACAGTTTTTCAGAGTTGAAACTTGTAGAAAGTTTCTTACAGCAAGGGATGAAAGGAGTTGGGAATCGCTGTTGATAACGGCGCTTACCACAGTAGTGCTGGGATAGCAGTATAATGCCTGCAAAATACTACCCCACGTATTCTCACCAAAAAGGGGAAATGGCAAGAAGGCATCCCTGTCATGGGTGCAGGAGAAGGAGCACAGCCTGTTCATTGCTTCTTCAAGGTCCTCAATTTCTTCTCTCTTCCCCCAAGGAGAGAGAAGAAATCATCTCAGTATCCTTTATACCATAATCTTAGCTGTCCACTCCCTGGGGTAATGTTTAACATTATTTGGGTGGAGACTCAAGTATTATAGTCATATAGGTTTGGCATGTGCTTCTTTTAGCTCATTATCACATTTAGGGGTGTCAACTTTAATGTTAATTTCACAGTTAATGAAGGAAAAGGACTCACTCTGAGCACTGTGGCCTTCAAAATTCTGTGTAGAAACCATGTATCTGTTTATTCCACATTCTCTGGTAAAACAGGGCTCCCTTGCTCCCTCCTTTGGCTGCATCTCATAGCAGCCTTTCAGATTTCCATCCATAGTGTTGCATAAGAGATAAGTGGGCACCAGTGTTTTTAACCTCTTATGTGCCAGTCTCACAAGGGGGACAGCCTGCCTCACCATAGTCTTCTGCACAAGCTGCAGGGGAATCTCTGCTCCAGCATGTGGAGCACCTCCTCCCCTCCTTCTTCACTGACTTGGGTGTCTGCAGAGCTGTTCCTCTCCTATATACTCTTTCCTGTGTCTGGCTGCAGTTACTGTTATGTAGGCTTGGGGAAGAGTGGCTGGAAAGCTGCCTGGAGGAAAAGGACCTGGGGTGTTGGTGGACAGCCAGCTGAATCTGAGCCAGAAGCATTCCCAGGTGGCAAAGAAGGCTAACAGCATCCTGGCTTGTGTCAGAATTGGTGTGGCTATCAGGAGTAGGGAAGTGATGGTGCCTCTGTACTCTGCACTGGTGTAGCTGCACCTTGAGAACTGTGTTCAGGTTTGGGCCCCTCACTACAAGAAAGACATCAAGGGAAGCCCTGGAGCATGTCAAGAGAAGGGCAACAAAGCTGGTGAAGTCTAGAGCACAAGTCTTATGAGGAGCAGCTGAGGGAACTGGGGTTGTTTAGTGTGGAAAGAAGGAAGCTGAGGGGACATCTTATTGCTCTCCATAGCTACCTTTAAAGAAGGTTGCATCCAGGTGGGTGTTGGTCTCTTTTCCCAAGCAACAAGATGAAACAGCTTTGGGCTGTGACAGAGGAGGTTTAGATTGGACATTAAAAATTTCTGAAAGGGTTGTCAGTCACTGGAACGGGCTGCTCAGGGGGGAGGTGGTTGAGTCACCATCCCTTGGAGGTATTTAAAAGACGTGAAGATTTGGTGCTTAGGTGACAGTTTAATGGTGAGCTTGGTAGTGTTGGACTTGATGATTTTAAAGGTCTTTTCCAACATAAAAGATTCTGTGATACAAAACCAAGCAAGGTAAGATTCATCTTGAAGACCAATGTGTAAATTTAAGTATCTTACTACCTATGTCCCAACTGAATACCCTTCCAGACTTCACTGACCATGCTGTCTACATTAGCTTAGCCACTTACGTGCAGGTACCTTAATTTATATGTATTTATCTGTTAGCTTTGCCTGTAATAACATACTCATAAAAGCAGGAGCAAACCCAATTCCATATTGCATGATAGCTTTTTGTTTTTCAGATATAGTTTGTTGTGAGTGGGCATTTTGTGTCAGAGACCCATTGGCTCTGAATTTCACCTGACTGTGTTGCCCCAAAGAGTTTTTAATATAGCTTATTTCTTTTCCATGTCCTAATCTCCTTCCTTATATGGACCATTTATATATAACTGATGGTGTCAGCATTATATGTGGCACATGAGGCTTGGTTGAGGTTTTGAGGTTCTTTTGTTGATTTTGTTTCTTAGATGTAGGGTCTCTTCTGCTTTCAACCCACACCTTTTTTTCAGTGGGATCTGATCTTTCTTCTGCAAAGTTTTGTACAACTGCTAAAGGATGATTAATGCATAAAATTATCTTTTCCAGTATAAGATTGAGATACAATGCAAATACATGGAAATAATATATTGCCAAATTTCTTACCATACTTCAAGAGAGGCAGAGAGAGCAAAACAAAGCCAGTTTTTCATCTAGACCCCTGGGTTTGCATTAGAACATTTCTGAATACCAGGGGTCTTCCTGCAGTCTCTGGTGTTTTGAAGTGTTCACAAATTGGTCCCATTCAACCTGTTACTATTTCTTTAAACCTTTATTTTTTTTCTGCATTCTTTTAACTTGTGTTTCTTCTTTACATTAATTTATCCCTTGTGGTCAATTTCATTAAAATAGCAGGCAGGAGCTCTGTGTTTTCATGAACCTCCACGTTCTTCATAACAAGTTTGTCCTTCACATTGCTCAAAGTAGTTTTTGTCTTGTTTTAACAAGCAGGTATTCAACATTCTCTCAAGCTTTTTCTCTTAATGGGCTGTTGTGATGTTATCTTTTTATAAATTACTTAACTATATCTGTTTTTCTTTTAGGAGACATTTTTAGTTGCCATGCTGTTGATAATCCCAAACCACAGTCTGAACTGGCTATGCTTAGACAATATGGTCCTGATGTTCCAGAGCCAGTTCTTCAGAAACTAGTTGCTGCTTTTGGAGAGCTGAGGAGCTTGGCTGACCAAGGAATTATTAACTATCCCTATTCAACTAGAGAAGTTGTGAATATTGTAAAACATTTACAGGTACCGTTTCTCAGATTTAATTGAAAACATGAGTTCATCACTGCTAATTTTTCTATTAAGGTTTTAGAACAAATTGTTACTGTTCATGCTTTTTTTTTTTTTTTGGGTGGGGGGAGGAAGTTTTGCATTTTGAAAGGGTCATCATATTCAGATGTTCAGGAGTAAGGAGCACGGATCACAGAACCTTGTAACAGCAGGTCTTGGAAGGGACCTCTGGAGATCATCTGGTCCAACCCCCCCCGCTGCTCCAGCAGGATCACCTACAGCAGACTGCACAGGACAGTGTCCAGGCTGGTTTTGAGTATCTCCAGAGGAGAAGACTCCATAACCTCTCTGGGCAGCCTGTCCCAGTGCTCCGCCACCCTCACAGTAAAGTTTTTTCTCATATTCAGGTGGAAATTTGCATGTTCCTGTTGTTCCAGATTTACACAGGCAGATATTTTTTCTATATGTATATTTATCGATCTAGAAAATGTCTGGGATTTTATTTTTCCACTATGTGAGAAAATATCACATTGATTCTGTGAATACAGTAAGCAAGTTTTATACTAGCCTACACTATAAAAATTCCATATGCAGCAAACAATGCTTCCAGAATAATGCAGCTTTATGCTGCTATGGAATTTCTGGTCTTAATAATTTCCCAGGGGAAAATGACCCTGCTGCACACCAGTTATACATCACAGATGGAATTTTTCTTAAGAAAAAGTTACATGGATAACAACTTAGCAAACAGGTACTATGCTTGCTTCCCACACACATTTTAACTGCAAAATCGTGATTCTGATTTAATGATGATTATTTTTTAAAGGTTACAGTAGACTCTGACTTCTCTGCTTATAAATTAAATGATACTTCTTTGCTGAAAGCATTTGAAATATAATGTATCTTAATACTATTTGAAATAGCAATGCTTTTCTTTTGCTCTGTTTATAATCCTAAAGTGGGCAGTTTGTTATTTATAGAACATTTCTTGATTTATTGAACCCTATATTTTAAAATATTAATGGAAATATTGATGCAATTATTACAATTAGAATGTAATTTCTCATAAATTCTTTGGCCTGCTGTTCCTGTGTTTAACATCATGTAGTGCAACAGGGTTGCAGGATGGTTTTTTGTTTGTGCTCGTTAACATACATTCACCCCTACACACAGGCATTGAGATCCCACAGCTTAGAATTGCCTCGTTTAAAAATCTGCAGTTTTACCTTGATTTCTGAGGATTATAGGCTTTTGTGCTGCACAGCCTCCAGGGTGAAACAAAATCTTGAGACAAAGTAAATTGGTGCTACTATAGTAACAATAATATAAAGAAAACATAATTCTATCTTTATGACTTTGTACAAAGGGTTAAAAATAAAAGGAGATACAAAAGCTGAGAAATCCATTAAAATAAACTGTTAAGGAGGGTATTTTATTAGGATCCAATATCTGTTGATAGGTATTTGCTTATCAAACTGACAGGAACGTGTAAGATGTTGATAATATCTCTGTTGTCATTAAACACAGAGTTATGTTTGAAATGGAAGTGGGGAAATTACAGACTTGAGACACAGCTGCTGTGCTACTGAAAAGCTGGAGGGTTGGGGGTTTTGTTAAACGAACTCCTTCCCACCTTCATACTCGGGCTGTTCCTACCTTCATCCTAACTGCCTGCCTTCATCTTCTGCCTCCAAGTAATCTGAAGTTTGCACTGTCTTCTGTCATCAGACTTAATTTGAGGGGGGAGTTTTCTGGTTTGTTTGGGGTTTTTTTGGGGGGTGAGGGAGGATGTTGAGTTTTTTGTTGGGTTTTTTTTGTAGTGTGAACAGCATCTAGTTGAAAATTGGAAGAGCTGCACTGCTAATTGTCTTAAGGGCACTTAGGTCTCTGCTTCTGTCTCCTTCATATAACGAGATTAATGTGGTCACTTCAACCTGGACATTGGCCACAGATCAGTGGGGAAGTTTCCTGTCTGCTAAATTTTCACATCTTTCAAAGTCAAGCATAAATATCCAAATAAATCTCCAACATGCAACTTTGATTTCTTCTGTAACATTTGTTTTCCCAGTCTCTTTGAAAGGATGCAACATTTTGTTTACTGTAGCTTGTTTTTCAATCTGAATAATAAAAAGGCTGGGAGTAGCCAAATGTAAACAATGAATATAAACATAATGGCTATTCCAAAGTAAGGACCTTTTAGGTCTTCAGGTAGAGAAAAAAAGAGGAAGGAGGGAAATGAGTCAATAAAATTCCTGGTCCTTAGGAAGGAAGGAGGGAAGTTAGTCATGTTGTTAAACAATTTCCCTTACAGCAGTTCCACAGCCCCACTCTCTTTGTACTATTGTGTTGATTTGTTTCACATCATTTTGGAATTTTTTGCTTCTGCAAAAAAAAAAAAAAAAGAGTTGGTTGTTTTAGAGAAAAAAATTACTGCTTGATTACTGTTATCTGACTGAGCATCTGAGCATCAGGGCTACTCAGTTAAGAGAATATTCTGACTACTGTGACATCTGATGATTTGTGGTCTTCAACATATAGGATTGTGCCTACAGTGTAGTTAGTTACAAGAGCGTCTCCCTGTGAAGATTATGCAAGCAGGGAACCCATAGCAAGTTAGTTGTAGCTTAGATACTGCATTCAGAGCCAGGCTGCCTCTACTTACTTTTTCTTAAGGGAAGTGTTTTTTGATGAAGCTGGAGATACCAGACTGGTTTGAAGACCTTAAGGTGCAGGCACAGGGAGGGAGCTGTCTACTGTGGCTGCCTGACATGGTTGTTATAGATATTTCTCCCCACGGACTGTATTAGGGAGTTGGAGTCTCACCGCTCTAGATTGCAGGTGACCTTTTGTCTCCCTCACCCTCAGTTTTCAGGCTGCATCAAATGTCAGCAGTATTGATGATAATAGTGACTTATGGGCAAGCTGAGAAGCTCTGCTCCTGCTCTGTTGGGTTACCATATGCTGCACATAACTACCAGTGTACACTTTGAGTGCTGCTCAGCCAAAACAAAGCTCATCTAGCATGCGAGATGTCATGAGACCTTTTGTGTGTTATTTTGCAGAGTCCAGATTCACCCCATGTCCCTCACAGATGGTAGTCAGGCAAACCACACGAGTCCAGATAAAATACAAATAGCTGCTTTGTGAACTCTGTTGAGTTTGTCAAAACTGAGATTTTTCTGATAGGCCTCCTTTCCTGCTTCTATCTGAGATTTGTTTTCTAATAGAAGGCACTAGTATAATAGTTCTCAAACAGTAAATGCCAAAGGTACCTTCTGGCCCTGAAGTCTACTAATCATCAGGCTTTTAGACCTGCTCAGTAAGCTTTTGTGTGAAGATGGGACTGATCTTGAAAGTAGGCTTATCAAATCACAGTTTGTATCCCTTTCTCACCTTGCTGCCAAATGCACATCAATAATAACCTTTTACCTTTCTGGCCAACCACAGTGAATCTTGGCTACCAGTTTTCAAAGATAATTAGGTTTCTGCTGGTTTAATCAAAATCAGTAGCAATGTGACAGAGAGGAACAGATTGAAATGAGTGTCCTTGTGAATGAAAAGACAGGGGAGAATTCAGCTGTTTTCCTTGGCAGTAGATGATGCCCTCGCAAGACAGGAGCACTGGTTAATCAGTTAGTATGCCTGTAGCTCAGGATGACCATACATACAGTTGTTCTTGCCCTGTTGATAGGACAACTGACGAGACAGGGTGAGAGCTGGCAGCTTTCAGTGAAAAGGGATCAAGGATACACAGGGGAGCCAAGGGCACGGAGGAATGAGCAGGTAGGGAGAGATATGTTAGTGTCCTGCAGACAGGAGGGGAATTGTACAGCTGTCTGAAGACACTGGAATATTTGTGAACATGAGTAGTAGTGAGAACACAAGTTGAAAGTCCAGAAGAAAAATCTGGACTCCCTACAGACTGGATACCAGATAATTTCTCACTTTGTTTCAAGAGTAGTGGTAGAAGTAGAGTAGACCTCAATGTGTATAGCATATTTTAACAAAGATTCTGTATTTGTACTAGAAACTCCTGCTTTACTGATAGCTTTTAAGCAGACTGTAGCAATACATGTACTCACAGAAAGTTACATCTGTAAAAATACAGATTTTTCACCAATATGAATTCTGTCACAACACTGTATCAAAGCATAATATAATATATAAAATAAAATTGTTAAGAGCAGAACCTATGTTACTATTTTAAGGAACAGCCAAGAATCTAAGCTGTGAAAATACTCTAAAGAACACACAGTGGTGTTACTTCTAAGGGAAAGAATCAATGAATGAGAACCAGACAGACTGATGAGAGATCAATATTTTCTCCAGTAATCTGGTTTTAAAAATCAATAGAAATCAAATTTTTTTTTAAATGTTCAACTCAAACACTCAACCTTTTTTTTCACTTGTTCTTCAAATGAACTGTCGTTGCCTTTCTTCAGTAAACAGTTGTCTAGGCAGTTATTAAAAAGTGGTTGGATTGGTTCTGATGGACACAGGAAAGTTGTGATTTTTTTAATAACTGAAGTAGAGGGCCTCATGACAAGTAACTTGTGTTCAGAACAGGTTTTATTGACAGCAGCCATCAGTTGTACCCTAGGAAATAATTTTTTATGATGTCCTACTGATACAAGAGGCATGGAACTACTGAGACAATTCATTGAAGAGGAGGGTATCAATGTCAGAAGTTACACAGTGATGCAGAAAACTGTGGACATACTTGGAGACTACTTGTGAAAACCAGATATTTGAAGCGCTTGACCAAGGTTTCTGCAGTATCTAGCACAGGGCAGGTAAAACAGAAGGTCAGGAGCAAACAAGTTAGCTTGGCACCAGTTTGTTGGTTGTGCTTCACAGTGAGAAGGAAGGAAACACAGAAAACGCAATATTCATCATCAAAGATGTTCTAAAATAATTGCTTAAGGAAAAGGTTTTGGTCATTGAGACTGTGCATAAATCTGGATGTGTTTTCTTCTTGTTCTCACGCTTGAAAACAGACTGAGAAAGGGTCCTGCACACTGAGTACTGAGTAGCTTTACACATTTTTAAACTGAACTGTGATGTATATTTTTGTAAGTCTGTGGGCTTCTTTTTTGTTATTGTCTGTCTGCAATATGATGTTTACTTTAACTCCAAGGTGAGATTTACATGATAAAAATAAGTACATTCACTACTGAACATTATCACAACCTTTTTGCATTTACATTAACATATGAAGTGTTTACACAGTCATTAGTTAGAATAGCTCTTGGGAAAAACTTTATTTTCCATAACCTGTTTCATTCAGTAAGGAATGGACATTGTGACCAGGGTGTCACAGGCTGTAGGACAGCTTTATATTGTCTCGTAATAGCTTGTAGTTTGCTAACCTGTAATAAAACAGAGTTTCTAATGAGCTTCTGGTGGACAGGTTTAAAAAGCAGGACATATGCTTTCATACCAACAGTAGTACTGAGATATTCTTTGGCATGTTCACCACAGATTAAGAGCAGGTTTGTACAAGTACTAGCAGTAGTGTTCCATTTTACCACAGTCACTAGCTAATTTCACTATTGCTTGTGTCATGGATATTTTATTTCAGAGGTTAGATATTTACTAAGATGGGAAATCAGTCAACAAGTAAGGCTGGTATTTGATTAAGACTACAGGACAAAACATTTATGAAAGCTTTTTGTTTTCTTCTGTTTAGTTTTTCTTTCAGGACTCAGAACTTTATTTTAAATGCTTTTATACATCTCTAACACTTCTATTAAGTCTGGTTTTGAAGTTATTTGCACCAGTTTTGCTCACTAATGGGGAAAAAACAGATAAGAAACTCCCTAAAATACTTCTTCACATGTTTAACTTCATCACTGTCAGTGTGTCATTAGGAGATATGGGGGATCCATGTCCTGATCTCAAAGATCTAATATTTGAACAAAAGACCTACAAAGAAAAAGTGTGAAGCTTAAAAATATTTTCATTCTTATCTCTTGCCAAAAAGACGTAAAATAAAACAGCTAAGTGGTAGAATTCTAGGATATATAGTAATTTGGTGATTTTAAAAATTTATTTTTTATTTAATCCATTTACGTCTTAACAGAGTAAGATAATATTTTTTTTTCAGATATTTTATTAAAGAGTGTCTCAATGACTTAGATGTGTTAAAATGTTCAACTTAAACAGCTGGTTTTATCAACGGCAAATAAAATCTGAATTTTGCACTGTTTAAATTACTTAAATGCACCTTTAAAAAATGAGCTTATCAGAGCCAGACCATATGGCTGCATACATTAAGGTACATGTTTACTGGAATCTGCCTTAATTTAAATGGTGACAGGTACATGTTTGCTATTGGAGTTTCAGGGCAAATCTAAAATCTCATCTTTATGTACACAGCACATTTCAGGTAGTATTTTTCACAAAAAACAAATTTCACAGAAAACAAATTTTTGTGCATCTTAAGTGAATTTTTCTCTTTACTAAAATCCATCGTAACCTAAGGTCATTTTTAGTAAGTAAGCAGAGTGTCTTCTGCTTTTCTAAATTCAGTGTTAAGAATCAGAACTCTAAAATGAACCGTATATTTGAATAAAAGAATATATATATTTGTGTCAGATCTTCATGTTTAGAGAAAGTAGTTCCATATTTTAAAAAAATACAGTATTATATGTTTCCATGATTACATCATCTCATTTAGTGTGTAATCAAAATAATTCTTTAAAACACAAATGGTGTTGTTGAGTATTTAAATAATTGTCTCCTGCTTGTCTGTTTAATTCAGGTTTAGAGTCAGTAACTTCATTTGGACTGGAAGCAGTGGAAATGCTTTATTCTGGAAACTAAAAAAAAAAAAAAAAAATCTAGAAAACTTACTGTTATCACAGAATCACAGAACGTTAGGAGTTGGAAGGGACCTCAGAGGATCATCTAGTCCAACCCCCCTGCCAGACTAAATCACACAGGAACGCATCCAGGCGCATTTGAATGTCTCCAGAGAAGGAGGAGGCTCCACAACCTCTCTGGGCAGCCTGTTCCAGTGCTCTGTCACCCTCACAGTGAAAAAGTTCCTCCTTATATTCACATGGAACCTCCTATACTGCAGCTTGCACCCGTTGCCCCTTATCCTGTCACTGCAATCACTGAGAAGAGCCTGGCTCCATCCTCCTGACTATCACCCTTTACATTAATAAGGTCATCCCTTGGTCTCTTCCAGCTGTTTGTTACAGAAGTGTTTAACTGAAATTAACAGACATTTTGTTGTCTTTGTTTCTTCCCAGAAATTTCCAACTGAAGGATTGGCAAATGTTGTTCGAAATGTTTTTGACTTTGACTCCTACAACAATGAAATGCGTGAAATTTTAATCAGCACTTTGCACAAATATGGGATACCTATTGGAGCAAAACCCACCAATGTACAGCTGGCCAAGGAGTAAGAGTAACATAAGATATCTATTAAGAAGACAGGTGTCTCATGATCACTTACATAGTGTGGTATCTTGCTGCTAACTGATTTAAAAACAACCTGGAATACTTGAAGTCAGTCCTCCTCTGGTTCAAATTTATATTCCTCCATATAAGATACAAGAAGATAAATTACTTTATGATAGAATACTTGCTTATTTCTAGTATTTAATCTTTAATGTCTATGTATATATTGATAGTCTGTATGGTAAACAGATATATATTAATAAAGGGAAATACTTGTTTCTTTTCCTGTGTTTTTAATTGAATTGCAACACATTTCTGTCCTCATTTATCACCTAAATTGGTAGCAAAAAAATTGTCTTTAGTGGTATTGGGATTTCACCTTTGATGTTTGCAAAAGGCTCTACAAAAACACTTTTGCAGAATAGGGCAATGCACTTAAGCTCTAAGAACCATTGTTGTATGTGTCTGCATATCACTGTTGTTCTTTACTTATGTTAACAGTCGGCGTATTACACCCTATATTTTTTTCAGACGTTAGAACCAAAATAGTTTTGGGTTGGTTTTTTTTTTTAAAGACTAAACAAAGATATGAACCAGGCTCTTCTACAGTTCACAGCTAACAGGCGTAAGGAGATCATACTGAAAAGCAATTAGAAAACTTACTCTGTCATGAACTCTTAATTCATAATTTGTTTATGGAGAAACAAATATTTCCCTTACATGAAGAAAGATATATGGAATATTGCATTTTCCATGGGATATGCTACTTTTGTATTTGCTAAGAAGGGACTGATTCTTATGATGTGATGTCTTGACATTAGATGTCCCTGTGTAGGTTTCTTTTCCTGGACACCACTGTTTTCGTACCAAACATTCTACATATAACTATTAAAAGAAGATTGGCAGTCTAATGGCTGTGGTGTACCTTTTAATTTTGATGACAGAAGAATAACACGCCTAGAGAACCAATACCTGAGCAGCTACAGTGTCTGTCAAATTGACAGTACACACATTTGTCTTAGTTTTTTGAGAAATTTGCACTTTATATAATTTTTTAAAAGATTTAGGTGTGGGTTTACATGGGTGGATGGGAGAGGACTCTTTAGTAATGGAAAAAAAACAGAGGTTTAGGAAACATAGAGGAAGACTGCTGGATTGGAGTCTCTTCAGTCTAGAAGTGAAAAGATAGAAAATCTATCTGATCAATTTTAATTAGTCACCTGATTGTTTTGAATCCATCATTGAGGTTTTATAAGACAGGTTACACCAAGGATGACAGACTTATAGGACCCCACAGGATGCTCATAACAACTTCCCTTGACTGACAGCTATGAGCGCATACTCTTTACACTCAAGGCCTAGAGGAGAAGAAACCACAGGAACAGTTGACACACAGTTGGTAAAAGAAATTTTTTCGTAGGTGTCACCATGAGAGATGGGGACTAGGCTGATCATGTGCTCTGATGAGACAACAAGTTTGGCTCTCAGTATCTCACTTGCTTCCACTACAGCTGGCATTTCAGGTTATTATACTGCTCCATTACAAGACAGCCTTGCTGTTCATCATGAGATTTAAACTTCCAGAGCTTATAAACCATAGGGGGATCACCTTGAATTACAGACACATTTTTCAGGAATAGTTTAGGCATAGCTGATTCTGCTCTGGGGCAAAAGAACATCTAGATAATCTCTCCAAATCTGTTCCATCCCATTTTGCAAGCTCCCGTGACTGACACATGGAGGTAATTGGTTGTGGTGTTTGGGCCACTGCAGAAAAGGTACTTCCCAAAGCTACCACATGTTTAGAACTACAGTACCGATCTCTTCTATACTGGTTTTCTGGAATTTGAGAATAGAATAATGGCACTTATCTAGTCCTTCCCATTTCCTTCAGAAAAGATGCAAATTAATCTGAAACCTTCCTGTCTGATTCACAGCTGAAAACCTTCAGAGATGGAGTTCTATAACCTCACAAAGCCAGTCAGTCTTGTATATGTGCCTATATAAAGTATATAAGTATCTGTGCCATTATAAAGTCAGCTCTAGATCAAACATACTCAAGTTATCTCTGTTTTTAAGGGCTATGGTTGGTTTTGTTTTTATAAGAAGGAATGGCTGCAAGTTGTGGAAGGTTCAGGTTAGAAATTAGGAGAAATTTCTTCTCAGAAAGTGTTTAGGCATTGGAACGGGTCATGCAGGGAGGTGGTAGAGTCACCGTCTCTCAGGGTGTTCAAGGAAAGGTTGGATGGTGTACTTAGAGACATTGTTTAGTAAGTAATATAGGTGGTATAGGGACAGTTGGGCTCAATGATCTTGGAGATCTTTTACGACCTTAATGATTCTATGGTAGTCTCTGACAAGCTGGCAATCTCAAGGTTAACTAAATGTCATTTCTACAGTGTCCTGGTGACAACAGCATACCCCCACAGAGGTTCACTTCTGTGCTCCAGTCTTAATTTGCAAGGTTTCCAAGCTAGCATAATAAATTGCTCAGTGGTTCTATTAAGTAATGTGAAAACTAGGATAATAGTCCAAACCTATTCTGCCTGATGACATTAGTCATACCTGCAGCAAAATCATTGCTAAGAACACAAATTATGTGCAATTAAGAAGTTTTGCAATGCAGAAGCATTTGTAGGAGATTCTAGGACAGGAAAATTATTGTACTGAACTGCTGACTCCTTTCTAAACGTACTCTGGCATGTGCTGGATCAAACAATTTGTGAATCTTTTAATGTTTTAGAGAAGTCCGTAACCTATCATTTAATCTAAAAGAAAACTTGAATAAATCAGAGCTGTTTAAATTACTACTGAAATATAACTGCCATAAATATTGGAACAAAGACATGAAAGACGTGAGTGACAGGCTACAGTATGGGGTCTCAATAGAAGGGGGATTTAACAGATGGTACCAGTGAACCTTATGGATATCATAGCTTAGGCTCCAGACTTAATATTATCTAGTCTTGGAAGAAAAGATTAGGTGGTATCTAATGGCCATTTAGAAAAGAATTCTATCACTAGTTATTTTCTCAAGAGAGAAATTAATTTGTAGATACTAATTAATTTATTTCCAAAATTGAAATAATATATTAGACATCTAAAGTATTGTTTTACTTGGACTTTTCCTTTCCTTCAGAGTTGGGTTTTTCCCCAAATAGGGTGGCCATTCTTCCAAGCACTGATGTGTTCAGTATTGTCAGCTTATTACATCACGGTATTTTATGTATCTTCTTATGTCACCCGTTCAATAGTTTTTAATTTTTATCAGTATTGTGTGTAAAGCAGATGGCTTGTCTGTAGCATTTTGCCAAGACATAGTGGATAAAATGGATTACTCCCTGTACTAACTCATTATCTTTCTCTATGTGCAAATAGAATTTGCTTTACCTTGTTGACATCCGTAACGTCTCGTTTGTCTGAAGTCAGGTTAATCTGCCATTTTGTTACACAGTTCAAACCATTGGCACTTCCTGGGTAAGACCAGATTCAGCTCTAATTCTGGCATTTTTCCTTGATGAAATTTGGCATTCCATATTTTTTCCACTGTTGCTGTCCACTTCCAGGTCCTTGCCATAACTTATGAACTGATTTTTTTTTTTTGTATGCAGTAGAACTATGTAAACCCCAACAGCTTTAGTTTTCTCTTGAGACTAACAACCCCCACCCCTGGGTAATCTGTAGTTAATCTTTCGACCTCTCTCATACCAAATGTGTCTCTTGTCCATCCTGTGCCTTGCAGAGGAAGCAGAGTGGGAGGTCTGCACTTGACTGACAGGGAACAGGAGACTTAACATAAGGCTGTTCCGTATGTCTACTGCTCATATTTCTAATTAAAATGTGTCTAAATAAAATTATAACCAAGAGTTTTCCTGGTTTCAAGCTATTTCTTAAGTCCAAACAAGTCAGGTGGGATGGAAGTCTCCTCAGCCACATAGAGCGCAGGCTGTTACTGCAGTCCCTGAATAGCACGTTCTCTGCCAGCACAAGATCATGTGTTGAGCAGCTTTATTGCCTGCCATAGCTCATGCCTGCAGCTGTATGGGTATGATAGCTGACAGGAGAGAATTTACATTCAGAGGAGCTTTAGTCTTTAATATTTGTAGCAATTTTCCAGTACCTTCTCAGATAACTAAAGGAATGGCCTTAGAAAGCGAGTTGTATTGACTTTTTAAACATGGCTGGTGATTTTGCTGGGGTTTTTAACTAGCCTAAAATGAATTTATTTTCTAAAATCAAAAAGATACAAATTAAAAGAAATTGTGTTCTGTACATGTCGCTTTGAAAAGTTTTCTGGCAGCAGAAGCCACTAAAGAATTGCCTTTTGACAGATTGTCTCCCCTTAGACTACTCTAATCAGGCTAAGAAAATCAGGCTAAATAATAATTTTTGTAGTATTGCCCCACCAACTGTAGGTCCTGTGCAACACTTTTTCTAAACAAAATACCTGCTTATATAACCACTTCATAGACAGTGCTGATCTTGTTGAAAACCAGGATGTAAAATTAAGAGTAAATAAATGTTTAAATCTATTTGTAAATTTTCCCTTAAGCAACAGGTTTTGACAGTTCCATAACCAAATAACTGATCAGGAACAATTCTTCAGAACTTGCTTTTAAGTCTTGACTTTCTTACAATATTACTGTAGTGCACTGTGTAGTTTTTCTGTTCTAGAAACCCTTTCCAGCTTCTGAGGAGAGCAAAAATCATAGATCACTCCATACACTCCAGCTGAGAGTGCAGTGGAGTTTCAGTACCATTCTTACCCAGCCACTGTGCTCCCTTTGCTTTCCACATTTTTGCCTGTGGTGGCATTTCCATAGCATCTTGTCTGCCTTTTCTGTAAGAAGTTTTTGGTTAGTTCATTTGAAATACAGCAGTGTGGCAGGAGCATCTTGTGAAGTTTTTTGCTAGTGCTTTCACTTCAAGTTAATTTCAGAACTTGCTTGTTACTAATAGGTCCCAGGAAAAGAAAATTATTTCCCTCCTTCACTGCGTATCATATATATTCACTAGAGGAACCCTGTTAAGATGTACACACATTTTCTGTGTGAGCATGTTGTTCCAGTCCTTCTGCACCCTCACTGTCTCATGAAAATCATTCAGAGACAGACTGGTTGTAAGACTTTTAATGCCACCAGCTTCTTCAATATGCTTAGTCTTTGTTAGACCAGATTTGTATGAGAGTAGTGAGATGGAGTAAAAAAGAATTGTCAGGCCTCGGAAGGATAACATTCCTATTACTCTTGACAATGAATTCTGTATTAGGAATTCTGTTTTCTGTTTTATTCTTAAATGCTGACCTACCCTTCCCTCTTCTTTGCTGCTACGATGACTTGTTCTGCTGCCCCAGCGAAACTAAATCACTCAGAGTCAGGGAAGAGAGCAAAACCTCAAGAATCTAGGAGAAAGGAGAAATCAGTTTTCCTGAGGGAAGAGAGAAACAGTTAGCAAAGCAAATCTCTAGAAAGCTGAAGCAGAGTTGGAAATGTTTTGTTTCTTCGAGAATGCGATCTGCAATTCTGTTGCTATTTAAAGCAGGGTAGTTGGTTAGAGCTGGTTATTAACATATGTTTTGTTTTAAAATCTAGTAAGCAATCATGATTACTAGACAACCTATTGATTTCTAGGAAGTTGTCCATGGGAGTAATGTGTAAGGAACTAAAACTGAAGTCCAAATTCTGGTGGAAGTTGATGTTCCACTGAGCTAACGGGAAACAATTATTGCTGATTATAGGTATATCAGAGATTGTGCTACTTGGAGCCATCATAGCCAAAAAAAAAAAAAACCCTCCAGTTTCTTTTTGCATACAAGACACTTTTGGCTCAAGACACCACCGCTGTTTTGCCAACAAATCATTCTGAAAACCAAATGGAAACCTCAGGGAAAATTCCAGTTCATGGATAAGCTGACATTTCGTTTAGTGACTTGACTGTTTCCCCATTTTCTGGCGGCATGAATAAGTTTATCTAGGAATTGTGTGTATGTCAATAGTGCATCTCGAATGTTTTTTCCTAACCATGTTGAATGTTGTCATCTACAATATATTATACTTGCTTTGGTTTTTTTTTTTTTTTTTTGAGTCTTGCTTGATTTCTTAATTTGGGAAGAATCTGGCTAGACTAGCTAGATTTAAAGAATGGGAAAATGCAAGGTGAAGTGAGCATGTGTGTAAAATAAATGACTTTTCAAACATTGCTATCGATATTCTTAACTAGGAAACAAACAGGCAGTGAAAACTCCACAGGTTCTTTGTCTAAGTGAGGGAATTAATCAAATGCGCTTTCCTCATGACATGCCCCAGTGGCCTGTTGCTGGCAGATGGATCTTTATCCATGAGCACCAATGATCTGTAGCATCCAAACCATTTTTTGTTTGCAAGAAATGTCTGGTTACCTGACTGCCTTGGCAGATGGTCCAAACACAGGATGGGGATGGAGGCTGAGGGACTGCCTGCTCGTGAGTACTGGCTTCTCCAGGTTGATTGAGATTTGGTGTTGGTCTACCAGTAAGAAATTTTAATACAGTTTTCCTGCTTGAGTTGCAAAGCTAAGGGGATATTAATCTTCATCACCTGAATTTTTCTTTAAGTTCTCAGTGGTGAAAAAAAAGTAAAATCAAAATTCCCCAAGATTCATATAAAGTCTAACTGAGGGGGGTTTAGGGGCATCCCTTCTTATTCTGAACAGAGTATGGGGAAGAAATAAAACAAGTGTCTTAATATTTGGAGGGACCAGGTTGGTTGGTTGGTTGGGGAGCAGGGAAATGATTGTAGTAGTATGAACAAGCATCATCAGACAGGTCAGAAGAGACCACACACATACTTAACAGTCTAAGAGAACTTCCTTAAAATAGACCTTGGAGATATTTATAGAAACTGGGAGAAGGCAAGTCTTCTGTTCGCTTACCAAGTCCTGTAGCTGGCATGTAATGCAGAATGAAGTTTTGATAGGAGGTCTCTTTAGGAGAAAACAATCCCAAATAAAGTAAACTCCAGAAGATCTAAGTTCATTAGCTTGAAAATATCCATGCCAATTAATGAAGTCAAACTGCTTTCAATGGTTCCTACAGAGGAAAGAAATAAAAATTGTCCCTATTCTGCTGTCAAGTTGCTTTGTCATACACCAGCATTTTCTTTTCCTATATATGTGAGCTTTTATGTGGCCCATATATTTCTTCCCTAAATGAAAGGTACAGAGATGAAGAAATGAAACCAAGGCAAGGAGCTGAGGCTTTCAAAGATGTCCTTGTCCTTTCTGTAGACTGTACTGGCCAGAAGGCAGTGGGATACCCTCATGTCTATTTCTTTGCCTTTCTTCATGTGAGCAGTTGCAAAGTATCTGGAAATATTTCACTGAACTTTTACAGCATGGTTAACTTGCTACAGTGTTTATTGTGCTTATTCTGCTGGGGGTTTTTGTGAGGGCTCCACTGACATGACTTCCTTTAAGTAAGTGGTACTGTCGCATGCTGCTTGATCAGAATAAAGCAAAGCAAGAGATGGTTCAGATGCATTTTATTGCATCTCACAAATAATTCAGACCAGAAAAAGTTTTTCTTTGAGGCCACAATATGTAAATTGCTGCTTCTTTTTCGATGGTGTTTAGGTTATGACTGTAAGAGAAAGCTGAAATTTGTGTGACTTTAAAGCTAAAAAAAAATTTAAAATTTTAGCAAGGAAGCATTTTCTACAGGAGAACCTTCAGATATGTCTCATTGGAAAAAGACAGTTGTTTAAATTATTTATTCCATATTAGTTGCTCGTTTATGAATGTAAAAATTTATTTGTTCCTACATTGTTTGACAGATTGCCATTACCAGATCATAAATTTATGGGTTACTGGAAAGTTGACCAGCTGGGAAATACACAACAGAAACTGCTGTGTCCAACAGAAACTCAAAAAATAGATGTAAAGGTTTGTCTTCCTTTTTCTTTTTTCTTTTTTCTTTTTTTTTAAATTCAGAGTTTTTATGTATTGGGATGTTAAGAATCTAAGATGTTACTAATTTCTTCAGGAAAAGGAGTATATACAAAACATGATCCTTGTTACCTCTTCTTTTCACGAGCGATAAAAATGAACGGGTTTTTGTATGCTAGCCCTCAAAATGTGAGATGTGCTTTAAAATCAGTAAATTTGGTCAGTAGTTCTTGAAAAGAGATTTTTATCAGGGTATAGAAAATATGCTATTTGAAAGAACTTTGCATGTGTTTTGGATGCATGGAGGTGACTGGTTTCAGGCCCCAGATCTCAATTTTTGGAGAAGATCAGAGACTGAAAAGAAAACTGTTTGCTGTTTCTGTTTTGCATCCAGCTGAATTATTACGGATCTTTTGCTACTGCCAAATTTGAATCTGAACCTTTGGTACAATTTGACCTGCAGTCAAAACTTCTGAGTCCTTTCCAGCTTTGAGTTCCTGGTTTAACTACAGTTCCAGTGAATAAGGGAAAACACAAACCGTTAATGTGATGTTGGGCAAGACTTGAACTCCATATAATAAATTTGCCATTGAACTTCTTTAAAGCCATAATATTCTGATTGTTTTCCTTGTATGGACTGTGTTTTATCAGTGCATGATATCTGCTTCATGCCACCGAGCAGTGAACGTTTCAAACCAATAAAAGACTCAAGAGGAAAGGCGCAATGGTTTCTACACTGTAAAGAAAATGGTGGTGTGGCATTCAGCAAGCTTGTAGAAAAGCATTTCCTTTTCCCTTTTACTTATTTAGTAATTGGTCTGTTTCATTTGCTAATAGTATTAACAGTCTTGAAGACTCCTAAGACTTATTTTAATAAAGAATGGTGAGAGAAATATTTTAGCCAGCCCTCGTTGTTATAATTTCTTTTAGGGCCCTGTGTACTTAAATATTCAAGGATTTCCACTGGAACGTCATGAAGCCAGGTCCCTCAGTTTTACAGAAGAACTCGCCTTTTGGACACTGCCTTTGGGTGAAATTAACTTAGTTTGCGATGTCACAGTAACAAAAGGTGCGGTAAGGAAAGCTAGTATCTTTTGTATTGATCCCAAATATTATAAGGATGTGAAATATCCTAGAGATGAGAAAGAACTAGGCTGTTGACCTCATAATTGCTCACCGGTAGCCAGTGGCAATAAAGGACCATATGATGGGAGAGTGATAGCACTGAATTTAGACTGTTGTGTATTTCTGCCTGTGTTTGCAGTTGAGTGTAGGAGTAATGCTCTTCAGGACTGTAATATGGGAATGGAGGATATGGAGTGTAGCAATGAAGTGTAGGAAGAAAACTTATCTCCTTGCATTTCATTTTATAAACAGTAGATGAAATACAAAAATAATCAGCCACTGAAACGAGAGCATAATTTCACTGCAACTTTGTGGTCTTTGTAAGGACCAAGCTAAGAGAAGGATATGCAATTAAAATAGGACACAGCCACAAAATTGCAAGTCTCTCTAGTTTTTATGTTCAACACTGTAGTGCTTCAGAAAACAATTCTTTGCCTTTTCCTCTCTCTCTAGGCCAATTCAGTTTTAATTATAACTTGCAGTGCTGGGCTTTTTTTTTTTTTTCCCGTGCTTACATGGGTTAAAATTCTTTCTCACTGGATCAAGCCTGCCTTTTTTCCCTATACTACTGATGTCCCAAAGGGAACTGCATCACTGCAAATGTTCATAGATTTTTTTTTAGGGCTTGCCGTTAAACATGTCTAAATTTATTGTGTATTCCAAACAGATCACTGATGATCAGTACTGAATGCTGCCCTTTCTGCTTGTAGCCATAGTTTCAAATATATTTCATTGTACTTTCATGACAGTGAGACAGAAATGACATGGGTTTGGATTGATTTTTAAAAAATCGATGCTGTCTATGGAAAAGTTCCGTAGGAAGTTTGCATTCATCCTGTTTAGTTGTTACATATATTAATTGGAAGGGAGGATGAGAGAAAGAGAAAGTGGGAGAACCAAGAATATAAGAAACAAAAACCTCTGGACAGATTTTGTGTTGTATGCTAGCAACTGGCAGACACTACACAGATGTGCCTTGGACTTCTTGTTTGCAAAGTTAATAGTATTGTGGTAAGATTCTGCCTGGTAACATTTAGTATCAAGAGACTATTTCTCTCCTTATCTTTCTGTGTCAACCATGGTAATTTTGCTGTACATTCTGCTATATTTATGACACGTGTATTTCCAGAAAAGCTAAGCACAATGTCAGTAACCTTTCATTAATTCTGTTTTCTTATTTCAGAAGATGAAGCTGAAAATATCCTTTATGTTACTGCATGCAATCCTGTATCCTTGTACTTCATGAATGTTTCTAGTAAGAGTGGATACTTCGTGGACCTTTATGACCTCTTCCCAAGAACAGTCGGAAATGTCTGGCAACCTTTTGTGACTGTGGCACCACTGGGAAATCCACTCAAAGGTCAAGTGGTTCTACATGAAGAAGAGGTAACAAAAATTAAAATACAGTTGAATGTTTAGTGATGAGAAAAGTAGTATCATAAGGGTGGGATCACTGAGGAGTCTACCTCTATAAATTGAAATAGCCTGGGCAATGCTACCCCCTTCTGAATGTTCTGTTTTCAATATACTTGAAGCTTGGGAGTTGCCTTCAGCTTTAATTGTAATGTGGAGATTTTCTTCTTGCATTTTTCAAGCTGCACAGTGTCCTTTTGTCGTCTTGAAGATGAGTTTGCTTATCTTACTTCTCTTACTGGTTTAGGGGGACTGACCTTCATGGGAGAAAGGGAGATAGTGACTTGAGTTCAGAAATCTCAGTCAACCATGGTATCATGTTTGTGTTGTGGTTTAACCCCAGCTGGCAACTAAGCACCACCCAGCCACTTGATCACTCCCCACCAGTGGGGTGGGGGAAGGGTGAAAGTGAGTAAATTCCTGGCTTGAGATAAAGGCAGTTTAATAGGTAAAGCAAAATCTGTGGATGCAAGCAAAGCAAAACAAGTAATTCATTCACTTCTTCCTGTGGGCAGGCAGGTGTTTAGCCATCTCCAGGAAAGCAGGGCTCCATCACGTGAAACAGTGATTTGGGAACACAAACACCATCACTCTGAACATCCCCCTCTTACTACTTCTTCCCCAGCTTTATATGCTGAGCATGATGTCATATGGTGTGGGATATCCCTTTGGTCAGTTGGGGTCAGCTGTCCCATCAGTGTCCACGCCCAACTCCTTGTGCACCCCCAGCCTACTCACTGGTGGGGTGGTGTGAGGAGCAGAAAAGGCCTTGGCTCTGTGTGAGCATTGCTCAGCAGTAATGCAAACATCCTGGTAGCATCAGCACTGTTTTCAGCATAAGTCCAAAACACAGCTCCATACCAGCTGCTCCAAAGAAAATTAACTCTATCTCACTCAAAACAAGCACAGTTTCCAAAGTGTTAAGCAAAAAAGTAATCTGGCTTATGCTGTGAACTTAAGTTCTCCAATCTTGTCCCTTTTTTACTTTTCAAACTGTATATGAAAGAGACATTTTGAGTCACAAACTAAAATGTTACTTGTATTTGCTTCGTGACGCTGGTTTTGATTTGTTTTGTTAATCCTGATATTTCCCACTCTGTAACATTTGAAGTACTGAGACTAGAAAGAAGACTATGTAAACCTTGATGTGTAGTGTATCAGCAATGTAAATTTAGAACCACTGATGACTTCAGTGTTGGTTTGACTCAAACCCTTTTTTTAAAGTCAAGCATTGCATATTTACTGTGTACTTTCCACTTTCCATTATTATCAGTGGAGTGATTGGAACATTTCCAATTCAAAACTTCTTTGCCCAGGAGTGGGCAAAGAGTGCTGCTGCTGTTGTTTTTAACATGAATAACAGTTTATTATGTCACCATAGTGGTTTGACATGGGCATCTATTCTGGTCATTATTGCTGGTTGGTTTTTCCTTTTGTTCTGAATTTCTTCTGCCCATTTTTCAATAGGTGAGAGGCTCTAATCTAGAAGAACCTTTCCTACGTGGAGTTGGGGTATTAAGTAGTTTTTGATCATTTCATAACTCGTGTCTCTGCAATACTGTTGTTCCAGGAACATTTGTCAAGTGTTGACACCACTTTCTGGTCTCAAACACTAAAGATAAACTTGATGCCTTGTGAGAAACACAATTCTTCTGCTTTAGTAGAACTGCCTATGCCTTCTTTAGCTTTGCCTTGGACACTTTCCAGTGCCAACTAGAAAAAATGTGATTCTGAAGTTACCTGCTCATGGTGATTGCCTGTGCAGTTGTCTTGAACAGCTATGGAAGTAACATTTGGGCTATTTTGAGAAGCGCATAAACACATTTGTTCAGTTCTAAACAATCCTTGGCCTTTTTTGGTGAAGTCAATGCAGGAAACTGCAAAGCAGATGGCAGTCTATCTCGTGTCTAAGAATGCTTAGAATGTCTCATGCTTTTTAATGTAAAGCCCAGCAAGATTCTCTGCTTTCTAAGCCTCTGAAATTTCTACTGTGAAAATAATTGTCCTGCTAGTTTTGTTTTTAACCAAGTCACAGTAGCATTTGGCGTCAGCAGTGAGGTTTTTATCAAAGGTTCATCTGTGAAGCTTTAGGTAGCTAACTCTGTGACTGTTTTTTCCTGTCTTCATGGGATATACTTTTCAGTGACAACATAAATTAAACTCCAAAATAAAGTTTGTGCTGTGGAGAGACTGTGGTAGCTCAGTGCCCCTTTCCAGATGACTTCAGTTGAGCTGTAACCTCATGATTTTCTCTGGCAAAGCTTAAATATTGCTAGTTTCAGACTTGTCTTTCTTAGCACGTGCTACAGATGAACAAATGCTGCCTGAAAATAAACCTGTTTTACACTGCTGGAAAATAATACAGAATTACAATATTCTGAATGCTTTGCATTATCTTAGAACTTTTTTTACATAACGTTGACATTAACATAGACCTTACCATTGAGTATGAAAATATGTTTCATTGAACTACAAACTTGGTTGCACAAACTAATTGTATATTTAGGACACCATTCAAAAGTAGTCTGAGACTTCTTGAGGAACTCAGGTAAGCTTCTTGCACAATAAAAATTATGAGAATGGATTCTCTTATGTTTTCCATGTTTGTATCCATGGACTACATTAATAATTTATTTAGGATTAGTTTTTCAATGAGGCACCAAAGCACAGGTCAGGTTAATGCTGCTGTTATAGTCCTCAGGGCCACTGCAATCCTTTCTTCCTTAGGGGATCGTGTGTTAGCTTCCCCACATTTCTAGTTCCCTCTGAATCAAACAATTCAGTTTTTCCACACAGATCTTGGGGTTTATTCCCAACTCTTTCTACAGTGGAGCCATGGAAGAATCATGGGCTTTCTTTGTGCATGTGTGAAATACAGTGGGTATTGCTGTATATGAAATTAAATCAGTTATTATTGATGTTAGCAAGTAAGCATATAGTCTACACTAAGCATCCAAATACCTTCTGTGTCTGTTGGGAGGATAAAAGTACAAGAGCAGCTTGTCCAAGCGAAGGTGAATTGCCCTCTGGAGGTGCTTCTCACTTACCACTGGCCACAGAAGAAGCCTTGACATATAGTCAGGAAGCCTGCCTTCAAGTGTACTGTGGTCACTGGCAATCATAAGGTCAGAATTTGCAACATTCACATGTTGAGACAAGTAGATTATTGCCACATCTGTATTTTGGGCAGGGTTCCAAGGCTTAGCTAATTGTGCTAAGGGTGCCTCAAAGAGATCTTCAAGAAAAACAAGTTAACGTAAGCCATGTATGTGAGGCTTTAGAGGTTTGTCTACATGTGCTTGCATAAGGACCAAGAACTATGAACAATATTTCTAGAAATAGGAAGTTGCATTTATTAAGTAAAAATCTCCACTTGACAGATGGTATTTCATAAATAATATAATCCATTAGACAATACCAAAACCTAAACATTTTTCCCAACTTTTTGTCTTAATGAGCTTCTTTGGAGATGGATGTTTCAAAAGAATGATTTGAATAACCTTATTGGGAAGGATGAGCTGACAGTATTGTGGCTCTCAAACAAGCCTGTGTGATTTATTTCCCAGATGACGTCCATCTGGATTCAATAGAGCCCTCCAGTGAAATAAAATGAAAAATCACCATTCCTTTCTGTCCTTTTATATAAAATTTTACTAAAACTAAACTCCTTAGGGATTTAACTTAATAGTTCAAGTCAGAAATCTATCTGCTTTTAAGCCACCTTTATATCTTCTTGGAAAAGAGAGTAGATGCTTCTGTTCCTCACAGTGGCCATTGGTCTTGTTGAACACAGCCTGTTTTGATTCTTATCTTTTTGTTCAGACTAAGCTGATAAACTTTTAAAAGACTCCTCAGAAATCTCAATTTATATCCTAGTAAGACGGGAATTCATCTTTTCAAAGCAGTGATGCTTCTGCCTTGTCCTCCCGATGAGGACTTGAGAGCATAACCTTATTTCTTATAAAGCTTTGTGCCTGCCTATTTTGCTTTTTGCACCTCTGGCTTTTATGGAAGGAGAGCAAATATGGACTAAAAAATTTTTGGTGACTTTATGCACCATTTTTGTATGGGATTATAGGAGGAAAATGCACATGTAGAATTGATTTGCATATAAATGAACTGCACAGTTCTGTTTTTTCTTACAAGCACACAGCTGAACGGACAGAGTAACCTCTGGTCCTGTCAGCAAACTTTACCTTTGCCTTTACCTTTCCTGGTCAGAGAGCGGGGCAGGGAGGGCAGTCAGTACGTTTCCCTGTCCCACAAGCTGCAGGAGCTCTATGTCAAAGCTCTCCAGTAGCAAAGGAGTGAGTCTGTGTCACAGAAGCTGACATAGAGATAGGCCTTTCTCAGTACATGTAGAAGGTGGCAAACATCCTTTAAAAGAAAACTTTTTGTTTGTTTGTTTCCATTTTGTGATCTGGCCTGAAACACAAGTGGGGACCTGTGTATGTAAAGACATGCAGCCTACTAGTAGCAATGTCTGAAACCTCGAGTCCCCATAATATTCTGATGTGTATGTTCAGGAGGAGTGTATTTTCTTAAAAAAACCCTAGTGGACATTATTAAATTCTCTTTATTTTTTTTTTTTTGATATTGTATAAGACTGCACTTCTCTGTATAGATAAGGAAAGGTGTGCTTATACAAAATGGTGTGCACGTTCTACAGAAAAAAGTGAAGACTTCCTTTTTCTATGAAGACAAAGTTTATCTCTCTACTGTTCTCGGTTTGCTGAAATCTTTACTACAATCAAGTCTCCTAAATCATCTGAAAAACCTCACTCGTGTTACTTGGGACACCAGTAATCTCCTTGCATACATTTCCCACCTCTGAAGACCCAAACCATAAATTCTTGCACAGACCTTTTTCACTTGAACCTCATGAACATGACACATTTGTATATGTGCCTAATAGTTACAGGGTCAGGATTGCTATGGGTGCATCACTCAGGGGGTCATTGAATGGCACTATTAGGAAAGATACTTGTGGGACAGGAGGCATCGTGGAGAGTGTACAGAGGGGGTTACCCTACCAAGCTAAGAATCAACATCATCTGAAGCTGACAGTTAAGAAGATTTCGTGAGTGTGCTTGCTTGAGACATGAGCACTGAGGGCAGAAGAAAATGAAACTGAGAGTGAGTATAGAGAGGAGAATCAAGAAGGTTAAACCAATTTGTTTGTATTGTCTCACTCTGAATTTGGAGTGTATTCCTTCCCTTAACTCTCCTCTCTGTCTCTGGGACCATAAGGAACAACTTCCCATACCAGCAAAGTGAAATCACAGCCCTGTTTGGTTTAAGGACTTTTAAGAGGAAAATGCTGGCTAAAATAAAAACAGCAGCAAGGAAAGGGAAACTTTGCAGTAACTAAAAATAAAGGCACACCACTTCATGAGACTGGCTATTGCATCTGTCCAGAGTTTGGAATTCCAGACATCAGGGTCGGGAGGTCACCCAGAGGTTACTTTTCTCCCAGTCAAGAACAAACACAGCAGAATTGCACACCAGTGTCTTTTCCCAGCCCACTTGAAGAGTTGCCAAAGCTGCTCTTGGATGTGTTCGCAAGTGACGCAAAAATCTATTCTTAAACACAGACAGAATATACATCAGTCACTTAGCACAGAAGGAAATCATTAACATCAAAAGGGGTGGAGTAGGGAGGCTTTTTATATTACCAACTGCTCTCATAAATTTAACGCTAAGTGGAAGAATGTAATTGATTCGTATGCGCCCCTCATCTCACGTGGAAGGCTAATGCATTGCTTTGCTTCGGCACTGCTGTTGCAGAATTATATAAATAAAATATGGCAGAAAACCAAAATCCAAAGCAAATGCCCTATTTTCTTTTATTTTTTCTTCCCTGAGCCACATTTCTGTAATTTTGGTTTGTAATACATAAGCAAACTTCTTTTTTTAGAGGTATTGAACTCTAGCTGAAATTCCAAAACGCTCCAAATGACATGGTAATATTTTAAATACTTTACCATATTTAGCTTCAAATGACTGCAATTATTAAATAAAGTTAATTCTCCCAAATGGTCCTAGTGAAAGTATGAGGCGTACACAAAAAGAACAAAACCGCCCTGACTCAAATTGTTTGTATTTGGGTGTTGGTTTTTTTTTCAGGAGACTTTGTGGGAATTTATGTTTTACTCCCTCAACGTCTATCGTGCGCGTTGTTGCAGATGTTGTACGTAGACAGTTTACTTTTAGTAAGTTCTTGCAGAAACTAACGTCCTTGCAGAACCTAACATTTCCTTGAATGGCAAATGAAAAATTCAAACCAGGGCTTAATTAACTTCTTCTTTTGTACCTTTTAAATTTAATTTGATGTGGTTAAGATTGGCCCCGAATGATTGTTCTCTTGAATTCTGCGGTGGTTTGGCCCTGGCTGGAGGCCAGATGCCCACCAAAGTCGCTCTATCAATAGCGTCATGGACAAAACAGACTCAGCACAGAATAAAGGAAAGAAAACTGTAATTTATTACACTGCACTGCACACACAGTGAGACCAGAGTCGGGTAATGAGAAGTAAGACCAGATCTTAAAGCACCTCCTCCCACCCCTCCCTTCTTAGCAGACTTCACTTTAGTCATGATTTCTCTCCCTTCTTTCCCATCCATTGTGGAACAGGGAGGGGCAGGAAAATGTAAGAACTGAAATGAACTATTTTAATGACTTGACAGAACATAACTGGTATGGCTCTCACCTGTAGCTGACTACAGCTTTGACATGTACACCATACTTGTCTAGTTCCTAGAGGTTATGGAGAAGCGAATGTGAGATGTATAGATAAAATGTTATGGAAAAACTGGAATATCATTCCAGCCCTTTTTGCATGTACTTAAACTCTACAATTAAATTTCTTCATGAGCTTTGAAAAGAAGCAAGAAGATTCTGTCTATGTTTTCCAATAAAATGTATATTATCTCTTCAAAGTGTTCTGAGTTGCAAAAGTGCTTCCGATAGATTTCTTGTAGTCTCTCACATGGCCTTTAGATGTACATGGATCTGCTTTTCATTTACAGAGCAATGTTGTGTTGTTGCTGGATACAAACAACGGTGCCCTTCGACGACTTTTGCTCTTACCAGATGCTCAAGAGTCTCCTAAGAGAACATCTTGGTGGAGCAGCAAAGAAGAGACGGTGAGGAATAGCACCTGCTTCCATTACACTGAGTTGCTGGGGTTTTTTAAATCAAGGCTTAATATTGGAAAAAACTGCTCCAGCATAGTTTATCATTCTCTTTTTACAGCCCAAGGACTTAGTTGTTTATTCTTCTGTATGTTAAAATGCCTTACATATAAAATAGTATTGTTATGGAATACTGATATGAAAAATATAAATAATTTGTGTTGCCTGGGGATATGTATCTTTAAAATATCCCTCTTTGGAGATAGAACTGGGAATAATGGGACGTTTTATTACAAGGGATTATGTCCAAAGCAATGAACTCGGTTATGATGCAGTTATATGATGAGACAAGGCAGGCTAGACAGCATTTTGTGGGCATTAGCTCACAATGTGCTGCTGTGAATCGCTGTAAATAAAGGAAAAATGTAGTACACTTTCAGGGAAGTCAGGGAAACTCACTGGAACAAATACAACAAACACTAATTGCTGGATGACATATTTTTATACAGAGTAACTACAAAATGTGCCGAGAGTTTTCACACAAAAACTGGCTGGTGTTCTACAAAGAAGCAGGGTGAGAGTAAATTATATCCTTGTATTATACTGATTAATAACAGATCTCCTCGTGTACATCCCTATCTGATTATTCTTTTCTTGGCTTCCAATTTTACAGAAACCGCCTTATTGTACTGGATGTGTTGGAGGGCCAGACTCACACCATCTCGCTCCCAATCAATCTGAAATCTGTCTTCCTGGTGGCAGAAGATCGGTGGCTCTTGGTGGAAAATGAAACAAATCAGTTAGTTACAGCTAGGGGCTTTTTGATGACATTATCTCTTATTTGTGTCTTGTTTATGTTCAGAAGTTTCACTCCTGGTCTTTGAGTTGGGTATGTGAGTTTGGGAGACTTAAACAGTTGGTGTTTAAGATGCAGATTTGCTCAAGTGAAAGTGCAGGTAGGATTCTAGAGTAGGAAATGGACAGAATATGCCTGTCTAAATCTATGCCTCTGAAAATCTAGACTATCTTTGATTGTGTATGCATGTTCACACTGGTTTTACTGAAGGGGTGGTGACCTCTAGTTACAAGAATGTTGGTTGATCTGACTTTGGAAATGCAGCCACATCATCAAGAGTTAGTGCCCACTTGCTTTACTTCATGCTCACAGGAAAGAAGTACCATTCTGCTGTCTTGGTTTTATAAATGCATAGTCAAAAAATGTGTGTAGATAGCTGCCAGAAGAAAAGTCTGCCGCTTGCAGGTTTACCCTTTTCCTAGCTCAAAGGTGCTTCGTAGCTCATACGTAGTTTTAGCAAAAGGTGGTGATAACCTTGTTTATATAAATGTAGAATGTTTTCGCCATTTCTATAGATAAAAGTCATTGTTTAGAGTTACAAGCTTAAGCAAGACTTTCTATAAATGTGCATCCTTTACAGGAAATTCCTTTTAACCAAGCATGCCCATATGGAAGCTGAAGACAGTGAGGTTTGCCAGCTCTATGCATTGAGCGAAGAGCCAGCTGAGATGGGATTTGGCTTAACAACGGGTATTGAATGCAAGCTTGGCTTGTTCTTTTTTTTGTTCTTTTTTTTTTTTCTTTAGTCATTTCTGTGCTAGCAGCTGCACAAACAAGGATCTTAAAGGTCTGGGTAACCTTCTCTCTGATTGTCTTTTTGTCCTTTCCATATTATGTTTAGTTAATAAGAACTTTTCACAAAGCATGGCAAATTCCATGCTCAAACTTCAGTGTGTTGGAATAAATCGTCCTTGTTTCATTGCAGTATTTAAGACCCCCGGTCACAGACTTTGAGGAAACATACAAGCATACCGAATGGAAAAGACAAAAAGACAACTGGTCTTAGAACATAAGAATACACCAAGCTTGTTGACGAGTCCAGTCTGTATGCTGTTGCACGTGTTACGTGCACTCAAATGAGCCATAAGACGTTTCCCAACACGTAAAAATACAAAAGACCTGCAGTTGAAACAGAAAGGGAGTCACAGTTTCTAAACTTTGTCATCTAGTGTGCAGGAGGCATTGAGGCCATCACACCTTTTTTAAAAGATAGTGGGAATTCGTTCAGTAAAATGTCTTGTGCATGTTCAGTAGGCATGTCTTAGCTTTAGAAGAAAGCAGCAATCTCCAGTGGTCATCATTCTGTCTGGTAAAATTGGCCTCTCTTCAGATCTGATGACATTTTCAATGCTGAACATTTGATCGTGGTGCACAAAATCTTTAGTGTCTGTGATTTGATAGCACTGGAAGTCCGTGTTCATCCCACCTAGCAGTTGATAGGTTTTGGCCTGTCTCTAGTATGTCTCAGAGGAAAAAAAGAGAGAAATCATATCTCTTGAAGTGGGAAAAAGTTTTGTGCTGGTCCTTACAGCCAGCATTAGTATGAAGAATGAGATTAACAAAGTGCAATAGATACAGGCAAAGGTTACTGACAAATAACAAGTATGGCTTACGTTACACAAAGAGCAACAAATTAGATAGCAAAGACTAACCACATCTTAAATATGTGGAATCCTTTTTATCTCTTGTACAGTTTACTCTATCAACTTATCAAGCTCTATCAGAGCACAGTAGTTTCCTTCCTCTTATTACCTTATTTAGAAACCATTACAGAGTATCATTCCTCAGATGGGTAGAAACGTTATTATCATTTCCAGTCCCAAAGTATTTGTGGATAGTTTATTGCTCCATGCTTTTTATACTATTTTTACCCTTTGTTATCTTATTTCTTCTCTTTCAGTCTAAAAAGTTATCATATCCCCTCTCCACTATTTTCCAAATCATCCAGCAAACCCTGAATGTAACATCTTCGCCCTGTTCTCATTCTTTGAGGCAGAACCAGGGGTAGGAGAAGTAAGAAAAGGTAGACCAGTGTGGGTTTGCCACTGACTTAAACCAGTAGCCCATTCATCCTTTGAGGGAGGAGAGATTTTCTCCTGCTGCCAGGTAAACGAGATGGTCAGCCCATTGAAGTGGGAACAGTGCCGTAGAGCTAAAGATGGCAAGTTCTGACTGTGTTGGTAATTTGAGGTGAGGTTGCACAGAATAAAATTTACATTTTCTTAGCTTAAAGAAAAAGAAAACAAGACCATTATTTACCAGAAATGTGTTACAAATAACATTACTAAAATTGCAAAGACAGCAAGACAGCTACCAAGAAACATCACTTTGACACTTACCTGTGCAAACCTACCTCTTGCCTTTTTGTGCATTTACATTAAAACAGTCTGCAATGAGATCACATGCTGCTCTGCTCCATAGGCTTCCTGCCTCCTTTCCACAGCAGAGGGCAAATCTAAGTGGTATAAGCAACTACAAAGGTAGTATTTCCTGATTTTAAATATTTAACTTTACAAAACCAGCATTATTCCCTGGTTTTTTTCTGCACTACAGCATGGTACAATCAGATCTTCTGCTTTTTAGCTATGTTATGCTCCAAGTAAAAGCAGCAATCAGTGCTCAGCACTCTTACGGTTAATGCAGTTTCCTATTGCACATCTGGATTTAATGACTTTCCTTTTAATTTCCCCATGCAGCGTCAGAACTGTGCGCGCCACACGCTGTTTCGAGTGACCAGCTCTCCTCGGAAAACCTCAGCGCGGCCGTGGGACAAAAGATCAGCTCCCCCAACAGGATGTTCTCAGATGAACATAACTACGCCACTGTTGTCATTGGCTTCCCAGACCTCTTGGTAAATAAATGCTCAGCATTATTACACAGTGACGTAACACCACCTCATTTATTCTGTAACCAGCTGAGCACCTGTTTACCAAACGATATGGAAAAAGAAGGGAGTGACACTAAATGGCACATTTGTGTAATATACACCATGTGGTAGGGTAGTCTATTCTGTAGGCATTTCAGTGGACTTTGGAATAATAAGAAATCAGATGACATCGTGTCTAGCACAGACAAAATTCATTGTAGGTTTTCATTTGCAATAGTGCTGGCTAGAGGAATATTTTCTGAATCAATGTGGTTTTATACATTTTTAAATTAAATATAACCACTGTGAATAAGGCTAATCAGTATCATTTTGGAGTGTTCAGTGTGAACTTTTTGCTCAGTGTATAGCAGCTAGCAAGGTACTAGATTTAAAAAAAAAAGAAAAATGAGATAAAATGGTAACAAAATTACACAGCCCCTTCAGTATTTAATAATGTAGTTAAGTGTAAATACTGGATATAGTTGTGCGCACTCCTGTGGCACAATCAGAAAAGGACCAGAAAGAAAGATGAAACTCATCAGTTTAATGACTAAGGCTGTTGCAAGGAGTTGAGTTAAAGACAGGGTAAATAACAGCAGTATGTCTAATTCTTTGGTTTATTCTATTTACTACTCAGTGATACTTAAAAGGGTGGTGCTTGTGGAATAAATAATTCTATGTCAAGTTTCTTTAATAGAAAATTGAACTGTTACTAGACATGAAGCAACCTGATGTAGTTGATCTTTTTATCAGAGATAGTGTGGCCAGTAGATCTAGGGAGGCGATTGTGCCCCTGTACTCGGCATTGGTGAGGCCACACCTTGAGTACTGTGTCCAGTTCTGGGCTCCTCACCTTAAGAAGGACATTGAGGTCCTCGAGCGAGTCCAGAGAAGGGCAACCAGGCTGGGGAAGGGGCTGGAGGGCAAATCATATGAGGAACGGCTGAGGGAGCTGGGGCTGTTTAGCCTGGAGAAGAGGAGGCTGAGGGGAGACCTTATCACCACCTACAACTACCTGAAGGGAGGTTGTAGAGAGGTGGTAAATGGTCTCTTCAGCCAAGTAACAGGAGATAGGACAAGGGTAAATGGAAAGAAGCTGTGCCAGGGCAGGGTCAGATTCAGGAAAAAAATTTTCACTGAAAGAGTTGTGAGGGCCTGGAACAGGCTGCCCAGGGAGGGGGTTGAGTCACCTTCCCTGGACGTGTTTAAAAAAGGGTAGATGAGATATGGTTTAGTGTAGGACGGGAACAGTTGGACTTGATGATCTTAAAGGTCTTTTCCAACCTAGTGATTCTGTAATTTTGTGCTAGTAAAGATGTCCCTGCTCTAATGCAGGAGGGTTGGACTAGATGACCTTTAAAGGTCCCTTCCAACCTAACACATTCTGTGAATTTTGGCAAAGTCAAACAACTGAAGAAAATACTCTGAAATCCAAAATGATTCAAAACCATGTTTTCGTTAAGAAGACATTCTCTGTCTTTGCAGTTATCTTTAGAGTTTACTTGATTTGGATTTATATTACCTGGTTGATTATACTAGCTTTTCATGTTATTTATAATAGATGTTAGCTTATTGCTGGAAAAGGGAGGTAGTCTGAAGGAGGGACTACTAAAAATGCCACACACTTCTCTATCAACACTGGTAATGAAGCATTTTGCTTTCCCTGATTTAGACTGAGGCTCTAACTTTCTGTATACATGGTTTTAAATATCCAGGTGAACAGAGTGCTAAAGGGGAATGTGAGGGTGCTGCAACAGAAGTTCAGATTCAGTGCTTAGTGTTAATGGTGTAGGATGAACAGGGTTTCTAAGCTGATCGTAGAGGCCTTCTTCCAGATATGATTTATTCTCTAGGCTCTACTGATTTATAGCAGGAGATGAAACACCTGGCTCACATGTGGACACCTACATTTATATCTCTGAACCTGTAGCCAAAACCTAGCCTTCATGCCCATCTTTAAATTCATTACTGAAATACCTGTTTGTATTTTTCTCCTTTAATGGAAACTTAGGTTATAGTAACAGTTTGTTACTTAGTCTGATTCCAGTTTAGGTTGTTTCAGTGCTTTCTCTTAATGGTTCAGTGTGAAAAAAGTTTCCTCAACTTCAGAACTTCAAAGATTCCCAATTCCTAAAATTCATGCAGGGGGTCTGTTGGATTTTTACTCCTATAAATAGTTTTAATGACAGAATAATCCAGGTCATTTGCTTGTCGCATGTTGACATGAGAGGTAACCACAGTAGCTACGTTTGATTTGACATTAAATGAGAAGTGGAACTTATGAAGAAACTTTTGTTCTTGGGTTCAGTAATAGTAATAGTAATATTTTGTTCATTAAACTCCCTTCTTTCTTGCAGTCTCCTAGTGAAGTGTATAGCTGGAAAAGAAACTCCTCTCTGAGTCACAAACGTGCTTCTCCTTCTGATCCATTTTATTATGGAGCCCGGAGGAAAACGGGAGCTGCAAAACAAACCAATTGTGTGACTTTATTGGCTTCTAATCAAATAGTCAGAATTTTAGCACCTGGAGATGTGCCTTTGAAAGACATTTACCCAAAAGGTAAGAGGTTCATATACTTGTGCTGCGACAACTGCACACACTTGTTTTTGTTTTGTAAACTGCAATCACTCATTAACTTTTCCAAAATGTTTTTAAAGAATCACAAAGAAGGCATTTGAGGAGGAATGAGAATAGTTACACTCATTTTCAGAATTGGTTTGGATCTTATTAACATTTTGAATTATAATTCTGAGGAGTTAACAGGCTTCCTACACTGAATATCCCAGTACCACACTCGGAATCAGCTACAGTATTACAATCATTCCAGTTCAACAGTCAATCTTCACCAGTATTTCCAACCTCTCCTGAGCATTACACAGACATGCCATGATAAGACAAACCTGTTATCCATCTAGAACCTGTTGTTCTGTCTCCAGCGGGGTGAGTAGGAGAGGTTATTTGGGAATGCCTGTGAGCCTGGCCACTTCTGTGTCTTTCCCTTCATACTTTCTCACCATTTGCAGTTGTTTTGCTAGGGACGTCACAGGAGACATTCCTGCCTCAGCCTTGAAATCTCACTTTGGTTGCTCTCTGAAGTTGTGTCCCCTCACAGCAAGTTCTCAAGTTCACTACACTCTGCGATCAACTGATCTCCTACCAGGTTTATCAAATGTCCTTTGTTCTAGCATTGAAGACTTGGGTGAATAGCAGTTATGCATTCACCTTAACCATCACCTTCATCACTTCATAAGCTTCAGTCACATCTGCCTTCTCTCTAAACTGAAGAGACCCAGGCTTTTTAGTTCTTCTCTTGTCCAAGAAAAGCTCCATGAACAACATTCACGTATAGCCAAACCACCCTCCACCATGCACTAATAAAGCAGGTGTAGACTCCAGACCGTCGCACTTTTTTGTGCTGATATGCCAAGCCTTGTATTACCATTGTATCTTTAGCTTCTTCAGCCAGTAACTAAAAATACATCAATTAGTGCTAAATAATAGCATTTCTGAGTTTTACATTAATTACCTCTAGAAATCTCCAAGGGAAGGTCATTATCAAAAGAGAACCCCCCAAAAATATTTTACATGGTAGTATGGCAGGGGGGCGGTTAATTCATCATCACAAGAAGCTATTCCTGAATTGTTCCATGTATGAACTCTCTATCCCAGAAGAAATGCTTTTTTCCAAACTACCTTTTGTAAAATAAATGTTCAAATGTCTGCCCTTGTTTTATCCATGCTGACATCCCTTATAGAGAAAGCCTTTTATTTATTATTAAAAGGATAAAACATTTACTTGGCTGATGAAGCAAAATCAAGGCTATATAAAAGGTAGAAAACTGAAGATACCTGTATTTTTAAAGAAAAGGTTAGCTTTTAAAAAGATTGAACTTAATAATACGTAGCTAGAGTTATCATGGTGATCTTGGAACTAATTACACTACTTCAGGCTGTAATCTTCTCATACTTTATAAACTGCTGAAGGGTCAGGCTGGGTCATTTTTTTTAGGTCTTCACAGTGAAAAAACCCTAATCATCTGACTTTGAAGTGTGGTATAAAAATTCAGAAGGTAGATCTGCTGAGCCTTTGTTAAAATTAGCTTATTAATTTGGGAAGGAGGGTTGCAGTGTTTCCAAAAGATACTTAAAATTGAGATCTTGACAGTTATTTCTAAAAGGCTTTTAAGTAGCTGTGGCCTACAACACTTTATAATGCTAGATTAGTGTAATTAAAAACCAGGAAACACTCTTCATGAATCCTGGATATCAGTGACCTGAGCGAATTATCTGAGAATTGTTTTCTGTCTGACTGAGCAATTTCATTTATATCTGTTTTTATAGCTGAACAAGATAATAACTCTTTTCCCCCCTCAACTGTCATAAATGTATTCATGACTAGTGATTTATAGCTTTAAATTTATAGGAAGGTTTATGAGGTATAGTTCATACAGTGTTTTGTAGCAATTTAAGTTGAAAGATTTAAGGTCTTCTTGTAGATCATTACCAATGATTTTTCTTTTCTAAACGACATTTTAATTTATGAATTACCAAAATTGATCTTAACTGAATCATGTTTAATATGACCTTACTGATACAAGGAAATTGAAACTGAACAAGACTGTAGGTTTTCTATTCCAAAGCCTTTTTTTCAGGACATCAGACATTTCCATTTATCAGTTAATGGTCAGGTGGAGTCCTACAGAGACCTGTGCTACTCTCCATGGTCATGAAAAATTGGAAAAATGAATGAACGGTGATGTGATAGTGTTTGCTGATGATACTGGTCTTTATTAATGGTAGAAAGGACTCACTCTGAAGGATTACAGAAGGACATAATGCTGACTGCAATGGAAATGGCAGATGAAATTAGTGGAGATAAACACAGTGTATGTACGGAAAGAGAGTTCTAATTCTACACCTAAAACGATGGGGCTGATAGTACATCTCAGGAGCATGACCTTGGTCTTATGATAGTTTCATTAAAATACCAGTTCAAAGCTCAGTAGCAGTAAAAAAAAAAAAAAGCAAACAAGATGTTAATGATTACCAGGGAAGAAACAGAAAAAAACAGAGAACATATTTGTGCTAGTGTGTAAATCCATGCGTCCTTAGCACTGTAACTTTGGTTCCCTTACCCAAGGTGGGAGAAGGATGAACTTTGACCTAAGTTCAGAAAAGGGCAACAAGAGCATATGGTGGACTTCTACTAGAACATGTATAGCTTGGAGATGATGTGGAAAGAGCAACAATTTTATGCTTCACACCAGAGTTGGAGGGCAACTAATGAATCAAGTAGGAACTTCATAAAAAAACCCCAGCAAACAGAGCAGGGAAGCAGCCTGTGAAACTCCTTTCCCAAAGGGTGTTGTGAATTCTGTGTGGTGGTTTAACCCCGCAAGCAGCCAAAACGACCACACAGCTGTTCACTCACTCCGCCACCAAGTGGGATGGATGAGAGAATTGAAAAGATAAAAAAGAAAAGATAAAACCTGTAAGTTGAGATAAAGACAGTTTAATAGAACAGATAAGGAAGACAACCACAACAATAATAATCATAGAATATAGAAAACAAGTAATGCACAGCAGAATTGCTCACAAACCAAGTCTAATACTCAGCTAGTTCTTGAGCTGAACTGCCTCCTGGCCCACCTCCCAGTTTTATACTGACCATGGTGTCATTTGGTATGGATTATAGCTTTGGACAGTTTTGATCAGCTGCCCTGGCTGTGTCCCATCCCAGCTTCTTGGGTGCCCATCACCCTCTCATTGTCAGGCCAGTATGAGAAGCTGGAGTCCTTGACTGCTTGTCAACAACTAAAATGTCAGTGTGTTATCAACATGATTCTTATCCTAAATCCAGCACTATACCAGCTGCTAGAAAGAAAGTTAACTCTATCATGAGAACAGGCTAAAATCAAAGTAAAACTGGAAAAACTCATTGAAAGTTGCTAAATAAATAGACACAAAAACATAGACACCACATTCATCTTAAGAAGACCCTAGATTGGAACTGATTGGTGGCTTGAGAAAATTAACATACATGCTTGTCCATTTTTAACTATTCAAGTATCTAACTACTCTTGGAGATGGGATATTAGATTAGAGGGACCCAGCATTGTCATCGTTATGACTAAAATTCAAAATCTTTCCAAGTGAAAACGAGAACACAGAGGAAGAGAGACATGTATACATGTACTGATTTGGAGGCGAGCTCATAAGGTGCTAATACTTACTGTGCCCGTTTGAGATCCAGTATTTGCAACCTTCTCTGCTAGGCTATTGTTTCTTCTGGAGTTTGCCTCTTAAGTCTTGCTAATTGACAGAATATTTAATTGAATGCACGTTTAACTGCTACCAGTAGCTGCTTAACAGTCTTGGTCCCTTGGAGATTCAGTTGGTTGTTCCTGATTGTGCTGCATAATTCATGGGGCTGCTGGATGTTTGGTGATTCATCTGCACTGTTGTTTCTGCATTGGAAACCTGTAGTTCCTTACTTCCAAAAGTTGTATAAGACTTTGTTCATAAGTCTCTGTGTTCTTTCCTAGGAGATGGTATAGTGAAACAAAGGCATCATATTACATAAAATTGAGTATGTGGCAGCCCCTTTAAGTCCTTGCACTAATGGCTTACGGTGCCTCTGAGAAGTTGTTTTACATTTTTGCTTCACTTTGTGTATCTATGCTGCTTTCTTTCTCATCTTCTTGGACAATGGGTCAGTTCTGGCACACAGCCTTCCATTTCCATTAATAATTCAAAGTACTCAGCCAGACTCTTGCATACTCCAATACATATTACTGGAGCTGTTCCAGGAACAGCAAGCAAACAAATTATTTCCTTTATGTTTTATTGGAACTGTAAACTGGGATAATACTTCTGTTTGAAAAGAAACTGTAACAAGTAATAATTTCCCCAAAGAATGCCAACTAGATGTATGGCCCCAAAATACGAACTCAGACAAGAGATCATGGTAGCCAATAAGTATGAATGCTTATTCTAAAAACAAGGCTATAGAAATAAGGGCTACTTGACAGCAAATATTTACTTGGATTCTCAGCACTTTCTATATATGAATATAAAATAAAAGTCTACTACAGAGCGAGGATCGCTGTTAGTGTGACAGTAACAGGAACAACATTTAGTGTAACACACACAGTCACAGGAATAACCTCAACACATTGTCTAGCCCCCCTATTTATACAGGGGACTGGATGATGTATATTTACGTTCTTCTTCGCTGATGTTTTCAAGCAATTGGCCTATCGCAATATTTCAATCTCCTTGTATAAGAAAAGCTGTTCCAGAGGGGTATTTTGCTGTAAACAAAACTGAACACTTCGCTGGCAGAGGTTGCCCAGAGAACCTGTGGCTGTCCCCTCCCTGGCAGTGTTTAAGGCCAGGTTGGATGGGGCTTTGGGCAATGTGGTCTAGTGGAGGATATCCCTGCCCATGGCAGGGGGTTGCAACCAGATGGTCTTTGAGGTCCCTTCCAACCCAAACCAGGCTGTGATTTGGTGATTCTATGTCACCTCCACTCAGTCAGGATAGTATTGCTCTGTTTATAAGGATCATTTTGTTATTATGGAATTAGAGTTTTTCAGAAAAAAATGTATCTTTAGACAAAAAAAAGAAGTTAACTCCGTACATTTTTCCTTATAACCCATCTGTTCTAACCTCTTTGTTACCCCCAGGACTATCTCATGTCTCTATATTTCCCATTAAGTTTGACGTCTAGAGCTTTGCATAGCTATTCTTGTCTATTGGGCTTCTCTGTTGCTGCAAAAGAGCAGCAAACTGCATTTTAGGCCTGATGTTAAAGTTTCATAATAAGATTCTTGACTGCAGTTCTGGGGCCTGTTCCTGTGTTGCATTTAAATGTTTGATTACCTATTCTTCAGCTTCCTGCTCTGCAATTATTTTTATAATTTAATTTGGTTAATTTGTGTTCTCTCTTTATTAACTTATTTTTGATTCTTCTCCCTGAATTCTACCCCTTCCAATTCACTATCAGTTCTGTGTTCTAGATTTTCATTAGGATTTGTAATGTGTATCTTATTCTCCATTAGTAGCAAAAGAGCTCATTAGGGTCTAACAAAATCTGGGCCAAACAAAAAGTGCTCTGTGGTCCACAAATCTGCATTTTTCTTCCTATTTCCTTTTTAGTTTCTAAAAAAAGGGTCTTTTTTTCCTATTTCAAGTGTATTTGATATTTCCATTTTCATGAAGATGAGTAAAGTCAACAGATGTGCTACTGTAGATAGACGTACTATAAATATGCCTGAAGTGCTACAGTGGGTTATTCCATATACTTATTTGAATGCTAATTCCCCTTATACTGTTGATTTTACTGGTCTTTTTTGTGTGTGATGTATGCAAGCATCAACACTTCTGCAGGTAGCATCAAGGTCTCCTTCAAACATCAAGGTCTCCTTCATTTCAAGGAGGTGAAATAGATGTTGTTTCAGAAGGAAATCTGAAATTGTCACGTCTAGACATGACCATGATATTTTCTACCCATAAAATGCAGTGTAATTCTATCTTCTGGTTTCTTTTCTGGAAAAAAAAAATTAAAATAAAGCAATAAAAAAAAAAGTCTTCAACTTATTCCAGGCAGATGAAAGCCAGGCCCTAGCTGTGAGCCATTTCTAAGCCCAGGCAGAGCGTACTGAAATATCATCAAAAGCCAACGTGGACTGGCACACACACAAATTAATTTCTGAGGGAGGGACCATATTATATGCTGGATTCATTAATCTGTCTATAAACAGAATATTAAGTGCCTGATAGTATGGGGCTGTTTATAAAATCAGAGAATCAGAATTGACCTGCAAGAAGAGTGGTTCAATTTAAATCAACAACATTTGGATTAATATTATTGAGACATTTTCAAGTGAGAATCATACGTGCAATGTTTTGAAACGTTCCTCAATCTGCTTTTAAAGCCAGATATACAGCTGTTGTTATCTTCAGTGGCAGATAAAAGCAGTGAGTGAAGGATTGCAGTGATGCCTGATTAGTGCTTTTGTGAGTAGGGCTGGTTTTGTGCATAATTTTGACACTTGTTATACAAATGCATTGTTCTTTTGTAATCGTGGCTGTCTGGCTGCTCACTATTATAATACTGAAACAATTCTGTATTTGCAAGTTATACTCCTGTGTTGAATGTGAAAGCTTATCATTTTCTGACAGGTACTGTGTAATGAAATGTTAAAGTTTAATCTACTAAATGCAATAGCCAGTTAATGGTGCAGCAAGAACATAATATGTTTGTTTATTTTCAGATGTCACTCCTCCACCAGCTGCTGGATACTTGGAAGTAACAGATCTTAACTCAAAGAAAATCAAATACATTGCTATTCCTAGGTAACTGATTTTATTGATTAGAGCAGCCTCTGTCTTACAGGAAGAACAAAGAGAATTTACTGTGTGTTACTGCTTCAGAATAAGCAAGTGTTTCTTCTTACATGTAAAGTAAAAATAATTCATACTTAGTGTGTAAAATTCTGCAACTGTTGTAGCATATGTCAACTTTACTAGGTGATACAAGTGAAAATGTAGTAATTAACTAGTAAATATGAAAAGTAGCTTTATCTTCTGATTTTCATTCCTTTTGCTCTTTTACCAGCTTTAGTCTCTATCTTCTTTGATTTTGTTTTGCTATCTTTTCTTTTCCTTTATCCTTAGGGTCTAACAAAGATATGCAAAATGATTCAGTCCTAGGTGTTAGGAAACCAGGAATGAAGTTCTAGTTCACTATAAAGTTCACCCTGAACATGAGCTTCTCTGTTTTGGTTCTCCTTTTGGAAAACTCCGTAACAAGTTTCATGTGTGACACATGAAAATGGCCAAATTTTGTGTCTTCTTTATGGTTTTAATACCTGTCTCTCACCATTGTAGACCATATTTTCAATTTTTTTTATATAAACAGATATTTTGGTTACAAATTGTATTTTTCTACTGCAATAATAATAAAGGGTTGGGTTGGTTTTTTTTATTAAATAGCAGTCTCCTAGCCTTGCATGTTTAAATAGTGCATGTGTGAAACCAACACATCATGGATACATAGTCTATCCATTTGATGCTGGGTTTGACAATATTAATTGATTCTCATTTAAAATAATTCTGCTTCATTAATAATCTGTGGAATTTTTGAGTTAGTAGAGAATTCATTTTGGACTGTTCACCATTTTAGAATTGATCCATTGGTCTACATCTTACACTGACATTAGCAAGGGTAAAGTATTAACACAGAAATAGTAGTAAGTCACACTATATTTTACACTAGGATTTTATAAGAAATTACAAAAATTACAAAACCAAACTTCAACATTATGACCCTTAAATAGCATAAATCCTCATATTAGGTTATGGCAAATCTGAAAAGTCCAGATTTAAAAACTTATTCCACTAAGAACTAATAAATAGACTTTTCATATATGTGAATAGTGCTGTGCATAAATCTAAAAACCTTTCCTCCTTCTGGCATAGTTAGCCTAATCAACCCTCCTTCAGTTGAATTAGTACATGGAGATTTCAGTCATTGTTAGAGGAACAGGTGTTAACTGCTTCTTTTGTCTTGAAAAATTATTGATTGTAGCATTAGTGCAGGTTGCCAAGCCATAATGCATGGTATTAAAAGTATTGAAAAAATGGAGAAAAAAATCTTTCATAATTTATCTAAATTTCCCTTCATATTACACAGCTATTAGGCCCTCAGTTTCAGCAGTAAATTTTTGTCTGCATGTTGACTGTTTAAAATGGTGCTGAGATTCTCTGTGCATAAAACTGTGCCACCTCTAAATGAGTGTTTAAATCTTCATATTTTATTGAAGCACCAGAGAAAGGTACTACTCTAAGTTGTTAGGTATTTTATTCAGTGCCCAGCTGATGTTCTCCCCCATTTCTTTGGTAGTTTTATATTTTTCTAAAATACATTTAAAAACTTTTCATATTTTTAATTGATTTTTTTTCAAGACTGTTTTCAGTTGGGTGAGATATAGTAGCGTGTTAGGCAGCACATTCCCTTTCAGCCTGGTCTTTTATCACAGAATCACAAGGTTGGAAAAGACCTTTAAGATCATCAGGTCCAACTGTTCCCATCCTATGCTAAACCATATCCCTAAGTACCTCATCTACTCTTTTTTTGAACACATCCAGGGAAGGTGACTCAACCCCCTCCCTGGGCAGCCTGTTCCAGGCCCCAACAACTCTTTCAGTAAAAATTTTTTTTCTAATATCTAATCTGACCATGTCCTGGCACAGCTTCATGCCATTTCCCCTTGTCCTATCACCTGTTACTCAGCTGAAGAGACCAATGCTACTTTTTATAATGACAAGTGCCTTTTGGTCATATCCAGTGTCTGCGAGTGGAACGGTTCCGATGAAATAGTGGGTCTGCAGGGGCTTAGCTACAGCCTCTCGTGGAATGAGGATATAGTTTCATTTAATTGCCACCTTAACTACAGAAATACTCACCCTTTTTAATTGCAACTTCAAGAGAAAACACATTAATTCTTCTTTTTCAGATCACAATCTATCTCCCCATATACCTCATGGCTGTCTAAGATCTCGGACGCCGATGCCCTGTTGGCACCGCTGGGCAAAGTAGGTTTGGTTACTGTGGACATGGGAGGCGGTGTGAGGCTGTGGGAGACCGGCCTGGAGAGCCTCCAGCGATCGCTGCAGGACTGGAGGAACATGATTGGCCAAGAAGATGGTCGTCCAGTACAGGTTGGACTTCACAAAGTTGAAATGAAAAGCATCTAACAAAATGAGTTGCAAATGAGTTTTCAGGTGGGAAGAGGGGTGGAGGAAGAGCAGTGTTGAAAAACACAAATAAGTAGAAATATGCCTGCAAGAAAAGTTGAATAGACATCTTCACTGAAAAAAAAAAGACACAATAGCTTAATTAGGAAGCTTATTTGTGACCCTTGTAATTACAGGTACTGACAGTCTCTTTCTCTTGCAGCGTTTGTATTTTTGCCAAATTCCAGTACATTTGAATGCAAATTAATTCTTTGTCTCCTGCTGATTTTTAACTGCAAGTTTTAAAATACAGAATAATGAAATTAATTTTTAAGGAAAGTATGTACTTTTCCAGAGTTCAAATACTTGGAAAAAATGATGGGTTGTACTTTGGAAAAGAAACTTGAAACAGAGGTGGAAGATGCTTTGAGTTCACAGTGGCGCCTTTGGCTAGTTCTGAAAATTCTCCCAGCTGAGCAGAGTTACAAGAGTCTTGTGATGGGTTGGCCCTGGCTGGAGGCCAGGTTCCCTCCAATGCTGCTGTGTCACTGCCCTCCTCAGCTGGACAGGGGAGAGAAGATAGAATGAAAACCTCACAGGTCGGGATAAGGACAAGGAGCTATCACTCACCAATTACCATCACTGGCAAAACATTCAACAAGGAATAAAATTCATCTAATTTATTACCCAATCAAAACAGAGAAGGATAATGAGAAATAAAACCAAATCTTAAAATACCTCCCCCCACCCCTCAACTTTATTCATGATTTCTCTCCCTCCTTCCCCCCTCAAGTGGCACAGGGAGATGGGGAATGAGAGGTTTGGCGAGTTCATCCCACATTGTCTCTGCTGCTCCTTCCTCTTCAGAGGGAAGATTCTTCATACACTTCCCTGGTCCAGCATGGGATCCCTCTCACATGAACCTCTCCAATGTGAGACCCCAGCATGGCTTCCATGGGGTGCAGACCTTCAGAACCAGAATGCTGCAGCACAGTCCCTTGCAGGGTCACAAGTCCCACAGCAGACCTGCTCCAGCATGGGCTTCTCTCTCTGTGGGCTGCAGGTCCTGCCAGGAGCTTGCACCTGTGCAGGCTTCCCAACAGGTCACAGTTCCCTTCAGGTGTCTCCACCTGGTCCAGCGTGGGGTCCTCCACAGGCTGTAGGTGAGTTCTCTGCTCCCTGTCATCTTCCTTAGGCTGCAGTGGAACACCTGCTTCACCATGGTCTTCTCTATGGGCTGCAGGGGAATCTTTCCTCTGGTACCTGGAGCTCCTCCTTCCCCTCTTTCATCACGGACCTTGGTGTCTGCAGAGTTTCTTAGGTCCTCTCTCTGCCTTCTCTGGAGGCAAAAAGCTGCTGCTCAGATATTTATTTTTTTCCTTCTTAAATATGTTATCATTGAGGCACTACCACTGTAGCTAACAGGCTTGGCCTTGGCCAGCAGTGTATCCATTGTGGAGCGGGATGGAATTGGCCCTATTGGACCTAAGGTTAGCTTCTAGCAGCTTCTTGCAGAACTCACCCCTGCAACCATCCCTCTCTGCCACCCCCTCACTACCAAAACCTTGCCATACAAACCTAAAACAGGTCTCCATATGACCATATTCTCATGTGGATGATTTATGTAGTTGTTGAAAATGTACTGCACATACATGTGTACATGTGTACAGTGTGTGTAGACACAAGAGTTCATGTACTGACTAACATGTGTGGTCACCTGTGCAACACAGAGGGAAAATTCAGGGCTTTTCAATCGCATCTGTAATTTCTGTCAGTGACTGGAGAAGGTCTCACTTTACTGAAGGGAATTAGAGTGTGCTTTAGGAGGACTTCTCCACTTTTGACTAGTAAATCCTGTCTGTCTACCATTGCCGTTAGTGTTGTTTCATTCATTTCTGTTACCAGTTCCATAGTACATTAGAATGGGAAAACAAGGTGTGTGAGTCAGCTTTATTAAGCAGAAAATAGAGCTCTTTTGCTTTCTTTTCCCATTCTGAGCGCCCTTTCTATAAGATCTCACAGAAACTTGTGTTCTGTTTATTGGACCTCAACAAATGCCTTTAAATGTCATGAGAAAAGGATACTGTTACCCTGTAGCACCTTTGTGTGGTTGCTTGTTGCTCTACCAGTGCCATCTTTATTACCAACGCAGTAGCACCAGCACCATCTTATGGTCAGATGTAGTCGGTTTGCACCAGCCCAGTTTCATCCACGGATCAAGTTGACTGGTAGAAATTAAGAGCTCCAGGAGTTTTACTTGATTTAATAGTTATCCTCCCCTCCTTTTTTTTTTTTTTTGATAACTTTTAATTTAATTCAACACTATTACTGTACTGTCAATCACAGTTAACTAAATGTTAGAGAATACTGGCTTGGAATGTACGTATTATCAAAAAATTCTAAGTCATTTAACTAGTCATGTCAAGTAACCATTTTTTAAAAAGGCTGGGAAGGTTTCCTGCAGTCACAAAGCAATTTTCAAGATCTGCTGTTGAATTTGTCTCTCCTGACAGTTTGCTTCTCTAATTAGTAGGCACATTACAGAGTCAAGTCTTCTTAGAGTATCTTCTTTCCCCTGTCAATGCAGTGCATATAGCTCAAGTCAGTGGTTTGTCAGAACACAAAATGGCTTACTGTTTGATTTGAGCTAAAGGGCAGAAACAAGCCTCCTGTGTGATCTTCAGATTTGCATGATTATCCTTCACTACCATTTCTCCACTTGTGCACACTCTGCTTTAAATGGAAAGATAGAGACCTAAAAAACTTTGTTTACAAGGGCTTTACAGAGCAGTAAGAAAGAAATTAAATCTTTTGTTTTATGTACATCTCCAATAAGATAATAAGTCTGTAGTTGCTGTATGAACTCTGTGCTTTGATGTTTGGAGGGGAGGGCCTTCACCTTTCCTACTTAACTCAGTTTTTCAATGGACTTAGACAAAAGCAGTACTTTTTTAAGACATTAATTTCTGGAAATGAAAGGATAATGTTAGCTTGGAAACATACTCCTGTAGATTCCTGTGTAAGGTAAGCATAATGAGAACTTCAGTGTTCCCTGTTCTTTTGCTACTAAAGCTGCAGCTATTTCCTGATACCTGTTTTTACAGAATTGGAGATACTTTGCAGACAGTGTTGATCTGTTTATTCAAGTGTTTGAAAATCACCTTCTTTTGTATAATTTTTCATGGTCATACTCATGTTAAGTATCTTGGAGTCTAATGAGATATCTCAAATTCCTTGACTAAACCTATTGTTCCAGATCATCTTGTAGCAGAAGCTCACTTAAGGAAGGTGTCACTGTTCCACGTATCATTGGCCAGCCCCAATTTCCCCTTCCCTAAAAGCTGCCTTTTATGCATCCCACAAAACTACTACAGGCTTAGCAAACCTTACTAGCCCTTTGTGGGGATGTTCTCAGACCAACACGAGCCCTGTCTAGGTGGTTGGGAACCACTAGTGCACAAAAACACGCATAATTTCTCTGAAGCTTCCTGAATTTTGAGAGAAAGGAGAATCAGAGGGCTTTCAGTAGAAACATATATTCAGAAAACTAGAAGTGGAAACAAATCTTCAACAAGGCTTCAGCTGGAATTATTGGTTCTGTCTTCTAAGGCTGTATTTTAGCTTTCACAAACACATTAGATCTCAGAAACAGGCTGTATGTACATAAGCAATGAAACCAAGGAAAACAAACAGCTGTTCCACTTACAATCAGTAATTAAGCTCCCTTGATATAATGTCTTGGCAGTCTTCAAAATAGTCAACATTTGTTTTGTATTGTTGATAACGCTCAGCAGAGTGCAAACTTCTGAAGTCTTGAGACTACAAAAATAGTTTCTGGAAATACGGTTTATGTTTACATAATCTGGTATTTATATAGGCAGTTCTGAAATTTTATTTATTTATTGCAGTTTTAAACTCAAAATATGAGTAAGAAATTCTGAAATTATTAAATTGGATGCCTACAGTATAATACCTAAACAAAATACTGGATTTTCTTAAGCTCCAATGAAATCCAAAAATCATTGAGCTTTTTCACCGTTCGATATTTCTAAAGAAGATCACTTCATTCTGAAATACCTGAAAAGAATTTGGAAGACAATTTATTTTTTAAATCGTGCCCTGAAAGTTTCATGACAGCAGGCAGACACTGATGAATTGGTGTTACTTTTTGCGTCAAAAGGTGTGGTGGTTTGACCCTGGCAAGAGGCCAGATGCCCGCCAAAACCGCTCTATCACTCCCCTTTTCAGCTGAACAGGGGAAAAAATATATATTGAGAGGCTTAGATGTTGAGGTAAGGACAGGGAGAGATAACTCTGCAATTAGTGTCATGGGCAAAACAGAGTCAACACAGAATAAAGGAAAGAAAACTGTAATTTATTACACTGCACTGCACACCCAGTGAGACCAGAGTCTGGTAATGAGAAGTGCAATCAGATCTTAAAGCACCTTCCCCCCACCCTTCCCTTCTTAGCAGACTTCATTTTAGTCGTGATTTCACCTCCTTCTCCCCCTACCCACCCTCCAGTTGTGGCACAGGGAGGGTCAGGGAATAGGGGTTTCAGCCAGTTCCTCAAGAGATGTTTTCCTTCTTAGCCAGGGCCGGGGGGCAGCATTCCTCACACTCTTCCCCTGCTGCACCCTGGGGTCTCACCCACTGCAGACAGTTGTCCATGAACATCTCCAACATGAGTCCTTTCCCACGGGGCTTCAGCTCCTCACCAACTGCCCCAGCGTGGGTCACTGCTATGGGGGGCAGTCATAAATCATAGAATGTCTCTCAGTCCACAAAAAAAACCAAACAAGCAACATTGTTATAATCTGAGATTTATTAGGGGCTTATTTTGCTAGGGTCTAGTGGGTTGACCCTGGCTACAGGTACCCACCAAACCCATTCTATCACTCCCCTCCTTAGTTGGACAGGAGAGAGAAGAAATAACAAAAGCCCCATGGGTCAACATCAGGAAAGGGAGGGATTATTCAGCAGTTGCTATCACAGGCAAACCAGACTTGACTTGGAAAAAAAAAAATCTTATTTATTACCCAATCAAAACAGAGAAGGATAATGAGAAATAAACCCAAATCTTAAAATACCTTCCCCCAAGTCTCCCTTCTTCCTGGGTTCAGCTTCTCTGCGAATTTCTCACCCTCCTCCCCACTCCCAGTGGCTTAGGGCAGGTTTCTGCCCACCTGGTTCAAAACCATTTCAACACTGAAGACCATTCACATAGTGTCTGTTAGTTATAGTCCACTTATTGGGAGCAGACCTCTATTTGAAAGACAAGAAGCAGCCTGGAAATGTTCTCTCCCATTTTTCTCCCCCCTTTGCTATTGTGACTTGACCCAATCTTTCTATTTTCTAGCAAAAAGCCAACAGTTAAGTCATGTTAGAATTCACAGCATCACAAAACTGAGCTGGTGGAATGAATCCAGAAAAAAAAATATCTGTTTCCTTGCTTCTCAGCAGTTGTTTGAACACCAAATGCACCAGGGACAGTTGTGCAGTAGTGTGTAGAAATCCATTCTGGCCCAGATTCATTCTGTTAGAAGAGCTCTTAGAAGTGGACCACTCAGCATGACTTGGATATATTTTGGGTACATTTCGAGCCTTGGAACTAAAAGAAGAACTGAATGAAATGTATCTATAAATAGGGAAGGCTTTAGATTAAGGTTTGGGAGATTTTATTCAAGATTATCTCCACGGGGGAACTGACTGAGAGAATAGTTTCCTGTCAAAAATGAATGCTTTTATCTTAAATTGCAATTCCTTTTCTGAGTAGCAGTAGAGGGATCGTCTTTTGGGTTTTGCTGTGACTTCTTGACATTTTACCAGTTCAGTGTTTCCACATATTGTGAATCATTGTAACTAGCTAAACAGAGAAGGGGAAAAAATTACTTCATCCATCCATAACTGCTTCCCTTTAGACACCCCTAAACAATTAAATACGTAATTCCTGCAGTATCTGGAGCCAGTAAGCACTAGCATTACTTTCCAGAAGAGGAGACTGAGACATAAGGCAGGCAGGTCACTTATTCAAGTGCACACTGTATGTCTACACTGCAGAGTAAGAGGTGGGATAAAGGCAATATGCACCCATAAGGATATATAAACCCGTGCTGTCAAGCTGAGAAGCTTGAATGTCCTTGAATTCTGCAAGCTGTATGAACATGCCTTAAATTGGGCAAAAAATTGCGTATAAATGCAGTGCAGCCACCAGAGAAAACAAATGTCAACTCTGGGTAGCTCAGGGTTGAAGCATGCATAGCTGAGTGTAGACACATTCAGCAAAACTCAAGAAATGCAATATATAGATGTTTTTCTCTGATTTAAATGGCTGTCTTCACGGTCTTATCGCAGCACTCAAAAATGATAACAGAACACATAAGTTATTCTGTGTCCTGCGAAGACGTGAACATATGGTTCATGTCAGTAACCTAAAAGAGCAACGTATGTCTGTTCATCACCAATAGCTAAAAAAATTAAGGGTGGTTTTTCATGTGTCTTAAATGCTCAAATCATCCATCATGCAGTGGCTTTTTTTCTCAAAACAGCATTTTGATGAGTTCAGCAGCATTCAGTAGTAGCTCCCGAGATTCAGACTTTCTTCTGCAGTCCATCACTTAACCTTTAGATCTGATGAGGGCAAAGGCAAACACTGAGTAACTATTCTGGGATGCCAGGTCCATCATTAGAAATATATTTAAAATGTATTCCTCTCCTACCCAGACTACGGGTAAAGTCTGTGTTGAACTGGAGTAACAGCTGAGTATATTTTAAGTAATAACAATGCCAACAATGGCAGACTTGCTGTTGAAGTTAGAAAAAACACAATCTTATTAAAAAACAGGGAGGCATTTTATTTGCATATGTAAATAGGTGTACACACTTAGTTGTGTGTATGTATATTTATTGTTACACACCCATATATTTATGTATGGCAAACATGCATACACGTGTTGATACACACACACCCACAAGTTCATTTTTTTGCCCAGATGTCATACCTGGTCATTGAGTCTCTTGAATTAGAATTACCTGAGATTGTCTCAACTTTACAAGTACCAAATCCCTTAGGGGGTGTATTTCATAATGAAGTGGATTTAGAAGAAGAGATTTTAGAGCAATTTAGGAAAAAGATGTTGGGATCCCATACTCTTAGCCATGACGGATGCAATAGTACTTCTCCCTCCTTTTGTCAGGTCCTTGTCTGTATTCAGCTGATTAAAAGACCAGTTGGCACAAGCCCAGCCCTTGTCCTGCTTTTGCAGGTGGTGTGTGCCCGATCTAGAGTTAGAAAGTGGCTGAGGCACCTACTCACACTCAGAAAATGAGAACTTTCTGTGGATGCATTCACAGCCTCCTTTCCCCAGACAACTTTTAGAATGGGGGGGGGGGGACAGGTGACATAGCTGGACCGACCTCCAATTGCAACAGTGAGAGGTTCAGAGGAATCATGACATACGTGGAGATCATCAGAAAGGCAGCGTGATACTGTATACAGAATATTGTCTTGTAAAATCTGCAGAGGAATTTAGAAAAAAAAAAAAGAAAAAAAGAAGTATCATGGTTATTAATAATCTTTGTGATTTGACTTCAGCATTGTATAGCCAGAAGAAGGGCAAGGGGAAGGTGGCTGTTATGTAGTAGTGTTTTTAGTCCTGACTTAACTAATTTGTTTTGTTCCTTCATAGTGTTGTGTAGCTGCCCTTGACCTTTCCTAGGATGATGTAGGTGCTTTCCTTAGAGGTTTTTGGGAATCACCTCTACATTTGTTGTGGAAATAAAACATTAATAACAAAAAGATCCAAAGAGTCCTGCAAACTCTTAGTAGCCATTTTTCTTTACAGCATTTATGTCTTGGTTTATTAATGGCTGAGCCCTTTGAAAAAATGCTGCAAGTTCAGCTAACTTGTGTGAGTTCATTGATAAAACTGACTTATTAAAATCTTAGCTTGTTTGCAGAGGGTTTCCTTTTCTCTCCTACAATTTCATTGCCTAAAGCTGTGCTCTCTAAACACCACATAGCCTTCCTTGAGCCTTGGTGGAGTATCAGGAGGTAAACATTTACACACATGGTCAGCTATGCCCTGTACCCAGCTTCCTTTTGAGACTGCATTAGAAGCAGCAGTGTGTTGTACTTAATGAGCAAGGCAGTCTGGATCCAAATCCTATCCTCAGTGTGCAAGGCATTATGTGCAGGTTTAAGGAAATGGATTCTTAGAAACTGAAGGAGTTTCCTTTATGCCTCTCTCTGTTGTTTGGGCTGAGCCCAGAAAACCTGTGGTTGATTGATTTCCCTGCCATCTTTGGGTGATGATCATCTCACTCCCTTGAATTGTCTGCTTTATTCTGTTTTTATTCCACTCAACTAATCACACAGAACTCTGCAATGAATTATTTACTCTTTATGTGTATTAATATTTTTTGGTTTAGTGAATGTATTATTTTTTTTTCTTTTCATTTCCTGAAGCTGTATTTTGTACTTGAAAGTTTAGGGTAATACAGGGTCACCTGATTAAATTTAATTTTAGGTGGGATGTTTATCCAAAGAGTAATTGATTCAGGAGTTTCAGTGATCCCAACTTATTTTTACTGCTCAACATCTACTTTAACATCAACAGTATTTTTCTTTCTTTTTTAAAAGTGCCGTTTTACTTTATAATTTTTTAACAAAAATCCATCCTCTTCCTGATGTTATTAGTGAATTAGGCAAAGCTGCGGGTTCTGATGCCAGATAGAAGCATGACCTTTAGCAAGAGTGGCTAAGTCCTTCTCCCCCCACCACCCTCGGTTCTGTATTTTCTACTTTAGACCAGCTGATTTCTCTGACCACATGAGGGCATGGGTGAGCTACTAACAGTGATGTTCCTCATCTCTTCAACACTGTCGCTAGAAACCCCATAAATAACGAAAAACATACTCAGTGCAGAGGTGTGTAAGTCTGGAGTAGCCTCCTTTGAAATGGTAGCATTCTGCAGCTCTCTGCGAGACCCTGAAGCACTTGAAATGCAGCAGGTGACAGAGCTGTCTGGTCAGTGAGTGGGTTACAAGGTCCGATGTTTGCAGGTCTGAGCTGTGCGAGCCCCACACACACAGGTTAGGCCTGTGCGAGCCCCACACACACAGGTTAGGCCTGTGGCCTTTTCCTGGGCTGAATGGTTCATTTCAGCACAGTGAGGTGCAGCAGATCTATCCTGCCCCTTGAAACAAGGCATCTGCCTATGGGGAAGCGTCACACTAGAAAGCCACGCACCTGCAGACCTCCAGAAGTTCACATCTCCAAAAGTCTTCACTGGGTAAAGCAAGTCAGGTAAAGAGCATCAATTCTCTGTCAGATACTTTTCCTCATATAGAAGTCCTCAGCCAAAATGAGCCCCTTGATGGAAACACTATACAAACCCATCTAAAATACATTCCCATTCCTGAAGATCTTCCAGTCTAATTATAGCAGACAAAAAGCAGGAGTAGAAATAACCTTGACTTTCTGTTAGAGCAGGTTGATCCAGCATAAAGTTCCTCTTTTTCCCTCAGACTTTCCTGTGAGAGCCCACAGTTCTTATGGGACAGAAGAGAATAACCTCAATACACCCTCTTTCAGATGTCAGGAAGCCTGCAGCAGTGCATGTTGCTGACTTAAAGGCTGGAGCTCCCAACAGCGGTGAAATCTTGCTGTCCCAAAGGGACAAATGTATGTTAATTACTGTGCTCTTATTAAAGTTGTTCCCTCATTAGTGAAATGTAGTGAAAATTTAAATCATCTGATCTGTTATGGTGGTACTAAATATTAGAGGCTTTCCTTTAGAAAACAAAGCTATGTAGATGATCCCTAATAACTTGTGTCTCTGATCTTTAGGACAGATTTAACAAGGTCCTAGATCTGTAGAAAAGCAGGCTTTTTTGTTTCCACGTGTAATTTTTTTCAACTTTCTTTTGACCTCACAATGTCCCTGCAGTTTTCTGCCCAGAATATTCCAAATTGCATTCATTTCTTCCCTCTTTCTATCTGTTAATTATTCAGGGTGCTCCAGAATAAATGGAATTCAGTGTTTTCCAAGTTATTGATCGTGGGAGGTGTGTAGTGGTCATAATTAACCAAGCCAGACACTGTCTGTCTGCTCTGATTGTATTTTGCACTGGATTAACATACTGAAAAGATAATGACCTCACATCTTTTGTGATTGACTAGACAAATTTTAATAATGACAGAGGAAAATGGAATTTACACAGGTGTTAACATAACAGAGGAGCTGTAAGATGGAAGCAAATGTGTATCTTCTCATTACTTCAGTTAATTTTTCCATTTTCTAAGCCACAGAATGTATATTCATGAACAAAAGGCTCTCACGCATATACTGCTGTAGAGTTTCTGAGCTGGATCTTAGAGTGACACTGTTTAGCTCAAATGAAGATACACCCAGAGCAGCAACAACTGCATGTTATTTACCAGCAGTTCTCTAGGTAGTGTGTAAAAGCTAACTAGTCTATAAAAGCTGGAACATGTCCACAGAGGGACAACAAAGCTGGTAACAGGTTGGGAGCACAAGTCTTATGAGGATTGTCTGAAGGAACTGGTGTAGTTTAGTCTGGAGAAGAGGACACTGAGGGGATCCCTTATTGCTCTCTACAGCTACCTGAAAGGGTGTTGTAAGGGAGGTGGGGGTTGGTCCCTTCTCCCAGCTAACTAGCAATATGATGAGAAGAAGTGGTCTCAAGTTGGGTCAAGGGAGCTTTAGATTGGATATTAGGAAAAATTTCTTAACTGAAAGAGCGGTCAGGCATTGGAACAGGCTGCTCAGGGGGCTGGTGGAGTCACCATCTCTGCAGATATTAAATGGTTTAATTGATGTGGTGGTATTGGACAGATGGTTGGACTTGGTGATCTTAGTAGTCTTTTCCATCCTTAAAGATTCTATGATTCATTTGCAAGCCAGATTCCCCTTTGTGTTTCACTACAAATCTCCACGTCTTTCCCCACCCAGTTTAACCTACCTGTGATTTCACTTTTATTTTACAAATCCAAAATCCCATTAAAGCTGTGAGGCTTTGAACAGTTTTGCTATTTGAGGCAGCAGTTTAATGCCTGTGTGAATTTTAAAAGCAACTTTTAGAGTGAAATGTTCACATGAGTCAGTGAACACATGAAGCTTCCTTAGTGCATTTTGAATCCTTGCAAACTTTTACAGACAAGACAGAAAATCAGAATTAAGCCAAAATGAATGAAGACAAAGGTATTAAATGCATTTTATATTGCAGGGCAACTAATGTGTTTTCATTTTGGAATACAATTAAAGACCCAGAGTGTATTTCATAAATTATTATTGCCTTGTTTAATACCAAATCTTTCATTCTGTGGGAAAATGACCTGTGGGCTGCAGTTTGCCCCATTGGTGTGAATAGAAATTGTGCTATTAATTTTTAGCACACAGAAAAAAGCTGCACATGGTAAGATGCAAGTGAAAGCAATATAAGCCATCTCTCACAAGTTCATGTAAATTGATGATAAAACATTTTCTGTCTTCAGTAGAACCAGTTTTATAGTTAAATATAAAGCCACCCTGAACAGGCAGACTAGCCTTTGATTTGCCTGGTGTGAAACTTCTATATGCTGTTTGAGAAAACAATGCATATATTCTTGCTGCTGATAAAGAATGTGTTGGAGAAAAGGATGTTCTAATTTAAAGGCAGCCCAGGGTAACACCAAAGTTTTAAGGTTGATGGCAGGGTTTGGGGTAGAGATAAAAGAAAACAAGGATTTTGTTTCAAGGAAAAATCAGTCTCGTGCATCTGCTGAAACACATTCTGCATCCCGTGATGTACAGTTCCTAATCCTTTGTGTCACCATGGAGAATTGTCATTTTTCATTATAGCCCAACTCAACCTTCTTTCATAATAATGTATGGCTTTGATAAAGGATTTTTCACTGATTTTGATGAAGAAATTGACATCTCCTAAATCACCTGTAAGAAGAAAGTCTTAAGATGTTTTCATTCCTTTTCCTGCAGTGATCTTCTGATACATGCCCAATCTTGTCCATGATGCGAATGAAGAAAGCTATTTAAGAAAACATGTAGGGTACGTTAAGAAAAATGTGGCTAGCAGGTTGAGGGAGGTCTCCTCCTACCCCTTTACTCTGCCCTGATGCAGCCACATCTGGAGCACTGTGTCCAGTTCTGGGATCCCCAGTTCAAGACAGATGGGGAACTACTGGAGAGAGTCTAGTGGAGTGCTACAGGGATGATTAGGGGACTGGACAGTCTCTCTTAGGAGGACAGGCTGAGAGAGCTGGGTCTGTTCAGCCTGAGAAGACTGGGATGGGATCTGATGATCAGCGTTTATAAATATTTAAAGGGTGGATGTCTAGAGGAAGGAGACAGACTTTTCAGCAGTGCCCAGTGACAGGACAAGGGCCAATGGGCATTAACTGGAACAAAGGAAATTCTGTCTGAACATCAGAAAATAATTCTTCACTTTGAGAGGGACAGAGCACAGAAACAGTCTGCCCAGAGAGGCTGTGGAGTCTCCTTCTCTGGAGATAATCAGAACGTGCCTGGACTCAATGCTGTGCAGCCTGCTGGAGGTCATCCTGCTCTGGCAGTGTGGTTGGACTAGATGATCTCCAGAAGTCTGTGATTCTATATGGAAAGCAGCATACATTCTTCAATGATTAAAACCTGCCCTGTTTAATATATTGTATGTTAAATGAAAGGCAGAATGGCAGATGAATTCTCTCCCTCTTTGTCCAATGGAATGGTAGGATATCTTCTAATTTGCATCTTAGCAGGGTTCTTTCCTTTATGATAAAAAGAGTAATGAAAAATTGGATCTTGCCTGTCTAGATCCTCCCTATTTTCCAGCACTGTTTAATCTATTGCCACCTCCTTAACTTGAATTAAACTAAGAATCTAAATCATGTGAACATTATTCCACCTCAGATCAGGAAAAATTGCCTAAGAATGCATTATTATTAGAAATACTAGAATAAGTGCTTGTGAAAATAGTTATTGTTTGGTCACTTCAGATTTTTCTTTTTCAAAAATATTCCTACCTCAATATTATCTAAATCTGTAAATTCGGCAGCCCTGACCCTGTTTGTTGTATTTTGTAAAATGAGGTTTTGGCCATTTGTGTGTGTTTTTTAATTTTTTTGACACGTGAAATTGTGCCAAGTTCAGTTTCAGTTAATGCACTGTATATGTCATGCTCCAATGAATGCTTAAAAAAGGGCTTAGTAGGAAGGTTAGTTACTTGTTTTTCACCACATACAACAAATAGAAATTCCTTTCATTTCTGTTATGAAGATGTAAAATCCTATAAGGAATGACCAGGTCTGTTTAAAGACAGTAAGAAAAATTTGATTTGGGGCAGTTTGGGCAACGGAAATACAGTCCATTTTTAAAAGTGCAAATCACATCCCTTTACACTTGAAGGATGCTGGGCCTTTTTTTCTGGTCCTCACCCCTCCTCTTTCTAAGTTGCATCCAGAGTATTAAACATTGTGTTTTATATAAGAGGATGAGATACGAGTTAGTCCTGACAGGGCCAGGTGTGTTAAAACCAAGAGGGGTAAGATCTGTTCCCCAGTACTGCTTGCCCCAGTTGGAAACCAATTTCTTTGCCGGCCCTCAGGCAGAAACTAGGGGTTTTTTGCTCTGAGCACCTCAAAGGAGCTTTTCTGGCAAGCACTCCTGAATGGGAGGCACTGACGTATCTTGGACCCTGCAGGAATTTTAATGAAGTTAACCAAATCAGAACACAAAAGTGAGCTGCTGCATTAAAAGACCTTGTACTCTCCAGCCAGCTTGCAGTGCTGAACAGAATCTTCTTGTGTGTAAGGAAGGGTGATGGGAATATCTACGACCAACAAAATCAATCTACATCAGTGACGTGTCCCTGACTGCATCAAGGAAGAAAGTCCTTCTCGTTGTACTGAAAGCCATCACTTATTTATTACTTTTCTATTCAAAGCTAGAAATATTTTCAACCTGGTCTGGCTTCTGCCTACAAAGTCCAGACAGTGCTCCTTTTTCTGCCAGCGGTCAAGTCTAAGTCCACCTTCTGCCCCTTGTTTCAGAGAGTCAGCTTTTTACAAGACTGTAATGGAGGTATGGGCAGCAAAGACAATGAGAATCGTTGGGTTTATCTATCTCCTGCATGAAACTCTCAAGAATAAAGATAATTCCAAGTGGGAAAATACAGGAGGATAGATTTCCTCTCTCCTTCTGTGTCTCTGCAGTAAAGATAACTCATAGAATTCTAGTCTTTATTGTAACAGACTTGAACAATGAGAAGCTGATGTAAGGGCTTAAAATGCATGGGTGAAACGACAGCAGTATCGAAGGTCATGAAACACGAATCATTGAATAATAGACATACTGAAATGTTCATTTCAATTGACTTTGCTCAGCGTCTTTTACTCATTAAATTGGATACTATTATGAACATGTTATTAAGGGAGAAGTCAATATATATTCAGTCTAGAAGTTCTTTGAACAGTTCCTTAGAAGCATCTCATAAAGAGTCAGCTAAAGGAATTGTGTTATTGTCATCCGACATACAACTGTGACATGCTCAAGACTGACTATCATTTCTTTTTTCCTATTCATTTGCTTGGCACAAGCAGACTGGGGGCAACCGACATTTGTTAAGACACAGAACTGCAGTTGGGACTGCCTTTGAGGGGGTGAAGCTTCTCTTCAAGGACATTTTTTTTCTCTCAGATTCATTGCGATGTGTGATTACCAGGAGCTAAAGCACTGTTAAAATCACTTGTATGAAATCATCTGAAGCTAAATTTGATAATGCTTTAGGTCAGTTTTACTGACAGATCCTGAGAGTTTTGTTTGCCAGATATTAGAAGAAAATTAATTCTGAGCTCTAAAGGGAAGTATTGTAATTGTAAAAACAGTGCATACATTAGAATGAAATGCTAATGTTAGTGTGGGACATAAATCATTTTAATAATAGAGTACAGCAGCCCTCTCCATAATTGATGCACTTCCGTTAATGACTTCCTGCAAGGTCCTTTCTTCCTACAGTTGTGGTGATGTCTTGTAGAGGCAATGCACATTGTGTGTGGGTCAGCTGGGTGATCCTCAACAAGTTAAGCTCCTGTCTTTTACTGAGGGATGATAAAACTATCAAAATGTGATGCATGCCAGTGCTTCCTTGCTCTCCATGGGTGTAATTTTATTAAATTAGATTATTTCACACCAGAATTCAGTAGGATTCCATCCCACATCCACTTAATTCACCGAATGGGGTTCTAGATCCACTTTCAAACACAACTAAAATTTGGTTAGTGCACAGTATAAATTTCCCTTACCATATTTTTCCTGACCAGCTGAAGTCTATACAAAACTGCCAACCTTTGACTCATCTTCAGAGCAGCTCCTATTGCAGATTTCTATGTGTTTAATAGCTCTTTGGCATAAATATGACACAGATGTGAAACACCTGGTTTCATTGTGTTGTTGAGTGCATTAAATCATTTAACTGGCTTCTCTGAGCCTCTTTATCTTCTTTACAGTATGGTATGAAGGATGATAAGATCACTTTCCAAACCAAATGCATTGTATCAGTTTCTCTTATTCAGTTGGCTCTTAGAATCTCAGTGTTTTCAGGGGAAAGAAAAAAAAAGAAAAAAACAAAAAAAACCCCAACAAAAATACAACCAAGAAATGAAGTGAAGCCATGTAAAAGTGTTTTGGCTTCCATTCATGTATCTCAAGGAACTGATACAGAGCAAGTTGTTCAGATGCCACATATCTCTCACTGAATGTAAAATGAGAGTTCAGTTCTATTCCTGTCTGGCTGCCCTTGCTGTCTGGAGTGAATGGATGTGCAAGAGGCAGGGCCAGAAAATTAAGTCAAAGCATTAACAAGTCTTGGTATCTGCTGTTTCTTCATTTCTTTAATGCTGAAGTGCTCACTTCATACCGTTGCCTCTTCAGAAAAGCACATTCCCTTAGCACCTTTCTGACCTGCAGACTTCATATTCTCCCTGTGCAAAATTTGTGTTTGTTTGCTTCGTTGACTTTGGAAGACCTACAGATTCTTCATCCTCAAAGCCCTTTTGAATACACCCATTGATGTGTAAGAATATGTGATGAGAATACAAGGTAGTCAAAGAAAAAGAAGGGAGAACAAGAAGGAACTAAGATCGTTGATGTACTGAGAATTTGGACTTTATAGACAATAAACTAAGAATTGTGTATATCCCAGGAGAGGATGGCAGTTGGGCTTCTTGTGCGGTGAGGACTTTGAAGAAGAACCTGCCCGAACAGGCAAAGTGCTTTCATGCTCTGATCATAAATCACCAATATGCATAAACAAGTTTAGATAATGCACAACCGACACGTGAGCCGTGTGTTTTGGAAATTGTGGTTACTTTGGAAATCAAAAGGAAGCCTCAGAAGGAAAATTTCAGCTTTTCCAGCCATTCTACTCTGACCTCATAGCTGAGACTACTGAATTCGTCTATTGTTTTATGAAGCTGTGCTGCACACACCAGGCAGTATGAAATCTTCACAATAAGGCAGTAATGAATAGCGCCTTTCAGTGTGTGGAGAGCTACAAAGAGCAGAGATTTCTCTCAAAAAGAGACGCTCAGTCAAAACTTGCTGAAAGAAACAGAGTTGATAGAAGTTTTGCAATAGATTCAAATGGAAATTATTCAGGAGGGGACAGATCTACTTTTGAGCAAGCACGTTATTTCTGTATTTGGAAAATATCCATTGCAACAGTAAGAGAATTCTCAGTAGGTTTAGGAATTCCCATTGAACAAGCTTGGAAAAGTTACTACAGATTTCTCAGATTCTCTTTCTCTACTTCCAGGACCTGCTTTTCTTGTCTTCCTTCTTAGTCCAGACAAACTAGATTTTTCCCACTGACTGTTTTTCAGTTTGCCAGGTTCATAATGTGTCCAGTTTTGGGTCCTTTCCTTTAAATATACATTTCCAACAGTTTCTAATATCAAGAATTCCACCAACCCTCAGAGGTATGACTTATCTATGACTCTTCCATGTCTTTATAGCTGTCATGCTGAAGAATGTATCTTTGTCCGCAAGTTTTTCTTTTAATTTTTTTTATCCTTCCTCTGATTTCATGTCCAGAGTCAGTGATTTACTGCTTACTTCTTTCTAAAATGTGTTTTCAATTCTAATCTAGATATTTGTTAGTCTAACTTGTGCTTCATAGAGGTGCCTTCAGAGCAGAGTGAAGTTGTTAGTTGTAAAATCACTTTGAAATACTTCCATGGAGACAGGGATGGGGAGGAGAAAAGCATAAGTCACTAATGGAATTATTTAAGACCTCAAAGGAAAAAACAGCAAAGTACATCCAGAGGATTTTCTTCAAAGGGCCCTATAGTGTACTATTTAAAGCAGTTTCTAAGTGTATGGTAAATTTAAATAACAATTACCTCAGCAAACCACTGCTAATAAAAATTGGTTGTTAGCATATTCGGATGTAGTAGAAGTCGACTACCTTTTGTGTGCATAGATGTTACTTAAAAAAACAAGTAAATGAGAGAAACTGCTGCAGTTCACAGGCATGACATTAACACATCTGTTGGTGGTGTTCCATTTGAATATCCTTAAATTTTCAATTATTTTTTTCCAGTAACCAATTAACTATATATTAAACAAAACCAAAAAAAAAAAGAGTAAGGAGGTCACATTCTTAAGCTATGACAGATTGTACCACTGGTCTCTCCCTCCCTCATGCAATTCTTTTCAAAGCTTTAATAGAAATCAAATGTTGAATGTTCTGCTGTCCTTCTAAGAAAAAAAAAAAAGTCACAAATCACTATAAAAGATTTCCTATTAACCACATGCTGTTTCAAAGTTACAAATACATGCTTCAATATGATCAACGCTATTGTAAAATAAGTGTATATTAGAAACTCACCTAGTACATATGTGCTGGAAATATTATTTGTGAAACACTTACTGCATGTAAGAAATACGTGAGCAGTAAAGTTCTTTTGCTTACAGAACTTTTCACTCAAAATTTAAGCAATGCTTGTGTTCCAAAATATTTAGTGAAATTTTTTAATGGAAAAAGCTTGACAAAAATAAAATAGGGTATTTGGATCACTGATTATGGTTGTATTTGCCCCAGAGCTTCCTCTTGCAGAGCTCTGAGTATTTTTCTATGAAGAACCCACAAGATTGAAAATAGAAAGGATATTCCGATGTCCTATTGTTTCTCTTTACTGAGTATTGTTTTGTTTTCATTCATGAGGCTGACACTACAATTTTGGTTTTATGGTTTTATTTTAAAGTAAGGTCAGCGATTTTTGTTGGCCTGTGTTTCTAATAGCTTTGAAATCTACCAGTTATGCAAAAAAAAAAAAAAGAACTGTTTATTTTGGAGGAAATCTCTTAAACCAAAAATGTATATAACCCGAAGGGTAACATGCTGTTGTGGTTAAGCGTCTTTTCTTCCTATTCAAATGTTAAATTAATGTAATTTATCAGATTAGATCTTGATTTTACACTAATGACATGGTTCACAGAGGATGCATTGTACCTCTTTGAATTAATATAAATTCTATAAAGGGAAAGAAAATCATGTTTTGAATAGCTGCCAAGGCACTGTTGTTAGAGCACATGTTTTCAGTTCGAAAACATGTATGGAATTCATGTCAGCATAAAGTTGAGTCTGTAAGACAGTGAATTCAAGGATTAAACTGCTCTGCAGTCCCAGTGAAAATCCAGATAATGCCAGTGAACTTCGGAGAAGGCAGTAAATTGTAGTTATTGGGACACATAAATTCATCAGACAATTAACTATATTATATTAGATGAGAAGAAAGTTAATTTGTAGAGGTTAAAGACATCAATTTTACATCTCTGTCATTAAGTTTCATTAAAAAAAATAAATGGCATTAAATTATAGAAGATTGGTAACTGAAGGGCAGTTTACACATGAATCATTGATTCACTGCATGACTCAGAGCTGGTAATGGGAAGAAGTATTTTTACCTTCAGTCACCCACTTAAATCCAACCCCAGCCTGAAGTGACTCAGCCCTGACCATCTGACAGCTGTTGGGTGTCGAGCTGTGCAGTGAATCGATGGGGAAAGTACAGTCAGTAGATAGGTGTAGAAAACTCCCCTGCCACAACCGCAGGAGTCTACAGTGGTATAAGGATTACGTGAGCCATTTACAGACAAGCCTTGGGGAAGACTGTGTCATTTCTTGAGTCCCTGGTAATGAAAGGAAGATCAGTCTGCCCACCAATAAAGAACACAGAGCAGTAGTTGAGCATGCATGAAATTTGTGATTGGGACTACAAGCCAGGTGTCACCAAAACTGTCAGAAGTATTCAAACTGCAGGTGATCCTGTCTATGGGGGGCATATTGAGTTACCTTGGGAATTTTCAGGAAGCACTTTCCTAACGTGGAGAAGACTTGAAAGCAGTGGGTGGTTCAGGTGTGATAGTAGTCCTAGATCTGGTGTAGGTCTAATGTGCCACTCCGGAGCCCTGTTTTAGTCTCCTTTATCCTGTTGTCTTCAGCAGATGGGGTGTTGCATTTATTGAATTAATTCTGGTCCTGTAGCCCTTCATCAGACCTAGTATATTATTTGTAGGTTTAGAGCGGTTTTCCTTGCTGTAAGAGAGATTTACAGCTCTATGTTTTATTTTACAGATAACCATTCAGAGGGACAGTGGTTTGGATGTCAGTTCCCCCAAACATGGAAAAGTGGATCCAGACAACATGCCACATGTTGGTGGAAATACTTGGGCTGGTGGAACAGGTTTTTCATTCTTTTCTTTTTAATGCATCACTGAAGGATGTCTAAGGGAGATGATGCTAGTCAAAAATGGGTTTACACAAGGCTGCCCTCTGATTTTACTCAATACAGGGTTGCTTTATTGCCAGTGAGAAGAAGTATTTGCAATGTCTAACTTAAACTGCATATAGCAGACCTCTAGTTCAATTACATTTTGTTGTCATTTATTTTCATTTGAACCAGAAGCTTGCAGCCACAGAAGCTAGGTTAAGCTATCTGCCATTCTCTTAGATGTCTCTGTAGCTGCAGAAATTCAGTTAGTGTAGGGAAGAGGCACATGGAATAGGCAAGGTGCCTCCCAAGTTTGGTAACAGTGTAAACTGGCAAATTCTAGGGATAGGAGTCTGAGTGAATGTCTTTAAGGACCAGGAGTTTTGAGAAGATGTGTCAAGACTTGTATGATGTGTAGTCCCCATTGTACGTGGTGGAATCCATAATAAATCTAGTCTCAAGGGACTATAAACATACTGCCGTGGTCTAGTTTTGAAAATCTTTGGCAATAAATATTTGAACTGGGGATTATTGGCAAGTTTTTTTGGAACATGTGTAGATGTGACAACATAAGCTTTAAAGACAATGCATTCTTCTTTATTATTGCAAGGATATTCCTAATTATTTTTTGTGTCCATCATGTTAGGTGGGAGAGACACTGCTGGGTTAGGTGGCAAAGGTGGACCATATCGACTAGACGCTGGCCACAGGGTTTACCAGATATCTCAAGCTGAAAAGGATGCTGTTCCTGAAGAAGTCAAGAGAGCTGCTCGAGAGATGGGTGAAAAGGCCTTTAAACAGAGGTAATAAGAAAGTCTTTATTTTCCCTACCATTTCCCAGAAGAATTTTAAAAAGATAGGTAAAAAGAATATTCTTTCTTAATTGTATTTCCTTACCAGCATGCATTTAGCTGTCCTGGACAAAATGTGTGCAATATTTTACTGTAACTGTGTGATTTGGTAGAGTAAAACATAACTAGGTGGATAAGGAGACTGATGTGAATATTTGCCTTTTTTAAAAAGGGATCTACCATACAAATTATGATGAATCCAAATTGTATGTTTGTCTTTCAAAGTGGACCATTATGAGAAAATTGCTTCTGTTTGAAAGACCTATAGCCAAACAGTGAGATGATTTGAGCTATCAGAGCTCAGCAGATACTTTTACACAAAGCACAGATCTTCCTATCATTAGTGTAATGTATGGTTGGTTACTAATCAATTGAGATTCCTTCCTCCAACAGAACTCTTCCAAATCAAACTTTGCATAAAACCCCCAAAGTTTACTGGCAGTCATTCCAAATGACTGAGTTTTATGTTTCAGCCCAGGACATACTGCAAAGTATCTGTCTGAAAGGAGAGAATAATAGATACAGATTAAAACATCAGAGCAAATTAATTTGGAAGTAACTTAATCAGCTCACATTTTGTTCCTATTAACAAAGTAATTCCCAGCAGGAGGAAATCTGGGTGCTGTGAGGAGCAGGTGAGATTGCCACTTGCTTCAATTGTTATGTAAATAATTAGGCTGTTAACCACAAGCATGCACTGGACATGCATCACTGTGTTTAAAAACAGAAGTTTATCTGTGGCATTCTGGTCAAGTTTATTTTTTAATCATGTTTTTATTACTAAATCACCTGGAGCATTTAACATTGCTGTTAGAGAACTAGTGATTAATTAAGACAGAAAAATATATTGATTTTGTTAGAGCTTCAACAGAAAAGACCCTGAAAAGTAAAAAACCTTTTAGTGGTGATTTAATTTACGCAAGCAATGTGCAGAAATTAAAATTAAAAATAGTCACTTTAAGTTTTGTTGTCAGGCAGAAGGCAGCACTTGTTTTGTCTTTCTTTCCTGATGCATTATTGGGGGGCAAGGGGAGGATAGGTGTGGAGGACTATTTTAACTGGTTCTACATCTCTGTTCTTCAAAATTGCTTATCAGTTGCTTCATAATAAAATAATTGATATGTATAATCTTGGATACTGTACATCTCTTTGTGCATATTCACCTATATACACATGGCATGTTTTGAGGAGTTTCTACCAGCCTGTATGGTGAGATACACGATTTGTGTAGGGGGAGATTCCTGGATTCTGTACTGTGGAAACAGTACAGCTGGGTGCTGTAAGATCTGGGTATCTGTATGTGTGATAAGTACATGTAAGATCTGAGTATCTATACGTGAGTATCTGGGATTCATTGTCCTGCTAGGGCCAGTGAGCTGGCATGTACCAGCTGTAAATGTAGCCTGTTCTGGTCACATTTGATTTGGATCTTGGATTGTTGTGGGAACTAATAGATAAAAGTTCAGAGTAGGGAGGTTGGAGTCCTCAGGATGAAGGAAAAAACTACGTTATCTCAAAGGCCCTGTGGCAGGGGGGTTGGAGCTCTATGATCCTTGGGGTCCCTTCCAACCCAGACCATTCTATGATTCTATGACTCTCTGAAAGGCGCTACCACTGTCACTGATGATCTCGTCCTTGGCCAGCCATGGGTCTGTCTTGGAGCTGGCTGGCATTGGCTCTGTCAGAAATGGGGGAAGCTTCTAGCAGCTTCTCACAGAAGCCACCCCTGTAACTCCTCCGCTACCAAAACCTGGCCACACAAACCCAATGCCAGTACCTTTTAGCTCAGAGCTGTACCCATCCATGTGCTGGATGGTAGGGTAGCAAGGTACACTATCCCTGCCTCAATACATGATGCTGGCTCATGGAAAATATCAAATGGTTCACATTCCAATCATACCCACCTGTCCCCTAGCTCATTCTTCACCATTAGGCCTATGTAATTACATTCCAATTGAGGGTTTCACCAGTTTAAGAGTAGCTTAGCTACAATGTTTAGAAGGTTGATACAGAACTTGAAGTGGACACATCTTAACTTAGAGAAAAAGCATACATCTGTTTTTATGGTGCAGATGTTGTGCTTTCTGTTAGGGCTCTGGACAGGATAGTGTTCAGTGACATGACTCATTTTTTGGGGGGCAGTACATTTTTGTTAATGTTCATTTAAAACTTCTTTGTTTCAGAGTTTCAGCATTCTATGAAGCATAAAGATAGGTATTTGAAATGGAGTTGCTAGAAGCATGTCTTCAAGGACAGATTTTATAGTGTGCCTTTACTTAACCTTTAAAGCATGGATCATGATATGTTAAAAATACTCCGACGGTGAAGTAATGAATAGGCATCCATGATCCTTTTATGTACAAATAGCAACACCTGAGCCAATAAAACCTCTAGGATTTGATCACAGCTTTCAGAACATCTAATTTGCTTCCCAAACATTAAAGCAGATTAGAAGAGAGACAAAGGATTAGTAACTTCAATAAGTTTTAATGCAATCCAATCCCCATAGTCACTGGTGATCACCCACTTTGTCAAAAACTCACAAAAGCAGCTGCCACTTCTTTGATTTGCCTCTTGTGTCTGGTTATTACAGTCTGAATTTGCTTGTTATAAAGTAAATAAACTTGTCATCTCCATAGGTAAAAGGATTATATGCTTGTTTGTTAAACTTTTCTTTGCTCCCTGTTCTTTGCTTCAGATTGAAAGAGATTCAGATGAGTGAATATGATGCATCAACTTACGAAAGGTTCTCTGGAGCAGTTCGACGTCAAGTTCAGTCGCTCCGCATCATCTTAGACAATCTACAGGTAATCTTAGATTTACTGATAAAGGAACATGGTGAGCTCATTACATTCATAGGCTCCCTATATTATCCTGCTGATATCCTGTTACCATCTGACGTTTGTACCTTTGAGGGCTATAAGCAGATTCAGTTTATAATCATGGTTAGGAAAAAGAGTCTCATATTACTCTTTCGAAGGCAGCTTTTAAGTGGATCCCAGTGCTTATCTCTCTGAATTACAGCATTCCCATACCACAGCTTACAGAGATTACTTATTCAGGAGCAGAATTTTATGAAAGAAAATACTATGCATTATTAAAAGAACATATGATAGTGTGTAGAACACAGCCTTTGTCTTTACCTCCTGTCCAAAAGACTTTTTTTGAGCTGAGAAGTGCAAATGCTACAGATGTTAAAAGAAACGCCCACTCCAGGGGGGTGGGGGGTTTCTTTACTGCATATGCAGCTGAAAATAGTCATTTTTCTCAGGTTTATTTTTAACTCTTGCTAACAAAAATATGCATCTCCTAAGTGGAAGCTGACCAAAACCACTAGTTCACCTTCCTTCTAGTAACTGGTCTTGTGGTTGTACCAGGTTTTACTAATGCAGGGTATGTAAAATAGAAGGGCATTTTTTCTAGGAGGAATCTACTAATCTTCAGTAAAAATGAAAGGAAAATTGATTTTTATTCCTTATAAGACATCTCTGATTAAAAATATTTTGTTGAAGCTTACCAGCCACTTGTATATGTATACCTTAGTCTATTACCTTAGTCTATTAGTTAGTCACTGTGCTGTGTCTAATCTCTCTCCTTACTTAAGCAATAAAACTGAAATAAAGAAAGAAATTACTTTAATCAACAGATTCTTCCTGGGTCAAAAAATCCAATTCACTGACATTGCAAGTAGGCAAGGTAACATTTTGCTTTGCCTTAGGTAGCAAAAAAGCAATTTGTAGGTTTACAATGTGTTTCAGTTCAGGACATTGGCTTTTGTCTTGTAAAGACCTTTTAAGCCACTGGGACTAAAATGCTACTGTAATCACATATATACACAGAGAAATATTGCCCAGTTTCCTTACGAATGTATCAGTTCATATAACGAATATTTAACATGGTCATGATTAGGTAATTTGTAGGTTTACAATGTGTTTCAGTTCAAAACGTTGGCTTTTGGCTTGTTAAGATGGTTTCAATTGGAACATTTTAGATATGAATCTCAATTTTCCCTACATCGTTTATATCTAGGTGGGTTTTTTTACCATCTTTCTAGTAGACATGCCATCGGAAGCACGCTCTAGGTGTGAAGTAAGTGAATCTTCAGTGTAAGGTCTTCTTTCAGTCTGCCTTATCTATTCCCTGGAGCCACAGTGCTTACAGCCAGTGATCACGTTAATCATGAGCAAAATATAACATATTTTAATATAAGGAGACATATCCTGTTGCTTTGTTAAAAAGGTCATTTTAATATGAAAGCAAAGTCTTATAAGCCTCGGTATTTTATGAGATTTTGCTAACTTCCTGGCAAGATCTATAGCAGGTAACCACAGAGCTAGTAAATGTACTTTGTGATGGAAAAAAACACACTCACTGAATTTGGAAAAGCTAGCTTGTAGAGTAGGAGCAACATTGAAAGCCCACTAAATTTTTGTACAGATTTTGGTAGGGTTTTTTATTAGAAGATGCGTGAGGAAAGTGAAGACCTGAGGAGAAGGACTTGGGGGTGTTGATTGATTGTAAAGCTCAACATGAGCTGGCAATGCGTGCTTGCAGCCCAGAAAGCCAGCCACATCCTGGGCTATATCAAAAATGTGTCCAGCAGATGATTCTGCCCCTCTACTTGCTCTCGTGAGACCCCACCTGGAGTATTGCGTCCATCTTGGGGTCCTCAGTACAAGAAAGACATGGAGCTGTTGGAGTGAGTCCAGAGGAGGGCCACAAAGATTATCAAAGGGCTAGAGCACCTCTCCTATGAGGACAGTCTCAGAGAGTGTGGCTTGTTCAGCCTGGAGAAGAGAAGGCTTTTCTGAGACCTTATTGCAGCCTTCCAGTACCTGAAGGGGCCTACAAAAAAGACAGAGAGAGATTGTTTTCAAGGGCGTGGAGTAATAGGACAAGGGGCAGTGGGTTTAAACTGAAAGAGGGTAGGCTTAGATTAAATATAAGGAAGAAATTCTTCACTCTGAGGGTGGTGAGACCCTGGCACGGGTTTCCCAGAGAAACTGTGGCTACACCCTCCCTGGCAGTGTTCAAGGCCAGGTGGGATGAGGCTTTGGGCAATCCGGTGTAGTGTTCCTGCGCATGGCAGCGGGGTTGGAACAAGATGATCTTTGAGGTCCCTTCTAACCCAAACCGGTCTGTGATTCTAATGTTTTCTGAGAAACAAATACAGACAACTGGCATTATTCCATAACATCCTATGCTCTTATGTTACATATTTAGATATGATCACATGGACAACTTTTCCTGTGATATTTACAGGCATCGCTGTTATATTCTGCAGGGGGTTTTTTTAAATATGCCTTTGATGTCTTTCAGTGAAAAGATTTACTGCAGTGGTGCATTGTGATCAGCCATTGCCATGCTGATAAGATAAGGTACCTAGCTGATAAGATACAGTACATGGCACATTCTTCTCATTTCAAAAGCAACACAATCAATATACATACAATAATTTTTCATCAATATGGGTGCAGTATATTGCCATAATAATGGGTTGTGAGTCCTTTGTAGGAAAATATTAAAGCCAGGTATATATGTAATAGTTCTCTTTTCCTCTTAAAATTGCAAATGCTTTTACACTTATATTGCTTTTAAGCTTATGAAAATTGTATAAACACTTTGAAGCTTTTCTCTAATATATATGTGCATCCTATAACATGTGCTTAGGGGGATTTTTTTTCAGCTTTTGTAAAAGGAAGTAAATTCTTAGGAATTTTATGTGGAAGTGGTAGATGCTTAGTCTAAATAATTTTAGCAATATTTTGAAAAGAAGTTAGGTCAGATTTTGTCAGCATTCTTTCCTATTTTAGGAGAGAATGTCAAATCTCTTCATCCAATAAAATTTCAGTTCAAATACTGTGTTTTGTTGCATAAATTGTGGGGGTTGGATCCAATGATGTCATGAGGTCCCTTCCAACCCCTGTGATTCTGTGATAAATTTCAAAAGGTATTAAACTTTTTTTAAAGATGTCCATGGTTAGAAGCAATTTTCTTCCCTCTCTGGTGTTCCTTGAACAGTAAATAGCCACAAAGCTAAAGCATCATCAATGAAAACAGTGGTGAAACTAGTTCAGAATCTGCTCAATGAAGCCAAAAGTTTATAATCTTCTGTTGTTTGTCCCTCCTGCCTAATTTAAGGAAGCAAATGACAAAATTTGACAAAAGAGCTGCCCTAAGGATGCATTAATTATCCACCTCTGTTCCAGCACTTCTAGTGGCTAAGATGACTAGGAACAAATAATGTCATCTGCATCATCCTGGGAGGTGCATTATTCATTTTGGACAGGCTCTTCTCAGCAGCATGTTGTCTCTAGGAGCATTTTTAATGGTTACTTGGAGAGTTGTTGATATTTTCTATGGGTTATCTACTGTGTTTTTCACAGCCAGAGAACTGCTATAGTGTGATACTTCAGTGGAGCATATAGAGGTCACCTGGAATTTGCAGATATCTTGTGATATTACACAACTCTTTGGGCAACAAAGGAATTGTTGATCCTGTGGAAGAAGGGACTTCAAATTTCATCCCAAGAATAGTTAATGATTGTGGAAACTACTAGTTGGTGGTACGAACACACTCATGGATCTCCCACTGCCTATGTGGGTGAGAGCTATGTTGACTGTAGCACCACAAAAATCTATCAGATAGAGAAACAGGCGGAATTCACAACCTAGGAAATTGTTTCCACTTTCCATTCCTGTGATGTACTAAAAGGCTGAGGTTTTCGCTTTGGCTTTGCCTGCATCAGGAATCATCTGTAAAGCTTTTGACACAACCTAACTAAAACCAACTATGTTTGTTACAGCTATGATAACTCTGTACTGTAAAATTAATCAGAAAATTTTCCCTGTGGCTTTGTGTTGTCTGCCCATTTATATTCATAGATTAGTAGTCCATTAGTCTTGAGTAACTATAGGCAACAGACAGTAGTCCAGAGCTAGTTCCATACACACTGAAAGAAAAACTCATAAATTTTGACTAAAGCAAAAGCAAAGATTCCCTGAGCCTTAAGAAGCCATCATCTGACTGCTCAGACATTACAAAACTATGAAGATTTGTCCTCTCAAATCCCAGGCCTGCAGTTTGCTGGGGATTTGTAGCAAAACACTTCCTGCTCGTCAGACAGTAACTTATTTTCATTCCTGAAAACCAATCTTTAAGGCAGATTGTGTCATGCTGGATATTTGATTTGCCTCTAGCTGCTGACCAGCAATTAGCTGAAAGTCTAAATGTCTTATACATATATATATATATTTTATTTTTATTTTTTTAAAATCTTCTTTCTTTTCTGGACTTAGTACTAGAATGAAAACTTCAACCTGAAGATTTAAGCAGAAATTAAATAAACCATGAAATCCATTTATATAGACTTTACTGTCTTTAGGTGGATCTTTTGTATTATGAAAATACTCTTAAGTATGTTGTTTATAATATTAACACACTGGAGTCTTCAATCTTAAGTGCTTGCTTCTATGTAAAGGAGTTCCGTGCCTACTTGAGTTCCTGGATTGCAATGCATGTTCATCACGTCAGGCTGCAGGTAACCAGGGCTCTTTTCAGGAAAGTAAAAAGAACTTTCAGTGGACCATTTCCTGAGTGTCATCATATTCAAGGTTTTAATTTTAAAATATAATTACAGTTTGTTATGAGTGTCATTTTAAAAGAAACCACTTACCTCTACCTAAGGTAAATACTACTGGTTTTTTACCTTTAAGTCACCCAGGGTTTTTTGCGCTGCTTGGATGGAGAGCACATGGTCAGTTATGCATGTCCCTCTGGCTGTAGGTATTTCTGCACAAGCTACACAGATTTCCAGCACATTTGCAAGAAAGAGTTAAAATTTCCACTGTCTGCATTAAACTCCCATATATGAAACAACTGAAAGAAGACAAAATTACAGAGGGAACGTGTTCTTTGTCACTGTAAATTTTTCTTTCTGAGAAAAATAGCAGGACAGCTATGAAAATGTGTTTTCATTTCTTTGACTTATGCCAAAACTGTCACATCATTACAAGGAAAATTCATTCGTATGTCATGTTCAGTATGTCTTAAATTGCTTAAAATGACATCACTGTGTGAGTGAAGGTTTCTTTTCTCTTGTAGGCCAAGGGTAAGGAAAGGCAGTGGCTGAGACACCAAGCTGTTGGAGAGCTAGATGATGCCAAAATCATTGATGGGCTGACAGGAGAAAAAGCCATATATAAACGACGGGGAGAACTTGAGCCACAAGTGAGTATCCAACAAGTAGCAGGGAAAGGCAGGGAAGTGCTTAACCACTTTTCTGTCCTCATAGTGGCTGTACAAATATAAGTGGAGTTTTGGTGAGTTATAGGGATGAGAAAATCAGAAGAATCTTGGGAAGTTTGGGGAAAATCTTTGGAAGGCATCTCCCTGAGACAGAGGCAACCACAAAGTGAATCATTTGCTTCACTTCTTGTAGTCGCACACACGTAATTGTTATTTCCACTCTCACATCTCAGGATGTGGATCTCAACACTCCTTTGTTTGACCCAGTGCAATGGTTTTTCTGTTCTCATTTTAGATTTCATTGAGCTGAAGGCAGCTAGCACAAACCATTTTCTTTCTTTGTCTATGAAAAATACAAATATTTTTCCCCTAACAATAATAAATATTTTGTCCCTTTCAATAATAAATACGTTGATAAGCTGGGAAGTTTGGGGTTTTTTTAAAAAAAAGTGGTTTAAAAATGTCTTCTTATTCCATGATATGTGAGGCTTTTCAACTTCCATAGATATTTGGATTAGCAAGAATAAATATTATAATTAGGAAAAAGTGTGAGGAAGCACCATTAATATACAATAAAGTTGTCTGTCCTGTGCGTCAGTTCAGCCTTTCCTTAGAAGATGTTATGATTAAGCCTGTATGAGTCAGCAACAGAGAAACCACTTGAATCAGACCAACAAAACCTGGCCCAAACTAGCGGGGCTAGTCCATAATATTTAGCAGTAATACTTAATGATAGATTGCAGTTTTTAACTACACTGAGAGGTTTTTTTAATAGCTGAGTACATCTTTTTGCACGTCAGTTACCCACATCTGATGAATCCCTGGTACTATTTATTTATGCTATTTGGTCCCAATGTCTGTGGTTTTGAACAGTTTATGGAACTAGGCACCGCCTGTGTGAAAGATCAATAAGGGAAAAGTGATTACATCTTCCATTTCTTATTTTGAAAAATGTATTTAATCACTGTATCAGTTTTAAGTCTTTGTAAAAAAAGTTCAATTAGGAAAAAAAAGGACATCTTTAAGTTTTGAATATAGGCAAAATAAATGGACAACATAATGTGTCCGCTTCTCTTCATAGGATTTGGAGGGCAAATACTATGAGGAGTGGCTGTTTAGCTTAGAAAAGAGGAGGCTGAGGGGAGACCTTATCACCACCTACAGTTACCTGAAGGGAGGTTGCAGAGAGGTGGGCGATGGTCTCTTCAGCCAGGTGACAGGAGATAGGACAAGGGGAAATGGCACAAAGCTGTGCCAGGGCAGGTTCAGATTGGGTATTAGAAAAGTTTTTTTTACTGAAAGAGTTGTCAGGGCCTGGAACAGGCTGCCCAGGGAGGGGGCTGAGTCACCTAAAAAGAGTAGATGAGGTAGTTAGGGATATGGTTTAGCTTAGGACGGGAATGGTTGGACTTGATGATCTTAAAGGTCTTTTCCAACCTTGTGATTCTGTGACTCTCCCTTTGTTTTCGGGAGGACAGGGATGCCACAGTCCATTAAGACAGTAACTAAAAGAATAAAGCACACAAATGTTTGCAACCCTTTACAGGTAAAAGGAACATTTTAGTTATTTGTTTTTAAAGCAACTTGTTTTGAGCCAGATCATCTTTACTAGCCTTGTACTTGAATCCAGACTCATTTCATTGCACACTAAATAAAACACCTCCCTTGAATGTGCTGTGCCAAAAATTGTTAAAACAGATGGGGATTGTTTTCAGGAAAAAAAAATAATGGTTTTAGCATTAGAATGAAGAAGAAACTAGTAGTTAATCAGAACAAGATTTCAAACATTTCTGAATGTTATTAACCACAACAGACAAGCTTTTACAATCTTACATAGATCCCTGTTAGTACCATAAGCCAAGGAAAAGCATTTCCACTATAAGCCTTGGCAGAAAGATAAATTTGAGAGTCTCTGCACTGAAGTAAAATGTTTAGAATCAAAACTGAGACAAAAAAGGTATTTTCCTAACAAGCATGTGTGAAATTTTTTTGAGGTATTTTGTTTCCAGTCATTGAAGGAGAGGGAAAAGAGTGAATTGAGGTATCTGTTGATTAACTCCTTTGAAACAGGGAAAAAGTTTTAAAGTCTTTGATCTTTAAAAATAAAATAAATCAATGTTTTCAGGATAAAAGTTTCTTGTCTTGCAAAGTGTGTTGGATTCCATTTCTGTAGTGTTTTATCCTTGCCAATGTTTAGCTTTCCCATCTAAATTGGGTTGTTCTGGGTTTTTTTTTTTCTGCTGTGTTTCCCTGTCAGCCTGGGAGCCCCCAGCAGAAACCTAAACGCTTGCGCCTGGTGGTGGATGTTTCCGGCAGCATGTACCGCTTCAACGGGGTGGATGGACGACTGGAGCGCTCCATGGAGGCTGTCTGCATGGTCATGGAAGCTTTTGAGAATTATGAGCACAAATTCAAGGTAATTGCAAGTGGGCTAGGAGCTCTGTGGTTACTGCACAGGCCATGTGGAGCAGTGGAAAAAGTGTTTCAGCGGTCAGTCTAGCCAAAGAGCATTATTCATTCCCACAAGGAAATCAAGACCTTAATCTGTTTCTAGCAACCTGAAAAATAATACTAGTGAATGGATCAGAAACATTACACGCTTCAGCAGGGGAGGATTCAATCTGAGGCTTCTAAAACTTTGATTTAGTGAAATATGCTGCCTTTTTCTCTGTTTATCTGGATTTTTTGTTTCTTTGAGCAGAAAGGCTTAAGCTCGTGGAACACAAGTAAATAGGAGCTCCAGGACATGCAAGGATGCCCCACGTTTCCTTCTGCCCAGAGCAGACAGTAGTACTTTGTCACAGTAAAAAAACAAAATTCTTTGTCCCTTACTTATGTTCTCTTCCAGTTACCTGAAAGCAAGAAAATAATTTCTCATACTGAAAAATACTAGGTTCATTTAATACTAGCCTGCAAAGGAAATGTAAATACATTTTTATACCCTTCTTTTTGCCTCAGTAAGCCTAAACAACATCTAGGGTATGTTTCTGTAACCTTAAAAAAGACAGGAATGGCCAGTTTCAAATTAATTCTTGACAGATGGTGTTTAATGAAATAAAGATGTCCAATGCCTTTACCAAAGAACATCTCAAACGTAAGACTTAAAAAGACATCTTATCAGAAAGTAAAATCTCCTAAACAAAATTAATAGAAAACTTAGTCCAGATCAATTCAGCCACATCTGGTTCACGTTCCTCCAACAGCAGAATCCTACAGGTCTCTGTCCTTTCGTAGAATCCTCTGTACAGAAATGGGCCATACAGAGGCGTGTACTTGCAGAACGTCTTCTAAACTGCAAACACACAAACTTCTGTTTGTCAGGAAAGAGACAGGCATTATGTTTTTAGCCTGCTTTCCCAAGGAAACAAGGCATGTCCTACCATAGTATCTGGTGGTAATGCTTCCTCCCCCTTTAACGTGCTTAAACAGAGCATGTGGCACAGTATCAAACAAATTTAAAATTATGATTTTCTTCCCAAATAGACTAAATTCCTGCAAATTTCATGAAAATAGGACAGGTAGAGAATGATGCTCTGTGTTCCTGTTGGAGAGAAATGCTGTAACCATAAGCTTAGACCTTACACCAGGGAAACTGCATGGGAACTCAACTGTAATCATGGGGAATGAGGAGTTGGTTCAGCTGCTCATGTATCTCCTGCTCACTGGTAATAGAGAAGTTAGTGACAAATACTAACAGGGGCAACGTAGCTATACAACACCATTTGTGTAGCTTGGTAAATCAGGCATATCTGAGCAACACACATATTACCATTCACAAAGGAAGATGAAATAGAAGTAAGAGGCAGAAGGGTAGATATGATATATTGGGGTATAGTCAACGTGGGTTTTGTAAAGGGAAGTAATGCATTCTGAAGACCCTCTGTGTATGTGACAAGGTTGGCTGATAGAGTCTCCTTAGAAAAAAGCATTTGACAAAGTCCCTCACCGGAGGGTCATGAAGAAATGATACTAAGGGGGATAAAAGGGAAAGCCTTCAGATAAATGAGCTGCTGCCACAAAGTCAGAAAACAGACTCACTGGCTGTTTTGTCAAGTGGAGAAGTGAAGGAAGGTCACTGGTTGAACTGTGTTGGGATCTGTGCCAAAGCTGATGTCATTACGTTCTATATATTGGTAAGTGATCTATAAAAGGGGATGGACAGTGAGGTGACAGAACTTTCTAGTTGTATGAGGTTGTTTGAGAAAAAAAATCAAAAGAGAAATCCAGCTGCAAGAAATTGGAGAAGGGCCTGGCCATAACTGGTGACTGGGAAATAATATGGCAGATGAAATTCAGTGCTATTAAATGTAAAGCACTGCAGATGGAAGAAAACAATTCTGATTTTAAGTACACAGTGAGGAAGTCTCAGCTATTTATTAGTGCTCATTCTCAGCTATTTATTACAGCTCAACAAAGAAATCTTGTAATTATGTTGTATGGTTCTTTCAACCCTCAATGCCCACCAGCTGTCAAAAAAGCTAACTGAATGTTAGAAACTGTTAGAAAAAGAACGGAGAATAAAGCAGAAACCATCAGAATGTCGCTGTAAACATCCATAGTGCCTTCACATCAGGACTAACATGTACAACTTTGGTCCCCTGTCTCATGAAAGTTCTTGTAGAACTCAAGAAGGGAGGGGGACAAAGATTACAAAAGGTATGGAAGTGTCTCTATACAAGAAATGGCTAAGTAGGCAAGAACTCCTCAGTTTGGAGGAGATAAAAACCAAGGAGCTGATAAATCCTGAGTAAAATGGAAGGGTGACCAGTTGTTCATTCTGGTCTACTATAGCCAGTCTGCTCTTATTATGTACATTGGATTATTTTACATTTATACACAGGGGACAGTGGCTTGGAAAGTGATGACACTGAAAAAAGGTGTAGCACAGTGGCAGATAACCAACTGTTCTTATTTCCAGTGCAGCTCTGTAGCTGAGAACCCAGACATGACCCTCAGGTACATGGTAAAGAAATAATACGTAGGAGCAGACAGGCAGCCCGCAAGATCATTAAGTCTTCAGTTCTGGGATTTTAAAATCTGTTTCATTACCTCTCAAATCCCTCTGTGTCTATTGCAGATTATGATGTTTTGCTTGGCAGTAGTTGCTGTTGGCCAGTGTTCTGCCCTGCACATCGGCAAAACCTGCATTTGGCCGTGCCAGTAGCTCACTCAAAGTGCAGTAACATTTAATGTCCCTCTCTAACAGCCACTTGCCATTTATTAAAACACTTCACACAAAACCCACGTGCAGTTATTAGAGGTGAAAATTGCCACGTTTTGATGAGAGTAAGATGGGAATAGCAATGTTATACTTATAGTGCCTGAGTCAAGAGAGCCCTAAGGCCAATTTCATACTTAAAATAACAGTGATGAGGAAGATGATGGATATTTTAGAAAGATGCCAAGGAAAACAAGTTGTCATCAGCTTCCACATCTGTTCAACTTCAGTCACCTCCTAGGTGACTCTCCTCCATTTAAGGGTTCCTTCCACTGGATAGAGAACTCTGGGGGGTCAGTAACAGCCCCTTGATTCAAGGCTGGCCAGATCCAGTGTGAAGTCTGTCAACTTCAGAGCTGCTTTTGCCCCAGTAAAGAAAAGTATTTTTCTTCCACATCTCTCTGTGCTACCTCATTAGGATTTTATTTGCTTGAAGCATAATACCTACAGGAGTAGACCACAGATGACTAGGACAGCAAGCAAGGTGTGGCCTTATGTGTCCTGGCCACTGAAGTCATTCTCCAAAATGAGCACAGAGGCATTTATTAGCTAGTCATGTTTGAACCATATTCTTAACACAATCCAGTGACTGTGCTAAAGCATCGCTTTTCAATCTGAATTTCACCATCCCCTCATATAAGAAATTTCCCATGGGTGGGCTGATGGACTCTTTGAGTCGTTCCTTTCATAAAAATCAACTGCATTTCTGAAATCTTGTTCTCAAAAATACAGGTTGGTTTTTTTTTTTTAATGTAATCTGGTATGGCAGTTGCTACACCTGCATGAATGCAGCCAATAACCTGAACATGTACCAGTTCTTCAATTTCTATTAAATGTAATTAGGTCGTCAAAGAGTAAGGGAGCCAGGGATTGTTTTATAATATCGACTCCATGCTGTAAAACACTGGCACTTTGCAAGATGCTGCTAATTTTTCTCAGGACAAAGCTGAAGTTTGGGTATGTCTACAAAAATAGCCTGCATTTCTCATGTCTAAATGAGGAACCATCTGAAACAAAGAGAAAAGAACACATAACTGTGCTGTGTGCAATGAGAAATCTGCAGTTCATCACTTTTTTTCTTATCTTCCTTATCTTCTTCTTGCCTTCCAAGAGTGGTTTTATAAAAACAGACTTTTTTGGCCTTTAGATATGCCTGCTGTTATCTGTTCCTGTTCAGCCCCATCTGTAAGGGTCACAACAATATGTGCTGCAAACCTGAGGGTTTCCTTGTACAACGTGTGTTAAACCAGGGGGACCATCCGGCTTGTTGAGCAAAGCGTTCAAAGGGGATTTACAGATTAAGGTTCCCTTCTGCAACCTCAGTGCAGTGCAAACTCTGGAAACCAATTCTTGGTTCAGGAAGACTTTTCTGCTAGTGCTTGTTATAGTTGTCTGCTAAATAAGGTTGTGAATGAATCAGATGAGCTTTTCTTTGGTTATTTTATCTTGCTGACCAAGCTGTCCCCACATGTCGTGCCCCTTGGTATCACTGATGATGCTGATTGTCTGATGGGTCTTTACAGCACCGAAGGAAGGTAGAAAATATTTTATCCCTGCCTTCTAGAGGAGAGCTAAGTATTGGTTATGTGACTGTACTGAGCAGGTAACGAAGCTATCCTACATAAAAAGTCAGACAAGTGCCAGCAGGTATTTGTCAGCTTTTTGTGCCTGCGTAGGACAACCTGCCTGCTTCCATTTCCCATAAGGACAGGCAGTGAATCATTCCTTGTCAAGAGGGAAACGGGATGCTCATTGCACAGTCAGGAAAGCCATGTAAATTAACAGCCATGTTTCAGGGCCCTCCTCCAGTGCCATCTCATCCACACTCCCCCTGAAAGGCTTTATTAAAGAAGAGGGTGGGAGTGACTGAGATAATAGAAGCCACATTCTCAGTCTCATCCTAATAATGGAAGTTAAATATGTTCTTTCAGATGCCCCTTGGCCCCTTTAAATATCCAGATGCATCACTCACACGTGTAAGTTATAAGAAGGTACTTAATTTGCAGGATTAAAGTTCTTACATCTTTTGTACATCTCATTTTCGGTGCCAGCTATTTGAGAATGTGCAGAAGGGCAGTTTGTCCTTTGTTTATCTGCGGTAGTATTATGTCTGCCACACAAACCATACGGTTTTATATCATCCCTAATTACCATAATTTGCACAGATGATGGCAGATTTAGGAGGCATGTCCAGTAAATTATCCAACAGTAATTTTATGAGGCCTTGAAAATATTGTAAGTGGCTCAATAAATGGCATGTTACGTAAGTGGTAGGAAAAGCCGGAATGGTTATTTATAACTATATTAAAGGGATATTGTGGATTTCATATGCCCGTTTCATCATTCCCGGTTTGTAAAATCTACTGTGGAGGCAGCACTGTTAATTCAGGGGGGAAAAAAATGTTCCACATGCTTGGCAGAATAGTTTCTTTTAAATAATAAACAAAAGGTTTGAAATAAATTCGAGGCGGGGGGGGGGAGCACGGGGGGAAGAATGTTCAGTGTTGTCCAAAGATGAGATGAATTTACAAAGATCTAGCCCTCCAGCTTGCTTCACACTGCCTTTTACATTCAGCGTGCCTCCTCTTTCAGCTTTTTAAATGCCTTCAGGAACCAAACCTTTTGGCATGGCAGCTGCAGAAGACAAAGTCTTCTATTTTACCCTTTTTGGGCAGCAGCGACCATCCATTCAGCGCAAAATGTGACGGTGGGGTAGGGATTGCTTAAACCTGTAAGGAAAGAAACCAACAAAATGATGCTATTTCGGGAGATGTGTTTGCATATTGTGTACTCTCAGCTCTGAATAGAGCAGTCCTTGTCTCAGTGCACCTCAGGCTATTGGAAAATGAGCCGCTGTCTACTACAGTAATAAATTAATTCAATTAGCCTGCACTGTGGCAAACAAGTATTTTGCTGATGGATTTGTCAGGAGAGCCTCTGCTTGCAATCTATTTTGTGAAACAAAACAAAAGTCGGCTCTGAGCAAGAACATACCATGGCTCTTCTCTCCCTTTTAACTCCATCCACAGTGCTCCTAGGGAGTTAGTGAGAAAAATGCATCGGATCCCCACTTCTCAGCTTTCTGTGCTCGTCTGTAGCTCCTGTGCTTGTGCAAAGGGAGGAAATTGGTTTTGACAAAGTGTGCACGTGCCTGCATGTGTTGGGGTTCCCAGCTGGCCAGGGCTGTGGAGCTGTCTGCACCTTTTCTTTAAAATGAGCACAACAAGGTAACATCAAAACTCTTTAAGGGTTTGTTTTACCAGAACGCCTGTCAGGAGGACGTAATAATTTACTGAAAGAAAACCTGGATGAGAGATTTAAATCTTCCTTCTTTGCCCTTGCAGAGTGGGGTTCTTCAGTCCAGTCTCTGTCCCAAACTCTGTTTCCCCAAGTTGCAGTAGATTCCATATGTCCCACTGGAGAAACCTCTCCCTTCTGTCACCTCTAAAGCTTGGCTGTCAGCCTGCCCCTTCCTCCCAGGGAGGGTCTCCTGGGCTGCAGTCTCATGCTGCCCTAAGTCAATCCAAGTCAGTGCTGCTACGTTCCTGTCCCCAGGACAGGGGCACAAGTACTCATCTGATTTGGGGAGCTAAACTGCCGCGTGGTCATTAGCTTTTGGCCACTCCTGGTCCTTGACTTGACTTCCAGGAGGATCAGAGGACCATAAGGACCAGTGCAAGGCCTGGTGACTGCAGCACTTCCACGGTGCAGGTGCTGAGGCACGGTGAGATCTCTCCCTGCTCTGGCAGAGGCCCCACTTGCCGCAGCCAGGACAAAGCAAACAGGCACTTCTTCCCCGCTGCCTCACTGCACCTTTTTTAATTGCAAGCCGGGTGGTAAACTGCTGGCAAAGAAACAAGGAAACAGATAACATCTTTTAAATGCACCTCCTCCGGCACATGCATGGGCACACAGGGAGAATAACAGACAGCTAGCTGAGGAGGGAGCAGGCAGGACGTGATGTTCCCAGGTGAATGGCTTTACGTGCCTGCGATAGTTTGCACAGATCGTTTCAGCCTCACCTTGCCCCCACCCGGGTTGCGCATTCCTACCTAGCGCAGGAATGCTGAGGGGACCCAACCGCAGGGTCAGCATCTGGTGTTTCCCCTAGGAGCTGTGGCAGTTCCCTGTATCCAGACTGTCCCGCCGGGTTTACGCCCAGCCTTTTGAGGTGAAAGCTTGAACCATTGTTAGTGTGTGCCCAGAATGGCAGCAAAGTCTGGCCTGTCCCTATGAACTCAGTATGGCGGAGCTGAGACCAGGACACCCAGTGGGAGAGGTACGTGAAGTGCTGGGAAGGAGCTCGTTATGAAGGAATCAGGCTTCTTATTCTACAGGAGAATGACAGCATTTGCTTTACATAATGAGGTGGTTGATTTAAGAATGATACTGAATACAAAACAGCTCAGCAAAGGACGTGCAGGGTTTCGTAATTAAGAGCCAACCTGGAGATGTGTGGACGTTTCTGCCGTTATGTAAGAACCACGTTAGCGCTGTGTGTTTTCTGCTCCATTAAACCACTGCTTTATTTAGCTCCTCTGATTTGAATAGTCTCTGTTTTTTAAAACAATTCACATGCACACTCTCCTTGTGGGTGGTTCATGTTCTGGATTTATTCCTGTGTTAATTCGGAAGAATGTTGAATGTAACCTCAGCGATACTCTCAAGATGTGTGTATTGTCTTTTGCTGTGTCTTTTCTCCAGGAAAGATAATGGTTTGGGGAAGACAGAAGCACCAACTGAATATTCATGGGGAAAAAGAGATTCTGAAGCATTGGTGGGGATAAAAAAAAAGGTTTTGAGGAGAAAGCATGTGTCAAACTGGAAGCTTTTCATAAGGCTGGGTAGGAAATGCAAGAAATGGAAGTGCTGGGGAGAACAGGAATGGGAAAAGCCAACAGAGCAGAACAAAATGGGACCATGTGGGGACTAGCTTATGTAAAGATTTCCTGGGGGAATGAAGTCTGGGTTGTTTGAGGCTGTCATGAAATGGTCTGACCCTGGGTGAAATAATGTGGCTCATTTGCTGTTTTGCAGAGGGAGGTGTCACCTTTAAAAATGTTCCAGCTGCTCGAGCTTTCTCTCACTCTTGAAATATTTTAAAGCAAATTAGCAGTATGAAAACAATTCCAAAGAGCTTTGTCAATAAAGAATGCAATTTCCTCAGTCTCCAGAACCTGACTTACACCAAATAATGTAGTCTTTGATAGGAAAGAAAATTCAGAAAGTCTTTGAGGAGATGACCCACCTTCTACCAAATGATTATGTGGGAATTAGGGATGGTCAACCCAGCAGGACTTGTAGGCAGTACTTGAATAAAAGATAACAGAAAGGCAAAGCGTTGCACAAGGGCTCTCTGTCAGCTAAGGGCAGGTCTGTGCCAGCTAGTCAGGGGAAAATACAGGCATGTTCATGTTGAGGAATTATCAGGTCAGGTCTCTCCAGGCTTAGGATCTGTGCACTGTGCTCTATTATTTGGTGTACTCAGCTCTTAAATCCACTGTTGTCCTGCTTATGAATTCGCCCTGGGGTGACTGCCACATCCACAACACAAAGGGCAGGGCAGGACCTTGCCACAGCTTAGCTTGTCTTGGTTTTCATGTATCAGCAATAAAAATCTCACATAAAACAAAGGACTTCCAAGTATCACATCATTTGTTCAACAAGGTATTCAAACTACTACAGCTTTGCAGCATCTTTCACAGGAGAAAGATGTCCTTTGAAAACATACAGAGACTCTTAGAATTCAGTTCTCTAGATACTTTGGGCAATGACTTTGATCTGTTGTACACAAAAATAAGGACTGCTGATTTTAAAAAAAAAAGAAGGCTTGTAATACTTTTTTTTTTTTTATCAGAGCAGAATGAGGTCACAGAAATGATCCATCAAACTTGGGAGCTGCTCTCAAACAATGCTGCTCTTGTTTGCCAGACTCAAGGATGAAAATTGCCACTTTAAGAAAATAAGTGGACAATGTGAGAGGACAGGGTCTTTGTCTTATGCATCACCACTCTGCAGCTGGTGTGAAAAACAGGCCACGGAAATAAGTAACTGTTCTTTAATTTGATTTTTTAGCATTTCGTTCCCATAGTTCCACATCAGTGAGAAATGGCAAGTAGTTCCCTTAAGTGGCTGATAAACAGGAACAGGAAGCAGTATTTGGGTTTTATTGTTGAAAGCAAACAGCCTTTGATCTGTCTCATGTCATTGTGACCCAAGGGCCATTCGTGACTGATGAAGTTTCTTTCTTGCAGTATGACATTGTTGGACATTCAGGAGATGGCTTCGACATCACCTTGGTTGAGAGCAACAAAGTTCCCAAGAACAACAAGCAAAGATTAGAGATTCTCAAGGTAAATCCTACTGATAAGTGCTGAGGGGTAATTAAGGATTTTATGACTGCAAAAATGAAATTGTAGGTAGGTCACAGGATGCAAAACATCATAAGAATGAAATAAAAGGCCAGAAAGTGATATTTGTGTATTTGCATAAAGCTGAGACAGGACCCTTCGGAGACCTGGCAGAAAACAAATTGTGCCAGGATAGTAGAAGACAGACATGCCTTTTTCTGGACTGCTGTGTCATAAATGTGTCATTCTGAGTGCCTGTCAAGGGACATGGGAAGTTCCAGTCATTATGCAGTGATACAGATAGCTCTACCTAAATAATGCGGTGATATTATTAGTGCACAGGTGACTAATTTAGAGGGATACCAGGTCATTGATTTAGCCTGGTACCTTCAAAAAGTGACATGTCACACTAGCAGTGGGAAAATGTGTCAATGCTAGACTCAAAATGTGTTAAACCATAATTGCAGAATGAGGGTATCCATCAAGACTTTACTGCAATAGAATGCAGAAAAACTGAGTGAGGATTTGCCTGGTTGGCAGCTTGCAAGCTTAGAGCTGTGTATTTGAGCTTCCTTCAAAAATTATTTTTAAAAGATCAGCAGTTACTTGGGTTTGAAGGACTGGATTTTCTGATGTCTAAAATTCCTTACCTTCCAGATAGGAAACAGCTTCATCCAGCATATTTATTTCATAAAAGCTCAAGCAAACTGTTTCAGCATTTTTAAACTATTAGGGCTTGGAAGACTAGTGCAAGTTATAAACAGGCTGGAGCCAGTCACAGTATTAGGAAGCTAAGCCCTGTTTTATTCCTCAAAGGTAGGAATGTAGTGATACTCAAACTGCAGCTGATCAAAGCATTTCACCATCCTTAAGGTCCAGTCTAGTTCTGTCCATGTGTAGATTTTGTTTGTTTGACCTGCCGTATTTTTAAGAAGTGATGCCTGTCTTAAAATGCAACGTATTATCTACAAAAAGCTGCATCATCTGTAGCATCTGGAGCACTGCCCACATTTCTGAAGCATCCCCTAATATAGCACAGGTGAATATTCGCTCCCCCCTGTGCCAGCTGGAACGAATGGTTACGCCTGAAGTCCTCTCACACACATACTTGCCCTCGGTTACGCTGTGCACACAGGTCATGCATGCCCATGCTCAGTTCTGCATGAGTGGAGACCACACCTTGGAAGGGACAGAGCACGCCATTCGTGACATCGCCAAGGAGGAGGCTGATGAGTATTTTGTAATCGTCTTGAGTGACGCCAATCTGGAGCGGTACGGTATTCAGCCATCAAGGTTTGCCCAGGTCTTGACCACCAATGCTCAAGTCAATGCCTTTGCCATATTTATAGGATCCTTAGGAGACCAGGCAGATAGGTGAGTATATTTATTTTATCCCTAATAGAACTTTCTTTGTTTCCATTAATCATAAATCTAAATTAGGCTTTTAATACAGTGAAGTTACACACAGCTGTCTGTGCTGGTGTTCTGCACTGAGGTTTTGATGATAGAATCATAAAATCAAAAGGATGTTTTGGGTTTGAAGGGACCTTTAAAGACCATCCAGCGATCTTTACAGTCCCATGGGCAGGGACACCCTCTGCTAGACCAGACTGCCCAAAGCCCCATCCATCCTGGCCTTGAACATTGCCAGGGAGGGGGCAGCCACAGCTTCTCTGGGCAACCTGTGTCTCACCACCTTCATCATAAAAACTTTCTTCCTTATGTCCAATCTAAATCTACCCTCTTTCAGGTTGAAACTGTTACCCTTTGTCCTATCACTCCAAGCCCTGGGGAAAAGAGGTCTTTCTGTCCTTCTTATGAGCCCCCTTTACGTATACAAAGGTCACAATAAGGTCTCCTCAGAGCCTTCTCTTCAACAGGCTGAACAAGACAGGCTCTCTGAGGCTGTCTTCATAGCAGAGCTGCTCCAGCCATCGTCCAGATCATCGTTATTGCCCTTGCTCTGGACTCACCCCATGTCTTTCTTGTACCAGGCACCCCAGAGCTGGATGCAGTACTCCAGGTGGGGTCTCACTATAGCAGAGCAGAGGGACAGAATCACCTCCCTTGACCAGCTGGCCATGCTGGTTTTAATGCAGCCCAGGATGTGGTTGGCTTTCTGTGAGTGCAGGCTGTCAGCTCATGTCCAGGTTTTCATCCATCATTCTGATTTTTGGATGTACTGTCAACAAGCAGTGGCTTTGTCCTGTGTCAGGAAGGAGACTGGCTCATGGGTGCTTGCAATTAATATGCAGCTTGTCCAGAGCATTCTTAGTATCCAAAGGGAGCACCTCAAACCATCCTGCCACTGAAGGATGTGCATTATCCCTGTATATACTATTACTGTGTAATCACAGGGGAGACACGGTGCCTTTGCCATTGCCCAGTACATGGTCTGAATCCACGTGAGCCTAAGAAATGAGATTAAAGCAAGAGAAGCTGGAGTTTAATGGTCTTTAAAACTGCCAAAAATTTGACTCAGTCTGGCTGTGTCAGAGACCTACATTCTTTGGAGAGTCTGAACCACTTTACCTATTTCTAGTGCTACTACATAATTTTACTTTAAGTTGATTTGGCACAAGGAAAAATAAGGAAATTCTGTCCCAGATGATATTCCATGTCCACTGAGGAGCAGCCCGTGCAGCAAAAAAAGCTGCTATAGCCACAAATACCAACAGTGCCTCTTCTGCTTCTGTTTGAGGCTTCAACTAGAGCAGAGTGAGAGAAATCCCAAAGGGAATTGGTCCTTGGTACGTAGTTTTAATCAGAAAAGGGCTGAAAGATGCAGCTGCACAGCCAGCGTTAGTCATGTCTCAGGTCTGTACATCAGAGCTGCGCTGTGCATGAAGAAAAGAATCCATTCTGCAAGGTTGTAATTACAGGAGGCCCTTTTGCTTCTGCTAGGAATTAAAAACCCCAAAAAGCATTGCCCATATCCTGCTGTGTGTAAGAGGAGCTCTGATAATTGCCTAGTTCACTGGGTATGGAAAATGCACGCAGCGCTGTCGCTGAAATGCACTTCTGTGTCCGTGGAAGCGCAGAATTAGACAGAGCCTTCCTGTCACTGCTGTGGGGGGAGGAGAAGGGAGTCCTCCGGTGCAGCTTTTTTTAAAAACTCACTTGAAAAGTGAGACCTACCTTAGCACTGGGGAAATGGTGTGGAGCATAAACTCCTTTGACATGCAGTGACAAAAATAAATTCCGAGCCTGCTGACTGGGCACGAGGGAGACGGGGTCTGTAACCTGCACCTTGTTTACCTTCACTAAGGGGGGTTAAGCTCTGAATAAAAATGTGTCAGGGTAGTATTGGCAGAAAAAAAAACATGTTTCCATCTAATCTGCTGCGATCTCGAGGAGGAAACACAAAGAGCACATTTAGAGTCACTGGAGGTGTTGAACTGAAAGAGCTGCGGGTTCACGCTAATCTATTTGGAGTAAGGGAATATCTTCATTTCCAGAGTAACTCTCTAGCTGCCCTCAGGAAACCAGCTGTGGTAATACCTCGTGGGGTCACTGGTACCTTGATCAAAACGGAGTTCTTGCACACCAGAAAGAACCCTTAGAAATGCTCTTGATTGTCTTGCTGAAAGGACCTCTGTGACTTCGCTGCGCTCAGCGTTTCCTCCCACTGCAGCTTTCCCAAGCCTTTAATTGCATGGTGACAGCAACATGAACAGCATGGGTTGGCTCTGTATTCAGAAAGAAAAACGTCCATTCTTAAAGGACTGTGGCTTGTTGGGGTCAGGGGGGAGGTAATTTGAAATGGTAATTGTGTCTTGTCCCTCTCTCTGCTCTTTAGGCTGCAGAGGACCCTACCGGCAGGTCGGTCTTTTATTGCCATGGATACCAAAGAGATCCCCCAGATCCTGCAGCAGATCTTCACATCTACCATGTTGTCAAGTGCCTAGGCATCACTGATGTCACCGAGCGTGACTTCAAAGAAGCAGCCCGCTCCTGCTGGACATATAAACCCTAAAGCTGAGGCTAAACGCAGCCATTAACGAAACACCTACTGTTCTCTAATCAGAAAAGCCACCCAAATCTGCAGGACAGCCAGGCTGTCAAATTCCACCCCACATCTCTCACCCGACTTAGCACGGTTAAAGAAATGCAGCAGCGTGGAGGTGAATCGCAGGATGGCGACAGAGCGAGTGTCTTTCCAGAGGGACAAATAAATAAAGGACACCTTGTGATCATTCCTCTGCCTGCCGTGTTGCCAGCACCACAGTGTCACCTCACCCTGTTTAATTAAGCCCAGGTCACTGGGTTTTGATAATATTACACAAGGCAGAGCCAGGCGATCTGTTTCGGTCTGTTGTGTGCGTGTGTTTGAATGGGTAGCAGTTAACTCCATCTCTGGTTTGAACAGGACTGGTCTTGTCAGGCAGGAAACCCTTCCTTCCTCTGCTGGGGCTTTCTTGTCCTGACGGGCATCGGGGCTTCGCCGCTGGATGCTGGGAACAATGGAGCAGCCTGGAAACACTGGCCGTCGCGTGTAAACATTCATTATCTGATCAGGCACGCTGCTCAGCCCTGTCAGATCTAGAGAAAGTGGCTGTTAAGAAGGAAAACAAAACAAAAATAGATTCTTTCAGTTCTGCCTGTGAAAAGTAAGGGGAATGGGTCAAAACTGCCGTCTCCTTTGCGTGACTGATGCAGCCACGCTGTTGCCCAGAATCCCCCAGCTGGCCTCAGTACATGGAGGAGCTTTTTCGGCTGGGGGACAATTACACTTTGCTGGAGCTCCTTCATGATCTGTTTTGCTTGGGTCTTTTGAAGGTGAAACTGGAGGAAAGATCTAGGCATGAGAAAATAATTTATTCTTTATAAAAGAAGAGGGAAAAAATCTGCTTTTATTTTAGCAAGATATCTGTGTCGGGGTATATTTATTATCCAGGGTAGTTATAAAAACTTATAATTCAATTGACTGGTGATTGGCTTGTCCCATTAGGCAGTAAGACCTCTTTATCTACTAAAGAATAGTTATTCTGTAGTGCATTGGGAACACTGGAATACATGATGAATTGAATGTATGATTTAATTAAGTTGGGGTGAGGGATGCGCATCATCACTGATACTCTACTGATATTAATTTGAGGGTAACTGAATAGAAGCCTGTCCAGGGAGGGTACTTCTAAAATCTGAAGGAAGAGATGCAATGCTTCACTTCTAATCTTTCTCTTAATCTCACTGTAGCTCAGACCGCACTGTGAATAGGATATTTGGAGGGGAGGAGGCAAATTAATTTGGTCTCATTAAACACAACCATTGGTGTTTTAAAGGGCCCAGTTTCCAGTGGTCATTCTCTATTCCATATTTATGATGTGATTCGAAGCCTGGCTGGCTTTGAAACTCTTTAGAGCAAGAGAGGACGGAAGACGTTTTTCAAAGGCTTGTTAGTATTGTTATGATAACTATCTATGTGAAAACAAAGAGGTTGAAGATGCAATTCCTGTTTGGAGAGAAGGGAATTGGGAGGAGAAGGTTGAGAAGGTTATCCCTGGCTGGGACAAACGCATGTACACCCACATACACACAGATGTGGCTACTGAGGGGAAGTACACTTCAAAATATAAATATCTTGCTCCTGTAAACATCTGATGAGATACAGAATGCAATAAAGAATTGGCATGTTAATAAGTCAGTTTGTAAATGCAGTTTTACATGGAAATTTCTTCAACACCTCTGCTTTTATTGCTAGAGTCCTTCAAAAAATAGCATTTTGTTGCAGTTAACTAGCAAATGTGCTCTAGACTATCTAGATGACTTCAGTGGATGAACTTTTTCGCCTCAGATTTACATGCCTTATGTTACCTATATTACCATTGTCTTCATCGTAAACCAGTGTTATTTAAAGGAAACTCCATGGTAAATCCAATTTTAAACCTTTTGCTTGATTATCCCTGTAAATTATATTTCATGCCCTGCAATTTAAAGCTACCTCTCCATAGCTTTTGGCTTTGCTCATTATTTCAGGAGGTGTCTGTTGTGCTTCAGTTTGCCTTTCAGGGGCTCAACAAGATGTGGTCGTGTCCAGGGCCAGGAGGGTGGGTGGCTGGGAGTAGGAGGCAGCAGTTCCTGGTAGGGTTTGAGAGAAAGAGAGAAGAAATTAATGAAACAGTTTGTTTTCATTTCAGAACAACTGGAGTGGTGGTGGTTTGCTTTTAACATTGCTTCATTGCAGATCATATCTGAACCAACAGCATCTCTCTAAACTCTAACAATTCAGGACAGAATATTCCCTGGGGCGTGCATCTCTCACCTGCTTTCATGCTCATCACTACCCCAAGGAAATCAAAGCAGGAGCTGTGCAGTCTCTGGGGACTGGCGGCGTTATTTCCCTGCTCAGAAATTCAGCAAACACTCTTCTTTCATGTCCCTGGGACTTGCAGAGCTTCTCTTAATACGGATTTATTTTTAATTGGCAAAACCCTTTGGAGTAGCGCGGCTTTGTTTAGCTAACAGCAGCACCGGTGGCTGCTCTCCTGGCACCGCACACGCCAGCGCTGTGTGTCACTCGCCCCCACCTGAAAGCGAGCTGGGGTGCTTTCCATGCCTTCTCAGGGTTTGTGAAGGCTCTTTGGCACCCACTGGTTTTTAGGAAAAGGCACTGGGTCTGTGAATGAATAGAGCTGCCGGCTGGAGCGGGTCCTGACCTGTCGCTGATGCTTTAATCGCGTCAGCCACATCAGCGGCAGCGATGCAGTCACTGTAACTGCCTCCTCGAATGCAGGTGTTGGTCTAGTCCCTGCTTGCGTGTGTGATGTGCTCACTGCGCACATAAACAGTAATGGTGTGCGGCCGCTTCGGGGCACGATCGTTACTTTACTTAGCTGAGGTGCAAAGAAAGGAGAAAGGAAACACGGGAAGCCCCCGCAGACGGGATGTCAGCCAGAGCAAAGCACGGTCCCTACTTACGTAAGGGCGCGGTGTCTACAAGCGAGGGGTTAGCCTGAAGCACGAGGGGAGTTAGGAGGGACTCGTGATCTTTGACTCCTTTGCCTCTTCTTTCACTTCTTTCCCTTACCAATGTGAGGCATCAGGCGTGATTGTGAGTGTCACTCACCCCTTAGCCTGGTGAAATTAAGACTGACCATCCTAATCGCTGATCAGTTGTGCTGATGTAATATACGAGCAAACAAGTGTGCCACAGGGAGTCACACACCGTGTTGTACGTGCCAAATCCAACAAAACAGGAGCCCTGTTACCTAACTTGACAGTACAGGTAAGAGATGTAAAAATATCTGAGATTTTCTCTCTATACACAGTTAAGATTTCTTTTTTTAACTATTACAAAATAAATATTAATACAATTTGGACAGTTAAAATAATGATGCTGTGCTGGCTATTGCACATTATTGTGTTTATTAATAAATAACATTCCTGTAACAAAGTAGAATGTACAAGGTATTGAGAAGTGCATATACAGTGCTTAACCGTGTGTTGAACCTGGAAAGCTGATGTGAAAATATCACTGTTGTACAGAAGCTCTAGATGAGAAAAGGTCAGGGTTCAGTCACTGCTTTGAATGCTGCTGTTTTACTGAAAATAGGTGAAACTCTTCGGTTTCCCTGCTGGAAATATGGTGGAAGTTGTGGTTTAGCTCAAGTATAATTCTGCTTCTGGGGCAAACGTGTCTGTTCTGGCATCATCTTTTAAAACAAACAAACAAAACCCCAACAAGAACACCAAAAAGACCAACTTCCATTTTATCATTTGCTATTCTTTCTGCCAGCATCTGGGTAGAGCAAACACAGCCTCTTGTCCTGACAGGGAACGTTTTAGAAAAGGCAGGGCAACATTTTTCCCTCTCAGCCCCCGTGGATGCTGTACAGTGACAGCCCTCAACACATGGAAGCATCTGCTCTGCACTGCACTGGTGCAGCCTCACCTTGAGTACTGGGTGCAGTTTTGGGTGCCACAGTACAAGAGGGACACAAAACTATTGGAGAGTGTCCAGAGGAGGGCAAGGATGGTGAAGGGCCTGGAGGGGAAGTCTTAGGAGGAGAGGCTGAAGTCCCTTGGTTTGTTCAGCCTGGAGAAGAGGAGACTGAGGGGAGACCTCATCGGGTTCTATGGCTTCCTGACAAGAGAGAGTGAAGGGGCAGACACCCATCTCCTCTCTTTGGTGACCAGTGATAGAACCCAAGGGAACAGCATGAATCTGTGACAGGAGAGGTTTAGGTTTAATATTAGGAAGAGGTTCTTAACTGAGAGGGTGGTCGGGCACTGGAACAGGCTCCCCAGGGAAGTGGTCACAGTACCGAGCTTGGCTGGGTTCAAGAAGCATCTGGATGATGCGCTCAGGCACATGCTCTGATCTGGCTGGTCTTGTGTGGAGACAAGAGTTGGACTCGATTCCTATGGGTCCCTCCCCACTCAGGATATTCCATGATTCTGTGATCATCTGTGGTCCATTATGTGCCCAGCAATCCCTGAACATCACAGGTGGTAACTTATGGTCTTTAACCCTGGCTTGGTGCTCTGGTTGTCATAGTTAAAAGACAGATACTGATGCCCAAAGCATTTGAGCACTTGGAGTAGCACGGTGAAGTCAAGACACTGCTGTGCCGGTTGAATTGAAATGCCTCCTACACCATATGGGACTGTGTTACCAGTGGTATTTTTTCCAAGACAGTTCTCAGTGTAGCTGTTTGATATGACCATGCTCCTTGCTGGAGATGTTGGTGATCTCAAATGCAAGAACATGTGGTTGTTTACAACAGTTTGTAGCAAACAAATTCCACTAGAAAAAAAATAACACTTGCAGAGCAAGCAGTTCGGCTGAAGGATGTCATTGCCTAGTAGCCAAGCTAGACAGTTTTATCCTTAAAAGCAGAAAAGGCCCATCTTTATCACCAGTCATGTGCTGATTCCTAAGTGGGCTGTTTTAGAAAGTCCTTTTGCAAAACTGCTGTGTGAATACAGCCCCATCAGTGGTTTATTTCTTAGCATGCACATTGCTGCAGTGTGATGTGCAGTATCGATCCTGCACCAGCAGTTCTGAGAAAGAGAGCAACTAAGTGATACTGCAAGCATGGAAGGGTTATATGTAGTGTTCAGTCCACACACAGCTTTAAAATAAACAATCTAGAGCTCATGGTATCATCAAAACAAACAGGTGACAAATTGCCTCACTCAGCAGTGCTTCTGAGATTGTCGTGACAGTGATGTCAGTGAAGCAGCATCATCACTAAATAAAACATTTTGAAGTCAGCTGCATTTTCTGGGAAGGATGTGTCTGTGAGAAGCTTTGAAGAAGCTGTTCGACATTCCTCAGGATGAAGATTGTAGAGGCTTTTTCGAAAGATGAGGGCAGTGTATAAAATTCTAATAACTTCTTTTTCAGGACTATCCGTTCCCCAACTGTTGAAAGGATAAGCAAATGAAAATCTACTTTTAAAAGCCAAACAAACATCCCTAACATCAGTTGCAGCATCATTAGTCTGAACATCTGGCATTGGCTGCACGTGGAAAAGGTCTGTGTCCTTCCACACGACACACGTGGAAGATCCTAGTCAAGAAAATAACTGATCTTGGTAGGTAAACTGCCAACTGGAAACGTAAAAACACATCTCTGGTTTTGACCCTGGATTCCTCAGTCACCACAGAGTTTTGCTATGGACAGGTTAAGCATTGCAAAGCCAGGTAGGGCTGGAAACTAGACCTTGACCATGTTTGCCTGATGCCGCCGATCCCTATCAGCTGGGTGTCACCTGGCACCAGAGCCCTCTACGCCCCCCGCCTCCTTGTTCCAAAATATTCATAAGGAAAGAGAGCAGGAAGGAAAGAAAAGGACAGATTCATCATTTCCAATCTACTGAGGTCCCTGAACTGGCTTATCTCGAGCACCAGTGCAAGCATGGGCAGAAGAGAGGTGCAAACATGCAGGTGAAGGATTAGGGCTGGGAAGATCCACCAGGCACAGCCACAGCAATAAAATTTATCCACAATAGAAACCACATCCCAAAGCCAGGAGAGGCTCAGCAGAGGAGGCACGCTCAGCTTGCAGGGCAGGAGTGAGATGATGCTGTGTCACATCAAAGACCCTCGTGCAGGGCGGGTCGGCTCAGCGACAGATCTCTGCTCCTGATGTCAGCACCGTGTCAGAACCGTTACGGTCCCACTGGCATCAACCCTTCAACTCTGTGCTTCATCCTCATCAGGCAGGAAATAAACTCCTTCCCTACTACAGGCAAATGTTCAGGATGAGCTGAGGCTTGTCAGCATCATCAAACAGGGCATGGGGAGTGAACTGAAACATGCGTGTTCCCTCAATACTAATGTTGTGAGCTGGTTTTTCCCCCCTCTAGTTAAATGCACTCAAGTTGGTTCCTTCTAGTGCAAGCCAAAATTTTAGAGTCCCTGGAACCTCTTAGTGAACCTGAGTGTTCACTGAGCACCTATAAACTAAATCCATCTCACAAATGGGAAAAACAAAAGCCCTTTTTGTGCTAGTGCTCGAGACAAAACTCATTCTTAGCAACAGCCTTTTCAGTCCAAATCATTAAACAAGTATTTTATTTTAGGTTAACTTCCCTGGCTGGGCTGTCTGAGTCAGAGGACAATATTACATGCAGACGGTGGGTTGGAAGGGGTCCAAAAATAGCATTACTTACTTAGGAAAATGTGTTGTATGGGAGAGTGATATAGGGAACAGTGTCCCAGATACTTCTGCTGTCGTCATGACTAAATCATGCTCCGTATTGTCTGTACCAACATCTGCATTGCAGCTCGTATGGGTTCAACATCTGTAAGGTCACCTACTATAGTTTCCAAATGGAGATAACTAAGTTGGGGTTCAAAATTGAGGTAAGTTGGGGTTCTTTAAAGAATGGGTAGTGGTAGGGATGCTCCTATGCCCTTGTGAACAGAGACATGTCACAGCAAGGAACACGGCGCTGCACGCGCTGTACCCCTCCCAGAAATATTTGGTGGTAGCAAAGGAACAACTTGAGCATTGCCTCATCCCTCCCTGCTTGGGTGGTGAAGGGAAGGGTAGTGCAGGGACAGATTTACCAGGGACATCTAGGCATCTCTCCGGTGGCCTGTGCAGCTCATGGTCCTCCATATGAGCTGGTGACCCCAGAAGCTGCTCCTCACCTGCCCCTTCCTTCTGCCCAGCTGGGGGTTGTGTTCTCCAGCCTAATTCACTGCTTCTCACTTGTGGGACAGCCCAAGATTCCTTTCAGTGGAAAGGAGCCTGTGAGCTCTCCACTCAGCAGCAAAAGGCAGGACAGAAATCTCATTCCCCAACATCCTTGTGCATTGTTTTCCATATGAATTACCTGAAACCACTCCACAGATCCTTCCTGCTCCCTGCTGTCCCCAACCAACCCCCTTCATGTCCCTCACTGCCTGGAAGGTGAGCAGGAAACACTGAAACAGATTTTTTAGCATGTGATATTATACTGATGCCTTTTTGTAATGCACTGAAACCACAGAGCACCCTTTCTCTGCCTTTTAATTCATCAACTGCATTTTAATTCCACGAGGAAATGAATAAATAAATTATTCAGCTAAATAAGAGCCAGATACCACTAAAGGCTAAGGTATTATTTAAATATAAACAAAATGTGTCTAAAAATTATTTACAAAGCACTTAGAAGATTCTGGTGCTTTAATTTGCCAAAAGCAGGTCAAAACTTATTAGCCCTTTTTTCTGTGCAATCATCCTTTCTCTTTAGTCCACCATCTGATGTGGCTCAGGACTGACAGACAGGTAGGCAGTTACATCTCTGGCACTGGTATGTGCAAGTCCCCTAAATGAGACACCCCCCTCCCATTCCTTTCCTGGCATTGTCCAGTCTGCCTAAAAGATTTTATGAGCAATTAGCTAAAGCAGGCTGGTGAGGTACACTGAGTCGTTACCTTAATGCCCAAGCATGACCCTTATAACGACTTTTGAGAAGCCATTTGCATACTTTACACAGCACACCTGTGATAAAATCCGTTACTGAAATTGTAGCCAGAGTGTGGGTTTTAGAAGCTTCCAGCTCCTCTAGTGCTGGTGCACACCCTCGTCTCAGGTGTACAGCAGCTTCCGTGTCATGCTGCTTCAGGAGCATGATTTGTGGGGTGGGAAAAAAGAAAAGAAGCAGATACTCTCCGAAAAAAAAACCCTATAAGATCAAAAGATCCTTCCCTCCACCACTAAAAATGAGGAAGAGGGAAAGCAGGACTCATTGTAAATAAATTAGAGCAGAAATAGATGCGAGGGCGCTGGCTGGGAGGAGGCAGGAAGCGATCCAAAAGCCAAGCCGAGGCAAACAAAAGCAAGTGGCCAAGCATGACTATGCCTAGGCACAGACTGAGACAGAGGAGACCCTAAAAGAGCTCTTTTCCATCTCCAATTAATCCTCTTGAGTGCTGTAGAGAGTGGCTGTGAGTAGGTGTTGGGCTCCAGACTTGGCATCTCTGCATCCCAGCCGGCAGCTCTTCCCTGGCCACTGTCACCCTTCAAGGCCAGGGCTTTGCAGGGTAGCATCTCCCTCTGCTTTTGGCTGAAACCCGCTCAGTGTACGTATCAGAAACCAAAGGCACCTCTTCAGAGAGGCTGGGCACCCCATCTTGTCACCCCATAGCCCACAAAGCCCCACTGAACTTGAGATGATGGCAGGCAGCAACCCAAAAGGTCACAAAGCTTCTTCCATTATCATGAAGGAGTTTGAAAGCATCATTATTTAACTCGACCAGCTGCTCTTAACAAAAGGCACATTGTGTCTCTGGATGGTTTCTTCTGGGAAAACACATCTGTAACTATGAGAAACTTAGGCTGGCAAGGGAATGAATGTCAAAGTTTAGTCATTTTTCCTCAAAATAGGAATTCAGCATCTTATGGGTTTAAAACAAACAAAGTCAACCTCCTTTGAATTACTCAAGTTTCATGCTCAGCCCAAAGCTAGGTGACTGTTCTTCATTTGCCCCTTAATTTTTTCTTACATCTTCCTCACACTCTTCCCCTGCTCCGGCATGGGGTCCGACCCATGGGAGACAGTCATCCACGAATTTCTCCAACATAAGTCCTTTCTACAGCCTGCTGCTCTTCACCAACTGCCCCAGTGTGGTCCCTTCCATGGGGTGCAGTCCCTCAGGACCAGACTGCTCCAGTGTGGGTCCCCTGTGTGGTCACAAGCCCTGCCAGAAAACCTGCTCATCTTGGAGCTGGCTGGCATTGGCTCTCTCAGGCCTGGGGGAAAGCTTCTAGCAGCTTCTCACAGAAGCCACCCCTGGGGCCCTCTGCTGCCAAAAGTTTGCCACACAAACCCAATATATTGCCTCCTGCTTATTAACAATAAAATTAAAAAACAACAAGGACAGAGCAATTGAGAGATTGTGAGGGGATTTCTTTTCTCTTCCAGTGGACACGGCAAACACGTTGGCTCAAATCGTTCAGGGGCCACCAGCCACCAAGGAGCAGGAGGATGGCAGTCCTCTGGGTCAAAGCTGAGAGTGTCAGCTCCAATACCTGGTGTTCAGAAAAGCAGGAGGAACCTAAGGCCACAGACAAAGAAGCAGCTTAGTAAAGTGACTAATCCCCCCCCCCCCAAAGGTCCTGCCTGCTGTTCAGCAGGGTGCCAGCACACGCTAACCTGTCTCTGGGTCTGCCTGGGCTTGGATCCCATGGTCTGTGGCTGAGTCACTTCTATGTGTTCCTCCATCCTATCAGCACAGCCCTATCAGAAAATCCTTAAAACCTCCCCAACCCCTCCAAACACAAAGGCAGAGCTTGGCATCAAAGCCCCAGAACTTACAGTGTGTGAGCAGACACCCCCTTGGGCTGTCGTGGCCACCAGCTGGGTTTTGTGTGTTCTGTCCCTGGAAAGAACCGACTCCTTTGTCCAAATAACCAGAGGAATAGGGAATATTGCAAAAATACCTGAAAGACCCCCTGCCTTGGAGGGAACCCCATTCTCCTCTGGATACAGACCATAGCTGGGCCTGGCCAAATGGGGGACCTCACCCTTCCCTTGGCTGGGGGAGCCACTGGCACAGCACAAACCCCAGTACTGGGCACCTCTCACGCAGGGAATCAGGCAGGCACTGGGGCACTGGGGCACCAAAACGGGCCGGAGGGAGGCACAGAGCAGCTCCTGTGCCTGCTTCCCCAAGAAGAGCCATCCACATCCAAGCTCCTAACATTTCCTAAGCTCAGTGAGTCCAGGAAATCCCAATCCCTAACCAATCTTTCATTATCTTAAAACCAAAAATCCTGTTAATGGCTTTAGCTCGTACGCTGCAGCTCTGGAATCCTGCCCAGCTCCTTCTTGATGATCTGGAAACCTTGCCAGCTCCATCAGCTCCTTCAGCTGATGATTTTAGCAGGGGTTTTTTCCCCCCACATCTTGGCTACTGTTCCTTGGAGTAACTGCGCCTAGCCCTCTTGTGTTGTGGTATTCTGCCCTCAAGCTTGGCTCCACGGGACATTTAGTCCTGCACCATTCACAGACTGAAAGCTGAGCAAGAAATTAAACAGTGCAGTGCACAGGAGGCTGCAGCCTAAAACCGATTAACAGCTTCACCATGTGTTCATTAGTTAAGAAAGCATCTCCATACCCATACAATCAAAACTCGGAGTGTGTTTAGACCTGCTTCCTGTGGCCTGGCCTAAACCCTTGGTTTTATTGCAGCAGCTCCCCCATGACAGGGCTGAAAGGTGCAGCCCTCGCTCCCCAAGTTGTTTAATAAAAATTAATAAAGGTCCCATTTATGAGTATCTCTTGTGTGGTTAGCCAGCAAGCAGTACACAGGACAGAAGCCATTAGAGACAGCACCTTACCCTTCATTAAAACAGAGTTTGGGGTTAATTTGGGGCTCTTTTGAGGGTCATTGGGTTTTAATGACCATCTTCATTTCCAACACTGAAAGCTGAGCAGTTGCAGAGTGAAGCCAGGCATGCCTATGGACAGCTGGGGCACAAAGCAGGTCCAAGTTTCAAGGTGAGATGTTGTCCATCCAGCAAGCAGACAAGGAGGCAGGATGGGGTCTCAATTGCCCGAAGCAATGCATTTGCACCAGATAAAGCATTATAAACTTCTACAGTTGTCTTGTGTATCTGGGTTCAGTTTGATCATTGGTTCATAGTTGATGTCTTTGGGAAGTTGTGCCCAACTGAATTTGCCCATACTTTGCCCTTCCTGACACTGGGGTTTAACCATGGAAGGGTTTTGGCTGAGCTCAGCTCTAACCCCATCAGCACCTGTTACTTCCAGATGGCTCAAACAGGGCACTAAAATGCTCTTTTCAGGAGGCAACAACCTACAGTCAGGTACCCTGTTGTATCAGCTGCCACTATCCCTGATAGAAAAGCACTGGTGTCAAGGACATTGGAGACCAAGGTGTATTTCCTAAGAGAAGGAATCACAGAACATTAGAAGCTGGAAGGGACCTTGAAAGATCATCCAGTCCAACCCCCCTGCCAGAGCAGGATCACCCAGACTAAATCACACAGGAACGCACCCAGGTGGGTTTTGAATGTCTCCAGAGAAGGAGACTCCACAGCCTCTCTGGGCAGTCTGTGCCAGGGCTCCATCACCCCCACAGTGAATAACTTTCTCCTTATAACCTCTCCTTGGAACCTCGCCTGCTCCCGCTTGCACCCGCTGCCCCTTGTCCTATCACTGGCCATCACTGAGAACAGCCTGTCTTCCTTCTCCTGACTCTTGACCTTTACATATTTATAAACATTAATAAGGTCACTCCTCAGTCTCCTCTTCTCCAAGCTAAAGAGGCCCAGCTCACTCAGACTCTCCTCATAAGGATCTTGCTGGCCCTGTGCTGGACTCTTTCACAGAGTTCTGTGTCCCTCCTGAACTGAGGGGCCCAGAACTTCACACAGTATTCCAGGTGTGGTGCCACCAGGGCAGAGTAGAGGGGGAGAAGGACCTCTCTTAACCTACTAACCTAGAAGCTGCCATTTCTTTATCCCCCCTGACACAGCACAGAAGCATAACACTATAGGGAACTCAAAAAATTTCCCTCTTCCAAATTTTACTTGCAGGCCTGGTCTGTACCCTCCCATGTCTCTCCTCAGAAGATCATTGCCCGCTTGAGCAAAGTGGGTTAAAGGACTTGGCTCTCTCTTGGCCCTCTCTCCCAGCTCATTGCTGTTTCCTCTTCATCCCTAGTTAACAGGAGAAGCAAATCTGGGACTCATGCTCAAAGTACACCGGCTGCTGCACTGACAGCGTTCAGACAAAGAAACCCCATGCTCCCAGGCCTGGCATCTCCCAGCAGAACAGCCTCCTCTTTGTGGCTTCAGAGAGCCCAGCACTATTTATGGCACTTGAGTTTCTATTCTTCAGCAATTTCGTGTTCATTGAAAAACAACTTTCTAATTTTGTAATGCCACACAAAAAGCACAGACAGGCTGGATTTGTCAGCTGCTTCTGCCTGTAAAAAGCAGAAAAAAAACCCCACCCAACTTTGCCACCAAGTCTTTCATCAGCACACTGTTCCTCCCCATCCCCCAACACAGGTCTCCCTCCAAACAAAGGGGTTTTTTCAGGCTCTACCTCTGCATGTGGATGAGTACCTCACCTCTGGCAAAGCAATTCCTCAAGGGCAATGATCACATTGGGAAAAAAAAAAGCATGGGACAGGACTCACAGAAGCTCATTTTACATTTCCAGGCTTGGGAATTGCTGTGAAGCCATGACAGCTGGGATTAAGGTTTTTTCAAGATGAGATCAGCAGAGCTGTTGCAGTCTTGGGTTGTTCCCAGCTTGCCACAGCCCTGCTTACCCATACTTCTGGCCATACTTGTGCACAGAGAAAGTATTTGATTATGGCTATATGCTATATGGGCTTGTATGACACCATCACTGAAACCACAAGTCCCCACATACACAGTGGTGCAATACAATGAGCAGAAAATCACAAGTTTGTGTTCCTTTGCACTGGAAAAAATCATTACAAAACAAAGGTGTGGCTTGCCCTCCTTTGCTGAATAGACCTGAGGGTCTGTGTGAGATGACAGAGCCAATCCTGACATTCTGGAAAGCTTGTGTGGGACATGGGTTTGTATTTAGGGTGAATGCAAGAATGGATTGCGTGTGATTTGCAGCATAGATTCATAGAATCACAGACTGGTTTTGCTTGGAAGGGACCTCAAACATCATCTAGGTCCAAAACCTCTGCCATGGGCAGGGACACTCTCACTAGACCAGGTTCCCCAAAGCCCCATCCAACCTGGCCTTGAGCACTGACAAGGAGGGGGCAGCCACTGCTTCTCTGGGCAGCCTGTGCCAGTGTCTCATCACCCTCACAGGGAAGAATTTCTTCTTAATACCTAATCTAAAGCGTAGGAGGACAAATCCAGTGTCTCACCTTTGGGGAATATTTGGGGGGAAGGAAGGTGAGAATTGGCTTGTAATGCCATGAAAGACCTACAGAAGGTCTACAAAAATAGCTGGAAATTCCTGTATGATTGTAATTACTTTCCATGGACCTACATAGCTGATATTGCTCATCATGCACTGTTGTGGTTTTGGCTGGCTGGCTTGGTTCTGGTGGAGAAGTGGGGGCTGCAGGGGTGGCTTCTACAAGAAGCAGCCAGGAGCTCTCTGCAGGCCCCAGAGAGCAAACACCAGCCGGGTCAAGGCCGGAGTCGTTGCTGACCAAGGCCGAGACAATCCACGATGGTCACAGCACCTCTGGGAATCACATTGAGGAGAAAAAAAACCTGCAAGCAGCTGCTTTTTGCCCCCAGAGAAGGGAGTGAGATGATGTAAGAAACTGTGCAGACACCAAGGCTAGGGAAGGTAGGAGGCGGAGTGCCCCAGGTGTCAGGGAGAAAGATCCCCCTGCAGCCCATGGAGAAACCCAGGGTGGAGCGGGTGTCCCCCCCACAGCCCATGGAAAAGGCCGAGACCCCACCTGCAGCCCATGGAGAGGCCCCACACTGGAACAGGTGGAGACATGCAGGAGACTCTGTGACCCGTGTCGGAGCCTCTGCCAGCACTTGCAGCCCGTGGAGTGAGACGGAGACACTGAGATGAGGAAGTTGATCCTCGCCAGAGCATGTTTGCTCAGAGGAGGGGGTGGGCTTTTGACCCCATGGAGGACCAGGCTGGACCAGTCCGGGCCTGAGAGACTGAGAGAGGTTCTATGATTTGTGACTGCCCCCCATAGCAGTGACCCACGCTGGGGCAGCTGGTGAAGAGCTGGAGCCCGTTGGGAAAGGACTCACGTTGGAGAAGTTCAGGAAGGACTGTCTTCTGTGGGTGGGACCCCAGGGTGCAGCAGGGGCAGAGTGTGAGGAATGCCTCCCCCCACCCTGGCTAAGAAGGAAAACAGCTTGTGAGGAACTGACCGAAACCCCCATTCCCTGCCCCTCCCTGTGCCACAATGGGGGGCAAGGAGGGATCAAAATCATGACTAAAGTGGAGTCTGCTAAGAAGGCAGGGCTGGGGGGAGATGCTTTAAGATCTGGTCACACTTCTCATTACCCAACTCTGGTCTCACTGGGTGTGCAGTGCAGTGTAATAAATTAGAGAGTTTCTTTCCTTTATTCTGTGTCGAGTCTGTTTTGCCCGTGACGGTCATTGCGGGATGATCTTTCCTCGTCCTTATCTCAACTCCTGAGCCTCTCAATAAATATTTTGTCCTCTGTCCAGTTGAAAAGGGGACTGACAGAGCGGCTTTGGTGGGCATCTGGCCTCCAGCCAGTGTGAAACCACCACATGCACCTATGCAGCTGTCACAACACCTGCTTGAGAGACCTAAGGTGAAATCCAGATGCTTATTTGAAGTTGAGAACAACTTACTGACCAGTTCCTTAAATCTCAGGCTAGAAAAGAGCAATTTGAGAAATTCCTACTTGATTTAATGCTTCAGAAGGAAACCTGTCTACATGCTGAATATCTACATGCCAACAAAGACACTGGCACACAGAAAACCTGGCAGAGCCATACCCACCATGCTTAACCCTAATTCTAACTGAAGAAACACTCCCCCCTCACCCAGCACACACCCACACCCACACACCCACACACACACACCCGCCCCACCACCTTCTGAGCTCCAGCACATTGATTTTGGAGCTCTTGAGTTTTCATTCAGAGATCATGAAAGTCTGATCGGACACCACATTAGGTGAAATTTCCTTCTTAATTTTAAGTAAGTGCTGTTTCCAGCCCTTCTAGTTTTAGGGAAAATTTTTTAAAGATGACACAAGTCAATCAAAGGATTAAAATGCCATAAGGCAAACAAAGGGACAATAATTCTGATGTCTCCTCTGAAATCAGGTTTGAGACAGTTTGGAGGAGTCTCATCGATGTGTTTTGAATACTTGTCATAGTTTTAGCTTCTTAAATGTTCACATCTAAGGAAGGCAGGCAAAAACACAGATGACTGTTTGACCTTAGTAAATCAGAGAGACAGTCCCAAAAGATAACATGTTTTTTGGCTAACTATATGTGTCCTCAGCAGTTTGCTATTTGAACTTTCTTACCAAACAGTACTTCAGTGGTAGGATTGAGAACTATTCCCATGGAAAGTTTTGGAGCCACATTGTGATTTTTATATATTTGAATATCCATTAAAATTCTGTACAGATTTCACAGTATCCACCATGCTGGGTTTGCTCCTGCTTAGTTGGGCATATCCTCAAAGACTCCTATTCCTGTTTCCACAGAGAGTCAAGCCTTGGACCACCGGCTTCTCTGGCTTTCAAAAGATTTTCAAAATCAGTACAAGCTGGTTCCAGCTGGGGCATTTCATCACTGAGCTGATGGAAAGGTCTGGAGAGCTTTTTTTCCTTCACACATCCAAGCTTAGTGGGGCTCCTCGCAGACTGAACATCTGAAGACAAAAATGAGAGGGCATACTCAGGATAAAAAGCTCAGCAAAGGCTGCAAGGTGTGCCATAAATGAATGTATGAGACTAACTGCCCAGAAAGACACAATTAAATCAGATGCAATTAATTAAAGTCACTGAACTGTGAAGGAACAGGGGTATCAAAATAAGTTTCTGGTGCATGCAGTACCATGGAGATGACCTGTATGCAGTACAATAGAGATGACCAAGTTTTCCATTAGCTTGAGTCCTCTTCACGTACTCTTAGCACTGTAATTAATGATGTTTTCCTCCTTGTGCAGGACTTTCAGTGTTGCCAGAAATCCTTCCAGAGCAGGGTATATAATTTAGCCTTGTCCCACCAGTGCTGCCCCATTGCACCAACACAACTGCCATGTGTCCCTGTCTGGGGCTGTGTGCATCCTGACTGAGATGAGGGGCAGCTCTGGACCAAGGGCTCACAGAAAGCAGAGCACACGATGAGCCTCATCATCCCTTGTCAGACTCCAGCCTCTCAGACAGGGATGAGGAGCAGCACCATAGTCCCACAGTGCTGTGGCTTGACCAGCAAGAAGGGATTGATAACCGCCTTCAACCCAGGGCCAAGGACCACTAGGGAGCCCCTTCCCTTCCCATCCACAGGCATTTCCCAATGTCCATGTCAGAACACTTTTTCTTTAGGCATTAGCTAAGTACAGGAATACCAGTGGCTGCAGTAACTCTGCCACAGATTTAATTTTTCCTGCCTGATGGCATCAAAGTCTGTGTGTTCACATCTAAACCACATATGCAAATGATGGAGCAGTGACCTGAACTGATCTTCTGCCATTTGCTTGGCTCTTGGTGCTGCAGCAATGACAGAGCTCAGCCACACACACCCCTCTCCCCTTCCATGGACAGAGAGAAGATACTGAGCTTTGCATCTTCTTTCGTGCCTCTTTTTTTTTTTCCCAGCTGAGGACAGATCTTCTCATGAAGTTGCAGCACTGCCTGAAAGGAAGGGGACATTTCTCTTCTCCTGTGAAAATGCTCTTCTGTGCCCAGGCTCACTTGGGTTTCAGGTTGCAAAGTCACAGTCAGTGACTGCTGCTCCTCCTGCAGTTTTGCTTCATTTAAAACCAACTTCAGTTGTTTAAACATCTGCCAGGTATGTGGTTTTCAGTAGAGCTCTTACCTCACTACAGTTTCAGATGGGGTTATTTTATTTTAAATAAATAAATAAATTAAGAAGAGGAGAGAAACATACTCCTTCTATGGTCCCACACTCACCTGACACTGATGGTGACACGGTGCACCTGCAGGTCCCTGGGAAGTGGAAAGAGGTGAGTGGTCTCGCTCTTCCCCGGACATAGTCCCAGCTCTGGTCCCAGGTGACTGCTGTTTCCCTTTCAAAACCAGTATAGGGGTCGCTGGGCACACACAAGTCAACAAACCAAACAGAAAACTAACCCCACCAAAGCAATGCTCATTGCAGGGCTGCCATGTGTATGGGTCATCACCAGCTCCCACCCAAGGCCTGGGAGGGGACATGTGGACATGGAGAGACAAGAGCCACCCTTTGGGCTGGAGCCCAGTTACACCAGACTTGGGGGGCAGGTATGAAACCACCCCATCCTTCCACTGCAACCCCAAGAACCCACTGTTTCTTTGGGAAGTCAAGAGAATGCTGCATTTCAGAAACAAGCTAACTTGTTCTGTCTTCCTGAGCATCCCTGAGCTCCCTAAGGACACTGCTCAAACCTGAATGCCTCAGCCCCAGTGGGGCTGGTCTGCTCATTTCTTTCCTCAGAGGACTACTTAACAGAATACATAAAATTTTTTCAGCCCCCTTTATTCACACTGTTGCACACTGCAGCTGTCTCCTTGATGGATGTAGCAACTCAGAGTGAGACAAAAAGAGACCAAGACATGCTCTCCGCTAATTGAACGTGGAGTTTTTTTCCAAACCCATAACGTATGTTTGTGAAGGTCTCAGACAAAATACTGCTATTCTGCAGCTGCTGTTCACATGTAAAGTCAGCCTGAAGCTAAATCTTAGGTTTCTGTCCCAGAGGTTTATCTCCATGGGCTATCCTGTGGCTCTGTGCAGAGTCAAAGCTAAATAAAGTTGAAAAAGGAACTTCAAGACACTCCCCCCATTTATTTACTCTGGGAGCTGGTGAGATATCTACCATTAATATGGGTAGAAGTGCACTGTAAAGATGCCCAGCCATGGTGCACACATCCAGGGTGAGAAGATTCCAGCTATCTGGCTGTAGTTTACTGCTAATTCTTCAATTTTTATTGTGGGGGTTTTTTTACAAGGAAAATAAATAGCTGCAAGTACTGATTTTTCTGTGACCACTGCTGACACTCCATGGGAGTGAAACAGTGTGTTTTAAGCACTGACTTCTGATCTTTTCATTAAAACTTCTGCATTGCAGAGCTTAAGTTTTAAAAGCCCAGCGGTCACAGGGCGTCTTTGAGCACCAAGAAGATCCTTGCCTTTGCGCACTAGCGGGCAACTCAGAAAGGATCTTTGGAAGGCTGCAGTACTTCTCTGGGGAGCAGAGAGGTGTTCGGGTACAGGGTTGGGTTTAGGCACTGGCCCTGGGCCAGTATTTTGTTCCTGGTTCTCAGAGCCCAAAACCAGCTCATTGCCCTACTTGTTGGCAGCTGCAGCTTTGTCTCAAGCATCTTCTCCCCCTGCCTAGTTTCAGCATCCACATCTTGCAGAAACAGAAGGTTTTGTCAGCGAGATCAGCAATGCAGTCAGGAATTTAAAAGTCTTGGAAGCCTTTCCATGCACTGAAGAACTGTCATGCTGGGCTGCTGCTAATGTTCACTCACAGAGACAGGCCCTGGCCTTAGATCTGGGCTGCAGACCTGTGTCCTCAACCAGACACAGACTACAGACTTGGATCAGAAATATTGGAGGAAATCCTAGAGCGTATGCTAAGCACAGAAAATCAGAGTAAATGCTCACAACAGTGCCTTTTAACCCTTGTCTGACACATGAACTCAATCTGAAATGGATAACTTGGATATGTGGGCTGCTGGGGACCTAGGATCAACCTGGCCCACATGAGGTGCAAGGGAGCAGAATTCTGCCTGGGATGTTGGAATCCATTTCTCAAAGTCAGCACATGTTTTTGGGTGAAAGAAACCCAAAAATGGCTCTGAAGGGAATCACAGCTGGAAGCTACACCCGAAACGGAAGGAGGTACATCTCCAGTGAGTCACCTCCTTCTGGAAGATGGATTCTTGCTTGCAAGGCATTCTTACTTCAAGCAAAGTCAGTCAGTCCTGAGTCATGCCAAAGCAACACTACACCACTGACCAGGTGGAAGAAAATGTTGACACAACCTTTCCCAAGCAGGGCAGATGGTATGTGCCATGCCAGGGTGTGACGGCATCCATCTGTAGCCCCAGTGCATTTTGGAGAGCCCTTCAGCCTCTCTGAATCTCAAAACTGGATGGGAAAGAAGTGGAAAGGGACCTGGAGTTCAAACTGGGACAGCTCAGTTTCCTGGGAGGGATGAGGTCACAGCCCTGTGCCCCCCTGCAGTGAATCAGGAGCCTGACAGACACCCAAACTCTACCACCCCAGCTCATACACAGCTGCCAAGGCTGACTCCTCCAACCACAGGAGAGCCTGACAGCCCCAATTCCTGTTAGCAAGAGCAATTTGTCAGGAGGGTGGGAGGGGAGAGCAGGGAGGTGGGAGGGGAGAAGATGAATGGAAGGCAAGAGAGTGGAATGAGGATGTCTTCCCAAGAAAGCCAGAGAAGCACCTACATGTGTTATGTAAATAAACACTACTTTTCTGTCCTTAATTTTTACACGTGTGAAAATAGATCCTTCAGCTGTGCCTGCTAATGGATCCCAGGAGATATCACAGAGCCCGCAAGGGGTGGCACTGGAGGGGCAAAGACTCCCTAGAGACCCTCATTACATCAGGACAGAAGTAAGGAGAGAGCTGTAGTCATCCACCCATGCCCCTGCGGACCCAACATCTGAACAGCCCAAGATATTGGTCAACTTCAGCTCCCCGAAGGAAAAGGCAGGATTCCTCCATGTGCAGACATCAAAACTCTATTTCCTTTTACTGAAGCATTTTGTAGCCCTGAGGGTTGCAAGCTTACCCAAAACCAAATATAAATGTGAGGAACTCTTTCTGTATGGTTTATAAAGAGAGAATACCTCTGTGCATATAGAATCATAGAACCATTAAGGTTGGAAAAGACTTCCAAGATCATCTAGTCCAACCATCCTCCTTACTAAGCAATGCCCCTAAGTACCCTGAGGGATGGTGACTCCACCACCTCCCTGGGCAACTTGTTTCAATGCCTAGCCCCTCTTTCTGAGAAGAAATTTCTCCTAATTACTAACCTGAACCTCCCCTGGTGTAATTTGCAGCCTATCACTAGTTATCTGTGAGAAGAGGCTGACCCACAGCTCACCACAACTTCCTTTCAGGTAGTTGTAGGGAACAATAAGGTCTCCTCTGAGCCTCCTCTTCTCCAGGCTGAACAGTCCCAGTTCCCTCAGCCGCTCCTCAAAAGACTTGTGTTCCAGAACCTTCACCAGCCTCGCTGCCCTTCTCTGGACACGCTCCAGGGCCTCGATGTCTTTCTTGTAGTGAGGGGCCCAAAACTGAACACAGTGTTTGAGGTGCAGCCTCACCAGAGCTGAGTACAGGGGGAAGATCACCTCTTTGGTCCTGCTGGCCATGCTATTCTTGATACAAACCAGGATGCCATTGGCCACCTTGGCCACCTGGGCACACTGCTGGCTCATGTTCAGGTGAGTGTCAAACACCACCTCCAGATCTTTTTCCTCTGTACCGCTTTCCAGCCACCCTGCCCCAAGTCTGTAGCATTGCCTGGGGTTGTTAGGACCAAAGTGCAGGACCCTGCACTTCACCATGCTGAACTTCATCCCATTTGCCTCTGCCTGTTGATCCAGCCTGTCCAGGTCCCTCTGGAGGGCCTTCCTACCCTCCAGCAGATTAACACTTCCCCCCCACAACTTGGTGTCATCTGCAAACTTAGTGAGGTTGCACTAAATTCCCTCGTCCAAATCATCAATAAAGATATTAAAGAGGATGGGTGCCAATACTGACCCCTGGGGAACACCACTTGTGACCAGTCACCAGCTGGATTTTACTCCATTCATCACCAGTCTCTGGGCCCAGCCATCCAGACAGTTTTTAGCCCAGGGAAGAGTGTACCTGTCCAAGCCATGGTCTGCCAACTTCTCCAGAAGAATACTGTGGAAGACTGTGTCAAAGGCTTTGCTGAAGTCGAGGCAGACTACATCAACAGCCTTTCCCTCATCCAACAGGCAGGTCACCTGGTCATAGAAGGACATGAGGTCAGCCAGGCAGGACTTGCCTTTTATGAACCCATGCTGGCTGGGTCTGATCCCCTATTTGTCATGTATTTGCTCTGTGATTGTCCTCAGGATGACTTGCTCCATAAACTTCCCTGGCATCAAGGTCAGGCCAACAGGCTTGAAGTTCCCTGGATCTTTCTTATGACCCTTTTTGTAGGTCGGCATCATATTAGCAAGTCTCCAGTCATCTGGTACCTCTCCAGTTGCCCGTGACCACTGATAGATGATGGAGAACAGCTTGGCAATCACATTCATCAGCTCCCTCAGTACCCTTAGGTGGACCCCATCTGGCCCAATGGACTTGCAACAGTCCAGGTGAAATAGCAGGTCTCTGACCATTTCAACCTCAGTCGTGGGGTTCCTGTCTCAGTGTCCCAGTCTTCCAGGTCAAGAGTCGGAATACCCTGAAAGTAACCAGTCTGACTACTGAAGACAGATGTAAAGAAGGCATTGAGAATCTCCACCTATTCCTTATCCTCAGTAGTCACGTTCCTCACCGGATCCAGGAAAGGCGGGAGATTCTCCTTGGCCCTCCTCCTACTGTTAATATATTTGTAGAAACATTTTTTATTATCTTTCACTGACTGGCCAGGCTGAGCTCATGCTGGGCTTGAGCCTTTTCTGATTTTTCCTCTGCATATGCTAGCAACTTTCTTGTACTCTTCCCAAGTTGCTTGTCCCTTTTTCCATTGGACATAGACTCTTTTTCTCCCCGAGAATCAGCAGAAGATCCCTGTTCAGCCAGGCCTGTTCTTCCACACCAGTTTGTCTTACAGCACACAAGGACAGGCTGCTCCTGCGCCTTTAAGACTCCCCTCTTGAGAATCATCCAGCCTTCCTGGACCCCTTTGCCCCTCAGGACTGCCTCCCAAGGGGCCCTCCCTACCAGTGTCCTGAACAGTTCAAAGTCTGCCCTCAGGAAGTCCAAGGTAGCAGTTTTACTGACACCCTCCTGACTTCACAGAGAGTAGGAACTCTGCCATTTCATGGTCACTCTGCCCAAGACAACCACATCTCCCACCAGTCCTTCTCTGAAGGTCTAGTGGGGCACCCGCCCTGGTAGGCTTGCTAACCAGCTGTGTCTGGATGTTACCTTCCACACATTCCAGGAACCTCCTAGACTGTTTCCTCTGGGCTGTATTGTATTTCCAGCAATTGTCCAGGCAGCTGAAGTCCCCCCTGGCGATCAGGCGACTTCCACCAGTTGCTTGTAAAATACTTCATCTGTCTCTTCATCCTGGTTCAGCAGTCCATAACAGACCCCCACGAGTATGCCTGCCTTGCTGGCCTCCCCCCCTGATCCTTACCTGTAGGGACTTTACCTTATCATTCAGAGCCCCAGACTCTACCACATCAAAACACTCTTTAATACAGAGAGCCACGACACCACCCCTCCTATGCTGTCTGTCCCTTCTGAAGAGCTTATAGCTGTCCATGGCTGCACTCCAGTCATGGGAGTGGTCCCACCACATTTCGGTGGTGGCAACTAAGTCATAGTTTGCCTGCTGCACAATGGCTTCCAGCTCTTCCTGTTTGTTGCCCATGCTGCATGCATCAGTGAAGATGCACTTAGGTTAGGCCATTGCTCTCAACACCAGCCATGGCACCATTCCCCCAGCCTCATCTCTAGTGACCCTCATTTCCTCCCTGCCCCCCCTTCCTACCTAGTTTAAAGCTCTTTCAATGAGCCTTACCAGCTCCTGGGCTAGGATCCGCATCTCTCTCTGGATCAGGTGGGACCCACCTGCAGTCATCAGACCCAGTGCTGAGTACATCACCCCATGGTCAAAAAACCCAAAACTCCTGTGATGGCACCAGCCTCTCAGCCATTAATTTACCAGGTGGGATTTCAGGGTCCTCCCAGTACCCCTCCCTACTACTGAAGGAGTAGAGAAAAACCATCCGCTCAAACTTACTTGCCCAGGAAAAGGACCAGTTATGGGTATTTCAAACTGCCATCATTTCCCTAAAATTGCTGGAGACGTGGGTCGATTTGGCTTGCAGGTGGGAGAGACTCACACAGGAGGTCAGGTGTAAGGAGCTCAGGATCTTTTGAACATCACTACACAACAGACAGTAACTTCAAGCATAGCACTGGAGCAAAATCACATCAGCTTCTCATCCAGGTCTCTAAGGTTTCACAGCCTGCAGTCAGCAGCTCTCTCAGCTCTGGTTAAAGCAAGTTGTGAGGTAAATAGGAAAAAATGGTCTGAGGCCAGGCCTTCAAACGCTGAAACAGCTTACACAACAGCCACCACTAAAGGAGGTCTTGATTTTCATTGAGCTGGCTCTCTGGAGCCCATTGCTGCATCGGCTGCTTCAAATTGCATCAGGCGGGGACATCACACTGTGAGTTGTTTGCAGCTTGGACTGTCTCTTGGTTTCTGAAGGAGTGAGCCAGCAAGCCAGGCAAATTCAGTCTTGCCATGCAGCAACAGCTCTGGGTCAGTATTTGGATGCTGTTTGGGCAAACTGGTAAAAGCAGTTCATATTTCCCAAAATATACTGGAATGGGCAAGGCACACAAGGCCATTGGTTTCTTCCCTCTGGATGCGTGGCAGTATTAGTAATGCTATAACCCGTTTATCCAGCATATCTGAACATGATTCAGGGCCCGTTTCTGCCAGACCTCCTCATTTGGGTACCAAATGAGGGTACCTGTGCCAGAGGACATGAGGTGTTTATTGGGTTTTCATTCTTCTGGTCCTACCATTTCTTGAACCTCCCTTTACTTACTGCAAGAGGAGAAGCAATGGTTTCCTTCAGCTGTCAGCTGGCAGAGTTTGGGGTTGAACTGCCTTTAAACCAAGAAGTTATCCCCCCAAAAGGCCTGGACACTGTACCAAACAACTTTAGCAAAACTTAGAAGCCATTAGTGATTCATGTCTGAATCTCCAGGGAGTTTTGACACAGTTTAGGATCCCAAAGCAAAGGTGCCTTTCCTCGCTTTGGGGATAACCAAGCATCCTGGGCCCTGCTCTTTGCACGACCCAAAAGGGGATGGGATCACCCAAGTGGCAGAGGCAAGGTCCCATGGGTTTGCAAACATGAGCAGCAGAGAAATACTGACCTAATGGACACATATCCACACACTTATATTAGCCTGCAGTTTCACTAAATCAGATGAAGGCATCAAACTGGGCTCTGAATAGAGGCTAGCAGATCACACACCACATGAACGGAGGCCGTCTGGAGATTTTACATCTTTTTTCCATTAGGAACAAGAGGCTGTTGTAACTCTGGCACTAAGATGAGCTGAGGGCATCAGTTTCCATGCAAATCCCTATGATATCAGCCTGATTATGGGGAAAATAAAAGTTGAACAACACAGCACTTGGAGAAAAGCCAAAGAATAGGCAAAATTAGAGGCTTAGTTCTTATCTGAGCAAAATTGGGGGTGTTCATTTTTCCTGCTGTCTTCCTTTAGCTCAATTAGTTGGCAACAACACATTGCTACCATATAGTCATGTTCCATCTCATTAAAAAGTCTACATTTGCAAGCAGGTCTGTCATCTTGTCATTTGGCGCTCACAAAAGCCAAGACAAATTAATATTTAGCTTGAAAGTATTTGTTACAAGAAGCAAAAGATACATGGACCTGGTTTGGCTTTGGGAAACAATCCATTAAAGAGGAAACTATCTAAAATTGTATCGGTGTTTTAACAGGCACGTATTGCAAAAGCATTTTTCCACACCGATATAAAGCAAGAAGGATGCTTTTGGAACCCCAGTTTGCAGTCTGTTAGCATGGTACTGCATGCAAAGACACACCAGGTGGGATAGCCTTGGCTCTGGGAGCTCTTCACTAAATTGTTGTATGGCAGCAGCTGAGAAAGGAAACCATCACAGCCCAGGACCCTTGAAATTCCACCTGCCCTTTCCCCAATTCTGCTGCTTCATCTCTGCTACTAAGCTCTGATTTTCATACAAACATAGAATGGTTTGGGTTCGAAGGGGCCTTAAAAATCATCAAGTTTCAACCCCCGCCCATGGGCAGGGACACCTCTCACTAGACCAGGCTGCTCAAGGCCCCATCCAACCTGGCCTTGAACACCTCCAGGGAGGGGGCATCCACCACCTCCCTGGGCAACCTGTTCCAGTGCCTCACCACGCTAGTAGTGAAGAATTTATTCACAATATCCAATCTAAACCTAACCCCTTCCAACTTAAAACCATTTCCTCTTGTCCTATCCCTACATGGCCTTCTAAAAAGTCCTTCCCCAGCTTTCCTTCAGTAGGCCCCTTCAGGTACTGGAAGGCCGCTATAAGATCTCCCTGGAGCCTTCTCTTCTCCGGGCTGAAAGACCATCGAGGTCATATTTCAGGCCAAGATTTTATACATATACATATATATACACAGATATATCCTTTAGGTTGGAAAAGACCTTTAAGATCATAAAGTCCAATTGTAGTATGCCAAACCCCAAAAGTAAAGGCTCTCCTTGGGAATCAGATCCCTTCAGAGTCTATTTCCCATTTTGGATATTGTCGTGGCCACACCAATTGTTCACCTCTGGTTCACCTCTGGGTGGGAAGGAAGAAGAAGAAGAAGACTGAGAAATAAGAGCTGCTTGAAAATCTTTTCATCAAACTCTGGATGTGTTGTGAGGGTGAAATGCTTTGAAACTGAGGCATTCTGAGAATGAAAATTCCTGCATTAAAAAAATAGCTCATGGAAAGTCTCCAGAAATGTTTGACTGTTTTTATTCTCCCTCCCATCTATTTCATGGGGTGCTAATGATGGCATGTCACAAGACAGCAGAGAAGTTTAACTGTCCTATTTTATTTTGAGCATCAGCCAATACTTGGTTACCATTTAAATCACCTTTTTTAATGTCAGGCTTTCATAGCACAGGAGTCAAGAGACATTTGGAAACAAAGATGCTATTCAAAATGTGTAGGGAAGTCTGCTTCTTCAGCTTGGTAGTGTAAAATCTATTTTTTGGAAAAAAAAAAAAGGCGGTTTTTGGAAAGGTCACTGAGAAAGCACAACTGGCAGAGGCTGAGGTTAGCTGAATGATTCCTTCTTATTTAGCCACCCAGCCGTGAGGCCCAGGGAAGAGAGGCAGATGGCCCAACCATCACTGGGAGAAAAGCTTGGTTTAGCCTTAAACACAAGCCCATAGACTCCAGAAATGGGATGTGAACGACTGTGGATGTGTCATATTGAAGAAATACTAAAACAGATCTGACATTTCAAATATTTTCCAGTTGAGATTGTCCATGATTTTGGTACATGTTCCCTTCCTCTCCACCCCTGTCCCCGCTAGGGATAAACAAAGCAGCCCATACACCCAGGGCCTACCCTTTGAATTTCAACCACTTCATCACAAAGAAAAAACCCAAGAACGGACAGCAAATTCCAGTAACTTGGTGTCAATGCTCTTAATTGTAGAAATCTGTGTGGGACACAATCCTCCCAAAGGTGCAGACTGAGCTGCTGATGCTGCTGGATTTTTAATTTTATTTTTTATCCTAAAGGCTAAGGAAAACAGAGAGCCTAGTGAGGGTAAATGCTGTATTCTGGCTGTCTTTAGGTGCACATTTAGAGTAACTGCATCTTACGATAGGAGGATTTAATAACCTGGGGAGAAAAGTGCAGTTTCTCCCTGATGCACTGGGTTTTTTTTTGGGAGGAGAAGGTGTGAATTTCAGCAGGGGAAGGAAAATGATGCAGAGATGAATCCCAGAAGAGATCACGGGTACCATGGCAGTTTACAATTGGCTCCCACAACCCCACTCATGCTTGCACTCTTCTCAGAATAATCACAGTCCTATTCCCACTCCAAACCATTTGATGTTCATCTTCAGGCTGGAGGGATGTCAGCATTTTAGCACAAGGTCGAATGTCCCAAAGAGATCTGTTCTGAGGTCTGCTGGGGGATGTGACTTCTGTAGTGCTCTGCAAGGTATTTCACCAGAGGGTGAAGCAGAACTGAAATGTGCTGCTAAACACAGATGCCCAACAGAGATAATTGGACACTTCAGCCCAGAAAACAAATAGAAGGTAGTATTATGGCTGCCAATTACAATTTTTTTTTCCAGAATTGACTTTTTTTTAAGAAATTACTTATTCTACTAAGATGAGGCAAACTACGCACCAGTGGAAGTGAAACATCTAAGGGTACTGGGATAATTAAACAAAATTCTCTGGTCTCATCTTGTTCTAGCAATGCTGGTGACCAGCTGGAGCTGAAGATTGCTGGAGCTGAAGGAATGCCTCCTCAGCAGCCAGCTTGCAGGTCAGCATCAGGACACAACTCAAAAAGAACAACACAGGCCAGTATTTCTCAAAGAGCAACATTTATAGAGGATGGGAAAGACTCAAGTCAGAGAAGCCTCCCAGACATCTGCCTGTATGGGACTGTAGGGACTCTGGCATCATGGACATGGTAATGGTGACAAACCTCCATGGAAGAATGGTTCAAAGACCTCGGAGCCCCCCAAAGGCAGGGGCTACCCACACCAAGCACCACACGGTAGGGGAGGGTGCAAGAGCATCCTTTGGACAGATTGCTGGCACCAGCAAAACCCTCAGAGTGCAGCTACCAGGAGAACCAGGAGATACAGGAGAGTTACAGCAAGAGGTGAGGTTACCAGAACCTGTGATTGATGTTTAAACTGAAACGCAGCAGGCCAAAGCATCACCAAAATGATTCCTTCCCCAAAAGCAATAAAGTGTAAACAGACAGAATGCAGAGTAGGTGTGGATCAGCTTATACCTGTCAGTGTACACTCAAAAAGCACACAGGAATCACAGAATCACAGAATTTTAAGGGTTGGAAGGGACCTCCAGAAATCATCAGGTCCAACCCCCCTGCCAAAGCAGGTTCCCTAGGACAGGTCGCACAGGCAGGCATCCAGATGGGTCTTGAATATCTCCAGAGAAGGAGACTCCACAACCCCCCTGGGCAGCCTGTCCCAGTGCTCTGCCACCCTCACTGTGAAAAAGTTCTTCCGCATGTTGGTGCGGAACTTCCTGTGCTCCAACTTGCAGCCATTGCCCCTTGTCCTGTCCCACAGACCCCTGAAAAGAGGCTGGCTGTCTCCCCTTGTGTCCCACACTTGAGATATTTATAAACATTAATAAGATCCCCTCTTAGCCGTCTTTTCTCAAAGGAGCATATTCAGTTGGCAAATGAGAGGACTTGGTGAACATTAAACAAAATGTAGATGGTACTTTTGACCTGTGAAAGCCAACAGAAGTGTCACCAGTGGCTCCAAGCAGGTCTGTGACAAGCCAGAAACACTAGACTAATGTGAGTCAAAAATGTTACTTCTCCAGAGTGCCACAAACAAGTCTTACATGGGAGGTTAAATACAGTGAGCAGGGCAAGAAGGGGGCTGAGGGGTTGGGACTGTGCCACCATGCCCCTCATGAAGAGAACTCATCACTCTGTGCAGACAGTTTTGCTCTCATCAATTCTGACTCAGCTGCCTGGGAAATTCAAAAAGCTGCCAAGAAGCTGTGAGTGCTTCCCACATGGATGTGCTGCTTTAGAAAGCTGGTGAACTTCCAGGAGAGACACTGGGAACCAGAGGAGACTTGTCAGCTCAGCTGCTGGACAATCCTGGGCAACCATGTCATGGAGCAGCCTTTGGATGAAGTGAGCATGGTCACTTCACAGAGGAGCCATAGAGGAGTCACTCATAGAGAAGTCAGTGTAACAATACTCATGATATGATGCCAGGATTATGCATCACCAAAAGAATAATCTTCAGGTCAGCTACCAAATTCTGCTACATAGAAACCTAAAAGTTGGATTGGTGAAGCTGATGGGATTCTCAACATCAATCATACGTAAATCACCAGCAAGTGTAATTTGATTTACACAGAGACCGTCAACAGTTTGGAGTGGCCACTGGATGTTTCTTTCCATAGCACAGATTCTGTGACAGCAAATCTCTACATTTTTATCAGATGCCTTAAGCAAAGGATGCACAACTGGGCATGCCAAGGCTGCCTCTCTCTAGCACAAGGGACAAGGGTAAACCAGCCTCTTCTCATCAGCATGAAAGAACATTAATTAAAAGTCCTGAAGTTAAAACACCCTGCAAAAGAGGCTGGGGAAACAGGGAACTGCATGAGCCAGAAGACAAAGTGTGAAATCGGATCTTGGAAAGTCCTTACATATGTTTTTTTTTCTTATTTTATTGCTTTTCAGTGCTCACTGCTGCTCTAGTGCAGCCAAGGCGTGCGTGAGGCTGCAGCTCAGCCAGATGTCCTGGCGAGGGGCAGGAGCAGGGCCACCCCATAGCTCCATCTGGCCACCAAAGAAGGATGTGATTGTGATGAGGGAGCTGCCATCCCTCATTACACAGCAAGGCAGTGAGGATGCTGGGGAAGGCCAGACTCCAGGAAGCAAGAGTCTGCAGGTTTGCTACATATGCACAATATTTACTCCTGCATTTTTTCTATGGCTCTACAACTCAGGGGGATGGGGCCAGCTGGGATACAGATTTAAAATCCTAGAGAGACAAGCAGGGTCTCATTAGCTCAGCTACTGTTCATAAATCAGTTTTCCAAGAGCATAAAGCTATTAAACTATACACACCCTTAATCACAGAAACATTAAGGTTGGTAAAGACCTTCAAGATCATCTAGTCCAACTGTCTCCTTACCACCTGTATTACTAACTAAGAACCAGTCCATGAAGACAGATTGCCAAGATCTGATGAGCATGATGTGCAGTGGCAAGGCATGATAGCTGGGCTGCTGACACAGAGCACTGGGGAGAGCACATCCTTAGAGTGCCCAAAGCTGAAAAAGAAATGCCTGGAGGTTGGCGCTGTGACACTCAAGGACCAACCTAGGGCTCCCCTTTGGTTACTCTGCCCAGCATGGCAGGAGGACAGATGCTCCAAGTCAAGGGGCTGAAGGAAGATACCATGCTTGCACAGTGTGATGCAAAGCCTCCAAAACAGGTTGCCCAGGTCAGCTGGGTAGTGTTGCCTCTGCTCTCCCAGCCCCACAAACCATTACAATCTCAGGACAGTGATAGGCAGGTTTATTTTGATGCAGATGCTTTCCTTTAGGCAGTTGATTAAGAAGCCCAGGTGAAAAGCCTGCTTATCTGTGGTCCTGTTCCTTGTAGCAAAGGAACTTTAGGGGATAAATCAGCCTCCCTCTCCTTGCAACGCTACTGAGGGAGCCAAGGGCAACATCCTAACTTTGGTGTTTTACCTAGGTGCCCAGTTCAGGTGGGATTGGTCCTGACCTGATTTCATATGCTAGCAAGACTTACCTATTTTTTGAAATATGAAGACTGCATACATCCCAAAACACTCTGATTCAGTGTTTGAGACAAAAGTGACATTCTCAGTTATAAACATCCATCTGTAATGCATGAGCAACGCTGCATGGAGAAGACAGCACTTTCAGCTTCAAGCCTGTTTGAGCATCCCAAAACCTCCCAGAGAAGCCAAGTGAGTTCTGAGGCCTCGGGAGAACAGGGGCACAGGCCTCTAGTCTCTAGTTTTTAAGAGCTGAACTGAAAAATCTTTTTAATTTAAAAAACATAGCAGTGAAAGAGCAAAAGCAAGGCAAGCATTAGCATCCCTCTGTGCTGACTGGCCTGCTTTAATCCCACAAGCCAACCTCCAGCATTTAACTGATAATCTGAACGTGTAAGAAGACAAGGACCTTGGAAAGATCTGGTTTATAGCTCTAAGGCAATGAGACAGAGCAGCCAGGGTCGTCTTACATGATTGTGAAGTTATTTCAACAGCTAGAGCTGTTAGCCAGGCTGCAGTGAAGTCAGTAATGTTGGCAGCCTATGAAAGTAGCATAGAAAACAGGAGTTGTCCCCATGGAAAATATGGAGTTTGCATTGTTAGTATCCAGAGCTGGGCTGAGTTCAAGAGCTGCTGCCATCACACTGGCTCTATGACACTTAGTTTTTTTCCAAGCACTGCAACATTGGAAGTTCCTCTCCAACAGTCCAGCAGATGTGGACTTAAGATTTAGGCACCTTCAGATAAATGAAATCTCAGGTAAGATGGGCTCCAGCCTGGTGCAAATACCTCTCAGGAGGTCAGCCGAGTCCATCTGAGCTGAACTCCATCTGAGTTCCTCTACAGAGACCCCCATGTTGGGTGGACCACTCCCCACGGCACTGCTGAATTCGTGTCCCCCAGGACGTGAAGCAGCTGGACAGTGATCTAAAAGCAATGATTAATGACATGAACTGAAAAGAAATAATAAATCTGTGTTTGCAGACAGGGATGCTTCCCAACATCTTTGGCTTTTTATCTCTTTTATTGAAGAGCTCAGAAAAACACACACAGCACCAAGTTTAGTATGTTACTATGTATCAGCTGAGCCTGGGTGACAGCAAGCCCAAGCCAAGACACATTAGCTCGAGCCTCAGTGAGGGAGGGTTAAACTAATCCGTTTAACCAGGAATTTGCAGTAGGTAAAGAACAACATAGGTGGGAATAATTGTTGGGCCTCACCTTACACACGTTAAGCTATGGCCGTGCATCTGCTCAGGCTAAGCACCTCACTTCCATTTCTGGATGCGTGACTTTGTCACGACAGAGCTGAGAGACTCCACTGGGAATCCAAATTCAGCATCACAGCGCGAGAGGACGGCCAAAACAAGGATGGAAAAGTCAGGCTGGTCCACGAGGACAGCGCAGCCTCCGGCAGTGCTCACTGGGGAGAGAGAATCGCAGGAACTCTTCTCAGCAGTGCATTTTTCAGTGCTGTATGTAATTAGATGATGCACTTAAATCATAAGCGTGCTCCAGTGGCGTGACATCTACATTAGTGACTTCCTTCTGGCGCAGTGAGACGTTCAAAACTGAGCGTAACAAACTGGAGGGAGTACAGACCAGCAGTTCCTCAGAAAACACTCCCAGGTTTTGCAGCTGATGATCTCCAAACTGCTGGATAAGCAAGCAGAAGTGTCCACCTGTTCATGCATAAATAAGATTAAAAAGCCCAAGCAGATGGTGATTTAATCCCCAACTCCATCCCCAACTGACGTTACACAAAATGAGGAACACGCCTTAGTTTAAACATTTGCTTATACAGGAAAAATCTTCAAAATCGGGTGTCTGTTAAGGACAGAGCACTGCTGTTCCAAAGAACTGCACTAACGGGGTGATATCACCCTGTAAGGGCAGACATCCAATTTTAAATACTGATTGTAGGCCCAGAATGTTTGGTAGGATCAAGCAACATGTGAATGTGAAGAGGGAAAGTGGAGAGCTCGTGCCCAATACCTCAAACAATCCAATCTGAGGAACAGGGGAGCAAACAGCTGACCATCTCCCCACACTCCACAATTGCTTGGGGTGGCCTCTTCTGAAGCACGTGGCTTATTGAACACCCAGGTAGCCAGGGTGTGCTGCTTTTGGGACAGTAACATCCATCACTCACCACCACCAAACCTTACAAAAAAAATAAAAGCCAGCCAAAAAGCGTGACTTACGTTCATGGGGTTTCTTAACAGAAAAGTGTGAGCCTGTCTCTGTCCTCCTGTACCCCTTTCCCTCAGCTTGTGCTGAAAGGTACAGCGCCTTTCCCTCCCCACGAAGCAAGTCCTACACCAGCCCAGGGAATCCCCCTCCCTGGCTCTGCACAGTGACATATCCCTTCGCATCCAGGACCAGGGAGAAGGGCCAAACTCCCCTCTCAGTTTCAGAGGAGCAGCCAAAGAAAGAGGATTTGCTCCTGTGTTTATTGGATAGTAGCAGTGCAGTTCCACAGTGCTCTGGCAAAGCCAGAGCAAGACTGGGCCGCTGATGAAAATGGGTTTCCTGGACCCTCTGAGAAGGTCCCAGAGCACACAGAAGCACGTTACTGTCCCAAACTTGACCCACTCCACCTTCATTTAGAGATTTATTAGTCAACCTACAGCAACATGAAGGTTTGCCCCTCTTAAATCAGTTCACCTTATTTCTGCTCTAAGGGACAAATTACCAGCTGTAAGAAACATGGGAGTTTTTCCTCTTCAGAAAAACACCCCACCAGACTGGATTGCCCTTCTGGCTGAAGGAAGGAAAAATCCCACAAAACCACCACATGTTCATTTCAGACTGGTTAAAAGGTATCCAGTTCACAATTCCATTTTTTACCAAAACTCAAAAAATGAAACCATGTTTGAAGAGATCCAAGTGTTTTGGTTAATTGTTAGGAGATCTAAAGCAGGGAGATGGATTGCATCATTTTCATGGCGTTCTCATTACCAAATACACAGCAGAGTTTCCCCTAGCTGCAGAAAACAGGTCCACATCCATCCTTCAAAGTCACAACTAGCTAGTAGCCACACCACAGGTAGAGGCACATCCTTCTCCAGGCACAGATATATGAAGGTAACAGAACAGGCCACAATATCCGAACCATTCAAGCAGCTGCTCAATAGCTTGCTTTGGCCACAACAAAACTTGGAGTTCAGACAAGCCCAGCTCATTCAGGTCTGAACAAATTAGGGAGCAGTTGCATGAGCGGCTCAGACAGCAGCACCAAGCATGATGCCTGGGGCAGCTGGAGGAGAGCTCACATAATGACATCTCCAGTGCCTAATACATATGGAAAGAATCAGGTTCCTTGTAAAAATACAGGTTCAGCTTCCGCTCTTTCAGCTTACACAGTGATGACCAGGAAGTCTTCTTACAGTTGGGGGTTGTTTTGGACCCAAGGGTCTGGTATGAAACATGCAGACACTTAAGTAGCTTCTTGGTGCTACAGGATCTCTATCCCTGAAAACCCACAGGCCCAAGTGTCTGACCTCCCAATTACTAAGTCTTGGAGAAAGGCATGTCATTTTAACAGTAGTTTCTGTAAGGGGGTGAAATAGTACAGATTTAACTAGTACACTATGTCAGTGTTACTTCATTTGTATTAATGCAAATCTGAGTAACAGTTTGACCAATTTTATTACTTTCCTGATAGTATTAATTTTACATTGTACAAAATTATCTTATTTAAGCAGTTTGAAAAGGAAAATATGAAGTTCCACATGAAACCATCATTACACATTGTGTCTAACAGGAAAAACACACCTTTATCAGAAATATTTAAAGCTTGATGTTTTCAATAAGACCTTAATTCAGAGTTTGCATGCTCATGGGAAGCTTTCAGACATCTGGATTCCAGTTTCAGGTTTATTTGTGTATAAAAATATATTATAAAGGAAAAAAGCATTAGAAGTTCTCAACTATATAAAATTACAAATATATTTTAATAAAAGGAACTTTAAATTAAAAAAAAAATCAAGCTATACTTTAAAGAAAAATACAGCTGTAACACTTGAGCTATCTTTTTCCACCTGCTGCAAAGTAACAGAACCAATGTTGACAGTTAAACACTTGTAGGAGTTTGCAAAGGTTATGTTCAGAAGGTGAGTATCCAGGGTAGCAAAGTTATTGGACAAGGGCAGCAGTTCCCAGTGACTGATGTCACTTATCCTTCAGAGGACATTCACAGGCAAGGACAATGCCAAAGATTCATTTCACATACCTGGAAATACAAAACATTAAGTCCTATATTAGATAAGATTGCATGTTGTTGACATACCAGACACCTTATCTATGCCCACCTTGCTAGACTGCCTGACAGGCCAAAATCATGCTTTTTCTTAATTAACATGAGACACAAAAGGTTAGTGTGTAAAAAAATTAAGGCAAATACTGTTCTAACAAGTGCATTAGGCTTGAAGAGACATCTGTACAAAGTTCTGTGTGGCTTCAAGCATATAAACACAACTCCTTAAAAATGTGATAAATATCAGATGGAAGTTAGACTTCTTCCCTCAGAATTTCCACATATGACAAAGATAAGTGTATCACTAAGACAAGTGACACCATGCAAATGAGACTCTGCTGAAACTACTAGAGATTTGCTTAGTTGGAAGAAGAAAATACCAAAACCACTACAGCAGGTGGCAATCTCTGGCCTCACCTTAGATAGGCCTTGCAAGGGGATCAAAAAACCCCAAACAAACAATATACTGTAGGCAGTCCTGTAAGAGTTAGCTGCACCAAGGCTGGGCAAGATACACCACTGTAAGTGTTTGGGGGTTTCACTGTTCTACACAAACCTTCAAACCCAGAGGGTTTGCAGAAGAGCAATCAGTCAGGGATGTTGCAGTGGTAAAGATGGAGTTAGCTCAAGCATGGGACCATGACAGAAGTCAGTGAACTAGAAATGTATTTTAAGCAAGAGAAGTGAAACCAGAATTAAGATACAAGATGGCAAGGGAATAGGAAGCTCAAGAGAGCAGCTGTATGAAGTCCAAGGCAGATGGCCAAGGCTTCAAGAATTACGGGAAGGGAAAACACCTAACCAGTAAAAGAAACTCTTGGTTCATGGCTTATTAGAGGGGCTTTGCTCATGACGCAATTTAGGTAAAGTCCTACAGTTTCTTGTTTTGGGCTCTATAGTCTACAAATAAACCCCAACAAACCATATGCCTGCAAGAGCATAGGAAGAAGAGGAACAAAAAGGCAGAGCACATGGCTGGGAACAGAAAGGTATTTTTTGGTTTTGTTGTTTTTCTTTCAAAATCATCATGAAGAACCTAGTACCAGAACTGGGAAATGCAATTTCTAGGTAGTGACAAAAAGAGTGATCTAAATTCTATTCCTGGTAGAGGCAAGAACAAACAGGACTTTGACATTTAATCTAAGTCAACAGATACAGGTATCTGCTGCTTAATTCTTTTGTAAAGCAAAAATCAAGAATAAAAGGTTTCCTTCCCTACTAACATTCCTCCAGTTACCTAGCTTTATAATGAAGGAACATCCCCCCACTTTTTAGCTGAGTTTTCACCATGAGTGAGGTTTACTTTATGTATTCATTGTCAAGGAGGGGCCAATTGCAGCTGCCTCAGAGGGGACACAGGTTCATCGGCATGCAGCCTTCGTTACACAAGCTGAGCTGCATGCCATGAACATTCAGGCAGAGACCAGGACTTAAGTCTGTGTCACCTTCTTACCCACATGATGACCCATAGGGATAGCAAACTAAAACAAAGCCACATCACATACAGCTATTGCTGCCCATCACTTCCCCCTCCCCCTATACATTGGCTTTTATAACTCTGACAGCACTGAGTGAGATGCAGCTTACTAATAAAAGTCTACTTACTTGCTAGTGTCCTATCAAGATCAGCAATGAATTCTTCCAGTTCTTTTGTGTCTCCAAGCTTTGCTGCAAGATAAGAGACTGTCAATATTGCTTAGACATGACATGTTTCTCTGGCCAAAAGAACCATTGGAACCACATAAAACCCCAAAACATTTTCAGTGGTATATAGCATGCTGTGGATTATTCTCTGTAAAACTCAACAGGGTTGCTGCAATGTCCAATTGCATTCTTAAACAAGAGAGACAGAATTAAAAATTCTGATTTTTAAAGTTTTCCTTTTGACAGAAGCAAAGCAGTCATGGCTTGGTTTCCTAAAAAAGCACAGACTGAAGTGGGGGAAAAAAAACCCTGTATGTCAACTAATTTGTGTCCTTGCTTCTGTGGGAGTCTTACTTAATGCATTATTCATACTGCATTCATGGCCCTAATCAAACCCCACCCAGTTAGGTCCCAGTCCTACACAAATCTAAGGTTCTTAAAACATGTCAGCATCACTGGTTTATTGTGATGTCAGATCCTTTGATCTTGGTCCATACGCTATAAATTTGGATCCAGATATCCGCCTACATTTCCACTGCTAAAAACCCCACTGGTTCTGTTCAATTTAGTTTCACTGCAAGTTGCTTCCTTATCTCCTTTCTGTGTCCTATTACAAGCCAGTTCCAACTCTATTTCTGTCTTTTTGTCCTCTCACCAGGAAGAGCATCTTGACCTTCAGCATTATGCCTTTCCAAGTATTTCCTGACAGGTTAAGTGAACTCTTTTTTGCTACTTCTTAACTATTACTCACTATTTCAAAATCAAGATCACCTATAAAGTGTGGCTGCAGTGGTCAGTACAGTAACACTTGCATCTGCAGGGTGCTTAACAGTAATCCTTAGCTTTGTTAGCATTTTAAAAAAAGTCAGTGCAGGCATGTGAATCCTGCCTTACAGGAAGAAACCTGTATAGTTGGGAATTAGGAAGAAATGTTAAGTTAAAATTAAGCTTACCTCTACATGGAGTTACTGATGGAGATGGCAGGCTTGGAGTAGATGCAGTTGGAGAGTTCAGCTTTTCATCACTGAGGCTGAAGCTATTTCTGTAGAGTGAATCTGCACCTGTAAAGTTACATTATAAAGAGAAATTAACACCTTCAGCAATTTTGCAACAGAGTTAGAGAGAAATAGGACATTTCCTACATGGGCCTCAGTATCTGTAGGACTCAAATGTATAGACTCTAAAGACAGAGGGACAAATAAATCATCTACTGGGTGAAGGCTATGGCACCCACACCTGCTGTTTAAAAAAAGAAAGCTGTCCTAGGCCAGCCCTCACCCCTCAGTAAGGAAAGTGTCATCTTCCCCTGCAGTCAGCATCATTTGGAAGATATTATAGGAATTGCAGTTATCCCACATCCACTGATTAAGCCTGGTATGACTTGCCTGATTCACACTATTCTGGGAAATTCTGATTACCCAATTTTTTTTCAAAACCTATTAAAAAAAAAAAGACAAATAAAGAGCTCCAGGACAAGGACAGTCCCCCAGAAGGAAGACTATATTCAATATTGTGCTCAATCCTGAGGCAAATTCGCCCATTTCTCCATACTCCATTGCTTTAGGTCTTGTGCTCTAGATAAATTGTATGGCATCTTTATTTCCTTTTGTTCTGTAACTCTTTGGAGTTCACAAAGCAGTAAATCTGTGTAAGATAATTTCAGCAATCTTATTTTAAATGGTCTTTCAAAGAAAGCCTTTATATGCCATGGAAAGGAACGGGAAAGGTTCCAATGCTGTTCTGATGTTCTTGGATTTTAGACAAGGCCTTAAGTTTCAAGAGTTCAAAAGAGAGATCCTTTTCTTGTCTCTTCATAAAAAGAGGTTCCATGGCACACAGCACACACAAAGTAATAGCCATGGCTCCAGTGGAAGGAGGAATTGTCATTATGTTAGAGACACTAAAACTGCTGGTTCCCAGAGTTTCCAGCCAGCGACCTGAGAAGTGTAGTTCTACAGAAACAAACCACTGTAATGTTAACATGGCAATAGTCTGTTCTTTTTGCTCACTTCCTAGGAAATAAATATATGTCTCATCATATGGAATGGTGACTACCACTGCTTGTCACACAGACCAGCAATTTTGCCTATCTGCAGCACATTTAACATTGACTCTCATATCCTCAGAGCCCCAGCCTAGGAGGTGGTTACACTGCAGTAAGTCCATTTAAGTCAGAAGCTGTCATACTTCCTTGGATACTTGTCCCATTTGCTATGTCAGGAGATGAGCACCTTAGTTAAATTAAGGGTGCCTTGCTGAATTAGCAAGGGGAGCAGGACCACAGCTTGCCTTACCAAGATCTGGACACCTACACCTTCACTGAACACCACCACAATGTTCGCAGATACCAAATGCCCCCTCCCTGGCAGGGTTCAAGGCCAGGCTGGACAGGGCTTTGGGCAACCTGGTCTAGAGAAAGGTGTCCCTGCCCATGGCAGGGGGCTGGAGCTAGGTGATCTTTGAGGTCCCTTCCAACCCACACCATTTGATGACTATGATTCTAAAAGATGTAGAGACTATCCCCCAGCTGACTACTCCTCTACTGTACGTTCCCCTACCTCTGGGAAGAAGAGTGGGTGTTGATACCCACCTCCTCTAGCCTGCTGTCCTTGCCAGCATAAAGCCACCTTCCACAGGAAACAGTGACGAATCAGACCAGACAGGATGACTGCATCTACTAAACCTGTCAGATGTCTCCTCAGCCACAGGAATTTGTTTCTTCCATGGCAGCTTCCAGGCCTACCTCTGTGGCAATACACACCGAAGAGGCTTGTGTGGGAAGCTTCAACCTGGAGTATTTTCTTTTTCCTCACACATGTTGGCCCACCACAGTGCTGCTGTTTTGCACAGTTCACACTCAGCTCAGTTCCTGCTCCAGCCAATGCACGTGCTCCCTGTGGCACTGTGCAAACATGAGTGATGATGTGAATGACACCTGCTACTTGGGACTATCACTTGCCCCAAATCAGCCACTAGTTGGTATTTCTTGTTTAGAATGAAGAGTGTGCTTCCTCATGTTAGCTTGTTATCATGTCTTTATCTTTACTCTTAAATGTGTCTTCTATTCTCTAGAACCTGAGTAGACCAAACCAAATCTTCAGATACAAGAAAGATTTGAAGAATACCATCCAGAATTGAGATAATTTTAGGTAGAAAAATGGAAAAGCAAGCCATTTGAAAAGTGCTCCTAAAATGCAAAAAACAACCTAAAGGGGGAAAAGATCTGTCAGTCTCTTCTCCCTGGTAGCTTGTGACAGGACAAGGGAAAACAGACTGAAGTTGCATCAGGGGAAGTTTAGGCTGGATACCAGAAACAATTTCTTTACTGAAAGAGTTGTCAGATATTGGAACAGGCTGCACTGGGAGGTGGTTGAGTTTAAAAGAAGAGTAGATGTTATACTTGGTGACACAGTCTAGTGTTGGACCTAGTAGGGCTGGATAGCTGGTTGGACTCCATGATCTTGAAGGTCTTTTCCAACCAAAACCATTCTATGGTCTGCAATGACATGTCACCAGCATTGTACTATACAATACAAACCCTGTATATTAATGGACTTAAATTGTTAAAGATATGACAAATTTCCTCCTGAAATGAGCTTACAGACCAACTTTCTACTAAAACCAGACTTATATTTAGCCAAATTCTAAACCCTAGCTAACAAGAAACGTGAAATAAAAAAATTCTACCTCTTCAGGATAAAAATCCTACCATCAAAAAAAGCCAAATAAATCATTAACACCTCACAAAGAAGTCCTGTAGCCAAGAATAAGAGCCACTGAAACACTGACAGGACACACAAGAGGTAAAAAGCACTGCCTGGATAACATTGAAAAGAGGAGAACAAGAACTTTCAAATTATTTCAGATTAAAGGCTTTAGAGCTAGCTGAATTAATAGAAAAATAATCCAGAAAACAGTGGTTACAAGACTGAGTGTACTTTTAGAGTGGAGTCTATGCTACTTGCATCCAGACACCAAGTGTAGCAACACAGGGAATTTATACTTCCTTTTGTGGTTTTTCTCTCTCCAAACTCCATCTATAAGCAGTTGGCAGTACTGACCGCTCCCCTCTCAATGTATTGAAACCAGAAAATGTTCTTTCATACTGGCTTCCACAAACCTTATACTGGGAAATATTTACAACTGGGCAAAGAGAAAATAAGGTGGCACTGTTGCTTTAAATATCTGAATGTTTCTCTTCCAGTTTCAAAAGGCAAGTTATTTTCAAAAGACAGTGTTGTCTTCTGATGCAACATTAACAGTTTCAGGAAAACATCAACATTCATCTTTCTCCAAGAATAAAAACATACTGTAGCTACCAGCTGTGGCTTGCATGTGCCACCAAGCAGCAGAAATCCTGCTGATGGAAAGAGGAATGCAATGACTCCACCATTGAGGTCATTATAACTGCTGACAACCAGGAACTGTTAAAACATACTTGTGATATCCATCACACCAAAAGACCCACTTTGGCAAAGTGTGACAGTAGGGCAGAAAGCTCTGGGAAAAAGGACACTTCAGCCCTTGCTCTCCACCAGCTACCACAGCCAAGATTTGCCCATTCACCTTCAAGAACAGCCCTTGGAAGATTTCCACTGCCACACAAATACGACATCCCCTGCAGCCCAATAACCAGAGGCTGACACCAAGGATCTCTCACCACTGCTGCCCTCTCATCCAGCCCTTTCTCTCCCACTCTGACACAAGTTTATCTATTGCTGGTTACCTATTTTTCACTTCACATTTTGATTCTCCTGTCTGCACACACATACAAACCATGCCCCTCTGGCTGTTTCAGAACACTCCATACTGCTGTCTCCTTAAAAAAAACCCACCTTAAAAATCTGAGATTTAAGCCACTGGGTTGACCTACATGAGTTAAAGTAAGCCAACAGCTACAAAATTAGGAGGTTGGAATACATCTGGGTGCATTTTACTTTGGCAAAGTAATCTGTAGTTAGTATTGACCTTTTGCTGTTCCAGTATATGGCCAAACCACAAAGAAAACCCACTGCAATGCCATGTAAATATATAACGTCCGCATGAAGTGAGCGATTCAAAGGTTCTGGGCAGTAATTAACTGAAGGAGGAAAGCCTCAAACTTCTCATTTTAAAGCAGACAATGGAAAAGTTCAGCTGTCTGTCTTCTTCAATACTGTGCTCTTTCTAGTACCCTACTTCAGGATACGATTTTTAAGAGCCCCGAGTCGGTAAAACTCTGACTACAGTTTTCAGTGGGGAAAGTTTTAGAGGAAAAAAAAAGATAAGCCACATCCCTGAAGTTTTCAGTGAGGAGCTTTAAAATTCCACTTAAGCCTCTACAAGCCATGAAATTATTATAGAGCAATAGTTCAGCCTTTAATGAACACACTGCACAACTTGTTCCTAGTCAGAACCCAGCCTACTTGCTGAAATAATAAAAAATAGATGAAATCAGGAATTTCTGATGCCAAGGGTAGAAGTGAGAAATAGCCACGATGCAAAGAGCTTGCTTCACAATACACAAGTTGCAGCCCTTCAGGACAGTGTTTGTTTTCATTGTAATCAGTTACACTTAGCTAGGCAAAAAATAGACAGTGCAGCCAAGAAACATCTGCTCCAACACAAAAATCACACCTTTTCACTCACTACATGTCTAGGGCTCCTGATTTAAAAGATACCAAATTACATAGTTACAAAGAAGTTATCCAGGAGGCCTGAAATTCAGAGGTACAAGTGTGGTTTCTCACTATATACAAAGCTTACCTCTCCACTTCCCCACCACACTTATCTGAGAGAGTGTTTCTACCTTCAACCTTCCCTTTACTAATATTTCCTTCCTAAAGGAGAAGGAAAACAGGTATGTTGGAGAGGTAAACACAAGAAAGCTTACAAAACCCCACATTCCTCATTAAACTGAAATACCTGGAAAGCCTATGCACTTGAAACTTCTGGAGCTTCCTCCTTTCGAGTGTATCAGTAATATAATAAAACATTACTTTCTCAGATGATTTTTAAAAACAGGCTATTTATCCAGGAGGGTCTTGCTTTGGTTTTTTTGTTATAAATATATTACACCTTGTTGATAAAGACAGGCCACAAGACATTCACAGAAACAATCTACCTCCTTAAAAAGTTCTTCTCTTCATCATGCAAGACTAGGATTTGCTGCCAAGACCAAAGGCTCACCTACCCCACACTTTCTCTCTCCCAGTGACTCAAAGCAGATGCCTACAGAAGAGTTTGAGAGCAATGCTGCCATATACTGATCATTTCAAGAGAAACCCTACCAAGTTCTAGCAATGCACAGATCAATCTTCCCTAAGACTGCAGTAGCATCTTAGCCTACATCAGTCCCCCGTGGCTCTATCCCTTTCATCAATAAAACCCCACAGATAAAATCATGACTATGTCAACTTTTAAGATCCACAATACCTTAAGGCAATGTATTTTACAGTTTGACAAAACACCATGAGAAGAAATAGCTCCTCTTCTGTTTTTTTGAAACATGCTGATTTAATTTGATTTCCTCATACTGGGTGAGGTAGCAGTCACTTTCCTAACATCACTTGGGATTTTCTGGAAGACCAGCTTGTCCCCACCCAAGGCATCTCTCCTTTGGGTTGACAGTCCCAGCCTATTGAGTCATCTGGAAACTATTTTATTTCTTCAATAACTTCTGTTGCCTTTTCCTGCACCTTCTCTACAAAAGATTGCAAATCTAAGCAGGCTTTTCAGGATAAGTGCTGCATTATTATGCCTGGTCTCTAGCTACAGAGGCATTAGCACAGCCACACAGACATCCATGGCACATACCCACAAGTGCTTGCATTACACCAGGGTGCCAGGTACTGTAGAACCCCTTTGTAAGCCTGCGCCTGCCTGACTTTGAAGTGAGAAAATTGAGAGTTCTAAATGCAACTCAAGGTCTTTTGTTGTGTTTAAAAACCTGGGGAAATTTGTCTGGAAGCATTTTCACACTCCTAAAAGTAACTATGAAGATATTGCAGGCTGTATGAGTGCAAGAAATGAATAGATACATATAGTCTACAAAGATTTTTAACAAAGAGGCTGGAAGCTGAGCCTATCTCAAGGAAGCACACGTGGAGCTAGAAGTGTGAAGCATTTCATCCTGCTTTTTGGTGTTGTTAAAGCCCTTCCCTTCGCAACTCCTCATGAAGTTCAACTTTCTATTCGTTATCTTAAGCCTAAACTTGTAAGACTGTCCTGACATTGCCATATTCTGTACTAGCACAATGCCCATGTGAACTGTGTGCCCACTCAGTGGAAGCCTGCCTTTTTCTTTCCAAGCTTACTCAAACACAGAAGCAGCAAATGACACCTGCAAGAACTGTCACTATAGCTGCATCTACACCAGTGGCTTTTTGCCAGCACAGCCCTCTCTAACACAAATCCTATTTTATCAGAACTTCTACTGTAAACAGCAAAGAGTTATAAAAAAGGAGTTAAAAAAGCATGATTAATGACCTAAAGCACAAAGCTGCTGTCTTGATTTGGCTGGACACATCAGGTTGAAACATATTTGGTACTCACACAGTCCAGCAACAAAGAGATGTCTGTTGGAATAACTCACCAGCCACATCACGATTTCCAACACTAACCGAGTCAACAGCTGAAGTGTAGTACACAGTAATACTTGTGGGCCAAGAACTAAGATCATCATAAACATCTGCACATGTGATCCTGTCTATTGCTGTAAGGTCTAGAGTCCATTGTGCTACAGACAATGCTTAACCACAGCCAGGACAGACCTCGTCCAAAGATCACTTAATCAAGGAACAGGACAAGACGCAGGAGAGCCAAGTACTATCACACTCACTTTCCACAGTAGTGTCTTCAAGCTCCTTTTGTTTTTTTAAGAGCTTGAAATATGGAATATAAGAATTTCAATGAGTGCTTTTGTATCTAGCTCCCTCAAGAGGGAATTTTAATGTTAAAAGCAACATATGCATGATTAACTGTGTTGATAAAGAACTTCTCTAAGTGTTTCTGCTAAATCAAATGGGCTCATCCTCATGGCAGGATCCCCAGGAGAGGAAAGGCTTCCCTTACCCCACTTGCTCATGTACAACTGCTTGATATCTAATCTTAACTTCTTGTGAAACTGAACTCAAGACAGGGGCCCAAAAACAAACAACTGCAGCAGTTTAAAGTGTTACCTCCCCTCCAGTCCCTTTGATACTGCTGCAGGAGTGGCTGAAAGATACATAACCTCCTGCCACACCACATCAGTTAGGAGGATTAGATCAACCAACAAGAGATAATGCTAACATACAATAGCCTGAACTGTTCTACACATACATGACAAAGTGTACTTGTAGGAATCTTGGCACTGGATAACAAGACTTTGTGGAAGAGGTAAAGAGTCTTCACAAACAAGAGGATCATTCAAACTAGTCACAGGTAATATTGTTGGAATTTCTTCCACGTTGTCAAAACTTGTTCTTTCAGCCCACTTTCTCCTTGATGCTGCAGTGGTGTTTAACCTAATCATTGCCATGGGAATAGGAAGGTCATGAATTCAGCACGCTTGCGAAATGACAGAGACCAAAAGAAAGGTAAAGCTAGGGGAAAAAGGCTTAAGCTTGAACAGAAAGAGCCTGGGTAAGCAGGGAACTCCCTGCATGTGTTCTTAAAATAGATATAGGGAGTGTAGCTGGATTACATCAGACACTGGAGCCTGTTTTATAGAGGTGCTCTTCATAAGTCTGCAATTCTCCAATCCTACTACAGCTTCAAAATAAGTTCCCTGCACTCAGTGATGCCCTTAGGAAGAAGTGTTTGACTAGACCTTTTCTGAGAAGTGAGGCGATCTGGCTGGTTTTCTGTTTCCCTTCCCTCAAGCATACCCTCATACACTTGACATTGTCAGATGCCAACAAGTCACTCAGTGCACCCTCCTGGTCCAGTATATGCCAGTGTCCAGAAGAAAGTGACTTTGGTTTCTCCAGAGCCACCCTTCACATGATGCATCACCATGGGAAGAACTCCTGCAGTGGATAGGATTAGAAGCTTGACAAGTTCCTTATACAAGAGCCTTCAAGGACTTTGTAAAGACCCTGTGTATCCAGCTATCCCCCATTAGTATCTTCAGCCTAAATCTGTGCAGATTTATAACAGATTTTTATTTTCTAGATCTTCCCGAAGTCCTGGTCTGCCTATTTACATGAGCATGCTGTTTCTCATTGAGCCTCTCACCCTTCCAGAAAACACCATCACCCTCCTCCAAAAGTCCTTCCTGTCAATCCTAACAAAGCAATTTTCAGTCGTGTTCAAGATTTAAATTTTCTGAGCCACAGCAGATATGCTAAGCAACTACATATAGTTATCCACACCAGAAAAATAAGTTCTTGATACTGTGGGGCTTTTTTTAGGGTGGTCAGGCACTAGAACAGGCTCCCCTGGGAAGCTGTCACAGCACCAAGCTTGACTGAGTTCAAGAAGCATCTGGACGATGCACTCAGGCACTTACTCCAACCTGGCTGGTCCTGTGTGGAGCCAGAAGATGGACTTGATGATCCTTATGGGTCCCTTCCAACTCAGGATATCCTATGATTATCAGGTTATTATCTCCACTGACTACAGAAAGAACCCAAAGGCACTCACTGCTGGGCAAGGTATCCAAGTTCATGGGAGGTAAAACATTACCTGTCAGTGAGCTAAATGAATCCTGCCCATGATGACGATGAAATAAAGGTCCCTGATAACACAGAGAGGCTGTACTCTTACAGCTTAAGTACTAGGAAGATTATGTTTTAGTGCTAAGTCAACGCAACTGCACAGTAAGACCCTGAACTGATAAAGATGCACAACAGAAATTAAAGGAGCACTTTTATTCTAAATATCTGAAAGGTAAGTTTCATAAAGCTGCTTGTACAGGTAGGAACTTAAAAAAAAAAATTGGTTTTAGCAGAACTTACTTATGAAAAAGTAGCCCCTGAGTCTACTGCTCCCCATAACAGCCACTTCCAGCCTCACTACCTGGAAAGAGAAAGATGTTTTCTCTCCCTGACTAGCAAAAAAATAAGAGAGGTAAGACTTTTATTCCAAATTACTAGAAAAAAAAACTTAGTTCCAATTCTATGCTTTCTTGCTCAAAGCAGGTCATGAGTCAGTATCTGTTTTCCACCCTTCTTGTGCTACGTTCTGCATGCACGGTTCATACACATCCAGTAGAGTTTGGTGCCAGTCAGGTTAGCATTATCACCTCCAAAACAGCAACAGCCAGAAACCTGGGTGAGTTTCACTCCCTGCTGGAAAGTCCACTTCAGTTCAAGCTCTTCCAAATGCCTCTGCTACCGAGGCACAATGGACAGCCCCTGCTTTACTTAAAGGGGCTTCTAATTCCGCCCCATCCTCCCACCCCATCGGGGGTGCCTCGGTGTTGGAGCCGGGGGCTGGCAGCTCTCCAGCGGCTCTCGCCCTCCTTCCCGCCTCTGCCACTCAGTCCCGGGGGAATAAAAACAGCGGGGCCGAACGTGGCATCCTTGCGACTTCTAACCCAGACAGTAAATGAAAGAGCGCAAGGTCCTGGGGGTTCGGGGGACGGGGGGGAGAGGGGTTCGCTTTTGAATTAACTCGCATTCCTCGTCTGGGGACCCCCTACTTCTCTCACGGAAGGGAACGCGCGGATTTAACAGCCGCTTTTGACCACCACCGCTTCCCCCACCACCACCACCACCCCCCGCCCAGGGACGGGGCACGGCCGGGGGACACGGCCGGGCCGGCGGGCACTCACTCTCCGAGTCGCTGAGTCCGCTGCTGTCGCTGACGCTGGCGCTGCTCCGCCGCTTCATGCGCTCCAGGTGCTCGCCGTAGTGGAAGCGGCGCCGGCCGGCGGGGCAGGAGAACTCCTCCAGCACCGCGTCGAACTCCCCCAGCGCCTCCGCCAGGCCCCCGCCGCTGTCCTCCCCCAGCGCTGCCGGGCGGCGGCAGCGTGAGGGCCCGCCGGGCGCTGCCCGCCCCCGGACCCCCGCGCTGTAAGGGGAGACCCGCCGCCCGCACCCCCACACGCCTCGGCGCCCCGAGCCCCCCCACCCCGGCGAAGGGCAAAGGATCCCGCCGCGCCCCTCATGCCGCCGCTCCCACCTTGACCCGTCGGCTGCTGGGTCTGAGGCGACTTCATGGCGGTGGCGGGCGGAGGTGCCCTACCACCACTGCCTCCCCCGCCTCCCGCCGCCAGCACGAACAGCCCGATACTGCCGCCGCCGCTTCTTATACCCCGCCCGGGCTGGGGGCTGAGGCGGAGGGGGCGGGAGGGGGAGGTGGCACCGCGGCCCGGCCCGGCCCGGCTCGGCCCGGCCTGCTGCGGGGGACTGGGCGGGCGGTGCAGGTGCGGCGTGCCGGGGGCGAGCCGCGCCGCGGCCTGCAAAGCGGCGTGAATGCTTGGGCGAAGGCGGGGGTTTCCAGACAACCTGAGTCCCTCTTAACGGTTCATCGCTACCACAACTGGGAAGCGTGGCCCCTCGCCCTCCCAATCGTCAGCCCCGACAACGTGATCCTGTCACCTTCTGGCTGGTCCGGTTGGCTAACCCCAGCTACTCGTGGTTCGGGAGGGGGTGCCCTGCGACTGGCGGGGAGTACGAGCCGCAGAGCCGGCTGCAAGGAGGGGGTCACAAAAAATACCACACGACCGGACTGCCCTTACTCAGCCCCGGGGTACACGGGGAGCAGGAGGAAGAGGCAGCAGCCCGCCTTGTGTGGGCACTTGCAGCGAGCCCGCAGCCTCGCACGACACACGCCGCGTCAGCCACATCGCCGCTTCCCCGTCACCATCACCTTTGCCACGCGTTCTGCCCATGGTTATGGCTCAGCTCGACCCATTGGCGAGCTGCGAGCACAGTCAGGGCGGGCAGCTGGGCTGGTTTGTTACAGGGGGTGACCTGAGGAGAGGAGCAAATGGCAGGGGTCGCACAGGGAGCTGCTCGAGCACAAGGGAGCTGCAGCCCCAGCTGCATTGGTCAGGGTGTTCTCCAGTGGAGAGCTTTCCTTATTCTCCTTACTCCCTTGTTTCTCCACTCTGGTGGAGAGCTTTCCTTCTTCTTAGGAGAAGATACTAGTACTTGTCCTGAAGTCAGGTTAACCTGATATCCGTGCATGTTGTAGCTACTAAATATTGCTCTTGTTCCTTCTCACTCGTTTTAAATAAAAGCTGTCTGAGCAGCTAAAATACCAGTTCTGTTAAATACTCGTGGAGGAAGACTCTGTCATATTTAGTTACGGACAGTAATATTGAAAACAGGCATCAGGTGTTATTCCACGCGTGTGCGTCAGGAGCTGTGATTATGTTTGTGTGTTGATAAGAGTAGAACTCAAATAGAAGAGTTGAGGACAGGGAGAGGGAAGAAATAAGTCTCTGAAACTTCTTGACATTTCCAGACATGCTGTCATTACTCCTGGAAGACACAAAATGAGTAAAACAATATTCTAGACAATAAACCGTCTGTATCTAACAGATTTGTGCACTTCTCCTTACCGGCTGATATAGAGGCATTTATTTATTTTTGCAGTGGATCAAAAGAAGTTCTTATGGTGAAGTTCAATCGTTATTTAGTCTACAGTTTCCTTGTTTCTTGCAGTCTTCCTCTGTTTTTCTGTCTGCTAATAAAAGTGGCTACAGACAATCCTTTTTGAAGACCATAATGACACAGGTGGAAAGTGAGGTTAAAAAGTAGAGAACAAGGAGATACGCGGACATGACCTCAAGAGCATCAGCAGAATGACAGGCAATGGACACAAGGCAGAAAGGAGAACTGTTGAGTGTGTGGCTAAGCAGAACTCACAGCCCAAAATTACTTGGCCCTGCAGCTGACAGCAATTCCCTTTTGCCAAACCAAGTAAACGAATAGCAACCCAACTGTCCACACGCACCCCCACCAAGCACTAGTTATCTGGTCTCGTGTTTGGTTGTACAGCAAGACATAATTTAGGGGTGAGAGGTGTTTTAGATTAGGCTTGAATCCTTCCATTTTGTGAGGAATACAGGCAAAATAACCAAAGGGTAAAAGTGTTCCTGTGGCCATTTCATTCTTTCTCCTAAAGATAGTCAGGTAATCTCCCAGCTGCCTGAACAGTCTTAGGTCACATCAGAAAGAAGGAGCACATATGTGTGGTGATGAAGCTGTACAATAAGGCTTGAATTGTTCAGGAGCCTTGCTGCCACAAAAAGGGGAATGGCCCCTTGCTGTTTCTTTCCTCTTGTATTCCTGACCTAGACCCCATGCATGTCCTCTGTAGCGGGTTTGTCTCATCTTCTCCTGAGTCAATTCAATGCATTAGAACATCAGACAACTAATCCAGTGAAAGTCGTAGGGTGGTTTGGGTTGGAAAGGACTTCAAAGATCATCCAGTCCAACCCCCTATCATGGGCAAGGACACCCTCCACTAGACCAGGTTGCCCAAAGCCCCATCCAACCTGGCCTTGAACACTGCCAGGGAAGGGGCAGCCACAGCTTCTCTGGGAAACCTCTGCCAGGGCCTCATTACCCTCAGAGCAAAGAATTTCTTCTTTAATCTAAATGTAACCTCTTTCAGTTCAAAGCCACTACCCCTTGTCCTATCACTCCATGCCCTTGTAAACAGTCCCCCTCCAGCTCTCCTGTAGGCCCCTTCAGGTACTGGAAAGCTGCAATAGGTCTCTGCAGAACCTTCTCTCCAGGCTGAAAAAGCCCAACTCTCAGACTGTCTTCACAGTAGAGGTGCTCTAGACCTCTGATCGTTTTTGTGGCCCTCCTCTGGACTCTCTCCAACAGCTCCATGTCTTTCTTGTACTGAGGACCCCAGAGCCAGATACAGTACTCCGAGTGGGGTCTCACAAGAGCAGAGTAGATGATCGGAATCATCTCCCTTGACCTGCTGGACATGCTGTTTTTCATGCAGCCCAGGATGTGGTTGGCTTTCTGGGCTGCAAGCACACACTGATGGCTCGTGTTGAGCTCTATGTCAATCAACACCCTGAAGTCCTTCTCCTCAGGGTTACTCTTGTCCATTCTCTGCTCAGCCTGTAGTTGTGCTTGGGGTTGCCCCAACCCATGTGGAGGACCTTTAACCTGTCCTTTAACTTCATGAGGTTTGCACGAGCCCACTTCTCCAGCCTGTCAAGGTCCCTCTGTATGTCATCCCTTCCCTCCAGCGTGTTGACCTCACCACACAGCTTGGTGTTATTGGCAAACTCACTGAGGGTGCACTTGATCCCACTGTCCATGTCACCAACAAAGATGTTGAACAATGCTGGTCCCGATACCAACCCCTGAGAATAATTTTCTGTTGGGCTCAGCTCAGGTAGGGGAGCTCCAGGGCTGATAGAAGGAGAGAGTAGGTGGGGATGAGGGTAGGGGAAAGAGAACAGATGATTCCCTGTAGTGATACAAGAGTTTATCCCTGTCCTTCTCTTTAAGTTATTATTTTACACTCACATTTACAATTTTCAGAATAATTTCTAGGGACCCTGAAGAAATTATTCCATACACTTCTTTCTTTACAGCCATGTGTTTGGGAATCTTCTTTCCTTAGAAAACCTGAGTTTAAAAATTCTTGGTTGTGTTTACTGCTCCATAAACAAGTATCTTAACCTTTCTTTGTAAATATTCATCTGTTCTACAGGAGGTCATTCTTTCTTCTAAGCAGTCTGTGATTCAGTTGAATGCAGCTGAGATTCAGCTGGTGAATTCTAATCTACCATTAGCTTATACCCAAGGGAATAAAGATTGACTTTTATGCCTATTGTTTTTTTTGTTATAGACCATATAGCCATGCATCTCTATAAATTTTCTTGAAGGACCCCAACACAGAATTGTAGGATCTTTAAGACCTGTAAGTCCAACCATCAGGATCTTTAAGACCTGTAAGTCCAACCGTCAAACCACCACAACCATATCTACTAAACCATGTCCCAAAAGTGCCACGTCTACACATTTTTTGAACACCTCCAGGGATGGTGACTCCACCACCTCTCTGGGTAACTTGATACAAGCCAGCCCACTCTTTTGGTAAAGAAGTGTTTTCCTAATACCTAATTTAAACCTCCCCCGATGCAACTTGAGGTCATTTCCTCTTGTCCTATCGCTTGTTACTTGAAAAGAGAGACCAACACCCACCTCAATACAACATCCTTTGACGTAGTTGTAGGACATGGTGTCCCCTCAGCCTCCTCCAGACTAAACAACCCCAGTTCCCTCAGCCACTTCTCAGAAGACTTGTGCTCCAGACCATTTACCAGCTCTGTTGCCCTTGTTTGGCCACCCTCCAGCACCACGATGACTGCTAGTGAGGGGCACAAACCCACAGTATTTGAGGTGCAGTGTCAACAGCGCTGAGACGATCCCTTCCCTACTCCTGCTGGCCACACCAGTTCTGACACAAGCCAGGATGCCTTCTTGGCCACCTGGGCACACTGCTGGCTTATGCTCAGCCAGATGTCAAACAACACCTGCAGGCCCTTTCCCACTGGGCAGCTTTCCAGCCGCTCTTCCTGGTGCCTGCAGCGTTGCCTGCGGTTGTTGTGACCCAAGTGCAGGATGCAGCACTGAGCCTTGTTGAACCTCAGGTGGTTGGCCTCAAGCCCATCCATCCAGCCTGTCCAGAGCCCTCTGCAACATGCTCCCAGTGAATTAGGTGTGCTTTTGCTCTCAATGCCAGCAGTAGCAGCCTGCATCTGGCAAAAGGAGAGGTGGCTTTTAAGCACGGTGCCCTGAAAAAATGCAGACTGATACATCAAGCTGCTCTTGTTTATCCATGAAAGATCCAGCTGAACTTGTAATGTAAACCTCAGCTACCGAATCCCTCCCTTCTCCTAGGCAGCCATCCAAGGTGTATTTAAAGTGAATTTCTTCTCCACCATTCGACACAGTGTCTCCAGATCCTCCTCAGCTGGTGACGCAGTGTTTACAGTGGTTTCCTACTGCATTTTTAACCTCACAAACTTGTGAGCCACACAGCTACTTGAACCAACAGATCCTGCCTGAAAATATGCTTCAGGAAAAGATTTTCAAACCATTAGCAGGTACTCTGATACAGACAGTTGCCCGGCTCACAAAGTACTAGTTGGCTAAGTGAAACACAGAATAATTTTGGGCACAAACCCTTGTGTGGCTACACCAAAGAGAATTCTAGGACTGGTTTACCCAGACATTAGGTTGACTAATCTATTGGATTTCAAAGCATGGTCCAGAGATGACTACAGACCCATAAACAACTTCTGAGGTGTTCATGTAAAACAAGTTAAAAAAAAAGAAAGGCACATTTACTGGAAGTAGGTTAGAATTCACAGTACATCTGCAACCCCATATGCACATATGCAGGACCTGGAGCTGCAGGAGGGGGGGGGAATTTGCAAGTCAGAAATGGCTGAAAAGTTTTGGTCTAATCAATCATTTCTTTTCATCCCCTCAGAGATCAAGGGTACCCCAAATTATCAATCTTGTTGGGGAAGGGCCTTATTCCTGCAGTTAAAAGAAGAGGCTTTGGGAAATGTTACCCCTCTTCTCACTGGTTTTGTCCCTAGACAAAAGTCAGAGTGACAGACCCCTGCCTGTGGAAGCAGCCCGGGGTTTTGAACATGCAATTTCCATCAGTCTTCTACTATTTTTCGGTCTGTTAAAGTAATAAGAGTACCAAGTGGTTAAAGTAAATACTTCACTTAAAGCCTGGGAATAACAAATAGAAACTCATCATCACCAAACCTCAACCTGGAGGAAAGCAAGGGAACCCAAAATTTAGACAGGTGTGGAGGAGAAAAATGGAAGCTGCTGGAGGATGAAAAAGCACAGGTGCCAGCCAGACTGACACGCAGGGAAACCCAACTCCTTGAGCCACAGAGCAAGAATAGACCAAACATCATCGGGATAACTTGTCTCCCTGTTCAGGGCATCGCAACCCTGCCTTGGGATGCTCTTTTGAAGTGAGGCAGTGGTTAACACTCCAGTCTATTTTATCCTTCACTCTGCAAGTGGAATTGCCTATGGGAGTGTATTGCTAAACTTGTTCTGTAATGAGGACAGCTGCCTAATTAAAACTTGGCTGAGATGAGCCATGCATTTTCCATAGGCTACCTAATGACCATCAGACGCGTAACGGCCTTTACTTGCTGCCAGCTGGGCTACATACAAGCCTGTGACCTGTAGCACCATCCACAGCACCAGTGGGAAGAGCTTGTGACTTACAGCAATGTGTTCAGCCTTGGAAAACTGAAAAAAACCCCACCCAACTTTTGCCAGAGATCCTTCACAGGACCTTTCCTTCCTCTTCTCTCAACCTTTTCTGTGGACCTTAAGCCTGAACCTGGACAAACTGACATCTCCTTTTGTTTTTCTCTCTCCCTCTGACTGACACACAGTGGATGCAAACTCACAGACCAGCTTGTGGCTGCCCATGACTGTGGCCTTGCGAGCGAAGCGTACATAGAATCACTGAATGGTCTGGGTTAGAAGGGACCCCAAGGATCATAGAGTTCCAACTCCCCTGCCACAGGCAGGGCCACCAACCTCCAGGCCTGGATCTGCACAAGGTTGCCCAGGGCCCGAATCCAACTTGGCCTTGAACACCTCCAGGGATGGGGCATCCACCACCTCTCTGGGCAGCCTGTTCCTGCACCTCACCACTCTCTCTGTAAAGAACTTCCCCCTAATATCTAATCTAAACCTTCCCTCCTTTAGTTTTGGTCCATTTCCCCTTGTCCTTACATTATTTACCCTTTTAAAAAGTTAATTCCCCTCCTGTTTGTATGTTCCCTTAAGGTACTGGAAGGCTACAATGAGATCCCCCCGCAGCCTTCTCTTCTCCAGGCTGAGCAAGCCCAGCTCCCTAAGGCTCTCTTCCTGCTGAATCCTACCAAAGCCTAAACTCACTTTCTCCAACCCATTGCACTTCTGAATTTTCTGCTTGTCCCATTAACCTCCTAAACACAAGCACAGTATAGCCCCTGGAGTCTTCTCTGCCTCTGTCTTTCAATAACTTGAGGCCAAAGCTCTTGGTGTTTCGAATGGATGTATTTAAATAAGTTATTTACTCTGGAACATGTTTGTGGCAGTTTAAATGCAATCACTGTTGTTGCAGCTGGATTAAAAGTCATTGAAACTGATAGGTGTCATTGCAACCTATACTGACATCTCTGGGAGAGACAGTTTAGCACCAGCTTCTTGTCCAGAGCAGTGAGATATGCAAAAACCACTCAAGAATTTGAAAGTTCTGGGTTGAGGGACTTTGGCTGAGCATTGCCAGCCAAATGTAAAGGGAGAGGAATTCAGTTAGGCAGAGGGATGGCAGTAAGTAAGAGATAACAAAGTTTCAAAATAACTCTATCGGATTATCTTTGGTGCCTTTTTGAGAGGAGATGAAAGGAATAGTGTCACTCAATGAAAGGCATGTTCATGTTATCAACCTGTGATTTTGGTGCGGAACTGCTACTGGCTCCAGTTGCCTACTGGTGGTTGCGTTTTTTGAGCATTTCTCTTGTCCATGGGCTGGCTTCTCTTTCAGACCAGCCCACATGTACTCCGACTCTACAGGAGAGTAGGTCCCAACTCCATAGGTCCAATCAAAGGCTTGGACCTGAAAACATGAAGTTGGTCTTTGCTTGTTTGATTCTTCTGTACCCAGGAAAGTACTCTCTGCATGTTCTTGGTAGCACCTCTGTTTTCTTCACATTGGTGTAACTTAGGCTAAATTTTAGCTGTTTGGGTTTAAAGAGACAGCTGCTGATGACCTAATTCCTGGTCACATTTACAGAAAGACTTCTAATATTAACCTGCAGGACAAGTTCTTTTCTTCTTTTCCTCATTGGTCACCAGGTTTTTCCAAAGATGCATATGCTTGTTTTGCTAGTGTAGAACATTGGTGGTGATCCTGAAAATGGAATGTCTAGGAGCAAAGCAAACTGACAGCAGTGCATTATAACACAAGAGATACCGGGCTGTAACACATATTACAGTCAGGTTCTGGGGAACCTTCAAGCCTGAGTTCACTAAAAGTCCCAGCACAAGTTCATGTCCATCAGAAAACCCACAAAACCCCACTGCACAGAGAATGCTCTGACCTTAAAGTGTATAGACAATGCTGTGGTGGTAGTGGAGAGCTAGAAGCAGCTCCTTTTCTGAGGCAGATCACTCCAGGTGTCAGAGAAACCAACCAAAACACTGATTGAAAAGCTGTAACTGGTGTTTCTGGATCTTAATGCAAGGAAGTGGATGTTGTTTTGTAGGGTTTTCTTTTTTCCCCTGCGGTGTGATGGAGCAATGAGAGAAGCAGCAGAGGGAAGTGTTCAGAAAGCCAAGAAGACAGCAAGAGAAATGTAAGCAAAAGGGCCATGGCAGTAAGCCAGGAGGGGGAGAGAGCCCTGAGTGCTGTGTGGCAACTGGAAGTGAGGAAATCGCCTCCTTTTGCCTGTGTTTTCAGGGAAACAGGGCTGCGCACGTATCCTCTGTGCGGGACGACTGCAGGCGAGACTCTGCTCAAGACTGACTGAAGGAAAGAGCCTGTTCTTGTCCCTCAGCAGGTGGCATCCACCAGAGTCCAGCAGCAGGAAACAGCTGTTTAAAACAGTGAAGTTCAGGAAACAGAAAAGGAAAAAAGCATATGTATGGATGCGATGTGACGACAACTTTATTTGCCCCATCGTTAGGCTGTGGGCTCCAGCTCAGGGCCAGCCACTGTTTCTACCTTTACCTGCCACCACAGCAAGGTTGGTGTAAATCAATAATTAGTGTGCTAAATCATGAACTGGAGAAGCTGAATTCTTTACTTTTCTCCTAGTTTTGCTTCAGAACCTTTCATGAGTACCACTCTATCAAGAAACTTGTACCATTTCAAATGCAGAAGAGAAACAGGTGGGTTGGTTTTTGTTTTCTCTACCTGATTTTGCTCTGAATTGCTGAGTAATCGAGAAGTTAAGGTGGCTGGATACTGTGCTACTTCAAAAACATGGTAATTTTCTCAAGAGGAGGAGAAATGCTGACTCAACAGTTGGTGATTACATATGAGAAAGAAATGGGATTTTAAGGCTTAAGAGGCTTGTATTTCATGAAATATTTCTGACACACAAACCACACTGGACACAAATTTTATGCCTGGTGAAGTGAAACATATAAGGAAGCTCTTATGTATTAAATTAATGACATCTCTCCTAATTCATCTCCTCCATAAGTAAAATTAAAAGCTCTTTGGGCAGATGTATTTTACATCAATGCTACTTGCTCTGACTAAAACTTTTGCATTTTGTACTGTTTCTGTTATATTTCACACAGTCACACACACGTAGCCTGTTTGGCTCAGTCACCCTGTACTTTACATCCAACATTGTTTGGGGACTGTGTGTTTCCAGAGCCGAAAACCTGGCCAAGAAATATGGATTCTAAATCATTGCAATTAATAATTACAATGATGATAAAATATCCTCATGGACAAAATACCTGGCCAAAAAGATAATAACCACATCCAATGAAACAAAAATATTCCTTGCCCAAGAAGAATTCTTATTAGATTTTCCTGGGAACACTGAGTGTCCTCTGGGTTTCATGGTGTGAGGGTTTTTTTTTCTTTTTAAATATGCACATGGGTTTCCATTTGTCTGTTTTACTTGCCTTTGCATGACTAAACCAGTGCTTTGTTTCTTCTGTGGTCCAGAAGCATCTTTGCCTTGTATTCCACCAATCCAAACGGGACTCCAAACAGTACAGCTAGAAGAATAGGTACAGCCACAAGAACAGCACAAGTCAAGAACGGCAGGTGGTGCAGGACGTGGTTCCCATCCACCTTACAGAAGCAAGCTGCCGAAAACAATCTGAAAATAATCCAGTCTTGCTCTCCCTCCCCTGCTCTGCTGGCTTTAAGGCAGTAGGAGGCAGAAGGAGAGGCCAGGACGGCCTGTTTGCTGAAGGCATGTGGTCACATATGTTAGAACAGAAGCCGAGCTCTTCCTTTATTTGTCTTGCAGCAGTGCCAGTCACAGACTGGGACCCCATTGAGTCAGTCACCATACAAAGGTGGAACAAAAGCAGTAATCCTCGGGCTTTGGTTAGCCAGTAAATCACCCTCCTTTAAGGGATGGGGATTTGCATATTGATGGTTGGGGAAATAACCATGCTTTGGTCCATTGGAGCCTCTCTTGTTAGGGGTGCACAGGGGGTTGTGTAGATGGGAAGAAAAGAATCAGTGTTACAGTCAGCTCTTTCCTCCCACTGAGATGACTGCCATTTGATTTAAGAATAATTATTAAAAGCCCTGGGTTGTTTTTTTTTCCCATTTTTTTCTCAGCCTCATATAATTTTCGTGACAAGCCACTGCAGCATCCTGTCTTCCTCACAAATGCAAGTGAAGTAAACCATGCTCTTATTCTCCAGGCCGGAGGCGGGATCTGCGAAAGCAACTTCTTCCATATGCTCATCTTCTACTTCCAGCTTTAATTTCATAAATCATAGGCTTTCAGAATTGCCCACTCCGTGCTGCCCAGCACCTGTGGACTAGCTGTACTTCTGCAGCGGAGGATTTGCATACAAAACTAGAGTCAGAGCCTTTGCACAAGAGGGCAGTGGTTTAATATACAAATAAATACAACTGAACATAAAAAAGCACTGAAAAACAGGCTTTGCCACCATAGGCACTTAAAAACCCAGCTCTGCACATCCAGGTTTATCTTGCTTTGGTATTAAAAGACGTGTGTTATTCCGTGGGATCCGGGGTTGTCTAAGCTGTGAGTCTTCCTGGAAGCACAACTCAGAGCACACACCGACTTAGTATTTACATGGCATGGGGCTGGGCTTAGCACTCCCCACAGATGCGAGGTCATTGTTACTAGCACGAGTTTACACACCCTCAGCAAGCAGGAGGGGACACTGGAGGGGAGGAGGTGGTCAGCGGAGGTAGCAGTGGCTGATGTTTTCAGAGAAGGAAGGCAGTCAGATCTCTGCAATTGGTTTGTGTTGGAGATCAGGGCAGCATGGTCACCAGCCACTGTGGTCCTCATTCCTTGGGAAGACCAGGGCTTCTGTCAAGGTAGCAATGCTGGTGGGAGGTTGCCAACAGTAAGAGACAAATGCAGATGAGACTTTCTTTTGACCAGTTGTTTGTTGCTGCTGTTTCCCCAACGCCTCCCCTGCTTGGAGACAGGCCAGTGTTGTGAGATTGTCCATGAAATGCTGGGAAGAACCGTGCATGGCCTCAGCCCAGCACTGTTGAGCAAACCCAGGAGGAGCACAGTTTCTTCCAGAAAAACATATTTCCTATGTTGGAGGTAACCGAGAGGAATGTGCACCTTCCATGAATGGAAGGCCACAAGCAAAGTACTCAGCCTGAAACAATTATGTGCAGACTTCTCAAATATGTGACTAGACCTCACTGTCTTTTCCTTGTCCATCTACATCTACTTGGGAGATAACCAACCTACATTTGCTGGGCTAGGTTCCTGCTAAGCTGTTGTTTTGAATCTGTTGACAGAAGTGAACGGCAAGTGCCAGCACCTGAAGCAGACAGAGAGGCTGGAGAAGTACAGCAGGGAGAAGAGAAAAAGGTTTAGCAACAAATTTTCCGTGAGTTCAAGAAATCCTGTAGCTCTACATCTTTCATCACAGCATCTTACAGTCCAGGTGGCACATCAGGAGCAAAACTGGTATCAGCTGTGCAGATCTCAGTATTGCAATAACTGTGTTTAGATGTTTGGTCTCCTGAGGTGCTCACGGCATTGAGCAGGACACAGGGGAACCCTGACAGCAGAGTTGCCCAGCCTCTTGATGTTTGAAGAATTCTGTGCCTACTACAGAAGAAAGTCTCCAGTGAAGCCCCCAAGGGTCAGGTTTACACCTGTTGGTATCACTGCCGGCCTATTTGGGTTTTGTTGCCTCTGTGTCAAGCAGCCTTGAGGATGCTTCAGCGTTCACAGATGACACAGCCGAGTGGCAGGGTAAAGCAGGGTACCTGCTGACACTGCTGTACCAGGTCATGTCTGGGTGCTCTGCAGTGCCCAGGCTAACCACCAGGTCATGTCCTCACCACCTGGATTAGCTCTCTAAACCCTGAGCAAGCAAATCACCGTCTCTCCCATGGATCCTAATGTAATAAATCTATCCATGGCACATCTAACTGCTTCAGTCCATTGCTTTGAACGTCCCTAGAGAGACGTTTAGACCTGCAGGAAACTTTACTTCAGGAGGTCTCTGACCCCATTTCAAATATAATCAAGTGTGTGGATTAATTAAAATGTGATTAAACATCTACAGTGACAGTCTAGAGACCCCTTTGGTGCCTGACACCTTTTGTGGATCTCTGGCTGTCTTTTGCACTATTATTTATAGAGCCAGGCCCCATGTTAGAATAGTTTATAGATACGTTTTATGACAGTTTCTTGCTTCTTGTATAAACCTTGGTCTTGAACCAGGACTGCTCTGCAGTAGGCACTCTCCACAGAGACCAGGAAGACAGCTCTTGCTCTGATCCTCGCTTCCTGGTTTGTTTCCAGTCTGACCATTTATTGTCTGCAGTCAGCCCTGGAAATACCATGTATTTCCTCATTCTGCCTTACTGCATACCTAAAATACCCCTAGGAACCTCCTTAATGGCATGTTCTCAAATACTTTGTCTAGACTTGAAATATGCTTAAGCAGTAAAGTCCGAGCGGTGAGCAGACAGCGTGCTTAGTCCATGATAAATTAACTGGAGCAAAGGCTAATCTTCAAAGCCAACACATTCTGCCTCTCTTCAGCAGCCCGAGGAGAGTAAGGAACTGAACTGACCAACGCTGCCTACAAAAGTGCTTCACAAAGCGTTTCTGTGGGCTCAGATATCCAACCCCAGCGCCTCTGTTCCCAGCTGGCATGAAGTAAGCCCAAGCTACTTCAGTCTCAACGTTGGTTCCCCAGATCGATGCCTACAGAGAGCTGCGTTGTATGAATATGAGTTCAGCTCAGCCGCTGAAGCACGTGTAAAACACTGACCACCTCTGCTCGCTGCTTGAAAGAAAAAAGAGGATTAGCATTTCCCTGTGCTTTTTCGACAAAGCCAGGAAACACCTGAAAGTCAACAAGACCGGAGCCTTTCCTTGCTATGAAAATATTCTGCATGCAAGGCTCCCCTCTAGTGGAAAACCCATGATGGGACCACTTATGGACGCCTGCAGTTCTGGTGTGAACAACCAGAACGCTTGAAAGGACGTGTAACATCAGTGGTGTAGCAAGGACCGGCGGGCACAGTCATGACAACGTGAAAACATGATTATGGCTGAACCTTTTGTGTCACCCTTCAAGCCTGACCTCTTCCTGGCTGAGGGCTTTGTCACTCTGGGAAGGCTGGAGATGTGAGAGCTGAGGAGATGTGAGAAAGCGCACTTTCCACTGTCATCACCACTGCTGGACTGAACTTTTGTTGCTCCCAGGCTTCTGGACCAGGCTTATTCCCGACAATGAGGAGTTTGGCAGCCTCAGGGAGGAGAGGAGGGAAGCTGGGGGTACACGTGTGAGGTGGCAGTAGTACCGCAGGACGCAACGCGAGACTGGATGCTGGGTCAATGAGCTCTTGTGACATTGATGTTAACACAGTTATTTATTTCTTGCAGGGAGAGGCGATAGGGATTTATAAAGGAAACCCATAACAAACCAACTGGAAACAGAGTATTTTCAAAGATCCACAACAAAAAAGACAGGCAAGTAAACTTTTACTATCATTTACAGCAATCCAAAATAATGCATCAGTGGTTCCTCACCCAGACCATGTAAAGCATTTTGAAGATGTTCCTAAGATTGGTAATGAGCAAATGAGGCATAACCCACCTCTTTTATATTTTATACCAGAATAATGTAATTATATAGGTCCTCGAGTGAGTCTAGAGAAGGGCAACCAGGTTGGTGAAGGGGCTGGAGGGCAAATCATGAGGAGCGGCTGAGGGAGCTGGGGCTGTTTAGCCTGGAGAAGAGGAGGCTGAGGGGAGACCTTATCACCACCTACAACTACCTGAAGGGAGGTTGTAGAGAGGTGGGCGATGGTCTCTTCAGCCTGGTGACAGGAGACAGGACAAGGGGAAATGGCACAAAGCTGCACCAGGGCAGGGTCAGATTACATATTAGGAAAAAAATTTTCACTGAAAAAGTTGTTGGGGCCTGGAACAGGCTGCCCAGGGAGGGGGTTGAGTCACCATCCCTGGATGTGCTTAAAAAAGGGGTAGATGAGGTACTTAGGGATATGGTTTAGCGTAGTAGAGGAATGGTTGGACCTAGTGATCTTAAAGGTCTTTTCTAACCTTGTAATTCTGTAATTCTATATGTGTGCATGGCTGCAGAACATGTTGCAGATGGCAGCTAATGTACCTAACCCGAGTTCAAGCCTGCCCTGAGCAATCTAATCCTGCCAGGCATGTTAGGATTAAGTCTCACATTCTGCAGGCAGCCCTTCACGAGACGCTTGCTGCCGTTCCGCGTGTCTTCCCTCTGCCGGGATGCCAAATCCCATCTTCAGGTAGCTGCAGGTTTTTGGGACACACGTCACACCATGCCCATTTGGAAGATAAAACCTGAAGGAGGCTGTGATTTGCACGTGATATTGATAAAAATAGTTGATAAAACCCTGTATTTTAAAGAGCATCTCATTAATATACTAAATCTGGCCTATATAGAAACATTGACCTGTGAAACAGTATCATTTCCTTGATTAATTAAAGGCTTCTTTCAGAAAACAAACACACCCACAGTCCAAGGGTAAAAATGATCAAGCACAAGGCCTGGCTTTTTTTTTTTTTTTGGTCACTAGCAATTCGAGTCTTCTCAGGTCTGAATCAGTGATGAGCTTTCAAGACTTCACTCTAGCTCTGGTTGTAGCTGATCCCAGCTTCGGTGCCTGGCTAGCCCCTGTCACTTCTCCCTAGCATAACCCCTGCTCCTACCCCACAAAACTTTGCCTGTCCTTGCCACAAAGTGTCTCCAACTGAAATACGCTATGGATCAATGGCTTCATTGCCAGGGGGTCTGCTTGTGGGTGGCCAGAGTAGCACCTGAAAGCAGCACAGGGCCCAGTGAAATTGCTGCTTTGCTCTTCATGCGTTGAGGCCAGACCAGTTATTGAAGAGTTGTAGCAGAAATAGGTTGCTCCTTCTATCTCCCTGTGGGGTGGTTGGAAGAGGTGGTGCTGAAAATAGGAAGCACCCTAGTCACAGCCTGGGATATTTTCAGCTAGACTCATTTGGGAGAAGGTAGCTGGCCTGAGCTCAGGTATAGAGTGCAACTGTACTGAGGCAGAGGAGATGTGGGGCTCCTGGACCTCTCAGCCCCACCAGCTGCCTCTTTCTGGGCTGTCTACAAATTCCCAGTGCAGCCACACAGCTGTTCTGATGGTAAGAGGAGCTACCTCCTGGGATGTCGCATTTGCTAGAGAAGAAAAGAAGTTAAGGGATGGGAGAGTGGAATAAGAGGAACTATAATTGACTGTCAAAGAGGATTAAATTATTTTTGAGATGACAAAACAGGTCAAACTGCAGAGAAAAATAAAAGCAAGAAAGTGATGAAGAACACGGGCATGACAAATGCAGCACTGAAAAGCAGAGCTGGGCCAGCTGATGTATTTTAAACATTGAAATGTGAAGCACTGACTCTATGATACATAAACACTGTCAGCATTTATGTGCCTTCCCAGAGGAAATGTGCTAACAAGCCTGTTAAATTTGATCCCTTTTCTAATTCAAGTTCCTGAGGAGACACCAGATCTTTTCAGAATAAAGAAAAACCTTCCCTTGACATCCGTTCTTCTCCATTACATTAATCCTTCCCATACTACCCAGTTCACTCTCTGCAACAACCCACAGGATTGCCAAGTGTCTATTTTCAGAAGCAGTTCACACCTGCCATGACAGCCCTGAGGAAAGCTCAGCAGCATATGCCTCCAGCAGCTACAAGAGAAAAGCAAACCACACCAGCACTAGGTGACAAAAGCCTTAATTTTTGTATTTTCAGAATTCTCCAAAGAGTTCCTGCAATTCTTAGTCTAGAAATAAAATCTAGTCATCTACTTACTCAAGGAATAAACTGCTGAAAAGATAACCCAGGTATTTTTGCTCAAGTCTGATTTAAGGTGTCGAGATAAACAGGACAGCAGACTGGTCAGCCATGCCCACGTGTAGCATCCCAGCCTTGCTTTGAGGGCCCGAGTTACATCTCTAGCAATGTGTCATCACTATAAAAAGGCAGATCACCACTGTACCACCTCACATCTTCACCTTAAGTGGGCTGATAAAGGGCTTCAAGGTTACAGCTGAGCCAAGACTCCTATTACGGTCAACTACCTCTCTCCCTGCTCAGGGCATCTTTGAGCATGTTGTCCCACAGCAAGCGCCATACAGTGCTCAGAGCATCTCTGAGCATGCTGTCCCACAGCGAGCTCCATACAGTGCTCAGGGCATCTTGGGCACGCCGTTCCACAGCAAGCTCCATACAGTGCTCAGAGCATCTTTGAGCACATTGTTCCACAGCAAGCTCCATACAGTGCTCAGGGCATCTTTGAGCATGTTGTCCCACAGCAAGCACCATACAGTGCTCTGGGCATCTTTGAGCATGTTGTCCCACAGCAAGCTCCATACAGTGCTCAGGGCATCTTTGAGCATGTTGTCCCACAGCAAGCTCCATACAGTGCTCAGGGCATCTTTGAGCATGTTGTCCCACAGCAAGCACCATACAGTGCTCAGGGCATCTTTGAGCACATTGTTCCACAGCAAGCTCCATACAGTGCTCAGGGCATCTTTGAGCACACTGTCCCACAGCAAGCTCCATACAGTGCTCAGGGCATCTTTGGGCACGCTGTCCCACAGAAAGCTCCATACAGTGAATAAACAAACCTAAACCATCCATCCGTATTCCTCAGCGTAGTATGTTACTACCGGGAGATACATGTCTCAATGTGCTCAGCAGTGGTTTTGTTTTCTTAACTACTTACATGTCACATTAAATCTGTGAACAAGCTAGAATGGACAAAGCCTAGTGAACACGATGGGCTGAATTCTGATGTCCATAAATACACAAAAATTCCAAACCAAAGGCAAGTGTGTACAAAATAATTTATTACAGCATAACATATGTTGGGCATATTTTACAGTGAGTTCTCCATTCAACAATTTTGAACCTAAACAGATGACACACAAAGGAGAATTTTAATTAGAACAGTTTATTTGTCTTAATAAAATCCCCTCCTCGTGAACTTGTATTTGCCTTCGAGGGGCTAGTTAATATTACTGAAATTATTTACACTGCAGTGAAATAAAAACAAACCGAGACTGAATGATTCCATTACAGTTTCCAGAAAATGGGTTTTCTGTACAAGCCACAGTATAGTTATGTTTTGATAGCGGTTCTTACAGAACAGAAAGCTGTCAGATGTAGCCGTTTTGTCCAGCAATACTATGCTTTAAATAGGTATATTAGGTTCAGACTTCCATTTCGATGTGTTGTATATTTAATAGTTAATGCACCAGAATACAAAGTAAGAAAAAAGGTTCATTATGATTTATAGTCACCCTCTTTGTGCTCCCTTAAATAGTTTTTAAATGTAAAACATCTCCCTCACGTACAATTTGCTCTGCAGCACCTAAAGCAATAGTATTTAGGCATAAGAAGTACTGGAGTATTGGCCATCAGTGGACAACTAAGACTTTTTATGGAGTTATACCGTAAACTTACCAGTGAGTATTTTATTTTTCTTTGATGTAGAGAAGAACTGGATTCCCCATTACTGTTCCTTTTGCATTTGCCCAAGATTGGAGCAGCTTGTTCAACTTAAGTGTCAACAGGTGAACAGATGGGGAGAATCCAGAAGGAAGACGAAGAAAGGGAAGATGGAACAAGAATAGTATCAACAGTATCAAATTCTTCATGTTTTCACAGGGAATTGCTTCAGGATACTCAAACTTAAAAATGTTAAACTGACCATAAACTTAAGGAAACAATAGCTATGGAACACAAGGCAGATAGAATAGTTTTTAAAAAGCCTTTTTTTTTTCTTTTTTTTATATATATATTTTTAACACAAACCTAATCTTTATATCCATCAACACTGGTTCCATATAAGACACACACCTGACAAACATGCAAACCCCCAATGCTTTCATTGTCACTGCTTCAAAAAGAAACCAAACTGACCAAAGATAAAATTAAAAAAAACCCAAAACCAGGAGGAAGGGGGGGCGGGGGGGGGAAGGCCAACCAACCCAGAAAAGACGAGGAGGGCAAATCAAGCAGCACTTCGGTCTTAATCTGCTAAAAACGCTCAAATGATAGTTTTTGAACAAGGTATGATCACATTTAACTGTATATGTAATGACACGTGTGTGAAAGCAGCCTTTAACTTCCATAGTTTCTTGTGATGGAGGGCTGATGGATTATTAAAAGACTTAAAACTGTACAAGTATAAACATGAAAAATGCTGATATTAAGGATAATGTTTACATAAATATTGGCAGGGTTTTTTTTGTTGGGAGGGGGAAAAAAAAATAACTAATAGCATACTCCATTTCATTTAACTATCCAAATATTTTGTTCTATACCTGTTAAAGATATTAAAATACAACCTGGAAAAGTAACCCTGATCTGTGTATCCAGCCAGCACGTGGTGATGAGAGTCAGAGCGCTGTACACGCGTGTGCATGTGGGTTTACAGGCACGGGGGCTCGCCCACGCGCGCGGCGGCGTCAGATCTCGTTGGACAGCAGATCGTGGTTGGTGGCCGTGTGGTTCACAGACGTGAGGCTGCTGTCCTCCTCGTTGGTGGCAGGCATGAAGGCAGATGTAAAAGGGAACAGTTTATGACACGCTGCTTGATATTCTTCACATTGAGAGTGGCAGCTTCCGAAACTGCCATCAAGCAGTGCCTCAAAGACCTTTGTTAACGTCTACGGAAGCAAAAGTAACAGTTAATAAACATGATTTACCACTGCTTTATTACTAAACAGATGCACTGTTAAAAAATAATAGTCTGAGCAAATACAGGTTCTCTACTGGTATTCAGTTATCTTACTTAGGGAAAAAATTACAACCTTGTTCTTTCAAAACACCACCATAACACAGAAAGCATGTACGTCATCCTGTATTTACATATACATTATTTCCAACCCCCCCATGTTTTTTTGGCTTTAAATACTGTATCCCTTACCTTCACATTTTTGTCTCTCATGTTTTTATCCAATCTAGTAGCAACAGCAATTGCTTTTTCTTGTCTTGATTTGTCCAGGAAATACATCATCTTTGCACCTTAACCCAAGAAAGAACACAACGTTTAGGTGACAACATTCCTAAATGCAATGCTGCAGATAGACACGCCGACTCTCAAGAGTTCTCAGTCGATGTGAAGCAGAAATACTTGCAAGTTTTTAATAAACCACCTTTTCCTCCCTTATTTTTAACTTAAAACTAAAAAAGCTAAAGTGCAGGCACACCTCAGTACATAATCTACCACAAAGAACAAAAAAACCTTAAGAAATCATTTTACTGACAAAGTTAAACCCCCACATTCTGAGCCTCTTTTTGCTCAACTCATTTTCTCAATTACTGAATTGGTTTTCCTGATTCAAGCTTCCTAGTTCTTACTGCTTTTTCTATCTAGGAGGTCTCAGAAAATAAATTGTTAGACTGAATATGTTTGGTGTTGAGTCATTGTTGTCAACAAAAACATTAAACATAACCTAGTTATATTTGTTTAAAGTCAGGGAAGCTGGAGTATGGAAATTAAAAAGGATTAAAATGATGCTTATTTTTTTACTAGTCATCATTTAAAGCTCAGAAAACACTCATTTGTACTCTCAGACTTAAAGTTCAGGACCTTCCAGCCTTCACATTTTCAAGCATGAATTAAAGATGGCAGTTAAAAAATTACAGGTTGTACAGTAGATAAATCAATTGCTTCAAACCTGACTCAGCATAAACTGAAGGCTGACACATAGGTTAAAGACCTAACACTGCCAAAAGACACATCTATGGTTAGTTCACTCCTAATTTCACGTTACAAGCTTTATCCCACATCTGTTCCTGCTGCTTGTAAACTGATACACTGTTGGATCACAGTGATTAACAAACCCTGAAGTCTACTGACTGACCCTAAGGAGCTCTGGCATTTAAACCCCTCGCCTCCACCAAACATGAACAGACTCCCCTTCTTCAAAGGGGGCCCTGACATCCCTCTAACATGGGTGCCACCAACGTCAATGAGAAGGCTTAGGCTCTTCCCAAAGGTGCTACAGATGTGGACAGCGCAAAAGCAAATTGGGGAGTGTGACAGTCTTAGCCTGAACAGTTACTGTGACAAAGTGACTGCACATTTTCTGTAATAATGGAGGACCAGAAAGTAGCAGGTGGAAACAATCCCATCAGATGGGAGGGGATGAATCCCTCTGTAAGAATCAGGAGCACCAGCTGGGATAGCTGTAGCTGACTTCACAAATCTGGCACCTGCTCACACAAAAGGGGTGCAAGTATTTCTCTCAAGCTGCTGTTCTCAAAAAGGGATCTTTTAATGCATTCTATGTCTGGGTAAGTTACCTGACCACCTGTGACACGAACAATCCTCCAACACTGACTTTCTCCACTGAATCATTCTGGACAGACCCTGGTTAACTTCTACAAACTAGGTGATATTAGTACTGTTCTAAGTACTTCAAGTGCTATGCTTAATTTTGTTAAGTACTGGAGTGGTCTCAGGTGACATCAATTTTTATTCCAAAACCTTCTGTACTCTGTACATGTAACAGATTTCAATTCCAACTTCCTTTGACTTAACAGGTCTTTAAAACACACAGCGTTTATGATTCTTAAATCATATTTCAACATTTTCATTGCTGACCACAAAGCAGAGAAGCAGCCTAGTAAGCTTTTTTTACTGATGCTGTGGCTACTGAAAGCTATGAGTAAAACCAGAAAATAGAAAAGCCATGCTTCTAACGTAAGATGTTTTGTTTGGTTTTTTATAGCTTCTAATAATTTTAAAAGTAGCAGCTCTGAAAGAGGGATGACAGTGCTGCCATCACTGTGGTGGGCTGATCAGACTTCTCAGACCTAGAGGAAGTCCCTTAAGGATCTGATAAAAAAGTGGATATATTTCTTTTAACACGGTAAAAAGACAAATTCTCATCAGGTGAATTTCTGGCTTTTTGGAATTTATGATTTCTGGACTGCAGACAAAGATTCTGGATTTAAATGACTTAAATCTTATTTTCAAGAGCATTTAAAAAGTTAAAACAAACCTGACAGTTGGTGCTGAATGGAGGTAGCATTGTGTTTGAGAAATTCTTCATTAAAACTTTCCAAGTTTTTATTAACAAATATTTTCTGCATTTCTTGAGTTAGGACTTTGCTCACAATTTCTGGGAGGTTACTATGGTCAGATACTGAACAGGGAAAGGGAAGAGGAAGAGAAGGAAAAAAGCCATTTAAACAACTATAGAAAACAGTGTGAAACCATAAGCATCACTGCTAAAATTCCCTTTTTAAAAAAATACCTAGTCACAGAAACACAAATTCCAGTTTAAAGCACTATTACAGGTCAACATACGCTTTATCTTTCAGAAAGCACATCTGTCAGACTGATTATGAATGCAAAATGAGTATTTTTCCAAGTAAAAAACTCCACAGGAAAAAAAAAATCCATATTAGTAATCAGAGTGATTCTATTTAAATCCCCCAACTGGTAATGAAGCCAGCAAGATATCCTCAATCAGCTCCTTTTAATGCTGTTTTATGTACAATTTCTATTACTATATTAAGAAATTTGTATGACTTTTAACTTGATTTACATGACAAAAGTAAGGACAAGGTCTGGTAGTGTTTCTTCAGAGCAAACAGGCTATATTCATTTAGATAATTAAAAGCTCTCACATGCTTGCTCTGTTTCTCTAACTTTTTTCTCAGTCATCTGTTACTACCAGACTTCTGAAAGTCAATGTAACAGTCTTGAAATGCAGAAAAGCAGCATTTACACTATGTGATCCACAGCTCTACATAAACATGACATATGCATTTCTGGATGAAACACTCATCGAAGGGCTATCGTTCCTATGAACTTTGTGCTGCCTCAGCTCGTAAGCTCACAATGTTTCTGACTGAAGCAGTGTTTCTCCCCTTTCTGGCACTCAGTTTCCTAACACCCAAGACTTCCAAAGATCTTTGGAACACCTACTCCTCCCTGAAATCGAGCTAAAATGAGTTATTGGGTCCATCTGGTGGATTAATGGAGGAAGGAGCATAATGCAATACATTCACAGTACCCGGCACAGCACGACCTCTTGTTTTCTTAGGATTACCATGGAAAACAAATAAATTTGTTTTTATTTTGTTGTTTCAAGAGCATTTATACATTAAACAGAACCACATAATTGTGTCCTTGTACAAACAAAGCTTCCTGTATCTTCACACATACACAGGTACTTCCTACACACGTACCAGCTCTCGAGAATCTAATCAAGCACTCGTGCAGCCAGGGGTTATTGCTGTCGATAGCAAAAGCTCTTTTGACAGACTGTAACATTAACAGAAACTTTCCTGTGGGAAGGGGAAAAAACCAAAAACATACCATGATTAAGAACACAGAACTTTTTTCTCTTTGTAGCAACTACTGTTTTCTTTAGTAAGCCCAGTACAAACATCAGAAGCACCGATGCCCACGCAGAAATAGAAAGATTTATTTTTCCCATCCAAAACACTTAATAAAACAGTAATGCCCGCTGACTGAACCCAGCACAGATGATGTTACTATCTGTTTGGCTCTGTTTTCCCCATGATAATAGAAGATTACACTGCAAATACCCTCCTACAGCATTTATTAGTATATACCTTATTTCGCTCTTAGGCTTTTTGTTTAAGGTTGGGTACACAAAAATGCCATTTCCCCCTGTTATTAGAGGATATGATACAAACCACCCCCAGCTTCAGCCCAGTATTTGTCTATTCCAGACCATTTCAGGCTGCAATCAGATATCACAGGGCACAGTGAAGGGTTAAAATTTTGTACAGCAAAAATAAAGTTATGGAGTACTTTACCTTTTCTAAAGTATATTTCAAATGCTAATAAATGTGTTTCTATGTCATCTCCAATAAGATTCTTCAGTGGTATAAGGAACTTAATGGCTTCTTCTAATGGATTTTCTACCTGTTTTAATAAACATAGTGAAATTTAAAGCTTAAAGTAAATATCAAACAAAACACCAAGCATAGTTTCTGTTATTCGGAACATTTAAATAATCAGAGGCCAAAGGTGAACTGGGCTAAATTAAATTAAATTCTGAATTTAAACTGAACCTCACATTAGTTGACAAGCAAGATTTGAAAGTGTTTACTCATTACTTCATGTTGACAAAGACACTACTAACTCTGGCACAGCTTACATAATGTTCTCAGTGTTGTAACTGAGCATTTGGAAACAATTTAATACGACCACCTCAGACAACAAGCTTAAACTTCTGAAGTTTACTCTGATAAAGGAGATCAATTCTTTGTGCTTAGAGAAACAGTGGCTCATGTCTTCGAATTGTTTTGCTTCAAATCATGACTTCAAACATTTCTGTCTGTTGGTTTTTTTCCTCTGCTCATTGTATGAAAACTAGAGTTTTTCAGGCAAGAACCACCTTTTTGTTACCTATTTCAATGACCAGCCTACTGTTTGAAAAAGCAATGTTTAAAGAAAATAGTAATAATATAGAACTTGGATTTATAAGCTGAAAAATATTACTTGAGTATAAATAGATTACAAAAACATCTTTGCATGCCAAAATTATCTCATAAAACCCACTGGATTCTTTCAGAAAAACCTGACATCAATCCCATATTATAGGCTTTTTATGATAATCACATGAATTTAACAGGAAAGACCATGCTAACCCTTTCCAGTTTTTCAGGAACTAGCTCTTCCCTGGGTCCACTAGTTTCTTCCTCCTCTTCATCTCGCTTTTTCTTTTGATTCTTTTGTTGTCGCTCTCTTTCTGCATGCTTTCTTTCCTCTTCAAGTTTTGCTTTCTTCTGTGCTCTTCTCTGCTTGCTAAGCATTTTCTTCAGTTCTTTGGCTGAGAGATTTTCTACAGATTCAAGTAACAAACAAGTAACTTGCATTAATAGAGTTTTTAATTAAGAAATCTTTCTCTCAACTGTTTAGGCAAGCCACTATGCTCCTCCTCCTCCTCTATCAAGACAGCATACTTTTACCTATTTTCCATAAACATCAGGACTTTGCAGGCTAACATCACTGTACAGTCCAACATTACTGCTGAATTACTACTTAAAGCATAACATGACACTATCTAGTATATTTTCTGTCATATAGCTGTTACAGATACCTCAACTATTTGAAGAACCAGCTACATGAAGCTATTGTTGCATCTATGACAGGTTTTACCCTTAGAAAACACAGTGGTTTTCAAAGGTAACACTAAGCTCCTGTACTGACTGCCACTCAGCTTCCTTCTAATGCTTACTAGAAACATGCAGTGGATTTACGGTCCATCTTCAGACAAGCTTATTTTCCATTAAAGCATCTGAACAATACACAGCAACCATAATTGCATTGATTCTGCAAATGCCATGGGACAGCTAAATGGATGCAGGCAACCACTGGTATTGTTTGGGGTGAAAAGAGATAAAGGATCCTGGCATGTATTAGTAGGACCATTATAGGAATCTTCAGGCTGCTTGCTACGCTGTGATTTTTAGACTGGAGCAGCATTTATGCAAACCAAAATGTTGCATGAAAAGCAGAATAGACAAACCACCACTCCCTACATGTTCATAGAGAGGTGAGGAGTCTTCAGCCTTTGCATTCACCCTTCTTTTCTTCCCTGCTAATCCACTGACCTGACCAGTTTAGCCAGAACAATGCTTTAGTTTCCACTCTCTCTACTGCAGTGTTTCACTGAGAACAGGATGTGTGCTAATGATGAGGCAAGTAAAGAACAAACTACTGTGGGACCAAAGCATCTTTCTTGCGGCTATGGCACCATGACCCTGCTGCTGGGGCCAGCCACCAGCCTGAGACATGGGGAGGAAGGAAGGAAGGAAAGAGAAACAAACACTCCTTTTACCCCATTCACAGTGGCAGTGTCCCCTGTGGATGAGCCTACTGAATCCCAATGCACAGCAGGCAAATGAACTTGCATGACTTCTTAGATGCTTCCCCACCTTAATTTTTATGATGCTATTGCTATCAAGATCCTGTCACATGCCTATCTTATGTTATATACAGAAACAAGTTAAAATCAAAGAGAAGAAAAGATGCCAGTTGAATGGTGATGTGTTCTCCCTTTCAGACATACTTCATTATACATAGGCAGATATGAACTTACTATTCACCTCTGAATGCACTGACAATATTTAGTGGTATTTTTGGTTTAGTTAAGCTTCCCCCACATCAAATATTCTTCCCCTTGCAAAGAGCTAGGCATTAGTTTCACCCCTTCAGTCAACAGCCACTGCTGTCACTGACAGTAGCTTGACAGTAGCTGTGACTCCGCAAAAGAAGCAACTCTACCTGAAAGGAAAAAATCTCTTAGCTCACTTGTCACTGAATGCTCAGATTCCCAAACCACACCCCACCGCTTTCCTAAGAAAGTCTGCTTCCCACTTAACACTGTTTTTTCAATAACTTCCTAAACGTATTCACTTTGCTAATACAGAATTATCCATGTATCCTTTGGTCCCCAAGTTAGGTGGAAAATTATAGAACATAACACAGTATTAACTAATACTACTAGGTCATAAATTAAATAAAGTAGATCAAAATTTAATTCTTAAAACTCAGACCACTAACAAAATCTATTCTTTGTTCCCTAATTAAGTTAACAATATTTACATTCTGTTTAAATGAGTAAGTGGCTGAACTGGATTTGATTTTTTCTCTTGACACTCTGAAACACCAGTCCATCTATCTCTAGGTTCACTCACATACTAATTTCAGAATATGGGGGGGGGGGGGGGGGGAGGGGGAGGGAGAGAGAACAGAGAGAAAGCAAGCTGTAGCATGTTATGATCTCTTTTCAATTATTAAATCATGACAGAAAAGAGGAAAAAACTGTATGCATACATTCCATTGACACACAGTTTAATAAGTTTTTACATGTGTCACACATACAAGCCCCTACTACGGTCTAGATACCTGAATTCACTTCTTGTTCTTTGCTTTCATTGGTAAGAGGATTATCATGGAGCTTCAAGTAGATTTCAATTGCTGATCGAGCAGCTTTGAAGTAGAAGGCATGTTTCCTGAGCACATCTTCTAATCTCAAGAGGTCTACATAGGCACGAAGAGTCATCTTTCTCATGCAGTACGTGTGGAAGTCGAACTGATCATCTGTTATCTCAAAAAAATGCTTCAAGAAAGAAGAGAAAACACGTCTTATGCACTTCCCTTGCTTAGCCTACTCTTTTTATTAGATGGAAATGAAGTCACAACTGGTTTACAGCCAATACTTAACAAGCATGGAAGTATCTTCCTAATACTGACTGTCCAGCAGAACCTGTCAGTGGGGAAAGCACCTGCCCAGAAAAATCTCATTTTGTTAACAAAAGCTATATTGAAACTGTTTGAAGATTTAGGGACTCCATAAAAGCCAATTGAGATCTGCTTGCTTTGACTAAAAGCAACCAACAAACCAACCAACTGTTGGCAAAAGACAGAATAAAAAAGACAGCTTAAAGTTAATGTACAAATAGCTGCATAGTTAGTTGTATTCTACACTGAATCCTTTTCACTTCAAATACATGCTTTGCACATAAATATCTAGGGATGACATCTATTACAGTAAATCATCATGTATTGACCTTTTTAAAAAAATCATTATGGTAGAAACTTTTATCTACAAAGAAAATCACACTGATTACTTCAGAGAATATCTTCATTAGTATATGAGAAATACTGGGAAGGAAACTGATGGTATTTGCACCTACTTACCCTTTCTACTTCGTGGCATTTTTTCAAGGCATCACCATACTTCCCTAGCCTTTGATAAGCTGCAGCACATTCAGTCTGGAACCACATACACTGCATCTCGTTTAGGTTTTCCATAGCAGAAGTTCCTTCCTAAAATAAAAGTGGTCATCACTTTATGCTATTATAATTTACAAGCTGCTTCTTTCAACAATAGCTAGTTTCAGGCCGTTTAGTAAGAAAGAATTAGTACTTTAGAGCTTGTTGGAATGTAAAATGGATACAGCCATCCAGAAACTGAAAATACTAGTTGTAAAACCCTATGCTCCCCAAGACAGAAAGGAATAGATTTAAGTAATAATAATAATTAAAGAAATCGGAACAAGATTAGTGTCTCAATGGTTTTAAATTAACTCATGCTTACAACACCTTTACAATTCAGGGATAGGAAACAACACAATTTAAAATAAAATAATTTAAAAGTTCAGAAAAAAATTTGCATTTTTTTTTCTCAGAAGTTGTTAGTCTATATAAATGAAGTTAAATTTATACATCACATTTCTACAAGTTCCTAGGATTTGTTCTTTATAATTTCAGTTCCCTGAAGTAAAAATAAGGAAACTGGGCACATGTTGCAAACATCACAAATGCTAGCTAGCCACCTAATTTCAGAACAGTCTTCATAATAGAAATAATCCAGTTAATCTCTACAACATTATTTAGGATCAGCTTTATCCTGTCTTAGCACCAGGTATCTATGCTGGAACTCTGTATTGCTTGCTCTAACACCTTCTAACAAGCATACACAACAAATTTTAGTAATCAAATCTTCAGTAGTTCCTAGAAATATCTAGAAAGCTTGTATTCGCTTTCAAGTGCTTTCACACTTAAGATGAAGCATTAAGGAGTTCAATTCATTTATATGCTTCAGGAAATCCCACCAAGTAGCTGTCATCATACTGAGTTACATAAATAATATGGAAATCTGGCCTTTGGGAATCTAAATTTTGTTCAGTGTCAAAACCAGAGAATTTAAAGTGCTTACCCCATTTTTTAAGGACAGAATTTGCTTTAACAAAATCTGACTGCAGTCCTAACTTAAAGGCATTAAACACTCAAGTCTGAATTGCATTTATGTTAATGCTGAATAATAATGAAAATCGTGCCCATCATTGTGTATTTAGCCCAGATGGCACTACTGGGAAACAGCATGTTTTGAACACAAGGTATCCATCAGATGCACTTCCAGAGAGGTACTCAGCAGTATGGAAATAAAACCCAACAGAACACTTCTGGACAGTTACTTTTGAACTGAATACTTTTCCCAGTATTGACTGGGTCTTTGTAGATGGAGTATCCAGCTCAGGGGTGCCCAGCGCAAGAGAGACACGGACCTGTTAGAGCAGGTCCATAGGAGGGACACAAAAAGATCATCAGAGGGTTGGAACATCTTCTCTCCTGTGAGGACAGGCTGAAGGAGTTGGAGTAGTTTCAGCCTGGAGAAAACAAGGATCTAGGCAATCCTTATCAAGGCCTCTCAATATATCAAGCAGGCTCAAAAGAAAGAAAGATAGACTCTTCCAGTGCAGGAAGAGTGGCAGGACATGGTGCAGTGGTTTTAAACTGAAAGAGGGGAGGTTTACATTGAACATGAGGAAGACTTTTTTTTAAGACACAGGCACAGGTTGCCCAGGGAAGCTGTGGATGCCCCATCACCCACTGGGCAAGCTGATCTAGTGAAAGATGTCACTGCTCATTGCAAGGGATTGGACTACATGACCTTTCAAAGGTCTATTATTCAAAATCATTATTTACCATAAAGTGTAAGAGCATTATCTTAAAAATAGACATTATTTTATAGGGTGTGGTTTGTTTGTGGGGTTTTTTTTTTAGTTTTGGTCAAAAATTATATGAGTAGAAAAAAATGCCAGAAGCAAACAAAACCTGTCTTCATTAAGCCATATACTAACCCTTGTGAATTTAGAGCACATCTCCTCTGCATCCTTCACCATATTTGCTCGCAGCATGTATTTAGCACATTTAGAATTGATAAATCTGTCTGCAGTGTCCAAAGACTGTGCTTCATCCATCCACTTGGCAGCTTCCTTGAGGTTACCTACATGCTGTCAAAGAGAGATTAAGTAGTTAACATGCAGTATAAGCCTGATATTGACCAGCTCCTGAAATCTAGAGTCACTGGTATTTCTCCCTCAGAAAGAACAAAAGTATTATTGCTCCTTTGCCCCTGCCCCCAGGCTTTTTTTTTCAGAATGACAATTTGCTGTAAATTGTAACTTGTTCTGCAAAACCTAAACAAAGGTTTTGATTTTCTTCCTGACAAAACAGTGCACAAGAAGAAACCTGAATGAAAATTGATGCCCCCAATCACTACTAACTGAAACACTACCCACACATTAACACCAGTTATAAAAAAGCCCCAACCCACTGAATTACATACTTTATGTGCTTAAGTTCACTTTTTACCTTGTAAATTTTTGCTTTTAAGTAGAATAGTTCTATTAATGTTGGAGTGCTTGCAATTGCAGCATTAATGTAATCCAAGGCCAAAGAACACTGGCCAAGTTTGTCAAAGTGCTGTGCCAGGAAATACCGAACCCAAAGCAGCGTCGTTGGGGGCTCTTTCTCTCCGTTTTCTGCCAACAAAATGGGGAAAAAGAAAATTACAGTGGCCAGTAAGGCTGAAGACTGCATTTGAAAAATAAACAAAACCCAAAGATCAGCAAATTCAGCAAACATTTCCTGTAAGGCATTCATTTACTGAAAGGTATTACAACAATTTTCTTGAAAAAAACATCAGCACTCAACAGTTCTTGACAGCTGCCATAGTAATTAAGAGTTTTAATCACACTCTAAACTATTAGACTGCAGACACTCACCACACGTACTAAAAAGATCACAAGTTTTCAAAGAGGTTTCATATCCAGTAACAAGTTCTTGGATTGTAGAAACCTACATATAAAAAAAAAAAATATCAGTTAGTTTTGCTTTACATGTAACTACACATCAAAAAAATACACAGGCACATAAGGGAAAATACACTGAAATTACTTAACAGACAAAAAAAGGCTGCATCCTCATTTAGTTTACTTCACCTTTCACAAGCTACCTTTGATTACCCTCTAGCTGGTTATATGGCAGGGAAACAGGTGTAATCTTTGGCAGTTTACGGTGGAAGATAATCAGGTATGTTTGATAAGTATTCTTTTGAAGTTGTGTTTTGGAGTTTTTATTTATGCTAGTAGTTTTTCAGTGTCCAAACTGATCCAGCTGAAGAAAGATGTTTTGGAAAAGACTCTGCTTGCACTTCCCATAACAATGAAGATATAGAAGAGATTTCAGTGTTTTTCTGGCAGGCTGACATGCACTATTAAAGTTTTTTGGGGTTATTTTGTTAAAAAGATATTGTCACCTACAATATGGGCTGCAACTTTTCACACACACACAAAAAATGAATGTATATATTGATTAATTTAAGGGTGGTAGCTTTCTGAAATCAGACCCTGACCACAATATTGTCATTTAATTCAAGATTGAAGACTCAAAATACAGATTTGAGCTCATGCTATACAAGTTTGACGTACACTGGATACAAACAGCATTATCTGTGTGTTTCATGACAATGAACTATTCCAGTATCAGGTCAATGGCTTACAAATCCTGAGCATATAATGACACGCTCAACCAGTTTGGGAGTTATTCTGAACACACCTGCCATAGCCAACAAGTAAACAACCTCCCAAGGAAACAAGAGTAATCAAGAAATAAATAGGATCTACGTATATATACTCAAAGCACAAGAGGGACTTAAAAAATACAATCTGACTGTAAGCATAGCAGCATAATGGCTACATTCACCAATTAGGTGAAACTTAATAGATGTTAAACACCTAAAATTTCAGAGATTCAGACAAAATGATCCTACATTTAAAAAGTTGGTTGCAAATGGACAGTAAAAAAATACCAGAGGCACAGCAAAATTTAACAAAGCAAGACTTGATAGCACAGACATCCACACAGATACACATTTGGGAAAGAATGGGAAGGGAGAAAACTTTGTTCTAGAGGATATATCATATAGAAGTATATAATTTGAAGGATACTACCTTATTTAAGCAAATTCAGCACAATGGAGAAGAAATGTAAAACACAAAAGGTAACGTGCCCAAGTCATAAGCAGTCAGTGTACATTTATAGGAAGTGTAATAAAACAAAAACACTCATTCTGGAAAGCTCTGGGCATCTCTCATAAGAGATGGTTTCTGGCAACAAAATCTCATCAAAGATAATGAAGTGCTACAGGACCTCAAGTAATTACAAAGTGATAAAGGAATGTAAACAAGTCACAAGTAAATGGATAAAGGCGAATAAACGCGTCAAGCTGTTCTCTGGCCTCAGACGCCTATTTACTGAAAGAAACCTTCAACAAACTCAGGAAATCTTTGAATCTCTACAATAAGCCTACACGCAGAAGTAAGCATCTGCTTCAGGTAGCAGGCTTGTAGTGTACAGGTGCAGAATAAATATTATTTCCTTGTTGCTTTTCACTGCAGCTTTGAAGTATTCCCAAAGCAATTCTCAGCCAGCTCTTAGTAAACTCAAATTCCTTTTAGATCAGTCAGCTTCGCTTGACCACAAGTGAACTGGGTGTAAATGGAGAAAAAGACCCTTTCATTTCTTTATTGAACTACCCAATCACCACCAAACTCTACAGAATTTTTTTCCCACTACTACACACTTGCAGTTTGGCTTCAGGGCTGGACAAAGACCATGCAACCACAAGAATGGTGCCACCATTTCCAAGCCACACATGCCTGGTTCCTGCTTTGGGTCAGTGCTAGTGGCTGTATCCAGGGTTACCAATGCTTTACTCCTTGGCTTTGTCAGGGTACGGGTGCCCTATTACTAGTTCTATCAGAGGGAGCTGGAGGTGGAAAGTACTGGGTCAGTGAAGCAGTAAGAAAGCCTCTCTTCCTAGCAGGAGGGTCTTTATTCAGCTTACAGCAAGAGTGAAATCAAATCCTCTGATCTCTTGTTATGGAGAACACCAAACTGTACCCCATTTTAAAAGATCTTCCAAATCCAGAACTCTGCAGTGGTTTTGGCTTCTGCAGTCCAAGCAACTACTGGCACTACCACTCTGAAAACGACTTTGAACAATACATCAGTCACTACCTAGAACTTTGTTACAAAAGAACAATGAGCTAAGAAGCAAGAATTTAAGAGGCAAACAGGCTTAGTCTTCCCCATTAGCTTCTCTTCAGAAACTCCTAGGTATTTACTTCTTAGTAGTCACCATAGAAAAGTAACCTACTCACATTCTTGTCTCTCAGAAAGCTCTTGAATTAAATTTCAAGAGAAGGATGATGTAAGGAGGATCATTCTATAGTCAAAAGCCACCTAGTATCAGTACTTAGACTGGAAAAAACAGAGCTGAAAGTGTAGGTGCTTCTTATTCCCCATCTAAACAGACACAGGCTCACGCAAACACACACCTGTTTTGAGACACCCACTCCTGAAGCAGTACATAAAAACTTCAGTTGCAGGGGGAAAAAAAAAGAAAAAGGTTTCTAACATCCAGGAATCAGAACTTCCTTAGTATTACTGAGCAGACATCTTACAAAGCGCAGCCTGAAAGTTCAACCAACTGTATTTTGGCACAAAAAGGTTTCAGAGCAACATCTTCCCTTATATCGATACAGCACTTCTACTGTTCTAGCAAAAAAGTCTACTGCAGAAGGGCCTGAAAAAAAAGGAAAGGGATACCAGCAGGTAGCAGGGAATACCCTTCCTGAACTTGCTCATCCTCTGTAGGATGAACATTGTCTGTGCTGGAAATGAAATAGGATGTTCCCTGGGACAGATGTTTATAATTCTGTCATTTGACAATTTGTCTCACACATCAGAACAGCTGCATTTTCTTACAATTCAAAGCACCAACCTGGGTGGTCATCACCACTGGGAAGCTACAGATCTCCATTGGTTCTGAAGATCCACGGCATGGATGAGGGAAAGGCTGTGGATGTTGTCTGCATGGACTTGAGTTTAGTAAGGCCTTTGACACTGTTTCCCACAACACTGTCTTAGAGAAACTGGCTGCTCATAGCTTGGATTGGCACTTTTTGCTGGGTAAAAAACTAGACTCATGGTTGGGCAAAAAGAGTGGTAGTGAGTTGGTGGCCAGTCACAAGTGCTGTTCCTAGGGCTCAGTACTGGAGCCAGTTCTCTAATACCCTTATCAATGATGCAGACAAGGAGATGAAGTGTGCCCTCAGCAAGTCTGCAGATGACACCAAGTTGGGTGGGAGTGCTGATTTGCTAGAGGGCAGTAAGGGTCTACAGAGGGTTCCGGACAGACTGAGGCCAACCACACAAGGTTCAACAAGGCTCAGAGCTGCGTCTTGCACTTGGGTCACAACAACCCCAGGCAACACTACAGGCATGGGGAAGAGCAGCTAGAAAGCTGCCCAGTGGAAATGTTGGTTGGCAGCTGGCTGAACGTGAGCCAGCAGTGTGCTCAGGTAGCCAAGAAGGCCATCAGCATCCTGGTTTGTGTCAGAACTGGTGTGGCCAGCAGGAGTAGGGAAACGATCATCCCCTGGTACTCCACATTGGTTATGCTCAAGTTATGTGGTTGGGTTTAGGGCATTTCACTACGAGACAGACACTAAGGTGCTGGTGTGTGTCCAGACAAAGTCAGTAAAGGGCCTAGAGCACAAGTCTTTTGAGAAGCAGCGGAAGGAACTGGGGTTTTCACATCTGAAAGATATTTATGAATGGTAACAGAAACACATTTCTGATGATCTACTGTATCTAACACAGTCCTATCACGTGATTAACAGTATCTCAATCCAGGGCACTCCTTCCCATAAGGAAATACTGACGGGAAGGAAGTTTCAAATAAAGAAGCTGCCAATAGGTTAAACAAACCCCATATAAATTCAATTAACCACACCAGGGAAAAGAGGTGAGGAGGAAGAGGGCAGCAATAAGGTTTGACTACTGCCCAATGAAGGCAAGAGATGATTGGCATAAACTGAGGTGTGCTTTTTTTTATCTGAGGCAGCAGAGAACAGAACATGCCAAACATGAGCCAGCTGGCACACATGCACTGTACAAAAGGTTCAAGTTCAAGCTCTTCCAGTATATCCACATAGGAAGGTGTAAGATGGGCAGCCACCTGAAGGAAAAAGTTCAATTTCCGGCAGTTTACCATAAATTCAAGTAGAATAATATTTAAGAACACCACATTTATAAGCTTACGCAGTTCACAGAGCCACCAAAAACACCTCTTCAGCAAGGCTCAACTGGCTTTGTTTTTCTGAAGCAACATTCCCCCATTATTTAAAAAAGTGCTCCATCAAGCTAATTAGAAACCTAAGACATTGACACTCCAGATTTATCAGATTAAAAAGGAAAAGGTGTAGGGTATGCAAACGACAGAATATTTCCATTTTTACTCCAGGCAGCTATACACTAACTCACTTGCAATAATTTCCTTAGTCTCACTGGAGAAGTTTCTGTATGCAGCTTGCTATATAGCTGATACACTTTTAGTCCACAGAATAAACCCTTAAGCTATCCAAGTAAATCACTCTGATTATAAAAGGGTATTTGGCCTCTCATACAAAGCAATTTCCATTGCTTAGGTTTTAGTGTAGGGCTAACATCTGAATGCAACAAACATCACAAAATCACACCATGAGAGCAGGAAAACATTACAAGCAGACCTCTACCTAACACAACTCTCCTTAATTTTTTAATGAATTTTTGATATATACAGATTCCAAGTTTGTTTCTGTATTTGAAACTTTGCTATTTTAACACCCAAAGAAAATGTTGCCTTTGAACTAACTGCAGTTTAAATGCAGTTGCACCTCTGTTTTCAAATTTATTCAACTGAGAGCCATCAATACTTACTTCTGCTTCCTAAAGGGAAGCCCTGCAAAACATGCACATGTTCACCCATACACAGGGCACAAGAAAAATCTGTCACTTGCACATCTAAGCAGAAGCTCCACAGTCATTTTAAGTTGACCTAAGTAAGAATCAACTTTCAAAAAATAAAAATCAGTGATTTGTCATTCATATCTGTTCCTTGATCTAGTCAGCTAAGCAGCTGCATAGAATCTTGCACCCCCTTTTCAGTGGAAAACCTGCAGACTCTCCATCAATTTCAAGTACCTGTGAAAATACCTTTCTAGTCACCTTGCAACTGGCCATTTCAACCCAGCTTGTGGAAGATTTTATTATTTACTTTTCTATATAACTAATCCTATGGTATGATGATCAACTATTGACTTCAATCAGTTCGCAGTGTGAGGGGTAGGTAGGCATAGTTCTCAGGAATTTCAGAGAGCTGCCAGTTTATCAGGACAAGCTAACAGGAATGCATTAATTCTGCAGTATTGAATTTAAAACAAAAATGAAAAAAAAAAAATACCCCCCCAAACCCCACACCCCAATAAATTAATTTGCTTTGTTTCCTCTCCATCTAAGACATAAATTACGTGTTTTGTAAGTGGTAGTGTCTCATTAGACAGGTTTCTCTACAGCTGATCTACACTCCAAGAAAGTTTGAGAGCACAATTTGTTGTACATTTTCATAGGAACAATGAGATACAAGACCTTTATTAGCTTTTAAGTTTTTCTTCATGCTTTGTTCCCTACAACCAACCCCCTCCAATAATGACTTGTAATACTTTTCAAACATAAAATACATCCAATGCAATGTCAGATCACTCAGAATTTAAACTTTGCTAAAAGTCAAGCTTAGCCAGGGCTTTTTTTTTGCCCTGGATTGTCAGGTTTGGCGATGTACCTCATGATACACATCATCATAGTTTTGGTGTGTGATCAGTACATGCTGGACCATACACACCCCCATCAAATCTTACTCCGATTTAGCAACTCAAGATAACACTAACTTGCTGCATAAGCAAAGATTACTACTGCTGTATGCTGCTAGCACTGGAAACAGCTACCCCTGAAATATAAAACAACTCCTACTTTTCTAGTGCCCATATCACCACTGAACACACAAGCTACCTGAAGTTCAAAACTCCAGAAGCAAAAGCTTCCTCCGTTTATCTAAATGAATTAAATTTGCAACTGTCATTCAAAGTGCAACTTGTAACCTGGCATGTTGTACACTTGCTCTGCTGCAACAGCATTGTTTCTGGTTTAGGGCACACTTTCAAATACACAAGCACAGTGTATTTGAAAGTTGATAGTGCAACCAGCATTTGATGAACACTGCAACTGTGAGTAAACCACACATGTTCATGCATAAGGGGAAATTTAGGTTGGATATGCAGAAAAATTTCTTTACTGGCAGTGCTGTCAGATACTGGAACAGGTTGCCCAGGGACGTCACTGAGTCACTATCCCTGGAGGTATTTAAAAGAAGAGTAGAGTAGTTGTTCTTGGTGACGTGGTCTAATGTTGGACTTAGTAGGTCTGGATAGATGGTTGGACTCAATCTTTAAGGTCTTTTCCAACCAAAACCATCTATGATTCTATGATAAACCAGTTGTTGCCTTGAACATCTGCACTGAAAACATTCTGTCCCATATGTAAGAAGTTTTGCATTTCCAATTTATTCTTTGATGAGGCTGTACACAGTTAGGGGAAAGCTGCTCACCACACCAGCTCTGCAGAGAGCACACTACTCAAGCAGAATAGCAAACAAGTCACAGGAAGAACACTCTTCACGATGAGCTGACTGCTGCTTTGGAAAGGACTGGCACAGCATACCTATTTTACACATGGAACATACAATGTTACAGAATCACAGAACATTAGGAGCTGGAAGAGACCTTGAAAGCTCATCTAGTCCAACCCCCCTGCCAGAGCAGGATCACCCAGACTAAATCACCCAGAAGCGCATCCAGGTGGGTTTGAATGTCTCCAGAGAAGGAGACTCCACAGCCTCTCTGGGCAGCCTGTGCCAGGGCTCCATCACCCTCACAGCAAAAAAGTTCCTCCTTATGTTCACATGGAACTTCCTCTGCTCCAGCTCGCACCCGCAACCAACCTTTGGAGCTGTGGAACAGTATTACAAGTACTAGATCAGTCTCACATTAAACAAAAGTCTTAAGTAGGATGAGTATAAATACAAGAGAAAGTCATGAATTTTAAGTGCTTCAAATGTAACTAGCTGGATATTAAACCATCTCCTTAAAAGTTACTTTCAAAAGCAATACCCCTCAAGTATCCTCTAAAACCGTTCGGGCATCTGAACACCAGTGATAACTACCATAATACTACCTGGAATGGAAAAAATGTGGGATTCAGACTTGAAAGTGAGGTCTTAACTTTGAGAATACTATCAGAATTGTTCAATTCTTTTCCATAAAGCGTAGCATCTTTCCATTCAGAAAATAATAAAACTATAGCTAATTAAGTATTTTTTCAAATTCAACCATGCATGTAGCTATCTTAACATAACCTGAAGTTTAACTTCCCTCAAAAACTGAAGGAAATGTCAATAAAAGTGTACATTGTCTACAGGAGCAGCAAATGCACTTTAGCAAATGCCTATAGTAAAGCTATAGCAAGGCTACACTTCAAAGTATGAATATTAGTCTTCAGCTGTATCATAAACATTAACTAATTTAACTATGATGTTCAGATCTCTCCACAGGCTTTTACAGATGTGAACACAAATTAGCCATTTAAAAAAGTGCCAGTGACAAGTTACACAGCTTAGAACGCTTTTTGCAGGAACCTTGAGTTCAGTAGGACAGCAACACCACAATCAGAAAAGACTTACTGTCCCACTCAACCATACTGGTCAAGATGCAGAACTAAACAACAAAATTAAAATGAAAACCTAGGGACTAGACTATTAAAGGCTTTACTTTTAAGTTTCTTCTAATTTTACACTTCCAAACACTGATCTTTCACTGCATTTTCAAAATAAGGTATAGAAATTTAACATGCCAGTCTACTGCTGAAGTCTCCATACAGAGAAGCCTACTCATTTATCTGTTGGTTCCAACTACAGAAACAGACCTCTAGAAAAAGCACATTGCTTAAATATATTAGACATCTTTCATGTGGGAATTAGCCCACAAGGATAAACAAACTATAAATGGGATATTATTTTTCCCCCAGACATACTGCTACAGACATGATAGAGCCTTATGGAACAGACTTAAGAGTTAGTCATGAATCAGAAAGCTGCGCTAGGAGAGCGCTTCATATGGAGCACTGAGGAGTTAAGTTTACCCTTTTTTCCCCCATTCACTCCATCCCAAAAATACTACGATTCAGAGATGACTGGAGAGCTCAGACTTGCTATTCTAACAGCAGTAACATGTCTGAATGACACTAAAGAAAACAGGTTCTAAGGTCCAAGTCAAGGAGCTGCCCTAAAGCAACAGAATACCAAGCAATATGATATAAAGTATTCTGTTACACGTTTTTGCCCTGAAGAGCACTTGCCTCATTTAACACACACCAAGGAGGGAACAAAATTGGAAAGAAATGGGATAACGTTCTGTAAAGTGCTGATGACAAGCACAAGACATCCTTTTGCTTTCATTTTCATATCGCCTTAAAACATCCAGAACCACATTTTTTAACACGCTGAGCTTTCCACATCGACTGAGGTCAGTGAATGTTTCTGAAAATACACATCCCTGAAGCTTTAACTCCTGGGCTGTATGATCAGTGCTTGCAGAACGTGACCTCAACACCTTACTGCCTGTTTTAAAGGTGTGAGGTGTAGATAATACATCCGTTCTTTATTGTACCGTATCGAGACTAAGAACTTGAGGTATGACATAAGCCATAGCATACTAGAGAAGTAAGTGCCAAACAAAAAGCTTGCATTATACCACAGTATGTCAGTATATTCAGAAAAATAGCATTTGGCTTTCAGTTTTACTACTACTCCTAACGATCCAGTCATGGAACTGTTCACACAATGAAACAAATTAACAACAGCACTACAAGACTGTACTGAAAGTTTTAAGACACTCATTAAGAAAAGGAATTCAAAGCAGAACAATGCTTTAAGATGTCACTGTTGTCATCACACAACTAATTTCATGAGCAAATGGGTTTTTTGAAAGCTTTTTGGACAAGGCTGGGGACTGCACAAATGAAAGCAGTTTCATACAAGCAGAGCATCAGTAGGAGTAACTATGAGCAGAGATGTTGAACCTTTCTGGTGGGTCTTCAGATGGGTATTTGGAGCAGTAAACAACTCGGATGAAAAAGCTCTCTTGACAAAGTTGTCTAAGCACTACACCTGTGAGCCCTTGGTTTATATATCATATCAGGGACCCAAACTGTCAGCCATCAACTTATTTTACACTACCCACTCCCATTACAGAGTAGAAGCATCCTGTCATGGTAGTATCTACAGTGAACTTTCTCCTTCCTCCGCTTACTTTAAAATTCCCTTACTCCTCCTGGAGATGCAGCTATATAGCAGAAGTGCTATCTTTTGTATGAATGTACCAGTTGTACTCAGGATCTGGTTAACATCCACTTACCAGATTTTCCCTCCCAGAATTTTAACTCAGTGACACTGCTTTCCAAAACTCAATCTGACAGGGTCAGTATGAACAAAAGGCTATCCCTGGTTGATCTTAAGAGTTATTTTTAACACAGAGAGATTCGTAACAGAACTAATGTTCTTCAGTTCCTTATGTAACTCAAGAGTAGTTCACAAAGGGCATCTAACTACAAAACCAGATGCACCCTTCTTTAAATTCCTTTAGCTTTCCACATCGGGGGAAAATGCCATCTTTCCTGAAAGGGTTAAAGAAATATCTTCACTGGAGACAGCCTACCTTCCTGTGTAGACAGTCTTACACCTTTTTTTGAGACTGTTGTTTCTGATGTTTCTTCCAGCCAGACATTTTCTCTCATCCAGTATTTCCTCACAATCTGTTACTCAGAAAAAGGGCACATGTGCACTAAGGTCGAGCTTCAATGGAATCAACCAACGCACCTGTAACACAATCGACGCAAACCTTGATGTTGACTAATTGAAGATCTTCACTCTTTGGGTTTTCAACTCATGGCTATAGAGACCAGCAGGTATGGGGAGCCAAAGAGTATTTCTGAATATTGCTCAAATACAAAGAGAATTTTTGGGGGTTAGGTGGAGGTAGCATTTTGAGATTTCTCTCTTGTGAGGAACAAAAAAGGTTGTTCACGATTACTTGTAACACATCTTGACAGCAGCTGACAGAAGGTGTAAGTTACAACATCCCATGCAATGGCTTATACTCCAGGTTATTAGTTTTGAGCAGAAACACTCTGCCAAGGGCCACAGCTGCATGAACAACAGGACTCACAACAACGCTGCCGTGCTCCTAAACACAAGGGTTTGCCTCCTGAACACGCCAAGAAGGCTACAGCTTCTTCCTGACAAAAGATGTACTATGCCAACTGTGTGCATTTTATTCAAACACAAAGGTATCAACATGGTAAGTGTAGTTTAAATAGCCAAGTGTACTTGCTATTTAAAACTTTCAAAGTTTGATACAAAATTCGTAAGGCTCTATTCTATGTAGAAGGCTACGTAAAGGTTTAGCATTACAAAGAAGTCAAGGAGAACAGCTACTTTGCTGATACCCATATTTTAATAAGGAACTTCGGAATCTAAGGCACTAACCAAAACACACCTGCACAACTACTTGTAGTATTAAAGAAAAAGCCCAGTAGCTAAATAGTAAGTCTCCTATACCACAGAAGGGGATTAGGGCACCCACAGAGTATTTCACATAGACGCAGACTGTGTTGTGCCAAGGCATCTTTCCTGTAAATGCTGTTTCTTAGAATGTAAAAATTCAGTCAAAACCTTTTATTCATATAGCAATACTTTTAAGTTACTCCAAAGGGCTCCACATGTCATGAAAATGAAACTTTTCACACTATTTTAGAAGTATCAACCATAAGTAAGAAATTCCATTATATTCACATTTTAAAGGCATATTTTGTTTAGATAACATTCCAAAGTTCTAGAGGAAAGCAGAATACCATGGTAGTAAAAAAAACCCCAGGAGACAAACACACAAGTTGCCTCATGTAGGATGAAGCTGCCTTTTTATTATATGGGAGGATAGCAGAAGATGCTCTATCTCACTTCCTTAGAATTAGATCATTTTAGTAAGTCACCTACAATTCTTACTACTTAGTCCATGGTTAAAAGTGACAAACTTTAAAATGCAAGTTACCTCCACAGTATACTTATGAATTGATGACAAAGAAGTTTACTATTTTATGGCAAGATGAAGAAAGGCAAGTGAATAAACCTCCAAAAGCATTATGGGAAGCACGTATTTCAAATTATGTTCTTGAATAAATGAAACTACTTTTACCAGAAGTAACTATATATAGTTCTTCAAAACACTCTATCAACATCAGCCACAAGTAAATATTTTTCCTAAATCATGCAGGTGGATTTTTCAAGTGAGGACAGCTAGTGCCTTGTATTTTCACATGTTCAAGCCACCCATCTCTTAGAGACTGCTGCTGCAGAAATGGTTTGTTGAGCAGCTGCACTTTTAGCTAAACAGCACAACACAGTAAGAAAACCAAAAATGAGTACAAATTTGAAGCTGTACAGATTCAGAAAGTGACACTCCAACACCTGCGCTGTTCCTTCAGCAGAAGTGGCAACTGAATGACAAAGATGGCATAGGCAGCTGGGAACATGAACCGCTCCATCCGTGAGTCAGGGCCCTTAGACAATCCCTTCTGAACTGCACAACACACATACATACACTCATCATTCAGTTCCCTGAGTAGCAGAAGCTGCTGGAGTCCTACAAATTCTGTGCCTGTCATTCTCATCTTCAACACACAGAATATAAAAAGATCATGAACTTTTCTGGTGCAGAATTTACATAAATTTAAACTCTAAGGTGAAGATGGCAGATCATGGAACTTGTGTCACCACCTCTCAGAACAGGGTATCTGGGGGTAAAAGCCCATTTTCTCTTTAATTATAGGCCACTGCAGGTGGCACTGTAGAGTATGGGAAGGGATGATGACTGTAAGTAAGAATCATTAAAAATTGGAGCACTGATGTCCGAAATACAGTATCTCATTTAAAACCTAGCAGATGGCATATGTCAAGCATTACAGGCACCAGCTCCATTGAGCACCTCCAGTTCTGCATTACCAAAGGAAGCCAAGAGTAGAAGCATGGCATACAGACCCTGACCCCACCACTGTGTCACACCAACAGTCTCTGCTGTATAACATCACAAACCTTAGCAGGTCTGCTGGAACAAACTGTCTCTATCAGCAGGAAACTACTCAAAGTGAACTCAGACATTATCTAGATGCAATAACTTCACCAGAATTTTATCAGTATCTCTTCCTTTACTATTCCTTCACCAACTAAATAAGGACAAGCTCAACTTCAATGACCACCTACATCAACAGCTTGGCCAAGTGACTACTGATTTCTAAGGAGCTGAAAGTATTCTTTGCACAGCTCTTTCTCTTCATGTGAGATTATAATCGGGTGATCACTGCCAAAACACCACACACATGACTCTTGCATTGTCTGTTACAATTTGCGCTGTGGAACATCAGGGAAATAAAGAAGGGTGCCATATGTTGCCACTTTGAGGGCTTCAAATCAAGAATGATGAATGGAGGACTGTACCAAAACAATGATTAGATCCTTTCAGATCTATGGATAGCATCATCAGTCTAACCCCATTTCACTCCTGAATAAACAAATCTGCTCTTTTGGCAAGTGCCTACCCTGAAGCAGCAGTTATAGATGCTTCACTTCATGTGTGGTGAACCATGCGTGTACTGACATTTAACCTGATAGAAGGCAAGTCTGCAGCTATTCACCTGTGCTGGAAGTTAAATCATTTCTGAAAGGCAGACCTTTCAGATGTGACAAGCATCTCTTTTTCCCTTCAAGTGGTCCAAAAAGGGAGCAACAAGAAATTCTAGGAGGGCTATGCTGGCAAACAAGTATTAAAAGAAAAGCCCAAACAATCACAACCAAAGATTCCAAACAAACAGTAGCCAGAGTAGGGATCCCAAAGGTTCTGCATATAGGCACTGACGCATACAAGCATGTCTGGTTTTATTGGGCCTTTCTACACCGTTTGCTATCGTGTTGCCAGACTTGCATAACACACATTTAGCCCAATAACAAAGTACCATTTGCAGACTGGCTAGCAAGCCAGTGGCTACAAGCTGATCCTAGACTTGAAGGTGAAACCCAGCAAGAATGATTAATGCTGGAAGAGATCTCTACTAGGACTGCCTAGTGTCCAGCAGTCCTTTACAGAACAGGGTCAGCTAAAGCACGTTACTCCTGGACATGTCCAGTCGCATTTTAACTATTTCCAAGGATGACAACTCCATTATCCCTCTGACAGCCTGCTCCTAAGTTGGACAACCCCCATGATAAAAGTCTTTTTGTTTGCTCAAATATTCTCTTCTATTTTAAATAACACCATACCTGTTCGCTGGGCACCACTAAGAAGCACTGTTGTTATTTTTTTTTTTTTTTGATTTTTTGGTTCTCATTCTTGCCTTTAGATACTTATACATGTAAGACCCCATCCAAGCCTTTCCTTCTCCAGGCTAAACAGCCCTTGCTCTCAGCTTCTCATACACCAGACACTTCAGCCTCATTATCAACACCATAGTTTTTCTTTGGACTTCCCAGTTATTCCATGTAGTTCTTGTACAGCAAGACCTGTAACTAGGCCCAGCACTCTAGCTGTGTCTCACCAAGGCTAAGAAGAGGAGAAGGATTACCTCCCTTGACCTCATGGCAGTGGTTTTACTAATGCAGCCCAAGATGCTGTTGACCAGCTTTACCAGAGGCTAGTTCATGTTTGGTTTGCCGTCTAGCAGAACCTCCAGAGCCTTTACTGCTAAGCTGCTTTACAGCTGGTCAGTCCACAACCTATACTAGAGCATGAGGTTATTCCTCCTAAGGTGCAGGACCTGGCATTTCCCTTTAATAAGCTTCATTTGAGCCCATATTAGAGTTCATAAAGGTTTCTCTAAATGACAGCACAATCCCCTTGCATACCAGCCATTCCTCCCAGTTTTGTATCATCTGCAAAGCTGTGATGGGGAAGAATGTACCCCTCTAGCAAGTCACTAACAAAGGTGATACATACTACTGGCTCCTGATACTAGCTGCTGGGGGACACCAGTTGGACTTCCTGCTGTTGACCACAACACTATGTCCTAGTTTGGGGGAAGTTTGGTGTTATGGGGGTAAAGTGAAAGTTGTCCATGGAGTCACTGACTATTGTTATCTCCTGCTCTTCCTTGACATGTAACAGGAATGCACTCCTTACACATGGTGTAAGAGAAAAAACTTAAGTATCATTGAGACAGGACCAAGCGCACTAGGCATCAGATGAGCAATCCACTGCCATTTGGCTGTACAGCCGATTACAGAATACATGCAGATGCCTTAAAACCGCCTTCTGGTCTAACAGCCCTATCAGCAGAGTGAATGACACCTAGAAGACAGAAACACAAGTATCACCATATCTGATGTTTGTGGGAAGATGCAGGTTGAGAATGAAAAAGCCCCCAAAACTACTAAGTACCTGCTTGGGACATGTCTTCCTCCCAGGAAGACTAGGCATTTGCTGTATCTGCCAATTAAAGGCACAGATTTGATGCATGAAGAGTACAGATTAAACTGCAGATTTAGTGTAAACACCAGCATGATGGGTTTGGCACAGAGTGCCTTCCCTTCTTTCATTCTGTGACAGAAATTATCCAAATAAATTTAACAGGGCATGGTAGGAGACAGGGGAGACCAAGAAACAATCAAACACGGAACAAACTGAAAGTTTTGCAGAGCAGTTGGACATTCATGGGGTTCCCTCTTGGTGTCTCAAACAACAGCCAGAACCAAGAGCATGCTTCAAGAGGAATTGTACAAACAGGCACAGGCTTGGTGTTTGAGAAGGTGACTGAACTCGTAGCCAAGATACACGTGTTTACCGTGAAATCTCTGTAGTAGTTCCATATTCTTGAAGAGAACCAGAAGATACTGGCATTTGTTTTAATACATAAAACAATCAACAAATCATATATTCAACAACAAATTGTAGAAACACGCAAGTCTATAATCATATTTTCCTGATCTGAGTTATTCCTTCAACTTAGCAGCCATACATCAAAGCAGATGACTAAAATTTTATCTTAGATTCAAGCACATTCTTCTGAAGATCAAATTTTCTGGTTTTGACAGAGAAGAGCAAATTGTTTCTGAATGACAGATAGTAACTACCTAAAACCACCACAAAAAACCCATCAAAAATACTCTTCTCATATCCATACTGTGGTAAAATCATGCTGCATAAAATACACTAATGAAATTATCAACTGAGCCAAACATGCATGGCTGCAACAGCTTATGCAGGAAACTGAGAACTTAATTTTCTGAAGAGACACCTAGGGTGTTTTTGCATTTTGCTCGCCACTGCTTTGTTACATGTAAGAGCTATTCCCCCATCCTTGCTTGATAGGAGAGAAGTTCCTCTAAATTATACTGAGGACTCAGAGCTAACTCTGGGTTGCTAAAACGGCTAACTGCCACACTGAGTCAAACATGCTGTCCTTACAAGACACTACAAGATCATCTGAGATATAACGAGCTCAGAATGCAGGTCTGTTCTGTAATATCAGTAACCTGTATAGGAAAGTCTCAGTTCTTGTTCAGACCTGCCATTTCTTTTCCTTTCCCAAACTCTAAGAGGGAAGTAGAACCCAGTCAATACTTTTTTACATTTGTGAGCTTTGCCTTTTATTTAAGACACTTTACGACCCTTCATCATGTATAAAAAGCCTCAGGCTGTTTAAGTCTTTCTATAGAGGCTGCCATATAATGAATAGAAGAAAGATGTAACCAGTTTCTTTGCAAGACTGGTTACTTCAAGAGTCATCTGAAACATACTGACATCGCTGAGTATCAACAGTGATACCCCACTGATCATAGTCTATACAGCATTACAAGGTTGTTTTGAATGAAACACATTGGAAAAATACAGTAAAGTTTGGTCTGAGGGTCTCTTAACCTCTAACTGATCTATTTTTTTTTTCCAGTTAGCAGGACACAAACTGGTGATGTACCAGTACAGCAAGTTACAAGTGATTAAAAACAATTATCACTTCAAAAAGAACTCTTTACACAGCATATCCTTACGCGTCAACATTACCTGTAGAAAAATCCATTGCCAATACTATAGCAAGTGAGAAAATAAATGCCATCTCTCAACTGGCTTTTGTCCAGTATTTCCTGCAATTTAACACCCCATTTTTCTTATTTCAATATTAGAGTGATTTTAAGCTACAACATGGTATAGAAATACAGTCAGGACACTGAACAGCTAGCATGAGGATTTTTTAGTAAGAGCATTTTAATGATCAAAAGCTCTATCCACAGCACAATACACTTGATCCAAGTTAAAGTGGCAACACAATTTCTGGGAAGACAGACAATTGCTAGCTCCATTTCTTCAAGCTTCTCACCCTTCACTCTACTACTGCTAGCTCCTTTAGGTGGTTTGCCAAAGAGGAAGACACAGTCAAAGGACAGTTCACATAATTCTTACAGTAGCATAACGGCACAAAACCTTTAGAATCACAACCTTGTTTGAAGAGCTTTGAAGGATTAAACAATTTATTGGATAACTCCCTTCCAAAACCAGGGACAAAAACATTAGTCAGATCACTGCCTTCTAAGTCTTGAAGGACTATAGAATCTAGATCTTCTTACAGAAGCATGTACAGTAATTTAGAGCAAAGCAAGCTTAACCCTCTCTATCAGCCTGCAAAGTTATCTTAAAGTCTGCCTAAGTATCTTAGAAACAATTATCTCAAATCTCAGTGGGTTAACAACTCACCCTCTGAAGTTAACAAACAATATTGCTAAGTGATGAAACACCCAGCTAACCTGCTTAGCCTCGAGGTTTCACCATACCATCTGTCACCTTCTCAAGCCAACAGCAAATCCTGAACAGTTTCCTTTCCAATCCAGTTGTACAGTCAAAGCTCTGTAAATCACAAACCAGACACTAGGAGCACACACAGAGGATTTTTTTCTGCTCCAGAATTTTAGGGAACATGGATTGCATAATATAATATAAAGCACACAATAACTTGCTAGAGACTTATTGGAAAAGACTCTTACCTCAAAAGAAAAGTCTTTGCAAGTGCCAAAAAGCAAAGCAGCTACAATCTTTCTTTACTGAGCAGATTTCAAATCCTCATGCCTTTAGTTGCTGAAAAAAGTGCCTTCCAGTAATAAAAAAAATAAATCTTAAGAAGGTTAAGTGGAAAAATTATCTTTATATTATTCCACTATGATGTCTTTCCTGCTGTAACATCACCCAGATGATCTTCAGTAAAAAGGAAGATTTTTTAAAAAAATCTTTTCTCCTGAATCAAAGCAAAGCATTTTCTTTAGAAAGTGATGAAGCACCAGTCATGCTCCACACCTTGCTCCACTTAATATTTGCACAAGCATGTAAACAAATGTCAATTCAGTAGCTGGAAACAGGACACCCTCTCCACACACTTAGCACTACAGTTATTTCTGGTTTGGGTTTTTTTTTTTTTTTGATGGGACAGCCATTAATTCTCTCTAGAAGCACAGCTAAAGCTTGCTCAATGTTACAGTTTCATAGATATGAAATGCCTCATATAATAGATACTTTGGGAACAAGTACAAACACTTTCCAACACACCCCCACGAAACAGATGGGAGACACAGCAGACACCTTCAGATTCAGACATCTATATTTAGGTAACTGTAATGTAGGTGCCTTTGCTCCCTCTACAGTCAAAACAGATCTACCAGATCTGCCTAGCACAGTCAAAAGTAGCCTTGATCAACTGATCCTATGAAAGAAGCCACACACAGTGGTAAACTGAACAGTTCTCTAAGTCCACTGACCTAATTTAGCATGCCTGAACCTGGAACTTATTGTCATTCCTTGACTGTTAAACACATTCCAGAGAATTTGGGAGACAACCAAGCTGAAAGTTCTTGAAATCTGCCTAAAATAATTCACCCATCCAAAAAACCCACCATGAAAATAGCTAGAGAAGCTCTCTCACAACCATCTTTTTTATCAGATGACACTCATACCAATTTTTTTATTTTGCTAAACATTGTTCTCAGCACAAAAGAACTATATTTAATCAAATATTCTGAAAACTACCTGAAAGCAGAAATATGCAGGAACACAATACACCCTTTATGACATGCAAAGATAATTCTCTTTTTTTTCCTTCCCTATTCCTGGAAATGTTACAACAACAAAAGGACTACATTCTCCATCCCCAGAATCCTTTATTTAGTCACAGTTTATTGCTCTCCAGTGAGGTCTCAGATAAGATTTCAAGTAACTAAACAAGAAATTCAGTCAAGTGTTGGACAAACTTATCTCCCTAGAACAAACTCAATCTAGCAAATATGCAAGAATATAACCAGAGACGGATTTTGTCCAACAGTTCTCAGAACAAAAGCTGCAGAGTTAAATGCAATGTTCAGCCAACTTGTAAATTAAAGGTTCCTCTGTATACTCTTGGTGGATTTAATCACTCATTTGTTGAGGAATTCACACTTTAAACTCCTAAATTGCTTAAAAGATGAAGAAGTCAGTGCTAACATACTAAAACACTGCCAGGTGATGACCATAAATCAGAGCTGAACTTTAACTCCCTAAACAGACCAAAAATCAGAATTTTCCCCACTTTATTTTCTGATGTTACTTCCACAACTTCTGTAAGTACAGTAAATCTGGTCTATCATAAGAATGTCTGCATTGGAATACAAAGTACAACTTTCAACATCTAACCTTGGTATCTGGAGTCATTCATAAACCTCCCTGACCAGTCTTCACTTTGATCTAGGCAAGTCCTAGAGGTTTGCAGTTCTGTGTACCTGAAGCTCCATTTCACTGAAGACTAACTAGTGTTAGTGGACTAGAATCTGTTTAAATCAAAATACATCAGGAACTACTAAACACATTTAGTGTGAAGTACCAACTCCTAGCACTTACATAGCAAACATTTTCCTGAACCCATTTGACAAACATTTGCCTTCTGTATAACCACCTTTTTTTTCCCCTTTGCCCCCTCCAAATGGAGGAGAAGATTTCCTCTGGAATCAGCACCTTGCCATATTACCTTTTGGTCTGCCCACTAAGGTAGTAGAAAGTGCTCTTCATATTAAACTGGTTAGAGATATTTACTGAGAAATTTAATCCTTCACTGAGCAAGGAAAGCCACATTACTTCCCCACCCTCCCATCATGCTATTCCTTTATATTCTTACAGGTATTAAAAAAATGGTATTTTCTTTTCCTACATGTGAAATATTGCTGTCTGAGTTCAGTACATACAAATAGAAAACTTCTCTTTATATAAATATTGCTTATTTCACCTTTTGTCCCAAAGCCACCTTTTATGGAAGAGCCCAGCCCCACGTGGCGTTTCAGAAAGAAGGAACTTTTTAGGCTTAAGTACCATCTCTTTCATTAAATCCTCCTATCTATGCCCCTTCAAAATGTAGCTGCAGTTGATTACACCAAATTACACCTGTTTCCAAAGAAATAAATTGGGAACTGTTCACTGTGAACTTGTAGAGGATTCAGTGATTTCCTAGGTATTGTCTAGGAGGGATGTCATGATCCTGACCACAATTCTGTTTCCAGTCAAAATATACCAGTAATTAACTGCCAACTTAGACAGGTTCGATACCGAAGTCCAACATTTGCCTGTAAGATGTAGCACCCTCTAATACCTAAATTCTGGCAGCTCTAAAACCAATTATCTGAGACTAAAATTAGTCTTAGTTTCAAAGGCCCTTCTGTTACACTATAGTTACACAAAAACCCAACCAAGCGGAACGTGAAAGAGACCTTCTCCTGGAAGGAGGACAAGCAAGAAGAGGAAAAGGCTTTTGCACAAGTTAGCAGCACAATCAATCACCAGCATAATCATAAATTGTGAGGCTCTTAATTGTAATCACTTTTTAGGATTAAGGTAGTAGTTCCAAGCAGCACTGATTTGATACAATGAGGATAACTAGCAGCAAGAGACTTTTCCAGACTAGTCAGCACTGAAACATGGTACTCCTCATTTTTTTTACCCATCATGTCAAAACCAAAATGCTGAAATCTCTTCACAAGATAGTTTATTTGGAAATTTTAACTCCTAGTTTTTCCATACTTCAAATAGCAGAGGTAAAGCTTCCATGGTACTGACTGTAATTTTGTCTAGATAGTCAGTGTATCATCACTTAAATTTCAACTTTCAGAAAAATGCATACATTGAAAAGTATGCATTAGCAGTAAGCACTGCAGAAAGACTTGTGCAATAGATGGTCCCAGAATTTACCAAAATTGTATCAACCATGGAGAGGAGACACAGTACACAGTACCTTCTCCAAACAGAATGTATTGAAAAATTCACATTATGACAACAAGCAAAGAGACTGTTGGAAAGAACAGTAATTTTAGTCCAACAGAGGAAATACCCACTTCCAGCTGAAAGGCTGCATTGTTTATTTAGGGCTTTTCCAGCTACAAAAACACTTCTTAGCTAGTCATGAATGGATCAGAATACCTAGGTTTTGTTTTGTGTGTTAAAAGTTCGTCTTAGTTTTGAAGACCCTTTTGGTCCACTATAGTTACACAAAAACCCAAAGACAGCAATGTCTGAATAGACTGACTTTTACTGTAATTTCTACACATTTTAGTGACATGCTTCATATGAGAACTTGTTTTTATCATATCTGACTGACAAGCCTGGAACAAATAGCTACATTTGAAACAACAGTTCTAATGTGACAGTTTTGCTAAAACTGTGAGAGTTAAGAAGTGCAAAAATTAGCCACTAATGTTTTAGCCAGAGACTAAAATGGGAAACAAGCCTTTGTGGTAAATATTTATTCCTGCAGTTCAGAAATGTGTGGAGAACAATAGCCATCTGTGTGACAATTTAAAATCATGGCTTCTGGTGACATCATAAACCATAAGCTGAAAGAATCCTGACACACTTGCACTCAAACCACACAAAAATAAAGTTATTATCTTTGATTTTAAGTACTTCAGTGTATTCTGCACCAATCCAACTCCAAGCATTTTGACATCAACTGTCTACAGCAGTGGTTTCATACATACTAAGCATCATCAAATGATCATTCATCTATGACAAAATAGCACTTTACGGAGAAAAAAGTTCAGCAGCAGTTAATAGTAAGTTACAGGAAAACCTATACAAAAAAAGAAATTCAATATAGAAGACTTTATTAAAACCAAATAAATTCTAAATTTTACCTTTTCTGGATTGTAATATAAAGATTTCAAAGTGGTAAACAAGGGTGGGCAGCCTTTACTGAAGTTAACCCTCAGGAACTTATCCATTAGTTCTCTAAATTTTTCACCTAGAAACAAAAGTGTATTTGGTCAGTGATTACAAGTGTTATATAAATATAAGCACTAATTGCTGTGCAACTCTGGATAACGGAGTAACTGAGAAACTACAATTAAAAGTTTTTATGTTTCCTGTTATTTAAGATGCTAATACACTACAGATTAAAGAAAAAATGAGATCAGAGTAAAATGCTTAAATTGCTAGTGTTCAGGAGACTGCTGACAAAGACATGGTAACAGTCCTCAAACCTGTAAAGGGTATTAAAAAGAGGAAGTATTAAGTGCTGGCTACAGAGGATGTAGCAAGGACTTTTTAAACAAACATTGGAAAAAATATAATGGTAACAATAACTGAGCACTTGAATGGATTACCTTGGAGATCTTGTAAAAGCTCCATCATTAGAAGTTTTTATGATTAAGTTAGACAAATGTGTGTTAGGAATAGTGCAGATATAAATTATCCTGCTTTGAGGAAGAAGGATGGATGAAATGAACCCTCTACCTCTCTTCTAGTCCTATTTTTTAGGAGTAGGACATGACTTCCGATGATAATATGATTGTTTCTGGAATCAGAAACAGAATAGAAGACTGGGTTTCAGAAGGATAAGCACCATATCAGAATCATCTCTATTAAAATATACTGGCAGAAAGCTAGAAGTCTGATTTAATTATGTTTTCAGGTCAAAATTATAGTCCTTGCAGTACACCACTTTTCTGAAAAAGGCTGTTTCAAAAAAAAAAATGCCAACAAGCTGCAAAGCAGGAATGGAAAGATATCCAGTCAGGAAACATACAGCTGGCTTTTATGTTCTTATTCCTGTGATGAGAAGTGGTTGTGTTTGGTTATTGAAATTTCAGTGTTTGTTTGTTTAATTTTTATAGGATTTGTTTGCTTTGCTTAGTGGTGAAATTGCTGTATTTCACTGCCTGCTCTGTTGTGGACTTCTCCAAGTCTTGAAACAAGGAAGTAGTGCGCATCACAATGCCAACATAGATGTAAAACTGTTGAAGCGAACTTCAATTAATGATGCACTAAGGTATCTGATTAACAGGAGTTTCCAGATATTCAGAAAATTAAGATACTACTCCATGAATTCTCAAATCCTACACTCATTATCAGAACAATTACTGAGGCTAACAAAGCTCCTTATCGTCTTCCCTCGCTGTACAAAACTGAACTGCTATATATAGAGACTCCTACCACCTGTGGATGGGGTCCTATAACTGGACTACAAGCATATTATTCCTTACAGGTAGGTTAAATACAACTTGCTTTCGCCTTGCACCACAAGAAACTCCCCTACATGACAAAAAAGTCACCTCTGTTTCTTCTGTTCCATCAATAACATAAGTTGGAATGATTTAAGAATTGTAATTCAGAATTTAGGAAAGGAAGATTCAATTTTTATTATGTATTTTTTTATAGAAAGCAGACAGCTTTTAAACAAGTTCTGAAAAATACATGACATACAGCTAGGCACCCACTTATGTCATGAAGACAAGCTCAAAATTTAGTCTGAGGCACAGAAAAGACCTAACCAGTCTTTCACTGGAACAATGAATCAGTTCATAACAGCATAAACAAACCTAGAACTGGGTGGCCAGACTTCAACAACCCCCTGGCCCCCCATTCTTTGATCAGTCTGAAAATTAATTGTAACAGCCTTCCTCTATAAAGGTGGTTTCTATCTGGATCAAGGAGCTGATCTGTATGAAATACAAGGTTATTAAGATGCAACACATTACAAAGCCTGGGAAGGGCTGTCCTTTTCATACAAACCTGCACTTTATTGTATGTTAAATCAATTCTGAATCAGGAAGTGGCCACACAGGCCTCATTTAAGCACAAGAAAATTCTATCCTCTTGAAATCATCAAAAAAGTTCATTTCTACTCTTTGACATTCTACTATTAACTTTTGCCAACAGGATTTCTCATCTGCTGTACTTATGAACACAAGAGATCATTTAGTAAACAGATGCAGGCCTAAGTAGATCAAAACCAGTCTTACACATCCACAACTGATACAAGTCTGACAGGATTTAAAACTTGTGTTTCAGTTATTCAGCAAAGTTCTTCTTTGTTAGGAAACACTGCCTTCATTTACATTCCTGCTTGCTGTAGCAGGAATAACTAATCCTTATTACCAAACATGCTTCCTTTTAAAAGAACAGTAGCTGTGAAAACATATTGCCAGTTAAGGTAGTTTGCCTAGTGCAAAACATGCAGTGAAATTAAGTGAACAGCAACACACACAACAAATGGAAAAGCATTTTGTAAATTATTTCGTTTGCCACACATTATCATAAACAATTTTATAACAGAAGAAAACCAATTACTTGTCCCTTAGCTTTTCAAATCTAGCTCAACTGCCTTAAAATTTGCCCTTGCATCTTCAAAGAAACCAAAACATCTAGGATTAAGGCACAAGAGTTGCAGCAGTTCAAATCTTGTGATTTTACACAAGACAGGTCTATGCACACGCAGATTCCGGAGCAACTACAGAGCAGAAGACTAGTTGTGCTCTGTAGCATTTAAATGTACCACAAACATGGTGCTAAAAACTAACCTCAGGAAGTTAAAAGCATGGGCAGATATGCTGGGAGTTCGCAACTGAACTTAAGTTCAATATCAAGTGTCACAAAATTCTTAGGTACTTCATTTTTTTTTTCCAAAAGTTTTCAACTGGAGTTGTGGTTATAGATCTACATACCAAGTATGTATTTTTGGGGGGGTTGACATTTGATTTTGCTTCCTTCCTTCTACACTGGAAGTTCACAACTCTCTGTGTTAATGTACCCTCAGCTCTGGAGAGAATATTTATTTGTGCACAGTATTTCAAAACAACTTTTGAAAGGAAGGTCAGGTCACTGCAAGAGCCCAACTATGAAAGTATAAATAAAATAATCTCTGCTACATAACAATGTAGACCTGTCTTTTATTCCTCTTATAAAATTATCAGCACAAAATTAGTTTGTGTTGTAGATTTAAGTTCTAATGGTTGCACACCCAGCAAAATATTCAGTCACAAATAGACTTGGTACATCATCAGTACAAAGACTTCGGAAAAGCTTCGGTCCTGTGCTATTAGGATCATCACATGCATAAACACTGAAACTAGATGTAAATTATTTATTTTAAAATATACATTAAAAGTATAGGGGTGTTATTCACACCTCCTACACCCTTAATTCAAGCATAACTCAAATCTCCTTTTAACTTGCATCATGCCAAAAAATCACGTACAAGAATTCCAACAATTTATAAACCCATATACCTTTCTCTACTGTAGTTTTATCAATACAAACCACCTAAGTTTGTAACACCTTAGAGCACATGAACTTTTTAAACCAATTTCTAGAACATAACAAATAATTTTGTCTAAATCCAAGAAAAATGCATCTGATTTGCACACATGTACTAAAAGGCATTAAACACACATTCAACAGCCTCATGAAAACTTAAAATGAAACAAAATAAAAACTATTACAGAACAGATATGCAACTTGTTACCTGAAACAAAGTTTAAAGGTAATCTTCTAGGTGAAACTGCTCTGGGATGTCTTTTACTAACTTCTTCATAAATCTGAAGCCTCTCTTCTAAAGTGCCTATTATCAGTAAATATAATAGATATAAGTAACAGAGATTAAAAAATCTATTCTTCTAAGTCTTTTTAATTGTTGAGAATTTAGCTAGACTCTTTATAACAGTTTGGATTTGGAACAATTTAAACATTTCAATTCCAATCAAACAATACTGTGTAAAACTGTACTGAAGACACACTGTACATACAATACACAACTGCCACCATTAATCACTATGGACAGGCTGCCAACAGAACTATCACCTTGCACGTTCAATCACACAGCACTACAGCTCGGTTTCTTTCAGTTACACACTGTGCAGACCCATTCACACAGTAGTTTGACATTCATAGCTTCAATTAACTGCTTTCCACTATGCATCTGTTTCAGACATACTTAAAGCATTGGGAGAAACACACTGTGTTTCCAATCACAGGTACACAAAGAGCATACCATACACGCATGCCTCTAATACAGGTCCCCCGGTGGCAGCAAAGACAGGGCACAATACTGCCAGTGTAAGTACTGAGCACCAGAAATCCTTATACCTTAATTTTTGAGTAGCTTTATTTTTGTCTAATATTTTCTTCCCACTCCTCCCCTTTCCCCCATAATATGCTTTGGAGCTCCAATGTGGTTAGAACTTAAATAAAACTAATCTGTTGTTTTGAAATACCATTTTTCACATCATTGATACCAATTTTGCTTAAATATTAAATTCATCAAGCAATTTAAATAAAACTGAATTTACAGATCAAGACTATGACAGTATATATTTAATAAACATATGTTTTCCTTTCAGAAGAAAAACAATTTATCTTGTCACTGAGCTCAGATGTTGGGGAAGGGGGGGGAATATGTTACCCAGTGGCTCCAAGAGATGTAGAGTTCTAAGAGTTATACTAAAATAATGTTTGGATTGGAACTAAAGCATATAAAAGCCCTAATTGAAGTCACAAGTTGGAGCTCCAGAACTTACCATGGGGGAGGAAATAGTCCTAAGACCACCTAAAAAAATAAAGTAGCATTATTAGTTTTTTAAATTAGTACAGTTTAAATCTACACAGGAATTTAATATGTCAAACTACTGGATTGTTTCTTTGTTAAGAAACAAAACATTTTCATTAACATTTATAATAATAAACAGAAGAATCAAGTTCTTGGGTAAACTGTTTTCTGAAACAATAATCATGATGCCCAACTCTAGGAATACACTAGGAAAACCATTCAAAGAGCAACACTGCTCTCTGTATATATGTTAACAAATGCAATCACCTTAATTTCCCAATAACAAGCCATACTCCCAGACCTCATGAAACCCAACTGTAAAGCATTCTATAAGTTAGTTGAGAAATATAACATGGCTATATCTATGATTAATATCCTTGTGTGCTTATGATTTATGATGTCATCAGAATAACTCCAATAAAATTTCCACTAATTAATGAACAGTGAAATACAAGGAAGCCACTCCTGTATAAACAGTAAACAACTTGGGAAAGTTACCACTGTAAAACATGTCTTATAAGCAATTAATAAGAGAAGACATTAGCTATTTTCTTGGAAAGACAGAAGGGCAGTAATGTAAACAAGCATTGGAATAACAAAAGTTTTATCACATATATCACCTTTCCTCCAAAGAAGGGTCAGCTTTAAGGTGGGTTGGGTTTTTGGGGGAATTTTTTTTCCTGATGGCCAATCTTTAAAAGGCCAACTGAAATAGCTATGACTGCTTGTCTACATGTCCACAGAAAGAAGTATCACCTAAACTGGTTTCAGAATGACAGTTTTATGTTGCAGTACGTGACGGTCATCTGACAATCAACTACTAGATAGGAATGAACTGCAATTCCGTTTCCAAGTTCATGTGTGGCAGGACAAGGTTCTTCATGTAAGCATGTTAGCAAACACCACCTTTAGCTCCAAGAGGAACACTTGCTGTTGGCATTTTCATGCATACAAGGTTACAGTGAATTTTTTATAGTGAATTTTAAAAAAAATAATACACAGAACTATATTTTATTCAAGATTGGAAGGTACATCATTTTCTGCCAAGTAAAGCTTTCTAACCTAAGCAAGTAGCATATCAAACAGGATTTTATCCTACAATCACACATATTTTCAATATATCTGTGTATCTTAACTTACTAGGTTGTAGGGCCTTTTCCAAACCTTCATAATAATGCCAGTTCTCTGCATTGCGCTCAATTAATTCCTTGTACACTTCACCAGCTTCTTTCAGTCTTCCCAACTTCAGTAACATCTCTCCTAAAAACAGCACAGTAAAGAACTGTGAATTACATGAGAAAGCACTGATGGGCTTGTGAGTAAAGTTTACAAAACTAGATGCATAAAATTAGGCTTAACTTAATGTAGATACTTAAAAAGAGGCTTTATTTTCCAAAAGGCATTACTGCCTATTAGAAGTGCTACTTGAAGCTACCACACATGTAGCTCAACATAATTTGGAGTATTCAACACCTGTGAAAACAAAGATTATTTTATGTCTGCATCTGAGTATTTAAAATAGCTACAGGGATTATCAAAGAAACAAGCAACTCTTCCTTCCAGGACTCCAACACATGGCTATGTCACTTACCAGGCTGTTTACTTAACTACACCTGTATTTTTTGCACTAACCAACCAGTTTCACACAGATTTGCTACTAAGTGAATTGTTTTCCCAAGTCTGGCTTACATGGAATTCATTTTCTCCACAGGAGCTCATACAGTGCTGCGTTTCGGGATTTGAGACTAAACATTGATAACACCAATGTTTTTGCTACTAGAGCTTCAAGGCTTTCTCTTTTTACTCCCACTCAGCCACACAGCCAGCAGGCCGAGGTGGAGCAAATGAAACCTGAAGAGCAGACCCAAATTGGGATATTTCATGCCACACAGCATCATACTCAGCAATAAAAACTATAGGGAAAGTGTGTTTGAGCACGTGGCCGTTGCTCGTAGACTAGCTGAGGATTTGATTGTGAGAAAGCAATTGTCTTTGCATCACTTCTGTTATTTGCTTGTGTTTTTTCCCTTCCTCATTTCCTCACTTAAGCTATTTCACCCGCTGAGTCTTCTTGGTTTTGCTCTTCCTATTCTCTCTGCTGTCCTGACAAGAGGCTGGGGGAAGCAAGCAAGCAGCTGTGCTGGGCTTACTTGCCTGGCCAGGGTCAACTCACCACAAATGTGCAAGGAAGGAGCAAGAGAATACATGGAATGACACTGTGATTGTGCATATTCAGAACTCAGTACTTCAAATCCACAAAACAACTGTGGGTTATTTGTAATCAAAGAAGTGAACTTCAGTCTGCACTTAAGCAGGGAAATACAAGTAAGCATGTTAGAAAACTTAAGCAGCTAAGAAAAATGTGATGCTTCACTTAAAACAATGTTGTTTGTACTATAAACAGTAAAACTGGGTTATACTAGCTCTGATTTACAGAAATGTTAATGTATGCCCAAATACAGTATCTCTTGAGATTTCCTCTGTTCCTGTGTCAACCCAAGTCAAACTACCTGCATCCACTATGCACTTTGGTAGGGCAAATTACTTGAGCACAACATTGTAAATCTGGTGTTAGCAGTTTCCCCTGGAAGAACTGTTTGAAATTAAAGATACCACACGGTTTTTCTTCTAGTGCTTTATCTTATCTGAAAGCTAGAAGCAGAACTTTAGGAAAAAAAAATGGCCAAGGGAAGAACGACTTACCTTTGATTTCTTCTACTATTAATTTATCACATATTTGCTTTTCATATGTCTCTATATGTTCTAAAGACTCCTGAAATAGATCTGCCTCTCTCATCACTTGATTTTGATATAAAATCAGTTCACTATATTCATAATCTATTTTATTAGGAGGAATCTGGGGGGAAACAAAAAAGCAATAGGTTAGTTTACATTTACCTGTACCTCACCTGCATACAGTATTACAGAACACAAGAGCTGGGCTACAGAATACATCAGGTCTATTTACATACTCATCCAAACATTCCAAATGTAAGACTCCTATTATTCACAATGAAATCATTCAAGACATCCTTTGAAAAAGAACAGTTTAAAAGACTTCCTATATTTCTATTCTCTCTATCACTATGGTGAGCCAATTAAAAACCAGAATCCTTGCCTGCTCCCATACAATTCACGAAAATTTTCAAAGACCTCTGTAGTGGTTTTCATCTGAAGAACTCCATGTACTCCACAACCACCTAAGTTCTGGAACAGGTTCCTGGGATATCACACACAATATTCATTTGCAGCATACCAAAACTTCTAGCTCAAACTATTCCCAAGCGCAATGAACCACCCGAATACGGGCCAGAGCTTTCTGTCTAACCAGGTGTTCTCTGTACTACACTTCAATCCCCCAGAAAGCACAGCCCACAAGCATACAAAGAGTGCCTTCAAGCAGCAATTATTCTGAGGTCTGCTGCCTGCTGCATACCTAGGACTGTGGGAAAACTTGTGTCATCTACCTTCCAGTGACACGCCAGCCGCTGAAACAGGGTGACACTGAAAAGCATTCCTTTCTAGGGATAACTCCCTGAAGCGTATTCAGGCAATGAGAAGTCTTGCCAGAGTTAACAATTATTTCACACCAAATGCTCTCGACTAATACACACAGAAGCTACCTCAATTACAAATAAATTACAAGAATTTCAGAGACCAGACACAGAAGCCTGCAAACAATGCCCAGCAGATCTACACAACAGTTCAGTATGTGAAATACACTGCCTGAATAGCAGTCATAGGCATGACAGTTACAGCCTACATGACTATTTTAATAGGGAAGCAGCAGACCTTGGTAAGTGATAATGATTCTTTCCGATGACAATACATACTTTGTTTCTTCCTGAGCAAGCAACACACTGAAATCACATTAGTCACCAGTTTACTATCACTTTTATGTTCCTTTAGTAAAGGTTTTGCTCTGTCTTCTTTAAAGAACTTACACAATTTAATTTAAAAAAAAACCAAAAATAACTAGTTGAAATTAACGTTCACATTTAAAAGAATCCCGTTTTAAACCACTACTTCCAGCCCTTCCCTCCCCTAAGCACAGATGAATTCTATGAGATTTAACACTTCTGTTTACATGCTCTTTCAATTCTGAGTGACAGCTTTTATAGTACTGTGAATTTTTAGAAACAAGTTGTTGTTAGTTAAATGTTCAGAAAAACAATGTAACTAAATAAGATATTGTAAAGAAGTGTGTAACTGGAAATGAACATCAGCTTTGGAGCTGAAAGTAACTGCATTCAATTTTGGTAACTGTTAACACATCGTAACAAATGATGGCTAATGGAACAAGACTATAAAGTCAGTGGGTTGCATGATATCCTACCTATTTCTTAAAGTATACTTCCTCTACCTGCAGCTCCCATTTCCACATATTAAATATGGGAAGTCACTAATTGAAACATCATTACCTGGAAAGTATTTTTAATTGCTTCACAGAATTGAGACATGCAACAGTGGTTATGCATTTAAGCATGTCTTCCTGCTTATCCCTACTGCAATACCACAAAACCGAAACTGCAGAGCCTCAACTTAGTTCTTCCTCCTTCACTTCCCCTATTAAAAATATCCTCCTTTCCAATACACATCTAAATCCCACAAGTACTCGATGAACTCTGAGGTCTTTTCCAACCTAGTGATTCTGTAACAGAACAGCTTTTTGGCACATCATGAATTGGTTTTAGGCCTCCAAAACATAAGACTACCCCAAAAGCCCGTAAAAACATATATATGTAAGACAAGAAATGGGTATCAATTAACATTCTTGTAGCTCTTCTGGCTTGGAAGGACTAACAAAACAAATTATGAAACATAAAATCAAGTGAATACTCTGCTACACATAGGGTAAATCCATAGGCAAGAAGCTGTGCTTGCTTCTGCTCCATTTTAAAAGCTATTTTAAGAAAAGTTCATAAGAAATTCTGAAATCTCATGAAGCTAATGATTTAAATGTGCAATTCATCAGAAGGCAAGCATTTTATAATCCCAGTATCTAATCTGAATAGTCAGACTGTCCTATAAAGTGTAAGATACCCTATATTTTCCACGTCGTTGTTATAGCTGCACAACACATTTACTTCTCCTCCCTCCCCCACTCCCTGAAGAGTTGACTCTTGCACACAAAATATCTGACTTTCTCTTGAACTCACTTCTCCCGTTTCACACTAAATTGCTTCCTCTCCTGGACCAAAAAAAAAAAAAAAAAAAAAGAAAGAATCACCTTTACAACAACTGTAGATGCCCTAACATAACTGTCACTGAAAGAATGTGACAAGATGCAGCCAAAACATACCTAAGAGCAGACCCCCAAAACTCCAGAGGTTTTCTGTCCATATCTGTAATTGTGGGCCTGATGCAGATATTAGGAATAAAATAAAAATTAAGAATAAAATTTTGTTCTGGAAAAGAAGAAAGGAAAAATGGGACATACAACAGTAAAACAAATTGCATAGTTGTTTTACACTTTGGTTCCCAAAATTTAAATTCTTACGTGACTTAAATCATTTGATTTCACTTGGACAGCACAGGCTGTTCTACTTCCAGCAGTGATGTCTGCAACCTCATAACCTGTTTTCGACCAAAATACGATGCATCTGGCTAATTTACAGCTTTCAGATGACAGGCAATGTGGATCTGGATACACCAAGAGACAGAAAACTCACTACTTCCAATGATAACTAAGCCATTAGAATAAAACTGTCAGTGATAAAGAATGATTTATTTTACTTGAATTTCTCAGCTTCCTGCCACCGCTTGCTCCTTTGCATTTCCCCGCTAAGCAATCTTCCCAGCTATCATCCTTCCCAATCCAGCACCTGAACTGTACTAGAATCACCTAAGAAGCTTCTGCTCACAGCAAACAATCTCTGCCTTTCACTACACAACATTTTCTCTAGTCTTCTAATCTTCCCACTTTATTAATTAACTTGTTTAAAACAGAGCCTTCAGTAAGTGCTGGTCTCTCATTAATCAGTGCTCTTTAGGAAAAAAAAAAAAAGCCCACTTCTCAGAAACAAGGGTGGATTTTTAGCTTTTCACCCATAAGTCTGCCCTGAGGGACAATTTTACCACAAACTAAGGCAATCTAACTGTACACCCTGGATCAACAAAGGCAGTCCACTTCCCTCTATTATTCCCCTTCCTCTTTCCCCTCTCACCTCAGGGTTGTTCAGTTCAGCCAATCAATCCTTCAAAAGTGTGATTATTTTTCTGCCACTTTGGCTTCCTGAACCAGCCCTCCATGAGTCAACCAGTGCTGCACAAGGAAGCAGTGGGAGCACACAGGAAAAAGTCAGACTGCTGTTTTCAGCAACAGCTTGTAGCTAAATTAACTCCATTATTTTGCAATATCACATCCTCAGATACTCACCTACAAATCACTAAAAATGACACAGCACCTTCACCTTTTTCTTAAGTTTTACTGCTTGGTTTTGGGGCTGTTAATTCGCATTTGAATGGACAGAGCTGTCTGAGTAATCCAAGTAAATGAATACTATCACCCTGCATCACTATTATGTACCAAAGATTGTTACAGCAGTTTTTACGTAAGGTGTTAATGTTATGTTTACTCCTTTATTCATTAAGAATAATGGTAAATGGTACAGGTCTCATACAGATTTCTGTAGAACTCAGGGAGATCAGTTCGTCAAAGATTCCCGTTCATTAGCAATTTGGAAACCCTCCAGTCTTTCACCCCTCCTTTTAAACCCTGAGCAACTCCCTTTCTTCAGCCACATGAAATATTCTACTAGTCAGTCCCAGATCATGACCAACTGAGTTGGAGTGTATACAAAGTACGGAGCAAGAGATTTAGAAAGTAAAGCAAGCAAGAAGTTTACCTCCACTAAGATCAATGAAGTATCCTGACTCACCTATACTTAAAGCAGGACTGTTAAATATCCAGAGACCACTGAAACAGTACATTTTGGGACTACCAGAGAAGAGTCAAAGCTTGGCAAAGTTGAGCTGTCATCTTGCTTGGGCTCTCCCGACTGTTCTGGACCCAGCAAATTGATTCTCGCTCCCAGTGGTTGGGGCTCTGCACAGGCCTGCACACATCATCGATTTTGCACAGCAAAGCACAAGACTATTGCAAGCTGGAGCACAGGAGGTGCCACATGAATACCAGGAGGAACTTTTTCACTGTGAGGGTGACGGAGCCCTGGCACAGGCTGCCCAGAGAGGTTGTGGAGTCTCCTTCTGTGGAGACATTCAAACCCGCCTGGATGTGTTCCTGTGTGATTTAACCTGGGTGATCAGGCAAGGGGTTGGACTAGATGATCTTTAGAGGTCCCTTCTAACTCCTCTAATGTTCTGCGACTTGAAAGAGAAATTATACTGATGTGGTCACCCTCATTTTTAGTGTTTTCAGTGAGAAAACATGATATACCACTTAACTGTCTCTAGGCTTGACACAACTAACTTTGTATAAACCCATGTTGTCCAAAATTTGTGGCATATTTCTATCTTTTGATGCTTAACCAGCTTTTCCACCATGTGTCTGAGAGTGCTATTATTCTTATCAACAGTTAAGCAGCTCGTTGCCTAAGTACAAAACATTTTCCTATTTATGGAAATTTCCAAAATATTTTCAGTTTTACTAAAAAGACGGCATCAGAGCTTGAGATCTTCTCATGATTTCCTTTTTTAGGGTGAAACTTAAGATTGTGATAACTTGCACAGCAGACTCAGTATGTTCATCTACAGCAGATGGTATTTAAATCTGGCTTAGTCACTAGACTGAAGAGTATATCATCATGACTGGCCTCAAACAGGCATATTTACACACAACCTTTTAGAAGAGACAACATTAAATCATCACTTCCTTTTTCTCCAAGGGGCCAATTCCACTGTTACGCCCTCTTAGTCCTTTAAAGAAGCTCAATTTCTTATACTTAATTTGTAGTTCTTCCACCTATTATATACATTTCCTAATTCAAATAGTCATTTCAACGCTGAACGCAGATTGGGCTCTGCTGATTCAGCCAAGGGCCATGACTTCTTGGCTGTCAAACACTCAGGAATGATGACCTAATTTTCATTTTAAACTTACTGTTTTCAGGATTTTTTCAATGGTGAAGTTACAGCTCTCCTGAAATACCAAGCTACCTGGCTTTCAACATCCTTTGTTTGATCAAACTACATTATCAAGACACAAGCACTCATCCCTCCTAGCAATTATTAATTTCCTTTCTTAGAGTTAGTCCCATTCTGGCTGTGTAAGATCTTAAATGCAGTTGTCAGAAAGAATGCAAGACTGTTTTAAACAATCACAATCTGTAGGTCAGGTAATACCTTAGTACCAGCACTCAATGTTTCCAGCACATCTCCCAAGTTGAATCCATCTATAAACATGTTGGGTTTTTTTTTTTCTTTCCATGTTACAGAAGAAAAAAAAAAAATCAAACACATCCACTTTGTTCTGTTAATTCAGACTTTATAGTTCTGAGTTAAAAGTAACAGAACAAGCAAAAGGGGTCTCTCTAAAAAGGTTACACTTATTGCTTTTTGCACTGTACCATTTTATTTAATCCAACAAGATTCAGTAACACCCAATCTTTTCAAAGAAAGAATTTTCAAGTATGCTTTCATGTTACTTTGACACCAAGCACTGATTTTAAGTGCATAATATTCAGACGCAGACAAAGGAACGACACGGTGGCTTTTCAGATTCTTTGTAGAGATGTAATTGTATCCATGCTACAGGAGAAGAGGGGGCAAATGAGCACACCCAACACTAAACAGCTTCTGAAGTTTTGCCTACATCCAGGGACAGGATCATCACAGGTTTTCTTTAGCCAAGTCTCACAAAAATCAAGTTACTCAGGTCTTAAACATCAGTTGACCTCCATATGTTCAACCCTAACAGCCTATTACAAAGGGGAAGAGTATTTCTGTATAGTTTGCATCAACTACTAAGCACTAGAAAAATCTTTCTGCACAAAGCAGAAAGCCCCACAAACAATACATTTCTACCTGACTCTCAACTGGTTCCTAATTAGCTCTTCCCAATTAAAAAGAACTAATTCCACAGATTTTGTCTCTCACATAGAAAATGTTCTCTCTCCAGAATAGCAAGTCTTACCTGTTGGGTTTTCCTAAACTCTTCAAGTAGTTTTAAGGCCATATCATAATCTTTTAGTAAGTGGTATGCAATGGCATATCCAATCCAGGAAGCCCGTTGTGTGGGGCGCAGCTGAAGTAGCTGGTATCTTGTCTCCTTCAGGAATTAAGAAGAACACAGAGACCTTAAACAGTTACATCTTCATCATAATTTACCACTACTATGACAAATATTTTAAAAGATTTCTTAGAAGTCCTAACCAATTTTTGAAATTCTAACAGCACAGGGAAAAGTAGAAATGTTTCTGTCTCAGAAACCTGGGGGCTATGATCCAAATACAGGAGTCATGGCACAAAGCATTAAAATCCACTTTTTGCTACACAAAGGACCTAAATTATTTCCAAAGATACAGCTTTGAAATCTTAGAGAGGGATTTCCTTTAGAAAGCAAATTCACAGCCACTGAAAGAGCAGTCCCACTGTTCTCACACTTGTAACTGCCATGGTGCTTCTCAGATCCTCTTCCTAAGTCCCATATCTGAAGTCAGTTATTCCCTTTTCTTCCATCAGCAAATTCAACATGTTCAGTGAAGATGACAAGCTAATGTTCAAGCCCACAATCCCGTCTTCTACATCTTGTGAAACAGGAGATGCAAGACCACCAGGACTTCTCCCTTTCACAAATTGGTTCAGTCATTTTGAAACCATTAACTCTTGTTTTAGACAAATTTTAAGGTTTTATTAATGATAAAAATCAGTTATGATGGGACAGGTTTCCCCCATATTCAAGGAAACCACGACAGCATATTTCTCACAGAACCCACCTTCAGTATGCACACACCCAAACCACCACTTGCAGTACTTCACAACAGCACAGTGAGCAGTCCTACTTGCTAAGCTTTATCCTTTATATTTTATTATATTAGTGGAAAATGTTGAAAAAAAAAGTTTTACAAGGTGAATCACGAGCCAAATTGTACAGAATAACTGTACTTCTAGTTCTCAACATATGGAACTCTGTGGAAATGTGTTTCCATTCTTTCCTAAACAAGAGCTTGAAACAGAAAAAACAAGTAGCAACAAAATTACTACTACATGTAATAGAACAGCAACAGAATGCCAACAGCAATAAATGAGAATTCAAAGAGAATACTTACTCTATATCCTTCTAGATCCCTCATCTGAATTTGCAACAGAGAGAGATCTCTCAAGATCTGTAGATTATCTTTATCTAGTTTGAGTGCATTCCGGTAACACTTGATGGCTTCATCGTATTTCTTATCAGAACGTTGCAGAAGGCCATAGACGTGCCAACCTGATGCACATTAAGGAAGATGCATTCACAGTTTTCAGCAAATAGCTGCTGAATAGCATTTGTGTTACAGGCCAAACAACTTGACATCTTCCTTGAAGATCAGCACCCTCTAATTAGTTTGATTACCACAGCCAGACTTTGACATGCATTTTGAAATATTACATGCTTCCAAATATGCAACAAAGTCTCACTTAAACAATACTCTAAGGCACATTCATACCACCCCCAATAACACTGTTATACAAACTAAATTATGTGAACTCCACGAGATGCAGTAGAGTTACTCCTAGAGATGTACTGTTTAAAACATCCTACTGTAATTACAGCAGAAATTTTTACTCCTAGAAGAGCCTCATTCTAACAATACAAGTTTTACTTTTCCTCACTTGCTTATCTGCAACTTCAGCTGGTGTCCAGATTTTACAATAAGGGATAAGCACAGAGCCACACTTCATTCACTGACAAAAAGAAACCTTAGCATTTTTGGTGCATCACGCATGTTCATCACATTCCCAGCATCTGAGATTTCCATCAGTAGTGTGTCATTTCATCAGACTTCTCTCACAAGCATCCTTTTTTATCCAGGAAAGATTCTGAATTCAAAGCATGAAACCATTACATGTCATAGCAACACATTACATTGTGTTTTTGCAGTCTCCAAGAGTCATATTAAAAGAAAGATTACTTGACACTATCTACCTTTTGCTACTCCGGGTTACTACTCTGTTTACAGAAAACCAAGTCCAGCAGGGCACCTTGCCTGGTGGGTTCATTCACCAGCTGGGTCAGGAAGTTGTCTTCCAAACACTCCAGGAACCTGCTAGACTGCTTCCTCCCTGCTGTATTGTACCCTCCAGGAGACATCCGGTAAATTGAAGTCCCCAATAAGGACAAGAGCTAGTGATCAGGAGACTTCTCCCAGTTGGTTAAAAACAATTCATCAGCTTCCTCCTCCTGATCAGGTGGTCTATAGTAGGCTCCCATCACTATATCTCCCTGATTTCGTTTTCCTCTGATCTTTACCCAGAGACACTCAACCCTGCTAGCACCATACTCCAGCTCCAGGCTGCCAAAGCATTCTCTGACATACAGGGCTACCCCACCTCCTCACCTACCCAGCCTGTCACACCTGTATAGTTTGTATCCAGAAACTGCAGCACTCCAGTCACGTGAATTATCCCACCACATTTCAGTGATGGCAATCACATCATAGTCTCCCTTAGTAACAAGGACTTCTAATTCCTCCAGTTTATTGCCCATGCTGCGTGCATTGGTGTAGATGCACTTCATCTGGTCTATTGTTTCCTAAGTGACAGCTGGTTAAGTTACCTAGCCCATCAGTAGTAGTTACATTTGTACTCTGAATTAGCACACTATCCCCCAGATTAACTAGGGTGGCTGACTGGAGGTTACTGCCAGCACACCATCCCTCAATAACTTGACCACCACAACCAGGCTTTTTCCATCTAGCCTGGCCCTTTCCCCCTTCCCCTTCTTATCTAGTTAAAAGCTACTAGTACCTGAGGCAACATCTTCCACAGTAGTAAATCTGAACTTACTTTCATTTTCAATTTAGAAGCAGCTCAGAAATTCTCTCACAAAGCTCTCCCATGTGTCCCTGAAGCAGCAGAACACTACTTGTGGGGAAAGGCACACAGGTTCTCCATCCATTTTCAATTAACATGGCACAAATAACTCACAGTCTTAGCAGACAAAGTATTTAAGAGTTCTTATGCTACTGAACTGAGACAGAAGCCAACTGTTCCATCCAGAGATACAATCATTTCCAAACTTTGCCTCTCAAACTTTGATAAAGCACAAAAAATTCAATGGGTCAACCTGCTCAGATTAATCAAAGAAACAACCATGAGCCTTTCTAAGAGAGAGGGAATTTATGTCCTGAAATAAATTCTAGATATGAATATATAAAGCAAGTTTGTAACTATCAATAATAAAAGATGTAAGCCTGCAGCCAAAAGGACGGGCTTGGGAGAATTAAGTCTGAAGGAAACTTGTAATGCACAAGCAAGAGACCCTGTTCTGCATTTCTGTATGTCGTGGTTTTACCCTGGCTGAGAGACGAGATCCACACAGCTGCCTGCTCTTTAATGGAAAAGAGGGGGGGGAGAACGGGGTAGGGGGGTGTGGGTGGGGGGTGTGGAGGTCAGGGAAGAGAAAAGGAAGGGGCAAATAACAACCCAAAACCAAGAAACCAAAAGCCCGTGGGTTGGGATAAGGATAGTTTACTAAGATGACAGAAAGATACAAGTAACAATGCTAACAGGACTTTAGAGCAAAAATATATGAAGCTGTTGAAACACAATGGAGTTTCTCACCGAACCCACAGCTCAGGCCGTGCCACCCAGAGCCATCCCAGAATCCGACCGTCCCCCAAAAAACCGCACGTCCTGGAGCCGACCCTGCTCCTCCTCCCATCAGCCCCCCTTTATAATGAGCATGACATAATGGGCATGGAATACTCTCTTTGGCCCGTTTGGGTCACCTGTCCTGGCTTCACCCCTCCTTTCTCATTAATAGAGAAATATGAAGAGCTGAGAAAGTCCCTGACTGACTGACAGCAACTAAAACCATCAGGGTGTTACCAGCACTGCTTTCATTTTAACTCTCAAACACAGCATCCCATCCGCTGCTACAAACGAAGTGAACTCCATCCTGACCAAAACCAGGACACTATAGGAACACTAAAATAATTTCAGCTAAGTGAAGCATATAAAAACTCTTTATCTTTGAGACTGCTAACAGAGCTGCTATGCTGATTTAAGGCTAAACATCAAAGTGGGACAAACCAATTTTGGATACAGAGGTTGGTCTAATACCTCTACTTATTTCTTGAGTTCAAGTATTCCAGACATGGAAGTTAAATGTGGCACTTTCACATACCTCCTCAGAACTACTAGTATTTTAGATTCTTGCCTAGAACAAGACAGTTCAGTCCAAAAGAATTTATGTGCACTTTAACAGTGTACTTAGTCTAAGGAGATGCTTTGAGTAATTTATCAGGAATCATTACCATTCCTGGATCCAACTGGTAATATGGCTTAATCTTTCATAAATGAACAGAAGCATAACCCCATTGAGAAATAAATGCATACAGTAATAAAAATCAAGCATGAGACATTTTAAGAGCCAATACAAGCCAAGAAAGAACACTGCCACCAATTTATTACAACAGACAGCTCTGAGAACTGTTGTACCTGTTCTTAAGGTGTTGTCTAACATGCTCTGAAACATTTACTCTTGAAATAAGCAACCAGACTACTATTCAACTTACATCTAAACATGGGTCAGAATTTGTTTCTAGTTTGACCAGAAAACTTCTGGATTTCTAAATTTTAGAACAGCCATTTTCCTCCAAACTTAAATTTCTGGAATTGCAGAAGAACTAAAATCTTGTACTCCTCTATACCTCCTTAAAGAAGTCAGAACATTAAAGCGACAACCTTTATTTTAAACACCCTCTACAACATGCTTTCTAAAAAGCAGAGATGCCAAAATACAGCGAAAGCACCTTCAAATGTATAAGTAACTAAGAACACAGACATTGCACCTCCTTGAAACCAGCTACTGAAACAAGGTGACTTTATTGGCTAACCCTCGGCTCTCCTTTTAACCAAAGAAGGGGAACAAAGCTCATATAGAATAAATCAAAACACTATTTTAGAGAACCTCTCAAGCTCTGCATAGCTAGCACTGAGGATCAATAGGCCTTCAGGCTTCCAACAGAAGACTGGAACAGGCTGCCCAGGGGGGTTGTGGAGTCTCCTTCTCTGGAGATATTCAAGACCCGTCTGGATCCCAACCTGTGCGACCTGTCTGAGGGAACCTGCTTTGGCAGGGGGTTTGGACTCAGTGGAGGTCCCTTCCAGCCCCTACAATTCTGTGATTCATGGCTAGGCCCCAAGCCTTTGCAAAGGCTATAGAAGAAACCTTTAATTAGAAAGCTCTGCCACAGATAGCAGTTTCTTATGGGATAGTATATACTTCCAGGCTTAACTCTCCCCACATACTGAAACCCCACCATAAGTAGATTTGGATATTCACAGTGACATGATAGCTCACAGTTGCTCCTAAAGCGTGGTAGTAATGAAAGAGGTTTGTTACCTCTTCAGAATTTACCAAGCAACGACATCTGAAAGTACTGTGACAAACCAGATGCCTAGTGTGGAATTAATTCAGTATCTGCTATCTTGTGCTCACCAGAGAGGGAATTCTGCACAGACAGACTGCTCAAAGGGATTCTCTGTAGAGCTGTAACAATACACTTGAATGCAAAACATTAGAACTTCTTGCTTTGTCACAGCTCCTTATATAGATGCAGCTTAAAAAAAAACCCAAACAAACAAGCATTTCTGCCTAATAGGATTCAGATGAGTTTACACTTTCTCTGAATTCAGAAAACAAAAATGCCTGTAGTGTTCCCAAGGTAAGGCAAGTTCAGCCAGTCAGTAAAACAGCAATAACATATATTAAAACTCATTAAAAAAGATATTTTTTTTAAACCTGTGTAGAAAGAGGGTTCATTTAACCACCCCACCCACCAAATTAGATCTGAAAAAGCAGAGATTCTGCCAGCACTTGTAGGAAAGTCTTCTAGACTGTTTTAAGAGTCAGCATGAACTGCAGACAAGAATCAGGGATGCTGATAAATCCCACTCTGGAATTTTGTTTAGAAATCAGAATCCCCCAAAAGTCTCCACTAAGCCATATTCCTTTGCTCCCTGATGTGTGAGACTTAGTTGCTTTGGTATTCCTTAGGCGTTCAGCAATTAAGATCAAGACAGTAGAAGTTATCTTTGATTGCTCTATGGCACATCTCTAGTAACTCCAATAAAGCCCTAAGCATAGGAAGGTTATTTCCAACCTCAAGGTTCCTGGAGGTTTAATATAGGAATGATGTAAACAACCATCCCTTTGTCTTAACTTAATGGCCATCACAGTGTTTCTTTCAACTGTGATACTAAAGGAAGGGTGGTGGGTTTTTTATATTTAAGAATTAAACTATTTAATGGGAATTTTGCCCCTTAACACACAATTCAAATACCTTACTTGGTTTGTATCTATTCTGTGCAAATCTAAAGTAACCTCCTACCTGTGGCTTAACCAACAGAAGACAGATACTCCCAAAGCTCTCGGGCAGCTGGTAAATGTTTCACAAGTATAAACTTCTGTCAGACAAGCTTAGAACAGAGTAGTCATCAAGCCAGATGACCTAAACCAATACCTAAAACTTAGTGGCAAAATAGGTATTTTCATAGCACCTCTAGACCGAATTTCTTACACCTTTTCAAGAAAGAACTTTAGAAAAGGCCAGATTTTACAACCCGAACATATGTCTGAACCTGCAGAAAATAAACATCATAGATGGTCTTTTTCTAAGAGATAAATCTAAAAGGCATTTTTCTTTAAGGTTCTGCAAAACTGTAAAAAAGAAAAAACCTTATTTCAAGTATTTGATTCCCACTTAACACTCACTGTACACACCTTTAGACTTCCTATAGACCGCATAATGTACTTCAAAAGTATGTACTGATGGAGCAAGAAAATCATATACACAGAAGTGACAGCTCATAGCAAAAAAGACCCAGTTTTGCATTACAAAGGATACAGACATGACTCTTTACATCATTACGAAGTCCTTTACGAACAAATTCATACGCTTCTTCCTTCTTCCCTAAGCAGTTCAAGGTCAGTCCTTTCATCGCCAGCGTCTCTGTAAGAAATATCATATACTTATGTTTCCGACTTCCCATATGCCAGTTTCACAGTGCAGATACCCTTTGAAGTTGTTACACAGTGAAGTTCCCCATTAAATGTTAAATTTAGATCAGGACAGCAGCCTAGCACAGCTGAAGAGTGTTATATGGAAGCATTTCCCTTCTTGAAATTGGTCTTAAAGGCACCCCTGCAGAGTATCATACAGATGTGATGAACACAAACTTTATTAATTACAGAATACATTTAATTGGCTTTAAAATTCCTTTAGCTTATTAACTCCTTTGAAGGGCTTCTTATTGTGTGTTAAAGTTCCAGGTAAGCAGAACAATAAATATATATTAGGATCTGTTTCTTATGTTAGGATGTAACCGTCACAGTCAGCTCTACTATTAAAAGTTGCTTTTAAGGAATTAGTTAAGAGAAACATGTTTCCTCCTACATTATTTTGGGTATCAAAGACCTTCTCCCATTAGCAGCATTTTAATCAACATTTTGAGAGGCATAAGATTCCAAATAATACACCAGTATGACTATCACTCCTTCTCTTCCAGCACTGTTCAAGTAACACTGTGGGAAACAAGTTGCATGCAATACATGCACTACCCCTGAAAGCTGTTCCAGATTCATTTCATTTTTCTGCTAAATAAGAGACTGCTTAACTTTGGTTCCAGAAAATTATTAGTCACATTTTTATCACAATAACCCTGGTCTCCCTCTAATTTCAACCTTTTCTCCAGTATTATTGGCAACAGCTCATCATCTCAAGGTCAGCCATAAAAAGTAGTTTGAAGTTTCATTGATAGACCTGGTTTAACACAGTTAAAGTACAAGTGCAAGTACACCCAAAAGGAATTGACCCAAAACGAGCCAAGGCTTTTGTTTTCTTAACTTGCCCCAGATCCTCATTGTAAACACAGAGAAAGCTAGAATGATACTTTCCCAATAATATCAGGAAGCTCAAAAAAGAATATCCCCATTGTGGGAAGGAGGGCAAGCTACTCCTACCTTCCCACAGCAGGGAGATGACTGCCCAGCTACAGCAACCCATCTGTTTGTCACCTTCTCACTAAATTTCTCAAATTCCTTGTCTCTGAAGCTAAGTGTGACAACAGTGCAGCTTCCCATCAGATCATTTCATAGGCTTAGTTCTGCTTCAGCTGTTCATTCCAGGCTTTGCTCCCAAGCTTCAAAGCCATTAGTGGCTCAGAGCCCAAGTAGTATGTGGACTGCCAAAGCAGCCAGTTGTCCTGGAAAAGTTTAAGAGGCAGCAAGAGCAGAAAAGACAAGAGATGTATACTAAGAAGTTATAAAAGCACAAATGCAGGCAGAGACTAATGGATTAGGTCCAAGCTGGGCAAGTCACTCCAGCTTTGAAGCAACAAGAAAAATGCACTTTTATCTCTAGGGAAGCAATGAAGACAACATAGACACAGCAGACACTGATAGAAGCAAGAAAAAGATCAGTTCTGCCAAAACTTGACAATGTAAAATAGGAAAATAGTTTTACTAACACAGTACATGCACCCTCACGCTACTTCAACAACAGACAAACAAGAAAAAATACACTGCATCAGAAGGAAAGACTGGCTGAACCATGCAACTGAATCCCTGTAATACAGTAAGACCAGAGGATCTTATTGAGGATTAAGTTAGATGTAAATGGAAGCAACGTTTTGCTGTCCCATTTCCTGCAATATTTATCAGAACAGGATCTCCAGATTCTGCCTTTAGCTTCAAGTCTAAGCAGCAATAGCATTACACCTAACTTTGCTCCTTGGAAGCTGCCATTTGTTATGCAGTACATTTAGTACATTAACAAAACAAGCAAGATTAATTCACTTACAGAATGCCTTTGTGTAATATTTAAAAAAAAAAAAAAAAAGAGGCTGGGCCTTATCTTAAATAGGAACATAAGGAAAATCCAGAGTAGCATTCTGACCCAGAAACCTAGAAAGGCAACTTACTTAGAAGCTTCACTGAAATGTGCTTCCACCATGTATTTTGACCACCATCCCACCAGAGAGGAATGTTTGACTGAGCTCGGGCAGAAACTTGGTCTGAATGTACAAACACTGAAAATCCAGAGTAACTATTCAGTCATAAGGACAGAATCCTACTCAGCAATAGATTCCTTTCCCAACAGTGTGGAACGGACTGACTGTAGATTTCAACTCGCAAGAGGAGAAGAAAGTCATTTGAGTCTGCGGTTACCTCCATGTTCAGCGAATTTCGGGTTAGAGAGGATCATCTTGCAGAACTTGAGTCCATTTTTGTACTGTTTCTGTTCGTAACATTTCTGGAAAAAAGGCAGAGTACAGTCACTAGCATGCACCTCAACACACAGCACCTTAACACAGTATTACACAGTTCTTTCTGTAAGCTGTGGTAACCAGATCACTAACAAGCTCTAGTTGAATATGACTGTTCATATTATATTGCCTTTCTTCAGCATGCAGAACACTATGGTGTTGTGATTAGGGTCAGTGATCTTAAAGGTCTCTTCCAACCTAAGTGATTCTATGATTCTATCTGCCTTCATTTACATTTTACAGCTAATACTCTACCTTATGACCTTTGTGTAAAAACTTAGTAATTCCTTTCTGATAGAATTAGGAAAAGCACCTTGAAATGTCCACTTTGATTCAGAAATTCTTAAAATAGAGAGCAGAGTTGTAAATCTTGACTCAAGAGAACTTTTGAGAAGTTAAAGTATCAAAAGACTAATTTCAACATCCTACTCCCTGGCCTCACGACCTCCCATATTAAGAAGTTCCAGACACAAGATTTTTCAGGAGGAAGAGAGAAAACATAACGCAGGAAAGACCTGCTGTAACCTCAAAATGCTATATGTAGATATCTAGGGACACACGGTTTACCTGAGTGGTAAAAAATAGTTCTAGCTGGAACAGCACAGCTAAGGGCTACTTTTGGATTTATTTAGGATACCACTTACCTAATCACTAAACTAGCAAACAATGCAGTACAACTGTGGGAACACAAAGGTGAGGAGAAAACCTAACAATCCAAACATGTGAACCTGGAACTCTCTTCTTTTAAAATACATTACCTGAAGTTAGTAAGGTCTTAGTAACTTAAATTGCTTACTGACCACTACAGTTGATCACTTCAAAACAAATTTAATTAAGCCAGTTGAAGGTATGCTTGCATCAGTAAATATGAAAATGGTATTTAAGGTCATTTAAGTTTCTTAACTTGAAGAAAAAAAAAACCCACAGGTTTAACTTGGCACCATTTTCAGTTAATAAGGTGTATTGTCCTGATGTAATTTAGGCAGCTATTCTCTGAAGAAACTATGTCATTTCAGTTATGTGCTTGAGTACTGCAACTGTCTCTCACAGATCACTCCCACTCCATCAATCTTCTGCAACAGAGGTTCTATGTTAAAATTAATGAAGAGTGTGTAGTAAGTCATTTGCAGACACAATGTATCATCACATTGCTTCCCAAGGTAGAAGCAACACAGAAGCATGCCTATTCTCAGTTTTGGGTAATTGGCCAAGAGTCATGTTGTGCCCAACCCCCTCCATGACAATTTTCAAGTCTTTGTTACCTGAAATTCAAGTCACTTGCAATTAGCCATGATTAAGTGGCGCCTAAATCACAGAATAATTTGGGTCAGCAAAAACCTTTGGAGGTCACCTAAATCACCCCTCAAAACAAAGGAGGGAACCCATGATAGATCAGGTTGCTCCGCCTGGCTGACTTCTGGCAGGATGGCCAGGGAGCTCCCAGCAGAGGAAAATAGTTACACCATGGCAATTAACATTTAACCAGTAGCAACAAAAAAAGCTTTGATAATTTTAAACTGAGAACCAGTTTCTGTATCTTTACCTGAAATAACTCACGTTGCAACAAAACTTGGAGTACCCTCTAGGACAAGGTGGAATTCTCCTCCGCCCCAAACACAAGATCCTTAGGGTTATTTTTAAAGAATCGTAAGAAAATACCAATAACACTCTAAGCACACTTTCTAGAATTATTCAGGTATGCCTAAGACATAACAATAGTCAACATTCATCCACAGTTCTGCAAGTCTTGCACTGTTGAATCAAACTCCAAATATAAAGTGGTGCTTAACCACAGAACAGAGGCTATTTGAGTGTGCACTTAAAATACATTTAACTTCTTGAAAATCCGCATCTATTATCCTTCTTCTGACATTCCTATCCCATGGAGTTCAGTCTCAGGCCTAGAATAAGAATTGAACTCGAATCAGATTTTTTGGAGGACAAGATCACTTTTTCCAAAGGTCAAGAGATGAATGGCAGAGAGAAGGACAAGTTCACAGTTGTGTGGCTCGCTGATGGACAGCATACTACTCCTACTAGTCAAACAGGTTAGCTCAAAACCAGACACAAACAACATTATCTTGGTCAGCTGCTAGTTACTAGACAAAACAAAGGTTAACTACATAAACAGAATTTATCAGTACAAAAATCAAACTCTAAGCAATTCCACTGCTTAGGGGACAAGCCTTGCTGGTTAGTCAAGTGGTGACTTCCCAGCCCTGCTGCCCTCCAAATACATAAATATGTAGGCATTTGTAAATAAGTTGTGTATTTATGCCAATACCTTGGTATATGTTTATGACAACGTAACAGGACTCTGCTCAAAGCAAGTTTGTTTGTTTTTTTTTTATTCTCATCAACAACCCATACAGATATTCTGAAAAGCTGCAGATTCTGTTGCATGGACAAGCCTAGGAGTTTAAAGTGTCCAAACTTCATGAATGGACTGCTTTTAAACTTCTGTCTGTCCAAACACTGAATGAGCAGACCATGCTCTACATTGTTTACAGGAGAATAGAGTTTGATACCATTGATACCATCTCATTTTGTAGTACAGGTGGGAATTTCATAGCTGAGAAACTTGATGTCTCAATATATATTCTCAAATTTTCTACTAATCAGGACAAACTTAACAGAAATGGGTTCATTAATATCTGTCCCATTGCATTAAGTCTGATACAGTAAAAGCTCAAGCTATTATCCTGGGTTGGGTTGTTGGGTTTTTTTGGAAGGTACGTGTGGTTTTGTTTGTTTTTAAAACTAACTTATCAGTTGTGGTTAAGGTAAGGCTCACCATCACCCCTTTTATGGCAATAATTTCCTGCTAAAACTAAAGCCAGATCACAGGTGGTTACATGCCTGAAGTCTCAAAAGGAGATTCTGGCACAGCCAAAATGTGCTGCTACCACAAGTTCCCAGAAGGACATTACCTCTGGTGGCAAACATCTCATCCTTGTTTAGTCCCTTTTTCAAGACTAACTCAAAAATATAACTTACTTGTAGACTTCACCATACAATTAAGCTAGACATCATCCTATGTACTTTCAGATTAAGTATCAAGTGCCTCTACACAGAGGTCAACCAATGCAGCATCTAGAAAGTAACTGTAACCATAAAGATTAAAAAAAAAAAATACTAGTACAAGGATACAAGGTAGAGCAAGAGGAGACTCTTAATCCTGCATTACAGCACTTTGTTGCTTCTACTTAAGGAACTGTGTCATACATATAGTCCAATTGATTTTTTGTAACGTGCCATCTTTCTTTGATGAGACAAAACCCCTTCCACTACTAAATATCAACAGAATCAGGCATCTAAGTGGCTCATGAACAGTACTTATGAAACAGGAGGGCTTCATACTTAACCGCATGTGTTTAACTACTGGCAATACCAGGTTAGTAACGGGATGCTTTTACAGACTATACCTCCACAGACAAAACACCTCTTAAACAAGGTCTTGTATTGAGAGAACAACTACATTTTTCACACACTGAGGATAGAGACTAATATACAGATCAACAATGTTATGGATGAAGAACATCTCATTACAGTCCTCAGACATTAACACTCACTTCTAAGCCATCTAAGAAACCACCTCAACTGGCTACTCAAAGAGAGACTTGACTTGTGACAACCAATTCCCCTTCTCACTCCCTGTCCCCAGCACCTCTGAATTATTCAACCTTCACATGAGAAGGATGTATGGAATAAAATGCAGTACCACATTCCAAGACTGAGCACAGATATCACACCAGAACACTGTTAAACACAGCAACCAGGCTTCCTTCCTCGATTTTGACAACTTAAAGCTATTAAAACATTTCAGATGGTCTGTGACTGGAACCGAGCTGCACAAAGCAGCTCAATCCGAGTGAGACACACTGACCAGTCTTGTGACAAACATGATGTTCTTTAATAACAATGCCACAATTTGGAAATTGGTTTTGCTGCCTCTTGACAGGATCTTGTCCAACACTTAATTCAAATCACTACCAGCAGTTTAACACCACTCTCAGTTTAAACCAAACACAGTTGTGCACATCTGTGGTGAGCAGGGCTAGGGAAGTAGCTGTCCCCCCAGTACTCAGAGCTGGTGAGGGCACACCTTGAGCACTGCTTTCAGTTTTGGGTCCCTCCCTACAGAAAAGACATTGATGTGCTGGACCACATCCAGAAAAGGGCAGTGAGGCTGGTGAGGAGAATAAATGCTACAGGCAATGGCTGAGGGAACTGGGGGTGTCTAGCCTGGAGAAGAGGTGGTTGAGGGGAGATCTAATTGCTCTCTGAAGGGAGGCTGTAGTGACAGCTACCTGGAAGGAGACTGCAGTGAGGGGGTGACCTTTTCTCTCAAGTGAAAAGTGGTAAGACAAGAGGAAATGGCACCAAGTTACACAGGGGAGGTTTAGATTGGATATCAGTAAAAACTTCAGAGGGTTATTCAGCATTGGAACAGGCTGCCCAGGGAAGTGGTAGAGCCTCCATCTCTGGAGGTATGTAAAAGATGGTTAGATGTGGTGCTGAAGGACATGGTTTAGTAGTGCATGGCAGATTAGGGTGATGGTTGGACTTGATGATCTGAAGGGTCCCTTACAAACCAGACAATTCTATGATCAATATGCTGCCTTGCTTGAAACATGCTAGACCATAAACCGACTTAACTATTTCTAAGTAGCTATAAAAACCCCACCCCATGCACCAGCTTCAAGCTTTATTAGAAGAACATAATTTATTGGTCTTCCCTGCTACTGCACTTCTGTGTAATCCTGCTTACACACACCTTAGCACTTGACAATTTTAACATTCTTCTTGCCAGGTAGTGTCTTCACTCTCATTGCAAAGATTTTGGTATTAAATTCCAGGATTTTTAGTAATACATAAATCCTATTTTTTTTTTAAAAAAAAGAGTACATGTAGTCAATGCTTACATCTTCATTTTTTTAAACTGTATGTGTCTATTGTGTAACAACAATGGGTGGCTAGGTAAGGAAGAAGACCAAAAGGTAAAGATGGAATGTCAGACCCTAAGAAAAAAGAAAAGGAGAGGGTCTAAACATAAAGTCCTATGGAAAGGCTGCTGGAAGTATGTGCAAACCACAATGATTATTAAATTCTGCAAGGGAAAAAAAATCCACAAAGGTAGTACTGACTGCAATTCTGATTGGATTTTCTTGGGAGCTATCTGACAAGCATCTAGGGGATGTTCGGCTTAATAATACAGATTTCTGACCAAAACCAGGCAAAAATCAATACAGAAAAATCAGCATACTGTCAGTATTCTCCTTAATTGGCATTTAACACTTGGGCCTTTTAAAAAGCCTTATTCTAGTGCAATCTATAAAACATGTCATCTGCATCTAACAACAATGTATGTTTTGAGAAATTTGATGAAAGTAGTTATCCAAGTACCTTAGATTTTAGTAGGAATTCAGTATATGCTGTTGCTGTGCTAACTAACAGTAATTACAAAATTATTTTCCAGTTTAACAGCAAGGTCTGACATGGTCTTGTCTCAACGGCACTCAAATTTCAAAGAGTTCAGCACCTGCATTCAACATGTTCACTTTATCATGAAATATCTGGATACTGGTACAGGAAAACATCATTATGCTATTCCATTTCAGTGACAGGGATCTCTGTACAAGGTTCCCCAAAAAGCAACTCTCTCTCCACAATAATTTCAGTTCATTGGTGTTTGAGAGAATGGAAAAGAGAACATCAACTGGCTTCAACCCATGGAGGCCAAGGAAAAAAGTTCATTACTGCTTTCCCACTCTTCACAGCTTCCTAGATTCCTAGTCCCATGTCAGCCCTTCCAGAGCATCAACATATTCTTCTACACCCTTTCCCACACGCCCTACTGATATTTTTTATATGCATGGCCACCCCTATTCTCTGCTGGTAAGAACTGTTAACCTCATCAGTTGAAATAAAAGAAAAAGACAACCTAGCTCCAGACTACCTTGCTTCAATTGTCAAAACGAACAGGCTGCATTGTTCTTCCACAGACCTGGGGACTTGGCAATGCAGAACAGTGCTGAGTCAGGCCATGGATGGCAGTGTACAATAGAGCAAGCAGCCAGCATAGAATAGAGTGGCAACATTTTGATCTAAGTACTCATGTCACAGTAGTATCTAAGCTTTCACTGTCACGATTCTCTGTATGTAATGGCACTTCTTAACCAGCTTTTCCCAATTATTTACATTCCTCTCTACAGAATACACAAAATATTTCCACCTATCCCAACTGCAACTGTAACCACTGCTATTTGTTATTCTGCCAATAACATAGAATAAACTGAGATTATATTTATTATTGGAAAGAACACAGAGGATAAAAGAATGCTTTTTCAACCTTTGTTGTCAGAGACATCTTTAACAGCCCTATGAGCCATCCCTCTTTTAAAGGGGTATGTTCATTATCAAAAAGCTTGCCTTAAATTAAATCTAGTCTAATTTTGTGTTGTGCATATGACTTGGATGACTAGAATATCCTTGGGTTTGAAGGGACAAAACCAAAAGACCATTCAGTAGAAAGTTCTTCCTTAAGTATCTGTCATCTCCTCGCTATTTGAGTTGAAGTTCTCATGTTGTCAGCACTGTTTCTGAACACATGTATGCCTCTGTAAACCAGGAACTCTAACAGCAACACTAGCAGCTAAGCAAGTCATAGCCCCTCCACACACTTTCAACTAGTTTTTAATCTGCATTTTGTGTAGAAGTACTGAAGAGACCCATCTGACACATCTCCTGAGGTGAAACTGCAATTCACCTAGCAAGAACGTGGACTGAGCAGGTGCTCCACAAGCTCGTGGAGCTGCATCTGTGAGCAGTTAAACAACTGAAACTACCAACATCAGCACTGGTTTGAGAGCCCCAACATACACACACATAGAGATCACAGGCTTTAAAAAGTTATGCTTTTATTAAGACATCTCAAAGCAAGTTCAAAATGGTTAGTGATTCAAACCTTAATGCTACCTTCATCTCAATGTTCCACAGAGGATTTCACAGTGCTTCAGACGAAGAAGGTGCATGAATCATAACAGCCCAGGCCTGAGAGGGGTACAAGCCACTAGAAGCAAGACACAAATGGCAGATGCACAGGGAGAGGCTTAAAGACCAGCATTATTACAGTTCTCTCCAGAATGTTCTCAGCCTCCAGTTGTTTCTGCCCCACTGATCCTCTGAGACAAATATCTTCACATACACAAAAAAGTAAAGGGCCTCCCCTTGACACACCCTCTAGAGTGCCTCACATTTTTCATGGCTACTGTCTTGCAGCAAAGGGTTCCACAGTATAACCACCCTTTTTGTTAAGAGCTTTCTTGGGAGCCTGCTACTTCACAGCCACCATTTCCAACAAAATGAGAACTAGGCATCATAGCTTGAAAACTGTAAGTCCCTAAACTTTTCTAGGTTGTTCATCATTTCATAATCTTCTGTGAAGTTATTTCTCCTTCAAGAAGGTAATTTCATCCTTGCATCCTTCTTCTGAGGCTAAAGAGGGATCAGGACTAAGGGATACAGCAGCAGGCTTGCAATGTACTTGAGCAGCAGCCTAACAGCACTTTTCTTTTGTTAGGATCCACCAGCTTTCAACAACTGCACACGGAAACTGTCTTAACAGAGCCTCAAAAACCCCTCTAAATCCCAAATTTTAGGGGCAATCCATCTCATAGTCCATACTTAGTCTATAATAATTTAGGATTTCCAAGTTTAGCATTCAGCTACAGATTTTTACTTGCTATGACTCAACTTACTGCAGAAGCACGAAGTACTTTCGCATCCTTCAGATGGCCTCTGCTTCTTGTGCCATCAGTAGTTTAGTACAAGTGAACTTTTCTTGCTAGCTGTTACTTGTTCTGTTAGATATAACCATGGGCAATTAAGAAAAACCTACAGCACAAAAACACCCCATAGTATTTCATTCTGAAAAGTTATAATTTATTCATACAGGAACTTTCCTTAAAAAACATCCAGAGTGAATAAACAACCAGCACCATTCCACGAAGCCTGCTTTATGAGCCTTTCATTATGACATTTACAAACTCCTCTTGAAAAATTAAACCAGGAATATTTCTCTGGAATAAAGTCTCCTCCAAATCAAACTCCCTCAAATCACTAACAAATGCACAGCGTGATTCTCCCTTATGAAGGTCTCACTGACTCTTTCCACTATCTCTCCTTCCCAGTGCTGTCATTTTAGTAGTCTGCAGCTGGCCAGGCACCCTCACCACCTCTTTTCAAAGTCACTACCAATGAAGCAGCTCACGCTGTTCCTATGCTGCCCCTCCTCAGCAGCACAAGTTCACAACTACACCACAAATCACTCCCAGTTACTTACACCAGAAGATTTTTACTGACAGCTCCATATTCCTCCTACCTTTAAAAGAAAGGATCTTTAACAGAGACTTCAGACCTCCACTGCTCCAGTAGTGGATTTCAATGGCTACCTCAGCTATGCTGTTCACCTCATTTGGGAGGCATTAATTAGCATATCATCATACCTTCCCAACCGAGTTTAATAGCTCAGTAATTTCATCACATCATTACTAGAAGACTGACTATTTGCATGCTTACAATCCATTATTACTTCATTAAATAAAATGAAACATCTTTTAGAATTTAATTAATAAGAATTAATTTAATTAGCTCCTACGAACACTTGCATATCTACCTGTTATCACAGGAGAAATATTTTAGCATTATTGTAGAAGCCAGGGAACAAAAAGGACACCACAGTGAAGTCGAGAAACTGCTCAGAGATAAGGCACTTCAGATAATTTCTAAGATTTCCTCACCCAGAAAAGTGGAGGATACATGCCTGAATGAACTAAACTGCTACAAAGGGAGGTATTTCCAGACTTTGTGTTTAATTAGCCATTTACTCCTGTATGACAAAGTAAACTGGTCTCAGTACAAGGAACATCTTGTATCTGAAGAAGTAACAAGACTTGGGTCCCTCTCAACAGGGCAAAATATTCACAGGCTAGCTCCTCCTCAAGGGAAACACGCTTGCAGTTAAAGCAGCGAGCCTTACTTTATGCAAGGGCAGTATGTGGAATTCACTAAGAAACCAAAGGATTAGTTATTTAAAGGCATGATACTATCCATGGTTATATACCATGCATTAAACGAACAGCAGACAACGCCTTATGCTGTGTGACACTGGGCAGGCACCAATAGTTATGACAAGACACGAAGCATTTCTTAGAAACAACCATTTGGCAAGCCAGCCATGAAAGTATGACATGGCCATGGCTTTCCTCTGAAGCACTCGTAAGGACTACTACCAGACTGCGTCCAGACAGAGCTGACTTGATCCTACAGAATCAAAGCTTAAAACCAACTTTCAGATGAGACATAACTTATAATACGGGTTCTTGGGTGGAGAAAAAAATGAAATCAAAGCTGCTTAAGCTGAAACACACTCCGAAGGCAAGCTCACAGCTTTGCTTTAAATACACAACATAAAAGATCTGTCTAAGTGTACCAGAAGTAAACACCAAATGCATGTTACCAAACTTCAATGGTAACAAGAAGCATTTTGAAGTTAGAACATGTGCATGTTTTTTCAGACTGCATCGGCCCCATTCACTAAAAAAGTCACATGAGCTGAAGACTGATTTCAAGCAGCAAGAAACACACCAGCACTCCTGTGTTAAATCTTCTTTATGGATGCCTTTCTTTCCATAAGGGGAGAGCCAGGAAGCTTCCAAACACTTCCTCCGTGCCTTCTGTGAGATTGAGAAGCGAAAGAAAAAAAGGCTTCAAGTTGTCAGCCCCTCCCTCCCAAGAAGCATCACACCAATAAGCACCATGAGAGCTTCCAGGGCAAGACCTCCAGTCTGAGAAAAAGCCCCTGCAGAAGAGCAGAAGTTAGGCTTAAGAAACAAAACAGACCTGAAAAACAGCAAGAGAACGAAGTTCTAGCACTACCTTACAGTAGCACTGAGAAACTAGTACTATTACCTACGCTGCAATTGCTATTAGTTCCCTACTCACATCACAGCTAGTCTTAAGTCAGCTTGTTCAAGTACTGCCAAGCATGCAGGCACACAAATTGCTGTGGCTTAAAGACCATTCACCCGGCTTCTCATAGCTTACCCCGAGCTCCCTGAGGCCACGCTAGCTCTCACAGCTCTGCAAGCTTGGTTTTCTGCTGTGTGGGCATCTTGTTCAGGCTGCTGCTAACCTCTCTCATATGTTACACACACACCCCACAAGTCCCTGACTCCCAAGTAATTCTGATGATCTCCAAAGCAGTTTCCCATTTCATAACTGCTAATTCTCCATGGAGTGTTTGCAAAAATACTTTGTCTTAATATATGAATACAATTTCCTCACATCTGTTCCAAGTGATTAAATCACTATCTGCTTATATGGTCTTATAGTACACCCTGTCACACAACTGCCCTGCCTCCCTCCCCCCCCATTTTTAAAACACTCACAGCATCCCTATTAATTTCAAGTATTTTGGCAGTGTCAAAGTAGACAAAAGCTGCTTCAATTGGAGAAGAGTCTTTAGCACTATTTTTAAAAAGTACTAAGAAATGAAGCTTCAAGAAGTATCAATATATGAAGTGGCAAGCCAACAGGTAAGAGTTTGTGATTAACTCTTTGAAAGCTATAACCAGACACTACACAGCACCAAGGAAACCTTCTGAAGACTTCAGAAAGCAAATAAAGTTTCATATCAGCTTCAATGAAGTTTTATGGCTCTCTTTTCTATGCCTGTGCACATTTTGTCTGCTGCTTAATAAAAAAAAAAAAAAGGTTGACCATAATATTATCTCCAGAAAACCTCTTCTATACTTCAGTTGAAAAAACTTCAGGAGTGACTGCTACTGTGAACTTGTTTGCTACTAGTAAGAATAATCACTTAACTGTTCTAATATTAGTAATTTATTTTTAGCAGAGAGAAAGAGGAGTGCTAGAATGACTTACTAAGATGCATACCATAAGCATGCAGTAAGCCACAAATCACCATTAAGAACCATTTAGTCTTTTAAAATCTTCATAGTACCCAAAGCAGGGCAAACGGCTCTGAAACACCTGCTAAATCGCACCGGCTAGGTACAGAGAACGCAGCCTTACATGTGCCGTTTGTTTTGAGCTCAGCTTCCTGAAGCCAAAACGCTCACCTCTCAACCACAAAGTTACTGGAACCAGCCCAATGAATTCTGATGTGCCTAAAGGAACCGGTGCCTGAAACAGATACCACTGTGCTGTACAGACCTCCCCTGCCTGGGGGCTGGTAAAGCGGGACAAAATGCCCCCACAAAGCTGAGGAAGAGCTCCATTCCTATCACACTGGGAAGTTCATAGGAAGGAGAGCGTGGCGTTTCGCTGCGGGCTGTTTGTCTCCATCAAGAGCGAGGGTTATAAAACACAGGACGATTGAGTCGAAGCTTAAAGCTGGAGCATAAAGTGTAGAAGTTTGAAGTCACCCCACAAAGCGCCGTTAAGTCCCAAAGAGCTGAAGCAGCCCAAGAGGACAGTCTAGTCCAAGTACCACAGCACACAGAAGTTGCGACGCGTCTTCCAGAGGACCTGCCGCCGTACTTCCATCCGCCAGGTTTAACTGCGCTCAGGGTTTCTCGGCGCGCCCGCTTTTCACCCAGCCCCTAGGCTAGAAGCGACGCTCCGGCCCAGAATGAGGTACCTGCGGAGGTAACGCAGCGACACCGAATCCCCGCCGCGCTTCCGCCGCGCCTCGAGGGCTGCGTGTCCCCCGTGTCACGGGCAGGGCGGCGGGGAGCGCGCCGAGCCCTAAACCCAGACCCCCGCTTACGGCGGGCGGGGGTGGGATGACAGCTTCCCCCCTCCGAACCGCCGCCTTCCAGCCGCCCGCAAGACGGCGCGGGGCACGGCCCGCCTCCGCCGGCAGGGCCGCCGCCCGCTTGCGGCGGGAGGGACGGGGAGGACGGAGCGGCGGCGGCGCGCTGCCGAGCCCCGCAGCCCGAGCTCGCCCCGGAGTTACCGCGGCGGGCGGGGAGGAGAGAGACCAGCGGCCGCCGGGGGAGCAGCGGGTGGGTGGGTGGCTGGCTGGCTGGCTCCCTCCCTCCTTCCCGCCCTCGCCCGGCCGGGGGCGACAACAACCCTTCCCGGCCCCCCACACGAGCGAGGGGGGCTCGCCCGGCCTGCTCGGCGGGCCCCAGACAAAGGAAGGAAACGGGGACGAACCGGGACGACGAGACGGAGGCAGCCCCGGCTCTCGGCCGGGCGAGCGCGGCCGCCGCATCCCTTCTCGCTCAGCCGGAGCCAACTCCGGCAGCGGACGAAGTAAGGCGCGCCGCGGGTCGGAGGGCGCCGAGAAAGGCCGGCGTGAGAGAGGGAAGAGGAGGGAGAAGCGCCGGCGGAAAGGGAGAGAGGAGAGCGGGGCCGGTGGCTCACCAGGATCCGCTTGAAGAGGTTGCTCTCCTTGGGCGGCAGCGGCACGGACGGCATGGTGCGGGCGGCCCCAGGGCAGGCACGGCGGGAAAGGGGGAGGCTGGCGGGGGTGAGGGCGGCCCGGGAGAGGCGACTGGGCAGCTGCCGGTACGAGGGAAAGAGGGGGAGGGAGGGGAGGGGGGGAAAGGAAGGGAAAGAGGGAAGGAAAGCCCCGAACTCCGCGGGGCGGCGGCGGCGGCGCGACTCCTGCCCGAGCGGCGGCGGCGACTCTTCAACTCATTGGCCTGCACCGCCCTCCCCGCCGGCTCCCTCCGACGCTGCGCGCGAGCGCGGCCCCTCTGCGCAGCTGCCGGGGAGGCCTCGCCGCCCGGCTGACGCTGCAAAATGGCAGCCGGGGTCCCCTCCGCGCAGGCGTACTGCAGCCTGGCGGCCTCCCCCTTCAACCCCCACCCCACCGCCAGCCGCTTCCCCGCCGCTTCCCCCGCGCTCCTCCCCACCCTCCGCGCCGGGCTGGGGCGTGAAGGGGATCGGCCGCGGCGTGCCCCGGCTCGTTCTGTCTGCCCCATAGAGTTTGTTTGGCGGCGGTAGCTCTTCCCTCTCGGTGCCCCTGAGGGGGATCCCTGCCGTGAGGCGCGGGCGGCCCCGAGGAGAGGAGCCCTCGGCAGCACCCCGAGAGGAGGAGGAGGAGCGGGAAAGAAGAGGGGTAGAAGGGGGCTTCCCTCCGCGGAGGGTCTAAAAAATCGCCATTAACCCCCCGCTCGCTCAAGGTGCGAGCCACGGCTGTGGCTGCGGAAGGTTTTGCGGTGCTTGGCCTGCCCCGGCCGTGGCTGGGAGGGAGGGCAGAAAGTTTTCCTTTGTGTGCTCGGCTGCCCTGCTTCCCTGTCCCTAGTAACCTAGTTTTCGCCGCCTCCATCCCCGCAGCTCGCTCAAACTGGTGTTTTTTTGGGAGACCCAGGCTGCCCAAAGGCCTGGGAGGCTATTGCTGGAAGAGGGTACAGCACAGACTCTGCAAGCTGCAGAGCTTTCGGAGGCTGCGTGCTTGCCGTGTGCCCTGCCTGGTATTTAAGGAAACAACAGCAAACTTAGCAGGCAGACTTTTAGCAAGCAGGGGTGTCATCTATTGCATTAATGCGTTTTTCAGCAGTTGGTTATGTAAAACTTCCCGGCACTGCTGTGCACACTTAGAACAGTAAGCGTTTATTTGTGGCACGGCCCCATTCGCTGGAGGAGGTTTTAAGGTCTCTTGGAAACACTATTTTATTTTTTTTCTTCTTGTTATTCCCAGAAATTGTTCTGAAGTTAATCTTTGCAAGGATTTAAAACAAACAAACAAACAACCCCAACCAGAAACACTAAAACCACATGGCCCGGGGCGTTTGCTTAGAAAGAAAGCTGGTTAAACTGTTGGGAGTTACAAGCAATTAAAAGGACCCATTTTACAGGGAAAAAATTAGGCAGTTTAAATTAGAATCTCTGTTTATATAATTACTCTTTAAAATATTAATCGTCGTTTGGTATGTTTTAAAAGGAGATTAATTTTCTAATAGTGCTATCTGCCTACCATCCCAGATGATGAACATTGATAGATACCTGCAGTAAAGCAAGTGTGTGGGAAATAGTATATAACAACAACCAGTTAAGCCGTGCACTTAACATGTTTTATTTGGTTACACGTGAAGTAGGTGACTGTGTGACAATGACCGTGGATTCCCCACAGTGTGTCTTGGACTTGTCCCAAGTCTCGTGGACACTGATGGACGTGGTAGCTGCTTTCCTTTCAGGAGGGAGCAAGAGAGTAGACAACCTTCTTGGAAGAGAATAACCTAGATGATGGCCTAACTTCGGGCCTCCTAATTAGGAAAAACAAAACAAATGAAAACAAAACTGGTAGGCTTAGGAAGCCTCCTGAGATGAAAATAGCAAAGATGAGAATATTCAAGAAGTACAGTGTATGCTTTCATAGTTGTTCCTAGCTGAGCATTGATTTAAGGCCAGTGCTTTTGGGGATGGTGGTTGGGTTTGATGGTATTTTGTTAATGTGTGGTCTGTAATAAGTTTATTTGTAGAAGGAATATCTTTATTGTGTTTATTTCTGACTTCTTTGTTCTGCCATGCTCCTAATGACGTCAGTCACCTAGATGAATGACAGCAGCGTAATTTCAACATGCTGTATCCAGTTCGCTGTTCTTTCTGCTATATGGTGTAGCCCTGCTGCACTCCATACCTGATTTTCTCAAAGCATGAGTACTGTTGACAACTTGACTTTGGCCTGCTGCAGCATTTTCAGAGCCCTTTTGTACCACAGCGTGTATTCAGCACTTTTTAACCCCTGACTTTATGAACTCTAGTTTTCTGCCTTAGCAAAAGGCGTGCTGTGCCTCCGGTTGGTGTGAGTGACAAACAGATGCATCTCTGAGGAAAATGCTGTTCTAGGTGGATCTTTGTTTCAAAGCAGTAAAGCTGTTCCTGGCAGCTAAAGGTCTCCGCTTCTTGCTAATCCAAATACTGGAAAGCGTGCTGCCTGAAAATAGACAAATTGCAAGTAAGAGGCAGAGGTTTGATATGCATTTAGACTTGCTTGTATTTAAAATCTGTGTTAAAAGCAGAAAAAAAAAGCTAGGAGGCAGTAAAAGAAACATTGGTAGGCTAGCTGGGAGAGAATAAACAAAGAAACAAGCTTTGGGGGGAGGCAAAGCTCTAGCTGAAAGTGAAGTTTGGGAGCACAGTCAAGAAAACTTCTTGTCATTTAATCCCACTGTGCTGGGCAAAACAAAGCTCTTTCTACAGGCTTTGTTAATAAACAGGACTGCATTCAAGACGCGTATGATCCTGTCACCAGTTTTTCCTTCAAACAGAAAGAATTCAGGAGTCTGTTGGCAAACTATTTGGGTCAAAAGGGGGGGAGCAATATTAAAGTGATACATATGTTATAACAAGCTTGTGAGTTTGTTGCGCCTCTCACTTTACTCCATGACCTGTGAACATCAGCTAATGTCCTGAGAAGTCACTGCACGCTGCTTGCAGATCAGCAAACCTGGTTAGGACCCCCCAGCAAAAAGAGGGCCTCCGTGTGGGTATGGACCTGCCTTGGAGCCAAGCACATTGTGAAGCCTGTTTTGTCTGATGGGCCATTTCTTTGCCTTCACTTTCTAAAGGAACTGGCAGTTTTGGATTGCCAGATTTTAAAATACAGGACCGTTGTGCTGTCCTGAAACCCTGAAGCCTCGCTGTACTTCTGCTGTCATTCTTCCTTTCTGCACCTGACATCCCTGTGGGCTACTGTGGTGGCTGAGGAAGATGTTGGCACCCTGCCCAAAGCAGCCTTCATCCTGTAACCATCCCGCGCCGTAGGCAGCTGCTCTGGCCACGCAGGTTTTAAGGCATCAAAGCAAACGATAAGGAATATGGAAGCACAGATGGCAACAGGATTTCCCAGCCTTCATACTCAATTCCCATACTACATTCTAAAAGCATAGAGTAATTATGGGGAAAGAGTGTGTCTTAGATGTTTTGCATATGAGATGCATGGGCTAGGTCCTGTGGTTGATGGTGTATCTGGCAACCCTGCTGACAGTACGGGGTCCAGCCCTTGTCTTGGCCGTGTGGTTCCTTGCATCCTCTGCTGCCTGGTAGGGAGGGCTGAGAATTCATTAGTCTCTATTTTCACACTTGAGAGTTAAGGAATTCACCACCAAGGCATAACAAAAATTGAATAATGATTGCTTTTAATCAGAGGATTTAATGTAAGAACCGTTACTGGCTCGAGTAGAAGGTAATTTGATTTTCCTTGGCCTACCCTCTTCTTTTAAAATCAATTTCTGAGTGCATGGTCTGCTTACTGTTTTCATGTTCTTCCTAGCTTCTTGTTTGTCCTCCCACAGATTGCCCTCTCAAGGTTTTTAATTGTCAGATTGCATATTTAGTGTCCCAATGCAAGGATAATTTTATTATTTCCTTTCACTGAGGCCTATGTCATAGTGGAAGAACGAGACGTGATGGGGACGGCGTCTGGCTGATGGCATCCCTGATGGTGTGGCACAGCAGGCACCAGGCCTGGGAGATTGCAGGGTGCTGTTTGCTGTGGCCCTTTGGTAGATCAGCTCAGCTCTGGGGCGAGTCCTGTTCCCTGGAGGAGCCTTTTAAAGTGTCTGCCTTGCCTTCTGGGATGGAGCAGAGCCAGAGCCAGCCTTCGAAGCTAAACAAGCAGTTAGCCTTCGTTCATGTGCTGATGAAGTTTGATCCAAACCTTCCCTATCAGTCTCATCTTCAGTCTTTTGGAATATATACCTCACCAAACCCCACTGATGTTACGTGTGCCAAATACCAAGTTTTTACCTTTTTTTTAAAAAATCCTATTGAATGACAGCAGGTGGGAGGAAAGAAACTCCGAACACAGTGGCTTTTAAAGCATTCAACCACAGAGCTGGGCTTGCTCAAATAGAAGATAGGGTATGAAAGTCACCAAAACAAAATTCAGAAGAAAGAATTACTTCTCAGTGCAAGTGGCACACCTGTGAGAAACAGAGAACAGTTTCAGACGACAGTTTTGTTTTTTTTTTTTCATCTTGCCTCTTAATACATTTCCCTCCTATCGCATACATAGTATAGGTTTTTTTGGTGATTATAGGTATAAAAACCCGATTTTACTTCAATCTTTTTAAGAAGTAGAATTAAGGGTATATTTTTCTGTTTGATATTGTCTATTATCATGTGTTTAAAAATGTTTTAAACATGGTTTAAACCATGCCTTACTGGGAAGCTGCATCCTTTTAGCTTAATGTCAATCTGAGCAGTTGTGGATATAAATGTTTTATAACTGATGGTTGTTTTCAGGGACATAGTGGTAATTCCTTTATAAATATAATTGAATAGCGAGCTTTGACGTAACGTAGTTTTATGCAGACTTCTCCGAAATCCAGCTCTTGAATAACCAGGTTTGAAACGACCTGTGTCCTCAGCCCGCGTCTGGGAGACGGCGTGGAAGAAGCCCGTGTAAGGCGCAGGCTGGAAGCCCCCCGTCGCTTCTGCCGTGCAGCCGGGCGGTGCTCCCGGGCGGTGTTCCCGCGCAGCGCCGAGGAGCGCACCTCAAGCGAACACCTCTTTCTACGCGCGCCTTCCCCGTTCCCTACTGCGAGGCTTGCGCCTCAGCACGTTGCGGCGATGTCTGCCTTTACCGGCAGCGGAGTGCTGCGCTGCCCGCGGGGCTCCCGCGGCGGCGGCACCCCCGTCCCTCAGCAGGCCGGCGGCCCGGCGCTGCGGTGGGCGGGGAGGAGAGAGAGGGCGGGCCCTGAGCCGAGGCAGGCCGGGAGCGCGGTTTGTCCGCGGGCATGCTGGGACCGGGAGTTTTCCCCTTCTACTTCCCGTCTGCCGTGGCCTCTCCTCCCGCGGTGGGACCCGTCCTGTATGGACGTGTGCGAACGGTGAGTGCCAGAGCTCCGCGGCGGGTGGAGGGGAGCGTAGCCCCCCTCGCCCCTCACAGCCGCGGGAGGCCCCGCTGCTTGCGTCTCCCGCCGGCTCCGCCTTCCCCCCTGACCCGTGACCTTTGCGATGGCGGAGGGCTGCCGGGGGGCTGAGGGCTGCCGGGGGGCTGAGGGCTGCCGGGGGGCTGAGGGCCGCAGACTGAGGACCGCGCGGCTGTCGGAGGGTTAGCGGGGGGCGGCTGTCGTGGGAGGCAGAGGCGCGTTGGCGGTGGCCTCGGAGGCCCGGCCTGGAGCTGCCCCTGTTCCAGCGAGCGTTCAAGTGAACGTCTCTACCTGCATGTTTTTCCGTGCCTGAATTAATCTGCGTGGCGTTAATACCACCTGTATTGTTAGAAATCGCTTTTAAAACCTCTTGAAGTGATCACAGCAGTGATAACCGTTCCTTGTCTGGAAATGTATATATATATATATGTATGTTACATTCATAGAATCATGGAATATGCAGAGTTCGAAGGATCATCGAGGCCGACTCCTAATATTTGTAAAATAAGAGGATCACAGTTTCACTTTTGGGTACTGGTTTTGATCTGTGATGTGCATGGGGTCTTTCATCACATCATAAAGCTATGAAAACCTGGTTCGGAAAGCAGTTAATAGGTCATCACCTGCTCATAGCTCAGTGGAAGGTGTGCGTGGTTATTTCTGCAGGGATGTGAGGCGGCAGCGTCTTTCTGAAGGGGAGGTACCCTTTTTATTTAACATAGCAAAGTTACTTTGAAATTTCTGGCTTCCTAGGTCTGTGTAATGTCATTGCTTAGGTTTTTCTAGGCATTTTGAACCAAGGATTTTACTCAGGAAGAGCAGTACCACAGATCTGTTGTTATTTGAGTACATTGCTTCTTAACTAGGCATGAAATGGTTGGATTTTTCCAGTGAGATGTATGGCAGAATGAAGCTGTTGTCTGTAAAGCCGCATCTACGGTAGCATTTCCACAGCATAAATAAACTGAGGCGGTGAGGGAAGAGACCTTTTCCAACCCTCAGTCAGTGCAACAGTGCTAACAAGCTTCTGGTGTAAACCAGGATTAAAACAGGAGCTGTATTATCTGTGACAGTTGCATCTGTGTTGGTGTAATCAAAAATTGGACTTGGGCTTGATACAGTTCTTGTGTGTTTGTGTTTTAATAAAATGATCTTTATTTCCAAGGTAATTAACACTGGGTCATGGACTGTCTACTTGTAATTTCAGGTGGTGGAAAAACACCAAACAAAATGAAACCTTTCCAAAGCATCTGTCTTTTCAAGAGCCTGCTTGCCAGTTGCTACTGTCATGGTAAACTTCACAGCTGTCTTCTCTTCCCTGTTGCAAAGAAGATAAGTTATGTGGTGGGACAGCACAGCCATGGATTTTGGAGGCCAAAATCCTTGTTGGACACAGCTAGGTTCACTCTGTCTTTAAGTGATCGGCATAGGAAAAACCATCGGGATTCTCGAGCATTGTGGAAGCATCAGGCTGTGCAGAAGTACCTGGAGACTTTAAGCAAGGAATACAAGCAGGTTAGTCATCTTTTAAATGCTGGCTCTGTAAATGACTTTGAGGAAAGAACCCTGAGGAGAAGATGTGCCGATCTGTCCCCCATTGCAGCTGCATTTCAACAAATCAAAGAGGCTGAGAGAGAAGTTCACGAGTTAGAAGCTATGTGCAGAGGTAAGGAGAATACATCTCCTTGTTTCCAAACAGAGCTTTGCTTGCAATAAACTTTGTGGCCCAGCCTTTGAGAAAAGCCAGCCCTGGAATACCCCCTGGTCCTCCCTGCTCCTGGGAGCTTGTGTACTGCTAGGGCTTTTATGCATCCAGCCACATCCTTCAGTTTTTCATCTCACCTCATTTCAGCTTGAGGTCTTAATAAAGCAAACTTGGGAGAGTAGGGATTGCCTGGAATCTCGGGGCTCTCTGTCTAGCAGAAGTAGTTTGGAAATGTTTGTTTTAAGGTGTTTTTTGATAGAAACAACAGTGTGAACTGAAGGAGTGGAAAAAAGTGAGCCTAATACACGTGATACAGGCTTGACCTGTGTTATTTAAAATGGGATTCCACCTAGCCAGTTTGTTGATCCTTACTGAGTGAACTTTCATTAGGCCCTGAACTGCCAGCTTACAATTTAAATGGCAAAAGCCATTATTTCTTTAAAAATATTTGATGAGGCCTTCAAGGAATAAAAACTGATGGTTGTCTGAGTAGCTGCTGCTTTTGAATACTCTGCCACTGTAGATGTTGGGTTAAAAAAAGAGTTAAAAGTTATTACTGGTTTTGATACCATTCAGGAATAAGTATATGGAGAGTAAAAGAATTTACAAAATAAGTAAAGATGCAACATTTGGAGTGGAAAAATATCCACCACGGCGCTGTTAGAAGTATGAGGAGGTGCACACAATAGGAGAAGAAAAAATGTCATCCAGGCTGCTGCACTGATGGGTATTAAGCCAAGAGAGGGGAACATTGGCCTGGAGAGAATGGGGCTTATGTTAAAGAAGTAAAGCCAGGGAAAAGCAAATTTCAGGAGAAATGGATCACTGGTGGTGTAAATGGAGGAGGGGGGAGAGTTCATGGTGCTTTTCAGAGAGGAGACCAAGGGGTGTTGACAAAGCAGTAAAAGCCATATTGAAATGAGGCTGGTGAAAATGTAACTTGTTTAGAAAGGTAGAAAATGTTTGTAGTCTTTTGTTCTGGAAATAAATATACATGCTTGTGCTTCTGGAAGAAATGGTGGTTATTGAAAATGGTTTTATCCCCAGCCCTCTCTAAATTCTCTTCAGAATAAAGACTCCAGCTCCATTTTTTTGATGTCTTTCTGTTAGGTGGTTGTACACAACCATAAAACCCTTCCACCTGATATTCTCAAGGCTGAATAAACATGGTTTTCTCAGCATCTTGTGATACGTCCTTTGCGTCAGCCCTTGACCATCTTGGTGATTCTCAACTAGGCTCACTGAAGTATTTCCATGCCTTTCTTGTACTGAGCAGCTCAAAACTGGACAGGGTACTCCAGGTTGTGGTCTCAGTGTGTTGAAGAGAAGGGGAGGGAATCTCCTTAACAGAGTGTTGAAGTCTTCTTCATCCTCATGACTTGCCTCCGTAACTCCTGCATCACACTGATCTCTTGAATACCAGGAGGCAGAGGGTTAGAAACCTCATTGTTACCATCATGCCTGTATTTGTAAGGCTCACCTTAATGAGGTGGCTACGAGTTGTTGAATATGTGTTTCTGGGCAAGCCTAGAAACAAAAAATTTAGTTGCAAGAGAAATAGTGCTAAGGGAAACTGAGGCACTTACTGTCTCCAGGGATGTTTTTGACCTGTGTTATCAAATCTGTTTGTGGACTTACCCCTGCACTGTCAATGTGTGTGACACAACCATCACTGAGAGTCAGTAGCTGTCAGGTGTGACAAGCATCTGTTCAATGCAGACTTTGAGCCCTGAGCTGCAGATGGAGAGGTAAGATGCCTGCTACTCCTTCCAGCACCTCTGAGGAGTACAATCACTTAGTTAGCAATATGCACCCTGGCTTGGGCTGCTCTTACTTGATATTTCCTGCTGGCAAAATGCAACTGCAAGCTTCTGTGTGCTACAGTGCATGTCTTTGGACAGCTGCATTACTTGGTTTGCTCCAGGCTAGCTGAGATTGGCTAACACATCTATTCCTGTTGTTGGAATTTAGAGCTAGACAGGAGAGATGAGAAACAACTTCTAGAGCTGGCTTTGGAAGAGAAGGAAACCCTGGACAAAAAAATCAACGCACTGTGCAGAAAGGTGAGCCTGAGGTAAAATTGTACAGCTCTCTAAGTACAGGTGTCAGAAAAATGTCCCTCTGTGATTTTACCGATAGACTGACAGTTGTGTTTAATGAAACAGAAGTCCAGCTTCTCTATTGTCCCTGAATAGAAGTGGCAACATTAATTATTAATAAGCTTCTTACTGACAATTGTGTCTTAGAAGATTATTATTTGAGATGCTGAAGGGGATTGGAAAAATAGTGAGTGTGTGCTATTGAGATCTGACATGACATCCTAGTAACTGTGGCAGCAGAGCATGCATTCATGAAAGATTTCTGATTGGAACTTGCAGGCTTTCATTTTCTCTCAGCTGACAGCACCCCATGAGTGGGGAAATTAATTATCAGCAGAGAAGCTGAAACGATTCAGTGGAGAGCTCCACGCCTGGGCTCATTTCTGTGTTCAGATCGAATATGAGATGGGGCTTCCTGAAAAATAAGATTCATGTAAAGGTTGGCTGGGTTATAGCAAGTAACTTTGTATTCACAGGTAGTTGGGGCTGGGGTGGGTGACCTGGCACCTGACTTTGCAGGGTTGAATTTTGAGCTAGCTTTCCTGTGGATGCACCAGCCTGTCCCCTTTCCGCGCTGGCTGCACTGAGTTGCCATGGCCATTGGGAAGTTTTTGGTTCTGCTTACTAGTTTGCCAAAAGAAATCAGGGCTTGTATGTGCTCAGGCTGTGGCAATTGTGAAGAGTGGCTATACATTTGATTTAGAGGAGATACAGAGTCATGAAGGAGATAATGACGTGGGATTTTTTTGTTGTTGTGTTTGTTTTTTTTCTCCAGCTTTTCCAGCTTCTAGTACCAGAGGGAAAATATGATAGAAGTCATGTCATATTAGAAGTGACAGCTGGCAGAACAACTGGAGGTCAGCAGAGTCCACACAGGAAAGATTGCTTCCAACCTCCATCCAACTTTATTAAACCTCTCACGGGTTATTCTTAATGCCTTTCTCTACTTTAATGGTATAAGGTAGCACTTTCTGAGGAAGAGTATTAATCTGTCTAGTGGCTGTGCTTGGTTAGGGTTGCAGCTTAATCTAAAAACTGGTGGCTGCCTTGCTCTGAACTGCTATTTATGCTGTAGTGCCTTTTGTATTTTAGGAGACATCTGCCAACAGTTCACTAAGGAAATCTTTGAGATGTACCAGAACTATGCAGACTACAAACGTTGGACCTTTGACGTTGTGAATTACATGCCGGCTGAGATAGGTAGGGCAGCTCCTCCAGCATCCCACCAAGAGCAGTGAAACCTAAAGCAGCGTTTTGTGCTGTGTTTGTCAGGCACTGTGTGTCTCTCTAGGTGGGTTGCATCATGCCGCTGCTCACATTTCGGGAGAGGATGTCTACAGGCATCTGAAGTATGAAGGAGGGACTCACCGCGTCCAGCGGATCCCCGAGACGGGCATGTCATCGAGAATGCAGCGCATCCACACCGGGACCATGTCCGTCATTGTTCTCCCACAGCCAGAGGAGGTGAAGTCACTGTGCACCAGGGTGCTGAGGTGCTCTGTTCCTGCTGGCCCGTTTTGGCACTGGTGGAGATTTAAAAGCATCTTACTGTTTGGGGATTTTATTGATAGCCAAGTGCTTTGTGCCAGTCCCAGGAAGAGAACCACAAGTGTTCTGACTCTGGAAGGCGATAGTCCTTGGCTCTGTACCACACGTGTTTAAATGGGTCGTCGGTAGCAACTTCTAGGCTAGGGAGCCTGCTTTGGCAGGGTGTTGGACCCGGTGATCTCTTGAGGTCCCTTCCAACCCCTGTGATTCTTTGAATCTCAGAGATTTGCTGTTGCCTGAAATAACACGTCAATCAAAGATCGTTTCGATGAGTATTCCAGCCCCAACACTCCCAAAGCTGACTGCTATAAGGACACCAATTTTAAATTACGTCATCTATTAAGGCAGAGAATATATACAAATTCAGCATGTTGAATAGTGATGCCATTTTGCAGTTCTTTTTGATTTTTTTTTGTCCCCATTTAAAGTACTGTTGTCCTTTTCTGTTAAATCAGGGGTAGTCTGCCATGAATTTGGATGAACAGGGGTGTTGGCTAGTCTTTCTGACATCTCACTGGTACCAACAGTTCTTAAACCAGCACTTTGCACACAAAATAAACAATAACCAGACACCATAGGCATTCCCTGCAAGTTCTCCTGCTTCCTCGTAATGCTTTCCTTGCAACATCAATCAGATCTGAACGTTCCTTTCCCATCCACTGAGCTCAAACTATGGTCCAGGTCATCATGGACTTGTATTTCCAATCATTACTTGCATCTGTACACATCTGTTTTTTTCCTCAGATTTTTTCTGAATTGTTCAGAATTGACTCACGAACAAGGTCCTGGCACTGCTGTTTAGATGTAGTCTGATAATTTTCTTACTTCTTAGCACCCCTGCCAAAGCTAGTAGTTTTACAGAAAGTTGCTGATGGGGTTTTTGTTTCAGACAGACAGACACACACACGCCTTCTTTTGTGAAGGATCCTGAGTGGGAATTAGACCCCCACCAAACTGGAATATTTAAAGCATCAGTAACTTCACAGAGATATTTGACATGGTGTTTTTTTTAAGTATAGTAATTACAGCTGTTACTCAGGAGCAGTTGGAGGAATTTTTAGAGAGTTGATTCTGTTGGTATTAGAATGAGCAGAAAGCTGTATCTTGCTTTGATTTCAGGTGGATGTCAAGGTGGATCCCAAGGATTTGCGTATAGATACGTTCAGGGCCAAAGGAGCAGGAGGGCAGCACGTCAACAAAACCGACAGCGCTGTGAGAATCGTGCATCTTCCCACAGGTGAGCCTGGCTGCACTTTGGGCTTCTGATCATGCTAAGTCTGTGTCCTGAAAAGCTCCTGATCCTGCAAGCTGTTTCTTAGAGTGAGTTGGCAGGGTTGGGCTTTGTAACAACAACAAAAGGGAATATACCCCTTCTTGTCCTGCCCCTCTTCCAGCAGGGCAGCGTGTGAGAAAAGGGACATGGACCAGCAGCACAGCCATCAGCGTGTTGCTGTTACACCACTTTTGTCTTCAGAGGGAGTGTCTAATGAACACACTGTCCTTGAAGGATGAAAAAACAAATGGAGGGCGACAGGGGTGGGATAGAAGACGTAAACAGTTCGTGCCATGTGCTCTGTACCTTCAGGAGTAACGGCTGCTGGCAAAGGAGGATGCACTTTGCCAAGCTGGAACCTCTCTAGGTGTAAGACTGAGAAAAAAGGAGATTGGAAGGTTTTCATGCAGTACTAGGTGATTTTATTGTATGTGGAAGAGGAAGGAAAATGTGTATTCCAGTTGTGATCTGAAAACAGCTGTTTCCCATATGCCTTTTCATTCCAGAAATCAACCCAGAAGTAAAAATAAACAACAAATGTTTTTGAAAGACTGTTATTTTATTCATAATTAAGTTCAACCCTCTCCAGTATTGTTTAGACACCCTTCTCTGCTAGAGTAATCCATTTTCCGGTCTCCAAGAGCTTAACCTAGACCGTGACTTTAAAGATGTGTTACACTGTTTCCACATGCTTCTGTAGGATCTGCAAAGTGCATTTTTAACATGTGATAATTGGAGTGGAGCCACTGATTGGAGTGGAGCTGTTTTTGGGAGGCAGTGTCCTCCAGAAGCTCCTTTGTTTCACCAAATCTTAAAATATCCCTGACTCCTCTTTAGCACTGCACAAAGCCCCTGGTGCAGCTGTTTAAAAACATCCTAATGGTTCTAACCAGTGTCTTAAAGTGATGTTTTGCCCTTCAGCTGAAAGGCCCTACAAACCAGGCCCTAGAAGGTTCTGTCTGCCCAATGTGTTAGAATGAATTTAGCTTGTTTGTTCTTTGCTATAATGGGCTTTTGATGTGAGCTCTCTTCAATCCCTCTGTGCAGGACTGACAGTTGAGTGCCAGCAGGAGCGATCACAGCAGGTCAACAAGGAAATAGCTCTGCAGACACTGAGAGCTAAGCTGTACCAGCAGATTGTTGAAAAACAACTAAGTCAAGAGCAGAGCTCCAGAAAACTGCAGGTGAGAACGTGTGGTTGTGGAAATTTGGAGAGGCTGCTATGTTGTGAATTTTTTTTCCCGACTTTTTGAGCTGACAGTGGCTGAGAAAGCGAGTGTGTGTGTGTGTGTCCTGCCAGGTGTGCTTAGAAAGGAGAATCTTGTATTTTGAAATGGTCAGCCTGATCTTCACTTACCCCAGTTCTAGTAGGCTAGTGTAGCCTTCTCAGGCAATGCAAAGGAAGCATCAGCTGTAGCTGCAAAGAAAAGAGTCAGAAGATTCTTGCCTGAGATCCTGGGGTGTATTAAAAGGACCGTGGCCAGCAGGTCAAAGGAGGTGATCCTCCCCCTCTACTCTGCCCTGGTCAGGCCCCACCTGGAGTATTGTGTCCAGTTCTGGGCTCCCTGGTGTAAAAAAGGCAGGGATCTCCTTAAGAGAGTCCAGAGAAGGGCTACAAAGATGATTAAGGGCCTGGAGCATCTCCCCTATGAGGACAGGCTGAGTGAGCTGGGGCTGTTCAGCCTTGAGAAAAGAAAGTTAAGAGGGGATCTGATCAATGTTTATAAATATCTTCAGTATGGGATGCAGGGGGAATCAGCCAGCCCCTTTTCAGTGGTCTGTGGAGACAGGACAAGGGGCAATGGCTGCAAGTTGGAGCACAGGAAGTTCCGCACCAACATACGGAAGAACTTTTTCCCAGTGAGGGTGACAGAGCCCTGGGACAGGCTGCCCACGGAGGTGGTGGAGTCTCCTTCTCTGGAGATATTCAAGGCCCATCTGGATGCCTATCTGTGTGGTCTATCCTAAGGAACCTCCTTTGGCAGGGGGGTTGGACCCGATGATCTCTGGAGGTCCCTTCCAACCCCTGTGATTCTGTGACTGGCTGGAGTTACCCAAAAATCAGCGCTCAACATCACGTATTGAATCTGCATGTTAGGGCCAGAGTTACACAAATAAACCATCACTCAAAAGTTATTTTCAGTGAAAACCAGGATCAGAAGTTCTCAAAGGTGCATTACAACCTGTTCCTAAACCACAGCATGCGTAAGATCGTAACGAGCTTTTGGAAGAAATAAGTGTATAAACAATCCTCCTACTTTGCAGTTAGGTAGCAGTTTATTTGATGGTGATTCTTCCTTAAAAGGAAGAAACAACTTCCATAAAAGTGCTTTTCTCTTGAAATGTGCAATCATTCTTTTCCCATTCTTTGAGTATTTTCCCATTTGTGGTGAAAACTTGCACGGGGATCAACAGGAATAAAACCACTTCAAAATTACAGAACTATTCAGTTCGCCCAAGTTTCCAGCTTAGCTATTTGATCACTGATTTCAGGTTGCATTTAAGCCTGTTGTTCCTGCAGTGTATTAACCCAGTCATTGTCAGCAGCAAGCCATTTATCTTTTGGTATTAATTTTAGCTTGGGAGCCTTCAGATCAGCACAAAGGACTCAGATGTGCCTATCTGAGTGCTATTGGAAAACAGACAGAAGTAAATGACCCTTCCTAACGTTTCAGAATACAGCCAATAAATTCCTGGGTTTGAAATACTCTAGTGGGTGGAGATTGAGTTTTCAGCGAAGCCAGGGAAGCAGAACCCTGTTTCTGTAAGCTGTTTGGAGTGTCTAGCTCTCCATTCCAACACAGAGTGTAACCACCCAACAACACTGCGTTTGGAGTTCGGTTTTACAACTTGCACTACTGAGCTTTGCCACTAGAGGACCACCCTTCATGTCCTGGATTTCCTCCTCTTCCAGAGATAATTTTTGACAGCCAAACGTTAGTGCAGCTACTTTGCCACACGCCGACTGCACTGCTCTGTTATTAACGGTGCCTACTATCTTTTTGGGGGAGGAGATTGTAGGTCCCACCAAAAAAAATGTGAAAAACGCTCTGATTTTGAACTAAGGACACACAGAGGAATTTGGGCTCCCTGGTGTAGAAAAGACAGGGATCTCCTGCAGAGAGTCCAGAGAAGGGCTACGAAGATGATTAAAGGACTGAAGCATCTCCCATGTGAGGAAAGGCTGAGTGATCTGGGACTGTTCAGCCTTGAGAAAAGAAGGTTAAGAGGGGATCTGATCAATGTTTATAAATATCTCAAGTGTGGGACACAGGGGGAAATAGCCAGCCTCTTTTCAGTGGTCTGTGGGGACAGGACAAGGGGCAATGGCCTCAAGTTGGAGCACAGGAAGTTCTGCACCAACATGTGGAAGAACTTTATCACAGTGAGGGTGACAGAGCCCTGGGACAGGCTGCCCAGGGGGGTTTTGGAGTCTCCTTCTCTGGAGATATTCAAGACCCGTCTGGATGCCAACCTGTGCAGTATGTCCTAGGGAACCTCCTTTGGCAGGGGGGTTGGACCCGATGATCTCTGGAGGTCCCTTCCAACCCCTACGATTCTGTGATTCTGTGATATGACTTCTAAGAATTAACATAATTCTTCCAGCTACTGAGCTGGAACAGAAGTGTACTGGAGTATGTTAGAGCTTAGTCTGGCATGGAATCCCAGATAATACAGTTCAGTATTGCCACAGTGTTTAAAAAACCAAACCCAAACCCATCTGCCAAGCCAGCGGTGGCTAGGTCTGTACATGCAACGGGCTGAGCTGTTCAAGTTTGCTCTGGTTTAGAGCAATCTTTTTTGGTTTTGTTTTTGAAACATAATACAGGAGAACTTAAGTTTTGCTGCTTGACTTTGCAGTTGGGAACGAGAGCCCAGTCGGAGAGAATCCGTACTTACAACTTCACCCAGGACAGAGTCACTGACCACAGGATCTCGTACGATGCGCGCAGTATCAAGGTAATGGTGCTTGTGAGAGTGTTTAATCACCTGTGTGTTAACTAAACAAAACCACTTCAGTATATACAAGGATATTGGACAGCCAGCTGTGCTCTGACAGAACGTCATAGGTTTAGAAAGCTTACACTTTCTTTTCTGCCACGTAGGGGTAGTGTTAGAGGCGACCGGCGCAGGGTGCAACTCGCCGGCCCTCTTCTCTGTGTGTTGTTCTCCTCCTGTACAAGTGAAAAGTGGTCAGGAGTGTAGTCCTCAGTCGTGAGCTCTGAGAGTCCCTTGGCCAAACTGGACAAGTAAAATTTGAGATTCTCGAAGCTTAGGATACCCAAAAGAAAAACCTGACCAGAAGGACTTCTTTCCTAGTCAAGCCAAGTCTTTCCTTCTCCTCTTAATGCTGGAGAGAAGAAGTAGGACAACGTGTCTGTATGTTTGCCTGCAAGCCACAGTTAAAAGAGCCTGAAACGCAATGCTTGTGTTTTAAGGTTACCTGGTATTTTATTTCTAAGTGAATCTCTACCTGTGGCATGAATCTTATTTATTATGGGTTTTTTCACATGGAAACAGATCTGTATGTATTAAATTAATGGAAAATTATTTGAATAACAGGACAAAACTTAGGGTGACCCTTCACTATTTCGGTTAGTCACCCAGCTTACTGTAAGTGCTGTTGCATTTCGAACTGAACCCACAGATGTCCTGGGCAACCAGAGAATACAGGGTGTGCTAGTTATTGGAATGGTTTGTGTTTAATGGAGCAGGGAACAGGTACACAAATACCATGTGGAGGAGAATGGGAAAGGAGTTCCATCCCTGTATAAAAATGGCTTTTGTTACTCAGGCTTTGCAGTTACTCAGCGTTGGGAGTTTGTTACTTTTCTTGAGCTACATGGAAACCGTAAACTGCCTCACAGGAGTTGGTTAAGTTTCACTTGAAAACCAACTAGTTCTTGGCATGAGCAACAGTGTTTGAATTAGAGGCTTCAATCCTTTGTTGTCCTTGCAAGGGGAAATGGCCTGAAGTTGCCACAGGGGAGGTTTAGATTGGATATTAAGAAAGATTTCTTTACTGCAAGTGCTGTCAGATACTGGAACAGGCTGCCCAGGGTGGTGGTTGAGTCACTGTCCCTGGAGGTGTTTAAAAGAAGAGTAGATGTTCTACTTGGTGACATCGTCTAGTGTCGGACCTAATGGGGCTGGATAGATGGCTGGACTCGATGATCTTGAAGGTCTTTTCCAACCATAACCATGATTCTATGATGTACAGTCAGTAATGCTTTTCTCTCTTGTTTCTTTATAGGAAATTCTGAGTGGGAAGGAAGCACTGGATAAGCTGATCAACAGGCTGCTGGAGTTTGCAGAGATAGAGGCTGTCACTGAGTATCTGGAAAATTTGCAAGCTTTGGAAGGGGGCGGCTGCTGAAGACCTTGTGTGGAGCTGGAGCAGCAGAGTTGTGTTTCATAGCAAAATAAACCAAATGTCTCTGTTAGATGATCATTGATGATGATCATTCTCAGTGTGTGAGGCTGCTCTTTTTTGTATTTTGGTGCCAGTGGGTTGGATTTATTACTTACAGCAGCCGTGGCAGAGAAGAGCAAGCTCAGAAGTATTGTGTGCACATACCCTTCCGTCCTGTCGGCACGGCTTCAAGCCAACCCCCTCTTGACCATATTGCAGCTGGGAAGGTGCAGAATCGTGAGGATGGAGCAGAAGAAATACCACATAGTGCACATTTTGTTTTGGGGGTGGGACATGCTCCTCCCCAAGTGCAAGAACCCAAACTCCCCTAATAGACACTAGAATCTGTCGCACTGAACAGCACATATTCTTACCCATAGATTGGGTGAGCTTCCTACACACACAGTCCCTTAAAGATAACACCAGGTTATGATGCTTTGGTTTGTTACAGTGAACGTGCGAAAACAAAGGGAGTGATGTCAGGCAAGGGGCCAGGGGCTTAAAAGAGAGGAGCCTGTCAGCTTTCTTATGGCCATTCTTGGGCCAGCTTGAGGAGGGTCTGGGCCTGAGAGCGTAGAAGTACATGTTCCAGTTTCAGATTAAGTTGATCCGGACGGAGTTCAGCAGCAGTAACGGGCAGCTCCCTGCTTCTTGGCAGAGAAAACCCATTCACAGCCTAGATGTGTTTCAGCAAATGGAGTAAATCTGGGATTCGGTTCCTGCCTTGATGCCTTTGGGAACGTGTGCATGTGCCTGTCCCTGGGGGGGGTGCAGGTGTCCATGGGGCGCCTGTTGTGCGGTGTGCTGACAGGCACGTGTGCGTAGGCAGCCTGTGGTCCTACGCAGGAATTTGGGAATACCTCATGTGTTCAGCGCTGCACAGGTGTATGCCAGGGCTCTGCTGAACTGGGCTGACTTGCTAGATCACTGTGCCTTCGCCTGCTCTTCCCTGGTTACGCTGTACAGCTCTCCCCAGACTTTTGCACGTGGAAAATCAATTGATTGTTGCGGTTTATATTGGGCCTTGTGGTCGATCTGTATTTACACATTTATTTCCTGATCACAAGTGAGCCAGGACTGAGAAAACATCAGTTACTTTAAGAAAAAGAATTGTTTCGACACCGAGTTCTGAGCTGTGTTAATTTTTACTACTGCACGTAGAACACACCACTTCTCACTTTGTTCAGCTGTATTGAGGCAGACAGAGTTTGTGCCAGGAAGAAGGGAGGAAAACTCCTCAGTTTCTCAATTCTGGGGGGGATTTTTCAGTTCTTTTGTGTGTTTGCACATTCTTACCAGCAAGTCTGACAGGTCTTGACTTGCTTCCTGCGCTTTCACTACAAAAGCTTTTGGGTTTTGGTTGGTTTGAGGTTTGTTGTTTCTTCTTTTTGGGTTTTTTTTTTTTCACTTACAGCTCAGAGTCCTTCAGGAAGCACATTCCCGTCCTGTGCAACTTCTTAACAGTCATTCACACACTCCAACTTGGACTTCTTATGGTGAGCAGTGCAGGAAAAGAGACTTTCCAGGGGGATGCATGACTCAGCTGACAGTTCAGGCAGTGCTGACAGATGGGCAGCAACTAGTACTGGGACAGGACAGTGTCCAGGCACCGTGCTTACCCAGGTACCCTGCTCACTTGCATGATGCAATCAGTTTTATCAATTATGTGCCTTGAACAGCCTTAGAAACTTCTTACAAAGCAAGCACTTCAAATGATCAGGTTGCATTTGTGGGGCATACTAGTGCCTGTGACGGTCTGTACTGTGAGCAACTACTGAAGCACATCACAAAAATGGGCCTCACGGCACCAGCGGAACGATAGTCTCATTTTGACTGCAGGAACTTAGGGAAATTCCTAATGAAGTTAATTAGTCTTCTGTAGCCCTTGTTTGTTGTTCATGGTTTTGTGCAGGGTGGTGAGAGAGGGGAAGGCAGAAGGCAGTTCCCCTTCATTTCAGCTGTCCCCAGTGCAGGCATTGAAGTCAAGGAGCTAAATCCTTTCTCCCAGCCTGTTCTGGGGCATTCTGAAGGATCTTTGTCTGATGAAGCTTATCCTGCTGTTGCTCATGCCTGTCTGTGAGACAGGAAAATACTGCTGGGCCCACTTAGGTCAGAGAATTCCCTGCTGAGCAGACCCCCTTTTACAGGAGGTCATTGCCTGTAGCACTTTGTTTTACTACAGGCAGATACACTTCCTTCTCCTCACTGACAAAGCATTGTTGGAAGCAATGGCTTCTCCTTAACTTACAAAGTAGTATTTGATGCCTTATTTTATTCCAGGTTCTTCCACCCCAGTCTTTCTGTGTGATGGGGTTTGGCTGGCACTTGTCTGTGAGGAAGGGGTATGGGGTAGAGCGATGCCATCTCTGAGGCATTTCCAGGATGGAGAGTACTCTGAACTTGGGCTTTGCAGTTCCTATGAGCAACCCTGACTTTCAGCAGAGAAACCACCAGCAGGAAAAGTTATGGTAACAAGGAAATGGGCTCCCTGGAAGGCACTGACGGCCCTTGGGGAGAGCACAAGCAGTTGTGGGAGAGCAGAGCAAGAGCAGGTTCATCCTGGAGGAAACAGCTTCTCCTGCAGCTTCACGTTGCACACTCAAACTGTGTGGCAACGTACAGAACAAAACGCCACCCCTCCACCTGGCTTCCCCACTCACCATCGACTCCCCCTCTCTTCAGGAGCCCATCAATGTGAAATTGTGGTGGTTTGACCCTGGCTGGAGGCCAGATGCCCACCAAAGCCGCTCTGTCAGACCCCTTTTCAGATGGACAGGGAAGAAAATATCTATTGAGAAGCTTAGGAGTCAAGATAAGGACAGGGAGAGATCATTCTGCAATGAGTATCACGGGCAAACCAGACTTGACTCAGAATAAAGAAAAAAACCCTCTAATTTATTACACTGCACTGTACACCCAGTGAGACCAGAGTCAAGTAATGAGAAGTGCAACCAGATCTTGAAGAACCTCCCCCCACCACCCCAGTTCTTTCCCAGCAAAGAAGGAAGCCGGGCGAAAGCTGAGCCTGAGAACAGCCCTTTGTATGGCAAGAAAGATGGAAAGCAGCAGCCCCGGTACCTTACCTCAGTTACTTTCTCACCAACAGAATGCACAAGGGAATGTCTCTGGGATGCTGGAACCACACATGGATTTGTTCACTCGCAGTAGTGAGCTGCCTGTTCTCCTTTAGCTAACAATAGAACCCCACATTGCTAGCGGTGGAACCTGTTTCCTCGCCTGGCAGAACTGTTTGTCCAGATGGTACCTGACCCTTCCCAGCTGCTCTGCCAAAAGACCACGTTGACAAAAAGTAAGAGAAATCCTAGGAAATACTCTCTACCTTTTAAAAGCACGGATCTTTAGCTCTCAGGGCGCTGCTCATCGTTCTTCAGCCCAGCAAGTATGATGACTACTGGATCACAAGCTGTTACTGTCAGGAAGTGGATATACTCAGCTACATTCTGTAGGCCACTGAACAGTAGCTATATAAAATGAAGAATTTTATAATTAACAATTCTAACCCAGGTCATTTGTTGCTCCTAACTGATGCACAGAATAGAACAGTTTCCAGTAACTGCTCAGTGTGCTAACGAAGGCACCCGACATGGTGCCGGTGACCGCAAAATAAAAGTATTAAGAAGCATTTCCATATTTACACACCAGTTTGGGTTTGTATTTAACCTTGTCCCCCTTTTTAGCAGAGCATCCACCCACAAATCCCTCAGGTTGTCCTAAGGCCCTTGAATAGATGAACACTGGTAACAGCGATTGTTCAAACGAAAGCTTTATTTGGTATCTCCATACAAACTCCACTTCCAGAGCTTGTGATATTTTCTACTTGCAACCAAGAAGGTGTCAAGAGAAACCAGCTGTTGAACTCAGGAACAAAACCAAGCGCTTTTCAATCCCCCCTCCCCTTCCCCACCCCCCAACACACACTGTTCCTCCCTGTATCTTCAGCGAAGGGAGTCCCTGAAACCTGCTGTCTTCAGCCTGTGGTCTGCAGGAGGCCGGCGCTGGCTTTGAACACCGTCCGGTTCCGCTTTTACATGTGGACTCAAATTTGCATTTGCTCACGTTCTCTGGGAACCTCTTGGGCAAATTTAGCCTGTTCCAGCTTGTTACTTTTTGCTCTGTACAGAAGGTTTTACTCAAGCTCTATAGAACCACAGAACGCCTTGGGTTGGAAAGGACCCCAAAGATCATCCTATATATATATATATCTATATATATATCCTGAAATGTTTCATAAAGCTAGAGCTGTCACTCACACAGATGGCTAACACGATTCCTAAGTTAAATAGTTCAGCAGGTAGAGGGGAAGAGGACTTAAGAGGTAGATATAGGAGAGACTGAAGAGATATGGCTGATGAGACCGAGGCAAAGGGCTGCTGCAGCAGACAGCAGAAGGTGTGCAGACGGCTTCCGTCCCAACAAGCAAAAGGATTCAAGGGCTGTAAACCCCGCAGGAGGGATGGAGTGAAATCTCAGCCTCAGGAAAACAAATTACCAAGAGAGTGAAAAGAGCACATGTAGCCAGTCTTGGAATGGCCTGCATGTTGTATCGAAGTAGGCAAGGTTGTACTTCTTCAGGGCATGACACAAACAGGCAGCGGAAGTGCCAGGCGTAAGCCAGGGTCTGGAGACAGCGCGGGCTGGTTAAGCCAACGCGGAGCCTTCGGACGAGCTCGGTAGAGCCGGGATCAGGTGAAGGGAGGCTACAGCCGCGGCACGGCGGTGACACGAAAGCTGCATATACAGGAATGCTGGAGGAAGACGGTTTGAGGAAAACTCTTAACAAGAAGAAAAGCACTAAATAGGGGAGATGCAACTCAGAAAGCAAATCAAGGAAACCAAACAGCCTGAAAACAGCTTTTTACTCCCTTTCTAAGATACCAAAATATACACTGAAATGACACCTTTTTTGGGGTGGGGGGCAAGGAGAAATTTTTCTACACACACGGGTTAGTGACTCTAAGGCAGAGCCATGCCATGAGCAGGCCTCCCACCTTCTGCGTCTGAATATTGGGATTGGACGATGCCACAGCACACATTTTGTCTATGAGAGTCAAAAAACCCCCCAACTTCACCTTACTGGGAAAGTCTGGATTCCAGTCTACAAATTCCCACATGAAGGGTTAAAATTTGGCCCCGCTTAAACAGGAACAAGGATAATTCTACAACCTGCATCAAGCGGAGCAGGTGGTCTCTGCATGGCTCCCGGCACAACAAACGCCCAACAAAGCTCATCTTCAGTATATGCAATCTGTTTGCTCCTAAATGGATCACCAACTCCAAGCAGGCCCTGCTGTAAACACACACACACACACACACACACACACACACACACACACACACACACACACACACACACACACACACACACACTCTCCCAAAGATAAGCGTCCTGCGCTGCGAAGGTCTTTCTAAACAGACAAGATGGGTGAGTGATGAGGCAAGGAAACAAAAAAAGCCCATAAGCAGTGAAATGACTTGCACAAAACCATGCAGAAAGAACCATGAGGGATTGTGATGACCACCCCCTCCTCTCCAGCTCTCCTTCCCCTGTTGGCAGTAACACCGGTGACAGCCTAGGACACTGAGAGCGCGGCCCTCGCTCAGGAGCTCGCAGTAAAAGCAGACAGAGAAAAACACACTGTGTGACAGAAAACGGCTTAGAAACAAAATCCTCTTCTCCTGAAACCACTGTTCTTCTGAAACAGCAAAGGGAACATTCCTTTGCCAAACCCAGTGTGGCCCTGGGAAGGATTAGCAGATGAGGAGTGTAACTCTGGTAATACCTAGTGGATTCCTACGGCAGATCCCAAGGCAGAAGGTTCTGCAGGGAGGTAGCACAGAAGGGAGGGAGACCTGTGCAGAAGCAGCGTCTGCCCTTTACCTCTCACACAGGACAGAATTTTTGCACAGAAGGGAAAACACTTGGTTTAGATGCACCATAGGGAAGCTGAATGACAGCGGCTTTGGATACGTCAGGTGTGATGCAATTGGCCCTTGCTATAGTTTACACTTGAGGACAAAGAATATAAACTGGCCTCTCCCCAAACTGACTCCCCAAGGTAGCTGCATGTCTTTGTGAGATACAGGCTCTGCCAGTCCCACCAGCCAGAGCGAGCCTACGGTATTTAAAGCGGCCTCACTTGCAGTGAAAAAAGACGACGTGCCTCTTCTTTCCCTACTGCAGCCCCTGCCACAGACAGGGCCTGACAAGGATCTTTGGTTCGTGTAACAACTAACAGCAGCTCCTTGAGGAACCACCTATTGGATGCTTTTATCTTCAGATGTTTTTAAACACCCACTTTAGTCACAGGCAGTTTAAATCGCTGCCTGTGACCACTTCAGTGTGACACTACATTTTTAAGGAAGGATGCACTCACTAGGAGAGGAAAGATGCCTGCCTCAGAGGAGCCTACAAAAAAGCCCCTATACTAATAAACAATAAAATCATTTTACAGTGGTCGTAAGGAAATGCACATACTTCAGGCGTGGGGTAACAAGCAGGATGAGTGCAGCAGCACAGACCAAATTTGTAAGGCAAAAACATGAAAGGAAAGCACCATCAGCTGTTAACGCAGTGGTTGGCAACGGCAGGGGAACAGAAAGAGGCAGTTGTCCTGCTAGATCAGCAGACAGCGTGATGCAGTCATGTGAAAGGCAAATGTGGTTTAGAGACGTATGAAAGGTTATTTCCAATAGGCTAAGGAAGCATTAGTGACATCAGGCATGGCCTTAATCTTCCTTGAACACAGAGCCAAGGCAAACTCGGGCTGGACTGGATGAAGAGGGGTGCTGGTGGAGCACTGGAGGTCCCGTCACACAAGGACGCTTTATGTGACTCAGGAAAGACGTGGTGGATTCAAGAGGAAGACAAGCTACTTAGCTGGAAGGGCAATACTTGTGGTGGGTGGGAGGAAATGAGTGTGAACTGGTCCCAAAAATGTGGAGGCTTCCAGTCAGAGCAGGCTCCTGGCTGCTGGAGTAACGCTCGAGTAAGAACACACCTGCTTTTTAAGGAACCCCAGTAGAAGGGACATTTCTGTTCTTGGCCTGGCGTGTGAGGCCTTTGATACGGAGTACGTGGTGTAGATACCTGCCCCTATGACTGTGAGAGCATCCAGCACTGCATCCTGCATCTCCAAACGACAACCCAGGGCTAGGTATTCCTGGAAATGTCCAAACTTCTCAAATCAAACATCACAAGAAATGTAGCCACCCTGATGAAGCCAAAGACACACACGGATTTAATGTAATACTCAATTCTCTTCTAACACACAGAGAAAATGCCACAGAACAGCAAAAAGGACTTTGCTTCCTTCATAACACATGAACACCCAAATCCCCTGTCCTGTGCTCCTTTCCCTGCTGGTCTGACAGATTAACAGTTGTTTTCTCACTGAAGCTCAAGCTCAGCAGCCACCAACTGTTTTGCTGTAGCTGGACTCAAGAAACTCTCTTAACTGCACCCTCTGTTTCTGACTGAGGCTCTCCTGCACTTCAGAACCAGAGACTCTAGCAACAGAGATACTTTCAATGCATTAATGACTTGGACCTGTAAGGACCACTGTTTGATACCTGCAGAAGCAACACACGTAGTTCTATTCTGATGCAGCCAGTAAATCTCAAAATGCAGTCTGATCCCACCAAGTGAAGAAAGCAAACCTACAATCCTTAAGAAAACATCCAAGACACCTTGAACAGCACAGCCATCAGCTCTACTTATCCATCTTCTGTTCCCCTCTCCTGTGGTGCTGAGAAGGATGAAGGTTCAATGCCCTTAGCCCCTCTCAGTGAATACTGTCACTATTCAACATACTCTTATCAATGGAGAAACCCCACCAGCTTCAGAAAGAGTGCTATACTGGGGCCAGGTCTTTGGAATATTTTTCATGAAAATAGGAAAAAGACAAAAAGAAATCAAGACCAAAGCAAGTATGATTAAAAAAACCCACAATTTGATGTGTAAAAAGAAAAAAAAAAACCCATTCAAGCAAAGACAATAATAAAGCAAAACACAACAGGAAGACACCACAGAAACATCTGCTCCAACGGGGCTGGTGGCTCTGATGCTGTCACTAAGGTTTACACCCTCTGCAGAGGTCTAACACATCTGTCATGCATGCACACAAATGATTTCTTTTGGAATGTTATTGGAAATGAGTGGCACTGATGTGACTAACTCCTGCAAAAACTGCTTTCAAAGGATCTATGTGTAATGTTGGCTCTCTTACCACCTACTCCTGCAAGCAATTAGCCAAAGGTTAGTAAGCACAATATTTTCACTCATTAGCTGGGAAAGTATTCCACAAAAACAATCTTGGGGGATGATTTTCCTCTGCAGTACACGCCACTGATCGAGTTCTTCTGTAAAGATAAAATGTCTGCATCATTTTTGCCAGATGAAGGACTACTACATTCTCCTATACTCAGAAAAGGAGTAAAAAACCTTACACACTGTATTTAAAACAGCATACAGAGAGCAAATTGGAATTAGGTGGCATGGCTAAAATGAAAAAGAAATGTATTTACAATATTGCATAAGAGATAATATAACACAAACTTCAACTCCAAAATCAATCACATCAAAATAAAATAAAAAAATAGTACAACTCACATGTGTTTTGATACCTATAAATCCTTAAGTTCTATCCAACATTTCTTTATAAAAGCCTGTTTAAAATATTAAACTTTTGACTCACTCTAACTTAAATGGAATCTAAAATATTTCTGAAGTATTACTGATCACTCAGTCTTTGCCTTAAGTTTCTAGATTTTCCATTTTCAAATTTCCTCTTTTTAAAAGTCGGCACCCCTTCTGTCAGGTCTCCAAGGGAGGTGACTGTCTTCTCTTTGAATATCATGGTCGCATCTTCTGGGACATCTAGCACTGGAGGTGGTATATTGTCGCTCTCCGTAGTAGGAAGCTCCAGGTCCACTTTTTCACTGGGAGAGGAAAACATACAAGGGTTAATCTACGTGGAGAAAGCAACAGTGATATCCATATTGAACTGTCTGAGCAGTTCTGAGTGAGTTAGATACCGTCTTCTAACCAAGGTCACCATCGTGACAGGGGATCAAGAGAAAACCCAAACAACATGTCCTTTGTTCCTTCTGTGTAGGCTGGTATGAAAAGTAAAAACTCAAGGCCTTCTAGAGAGATGGCACAAGCACCCATATGTAAACAGTCCTGTAAAAGACAACAGGGCTGCATCTGTGTAAATCCAGGCATGCTGAAAGACAGTAGTAAACAGCAATGGTTTACTGCCAAAGCACTGCTGAGGAGCTTCCCACGGGTGCCCATCCCTGAGGGTCTGTATGAGGAAAGAGAGAACAGGCTGCAAAAATCAGCCAGTGACCCTAAACTGGGAGAAGTAGCTCTGGAGGACAGGATCACAGCTAATACCGACCTGAACAAGCCAACAGATACCGTCTAAAAATGACCGATTGGTTTTAGGAGGTCAACAGCCAAACAGTGTGTTCTACAAGAATAACCCATGGTGCACACACGTATGATGGAGAGAACCAAACAGTTCACAGAAAATGATCTAAATCACAAGTTCATCAGGAATTATGCTGACATAACAGTACTGTGAAGAGATACTGTATTCCTGGCCAATCCACACAAGGAAGCTTTTGGTACTACTCAGTGTTACTCTGATGTCAGCTCATGTGCTTTGCTGAGTTTCAGGTTCTGTGCTTGAAGGAAGATGTGGATCAGCTCCTGCACCCAAAAAAAACCCCATGAAAATGACTGCAAGTCAAGAAAGTGAGAGCACTGCAGTATCCCTACAATGAAAACTTTCTGGAAGAGGCCTAGTCCCAGTTTAAAGCAAATAACAAACAACTGCATTTGGCTCATTTACAGGTGTGTCTGTCGAGCCCGAGCGTTCAGGCACAGACTGATACAGGAGGCTCAGCAGCAGGAAGCACGTTTTATTGGACAGTGCTTTCCAAAACCCTGAAAGAACTAATCAGCTCTGGAGCCAAGGAGTGGTTAGTGGTCCGATATGGGAGGCGTTACGTTAACTGATCAAGCAACATGATCATCTCCAAGCAAGTGTATCAGTGCTCATGTGAGTTCAAACAGGTCAAAGCTGTATCTGCTTAGTAATTCAGAATTAAAATGTTGGAGAATGAAGTTAAGTATGAAGCAAACAAACCTGATTTCATTCTCCCAAACCTCTTTTTTCCATAATCCTAGAGGGCACCCATAACAAGAAACTGGCCATAAAAGACATCCTGCTTCACAAGCAAATGAGCCACCTCAGGCATTATGCAATGAAACAAAACCCAAACGCCCCTCCTGATCAGATGCATGTCACAAAAACATCTGCACTACATCAGCTGGACAGAAGAAAGAGAGACAGCTTCCAGATTTAAAACTGGCATAACAAGATTATGCCTGTTTTGTCCTTCATGGCCTTATTTAAATCATTACAGGAAATGTCTCCCACCACATTGTAAGAGCCTCCAGGTCTTGCCGACAGTGACAGCAGACAAGGTTGCAATGGACTTTGTTCTGGACTTTGCTTTGAAATGAAGGAAAGTAAGAAACAAGAAAAACAGTTAAACCACAAGTCTTTCACTGCAATACTGGATGGAAGTAGGACAAAAAAGTTGTGTGTGCTTCAAGTGAACAGTTACAGCTAGCACAACACCACAAAGTGAGGAATAATTACTGCTTGTGGAAGCAACTCAGCCAAACATACCAGGCTTTCGTAGAAATCGAGTCTGAAAAAACATACTCATTATGTCAGCAACTATTGATCCCACAGGGAAGGAATTCAAAGTGATGTTAACCCAGTAGGATCAAGATCAGGTTGCTGCCAGCCCGAGAAGATCAAGGTACATCTTGAACTCCAGGCAGAGTTGGCCCAACTGATTACTCATGAGAATGAAAGGGAATTTACCCTGGAAGCTAGAGGCCCTGAGAAAACTGCCTGTGCTGTTCCAAGGCTGGAAGCAGTTGAAACAACAGTCACAAGAGCTCCTGGGGCAGCTGAACCGGACTGTTGAAGGAGATGGTGTTAAGGAATAGAAAGTTAGAGTAACTAAGTTAATACAGATGACACTGAGGCTCTGTGAAAAACTGATGGATGACAACGATCCTTTAAATCACTTTGCTCTGTACTCACAGTGAACTTCTACACTAAAACCAAAACACAGCCACTATCTGCCATGGACAGCTATTACTTAAATAATCACTGTGGGAAGAGCTGTATTTCAGCAATGATTCCAATCACCGCTGTGCTAATCCTGCCAGAATTCAGAAGAAAAAGCTTCAGCTCTGCAAACAAGTGTTCTGGAAACAAATATTAGGAAAATAACTGTGGTAGAAAGATCCTCACCATGGTTCTTCTTCTTCTTCCTCTTCTTTTTCCGTAATCGCTTTCCATTTTCCGTAAGGGTTGGTCTTGTTAGCTGCATCACTGGAGGTTTCCTGGGAAGCTGACTGACTCTCCTCTTCTGGCTTAACTTCTCGCCATTGCCCGTAAGGACTTAGCTTTTTGGCTTTGGGAGACTTTTTCCCATCCTCTGAGTCTTCACCATTCCCTCCTTTCCTCTAAAGAGGAAAAAACCCACCTTAAACAAAAATGCCTAAATAAAAACACAATGTATCTTTATTTTACATATTTTATTTGCTATTATCTGCTAGTCATACTTTTCAATCAAGAGCAACTTGAAACAACAAACTCATTCTAATAAAATCTTTGAATTTCTCTCCTTGTGCTTTCATCATACAGAGTTGAAAAAATAATCTTAAATGCTACAAAAAGTTAAAGCTGGAAAATCCCACCTGTGGAGGCTGAAGTTAGCAAGAAGCAGCCAATGCAAACTTACTTAAAAACAAAGCTCAGCATGTGTAAAGTCAAAAAACAGGCAAAAATTCACAGGCAGCTTTCTGTGCATGCAGGAACTCACACTGTACAGTGAGTACCTAGTGGTTTGTCACAATGCAGGGTGACACAAAAAGATGCATTTTAGAATTACCACCTGTCTACAAATACATTTTATATATAAACTGTCTCTGCCTGTTCTGAGCTACCAGCTTCAGGAGAACAGGTCTGACCCAAGCAGAGCCATGGTCACGCCCTTTATCTGGAGTTTTATGTCTGAAGACAAAACCCTGCAATTGATGCAGGTTTTGTACTGGGCTCTGCCAATGCTTTTCTCGATTACTAACGAAGCTACAACCACGTCCTTTTCAGGCAAGGGCACTGCCTGACAGCCTCCTGGCAGTTACGTTTTCCAATGAGAGTGAGAAGTCATACCCTCACACCACATCCAAATCATTTTGTCAGTGATTTCAGAGAGATAAGTGACCTTTCTCAAAGCATATCATGCTTATTGCAGAACTACTCCCAGTGGGCTGAAGGAAAGAGCATGTTCTCTGTTCTGAAAGAGTGCCGCTAACGGGACAAATACTTGGATAAAGATTCATTTTACTATCCAAACCAGTGCAAACTTCTACTTTCAGTCACAGGGTTTAACTTCATCACACAAGAAGTAAAAGATAAACCATCTTAGGCTAGAAACTTACCTTGAATTTTTTTTCTGAACTCTGTGCTTCATTTTCACTGTCTTCTGAGTCTGACTCAGACTCTGTTTCCCCAAGCTCTTCAGAACGCTTGTCACGTGGACTCTTCTCATTTGAAGATGACACAAACCCATCTGGCTTTTCCCATGTCGATACTGTCCAAAATATTTGAATAACCACATTTGTTATGTTTCTAATTCTCACTTGTTATTGCTTTGACAACATTACCTTTCAGAAGCAGTGCTGCTTTGTGCAAAAATACAGCAACTAATTTAGCAGGAGGCTTTTGTGCTTGTTTGGTATGTTTGTTTTAATAAACACACTGAAAGAGGTAACATTTCACTTCCCAGCAGAGATTCTGTTCTCACAGCTGAGCTCATGTTGATAAAGCTTAACTCTTGAGAAAAATACCACACAGCAGACCACAAGGCCGTGGTCCCTCTCACCCTAACACAGGACAGACAAACTGCCCTCTGGGGCACCTGTTTGGTTTGACCTGCCCATTGATTACAAAGAGAGGATAAAGTGAAGAGCACCAACTGTGAGCCTCGGCTCTCCAGCAGACAACCCCCCTTCCTGTGCCAACCAGAACCTTAAGGGTACTGCTGCCACGTAGCTTTAGACTAGTAACTGTGAACGTTCACTTTGCTGGGTCTCACACCTAGCCAGTGGAGTGAGTGCAGCCTCCCAAAGTGTGACTTGCAGCAGGGATGAGAAGTAGCAGGAGCTAAGCCTTGAGATACTGGTCTTTTAAGTTACATGTTTCAGATGAAACCAGCAGAAAAAAAGACAGGGATCTCTTGGAGAGACCCCAGTGCAGGGCCACAAAGTGATTAAGGGCCTGAAGCATCTCCCCTACAAGGAGAGGCTGAGTGAGCTGAGGCTGTTCAGCCTTGAGAGAAGAAGACTGAGAGGGGATCTGATCAATGCTTATAAATATCTGAAATGTGAGACACAGGGGGAAATGGCCAGCCTCTTTTCAGATGTCTGTGGAGACAGGACAAGGGGCAATGGCTGCAAGTTGGAGCACAGGAAGTCCCACACCAACATGCGGAAGAACTTTATCACAGTGAGGGTGACAGAGCCCTGGGACAGGCTGCCCAGGGGGGTTGTGAAGTCTCCTTCTCATATTCAAGACCCGTCTGGACGCCTATCTGAGTGACATGTCCTAGGGAACTGCTTTGGCAGGGGGGTTGGACCCGATGATCTCTGGAGGTCCCTTCCAACCCCTACGATTCTGTGATGAGATGCTACCACCAGTCCCCTCGTTTAACAACAGATTAGTGTTAACAGAACTGACAAGTGCTTTTCAAGCACTTCCAAGATCCGTGGAGCCATGTAAAAGAAAGGGATTGCTTTAAAAATCTCACAGGCCAAACAATTTGCAAAATGCAACGACCTCAACCACATTCTTCACGAGTGTCATGTGCCCGTGAAGAACTTAAAAAACAGTACAACCAAAGGCATAGAATGTAATTGAACTTAGAAGGCAATGTTTAAAAATAACCAGCCTCTCATTTCCCTTTCAAAAGCAAAAAAAATTTGAAATCATTTGAGCCAGGGAGTGGCAGAGAGGGGACTGGCATGCTGAAAACCCAGAAGCTTTTCTAGTTTGTTTTGGGTTTTTTTTCTAGTCTTGGCATCACAGGGAATGTCACTTCATTCCCAACAGCAGAAGGAAAACTCATAGCCAGCATAAAAATCACTTGCTCTCCAAAGAGGCATCACTGACCTTAAAATTATTCAAACAGATTTAGAGAACAGATGCTTGTTCTGGGGTATATACCTTGAAGTTCCCCATGTAGGGAAACAACCATGAAAATAAGAAAGAGGTAAGATTCTGGACTTTTCTATCAGTGCCATGTCAGCAAGAGGAAAAGTTTAGGTGATTCTTCTACAGTTCTGCATACCAGTTAAATCAAAATCCTTCCCCTTTCTGGTTTCCAAACCATATTTTCAGTATATATGTAGAAAAGACAAACCCTTATTTTAGAATTCTCCAAGTTGAAAAACTAAGTCTAAAAAACCCCCGGTGAAACACAAATGCATACACACTGATGGTACAGCTATAAAGCCAGCACTGACTTAAGCAACAAGTATATTTCAACTAAGGTAACAACATGAAAACAAAACACAGTAACAGCCTTAAAATGCAGTTACTTGCAAAATGAAACACGGCTCTGAAAACCCTCTTCTGAAACAGCATAACTGGAAAACAAGGTCTCCTTACCTCCAGTTTGTGTGTTATAGTAATAAGTATGACCATCTTCACTGACGCCTTCTACCCACTCTGCCTGAGAAAAAGATAAAGGAGCTGATTAAAAAAAGTTTTAAGGATCAACCAAAACATAACTTATAAGACCATTCAACACCTGAGTGTATTTTTGTCATGATAATTTTACTGTTTTAAAGCATGAAACCCTCAAGCTGTTAGAAAGCATTCCCTTTGGCTCAAATGAGATTGACTTCCCTGACTTTAAAGTACCGCAAATGCACGAAGAAGTTTTCAAACAACAGATAATTAGTATGAGGCAGTACAGGAGAGGTTGCCACACAGTTTGGGTGATGATAAAAGCCATAAAGGCCATTATTTTACTTTTTACAAAATTTATTTCCCATAGTATTTACACATGAATTTGGTATTTCCTGGTTTAGTCATTGTCTGAAGTAGAGACCAAGAAAAAATGTCTCTGGAAGACTCAGGGTTTTGTGAGGGCTATAGAAAAAAAATACTAATAAATACTTTCTCAAATTAAACATAAGCAAACAACCCCCAAACTTCTAAAATTTATTCCAAAATAGATCTTCACCAAAAATGCTGAAGAAACAAACTTTGCAGGAATGCATACCATGAACTTACTTATTTAGTAAAGCAACAGTTTTCCTGTCCTAATTAATAAATACAGCTGAAGTGCAGCAGAAGTTGCTGGTATGTCTTTGTGGATGTGTAATTAAATTAAAGGTTGTTTTGCAGCACCAGCCACAGCTAATCAATCATTACTCACGACTTAACATCTCCCCTAAGAACCTGATTTTCATCAACACTTACACATATGCTATTTCACTGCTCTGTAAGTACTAATCCTGCCCACTCCCCTGTATGGGGCAGAACTTCCATGCACCCTTGCCATACGTGATTTTTGCATTAATAAACATTTCTGTGTGTACATATATACACACAGCCCCCTAGACAGGCTTCTGCATACACATACCCCTGCACCTATTAAAACTTTGGGGTTTTTTACAAAGACAACAAAATCGGGATTTCAGGTTCTCACAGCTGAGTTGTAGAAAGCTATGTATGAAACAGGAAAACTGTATCAGTAGGTTCGGAGCAGGAAAAAAGCATGAAAGCCTTCAGTTTGCAAGTTTACTTGAGGCTTTGCTCTCAAAAGTTTCAGTGTGCTAGTTTCAACAAAAGATGAGGAAAGAAAATCTATTTTATGTAAGTAGGAAGAGGACAAAAGACTAATCTTTAAGCACAACTTCTTTTTTTTTTTAATGTTGAGTTATATCCTGAACATTTTAGATCTGTTTTTAGAGGTTCTGAGCAGATATCTGACATTAGGCACACCAAGTATCCTACTACATAAATGCCAGCATGTCAATCTAACTGAAGCTGTAGGTACTCTTCAACAAGCCTTTTCACTACTCCGTTCTCTCCCCCTCTTACTAATTCCTAGCAGCAAGTTAATGTGCTGTAAAACAGGGAGGGCCTGTGAATCTCACTTGCACTACACACTGCAAGCATGCCCTTTAATTTCTGGGCAGTGTGAGTCCTTGTTCGAGACCTGGAATGTTCCCAATATCTTTAGCTCAGACTAAATAAGGGAGTAATCAAATGCTTGTTTTTAGCCATAGCAAAAATAACTCAAGACACCACAGAGTCACCAAGCAGGGTGAGGGAGGAATGGCAAAATACAGCCATGTGGCATTAGAGATAGCCGAGAGCTGAAGGTGGGTGTTTGTGATAGAGATGAGCTAACTTCAAATCGCTGCCAAGAAGGGAGCTCCTTCCCTCCTCCATCTGCTCTCCCTGCACTGGCATTTCTCCAAACACCCAGAGAGCTGATGCAAGGTCATAAGCCCGCAGAGCACTAACCTAAACTCTGGTATCTGCAGTCCCTGAACTAGTTCATGGTTGGGCTAAATACGCACCAAGGACCGTACAAGATTAGTCCCAGGACCACCTCTGTCAGTGGAAGGCTGCAGTTATGACTGGCTTACAAACACTGCAAAGCTAAGCCTTGTCTGAAAAGATAACGCTGAAGTGCTGGTTAAGAAGGAATCAGAAAGCCAGAGTGACATGTGATGGGCAGCTCTGACACAAAGTCTTGTGGCAATGAACACCGGGTGGCAAAAGCCTGCATCTCTGCCTTAACAAGAGAGGCAATACAGGCAATGGCACCTACACCTTGTGGTTTGATTCCATTGCCTAACCACACAGAGAGTCACAACCATTTTCTCCTCAGGCTGTAAGTAACCCAGTATCAAGCAGAGGCTACCTTCTCAGATGTGACAACAGAGTGCTTCAGAACATCAAACACTCTGAGAAAGCCAGGCCTTTTTGATCCCTTACATAAACCCCAACATTAGCAAACACCAAGTTTCAATCATACTGTAGCGATGACACCTATCTTGAAAATGGGGAGAAGTGACATCGCTTCATGGGAGTGTTGTAAAAATCCTGGTTTTAATATTGTGAAGCCTAAAAAACATGGACTGACAAGGATCAAGGGAAAGCCCATTAATAATAAGATTTTTTTCCTATCTTTGGGCTATTCTGCAAGTTTTCTAGTGACATAAGTATGGAAAATAAAGTAATATTCTAAAAGGTTGTTTGCACAAAGGTTCCATGACCATAACAAATCCATGAAAAAGACAAATTATCACATAACTGTATCCTAAAGCAAACAGGAAAAAAAAAGGCACTTTTTTCCTGACAGCATAACCTCAATGTTTCCTAAGATAAAGGAACTTAACTATGTCAAATGTGTAACTTGTAATTCTTTTAATTACACTGCAGTCCCAAAAGGCTAAGCAGAATTTATTAAAAATTTCCCCAAAACTTTCAATTTTTACGAAGCATCAAAAAAGCACATTCTATAAAAACACCACCACCACCATTGCTTCTCTTCCCTTGGTAAGGAAATTAGCCAAAAAAGATTTGTATAGCAGGATTCCAGTTTTCATCAATTGTATCATAACATTCTATAAATTTAAATTATGTTTTCCTAAGTTTACTTAGACTGATTCATCTTTTGCAGTCAGAAGACCTGCAAATTGCTTATTTCTGATGAGCATTTGGAAGGGCAAAGCAAAAATAAGGGCATTTTGTTACCGTTTGTGAGTTTTGAGAGTTGCCTTGGAATCCTTTAGGTCTCTCCCACTGTGATTCTTAAAAAAACAAAAACATATTTCACCTGTCATTCAATACTTGCATGCACACATACAAGTAATACAGTCATCTTTGATCAAACAATGGTAGGAACAATAAAGCAAAGTATCATAATTACAGTTGGCTTTACCAGGACTAACCACCTTCCAGACTCTATGGCCAACACACCCATACTGGAATTTTGGTACAAAAAAAGGTGTTTGCTTTTTAAACGGTAGCTCAGGCCAGAGGAAACCAAGCACACGCCATTTTTACCTTTTGGAAGTTATCCTGTAGGAGGAAAGACTACAGCTACAGTAAATACTAACGTCAATCCTTAAATTGATAAGAAACAGCTTGTAACAGTCTCATTAGTCATAAAACTCTCTAGAGTAGATCATAACATAGCTCCTCGACAAATGTCAGTCAGATAAATCCTGTGAATGTGGAAAGAAACAATCAGACAGCAATCCATAACCACTCTCATTTACTTGGACACAATCAATTTCCTTCACATTCCTGCTAAGCAAGCTGCTTTAGGAAGATCACAGCTCTCTCTTGCATACTTAACCTCTGAAAGGCTGAACACCTCCAGAAACGGTGGAACTGCTGCATTCTGCCATCGTTAACAAACAGCAGTGCCTGTCTGAAGCCCAGGATGTCTAAGTCATGAATGTTAAATATTGAAACTCCACCTAATTATTCACATTTTAATAAACAGCTTACTATAGGGGACAGAGTAAAGAATGCAGGTGGTCTTCTCTCATTTATATCCAATAACTACATCTGCATTTGCTCCTCTCTAGTTTTTACCTCCTGTCCTTGTGTTGTAGTAATATGTATAGCCTTCAGGAGAAAGTCCTTGCACCCACTCCTTTGCTTCACTTTTTGGTGGCACTGAGGTGTCCTGAGACGTCTTTTTTTTCTTTTCTTTCTTTTCTTTCTTCTCCTTCTTTTCCTTCTTCTCTTTCTTGTCTTTCTTTTCTTTAGTTTCCACTGTAGTACTCTGTGTTTTACTTTGTGTCGAACTGGGACCTACTTCATCTTAAAAAAAAAAAAAACCTCTCTTAAAAAAAGTAATAATCTGAAGTTAAATATTAGTCACTCTTGAGCAACAGCAAACAGGAAATTTTGTTCTTATGAATTTTCACTCATTGGTATTACACTCATAGCAGGTAAACTTACAGATCGTATTCAAAGAATCTTGCCTTGCAGATACTGTAGTGTCATAAGGAAGTCTAAATATCAAAGGATGAATGACATAAAGAAAATATCAGGCCAGCAGGTCGAGGGAGGTTCTCCTCCCCCTCTACTCTGCATTGGTGAGGCCTCACCTGGGATATTGTGTGCAGCGCTGGGCTCCCCAGTTCAAGGACAGGGAGCTACTGGAGAGGGTACAAAAAAGGGCTATGAAGATGATAATGGGACTAGAACATCCCTCTTACAAAGAGAGGCTGAGGGACTTGGGACTTTTTAGCCTAGGGAAGACTGAGGGGGGAATCTTATAAATACTTGAGGGGTGGGTTTTTGTTTCCAGCTGGCAAAACTGCAACATAAAATTAACTACTGGAAGCAGCACTGCTAACTCAAAGCATCAACTACAGCCTATTTTTTGTTACCATATTGTTTAATTTTTCTACTCCAAATTGGATTGTTCCATGGACCAGAGAGACACAGCAGCTGAAACAAACCACTGTGTTCTGCAACTTCTGCAAATGGCAACTGGCACACATATTGGGTTTTTTTTTTAAATGAGAAAACATAATCCTGGAAGCTTCCTCTGATGTTCCTAAAACCTAATTTAAGAAAAGAACATTCCTATTCAATACTCTTTCAATTCTCTTTTTAAACCTATGGCAAATATATGAACTACCTGGCTTAATTCCAAGCCTTTTCAAGTCCTCTTGATATGCTTTCATTGCAGCCTCCTCCATTGCTGCAAATTCTTTTGACATGTTTTCTTCTTCTTTTGCTTTTTCCAAGCTTTTCTTTTTAATCTAAAACAAAAGAAATAAAAACCCAATACAGTAAATTAAACGAGTTTGATAATGAAAGAGATTTAAAATAAGTTTTTCTACAAATAAGATATTTGTGTTACCTCACTAATCCTTTTTGCCACATTTTCTTTATGATTCTTTCCTCTTTCGTGAAAATCAATGCTCTTAAATGCAAGAAAAATCAAGAAAAAATTATATGTATTATACCATTGTAATTTAGTTATTTTTAGTTAGTTAAAATTTAATTAAGATTAAACTTAAGTTAAACAAACCTAAGTGTAATCAGTTTTGAAAACACTGACAGCAAACACTACAGTTATAAAATAGCTATAGGAATTGAGGAACACTGAGAAACACTCCACATAGAAGTAATGAAAAACATCAGTAACACTCTGTAACACCCCAAAATGGTACCATAAAACTTCAATCGGTATTTAAAAGACTTACAATTTTTCAAATAACACTGTTCAGCACACAGGTTAGAGACAAGTAAGAGGGAATTTGGGCTCCCTCTCCATGCTATTCTTCCAAGTATCACCCCTTGATTTTTTGATCCTGTTTTCACACAAACTTTTCAAAACCATATGGCTTACTTAGAGTTCCAAATATATGCTATGCTGCTTTTAGAGTTCCAAATATTAGCTATGCTCCACAGATATCCCATGAACTTAAACTAGTCTGAAGGTTCCCAAATTCAGGAGGGAGGGAGGAAAAGGCAAGATGGAAGAAGTGGGTCACTAAGGACAATGGAACAGCCTGCAAGCCAAAAAGCTGCCAGAAAGACTGAAGCCAGCAGGACTTGGAAGTTCAGAAGCTCTACAGATACAACAGCTGAAGTGCTTGTGTGGCTCTCCTAAAAAATACCTGAGTTCATGTGGGTGCTCAAACGTTAGGTGCCTGAGCCTGACTAGTAACCCATGAATTTCTTTGGACAAACCAATGTGCAGGGGATGTGTCACCTCATTTAAAAACAGACTTTGTAAGTTACCCCCTTTAACATGTATTTCTCTTCATTGACTACATGAAGAAACCAAAACCAATCAGCTCATGCTTGTCATTCTGAACTGCAGGTATCTTAAGGGTAAGCCAGATGAAGCTCAGCTCCAGGAGCACCCCTGGCATCGAGTCAGGAATGCAAAACTCATTTCTGAGAAACCAATGGGGCTGGTAGTCCACAAAAGGCATCTGCAAGTCAGAAACACCTTTCCGTAACCCAGTATCGTTTCCGTGGGCTGTGTGAAATCAAAGAAACCTGCTTTCAATGCTCAGAGCACTGGCTCTACCAGGCCTGCCAGACACAAACAGCATGCATGCCAGGTTTTGCTTTCAACTTGCATATGAAGGTTAGGAACAGGTGTGGATGTAAGTTTCAAGACAGATCAAATGCTAAATTACAGAACCTGAAGAAAAAGCAGAGTCAGATATTTCAGTTCTGGTATGTACTGCCAAGTGGAACAGCACACACCATCTTCAGTGCAGTATCTGGCTCTCATGTAATACATCTTAAATATCACAAGTATTACGAGGCATTTTTAAACCACACATTTCATGCATCAAGAGATTAATATCAAAAGGGATGTGAAAAGCCTGTGATTGGAATTCCCAGTGTTTCAGAACCATGGGCATAGTACTGTAGACCATCGTACAGGTCTGTTGTCTGCTATCCAGCACTTGCAGTAATCGCAGAACTTTTTTGGCTGAGATTTCCAGTAATCGGCCCTGGGGAAAGAAAACAAAAAAATAGAGATGGAGAATTTGAAATAGTAATCAAAGGCACAGGTTTTTTTCTCATATATGTGTGTACATATATGTATGCATCTTCAGAATCTAAATTTAGTTGTCTTTAGGTAAACGAGTGCCAAGAGTTTGCTTTTCACTTCTTTTTTTCTAAACAAAGTACATGAGCAAGCAGGAGTACTATATTGACTACTGTGCCCCATAAAACACAACTTGGTACTGGAATTGTGCCCATCTGACCCCTGAAAACAGCCATTTTTTTTACACTGGAGGTGATGCTGCAAGAACCAGAAATACAAGAAGTAGCAAGCCAGAGAGAAACGAGCAGCTCCAGATACCCTAATTAAACACAAAACTGTCCGAGAAGTGCAAATTGCACTGTGTTTCCTAAAAACGCAGAGAAATGTTTCTAAGTGTAAAAGTTCATATTTGATGTCAAAGTCTACTTTGGGTAACACAACACAAAGGTGCTGCTCCGGACAACATGAGCTACTGTAGGGTCCTAGAACAGATTCTAAGGTGGGGTCACAGACACAGACATAAATTGTTTGGATGTTTCAGCGTAAAAACGTGAGTGTTTCTGAACCACACAATCTAGGTCGCTTGCATATGTGTCAGGAAACGTGGGGAAAACTCTTCAGAGCTCAAAAGTTAGTATATAAAAGTATTTAACAATAAAACAACCCCTCCAGTAGCTGCTTCTTCATCAAAACCCACTTTCTAATGCCAGATGAAGCTTGTGCAGAAATAATTCAATTTCTCATTGGCTTGCAGCAACAGAGTCAATGCTTCGCTTCAACAGAATGCACTCCAGCAACAGACTTCTCTGGGGCTTTTTTTCAGTTAGAATGAATCAGAAAGAGGTGCAGAGCCAAAAACCAGTCAGGATTACACTGAGAACGTTAAAAAAGAGGTCAGTCCCAAAAATTCCTCTTTGCCTTCCACCTGAAGATCACGGTACAGAGCTCAAGGAAAATACTTCCTGATGCTTCTACTAAATAAAAAGAAAACAGCGCCCTCAATCCATAGGAAAGATCTGCTCACACGTGTAGAAACAGACTCACCTCTTAATCAGGTATCAAAATATGCTCTCCAACCGGTGTTTAATGTACAAATACAATTTCTAAGATGCTATGATGTGTATATGATGCTATAAAAGTGTAAATAAGAAGGATATGCTCTGCCAAAATATACCAACCTATAAGCAATACTGTGTTTGCAACGCCGCAGCTTTTCAAGCAGTTTTCTGGAAAGCTAGAAGCAAGCAGCTGGGCTTCCCCCGGTTTAAACAGGAACCCGCCCATCCCTAAGTGGTGTATTTTAAAACTGGGTGATTACTCAGTCACACATTTAATTAAAAGGCTTCTGAGATTTATGTATCAAAATGTACAAGGGCCAAAGCATGGGAAATCGAACGCTCTGGCTGAAAAACCAGCTGAGAGGGAGGGAGAATTTCAGAGCTCAGAAATACCTTGAGGCCCTTTTTCTTTTTGAGCTAGAGCTACAAAACGGTCTCTAAATTTTTCATCTAAGAGAAATTTTCAGCTGAAAGCTGGGTTGACCTTCCTAAGGCAATGGACCAACTCTGACAGCAAACACATGAACTGCAGAAGAGCCTCACCACGTGTTTCGGAGGCACAAGTACATCTGTGCATCCCCAAGTTTAACCTGTCAGGGATGGCTCTTTCTCTTCAAGAGAATCAAGAGTAAGTTAAAATTAGGACGTACAGCTGCACCCACCAAAAGCCAAGCCCTGAGATTGTGATGAGCTGTATTTTCATAGCTCTATTTTCCACTAACTCATTTCCTAAATGCTGCTGGACATGACCTGTGTTGCAAACCACTGCAGCTACATGGAGAGTACTTCTGCTGGAGAACCTGAGGGCATACCTGGGGCCTAACTACAAACCCAGAAGCCTTTTGTCTTCATCTTCTATTGGTTCTGATAAAGATTGGAGCTGACTCTCTGCTGTTACATAAAAAGCAAATGTAAACAATATTCTGTGCAGAAGTCCTGATATCCTGGGAACCTTAAATCCTGCATTTCATTATTAATGGAGTTACTTGTGCAAATTGCAGCCCAGATTCTGCAACTTAGGAGCGTACAGAATGTTATATACTGAATAATCATCTTGAAGATTTCCTGCTTGAGTTCATACAGCTCAAAAAAAGAAAAAAAAAAGCAAGCTCAGCTGGAATATCTACTGAGTAGCATCTGCCATTCTAACACTGTAACAGCCATGGAACTGCAAAGAAGCACCAATGGTGCTGCAAGGAGAGCAAACCAGGGGAATGTTCAGACAGGAGCAGCAACTGAAGCGAGACTCCACTTCAGTGAGATGCTACAAGTGCTTCACGGGCTCCAGTCACAAGCCTGAAAGTTAATGCAGAGCGATGACAACGTGTGTGTGATTGTTTTATTAATCTGCCAAATACAGGCCGGAGAGGAGATGCTGTTAAAGTGGTACAGAGTTCTTCTATACTTGAGTAATCGTGTTCAACTGAAGGGAAACAGCTATTTTTAAAAGTTACTGCACTCAAAACGATACAGCCTTTAAGACTCTGTATCTTCTGCTTGCACTTGGACCAGGAAAGTTAAGATTGATTCTTGTTTTCAGCTTTACAGCTGGCCTAACCTGTGAAGGACCAGCTGACTGGCTAGCCATCACCACAGCCATGTTTCTTCCTTTCGCCAAAGCCAAGAGACAGACCAGACAGCGTGTCCCGGCCTGTCCAGGGTTGCAGGGCTGAGACTTGAGCACTGCACACGTTTACCCTGGAGCGGCTATCAAAACGGGAGCTGGTGACACGCACCCCGAGGGGGGTGCGGTTTTACTACAAAGCTCTACCTCCTGGATAGGGTTCTGACAAAGTTAACTCAGAGCTGGACTTCCCAGAGCAGGTCAGCTTGGAAACCTGCTACTGGGCACACGGGGAACAGAATGGTGCTGGTACAGATGGGGACAGGTTCTGTTGACAACATTCAGAAAGCAACTTGCAGAGTAACTCCATCAGTACTGGGGTCCAGGGTCCCGAGCCATCAGTGTGCAAGCTGCTTCTCCTCACAACTTACAGTACTATTTTAACAGGTGGTGCAGTCAGCCTTCCTTACATAGGGAAGCTTAGGAAACCCTCATAAAGAAGCTACCGTCAGCTGAGGCAGCTTTGCTAAGCTTTATTGTGAGACTGGGCTGGAGATTTTGGTTCCCACCACATGCTGGCTGAAACTAAAGGGAGAGTACGGGGAGAAAAAGGAAAAAAAAAAGGAAAACAAAAAAAACCTGTTTCAAGTGGTTCTGAACACACACACACACACAAATGAATTTGGACATGTAAGCAAAGTCTGGTACCAGACTTGAAATTTGTCAAAGATGCAGTGGAGTTTATATCAGGCATGGATCTGTCCAAATTATACGTGTTGGGTTTTTTTTTTTTTGGGGGGGGGGGGGGAGGAACGACACCATACACATGCTCAGCAAGCCAGCTGTCTTTGGTTTTAATACTTGCAATCTCTGAAGACTTTACCCTGAGTACCATGAAGTAGGATCCAGTGTCATTGCCCTAACAGCCCATGCTCCCAAATAATTCACAGCAACTCATTCATAGTGCACTAATCCTACCCTAAAAAAACCTCTCCATAGATAGATACCCTTTATTTTTTTAAATTATATTTAAAAATAAGGACTCAGCAGCATCCCAGCCCCAGTAAAAAATGCTGCCCTTTTACCCAGCCATAGCCTGTTGGCCCACTACTATATCACAGAACACAGGTCTACATGTGAGCTCCTGCAGAGTAGTACTGGATAGGATTTTCATCCTCATGAAACAGGGCAGTTCTGTGAAGAGTTTCATTCTTCTGGCCTTCAAATCAATCTTACTGTCTGCAGTCCTTCTGTAAATTCTAATTTACAGCCTGAGTGGCTGCTTTTTTTTACTACCGTATTAGCCCACTCTAAAGAGCATACATATCATGTCCTGCAAGACAATCTGATCAGAGTGGAGTCTGCAGAAGCTGTTTAGTCTGACCTGTATTGGTGCTGAAGATCATTTGCACAAATCTGCTTTGCCAGATCTCTTGTCTAAACTGTAAATGATGTAACATGAAAGGTAATGCTCCAAGTATTTTTAAAAATATACAAGAATTCACAAGAATGTTGGGGCAGATAGCCTTCTGCATGTATGGAACTTCAACAGACCTCATCTCCACTAACTTCAGTCATCTAAAAAGTGAAATATCAAGTTGTCTTAAGTTCTCCACATCAGTAGACAGGAGACTGTAATTTCCAAAACTGCACTCCTTCCATCCTAATAAGCACCTCAGAAACAAAGTCAACTCCATAGACGTGTGTTTCCCCCTTATACAGGGAATCTAAAGCGAACTGCCTGGGTTAGCCTGCAAAAATTAAATATCTTTAGTCAGGGATATCTACTGAGAGCAGAGGTCTGCTGCTGTAGATGCAAAAGAAGGATACGAGCTATGTCAGGAAGAATATGATAAGAGGAAAAAGCCAGCAACATAAATTGGGTCAAGAAACCGTTCAGGTATAATTTTAGCAGCAGCTAAAATTAAGCACACTGCTGTATGTAGTATCAGCCTGCAAGACAGGCTCTCACATCCTGACCATCAAACACTTCCTTGCAGAGGGATCTCTGAAGGAATTTTTCATCGGTTTACAGTTTTATTTTTCAGCAGGGAAGGTAGTGTATCTTGAAAAGTAACAGACTAAAGGCTAAAGCCATTCGTATGACACAACCTCCAAACCCTGGGTTTCTACGCACTGCAAATCTAGGCAGGCATTAACACCGATTTTCTAATTAAAGACTTAAAAAGAGACGGGCAGGAAAACCAAGGCGGCGCGGCTTGTTTCCGTGCGTTTCACCCCGAAGCGGAGGTGCCAAAGGAGGCCGCGGTTTGAAGGGTCTGGGGGCACGGAGGGACAGCCCCGCTCCCCGCCCTACGCTGCAGGGCATGAGGCGAAGGGGCCCGGCCTGTCAAGGAGAGATAAGGGGCCGAAAGCGCAGCAGAAACAAACAAGCGGGAGGGGGCGGGGAAGGATTTAGGGGAGCAGAGAGACCGCAGCGAGAGGGGAAATAACTCGGGTCAGCGAGGCGGGGGTCGCCGGCCGACGCTGGGGCACAGCCGCGGCACGGCTGCCCAAGGCCTCCCCACGGCCTGCGGGTACCGGGGACCGGGCCCTGCCCCGGCTTCTGCCACCCTCAACCCCGCGCTGCCGGCCCTGCGCGCCCCCGGCCCGCAGGACGGGGCTGGGGGGGGGTCTGCGCGCGGCCGGCGCTGCCCGTTCCCTCCCGACCCCCAGCACTCACATCGCCGCTTCCCTGGTAGCGCCGCCGAACCGCGCCGCGCCGCTCTGAGCCGCTCCGGTCCCCTCCGCTGGCCGCGCCGCGCCGCTGGGGCGGGCCGGGGCGGGGGGAGGGAACACGGCGACGGCAGCCGGGAGGACTCAATCCGCGCTTTGCTCCCCCCCCGCCCTTCCCCACCTCCTGCCTTCGCCCGCTCCTCCTCCCCCCGCCCTCGGGAGAGGCGAGCGCTCTGCGGGGAGCCGCTCGGCGAGGGAGCCGCCGCCGCTCGGTGAGTGCCGCCGGCCCGTGCGCCACAGGTTGCGGCGAGCCCGAGCTGCGGGGGGCGCGGAGGCTCTTTCTCCTCCCCCGCGGGGGGGAGCGAGTCTCCGTGGGCCACAGGTTCGAGCCCTGCCGCCGGCAGCACCCGGTACCGGGCTGTTCCTGCCCCGCCGCGGCTTGTGAGAGACGGGGGTTGCGAAGGGGCTGGGGAGGTGGCAGCGGGCTCCGGGCAGGCGGCGGGCCGCGCCTTCGGGCCGCGGCCAGCGGCGCCCGGTCCCGCCGGACCTCCCTGCCAACTTTCTCAGGAGTTCAGGCAGCGCCTGTGCGGGGGGGGGGGGGGTTGTGGGTGCTGCGTGCCGACTTCTTCCCCGCTACCTCCGCCTCTCCCACCCCCCGTCGCCGCCGCTTTTCTCTCCCCTCCCCTCCCGCTGCTTCCCCCCCCGCCCCCCCCCTGGCGCCACCGTCGTGGGGCAGCGGCGGCTCCGCGCTGCCGGGGTGGGGGCGCGCGCGCGCGCGGGGCGGTCGGCGTCCGCGCGCCCCTTGCGCGCGGGGAGGCCCGGTCGCGTGTGTGCGCTCCGAAGACGGCGGGGGAGGGGGGCGGGGGGCCGGCGCCACGACGGGCGACACGGGTCCCTCTCCGCCCCAAAAATAAAACTACATAGGCCCCGGCCGGGCTGTGCTGTCGCCCGGGGCGGCTTGTCCATTCCCGGGTGGCCGTGGCTGGTGAAGCCGGAGCAGCCCCTCCTCAGCTGCCCCCTCTGGGGGTGTATTCCACCCCCCGCCCCGGCGCCCTGTCACTTATCTCCCGGCGGTGCCGCGGGAAAAAAAAAATAGGGAAAAACAAAAAAAAAAAAGGGTAAAAAAAAAAGTTAATTCACTGACTACAGCTGGCAACCTCTCCGCTGTAGCCACGCACAGGGGTGGAGGAGAAGCCTGCGCAGTGAGTCATGGATTTCAGAGGCCCTCTGGTTGTTTATGGCAAAAACAGGGGGTGGCTCGCTCAACATGTGGGCAATAAGTGGAGGGAGAGTCGCTTGAATTCATAGCGGAAGGGTAAAACAGAGGTGTACCCGTTGGGAATCACACCCACCCTCCTGCCCCTGCTTGCCGTCGAGCAGCCTTAAAAAGAAGCGGGGTGGGGGGTATGTGTGTGTGTGTGTGTCTGTGTAGGGGGGGAGAGTAATGTTGCTCTTTGCTGGAGGAGGACTTGTGGTCAGGCTGTCATAGCTAACTGCAGTCGTTATGCGTTTGTCAGCATTTCCATGATAAGCGGAGTTTTTCATGCCGTTTACAGCGTGGTTATAAAAATATGCACGGGGTTCAAATTTGGTCAGCGGCCTCTTCTCCAGAAACATCGTACAAGCAAACACTGACATGGTGCTGCTTGGATGCCAAGTGGAAACCTGTGGAAAATGTTGGCTTCTTTTTTTTTTACGTTTTTCTGAACTTCAAAACCCAGCTGCTTACGCACATGGACACACTGACAGCTCTTAGTCCGAAGCATCATTTCCTCCCTGAGCTCCTGGAATTAGAGTTTAAAGGCTTGCCCTCTGCGGCACTGCGCTTTGTGTACTGACCAGCGCAGCAGAGCCACTCTGAAGGCCCTTGTGCCTCACGTTGGAGCACTCACCTGCAGAAGGGATGTTGGGCGTTGCGTGGCCGCACAGCTCTGACCGTCGAGTGCCACGACAGTTTGAACGCCTCAGCTCTGCAGACAAGAAGCCGGCGTTAGAATGAGGGTGGAATATGTTAACTTCTGCTTTGGGACTTTTTTCCCTTTTTTTTCTTAACCATGTCTGTTCAGTAGCTGCCTCTGAGACAGGGACCAAGCACGGGATTTAAGGTTACGTTTATGTACGTCTGTATGTACATGCATCTGCGTCCCACGAAACATGCCTGCCACCCAGTGGATGTAGCTGATCCCTATATGCTCCATATATTTTACTACCTCCCCGCACTGCCCAGCCCTACCTGCTGGGTAAGTTTGTAAAGCCAAGTGCTCAGCGGTTACGAAAGTGCCAGGCTCATCTGGCTGCGCCAGGCCTGCCTGAGATGATGCCGTCGGTGTGACGTGATCTGCTCCTGTCCTTCCCGGCCAGCTCGGGTGATGAGCCCCAGGTGCACACACCAAGGTGTAGCAGTCAAAAGAGGTGATGTGAACCAGGAGGATGATTATGCGTAGAAGGAGAGGAGGTTTTGTGCCTGAGACAGATGGAGAATTGGACTTTGCAGACCCTGCCTTTCCCATAGGATTTCCACGTAAGCATAAAGGTTTTCACATGCGGGCTGTTGTTTTTTCTGGGTGCCTGGCCTGAATCCCTGGGATCTGCTTTGCAGTTAGGCTGAACTTGTCCATCTGGAACAAAAGTCAACAGCTGTTTGCTCTCAACGTACAGAAGATGTTTTGTGCGTCTGAACATGTTAGAAACACAAGTCGTGAGTGTCAGAATTGCTCTTCAGTGTTTTCATCTTTTTGCTTTAATCTTTTCATATCTTAGTTTCCATCTTTAAAAAAAAACCATGGATAACAATTCCCTTTATCTTACGTATTACTGCAGCGATGATAATCATAAAAGAACCTGGGAGAAAAGACATAATTCCCTTTCTGTTGAAGTTATGTAGTGATGCTCTAGAGAACACAGACAGGAGGAGGAATTTGTGTCTTAGTTGTGGCAAAGCTTCTATGGGGGAAGAAAGAAAAACGTGACCAGGTCAGTTGCAATTAGAGTTTGACCTTTATGTGTATAAGCACTAGCAGATGGTTTTAATTACCATTGGCTGCTTATTTCTAATAATTCCTAATTTCTGCCACGTTGATTACATTTTTGATACTGCTTTTTGTGTGTAATTTCCTAGGTTTTCTTTCCCTTAGGAAAAGAGCCGAAAAGCAGATAGGCAGCCTAGGGTAGCGTAGTTGTGTCGCCATCCTTCACCTGTTGGATTCCTGGTGTAATGCCTGGGACTCTGCTGTTGGAAGTCTCTGTTGAGGATAACCAGCAGTGGTAGGTGGTAGCTGTGGTCTGTGTTGCTGCAAAGACTGGTAGGATGTGGAAGGGAACGTGCAAGGGAGAAGCAGGACTCCTGCTCGTGCTGGCTTGTACCGGCACCTACATGGAAAGCCAGGAATGGGTTGCTGCTCCCTGGCCTTGGAGCACAGGAGCTGCAGCCATGTCCTGCGCTGCCACTGGGGGAGAAGTTACTTGTTTGCTGTGGGGATGGCCTACATCATCTGACCAGCCTGGGGAGTTGAGAAGAATGTGGACATGGCCTAGCAAGTACCTACTTAAAATGCACAAAGTGCTGTTTGTCTCTGGACGTTTGACCAGATGCGGGTGGATTTTTCACGGGGGCAGCACAAAGGACATGTGAAATACAGCAGCTCCAGCCCTCGTGTCAGATTTATTTCAAACCTGTCACCAAGAGCTCTGGAAGGGTGCTATAGCTTTCCAGGTCTGTCAGAGATTTCTCTTAGCGTTAAAAGACAGCATTTTCCCTGTTCTTGTTCTGAAAGCTGCTGAAGTTGTTCTAAGAGCGCTCTGTCTCTTTCTGCACCCCTGGCTCAGCGGCAACCTCTACAACACATGGAATAAAATTTAGCCTGAGGCAGACATTCAACTCGGAAAATTTCAACCCAAACAGTCAAAGCTTGGCCAAGTTACAAGCAGCTGGATGCAGCATCTTGCTTTGGAAGTGTTCGGCAGCTGCCTAATAGGCGGTGCTATGAGCTTCATCAGTACTGCGTATGTTTGTGTATGTGGAAATACACTGCTGAATTACAGTATTAATACAATATAGAACTGGTTGACTAGCTGGCAGCCAGTCGATTCTGATGTATTTTTCTTTAATAGAGGATCGAACCTGGAACTCTTTGGTTTAATTGTATGAATGCTTTTCATTACTCACATTATTCATTGTTGTCTTCCTGGCTGAAAAATTGAAAACTTTAAAATGGAGCCTCTGAAATAAATGACAAGCCAGGGCTTACTCGCTCTGCATCTTTCAGAATGACTTAACAATTGTTAAAGACCAATTTACAGTAGAGCTAGAGCAAATTGCTTCCTAGCGTTCTGAATTGTAAAAAACCACATCTCCAACATCCTTGAGCTATTCATCAACTGTTCAATTGTAGCAGACTCACCCTATATTGTGTCCCTGATATATCTATTAACTCTGCAGCGAAGTGTGAGTTTAAAACAATTGTGCCATGGAGTCGCTGTGGAATAAATACCACAAACATTGGCAAAGTTGCTTCATAAATCTTTCCCAGTTTAGAGAGGAACTTAGGCGTGCCTTTCTTCTGTGAGAGAGCAGCTGTTTCTTGAGGGGTCCCAGGGGGCTGGATCTTGGTGTAAAGCTGTTTAATGTTGTTATATTCACAGTTTTTGTGATGATACCTCGTTTTTATCAATAGATTACTTGCGGGGTTTGCGTGTGTGTGGAACAAGTTACTAGTACAGCATACTCCAAATCACCTTTATAAATGGTCGGCATCCAGCAGAAGGCATTTTTCATGCAGCCACGTACAAAGGAACCAGGAATGCAGTTACACCAGCAGGATAGGAGACTGTCTTCAAACTGGTAATTTGAAAGAAGGCTTAAGAATTTGTGCGGATAATCATCTCAACAGGAGTTTTCATTGTGATGCTGTGACTGAAGTGTGGTCTTTGGCTGTGCAGCAATATAAATACTGCACAGAAATAGGAAAGTTATGTGCCATTAGTAAGATCACGGGAATTCCGCCTCTGGTTTTGCTGTTCACATGTGAGGAAGGGTGTGAAATAATAGTAAGAGCACAGTGACGGAAGTGATCCAGGGTTTGGAAACCAAACTTCACAGTGCAGGGTGTGCAGAGTTTATCCAGCACAGGGAGACTGAGAGGGGAAATCATGTCTGTTTACATCATACAGAAAATACATGATATTTACTTGACCCTACTGAGGCATCCATTGTCTGGGAGATGAAGTTGGGTATGTCATACCTTGAAATAACAAGTAGCAGTGAGGGCAATAAAGCATTGTGATGGATTTGCTGTTGCTGCGAGTGTTTAACGTGAGGTGGAGTTTCCTTCTCAAAGATGTGCTTTGGCTTGGTTTACTGGGGATGTTTCTGTTGCCTGTGTGGAGAACATTTTCAGTCTGTGTAGAAGGGGGAAGGACCATACTGTATTCACCTGAATTCTTCCCTAGATGGAGAAACAAGATTATTTGCTGTGCTTTCCATGTATTGTAGGACATGTTAAAATAAAATGTCATTCTTCAGAACATGGTTGGTTTCTCTTGGGTGAGGAGGACCATTTTTTCTTGATGCCTAATTTGACTTCTGGGATTATGAGTAATTACTGTGTATTTTCCTCCAGAGCATCAACATCTGGTGACAGATGGAGACAGGATATCAGGTATTCACCTTCCTCACTTACTGCTCTCTGTCACTACAGAGTCCTCTCATATTCCCAGGTTGGTTTACTGTCATCTTTCTTTGCTCAGGATACTGACAGATGTATTCAGGGATGAAGAAATTTCCCCTGCTGTTAGATAGGCAAGGATGTGATTCTCTGTGGAGAAGTCAGCTGCTGAGGGCTTGCTCTCTTCTTAACTACCCCTCTGTTCTTTGGACATGCCTTTCCTGCTGCCAGATCTGCTGCAAGTAGACACCAGAGACAGGGACGTGGGCACCTGCGTGTGGCTTGGCTATGCAGCACCCCCAGCAGTTGCTAAAACAACTGAAGTTATAGCAGTGAACTAATTTTGTAATCTGAAATGCACGACTGGCTGGTAAAATCAACTTGAAGCATTACCTGCAGAGCTCTTTTTCAGGCAGTTTAGCAAGAAAGTTGAAGGTTTAAATTGTAGTGGTAGTTGTACTTGAGCCTAGATAGTCATGTGGTGTTTTATAATTCCATAGTTCATTTCTTAATATAACAAACAGGCACTTTTTTTTTTTTTTTACTCTGGAATATGAACTAGAATAAATATACTTTAAGTATTAAAGTATTTCTTTCTGTGGAAAATTTATTTTATTGTGCTTACTCCAGGTACATGGTACGCAAGGAGTGCCAGGGTCTGATGTTCAATATTTCACACAGTGGTTTAGATGTGGGATTTTTCATTCACATTTTAAAACATCCCATGAATTGTTAAAGGTAACAAATTGCATTTTCTATACAGGATGATGTTACTGGAAGTTTTCTGGTTGAGAAGAAATGAAACTCGAGGAGCCTAAGTTCTTGTAAATCACTACCCCTAGGCTTCTTGAAAACATACATATAAGTATTTCTGCTTGCTTGGAAATAATTAAGCACTACTGTACTCCTTTCAAACATGATTTCTAAAAACACTTTCCCCAGCTGCCTTATGTAGATGTGCATGTTTGAGAAAATAATGACAGTACAGCCTTCTAGGCTTTGGCCCATGTGCCTACCACTGTATTCACCGGAGTTAATGATAATGCACTATTGATTTCTAGCTGATAAAAGATCCAGCTCACTAGAATGTGCAAATCAGATTGGATGTCTTTAAGCACTCTGGTTAGGTTACTTAACAAATTTATGCTCAGAAAACGGTGAAATCAAAGAATCAGCAGTAAGTTTTGAATCCTCTTTTAATGATCCAGCAGTTGGATAAAACTTGGGTTGACATGGAGATGATAATGAGTATTACCACATGATGTCTGTTTTGACAGTGCCATCACGGGTTGTGGTTTGCCACCTTGTGATGTCTTACTGGGTTCATAATATTTAGTGATTTTTTTATTCCTGTACTGGCTGTGAACTGAAACAGTGTTTTAGTCTGAGATTAAAATTCCCAGAATTGTTAAGTGACCTCTGTCCATCTAAGGGGGATATGAAATTTGAACACAATACTGTCAAATAGCTGAGCTATATAACCGACTGTGCACATAACAGCACAAATTATGTGTGTGTGTGGATAATTATGCACCCAGTCAAGCAAATTAACAAAGGCTAGAAATAGTAGTGGGACTGTGGTCTCTGCCAGGTTTGGTTTTCCCCTTCACCAGTGCCAAATGTAACTATAATTAGGATACTGAGGAGTTAGGTGTTTATTTTGAATGTATTACGCTGTACCTGCTGTGTGTGTGCAAACTTCCCACATAGTCCCTAATCCAGCACATCTGTGGCCAGTGAAGACTCAATTTTGCTGCTCTCCAGAACTATTTTAATTACCTTTTTTTATTTATGTGTATACAGAAATACCTTCTTTTCTTGTTAAAACCTATTCTTTCAGATTCACCTGCATACTTTAAGCAGCATGATATTCCAGTCTTTTTTCTTGAATGAACACAATAATGACATTAAGCAGTTACGACCTCTGAAATACTGGTCACACAGGAGTCAGTGAAATTTAATGAGGTGTTTCAGCTTGCTTGACCTTGTTCTGTGACTGTTTATGTGTCATACATTCAGGTAGGAAACTGAGCATGCTCAAAGTCCTGGCAGAAGGTCGCTTGCATGGTATCTGCTGCTGCAACTTCTGTTTCAACATCTGGTGCTGCTTGGAGAGACAGCTGCTGTGTTGTTTCCAGCAGCTTGCATGTTAAGCCTGTCTGTGTCAGATGGTTTTGGGGTGTGCTTGGGTTCTTTGTGGGGTTCTTTGTGTGGGATTACTGGTGAGAAAGCTGTAGGATTCTGCAACTTGCTGCAGACCTTCAGAGACCTTTTTTGGGCAAGGCAGGGTTGAACAGCATCCTGGCATCTGTTCTCTGCTCTTTAATTTTTTTAAGAGGGAAAGTTCAATGAGAAATTGCAAGGTCTCTTGTTGATCAAGGTCTGAAGTTAATCAAGAGAATTAGATAAGGCTTTTTTTGAGGGGAAACTGAAAGAGCTCATTTTGTCACCAGTTTAAACTATTGAAGAGGTGAGGAGGTTTTGCTATCCTGTGGCATAGGATTTGCTGGGTTTTTTTAAGATATAAATGACAGGGGAAGTGGTATTGTGGGTAAGATGACAGCAAGAGCAGTCAGAACAAGAATGGTGACAGTGTTTAGTGTTCATATACAGCTGCAGGAACACTGACTAATCCAACATGCCATGATAATAATGTGCTACCTAAGGAACAATTAAGTCTCTAGGAAAAGAGCAGTGTCCAATGCAGTTTCAGAGACTAAAGTATTTGGGGGGAAATCAACTGATTTAAACATCAAAAATGTGCAAACTGAGTAACTTAAGTGCAGATGACTGAATTGATTCACTCATTAAAATCTCTTTCCTCTCAAGCCTGAGGAAGACTGTTCCTTGTCCTCAGGCAGCCATTTGTATGGAGTGAAGTGGCAATGGCAGACACAGAGCTCCGATGCCTGCCCAGCTGGGACTCTGGGCCTCCTCCTGCCCGTTCTGCTTCCTGGGCCGCTGGTGAACGCAGCGGAAGTGAAGCTGCTGTCAAGTGCCAGAAGACAGTCCAGTGCTTAAATATTTCTAGTTGTAATTCCTCCAAACAGATACACTACCTCAGAGGAAAACACCTTGATGCAAATTGGCTTTCAGGGAGCTCTCGCACAGCGCTCTTCCTCGTCTCCCCATGCAGCCCCTCACACAGGAGAGAAATACCACGCTAGTGAAATGGCTGACCAGCATGGGTCCCACCTGCAGACAGGCGACTTCTAAGTGAATCTCTGGGCCTGGGGGGCTTCTCTGCAGGCAAAGGCACCCCCTTTTCCTGCCAACAATGGAAGTGGAGGTTTGCACAGGTGCCCAGAGGCCAAACGGGGCCAAACGGGTGTGCCTGTGCTGGACGTGGGCACCCTTCTGTTTCTGCTGAAATGATTTTGCTTGACTTACATGGTTTAAATGTTAGATTTATTTCAGTCAAAATAAACTCAGGAGCTTTGGTGGCAAAGCTGAAGTAGGTCCAGGTAACTGTATGGAGAAGCTGCTGGGGAATGGGTTGAGGAAATTAGTGCATTTGTGGAGAGAGCAGAAATAAGATGTGTCTGCAGTCTGTTGAACTCCAAACATTTCTCCAGCTCTGTGCCAGCAGATTCGTGCCACCATTATACTTCTGTGTTTTCTTCTGCCTAGAGAGGTTGTGGAAGCCCACCTCCCCCGGCAGTGTTCAAGGCCAGGTTGGATGGGGCTTTGGGCAACCTGGTCTAGTGGAAGGGGTCCCAAGGGCGGTTGGAATTAGGTGATCTTTGAGGTCCCTTCCAACTCAAACCAGCCTGTGATTCTATGAATCTGGTAAAGGGGAATTACACCCACACGTAATTGTGTGCAGAGAACAGGTGCCCCTGCACCTGCCTCCCTGTGCTGAAGTCGTTCTGAGCTTTTTCTCACTATTTGGGTATCTGCTCTGTGCAGCTGACTTTCACTGGATGTCTTCTCAAGTGAAACCTTCACCTTGAGCCATCCAAAACAAACCTTTAGGTTTTTCTTAGGTTGAATAAATTTTGTGGGGTAACAGCTGTAGTATTTAGCATTTGTAAAAATTTTACTAAGACTTTTACAAATTAATTTCTCAAATGTTAACTGTGTCATAAAACCTTTCATCTACTACAGGTGTAATATTTTAATGAATGAATTAACTGGCTTCTGACCGTAAATATATTGCCTCCAAGATGGTGAGAGCCAGAAATATACTTTTATATTCTTGGCAAATGACCATTTATGAAAACTTTGCAGGATGCATCTATTGATGTTACATATTTTTCATTCCCTTGTGATCAGATTTACTGGTATACTTTTACCATTTTTGTACTCTTTCAGGAGTGGGGGGTGTGGTTGCATCATCATGTACCTCATTCACAGCGAATTACTGCAAATATATTACATAAAGTCTGATGTAGCTCCTGGCTTTGCCTCTGGATGTAGTTCCTGGTGCAGTGTTAACCAGGCTGAAAGCTGAACGGTCACAGCATGTTTTCGGGATGTTGTTTGCTTAAGAGGTCTTCATATTTTTTTCTGTGAGAAAACCAGTACATTAACTTTTGTGTAGGTGCTACGTTTTGTACCTCTGAAATGAAAGCTGCATCAGAAATCGGGGGTTGTAGGCCCTGGGTGATGAGCAGTCGCAAGGTCAAGTTATACATGAGGCTGTTGTTACTGTACAAGCTCGCCTATTGACTTTACTAGCTAGGGCTGTGGGGGGGGTTGTCTTCTCCCAAATCTGTACACCTTTTGTGAAAGAGAACAACTTGTTGTCATGTTTTCCTGAAGGAAAAAAAAATAAAAAGAAGGTAGTTTTACAAGGAATTGCCTTTATTCTTGAAAATTAGTGATAAATATGATATATTTCTTCACAGACTTCATGGCTCAGTCTAGGTCCTTAGTCTTTGTTTCAACACCTGTCAAGAATATTGCTTACTTTTCTGAATTTTCTCATGCTCCCTTTTCTTGTTTCAGGTTAACTGTATATCTTGACATCAAAAATAGTTAAGAGACTGCATTGTTCATTGGAGCTTTTGTTTTAAGACATGGTGGATAACCATAAAAATTATTTCTTTTGGTTTGGGGTTGTGGTATTTATGAGGTGGAGAAGGATCCATTATGTACATATTCAGATTTACATTTCCATTCCTTATATGTAATCATCAGACTGAGCTGTAGTCTTATTACGAGTGTTTAAATAGGCACAAGTACTGATGCAGGTGTAGTTTAAGGGAGAAAATGCATAATTCTGGTTCTTCCGTACGGCACCACATTCACGTTAGCAGAATGGCTGCATTTTAGCAGAGGAAGCTATTCTAAATGGGAAGTACCAGGAAAACCACAGAATTTGGATACTGTGTTAAAGAGATGGGAGGACTGATGTGAGAAGATGGCTTTATGAACACCATTGCTGGAGCTTTTTGGTATGCTTGCTGCCTCTTATCTGTTCAGGTTTCTAAATCATGTTCTTTGAATTTTTTACTGAACTGAAGACAGGTAGACATAGAAGTCCTAAAGGTGGTTTTTTTCAGTATTCTGGGGAAAAACTTTTCTTGAGATTACTTGTTTTATCTGCCAGAAAGTCAACTTGATTACCAGTTCCAGATATGCAGGCGAGAAGATGACTTCCGTACCTGGATTGTGTCTGGAAAAGGGTCACAGCTTAGGTGACAGCTTAAAACCAAACTTCCCTACGGGAAGTTTTCCATTTTTATTCCAAAATGTATCTCAAATGTTCATTCATATGCCTGAGGAATAGGGAACAGAACTGGGGATGAAAGAAAATGAAGTAAAACAAATTAGAAAGGGAAGAACAGAGAAGAAGGTAGAGTTAAAGTAGTTTTCTCCTTCTGTCAGGATATGAGCCATGGAAATGAGATGCAGAAGAAATGGAATAGTCCTGCTGATAAAATTGAGGTAATTTCAGCCGCTATAGAATAACTGAGCACTAGATCGGCACATACAGATGAATGTTGAGTTGAACTCACTACCTGCAGTGAGAAATTCTTCACACCTAATTTAGGTGACAGTTGTTTACTGAAGGATTTTTTCGGGTCCTTTTTGAGAACAAAATGGTGTATTTGTGTCTACCTTAACTATGTTCTGTTTATTTGTCTGAGGGTATTGTTCTTCAGTTGTGGTCTTGTATTTGCTTTATTCTTTTGAGTGTCTCTTGGACTGACGATATTTGCATAAAACCAAACCTTTAAGGGTCCAGAGACAGAGGGAAGGATTTTGCTGTGTATATTTACCTTTCCCGTAAAATGTGTGGGAATTTAGTGACTTGACTTCAGCAGTGTTTTAAATGCAACATCAAACTGAGTCATGAGTGAGTCCCTCTTATCCTCTCCCCTCCCACTCATGGATTAAACCTCACCTAACACTTCTCATCTGGCACCCAAATGCCAGTAGGAAAACTGAGTTCACAGTGGTTTTGGATACAGGGATAAGGGGAATGACCTCGTGTTAGTAAATGTCCTTCTCCTTTTGTGTGGTTATACCAGTAATGATGTTCTGCAAGGTGGAAGGCTGGTGGACAAAGATGTTATAATTTTCTTTAGTGAAATAGAACTAGGAAGGAGAAGGTCATATATTTACACCTTACGTTACACCACCTCCTCCCCCCTCTTTGCAAGGAATACAGAAGAGTGAAAGAAAACAATCCTTAAGCAAACAGAACTGCTCAGTGGTTATTTGCTGTTTTTCCCATTCTTCTCTTGTTTTGTCTATGTAGATGAAAAGAACTTTGCTGTATTAACATTGGCCTGCCTATCTTCAGCGTGCTCTCTTCTGCCTGTAACCATGACTTGTTCTCTGGGCAGAGCGGGGTTTCCTGTTTATTTGCACCCAAAGTGTGGTGCTCCTTCCTCCCTCCCTGTTTCCCTCCGTATATGGTATCCATGTTACCTCAGAAATGCAAATGCGCGTCTCCTGGCGAGTCCAGTGGTGTCTTCCCTGTTTGCTGTCTGGTGTTGCTAGTTGGTGTTTAATGGGGCAGGTGAATTTTCCAGCGTGTTGTATAATTTTGTTGCGTAATTCCCAACGCCTCCAGATCTGACTTCTCCCAGAATGGTGCACAAATGATACACTTGTGTAGCTTTGAAGACGTTCACCGGATAATAGAATTTTATTGTGTAGAGTGAAGGGAAATTAGTATGTTCTCAGCAAGTACCTAACCCTGTTTGAATGACCTGGAACCTCAGCCCTCAGATAGGTTGTTTGGGATCTTCTGGGAAAGCAGCAGCCAGCTGCATGCAATTAAGGATTAGCAATAAAGGAATTAAAGGGTGCTTGTTTAGCGTATGGGAGTTCATTTCCTCGTAGAAGGAAGCATAGCAGGGAGTAAGCTGCTCCTAGCTCGTGCAAAGTACCAAGGGCTCATACTCTAAAACGAACAGGATGTGAACAATGAATTAAAAAAAAAAGTCATTTTCTTTACTGTTTCTCCTTCCTGAGATCATTGACCCCTTTTTGAAGAAATGCTGCTTTAATTATTCTGAATATTAAATTGTCTTCATGTTTATCATCATTGGTGGTTGAAATAAAGGAAGATTTCTGTGACCACAGTCACAAGGATTATATTTTTGTCTGGAAAGATGGAAAACATTTCTCATGTGTCTTGCTGAAAAGGGGGAGCATTAAAAGTTCAATAAATAAAATTGGTTACAGAAAAGCAGTGGATGAAATGCTACAGATTTAGGCTTCCATCCTAGAGCGTGAGCATTCTACCCTCAAATTTAGGTCTCTGTCCTTTGAGGGTAGGGGGAGTTTCAGTCATTCCACTCTGGCTAGTTCATGTTTTCCAGAGCACAGATGTCTTTAAAGCTGTTGGGCCCTCAGTAAATACTGTACAAAATGGGTTATAAGGTTAAACATATATACTGAAATAATAAATTGGCAGTATGAGATTAAAATAACAAACATAAATCTACATACAGTACTTTGAGTGGAGCATTGAGAATGCTAAGTGTTTTATGACAAATTACTTGAGGAGAACGTTGAGCTCCCTCCATCAAATGAATGAGTTCAGTGGTGAAAAGCAAGGAGAAAAATCACATCTGTGAAACTGTGCCTGCTGTAATGTCCTCTCATCCTTTTAGCCTCTGGTTCCCCATTCTGTTTTCAAGGGTCACTAAACCACAGAGTCAAGAAAGATGATTCCTGGGAAGCCTTGGGGAAACACATTGTTGTAATAGCAACAGTTCTCTCTGGAACTGAGTGTCAACACTGCAGTGTTACCTTCTAGCATGTGTCCGGCAGCCCTACCTTGTTTTTATGGGCAAGTGGCAACAGCAGAGGTGATGGTTTGCACTCTTGGAGGATTGTGATTTCAGAGGATTTGATAGCAGGACTGCTCACCTGGCCAAGGATCAGCGTAGAAATGCAAGGCTGCTGTCTGTGCAACTTGAAATGTAGTGGAGAGATCAAAATGTTGGCCTTCTAGGGGCCAGTTTACCTTCCCTGCAGCACCAAGCTCCCTACATGTCTCCTTTTTGTTTCCTGCAGTCTTTACTTTTTATTTTATTCATCAGTTGGTTAATGTAGCCAACTGATAGGTAAGCCGGCTACTAAAATTATTGATTATTTCCTGAACAAGAAAGTAATTGGGTTATGTTTCTAGATAACTCTTCTTTAATAGCCAGTTCTCTTGAGTAAGTTGCATGGAAAAAGGATTCATTAACTTGAGCTTACTTTTTTGAACAACTTGTTTTGTTTTGTTTTGGTGGTTTTCTTGTTTTGTGGGTTTTTTTTTTTTTGTTTCTCCTGCCTCTCCAAGCGAGTGCTTTTATCTTTTTCCATTAATTAGAGCAGCTGGAAGAGCAATAATACACATGCTTTCCTTTCCTTTGTGTTCACATCCTGAGCAGTGCAGAAATACCCAGTTGCATGCTCATAAGCATCTAAAATATTTGTGGAACTCCAGCTCAACGTTTTTCTAAAAATGATGTTTATCTGGATTTCCTTAAATTCCATAAATTTGGCCTGCTGCCCATACAGGGAGTTGGCACAAGTGTGCGAGGTAGCCACTATGGTCTGCCTAGGGGGGTGGGATTGAAAATTGGAATAGAAGCAAACAGGTTTTCAAAACATCAGGAGCAGTGGAAAACCTTGGAGCAGCTACCCCGACGTGTGCATAGACTGGATGCTCTTTGTTATTGTCTAAAACACAAACGTGAATAAATAATTCCCTGGGACTTCTTCAAGATATCAACAGTGATTTCCTGTAGCAGGGCTGGCTCCGGGATTGCACAGTCTCCACAAACTATCTCCCTAGCCTTGAAATAAAATTAATGAAGGAAAAAAAAAAAAAAAAGGCAGCTGCAGAAGTACAGCTCTGGGCCCAGAACCGTCTAGCTAAGGGTGGTGCCTGGCTGTTCTCCCTCAGGGGAGGGTTTGATGGGGAACATTATGATCCCTCCCCCATCCCCTCGCTCTGTATAAAGGCCAAACAATAATAGTAATACTAACATTGCTGTGCTGTAACTTCTGTGTGTATCTCTGCCCTTGTCTCTGTACCAAATACTTTGTCTGTAATTAATAGCATTCCTTGCTTAGAAACTTCCACAAATCTCGGCTTCGTTCCTGATTTGATTTTTATACCTATATATATATATATACATACACACACACATTAAAAAATCCAATGTGAACATTGGGTATTTATTTTTTTTACTTCTCCCCACTATGTGTTTCTTACTCATTAATGTGTTGCAACAACCAAAAATGTAATGAGTGACTCACAGAATGAGAAGAGGAAAAACGTAGCTTTTTAATGAGGCTCCCTCAGCTAGCTACGGTGTCCCAGATAAGAAACCACTGTTAGACTATGAAAAAACCCACCTAGTCCTTGCTTCTGTGTTCCTTCTCTGTGCATTTGCAACACAGTTTTACTTGGTATTTATTTCTAGTCATTCATTCACCTGATTTTTTTTTTTATTTTTTGGGGGGGGGGGGGTTATATCAGGGATTACAACATTCCAACATCAAAAACCAAAACTAAAACCACACAACATGTTTGCAAATAGTTCTGGGGTTTTTGTTGTTTATTTTTTTCTGTTTGTATAAGAAAGGAAAATAGCAAAGGCTAAGCTTACCACTGCTGGTGCAGTAACATCTCTAATAGTTTTAGGCTGAGCTTGTATCCTTAATAATTACCCTTACAAGGACTCCAGAACGCATAAAACCATCCTATTAAAGCAACACAGCTCTGAAGGAGTGTTTAACAGTGAGGAAACTGAAGTTTACCTTGTGGGATAATGTCCGCTGCTGATCTACTTGAAGAAGCAACGCTGACTTTCTGGAAAGATGGATTCTTGTTCTTGGAAAATCTAACCTTTTCTTTCATACCTATAGGGGTTTTTTTGAATTTTAGTGGTATTTATCAATTTCATTTCATGCCTAATATCGCCTCACCTTTGTGTCTTTCTTGCATGATAGCAGGAAACCTGTATTTGTTTAAAAGATTTGTTTTGAGGGCAAATCCAAAGAAATAGTTAGATAACCTGTGTTTCAAACTGGCTGTATTCCCAGGTGGTTATTTCCTTTGGAAAGCTAAGGATCTAGTGTAATCTCACTGCAGCCAGGATTGTACAGCCTTGTATGACATTGACATATAGTAAAAAGAATTTTCAGGGCTGGTACATTTACAGTGTGAGAATTTGGATAAAAACATCATATTGCAATGCCCTTGCTAGATTTCTTGGGATACCCAGTAATTACCACCATACAAAAATGAGGAGATTTTGGCTTTGTTTGTTGCACTTATGTTGTAGTGAGGTGCTCATCACCTTTACAGTGTATATAACACTCGAGCATTAATTAGAACTACCCTGTCTTTTGCTTTGTTTCAGGAACTGTTTCTTTCTTTTCAAGCAGTAAACTCTTCTATGTGAAACAAACAAACAAACAAAAAATCCAGATAGAGTTATCCATTTGTTGGTATAAAACACATTTCTCTGCCCATTTACTTCCCACTAGTCACTTTATTTGTTGGAGGGCCCATGCTGGAATAGATGGTATTCAAAGATGTAAGAGATGTTGGCCTATTTGGATCAGTTGACTGAAGAACTGGGAAGTAGTAAATGATGAGTGAGTTGGATTTCAGGATGCAGGAGCCTTAACTGTCTGCCTAGCTGTAGTTAGAGATAACAGTAGTTATGCACCATGATTTATCCTGTCTGGCACCTGAGAACCAGGTAACGTTGCGTGTATTTTACAAATATTAGCAGACTGTAGTTTAATTCCCTTCTGTCTTTGTGATTTTTGTGGGGTCTTAAAGCTCACTGAGAGAAGTAGTGTGGGGTATAAATTTGTCCTGTCCTTACTTTGATTTCTTTGCGTGACTGCCTCAGAGCTTTGGGCTTACATGTGCAGGTGTGTTTCTAGTAAGTTAAATGACTTTGAGTGCACTTTTCCTTATTAAAATAAATGGGCAGGTGCTGTGTGGAGGGAGGGTGGAACATGGCTAGCTCAGGTCTGAGCGCCGTGGGTTAAATGGCATCTTTGTCCCTTCTCTTTGCCAGCAGCATTGCCCAGGTAACAGCCTTGAGCTTTTGTTTTTCTTTCTTTTTCCCCAGCTATTGTGCAATCCCAGAGTCTATGGGTGAAAATTTACCCTGGTGCTGGCCCAGTTCATTGCTAGCAGAGGAAGATCCTACGTCCTGTGCTGGCTCATCCCAGTCTTTCTGAGCTGATAACAGGGGCTGCCAGTGCTCCCCACCCACCCCGGTCAGCTTTCTGCCACATTAAGGTGTTTAATGGGTTCAGTGGAAGGTTTAACAGGTATTGCTTGGACCAGAGCCAGTGCAAGGAGAGGGTGGGGATAGAAAACCGTGTTTGGGGTTTGTAGAGAAGTGTCAGAGAGAAGCTGGAGCTGGCAGCTTCTGACTGAGATTGTGCTGTGTCGGAGATGTATTTACTACCTGGATTTTTGCAGTTCTTTCCCTCTGAAGCCTGCTTGCTTGTCAGTAGAAAGGAGGATATAACCACATTTTAAACCATTTGCAGGAATACTGAGAAGCATACTTCTCAGCAGAGGCAAATCCCTAACAAAAGGAGGAAGGAAGGAACTTAAAAGAGCGAGGAAAAGCAACTACATAAGTAGATTTTCCTAGAGGCTTGTCATCTCTGGGATGTGACCTAGGAATACCTTAGAGGTGATCCAAGAAGAATTTGTGCAAGGCTGTACAAGGTCAGGGGCTTGTAGCTGTGTAGGATGTTGCTGTGCTGCTGGCAGAGTCAGCCACCTTGCCAAACCTGCCTTCGCTACAAAACACTGGAAGCAAACTTGGAAGCGTAAAATAGATGAGGTTAAAGCTGCCTGGTGCTCAGTTGTGGATCCATTTAATTCCCAACACCTCTCTCACTCCTCCTGCGAGCAAGGCATCATTTCTGGAGGCCCTGGAGCTTCCTGACCACAGATTTGCAAAAGGCTCCTTCATGCATTTTGAAAGAAGATTTTTACTATCATTTACTATCTGAGGGATCCAGTTAAACACAGGTTGGCTGGAATACCTTCTCTCCCTGCTTTTGAAAAGAACAGTGACCTGCTAATAAGCTTTGTTAACTACCACCTTCACTTCCCTACCATTCACCTAAAGTTCAAAAGACCAGCACAGTGAAAAAGTAAGCTGTTTTCTGTCAAATACATTGTGCTCTGCTTTCACCCTATATTCCGTGTGCACTAAAGCATCACTGAGGCATACCTTTAAATTGCAAATTAAGAACTGATAGCTGCATGGGCTGCACTCCAGGTATGCAAAGCCCTGGGTTCCACATTTCTCTGTTGAGATGCTTTTTTTACTGAAACCTTTGAAAATGCAAGAGGTTTGTAGATGGCAAACAACTGTCTTAAGCATATTGGAAGCATATGGTCTGAATTTGTGATTAAATTGTTAAATAACACAGTGAGGAGAAGTTTTCTACACCTAATGTCCTGTAGCACAGACTTCCTTCAGGGATAGAAGTTGCATTACAATCCTCTGGTGCAATTTCTCCATACATAAATATTTAGGTTGTTATGTATCTTGTCAGTGTTAGAAACCCACAGTAGTTTTGGTCACTGTTTTATGTGAGGTCTACCACAGCAGGAGGTGCCAGTCTACAAATCCGGACCGCAACACCATGGTGCATACATTCTGTATTAAAATGTTGCAGCAACGCTACTACTGCTTCTTGCTGGTGTATAGGAGGAGAAAGGAAGGTGCAGGAGTTAAGGTACTAACACAGGACTGGGGTGTAGGCTGTTTCAGGTGATGTCATTCCATACACAGGTGATATGATCTTGGGCATCTCCGTTGCTCAGGTGTTCTTCCCTGCCATGCTTGTGAATGGGATTATTAGGGTTTCCTTCCTGCAGGCATGCCTGGGATTAAATATATTGCAAAGCTTGAGATACTGGGTTCCTCCAGAAACACATACGAAACAGAGGTTCCTCAAGTCAGATGTTTATCCAGTTTTGAGCCAGAGTTTGATGAGGCCCTGAGCCTATACAAGTTGATGGTATGAGCCTGAGCTGAGAGCAGGGTGGTAGGATGTCCTCTTGCAATAGGGGAGGAGTTACTTTAGGAATTGTGCAACTGGGTCCCACGTAAACGGGGGCTTGCTGGGTTTCTCATGTGGGGACCTTGTGTATAATGCAGCAGGAGAATAAAAAACAAAGAGCTTTTAAATCTAGTTTCTGCTCCCTTAGCCAAAATTGTATTTTCTCCACCCCAACCCCCATCCAAAACTGAAAGCTGAATACAGTCAGAAACCTCCCTTTTGGGCTGTTTTTATGACTCTAAAATGTCTGTCAGTTGGGGCAGCATACCTCCAGACTGTCCTCGTATGGCTTCCCTTGTGCAGGCAGGCTGCTGTGGTCCCCTCCTGTGTCTCCTGCGGAAGCATCCCATTCCATCCCACTCTTGCAGACCTGTAGCTTTCAAAACCAGTTGAGAAAGAAGGTCAGAGATTACCAAACCAGGGTGTGAAAAGAGAAATGGCTTCCTCAGGGTCACGCATGGGGCCAGCCATGTCCAGGTCTCAGCCACCCCGACCGGTGTGCGGTCCTCTCGGTCATGCTGCTCCCCTTGGGGTGTGTAACGTGGCACACATTTCTCTAGGAGCTGGGGCCAACCCAGTGTGAAAATCATGTTATGCCTTATTTATTTGTTTGTGCAGCCTTAACTTTTCTGCTGGTGGGTTCCATCCTCTGCTGCACTGTGTCTGCACAAATATTTGCACTGGGAAATGGTGGGAGGAGTAGCTCTGTGTGAGGAATATGTAGACGGGACAGAGCGCTAAAGCTGTTTAAATTGGCTTAAGCCATGCTGTTGGTCAGTGTCTAGCTATGTCTTTTGGGCAAACGATGATGTAAGTTTCATAGAGACACTCATCCTAGCAGTGGGCAAGGTCACTTTTTCTTTAAGCCAAAATTATAACTAGCAAGAAACCTGATACAGTTCCAAGGATGAACATCCACCTGCATTCTCTCTCACTAAATATGTTTACGTTTTACATACGCTTTTAAAAAATACCACTTCCAGATTTAGCTTAGAAACGGCAAAATGTTTGCATAGCTTGTGCTCGTACATCACTATGAAATGATTTTTCAATTCAGTTGATTGCCTGGATAAGACTCTCTTGGTTTTGTTTTCCCCTGTAAAACATAACTATTAGATTTGATTTAATAATTAAAATGGCACTCTCCCTGTGCCAATGGTACAGTTTCCTTGTAACTGCTCTGCACCTGGGTCAGATTTCTCGCCTCAGCCCCATGACTTCCAAAGGGTTTTGCAGCACACGTAACAAATACTTTTAAATGTAAGATTGGATTAGAATTTAGTTGTTGGGGAGAGGGAAAATATATCTGTTGTGACAAGTGAAAAGTATATAGTGACTAAAATAACATTGCAGCATTTCCTCTCTGTGGTCTTTTTTTTCAACTGAGAAATACACATGAAGACATATTCTGATAAAGAGATGTAATGAAGCTACTTTATAGCAATGTAACTGATACCTTTACTCCTTAAGTCATAAAACACATGCAGCTGCTTCTTGCTTCAGATTTTTCGGTAAAGCAGACTTCAAAATAACATGATAAAAAACATCTGATAAAATTATACCTGGATAACTGTGCTTTAAACAATAAACTGGGAGTCAATTTTGCCTTTGAGTGCTGTTCAGGTATCACAAGGACTGAATTACTTGGAAGTAAACACAAAATTTTCTTCTCAGTTGTTAAACGTAACTAGTAGTTAGAGATAGTAATGTCTGTAATACAATGAGTTTTACTTAGCGAGCCATTTGTGGAACTACTGTTTAATTATTCCTGGGGTGGTGGTTAATGACAGATGCATTTAATCATATTTGGAAATATTTCAACGTGTTTGCTAGCAGCTTCAGGTCTTTCCTCACATCTTCCCTCTTCCCTGCTCATTACAAGTTTGTCTGAGCTGCTTTTTTTCCTCCCCTGCTTCCCAACTGCTTTCCTTGCATTTGTGTGCTCTTGTCGTCTGCATGGGTTTTCATCTTTGTCTCATGCCTCCTTCCCTTAGGGCCAGCATGCTGCTTGGGGCTCTGGCCTTCAGACAACCAGCTGCCAGCCTGCAAACAGAGCATGTGCCTGCTCTTCCCACTAAAGCAAGGTGGAAATAACTCTGTACTCGCCCTGCCTGCTGTGTTTTTAAGAGTAAATTTATGTCAGGCCTTTTGACGAATTCATAGAGATCACTCGAAGCGCTTACGTTGTTGTCCTCCATGCCCTGGGCAGTTTTCAGCTTGTTGTTTATTATGTGCCAAAGTTTGTTTGAAGAACATAAAGATCGTATGGGAAACTCGCTGGGTTTGGGGAAAACCCTGCCTTTGGAGATAGCTGTGTGTCAGTGTGTCACTGAAGGCTGCACACAGATTGCCTTTCCCTGTGCGCTTTTCGCTCTTTTCTGGGGTTAACCAGTTTAGCGCGAGCAAGATGGCGCTGATAGAAAATACCAGATGTTCTGCAGAAGCTCGTTTGTTTATTTATTACTCATGAAGAGGAGCAGGCTGGGATGTTACATAAGGACTCCTTAGGTGCGGGAGCCCAGAGGTGAGCCACCTCGGTGACTGAGAGGGGAGCCTGGCGGGAACCGCCGCCATGAAAACACCGCTGGTGTAAGACGGGAGAGCAAACCACGCTTGGCCAGGCTCCTCACACGAGGAGAAGCGAAGCGGGGCGCGAAGCCGGCCAGCCCCTCTTCCATCTGCCGAGCTGCCCCGCTCCTCCAAGCACCCTGTCAGCACAGCCCAGGGAGCGGAGCGGGGCTCCCGCCACCTGCGGGCCGGGCCCGGCGGAGCGCTGGCCGCCGCCCGGGGCGTGTCGTGTCGAGCCGAGCCGCCCGGCCCCGCGGTGACTCACCGGCCGGGGCCCGGGCACCACTTCCCCCCCTCGATAGGAGCCATTTTAGCTGCACGAAGCTGCGGGGCGGTCGGGGCGGCGCCGCAGGCCCCGCGTCGAGGCGGTACGTGCTCCCCGGGGAGGGAAGGGCGGGCGGCTGGGTAGGGGGGGGGAACGCGGCTTTCCCGGGCCGCTGGCCACTGTCTCCTCGACGTGTTGCCGGCGTCTGGAGCAGCTCTCCGCGGGCGTCTTGGGAGGACTGGGGGGAAAAAAGGGAACTTCTAGTAAAGTGCAGCGCTAGGGTTGCGCTTGGGAAATAAATTAATCGAGCCGCGAGCAAAAGCCAGGTTTTGGGACAGGAGCGCCCGGAGCTGCCTGTAGCTGAGGGTGTTGCTTCAGGCGAAGAGCGCTGCAGGCGCCTCTGTGCCTCTCCCAACAGCAGTCCTCATCAGTGTTACAGTCGATTTGTAACTTCGCTGTGCTTTTAAATTCTTGTCACCTTTGAAGCGTGTGGAGGTGCCAGGCAGGCTGCTGCTCTGACCCCTTCAGCTGTCCTTCATCACACAAGTTTTACTTGTTCCCATGCTACGTCGACCCGGACCCACTTAGGATGTAGTAGGGCATGGCCCAGTTCTGACAAAGTGTTAGTTATCAGCACTGTGGCTTCGAGCACCTTTGCTCCGCCACGGCCACTCGCCCGGTGCGGTCCTGAGTAACTTTAAAATGGCAGGTTTGTCGTTTCAAAGATGGATCGCTCGCTTGCACCCGCGACACTAGATTGTGGTTCCGTTTGTGTTGAAACAAACTCGCTCGGCAGCAGCCACCGTGGTGTCGAGTTCAGTTGTTTTGTGCAGAAAAAAATTGGAGCGGTACTCACCTTTTCCTGAAAATTATTAAGAAATTACAGTAATGGGGATGGTGTACATGGCAGAGGGACGGACCAATTATAAAATGGGCTTAGTGGTAGTTGTAATGGGAGAAGAAAATCCCGGAGGTAATTGTGGTGTGTCAGATTGCTTTTTAAACTTTTAAGTGGATGAAAACCACCTTGATTCTCTTAATTATGTACTTCTGAACCCTAGCACGGTATTTTGAAAAAGAATGTTTCCACCGTGTTCAAGGTTGAACAGAAAGGCGGGCTAATGTCTTCAGAAGTTTTGTCAGAGTATACAGCTTTGGAGCCTGTATTTCAGTCTTCCAGTTGAGAAATAAAGTGGAATTTCTTCTTACTGAAAATGAAATGACAGGGAGCTCAGAGTTCTGTGCATGGGGGAATACTTCCCAGTTTCATTTGCTGTATGGAGTGTGTATCTGGGAAGTATAATGGAGTCTTGCTTAATACTGCGATTGGTTGCAGGAGAGGGAGGGAGGCAACCATTAAGTATATGGTCATGTTTTGGGTGAGGCTGTCTCTTGTCTTCAGCTTTTCCAGTGTTCACCCAAATCTTCCTTCTGCATCTTGCGGTATGATGTGTTTTTACCATTTTTTATTTTATGTTTAGTGTTTTTTTATTCTAAAAGTGACAGCTTTTTGTAAGGGTTTAGGAGATTTCTTTGGTGCATTGTTTCATGTTGAAAAATCCGCAGAGGAAATGATAGAACTACAGAGGAACCGCTTGGAAAAAAGAAAATTGTTCTGAGTTAGGGAAAGGTTTTAACTGAAAAAATCCTATAAGCTATTTCCATCTTCCTTTTTTTTTTTTTAGTTTTTCTCCATTGTGAGTTTTACTTTGAGATCACAGGGCAGAGGCAACAACTGTCTGCTGCCCTTGCAACTGGCAGAGCACGAGCCTCCCTTCCCTTACCTCTTCCTCCCTTTCTTTCTGCTGTACCGTACCCTGTCAGGACATCCAGTCTTCCAAACTTGAGTTATCCTAAGTTAGCTCACAAGCTGCAGCTGCTTATCTTGGGCAGAAAGCTTTTTGTGTGCAAAAGGGTAAGTAGCTGCTGCTGCTGTTTTGTCTCGAGCGAAGGAGCAGTTCCTCTTTGAAGGCAAAGCTGCCATGTTCAGGCTGTCTTGCTGCTGTGCAAGGACTACTCCAGTGCTACAGAAGCATCTGAGGTGCTGTGCTGGAGCTGGGAAAAAGTGATTTGATAGCCCCTGCAAGCCTTGCAGACATTAGCTTGAACAGATCTTGTAGAAGGCAGAGAAGTGGATTATAAATGGCATTAGGTTTTGTTCATTTTTGTAGCCAAAGCCTGTGTTTGTCTCAAAGAATTATCTTCCCCACCCTTCACCAACCCTAAGGCAGGGATCTTTTAGTTTGGATGGAGTTCGTGGTTGTTGAGAGATGAGCAGTGGGAGCGGAATCATTAGATGCGGGTTAACTTGAACATTATTTCCAGGCCGATGCTTTACAGGAGTGCCTGGTTTTTAATGTGCTCTGTTTTCTCATCCATTGAACACAAGAATTGCCAGGTCTGTGCGATCTTGGCATCCAAGTGGTGGGGGGGAAGAAGCAAACCTCCAGATTTGAAGAATGTTGTTGGCCTGGTATAGCCTGATGTTTCAGTATTGCTGCAAACTCATACTTTGGTGGTGTGTGTGGCTCCTTGGACATTTACATGTATTAAATGAATACAGGAGGAGTGTGAGCGTACCCCTTTTATGTCTTTTTAGCACAGCTGCATTCAAGGGAGGGGACTGCAGTAGGGCTGCGTTTGGGGAGCTGATAGAAGAGACTTTGTAAGAAAAACTCAAGATTTCCCCTTGTATCAGAGGAGAAGCTTTGATCTCCAAACCAGCTTTGGCTTCTTGCGAGCGTTAGCAAAAGTTTCTCAGCTTCTGCTGGCAGATTTTGTTGTTTTCACTGACAGTTTTGGTGACTCCTTGGAGTCCTGATGGGCGTGCGAGGAGCAGCGAGGACTTTCCCCCGTCGGAGTGATTCAGCGCAGGAGTGGCGGGAGGTGGAGTTGGCGTTTCCAGCCTTGGCTACAGCCTGCCGTGGGCACTGAAACTTTGCTACCCCTACGCCAGTGATTTACTGTGCTTATCCTTTTAATGCCACTGATGTGCTTTAGAGATTATTTGCTTCCTTAAATCTTACTTAAATGTTCCTCCACAGATAAAAGTAGTTGACAGAGGCTGTACCTCCTGAAATTTGAAGTCTTTTGCTTATCAAAAGTCCGCAGCAGCCATGTGAAAGGGTCTAGACATTCTCAGGCTGACCTGAAGGTACTAATCTGCGTAGAGGTAAAAACGATTTATTCTTCAATGTGAGCCTGTCCCGCGGCAAAGCTTCCCACTCTACCAGCCTTTGTGCTAAAAGGATCCCATTAGATAGGGACTAAAGTTTATGCATTCTTACCTTGATGTGCTTTAGGCATTAACTGCCTGCCAACGGTCTTTAGTGATGAATGGGGGGTGGCTAGAGCCCAGGTCATTTATTTGTCTTTAAAGAGATCAGTCATCTTCCATCATGAGCGACTTTGTGGGAGGTTCAGGTTTGAATGTGAAACTGATAGTCGTTTCGTTAGCCTTGAAAGAACCCCCAATTCTTAAATGTGCATGGAAAAATCACCTCTTTTTGTACCGGGGAGGGAAAAATGCAGTTAAGATAATTTCCTAGGAATACTAAATACATAGGTTGGAAACTGTGGGAAAGGGTTCTTTTTGGATGGATTGAATGTCACTATCTGCTTCTATAATTAGACATTTTAGTCTGTTTCTAGAACACCCTATATTTAACTCATCGTCAACATTTCTGTGTGACTATACCAGATACATTTTTTTATTTGGAGGGAATGTTTTGTGCTTCTTGAATGATTACCCTTAGTGTAGTGATGGTCCCATCACTCAGTTTATGAGCTTTTTCCGCATTTGCTTCACCTCCTTGCGTGGTCTGAGTTCTTAACTGAGTTCAGTACAAACAAACATCATCCCATACGACTGAGTTTCAGAACTGGAAGAAAGGGATGAGCTTGGTTGATTAAAATTGTCTGTTTTTTGAAAGAAAAAAAAGGTGTTTCTGTATATTATGGCTCCATATACTTGTTTGTGATGCTGTATGTTCCTCTAGAGTTACTTGTGTTTTTCTGACAGAGTGATTAAAGCTGGCAGGTTTGGAGAAAGCTACCTTTCTTCTATGAGCTTTGTATCAAATCGCTTCTGCTGTTCTCCTGTTCCAGGCTATCTGGGTGTTTGTTCAGTTTCATACTGCAGCTGGGGAAAGAAGCAGCAAAAGGGGATTGTGAAACTGCAGTTACAACTTGTGATACCCAGGCCTGACCGCTGTCAGAACATTAATGTTTAACTCGCTCTTCCAACCAGACTCAACTTCAAGTTAAAAGCAAGTCGACAAGGATACTATTAGCTTTCGCCTGTTTGTCCCTGCTACGTGTGCTGCACTAGGTAGTTTTGGAGCTAACAAAAATAGTTTAGCAAGGATGTGATGGCATGTTTTGTTTTTTTGTAGAGGCTGTCTTTCCAACCAGAAGATGACCCTCTTAGGAAGCACTTTGTTGGAAACAGTATTGTTAAGGCACCGAGGCTTATATGTTGTCTCCTGAAGGTAGAATTTGGCCTAACGTTGTCCTTGGAGGTGGTGGTTCCATTATCCACTCACATTCTCTTGGTGTATCTTCTGGTTTTGCACTGCTCTTCCTCCCTCCCCTCCACCCTGAGTCTCTGTAAACTGCTCTGTAGCTATTCAGGCTTTGTCACAGTGCCTGTAAATTAAGCGTGTAAGCATGTGGACGGGGGTATTAGCTATCAAGAAAATAATGATGAAGCTTACATGCTGTGGAGTGCAGAGGGTGGCAAACCAGCAGAAACTGCAAGAATTTACTTCCCTGGCTCCTGGTGCCTTCAAACCAGCTTTTTGAGAGCTCTGCAAGTCCAGCAAGGTGCTCCAGGTGCTGCCAGTGGTGTTCTACTGAGACACTGCCATCCTGGTTAAGTGTTTCTTTTCAAAAAGACAACTAACTTGTGTTTATTTCAAAAAGAGAAAAGAAGGAACTGTAGTGAGGAAGTGTCTGGGGGCTTTTTTTTTCTTAACCTACAAATGAAAATGAAATATTCTGTGTTGAGAAATTGTCTCGAGTTTGCTGGGGATGGCTTGCGGCATTTTTAAAAATGCTGTCTCTTTTCTACTCAAAAAAAGTACATTTCTTTTTAGTATCAGCTACAAGCAATGACAAAATAAGTTGCATTTGAATCAGCCAAGTGAAATACAGTTTCACTTTTTGTCTGGTGGGGCTGTAATATAGAAAACTCTTAATTTAGACCATTTAAAAATGGGCTGTGGAAGGATTTCCTGAGAAGAAAACCAACAAGATAGTTACTGCTGGTAGAATATTTTCCTACATGTAGACTTCTGAAAGATGTGTGTCTCGTTAGGAATGCTTGATGTCATTCAGCATTCTATCATTCACTTTTATGAAAAGCTAATTGTCTTTTAATACAGTCCTTCAAGTAAGGTAGATTAAATGTTTCAGTGGTAATGGACTAGAAATAATTCTCAATGGTAAGCAATGTGGGAAAATTTTGGCCAAACTACAAGATAAGGGCTTGGTCTTACAAATGTTTTGTTTAAAAATAATAGAGACATTTGCAGAGAAGGTTTGATACTTCAGAAACCATGGAGGTAAGGCAGGTTTTGTGTCTAGATTCTAATATTTGTAAGTTTCTCTTACAAGTCCCCTGGGTTCAGGTGGGCCTAGGAAGCGTTTTGTTAATTTGTACTGCCAGGCTTCATAAGCAAGAGTTGTGGTGTCATTTTATTGATACACTGTGATTTAAAGTGCGTACCTTTGAAGGGAAAGAGTGTAGCAGTTACTGGCTGGGTAAAACAGCTGCTGCCCTGAGAGAAGAGACCGGAGCCACTCGTCCGTAGGTGCTGCTCAGATGTAGCATGTCTGGGGGTGTGGGGAAATAATCAGTGGGAAGTTCTGCGGGTTCATTTGTTCCTGCCCTGCTCGAGGATCTCTAGATGGAAAAAGAAGACTGTGTGAAGAAAGCAGTTTGCTTCCTGAGAAAGGCTGCCTTGGGAGAACCTCCTGTTAGGGCCTCCTGTCGTGAGCAAGCGTGATATGTACTAACTAGGTGCAAGAACGACGCTAGTGCCTCCGTGGTGCTTGCCAAGCTTGCGCGCACGCCAGGGGTGCTTCAGCCTCACCCTCGCTGCTCGCTGTGCTCCTAAGAGAAGGTTGCATCCATAACCACCCCAGTCGCTTGGCCACACATCCCGTTAAACCCACATGGCAAGGGTTTAGGTGGATATGCCCTGAAGCACAGAAGGGAGGTTTGGACCAAGCAAGTTTTACTCACATAATGAACTGTCCCGAAGTTGATGGGTTGTAAATCCTTGAATGGCTCACGTAGCGTCTGCCCAGGCCCTTTGCTGGCCTTTATGATCTTGACTCAACAGGGAGTTGCACTAGTTGAGCTACAATTGTGATTTTAAACTAGGCATATGTTTTTGTGAGCATACAAACTTGCACCAGTCCAATTTGATTTAAAATGTGCTCTCAGTGAAACAGATAGAGATGGATGTGATTGTTCCTAGATGTTTCCATGGCAGGACCACTCATCCACCTGCCTCACTGCTACTTGAGGGGTGCCACCCTTACTTTCCCTCACTGACATCTTATATTTTTTCCACTAGTGTTTTATTGCCCTCCCCTCCCATCTGCAGTCCAAACTCTGCGAGCAACCCCTTACCCCTTTCAGCCAAGATAAGCCAAGTGGACAAGTTCGGTGTCCACCCCATGTGAAGCTGCTGGGCTGGTTGACTGAACCAGGTTAGGGATTATTTTCAGAGTGGTAGAGCTGGGAAGTTTGTAAGAGCTGGGGTTGAGGAATAAGGGGGAGGATGAAGTAGCTCCTTGGAAGAAGACGTTTGTCTGTGGCCAAAGCTTCAACAAAGTGACATTTAGAACAGTTAACTCTTCTGTGGGTCACATCTAAACTCTTGAAAACTTCTGTTCCACTGAGTGTCTGAACACCACAACTAGATCCTTCTGGTCAAAAGAAGAGTTTGTTAACTAATTAGATTTTGCCCAAAATTATGTGGAGTCGTAGGTCTCAATAATGTAAAATGGGAGGAAAAAGTGTTTGTTGGTTGAGGAACATGTGCAAATACAAGACTTTGGCAGAGGGAGAAGCTTCGGCTTTTCTGTTCTTTTTTTTCCTTCTGGGAGAAGAGGGGGAAGGAAGCACAGGGATGAAAACTGCACTGCCGTGGCTTTCTGAGAGAATGCTGTTAACTTCTTGTTTTGTTAACAGTACTCTAGTTATTCCTGTCTGCTAAATAAGGTTATTGAAATGAAATTATGACCTTTGGTCTGAGCCTGAAACAATACAGGAGAAAAGCAGGTGTTTGGGAAGATTAAACCTCTTTCCTTTGCTAGGAAATGTTCAGATAGAGCTCATGCTCTAAGGGTGCCATATTCTTGCTGAGACTGAAAATGTAAGAATGAGGAAGAATTTTAAAAGTTGATCATGGTCAGTTGCCAAGAGCAATGCCGTGATAAATTATTAACTCATTGCACTGTACTGCCTCATAGTGCAAACAGAATAGCTGGTTATTGTGCTCTGCTTGGTAAGTCAACACTGTAAAAAATTCCTTGGTTATCTGGAAAATGTCTTCTTTGGGGTGTTTATTAAAGGGACACTGTAGGATTAAAAATCATGTTCCACTCTGTTAAAGCTGTTCTTTTAACCAAAAGCAATCTGTGAAGGCAGTTTTATTGCTGCTCAGGGAGCCTGGTCGCTGAGTGTGGCTCAGGTAAGTTTCACTTTTGCTCTGCTCTCTATATGGTGCTTTGGTGTGATCCCTCCTACCTCCCCAAAGAAACCCACACCGGTAGCAAGGCAGTTAGGCTACCAGTTGCATGAGATGTGAGATGAGTCGACTCATAGCTGTTCTGCAGGAAAAGCAGTTTTGTGGAGACCACTCCTCGCGTTAGCTGTAACCCAGTCTGGGGAAGAAACTCAAGGGGGCCAGCTGTTGGAACATGCAGGTGCTTTGCTGGTGCCACACAGCAGCAGTTTTCAGGAATAAATTTTCAGTTTTGTAAGAATTGAGACATCCTGAGATTTGTTTTGCTCTTATAATCATAGATATTACTGTAAACATTTACTTTTTCATTTTTGTTTAAAATACAGAGAGCTTGGAAACTTAGGCGGTCTTAAGGTGCTTCAAAATAATGTGTAAAAGAACTTCCCCACCATTTTCTGGCACTATGCTTGTGTTACATTAATGTCTTTGCTATTATGTTAGTGTATAATCAATATACTAGAGGTGATTGTGCTTGTAAGTACAACCTTCTGGTGTTATCCTTAGAGCAAGTACAGTAATAATACACCATGAAAATAAACCATTGAGAATTTTGAAATATTTGCTGTAATAAAATCTGTAGTTCGTTAGTGGGACGCAGATGAACTTTCAGGGTTAAAAACAATAACCAGCTTGAGAGTAAACCATTTGTGGATCAGTGTCAGCATCTGCCACCCTGGTTTTCTTAGGAAAACATTGAATCCTGCCAGTACATGTTGCAAGATATGACCAACGTGACTTACAAACTAAGAAGCAAATCTACAAAATGCTGTTGGCTACATAGTATTGTTGGAATCTGGGATGGAAAATACTTTTTTTCTTTCAGTTCTCTTGTAAGTCCTTTTGCCAACCCAGCAGAGTTTAGTAAGGTTCAGATCATGCTGCAAGGCATTTTGTTCAGAAAGGCTTTTGAGCAACCATTACCCATTACTTTCTAATCTTTTTTTTTTTTATTATTATTATTTGTTGGTGGCTTGGGGTTACTTGAGTATTTGTCAAGGGTGGGACTTGTGTCTTAAGTGGACATGAGAAGTGCTGCAGAAGTGAGCTTCTGCCACAAGTTCTTCCATTGGCTTTCTGTCAGTGTCTGATGGGTCCTGGTTGAGGGCTTATTTTGTGACTTCTAAGGCGTGGAGGGGCCAAGTGTCCGATGACATGTAGGGACCATAGTCCTGTCTCTTGAAGCACTGGACGGTTGTGGTTCTCTGGTGTAACCCAGATAGCCTCAGAACTCAGGTGAGAGCATATGAAAGCTGGTGACAAAGTGTTCTCTGCTGGAGGAACCTAATTACAGAACAGGTCTCGAGTTGGAAAGGAGGAGAATTTGGAGTTTGGTGGCTTTCAGGAAATTGCAGACCATTGACTTTGAGATGGCTGCTCTACTAACAGTGCCAGTCACCATGTGAAGGCATTTTTATTCCCAGCTGGAATGGGGATGGAGAGGATCTTGGTTCTATAAAGGGTGTCAGAAACTCCATGAAATCCAGTGGAGACTTTTCAACTGCTTTTATGTTTACACAAAAATGCTCATAGTACAATACCAATAGATGATAGTGTTAAATGTACTAGATATCTGCCAGTTGTAGACACCAAATGTACTTTCTGACTTAATTACATGAATTATCTGTCTTCTGCTGCTTTAGTTGACAACCTTGCAGATACAGCCCAAAACTAGTTTTCCTCAGTTTTAAACTGCCAGTTGGCCACTGGTAGAGGAAGGATACGAGACCATCTTAATAATTCCTTATCCTACTTGTAAGTGTAGTTTTTAAGCTGGCTGAGGAGAAGATGCTTTCTGACACATGATATTACAGGGTAACCTAAGACCAAGCAGAAGACTAATTAGAGAGGGACTGAGTATAGCATACTGCTTTACATCTAGATACCATAAAAATTACAGCTGTGCTGGAGTTTCTGCTTTTCACTGAAATTGTGCTTTGTCTAGCAGCTGAGTCTTTGCTTGCTTAAGCTGTATTAATTCTTGCACTTGTCTTGTTGGCACTAAATGGTTCTTCAACATTTCAATTTTTGTTGTAAACTAACAGGTGTTACTTCAAGTATTAGTGTTAGGAAAGCCCCTGCACATCATCTAACCTGCCCTGTTTTCTAGGACAGGGTGGTCCAGGTAAGTAAATGTGCTGGTAGTGTGTTTGTCAGTGTGGTTTCTGCCACTTGCTGTGGTTGATTTCAGAAGATTTCTACTTGTTTGTTGGCTCATCTGTTAAGTCAAGTAACTTGGTTTCTTAGTGATGTACAGGCCTGCTTGAGGAAGGCCAGACTCTAAAACCTCCAGAGCTGGCTTGCATGTTGTCCTGGGCCATGCCAGATGAAAACATGCCACCATTTTATACCCTGGATTGGTGGCCCTCTGGCCATGTTTTAGCCAGCCAGCCAGCCAGCTGACTTACTGTGCATGGGCTTGACTTATTTTTTGGTTGTTCATTTATTATTTTATCTTATTTTAGAAGGTGTCATAAAGTTTCTGCCCTTCATGGGAGGCTGTGGCCTATGCAGGAGGACAGGCGTGCTCGGTGACAAGCGCGCAGTGAGGGGAGACGTGGCTGAGCAGGCAGGAAACACTTGTTGCTGGGTCCTGGTATCTTTGTGCTTCCTGTCAGTTAAACCACGAGCAGAGGAGCAGATGCACCGAGAGATGATGACAATGCTGTCTGCCCTGGGCAGCCATTGTGTAACAAACTGTCTTCTCAAGAGCTTACCCCTGCCTCTGTGCTTTTGGCTTTGCTGTCCATTCCTCCAAGACCCTTGTTTAGATCCCTGAGAGTAAAGATCAGAATGTAATCAGGTCAACAAAAAACATTACTGAACTCTTGAACAGTAGAAGAGTAACCACGGGAGTTACCCTAACACAGAGCTGAGCTCCAGTGTTTCTTTTTCCACTGTTGCTGGTGGAGGAGTTTTTAAAGGCGTGTGAGAAGTGGACAGGTTGGGCTTGAAGTTGTTTGATTTCATTAATATCTTTCTGGGCAGGTAACTGGCACATTACTTGACCTGGTGAATTTTTACTCTAAGATCCCGTTACCTTTGGAATGATGATGATGGTGGTTGTTAACAATTCCATTTTAATCTGCTTGTGGATCTGTGTGTCTCCACGGCAGGTCTGGCTTCCAGTTAAACAGCTGGTTACAAGTGCACATAAAAAACACATAAAACCTGCTGTTCTAAAAGATGTAATTGCTTTTTGCAGGTTCCATGATTTCTGAAGATATGCATGTTGGTACAACCTAGTTAACTTATTGAAGCTAGAACTCTAATAATATCTTCCCCAGCAGCAGATTTTAGAGAACTGAGTACTCTGCACAGCGCAGCGATGTTAGAACTGAAACTGTGCAGATTCATTTCAGCCTCTTTGCCTGATTTGATGATTTTTTTCTTCCTCATGTGACAGCATAACTCTCAGAATATCCTTTTTTCCCCTTAAAACACTCTTTATTCATTGACGAGCCAGCATCGAGTAGAGATGTCTTTGCCATGTGATAAATTCTTCCAGCACTACATGCTCTTTAAAATAAAGGCTCTCTGCCTGAGGATCACATCCTCTGGGTGCAGAAGAGTAGAAGGGTTGTAGAGGCAGTGAGAATAGATGGGTGAGGGGTTTTGAGGGAGGCACCACACATCACACCCTGTGGGAGAGGTGGGGAGGAGATGGTTCTGTGTTTGACAGAAGCTCTTGTGAAGGCAGACACTGCTCCTAGCTCTCAGTGGTGCCTTTGTCCGGAGGGAGCAGCTCTTTGTCCCCTGGGTTTCTACAGGGCCAGGAGCCAGCACCACAAGGGCAAAACTCTGCATTTTGCCTCTGTGAAAGGCACCAGCTCTCACATTTCTAACAGCTGCACTGGAAGCCTTTGACAACGGCAGGATGCTTCTGCTGACCTTTTTGCCTTTCAGTTTTGAGCACCATTTTTCTTACTACTGACTTGTTTGAGAGAGGAAAGGTACGAAGGGGACACAGACACCTGGGCAGAAGACCTAGTAAAACCTCCGCAGGACTCCGTTTTAAGTCTGTGGCATCTTGAAAAAAGACACAGTATTGTGGGTTTTTTCCCCACCCACAGTTCTGATGCTAATTTATTGTATCTGTGATCCCAGCAAACCACTGAGGCTTCAGGGAAGTAGATTAAATGTGAGGCAACAGAAAAGAAGAAAAGAAAGGAGGCTAGAGGATAAATGAAGCTATGGATTAGGAACTATGTAAAGCAAACTCTCCTTGTGTTTATGGTACTAGTTAATCTTCCACTTTAACCTCAGCTTTTCTTTGGGTTTGGGGGGTTTTTGGTTTCGTTTTGTGTTGTTTTATCCTTCTCCTGGCTGTACAGGTTGAATGTCATGCTGGGTGAGGAAAGGGTAGGGTAGAAGTGGTAGATAAAAATGTCTCTAGTTTCTATGATAATTTGCAAGTTTTCATAAGAAAGCTAGTGTCTGCTGAGGACCTTCTTGTGCGTGCTGAGGCTGTTGTGCTGCAAGAAAGGCCAGAGTGCTTGCTTCAGCCACACCAAATGCTTCTTTCTTCAGAAATGTAAATGGAAATGATCAGAGGGCTGGATCACCTCTCCTGTGAAGACAGGCTGAGAGAGTCAGGCTTGTTCAACCTGGAGAAGGCTCTGGAGAGACCTTAGAGCAGCCTTTCAATATATAAAGGGGGCTTAAAATGAAGATGGAGAGAGACTTTTTACCAAGGCCTACAGCAACAGGAGGAGGGATTGTAGTTTTGAACTGAAAGTGGGGGGAATTAGAGTGGACATAAGAAAGATTTATTTCTTTATGATGAGGATGGTGAGGCTCTGGCACAGGTTGCCCATAAAAGCTGTGGATGCCCCTTCCCTGGAATTGTTCAAGGTTGGATGGAGCTTTGAGCAACCTGGCCTAGTGAAAGATATTCAAGGGGTTGGACCGGGTGATCTTTAAAGGTCCCTTCCAACCCAAACCATTCTGTGATTCTATGAATCGAGACCTGGACCAACTCCTGATAATTTAGGCAAGTCAGTGAAGGACCTTGAGTCTAGGAGATGCAGCCTGCCTTTTCTTCTGTTGATTATAGGGAAAACTTAGAGCAACCAGAGTGCTTTCTTAACAGAGGTGTTTCAGTTTCTTAGGGATAGTCTGAATTTAGAGGACTTTATTGTCAGGAAGAATCCTACTTTCGTGTGTCAAAGAGGGAAAAGCTGTCATAGGAGAAAATTGTCTCCTGACAGTAGCAGCTGTGTTGGGTGCACGTCTGCTCAACCCTTCTCCTGTGTGTGACTGACACTCTTAGGGTTTCTCTTTTGGAGAGCACAGGTGGGCTTGCGCAACGTCCCTGTCCTGACAGCACCTGAGAGGGCGGGAAGTGCATGCCTATGCATGGGCACATGATGCCTTTGCCTTTGAAGCCCAGGACTGATCACCTCCTCAGCTGGCAAACTGCATATCAAAACCTTTATGAGCCTGGGTGCCATAAATATCTGTCTTACTTGTTCTGTGGAGCTGAGGGAAGGTGTAAGGAGGTTTTCAGGTTCATAAGCCAGCGCTTGTGGCAGTGTTCTGCTGCTTTCTGTTGCAGGATGAGACCAAGTGGGGTACGCAATGCAGCCCAAAGTGACCAGGCAGTCTGGTGTTTTTTCTCAGGCAGTTTGGTTCCTCCCAGCCCTGCTGCTTTGCTTCCTCCCACAGCTGGGACTCAGGCTGGCTGGTACAGCCCTGCATACAGGGGCTGTGGCTGGATAGCACAGGGGCACGCACAGCGGTGCCTGGTGCAGACACCTCTGATGCCTGATTTAGTTCCGCAAAAGACACGGGAACTTGAAATGAGGAAGAGGTGAGGCTTGAAGTTCCCTACACCTGCTTCGTAGGGGCTCTGAAACTTTCCAGCATACTCTGATTGTGTAGGTCTTTTCATGTAACACATAAATTCTGTGTCTAGTTGGTTAGCAGTGAATTCCTGTGTGTCCTGGAGCAGGTGTGTGCTCCTACCCAGTGACTTGGGCTTCAGTGTGAACGTTTCCCCAGACATTACGAAATGAGAATTACTGGCCAGTCCAGACACTGCGGTCCCTAGGGGGACCTTTGCAGACCCCACTCCTTTTCCACATCACTCTCAAGAGAAGTCTTTTTGCTTTCTAATATTAATCTTATTGGTCTTTAACTCGTGTTTCATAAATGTTTGAAACCCCATGGTGGGAATTGTTAGTCTAGCAACAAGTCAAGAGATAATTTATATTCTCTTAATAGCTCAGTTGACTAGTTTGAAATTCCTCAGACAAATAGTCTCTCTTCCTAATCCCATCCCATTTAAAATTTAAGCTACGCTGATCTGTAAGAAGAAAAATGTAAGAATGGCATGGGAATATTAGTTTCCATCTTATCCTACATAGCTGCCAGTTAATGTACTTATTCTTGCAGTTGCACTAAGTATCATGAAACACACATTTTCAGAATGATCTGAGGAAATACGTTGCATTTTGGAGTGCACAAAAAGTGGCAGTGTGTGACTCCTCTTCTTCAGTGTGTACACTTAGACTGTGGTCTCTCGCCTTGCAGAGGTTTTAAAGGCAGGATTTTAGATGGAGTGTTATCTCTTTGGTTCTTTACCTGATAGTTTTTTTTTTTCTGCTGATATTTGTTGACCCTGGAGATGAGTGTTCTGGGGAGACCTTGCAGACTTCCAGTACCCAAAGGGGCTTATACAAAACATGGGAACAGATTTTTTTAGCAAGGCCTGTTGTGATAGGACAAGGGGTAATGGTTTTAAACTGAAAGAGGGTAGAACTAGACTGGACATAAGGAAAAAAAAATAATTATAAGGTGAGACACTGGCACAGGTTGCCCGGAGAGGTGGTAGATGCTCCAACCCTGGAAACATTCAAGGTCTGTTTGGATAGGGCTATGACTGACCTGATACAGTTGCAGATATCCCTGCCTTTGGTATGGAGGTTGGACTAGATGACCTTTAAAAGTCCCTTCCAACCCAAACTAGTCTATGGTTGTCTTAGCAAACTCTCAGAAACCTTTTTAATGGTGCCTGTAGTGACAGGACGAGGGACAATGGTTTTAAACAAAAAGAGGGTAGATTTAGATTGGACATAAGGAAGAAATGTTTCATGATGAGTGTGGGGAGATGCTGGCACAGGTTGCCCAGAGAAGCTGTGGCTGCCCACTCCCTGGCAGTGTTCAAGGCCAGGTTGGATGGGGCTCTGGGCAATCTGATATTTTGGAGGGTGTCCCTGCCCATGGCAGGAGGTAGGAACAAGGTGCGATCTACAGGTCTTTTTTGAGCCAAGCTGTTCTGTGATTCCATGAAAACAGCACAACCATTGGGTTAGTGTCTGACTTTGCAAGCATCTGAAACTTGGACATAGTTGATGACCTTTTGAAAATGTGGCTGGAATGAGAGAGACATATCAAAGAGGGAAATAAAAAGCATTTGTCTCACAAAACAATATTCCTAAAATACATCAAGTGAGTTAATGCTAAAGCTGCTAATAGAGGAAAGAAGTAAAGATAATGACAAAGATTGGAGATGAAAATCCCAAACCTACAGTTTCTCTGCTGAGATGAAGAATTTGTCGTGGTAAGGTTTAGAGGCAAGACAATTTCTGTTCCTGTTTCCGGGTACAACAGTGGTATATTCAGTGTATCTACATTAGATGAGGCTATTGGGATAACCTGCACATAGAACTCTTTGTGCTGTGTGCTCCACACCCATAAGTAGTTGGCTGTCTAGTAACAAGGTGGTTTGTGTACCAAACAAGTTACAGTGAGGGAGAGCCTGGGGTTCAGTGGGGTGTTGTCTCTTTGTGTTGGTGTTCTCCTAAAGTTGTTTCCAATCTCACATTCAGTTTTAAACTCATGTTTTGAGAGCATTCCTTCTGTTCAGAGCAAACAGTTTAGCCAGTGACTTTGCTGCTTTTCCTACATGCTGCAGGAGACCTCAGTAATCGTGTTTACTTGAGCTTATCTGAAGTATTTTGTTGCTTCTTGCCTTTCTCCATGGTGAGCTGTGGCCAGGAGCACCGGTAGGAATTACCCGAGCACGAAGTGCGTATGAGCTCAGAGCTGTGACTTGTCACGCTGAGAGAAACAGAGCTGTTACAGCCTTCTCCCTCAACCCTTCCCAAAATGAGCCTTAGCCCGTCTGCCCATGAGTTTAAAAGCTTTGTTCCCTCATTTTACAATTTTCAACAAATTTAAATACTTTTTTGTTAGACCTGTAGACGACACAAGTTGCAGCTGCAGTGCTCTGTAAAATATGATAAGCTAAAAAGCAGGTGGAAATGTTTATGTCAGAAAGGAGTTACAAACTCCATGCCTTGATTTCGGAGACTGTCTTGAAGGTCTGGAGTGGTTTTTTCATGTCCTGTTTAAAGAGAATTCTGTCATGGCCTACATGAATTCTTGTTACATGAACAGTCTGAGCTCCAGTGAAGAACCTGATTACACTGTAAATAAATCTGAATGCATTCATGCAAAAAAACAATGAGACAGTTGCATTAGAAAAGAAAAACTGAAAAAAAAAAAAACCAAAACCCAACCCAGATTCATCAGTCCTGGAGGTTAGTGGAAGGGTGTCCATGAAGTCTGACTGACATCTCTGTCTCCAGCCTTTCCTTATCATTTTGCCCACCTGTAGGTATGGTTTGGTACTTTACGCCTCTTCTTACATTACCTTTCATTCCTGTTTGTACAGACCTTTTTCAATCAAGTATTTCTGCTTATAAAAACATGAGGAGGTGCTGTCACTTACTGTTGGGTTGGGCGCTTTTGTTGCTTTTTGAGGTTTTTTGGAATCCATGTGAAAGCAGAGTGCAAACATCAGTTTTGTGATTCTGATGAAGTAGGACATTTGTCTCAATTTCTTTGAGAATTTTGCTGATGGAGATGTGTCCCTCCTGTCCCAACCTCATAAATAACTCCCTCTCTGTTTTAATAGTAGCACTGAACTTTTTAGGCCCTTAAATAAACAAAAAATTCCACAGTATTATTTGTCTTATTTTACTCATCAAACTATTTCAGAAATTACTTACAAGAAGAACTAATCTCGGTGGTCATGGCTGAACAGGTGACAATATGGGTCTTTGTGGATGTGTAAGGAAGGTGTACATTGGGGCATCATATGGATGCTGTGCTGAGTCTGATTACAGACTAGAGACAACAGGTCATCTCTTGGTTGGTGCAAAAAGGCTCACTGGTGAATTCCTGTGGTACAACCTTTGGAAATGCATGACTGAGTACTTAATTTCTTATATTTTGGGGTAAAGTTAAATAGGGATCTTTGCAAAACAGATTAAAAAGCTTGAGCCATAGTCGCAAGAATATGTTTTAACTGATAAGCTTTGTAAGTAAGACTGAAAATCTGATGTTTATATTTTATCCACGTGTCATTGCTAACCACAGTGCTAAGTTAAATGTAAAGATACAGATTAAAGCAGCACGCAATTAAAAGCAATCCTGGTGTGTTTCACCCACACTGAATTAGCTCACTCCTGTGAGTGTAACAGTGTGAGTGTTACCTTCTATTCTTAGCGTTAGCAACGTGGGCCCCTTGTCCCAAGAAGGGGGCTGGCTGAAGAGCCCTAGGTGAGTTTTAGGAATATACGTATTTCTTTGTTGAAACTCTGTTTAATTCTTAGATGTACCATGCCTGTGTAGGAAAGCTAAGGTACCTGTCATACAAGAAAACCTAGAATACCTTATATCACCCTCTCAAATGTCGCTGTCACAGCTGTGTTCACAGGGGCGGCTGTGTGTCTTGCATGAAGAAGTTGTGGCACCAGAGAGAGGAATCGCTGCTGCCATGGTGCGGTTTAACTCGCTGCTGTCTAGACTGCAGACTCTACAGTGTGGAAATAGGATTAGCAGCACGCTTCCCAGAAAGCCAAGGTTGCAGAGCCAGGCTCAAGGCAGCACCACGTCCTGGCTGGGCAGAGGGAAGCCAGCTGTGCTGGGGGAGCCACAGGCTGGAAGCGCTGTCAGCTCCTGCACTGCCTGTCATGTGCTGACAACGTGCCTGCCTGCCTGCCGCTCTAGCAGCAGGGTCTGAAGGGAGGCCAGAAATTAGTGTAATTAGATGAGCTTGAACCCAGAAGGAGCTGTTTGGGGTTTCTGAGACCTTGTAAAATGAGCAGCAAGCGCTTCCAGGCCATGGGTCTCATTCTGCTGCTGGGTCTCCGGGTTTGTTCTTGCAGGCGTCTCAGAGCTGCTGTTCTTGGCACTGCCTGCCTGCGTCCTCCAGTGTGTAAAACAAAATCTCACGCTGTCCTCTACCTGTCAGGTAAGAAGGAAAAATGACTTCTTGGCTGCAAACATTTTTTTTAGGCAATACATTCTAGAATAAAAGTTTTTCCTGTTGATAGCAAGGGTTAAACATCGAGGGCAACAGGTATAGGCAGATTTAGGTATGTGATATGTTTGACTGTTTTGCAAGGTGCTATAAATGTTGGCTCCATGTAATCTGATACCAGGGCAGGACAGGCCAACTAATGAAGGAAAATAGACAGCAATGTAAAAGAACTGGAAATTCAAGTCTAGCTGACTAATACCAGCCTGCTCTAGAGGCCTTTGACTGTTCATATTGCTGACAGCTGACAGCAAATGAGAGGCAAACAACAGAAACGTTGCCTAATCTGCTCTATATTCATACTGATTCTTTAGACACTGCAAAGGTAAGACCCTTTATGTTTCTCAACCTGGCAGAGTTGCTGAATGCAGCCTCCAACATACACATTGACGACAGGAGTTAAAGTATCAAACTGAGGGCTTGAAGCCTGTTTCTCTGCATGTTTGGGAAATGGGAGGCTTCAACAAGTTCTGTGTGGATTAGTTTGTGCCCCTTCCTAGTTGGTGCACATCCAATTAAATTCAGCTTTCTGAAGCTGCTCAAGTACTGAAAGGTAGAACTGCAAATCACACAATATTACTACAGATGAACCTGGAGTAATTTTGAACTCACTTAAGTGTCTGTTCGTTGTGCTTCACAGTCCAGTTGGAAAAATTTAAAGGTAAATTAATTGCAAAAGGAAAGCCAAAGAATGCTAAAAATCTGTGTGGCAGAAGTTGTAAGGGGGATTTTTACTGCGCTTGGTCCTGTGGCATCTTCTGCAGAATGCTGAAGATGTCCAGTGTGAGCTTAACCAGCTCCCTGATCTAGAGTTACTGTCACTGGGCTGGCAAAGGTCACCTGGAGTAAGAAACTTTTGACTTGAACCTTATTTCCACTGGCCTTTTTTTGTTTCCCCCTGCAATGTGTATATTTTGTGTGTGTATATATATTCCAGTTTGGACAGCAGATTTTTCTTTGGTGAACGAAATGCAGGTGAATGATGACTGCGTTACTGATTTGTGGGAATTCTGAGAGGATGGGTGATGGTTTTCTATCAGTATTGGGTAGGGACTGGCAAATAGTAATTTGTGAAGTCTGGCACCTAGCCAAAGCAATTATCTTTATTTTCCCCTGGTCTTTCTTCCTCCCACTGCTACCTCTTCATTCTCTTGTGTGTATGTGTTAATCAAAAGAATAAAACCTCTTGGGGTCAAGCAGTTCTTTCCCCTCCCCCTGCCAAGTTTCCTCATAGCCTGTTTTAGCTGTCTTGGAGCTCAACCCTTCAGCTGTCTTTGTACTGAGACTCTTTCCCTTGGAAATTGGTGAGATTTGGCTTACCAGGAGTTCTCTTGTTAGAGTTGCTTATGAGATTGTGGTCTTAATGCTCCTTAAAGGGTGCTATTAAATGCCAAAACCCACTTGAAGGGTGCCTTTTAAAACACTTATTCTGTGTCACTGGGATGATTCATTTGGATTACAGAAGTTTCTGAAGCCGATTTGGATTTTATCAATTTACGGCTTCCTTGGTATACCCTTTGTTAACCAGCTTTTTGAGACCTTGTGCAGTATAGCAATAGTGAGATGTTTCTGATGCTAATGTTATTTATTAATGCAGGTAGTTTGGTTATTATATGAGAACACATAAGACCAGTCCTGTCTCAGCAAACCTGCTATTGGATAAAAAGCGAATACTGAGAGGTGTAGGAGAGGAAGTAATGAGAGAGCTTTTGTTTTCCTTTCTCTTCATACTTAGTATGACTTACCTATTGATGAGCTGGACTGAGCAGGCACTTAGAGTGTCACATCAAACTTGTAGTCCATCTGTGGTGGTTTTGGAGTGTTTGATGTATTACTGTTTTTCTGGTGGAGAACACGTACGTCCAGGAGTGAGCAGTTCCAGAGGACAACAGTGACAGTACAGTCCTGCCTGCAGAGATGTGCAGTTGCAGTCTGCGCTACTGGAGGTTTGCCTTGTGTTATGACAGGCCTTTTCCCTTCTGTTTAAAAAGATATCCTTATGTAATGACATTGATTTGGTTTAAATACATTGAGCTGTTCTTAAAACGTTTTGTAATTTTTTTTTTTTTTGGAGTTTTTGACTTCTCTCATGTCTGTAACAAGGAGTTTGAGCAAGTACATCTAGGCTGATGCATTTTTAATTGCTTTCCTTTCATCCTTTCAAAACTGGTTGCTTCTCGACGTAATTGAATGTCTCCTTGTTCTCATTTTATCAGCTGGGAAATACGAGCACCTGATTTTAGCAGTAGTGATGAACTGACTGCAAAGGCAGAATCAAAGGACAGACTGGGTTAGTGATTCCCAAATGTTTTGGAACATCAACCCACACTCGCCAGCCTTTGCATTGACTGGAGAGTAGCATGCACACGTCCCATTGTGTGATAGCAAGAAGAGAAGCAGGTCTTTGCTGTGAAAGTTACTGTGTTGAGCTGGTCTTGGATCGCTGTGACATCGCTGCACGAGGCCACGCTTTTGGAAACGCTCTTCATAACAAAACCTGATGGCTGTTAGGATAAGAGACCTTTAGATAGCACATCATGGAGAAGTTCTTAGAAAGACTGACAGTCCTGCCGTTGGTCACCAGGAAGCTGCTTGTGATGGTGTGCTTGTGGCCAGTGTTTTTCAGGTGGTGAAGGCCTGACCTGCACTCTGTCTTTTGACAGCAACTGCGCACAGATGTTATCTTTGCAAGACAGAGATGTTAGTGCTGCTCTGTTCCCTAGGCTGGTGAACAGACTGCTGAGTTCTCAGCAGGCTGGGTAGGCTGTGCGAGCTCTCTATGTACTGCTTGGGGGAACACTTCCTTTCAAGGGGAGGTCTGGTTAACCTCCTTTATCTGGCCTTCAGCTGGTGAGGGGAAGATCAAGCTAAATGTTCTCCCAGCAGTACTGGGGTAGTGATGAGCAGCAACACGTGGGGGTGACAACTAGAAGCAGAGAGGGAGCACTTCTACATGTCCTTTTGTTGTATAGGGATGTAGGAAGTTGTGGGGTGTTTAGGCAGCCAAAACAGCTACACCAAAAGTAAAAAGTCAAGTCACTAGAAGGGCATGCATTTTGTGTATTGGTTTTGCACATATACACATGAAAATGGGGATGAGTTTATGTAACTGCAGCTGATACATTTATGCATGCATCTGTGCAAGGATGGAGAGTAGGTGCTGTTGCAGTGAAGCAACGTTACTGTTGTTGAAGTAATGCATCATATCTGTGAGACAAGGCTTTAGTAACCCAAATTCATTCTGAAAAAATGTGGAGCCCTACGGGTAGCCAAGGCTGATAGGTCACATTTCACTTCTGAAAATTCACCCTTGCCTACTCTTTTATGTTTCTGACATGCCAAAAAGTGAAATCTGGGCTGCTGCAGAACAGTGTATAAATCCACTAAGCAGTTTTGATCGGGGGGAGGAGAGAAGAGAGAAGGAAGGCCCAATCTCTGACACGATTTGGGGAGGGAGGGCGGGCTGGCACTGTGATATTCCATCTCCCTAACTTCTTACCCCATGCTCTCAACCTACAGAAATGCAAGTTTCGGTTATTTTCTTTTCAGGGGAATGGGGAGGAGGGGGAGAGGATTTAGACTGTAGCTGAGTGAGGGCACTCCAGGGGGAAGCAAACTTTTCCTCTTGAGTTATCTGTACTTTGCAAGAGCAAATGCTTTGAGAAGAGGTGACTTAAAATGCAGTGTGGCCTTTCTCTTGGCTGATCAGATTAGGGAGGCTTGTTCATTATCTTAGCAGATGTTCAGCTACTTCATTGAGATCTCAAGAACTTCATCAGTAAAGTTGGGGAGAGCTTTCCTTGCCTCGCTATCTTTTATCTTGCTGTTTAGGACTGACCTTTCGGTAGTAGATAGGGAGAGGAAGGTTTTCAGGGGTGGGGGAGCATCTAAACCATGCTGCAGTTGTTAAAGTTAGTCCAGAAAAGAATTACATATTAAAAATTCAGGCAGAAAGAGGTAGTTGAGGGGAAGAAAAAAAACAACCTAATTGAAAAAGTGGTATTTCTGGTGATGGCATAGAGCAGCAGGTTGCATCTCTGCTTTCTGCTCTCTTTGAAGTAAATGTGGTTTTATGTGAAATGTAGGGAAGGGGAAGTTCATCTCATTTCTTTTGTAGTAACTGAATTGTATGCCTATTCCTTTTTTTTCCCGCGCTTGTTTGTATTTAACAGATGAACCCTCTTACTCTCTGTCCTCCTTGCTGTATATGTACTGAGAGCCTGTGGTGACATGGAGTGGTTTCCAGCCCGGCTGCAAAACAGGGATTTATTGATACTTATGATTTCTTTGTCCATAATGAAAGTTCAGCAAAGGCCACTCTGTTGACTTTTATTATGTTAGCTGCTTTGTGCAGTTTCCCTTAGGCAGCGTGGATGCTTTCAGAAGATTGCAGGCTGTTCCTGACGTCGTTTCTTTCCTTCCTTGGTGATACTCCCTTACCATATTGTTTTCCTATCTCTTTTCATTTGTGTGAGCATTTAAAGTACTGTGCCTTCAGAAACTCTCGTGCCAAGTAACATATATTAACTTGTCCTACTTGGTTGTTGTTTTGCCAGCTGCAGACCCCCTGGGTCTGAGGACATGGTTCAAAGTTCTCCTTCTGTGCAATTTCTTAATGTGATTGAATAGGAAAAACCCATCTGTGAAGAATGCCACAGTAGACTATACTGTTAGTATTTATGCTCAGTGTGGACCATACATAAAGAGGATGATCATGGGTTTGGGATTTCTGCAATGTGACATCTGCAATTTCATTCATCTTTTTCCCCTTTCTTAAGAAAACCAGACCAATGCCTTACGTGTATGGTATGTTTAAAATACGTGACTGCGGAGTGTGGACTGGCTCTAGCTGGATCCATCCTTAATCTCCACTGGTAGAAAGGAGTTGGAAACTTGAGTGAAATGGTGCAGCTACCGTCCATGTATTTGACCTCACTCAGGATAGCTCTCAGTCCTTCAGTCCAGACTTAACAGGTGATGTTTTTATTCTTCCTGTTCCTCTCCTTCATTCCCTTTTCTTCCTGCACCAAAGATGCTGTTGAGAAAGGTGCTCAGCTTTGCATTTCTGTTAACTCACACCTTTTCCTGCCTCTAGGCTGGAGCTAAGGCTGCAGACTGTCTTAGAAGATCATTGGGAAATTTCAGTCGCGAGTCATTTGTCCCGGTGCTAAATGAGTCGAGCCCTTTCAGCAGTAACTCGTGATTCAGATCTGCATTTGAATCTCCGAGCAGCTGAGCTGGTTCTCAGTCTTAAACGTGGGAACGATCTTACTACCTTGGCGAAAAAGGCAGCACACGATGACAACTGTCATCTTCAGCAACCCAGAACGGGCCTGGCCCCGGTAGCTTGCTGGAGGAATCTTTCAGCTCAGCTGGGGTGCTGTCAGTACAGAGACTGGAGCTTCCAGAGTCTGTAGCTGAGCTTCTTCAGCAAAGTTTTGGGTGTGTGCCTGCTACGCCGGCTCCACTGTGGTGCTGCTGTGTTACTTCAGCATTCTGCATTACAGTTCTGCATTCAGCTTGGCTGCTAAAGCAGTATGGGCTGTACCAGCTCATCCTGTCAGGAACTGAAGGAGAAATTGTGGATTTGTTACTTCCGAGTCAGAGCCTAGTTGGCAGTATTGCAGCTTCACTGTTGGGGCCAGAAACATTGGTTCTGGGGGTGTTTCTTGCAAGCTTTGCTGAACTGGGTAAATAGGGCTAGGATTAAGTGCAGGGTGTATATGATGAAGAGTGGTGGGGGAAAAAAGTTGTGATGTCTAGTGGGAGGGAGTCCTACCATGTGTCTTCTGGGACACCACAGTAGCAGTGTACTAAGGGTTAAATTGGCTGAATATGGGTTTTGACGGTCTCAGTGAAGAGGTTGTTGTAAATGGTGAAATTGGTAGAGGAGGGGAATTCCCAGAGGGATTGAAATGATTTGTTTGTATCTATCTTTCATTAAGAAAAATTAAGATACTTATTTATATTACTGTGTCTTAATAATGCTTTTTATAATATGTTTCTACAACATATTATAATATGAAAGTAAAAGCAAAACTTTACTTATTTTGTCATTCTGAAAACGTAATGTAAATTTTATGGTAATATATACTGGGTTTGCTTTGCCAAGGACTATTTGTATGTAGTCAAGCTTATTGTGCATGTGAATACAATTTATGCATTTTATACTGTTTGCAAATAACTCATTTTCCACTCACAGATGTATGTAAAAGCAGGCAGGAAGATAAGTGGCATTATATAGCAGAAACAATAGTCCTGTTTGTGTTAGCCTATAGACAGCAGGATCCTGTGATACTTGGAATAATGAAAGCACAGTTTATAAAAATAGATGTGGAGGAAAATATAGCTGGTTTAGAGCTGTACTGGTTGCTATGAAAAGCTGCTCTTGTTTTCTATATGCCAGAGAAAGTGATATAGGTTAAAGGAAAGTACTTTTGCATTATTTTGCCATGCCATTGCTGCCCAGTAGATCATTTGCCATTACTGGGTACTGCTAAAGTAGTAATGGTAATTTTTTCTGTAAATAATAACAGCTTGAGTGCCTACCCTTCATAAGGTTAGATATAAAAGCTCACTAAAGCCTGTTCACTCTGCCTTTGGTTGTAATGTTGTGGTTAGATGTTTCTTTCCTTGTAAGAAGAAAGTATCATTTGACTTTATTTATAGTCCTTGGTGGTTTTGAGGAGGGGGTGTGGTGGGAAAGGTGCAGGCTGCTATATGGCCTAACATCACCATGGTGCACAATTTGTAAAGCAGGTTTTCGATGTCTGTTCTTGCAGCGGTACCAAGTGATTAGGAAGGAGATGTAGCCATGAAGTGTGGCTTTTCCACAAGGAGTCTGTGTGGATCCCAAAGGCATCAAATGTGTTAAACTGCTGCAGTCTCTGAAATGATATTAAATCATGATTATTATTTTGCATTGATGCTTTTTATTGGTCTGGGGTAGTTTTTTTCAATAAAAAGATTTCTTTATGGCTTTTAGTAAGTTTGCTGCCACAGATTTTGGATCTTATGCACTTAGTGTGCATCTTGGTATTGTAGTATCTACTATAAAATATTAATATTTTACAGAACAAAGAATGGCCTGGCTCTAGGAGAAGAATTTGCCAGCTCCCAGCACACATAGGGAATTCTTAAAATCTGCCTTAGGGTGGCCGTACCTGCAGTTTTCCTCATACTTCATGAGCTTACTAGGTAGCCTGCATCTCCAGCACTCATTTATCCTGATTTTACATTAGTGCTATTAATTTTTACTGACCTGAGAAAGTTATGGGACCTTAAGAACCTGTACTCTGTGTCTGTATATATGGATTCAGTTAGTGTAATAGATCTGAATTTAAGCCTTTGCTGTATTCCGGCTGTGGTTTTTCCTGGATAATTAGTTGAACTCCCATTTTAAAGTAAGTCTTCATTTGGAAGCTGAAGAGGTTCTCAGACTTGCCCAGTGATCCTTTGGAGTGAAGTTACTCCTCACTGATTAGAGGGAGTGACCTAAAATACCATTCCTTTGTCTTATTGGAGAGTTACAATTTATTACTAGGTGGAACCAGAAAGAAGTTGTACTTAAATTTCCGTACCTTGTACTCCCTTCTGAAAGAACTGCTGTGTCCCTGTTGACATAGATTGACCCACTTCAGTCCCTGAGATAATAAACTGTATATGATATAGCTATATACTTTACTTTTAGGCTGGCATACAATGTGGTAGGAGTCTGGGATTGGGCAAGTTGGGCTTAGCCCCACTGTGCTGATGTGAGGGTGTAACTTCTTAACAGCATTTTTATCTTCTAAAAGGTCAGGCCAAATAACTACATTTAGGGAAGTTACCCTTGATTATACTGTTGTGTGTAATGCTTCCAGTGCCATAGCCCTGCTGAAGTACAGAGAAAGCCTTGTTAACTGTTCAAGTCATCCTGCAAAATGGCAGGGGCTGAGCTTGAACAGTCACGGTTCCCAATGCACATCCTTCTCCGTTCATGCAAGCAGCTCTCCTTAACGCCAATATTTTCTAGCTAGGGTTGTGGCTACTCTTAGGAACCCTTTAAAAGCTAATTAAAGCACTCCTTGGAAGTTGGGGAGGCTGTTCTGTTTGTATAATCTTGGGTTTCCTGATTTCTTAGAAGGGTAGGATCTAGCTACTTAAATGCTTGAATGCTGTGCCATCACTGCTTAGGAATTTGGGAATACCACAATCTATACAGGAAAAACAGCTGTTACATTTCCTAGAGTGAGGGAGTATAAGCCTGCAACATGATCCTCCCTAATTAAATTGCTTGGCATTGGGGGGGAGGAAGATGCCCTTCAATTTTTTTTGAGTTCCAGCCTACTGCAAAAACAAGGGGAACTTCAATCTCTTGTACAAAGGCAGATGTTAATCCTTGCCAGGGGCACTGAAGTCGCCCGGAGGCTTTCCGAGGGCTTCTCAGTCTGGATGGGTATGTGTTAGACCTCCGCCCCTTATTCTTCTGCCAAAGTAGCCCTTGATCAAAGGAAATTTAAAGAATATTGATCACAATTCAAGGCACCACACGTTTTACTTCCTTAGAAACATGCGGATTTAAATTCTTCGGCACCAACGCGCTCCCTTAGGTTCTCAATTTTAGACACCTACTTCTGTTATTCTTTTGAAATGGAAGATTTTTTTTTATTAATGTTTTGGTCACATTAGTTGTATAAAAAGATGACGTTTTGTACTTGCCTTTTTCCCCAGAAGTGATACAGCAGCACATCTCTTCGTAACCTCACGTCAACCATGTTTTTACCTTTGGCGCTGATGAGTAAATGAGAAGTGGGAGCTGTAAGCACACATCCCTCCAGTGGAGCTGTTTACATTCCATAGTTTGGGATTTTTTCTTTTTATTATTTTTTTTTTATTCTGCTATTGTGCTGTGCAGGGTTTTTTTTTTTTGCCTGTTCTAATTTGCCATGACGTGGTCAGTGCTGTTTCCTTCCGGCTGCTTGCGAGCCTGTGCTAGAGATAAGGATACGTTTACAGTGCATTTTTAACAAGAAGCTGAAGATCTGCTTCACGTAGGGACTCGGGGACTCTCTGGATTGTACAAAGAATTTATTTACTGATTTAGTCTTTTGGAAGCTGTGGGAATCAAGATCTAGAGCATTTTAACTCGCAAAGTAAGAACTTTGCTAAATTTGTACTGTGTGTGAAGAAGAAAGGTGATATGCTTGAGATATCCTACAGCTGAGTAGGGCTGTCTGTGTTCTGTGTTTTTACTTTGAATATACTTTAAAGATGAGAGGTAGTAGTGACTATGAAAGCTTAGGTATATGTCTCAGAAGTTGGATTTTCTCTTTGTTGACTTTAGTAACATTTTCTTAGTCTTGTGCTTTTAATATGAAACACCTTGAAACTGATGTCCTACCTCCTGAAACAGTTTTCTCTTTAACGGAGTGAAAATTTGCATGTATTCATCAGTAAAAGTTATACCTCTGAAGGGACAAAGGTGTCTGACTTCTTTGGGGTTAGATAGAACAGTTATAGTTTGGAGCAGGCTTCGTTGTGACTGCTGTTATTTCAGATAGCTAAAACAATAATTCTTATTTATAACATTTTTTCTTTCTTTTCCTCTGCAGTGATAAAGGCTACCGAGGTGGGAAGAACAACTCAGGAAAGGATTTCCCTTGGTTTGTTTCTCTTTGAGAAGAGAAGAACCCGGGAACACCAATGATCTAAGAAATACAACAGGGACACTTGATTTGTTTGGTGATCCTGCCTTTCTGCCCAGCTGGACGTTGGTGACACTCTGATCTTTCAAATTTGGGAACATTTTTCTTCGCATGTGGAGCTGAGACCTGGGAATGCGTTATGGCAGCAGTTGTACAGCAGAATGAGCTTGTGTTCGAATTTGCCAGCAACGTCATGGAGGATGAGCAGCAGGTATGGGATGGTGTATGGAACCATATTTGTACAAGTTAGTGCTAGGAATAGTTTAAAAACGTGAGGAAAAAGTGGTGTAGAACATAAAAAAGCAAACATTGAGGTCGATGTTGTTGCATCATATCTTTGTGCTGTTTCAAAAGCTTCCTGTTGCTTCCTCTAACTTGCACAGCAGAACAGAAATTGGTTGAAATGTTAAAACTTCTGTGGTATTGCAGAGACATCCTCCTCCAAAAATGTTTTTCCTGTGTTGCAGATTTGTGCCAGTAGAGTCCATCCATTTGTGATGTAGAATTCCCCAAACTCTGGTATTTGACAATATTTTTTAACTTTCCTAGAGTGCTAGGTAGGATAAATTCTGAATAAAAGTAATGCTTACACTACGTATGAGTAGAAGGAGCAGTAGGTACCTGCTCACTGCTTTTTACAGATTGGTTTCTGAATTGTATTACTGTATGTCAGCTATGCAGAAATAAGCTTCAGAGTAATTTCGATTGTGTTTTTTCACCCTGCAGGGAAAATATGTCTGTCTGTATCTGAGAATGCTCTCAGTTAGGTGTTGATTATCTAAACCACATCCTGTGTGTACTGAGGCTTCAGTGAAGGATTCCCATTGTAAAAATATCGTCTCCTCTGTAGGTAGTGGTTAATAGTAGAGTTTTATGTTTATTAACAAGAAATTAGGTGCTATGGAGAGACAGCCTTAAAAGGCTGAGAAGTGCCACGACAAACTGTTCCTCTTTTTGTAAATGTGAAAAGCATTTATCCTCCCCTTTTTCAAAAATACTTTTGACTTTATAACGTTGTTTCTGAGTTTTCTGTATGGCCTACTATCTGGCTGGGTCAGCAGCCTGTTTCTGCTGTCAAAGTCATGCAATCATTTCAATGAACTGAGTGTTGTCTGTCTAAAGGGCTAACTCAGTTTTGGGTGGAACTAGTAATGTAACTTCCTTCCCTGTATTTTTCCAGAGCTTGTGGTAGCCTGGGGATTTAGATATGGGAATTGCACAAACATAGTGGAAAACAAACCTTATTTATTACCTCTGTTTGTTCTTCATTGCTGGCTTTACTTTACAAGGCAGTAGGAGAGGGGAGAGTTGAGATGGGGAGGGCTACTTCAGTGTGGTTTATGGAGGGGATAATGTGAGCAAATGTGGTTTTGTTCAGTTCAGCTGTGTGTTCTGCCTTGTCCAATTTCATCAGATGCTCACCTGAAAAACTTAAAAAATATTAAAGACCACTCAGCAGGACAGAAAAACTTTCCTAAACAGAGCTTTCACCAGCCCCAGAACAAACCCAGCCTTGGCATTTATCTCATAACCCAAATAAATCCTACTCTAGATTAAGCCTAAGGAAAGAAGGTGTCCTGTATTGTACCCAAAAGGCAATGAAATCAAAAGATCTTCGAGGCTAAAGAGAGAAGACTGCACAGCAGAAGGTCCATTGCTGCAAACAATCAGATGCTTCAATCACTGGGTTACCTTAGTTCATATATCAAAGATAGAGGTAGCCAGACAGCTGCTTGCACAGAGGTAGATCTTAAATACTCAGCTGTAGGAAAGGAATCCTGCACAGGGAAAGTTCTGGGAAGCTGGAACAAGATTTAGCTCAGGCAAGGATTTATACTAGAACATTAACCCAAGAAGATTGATCATCTGTCTGCCTGGTTGACCTGATTTGTACAACGCAGGAGCCATTTCTGCTCCTGAAATTTCTCTGTTCTTGGCAGATAAACTGTATTTAGGGATGAATAGCACAGTTTGTGTACTCTGCAGAGATTTTAGCTCTGGAAGTGCACTGTGTTGGTCAAAAGCATTTTTTGAGCTCCATCAGCATACAGAAGGTGACTTTTTTATGCACAGGTGTCAGTTAAGTGGTCTTTGAATAGCTGTTTGTGAGATGTCCCCAGAAGCTGACGTTGAAAGAGCTTTGTTACTTTTCTTCATGTCAGAGCTTTGCCTGGAGCCCTGTTGTGCCAGGAGCTGTCAGGACATGGAACAGCTGTGGGGAAAAGTTCAGGGTCTATCTGGTAGAAAGTTTCAGGGAAGTCATAATTCATGGCTGTTCTTTTTAATTTTAAGTCCTGGTTAAACAGCCATAAATTATGAACAGTCTGTGCAAATAGCATTCAGGCAGTGGCAGAAGCTGATGGGAGGGACTCCATCACGTGGCCCCATGTGAACAGGAAACGTTCTCTCTTACCAGCTTCACCCTTTTAAGTTTAGAAAATAATGATTTTTTTCATTTTTTTTTTCATGGATGGTTCATTTATTGCGTTGTGCATGTATGGCAAAGAAGAAATGGGATGAAAATATCCTCAGGCACATGTTGCTACATGTGTCAGAGTCGCTTGAGAGAGGACCTGTTGGCACAGGGCAGTCATGCTGGGGACCATGCTAGCAACCCAACGGTTGCAATAATTTAGTGTATCTCTGGCACCAGGTAAAAGATCCTGGTTAAATAGAGGGTTGGGGGGGAGGTGAGTGAGAGGCTGCACATGCAAAACTGGACAGGAGCTCCTACAGGTTTTGATTGAGTCAGTGCCACTGCCTAAAACTGCTTTTCAGCACATCTGCAGCTTCTCCACTTGGTGCCTTTTAATTTAGTCCTTGTTAACTTACAGGTAACTTGATATTTGATGAAGACAATCTTGATTTATAAAGCTGAATGAAAGCAGCCTCAGAGGCTGGATCCATACTTGGATGTTTTAAGTGGATCCAGTCTTATCATGGGCTTTCTGAAACATTGTCACATGGTCAAGGCCAAGGTCTTAATCTTTTTTGGCTATTTTCAGCTCCTGCAGAAAGTCTCCCCCCCCTCATCCACTTGCAGTTTTATGAAGACTTTCAGGAAGCGATGTGAGATCCATAGTGAGGTTGTCTCCTCAGGACCTCATTGCAGCCTTCCAGTACCTGAAGGGAGCTTATAAGCAGGAGGGGATTCAACTTTTTAAAAGAGCAGATAATGGCAGGACAAGGGGGAATGGATTAAAGCTAAAGGAGGGAAGGTTTAGATTAGATATTAGGGGGAAGTTCTTTACAGAGAGAGTGGTGAGGTGCTGGAACAGGCTGCCCAGAGAAGTAGTGGATTCCCTGTCCCTGGAGGTGTTCGAGGCCAGGTTGGATGGGGCCCTGGGCAACCTTGTGTAGATCCAGGGCTGGAGGTTGGTGTCCCTGCCTGTGGCAGGGGGGTTGTAACTCTATGATCCTTGGGGTCCCTTCCAACCCAGACCATTCTGTTTCTGTGAAAGCAAGTGGCATTTCAGCATCCCTCTGTGCAACCTGGTAATTTCTCAGATGCTGTATGTGGGAACACCTTTAAAGTCGAGGCTGCCTCTACTGTTGGCACAGAGACTTCAGCAAGGGAAAACTGAAGCCCATTTTGTAGTTACCAAGGTCACCTTGCCTAGTTTTGTTTAGTTTGTGGGTTTCTATTAAGTAAATGGCCAACTGTATTGCAAGTCTGAATTCTTTTCTCTGTTTGCAAATCTGTAGCCAGGTTTCTTTCTCTTTTTTTTTTTTTTAGTATGACTTTTCCCTGCTCCTGTCTGTTGCCTGCCTTTGTTCCCACCTGTCGCTCACTTGCACAAAATTTGTTCCACACCAGTTAGAAGCTATTCACCATGTTCCTGGGACAAAAACATTTTCTTCCTCAGAGGACTTTTATTATGAGAAGACAGTACCTCCAGAGCAGAAGAAATCCCCTTCCTTATTTTCCATTTCCATAAGGACAGTGTTTTGATCTTGTGCCAGTTGGTGTCAGCTGATGGGAAAATTCTCAGAGAAAAAATGAAACACTTTGTCAGCAAACACCCAAGAAAAATTTGAGATCAGGAGGGCAGGGTTCAGTCTACAGGACTGGTCTGTAGATGACTACAGTGAGAAATTTGGTGTGCAAGACTTGGGGAGGTGTTAGCAGTAGCTCAATTCCTTTATGTATCCAGCAGACTTGACAGATGTGTTGAAGCCACAGCTTTGGTGGAGCTAAGGTCTATTTTGACTATTTTGCATGAGAGAGTAGAAATAGAAGTAGGCAAAAGGAGGAGTACAGAAATTGTTCTTCTATGGATTTATGCATTGATTTTTTTTTTAAATCATTGCTGACTCTGTAATTTGGGATTTGTTTAATTTTGGGATACTTTGCATTCTTCCTTTCCTTTCCCCTTATATTAGAAATGAGTAATTTTGTGATCTTGCTATTAAGTAATTCAGTTTGTTTTAATTGAATCTAGTAGTTAAGTTAATGTCTTCCCTGTGTGTAATTGTCATTACACACTAGCATCAAAGGGAGCTGTAGTAACTTCTGTGGTTCTACATGCGTACAAAGTTACTCCTGTGTCTTACAACAACAGAGCTGCAGGAAGATCATAGAATCTCAGACTGGTTTGGGCTGGAAGGGACCTCAAAGATGATCAAGTTCCAACCCCCGCTGCCATGGGCCGGGACTCCTCTCACTAGACCAGGCTGCTCAAGGCCCCATCCAACCTGGCCTTGAACACCTCCAGCAAGGGGCATCCAACACTTCCCCAGGCAACCTGTTCCAGGGCCTCACCACCCCCTTCGTGAAAAATTTCTTCCTAATATCCTATCTAAATTTACCCCCTTCCAATTTAGAACCATTCCCCTTTGTCCTATCCCTACATGCCTTTCCAAAAAGTCCCTCCCCAGCTTTCTTTTGGGCCCCTTCAGGTACTGGAAGGCTGCTACAAGATCTCCCCAGAGCCTTCTCGTCTCCGGACTGAACAAGCCCAACTGTCTTAGCCTGTCTTCACAGGAGAAACGCTCCAGCCCTCTAATCATCTTTGTGGCCCTCCTCTGGAGCTTTTCCAGCAGTTCCATGTCCTTTTTATGTTGGGGACTCAATACTCCAGGTGGGGGTCTCACAAGAACAGAGGGGCAGAATCACCTCCCTTACCTGCTGGTCACACTCCTTTCGATGCAGCCCAGGATATGGTTGGCCTTCTGGGCTGAGAGCATGCATTGTCAGCTCATGTCAAGCTTCTCATCCATCAGCACCCCCAAGTCCTTCTCTGCAGGGCTGCTCTCTATCACAGCAAGCTTTAGCTTGTCTCTCAGTTGGGATTCAGGCACTTTGAGTGACATCAAGAACACCATAGAAGTACTGAAGTGAGATTTTTACCTCTCAACCATCATATATACATCAGCACACTTTAGTAGTAGCTTTTAGAACTGAATTAAATGCTTGTTAATGCAATCATAACCAGTTGCAAATACTGCACAGAAAAGTGAGGATGGTTTTCACAAAAATGCCTTTCAAATTAGATTTGTTTGCAGTTGCATGAATGCTTTTCTTTCGAAGCATGTTGTGTGTTTGTTCTGGCCTTTCCTTTTCGCTACGATGGCAGAGAAGAGAATCTGCATATCGTACCTCCATAAGGTTCAAGCTGGAAGCAGGTATTACAGCAGTTTTAAAACAAAAGGTCACGAGGAGTGATATTTACTCTGACTCCTCCAGTTCAAAACTGTTATTAATTTAAAGAAAACCACATTTAAAATGCCTTACCCTGATTGAAAGCTTTTTGTGTTTGTCATAGCCTGTCAGCAAGGTCCTCAACAATGAGTTCAAGTGACCAGCTATTCCCCTGCCGTGGGGGTTTCTCTGCCTGCAGACAGACACAGTGACTGTGTCAGAGTATGTGTGGGGTGGTTGGTTCTAAACATGGTCAAAAAGCCTTGCAGAGCAGATCATATCTGATCACACAGATCAAACCAACTCCTGCTGAAACGCGTGGCCGTGTCACTGTTCAGTACCACGGGAAACGTTTGGGTCAGCAACGAAGTGTGTTTCAGTAACCTGTGGGTGGTTGGGCTGTTGTAGTTTTGTTTCACAGCAAAGTACTGAGAAGGGTGAAATATAAATAGGGCTTTCAGAAACCGAGCTGCTAATGTGTGAAAATCGTTTGGTTGTGTTCCTTTTATTATTCTGAAAAGGTTTTGTGTGTCTTGTCCCCATTAAAGAGCAACAGAGGTGCTTTTGCCTCTTAGAAGCCAAGTCAGTGATGAGAATGTCAGTCCTTAAGCAAGGACAGCGCTGAAAGGAGCTAACATGAGGCTTATCCTAAGCACGGGCACTCTGTTTGCTGCAGATGCTGCAGCGATGGAGGTGGTGGAAGCAGGGAGGAAGGAGTGGTGGGGAGGCAGCTGGCCAGTTGCCGATGAGAGTGTAGGAGGAGATGGGCGCCTGCATCCTAAATAGACACCCCAACGCCTCCACCCTTTTATAGTCAGTGGAAAGGAATAGGCATTTTTAGGGCATGATTCATCCCATCGTATCACCTAAAACTGGGCAGGGGAATTGTGCCCTAGAAATACCCATTTTTCTCAGAAGGAAACTGGGGGTTATTGGCTCAAATCCTGCTTTGGTGAACGACACTTGTCTCCTAGTGTCTGTGAGCTGGAGCAGGAGAAGACAACTGAAATTGCCTTACTTGCATCTTCCTCAAATAAAATGCATAGTTCTTAGCTGCTCAGAAAAATACCAACAGGTACTTTTGAAAGCTTGCAGGTGAGAGAAGCCTGAGTGGAGTGTCCTAAGTAATACTTTTACAATTTTTTTTTTTAGTGTCATTACATGTATGGGCATAGAGTATATTTAACTTATATCCCAAAAGTTATGTACAGTGGCATATTACTGAAATTTGGGTGCTTAAACAATTTTTGTAGCATGGATTTTATATTACTAGTGAGGCCGCAACAGATCATCTTCCTTCTAGTTTCTGGAACATACTGCTCAAAATAAAACATTTTTAAATGCACACAGTATTTTATTTTCCTTCTTTCTTTACAGTGCTTTACTGTTTTTGAAATTTAGCTTTTATTTAATTCAATCTATTTGCTTACTCTTACCTGGAAGCAAATAGGATCTGGGACGTTAGGGTCAGTAAACAAACAGGATGCACAATGTGAACACGCTGTTTTCTGAGGAAAAGCAGGAACCTGTGGCCACCAGTGGTTCCCAGTTTGTCACCCCAAGCAAGATGCAGCCTTGGAGAGAGGAGTTTACAAAGGTGTGGAGTAGAAGCTGTTGCTTTGCTGTATGCTACTCATTTGACAATATAATTTCATGAGAGAACTTTAACTGGTCTGTGCTTTATTCATTTGTATTGATCTTGTACAGTGTTATTCTATTGAAGCTTATATTTGGTAGGTTATTTTAGGGGTTTTTTTTGCGTTTGGTTTTGCTGTTTTGGGTGGGATTTGGCTTTTTAGCAGGCTGTCCCTGATAGGAGCCCGTAGAAATACTAGTTTTATTTCTTAGTTCTCCTTTTTTTCCTGGTTGCCCTTTGCCACAGTTGTTACAGAGACCTTTTACAAAGAGCAATTTGAAGTGGTAATTACTGCCTTTTAAAACTTGTAATTGCACTTTCTACTCTCGGTACTTACCTTCCAGACTCTTCCCTAGGAGAGGCTTACTCCTAGGAGCTGTGGCCTGTGTTGAGCCGACAGCTCTGGAGCCCTTTACTCTTGGAGGCGGTGTGCGTAGTTGTGAGGTTGTCAGACACGAGCAGCCCCTAAGCAAGCTCATAATCACACGTGTTGGGTATTGTTTTCTTGTCTGGTTAAATAAAAACCCTGCTTGATCTGTGCATATCTCTGCCCTTCTGTGGAGGGTAAGACAAAACCCGTATATACTGCTTTTCTCAGAAACGCATTTTTGGAACTTTTTGGTTTGTTGTCTTGTTTTTAAGGTTACCACATTCATAGTGTGATTTATTTTGATAGTGAGAGGGCTTTACAGTTACACTAGCCTTTCTTTGAGCCTACTCTGCAATCATCAGCTATGGATTTCTTCCTGCAAACGACATTTCGAAAGAGTCGCTGTGAAAAAAATTCTGTGTCTGTAGTAAATGGTGTTTTCTGAAAACCTCTTCCTGTTGAATTGATTGCCTTTTCAGGGAGTGTGCACTTGGTTGTTACTGGTCAGCTTGATTTCTGTTTTTTTCCAGCCACCTCTTTTCCTTCTGTGTCTGATGCAAAACATCTACGGAGTCAGAAGGATGGTGTCTGACAGTGGACTTAGGAAGGAAAGGGGCAGGGGCGGGAGAGCGGGGAGTAATGACAAGCGACTGTAAGAATTAGGGAGGAAAGGTATTATGGCACATATGTCAAGCACCCTGTTACACCTCTTGCTCTGGTAGAAAGTGTCTCCTAAAGTAGTGATTTTCAAGTGGTGTCTTGTGGGAAATCTGGTGCCCGTGAAAGCTTCGTTCAGTCTTGACAACCACAGGACTCCTCAACCCCCAGCTTGACAGAAAGAGCTAAAGATGAGGGTGCTTGCAGCAAGCTGCTTGCCCTGTATGACTGCCAGGAAAGTTTGGCATTTACTGTGCTGTGCCACTCATCTGTACTGTCAGCTTTTATCCTGCAGAATGCTGTGGTCAGAGTCTGGTATTGCCTACTGGAGTAAAGTCAGTACATTAGACACTGCAGTGATATTCAGCCTCTGGCTCATAGCAGAACACTGCTGCTGCTTGGTTCAGTGCAAAAATTCATCTAGTTCTTTGGCACTCCCTCCTGATGGTCTGACATTCAAGAGGTGTGCTGTAAAGCTGTTGTATTAATCAGTAGATGGTTTGATGGCATGGAGTTTAACTAGTTATTTTCTAATTTTCTTTTTTTTCTCCCCCCCTCCCCCAGCTTGGTGATCCATCTATTTTCCCTGCTGTCATCGTGGAGCATGTTCCTAGTGCAGACCTCGTACACAACTACTCTGGCTTGACCTGCGTGGATGAGCCCAGCGACATGATCACCGAGAGCTCCCTGGATGTCGCAGAAGAGCAGATCATAGAAGATGATGATATCACCCTCACAGGTTGGCAGTAAAAACATTCCTCTCGGGTTTTTTTGCACCAAGATGGCTGTGACTAATGGTGGAAAAAAACCTTCATGACAAAAAACAACAGGAAAAAACTACTATAAAAATTATAGTAGTATCAAATGTTGTTAATTCTATACAAGACAGAGAAAATGGCATTAATACCATTAGCAGGTGGCTTGCAATCCCAGCTGCACAACTAGTAACAGGGAAGAGTCATCTGTCAGCAAAGATTAAGAGAGAGTTCTGCTCAGAGTACCAGCAAGATTTTGCTTTGCTTTTCACAGGAATTTTTTGCTCTTAATGGTTGGTGTGTACCTAAGCAAACATAGATACCATAAAGCAGGCACATGCAGGTTGAGTAGATGTACTACTTTTGGCTTCCTATGGGTACACAGTTAGCCATAAAATGCACACCTTAGTGTGACTTACTGGTGTAAGTATGCTCAGCATAGTACTCGTTTTGGATCTCTAATAATGATTAATGCCTAAAGTACAGATATAAATTCTGTAAGAAAACGTAGCCCTAGAGAGAAAACAGCTCTCAAGAGGAAAGCTCAAAGATCTGCCACTTTTTTTTGTAAATCCAACTCCTCAGCAAACACGTGTGTTAGAAGCATTTTTGCAGGAGTCTGAACGGTGGGGTAGACACTTCACAGAGTGGGGGGGATCTTGTTTCTGTGTGTTCCCTCAGCTATTAGGCTCCAGGGCTGAAGACCGCTTGCTGTTTTCAGTCCTGGTTTTGACATTGTAGCAGACTATGTCTTTGGAAATAATACTTTGCCACCAAAAGCAAAACAAAAGCTCATCAAAACTTGAGGAACAGTTCACAAAGTTAGTGTGAGCTGTTCCTAGTAAATGTTGTATCTGATAAATATGGCTTTTTTTTTTTTTTTTCCTTTTCTCAGTACCAAATTATCTATGAACAGGCTGTGACCATACAGATAAGCTAGCTGATTATTCAAGAAAGTTTTACATACTTAAACATTATTTCAAGTGGGGACCTCTTGCCAACTATGCACTTGCTGTTCATATTAATTATTCACACCGCAGCTGGCATTCCCTCAGCGCGTTCCTTGGGCACCGCTCAGCGCGGCTGTGTGAAGGCTTCACCATAGATCACTTTTATGAATCCATACTCACTGTGATGCAGCGTGTGTGGATTGTTACTCACATGACTAATTGTGAAACTCCACTTTTCTGAATGCTCTTGTTAACGTTTCTTTTTCTTTTTTTTTCTTGCTGGTCACATGAGGAGGGTTGGCAGATTGCTGCCAGAGACTGGAAATATGTAATCCTTGTAACCCGTGGTGTGCGAGGGTTTCTGGGATACTTGGGAGGCAGACAAGCACAGCTTTGTTCCCATCATCCATTGTAGGTCAAGCGATCCGGTTTTCTTTAAAGGCAAAGTCCTTGGAAAACCTGAGCTGCCACTTTGCAGAGATTATTGCTGGGAAGGAGACATTAGCTAATTAGCTGTTCCACACTTTGCACCCCGCTAGCTGCTGTGGGTGCTGTCGTTTTCCTTGCAAAAGAACGTGCCAGTGTTTGCAGTGCTGGATGAACTCAGGCCAGGCAGGAACCGGCGCTGCTGCTGAAGGCTTCTGCTCAGGATGCAAGGTGGGCGGCGCTGGCAGCTCAGCCCCCAGGTTCTGGCAGGGAGCCACTGTTCCTGACTCAAATGGGGCAGAGTTTGGGGGTCCAGGGGTGCAGAAGTACTCCACAGGGCCCCCAGTCGCCTCCCTGCCTGCTGCAGGCAAGCATCAACTGTGGCTGCAGCTGCCCGCTTCAACTGCAAGGCTGCCACGGAGGAGACACGGTTCAAGCATGGCTTGTAGGCTACCTGTGAAATGGGGCTAATCATAACTGAAATTTCCCCCCTACTCTATTTTTCAGACGATTTTTCCCCCTCCTTCCCTTCTTTGAAGTTACTATCTTGATATTTTTCTTTTTTTTTTTTGTCTTTTTTTTTTTCCCCCCTCCATAGGTCATGTCTGGTCTCACCAGTGAAACATGCTGGTTGTCTCTTTGAAGTTTGTATCAGTCTTTTCAGTCAGTTCCATGTTATGCATTTGAGAAAGGATCAGAAATTATAAAGACTACTAATTCCATGTTAAAATATTCATAGGCCTGAAGTTTACAGCAAAATGAAACTGAAACCACCATCGCTTCTGACTAAACATTACTGAGAAATATGTGGGAATTGGTTTTGGTTTTTTGTTTTCTAAGTTACCAGTTTCACAGAATCTCAGGCTGGTTTAGGCTGGAAGGGACCTCAAAGACCATCCAATTCCAACTCCCTACCATGGGCAGGTACACCCTCTTCTAGACCAGGTTGCCCAAAGCCGCATCCAACCTGGCCTTGAACACTGCCAGGGAGGGTCAGCCACAGCTTCTTTGGGCAACCTGTGCCAGGGCCTCACCCCCCTCACAGGGAAGAATTTCTTCCTAATATCTAATGTAAAACTGCGCCTTGTCCTATCACTGCACTCCCTGATTCAGCACATTGGTTTATGACTGACATAGGTTAAGCTTTTGTTTTTCTCTTAATCTAAGAGAAATTAGCAGTAGGTCTCCTGAAACTGAAGCAGTTGTTTTTAGGGACCTGCAGAATGATGGATGCTGGTAGTTTTTCCATCTATAAGATGGAGCTTCAGCCCTTCAAAGTCGCAGCTGTTGCACATCAGTGCTTACTTACCTGTAGTACAAACTGTAACCTGCAGACAGCTGTAAGAGCAGCATCTGCCTCACTTGAAACCCTGCTGAAAGATGGCTAACATCCATCTTTTTAGTTATGTTTACACTGACACTGTAGATATTTTATAATGAATAAGCAGACCTTCCTTATCACCCCTCCCTCTAAAAGCACTTTTCCATAGAAAAATTGCAATGGCAGTTCTTAGGGTCTTTTTTTTTTTAACAATATTATGGGACTTTAAATGATTAACTGTCATGTAGCAGAGGGTGATTAACAAAATAAATTGGAGCATTGGCTTTGGATGAAGCTTTATCTCTAAAGGAAATACTCAGTTGTCAGGGGTTTTCTCTGAAATATACAAGGGATAATGTTTTATGCAGAAAACAGTCTAGGCCAACTTGTCAGAAGGCACCATTCAGTACGCTTCATCTTTTTAATGTAACTAATTACAGCTTTAAGGTGCATAGGAAGGAGGAACTAATTGAATAATCTAACTTCCTGAAAACTTTTTTCTTTTGTTTTTAACTTTATCATGTCTGTCCAGTTTAACTTCGGAAAATACAGTTTATCAAACTGCCATTTTGCAGCTCACTTGTGCTGGCATTGTTTTGATGGGATAAGTGAAGTGGCTGCACTGAGTTTGGGGGGGATGAGGGATAGGAAATGCATACTTACATGTCCCATGCCCTAGTCTGGATTGGGAGCATGGAAGTGTGTGTTTTCATAGATTGATAGTGGTGCTTAATAACCAGTTCAGGAATTATTTCAATGCTTAGTAGTGTTTAGCTTGTACATTTGGCGAAGCTTTAGCATTTGTGGCACAAGCCAAGCTGGTCAGGTAGGAGAATGAAAGAACAGAGATGTTAGGTGCTGCAGTTCTGCACAACTCAGCATCTTCAGTGATCGTTTATAATGCTACAGAGAAATCCAAAGGAATAGTTGGGTGGAAATTGAACTTCATGGTGTTAATCCGTGAGGACTTGGAGTTGACGAAATGCCAGCTGTAAAAAAAAAAAAAAGGGAGGGGGGGTGTAAGGTTTCAGTTCCTAAAGAAATCATTCACTGCTCATGTAGCATCTGGTTGAAAATGGGGAGAAGAGGGGGTTTAGCTCCTGAATAAAATAATTTTTTACATATTTTAAAGCCTTATTTAAAAAAAAAAAACTCCAGACAAACATGAGGAGTGATGTGTAGGTTTCCTGAAATACTTGTTGTCTTCCAGTGTCAGTTAACAGTCAGCTCAGTTAGTATCAAAAGGCAATTGCTTAAATTTAACAGCTGGCTATTCTGCAAGAGGGGGCTCTATCTGTGTTTAATGGATCTCTTGCTACTTGTACCAAGCTTAGATTTCTTCTGACTTTATTCTGAGGCTCTGCAATGCCCACTGGGCTAACACAACTTTTATCTTGCCCCTGACAAGGACTTGTGTTGTCCACTCTCTGGAGCTGCCAACCACTGGGGAAGCAACAAGAGTGAGATGGGACTGCCAAAAGTAGCATAAAGCTTTCAAAGACAGGCCAGGCAGCAGTGGGGAAAGCAGGACTTTGGACTGGGGCAGGGAGCTTCCAGCGTGAGGCACGAATGGTTTGTTTCTTCACCAGGTTAGCAGGGCAGAAAGCTGTGTTTGGGCAATCCTGGTGCTAATGGCAAGCGCTGATTCATAGCAACCCTGCATTCCCAGGAACTGGGCTGTAGTTGGTGTGCAGGTACAGGGGCTTGTGGTATACAGGTGGCTTGCTCAGATAAACAAGAACTTGTAGACTACCCTGGGAAAAAATTGAAGTTACTTCTGGGTGTGGTTTTCCTCTTCCCCCCCAACTTTTTCCCACCTCTTTTTTTTCTGTCCTCTTCCGTCCTCTTCCGTCCTTTTTTTTTTGCCCTTTTTTCCGTCCTTTTTTTTGCCCTTTTTTCCGTCCTTTTTTGTTTTCTCTTAAAAAAACCCAAACCACCAACACGTTTCTGCCTATTTAAGATAACACTTGAAATCTGTCATTTCTCAGAAATTACCTCCACTGTCACCATTCTTCCAGACATGATTTTGCCAAAGTGTAACAGATTCATCCCAATTCTCCTTAACTTTGTGACTGTATGGTAACTGCCAGTGATTGGAAAACCCTTTTGCAACATTAAGAGGAAAAACTAAGGCACCAACTTGCCTTTGGAAGCTGAGTTGGTTATCTCTGAGCATTGTCTCAAGTTGAGCAATGTAGATTAGCACCTTGCTGTTTACTAGGTCAGAGGGGAGGAGCTCAGTGTGCTCCCTGTACTGCTCCAGGCATACCTGGTTTGTGTTATCTCTTGAGTTCTCCTAACCCAGCATGCTCACCCAGCAAACCCAAGTGGGGCCATTTTATAAAGCTCAGTTATCTTGCTGCCTGATCAAAAGAAGTGTGAAACCTGCTGTGTGGTAAGTGATGGGTTTGGATTATGAACCAGGGGCAGAGATGAGACGAAGAACCACAGCCCTTGGTTTTTTCAGCACCAAGGAAATAACTGATTTGGCTCAAACCACCTTGTGAAGTTGTCATCTAAGAAGAGGCTTGAAGGGTGTTAAGCACGGGCATTAACATGGTTAAGAAACCTACTTTTGCCATTTGTGATCTGTGGATAGATAGATAGCTGGCACTCCCTATGTTTTTGTGAGTATCAAATTATATTTTAGGTTATTTATGTGACTATAAGGTCCTTTCATAGGTCTTGGATTTGTAGCCACATAGTGTAGCAGCTGGCAACCTCCGCCTCACCTGCCCTTACTCAGAATGAAGAATCAACTCTGCTCTGTCACCTCTGTGCCCAAAAGCAAGCCAGGAGGGGTTTGCTCCTCGTACAGCTCTCACAGAGGAAAGAGTAAGCAGTGGCTGCTGCATCCTCCCTGCCTGCAGCGCTCAGACCCAGGGCCTCCACTGCTGGCTTTTAAATTGTATGTGGCAGCATGAACCACTCAGTGGCTTCAGCTGAGCTGGATCATGGTGGGTTACCTTCCTGTCCATTCAGATGACATCAGAACTGATGACAGCTGCTTTGGCAGTGCTATGTGCCTGTATTTAGGGTGACATCCTTATTGTGGTCTTCATTATGCTGGTAGATGTTGTGGAAAGTTCCTTCCCAGATAAAACTAGAGGCGATCAAGCAAGCCAGGCATGAGCTGCGCTTGGTTCAGTCTCCTCCTCAGCTGGCTGGGCATTCCCCAGTGATGCCATTGGGCTCTTGGGGCTGAGAGGCTCTGCAGCTGAGCTCCTGAGCCTGCGAGCTGCCTGACAAAAGTGTCAGCCGTTTACTGACCTTCCTGTCTCTATGATGTCCCAAGCTAGGACTGCAGTCCATGCTCGCTGCCTCCCCTTTTCATGCTGTCTTCCTCCTCAGCTCTGTGTTTCTCATTTCGTAAGCCTGTTAGGAGACCTCAGCCAGGAGGTGCAGATCCTTAACTGTCTTGAGCGTCCCTGTAAGACGTGGGGTGGAGGGGTTCCTCTAGACAGCAGGGTGAGTTGCTGTGTGGCCCGGGGGTTCACAGTGGCTGACACTATATTCTGTGTTAGCTTAAGCCTCTGGTGCTTGGGGCACAGTAGGTTTAACTAAGGTTTAAAAAAAAAATAAACATAAGGAGGCTTCTGCTGAGCTCTCTGAGCTGCCTGTAAATCACAGCCAGGTGGAGGAGGTAGGGCTGATGTGTGCATGTCTTGCATGCATCTTCGCCCTCGCCTAATGATACGATTGCTGAAGCTGTAAATTTTTGAGGGTGAAACTGTGGGGTTTTTTGTTTGGATGCTTTTTTAATCATGGGGTTGCTTAGTGCTAGTGAGCTGAGTGCTTTATGGTTACTGTTATCGTTTGATTTTTATTTAAAGTTTAGAAAATCTGGCATTAATCTCTCTTTTAAGTAAAAAAGAAACATTCCAAGCTTTGTGTTTTAAGGTGCATTTTTTGCTTGCTCTGTCAGTCAGTCTCCTTTTTTTTTCCTTTCTCTCTCTTTTTTTTTGTCCCTGCCCCACCCCAAATTCCTCAAAGCTAAACAGGGAGAGAGGGCGTGAAGCTGACTCATACCAGCCTGGGAAAGTAACTGCGGTTCATTGGTGTCCCTAGGAGGGGAATACTGATGCAGCCCTTTGAACTGCTTTTATAGATGGAAGTGAATCCCCCAGTGTAGCTCCAAATTCACAGGATGAGGAAGTCAGGTCCATGTATTTCTGTCCAGCAAAGAGTTCTAAAACAATGTGTTAAGCAGTTCTAAAGGTTTACTGAACCAGGTACTGGAACAAACAACTAACTTAGTTGGCATAGAATCATAGAATGGTCTGTGTTAGAAGGGACCCCAAGGATCATAGAGTTACAACCTCCCTACCACAGGCAGGGACACCAACCTCCAGCCCTGGATCTACACAAGGTTGCCCAGGGCCCCATCCAACCTGGCCTTGAACACCTCCAGGGACGGGGCATCCAGCACCTCTCTGGGCAGCCTGTTCCAGCACCTCATCACTCTCTCTGTAAAAAACTTCCCCCTAATATCTAATCTAAACCTTCCCTCCTTTAGCTTTAGTCCATTCCCCCTTGTCCTGCCATTATCTACCCTTTTTAAAAGTTGATTCCCCTCCTGTTTGTATGCTCCCTTCAGGTACTGGAAGGCTGCAATGAGATCCCCCACAGCCTTCTCTTCTCCAGGCTGAACAAGCCCAGCTCCCTCAGCCTCTTTTCGTAGGGGAGGTGCTCCAGCCCTTTAATCATCTTTGTGGCCCTCTGAACCCTCTCCAACAGTTCCACATCCTTCTTGTATTGGGGGCCCCAGATCTGGACACAGGACTCCAGATGGGGCCTCACGAGGGCAGAGTAGAGAGGGACAATCACCTCCCTGTCCCTGCTGGCCACCCCTCTCCTGATGGAGCCCAGGATACCATTGGCCCTACGAGCTGCAAGAGTACACTGCTGGCTCATGTCAAGCTTCTCATCCACCACAATCCCCAAGTCCTTCTCAGCAGGGCTACTCTCAAGGAGCTCTTCTCCCAGTCTGTATCTGTGTCTGGGATTCTTCCAGTCCAAGTGCAACACCTTACACTTGGCAGTGTTGAACCTCATTAGGTTCCCCCGGGCCCATCTTTCCAGCCTGTCAAGATCCCTCTGGATGGCTTCCTCTCCTTCTGGGGTGTCGACCACACCACTCAGCTTGGTGTCATCTCCAGTTATTGCTTGGTGTCATGCTACAGTTATTTGGAAAAATATCCTTTGGTGTAAGGTCCTCTGCCAGTCAGACCAATATCCTCTTGTTGGACAGTTTTTATTTCGCAAAATGACATTTTGCTGGATTTTTTTTTGGTCTGTAGCTTCAGATGACCTTTATAAATGAATGCACAAGAGCTTTGGATTTGTCTGATGCCCACCCTCATGAGATCAGTGAGGGATTGTCCAGTAGTCAAAACATCTGGAAAGTTTGCCAGCCTGCTGTATTGCTTTGTGTTTTATGTTTGCTTTGCAAATTGTTCCTGGAGCCTGCGCTGCTAAGCCCTACCTGTAATCCCCGTGGATTTGAATAGTTGAGGATTCAGTAACAACTTCAGATCATACATATGCTTTGCACAGAAGCTGTGGAATATTTTCTTGTTTACCCTCCAGGCTGAATGACAGGATATTTTTGGTGAGCATTTCTTAATTAAGGAATTTACTTCCTTTGGACCAACATAAGAAGAAAGTAGCAATATTGGTTGGGGGGGGGGGGTTAACTGTCTGGAATAATGTTTGTGGTTGTGATATTTCTTAAGAGTTCATGGGTGTTGTGTTTTTACTGCATCTGTTTTGTCAGCGAAGAGAGGGGTTAGATAGATGAGGCTGAAACAAGGAGTTTGTGTTTGTATTTTATCTAAAACATAGAGTCTGAGGAATGTAGTGCATTAAGCAAATTAGATTATTGCTGTATGCATTTTCTCTCCAGCTAATCTGTTACTACTCATCTAGTAGAAGACTGTGCTTACTAAATTTTTTTTCTGTACATGAAATAGGAATGAATATCGTGTTAAGCTTTAAGTCCAGTTTGTAGCTTGTTAAGAATTTTTCTCTCCTGCTTGTAGTTGAAGCTTCTTGTCATAATGGAGATGAAACAATGGAAACCATCGAGGCTGCTGAAGCACTTCTCAATATGGACTCCCCTGGTCCTATGTTGGATGAAAAAAGAATAGGTAAGTTTTTTTATGAACACAAATCCAATCTGTATTTGCCTTATTCATTTGTGGAAGGAGGAGGGATTCAGAGCAGTGTGGTTGCATGGAATTGGTAAGATGATTTTGCTTCCAGGTAGACTTTATGTATATAGTTTGGATACCAGAAATCCCGTGTTGTATGCAGTGAAGGATTTTGTTGCCCCACCAGAGGGATTCAAAACTTGCAGAGGGAGGGTGTGAATGAAGGCAGGCAGTTTAGATCACAGTGTTTTGTTTGGCTGATAGAGGATTAGTCTGTTAATGCTGCCAAAAAGAATGTAGACTTAGATCTGCAGATTGCTGCAAGTATGCATAAAAATCACAGAATCGTAGGGGTTGGAAGGGACCTCCAGACATCATTGGGTCCAACCCCCCTGCCAAAGCAGGTTCCCTAGGACATACCACATACCACACAGGGAGGCATCCAGATGGGTCTTGAATATCTCTAGAGAAGGAGACTCCCAGTCCCCCTGGGCAGCCTGTCCCAGGGCTCTGTCACCCTCACTGTGAAAAAAATGTGTGATCACCAAATATTTGTCCTTTTTGTGGAAGTGGGTTATATCATTATTTTTTTCTATTTTAATAGTGGGGTTTTTTTGTGTAAAATGTCAGCATGGATATTCCATTATGAACTAGTTGTTTCTCCCATGAAGGCTTTAAGAGCCATAGTTTTGGTTTTTTATTCTGTATTTAATTTTTTTGGGTGGGGAGAAGCTTTTAAAAGTCCTTGTGGCTGTGTGAAAATACCCCCTTTGTCGCTTTCCCATAAGCAGCTATGTTTGGCACAACTGAAGACGATGATATGGTGGCTCCTATTACACATGTGTCGGTCACGCTCGATGGGATTCCAGAGGTGGTAGAAGTTCACCAGGCCCCAGACCCTTATGCTGAATCACCAGAGACTCCAGAGTTTGAACAACCAAAGAAGAAAAAAGGTAAGATGCTGTGGGAGAACAGCAACTTGGAGTAGGAGAACAGTGGGCAGTACGCTCGCCTCCCCTGTGGGTGTCTGGAACCATTCTGGGTGTCAGGTCAAAATAACTCAGTGGGCTCAGCTAGAAATATGGAGAAAGTTTATATCTGTGTGAGCACAGACACTGGTGATTAGATGCCAGTGATGTTGGAGAAGTGGCAATGATGGCTTATCCCACAGGGAATGTGAATATCTGCTTGTTCTATTTATAGTTTCCTCCTCAGAGCAGAATTGCAGTACAAGCTATAGAGCTTTTGTTATTGTGAATCCTGAAGTACTTTAATTAGCTCTTATGTAGCTTCAACTAAAGATACTCGATCTGCTCAGAATATGGGATGAAAATTAGGAGGGATTTTTTTGCTTTTTTTTAAAATATGAATGGTTTCATTTCTTTTTTTCTTTTTTTTTTTTAATAGCTGCATGCTATAGTGTTAGTCCCCATTTGTGGTATATAACATATACACAGTGTCCACTGAGTGGTGTTAAATTGAAGTCAGTGCTGTGCCAGAGAGTAACAAAGTGGTTTCAGTCAGACCACCTGCTCCCGTTTTCCCGTCCTGCTTCAGCGTGGACCCTGTCAGAGGTCCTGAAGCTGATCCCTACAGTGGAAGAGAGCCACGCAGTGCAGGCAGATGTCAGGTGCTGTTGCAACAAATTTAGAAAAGAAGAAAAATGGTAAACCAAGAGAGTGATGTTTCTGGAACTAACTAATTCAACTAGGGTTGAATCAGAGCATTAGGATTCTGACAGGCTCACCTGTGAAATAAAAGCCTTCCAGAACTGGGCTCCTGCTCTCCAGCCGTACTCCTGCTGAATGAGAGTGCATTTTTGCGGCTACTTACAAATGTTGGGAGTATCTGTGACAGAGAGTGTTTGGGCCTGTGGAATTGTTGGGGAAGCCTCCTGAGCCCTGTGTGCATCACAAGATCTGGTAGGGATGGGTGTGGGTCGGGAAGTCTCTGATTCCTGTAAGAAAGCTGAACTGAAACCGCTGTGGAGGAGACCTTTACCAGCAGCTGCCCTGCGAGTGCTGCTGGGGAAACTACCGGGCTGGTGCGCGCTGCTGCGAGATAACCAACCGTAAGAGGATTTCAAACTGGTGCTTTTTGGTTTTGTTCTTTTCTTCTTCTTTTTAATGTTGACTGCTTATGTGGGTCAAAACAAGGAGCTGCTCTCTGCCAGACATTTCTGCTGTCTTTGGCTAGATGCTTTCATGCCCTCTTTCGTGTTGTGCTTCTGCTTACTCCCACTCCTTCCTCCTCCCTGGCTGCAGGTTAGAAAAACAGTTGCTTCACAGCAGATGCGGGTGTTTGGTCTCGACAGTTACATCGGATACATAACCTAAAAAAGATGCATCAGCTTAGTGATTCAGTAACTACTAATTTTTAAACAAAGGTGGGACTCCATGAGGTAGATGGTATGGTCTGAATCATGCTGACATGTTACTACAGAGCATCCAGGGATTTGTGAGGCATTGGTGTGTAACAATTAATTGCAAAATGTTACTAATTTTGTAGTGCAATTTAGGATAACATACAGTGCAGGTGGATCATTCTTTGTTTGCTTTCTTTTTAAGAGTACTCTGTTTCCATTCCTTTGGTCAGTTTTATGGCATGGCAAAGGACCGTGGTCATTCCGCCTTACCCATATCACTCATGGTTTTGTAGACTTCTAGCCTATATAACCCATCAGCCAAACTTAGAGTTGCATCATGCACAGCACTGTCAGCAAACTGAGACAGAATGGCAGTGCCAAGTAGCGCTCCTCCAAGAAATGTTCTCCACAAGTGATGGGGTGATTTCACTTCCTTTCCTCATGGGCCTTATTGCAGGAAAACTGTATCCACCCATCTGCTCAGCTCCAAACCCGTGTTCAGCTTGACGTTTGTACTCATGAATGTCTGAGCACTGAGCTGTCGAGCTGTGGATCAGAAAGCCAGGAAAAACAAAGGGATGTCAGGGAAAGAAATCTGGAAATTTGCTATACTAATACCTTCAGTCCCGTTTTTGCTGTGGGAGGTGTCTGGCAGTAGGTGGTCACATAAGTTATTTACACATTATATTTTATATATATGTATCTTTTATTGTGTTTTCACATACATTATGTTTTTTAAACAAAACCCACTGAAAACGGTGCAAGAAAATAATATTGAACCTTTTCTGGCATGGTATAAAATATTTAATCAGGATGAGCATCGTGCTGTCTAAATATCACGTTGATTTGTAGCATGGAGCTCTAACTTGAAATGTTTTTGCAGCCATGGACGTAGGAAAGTGGAAACACCAATTGTAAATTCAATTGACTATACAAAATTACAGTAGCCCACATAAGGCTTAGCTCTTATACATTCTTCATCCTTCCTCTTTGTAAATTCTCTCCTAAAAAGGAATTTAGTGAGCTACTCTGAAAGGTAACCAATTCATGGTCTATTGAACCAAAGGAGGAAGTGTGCTAATGCTTCATGTGCTTTCAGAAAATAACTTCTTTTAAACAAAGGAAACGTATCTTGTGTGTCTCTCAAATCTGTTTTTGATGGTATCAGTCAGCACCTGGAGATACAGCTCACAGAATTGTCTAAATCTTAAGTATCTCCAGCCCTGATATAAAGCAGTAACATCAACAACTTTCTGTAAACAAGTTTCACATTCTTCACTGATTTCTTAATTTGGATGGGTTTCTGGTAGAGGACTGTCCACATAAGATGTCCTGAAGTAGTCTAGGCTGAAGCAAGAGAGCCTAGAATATGCTTTTACCATTATATTTCATTGTAGCCTAGGTTATCCCTGAACAGAAGTGCAGAAATTCTGTCTGTGATCATGCTTGTGTTTCCTGAAGTTGGTTGGCTGTAGTTGCCATGACAGAATCGAGCCCTTACCTATTTCATTTTAAGACCTGATCTCTTTTGGAAACAAAGTAATTAACAACATCAAAATAACATTCCTAACTCCTTAATAGCATAGATTTGCACTTGTACAAGAGGAGAAACAAGATGAGCAACAGAGTCTTCCCGTGACACAATCCTAAGGGGAGAAAAGTACTTAGCCACAGTTACCCTGAGGGACTTCTTGTGCAGTAGAAGCTGCTCTATACAAGAGTGACTTCATCTAGACATTTTAGGGAAAACAGACATTTCTCAAACCAACAATGCTGAGTTGAAAACAGCTGCTAAAAATGTACTCCAGCAGTTCTTTATCCTTTCATTTCATGATATGTGAAAAAACAACAGCAGTGTAAGATATCCTCCCTCCCATCTTCATTCAAATCAAGGAAGACATTGCTGGCCAAGACAATGGCTAAACTTTGTGTCCTATCCTCAGTTTCCTCACTGTAGTTCTCTTGAGCTGTCCATCCTTGCCCATGCCCTGTCCAAAAAAAATAGGGGGGGCGGGGGGGGAGAAGAAAAAGGTGCAGAGGTGCACTTAGTGAGACTGCTAATGACAGAAGGTGAGTGCTCAGGCCAGTGTTTCTTCTGACTTCTTTGTAGATACCTGGAAGTCCAGAACAAAGCAGATAGTGAAGGCTGCCTCTCAGCAGTTTTTTTCAGAGGCAGTGAAAAACCCTCACTGCAGCAGAGCCATTTCCTTACTAAAAGAGCCACAAAACCAAAAAGAAAAGACGAATGGCATAGACTTTGGTACTGTAGGGGACTATTGGTCTTGACTCCTTAGAACATAAACTCTTTGGAAATGTCATAGAGAAAAACAAAAATATTTTTCTTAAGATCTTTAATTATGACAATACATTATTTGGGCTAGAGGTGTGTTTCTGAGTCCTGTGTCTGCTTGGTCTGTTCTGCCTCTCAAAAGAGCCAAGGGTACTATGTGCATAATTTAGGCCTTTGTTGCTGCAAAATCTGATAAAAGATGGTTTTATTTCATAAGAAAGTTCTGAAGGCTTCTGAATAATTGCATTACCCATAAAAGTTACCATTACAGGGAATGAGAACTGTTAAAGTAATAGGTTCAGGGGGTTATATTGGAAAATACTTCAGCATGACTTACCTTTTTTTACTCTAGTTACATTCAGGTGATTTATTTCTCCACATTTTCAAATGAGTGTTCTTCATTCTTCTTACCAGTTGTAATTAACTTCTTCCTTTCAGTCCTCCTCACCAGATGGAGCCACCATGCTTAGGACTTTAAAAACTCGTGTTTTTCAGACCCTGTTACTGGTTCTACTGGTCTTAAACTTTGCTTTATCTGTAGTTGCTGTAGAGAAAGGTGTAAAAGACAATAGGACTGAGAAATACTTCTTTCACATGGCAGCATAGTTCACTATTGTCAGTGGAGGCTTCCAGTGTAATAATTAAGCAGGCAATCTTGTTTTATCCCTAAATTCCATTTTGGTGATGAGTGAACGAGATAGTGCCCCGTGTTGTATCTAGCTTTTCCTGTTTAAACTGTTGCCCACAGTTAATGGCTTATTCTTCTCATCTCACCTGTTTTAAGCCAGTCTTAAGAGTACCTAAAAAGCCACAGAAATTTCTAGTATACATGGACTTCAGAAAAGTGAGCATAATCTTTACAGCCCTATGGGCATAGGGGGTCCAGTCCTGCTGTGGAAATTAAACAAGTTCATCATAGAACTGAGTTCCTAAGTTACTAGAAATGGAATCCTGTCCGAATTGGGGAAACAAATCTCTTCCCTTTTTAGGACCTTGCTCTTTTCTGCTTCCTTTTTTTTTTTTTTTTTCTTTTCAAGCTGCAGTTGACTTATTGGTGGTTTATTTCAGGGAAGAAACCAAAACCATCTCGTCCTGAGTCCCCTACCACAACTCCAAACATATCTGTGAAAAAGAAAAGCAAAGATGGAAAGGGTAAGTCAAAGAACAGCCACTGAACTTCTTAAAATAACGTCGTTTCTGAGTGAGCTACAAAATGCTTGCTGCAAAACCAGGGCTGGTGCTTGGGAGATGCTATCTCATCTTAAGGCAAGTAAAAAAAAAATAAAGCAAGAGTTTTCTTGGTGAAATACCCAGTTCCTAGGGAGAACTACGTATTTGTCACATTAGTTGCAGGGGTTCTTGGAAACTCTTCAACCCCCTGCAGAGGCTGCTGCATTTGGAGCGAAGTCTTGGGGAACACTGTGCATTGTATTAGTGTGGTTATTCTGACAGATGATCTCTGAAAATGTTTTCCATCTGTCTGTGTCTAATTCTGCATGAGGAGCTAATCAAGGCTGCCAGTTGGCAGCAGGAAGTACCAAGCCCAAAATTTTGAGGAAAGTTACAACACAGCTTGAAGGATTGGGCAGAATACTTGGAGTTTTGGGACTTCTTTTCATTCCTCCTGTATTTGAAAGGAAGAAAGAAAACAAATGCCACATAACTGATACGATAAATCATTTCCTCCACTGTTCAGTAGCGCCTGTCAGTTTTGTCAGCAGCTCAGCTGCTTTGCTCTTGGGTCCAGCGCCCCCACCCACGCCTGTCCTGGCTTCTGAGTGACAGCCTGATGCCCTGGCCCACACCGCCTTCTGCTGCGCTCAGAGGGAGCTGGAAAGGAGCCTCCCCTGTTGTCACCACCCGTGCCTGCACGCAGGCTTAGGGACTGATGTGCTTGCATGCCTGTAATACTTGCCAGGACAGAAGCCCAGCCAAACCTGGAAGGTGGTGACATAAGAACATCAGGATCTTCTGATATCAGAAAAATGGCAACATGGACAAATGAGTATGTTTAGGGGTTTATTTCTTTTGATGAGGGATTTTATGGGGGACACACACAGACGTTTGCAAGCGATAAATATTTAACAGGTTAATTCCAAGAATTTTGAGTATATGATTGCCTTTTTTCTTTTTAATTAAATCTGATTTTCAAGTAAAAATGAAAGAAAAGTATCAAAAGAACCTCCAAGTAGTGCTCAAATGAAATAATAGAAAATACTAAAGCAGCTAGCCACAAAATTACAAGGCAGAAGAGTCTAACATTGCTGTTGATGATGGCAGGGATGCACTATATTTCACATTTGTCCATTGGTCGAAAATTGATAACTCAGAAGGAATTAAGGAGGAGTGTGTGGCCTGAAACCACTGCTTCTTATGAAAAGCTACAGCAAAATCATTTGTTTTGCATTTTGAGGAACACAGAATTGAAGTAAAAGGGATATTAATGTATCTGGCCAAAGAAGGGAAGTAGCTAGAAAATCATGAGAGTTGCCTGTCTCCCTTCCTAAGGGGAACATGTATGCTAAATCCCAAGCCCTCCATATAATTATTTGATGCGATACATGGAGAAAACTGAGCTTTCTGCATATTTCTTCTGCTGTGATTCAGAGGACCTTAAAAATTCTGTCTGTGAGTAAGGCAGAGGTGGTTTTCACAGACAGTCCTCTTCACAGTGATTTTCAGTGGCTAACCAGCGACAGATCTTCAGACTGCCTTGCTGCAGCTAAGCATGTCTAGTGTAGGCTAGAACAAAACCACCCTGGATTAGGTGGCAAATGGCTGGGGGTGCTCTCACTCCTGGCTGGCATTCTGTCTTGCCTAAGCAGCCTTCACTGTAAGCTAGGAAACATTTGTTGCAAAGGCAGTGTTTTTCTCTGTAGGGATGCTCACTTCTCAAGTTTCCACCTGCTGAAGGAGCTGCTAACATTTTGTACTGCCAGTGCTGATGGCTTTGCTGAATATTTGCAAAATACATGTTATAATACAGTAATATGGGAGTTTTAATTTTTAAGACACTTCCTCTTGTTGGAAAAAAAAATTCAGACTATTGAAAGAACTGCTGGGTTAAATTGAAGTTAACAGAGTAGATCCTGTCATCTTCTGATGTGCTGGGCATTGTTTTTTGTGAAACTTAAGAAATTTGCACATGCTGTACTTGCTGTGCTTTTGCACAGCTACTTGTGGGAGGTGATATTTTCCTATGAAAAGGGTTTTTTTTCTTCCTTTCTCAGGCTAACAACATATCACTAAGAAGCTTATGCACAGCTTCAAGTGTCCAAAAGAACATCAGACACCAAAAGCCTTCAAAAAAGGCAGGAAAAAGGGTCTCATTAGTTATACAAGTTTAGAGTCCTTAAATGTGTGCTTTTGGGGGAAAAAAGAACATGCAAATTTTGTAGTAATTTTAAGTATTCACAATCTGTGATTTTAATACTGTTTCTTTATACGTGGTAAACACTGAACAGATGTGATGGATTTCCATCTATGTTTATGCCTACTTGTTTGTGAAATGAAATTTGAATGTCTATCAGCAAGTGCAAGTGCTAAGTGGATTAAAAATAGTTGTAGGGTTTTTTTCCTGAACTTGTATCCTGCCTCAGCATATGCCACTGATTGCCCCATGTAAATTGTTAAAATCAGGATTTTGTTTGGTCCCTTGAAGGTTTATAACACTTGCTTGAATTCAGCAAAGTACTTGAGCATGGGCTTGATTTCCAGCACTTTCAGAGGATGGACCTGAACATGTCCCTGTTGGAGGCAAAGCAATAGTGACTGCTGCTGTGATGACTGGATTAGGTAGGAGGGAAGTATCCACATAGGGGACTAAGGCTGTCTAACGAAAAGGTTACTGTAGCTTCACTGGAACCTCACTCTGTAGGTTACAGACAGCAGCGTTTTGGGGCACCCATAGTATAATAACCACCAAGAATCCCTTCCCATGCCTTTCTCTCACCATTTCCTAGTCTTGATATATTGGAGTGTATTGTAAAGATAGCAGCTTCTTAATTTTTAGTTAATTATTAATGAACATTAATAATAAAATACAGTCAACTGATATTTTCTTGTGGGTTTTTTTTTCTTCTTTTTTTTCTTCTGTGTCCTGAAATGCTTCTGTTTTAGGAAACACAATTTATCTCTGGGAGTTCTTACTAGCACTGCTCCAGGACAAAGCTACGTGTCCCAAATACATCAAATGGACTCAAAGAGAGAAGGGCATTTTCAAACTGGTAGATTCCAAGGCTGTTTCCAAATTGTGGGGAAAACACAAAAACAAACCTGACATGAATTACGAAACGATGGGTAGAGCTCTCAGGTATGTGAGTTTTTAATAATAGGCTGTTCTTGCTGTCTTGGTGTTTGTGTGTGTCAAATTCCTCATCTAACTTGTGTATCAACAGAAAAGAGGTAGTGTTCTAAATTAGTTATTTTGGTGAAATAAATAAGCAAGTTAAAAGTAACCCTTGCTAACCTCAAGCCCAAATCAGTCACCTTCAGTCTCAGCTCAGGCGTTTTCAGTGCTGCTGCAAAAACTGCATCCTCGTAGTCAGCCACGGACGAAGAAAGAGACTGAAGATTGCAAGTGGGGCAAGCATTTTACCTAAAAATTGAATCTATCCTCCCTAAAAACTGCCAAATTTGGGTGTGTTAATGAAATTATTTCTGCTTGTTGCAAATGATCCCGATTCCAGTGGAAGATGCAGTTTTAGAATTCACATCTAGTTTGCACTTCTCTCAACCTGCATGCTTTAAAACAGCTGATCAGTGGGCCTCTGCCTGTCAGGCTGGGGGTTTTCTCATATATAAAAGACTGCAGAATAAACAATAACATCCAGAAAGCTTCACTCTTACCTGCTGATTGATTATTGTCCAACTGAGCAGTTGTAGATTTCTTCACCCCTCGCCTCGGTGCGCCTAATTTCCAATCACCATGTTGATCTGTAAATTTAACAGAAGTAGCACTCTCCTGTCCTATTCCCTTTGCTTTGCTGGAGATAAAACATCTGCCTGTGCTCACCAGTGAATAAGCAGGAAGTCAGGTAAATGAGAGAACTGTCTGAGTCAGGAATTACAAGTTTCATACAACTTCTTTTAAAGAGTATGAGTTGATAGCAGAGCTGCCAAGTCACGGTGGTATTCCCGCTCTCCTCAGAGCTGTCTGAAGTTGAAATTAAAAGGTGGCAAGAAACACCAGCAAAAGAAAGCTATTTTAGGGGAAAAAAGAAAAAGCAACGTTATTCAACTGGCCACTGCTTTATAACAAAGAAACTAGGCACTCAAAATATTATTTGTTACTGCTGGTCTTATTTTCTGGGGATTTTTGGCAAAAGTACCTTGTAATTTGATGGATGTATGCTTTAAACAGATACTATTACCAAAGAGGAATACTGGCTAAAGTAGAAGGTCAGCGCCTGGTGTATCAGTTCAAAGACATGCCAAAAGATCTCATCTGTATCGATGATGAAGACGCCAGCCCTAGCGCTGAGTCATCAGATTCCAGCCTGCTCTCCACTCCCGCAGCCAGCAGAAACCAGCCGAGCCGATCCAGAGCCTCTGCAAACACGGGAACAAAGGGAGGATCGACCGCAGTGCTAAAAACAGGGAACTCAAAGCCTGCCAAGCTGAAGGAGCACGTGGAAGTCGTACAGCAGCAGACACCTGGCTTGACTTCGGAAGTGTTGAGGACAATGCAATCTCCACAGCCAGTGCATCCCACGCAGCTTTTTCGGACAGTTCACGTAATGCAGCCGTTGCCGTCCCTCGCAGAAGGACACGCGGCTGTCACCAGTAGTGCTCCGGAGGAAACCTTAAATCCCTCGGTGCAGAACATAAGGTAAGAACATGTACAGAAAGCAAATGTGTGGAGGATGGTAATAAATTCACTGGATGGGGCTAGCTAGACTAGATTCTTTGTTGTGCTTCAAAAACCGTGCTCCTCTCCCAGTTTGGTTGGGGGTTTTACTGCGGCATACTGTGATGTGTGCGCTCTTCAGTGCTTCTGCCTTTGGTAGAGGGAAACATGTCTTTCCTGTGGTATTAGGCCTGGCACAAATCCTCTAGAAAAGGTCTCTTTAGAATTGATGGCATCAGTTGTGTCCTGCAGCAGAGGAGTATTTTCATGGGCTCTGCTTTTTCCTTGACTGCGACTGGTGTCTTCACTTTTGAATTCTATATCCTGTGTCTGTATGATTCCTTCAAACAGATTTTCCTCCTTTCCTGATTTTTCTTCTTAAGAATTATTTGTCATCTCTTTCATCTTTTGTATGGTCCCCTGTTACAAACAGGGAAAGCTCCATGTTACCTACTCTAGCATTTTGCTGCTGTCACCAGAGCATGTTCTTTCGATTTTAGAAAACAATTAACAGAATAATCTCGTGGGAGCTGCATGTCTGCAGACTATTTTGGGAGACAGTCATGCTTCCACGCTTAACTTGTAAGTCAGGTGGCTAACAACACTACACAGGGTTTAAGCACCGTGACTCCTTTGTACCTGCTGCTTTGTGGCAGCATCCTAATTGAAGAGGCTTTCAAAAACAATGACTTCAGCCTGGTTTTACATGAACCTGTGGTGTCCCCTGATGGAGCTTGTTCCATCTTCACTGACTACAAAAGACCTAAACCAAATAAATGTTCTTGTAATCTAGGCCCCTCGCTGAGCTGTCTGCGGTGATTCTGGACCTTAAAGCTGTTTCCAGAAAGCTTCAGGATCTAAATCAGGAGCTGCAAGTTGTCAGTGAATTGTAAACACTACTCATTTTTTGTCTTTTTCTTGAGATTGCTGTGTTAACATGAGTATTACAATGGTTATCATTTTGTGCTGCAAAATGGCAATGGTGCTATTTCAACAGGTAATGGCTTTAAGCTGAAGGAGGGTAGATTTAGATTAGATATTCAGAAGAAATTCTTGATGATGAGGGTGGTGAGCTACTGGAACAGGTTGCCCAGAGAGGTAGTGGAGGGCCCCATCCCTGGCGAGATTTGAGGTCAGGCTTCAAGGGGCTCTTGAGCAACCTGATCCAGTTAAAAGTATCCCTGCTTACTGCAGGGGGGTTAGACTAGACCAGCTTTAAATGTCTCTTCCAACCTAATGAATTCTATGATTCCTGCTCCCTTCTTCTGTTCTTGCCTTTGGAAATTCCATCCAGAGATTCCAGTAGATCTGGAGTGGTAGCAACTAACTGGGCTTAACCATGCAGTTTTGTCAGAAGTAGCAATAATGAGACCAAACGTTTCCTTCATTTCCAAAGAATAAGTTTTGCTCTTTTATCTCTGGTAGTACAGGGATGCTGTAAAGGCTAGATGGTTATTAAAACTCCCCTTACATAACAGGAAAAATCCCAAATAGCAATAACAACTAGGGTTTTTTCTGATTTATGAAACTGATGAAGAACTGAAACTGTTTAGATCAGCCTCCAGAATCAATAGATCAGCCTAACAGAATCACTAGGAGACATTTTTAAGAGATAACCAAGTAGTTGAGGAAGCTGAAGATTTATATATAGGAACTGACAAACCAAGACTGCAGCTTCAATCAAGAAAGATTTATATTATCTTCTATTACCTTGGGGCAAAAATACCCCCAAACTTTATCCCTGAATTTCCTAGTTTGAATCCTGGCAGTTTTGTTGTTTGATTTTTGGTTTTTAAATTTCCTTCAAAATGATGAAATGCTTTCATTCACACTGCAATTTGAAAAGTTCACACTGAAAAGAGAAATTCACTGGTTAATGAAGGTTGCAGGAGATTAAATACACTGGGCCATGAAAGCAAAAATATTTTTCCTAGTCACTGTAAAATGAACTGGGAACAGTTTCATTTTTAAGTAGACAGTATCTCTTTTCATTTGACTTTTAGTTCTGAAATGCATGATTTGAAATCAAGTTGTGTTTTGCTTATTGTTGTTGCTAACTAGAGTAATTTCAAGATGCACATAGGGAGGGAAGGGTTGTATTTGATCAGAAGTTTATGTGAAAGATAATTATAAAGAATTTGAAAAAACAAAAAAAGAACCAATTTCAGAATTCATTTAGAAAAATTCATAAAACTTTTCATCAAGGCAATGCCTCCTAAGTATTTTTAGGCTTGGGAATGAAGCTACTCTGCAGTGCAGTCCTGTGATTTCAGGGTTGATGAGTTAATCACTTGTAAAAATTGACTAGGGGAATATAGCGAAAGGAAACAACATACAGACATAATTGAAATCAGTGGAATAAACCTATGAAACATTAATAGAGGGAAGGTTCAGTAATTTACAGAGCTAAATATCTCTAGACTAGATGTACACTGGTTTATCAAAAGCAGTGTCAATAGTATAGATGGTATAAAAAATGGTAACAAGAAGCAGAAGTATCTTTAAGACCTAATAAGGCAAGTAGGCAGGCAAGAAGTCCAGCCTGGCATTTGGAAAGCTCCTCAGTGACATGATGACATCCAAAATCATTGCATTATAGTATTTCACAATCAGACCTTGGGCAACAAGCTAAGGGGAAAAAAAATAGTTGAGCTGATACATGTGTGAAGTTCGAATGAAGTAAAAGCCTTAAAGCCTTAGTTCTGCACTGTGTTGGTTCTAACCTCTCTAATTTAAAACAGCATTCCACAAAGACTTCAGTGGCAGTTTCCTTATCTGAGATGACAGAGTATCTCAGATTAAGGGGAGGTGGGGGAATGACCCATGGGATGTTTTCAGTATGGTATATAATTACAGAGCAGTGTAGAAGTATTGCTAATTAACGAAGAATGTACTAAGGTGTCTGAGCAGCTAGAGTGAAAATAAAATACACAGCACAGATTTTCTGGTGTGCTTTTAATCAGCATGGGCCAAGCTGCAAACCAAGGTGCTGATGAGTCCTGTGCAGTGGTTGCTGCCCGTTGCAGGCTCTAAAAGTACAATCTCTGACAGATGGCAGCTTTGAAATGCAGCTTTGAAATAGTTTAGTGAGGTAGAAGGACACAATGAGTGTCTTTTTTCAGTGTATGTTTTAGGTCTTGCTTTATAATAAGGTTTAAAGAAAGGAATTGGATTTTTGGGTTTGTTTGTACAAGCAGCCATAAATCTCTAGTGGTTGAACGTGACTGTGTACACATTCTAAATTGCTGCAGTGGGGCTTCCATAGAGGATGAAATTAATGGTCTGTGGGATTTGAAAATGTGCAGCAGGTACGATTGCCATTATAGAGTGGGAGCTGATAGACCTTCTGACATATGCACTCACTCTGCAGGGTTGTGGTTGGACTCCCTTTATAGTGATTTTGTAAGGAAGCATGAGGACAAATAGAAACATCAGTTGCTATTCAGAGGTTGGGGCACGTAGATGGTCATGTGGGAGAAATGGCAACCAGGGTTTGGGAATGCTCCTCAGAAGTTTTTCTGACATGTACTGGTTCGTGGTTGGGCTCTGCCTTGAAGCATGAACATCTTGGACCCATATAATTTGTCTTACACAATGTAGCTTCTAAAGTTTTATTCATATAAATGTTCTTCCCTCTTCTTCATGGAAATGAATGTTCTTCCCTCTGCAGCAGTTTGCTTCTGTTGTGTTGTTAGAAGGAAAAAAAAGTGATTAACCACATACTATAGAGAAAATGTTGAGGACTTTTGAGGTCAAAACAATTGGCTTCCTAACACTTACCATATCCTTCAGCAAAGTCTGAACACACATCTCCTCTGCTGAGGAACTGGGCAAAAGAATCCTGTTTGAAGACGGTGGTGAAGGTCTCGTGTCACCACCATGGGCCTGGAGCATCTCCCCTATGGGGGAAGGCTGAGTGAGCTCTGGGACTGTTCAGCCTGGAGAAAAGAAGACTAAGGGGGGACCTTATTAATGTTTATAAATATCTTAAGCATGGGATGCAGGGGGAAATGGCCAGCCCCTTCTCAGTGGTCTGTGGGGATAGGACAAGGGGCAATGGCTGCAAGTTGGAGCACAGGAAGTTCCACACCAACATGCGGAAGAACTTTTTCACAGTGAGGGTGACAGAGCCCTGGGACAGGCTGCCCAGGGAGGGGGTGGAGTCTCCTTCTCTGGAGATATTCAAGACCCGTCTGGATGCCTATCTGAGTGATATGTCCTAGGGAGCTGCTTTGGCAGGGGGGTTGGACCCGATGATCTCTGGAGGTCCCTTCCAACCCCTACGATTCTATGATCCCTCCCTGTTCTAGATGGCATTGCCTGGTAAAGTCGACTCCCAGAGCAGGACAGGGAGAGCGTGCCAGCCCAGCCATTCCACAGGGCCCTTTTGTGTTTTTCAAAGAAAGGGACAGTGACAGTGGGACTGGTTCCCTGCAGAAGACAGGTAGTGGTTTCCTTTGTAGCTGCACAAAGCTCAGGTAGAGTTTTGCACACTTTGAGAAGAGTGTACAATGAAGTGGAAAGGTCTTGGCTTTGGAGAGGCTTGTTTTACAAGTTTTGGTGCTGCTGTGTGCAGGAGACAAGATGTTCCCAGGGAAATATGGCTGCTCTTCTTCAGCATGAGTGGTTAAACTGAAAGGCTGTGATGTGATGGAAGCCCAAACTTGGGAAACAGGGCAGGAGCTGGGGTCAGGGCATGCACACCAGGTTTTGCTGACCAGGAAAGATGTATTCCCCGGTGGGAATACTGGGAAATGCAAACTCCCTGCAGTTTGTTGCTGCCTGGGTGGACACAAGCAACAGTTACTGCAGCCTCCGGTCGTGGAACAGGGAGCTGAATGTGGCAATACGTGTTTCCAGTGATAAGACAAAAGTAGAAATGCCTGTCTGGATGAGCAGTAGTAGTAGTAGTGATGTAAGATGCAGTGGCTTCTGGATTGAGAAGAGGTTCTCATGTTACTAATGGTTCAGAAAAGATCATACTATGAGTTACTTAAAATTACATGTTTCTTTTCTTCCTGACTGCATGGGACATAGTGAGCCTTTTAGCTGGCAGCTCCATATACCAAAAACCATGCAATTAGCTGACTGTTGACAGATCCTGTGCAGTGCTTCAGCAGGCTTCAGGTTTTAACCACAACGTTGCTATCAAAATTCAGTTTATTGTTTCTTTCCTGTATCTTGAAGTTGTCGTTGTGGTAGCTTGGGCAGAGCACGTTAGAAGACCAGTATCCTGACTGTTCTGTAGCTGAGGGAAAAGTTAATACAGACCACAGAGATCCAGTGAGAGAGGCTCTGTGTGTTCACTTCTAAACTGGAGAACCACTACGTGATGAATCAGCCACAGCTTTCATCTTGACCTTTTTGCGACCTTTGGGGTAGAAAACATTGCAGTAATTCATCCCAAAGGTGACACAAACATGGACCACAGTGGCAAGCTCCTCATTCCAGAGGGGAAGGAAGTAGTTGGAGGTGAATCATGTTGGGGTTTTTTTGGGCGTGAGCGTTCAGCATAAGAATAGTGATGAAGCCAACAATATGCCAGGACAGCGGATTGTCCCGATAAGCGGAGGGAATTACCTTTGAACGTCATGTCAGCCCCAAGCAAACACACATGCTTTCTGTTACTGTTCCAGAATCTGTTTCCGTGCCCAAGCTATGATGTGTGTGTTGGTGGTCTGACTGCAACTTTGCTGATGCTGAAAACCAGACAGATTTGTCTATCATGAGTTTGTGCACTCTGGAAGTGTGATTACAGCTGCTGTGTCAAATGAAGTGTCTTCATCCTGTGCCACGTACAGACATTAGCCTGTGCGCAGATGTCACGTTCTGTACTCACACTTCTCCACCCCATCTTGTATTGGTTTTGCATAACCACACAGACACAAGGAGGCAGTCTGGCACTGTCCTGCTGAGACTTCTGCATTGACCATCTGCTTGCAATCTGTCTTCCCTGAATAAGAACGAGGGTCAAATCTGCATGATGTCAGCTGATGTCGTAGCTCATCCCTCCTCTGCTGTTCCTACAGATGTGCTGAATAAAAGCTGTCACAGGTGTCAGTCGCAGTACAGAGCTCACCAGGGCTCCCAGGGGCTTGATGGTGATGTGAGTGAATGACTACAATACTGGCTGAGTACTTACAGATAATCAGAAACAACTCCTGGCTAGTATTTGCCAGCATTGGTGCATGTGCTTTGCTTCTGTTTGCAGTTAGAGGGTAATCTGTCAACACAACAAGTTAGGTCTTCGTGCCTGTGCTAGAAGCTCTTCATACACTGACCAGCAGATACTGTTGGATCTGGCTTACCATTGCTGCAGCCTTCCCCAGAAGGAGGGAAGCAGGTGATTGCTGCAAAGAATTGATCTCTTTTCATCTCTTAAGTGAAGGCTTGACTGCCTCTCAGATTTCAGGATGGCAAGGAGAGTGCCCTTTCCTGAGGGAGGTGTTGGTCAGAAATAGGCTGATATGGTTCCAGTGGGCTTCCAGAAGAAACTTCCATTTAGCTTACAGCAGAGTGTGTTTCTCAGAGCACGTTTACAATAGAGACAACTTCTGTCACAGCAAAGACTTTGGTTATAACCAAACATTTTGATTTGACTTTCCTGCAGTGGAGAAGACCATTTCAGATTTCATTTCTGTGTGAGGTAGGAAGAAAGCTGCTGACAGCAGAAGGGACTTCAGAAGTCATTCAGACAGATGAATCCTGTTCCCAAACAGGTGCTCTTGGTGCACCTTCGGCGCTGCCGAGCGAGGTGCAGTTTCTGACCAGCAGCAGAGGTTTTGAGTTTGAATTCAGAAAAATGTGCAGTTTTGAAAAATTTTGGAAAGAAGACTAAGACTGTGTGGGTCAATTAAAAGGGTATCAGACTTGAGAGCTGAGTCCTCTGTCCTCATGACCTAAGAGATGTATCTTGTCCAGGCCATGAGCTAGACAAGAACAGGCAAATTCTGCCCTCCCTTCGTAGGAGTCTGTGTTTGGAGTGGGCATGAAGGCATCAAGTGTCTTTCTACCTCTCGTGGGCATCTTCCCTGAGACTGCTTAGCATCTCCTGCCTACGTGACCTGTGCTGCAGGAGGGCCGGTGGCTTTGATGGCAGCTTTGCTGGCAGCATGCCGGGCTGAGGTATTGACAAGGTTGTTGATGACTCAGAGGATCGTGTATAAAGCAGCTGCAGAGCAGTTTGCAGTAGGGCCCCCGAGTTGCATTTGGCAGGTGCTCTCTGTAGTCACTCAAAGGAGATTGCCTTGCCACTCTGGCATCTGAAGTGGTTCTAACAAGCACGTCCCACCCCTGCACCTCCCTCACTCCTCCTAGCTTGACTGAGTTGTTTGCAAGCAGTTAGTTAAATGGGGAAAATCCCTGGAAATGTGCCTATTTATCTCAAGGCCATCATTTCCCCTGTAGCTGAAGGTTGGATTCTCCTCCCTGTGTACTTCTCTATGTACTTCTTAATATTGCCTTGTTTCATTTTCTTACTGTGCTGTGAGATACTTCATTACCCTTGGCTTGTAGCTTCAGTAGGCTTTTTGCTGTCTTCTCCCTTTATCCATTTCAGAAACTTCACATAAATTACCGTGAATAAACTTGTTTTTCCTGCCCCTCACTTACTGTTTGCTTTATCTCTAGTTGCCTTGTGATGAGCTAACACGATATTGCACAAGTCTAGGCTGTTAACAGTGCCAAATGGACCAAGGAATACATGGTCATTTTCAGCCAAGCCAAAATGACTTCAGAATTTTTGTCATTCTTTCCTCAGTTGCAACCAGGTTGTTCTATAGCAGCATTTCCTTTTCATTACTGTTGCTCAGTGTTCTTGTTCTTTTTGTGACCTCAGTGTTGTTCTTTCTGTAACCTCAGCAGGAACTTTTGAAGTAATCACCCAATAGATTTGTGCCTTAGCCTACAGTGAAGTTCAGAAGCGTAGCTCAATATGTTCAGCACACCTCAAATGTAGCCCAGAGTTAACAGGTCACCTCAAGTAGTGCATACTTAAAGAAACCCCAAAAGTAGCCAAAACTGGGTAAAATGATTGACCAAACCTGTATCTTTTTCGCTTAGCTTGAGGAGATAGATTTTTAGTTTGCAAACAGACACAGTTGTCTCTAGTCTTACCACTGAAGGCCAATGTCTTGCTTGGCCACCATTAGCATAAATAACAATGTGTGTGCTCCTTAACTCTGTCCTGGTACAGCCACGTGCTGCATGCTTTCCCTGTAGCAAGTTCATGCTCTGTGTGTGCTTCTGCAGGGATTACACCCAGCTCACATTTCCTGAGGTTGTCCTTTGCAGACATTTAGCAGCTAGAGGCTTTTATTTTTATTAGTTCGTTTTAAAGTAAAACAGCTAAAGAACAAGAAAGTAGCCTCCAAGTTATACTTGGATTGCATACCAGCAGAGGCTAGCAGCTTCAGCTGCTGCTTTCATAACTGGAACTATTGAGCTAATTGACCCTGAAAGATTTAAGTTTCTTTGTGGATTAAAGAGCTGGTTTGGTATCTACTCTGATACTTTTAATGCTTTTCTGATTGCAGGTGTCATTTGTCTTCCCTTCTTAGCTGTTCCACTTGCACTGGAGGTCTCTGTAGGCTTTCTGGGTTGAGCTCCATTGATGTGGTGTTCTGATTTTGCTGCAGACTTGTGTAACTGCAGGTAGCTTAACAAAAAGAAACAAACCCACAAACCACCACCAACAAAAAAGCTAGTAGATGCCCTCATCCTGTTACTGCTTCTGACAGACATTTGTGATGCTTCAGTCAAAGTTCTGGAGAAATTGCTGGGGTGAAGAAAAAAGGGGGTTAGCACTGATAGCCCTTGGCAGGCTTGCCATGAGCCTTGGTGCTGTCATTGGGAGCTTTCCACTTGAAGCTTGGTTGTTGGTATTTATTTGCTGTGCAGCACCAAGTTCTCCAGAAGTTTGAAAGAAAGAAGTGATTGCTCTAGTTGGTGCTATCTCCAGTGAACTCCCATTTCCATGAGGTTCATCCTTGGGCTGACTCCAGTTGTGTGAAACAGGAGCTGGGGATTGGCTCTGCTGTCAGTTGCATCAGATTTTGTGTCCTGGTTTATTATGGCCACTGTGATGAGACATGAGTGGGAACCTTGTGGCTGAGGATGTGGATTTGTTTTGCTATAGCAGCATTCCCAGGTGCTGCAGCCTTCTTTGTGATGAGAAAGAGAAAGCCACGGATGCAGGTTTGGTTCCTTGTGTCACCAGCCACATAGGAGGTGGGGAAAGGACAGCCTGCAGCAGGGACTGGCAGCCAGAGGGAGTGCTGATGTGCTCTGAGCCAGATACCAGCTGAGTCACTGGAGCTCCACTTGCTGGAGCAACCTTTGGAGCTCAGCTAGAGGTCTTTCCCAGAGGACTCAGCTGAGATAGACTTGTGAAATCCTCTACCAATATCCCTTCAGTTGTGGCTGCTGCTGCACTAAGAAAGGGGGGAGGGGGGTGTGGGGGGGTGTGCAGCTGGACTACTGCCAGCAGCAGCTTCTGCTGCCCCATAGCTTCAGCATCTGCTTTGGTAGGCTTTTTGTTGTAACTGATAGCTAGAGCATGGTTTTAAATGGATGTTTTGAATATGCCAAGTCTGATCTCACTGGTCAGGGGCTAATCCTGGCAAGTAGGACTTCACAGAGCTGTGAAAAATTGGTACTACAGGGCAAGGAGGACGTTCCATGGTAGATGTAGGATGTAGGTAAGGGAAGCCTTAGAGCATATCTAAGGACCCGTCTTCCGAAGGAAAACCTGTGGTATTGTACATAGGCTTGGAGATACAAAACTTGACAGTAAGTTGCTTTCCATCTACAGTGATTCCAGCAAGTGCAGCCATCAGCTGGGAGAAGGACATAGTTATTTTTGTTTTCAGTCAGCATTAAGTACGTTCTAGAAAACACAAGGGAGAGCTTAAGGCTTAAAAAAGGAGAGGAGGGCAGGCAGGAGAAGACACTGAAGAGAGCTTTGCAAGGCAAGCAGAGGGAAAGAAAAAGAGTGTTAGAGACAGCGTGGTATAGTGGGCTGGAGTGAGCTGTGGGAGGGTGTCAAAGCAGTTACCCTTCCCTTCCTCCTGCCCTCACTTGGAAACCCTTTGCTTCGCTGGGAGAATGTTGTGGTTGGAGCTTTTTGGTTTGTATCTATTTGCATGACTGGAGTGTGTTTCAGCCACATCTCCCGGCCACCATTGTCTGTTGTAGTCATTGTGTACATCAGCAACATGGTTGCTGACGCTCCAGCGGTGCACTTTCAGCTGTATGTACATCAAAAGGAACGTGGTACCCAAGTCTGTGAACCTGCAACTGATGGAATCATTCCTAATTTAAGCTGGTGTTTTGGGAGCAAATTCTGTTTGGTTGCTTTACCAGAAGGGGGTGTGCAGGCAGAGAACTGTGTGTTCTGGGAGACTGAGAAGGTCCTGACTGGACCCACTGTAACAGCACAGATACATTGCATATAGGTACATGTACACACAGATGGCAGGAGAATTGAGGCCTGGTTTATGAGTTATTTAGGCTGGTGAGTTACAAATTACTTAGGGAACCTTGTGAAATTGATAGCAGGTGGGTAGTGGGTCATGCTTGTGATGCTGGTTCATGCATGTGATGTTGGTTCATGCTTGAGGGTATCTTTGATGCGATTCCCAGGCTTTCTGCTCAACTACTGAACATCTGAAAGGCAGGCTGTTCAGTTTGGCTTTGGCAGCACTGCTTGTGCAGACTACCTTTCCTTTGGGAACTGTGGTGCTGAATTCAGGGATCAGGTCCAGCTCTTGTTTCTAGAGGAGAGCTCTTGTTTCTTGTTTCAAGAGCAGAGTGACTGCTACCTCTTTTGGAACCATCGGGTAAATTAAATGGTTATGATGCCAAGTGATTTTTCAATAGTCTCTTCAAAACTCAGCATGGAAGTGTTCTGACTCTATAACCTTTTTTTTTTTTTTAATCTTATTAGGACTTTACAGACTCCAACCCAAGTTCCAGTAGTTGTTTCTCCTGGAAATCAGCAGCTGCATACTGTAACACTCCAGACGGTGCCTCTTACCACAGTAATAGCCAGCGCAGATCCAGCCTCAGCAGCAACACCCCAGAAATTCATTTTACAAGCCATTCCCACCTCGCAGCCCATGACGGTCCTTAAAGAAAACGTCATGCTCCAGTCTCCAAAGCCAGTCTCGCCTCCCTCCTCCATTGTGCTGAGCCCAGCACAAGTCCAGCAGGTGCTCACCAGCAGCGTGCAGACAATTTGCAACGGGACAGTCAACATGGCGTCGTCTCCGCCCTTCAGTGCCAACACCACCGTGGTGACGTTTTCGCCCAGCAGCTCCCAGGTGGTGGCTCACCCGTCGGGCACGGTGATCACTTCGGTTATTAAAGCGCCGGAAACGAAACAGATTGGTGTACAGGGAGTGGGGAAAGAAGAGGAGAGTGACAACCTGGATGATGCTGAGCAGCCGGAGCAGAGATTCCAGCAGCAGCCGTTCGTGATGGTGGTGTCTAGTTCCAACGGCTTCCCATCCAACGTGCAAGTGAAGCAAGAAAATGAGCCATTGGAACCCACTTCATATTAATAAATTTTAAAAACCCAAAGACCCTGTGGATGATTATTTTTATAAATGTGATGGGACCTTTTCAGTTCTGTAAATATTTGATTTTCAGAGATGTTGCAAAGCCACTTAATTTCCGCAATTAATTGTTAGCATTCATGCTTTAGAATGGGTTTTGATTTTCTGTTAATTGCTAAATGTTACCATATAAATAAAACGACATATTACTCATGTTTCAGAATACAGGCATGAAGGAACATGCTTTTTAGGCAGTGAAGACTTTCTCCTGAGGTTGTTGGCCAAAGTTTCAAACTTCTTTCTTACTGTACGTTTCCCATCTGTTGCTGATTTACATTGCAGTAACGTTATTATAACCTTTTCTGTTTAATATCTACGTGTATCACTTAGCTTTTGAAGCAACAGTTGCTTTTTAGCGTGGGACATTGTCATTCCATGTGTATGAGTTTTTCTGATCAAGGATCTCTCTCACACCGGTGAAATTACACCGGTTTAAGACTTGGATAACGAGGTATCCTCTTGCCTTTTTTTGTTTTGTTTTGTTTTGTTTTGTTTATTTTTCTTTCTATTTTTTTGCAGCACAAGCTCTTGTGCATGCAAAATGGAATATACACTCCTATTGAGAGTACACAAAACATCTATTCCAGTAATGGACAAGGCCACGTCTGTATTTTATACACAAGCACCAGGTGTATTTAATTACAGAAACTAACAGCACCGCTACAGGTGCGAAACGTTTCATGCCATTTTTTTGTCTACAAAGCTTAACAATCTTGCTTTCTACTTCAGATTATTTTGTAAGGGGGGGGTGGGAAATGAAATATATACAAATTATGCAGGCATTTGGAGATTAAGAGTTCTTTTTTTTTTTTTGATTGTAAATAATGTACATTCAATGTAACAAGGGAGTTTTTTCAGCTAATTTGTTTCCATGCAAATTTTTGATAGATGCAAATAAGATCATTATGTTTAGAGGTCTAATGTTATATGTATTCATATTACAGAGTGAATTTGTATTTAAAGACAAATTTTTAAATGATGGAGCCCTCTGAACCTTGGGTCCTTGTCTTTTGTATTTTTAATTGGTTTATTATGAAAATAAATCAAATGGAAAAAAATTTCCTGTATTTACTCAGAATTGGTTTTGTATTATTATAATGCTTTGCCAATCACCATAAATAACCAAAATACACTGAGAAGTAAGAAGACATCTTTAATCTGTGGGTGTGTGGTGGGTCACCAGCAATTCATGGATCGTTTCTGAACAGACTCAAACCTGCCCCAGGTACTCTGGGTGTCCCTTGATGTAGCAGTACTGCATGTTTTTGTAGCTCAGATTAAAGTTGAGCTAAGACCAGGAGCAGGATTTAAATTTCTCCTCTTCTGTCACTTCCCAATGATGTTACAAGCCAACCAAAACTTTGAACGTAATTCTGGTGTGCTGTTGATCGCAAAGGCCTCTTGTAGCTTGTGAAACTCTTGGCCCAAACCACCAGGTCTTTAGACCTGCTCATCACAGTTTCAACAGGAGGTGTGTTAAAAATAGTAAGTATGAAGGGCAGTGGAATGCAAAATTTAAAGGCTGCACAACTTTCTGTGACTGAATTTGTGCACAAGTTTTATTTGTTGGTTTGTAGGGTTAAAGTTGAGCATGTGACTACTAGAAAAAATAATGGGCACAGAGAGTTTGGTCTAGGTGCATAGAACTCCACAGACTGTCTCAAACGAGCGGTTCTCTGCCACTCCTGCCCTGCTCCTTGGCTGCTGAAACCTCCTGTTTAATTGAGCATTTCTTCCCTCTGAGCCTGTGCAGTCAGGCTTCCACCTACAAATCCAGCGAGCCCCCCTCGCCCCCGTTTTCAGGAGGCTGGGGGGACCTGAACCAAAGTGACTGCTGCAGCTGGTTTAAGGATCGGGCAGTGCTGGAGAGCACCAGCAATACTGCTAGGAACGTGCATCGGCATCGCAGGCCTGTATCTGAGTTCACATCCCAAGGGCTATTTCAGCCTGAGGAAAGCACTGGAGAGGGAGGAACACAGTTTTGGTGGTTTTTTTTTAATCAGACTATTAAAATAAGGATTTTTTTTTTTTTTTTAATACTAGGGACCCTGATGCAATAACATTTCAACTGACATCATTAGTGCTTTTAGAAGCAAGGAAGTTTTGCTGGTTTACTGGAAATGTTAAGAAAAATAATAAATCACAACTTCAGGTTACAGTTTTACCAACGCAACCTCTGGCCGCAGATGCAGCTATTTCAAAGGGAAAATGATTTGTCAGCTTGGTTAATGCCAGTCGGAGGAGCAGAGAAAAGTCTCCAGCTGGCAGAACGTGTCCCCCAGCAGCAGACGCTGTTGTGTGACCACCGGCCAACGACAGCTGCTCCATTCCCACCAGCCGGGTGCATCCCTACTCCTGACCCTTCTTCATGTCACCCCTGGCGTGACAGAAGAAGGGAGAAGCTGGGGTAAATCATAAGCTCACAGGTGGGGTCAGAGCAGCTCCTGCCCTCTCACAGTGCCCAAACAGAACACACGATCTCGAACCGCGGCCGCTGCTCACTCGGGAGGAGAAAAAATGAGGCTGCGGAGGAGACAAAGGCACTTTTTCCCTGAGGAGTGTCAGGGAAGGGAGCTCAGGTAGGAGCAGAGAGGGAGGGAGGGAGGGCCGGCCTCAGGCTGCCAGCGCCGCGACCGGCCTGGCTCGCCGCGGGTGTTGGCATCGCGCGGGCTGTGGCGGGAGGAGGCGCCTGAGCTTCAGGCAAGGCCGGCGCCTGCCGGGCCCCTGCGGCCACGAACGCCTCAGCCTTCGCCGCCGTCCCCCCCCCCAGGTCCGCACCCCAAGCGGCAGCTGAGGGGCTTCGCCAGCCGCCTGCCTCCTCCCGTGCCTGCGAGGCCCAGCCCGCCATCCTGCGCAAGCCTCGGCGGGGAAGGAGCCGCTCAGAGCTGCTGCGCCGCCGCCGCGGAAGGAAGGAAGGAAGAGGCGAGCGGAAAGGGTTGCGCATCCCGTCTGGCACGGCCGGTCCTCCAACTCTATGGCCGGGTGAGGCGGCGCAGTTGCCTCGGCAGCCGCGGCGGCCCCGCCTCTCCCGAAGAGGCGCGGGAGGAGCTTGCGGGGCCGGTTCGCCCCTTCGCGTTCCCGTCAAGCCTTGCACGGCTGCGGCCTTGGGGTTTGTTGCGCGGGTGCCACAGCGTCTCCAGAAGTTTCCTGGGGACGGCATGGCGGCGGCGGGAGCGGCCCCTCCGCGGTGAGCCTCCCTTCCTCTCCTCTCCCCTCGCCGCCTCCGCTCCCTTCTCCGCCCGCCCCCGCTTCGCCCGCTTACGCCGTTGTGTTTCCTCGGCAGGTTCTCGGACGGGGACGTCGACCGGGACCCGAGGGCAGCGGCGCAGGTGAGGGCCGGGCTGGGCCGGCGGGGGCTCGGGGGCGGGCCTTGCCGCTCGGGCGTGTGAAGTTTGCGGCCCTGCCGAGCCGCCGGTGCTGGAGTGGCGGAAGGAGCCGGGGCTTGCCGCCTCAGGGGCCAGCGGAGCTTCCGACGGCGGCTGGCCCTGCGGGGCTGGCTGCGGAGCGCCCCGCCGCCCTCCTGTCACAGCACTCGCCCTACTGCCTGCGTCGTCGGAAAGGGGGGCGGGGGGGGAACCCGAACCCCAAACCAGCCCGAACAACCAAAACAACTTTCCCTGACACGCAGGTAGCCGGCAGCTCAAGCCCATCGCGATTTGCAGTTAAAAAAGCCCCGATCCCGTGTGTCCCGCTTTTATTAGCCCCGTTCTGCCCTGATCGTTTGGGGTTTTTCACTTTATTTTTTTTCTTGTTCCTCTATTTTGTGGGGACCGGAACTGATTTTTCATTAATTTCATAACTAACCTTGCAGTGAGAACAGCCGTTCCCTGGAACACCCTCTCTGTGGCAGAGGCCCCGTCGCCGGGGGTTTTCAGGGAAGGACAGCGCAGGGTGCTAGGTAACCTCATGTGGGCCTTTCCCCACCGAGGGTTGGTCCAGGTGAACCTTGCAAGGTCTCTTCCAACCCGTGCTGGTCTGTGATTTTACAAATTAATGTGTTTTCAAACGGTGTTTTTACTTTAAAGGTGGGGGGGGGATGTAGGGTTAGTGAAAAGGCAGAGCTGGAGGGTGCATAAGTGTTCCTGGTTAACATACCTGGAAGGGGAGAGAATGAAATGGTTATCATGGCTTGAGTAGAGGTGTCAGAAGCTTAAGTTGACACTGAGTTACCTTTCCATGAAGAAAATGGTGGAGCTGAGTCTTACAGTTCTTTGGTGTTTAGGCTGTAGCTTGTCAAAGCTCTTCAGCAGATGAATGACATCTTCAAATAAATTTGTAATAACCAAGTACTTTTGGCATAGTAAAACTACTTCTGTTATTTACAGATCATAATTTTCCGTTTGCCGGGGGGGGAGTGCACAGCAAACAAAACCCTCCACACCAAAAGGTCTTTGGAAGTATTAAAGCATATTATCAGGATATGCATTCTTTGGTTTTGGTTTTCCTCGTATTGACATGGTTGCTTTGGTTCCCTAGTTTATAGTTCAGTTATTTGTACGTTCAGTGCTTCAAAGCAATCTGTAACATGTTTTATAGTGATTACTGAATGTCTGATACGGTAATACTGGTGTCACTTGTGGAGCCTTTTTAAAGACTACTGAACTGAGTAGGCAGCTTGTGCTTGGTAGTGTCTGAATGGGTAAGTCCGTGGTGCTGTGGAGCATTTTGCTGACTTAGGAGCTTGGATCTGCAGGTAGTGTACACCATGTTTGCACGGTCTTAGGCGTGGTCTTTTAGCTCACTTAATATTTCTAATCTGGGCCATGTCTCCAATATAAGCGGTGCTGTGTAATGCTTCTGCACCTGGCTAGACCTGTATCCAGTTGGCATGGCATTTCTGTACTCTGTCCTCAGGACTTCTGATTCCTCTAACTCCTGGGAAGCATGCCTTGGCTTTTCTGCACCTGAGTCTCATGCAACTAAGAGGTCATCATTTATCTTTAAATTTCCAGCCTGAATTTAAGCTGTGAATTCTTAATGTCTGTTTTTCTGGTTTTGTCATTTTAAGCTGAAAATTTAGTTTATTGTTTGGAATAAGGATGTTTTCTATTTGTTTTTAATTTCTAAAATGGTCTGCAATTTGTGAGTGGTGATGTTTAGGAGAGAATCAAAACTCTCTATTAAAATAGACTTTGTTTTGGTGAGGAGTTTTGCCAAATGAGAACCAAGGGTGGTGACCCTTGTGAATTCAGGCATGAATGATTCATGAGAGGGAATGCACCTCAAATTTATGTAAACATTAGCAATGAGTGTGAGGAGTCTTGAAAGGTCCCAATGTATCTAGAAATAGATTTGCAACTTGGTTGCATGGTTTAGTGCAACATTCTTTTTAGAGTAAAAATGTTTATGCCTTTTTTTAGGGTAAAAATATGTAGGTAGTACACTCTTGAGTGAGAGGACTAGGTCTATGTTTATTCTAAGCAACTGTTGCTGATGTCCATAATCCAGAGTTCATGGTGCTAGTCAGGTATTACTTGTCCCTCTTCTCTAATAGCTGTGCTAAAGCAGGAGTAACTTCTCTTTTCATGTGTGTCTGAATGCAACATGACACCTTCCTAACAAAACCGCAGAGCAGAAATTAGTTTCACGCTGGTCCATGCTTGGGTTTGGGGTTCGTTGGGGTTTGTTTTTTGCTTTCCTGAGGTGAGGGCTAGTTCTGTAGAAGAATCTGTTTGTCGTGCACTGTTTCTAATCAGTGCTTCAGCCATCAGCATAAATAACAGGAAATAACGTTTGAAGCAAGAGGTGATGTGTCACAGAAGTGATTCTGCTTGTGAAGTGTCTGCAATGTTCAGTGTCAGTCAGACCCCGCTTGGCTTTGAGGATCAAAAGCTGTGCTTCACCTCTGGTGTAACATGCACCTATTTCAGTTCATGTGCTGCCTGGTGTCCTTCCTGTGTGGAATACAGCCATGAATATTTCCGTAATGACTTTACATCTTGAGAGGGCATCTGTCTCATTTGATGATTTGTTGCTTGGTACAACTGCCTGCCGCTTTCTTTAGAGACCCCAGAGGTTTTAAGGAATGTGTGCTGTGCCTGTTTGTAGGCATGCACTGGTAAGAGCTCACCCTACTGCAAAAGAGAAGCTGCTACGCTGTGTTTTGGCAGCCGTATTGTGCTAATATTCCTGCAGGCTTGAGGCCTGTGTCATAGCCACCCTCACGCTTGCTGAACTGACCAGAATAGGAGTCCAGTCAACCTAGCAAACAGTTACTGTACTTGTTGGGGCACTGTAGTAGCTCTGGAAGATCTGCTGTGCTCTAGCCAAGAGAATTTACCTCACTGGTAAGGGGAGAATTGGAGATGCGCTTTCCAGATGTGTATGTCAAGTCATTAGGATTTTATTCTGTTTGCAAAAATTAGAAACTTTTGTCAGTAAAGTAATTGTATTTTGCTCACTATATATATACACACAGTGATTTCACCCAGCAAAAAACATCCTTATGCTTCTTTCCATCGTGCAGCAATATTTCCTGTGAGCCCTGTGCTGTGTAAGTCTTCGGTTCTCCTGCTTTTGTGCTCCGTGTAAATTGGAACAGTCTCCTATGTCCAAAAATATCTTGTGATGTGGTATTTCATCATGCAATAGAATGCTCTGGGTATGTTATCCCCTCACAAGTATTTTGACATACTGCATCTTGATTTCCAAAATTCCCAATACTGCACTGCTCCCTGAAATCCAGCAGACCTGTGTACAGAAATGCCGAAAATTCTGTGGCATATGTCAAATTATCTGTGCATTAAACTTCATGTGTAAGGCATTTGGAAGTCCTTTCCTTCTCAGTAAGAAGCAGGCTCCTTGAATTTGATGGAATTGGCAGGTTCTTTTTACTTAAGATCTGGTGCTGGAGTTTTGTGGATGAGAACTGAGCGACGGGTAGACAGTCCTGCCAGCTAGGACGTTTACTCCTGAAACATCTCCTGTTTTGACCGAGTTCAGAACTGTATTTTTATGGGAACTTCTGAGGTGCCATTTCATGTTCTTCTGTGTGTCTTTACAGGAGCTGACAACAGCTTTGGAGAAGAATCCCGATGATGCCGAATATTATTGTCAACGAGCTTATGCTCATATTCTTCTACAGAAATATGCTGGTAATGTTTTCAGACAACACACAGAATCTTCTTACGAGTGTATTATGACACTGTCTTTACAGAAGATGTCTTCAATCTGCAGCCAAATACAGCAACAGCAGAAAGTGTGATCTGTAACTTAATAAGCTGACTCTACAGTTGGGACATAATTTTACAGCATTCTTTGTTTTGCTTCTGCAAAACTTGCAGTGCTCAGCAGTCCCAGCTTTCTATTTGATTTTATCCTGGTATTATCTTAGCAGTTTGGGGTTTTTTTTTTAAGTGAACTTCTTAGATTTTAAGCTTTATGTTGTAAGTGTCTTCCATCCTTATGTTTTTTTGGTAGAGGCTGAATCCTGTCATGGTAGGAATGTGATAACTAAATAGTGCCTGGGGAAAAGATTAACTGAAAAACTTAAGATTGAAGTTATTTTTTTCTTTCCAGTAAAAAAAAATATGTTCATACTTCAGACCTAAGTAAAGGATTTGACTAAGTAATGCCTCATTTTACATAGAGCTCTGTAGCCAAATGGAGGGTCCAACCTTAGCAGCTGTGGCTAGATTTAATTCAAACAGTGTGATTTGTGTGCAGCCTAAGAAGGCTCACATAGTACACCTTAAAAACTTCACTACTAGAAGACTCACGGTTCATTGCTTTTTATTAACATGTTTCTTGCTTTCAAACTGACTCCCAACAGATGCAGTTGCAGATGCGAAAAAATCTCTAGAACTCAACCCCAGTAACGCTGTAGCGCTCCTTAGGAAAGGGTAGGTATCACCTCTTGTGCTTTTGTGAACTTTGTGCTGGTCTGCAGCGTGATGCTTGTGTCTGGATTGTGGCTCCACACAAGGTTTTTGCAGTTTACATTAATAAATTTAATGCCGTGCTGCTTGTAACCCATCCATAATAAAGCTGAGGTTATAAGAAGCAATTTATCCTGAGGTGATTACATTAACATCTTGGCCTTTTCAAGAACACACCTCTTGGGCTATTTAAATTCTTAGATGTTTAATTTTAACTAACATACTGTATAAACTAAGGATGTTGTGATCTTCAGAATGTTGATTAGGTTGAAAAGTAATTACTGTTTCCTTGTGTTTTTTCTTTATTCATGTCAGGTTAGGTGAATATCATATCAAAAACTATGCATCTGCTTTAGAATCTTTCCGAGAGGGACAGAGGTTGGACAGTAAGTATTAAAATCTCTTGTCTGCACCCTGCTTCATTGCTAATGAGAAAAAAACCCTAATCTATTAGCTGGAAGCAAAGATAATTTTGGGTTGGAAGAGATCTTAAAGATCATCTAGTTCCAACCCCCAAAGATCAAGGCTCTCCCTTCTTTAGAAGGGTAATGAATAGGATGACTGATTCGAGATGTCTGGCTTCTGGTAAGGTTTGTGCACTCGCTGCATTAAAGAGTAAAACTGCTCAAAAATGTGTATTAGCAAGCGATACATTAATTATTTTCTTCCCTTTATAAAATGGGGGTGTTTCCCAGCCTTCTTGGAGGTATTACAAATAAATGTTGGCAGTATGTAGTAGAATAATTTCTGAACAAAACAGGCTCTTTATATGTAGCTGGAATTTCTTAGCTGTTACACTATTTAATAGACTGGTCACGCACCTTGATGGGTGTTCAAACTGACCAAATGCATTCTTACCTCACACTAGATACCACTGACTTACAGAAGTGTAGTTACTGTCTCTTTCCTTGAAGCATTGGACTCATGCATGTTTTAGTTTGTGGAGAATTAGAGCTTTTCTGAAAACCTGACTTCCCTCTGGAGCCAGGAAAGGAGTAGAATACAATACAGAAAGCTTTGTTAGAAGACGCAGGGAAGCATATGACAAGGCAGTTGCAAGATGGTTGTGATTTCCTTCTCTTCCCTTTATCGCCCATTTTAAATCACTTGCCCCATTCTATTCCATCCCTTCCCAACAGCAGAACATGGGAAGAAAAGCACCTTGAAAGGCTACACAGAGCGAAGTGCACTAATCTGAGAAGCATTGTCATGGTCTCAGATCTTTTTAGTATGTTGTCTTATCTGTAACAGCGACTGGGACCCAAAGGTTTAGCAAATATGTAATTACTTTGCCTCCTCCAAATAAATCATCTGCTCCCCAAAATAAAACTGTACTTTCATGGGAGTGTAAGCTAATTTATGTCCTTGCTGCTAAGTGATTGCACTCCCTCCCTCCCACTTTTGAGCTTGTTTAGCCTCTTTCAGTGCATTAACTCTGCAGAAAAGCATTTTCCCCCTGGAATGATGTGTTGAAATGGAGCAATAAAGGATCTGAGTTGCGGAAGCCATCGGAAGTCAGGTGACAGAGCAGCGTTGGGGCAGTGGTGATGGTGGTGGAATTGCAGCAGCTGTTAGATGTCAGCTTAGGCTGCTCTGGAATAGGAGTTTGAAATACAAGAAATTTCCTCAGGTTTTGGTAGTTTGGATAACTGGGTGGTTTCCACTCATCTGTACGCTAGAAAGGCAGTGCGGTCTTTGCAGTGCAGCCGAGTTCTGTGTTCAGTGTCTTCCTGTGACTGGAAGTGATTCCTTCCAGTGACTTATGTACCTTTCCTGACTTACTAGGTAACTTTTCATACCTCTCCATACTCATCACTTCTGAATCTATACCTTTTTCATATTCTTGCCCCATCCCAAAGAACCTCTCCCAATTTGAGGTGTTCATGTGTGTGGATTTTGTCACCTTTCTAGTCTGTAAGTCAGTTAGTGAATGACAGGACTCCCTGAGCTAATTCAGAATCCCCAAAATACAGGGAATACGGCCTCTTCCCATGTTGAATTGCTTGACTTCTACCTGTTTGAATTTACTTTGGTATTGTTTTGCTTCTTACCTGGTTGAAGTGTTTCTTCCTGATTGCTCGCTCACCTGAAGATGGCTTCTGCTGTACTTACCATATCTTGTTATAAAGTTTGGCCACCCACTGTGAGATGAGGAGTCTCCTGGAGGCCTTTTTAAAAAATGCAGATTTTATTTATTTTTTTAAATTTTTGTTGTTGTTTAGTTGATTCTCTTCCATATATTACCTAATGTGCTGGCAAATTGCTGTCAGTAACAGAATTTGTCTTTGCGGTTCAGTGGAGCACTTGATGGATAAGTGTTTTGGCAAAACAATTAAATTCCAGTTGAAAGCAGCTAATGCAAAAGGAACGAAGTGCAGTGGGAAAACTTGCTACATAGGGCTAAAGAGGTGATAAAGAGAGAAGACTTGAGGAGTTCCTGCCTCAGAGAGGATTGCTGTGATGGGGATTTCTTTGCTGGGGAGGCTGGTTTCTTTGCTGCACGTGGGGGCAGAAGAAACACTGGTAGATGTTCCTGTTCCTTGCTGATGCGAGGTCTGTTTTAATCTGACATATTAATGGTGATGAGCTTCCTACTTGTGCTCATTATCAGCAGGACTGACAGGCCCAGCGTACTACAGTGAGCTTCTCTTTTCCCACATGCAGTGATACCTAAATAGGGCTGGATGTGCTGGATTGTTGAATGTGCTGTGTTTCTTTTGTTTATAAAGTAACACTAGGAAGCAAGGTTTCTTTCGCTCCACCATGAGTCTAGACACATGTGGATTTTTGGAGTTTAATTTGCTTTAGATTAGAAAAGCTGTGTGATCTGTTACTCTTTGGTATGTAATGTGGATTTGGGACAATTATGCTAGCATTTTCTGGAGGCTTTTTGGTGGGTTGTGTTGGGTTTTTTTTTTCTGTGACTCCAAATGAATTTAGTAATGGATTGCATAATCCTTTAAAATAAATGTCTCAGTGTGTACTCTTCTTGTATTCTAACAGTTAGTTAGAATTTTTCAGCAAGTGAAGACCCAGTTAGGTTTTCTGAACTAGAAGGTTCTATTAATAGAAGTTGTTGGTAAATTCTTCAGGAGGATAATGCAATTCTAGAGCACATATTCTTTTGCCTCAAATTATAAAATGTGCTTGGGGGGCAGGGAAAGATGCTGTAGTTGGCGAGAGGGATCTTCTGGGAAAATAGGGAAGACAACCCTGGACTTTTCTTGTAACGTTTTTGTTGCAGAGCAGTCTTGTCACAGGCCTTGGTTCAGAAGAGAATTCCTCACCTGCTGCTGAAAGCGAGAGGCTGGATCAGTGGAGACTTGTCTCCGTTTCTCTTTGCTTAGACTCCTGAGCCTACTTCATCGAATTTCCCTTCTGATTAATAAACTTTGTTCTCAGCTGCAAATTTTGGAAGTCTTACTAGGGTGTGAGTGCTTAGTTTTAATCTTCTAGAGAAGGGTAGGTTGTGGGGAAGCTTTGGAGCTAAGTCCATGCCCTGGTCAAAAGCAGTATTGATTTTGAACTTGCACTCAGGTCCTTCTATGGTTGATTTCCAGACATTGCCAAGGCTGAAGATTCCACAGGCTCTTTGGGCCACCTGTTCCAGTGTTTGACCATTTTTTAGTAAAGAATTTTGCTTATCTAATCAGAACTTACTTTGCTGCATCTTGGGTCCTTTGCCTCTCTTCTTATCCCCGTGTGCTTCTCCAGACAGTCTGTGGTCAGTCATCTAAATACCATAAGTACGTGTTAGGTAACTGAAGAGAGCCCTTAGATCCTGGTCTGCCCCACCCCCTGCCAGCAGTTATTTTTGGGAGAATTGTATCTGGAAGTAGGTATCTTTTTTCAGGATTTGCTTTATGAATGTAGAAGATTGAAAGCAGTGGCTGGTTGTATTGTAATATTAAGACAGCCACAGTATTTGCATTTTTATCTTCTCCTCACAGCAACCGAGAGGTTACATAAATGATATGTAGCCTAAAACTTAGATATCTTTTAAGATGACTGGTGGGGATGGCAGAAGAAAGTGAAGAGAAAATGGCTTGAGAAGCAATTCTAAGACCTAAGTCACACCTTAAAATTTATGTACGTTTTATATTTGAAGGGGCTGAGGGGAATACATCACAACTGCAGTGGAGTCACATTTGGTGTAACATGCATGTCTGCTGGGAACTTTTTTTTTCCATCCTCTTCAAGCCGTGTGCTGGGTAGCTGACAGTGTGAACTCCTTCTGTGAATTTGCTCCATTGTAACAAGATAAAAAGCACAGCTCTTCATAGTAGTTGGTCAGTAACACTACCAACTTTTACTTCCCCAACTGTGAAAGATTTTTCTATGATTTTTCTATGAATGATTAGTCTGTCACTACAGTACTACCCTTTGAGCTAATTTTCAATGAATGAATTTCTATTTGGGTACCTTGCTTCTAAAATGTGGCAGGTAACCCTGGCTGGAGGCCAGGTTCTGCCCAAAGCTGCTCTGTCATTCTCCTCCTCATCTGGGAAGGGGAGAGAAGATATAACAAAACATTTGTGGGTTGAGATAAGGACAGAGAGAGATCGCTCAGCAGTTACACTCACAGGCAAAACAGACTCAACTTAGAGAAAAAATAATCTAATTTATTACCAAGTAAAAAACCACTAGAGCAATGAGAAATAAAACTAAATCTTAAAACACTGCCCCTCACCTCTCCCTTCTTCCTGGGCTCAACTTCTTTCCCAGTTTCTCTACCACGTCTCCACCAGCAATGCAGAGGGAGTTGCAGTCACTGCATCAACACGTTGTGTCTGCCACTCCTTCTTCCTTAGGGGGAGGACTCCTCACACTCTGCCCCTGCCCCAGTGTGGGATCCCTCCCACTAGAGACAGTCCAACTTCTCCAACATGAGTTCTTCTCATGGGCTGCAGCTCTTCACCAACTGCCCCAGCATGCGTCCCTCCCATGGGGTGCAGACCTTCAGGACTAGCCTTCTCCAGCATGTGTCCACCACGGGGTCACAAGTCCCCCCAGCAAACCTTCTCTGTCATGGGGTAATTTCTCACAGGGCCACAGGTCCTGCCAGGAGCCTGCTACAGTGCAGGCTTCTCGCAGGGTGGCAGCCTCCATCAGGCATCCACCTGCTACAGCGTGGGGTTCTCCATGGGCTGCAGGGGATTCCCTCTCCCCATCATTTTCCATGGACAACCTGCTTCCCCAGAGTCTTCTGCACGGGCTGCATGGGAATCTGCTCCAGCACCTTCTCACCCATCTTCACTGACCTGGGTGTCTGCAGAGTTTCTCACATCTTTTCACTCCTCTCAGGCTGCAAAAGCTGCTGACATTGTGGTTTGGTTTGGTTTTGTTTTCTTCTTAACTGTTGTCCCAGAAGTGCCACCACCATTCCTGATGGACTTGGCCTTGGCCAGCAGTGGGTCCATCTTGGAGCCAGCTGGCATTGTCTCTGTCAGACACAGGGGAAGCTTCTAGCAGCTTCATGCAGAAGCTGTCCTTGTAGCTCCACCACTATGAAAAACTTGTCACACAAACCCAAAACACTGGGCTGTCAAGGTCCTTTTTTTTGTGATTTTTTTTGATTCATAGAGTGGAATTGGCGCCTGTATATTCCTAACGCCCCTGAAACTTCCAATGTGTTTTTGTGTGAAACCAGCAGAAAATACTTTGTGTTTGTGAAAATTTGTGCAAATTTAGGTTGTCCTCAGAACAGGTAGTGTCTTCTGATATTTCTCTGGAGAGGAAGACATTGACTGACAGAAAAAATAATTTTAAAAGTAATGGAAAAAAATGTGTAGAAGTGTGCTGCTTGCTTCCCAAACAGTTATGTAGAGGTTAAGCAGACTGGAAAGTGAGTATATTTGGGTCAGTTCAGCCAAAATCTGATGTCCTACAAATCCATTTGTAAGTTAATTAAATATAACAGAGTTAAATAGTAGACTTGTATAAAAATACTTAAAGCTTAACCAGACTGACAGAGATTACAAGAAGAGACTGGGAAATAATTTTTTTTTTTTTTTTTTTTAGTAAATTGATGTGAGTTTGGGATTAATTTGTTCCAGTTGGCAGTTGTGAGGAATTGTTCTTTATGCAGTACATGCAGTGCTTGAAGACTTTTAACATTACTGTGTTTGATCTCTTCTAGATGTAGATGATACCTTTACCATTTGGATTAAAAGATGTGAGGAAACACTAAACGGTAAGAGAAGCCACACTCACTTGATGAGAGATTTCATATTCCCTGTATGCAAAAATTTACAGCTTATCTCTTACTAAGAACAAAATACATTTTTGTATGAAAAGTCACTTTTTCCCTATCTCTTCTTCCTCCCAGAGCATGCGTCCTGAAGACTTGTAGGCTTCAGATTTAGAGAAACATTAGTGTTGGGTTTTTAGCGTAGTAATTAGCTGTGACAGAGGAGTGCCTATTTAAAGTTCAGACAATCATAATTAATTTTAACTCACTTTCATATACAGCTGCTAGCTGATTTTAACTGGAAGCATGTGTCAGCTTGCTTGCTAAAAGCAGCATCAGAACCAGTTTGCAAGTCTTGCAGAACGTAAAGTTGGAAAGCGAGGTGGAAATCTGGGGATTTTACTCTTGATAAAGAGAGCATCTCAGGTTCCAATCGATGCTCTGCTGTGTTACCTGTTGTAGCCAGTGAGTGTGAGTATACTTCCCTTTCATACCATCCTGCAAACCGACACACTGGCATTGAACCCCTCTGCCATCCCTAAACTGCCTGTGGATTTTAATGAGGTAGAACACAAAACCTGATTTCATCTTTTTTTCCTGCCTCTTGTGACTGCTGTACTCTGCATTGGTGAGGCCACACCTTGAATGCTGTGTCCAGTTCAGAGCTCCCAACCATAAAGACATTGAGGTCCTCGAGCAAGTGCAGAGAAGGGCAACCAGGCTGTGGAAGGCAAATCACGTGAGGAGCAGCTGAGGGAACTGGGGCTGTTTAGCCTGGAGAAGAGGAGGCTGAGGGGAGACCTTATCAGCCCCTACAACTACTTGAAGGGAGGTTGTAGAGGGGTGGGTGATGGTCTCTTCAGCCAGGTGACAGGACAAGGGGAAATGGCATGAAGCTGTGCCAGGGCAGGTTCAGATTAGGTGTTAGAAAAAAATTCTACTGTAAGAGTTGTCAGGGTCTGGAACAGGCTGCCCAGAGAGGGGTTTGAGTCACCATCCCTGGATGTGTTCAAAAAAAGGGTAGATGAGGTACTTAGGGATATGATTTAATGTAGGATGGGAACGGTTGGACTTGGTGATCTTAAAGGTCTTTTCCAACCTTGTGATTCTGTGATTCACCCCAACTTTGTGGTGTGCACTGGAGAACCAGGCAATAGAAATAATACAAGTTCATGTCAACCTCTTGACTAAAAAAACAAATAGGGGAGAACCCTATTGTACAGAAATAAACATATTTCTGCTTGATTATACCTTTCTTTTTGCTGGGTTTATTTTGATTTGGAGAAATTAGATAAGTGATCGGCATGTACAGTCTTACTTCTGAAGAGTTACTTGGGTGACAACTTTCTCTGTTCTCTCAAGCAAAAGGGTTATAATCCACGTTTTTCTCTTAATGCCATAATTTTTTTTCCTGCTTCAGCTCAGTTTTCCTGGTTTATCTTTAATATTCATCCCTGTCTTATCTTCTTTTTGAGCCATTTTCTTAATTCTCTGATACTCTAGGAAAAAAAGAATATCCCCCCCCAAAAAAAGCCCAACAAACATTCTGAATTTTTAATTACAATTTAATATTATTTTTAAATTATTTTTAATCTCTTTAGTTGTATGCATTATGAAGAAGCAAAGAGAATGTTTGTTTCTTTTCAAATAAAATCTGTAGTATTTTAGGGAAAATATTTAGAAGAATAAATACTGAACTGTAGTTTAGATTGGGGTATTACAGGAAGTTTAAGGAATTTCTCCACCAGGTTTCCATCTCATTCTCCAGGTCTTCTTGTTGAGCACATACTTGGAGGAAACTTGTATCCATGAGATACAGATTTAATGAGAACTCTGTGCTATGGATAGATGACAAACTTAGTAGAGAGTTGGGGCAGATGATTTTTAAAACTTGTTTGCCATGATGTTGCTTTCATTATAAAAGGTCTGTACAGGTCTCTGCTAAGCAAGAGAAAGTAATGGGAAGTTTGTTCCATTAATCAGAACATGCTTTATATTACAGTTGTTTCTTTGCAGAGGTTGCTGATTGAAATCTGATTAAAAAGTAGGTTGTCATAAAGGCCAAATGCTAGATGTAATTTTTAACTCTTCTGCTGCTGAATCTGGAATAAATGTGGAATGTCTGAGTACCTGAAGGAAGCTAGAATAAGTATAGGCCATGTAAGTTCAACATGTCTTTTCCTGAAAGTGCACTTTTTTTCTTTCCACAGCATCACAGACAGAAATGGTAAGATGTTTTCCTCAGTATGTTTACAGTTTTGATTTCTTTAAGCTAGAGCATACTTTCAGACTTCACTGGATTCTTATAATTCCCAGGCTTTAAAAATAATGTTATATGCTGCACACAGTTCTGAAAGATTTAACTGTTCTTTTGAACACGTTCTCGTAACTTGAGACCAGTGTTGTAAAATTTGAGCCCTGAAAACTCTTAGGAATTGCATACAAACCCAGTAATTACTGTGTTACAGTAAATTTTAATTCTCTCAGTAGCAGTCTGTGGCCTAATTCTACAAATGACCCAGCTCATCTTGTCACTGCTAACTGCTTGTGACTGCTAGAAAGTAACTTTGCTTTCCAGCACACTTCTCTGCTGTAATTTGTTCAGCTTTCACTTTCTTTTTTATTGGAAGTCTTCAGTGTTGAACCTGACCCACTCTTTTTTCCTAGTGTACAGCAAACGTGGTGGGTGACTGTATAAACAAATCTTACAGCTAGAAGGTTCTTACTTTTAAAAGTTATACCCTAAATTTTCAGGTCTATTTCAGGTTTCCTTCATGACTGTAGATTAGCAGCATAGCCACTGTATGTATTTCAGCTATATATCCAGGAAGAAAATGAGTTGAAGCTGAGCTTACTGCTATTTGTACAGTATTCTGAGTTAGACTGATGTATTTAATGTAAATTGAAACTTTTCAATTCTAAATCTGGTGTAAATGGCTAGAAGAACAGTGAAGAGCTTCATCTGTAAGTTAATGCTCATACATTAATCAAGGGGAGCAATCAGTATGAAAATGATTTGTCTTAAAGTACTTTGTGGAGTATTTTTCACTTACATTGATGCAATTTCCTTCCCAATGGAATCTGCCTCATCTAGAATACACAGCAGCAACCTCTGCCACCAAAGATCAAGTAAGTTGACTTTACTTTGAGACATGTAACTGTTCTTCACCTTGGGGACTGGGGAAGCAAGTTAATTATTTTTCTGTAACTATAGAACATGTTGCAGTGCAAGTGAAATGAAATGTTCCTCAAACAGTGTCATCGTTTCTCTTCAGACTGAATTGTACTTTCAGGGGATTATGCCCCACTGGGAGAGTTGGGAATAGAGTAAGCGTGCTGGCTTCTGTTCCTAATTCCCATGCTGGGCTTAATTCAAAGCCTGGCCCATTGTACTTAGGATAGATAATATTTTTGAGATGTTTTGAAGATCCTGAAGTTTAAAGTGCTATATGATTTATAGGAGGCAAACAATATCACAAATTAGTTAAGCAAGAGACCTGATTTTGATATGCCTCTTGATTAAAAATGAGTCTTTGTTCTTTAACTACTTATTTTGTCAATTCTGCAACTGCTCTGTTAGAGGAAGTGGGAGGAATGTTGTTTTAAGTGTCTTCTCTGCCCCATTAAACTACACAGTGAACTGTTTCAACTTTCAGTATTCTCTGCAGTCACTTTTTCCTCTCTTTTTTTTCTTTATCCCCCAGATATGACTGGTACCAAACAGATTCTCAAGTAATTGTGACTATCATGATAAAGAATGCACAGAAGAATGATGTCAGCGTGCAGTTCTCAGAGAAAGAGGTGATGTCTTTTGGTTATTGATACACATCCCTAAATTCCTTATGATGTAATAATTAAACCAATGAATGTTATCTGCTGGAATAGCATAAAAAAATTGGTACAAGAGGTCTTCTGTCTGAGCTCTTTTTATGTACAGTTGTGCTGTAGATGTGTGTATGCCCAATCAGGCGAAGCAGGACCAATTGTCACAGCAGCACCTGCAGGATTTACACACGCGAACGGTAGCATGGTGTGTGTGCTGCAAAGAGAACATCTGTTTGTCAACTACCTGTGTGTTTGGAGGGACTTAAAATGTTTGAGTGTGCGTGCATCTGGAGTAGGAATAGAGAGAGGCTGGGTGTTCTACAAATGGATATAGATGAGTATTACCTTGCTTTAGATTATACTATATAAATATAAACTATATAAATTACAGAAAAAGAAAGAACGTTGGTGGGTGGGTTTTTCTTGGTTTTGCCATCGTTGAATTTGTTAATGGCAGCAGAATGCACGTTTCAAGGGGTGCAATCATCTCGTTACTGTAGTACCATATGGGGTACAAATGATGCTCATGTTTAATTTAGCTGAGAATATTGAAGAGTTAAGTTCTTATTCCCAACTAAATTGATACTTTATGAACTACCAGAAATACTTGGGTGGTTACTGTCTGCTTTAGGTGGTGGCAAACGCTCACACAATCTTAGAATGGTTTGTGTGTATTTGAAGGGAAGTTGCAAATTGTTTTCGTGCTCCATTATTAATGTGTTGATACTTCATTTGCCATATATTTCTTTCCCCAAAGAATGCAGATCAAGCTGACAAGATAATAGGCTTTTTGAGTACTTGCTGGCTAAGGATTGAAATCTCCTGTTCATTTTCTAGTGTACTTTAGAAACACCTTGTTCAATAATGCAGCAATGTAATGGCATCCTCTGAAATTCTGATGCCTGATGCTTTAAGTGCCGTAGTGAAGGGTCATTAATTAAATCACTTAATCTTAGTGCCAAATGACAATCCTTTACTTGCAAATGGAAAACTGCTCTCAAAGATGACCAGAGATGTGTTTTCAACTGTTAACAGATGAATGCGTCAGTGAGGCTTCCATCAGGTGAAGACTACAACTTAAAGCTTGTTCTTCTTCATTCTATAGTGCCAGAGGAAAGTACATTTAAAGTGCTTTCAACAAAGGTAAGCCCCTTAAAGTGTAAATTATTTCTTTGACTGCTCCTGATGTTGAAAATATTTCTGCTTCATTGTCTTGTCTCCCTGTAACAGTCATAATACCTTGCTTTTCATAAAGGATTGCTTTTTCTTTCTTCAGGGTGCCTTTCAGCCAGTGGGAGGCTTTCTAAACTTGTGCAAATATCAGAAAGAGTAATACATGTGATGGTGCTTGCTGAAGGGCAAATGACAGCTATATTGAGCATGCTTTCACTTGTTGCTGTAGGAGGAAGGTTGTGGTCTCCACTCTTACAATTCAGGCATTAATAGAAAGGTGGTAATCTTCCCTAAACTTTTAGGAGCTAATCTTGCCTTGTGAAGCGTTATCTTTGTGTACCCAAGAAATAAAAAGTCAGACTTTGAGGATTTCTGAACCGAAATAATTCTTTGGCCTTTCATGACCTTTTCTTGCTGGTAAAGGTTAGCTGTATGGTTAAATGTTCTTGGCTTTTTCAAGAGGGTGTATTTCACACTGTTCTTGGAAATAGTACTTGCTTGGAGACACTTGAAAAATGTATGGTGTGAGAATGCTTCCAACATGTTGTTTCTTCTGTATTACAGGTATAGAAAAATAAGGAACTGATGGTGATCTGGCGTAGCATATATTGTTGGTATAACACAGGCAGACATATGCTTTGTCCTTAAAGCCAAGAATCTTTGAAGCAGGAATATATTGTTGATGCTTTCCTTGTCTTTCAGCAGTGGCTCTGCAGAGCTCTTGGAAATTCATGTTCTCATGTTCCATTTGACCTGTCCCCTTCTCAAAAAAGTACCTGTAATAGTTCTTGAATTGTTTCAGGAAAGAGGGGCTTCAAGATGCTATGAGAAGACTTCGGTAGAACTTAGTGGAAAGAGGGGGAAAAACAAGACTAAGGTAGCTGGGTAGGTTATGTCATTGAGTCACACCGTGGGGGGATAAGCAGAGTGCTCAATTTATGTAGAAAATCTGGTGTTCTGTTAGTATTTATATAAATTTGTGTGGAATGGGCACAGAGCTTGTCAAGAGGAGTAACCATGATGTCCTATTTGCTTTATGTTCCTGTCTACCTTGTATTATGTTTCTGATTTGTTTACAGTTGTTTTTATGAAGCATCTGTGTGCTACTGAGCTCTCCAAAATGAACCTGACCAAGTCTTTCTACGCTGCCATCTCTAGCCTGGGTTAATCTCTGGACAATCTCTAGTAGGCTAGGGTTTGGTTTAGACTGAGGTTCCTGAAGTGGTGTGGAAGCTGTAGTTACCTTCAGGCAGTGTCTTGAGTTGTAAATATTTTGTATTTCTTTTCAAATGTTATTACTATGCCCATATAATTTGAAATAAGATGGGGTAAGAGAGAACGGAGGAGGTGTTCTAACCACAGAGTCAGTGCTTAAACATGTTCTTCCTCTTGCAGAAAAGAATAGTGTAAGGACGGCTGTGAAGGCATAGGGAAAGAATACAGTCTGAGTGATTCCCCAGCTAATTCCGTCTCCGACCAGCAGATGGGAGTCTGGCTGAAGGAAAAAAAAAAATGTAAAAGCAGGTCTAAGTTAAGTGTGGGAAGACGTTTTAAAGGCTTAGAATATTCCACTTTGAAAAACATGAGGCACTTTCAGAGAACGGTGCATCCTCAGTGTTTGAATATGAGAAATTCAGATTTCATACTTTTTGCCTGTGTACTTTGTTCTTATGAGCAGGATGAAAACCAGGCAGCTATTGCTCTGAGTAAGCTGCCTTACTACTTAGAACTCCTCAGACCCTTTACAAATTATTTTGTGTTGTTTGCTTGAAGTCCTTTAGTAAGGAATTTTTACTCACACTCATAAATTGGAACAGATCTGTTCCTGTGCATTAATAATTTCCATAAGAGTAACTGCAGATGTTCACATGGATTTTGTATTCCTGCTTTGGTTGAGAGCCACGTTGCCTTTAGCATCCTACAGTCCCCACTGTGGAGCAAAGAGTTTCCAGTTATGTGGGGAAATAGCTGAGGAAACAGTGGAATGTATGGGCAGGTTATGTGGTTGATGGAGTTCAGGTTTCTCACTATCTTCCTAAAACTAATAAACATAATGGGTAGACAATGAAACAACAGAGCTGGCAGATGGTAGCACAGTCCTGCCTGCTTTGGTAATGAAGAGAAGCTGGAGAGAGATTTCTCAGTGCTGCTTGAAATACAGCATCTCAACAAATGCAAACAAATGAATGTAAAGATACAAACTCAGGGGGAGGAAATGGCCTTCATTGTAATTGCAGATTCCAGCATAACTGCGAAAAGCAGGCAGAACTTACAAACTTTGGGATTGGTTCTTTCAGAGAACGTTAACAGTGGTGAAAAATGCAGGTGATAGCTTAAGAATTGTTTCTTTCCTAGCAATGAAATAGAAATTATACCTTTCAATAAAATCCATGCTGTGTCTAGCTCTGAGATAAAAAGTTTCTGCTTGGAAAAGAACAGAAGTAGCAAATGGCACAGAGGTAGATGTTTGAATGGTTTATGTATGAGTAGAAATAAATTGGTGTTCATAATCCACAGACTTCTGACTTCAAGCTGTGAGCTACAAGAGGTAAAACTCTTGGATGCAGACTCAAGAACAGCGTAACATGTGGGTGAAGTCCAGTTTTGAGATTAAATCTTCATCTCTTTATGCATCCTAGTATTGTATATTCTGTAATTATCAACAGTTTTGCAGGTGATACAGACTGCCTTTAATAGTGGCCGTATCTGTTACTGCCATGCCTGGAGCTGTATTTTTCTTTTTTTACCCAATTCAAAACTTTATTTGCTATTGAATATGTATCTCTATTTGCAGATTCACCTTTGAGTTATCATTCCTCTTCACGTTCAGTTGTGAGTTACTTAGAATCACCCAGTGTTGGTCAGCATATAATTCTAGTGCTGTAAGGCCTCAGCTTAGTTTGTGTGTGAGAAAATGCTGAATACAGACCAGCTGCACTGAGCCCTTCCCTCGAGGGGACTGCTGTGTGTGCAGAGCCATTCTGCAGAAGGGGAGGATGCATCTCTAATCTCATTGCCAATCATTTTTTCTTGTACGTGAGTAGCACAGCTGATAGATCATAACTAGATCGATTGATGGTATTGGTTGTACTCCCCATCTGTCAAAGGTGCCTGACTGCTTAGAGCAGCAGCACAAAGTAACAGCAGCTCTGTAAATGTGAGATCTCTGTCTTACAAGCAGACACCGATGCGGTCTTTACACAACACGTGACTTTGTACACAGTGTGTAGAGTTTCTGTATGTTTTCTTGGTTATTCCCAGCTGTGTTCAAGACTCAGGTGAAGCAGGGGAAACATGTGCGGCACCGACAACCACGGGTTTTATTCAGTAGTTAACGAGAGGCAGGTATCCATTAGAGATGGTGCTTGGTTGGGGTTTTTTTACTTACTTCCAGAAGAGGGAGCCAAAATGTAAATGCTGGAACGAGTTTGCTCTTTGGAAGTCGCCTGTGTACAGTTAAGCTCTTGCTCTGCATAATACTGTAGTGCTCCTTTCAGAAAAGGAAAAATAGTATAAAAACTTAAAACAAGTGACCAAATATGTGTAAGACAAAACTATCTGATCTGCCTCTGTCTGGAAAATACATCAGGAAAGTAGAAATGCACAAATAATGTAAGGATTCCTAATGATCTCAAACTGTTCTTGTGCACAGTCAGCCTTGCTTCTTTTCCTCGTTCTGTTCAGTCTGTCAGTCAGAATCCCTACTTGGGGTTCCAGGGGAATATTTTGCCATGCTATGTAGGAAACTTGTGTACCGTGAGCAGTTTCTCTAGGTCTGCTGTTGTGTTCTAGGTGATGCTCAGGGTTTTCTTAGACCTAGGAGAGTGAGGACAAGTACGTGCTCTTAGCACGTGTCCTTATGAACTTGAAGGAAGCGAGCCCCGTTGTTCTTTTCTTCCTCTCTGCTCTTGTATTTACAGACAGTCTGGGGACAATTACCCTGAGTTTCACTTTTCAGTGGTTGGGGCTTTTTGCAAGCAATGACTTGCAGCAATTTAGAGCCATTTGAAAAAGTGGTAAAAAGCAGTTTCTTTACCCCAGAACTGTCCTTTAATTAGAGATGAAAGTTGTGCTGCCAACAGTGGAGGTGTTAGAAATCCTCAGCCTCTTTTACAGTTGACATTTGTTACTTAATAGAGATGTCTGAGGTAGAATCACCCTCTTAGCAGCGCCTTGCCAAGAATATGGTAGTGTGCATCAGGGGAATGTTTCTCTTCCTCAAACCAACATTTTGCTTTGCAAACTTTGAAACGTTCTGTGCAGTTTACTGGAAAAGCATACTGATGCCTGTTGCTAAATGTGAAGGAAAAGGCAAAGAGAAACCATTTCACACACTCTTGGACTGTTGTCAGAGCCTCTATTCAGAGACAAATGTACACAAATAAATAAATAGAGGGATTTATTTTAACTAAGTTGGTTCTTACTGTTGCAGTCAGATCCTTGAAAGGTAATTTCTCTTTTTGGATGTTTTCATTAAATTGCTTGCAGGCACTTGAATGCAATTTCCCTGCTCTCATGTGCTTGTTTTCTCTGTGAGGCTTTCATGCAGATCCTTACTTCCCATATATATTCCTGAGTATTTTCTGTAAATTATAAACTGATATTTAAGATATGGGGTGGATACTTTTCTGAAATTTCCTGCATCTCTTAGGCAGGACTAGTTGGAGTGTTTTCCTGGCTAGACCATAAAGAAACCTTCCCAGTGATGGGCACGATATTTACTTGGCTCAAAAGAAGTTTGACTTTTTTTTTTCTGTATTCATGCAGATGAATGTTGGACAGATTTAAACTTGTTAATACTTTGAGTACTATATTTTAAGCATGTGAGTTGGTGCTCATGCTTTATATAAATTCATGAAGGAGAACTAATGCATAAGGGTTTTTCTTTGTCTTGAGAGAAGATGGATTTAAGAACTATTGGAATAGCAATGGTTTACACAGAAGATGCAGTGACAAAAGCTTTAGGAAACCTAAATGATCTGTGTTGCTAGCTCCTGTAAAATTCAAAATGTTAACAAGGGCTTGCTGTATAGTAACAGTGAGGTGGAAACTTTGACCTTCATTGCACTAAGTTCTCCATAGTATGTAACTGGCAAAGAAACAGACATTCACACTGAATCCCTTCTGTTGCAGTATATTCATTTCAGAATAAATTTCTTAGTCATAAATATTTGTGTTAACACCATAGACTTATGTACATCTAAATACATTATTTTGTTTTTAAGTTATGGACTAAAGATCTGGAAGTTCAGAATATAAGCAATGTACAAAAGGTCTTTGGTCTTAGAGGTAAGTTTGAACAGGTCATATCTTTTCATGGGGCCCTGGGCAGCCTTGTGTAGATCCAGGCCTGGAGGATGGTGGCCCTGCCTGTGGCAGGGGGGTTGGAGCTCTATGATCCTTGGGGTCCCTTCCAACCCAGACCATTTTATGATTCTATGATAAGATAGTGCTGTTTTGTCCTACTCCTAAATTGAGGTAACAAAATACATGAGGTGATTGCAAAATAACTGTAAACACTGAAAGCTTGTAACTTGAACAGAGCACTCTGTAGTTCAGTAAATAACTAAGCAGTTGATTGGAAACCCCAAATTCTTGTTTTCCTGTGTTTTGATTATAGCAAAACATCAGAACTTAAAAGGGTGGGTTTTGATAAATCTTAAACTAACGGGTTGATGACTGCTTAAGCTTTGACAGTTCTGATTTCCTTCATCCATCTGATCAGAGCTTGACACAAATTTGCCAGCAGTAAGTGAACTTTCCCTTAGCGTGGACTGTAAAATATGAAACACAGCAAAAATTCTTGTAACCTGTCAGCATACACCAGAATCTTCTTTTAGGGAAGAAGATAAAAATTCTTTCCCTTTTAATGTTTCTCAGTTAAATTGCAATGTCTGTTCCAGAATGTAAGTTCACATGAAATCTAGTTCAGCAGAGATTTGGGCTCTTGTAACAGTAAGCTTCTACCTAGAAAGTTAATGTTGGCTTGCTGACTACTATTGTGTTTATCTGTAGTTTTAAGAAATAATTTCACCCCTTAACTTGACTGAAGGCTTTTTTATGCCAGTCATCTTAAAAGTAAGGTGGTTTTGTGTCCTTATTGTACCAGTGCAATAGTTTAGATCAGCTTCTGAGAGCAACTGTGTGGCATCTTTTCTGATATTTAGTGCTTGGATTAAACTGCAGGCAAACTTGTCTAAATCTCTGCTAGGTTTTCAAAAAATCTAATACTTGTATGACTTAGAAGGTTCTGTGAGTCAGAATTTCTCAGTATCCTTTTGCTGCTGCTGAGGTTTCTTGTAGATGATGAATCCCCCATTCCAACCCTCCTCTCGGAGTGGTGGGCTTCTCTCAAGGCAGTATTTCAAACAAGTAATGCATGAATTAATTGCTCCTCACAATTCCATGTTTCTTTTTGTTTTGCTCACTTTGAGACAAAAGCACCAGGAACACTGAAAACAGCAACAGAAAGCAAATGATTTCTGTCTTGGAACTATTAGTACATCTGGAGTTCTGTGTGCTCTTTGGGTGTCCCGGTGCAAGAAAGGCTCTAGGCCGGTGGAGCAAGGCCTAGTGGAGGGCTACCGAGACAGTCACGTGGCTGTGCAGCCGGAGAGGCCTAGGGATGAGGCTTGTCCTTAAGAGGCATGCAAAGCATTTACTTTGCAATGAAATTTTCCTGTCTTTTTTTTTAAAGCTGGCATGAGGCACATAGGCATGTGTCTTATGAAATATAAATATTAAATCAGAGTAGTTGGCGAAGTGTGGATATGGTTGGGTTTTGTTTTTTTTCAAAGGAGAGGAAAAAGCTAACAGTACTTGGGTGTTGGATGTGACACAAATGTCCGTGCCGATGTGTTACTTTCCTGTGTGATAGCTATCAGTATCTGCTTTAAAACATTCATTAAAATGCATTTATTGCCGTTTGTGTGCATAATTGGGACTCGCAAAGTTGTTTCTCCCCAGATCAAATACAGCTCTCAAGTTGAAGAAATGTGTGCCTTCACAGGCAGAATTTTACAGCTTTATATTTTTGGAAAATGTGGTTGTATAATGGTACACAGCTAATGATTTCCCTAGTTTTGCTCTTGCCTGCCACTTTGACTAATGAGTAACTTCAATTGAAGTGGATGGAGTAGACGGGGTAGAGGTTTAATCATGTCATAAATACATTCTGTCTCAGATTTTCAGCTGTCTATACTTCTGGCTTGGCAGAGTTGAAATGTTTTGGTTTTAAGAAATCTGCATCTTGCACTGGGAATTAATTTGTAGCATTTCCTTTTCCTCAGGGATGTTTGTCATGTAGTACCAGTTTAGGGACAGTTCCAGAGAGGAAAATGAAAGAGCTAACTAACAGATTAAAAAGGAGGATTACTGGAGCAGCAAAAGTAAAGATCTTCTTTTTTTTTTTTTCTTTCTTTTTTTTCTTTTTTTGTCTTTTCATGCGTGGGCAGAGTACTCTGATGAATAGCCAAAGGTCTTTATAAGGGTTCTTTGAAGGGGATTGTATTCTGAGCAGGCAAAACTCTGTGTTTTGTAGCTCGCACCAAGCATTACATTGCATGCAAGGTCATTCTTGGTGTGGATGAAATAGTCTGTATGTGAAATACTGAATGGTAACAGTGAAAAGCCTGAGGCGTGAGGGTAAGAGGAGAGAGAGAAGGAAGGAAGAAACAAACACAGAAGAAATTGAAGAGGCATAGGGTTGAGCAGTCTCAGCATCAAGCATTTCCTTTTTTTTTTAAATAAAACATGGAGGGAAGGTAAATGCACCAATAAGCAGAGTATAAAATCGTAAACATAAGGGCTCCTCTACTTAAATTGATGATATGAATTCCTCAGGTTGTGAAGAGCTGTATGGGCAGCAGAGTAGAGACAAGTTGTTTTAAATTAGTACTCATGTTTCACTTGTAACTAATTAGTGCCTTTATAAGTAGCTAATTAACATAATTTGACTCATGAGATCCAAACCCTTTGGAAAAAAATAAAACCCAAACCCAAGTTCTGGCACTTGCAGAACTATTTACTGGACTTACATGCAGATATACAAATATTTTAGCTTCCTTAAGCTAATTGCATGCAGAGCATTACATTTATGAGTGTAGCTGTTCAAAACTGAACTTTAAGGTGGTTGTTTCCAAAGGTGCTATTAGAAGAGTCCAGGGAAGGAAGCTTTAGTTCTCCTGAAGACTTAATTATTGGCACAGTTCGAATGCTGGTTCTGCAGTTTCAGCAGAAATCTGTGTCCTTGCAGACCACGATATTAAACTCTGGAATACACGCCTTCTTTGGGGACAGTAGGCTGAGCAACTAAAACAATGCAGTATTTTATTTGTCATTTTTGGTTCTGTGACTTTTGCTGTGTTAAAAAGCAACAGGTACCCTGATGATTGATTTGTGACTTGTAAAGTTGCTAAAAGCATTGAAAGTCCAGCAGACAACAGACAGTGGGAAGGCAAATACCAACTCTCCCCTGCCACAAAGGACATTCCATACCTGAGATCTTAAATTTGCTGCTTTTCTCAGTTAATGCAAGTTAATGGTGGAAAATTAAGTATTTGAACCTGTCTAGGGAAATGGTAGCTTCCTGGGGTGGGAAGAGTGGGGAGAGAAAAAGGAGCAATCGTAATTGAGTAGTTTGATTGCAAACATGGAAGCTTTGAAACTTAAATTAGCTCATTTCTGTATATTTTTTTAATAAGGTATCTCAGCCTGTTGCTTACCAGTGACTGATTTGAAGGGTGGATTAAATAAAGTTCAGGTTTCAGATCAACATGATGCTGTGCGAAGAGCTTGCTGTTGGGATGTCAGGGTTAGGTTTTACAGTGGTGCCTTTGTTCTTGGGTCTGCAGGGATCCCCAGGTTACAGTGGATTGAGGTAGGACTCAGAACTCGCTTCTGCTGATCTGCTCACAAAGAAGGAACTGCTGAGGTTTCGCAAGCGCTGGTTTCAGTTAATTAATACCATCCTAGGAACTTTGTGACATTTTCTGAAGTGAATTTCTCATTTGGAGAGACATTAGACAGTCCTTGTTTTGCAGATACTGTTTTGCAACTTTGTAATGCTGTAACCAAAGGATGAGGTTAATTGCAAAAAAACACTTCAATGTGGTTGTCTAAAGGGATTAGGTGTAGTTGTGAATAGGGCATGACATACTTCACTTAATTTTGTTTCTCCTGTGATAATTGCAGCCATATCCATTTTTAATTGCCAGGTCTATCAATGAATGCTAGACAGTTTTCTCCATAGCAGTGTGTGTTCATTGAACCAAAGGAACACAGCTTTGGAATTTCTCCAGTGGGAAGATCTGCATGGTCCCATGGTGTTTCTCTGGCTTCTGTACTACACATCAAAAATGAACTTTTTTGGTAGATGAAACATAAACTTAGACCAAGTTGGATTTCACTGTCCTTCAAAAGTACTGTGTAATTATTAGAGCTGACTGGCAGGAAAGGGATGATTGAAAGATGATACCTCAGTGCTTGGCAGCGTAGCGACACTGGGACTGACCGTTACTTTTGGGATGCCATCATTTACACAAATAATCAGGTGAACAGTAAGCAAAAGAAAGTAAGTGGCACTAATCAAAAGGGTGTAAGGCTGATACAAGAGCTGTGTCAACCAAGTTCTTACGTGACTTGTGGTCATGTAACTTCATCTCATAAGGTAGGTGAATTTTGCTCAAATATAGGCGTCCTATTAGAGAGTGTATTTCCCAAAGCAAATGTCTTCTCTTACTGCTACAGGATTCAACTACTTTGAAACTATTTGGCAGGACTGTTTGCCATCTGGATTAATTTCTCCTTTGTCATGTGTTTCGTAGGTTGAGATAAAAATGAAAAAGCCAGAGGCTGTAAGATGGGAGAAGCTTGAGGGCCAGGGAGATTCTCCAAAATTAAAGCAATTTACACCAGGTTTGTCCTATGAACTATTAAGCATTAAATGGTTTATTTGTATTAAGTTGCTTGCTAATATTAATAATTATTGTGTTAAATATTGTTAATAAAAAACACAGCTTCGTATTTAAAATGAAGAACATAACAGTCATCTTTTTACTGCCAAGAATTGACAGAAAAAGTCTGCAGGGCATTACTAAAATGTAGGTATTAAATTTAGCCATAACTTCAGTTAATCTGATTAATTGCTAAGGATGTATGCTTGTCATTAATTAGGCAGGGTTGGTGTGCTTGGCTTTGTATTTTGGTCATTGTTCTGCAGTTCTAGGCATTGATACGCCTTTATTGTTGCTTAACTACCAGAGTATCACTTACTTAAGTATTCCATCCCTCTTGGAAAGTAATAGTTTTTCAGTTCTTCAAGAGACATTAACAATCTTTCTTTGTGAGAATTTTAATTCCCTGATTTCAGATCTTATAAATTTTATAATTTAGCTCAAATTTTCCTATGGCTCCAGACTGCTAGCTTTTTTTTCTTTCCTTCTTACTGTCAGCCTGCTTCATTTTGACTTTGTGTTGCTGTTATCCAGTGTATTTTTGTTGGATAACTAAATTATGTAACTTTGTTTATTAAAAAGTAAACTTTTGCAGCTGCTGAATGTAGTCCCTAGGATTTCTTAGTCGTCTTTATCTTTGTTAGTGCAGTATCTGTAAGTAGGGACAAAGCCATTTGCATTTTCAGATTTCACTTCCATTATCATGTCTGATTCATTGGATACATATATGTCTGTGTGTTCTCTGCTGCTTGGTAAGTCATGAGAAAATGCTTTGTTAATGCTTCTGTTTCCAGATACCCAGCACTTGTATCCGTCATCCTCTCACTATACAAGGAACTGGGACAAACTGGTAGTTGAAATCAAAGAGGAGGAGAAGAATGAGAAGTTAGAAGGAGATGCTGCTTTAAATAAACTCTTCCAGCAGATCTATTCAGATGGTACAGATGAAGTGAAACGTGCCATGAACAAATCGTTTGTAAGTCTTGGTTCCTTTTCTCTGAAGAAATACATAGCTGCACCCTGACACAAGTTACTAAGCTTTGTGTGAACCGGGAAGCCTCTGATGACATGTTGTTGGGCCCATATGGCCCAATTTGATCAGGTGTTGGGCCAGTATGGCAGCGATTTGATCAGATGTTGGTGTAACAGGTGTCACTGAAAGCCACAGTGTTGTGCACTAAAGAATCTGACTCTTTATGTCTGAGTTTGTGCCTCAGTGAGGCTTGTGCTTTGTCATTGAACACTTTGTTTTAATACAATGTTTGGCTCATCTAGAGCTTGAAGAGTTGCCTTGAGTGAAAGGATCTAATTTGTTTTAATTGTTTGTATCTAGTTCCTTTTATTTGTAGCTCTCCAATGCATGAACCTGACTGACCTTTTAAAAACTTCTTGTTAGTGAAGCTTGTGTCCAGTGCTGCTTTTAAGTATTGCTGGGCAGAGGCTCACAGAACGATGGCTTTGTCATGCTTTGTTCTATATATACACACAATTCCTGTGTAACTTGCTGCTTTGTGAGCTAAATTCCTCACCTTTCTTCAGGATTTGTTAATCTGCTGTAAGACAGACAGCTTTTTCTGTTGCTAGAATTTCTCCAGCACACTAAACAAGCTTCTTCTCGTATTGCAGATGGAGTCTGGAGGCACAGTTCTGAGCACCAACTGGTCTGATGTTGGTAAAAGGAAGGTAGAAGTAAATCCACCTGATGACATGGAGTGGAAAAAATTCTAATCCTGTTTTTAAAATCTTTTACCATCTATGTGTTGCCATAGTCATGTACTGACCACTGTGTATGGACATAGCATTTTGGATTCAAAGCACTGAATGTTCCCTTGGAAACAGGAATTGTCTTTGCATTTTGCGTGCTTTAGGAATTCCTTCATCTGCAGATGTTGAAGACACACTCGAGTGGAACCCTCTTTTCATCACCTCTAATTTTTGGAAATTGAGTCAATCGCAGTCTAAATTTTCTACCACCCTTATCAGCTCTGCTCTTCGGGGATAGGGTGATCTCTAATGGGCTGGTCAGGATTATTGCCTTACGCCTGTTGTTTCTGTTCAATAACTTATTAGATTGTGGCAACTTTGGGTAAAAACACTTTTCAACAACAGTGTTAAAATTGTTTGTTCTTTAACTCTGCTGAATAAAACTGTAAATATAACGTTTTCTATACGGAAGCTGCTTCATTTCGTTTTTAGCAGTCTTGCTTCTTGATGGGTGGAATCACTTCAAGCACTGAGGTGACTGTGTGAATGAATACCCTGCTTAACCAAAAAGGAAGCTGGCACCTGTAGGAGCAAATCTTTCATCTGGGGAAGAGGATGGGATTGCAGGTCTTGATGCAGACACACAGTTTCTACTCGTGGAGTCCTTCCACCTGGGTAACAGGTTGAACTGTGTGATGGGAGGGTGAAAGTCAGTGGTGGCTGGAAGTTTCTCCAGGAAAGTGGGTCTTCTGCCTGCCTTGAATATAGATTGCAGTTGCTTGAAAACAAAGATAGCAAGCGGTTGCTTGAAGTTCTGTTACTTCTGAATATTGGAAACTGGTTATATTTTAGAGAAGACCCTGTGCATCCTTAATTGTTTCCATCAGTTCAGCTTTTCCATCATGATCAATTTTTAAATAACAGTATTTATAGAAAAAGAATTGAGAAATCTAAGAAATTCTGCGCTTGGATACAAGTCTGCAGGTGCTTAGAGTGCCCGAAAGCCACCTGGACACGGTCCCTGGGCATTCTGTGATGCAAACATGGATTTATGAAGTTGTAGTAAACATTCTTTGTCCATGTGCTGCCTTCTCTTGGAAATTTAGATGTGTGGTGGTTTGACCCTGGCTGGAGGCCAGATGCCCACCAAAGCCACTCTATCACTCCCCTTTTCAGATGGACAGGGGAGGAAATACATATGGAAAGGCTCAGGAGTTAAGATAAGGACAGGGAGAGATCGTTCTGCAATTGGTGTCATGGACAAAACAGACTCAGCACACTTAAACATTTAAACCATCTTATTTATTACACACACCCAGTGAAACCAGCATAGGATAATGAAAATTAGAACCAAATCTCAGAACACCTCTCCATACCACTCCCTTCTCTATGGGCTTTATTCGTGCTTCTCTCCCTTCCTCCCCACTCAGGTGTCACAGGGGGAGATGAGGGTTTTGGTCAGTACCTTGCGAGTTGTTTTCCTTCGTAGTTGGGAGGGATGTTCTTCCTGTTCTTCACCTGCTCCAGCATGGAGTCCCACCCACAGGAGGCTCATCCACAAACTTCTCCAACATGAGTCCTTTCCCATGGGGCTTCAGCTCTTCACCAGCTGCCCCAGTGTGGGTCACTGCTATGGAGTGCAGTCATAATCATAGAATGTCTCTCAGTCTCTCAGGGCCAGACTGCTCCAGCCTGGTTCCCCACAAGGTCACAATTCTCCTCAGCAAACCTGCTCTGGCATGGAAGCTGCAGGTCCTGCCAGCAGCTTGCTCCAATGTGTGTCACAGTGTCTTCTATATGTCTTCACCTGCTGCAGCATGGAGTCTCCATAGGCTGCAGGTGTGGGGCTCTGCCTCCCCCTCATCTTCCATGGGCTGCAATGAGACACCCACTCCACCATGGGTTTCTCCACAGGCTGCAGGGGCATCTTCTGTGCCTGAAGTGGCTTCTCCTCCCCCTGCTTCTTCACTGACCTTGATGTCTGCACAGTTCCTGACACCTTCTCACTCCCTTCTCTGGTGGCAACAAGCGGCTGCCTGCGGTCTTTTTTTCTCCTCAATGTGATGCCCAGAGGCGCTGTGACCATCGCTGATGGGCTGGGCCTTGGTCAGCAACGACTCCGGCCTTGAGCCAGCTGGTGTTTGCTCTGTGGGGCCTGCAGAGAGCTCCTGGCTGCTGCTTGCAGAATGCACCCCTGCAGCCCCTCCTCCTCCACCAGAACCCAGCCAGCCAAAACCACAAACTGATACCTGAATAATGTATGATTCTAGGAAGCCCCATGAATTACAAATATTGCAGCCCCCTGAAAGCCACTTCATTCCCTGCTAACCACTGGATGCTGCTTTAAGCTTGCTACTTTTCCTTCCATTCCTAATTACATGGGCTCTTTTGGTCATTCTGGTTTTGTTTGTATTTGATATGTTGTTTTATTACAGTGAGACCTGGATGAGCTTGGTAAAATAGAGAGCCTGTTAGCACAGGTGTTTAATAGGACACACGAATTCTGCAGCTGTTACAGTAATAAACGTATGTGAAAGGTGATTGGAAACAGGACAAGGAAGAAAGGATGTATTTATTCTGTTTCTCCTGAGGACTAGGAATTGAGGTTTTGCAGGGATAGTGGGAAAGTGCAGTGGGGTATTTTTCCTAGCATTGTTACGATACCTGCACAGTAGATGGATACCAAGATTTTAAAATCTGACAAATCCTGAAAAGAGAGCTTGTTTTTGGATGTATGCCATGGCTGTGAGCTCCAGAATGTCGTACTTGGCAGCTGTAGACTATGACTACAGCCTTGATGTAGCTGTATTTTCTGGATGCACTTGGATCATGACTAGCTTAAAGCACAAGCTAGGCTGTGATTTCTTTTTGAATAGCTTTTTTCATAAGAATGGACTCTTGTTTTCCAAAGCTCCAACCTGATGACCCTCAGAACTAAATGTCATCCTGGTCTTTGAATACGATGAAGGGGGATGGATTGAATGTAGGTAGGTTTGTGTGAGTGCCTTACCTCTCGACTCTTGCTAAGTAATGTCTGCTTCATGGAAGAGTATCCAAAAGGGTTGATACTTGTGGCATGTCTCAGTGAAGGTTTGTTTGCTCCAGTGGGGAATTTCCCACTCTTTGGAGAATTGTGACTAGCTAGTTGCTCGGATGCTCCAGATGCATTTGCCATCCACGTGAGCTGCTGACACTGAAGTCGATTTGGAACAGGGACTTGAACTTGATTCTCCCAGATAAGTGCTTTGCTGCCTTTTTATTTATGCTGTGAAAGGCCTTTCTTCCTTTTTAATGTAGAAGGAAGACACATGTCTGAGCGCTTCACTTTGTCACAAAATTGGGTTCTTGTCTCTTGGCCAGCCTTGCTTCATAAATGTCATTCGGAGCACTTAACAGCGCTTAGCCAAGACCTGCTGTGGGAAAAGCCTAGATAAAAAAACTCTTAAATAGAAATGAAAAAGTAATTTGAGGGTTTTTCTGCCAATCGAGTTGCTCTTACTTACTGAGGAGTGGAACACAGAAGGGCTTCCTCTGTCTCCTTTCACTCACAGAAAGGCCATGGGAATATTTTGTCAGATAAGCATAATATTGTATTAAGTGGGTACTGTTTCACTGCTTTGGGATTCAATTTACTTAGCTTAAGGCAAAAAGTAAAATAAAATGCATTGCTGCTTATGTACTCCTGAGGCACACGTAATGCAAATATAATGCTTTCGCTTCGGGCTAAAGCTTGTAGCAATCAAGAGGTAGCCCTCCCTGTCCATCTCAATCCTGTAAACCAACCTTGCAGGTCTAAACGTAATCCCAGCATGTTTCTGAGCACAGACAGGTCACCTAACTTCTACACACAGATTGACTAACAATGGCAGCTGTTGTTGCCTTACAGAGTGGGGAGAGGAGTGTTTGGGGTTGTTTTTTTTCCTGGTAGGAAGGAATTGGATCAAAGTAGTAGGCAGAATTTCCTTACAAATTGTGTGGGAAGGTGCTTCATGAACTGTCTATGTTTTATTCTTGACAAAACGCATGCACAGAATGGTTCCAGAAGCCCTCATTCAAGAGGGAGGTAGCTGGGAGTTTGGAGGTTGAACAGGGACTCTGAAGGGTACTGGTGACAATGGGAATTTCCTTCAGGACCAAGAGGGTGAGTGGAATTTGTTGCAGCACTGGCACTGGCTGGAGGCAGAGAACTCCTTGCTAGGGCAGAGTGGATGATGTTTTAATCGTGTTCAAACTTCTCTCAGAGTTGTTTTGTGTTGTTTTTTTTTTTTCCCAAGCCTTTCAGTCATCTGTAGATTCCACTGTCTAGAAGACCGGGGCAGTTTCACCTCAGTGCTCTGACTTGTAGTACTGCTGTAAGTACGGGAATAGAACAGCAAGAGGCAAGAGTAGCTTTCCCATTTAATAACACAGATGGGATTACTCTCTGCTGCTGTTCTGGGGGTCGCAGACAATGCCTGTTGTGCTGTAGCTCAAGGCTGCTTCTCTCATCTCTGGTAGACGTGCAGTGCTTGTAAGAGACGAGTTGAGCCTCTCAAAAGCAGAACATGGTGGTGCTGCCAGCCTGAAGAGTTAGACTGATCTAACTCTTGTCCTTTCTGAGCAGACATGGTGTCCACCCCAGTGTGCCAATCAACAATCTGTTCTCTGCCAACTGTAGTGTTATGCCTCTCTAGGTTTTAGTTTTTTTCTTTCCCTGCTCCAAAGGTGAAGTGAGTAGTCTGTTCTTCACCGAGAATTCGTGCTGCAGCAGGGGCGAAGTGTTATATGGGAGGCAGAAGACAGTTTCCTCACCTTCCATGCCCCCCAGCTTCTTCTTACTGTCTCAGCGTAGGTGCAAGTGGAGCATGATTCCATATCAAAAAGGGCAAAGGGACAGACTCATTCCTTGGAAGTGGGGAGAAAGGGGCCTCTGTATGCAGAAAAGAAGATGCCTCTTTCCTTCCCATCACTGGCTTTCAGTCTTTTCAACCCTGTGCCTTTCCCTGTTTTCCTTCTCTTTTCCACCAGCCTGAAGTTATCCCCTACTCCCGCTCTGCTATCCTAATCCTCCTAAGTACACAATCACATGGGTAATTAAGTTTTAAGGACAGTGGAATTACAGTGCTCTGGCTAACATTCACCCACCTGTGGTAGGGAACGCTGCTGGTGACACGCTCATCCCTCTTTCTTTCCTTCTCCACTAAAATTTGGCCAAAGGAAGGTTTCTGAGCTGATTTCTGCCAGCGTGAAGTCAGATTCAAGAAATCCCTGTGTCATCCCCCCCCCATCCTCCCCCTCCAAATGCAGACATGCCATAACCCCTTTAGTGTGCAAGGTGTTGTGTTGTGGTGGCCGTGGAAAACCTGCCTTCAGCAACAGTGTAAGCGCTGTGCAGCAGGGAACAGGGAACAGGATTGCTGTCGGTGGTTACAGCTGTAGTCTGAGCCACTACTGCAGGGAACGATGCTGCATCTTCATACCGTCAGGTCGTTGGTTTTATTGTCATTCCTATTTTGCCTCAGAATGTTTCCCTCAAAATTAGATGTTCTCTCAAATAAGATCCTTCAACCTTGCCCCCCCAGCAAAAGAACTTCATTTATGTGTTTATTTGACTCTGCTGTATAGGTAAATAAAACCCTGCTTGCTGGGGGAGGCATCTTCTTGTGTACCTCTCAGAGGTGGGTAAGTTGTGCCCTCTGTGTTGTGCTTGGGTAACTGTCGTGGTTTCACCCGGCTGAGGGCCAAGATCCACGCAGCTGCCTGCTCCTTAAAGGAAAAGAGCAGGTTAAAGGGAAGGGGAGCGGGGGTGAGAAGTAAGGGAAGGGAAAAGGAGTAGAAAGGGGCAAATAACCCCAAGATCAAGAAATTAAGAGGCCCGTGGGTTGGGATAAGGATAGTTTACTAAGATAACAGAAAGATACAATGTAACAATACTAACAGGACTTCAAAGCAAAATATATGAAGCTGTTGATACACAATGCAGTTTCTCACCAAACCACACAACTCAGGCCGTGCCACCCAGAGCCGTCCCAGAACCCGACCGTCCCCCAAGAACCGTGCGTCCCGGAGCCGCCCCAGGCCTTCCTCCCGTCAGCCCCCCGATATCCTGGGCAGGACGTAACTGGCGTGGAATACTCTCTTTGGTCAGTTGGGTCACCTGTCCTGGCTTCGCCCCTCCTTTCTCATGAAGAGCTGAGAAAGTCCTTGACTGTCTGACAGCAACTAGAAACATCAGGGTGTTATCAGCAGTACTCCCATTTTACTCTCAAACACAGCATTCATCTGCTGTTACAAATGAAATTAACTCCATCCTGACCGAAACCAGGACAGTAACCTTGGCGATCTGGGTATTTTCCCAGTCACCAGCTGTGTGAGTAGCGTGTCTGCGTCTCTGGTGGTCGCTGGGGTTTCCTGGCATGGTATGTACAGAGGAGCTCTCAGCACGGGCGGTCGGTGTGCAGCACTGCAGCGCACCCATGAGCAGGATGGTGCTTTTTATTCCTTACTTGCTTTGCCTATCAAAACCAACTGATACAGGTTTTGTTTAGGAAGAGTTGAGGTTGCCAAGAGTGTGTATACATGGAAATCATCTACGTGATTCTTTTTTAGTCACTTCTAAGGAAGACTTCTTTTTTCTTTTCCTGGAGGGGACACGAGGAGAAGTGGGTCATGGGGTGCCTCAGAATAGCCTGAGGTGGAAAAGAGATCACCAGTCAATTTCATACGCACAGTTATGTTTCCTTCTCTTTGCCTTCATGCAATGCTTCAGGCTTGGGGAGATTGGCTGGAGAGCTGTCAGGCAGAGAAGGACCTTGGGGTGTTGGTTGACTACAGGCTGAATATGAGTCACCAGTGTGCCCAGGCGGCCTGGAAAACCAATGGCATCCTGGCTTGTATCAAAAACAGTGTGGCCTGTAGGTCTAGGTTGGTGATTGTGCCCCTGTACTCGGCCACACCTCATGTACTGTGTCCAGTTCTGGGCTCCCAACCATAAAAAGGACATTGAGATCCTCGAGCAAGTCCAGAGAAGGGCAACCAGGCTCGTGAAGGGGCTGGAGGGCAAATCATATGAGGAGTGGCTGAGGGAGCTGGGGATGTTTAGTCTGGAGAAGAGGAGGCTGAGGGGAGACCTTATCACCACCTACAAGTACCTGAAAGGAGATTGCACAGAGGTGGGTGATGGTCTCTTCAGCCAGGTGACAGGAGACAGGAAGAGGGGAAATGGCACAAAGCTGCACCAGGGCAGGGTCAGATTGGATGTTAGAAAAAAATTTTTTACTGAAAGAGCTGTCAGGGCCTGGAACAGGCTGCCCAGGGAGGGGGTTGAGTCACCGACCCCGGAGGTGCAAAGAGTAGATGAGGTACTTAGGGATATGGTTTAGCTATAGACAGGAACTGTTGGACTTGATGATCTTAAAAGTCTTCTCCAACCTTGTGATTCTGTGATGTACGTAAAGGTCCTGTTACACTTTCTACAATGAGAAAAGCACGGAAAGCAAACGCTGTTTTTAATGTATTTATTTAATCTGCAGTTTAAAAAAAAAAAGGGAAAACTGACTTTTTTAAGCATAATGATGACGTACTTCTAAAACAAAATAATGATGATCAAGGTCATTTTCATTTTAAAAAAAGCAGAAACTCCAATTTAACAGGCCTTGAAATCCCACTTTAAGAAGTTTTTCATTTAAATCTCGAAGCAAGTCTATTCTTCAGATTAAGGGAAGGTGAGGCTTATATTAAACAAAAAGCTACAACAGAACAAAATACTGAATTCTATTCTCATCTCCTTCTCATTTAACACTTTGCTTTTTAGATATGCAGTTTAGCATTCTGCATGAGGTTCTCTTTATTTTCTTTAAGCCACGATTATGTCAAATTAATTCCTCTTTTCTGTGTGTCACGCAGTGTTAATAACATTACTAGGCTTGCAACATCTCAAGAGCTGTTTAGTCACAATGAATGCTCCAGAAAGTGAACTTTTAAGAAAAAATTGGACCATTCTGTTCACAAAGCCCATGCAGATGGCTCCCTAAACTCAGGGGTAGGGTTCAAGACGCGCGTTAAGGATGAAGGCAGTGCAATTTATCTCTGTCTCTGGTTTTCAAGGCTAGAAAACCTAAGTCATTCCTTCTTTGTGGGTGTTTCAGCTTAGCACCTTCCTTAGAGATTTAATACGTAATAGGATCAATCCTGGTAATTGCAGAGTGTGCCTGTGTGAGACAGGGTGAGGTTAGAAACCTCTCTTTTTTTATTTTCCTTTCTTTCTTTTCTCTCCTTACTGGTAAGCAGCTTCTCTTGCAGGGAGGGGAGGTTAGCCTCAGCAAAGCCAGAGAAGCCAGCGTGAATGGCTGCTATCCACTTGGGATAAAGAGGGGTAGTAATCTCGTGTCAAAAGTGTCTAGTTCAAGGATTTATAAATACCGCGGCTGTTGTAGATTCTGAAGGGTCTTGGGGCTCTTTGGTCTGCAACTGCATGTAAATACTCCTGCTCGAGTAGCTGGAGATCAGATACTTGTTAGACACCACAGTGGTATCATGGATACAAAATCCTTGGTGCCGGGGCTGCTTTGATGTGGAGATGTGCGAAGGGTTTTGATTCCGCGGCCACGCACTTTCCCTTCCGCGGCCCCTTTCTCCTGCCGTTGGTTTCCGATTTAGCACAATGTGAACTTTCCCGTGTCCCCTGGAGCAGCTTTGTGGGAAAGGTATGCTGTAATTGGTTTATAACCATTCATAATGACCTGGCAACTCGGTATGAATAGCAACAGGGAGCAACTTAACTTGTGATTTATTTAAGTAAGCTACATGGATGAAAGGTACTCCCAAGCGTGCAAGTTGAGCTAGTTGCCTAATTGGATGTAAATTTTCACATGTTGCTCAAAAAGAGAGGGTTTTTTTATGAAAGGCTGAACTTGGATTTATGAGTGAGCTTCTGGACTGCTAAACCAGTTTGTGAGCAAAGTTCAAGAGCCTCTCTTTTGGGGATGCCTTGGGTTTTGAATTCAGGAAGTGCTGGTGTACCCTTGTAAAGCTAATGGAAGACTGACTTCAAGTTTTTATTGACAGGTAGGATACCTGGCTTTGCTTCTGGCACAGCAACACGCTTTGATTTATTTATTTAATTAATTAAATTTTATTTTAGAAGTCAAGATTGGGACTGCAGCGTCGGTTGTCGTCATCACCTTCCTGCTTGTTCTGTCAAAAGCTGGGATTGCTGTTGCTCACACGACACCCATGATGCGAGCAACCCACCAGCTGCAGGGCATGATGATTCGGCAGGCGGTGCGGCAGCCCTGGTAGTTGTATGGCCACGGGTGGTAGCCCATGAGGGGCTCGCAGATGCGCTGGCACTGCGTGTAGCTCCGCCGGCATTCGATGCAGCACACGCCTAGGTGATCCAGCATGGGGTCAAAAGCCATCCCTTCGCCCTCCAGTTGCTGAAAGGGAAAAGATTAAGCATCACCTCGGTGCTCTGAGAATGCAGGATATACCTCTTACCCCTACAAAGGGTAAAAACCCAAATCTGGGTGCCACTGAAGTTAATGGAACTCCCACTAACTGACTCCCACTAACTAACTCCCACTAACTCCCTTTCAGTCTTTGCAAAAAAAGATCCAGCAGCAGTAATACTCCCTGACTTTTAAATATTAGTGATGGAAAAGATTTCCAGAGCGTTATCTGGGTCTTTCATGTAGATGACAATATCTGAAGTGTTATGCTGTGGGTTTAATGTTTTAATTTTTTCTATTTCAATGCTTTTTTTAACAGCATTCCCAGGAAACTATTGAGTAAGCTATTTCCCCTCAAGCTTTCTGAATATTTCTCCCTTGTCTTTCAGTCTGGTTTGGGTTTTTTTTTCATCCCCCTCTGCCACAGTTAGGTGCGTATGTAATAGCAGGCTCTTGCTACTGCCTTCACCCTTCAAAATTCCTTTCCTCCTTTCTAGGGATGAAAGTGTCACATGGGTATTCTGCTTTTTGAAACTCATTTTTTTTTCTTTCCCCATCAATGTTATTTCAGGAAAAGCAGTGACAGAGAGCAAAAGCTGGAGCAATGCTGCACTCTCTACCTGAGCATTTTTCATACAGAAAACCAGCAGCACATGGAAAACTTGAGGCACAGAAAGTGCCATCTCTTGCCTGGGCTTGTACAGGGCACTAGTGACAGCTCAGTGCCATTCAGGCCCCCAGTGACCTGTTCCCAGGCTGGGGAGCAGGGAGGGAGGGTGTCATTTCCTTGGGCAGGAGTCATCATCCATGAGCTCAGATACCTGCAGAGTGAATTTCCACACCTGAGCTCATCGTCCAGACTCCACTCATAGTGGGTGGGCAGAAAGAGATCCAGGGAGGATTCATTTCATCCTGCAGGCTGTGGTACAATTAATGGTCCTTTTGAAGTGAATGAGTCTCTGAAGGGACCTTGGGCATAGATATCTGTGCAGCAACTTAGCGAAGGTGAATCCCACCCTGCAGGCTGAGGGATGTTTGGTGACCGCATGTGTCTGGACATTCCCCGTGTGGCCATGGGACCCTCTGGCTGGAAGGACAGACCTATGGGGGCTCTGCTGATGCTGCCCTACAGAGATGGGACAGCTCCAACATGATCACGTTGGTAGCTGCAAGGAGAAGTTACGTTCCAGTGCTGCTGCTGTTCGAGTGACCTCGTGAGAGAGCCGGTTTAGATCCACTTTATTTGGAGTGATTAATTTAAGTTTAATTAAGGGATGTCAACTCGGCAGAACGCTGTCACAGTCTAATGATCTCCTGCTGTTGCATAAATGTCAAGTCAAAGCTGGGACTTGCTTCCAAAGCAGGAGGCATTTATCTTGTGACAGTGTTGTATTGAAGTGACTTGCTCCTGCTGCACCAAATGGTGGGTGTAAATTGTCTGGCGCGGGTGCAGCAGACTGGAAGGTGCCCACGGTGCAGCCAGCTTTCCTGCGGCGCGGCAGCTCCTGTGCTCTTTCTGCGTCGGCTGCTTCGTCTTGAAGAGCAAGGACCAGCTCTGTGATGCTCATCCTTCACCCACTGTTGCCTTCTCAAAACAGGGTCTCCTCTGTGGGTTGTTTGTTAGACCAGGGCCACTTACTCTGATAGAGAAGAGGCTGAGAAAACAGATTTGTTTGGCCTAACCCTCATCTCTTTGCAATCAGGTATCGCCACTGCTTCCCTCTGCACTACTCACTTCTGCTGGTGATTTCTGTTTGAGGGCAAAGTGCATTTCTAGCTACTGGATTCTCTCTTTACATTGTCAGTGAGTGATGGGGATCAGCTGCCTGATGGGCTTTGGGTTGGTTTTGGGTGCTGGATGTCTCTAGTGCTGCTTCCTCAACCCTGAAAGGAAACTTGGCATCAACTCGCCTTAGTCTTGCCACCTCAAGCACTTGTGCCTGTTTCAGACTGAAGTCTAATGAAAACCAGGGTGAGGTCAAGGAAGGAGGTCAAGGAAAGACTTTTCTGGACCTCTTCAAGTTTTTTTTAATAACTCTAATCTTAGAGAAGGGCTAAGCAACAAAATTAAAAACACCAAAAAAAAAGACAAGCCCCACATCAGCAGTACTACCTGTCCACAACAGCCTGGGGCTGTGGAAGAAGATTACATGTAAATACTTACATTATATGGGTTGTCTGGATTAAGAGTTTGATCGGTTTCTTGTCCCATTGGCCTGGTTCCATTAGACTGGTGATCAAGATTTTGAACCACCTGTGTGGTGGGTGACCTGGTGTTTACTTCTTCGGCAGCAGCTTCCAAGTCTTCGGTATCCAAGTTTGGTTCTGATTGGCGTTTGTTCCTCTTCATTTCTCTCCTTTGGTTATCTGAAAGAATAATCACAAGAGGACAACCTTACCTCCAGCGTGACCTTGTGTTTATCCACACCTTATCTAAGGTTTCAATGATTTATTTCAGTATTAAAAAATACAGAGGGAAAGATGAAACTGAGTGGTGGTGAACTTGATGAGCATCCTCATGGGAGCTGCTTGCCTTCCTGTGCTGTATCTGCAGCCACTGTCAGTCTGAAGGGGTATGAAGTTATTCCCCCCTGTTTCCCCCCCCCCCCCTATTCCTCCCCTTGAGGCAAAACAGGTGTTGAGGAGTTTGGGGATTTTTTTGACCCACCATTTGGTCACTGATGCTAGTGCTGGCAGCTGCTGACAGTTTAACAAGACCAGTCCTACACATCTCATTCTTTAAAGTGCTTTTGTGACAGACTGATGTCCTGCTCCCAAGGGCAGCTGGTATACCTGCTGAAAACAGCTTCTGGAGAGCTTTGATACTGATCTTTTGTTGCCCAGCGGGATATGAAAAATCATGAGAAAAGTGGAATATGTTGGTAGTTTGGATTTACAAGTACTCTAAAATGTCTTCCCCCCTCCCTTCTTTGAGTGTTCTAAAATTAACTGGACCAAGGTGAAGTGGATTTTCTCAAGCCTTCTCCTCTTCTCCCAGACCTGGAAGTTACTTGGAGAAGTTGTGCTCTTCCTGATGACTCCAGAACACTTTTGCTAAGCTTGGATGTGGGTGATGGGACTCCTGCCAGGACCTCATAAACTTCATCTGCCAGTTGCCTAACTAAAGTATCTTGTTCCTCCACTCCAGTGAAATCCTCTGGAGAAACAAAGTGGGAAACAAGACAGGCTATGGTCCTAGATCAGGAGCTTGGTGGTTCCCTAACACTTGGCCAGGTATGGTGTTCCTGCTACCTGGTGTCAGCTGCCTAAATATTTTGGGTCTAGTTTAAGGTCCTAACCTCTCTGGCAGTACTTCATCTCATATTAAGTCACCCATGTGGGCTATATAAATTGAGATGCAAATATGGCAGACCAAATGTCTAGGTGTGGCTTCCCAGATGTGCAAGTCTTGGCAGCTGACCTGATGTGGGGAAGGAGTTTAGATGAAGGGAGGGACAACATACTTTTCAAGCATAAGAAGCGTTACCTTTGGGATATGTTGGTCGCAGCCAGAAAATTGGAAGATCCCCACAAAGCTCTAAAATTTTGGGACTTAGGAAACCGTTATGCTTGATAGGCTCATCTGCAGCCACCCAGATAAGGGAGTTTTCGTCAAATCTCACAGGCATGATTTCATCTTCCTGCAAAGAGAGGAGCGCAAATCCTTTGCTAGCTCAGTGAACAGTCACGTGCCCGCCTGCTGTTAATGCTTGAGCATCCCAGTGTATAATCGTCTGCTGTAGCTAATACCAGGCATCCTCCTATTCCATGAATGTGAAGCGACTGTGCTGAGCCAAAGCCTGAGCAAAGGTTGCTGAAACGAACAGCTAAACTTCTCTCAGCTTTCCTAAGGCTTCACCTGTCTTGGAAGGCTTCCACCCTGTGTGCAACGACAAGGTGTCAGAGATCTTTCGGCCCAAAGCGCCGGATTTTCAGGTGGTGGAAACCGTGAAGATTTACCATCTGCAGCAGAGCAGCCACGCAACATGCCATCTAAAACCAAGACCCTCATCTTTTATCATGCCCTGTTCTCATTTGATGTACTCCCAAGAGATAAGTGTATTTACAATAGGGGTGTGTGTGTGTGTGTGTGTGTGGAATATCTTGTTTAAAAGTTTTAGAGAGGATTACAGCTGGAGAACTGCCCCAGCTTCCAGTTTTAAGTCAACGTGATCGGTCTGATTAAAGGTCTCGTTTGGTAAAAGCAATTCAATTGACCAAAAGCTTGAAGTGTGAGTTAAAGGAGCCTGCCTTTTTGAAGTGTACCCTGCAGGTTTTTGGTTCGCATCTTCAAAGTAATGTAGGGAAATGCCAGTGATTGATTCTTTAAAGTTGTTAGTTCAAAGTATTATTTTACATAAAATGTGTAAGTATTTTATAGCGACAGTGAAATATTAAAAGAAAACCAACTTTTGAATCATGAAAACCGGTATGATTTCAAAGTCAAAATTCTAAATTGCTTCCATAAAAGTCATCAAAACTTGTTATATAACTGACTAGATCAATTTATTCTGTCGCGTTGTTGTTCCTTTAATGTGTTTATTGATTTCTTTTGTAGGTCTCAAGTCATTTAAGCTTGCTATCCAATCTGTCTAAGTGAGAAGTGCTCTTTATACTCTCCCACTTAAGCTTTTATCAGCATCAGAAATCTCTGAATCTGGTTTGCAGAAATAAAAATATCCTTTGTTTCTGTTTCAGATGGTCGTGACTTGTGAGCAGGCAGAGCCTGAGTATCTAGGAAAGCTTAATCCGCCACTTCTGCAGGCAGCGTTGGCTGGGGGGCGTGTTGGAAGCAAAAGGCATATGCATGCCTTCTCCAGAGTAGGTGTGTGTCAGAGAGGGGACTGGCTCTAGAAAAACAATTACTACTTTGCCATTCTCATTGTACATCTAACCTGGAGTGTCAAGCAATGGGGGAAGGTTAATAACCCACTGGCTGCTGGTTTTGGCCTTGGTGCCTTCGTGCAGCGGTCGTGTAGGTGAGACATCTTTGGAGATAACGCACAGGAAACAGGATGAGGAAGTCTGGTGTAGCCAGGTAGGAGGTTAGAAAAGACTTTTGGACTGTTTTCGGTTAATGTCTTCAGTCCTGTGACTTTAACTCTCACAAAAAAGACGGGAAATGGACACCTTCATTTTTAGGCAAAAGTGGTAATAACATCAAGGCACCTAGCCTGCCTCTAAAATAAGGCAAGGTGGGAAAGAGATAGACATCTGCCTGGAATTTGGACAAGATGTCCATGTCATCATGGGGAAAATCCCGCCAGCTTGAGAAGACTTTGTAATATTGCTGGCTCCTTGCTGCTGGAATTCAGAGGAAGCTTTCCCCCCTTTGGTTTAAAGTAGAAATTCAGAAATCACAGCACCGTTGTAGGTAGGTGCAGCCTTAAGGGTGCTTCTCTCCCAGCTAACTCTACCCACTTTTACTTTCTTGGGAGCAAAGCAAACCCAGGAAAAGGGGCTGTGGATCTCCTGTGTTCTCCCACCAGTGACTGAGACCCAACCCATGTCCAGGCTTGGCCATACTCAAGTCGATGGAGCCACTTCTGTATGAGCAATGGGTTTGGTGGCCTGAGCTCTGTGGAACTCAGGCTTTGCTCACCTAAAGCAATGGGTTTTTTTATAAAGGTGAGTTAGAGAGGAGTTTTGGTGGTATCTGGGTGAGAATTGCAGCTCTTGAGGTGTTTGTGATGCAGATTCCATGAAATTTAGTTGACACAATGTCCTAAAATGAAGTCTGATGTCATTTAAGAAAGCAATTTCTTAACTTTTCATAACCATTATTGGTTAAATGGTGTTTTTAATAATATTCTCCACAATTTCCCATTGATTCTTTCGGAGTATTTTGAGTCATGGAGTCCCTGCTGCTGCTGCAGATAGATGGAAATCTCCTGGGATCTGCCACTGTCCCTCTTTGCATTGACTAAAGCAACTGCTTCTTCCATCTGCTCCCTCCACGGGCTTGCTTACGGCCCGATCTCAGGCAGGTGTGCCAGGCAGTGAGGTCTCAATGCATCTGCCAGACATCGGTCTAGTGCTTCCCCCACTCTGCAGTCTGCAGCCTCTCGCGATGCCCCTGGAGACCGGGACATCTCTAACACCAATCTTACTTCTCTTACCTTTCAGGGGCCTCTTGCCATCAGTCGGCGAACCCTCAACAGCCCTACCACTAACCACAGGGGCTTTCAAATGCCATTTTCATTGGCACTTAAACACCCCTTTGAAAGATTTCTCCCTATAGAAAGATTTGTTTCTAAAACCCACGACTTGGCCCTTACCAGCTCGGACGAGAGGCTCGCTTTAGCCATGGCATCGACCTCGGGGACGTGAGCTTTCGGCTGCGCTTTGATGTAGCACTTCTCTCCTCCAGCAAAACGGATTCCAGTTATGCCCTGCGAAAGCAGAAGGCAGGGGGTTGTGTGCAGCCCTCCAGCTCCCCGCCGCCCCCCAGGAAAGCGCTCCAAGCTCTGCTAAAATTGCCACCCGTTTTTTTTCAGTCTGAAGGTTAAATCTTATTTAAAACCCAGTGCGGCAAGACGCTCTTCTTCCCTCATCGTTTTGGCTTCACAACTCCCATCAAACGGGGTCTGGAAGTTTCCCACTCGCTCGCTGGAGGATGGGGGTGTTTTATGTAAGCGCCTCCGCGCCCGCCGCAGGCTCCGTGGAGCAGCTCTGCTAAGGAATTAGCTGACACGATTTGAACCGTAACTTAGCACCTCACGTAGGCAGCCTTGAAATTGCGTTAGCTGGCTGACCCTCACGGTGCAGGCTGAGAAAAAGAGGGGAGCAGCTTGGTCCAATTTATAGATGGAAGTGGCTGTGACAGCAAGGGGAAGCTCGTGACGGGGCGGGGGTGGTGCAGAAATCCGTGCGTGAAACTTTCTTTGCCTGGCCTGTGAGGGTGAAATGTGGTTTCCTAAACCCTGCACGTCTAGTGGCAAGCAAGAGAAGGGTGTGCCAGCAGCTCCTGAGGGCTGCAGGTCTCCTGCAAGTCCAGGGTCGTACCTGTCAGCACCATGGGCATCAACACGGGGATGAGGGAACCTTGTCTGTATTTTCTGTGCTTCTGCTGTAGGTTTTTACATACCCATAAGAGAGCTCACTTTTATGTTAGGAATTTAGACACCTTGTAAACTCTATTTGGCCACCTAAATATAAGTATTAGTAGCATTTCTGATCAATGCTTCTAAATATCTAAAGGGCAGGTGTCTAGAGGATGGGGCTGGACTCTTCTCAGTGGTGCCCAGTGACAAGACATAGGGCAAAAGGTACAAACTGGAACATGGGAAGTTCCATCTCAATATGAGGGAAAACTTCTTCACTCTAAGAGTGTCAGAGCACTTGGCACAGGCTGCCCAGAGAGGCTGTGGAGCCTCGTTCTCTGGAGATACTCAGACCCCTCCTGGACATGATCCTGTACAGCCTGCTCTAGGTGATCCTACTCTGGAAGGGGGCTTACTAGGTTATCCCCAGAGGTCCCTTCCAACCCCTGCCATTCTATGATTCTGTGTTTTGAGATGCTGGCTTTCTGCCTAGCCTCTAGCTCCCAGGCCAGGGGGCCATGGGTATCCTCATGACTCCTCTTGCTTACCTCGCACTGGCACAGTGGGTGCCAAGAGCATCTAATGCTGCTTGAGACAGGCAGTACCGAGACACCTGCGTCTCGTCCTGTGTGCCTACAGTCCTGTACAGTTAGACAGACACCCATGAAAGCAAAATGACTGAAGCAGTGGGAGAGGGGATAGCTGTGTAGGAACGGGTACACAAGGAAATGAGACATCATGGTGCACTGAGCATGCTGGGAGTATCCTAATACTGCCAAATCCAAGTCTTCACTGACCATGCAATCATTTGCGTGGTGCGGGCTACTCCAAAGCTGCTAATGTAAATACTTCACTGTTGGAAGTGCAGCTCTTCCATTTCCATCTCCTTTATGTGTGTATTGCTAGCTCAAAACACAACTGGCAGTGTCCCTTTGCTCTCACTGAGCCTGTCCCCCACCCTCTCTGTAAGCAGGCACCGTCCCTGGGAGGTCCCTTTAGCTGGTTGGTGTTGGGAGCTGATCCTGGGCTGGTTGTGACAGGCAACACAATGTGAATTCAGCACCTCTCCAGTGGGCTGGTGCTTTTGTACAGATGTGGGAAGGTGAAAGCAAGTGAGAAGAGTTCCTTGTGGGTGCTCTTATTCAGCTGCTAATATTGTTGCTATGGTGATGTTAATGAGAGTTTCATAAAGGCTGAACCACAGCTGTTGGTAAAGTAGGGGTCACAGAATCACATTAGGAGTTGGAAGGGACCTCAAAAGAACATCTAGTCCAACCCCCTGCCAGAGCAGGATCACCTAGGCTAAATCACACAGGAACACATCCATGTGGGTTTTGAATGTCTCCAGAGAAGGAGACTCCACAGCCTCTCTGGGCAGCCTGTCCCAGTGCTCTGTCACCCTCACAGTGAAGAAGTTCCTCCTTATGTTCACATGGAACTTCCTACGCTCCAGCTTGCACCCCTTGCCCCTTGTCCTGTCACTGGCATGGATTTGTTTGTCCTTGCTGAGAAGCCAAGGAGCTGAATGTCTTGGTCTTTCTAGATTCACCAAGGAGAAGGTGGCTGCTCCAGAAACCCTGGGCAAGTCTTCCTAGCAGCATCATCTTTATTTTAGGTGCTGCTTTGACTTACAGAGGACTTAACTCTGAATTTGAGTGGGATGTTTCTCACCTGAAAACATCAGTTGAAGGATCTGGGCCCTGTAAATAGGTTTCTACAACATCACGTAGATGTGCCTTTAGTAGCTCAGAGGTGGCACAGTTCAGCAAACTGCTCTGAGCTACTGAGCTCTGCTGAGATTCAGCATCTGTTACTCCAGGCTCTGTGCTGAGCAGCCACAGTCAAGTTGCTGGGGTACCCAAATGTGTTTGCTGTCAGCCCAAGTGTCCCAGCACCAGGGCCCCATCCAACCTGGCCTTGAACACCTCCAGGGATGGTGCATCCACCACCTCTCTGGGCAGCCTGTTCCAGCACCTCACCACTCTCTGTAAAAAAATTCCCCCTAATAACTAATCTAAATGTTTTGGGTAACGTTTTGGGGAGGGGGAGGTGGTTTTACCAGTTCAAGTCGTAAGAAATCATGCAAGGGCTGTGTCACAGCCTGCCAGAACATTTTTCTAGCAGGACCCCAGGGGCAAATGTTGCAGCTCTGCTCAATGGCTTGAAAATGCAGAGCCAGACCTGATGCAGCCTAATCTGTCACTGCTTCCCAGGACAGGCCCTGGCATGAACTATCCCCAAAATGCCCTTGGATGTTGTTTTGGAGGAAAGTGCCTGGCTTGCTGTGAAAGGTGGATGTCTGTGTGGATAGTTGGGGGCTGGAACCTGAGGCCCACTGGGGCAGAGAAGTTGGGGCAGGACACACTGTCTGTCCTTAGAGCCCAGAGCTGGAGCATGTTATGCAAAGACAAGGGTGGAGGTACTCACAATCTGAAAATCATGAACTTCAATGGCCTCTTCACTCCCGCTTCCTGTTTTGAATGTCTCCAAGTTGTTTCCAGCATCTATTTCCATCGACCCATCTTGTACTTTTCCATTAATGCTCATAGTATAGTGGACGTTGTACACCTGGAATCAACAAAAGAGCAGTAGCACACACCACTGGTTGCTTATTGAGGTTCTCCTACACCAGGCCACGGGTCAATCTGACTGTCAGATCCCTTTTCAGCTCCTGTTATTTCTGATAACCCTCCAACACCCAACACCACACTACTGTGATGCTGTGCCTGCTTGGAGCAGCACGTGGGATTAGAGACCTCCTGAGGTGCCTCCTCCATGTACTACTTGTTTTTTCTTCAAACATAATGTGGGGAGACTCCACATCCAGGCTCGCTCCAACTTAAACCTTCTTCTAGGTCACATTTTAGGAATCACATCTTATGCTGGCACGCTTCCCAAAGGAGAGCAGGAGCGAGCATCCTCCTCCTCCAAAGACCAGCCCCTATTTATCTCTTAGGACGTTCTGCTGAGGTGCAGGAAAATGGGTTTGACTTGAATATGAACATGTTTCCCAGCTTGTAATGGATGTGAACTTTGTTTAAATTGGATGTGAAGTTGTACAGGCTCCTATTTTCCTTGTCAGCGTATTTGCTCTCATCCTATTTTCAATGAGAGCGCTGCGGTGCCGTTTGTATTTGCTGGAGGACGATGATCTGTGGAGGGGGGTGGGGGTTGTCGATGTTCTTGAGCAGTTCTGCTGGAAGTGCTGTGCAAGCAGTTTACTTTTGGTGTTAAAAAAGCCTTACAGCATTTTAATGAAAAATTTACACTGACAGCTAGAGACAAATTTCTTCTTCTCTCACCTTCGCTCAGGGAAGTCTAAGGTGTGAAAGATTTATGGTTCCTCAGTTACACAGACTCAGTCCCACATTCTCCACTCTCCAGGACTCCTGTTGGACATGCTCAATAAAACCAGACCAATGTATGCGGTCTACCTACCCCATGGTAGGGGCTGAGCTAGACTTGAGACTGTTACCCCTGTCAGTTAAGGGGGGGAAGAGGGAATTTAAAGTTTTAAAATAAAAATAATACTCAAAACATTGCCTTATTAATTTTTTAATGAAAGACCCTAAATATAATTTAATTTTAGTCGAATGTAGTTTTCTGTGTTTGAAGACAGCTTGGAAAAATAACTCTAAGCTGTCTTTACCTGAAGATCAACTCATGACAACTACGAGTATGACACACTTGCAAAGCAGAATTTGGATGATGGGAGCAAGGAAAAAAAAAGGGCTACTTTGTCCTGTACCCCACAAATGCCCCACAAACACCCCCACCCAGTCAGAGCTGAATACGCTGCACCCCCCACTCTTGCCCACATACCCATTCTCATTCCTCTCCCTTTTTCAGAAGCCCAGAGGAGAAGATGGCTCTTGAAGAGCATCCTGGATGTCAGCGACGTGTCCTGTCTTTTTTTGTGTAAAACTTTGTACTCTCTGTTATCTGAATTATCCTTAAGCAGGGGAGGGGAGGGAAGGGAGAGGGGGGGAATTATCCCTGCGTGCACGCCTCTGTCTCACTGGGGACCTCTGCTCTGGCTGCTGGGATTCACACAAGGCTCTCTTTGACAAGGAGCAGCGGGTGGCTGGATGTGGTACAAACCTTCTTCCAAAGCAAACTCAGAGAATACTGATCTGCACGTATGGAGCAGGTCACATCCACACGTGTATGGTCCCGTTTCAGGTATGTTTTAACCCCAAACTCTTAGGCAAACAGAAAGCAAACTGAATCTGTAAGCAGCACGTTCTTGTGCTCTCTGAAAGTCTGGGTTTCAAACTGATGGGCAGCTTCTCAGTTTTGTGCTTTGCATGCAGGCTTTCTCCTGGACCCCCAGGAAAAATGTCAGTAATCCATCTTATATCATGACTTACATCGTGACAAGGGCTGCACGGCTGCTACCCATGACTGCCTGTGTGTGTGTGCACAGCCCTACAAACCACGGGCGTGGAACAACGGTGCCCATTAATGGGGTAAATATAGCACTGCGTGTGTGAGGGTCCAGGTAGGATCTGGACCAAGAATGTGGATGGTGTGGAAAAACAAGGAATTTACATCTTTCAATGCTTTTTTTGTCCCGGGAGCTGGAGTTTGCCCAGGATGTAAATCCCCAGCGACTTGTTGGGGTTTGAGTTTGCTGAGGATTTGCGAGCAGCGATCAATGCAGCATCTGTGCTCTCAAAGATGCGTTTCATGTTCACTAAAGAAAGGAGGTGTGCTTCCACGGGGCTCCCTCCCAACAGCCAGCGAAGATAGCGATTATGGGTTTGGTTTCTAGGGGTCTTTTGGGGAGGGAGGGGATTTTTGTTTTGGGGGAGTTTTTTTTACAGGTTTTTTTAAGCGTTGAGAAAATAAAGACCTGCTTAAGGACCTCTTTATCGACCCTGCAAGAAAATCTTCCAGCTTGTGCCTCCCGTTACACGAAACCAGCTCAAACCACCACCCCCCACCCCACCACCCCGCAAAACCAACAAACCGCTCGATGTGACGATGCGCTTCCAGGCTCACCTGCCTCTCTGTGGCTTTCCAGAAGTAGAAGGCGCCGATGGCTCCGGCCAGGAGCAGGAGGGCTCCGGCGATCATCACCGCCGCCCCCGCCTTCAGCAGCCGGCCCGGCCCGGGGGGCGCCGCCGCCGCGTACGCCTGCGGAGAGCGCGGTGATGGGCGCGGGGCACAGGCCCTCACAACGCCCACCCTGGGCCGGCAGAGCCTCCGTCCCTCGTCCCGGCAGGGACCCCCGCCCTGGGACGCCTGGTCGGACCCCGGCCCGGCCGTGAGGATCGTGGCGACCCGTCCCGATCCTGAGCGGACCCGACCCATCCCGATCCGACGCATTTCCCCTTCGTTCGGTCCTGCTCCGACGCTACCCATCCCATCCCGACCCGACCCGTCCCGACCTGCTGGGTCCCGAGCCCACCCGTCCGGTCCTGCTCCATCCCACCCCATCCCGACCCGTCCCGTCCCGCCCGGGGCCGCCCGGCAGCACTCACGGGGGGCAGGCACTGCTCCACATCGTCGGGCCCCGCTCGGGCGATGGGCACCTTCTCGGACCCCTCTGCCATGGCTGCTGCGACAGGGAGAGCTGCCCCGGGCTCCGCCGCCGCCACGCTCCCGGCCCCGGCCCCGGCCCTGGCCCCATTCCCGGCCCCGACGGGGGGCAGCACCGCCCCGGCCCGCCCCGGCCCCGGCCGGCGGGGAGGCGGCACCGGCCCGGCCCCGACGGGGGGTCAGGACCGCCCCCGCCCTGGGCACAATGAGACCCTTGAGTAGTCGTCGGAGCTCCCCGGGGCTGTGGCCCCCACGCCAGCAGCCCAGCCCCGTCCCCCCCGCCCCGTTCCCTCCCCTCTGGGGCTTGTCTCCAGCTTTGGGGATAGGGGAATCGGGGGGGTGTAGGGGATACACACCCCCAACCCCGCAAGCCATCGCGGAGAGGAGAGGTGCCCCGGCGGACAGACGGCCACTGTAAAAATTAGGTTTTAAAATAGAACAGCATTTTAACTGCGTTTTTACCCCCGACACGGGAATTCACGGGCGCTGGAGCTGACAGGCTGCTGCTGGGTGGCTGCTTGGTGAAACACCTCCCTCCACGCATGGCACAAACAAACCGTACTTTCCATGTCTCTGGGCGTGGTGTCCAGCAGGATCTGCTCCAGGATCTTTCTGGGCACAGAGGTGAGACCGGCCGGCCTGTGGTTCCCTGGGTTTTCTTCTTTCCCCTTTTCCATTCAGTGGGAGCTTCACCAGACTGCCAGGACTTCCCAAATACGATGGAGAGTGGCTTAGCCACTTCTGCCAGTTCTCTCAAGACCCATGGATGCATCTCATCAGGTCCCACGGACTCATGCACCTTCAGATTCTTCAGATGTTCTTGAGCATGGTCTTCTCCTACAGTGGGCTGTTGAGTGTGCATCTCCATTTATATTTCTCTTCCTCTTCCCCTCTCTTACCCATTTGCTCATCTAGTAGGTTTATGTCCCCCTGCTGAGTTGTTGCACACTACTGACATGGTCTCTTAAACCTTCTGGGACCTTGACAGCAGAGATGACCAGACAATGACCCTGTCCACCATGGCTCATCCCAGCTCTGTGTGCCCCAAAAGGGCAGGTTTGGCCCCAGCACTTGATTTCCGACACTTGCCTCTCCTCCACACCTCATGTCTCTAAATCCCCTCACTGATGCGACCAGTCAGAAGGTTTGCTGGTGACACAAGACTGGGAGGGGTGGCTGACACGCCAGAGGGCTGTGCTGTCATCCAGCAAGATTTAGACAGGCTGGAAAGCTGTGTGGGGAAAAGTTTAATGACATTTAACAAGGGCAAGTGTTGGGTTTTGCATCTATGGAAGAACAACCCCAGGTACCAGTGTTGGTTGGAGACTGGTCTGTTGGAGAGGAGCATAGGTGAGAGGGACCTGGGGGTCTTGGTGGATAGCAGGATGACCATGAGCCAGCAATGTGCCCTCCTGGCTAAAAAGGCCAATGGCACCCTGTGGTGTATTAGAAGGGGTGTGGTTAGTCAGTCAAGAGAGGCCCTTCTCCCCCTCTACTCTGCCCTGGTGACACTGCACCTGGAATACTGTGTCCAGTTCTGGGCTCCTCAGTTCAAGAAGGACAGGGAACTACTTGAGAGTCCAGCGCACCTTCTTTATGAGGGGAGGCTGAGGGAGCTGGTCCTCTTTAGCTTGGAGAAGAAAAGACTGAGGGGTGACCTTATTAATGTTTATGAATATGTAAAGGGTGAGAGTCAGGAGGACAGAGCCAGGCTCTTCTCAGTGATGGCCAGTGATAGAACAAGGGGCAACAGGTGCAAGCTGGAGCATAGGAAGTTCCATGTGAACATAAGGAGGAACTTTTTCACTGTGAGGGTGACAGAGCACTGGAACAGGCTGCTCAGAAAGGCTGTGGAGTCTCCTTCTCTGGAGACATTCAAAACCCACATGGATGTATTCCTATGTGGTTTAGTCTGGGTGATCCTGCTCTGGGGGGGGGGGGGTGGGTGTTGGACTAGATATTCTTTCGAGGTCCCTTGCAACTCCTAATGTTCTGTGACTCTGTGACCCTTAGCTTAAAAAGCGTCATCAAGCAATGCAAAAAAAAATGGATAAAACTCAGGCTCCACAAATCACCTTGTCACATGCTCGGGACCCAAATCCCAGAGACACGATCCCCATTTTCCTGCCCTTCAACCCAAATTCATCCTTCCCGTCGATTACTGTCGTTAACAATCAGACCTTAAACAAAAATTTATCAGGCATAGTTGCCACCAAAAATAAGCACAATCACAGCTCATTAAATCAAAGCCAAGCCTACTGTGCAACTTCCTAAACTAGGGCACATTCTAGCCCGCTCTTGAATGACATACTGTTGTAGGTTGGGGCTAATAATAAGATTATGATCCTCTTCATTAGCAAGTATTTTGTTACACCAAAAATCTCGTGAATGGATATGTCTATCTTGGCAAAGTGTGAGAATCCCAGCCTTTGATCTCAAACCTCCATTTAGCGTTGCTGCTTTAAAAAGACAGATTTATTTTAAGGCCCCTGTGCTCGTCTCCCGTGCGAAAACGTGCCAGGGAGGCAGTGCTTGCCCAGGAGGAGCCACTGATCGCTGGCGTGCGGCTCATTTGAGCTGCTTCTCTGTGACTGAGGTTGGGGAGTGGCTGTGCCCCCATCCTGGTACCCACCTGCATGCCCAACGGCCCCTTCCCCTGGAAGGACAGAGGGAGGCTGTGCTGTTTTGGCTAGCAAAGGGGCAGCCGAGGGCATGGTATTGAGGAGGGGCATTAGAAAAGGAACCATCAACGCAAGAACAACTGGGTGTAATTAGTACATGCTGGATATCCACAGAGGCACCTTCACTCCGGGTGCTGCAAGGGCAGCATGAGGTGAAGTGCGATATCGCCCCGAGAAGGTGAAGGATGCAGCTGGGGGGCTTGTTCCCACCCCACTGGTGGGGCATTGGTGGCCCTGGCAGGCGGTGGCCTGGGCAGGCTCCTGTGATCCCAAGCAATGGTGCTGGCCACCAGCTGACCCATAGGGATGGGTACCTGGCTGCAGGTCCTCGGGGGGGGGTCTGGGGTGTGAGACGGGTCCTGCTTGTGGTGGGAAGGTGTGGGTGGGGGAACCGGTCCTTTGGGAGGGGGCTCCTCTGCCAAAAGCCCTGCAGTTTCTTCCTCAAGCCATGGTTCAAATCCTCTGAGTAATCTCCCAGACATATTTTTCTCATGCAGGGAACAATCCCAGATTCCCCCCCGCCTCACCCCCCCAGCTCTGAGCACTGCTGCCTCTTCTTCTTTTGTTCCACAGGCAGAGGAAGAACAGGGTGAAATTTCAAGCAGTCACAAGCAGGGGGGCAAAAAACCACCATAATGCTCCTGTTACATTGTTTGTGGCTTTATCCCCCCAGCTAACCCCTATCCTCACGCTTTGCCTTTTGCCTAGGCACGTGTCAGTTCACCTTGGCAGGTGCAGGGAGTGCATCTTTTGCCATTCCTTCGATTAGGTGACAAGGGAGAAAAAGGGATTTGTTCTTTTTTGTTTAATTATTTTTGTTTCCTTCCCCAGGCAGCTGCGAATCTGTTGGTCCAGCCAGGCGCTCGGCAGCTCCAGACGCTCGCTGGGCGGCTCGGAGACAAGTGCAGCAGCCAGTGTTTGCAGGGTTTAGGACCAAAAAAAATCCACCCCCCAAAGTAAAAACAAACAAACAAACGTGACTTGCCTTTTACTGGCTGAATTCTTCGTGTGCAATAACAGCACACAAGAGCTCAGGCTCTTCTCTAAATAACATGTGTGTGCTCAGCTGGATTAAGCCAGCTTCTGAGACTGGAAATCATAATAACAGTCTTTTGCAGGACAGCCTCTCTGGTCGCCTAATACCATTATCCTCTGGGCTGAAAAGCATTCCAGAGTACTCCGAGCACCATGATAAACGTGAGGTTGCTTAGCTGATGGTATTGACTTGTCTAAGGCAGCACATTTTCTCATAATTTTTCAGTTTAAGGAAAAAGTTTAGAAGGAGGAATGGATATATTAAAAATGAGAAGGATTGGGCAATGTCGTGCATCTTCCCTAAGTCTCTTGTGGTGCCTTATGCATTTTATCTCCATTTTCTAAGTGTCCCAAATAGCTATTTGAACTCTGTGATGGCCTGAACAGAAATTCATGGGAGCTGCTGAGACCAGGCACCTTATTCACTGCTCTGCTTTTTCATGGGTTTACACCACTGCAACTCGCTGCTGGTTCAGGTCCCACCTACTTGGCCACAGAATCACAGAATTTCAGGGGTTGGAAGGGACCTCCAGAGATCATCAAGCCCAACCCCCTGCCAAAGCAGCTCCCTAGGACAGGTCACACAGTTATGCGTCCAGAAGGGTCTTGAATATCTCCAGAGAAGGAGACTCCACCACCTCCCTTGGAAACCTATTCCAGGGCTCTGTCACCCTCACCATGAAGAAGTTCTTCTGTATATTGGTGCAGAACTTCCTGTGCTCCAACTTGCAGCCATTGCCCCTTGTCCTGTCTCCACAGACCACTGAAAAGAGGCTGGCTATTTTCCCTTGTGTCCAAAATAACCAAGGTCCTTTGAGGAAGAAAGCCCTACAGAAGAAGAAAATCTTGGCTTCGGTATTTAACCCATGACCACCTGAGCATTTTGAGACACTCTAAGGATTCTTGCTGGTGGTGTGACCAAAGGGTGACAAACCACATGTCTGTCTCATCACCACAGCGCTTGTCTCTGCAGTGCTCCTGGGATGCTCACTTGTCCTCTTCTCCCCCGCTGCCCCGTGCACGGGGTTTGCTGATGTCGTCCTCCTTTCTTTGACAGGCAAGACAGGAAATTTCAAACACCCTTATTTTTTTTTTTCCTGGTAGACTGTGAAAGCCCTGCAATGTCCTTTGCTGTGACGCTACTCTCTGGAGAAGATGGACATCTCCATTCGCACGGCTCTGGGTGCATCCCCAGGAGTACAGCACTACACAGCTGAAAGGATGGTTTGAAACATGCTCAGTGCAGGACCTTGCTCAGCCCAGATCCTTCCTCTTCTCTGCTGTGGTCGGGTGAGGACATATGGCCCACCTCGGTTCGCTCTTCCTCACCCCAGGACACTAAAGGCTGATTTGTTTTTCCCTAGAGCTGAATCCCATTTATCCATATGTCTTCTTCTTCTTAATTTAACTAGTGGCTGTGCCTTCTGTTTTCCATGAACTGAAGAAATAAAATAGAATAACTAGCTGTCATTACGTGCATTCATTGCTGCCTCTAACGATGTGGTCTCCTTTGTTGCTGTTCTATGTAAATCGCTCATAGGCTACGTTCAGTCTTAACCTCCAACCACAGCTCTGTGCTTTGGAGGTAGTTATTATCTTAAACAACTCGGTAGCATCAATCTGTTCCTTTCCCAGAGGCTTCTTTACACTTTGATGAGAAATCTGCTAAGTTTCTTTTTGCTTTGTAGAAAAGGCCGAACCTGGCTTTGGTTTTTGGGTTTTCCTTTTTGTTTTCTCTTTCTTTCTTTTCTTTCTTCTTCATCTGAAAGCACCTTGAATCAACTATATTTCCCTTTTTTGATCTATGCACGGTTCTTCTAATAATTTCATGACCTGGCTTTAGAGAATGTTTCTGATTAGATTGATCCTGGGGTGCCTGTGGCACCAGGATGTTTTGCCCACATACAATTTCTTGAAGCATTTATTTTACTCACCTTTCTGACAACACGTTGAACACGGTTTTGGTGGGGTTTTTTTTTTAGCTTTTGTTACCTTTGTGAAGCATTTGCACAGGTTGTTTCCAGCGAGTTTAATCCTTAATAACCTACAATCTGGTCTTTCATTTAGCTTTTTACATCAGGGTTGTTATTTAAAAAAATATCCAATCTATAATGCCTCTTCCTCTGGATTCAAATCCTCCTCCAAAAATCCTCCCTCTCATCAGATTGAAGAAATTAAATCTGGGAGGGCAAAAGAACCAATAAACTACCTGCTGCAACCACATCTGCTAAATCTTAGTGCCCTGTTGACTTGTCACTTCATGCGCCTTCTCTCAAGATTTCTGGTCCTCAGAAACAACCATGGAGAGTATGAATGACATGTCCATCAAAGTGGTCCAGGGCTTCTCTGTTTCTCTCTCATGTCTGTGAGAGGTGCATTCCCTCTGAGGAACTCTGTGCTTAGGGTGGGACACAATGGAGAAAATGGGTAAGTTCTCACTGGAAACTTCAGAAGGCAGTGCCATGGCTTGACTAGAGGTGGGAGACAAGGAGCACTTGGATAAGTATTTTCCTGAGAAAAAAAGGTAGGGGAGGGAGAGACCAAGAGTAAACATCGTATCTGGGCACCCCTCCATGGATTCCTTCTGAAATCAAGTTCTATCAACAACAAGGATAATAATTTGGGCTTGGCTACTGCCAAATCTTCTTTTCTGAAGATGGATTTTGATAAACCAGGAGCAGAGCATCAGGATCCTCCTGTCTGTCTGATATGCACTGCTGAGGGGAGAAAATTCTTGAGAAATAGTATGGAAAGAGCTGGGGACCTTCCACTGGGGGACAGCCTGGAAGAGTGAGGGATGGAGTGAAGAATGGCAACCAGCAAACCTGGAGGCTGGGTGAGGTGGGAGAAGGGGTGGTGAGCTCTTGGGAAGAGCTGCCTGCCATGGGGCTTACGGTCATTGGGGATGCCCGACACAGCCCTTTATCCCAGGATGTTCCCCACAGTGCCACAGGCAGCCATTTCCATGACATTCCTGAATCCTAAAAGGGAGAACTGGCAAATAATTTAAGCTCCACATGTTATAGCCTGTCTGCCCTGGGCTGCGCGTGGCATGGAGGACTGCTGAGGAGCTGGAAAATGAACTAACTGGAGAGGGGTTGGTGGTGGTCTCCTATTCACCACTTCATTTTCCACAAGGCCTTATCTGTGCAGGGCTGGGGGGAAGTCTGGGAGGGCTGAGGATGGGCTTGGCTATTCCCTGCTCCTCTCTGGCAAGGCTTTCTCCTTGCAGACCAACTTTGCAACACTGCTGCCCCAAGTTGCTTGCCTGTCCTTACGCAGTCTGGCAGAGACAGTAAGCACTTGTCTCCTGTCAGCTTTGGGGAAAGAAGAAGTGTCAGCTTTCAAAGAGCTAGATAAATGATCTGCTAGGTGGAGAGAACCACCTTGCAGCTGCTCTGCCTTCCTCTCTTTGAAAGTGTCCACCATGCATTGCCTCAGTGGCCCAGAGGAGATGCTCAAGGTAGCTGATTTTCTTTGCCCCTGCACATGGAGAGCCAAAATTTTCCCCATTTGTGACCACATATGACTCCCCCATCCCACAAGAAGTTGGCTGCAGCTGCTGCAGAACATCTTGTTACCATAAGGGAAACCTGCCCTTCCTGGCTGAGACCAGCAAGTGTAGGTCTGTGGGAACAACGTCCTCCATGCAAGCTTGGCTTGATGAAAAGAGCTTTGTTCTTCCACTGCCTGAGCTTGTTGGCACTGAAGAAACCTGGACCCCAGCTGTGGCAATACTGGCTTTAAAGACGGAGGTGACTGGCTTGGCTTTTTCTCGGTGGTTGAGATGCAGCTTGGTGGTCCCCCATGCGATGAATGAGTTAATGTGTGAAGAGGTTGGGGGAAGGCTTAAAGCAACGAGCATTTCACTCGCCTTGTGAGGATAATGCATTTTAAAGATCAGCTTGGGTTTGCCTGCAATGTGATTTGTTTAATTATTTAAAGCCTGTTAGCATATTTTCCTCAAGGGATGGAAAATCCTCAGTGAAAGGATCCTTACACCAGAACAGAGATCTCCGTTGTACACTGAGGGGCTGGGCTCACACCCAGCCACCCACACCAATCCCAGCACACTGTACCGTGGAAACACCATGCAAATACTCACCTTCCCAACTCCAGAACATGCCTCATGCCAGCCTCTTCTCCACACCTACAAGTCACCAGTCACTAAAGGACACTTTGTAGGGCAGCTGGGGTTATAAGTGGTACGTACCTGGTTTGGAGAAGGCTTTGTAAGAGTTCTCAGCCTTAGGCTTTTCCAAGCCTGTGCTTGGGTGGGTATGTGTCCGTGGTGCAAGTCGGGGTAAAGTCGAGATGTCCAGAGAATTACAGCTGAGATTCTTGTTGATGACCAAGGAAGAGCTTTCTGGTTCAGGGGTCTCATCTCCACATGGCTGCACGAGGAGGTGCAGAGAAGGTGTGGGAGCGACTAGGCCAGCCACCAGACTGTGTTGACTGGATTCCAGGTGCTCTTGCTCTGCTGGAAAAGAGTTTCTCACTCCATTTTACTAAGCCTGCTGTGACAAACAGCATGAGCAAGGATGACCCCACACTGCTGGAATCCCGAGGGATGGTACCTCTCTCTACTTCACTGCCCCCCATGAAGTGCCAGCTTGGCAGGCCCGGCTCTTCTATGCAACTCCAAGTCTACTTGGCAATCTTTCATTTAAAAGGGAAAAAGCGCTAGGTTGTCCCCAACTTTGAGAGAAATCACCATGTTTCATGTGAGTATACACGTGTGTGTGTTGAGCTGGGTTAGATGGCCGAGGTAGGACGTCTCTTCAGCATCCCCATCATACTTAGAAGGTGTTACACAGCAAACAACACTCCACCAGACATGAGCTCCTCCCTTCATCACCTGTTTCACTGAGCAATGAACAAATGTGCCAGCAGCTGCAGCCATCCTGGCTGAGGGACAGGGTGGAAATGTCTTGGATTTGGTGTGAGAGAGCACTAGGGCTTTCCTGTCCTTGGCACAGTTCATGCCGGTTTCTCCATGAGGAGCCTTCCTGGAGAAGGAATGGGCTATAGGCTGTCTTGCAGCTCAGAGATCTAGCGAGTAAAGGGGACCTCACTGATCCCAGCTGGGGGACATCCCCATCTGGATGGACACGTCATCCAGGTGTTCCCCGCACTGCTTGGTGCTGCAGGTGCTGACATACCCATGTACCAGAGCCAACACCACGTTGCCTTCCCTGTGCTGGTGTCTGCAGCACCTTTTGTTTTCCCCAGGGCAGCACAAGCTGCAGGCACGCTACCTAGATTTGCTCTGACATGGTAATGGGGGGGCCCCAGAGACCGTTGCTGTTTATGCCGGTGACGCCTGACATTCCTCATGGCACTTGAGCTGGGTCACCGCAGATTCAAATGGTTGTTGATTTTTGTTTTGTGTTTACCCAAGAAACCTGGATCCGAGGCTCAACTGGGGCGCGGTGGCTGGCTTCCACGAGGTCCCCCCTTCAGCCAGTTTTACAGCTGAGTTGGCTGAGGTGCAAAGAGGTCAAGAGCCCCGAGTGAAGCACACTGAACGGGCAGCTCATTAAGGGCTGAACTCCAGACCCGCGTTCCCAGCCCTGCTCTAATCACCAGGCGAGACGTGGGAGAACCTCACGGGGCTGATGCTGATGAAAGAAGAGTCAACAGCTTTATTTTGCAGCTTTATTAGCAAAACGAAGTAAAGCCAACATGCCTGGCCCTATTATGGAGCCAGTAATCTCTGCGTGCTCGCATCCAGAGCTTCCCGGCCGTTTAACTAGGAGGCTGAACAATAAAATATGTTACATCCAAAATGGCTAAAGCAGAGGCAAAGCAGGAGGTAAACCGTCTAATTGGAGAAGTTGCAGCAGGAATCTCACCCCAGGGGTCTGTCCCTTGGGATTAACAGTTCGCTGACATCTGGGTTGCATGGCACTGCTCCCTTGCCCTGGGTCCCACCAGGATTGATGGCAGCGAGCCAGGGAACAATAAAAAAAATAATAAAATGAAGCCCTTAAACTTGTACAGTGGAGAAGATGAAGATTTTTTTCTGCTGTCATCGTGGAGGCCTTTGGGAGAAAGAATCTGGCAGCTTCTACCCAGAGACATGTGGTTGTGACTTCACTTGGCTTGCGGAATCACAAAAGGAAGAAGCGGGGACAGGGAAATACAGACTCTTCTCCTGATGCCGGGGCTTGTCCTGACAGAGACATCCACCACTGTCTTGTCCCATCCAATTTTAAAGGCCTGGGGACCTTACATCACCTACTCTGGATGGCTCCTTTGTGATGAATGCACGAGTGCCCGTTGTACATTGTGTCCTCTCCTGTTATGGCAAAGTGGCCCCAGGTCTGTCTCTGCCCAGGTGTGCAGCTGCTTTGGAATGCCAGAGGACTCCAGCTTCTGCCTGTGTCCTTTCCTGGCTGCCAGCAATGCTGAGCCCTTGACCACTAGCAAGGAGAGGTACGGTCATGTTTCGCTACGTAAGGTGCCTGAGCTACTTAAGACCAAGAGGCAGCAGGCAGAAGTCAGAGGAATCACCATTTGGAGAATCACAGAATCACAGAATTGTAGGGGTTGGAAGGGACCTTAAGAGACCATCGAGTCCAACCCCCCTGCCAAAGCAGATTCCCTAGGACAGGTCACACAGATAGGCGTCCAGACGGGTCTTGAATATCTCCAGAGAAGGAGACTCCACAGTCCCCCTGGGCAGCCTATTCCAGACATCTATTTCTGTCCCTCATCCTGTGGACCAGACACTGCTGGTTACCAGCTCCGATGCAGACCTTTTGGGGTCACCAGATAGGCAAGTTGTCATGAATTTGTGCTTGCCTTTCCCTCTGGAAGTCCATCAAGTCACCCAGCCCAGCTCAGGTCCTCCTGCTCTCTCTTCCCCCAGTGATCCCATTGGAGCCATTTGGTGATGCAGATGGAAAACTGAACATGGAGATGTTAAAAAAAAAAAAAGAAAAAAAGAAAAAAAGAAAAAAGAAAAAAATAATCCAAAAGTGCTAGAGCCAAGGTACTGAACTGGACATGCAGGCTGAGGACACCCCGGGAGGGACACCATCCCAGGCCAGCTCCACAGCAATGTGCAGCATCTCACACAGGCTCAGGCAGAGCCTGCCATAAATCTCCCTAAAGTACCCAGCCTGTTTTGAAATCCACCCACAGCCTTACTTTTTACAAACTCAGGAAGAAAATGGCAAATTAATCCTTTTTTTTAAAAGGATGAGTCGGTTCCTTGTCATTCTCTGTGCAGCTCAGGATATGATAGTTCCTGCTGCATAAATACAGATTGTTTCTTTTCACAACTTCCCTTTCATCAGACTGCTAGGAAGGCCTGGAGGTTGTTAAAAAATGTGAAAGAAACTTGCTTCCCAATTAAGGTCAATCTCTTTTTATCAGAGTCTTTGCATATAAACCTCACTTTCAGGAGGATTTCTATAAACTCCGTCCCTGGCTCTGACAAATTGGGAGATGCCCAAATCTCTGAAGGAGCGGCTGACTTCTTTCCCGGCTCGCAGCGCAAAGCAGGGATCTGATCTGTCATGATGACTGAGAACATGTCACAACAATCTGTTTGCGTTCTTCAGGAAAGAAAAACATCTTTCTCTCCTGGAGCTGTAAGCTAATTTGGAGATTTTGCAAGCTGACATGCAACCTGATTAAAATGACCCCAGGCCAACAATTCTTCTTAGGCAACTCCACAATTAAAGTCTAGACCTATCTCTAGCCCAGTTTGTTGGGGTTTTTTTGGTTGGTTTTTTTCTTTTCCCTGCTTCAAATCCCTTTTAGGGAGGAAAGAGTTCTGTGTTTTTATTTTTAAATCTACATATTTGGAATTTCTCTTTTACACTTTGCTTCTACCGTAGCAGAATGTGCTAAGGGGATCTATATTTTTTTTCACATTTTGAGCAGATGAAGCTCATACACAGAAGCCCCAGTTTCTTGCCTGCTGGAAAAATATACTGAATATCCGAGGAAATAATACATGAATAAACTCAAGGACTCTAAGAAAGACCCAAGGCACTTTGTGGCCTACATAAAGCTGCCCTCCGAGGTAAAATGTTGTGCCCTCAATTTTCCAAAGTCAGTGGATATTTTTGTAATGACCATCATCCTACTACTCAAATCACTTTTGGGCTTTTCGCAATTAACTAAGTAGTGGGATCAGTTTATTAATCCGCTGAGTTTTCGTGAATGCAGCGATTTGTTAAGCAGCAAGCAATGAAAAATAAATGGGTGCCTTCTAGCAGGACGCTTGTCAGACCATGAGCAACCCCTGAATTTAATTCAGTGGTTTGGGGAGTCTCAGTAATTTGTCTGTGAATATTTTAATGCCTGTTTCTTTAAAAAAAATCACCGTCATGGTCATTTGTCCTAGGTAAATCCAGCAGAGATTTCTCTGCTCCTTTGTTGATTTGGCTCAGCCTGGACCATCAGCTGGTTTCTAGCTTGTCAACTGGCTAAACTGATTGACAACTTGTGTTTTGCTAATGCTCTCCACAGTGTAATGAGATCCCCTAAAGGGCTTTATTTATTAATTCAAATTATCTACTTACGATTTACTGGAGTGACTTGCAGACTAACTTTTCAGCATCACCGAAATATCCTGTACAGTTACGGTTATTTGACATTGGCTCCAGGCCATGGAGGCAGGGCGGGAGCTTTCCTGGATGCAAGGGTGAGATGGTGGCAAGGGATGCTGGTGGTTTTATGCTGGGGACCTGCAGTGTGTCCTTGTACTGCTGTCTCCAGCCCAGGAAGCTCCTTGCTTTGTGCTTTTCTAGCTGCCTTGGGGGATTTGAACACGTGAGGCTTTTTTTTTCACCTGATTGCGTGACCCTTCCATGGCTTTATCCTTTGCAAGGCTCTCCCTCGCCCTTCATTTTGAGAGGACTTTGCTAACTGGCCCGTTTCTTTCCACAGATGCTACTCCAACTCCGGGATGGAAATTTCCCCTGAGGAGGTGCAGAAGATGTCTCCTAGGGGCATAAACCCATGGGAAGTCTTATCTAAGTTGTCTCCTAGCTTTGGCCAGGCTGAGCAGCCCTTCCTGCTCTCCTCACGCCCCTGGGGAGCCCCTGGCCTGCCTCACTATGCCCCGTTGTCCCAGCTTCTCACAGGGACTCATGTTGCAGTCCTGGTCTTGGGTGGGAGTTGATGAAGCCCCCTCAAGCCAACACCCCTTTGGGGAATAACATGGCCTTCAATCAGTTTATGCCAAGGAGGGGGAAAGGATGCTTTCCCCACCCCAGCTTGCCCTTCGAGCCCTCCAAGAGCTAGGCTCTGTAGCTTTTTAGCAATTAGCAATTCAGCAATTACCCGCTGGATCCTGTTGCAGCAGGTATCAATCAGCTGCAGATTTCATGGCTGTGCCTCCTATTCCACACCAACATCCAGCCTGGAAAACCCATGAAAATAAGGTGCTTCGTTAGCCAGAAAGCTCCTACGGCTTGCATGACATCACGATTTTAGCATAACCCCCTCTCGCTTTGCTTTAAAGGTGGCAGAGGCTGGAGTCCCCTGAATCCCCTGCTTCCCCTTATTACCGGTGCTCCTCAACGTCCCCCCCCCCCCGCTCCCCATCCATCTCCCGTGTCCAGCCCCGGCTTGGGGCCTTGCCATGGCCGCTCAGGCTGGGCCAGGACTGCCGGGCCCGCACCCCCATCTAGCGGCGGCCCCCGGGGGTGCGGGGGTCCCGCCGGCAGCGGGGCGGCCCCCGGAGGCTTTGCCCTGTGTCAGGAACCATATCCATACCCCCTTCCCCAGCCGGGAACTGTCGGAGAGTCGGTTTAAAAGAAAGCGACCTCCGAATGGAAGGAGCCCTTCAGACAGGCACCCCCACCCCTCCCACCCCCACCACTCCCCAGGTACACCGGTGGAGATAGGGTCAGGATTAAAACGCTCTCGGGGACCAAACGCACTTCGGATTAGTCGATGTGCTTTGATTAATTTGTGTGTGAGCTCCTAATGACAGCGCGGCCTGCCAGGGCGCAGCTTCGTCGCGGAGCTGGCACCAGCTGCGGGCTCTGGCGTAGCTACTGGAGGAGGCAGATTCCTTCGCTATCTCATTTATCATCGTTGCTTCCAGTCCAATTTTGTTCACGCCTTACATTTTGATTGTCTTGGATTAAACATTACCAGAGGAAATAATACTAATAGCCTTTCACGGCGAAGAGAAGAAAAAAAAAAAAATCAACTTCTAAGGCATTTGTTATGGGAAGGATTATAATAAATTAAATGCTTAAACTAGCACTGTGCAAGCGTTTTTGTCTTGGATCAAAATGTTTGCACTGGCTGTTTAAACATTTAATTTATTATAATGAGAAATATCATTGTAAAAATAAGCATGTTAATTAAACTTGAGTTTTGCAAATGTGAGTCATCCCATGTGGACACAGTATAATGAATATAGACAGGTAGAGTCTGCCTGCCCTTTTTTTTTCTCATTAAGAAAATGAACATTTACATCTTTAAACCCTGCAGCTATTAGTTATTTTTAATGAACTGTGTTGCCATTTCAAAGTTAAGCTCTTATATGATGCAATCAGATATTGCTAGGTCAGGGAAGAACTTTGCTAATTAAGTTGCAGAGAAGTTCTTTGCCACAGATAATTGATTAAAGTTGTTACATAGATAATCAGTTTACTCAATTAAATAAATAAAAATAAATAACTGCTAAGGAAACCCAGGTTGTGTCATGGTGGTAAACTGAAGCAGAACCCCAGCTGTCCCAGGGCCCAGAGCAGCCCTGAGTTTGAAAACTCTGTGCTAAGGAACCCGCTTCTGTCCTAGGGAACCTGCTCTGGCAGGGGTTTGGACTCGATGACCCCTTGATGTCCCTTCCAACCTCTACAATTCTGCGATTCTGTGAAATGTCAGACCCAGCCTGACAGGGGAGTGAGGGACTGCCCGGACCTTTACAAAAGGCCATTTGGACAGCAAGGGTTTGCTGCTGGTGTGGGCGAGAAGGGGTGGAGGCAGGATGCTCCCTCCCTTTCAAGTGAAGTGATGGGAAGCAATTTTTCTGCATTTCCATGCCACCAGTCTCCGGCGCATCCAGCTGGTCTGGTCCTGGGATTCAGCATGTATGCCAGGCTGTGTGCTGATACATAAACAAAAACCACTTGGATTTACTCCCAGCTCTCTCACAGATGCGCTATGTGGCCTTGAACATGTTCCTTTACCTCCTGGGTGTTCAAAAAGTTCTCAGAGCTACAGCACAGTGAATGGTAGAGGAAGTGCTACTCTGTTTTAATTAGCATCCTGCCAAGCGGTATGTTCAGAGGTGTCTCAGATCACTTGTTATTGTGCCTTACTCAAACAGGTAAAGGTCGCAGCAGACTGCCAGCCCTGGCTGAAACCCATTTCTGAAGTGATCTAGGCCTCAAGGGAAGGAGGAATAATGTCTTTTGTACAGCCGTGAAATTAAACTCTGGGGAGGGAGGAGCCCTCGGTGAAATATTATCTGTGAGCTGCTGGGGATGGGGATGCCCCCAGTCAGAGGGTGCATGCCAAATGCACTGTTGTTCCACATGCAGAGATTCAGGCAGTAGAAAATTCATAGGCCAAAGCAGTTTTAAGATCTTGATCTGTGGAGGTGCCTCTTTGTGTTGTTCTCTAGCTAGATGTCCAGCAAACCTGCTTTTAGTGGCTGCTGCAGGACTTTTGGAAGGTTGGGATTCTTAAATTTCTTCCAAATCCAATGGACACATTTTGAATGAGAAGAGAAGATGAATTAAGCTGAGGATCCTCCGTACATAAATGAAATTGGCTATTTTACTGGGGATAGTCCTCTGACCATTGTGTGCTTGCAACCTCTAGACAGCTTAACCCATGTCATGTGGAACCCCCTCTCCCATCCCCAAAACTCCCTGGGCTTTTTTTTTTTTGTCTTTTCATTTTGAGTGGGAGGGAGAAGAGTTTTCCAGATGAAGGGAGGAAGCTGTTGCCCTTTCTTCTTCTCTTTTTCTCTCTGTCTCTCTGATGGAGATTTACAGTTGTCCATCATCGTGGTCTCTGCTGATCTCCTGCAGGAGCAAATTCAAGTTATCCCTAAGACAGTTCTTTGTCCAAAAGAAGAATTTCTAGACAAAGCATGAACCTGTGGGGAATGGGAGGTCTTGTCAGGGCCTTTTAGGTGTTTATTATTTGGTGAGATACCCCCTTGCAAGGGGATGGAGCACATGGCTTGGGGTTACAGTCACTGTCCATCGAGCGGCCAGCCCTGGAAGAAGGCTACGGCTAGTAGGCAGGTGGGTGAAGTGTCCCAGGAACTGAGCTGTGAAGGCAGGCAGGGGTTGCCTTGCAGAGGGCCTCAGGGACTAACGTCATTTTTTGCACCTGGCTTTGGGCCATCCATCCCAAGACATTGGGAAGCTGTGGTGGGCACAGAGGCTGGTCCTGCTGTATGTCCACTTTAGATCTGGAAGAAAGCCTAGAGGTGATTTTGCTATGGTGGGAACTGGGAGCTCTTGCACCCACCTGTGTGCATATGCCAGGACAGAAATGCCCAAATCTCACACCACTCAGATGTCCCAGAGGAACAGTGTGACCACAAAACCTTATTGCTGAGGTCCAGTACCTTGACTTAAGAAGCAGTCATGAACTGAGAGTCAGCTGTTTCATGGCTGGAGGTAGCTAGAAACTGGATTCTGCGTTGGGATCCAAAGCAATCGCTTGGGAGGGGAGAATGGGTCGGAAGGAGCCTCCACTTCTGGCCTCCAGCACATTCCTGCTGCACAGGTTAAGGCAATGGAGCACCTTAACAGAGGTACAGAGGCCTGTCTTCCAACCTGAAAGATGGAGTTGGTGCAAAAAAGCCATCTGCATCCTTAAAGAGCGTTTGAGTACAGCACCACATGGAGCTGCTTCCCTGCCTTGTGCGCAGGGCCGGTGGGTCCTCCTTACCCAAAGTGTACTGGCAGGGCACAGCAGTCAGTCGCCCACTGCAGCAGGAGGTGATGGGCATGTGGCATTCGCCTGCTGCAGGCTAAAATGGGTGCTCATGTTTGTGACCGTGAGGATGCTGATGGCCACTCAAAAATAACTAATAATTACCAATTGAATGAACTCACTGGCTTCTCATAGCCAGGCTAAGTCACTGCTTTTCTCAACTTGGTGGCCATCTGCTCCCTTTCCACTTTAGCTCCCAGGATTTTAACCCTCCACAGGCACCACGACATGCGGGTAACCCACCAAAGCCAGCCCCACTCCTGATCTGCATCCTTCCCTGCTTATGGTGGGGTCCCTGGCTCCCTGTGAATTCTTCTGGTATGATTAATATTGGATGGGCAGCATTCCCCAGGAGCTCTGGGGGGTGGGGTGGTGTCCCACTGCCATTGGCATCATGGGCATGAGTGCAAAACCATCTTTTTGCATCTATCAGGAAGGACAGGCAAGTGGAGGGATCGTTAAGGAAGGGGAAACTGAACTCCACGGAGCTTGTCCAAAGCATCCCCTTAAATAAGGAAGGCTTGAAGACCTTAGCATATATGATGGGAAGTAACATTTACGTCTCCCCAGTTACCAGTTCAGACTAAATTTGGGTTTAGATGACATATGGGGAGATACCAAGTTGGCATTATCCTTACTGTTGTAAGTTTTCAAAGCATCTAAAATCCATTAGGTTCCTCCTTGGCCAACTTTGAAATCACATAGAAACCAAACCTCCTTATATATAGGCTGAGTTAACTACTGCCCAAAAGCACAGTCCTGCCTTATTTCAAGGCTCTGGGGGCCTCCTCCCTCTTTGACCCCTCCCTGACAGCCTCTGATGTTCACCTGGCCCCTGGTTGAACTAAACCTGCAGAACTCTGCCCAGTTTTGGTGCTCTTTCACCATGACTTCTCTGGGTGCTGGTGGCAAATGAGTCATGGGGATATAAAGCTGGAGATGGAGAAAAAGGTGGCTCATTCCCTTTGGTGACAGGGCACCCACCTGAATTTCTATATCCACGTGTGTGCCTATGTGTAAGGCAGGTGCTTAGTCTGCTGTCATATACAATGACAAGGTGGCTGATGCAGTTACGGGAGGAATTTTGCTAAGTGAATGAAGGTTCCTACTGTGTTGTGAGCCAGGTGGTCTCCTAGACTCCCCTGAGCAGCTGCTGTTGTCTGCCAAAGGAGTACAAATGCCTACTGTGCACGTAGACATTGATGCGTTGGCCACAAAAGGAACGTCTGAATCTTCAACTAAATCCCACCCTAGTGTCTCTGCTCCTTCAGGGCCTGGTCCCAGCAGGGTTTCCTGAGCATGCCTCGTGTGTGTTGACATCATGGGATTAAAGCCCCATCCCTGAGGTCACAGCCATATCTGTTTACAGGCATGAGCGCTGCCACGCCGTTTTACCAGAGCCCTGCATCTAGACCCACGCACTGCAGAAACCAGAATTGGGCTCCTCACGGTGGCGTTTGATTCCATCACACGTTGTTAAACACAAAACACCACTGAAGGCATTCAAGAAGCACAGAGGAGAAGAGTAGGTCAGTGGGAAATTGATTTTTTCTCCCCCCTTTCTGAAGTGCAGCAGAAGGCATCTCTGGGACCTTGTTTCCTTGGTGTGTGTGGTGGGTTGACCTCGGCCAGCAGCCAGACCTCCACCAAGCCATTTGCTCACTCTTCCTCCTCCTCTACAGGACATGAGGAGAAAATCAGATAAAAAAGCTTGTGGGTCAAGATAAATATAGAGAGGTTACTTACCAGCTACTGTCACAGGCAAAGGCGACTCAGCTTTGGGAAGATTAATTTAGTTTACTAACAATTAAAAGAGATTTGGATATCTGCCCAAGGTCTCCAGGGTGGCAGTTGCAAGCACACAGTCCCAGAACATCTCTGGGACTCTCAGAAAACAAGGCATTTCATCACTGTGCTGCTGTAGCATCACCCTTGTGTGTCCTAGATATTGCAGCTACATCTTGGGGGTTGGACCCGATGATGTCTTGAGATCCCTTCCAACCCCTACAATTCTGTGATTCTGTGATCTTCATGGCAGTGCATCTGGTAACAGGTACACCTGGAAAAGACGCAGTGGGAATTACCCACTTCTGTGTTTGTGCTGGTTTCGTCCTCACCCTTGATGCCAAAGAAATTGGACACTTGCATGTGGTTGTGAGTTTGCTGGTCTCCCATGGCCTGGCTTGATGCTACAGATGCTCCTAGATACTTTCACCTTCATATAAAATTTTTGGTTACTCTTCATTTTGCCCCACTGTCCCTGTCAGATGGTCTCATGGCAGGTGCTAACAGCAAACTACCTGGCAGTGTTTGAAAGCACATGGGGTGGGATTTGTTTCACTAGATGTTACACTACATGTCCGCAGTGCAAACACCTGCAGCCACCACAGGCTGCATGCAGGGAGGGATGGGAAACCTTTCAGTGCACCACACCAGAGCAGTTTTAGCTGGCTGCTTCAGGAGGAGGTGATTCATGTTCTAAAGGTGCCTATTTTTCTCCACTGACTGTGAAGCAAGATGAGGGTGCTTTGCTCCATCATAAGTGACTACCAGAGACTTCTTCGGCAGCAGGCTCCAGTTCAGTGTCAGGGCTTTTGTGACTTCTGGCTGCTGTAGTCAGTTTGGGCCATGGAATTAATGCTGGCTCAGCGAGTGAGTGCTGTCTCCAGTCCTGTGTACCTGCTGCCCACCTCTGCCCTCTGAGCTGGGGAAAGGCAGGCAGGATAGGGCAGGTCTCCATGGTGGTGAGGTTGTGTGGCTGCACTGTCTGTTCCTCCACACATGACCCAGGGCTGATGCCACATCACGCTTGTCAAATAAATGGAATTTAATTGATAGGTCTGCACTAAATTCTGAAGTATGCTAGCAAAAAACCCAAACAACTCAGTTCTGTTAAATGAAAAATAAAAGGAAAAAACTGGGACATGCACAGTGAAATAGCCTTGGTGAAGCAAACGTTTGCTTCAAGGGATGCTGCCCAGGAGCTAAGCCTTGGGCTCCCTTCTGCACTCATCCGTGCTTCGTGTGATATGTGTTGTTAACTGATGGAGCTTGGGGATTTCTCTCACCTAATTTTAGATGTCTGAAAGTTAAAGGAATGTGGGCTGGTGCCCCTTGCCCTTACAGGCAAAGGGGGAGATCAGGAGCTTCAATGACAAACCTAATCTGTCCCCATTGCCTGTCTCCAAGCCAAGATGAGACCAGAAGAGGTCCATATCTTTCCACTAGCTGGAGATTCCCTGAAAAATGGCTGTCTCAGTTTAAATGCTGACCTTTTTATCCTGGTGGCTAAATTCCATATCTTACTGGCAGCACGTAGGACCCCAGGCCAGACAGATCCCAGACCCCAGTGAGACTGTAGCTGCTTGCTGCTAAACACTGCTTTGGGAACAGGAACAGGTGACTTGATTCTCCCCCCATTTCAAGGCTGCCTCACACTGGGGTAGCCCAAAGTCCTGGTTAGCCAATAAGGGGCATCAGCCCACCCACAGAAGCTCACAGACTCTGTGGCAGGCGACAGCGCAAATTCGACACCTCAAACCAACAGGAAAAACTGCCCTTGGGCTGTGGTTACCTCCCACCTGCCTCCCCGAGGAGAACCTGGGGACCTCCTGTGAGGGACTTGCAGTATGTAATCCTGGCATTCAAACTAGAGGAGAAAGAATGAGCTTACCAGACTGCCCTCCTTTTTTGATGGAGCATCTTTCCCTCCCTGCATTCAGAGTTATGACTAATTACTTCACATGCGGGCTTGCTGCTTTGCATCACTGATGACTAGCTGGCAGGGAGGCTCCCAGCCTTCCTTCCCAGAAGCTAGCCTTCAGCCCCAACCTCAGCTCTAAATTTAAACCAAGATGACCCTCTTTGTTCATTAGAAGCATCCTGATTTTTACTACCAGTTTTAGATTAATTGCTAGAGACGCTCACCTATTTTCCTGACCATAAAAAGCTCTGTCACAGATGTTGCTTCCCAGTTGCATCTGCTTGATTTCAATTCCCTTCATGTACAACCTCTGAAGCTCTCTGCCCACCACAAATCTTCATGCAATGGCTTCTGTGAAGCTCCTGTTAGAACTCAGCCTGCATGTGCATGAAAACTTGGTCAGGCTCTGTCATTCTTGCTGCACAGGCTTGAGAAAGCCGGAAGATGGAGGAGAAAGGGCATTTCTCTTGGTTAAAATACACGCAGGTGGGATACTGTTCTACTGGCATTTATAGACACAGAGTCTAATAGGGCTTTGTTCACCTCTCAGAAGTCTTTATATTTTCTTTGTGAGTCACCTTCTATGGATAACATACCGCACTAATGAGACATATAACCAGAGAATCCATTATAAAGCTGAAAAACTTTGTCATGTGCATATTTCTGGATTCTTGATTCATACAAAATGCAAAATTACATACTCTCAGTAGCAATTATTCCCTCTGGAAAAGTTCAATCCAATATTAAAACTCCAATACAAGCATTATCTCTGCTATAAACACTTTTTTTCCCCCAGCACCCGAAGAAACACTCACGCTTAGTTTGCTTCATGTGATGCTGTTCTGTACCTGGTCCCAGCAGAAGGATTTGAGACCTAACCTGAAACCTCGTGGGGAGCGAATAGCAAAGCTCTGGATGATTTTTATTATTTGTTTTTTGGCAGGTCTTTGTCATTTCTGGGAGGAAGCAAAATATGTAGCACAGACAGCGTCAGTGTAATCAACACCTTTTCTTTGCTTTATGCACTGATATACATTTGTGCTTTCTCCTGGTGAATAAAATACATGCACAAAAATGCAAGTTACTGGCCTTTAGTAAGGCAGCTTCGAGAAGGGATGAGCACATAAGCCCACACCTTTGCAACTTGACTCAAATCAGCATCTCGGCTGGATCAGAAATCAGTGTTCGGTGGCTGCTGACAGGAAGATATTTACACAGCACAGACACTTCGCTTGATGGGACACAGCTTCAGTTTGTGCTGCTTCCCAGCAGGGACGGATGGGGCTGGAGGAGCTTCCTTCAGGCAGCGGAAAGCAAAGGCCAGCTCCGTCAGAGAGCAGTTCCTCCCACCCTGCAGCAGCTCATGGCTACGACATCTACAGAGCTGAACCTCCAGTGAGGTGCTGCTGAGGGGTGGGCAAGACAGGAGGCAGCATCCGTCCCTGCTCCTCCCCACTGCTGTTTCCATGCACAAAATACTTTGACCTGTAAAGACCCCGCAGGCTCCGAAGCGTGAAAGCCATGAACAGAACCCTCCGACACATCACAAAACCTTTATTAGTGTTTATCAGTGACACAGATTACAGGAACCAAAGGCAATTAAATAACATTTAACTTTAACTTGACCACATACTCAAGAGATACAAGTCACATTTGGCAAGGCAAACTGCTCAGTACACTGGGTTGCTTAGGTTATTGTTACACTGTGAAAGAGGAATTTCCCTTACAAGGTTCTACAGATTCAGGATATTACTATTATTAATTATTATTATTATTGTGTCTTTCAGACAATTCCTTTGGCAAGAATTCCCATTTTTTAAGCTTTTATTATATAAAAATATAACCAATTTTCATTATGTACAAACATTACATTACACAATGTACAGGTTAAAAACACTACAAAAAATGGCAGGCCATGGGTGAACCGAAAGGAAAAAAAGAGAAATGTAGAAAACATGGGAAAAAAGAATAAATTTAAATACTGCACATTTCATAAAAATTACATTAGCTACAAACAAGGTTTTCTTTTTGTTTGTTTGTTTGTTTGCAAATATCAAACAGTACTGACGTGATTGGAAATCTTTCCCAACGATTTCATTATTTAATTTCTTTTTTGTTTGTTTGTTTGTTTTTAAGGCACATCTTGCATATTCATACGTAACAACACCGGATCTGCTCAATAACTTAAAGGCTCTCGGGAGTGACCTAGTCGTGTGCGTGCAGGGACGTGTGTACTCGGGCGGGGAGGGTGTTGGGCTACACTTTCTCAGCCGTGTCAGTCTGGGGAGCCAGGTATCTAGTCGAGGGGGCTGGGTAGAGGGGGACCCCGATCTCCTGAAGGTCGGGGAGCCGTGCGGGGCGCGGCGGGGAGAGCAGCGTGATCGTCCGGTCAAAGTCCCTGTGCAGCACTTTCTCGTAGACGCTCTGAAGCCCCACTGTTTTCAGCAGCTGGGCTTGGTAAAAGTTGTCCCTGCGAAGGGGGTCCCTCGGCAAGGACGTGCTCTTGCAGAACGTGGAGAGGGGTGCTGAAGGATGGGGAGAGGGGTGAGGGTTGGCTCGGCCGCAGGAAGGGCTCCAGCAGCGGTCTGAGTGACCCAGGATTTTGCACTCGGCCGTGCATGCCCACAGACCTGAAGTGAAAGAGGAAAAGGAGAAACCTGTCGTTATTGGGGGAATAAATCCACATCAGTCCTGGGAGTCGTCAGGCACGGGATGATTCAGTGCCCTGACAGTGCCAGTCAGCGCTCTACGGCACCACGGAAAAACATGCTTGGGAAGGTTATGTTGTTTTGCTAGGGGCACTCCTCACAATCCTAACTTTAAGAGAAGCTGTTTTTTTGGGGGGGACACACACCTCCTAATCCTAGAATACTCCCAGCATCTGCTGATTTATGCTAGGTGCTCAGTGCAGAGAGGAACTGGCACCCAGCAGCCTGCTGTGAAGAGAAGGGCAGTTTGAGTCATCTAGCATCAGGTTTCCCCCTCCAGCCCCCCTGCCTAATCACTGTGCCCCAGGGATGGGTCCCTCCATCTCCATCCACCTCCCCATCCACCTGTCTGTCTGTCCAGAGTGGCCAGTCAGGAGCAGGGGCTGAGCCCTTACCGTTCTGCATGTGTGTGATGAGGTCTTTCTTCAGTGCATCTCCGCTAATATCTGAGTCACTGTCGTTGAAATCGCTGTCACCTTTGCCGCTGTCTTTGCCACTGAATTTCTCTGCCTCCCGGCCAGAGATGGTGTTGAACGAGTGCCCCTTCCAAATAGCCACAGGGGGAGCAGGTTCCTTGCTGTAGTTCGGAGGGGCAGCGAAACCCTGCTGGGGTGGGGGGATCAAAGGAGAGGTGAGAGGGGAAGCAGGGAAGGGTAAATCAACATCAGAACCACATTTCTGCAACTCACATCTGTTGAGATCCACACCCCCACCCCCACCAGCCCATCCCCTTCACTGCATCAGGATCTTACCTCCCCACTCGGTCCTCTGAGCCTCTTCTGACCATCGTAGAGACAAGTGCTGTCGCTGCCACTCTCAGTGGTGGAGATCTCCTCAGCAGCTGGGGAAGGGTCGGGGCTGGTGAAAGAGGTTTTGCTGGGAAAGGTTCGTACCTCAAAGACATTCCCCCTCTGGCTGCTGTCCTCCTGCCGGCCCTTCTCCAGGTGGGAGATGTCTATCTGCTCCTTTAAGGAAGAGTTGTTTTTGATCTCATTGCCCTTCTTGCGCCGGTTGCAGGTGGTGGCAATGGTGATTATAGCCACCAGGAGGAGGGTGCAGCTGCCCGCCAGCACGATGATCACGATCAGAGGAATGTCCCACTGTAAAGCCTTTCCTTCCCAGGAGCTGGGCTTGGCTATCTCCTGGATACTGGAAGGGGCAGTGGCGGTCACCAGGAAGTTGACTGTGGCAGTTGTGGCCAGGGGGGGTCTGCCATTGTCTGTCACAGTGAGGATGACCTTGAACAGCTGTCCCAGCTCTTCAGAGAGGTCGCCCCTCAGCACAATGTCCCCAGTACTTGGGTTGATGGTGAAAAGGTCCTGCTGGGGCTCTTCCAGGAAGGCAAAGGTGAGCTCGGCATTGGCCCCATCATCTGCATCTTGAGCTTTGATCTGGGCCACCAAGGAGTCGCGGGAGGTCTTGCTGGACACACCGATTTCCACTGACCCATTGGTGAGCACTGGGTGGATGATGACAGGAGGATTGTCGTTCTGGTCCACCATCCTCACTTTGACAAGGGTGCTGCTAGAGAGCTGTGGGGAGCCTCCGTCAGTGGCCTGGATCCTCAGGTCCAGCTGCTTGAGGATCTCGTAGTTGAATGTCCTGAGGGCATAGATGGCACCGGTGGCGGGATCTACTGAGACGTAGGTAGAGATGGGGGCCCCCATGACCTGTGTCTCCAGGAGCCGATAGGTGACCTTGCCATTGTGGCCAAGATCGGGGTCACGGGCCACCACGGTGGTGATATAGGCACCCGGGGGGTTGTTTTCTGGCACGGCCACCTCATAGAGGGGCTTGGTGAAGAGTGGAGCGTTATCATTCTCGTCGCTCACCCGCACGGTGTATTGGCGGACAGTCTTGAAGGGTGGTGAGCCCAGGTCCTCTGCCACCACAGTGAGGTTGTACTCTGGGATGCGCTCACGGTCCAGGGCTGCCGTGGTGACAATCATGTAGCTGTCCTCGTAGGCACGCTGCAGGGCGAAGTGGTCGTGGCCACGGAGGCTGCAGCGCACCTGCCCGTTGGCGCCTGAGTCACGGTCTGAGGCGCTGACGAGGGCCACGAAGCTCTCACTGGCCGCTGCCTCGCTGACATAGGCCACGCCGGCAGAGCTGGTGGCACCACGGAGGGCGCTGATGCTTATGCGCGGCGCGTTGTCATTGACGTCAGCGAGGCGCACAACAACAGTGCAGGTGGCGGCACGGGGGCTGGCGCCGCGGTCCTGGGCACGCACGTCCAGCTCGTAGGTGCGGGTACGTTCGTAGTCCACGGTGGCCTCCAGCGTGAGGCGGCCCGAGCGTGGGTCGAGGCGGAAGAGCCGTCGAGCCTCAGGGGGCACCTGGCTGCCGAAGGCGTAGACCACCTCACCGTTGGGGCCTTCATCAGGATCATCAGCATCCAGGTCGAGCAACAAGGAGCCGGGCGGCGCGTCCTCAGGCAGCTCCACCGTGACCGAGCCCTGGGCAAAGGCAGGGCTGTTGTCATTGGCGTCGAGGACGCGGACATGCACGGTGGCTGTGCCTGAGCGTGCTGGGCTGCCACCATCCTTGGCCACAAGCTCCAGCGTGTAGGAGGGCTGGCGCTCGCGGTCCAGCTCCTGGAGCAGCACCAGGTCGGCGCACCGGGCCCCATCTGCCCGTGTCTGTGCCTCCACGCCAAAGTGGCTGTTGAGGGACACCTGGAAGCTCTGGATGGAGTTGGAGCCCACGTCCTCGTCCACGGCCACCTCCAGCGGCAGGCGAGTGCCAGGCGCGGCGCTCTCCGACACCTCCAGCGCCATCTGGGCACGGGGGAACCGTGGCGCGTTGTCGTTGATGTCACGCACCTCCAGCTCCACGTGCACCAGGCGGTAACGCTCCCGCCAGCAGCTCACCACGTCGAAGGCCAGGACGCACTGGGGGGCTTGCCCGCACAGCCGCTCCCGGTCCAGCCCCGCTTCACCGATGCTCAGCTGCCCGTCCTCCTCCCGCACCCTCACCAACGAGCTGTTGCTAAACTGCCGCATCAGGCGGAAGCTCATTTCTCCCGGCGCCTTCACCGGCATCTCGTCGGCCAACGTACCGATCACCGTGCCCGGCGCCCCTTCCTCGTCGGTGCGGTACCTCACCGTCTTGCAGCGGGACAGGGTCAGCAGGCAGGCGACAGCTAGCAGCCGCAGGGGGCTCATGGCACTTGCGCGGGGCTCAGCCCGACGGCGCGGTCCGGGGTGGTGATGCGCGATACCGGAGGGGTTAGGGGAGGGGATGTTTGGGGAAGTGGGGGGGGAGGTGATGCGCGGTACTCAGAGCACGGCTCCGCGAACTCGCCGCCGCCGTCTGCGCCCCCTCCGCGCCTCCGCGCGGCCTTTCATAGACGGCGCTATGCAAATGAGCGGGCGGCGGAGCCAATGGGAGGCGGCGGGGCGCGGGCGGCCCCCCGGCGGTCCCCGAACCGGGGCGGCTCCGGCAGCCGGCGGGAGCGGGGGCGCGGGGCGCTCGCCTTTGTTTTCTTTAACTCTCCCGGGTTTGGGGCTTTTCCTTTTTTTCCCCCGGCTTTATTCCTCTCCCTCCTTTCTTTCCTTTTTTTTCCCCCTTTCTTTCTTTTTTCTTTAATTCTTTCCTTCCTTCCCCCGCCGCTCCCGTCTTTTCTCTCTCCCCGGAGCCGCGGCAGCGGAGGTGGCGGGAGGAGCGCAGCGTAAAAGGCGCGGCGGGGGGTTGTTTAATCGTGCCACAGGTCGGGCAGGTGCCGTGCTGTGTCGTGGCATGTCGCGCCTTGTCGTGTGTTGGGACGCGGGCGCGGGTGGGTGCTGGGGCGGGAGGTGGCGGGGAGGGGGGGGGGGGGAGGTGGCCGGCGCGGATTAGCGGGGTGCTGGGGAGGGGGAAGCGGAGGGACGGAGCGGGGGGGGGAGTGGGGATGGGGAGGGGGGCTGGCGGCATTCAGCTGCGCGCCCGGAGTGGTGTGTTACTCGCGTGAGAGCCTGTGATCAGCGCCGTAAGTCGCCTTTCAGGAGATGTCCCCGCATGCTTTAGTATGCATGTCACCGCCCGGGTTTCTTAAGCCTGGGGCACTAGCAGGCGAGGGGAAAAAGAAAAAAAAAAGAGGGAAAAAAAGAGAGAGAGAGAGAGAGAGAAAAAAGTTCCAAATAGGATTTAGCATAAGCTTGAGGAGATTTGGAAAGGTTTCAAAGATCAGGCCGTATCAAAGGCTTATGAAGCCCTCGTTAGCTGTAGAAATATAATAGCATGGCAGGCTATCCCATTCGAGGAACCAATGTCTGTATTATTTCACTATGACAGGCTAAAGGGAGAGAAAGTTGAACAGTTTCCACAGAGGAGTTGGACTAAGTTGAATATAATGAGCAAACGCCACATGTATCCATTATGTCCCTCTATTCATTCCCAATCACTGCCATAACTCTTTGACTAAACGATGATGAGCGCTGAATTACACACAATGCCCTGCTCATATTAAAATACATTTAAGACCTATCCCTCCTGGTGCCCTGTTACGCCTATTCACAGGATTTTCTTTTTGTCCTAATAGGGCCTCTCTGGGAAGCAACACCAGTCTCGTTCCAGGAGAACAAAATAACAGCATGAGGCTGAAACCTGGCACGAACCGGGGGGAACAAAACCATCTGCCCCGCAAGGCACCAAGGCCCCGCGCAGCCCGGCACAGCCTCCTGGCCCCGCGGTGCCTGGGCAGCCATGGGGAGGGTGGTTGCCCACAGAGGGGGACCTGATGGGGAGGGAAGCAGGGGGTCCTGAGGGACATCCAGCTCTCCAGGAAACTGCATGCCCTACCCTTCCTCTCCTTCCTCTCCTTCCTTCCTTCCTTCCTTCCTTCCTTCCTTCCTTCCTTCCTTCCTTCCTTCCTTCCTTCCTTCCTTCCTTCCTTCCTTCCTTCCTTCCTTCCTTCCTTCCTTCCTTCCTTCCTTCCTTCCTTCCTTCCTTCCTTCCTTCCTTCCTTCCTTCCTTCCTTCCTTCCTTCCTTCCTTCCTTCCTTCCTTCCTTCCTTCCTTCCTTCCTTCCTTCCTTCCTTCCTTCCTTCCTTCCCTTCCCTCCTTCCCTCTTCCCTTCCCTCTTCCTCTTCCCTCTTCCCCTTCCCCTTCCCTTCCCTTCCCTTCCCTTCCCTTCCCTTCCCTTCCCTTCCCTTCCCTTCCCTTCCCTTCCCTTCCCTTCCCTTCCCTTCCCTTCCCTTCCCTTCCCTTCCCTTCCCTTCCCTTCCCTTCCCTTCCCTTCCCTTCCCTTCCCTTCCCTTCCCTTCCCTTCCCTTCCCTTCCCTTCCCTTCCCTTCCCTTCCCTTCCCTTCCCTTCCCTTCCCTTCCCTTCCCTCCCCTCCCCTCCCCTTCCCCTTCCCCTTCCCCTTCCCCTTCCCCTTCCCCTTCCCCTTCCCCTTCCCCTTCCCCTTCCCCTTCCCCTTCCCCTTCCCCTTCCCCTTCCCCTTCCCCTTCCCCTTCCCCTTCCCCTTCCCCTTCCCCTTCCCCTTCCCCTTCCCCTTCCCCTTCCCCTTCCCCTTCCCCTTCCCCTTCCCCTTCCCCTTCCCCTTCTCCCTCTTTCACCTTTCTTTTCGTCTTGCTTTTCCCTCTTTCCATTACCCTTTCCTTTCCTCCTTTTCCCTCTCTCCCTCTTTCCATGTGTCAGAGAAACTGAGAGGTACGTTTCCAAGGAAGAGGGACATACACACAAAATGAATGTGGTCCGTCCCCCTCCGTCCCCGCTCCGATTTCCTTTGGAAATCCCGGGTAAAAGCTCCCCACACCGACCCGCCGCGCACACAGAGCGATGCGGAGTCCCGGGGGAGGGAAAAAGGGCCCATCCTCGGCTCCGTGCGGGGGCCGCCCAGCTCAGCAGGGGTACCGCGGCGCTGCGCGGGTCGCTGCGCGGGTCGCTGCGCGGTGCGGCACGCGAGCGGGGGGCTGCGGGCTGCCCGCAGCGCCGGTTTATGGAAATGGGATTTAATCGCGGGGACGCGGGGCGGGGGGGTGCGGGGGGGGTGGTGGTGGGGGGGGGGGGGTAGGCTCTGCCACCAACAAAAGCTCCCCAAACGCCTGGTTTCCATACGAAAAGCCTCCGCGCAGCTCTTTTCTCCTGCCCGCCGGAGCCCCGCAGACGGCTGTCTGGCGGGCCCGCCTTGGGCCGGGCCGGGGTCCGGACCGGGTCGGGGTCCGGGGTTTGGGGTCCGGGGTCGGGCTGCTGCGCCTGGGAACGGGTCGGCCGGCCGGGAGCGGGCAGCGGGCAGCGGGGAGGCCCCTCGTGTGTAACAGGATTATCTGTGCCATTTCAAGTTCCATACAGCATGCAATTTATTTTTAATTAGGATTAGATCGAGCAGGGAAGGAGACCAGACCTTCCCCTCACCCCCCTTCTTCACCCTTCTTACACCCCCACCCCCACCCTCACCCCTCCATCCAAAGGCACGGCTATTCCACGAGGAGCTCTTATTCTTTATAAAAAATCAATCAATCAATAAAACTAGGACCTGCGTTCACCTCCCATGGACTTTGCTGGAGAAGAGGGCGAGAAAGGGCTGTAATTTCAATGTGTGCTCAAGCATCCGCAGCAGAAGAGACTTGGAAATCCTCCCCTTTCCCATCCCCCAGGTCCCCATCTCTCACACTTTTGATCCAAACCTATTCCTTAAAAGGGACCCGGTGGGGTCTTGCTCCTCTTGCTTTTTTTTCCTTTTTTTTTTTTTTTTGAGGACAAAATGCACTTTCTCTCTGCCTGGGTTATTCTTTTTTCTATGCTTGTGACTTTGAGGATTTTTTTATTTTTTTTAAAAAAACTCCCACATTATCAGCCGCTCCGCTGGAGCAAAGCCTTCTCCCCAATAGTTTGGATAGAGTCCATCACAGAAACGTTCTGAAAGGCTAGTGAAGAATCCCGTTTTTGCAGCTCAAAAAATAAACATACGGATCAGCTGCATTAGAAGCACTTCTTTGAAATATTGTGGTTAAACAGCCCAGATTGGTTGATTGCTCCGTGCGGGGACATATGTTCTTGCAAACTGTGCGTATTGTTACTAATGGGGATTCTCACACCACAGCCTTTCCTTTGAATCTGAGGCGCTGGTGGTTTCTCTGGAGCTGTTGCAAGGTTGTTTTAATAATTTACCAGCTCTCTTGCACTTAATGTTGTTGCGGAGACTGGGAGCCTGCTAAGAAGGAGGCGTTTCGCAGTGTCCGGAGGTCTGATCTCTGCTGCCAAGCTCCTTCCCGTACCTCTTAAGCATGGAAATCAAAGCTGCTCCAGGAGGTGAGTGTCAGGCCAAGGGAAAAGTGAAAGACTCCCCCCACCTGTCCTTGTGGACCCCAATCCATGGGGACCGTGTTGCTCCCAAGGAGTGAAAGCACCCCTTGATCACCAAGTCCAATGGCAACAGTGGCCAAGTCGCTTATGGCCAGCAAATCACTCCACAGGCCTTTTTGTTTTCAGCTTTAATTTTATTTTTCTCCCTGATTCTGATCCAGCTCTTAGAAATTAAGTTTGTGGGTGCCTTTCCGCTCTCCCTAGATAGCCATTGCCTTACCAAAGGTGACAAAGACCCAGGATCTTCTCCTCTTCACCCCTCCAGCTGAGCAGAGGCACCTACATCTCTGGCCCTTTTCACCATCACCAACAGTGTGTGAGTTTGCATACATCCCATGGTGTTGGTGTCCCCTGGGCAATAACGTAAGACTTTCCTTCTCTCAGCAGCTACCTGGGATTCTCTCCAGGAATCTCTGTTGATGGAGATAAGCTAGGAGGTGCTACCTGCTGGGGTTGTGAGGGAAGGTAAGACTCCCATAGAGATCCAGCGCAGTACCTCAGGACCACGGATACCTCGAGGGAGGATGTGCAGCGTAACTCATAGGCTGGTGGAAGCAAATCAGGTTTAAGAAGAGGTGACTGTGACATATGTGCTTTCCCCTTTCCCAGGAGATCTTAGGTGCACCAAAGCCCTGGCTATGGAAAGTCCCCCTCCTCTACTGGCCCTGGTTCCCATCACACATGCCACATAGTGGCTGCACGCCCTTGAGGTGGTGTGGTGGGATCTCCTTGGGTGACTTTGCCCGGCTTTGGTGAGCCTGGCAGCGAGTGAGGAAGCCAGGCTATCTGGGCATGCTCTCCAACTGGTCCTGCTCATCCACATATCCAGAGGGTTCTGAAGACTTCTCTCCAGCTGTGAAGCTGGAATGCAATGTGTCCCTCCAGGTCTCATTTCTGAGCCTACAGATGCGGGTGGCACGGCCGTCTTTGCGCTCAGCCCCTGCCTCTTTCTTCTTGGGCATCCCCGGGGCTCTGCTGCCTTGGAGTGATCTACAAAAACAAAGGAATTCCTTCTGCTTCATGGCCTAAACAATCCCCCCCTGTTTAATCATTTCTGTCGCAACCAAGGAAGTGTGGGTTAACCTGTCAAGCTCCACAAGCCCAGGCTGACCAAAAACCCTGGAAAACAAAAGAGTGGAACGAAGCGGGGAAGGGTTTTGTTGCTCTATGACTGTTTGTGTTGGAGGGGAGCACGCGGCATTGTGCTTCTGTCTCCGGCCACGCAGGCTACAGGAGACAGAGGCTGCGATCCTTCCCGTGAGCTGCGGGTTGGTACCAGGGCTATTAATCATCCCGATCGTTTGTTTCTCACATTTGCTCCAAACGCTTCCCCTGCCTGTATCTCTGTGAAATGTGGGTGAGCAGAAAGAGTTTGTTTTTGCAGAAGAAAGGAATCGCATGCCCATACCCCCCACCCGGCAAGCAGTTTTGATTCCACAGGGAATTTATTTTTTAATTGGATTAATTTCTAGCCTCTCCCGGAGTAGCAGCTGGGGTCTTTGATTCAAGAGGTTAAAACAAAGGGGTGTGAAACAAAAGACCAGTTCTTCGCATTCCCCACACAGCCTGGGCCTTGTGCGGCTGCCCAGAGGTATCCCTGGAGCAGCACATTCCTAAAGGTCCGCCCCATGTGGCCCTCAGCGCAGGTCTGCTGCAGGCTTTTTGGGGTGCTCCTTGGTCTGTCTTGCCTGAAAAGTGGCTGGATGCGGGAATTTCCCTCCTATATCCCTCACCCCCCTCCCCATTTTTCTTTACCCGCTATCTTTTCCGCACCAGAGGAGATAGATGAGGCGGGTGCCAGGTTCAGTTCTCAGCTCTGTGTGATGTGGAGGAAGGTGATGAGGCTCAGCCCCACAAAGGTCTGGGGTATTTAGGTACTCACCTGCTGCTGAATGGGATGGGAGTTGGATGTATTTCAGCCTGGATGAAGGCTTGAGGCTCTGTCAGACTCAGCCCCTTGCATCCACAGAGCACTTCTGTACCTCACTGCAGTGTTGAGAAGACAAATGCACTGCAGGCTGCCTTAGATGACAGCCCAAGTTCTTCTGTTCGCCCACCAGTAGGAATGGTAGGAGACCAGAGGTGCCCTGAGAAGGAGCAGCCTTTATCACACCGGCCCTTTCTGGATATTTTACTTGGATGCTTTTGGTTTTAGGGGGTGCAGGTAGCAGAGTAGTTATTCATTTCAGGGTCCGATGTAGGCCTTTAGAAGAAATATCTATCTGCTCCACAGCTTAGGGTCTGGTCAGATTGCCAGGATGTTGAAGAGGTGAGCTGCACAGCTTTTCTCCCTGGCTGCTGTGAATTAGTGCTCCCGCTCCATGGCTGCTGCTGTAAACCTGGCTGGGATGTCTTTCATACCACTTTGAAGGTGTCCAGGCTGGTATATTTGGCTTTTCTCCAGCAGCTCCGTGTTTTCTCCTGGGCCTCGTTCACACTCTCCTCCTTGAAGGACTGTTTGGGATTTTTGACTCTTACAAATGATGAATGGGCAGAAGAAATCCACCTCTCAGCTACCAGGAAGATGTACAGCCCTCTGCGAATACTTATGTGTGACGGCTGTGATGGGCTCCACTGATTCCTCTGAGAGGCAGCTCCCTCGCTCTTTGACGTGCAAGGTCCCTTTCTCAGTGTCCTTCTGCAGTTCCCAGGCACCCAGTGACACCCAGCCAGTGACACCCAGCCAGTGCTGCACTAAACATGCACAACCACGTCACTACTTGGTGGCTGCCACCTTCCTAACTGCTCAAGCCCTTCCCAGTAGGATCGTACCTGTACAAAAGCACAAGGATACCTACATGCATGCCGATACATTGTTACTACACCAATAAAAATGTCCTTCCCATTTCTCTGCTGCCTCTGTATTTTCAGTCTTACACTACACGTGTGATCCCTTGTCCCCCCTTCCCCTCCCCCAGTACATCCATGGGACAGGAGGGGACACTGGGAAGTGATCCTTGTTGAGGTCCTGAGGAGTTGCGTTAGTGTGATGCCATGTTTGAGCTAATCAGCTGGGTGTCACGGTGGGGTTAATGAGCTTGGGCACAGTGCCACAGCTTCTGATTCCCAGGCTCCGGGGAGGCTTTGCAGGTTGGTTCCCCAAATTGCTCCCACTTGTTTCCCATAGGGTTACGGTGAGGGCTGGCATGGGGCAAAAATGTGATGGAGAGGCAGGGACTCAGCCTCATGCCACGAGTCGGAGGAGAGTCCCTTCCTCCATCTCGCCTCTCCTTCTCCCCCCTCTTCCCCCGCCTTGTCCTCCATCTTAATCACGCCTCAGCTTGCAAAGTCAGAGCCCCCCAGCTGTGAAGGGCTAAGTCTCTTCTTCTCCCAACCTCCTGAGCAGCAGCAGGCTGTGAGCAAGAGTGTGCCTCGTGTCACTTCTGTTGAAGAGGCTGTGAGAGCCGGGGAAGAGCCTGGATGCAGGCGGCTGCCGTGCTTGGCCGCCTGCCAGGCAGAAACGCTATTCACTCTCTGAGAGCGGGCGAGCATCCTCCCTCAGCCGGCCTCCTCCCAGGCCCGGGAGGCTGCCCAGCTTAAGGTTTTATTTCGGCATGGCCAGGAGCCTGAAGGTGACAGGGGAGGGCGGAAGCAGCGGTGAATTAGATCAGGCTGCTGTCCTTCATCCTGGTTTTAGGATCATCTCCCTTTCCTATCTTTTCCCTTTCCTATCTGCAGGTGGGGCTCAGGGTTTAAACCTCCTTCTCTGACTCCACCTCTAACGTGCTGGGTTTCTCAGAAGGACAGATCCATGACTGCCAGAGTGTTGCTTCCTGGCACGCAGCCGGCTCTGGGCAGAGCAAGGCAGGGAAACAGCACGGCAGCATAAGGACGAGGACGGAGAGCGAACACGTCCCGTTACAAGAAATTTGGAAAGGCTTTAGGTATTCACGCAGAGTCAATGAGAAGCAAACTTTCCAGAGGGTTGGGGAGTAGTAGAAATTAATTTCCTGAATCATTCAGGTACTTGTGATTTTTGCTTTGAGGTTTTCTTCTACCATATTTTGCTGCGTTTCATGAGTTTAAGGTGTTGCTCGGAATCAGATCAGAGTGCTACAGGATTCCACAGAAAGGCTTTTCCTTCCTTTTTTTTTTAAAAAAATTATTTTTTTGTTTGAATCTGCCATCCTCTGACCTCCGCAGGACTTTGACCTTTAGAGCTACAAAACATCCCTGTGCTCACTGCCCGCCTTTCATGCCCGGCTTTTGCTCCATTCTCCATGTACACTTTGCTGAAGGGGTCTAGCTGAGGAGGCACAATGCTGGCTCTGGGTGATGTGACCTGGGACTGGCTCTGGTGGTAGAGTGGAGAGGACCGGAGCTGTTTCCTGTGGCTGAAGAAGGTGTCTGCACCGCGGCCCGAAGCGTGGTGTCTGCCCATCTTTAGGAAACAGCCAGTCAGCCCTCAAACGCCGCCTGTCCCTCCTGCGCCTGTAAACGTGCACCACAGTTGGATGAGGCGGCAATTTGGAAACCAGCCTCTACAGCTAAATCTATGACACCGAATAAAATGCTCCATCCTCTGTCTCTGTTTAGTCTACTTCTGTAGGCATAGCCTGTGCTGACGTGGTCCTTTTTTTTTCCAGTTTGTAGGGAATTACCCATTTGCCTTTTCAAATTTAATTGTCTGCTCATTCACTTATTTAATTCACTTCAAAAAGGGGTGCATCATTTTACACCCACCCCCCGCCCCCCCCCAGTGCCTGTGGTATTTGCACTCCGTGTTGAGTCTGTTTTGCCCATGTCGTTGATGACAGGATGATCTCTCCCTGTCCTTACACTGATTCCTAAGCCTCTCAATATATATTTTCTCCCCTGTCCAACTAAAAAGAGGCGTGATAGACCGACTTTGGTGGGCGTCTGGCCTCCAGCCAGGGCTAAACCACCACAGACAGATACCAACACATCTTTCACACGTGTTCCCCAGGAAAAAGAAAAGAATCATCTGGCCCTAAAGTCTGCAGAATTCTGTTCTGAAAAGTTAAATAAATTGTTGCCGCTTTTTAAGTGCTGTAATAAATGTGTGGAATGATCTTGCAAAAACAAAAAAGCTTGAGGCTTAGAGAATAGGTGCTAAAGAAACACATCAAATTAGACAAAAAAAGAAGGCATAAAATCTATGTTATTCTCCACCCAAAAGAAAGGGCTGATGGCTTGAGCAACTTTTGTGTTTGCTGCTGTTCTGAACATCAGATTTGTGTTCCTGCCTAAAAGAATTTGCATCTCTGCAGCAGGCAGATCTGAAGCCCTTGTTTTGTGGGAGAGGCACGCGGTGGCGGGTGAGAGGTAGAAAGCCATGCAGTCGGGCAGGGTCTGTAAGCAAAGGGTCACGGAGGGGTGAAGCCTCGCAGAAGTGGAAAGTGATGAGCAAGCGTTGGGAGGGGCTCCTGGAGCATCCTGGACACTTGGAACTGGGGAGGTTTGAGTTTTCCTCAGCGGCATTATGCATGTCTATGTTTGCGCTACGTATTATAATGAATATGATAAATATAGGAGATAATCTATAATATATGTGTATTATATGGGTGCCTCCTCAGCAGGCTAAAACAATGCCAAGACAGTCTAAAGAAATGCGAAATCTAATTACTGTAGCTGTGTAAGTGAAGTAATGAGAAGCTTGAGAGTGTGACTGATAAGCAATTAGATACTAGACTAATGAGCAAGCCGTCTACAGTCCATCAAAAGAGTAAGAGAGGCTTGGGCAAGACACCCCTGGCATTGCGAAAAGGAAGACACACTGTATCCAAAAGCAGCTTTCCAAGACAGGCAACACAACACGAACACACAATGCTCACTAATGGCTGGAGACTGTACGCTCAGCTCAGGGATAAAGTCATTAACCAGTCAAGAAGCCCATGGCAGGCCCACGGGAGATAAGGGCAGCAGGAAGAGCAGAAATACAAGGAACTGAAAGGGTGTATAGCAGAGCTGCAGCCTGGATTGAAGGCATTGGGTTAATGGCTCCTCAGTTCTTGTTCCACTGCGCCACCTTACCCTAGAGAAAGCAGCTTGGGCAAGAAACTGGTGTGAGACGGCATCATGTGGGTGGCAACGTGAGACTGGTCCTGCTGACCTGTGCTGGGAAGGGGCGTTAGAGACCCCGGCAAGGGCAGCAGAGGCAGAGGTAGCCGGTGCGCTGGGGAAAGGCACTCAGGGCTCTCTGTGCCCTATAGGGAGTCCTGTAATAACAATACTTACATTGTATAGGAGACTGTCTCCAGGAGCTTATTCTTCAGCAAGTATTAACTGTTTAAGCTGAAATTTTCCATGCTGGGTGTTCGCTCCAGGCTGTTGGTTCTTTCTAAGAGAAAGTTTCAGCTGAAGCAGTTAAGCTACCTCTGGAAAGGAGGCTAAGATAAATTTATCCTAGGTTTTTTTTAAGGATTGTTTTGCCTGTGGGATAAATATCCAGGCTCTCTTTCTTTTCTGGTTTGTTTGCTGCTTTTTTTTTTTTTTTTTTTTTTTTTTTTTAAAAAGGCCACCATGGAGTTTTCGTGGTTTTATTTGAGGGCTTGAAATGTTGCAAGAAGATGCCCTGCTAAAGCAGGTGAGTGACTTGTGCTGTTTTTATGAGCAGTCAACCAAACCAGACCATACATGTGAAATGCTGCAGCCTGCAGGCATTGAGTAGAGATTAAGCTGGTAACCCTCTCAGGTTCTGCCTGCTGTGAGCACACCATGATGTCAGCTGGGACTGGCTTTTGTTGTAAGTACAGGCTGGGTAGATCCAGAGGCCCAAAAGAAGTCTGCATCTCAATCTGGTCTCAGGCAGGTGGAAAAGGAAACTGCTGGACTTGAATGCACCAAGGATGAAGGTTTGTGGGGAGAAAAGAAGAATCCTTTCCGATCATAGCATCTTTTTCCCTGGTCTGCCACAGCCTTGGCTTGTTATTCTGAGTATTTTTCAGACAAAGCCAGCAATTCCTCTTCTATCAAGAAACAGCTGTCAAAAGCCACTAGAAAAACATCCCTTACTCTCATGATTTCAAGAAAGGCTGGCCGTGGTAGCCCAGCATCGGTCTTGGCTCTGTGCATCCTCAAATGTGACATGGTCTGTGTGATGGACTTAAGGCCTGCAACCCTGGGGATGCCTGCTGGGGACCTGGTGGTGAGGTTACACTTTTCCAGTATCTGTACCTTAAAGTCTAGGGACAAACACACAGAGCATCACAGAGTTTGCAATGTCAAACCCTCTCGAGTGAGAGGAAAGCAGGCCTTGAGCGTTTCAGCTTAGGTGTGCAAAATTAGTGGATATTAATCTACTAACCTGCATCTCTCTGAGTTTCAGCTCGCCAGCTGTAATACGGAGTTAATGATACAACCTTCTTCCATGTGTTCATTATGGAAATAAGTTAATTAACATCTGTGAATCACTCTTATTTAAGAGTGGGGAAGGCCAAGGAAAAGTCTATGAGAAAATTATTGCCTCAATCCTGAGCAGGGCTTGAGTGATGTGAGGGAACTGCAGTGCAGAGCACGCACCCAGAGCGTGCCACCGAGGGGAACAAGGGCTCTCGAGCCTGTGGAGCAGAGTGAGAGAACAGTGGAGAAATAACACTTCACAGCGCAAATGGAGATTGTGCCACAACGTGACTGGGGTTGCAAAGACAACTTTAGGCCCTGTATTTCCTAGTTTAAGTGCCTGACTTTGCAGGCTGACTAGCGTTCTTCCAGAGCGGTTCTCTTGGGCGTCGTAGCCATTGAAATATACAGGTCTGTGGAGGGAAAACCCTGTCCTGTACGCCCTGTAATCATGCAAGGTACTTGTAACCTGATGGGGGGTTAGATAAGTCAGTGCTCATTAAACAACAAACTTTGGCTGCCCAGGTGGTGACTCTCCACCCCCCCCTCCGCCTCCCACTGTCCTCCCTGTACAAAGTGACCTTCTTGGCTTCCCTTTCCCCGCAGCTCTAAACCTTCTCTGCTCTTTCCTCGGTCAGGAAGAGGACTCCCTTGTTTTGCTGCCTTAGGAATGCAGCTTTTGAGAATAAATAGTGCCAAAGTATTACAGGGGGATTGCAGCTTTTTGAGGAGGAAAACAGGCTTCTAAGGCAGTCAGAGGCTGAAGACCCAGGTGAGCCTTGAGGCAAAGCTGTGGGCAGCCGAAAATGATGCTCAGGCACAAGACTGAAGTCTAGACAAGATTAAAGGTCTTGTTTATACTGCCATGCCACGGCTTCTCTGTGTGTTCTTGGGCAAGACATCTCTCTGTCTTAAAATAACAATACTCCTGAACTGGAGCTGAACAATACTCCACACAGGGCGATGGGATTTTCAGTCTTTGGTTGGGTCCCTGAGAAATGCTGCAGTGACAGAAAAATCAAAGCTACTGATTTTATTTTTCCGAAACCCTTCTGCACACCTAAAATGCCAGTGAAGTCAATATTGGTGACAACTGCCTCGAGAATGACACTTTTGGAGGTGATGTGGGCAGGGAAAGGCTGCTGTGAGGTTTCATCTGGTGGGGAAAGCTGAAGGTCTGCTCCCATTGGGATGTCAGGGCTGTCAGTGGCATGCCAGATATGGATAACAGGGATGGAGGCAGGTAGGACTCTGTATAGGGAGAATGTAGCGGGGGGATGTTGAGGTAGAAAAATTTGGGGTCAGTGAGCCATGTGGGAGAGGGAGGACCAGGCAGGTGGACTGGGTGGTGAAGGGAATTGGTGATGACCATTTGAAAGCGGGGAAATGCACAAAGACCATGGAGGGGGCTGTGCAATGCTAAGTCGGGGGTGCAGGGTTAGGGAGTATTATGGACTTTAAGGAAGCCAGGGGAGCTGAGGGTGTGGTGAGGCAGGTGATGGGAGAGATGTGGTGGGAATACTGGTGTCCCGGAGGCTTTGGGGCCAGCAGCTGGACTGGGGAAGGCTGGGAGATGTGGTCTGTGAGTAGCTAGGGAATTTGAGCTCTGGGATGGTTTCAGAGGTCTGGGGCAGCAGAGGTTTGGTCCAGGAGTTCTGCAGGAAGTTGAGGGATCTGGAACAGCAAAGGTAGAGAGAAAGGGGTTTTGCTGTTGGGAGATAGCAAAGGCATGTGTAGGGCCAAGTTTCTGGGAACAGAGTGATTTTTGGGATGGCCACCAGCAGGCATTGTAGTGTCCTGGGGTGCAGGCAAGGGCATAAGGTGGGGACTGCTCTCAGAAGGCTGTCGCATACCTTCTTGCTATGATAAATATGGTAAACCTAAGCAAGCTGGGAGCTTCACCCATGCATGCATCATGCAGCTGGACTCTCATGTTTGCTATATCACCTGCACAAATCAATTACTATTAAGTGGGGAACAGACCTGTCTGGATGTGTCCATGCCTCGAGCGAGTCACCGGGCGATCCTATTAATACAACAAATTCTCACCTCCTCTCTCCGCTCCGCCTTCTGTGGCTTGTCCCACTTTCCTTCCACCTCCGGTCAAGGCAGTGCACTCCTGTCTTTCCAGCTGCTCCACGGCGTGTTGAGCTCGCTCTCAGATAGCAGCCCTGGAAAAAGCAGTAAATACCCATACAGACAATTGCATGCTGTGGTACGGGGCATTTAACGGGGAGCTCTCTTACCCTGCACGATGTGCAGTCCAGGGGCGTGGTGTCCAGACATGGGGAACAGTTGTAGGTTCATCCTCAGAGGCATTTAGAGCTGCATGTAGGCAAGCACAAACCACGCACAGTACCCTGGCCGCTCTCCTGCGCCGAAGCGCAGTGTCCAACCTAATGATGTTGGCAATGGAAGCTGTCCTCCTGTCCTGTCCATTTCAATTCACAATTATTTCACCTGAAATCCCTCTTTAATCATAAGCAGATAGGAACTTACTCATTACAGAGTGCCATGGGTGCACACGGTGCTTTACGAACATATGAGGAGACAGACTGCTGCCCTGAAGAACTTGCAATTGGATTTAGACAAATACAATAAGAAAGAAAAAAAACCCCAAACCTATCAGGGCTGAAGCTTTGAGCAGACAAATAAATGCCTGTATACAATTGCATCAGTCACAGTACATTGAAATACTCCCTTTTTTTCTTTTTTTTTTCTTTTCTCTTTTTATTCCAAGTCTTCAGCTGTGTCACATCTACTGCCGAAGCCGACAGACTGTTAGTTCCTTAGGTAGAAAATGCTTATATTTTAATGCTTGCTATGTCATGAATTATTAAACCAATTTAAATGTAAAAAACAACTGAAAGGACAAACTTATGTTTAAGGGTGACCTGCAGCATCTAAAATGGAGACACTGACCAAACTAGTAGAAGGAAGGTCAGATTACGTTTAGTTCAGATAATTTATGCCCAAATTGTAATGCTGATGTAATTTATGTTGCATCTAGTGCTTTGTTTCCTATGAAATTTGACTGTGCCACAGTGTGATATGAGTAATATTTTAAGACAGGATTTTTATAGATGATGTTTGTAGCTTATATGCAGAAAGCTTTTACTGGTCTACCTTGTGAAAGGAAGAAAAGGAGGAGGGAGGATGGCAGGAAGACAAAAGCACAGGGCAATAACCATGTAAGGATTTCATCCTTTATATCAGGGGATAACATTTTGCTCACTTTATTTCTTTTTTTGTTTGCTTTTTCTGGAAAAAACCCCCACACCAAACCAAACAAGCAACCAGCAAATACATTTTGGAGATTACAGTCCGGCTTATGTAGCCTTAACATCCAAAGCAGTCCTGAGGTAGCCTTCCTGTCCTCTGCTCCATGCCTCTTTCTCAGGCTTTTTGTTTATCCCTCAGCAAAGAAGTCTAGCCCTTGTGCTACAAATCATCTGGAAAAGATCCTGCTCGTTTGCTGTGAAGAAGTGCTGCCGAAGTATGCCCTGTACGGCAAAGGGAATGGTCCTTAAAGGCAGCACGTAGATTTATAAAGTATGACAGCAGAAATAAGATGCTCTGGCCATCTTTTACGGGCAGTCATTAAAAAAAAAAGCCCTTATTTATCAAACCTGAGACAATGGTCACATAATGGGTTTCTCAGATTCAAGGTGAATCAAAGGAAAATTGTGTCCAGGAGGACAGAGATGCTCAGCCAGTACCACTACAGCGTGGCCACATGACATACCCAGCGGCAGGCACGGGGCTGTGAGTACAGCTGCCCGCAGACTCTGCCAAGGAGCCAGATGATGCTGGAAGAATATCTTTCACAGCTCTGGATCTGGCTATTCTTGGCTTGTTCTCGGGCTGCGGGAGCTGGAGCTCATTGCTGGGCAGATAAACAGAGAGACTAATAAAGAAGATGAGGAGCTGTTGATCGCTTGAGCAAATCGGAGACAAGCTGTTAGGCAGAGGAGCACGGCGATCCCTATGAAAAATCACCTGGTGATTGACACTTGATCCAGGATGAAAGCGTGCGTGTAACTCCTGGAATAAACTCTCTTCTCCCCCCAAGCAGTCCCTCTCCCCAAATGATTAAATCCTGTGCATAATTACAAAAGTGTAAGAAAAAAACCCCAAACCCTACCTCGTTCAGACACCAATTTTTTTTTTCTCTAATTCACATAATTGGCAAGCGGGTGTACATGGGGGAAAAAAAGGGGAGAAAGCTTTGATATTTTTTTTTTCCAAGCTGAAAACGTGCAAGCCCTGTGTGGGTTAGGTCCTTTAGATATTTAAAAAGATTGAAACAACTTCAAAGGAGACGTTCTGTTCTATCAGGTTCGGTATATTTTAATATTAGTGAGTCTTTTTTTTTTTTTTTTTTTTTTAAGAAAAGGGATCCGCTCTCTTGAGGAAATAAAACATTCTGAAAGATTTTATCCAGAACGGTTTTTCATTGTTTTTAAAGAGACAACATGGTATTTTGAGCATGATGAAGCTGGGAAATGTCCTGATTCCTGCTTATCGGTGTTGGCTGCTCCGTGTTATCGGGTTGATAGTTGCTGGTTATGTAAATCAAAACATCACCAGACTGCTGTTTTTTTGGAAGTGAGAAGGATGAAACATTTGGCAGTAGAGCTTTTATTTACCTGTTACGAATGCCAGCGTGTTGTGGGTGTGCAGGGTGCGGAGTGCCAGACGTTCAGTTCAGAGACATGGGGGACTTCTCCTAAGGAGGATTTGCTGAATTCCCTGCATGTGGCCCAGACCATGATGGATTACCAGAAGACAGAACTGTTCTCTCTCCAGTGCAGGTGTCTCTTTGTGCTACCTCTCCTGCCCTGCCTGGTGGACTAAGAGTGTTCTCATGAGAAACCTGCTTCAAATACAAATTAGAAATGTGTGCTAGAAAAAAGGGAAGGGGAAGATTTAACAGAAAGAGGATGACAGATCTTTGGAGGAGGGTCACTGCGACATCTTGAAGCAGTGGCATGGGAAGTGAGAAGTTGTGAGATGCATATGGGGATGGGGGCAGGCAAGATGGCACAGTGGTTCAAGGGAAAGACAATATAAAGTACAGGCATCCTGGCCCCACAGCTTGTGGTCTTCATGGGACTGTCTCTCCCAGTCCATCGAGAAGAGCTGGTGCAGGTGGTGAAGGTCTTCTCCAAACCCTGAGGGGCATTGAACCAACGGGGATGTGGGATGTTGCCTAGTGGTATCCTGGGTGGCATTTGCTTTGGGGAATATGAGCTGTGCTACAGATAATTTTGTCTGTTTTGGCAGAAAGGGGAAGGGTAGAGGCCATGTCTCCATCTCCTGTTGTCAGCCCTGGCTTTGTCATCAAAGCTTCTGTGTGGGATTCGTAGTCGGATGGTTTAATATCTGGGCAAGGAGTCTGCAGGGAAGCATCTGCCTCTACCCTCTTTCCTCTCTTTTCATTGTAATCTAGATAATGAAAGCAATGAGAGGCTGATCTGCCCCTTGTGAGCCCCAGGGAGATCCAGCTGCCAGTTTCTGAATATTCTAGTTATTTTAGATTAACCTCCTGGCCTGTGTGCCTTTTGGGGTCTCCAGACCAGAAATGAAACAGTAAGACTTTGTGATGCTTGAGCAGGGTCGTTTTTTCCCTTGCAGTACATTCATCCACATGCCATCTTTATGCTACATATTCTAGCTGTGATGTTTTAGTCTGGAGAAAGGGTCCTTGCTGGGTCTTCCCAGTTTGGGGTGCTGGGAACCAGGAGCACAGGTCAGGGAGTCTGTAGAAAGTCTGTGTTTGGTGAAGGTGCTCCCAAGTACAGCTGTCCAGGAGGTGTGGGATGGTGGAAGGAGTGACTGCTCTCCCACTGGGTGTCCTCCCTTGGCCCATAGGAGGGCAAGCTGGCTCATGGGTGTTTGCCTGTTGGGATCATCATAGCCAGAAGACAGAGCATTGTGTCTTGTTAGATCCCGTCATTGCTGACAGTGGTTAAACATGTGTTTTCATGTATAATGTACGTCTGTCCTCAGCTATCTAGATTCCAGTAACTGAAAGAAGGTCATGTCCCTGATGTCTATTAATCACTCTGTATTCGATGCCCCCTTGTCCTTCAGATCATCGGCAGGGAGACTTCGTTCTTTACACCGGGGTGATTTTAGGCTAGAGTGGTCCTGAATGAAGTCTTGATGAGGCAAAATAAAGAAGGAAGAAAAAAAAAAAGCTGTCTCCTAGCTTCTGCAATGCTCATGTGCCTCTTATGATCTCTGCATGAAAAGTGTTAATGGTGCACAGCCACGGGAAGAGTATATATGCTCCATAAAACAGATGCTAGACATGTTTCTTTAAATAGATCCTTTGCTAATTCATCTCAGTGCTGGCTCTCTGCTTGCTCTGACTGTCCGGTCTGTAATTCCTCTGCTGAGGAACTTGCCGGGGCTGCTACAACTTGGCCCAGAACTGTGACTAGGGACTTCAGCTTCTCTCACAAACAGCCAAAAAGGAAGGCCCCCAAAAATAGACTATCTCTAAGTGACGGCAGAGAGCCTCAAGCCATAGTTTTAATTTAAAGGGATTTGAATGGCTTCTTCATTCACAGACTGGATCAATGCAGAAACTGAATGCTAACCTTTTTCAGGGCAATACTGTCTCTTTTTGATGCTTACTTCCTAGTAGGCATATACCCCAAATGCACCCTGTTCTTTCCTGGGTAGCAGGTTATCTCACAGGAAGGTGCATTGGCAATTCTGGTGATGCAGACACTGAGTTAGCTGCACGAAAATTTATGGCTCATTCTGTTCTGGAAGTGGTCTGATACATAAAATATGTAAAATGATTTAAAAAGTCAGATAAATAACAGAGTGTGTGCTCTCATTATTCATCCTCATGTTTAATTTAACAACATTCTTCATTTTGGTAATGAATGTGATGCTAGAATTTCCAGCCTGGGGCACTGCAGTGCACCAAAACCAAAGGCAAGATCTGGAAGAAGTTCTCATATCCACGTGCTTTGCTGTCCATCTTTCACTTGCCCAGCCAAAGATCTCAAACATGGCCATGGGTTTGGCTTTTTGGATGAATGTGGCATGAAGGGCTGACCAGACCCATGAGCTGGGAAAGGGTGGTGTCCAAAATTCCCCCAAATCCAGCCACCTCCTGGCTGTAGTGAGGAGCATCTCTCACCTCCCAGTAGGGCCTTCCCAAACATTAATTTACGTTTTCCTTAAAGGATGGAAAAAGGCTCATTCTTTAACCGCAGGAGACATCTGCAATGTGATGGAGTCTGTCTCCTGCATGGTGGCCTCCTGGTTAGGGCAGTTAAAGACCCAAGCTTGTTGTCCACTCTGCTGGAGAGGGTTTGAATCTGCAGGTCACAAAAGACACAGATACCAGGTGATGGGCTTATGAGCTGGGGAGGGACACTGTGCAGACAAAAATGCCTTACATGGGACTCGAGGGAGAAGGGATGGAAGAAGGAACAGGAATGTAAAAGGCAAGATAATTGTGCGAACCTCTATAAAAGCCTCTTCAGGCTGTTATATAGGAAAAAAAGGTACCCTCAACATCTTCTTTTCCGGATGCTTTTCAAAAGGAAGAGGCCTCAGGGTGCATTTTGTGAGGACTTGAACCGCATCAGTGTGAGGTGTGCTCTGAGAATACAACTTGGAGAGGGCTGCGCAAGCAACCTAGTTTTTCGTATGTTTTGTTTCTACATCCTGACAGTCTCTAAGGCTGAGCTCCTTACCTGGGGCAGATCTAGGCTTGCCAGGAAGTAGAATTCTAGTTTTTCTAATTTTTAAAGTGTTTTCTGATGTTTTCAACTGGAAAGAGAATGCCTACCGAATTTAAGAATTTCCAGGGCTAAATAGTTTTTGGGTTTAAGTGCCTCAGTTTCCCTCAAGTCTCATTTTAGATACCTAAAGGCCTCAGAAAGTGACTGCTGGATTGAAGGGCTTCTCTGGTCACAGAATCACATAATCACTAGGTTGGAAAAGACCTTTAAGATCATTGAGTTCACCTGTTCCTATCCTATGATAAACCATATCCCTAAGTACCTGATCTATCCTTTTTTTAAACACATCATAGAATCACAGAATGGTCTGGATTGGAAGGGACCCCAAGGATCATAGAGTTCCAACCCCCCTGCCACAGGCAGGGCTACCAACCTCCAGTCCTGGATCTACACAAGGTTGCCCAGGGCCCCATCCAACCTGGCCTTGAACACCTCCAGGGTCGGTGACTCAACCCCCTCCCTGGGCAGCCTGTTCCAGGCCCTCACAGCCCTTTCAGTGAAAATTTTTTTCCTAACATCCAACCTGAACCTGCCCTGCTGCAGCTTTGTGCCATTTCCCCTCGTCCTGTCTCCTGTCACCTGGCTGAAGAGACTATCTCCCACCTCTCTGCAACCTCCTTTAGTGAATACTTGAATAAATACTTGGTCACAGAATCACAGAATCGTAGGGGTTGGAAGGGACCTCAAGAGATCATCGGGTCCAACCCCCCTGCCAAAGCAGCTCCCTAGCTCATAATAGAATAATGTGCCCCAGCAACCAAACAGCAGCACGGTGACCAGTCCAGCTATACCAGCTTCTTACCAATATGCAAGCCTGAGTAGCAGAGCTGGAAATAATTGTTTTTTGACGTTGCTGTGTTCAGTTAAGGTTTCCTGTTAACACAGCTATGGACTGTATGCCTCTGTGAGCATCACTGGAGTATCACTGTGCACACTCCCCGTGTCACTGGGCAGCTGTCACAGCACCACGTGAGAGACAGTTGATGTCAAGTAGCCCTGGACCATGAGTAGGTTTATGATGGGTTCTGTCCTCCTAAGATGTAAGACTGGTAGGCAAGCAGTTAAGAAGGTACTCTTTTGGAATTTCATTCCCAGTTCTGATAGTGAGGATTTAAAGGGGGAGTCAAATACCTCAAGATTTTATTTTTCAGTTACCGTGAAATACTTTATGAAATGGATGAAATGGAGAATAGTGTTTTGGTGGCGGGGGTTTTCTTGGTCCTTTTTTTTGGTCTCTTGTGGGCTATAGGAGAGTAACTTTAGGGCTGTTTAGAGAGAAGTGAACTCCTGCTTCCAAATGACCTGCTAAGAATTTAGTGTGCCTCTTGGCCATTGCCAGTAAAATAGAAAGATTTGCAGATGAGGAGAACGAGATCTTAATAGTGGGTAATGGAGCTGGAAGTCCTGATAGCAAGCTGTTGAGATGCATTAACCCCATTTATTATAGGAAGATTAATCAGGAGAGAAGCCAAATGGGCAAACCTGAGAAAATGTATTAAAATAAATCATCAAAAAGACATTTTTTGACTTACTGCATCCACAGACTTAGTGTTTCATGGAATAGAACAAAATAGAATGATTTTCTCAAAAAGCGTGCTAACAAAGCAGGGCTGTGTGTATGTGTTATGATTCGATTTTTTTTAAAAGCCTTTGAATTAATTAGCTACCATGTTGAATTCTAAGTGCAATAATTAAGCAAATTAATGCTGCAGCGAAGTTATTAATGAGGCAAAATATGCTAATATGCTGTCGATAAAGAACTCTCTTTTTCTCTCTTACCAAGAAACTGGAAAAATGTCTTTTATTGCAGGCCAGACACCTTAATCTGGAGTTCTTAGAGACGTGGTTCACCACTGTATGCTGGTGAACGAATGTGTGTAGTAGGGGTTAATATCTGCATTTTAGACACACGTGAAACCTTGCTGAAATGCTGCAGTGACAATGGACTTATTAGCTTGGTTTCTAGCAGCGTCAGTAACAAGGAAAGGAAGGTGTTCTGTGACCCATGCTTCCATTATGGGAGAGGATAATGCCTATTAAAGGATTGCTATTTTTACGATGGTATTTTAAATATTCGATTCACACAAAGCAGTGAAGTCAGTTATTGCCATGACAGAATCAAAAATACATTTCTCTATTCAGCGTGTCTGGTGCCGTGATGTTTTCAGATTGTAAAGAAACATTCTGCATTGAAACTCTGTAGTAATTATTTCGTGGCTTGGAAAGATGTGCGTGCAACAATAACAATAATAACAGCTAATAACTGGTTTCTGTAAACCTTGACCAAGCATTTGGAGCTCGGCATGTAATCCGTAAAGTCATTCAAAACATGCTGGAAAAATGGCAATAGAAGACTGTTTCTTGAAATGCTAAGAATACCCATCTCTGAAGGAAATCAGCCATAGGATAACTTAGAGATGCCTGGTATGACTCCTGCTCTCTGGCTCTGACTAACAACCACCTCTTTTAGTCCCTGATAATCCAACGGACGTTGCACTTTCCCAGTCTTCTTGTTTATAAGTAGCTTTTATGAGTTTTAGGTACGGCTTCTCCGTGAATCCTTTCGGTCTCTTCTCATTCACTCCTTACCTATCACTTGCTGTATTTCATGCTTCTTGCTGTTAGCATCAGTTTGGTCAGGTTTCCAGGTGCTGAAGGGTTTCTAACTGGTTCACAGAGGCCCTTGAGCTAAGCCAGGCAGCTGTGTTCATTAGTTTCTTACTTTTGTGTTTCATCTTTTTGAAAATAATTTTATTTTTGTGTTCAGCAGTATACATGCCTTGGAGATTTTTCTTATCTATTCCCTGACTAGATGTATTCATGCTACCACTCAGGATTTCATATCCTCCCTTTAAACCTTCAGGATATTTTCCTTCTCATTTGCTGACATGTCCTTGGTTTTTCAAATGTGGTGCTAGCAGGTGCCTTTTTGGTACTCAACAAACCCCTTGGACGTATTCTAGTTATTTTGCAGTCAGTACAAGTGATTCAGGTAGCATTATCGACTGTTTTTTAACCCTATGCCAAGAATAATATGCCCTCTGTACACACTTATTTCCCAAAAATCCTAATTCTAGAGCACTGAAGTGGTGAAAAATAGCTTCTATAAATCATAGAATCACCTGGGTTGGAAGAGACCCTTTAGATCAGAATCCAACCATAGCCTAAGCCTGACTAGTCCACCTCTAGATCATGACCTTAAGGACTTCATCCACATGCCTTTTAAATACCTCTGGGGATGGTGACTCCACCACCTCCCTGGCAGCCTATTCCGATGCTTGACAGCCCTTTCAGTAAAGAAATTCTTCCTGATATCTAAATGTTCCCTTCATAAGTTAGGTTGGCTGGTTTACTGGACAGTAGTTGAGGTTGTCTGTTAATCCCCCCCACCCCCCCAAAAAACCAGTAGAAGTTTGCTACTGCTTTGATCTGTAACTGTGGCATCTATTTCTTCCTTTTTTTCTCGACCCAAGCCTGAAAGTCCATCTACATATTTATATTATGGGCTGAGATCTGTATTGGATGGGTTCTGCTGTTTAGATCCCACCACTCAGCATTATGGATCTCCACACATCCTTCTTGCCATTTCTGCAGTGCTGAGCATCCAGTGTTGGGTAATAAGGATGTTTCAAATGGAGCTAGATGCCTACCTGTGGGCAACTGAATGCATCTCGATACCTCTTTTGTCTCAAAGCCACCCTAGAGCAATGCTCTGTCAGGCTGTAGGATTCGTGTGGGGAGCACACTGAATCTCTTAGCACCCTGCTAAGGTAGACAGCAAAAAGCATGTCATTCCTGGAGGAAGAAGGAAGATCAGGCGTATGTTATATATGTACTGTGGGAAGAAAGGAGTGCTGGCTACAGGCTTCCTGGGAAAAGGGTTTTACATTCAACATCCATCTCATAAATATGGAAGTCCTCGAAAGAAGAGTAGTTAGGAAGCATTTTAGCAGTCATCCCTTATATCGGCACTATACACTTCACACATACACAGAGCAGGGATAATGGGTACATCTTCTACAAAAAAATGAGTATGAGCAATTTTAGCAGATTATTTTTAATAGAGCATTTAGACTATGACAAGGAAGTTGTTGGACCTGGAGTTAGAGGGCATGGGAGGATGTAAAAAAGCATGGAGAATCACTGGTGGACATCTGGCAGGCAAATTGAACAGGGCCAGGACACTTCTTCCTTACAATCTGAGCCTGAAAATACTATTTGTGCTTTTGTTTGGCCTTGTGTATGTGGCCTGAGGGAGAAGACAGTCAGAAGAGGGTCTAGTGGAGGTTATCAAAGCACATGGCTTCTGCAGTTGCAGGGGATGATGAAATCCCTAAAACCATGTACAAAAGAGGTCATTCTTGCAAAGAGATTCACTTCAGGATGAACACCCAGATGCAGCATTTAGTATTAGTTCTGAATATGGTCATACCCTGGTTAAATTTGAACTGTCTTCTTGAGTGCCCAGGAGTCTTTGGCATGGATCTGGACCTCGCTGTCCTCACACTGCACAACTGCAGAACAAAGAGGTCACCTCTGCATTAAAGAGTTCACACTGTATGCAGCCGAAGTTTTCACACATCACCCTCTTGTCCCTAAAGGCTGTCCTCTTGGTTAAACACGAGAGCTCTGATATCAAAGACTGAGAGTCTTTCAATTCAAAGGGCAGGAGGTTTCGCTACAGTAAATAGTGCCAGTGCCTAAAGAAGGTCTAAACGACTTAGGAGGAAATATGCCAAGAATGACTGCAGTCCTTTGTACATTAGTTTGCTTTTCTGTATGATTTCCTTTGATCCAAAAATGTGTTGCTGCTTCTTTTATTGTGGAGGTTCTCACATGATTTCCTTAGTCAACAGCAGAACTCCATCAGGAATTCATTAGATGGTGTTTGTACAGATGTAAAGCTCTGCCTAAGTGATCCTATTATTATTTATATTGGGCCTGATCCTGCAAACCCTTAGTCACATAAATATTTCCCAAGGAGGCAGTCAAATAACGTGACAGAGAGGATTGCAGGGCTGAATTTAAATTTGCAGTGCCCAGGCAGCAGTCATCATTTCAGAGGTAAAAGTTTTCCTTGGTACATGTAAGTTTTGTAATTCATCTTAAGTTCTGGGTTTTCTTAGGTTTTTTAATTTATTATTTTGAACTACAGGTCTACATCATGCACTATGCACACTCCTTTAAAAATACTTTTAAATAAGTAAAGAACAACTTGTTTTTGGTGTTGCAGGAATTGGCTGTTCTAAACCTTCATCTCTACTTCATTTGATGTTGTCTGCAGTAATTCCTTTCTGTAGTCTTAAAAGATACAGCATCATGGTGAGTGATGGTCCAACACAGATGTCAACCTTATGTGATATTGTTGAATTCTGGGTCATTACTGTAGAACATAACATTTCTGAGGTCACGGTTCCCAACTGTTTGGCTGACAAACAGCAAAGGTAAGTTCTACAAATAGACTAAGAAAAGAAGAAGAAAAAAAGCTTATTTTTTAACTTCAGAGGGCATTGCTGTGGACGTTTGGAGGTGGTGGAGTCAGAACATATCCTCTCAGTTGAAACAGTTAGTGACTCTTCATCTCAGTGCCAGGTGAAGCAGGCTAGTTGCTGTGAAAGTTGAAGCTGGTGATCATTTTCAGAATTAAGCTCTGAGCCATTGGTTGTGTGAGGTGGCTCCAGTAGTCTGGCCCAACCTAAGCCTCTCTATGATTCTCTGGGAATTTATTGATAAATCAAGTTTGGAAATGACATTAGTTGTTTCATTGGCTTAAAAAATATTGTGTCTGTATTCGTTTCGCTGTATGTGTGTAAAAATGGGAACATTGATCCTACTGCAATTAGTGAATGTATTTTGGCACCATGTACATGAGGTACCACAACACTTTGAATGGATAAAACTTGCCCCAGGATATGTACCATATCTTTGGTGGATGCAAAGGCTTTCCAGTGAGGATGATATGGTATGATCAATGAACACTATTTCTGTTCTTCAGAACATACAGTTCATCTTCTTACAGTATTCTGTTTGAGGCACGTGGCATAACTGATTCACAGTGCTACTGTCTCACTGCAGTGTTGAGCTGAAAGCTTTGTCAAGCACTGGAGAATTACCCCTTTGGTGGAGGAAAGCCAATGTGCAATAGTTATGATAGAAGAAGTCTCACTAGGGCTATAGAGGGACCTGGCTTCCATATGTCTTCATAAAACCACTTGAAAATGGTCCTCTCGATTCTGAGTTCCCATAAAACCATATTCCTCCCATGAATGTAATGAAAAAGAAATCATCTGTCAGTCTGCAGACACTGAGTAGCACAGAGAAGAAGTGAAGCATTAGGTCTTAGAAACACACATCTTGCTGAGGAGCCCCTGGGAAGCTTGGTCCGTATATCAGTGCTGAGTACAGTTGGCATATGAGCCCATACCAATGATTTCCCACCCCAAATACACACATCTTTTGCCCATCTGGAGCACAGTGTGGTTAAACTTATGGTGACTGAAGAACCTGGGAATGAATCTAAGTACATGTACTGAAGGTTCCTCCTTAGACAGCCATTTGCCTCTCCCTGTCAGGATCCATCGCGCTAGTGATGGATGTCATGCTGGCTATGACAAACTGTTGCACCGATGAAGCTACACAGTGTGTGTGGACTGTGGCTGGCTGTGCCCTCTTTAATCTGCTTATTTTATACAGCATGAGTGCTTTCAGGGTGGTGCTTTTATTTCAGCACAGTCTGGTCTGCATTGGGCCTCCTGCATTTGTCTTGTTGCCTGTCTCCAGCACAGTTCAGGGCACCTTAGGAGGAATATCTGGGTTTGTTCCAACTGGCTGAGACAAAGACTTCAATTTTGTGTGCTCCTTTGCATCTAGGCAATAAATCTTGTAATAGCTTAACTTTTTTATATGAATGCTGCCTCAGGCAAGGACTGTGTGGCCTAGAAAGCAGGAGGTTTAATATTTTATAAAATTTCCAAATGCTGTTTTGCTGCTACCTCTCCTTGAGCGAATGGAGGCCACAGTGGTTTGATAGACCTCCAGATGCTGACTTGCACCAGGGAACAGAAATAATCATGGACCATCTGAGTTAACTGGCATTGCACAGCAGTCAAACACAAGGGAAAGATGGTTCGAGTGGAAGCATTTGAGGAAATCATCATCCACCTGGGGGAAAGCAAAATTTAAAAAAAAAAAAGAAGAAAAAAGACTATGCCCTACAGGTAAGCCATCTGAGGGAAACTGGTCACAGTTGAAGGGCTGGACTGTGTTTTGAGCAGGGTGAACAGTTCATGTGAAGGTAGGCAGACATGAGACAAGGCAGCGAAGTCTTGATCTGTACTTCAGTGGTGTTGGAACTTTGGAATTTTTTTTCTCCATTTCCTAGGAAACGCCAAGGGTACATTCCTGTAGCCACTTTGTTTACATCTATTAGGTACTACCTTGCAGCAAGCCGTTGGGGGGCAGTTGGGTTTGTTATATTGGAATAGTACCTTGCCCCAAAACAGGAATAATTCCTTTTATGTGAGCAGGTTAGGACTGAGCTCTGTGATAGTGGCACTTGCGGGATTCATCAGTGAGATTCACTGACACTAATTTAGATCTGCTTTTGGACTTCGATGCAGATGGTGCCCTTTTGTCATCCTCCACTGTCTCTCTGGTCTTGGGATGGAGCCTTGATTAAGCCAAGTGAAAAACAAACCATGCAGAATGAAAAGAAGTCAAAAGGTTCAAAAATGAAGCTTGAGATAGTAGCAATATGCATCTTTCTAGGCACAACATACACCTTTCTCAAAGTTAAAAGGGCTTGTGAATGCTGCTCTTGATATCTTGCCTGGTCTACACCCAGCCGTGTGGCATGATGCAGCCCAGTAGCTGTGGTCTAAAGTTACCGTTGGTAGGACTTGAGTCAGCAGAGTAGGTCTGCTCACCCCATGGGGGTCCATAGGGCTGACTGAAAGGGAGGGGAAACAGTAGGGGGTTGTGCCTTCCCTTTTGTCCCTTTTCGGTGTGCTGGGATGTGACGTGTCACATGATGTGGCTGTGTCTTTCCCTCTCAAAATGACCCATTCCACGCAGCATAGCCAATAAGGTTCACTTGAGTGCTTTAAATGAATTTATAGGATTAAATGGTTACTAGAACTGGGTTTGCAAAGTCCCTCTGGAGACCAGAAAGAATTGGTTTGAGTCAGGAGCTCACATTGCCATCTGCAAGCTCTGCTTGCGATCTCATTTTGGGCATAAGCTGTGGTCAGGGAGGAATGTGGTGGTGTGGAACCTGAATGCATTTTGTCCCTACAAGTTTTGTTTTTTTGGTTGAAACAATTGCTATACTCACCACATTTTCAACCAGAGCCATGTGATGGTGGGATAAAATGAACAGAATTACTTGTTGGAATTTGGCATGTCTGGTTGATATCACTTCCCAGTTGAGAAAGGCAGTAGATATGACAATTTATATAGATTTTTCTCACAAATTTGCCAGCTGGGGAAAAGATAGCTCTTCAACATGCTTCACTTATTCCCCCTAAACAACTGAATGGGCTATAACTTGGAAATGTGTCGGGGCGGGGGGAAGTGGAACCTTTTGCAAGGATCAGGGAGGGCACCTCTGGGAAGACACTTTGCCCTTCACCTGAGTACCAGATGAAGTCACCACGAGGTTGAGCAGGCAGTTTGAAGTGCTAGGGCTTCAGAGTGCTTTCACTTAATACTTCCAACCTGCTGTTCCCAGTCTGTATTTTCATGGGGATGCAGCTACTCAGGGTGGTTCAGTGTTGCCTCTGCTTTCCCCATGTCACTCCTGCCCCTTCATTCCTGTGCAGGTCCCTCACTCCTGGCTGTTCTGCTTCCCTCCGATGTTTACCTCTTGCAACACAGACCTGGGAATAGCAATCCTACAGGACATTCTCCATGGACTTTACTGCCTATGTGCAGATGGTAGTGGCAAAGGGTTGCAAACGGCACTGGACGGAAATCCTAGATTATAAACAATACAGGAGTCGACCTGGACTCTGTCTAGTCTCTCTCTCCTCCCTGCCCCCTCCTTCTCCCGCCCTGCTTCTTTCTTGGGGACTTTGTCTTCTTTCTGGAGCTGTGCTTGGCATGTTGATGCAGGTCCAGTGTGTGAAAAAGCAGGCTGGGTCTGGGTCTGCATTTAAGGGGGATTTCTTTAGAGCCATCTGCCATCTCGAAAATTAAAGCAGGGAAAGGTCATTGGGATAAACCGATTTGCTAAACAAAATGGTTAACAACTCATGAATAAAACTTAAAAAAAAACCCCTCAACTTTATAACTAGAAAGAAATCTACCCTGTCAAACCCCACAGCCTGCCCAAGCTGAGCTCCACCCGCCCCTTTCCAGTTCATTTCCACCCTTTTGGGGAACCGACTGCTGCCCCCTCCTTCCTTCCTGAAACCCCCGCCCTCTCCCTCCTAAGCCCCCCATGCCCTTGCATATGAGAGGAAGACTCGCAATCTGTGCTGGGGATGTAGCTGTGAGCTTCCTAATGACTTCCCAGTGGTAATGTCCAGGGGCCTTTGTGCCTCTTCTTAGAAACTCCCGCAGCAGCAGCAGCAGCAAGCAAGTTACTTTTGTCCTTTCCATGCTCCAGCGACGCCTCCTCCTCCCCCCTTTTGCGTGGTTTCTTGCAGGTCACACGCAGGAGCAGTCAGCCTGCCCCTGCGCAGAAAGGAGGGAAAACACAGCCCTACACAGGCACAAAAAGGAAGCAAAATCCACCTCTCCCCCCTCCCCCATTTTCAGCTCTAAAGAATAATCAGGATTATAGGGGAAGCTGGCTGTTGGAATATGGCATGCTCGCCAGGCTGGCCACAGCCACCACGCTGCTTGTCTGGGCTATACCCCACAAGTGAGCAAGACAGACGAGATGGAGAAGAGGAGGTGAGGGAAGCTCATCACCCACCCACTGCCTGCTTTTGTTCCTCTCCCCAACAATAAATTCTCTATATTCCCTGGTGAGACTTTAACACAAAAACAGATATTTTGAGTATTTGCTTACCATTCTACAGTGCCTGCCCTAAACATCAGTTCCCAGGGGTTCCCTCATAGAAGAAATACTTCAGAAGGTTGCAGTCTCCATGACCTACTAGAAGCTATGGAGCAGCTCTCGCTGATGTGGCTGTGGATGTGGTCTACCTGGACTTCAGTAAAGCCTTTGACATGGTTTCTCACAGCATTCTGACTGAGAAACTGGCTGCCACTGGCCTTGACAAGTGGACCCTCAGCTGGGTTAAAAACTGGCTGGCTGGATGGGCCCAAAGGGTGGTGGTGAATGGAACCGAATCCAGCTGGAGGCTGGAGGCACGAGTGGTGTCCCCCAGGGCTCAGTCCTGGGTCCAGTCTTGTTCAACATCTTTATCAATGACCTCGATGAAGGGATTGAATGTTCCCTCAGTAAATTTGCAGATGACACTAAGCTGGGAGGAAGTGTTGATCTGCCTGAGGGTAGGGAGGCTCTTCAGAGGGATCTGAACAGACTGGACTGATGGGCTGAGACCAACGGGATGAAGTTTAACATGGCCAAGTGTAGAGTGCTGCACATGGGACATAACAACCCCATGCAGCGCTACAGGCTTGAGGGAGACTGGCTGGAGAGCTGTCAGGAAGAGAAGGACCTGGGGGTGTTGGTTGCCTGCAGGCTGAATATGAGCCAGCAGTGTGCCCAGGCAGCCAAGAAGGCCAATGGCATCTTGGTTTGTATCAAAAACAGTGTGGCCAGTAGGTCTAGGGAGGTAATTGTGCCCCTGTATTCAGCATTGGTGAGGCCACACCTTGAGTACTGTGTCCAGTTCTGGGTTCCTCACCATAAGAAGGACATTGAGGTCCTTGAGCCAGTCCAGATAAGGGCAACCAGGCTGGTGAAGGGACTGGAGGGCAAATCATATGAGGAGTGGCTGAGGGAGCTGAGGATGTTTAGCCTGGAGAAGAGGAGGCTGAGGGGAGACCTTATCACCACCTACAACTACCTGAAGGGAGGTTGCAGAGAGGTGGGTGATGGTCTCTTCACCCGAGTAGCAGGAGATAGGACCAGGGGAAATGGCATGAAGCTGTGCCAGGGCAGGTTCAGATTGGATATAAGAAAAAATATTTTTACTGGAAGAGCTGTCAGGGCCTGGAACAGGCTGCCCTGGGAGGTGGTTGAGTCACCTTCCCTGGATGTGTTCAAAGGATATAGTTTAGCTTAGGATGGGAATGGTTGGACTTGATGATCTTCAAAGGTCTTTTCCAACCTTGCGATTCTGTGATTCTGTGATGGCTAAAGAGAGCCCCTAAAGACTCTAAAACTTTGGTGGAGACCACTGTGAGGCTACACAAAGTAGTACAACAAGCATGGCATTGCCAGCTGGTCCAGGGAGGTTATTGTCCCACTCTATGCTGTGCTGGTGCTGCCTCACCTTGAGTACTGGGTGCAGTTTTGGGCACCACAGTACAAGAGGGACATAGAACACTGGAGAATGTCCAGAAAGAGGGCAATGAGAACCATGAAGGATCTGGAGGGGAAGTCTTATGACGAGAGGCTGAAGTCCCTTGGTTTGTTCAGCTGGGGGAAGAGGTGACTGAGGGAAGACCTCATCAGGGTCTACAGCTTCCTGATGAGGGAGAGCAAAGGGGCAGGTGCTGATCTCCTTTCTTTGGTAACTAGTGATAATACCCAAGGGAGCGGCATGAAACCGTGACAGGAGAGGTTGTATGTTAGGAAGAGGTTCGTTACTCAGAGTGTGGCCGGCACTGGAACAGGCTCCCCAGGGAAGTGGTCACAGCACCAAGTTGACTGAGTTCAAGAAGCATCTGGACGATGCGCTCAGTCACATGCTATGACTTGGCTGGTCCTGTGTGCAGCCAGGAGTTTGACTCAAGGATCCTTATGGGTCCCTTCCAACTCAGGATATTCCATGATTCTGTGAAGCACCATGGTCTTCGAGGGTGAACATCACATTGTCTGTCTATCTACATAGCCTTGCTCATAGCTCCTTATCCTTGTCCTGCCATCTGGACTAGCAGGGCTGTGATACAGTCCACACTGACCTCCCCTTTGCAGGGCAGGAATGATGGGAATTACCCCAACCTTAAGAAAAATGGCTTAAAATATCCCACGCATCAGGGGTGTAAACCTGCATTTTTATGGAGAGGGTGCAAAGGGGCTGGGTTTGGTTTTCTTTTATCATTGTGGTGGTTTGATTCTGGATGGAGGCCAGATACCCACCAGAGTTGCTCTGTCACTCCTCTTTTCAGCTGGACAGGGGAGAAAATATATATTGAGAGGCTTAGGAGTCGAGATAAGGACAGAGAGAGATCATTCCACAATTAGTGTCGTGGGCAAAAGAGGCTCAACACAGAATTAGGAAAAAACCTAACCTATTACACATGCACACAACCCCCCCCTCTCCACCCACACCCCCTAGAGTAGTACAACCAAATCTTAAAACACCTACCCCCACTGCTCCCTTCTTAGCAGACTTCACTTTATTCATGATTCCTCTCCTTCTTGACCCCAGCCCTGCCCCAGGTGTTACAGGGGGAGATGGGGAATGGGGGATTTGGTTTTTGTTTTCTTTGTTGGGGGCGGGGATGGTGTGGTGTGTGTGACATTCCTCACACTCTTACTCTTCCCCTGCTCCAGTGTGGGTCCCATCCACAGATCCAGTCCTCCACAAACTTCTCCAATGTGAGTCATAGATTCACAGAATTTTTGGGGTGTTGGAAGGAGCCTCCAGAGATCATGTAGTCCAACCTCTCTGCCAAAGCAGGCTTGCTGGGACAGGTTGCACAGGTAGGCATCCACACAGGTCTCGAATATCTCCAGAGAAGGAGACTCAACAACCCCCCTGGGCAGCCCTTTCCCACGGGGCTTCAGATCTTCACTACCCGCCCCAGCATGGGTCCCTTCCATGGGCTGCAGACCTTCAGGCCCAGAGTGCTCTAGACTGGTCTCCCACGGAATCACAAGTCCCCCCAGGAAATCTGCTCCAGCGTGGGTCGGTCTCTCCAAGGGCTGCAGGTTTCAGTGCCAGGAGTTTGCTCCAACACAGGCTTCCCATGGGGTCAGAGCATCCTTCATGTGTCTCTACATGCTCTGGCATGGGGTCTTCCACAGGCTGTAGATGGGACTTCTGCTCTCCATCACCTTCCACAGACAACTTGCTTCACCAGGGTCTTCTACACAGGTTGCAGGGGAATCTTTCTCTTTGCATCTGAAGCACCTCATACCCTCCATCACCACCACCTTCTTCACTGGCCTTGGTGTCTGCAGTTTCTTACATCTTCTCACTTCCTCCTCTCATGGCAAAAAGCTTCTGCTTGTGGTTTTTTTTCCTCTTAAATATGTTATCATAGAGGCGTTACGACCATCACTGATGTGCTCGGCCTTGGTCAGCAGCAGGTCTGGCCTTGAGCTCAGCTGGTGTTTGTTGGCCCTGCAGAGAGCTTCTGGCTGCTTCTTGCAGAAGCCACCCCTGCAGCCCCTCTCCTCCACCAGAACCCAGCTACACAAAAGTACAACATTATCACCTAGAAAGTTCTGATATGGGAAAATCTCCCCTGTGATCTGGTGCTTAACAGGGAAACTCTGAGACCACTTTGTCCTGTCAGTGAGGTTTCATCCATGTGTGGGAAAAATAGCTATAAACATTTTGGGGTGGGAGCTCTGGAGTCAGCTCCTTGCTTAGATACAACAGGACACCCTGAGAGCTCCTGGTCAGCAGCTATAAGGGCTCATCACTCCTCTGCACTCTGTGGGGACAAAGCTATGTGCCTACTCAGGCTATGGGAAGATGGCCTGAGAACCCTAGGGTATGGAAATGAGAAGCTAAGGTGTTAGGAGATGGAAGACAATGGGGTTGTGGTGTGCAATCAGACCCAAATCCCATCTGAATCATGTGCTTACGTCATGGATGAAAACCACTGGCCCTGCTCCCGTGGTCCAGCTGTGTGCTCATGGCTCGCCAAACAGCAGTTTGAGGTGGGGAGTGCTGCCTTGCCTGAGCTGCTGAAGGAAATCCACGTGGGCCTATTATGTAAGCTCTTTCAAAAGCTACTTTTTGTTGGTATGTTGGGAAAAATAAGAGCACGTTAACGTAATTTCCCATTTATTTATCTGAAGTCCACTGACATCAATTGAAAGACATCCATTCAGCTGGTTCTTTTATAATGGCTTTTACTGTGTGCTCTTTTCTCTTTCCTTTCTCCATTTTATTTAGTTTTAGAACGGTTAAAAGGAGCAATATTAGGGGAAAATGGAAGTCTTTGGCTGAAAAGAATTAATTAATATTGTTATAGCTATTGCTATAGCAGAGTTCAACTATTCTGTTGGTCTTGCAAGTGAAAGCAACAGTCAGAGCTCCTGAGGAAGGTTCTCCTGACCATGCAGCTGTCTTTATTATCAAACTCAAGTGGGCAAAAAGGCATTTTCCATGTTTATGTTTAATTTTCCAGTGTAAATGAAGTTGGCCTACATTGCTGATACGCACATATATATCAAATTCATACTTGACTTTATGAATTGTTTATAGAATTCACATCATGAATTTTGCATAAAATAATTGTAGAAAAATTGTGCTTGGACTACATTTGCTTTTCCATGAGTAAGGTGGTGAGTACTTAATGTTTAATTAATTAACAAGACTGCCCAATATATTTTCTTTCTAAAACGCACAGTGTAAAACCTAGAATCTGTAACAAACACCATCAGGAGAAAAATCTTAGGAAGCTTGAGCTGTTGGAACATTTATAAGGAGAAAACTTCAAAACAGGTGATAGAATTAAAAAAAAAAAGTCCTCTCTGGATTAATTATTACTAATTATGTTTTATTTTCATTTAACTCTGCCTACAAAAGAACATATAGCTGCTTACTCTTGTTTACATGTCCAGGTGATTTTTCCTTTGGTTTTGAGAAGTAGAATATGCCTTTGATATGTTGTTTACTTGTTTCTGTCTTTGATGGTCATTAACACAATTTTAATTTTTGGACTTTCTTGCTTATATTTAGAGTATTAACCCTGAAACATCCTTCTTCTTCAGGGAGATGATCGTTCCTGACTTAGATCTATTTAGAGTTAGAAAGAATAAAAGAGCCCTAAAGGGTTGTGGCAAAGCACTCGAGATAAGTGTTTTCCCCCCATGTATTACTTATTTATTAAATCTGGTGGAGCATAACTAAAAGGGAGAAAAAAGACCAAAGAAATACAGAATACAATGGCCTGCAGAATTTAATGGGAGATATGGCTGGAAGCAATTTCTAAATTATTAAATAAATCGATTTTATTCTTGCAGTCACCCTCCAAGGTGTATTTGTCAGCCTCATTATATTCATCTTCAGTGCTATTCAAAACCACTTACAGAGAAACATGTTTTTCCTGGCCACAATTCTTCAGCCCTCCTAATTAAACATGAGATTTACATTATAGGTTCAGCATTCTTTCCTTTTCTTTGGGTGTTTCTTTTTTTCCTCTCAGTCAGTTCTCTCCATGTTTGGTTCGTAGGCCCAAAGACAAGCAGGCATCAGGCTGACAAACCTGGAGGAAGCCCTGTTCCCATTTAAAATGCAAGACCTGTTGGCTACAAAAGAATTCTAAGATAATGTGTGCAGCGCAGCTCTGCTTTCTCTGTTCACAGATGACGACAAGGTGCAAAGTGTTAAAACAGCGTATTTTTGACAGCAGGGCTGTAGATAAAAGGTTATTGCACAAAGAAAGATACTTTAAAAAAAGAAAAAAAAAGATTTGATTTATCATTTAAGTGATTCCATGCTTTCTCTCTCTCTCTCTCTCTCTCTCTGTGCAGGCACACGCTACACAAAATCCATTTGCTCAGCTTTTCCCATGAGTAATCCAACCGCATTGGTTTGGAGCAAAAATCTGAAGAAGCAATTGAAAAAATTCCGGTATTGAAAGTTATTATTAAATGCCCATCGATAAACCAAATGGGCTGGCATGCTGAGAGTGGGAGAGGAAAAGAGTAAAGTATTTATTTCCTAAAGAACAACTTTCCAGTCTCCAGCAATTAAAAATGGATAAAGGCAGCACATTCCTTCCCCCTCCAATTGTCAGTAGCGCCTGTGCCTGTGCTCAGCGCGCTGAAGTGTGGAAAGAAATTTGGAGCAATTTTTGCTGCTCCCTTTGTAGAGGAGTGGGAAGATGTTCTGCTGTGGAGAGCCGTGGCATGGGGGGTAGTTTTTGTGGCCGTTCCCTCCACTGGCATCTCTGCTTGAGTACAGATTAGGCGAGGCCTGTGAAGAGATGAGTGCACGGGGCTTGGAGGTGAGGTACTTCATGGCACGTGCCTGGAGGTTGTGCTTTTAAACAGGGTCTCTTTGTACAGGCAAAAACATCGCTAGTGTTCTGCCTTTCTCTGTGTGGATTTACTACAGTGAAACAGAGCACAATGGTACTTAAAATAGATGACTACCTCTCTAGAAAAAATATACACTTGCTGTGTAGTGTTCTTCCAGCTGACTTTTTGCTCATTGTTTTTGCCAAGATATGTAATTTTTATTATTACACATTGTACCCATAAATAATATGCAACTTGAGAAAGAATGAAAACATTCCTCAGCTCAATTAAAAAGCAGGTTATCTCAAGGCTAGAGCCGTTGCCAAGTACATAATGGCTGTTTCACTTTACTGCCACAATCACTTTATTGCCAGAGCCAGGCTCATTACTTTGGGCTAGCGTGCAGCTCATGGCTTTGCTCTGAGCAATGCAGAAGGTGGGTAGCTGCCTTATCTCAGGAACTGCTCTAGGAGACACCGTGTCTCTTGCACAACTCCCTGCTTCCTCTTTGCTACAGGGGACAGTAATTTACCGTTAACCTCTGGGCAGCAAGTCATGGAATGCCTTGCCCTGAGCAAGGTGTTTGGGAGCAAAGCCCATTCCCCGCTTCTTTTGATTTCCTCCTTGCTGCAGCCCCTGACTCTATGAGCTGACAGATGGGCCTGTGCCCACTGGTTTCCACCTCACTGGATGTGTGGTGGGATAAACCTGGGAAGGGCACAGCCTGGGAGTTCCTCTTCTCTGTTGTGGCCCCTCAGCTTAAGTTGCAGAACGGACCCACACCACTCAGCAAAGTAACATTTAAAACTTATCTACCTAGCCAGGTGGGTTAGTGGGTGAACGGTGCTTTTTTTATTCCCAGATTTCCATTCTATCATGCAGAGATGCACAAAATGTGAATCAGAGCCCCAGGCCAGCTCCAGTCTAAACTAGCACCCTGGACCCTGGGAGCAGTTTCTTGCTTTGGCAAAGGGACATGTCAGGTCCTTGGTGGGAGCTCAGGCCCTACACGGGGTGGCTCCTCCTTGGGCAATAGCTGCTTCACTGTGTCAGTTGTCCTCACACGTAAGTGGTCCTGCCCCCAGGAGACTGATGTTTTAACTATTTATTACTTTCTAAATTAGACTGTTGGCATAAGCTGCCAATGACTTTGCTAATTATGTTGCCCCAGGCCGATCTCTTTGATTACTCCTTACTAAGGCCAATTAGCAGTTGCCAGAGTGGTTTCTGTCACCCGCTGGCCTGCCGCCCCAAATGCGAGTTCAGAGACAGTTACATAACAAAGTTTGCCTAATGCTTTGTTTTCTGGCACATACTGAATTCATGCAGTCAGTTAGATCTGGGCAGACACAAGTAAGGTCTCATCTGGTCCTTTCAGATAGGCTGTAGCCTACCTGATGGCTGTAGCCCACCCCCATAGCCTTTTCAATAGAGATCTCGCCCATGGCGTTGTAAGAGATATCCATAACTCAACCTGCTCCACTTCTATCTTAGCTTTCCTGTGACTTCTCATGAAGAATACTTTGAAGTTATCTTGAAAGCAGACACAAGACAAGTTGCATTGCTCCTGTGCATGAGTGCATGGGGATGCAAAGACTTGTCCAAGACACACGAGCTCATGTTGCACACATTGCTCTTAGTGACTGTAACAGAGAAGCTGTTGGTTCTCCTGTCGGTTCTCTTTTGTGTAAGGAGATACACAAAGATCAGGCACTAGCATGGTGCAGGAGAGGGTGAGCATGTGTGTTTTCATCCTCTTCTTGCCTTAATAATATCATGTCCCTTTTTGGAAGGGAAATGGCTGGTGATGAAGATTGACAGTGAACACTGACCATCAGCCTCACTTTTCAGTGGGGTACTCCATCAGACAGCTAGGGTAGCTGTATGGGGTTGTTGCGGGGATGAGCAAGCCTTGTGTAACTGAAACTCAGTGAAGAGACTCTGCAGCCTGGCTGGTAGGCTGAATGGTGCTGTTTTTTTAACCTTGTTCTGTTTTTAAGCTTATTTAAATTATGCCAATGCAAAGGCCTTTGTGGGCCAATTAGTCAAACATTGCTGTTGATTTTAATCATGGAAATTATACAAGGCTGAAGCTCTTCTCCTTTGGTTTTCTCATCTGCACTCCACTGCGGTGTGTGATTGCACTGCTTATGTTTATGATATCAGCGCCAGAGCTAGATACAAGCTAGCCCATCTGGGTACTGCTAGCAGGGTAGCAACAACAGCAAAAGCCTTGATCAGGGTCTGCATAACAAACCTGTAACACCATAGACCTGGGATTTGCTTCCATTGTTTACCAGCCAGCTGGGGAAAGAAGGACAGCATGGGCAAGACTGGGGAAGGAGGCAGCTGTCAAACATGCCCCTTTCGTTTGGAATAAGGTGGGACTAAGGAAGAGAGTTGATGTAGAGCAACATGGCCTTTGCCTGAGAGGTTTTCAACGGTGAAATGGTGATGGTTTATTGAGGTTTTCAGGTGGTTGGGGACTAGACATGAGTGGGACTTTATGATCCTTATGGGTCCCATCCAACTCATTCTATTCTATGATTCAACAACTGGTTTGACAGAATCAGCTGAAACAGCCTCCTTGCACCCATGCCTCTGGACTGTAGCCTATGCATGCCATCAGACAATTAGCTCTAAGGATATATAACCTAGTATCACCAGACCTTTCACAGTTGGAGCAAGAAGTGGCTACTTAGGATATATAATAAATTCAATTCCTTCAGGACTGCAGTGCTGGTAACTAGTCCCCAGAGGTTCACTTCACGTTACTTCTTGCAGTTGTTTGTGTAGGGACCATTAAAGGCTTTGCACGTGCCTTTGGAAAGTCATTTACAGTGAGCACTGTAGTGCTCGCTAAATATTCTTAGTGCTAAATTCTTCACAGGGAATCATTTGATCATGATGATATTCTTATCTACTTTCAAAGGCAAAATTGGAGAGTTTTTAATGATAGCCACTGTCTACACATTTTATACATTTTGGCTGAGATTTTCAAAGCATGTAGGTAATGAGGACATCCAATTCCCATTAATTTTAGAGGCACCTTAAAAGGCTTTATAAATCTCAGCCTTTATGCTCTAGCCAAGAAGAAGGAAAGATTGATTTCCATACTGAGAAAAAATTTAGCAAAGTACTGATAACGTGCTATAAAAATTTCCATGATAGCTAACAGAAAAATTAACCTCATTATCGGCACCATGTATGAATTTCTCTTCTTAGTGGCTTACCTTCAACATCAAGGTAGTTGAAAGTCATGATTGATGATGTGGTCAATGTTACATTAAGACTGAGATCACTAAGTACTTACCTCCCCTTCTGCCATTCTCCTGGTCTCATGAAGTTTCTTAGATTGCTTTACACAGCAATGTCACCTGGGTCGGACTAAAATTTGTCTAGGAAACAGCTTCCTATTCCTAGGGTTTCCAGATCTCTCTTATAGGTGCTGTTTGATTGGAGGTTTTTTGGTGGGGGTTTTTTTATTATTATTTGGCAAGTTTTTTTCAGTTAGATCAGTTCAGCTTTGATCACTTTTGACTACTCTTTTTTACAGTATCTTCTTCCCCTCGATTTTTCTTTGCTCTCCTTTTGATTGAGTGGAATTTGTGCTTTCTTCTGTAAATATGTGATCCTTAAGCAGACTGAAGACTTGATATAAATTTCTGTGAACTACAAGCTTATATATAAGCTAATACATTTCAGCTCTTGGATTTCTCACAGGCTGTTTTCCAACAGATTTTCCATTAGGTTCATAATTTTGAATTTGAGCTGCTTTGGCTGTACATAAGGGGTAAAATGATGCTAAAGCCAGGGATGTGGGAGAGAGACACAGTGCTTTTGGTTCATATGTGTGGTTTTGTGCATAACATATGAATTTGTTCCTCATTCAGAAATCGCATGCTGTAAACTGCCATTGATACACATACCTGTACCTGTAGAAACAGGCAGATACAGACGTCTGTGTATGCAGCTCTCACCACGGCTGTCCTTCAGTACCTGCAGCTTTGCCCCACAGAATTCCCCGTACTCTTTACCTTGTGTAGGCAAACTGAGGTCCGTGTGGTGCCACCTGGTGTGAGTGACACTTTTTGCAAGCACTGGATAATTTGGTCGGTGAGGGGTTTAAACACACATCTCTTGACAAACAATGACTATGTCCAAGTGGTGGGACCTGATAGGTCCTCCCGGTTTCTGGGTCTGATTGCACAGCGTGGCCGCATTTTGCCTGCTCATGTGGGCTGGAAACTGGGTATGGGCCAGACCTGTGTCCTGATTTCTGTGTGATGCTAGCCTCCCCCTGCCTCCTGTATCACTGAGCAGCAGCCTTTTGAATGGATCTTGATATAGAAAGAGCTACCATGAATAGTGTATATAGAACGTAATTAACACCTATACTTCTCTGTTGGGTGGGATTCAGCTGACCCACCTTTAGCACCAGGTTTCTGCTGAGTGTCTGAACTCCAGGCTCCACTGGCCAGATTGTGATAGAGAATGATATCAGATGATAAGGGAAATCACAACACATAGCCACGCCACATTCACTTAGTTCATACCTATGTCATAGATACCTCATGGCAGGCAAAACTAATCCACCCCTAGAGACTGTATTGTTCTTGAATGTATTGAACGGCTGTCCTTACAGTTAGGGAGGCACGCTATACAAAATCAGCCGCTTTATCTGGAGGGGGTTTACTGGGATATGTGGTGTTGTACTCTGAGCAAACCTGGACTCAAAGCAGAGTCAAGCATCCAGCTCTTTCTGTGGAAGTCTGCATGGGAATGAAACTGTGAATTATGTGGCTCGGGTCAATCCCTTATTATGTGGGTTGCTGAAAAATGTATTGGTTTCTTACAGGCAAAGCTATTCCCATGAATGCACAACACTAAATTCATCCTTGTTATATGCCCAATGAGTCAGTGAGTTACACTTGGTCTGAGTTTGGTTCAGAATTTTTATAGGTATCAGAATTATATAAAGCCATAATTATTAAATGCTTCCCCTTTTTTTAGAGCTGCAATATGTAATTGTCATGTAGGTTGCTGTGGTTTATGCCTTTAGTTACATTGCCAAGGTACTTAATGTTTAATAAAATCCTTTCATAACCGTTTGTCATTAATACATAACTTGAAAAGAGCTGGGACAACAGTCGTGGAATCTAAATGAAGCAGTAAGCTAGGCACTTGTAGTCTCCCTCATTATCTATCTTTCAAAGTAGGCTACAGCTAAAACAAACAGACTTCCTGGAAAGTATTATTAAGACATATGAGACTAGTGCTCTTGGAATGAGCCCTGTGAAACATTTGTATTTGGGGTAGTTGATATTTTTTTTTTCTGAAAAAAAAAAAACACCACCCCAACTTCACCCTGAAAACAGTTTCTTGATAGAACAAAATATTCATTGAAATGTTTCCATCTTTTTTATAAAGTTACTCCATATGCTTAATAAAGTTCCTTTATTGAGCAATTACGGCATTTTGTTCATTATGCATTGCACCTTGTCACATCTGATGAAGGAAAAAGCAAACTCTTTCTCTGTCCTTGAAAACCAAAAATGTAAATAGTGGCATTACTCCCAAGGGAAGAGCTGTGTTAATTGTGGAGCACGGCATTAGAAATCCTGGATATTGTATGTCCTCATTGTTTAGTTAGCGCGGGGTGGTTACTGTGGGATTTAAACCATATGTCGCTTGAATTCCAAAATTGGTCCTTTCAGTCAGCTGTGCTCTATCATTCGGTATTGATCACAGATAATATGCTTTGCAAATTAGGGGTGGTTACAGTGTCTTTGTCCATAATAGATGTTGTCATTCATGTAGAATAGCCTGAAAGTGAAGAACATTTTAAACGGGGTTAAAGCTTCTATAGTCATCATTAATGAATTTTCTAATGCTGTCTGGATTCCATAATCGCGTGAAGATCAATAGCTATTACAGTATAATGTAAACAAACAGAGAATCCATTAGGAATGGAGGGGTTGTGCTGAAGCATTTTACTTCTTGCCTACAACGGCACATTAGTCATTATCAGGGCAAAACTGAATAATCAGGTGTATAAAATATAGTCTGAATGAGATGGTGATTAGTGAAAGTGAGGCTATAGCTGAAAGAAGACAGGTTTAGTACCTTTTGTAAGTGAAATGAATTCGAACAAATGTAGCTGCAATAACAGGATCCCATTTAGGTATTGCCGTGGTACACAGGAATACTTATGAGCTGGATGTTTGAACACAGTGAAATAACAAGATGGTTTTGTCATCTCACACCAACCCCAACACTGTGAGAGCACATAGATGCTTTGCTGAGGCGGGACCTGTATTGCCACAGGCACAGGGTAAATACAAAGGAAACAGCAGTTTTTGTCCCTGAAAGGCACGTTCTGAAATATAAGGCATTAAGAATAAGAAACAGCCAAGGAGGTGAAGGGATGACAGGGAGAGGGGCTGGTGTCGAGATTCTCTCAGCATATTTTAGCATAGTCTGGCTAGCTGTGAATCTCTCATCCAGCTGGTGATAGCAGCCTTCCACCCCCCCCCACCCCCCCAAGTCCATCACTGTCTTGTGGCATTGTGAGCATTTGCTTCTGCAGAATGACTGAACGTCGAACCCAGATGCCAGCACAACAAAAACTGCTACAATGGACCCTGACAAAGTGCATTTCTTCTGTACAGTCTGTGATACTGGGTCACACGTGAGATTTCTTTAATGCTTCATTAGCTTGATTGCAATGACAATCTCAGAGGTATCTGTTGTCCTTATTGGCAAGGAGCTGTGCATTTCTTATTCTTCTTGCATCTAGTACAGCTCTACTTAGCTAACAACTGGAGAGCTCAGACCTGGGAACTCCACAGTGCTTTGCAGGACAGAGCCTGTTGGTGCTCCTGTGCAGAGCTTGTTCAAGGTTGTGATACTATTTGCACAGACAGAGTGTGACTGCATATAAATGTGTTTCACCCCCCCACAGACCAGCCTTCAGTGGGCAACGTCACCTGGAATACCTGTCACGTTGCAGAAACTGCTCCAGCAGCTACTAGCACTCATCATTCAATATCACTGTTCAAAGAACCCTCTTCACCAAACAACAATAAAGTCATCTTACCTGGTGAAGGATAATCTGTTTGTCCCTCTCCTTGCTGCAATCTGCAGACTGTATATTTCCTGTGTTACAAGAGAAACAAGAGTTTCTTGAACACAGGATTTAATACAGCCCCATTCATGTTTCATGGTTGGTTGACTTTTTAGGAGGGACTGAGGTGTGACACCAGAGGATCCACAGGACAGAGAGGTCCTGACTGCGATACAGTTTCTCAAGCATCTGTTGTAGTGCAAACCCCAGTGTGAATTTGTGCTTTGGACATTCATAAACCCGCACGTCCTTTTTAGATTCTCTGGAGTTCTTTGAGAGCTGACCTGCCCCGAGCAGGGTTTCCTTCCACATTGTAATTGATGTCTCTACCAGACCACCTATTTTCATGAAATTCCAGAAACTTTGAGACTGCTGTGCCTCTGTGACGTTTGAAACAGCTTGGAGACAGGCCATATGGGATTAACAGAGCGATCCCATCACTGTAAGAAACTGGGGAAGGGAAAAGGGAAGTGAGACTTACATCTCAAAGAAATTTCCACATACTGCAACTGAAATACAGCACAGCATGTCACTCACGTGAGTATGAGGGTGCATTACACAGAAAAACAAGGGCTACCTTTTCTCTTAAATTTCTCCCCAGTGGTGCTTCTCACGGTGCTCCAGCAGGAAGGAGGCAAAGTGCTCAGCCCAGATGGGCAGCTGACACTACAGCCACCAGGTCTACCTCTGTGTGCATTTGGGCGGCAGTGAAGGATGGGACGTGCAAGTCCAGAGCTCCCTCTCTTGTTTGTGGCAGTGGATCTGTGTGGCTGACAGCAAAAGCAAGGGGAATGAATTCAGACAAAGCCTTGGCATGGAGAAGATTGCAGGGATTGCTGGACAGCTTTAAAGGCACACAAAGCAACTGGGAACTGTACAGCTTAGGTGAATTTGAAGCAGCTAAGCCCTTCAAAACAACATCAAAACCACCATGCACATGTGAATGGCTTAGTGTCTAAGAAGCCAGAGGACATGTTGATTTTAGTCAGGAAGTTTTTGTGACTACTTGGACTTGTGCTGTCACCACCACAGCGTATTGTCACCTTGGCTCTACTGAGCTGTTATCCAGTCAGATGCCTCTCATTTACCAGCACCTATATGCTCACAGGACCCCAGTCAACTAGGAACATTTACTGGGGAGCCTTCTCTGTCCTGTCTGTGAAGTTGAGATCCCTTACGCTGTACCAGTCATGTCACTGCTTCCATTTCTGCAGTAAGGCAAAGAGGAGCATTTGGCTTAATCTTCCCTGAGCTGACAGTTTGCTATTTGTGGAATTTTCTCAGATTACATACTCCATGTGGCTGACAGTAGCTTGTGATTTTCAGCAAGTGGAATGCAAGGGAATGACACACATCCCTGGCAGTCTGGTAACACATCCACAGTGGGCTATTCCCAGAGCCCCAAAATGTTGAGCCTGTGCAAACAAATGGCCTGGAGAGGCTGCCTTGACTGCTGCCTCCAGTCAGGCACAATTGTCCCTGGGTTCACTATCCAGCTTCTCAAAATATTACTTATTTTTTGTCTGAGTGCAGGTTTGCAGGATTGAACCCAAAGAGTTGATCTTATTTCAAGCCTGATTTTTCTCTTTTCTGTGCATCAGAAATATCCCTCCTGTAATTACCCTCATCTGAAACTTGGCAGAAGGGAAAAAAGGGCCAATGCATTGTGTTATTTTCTGCTATTTTTGATTCTTGAGATCTTTCTGGAGCCTTCAAATTTTGTGCAACTATCGCGTCTCTTGGAAAATTTTCCTGTCAGTCTAAATCGCCTTGCATTTGCTGTAAGCTCTTGAGGCAAATTGCTGCATAGCTGTACAGTTAGTTCCCAGCTATCCACATCTCCGGGCTGCGGACTGGTTGCGTGTGGGTGCGGATCCACCATGGCTGACTCTGAGAATAACCAGTTTGGCTTGGCTGGGCTTATTCTTTCAGGCATAGCATTGGGAGAACAAGGCTATATCATTTCCTGGCCCAGCAGGGCTAGGGAAGCATTTTAGCCATTTTTGCACAGCTGAGGCTATGCTTGTACCCTGCAGGCATCTCAGGCCCGTGGGCACGCTGTGTCCATGCCTCAGGAATGCCAGGAGCACGTGTTTGGCTCTGCATGGAGCTAAGCCCCACACAAAATGGATCAGCACAGCTCTGTTGTTAAAAAAGGCAGACCCCAGGGACTGAGCGCTGTCTCAGAGCTGAAGTGGCATAGCCTGGCCTGTGAACATGGACCTCTTCACTCCAAAACCAAGCAGCCACTTACAAACTGCCAATTTAGGAAAATCCAAGGTCTGTGCTAATCTCTGAAGGGTGCCTAGGTATTGCATGGGAGACAGTAAGTTGTTATGGGCCAAAACCTTACAAGGGAGTGTGCTAAGAATTAGCCAGTATGGACCATTGTGGATCATGGATCAAGCCCTCACCCTGGTTTATTTTCAGTCTTCTGGAACCAAGGGGGCTCCTGCAAAGCCTCCAGATTTGTTTGCACTCTGCAGATGTGAGCTCACGCTTGGCAGGGCCTTGCAATAAAGTGAGGTTGCTCTGCCTGTGTTTTGAGTGGACATGGTGTCATTCTGCCTCCACTGACAGCTGAAAGCAATTCTTGTGACCATGTCAGCATGCTGCTTTGACTGAATAAACTCTGCTGAGTTCCCGAGTTTATTACTTTTGGCTCGGGACTGGGCAAAGGTGTTATTTTGGCTGTAAGTAAACTTGGTACTACATCTAATACCTGGGGTTAAAGTGCCAGAGGAAGTACACACTGTGTCTCCAAGTGCACCAGTTTAGTGTGATGCTGAAGCCCACCTGAGCTAACAAACTGTGCAGAAATCCTAGCTTGTGGAAGGGTGTAGGGACTTGGCAGGAGTTGGCCTGAAAGCGATGGGGCTCACTAATTCCTGGACTGTGACAGGTCCTGGGTTCCTGGAGAGTCACACAGGGTGTCTCCATGTTTTCTTCCCTAGTATATCTATTTTCCAGGCTTTCTCCATGGACTATGACATTTTAAATTCCCATTTTTCTGAAAACAGAGAATGAACTAGATATGTTTGTCTGATAACATGTAACAGTCAAATAGTTCTCATTCGTGATCTGAACTTCCCCAGTATCCTGCACAGATGTGAACAGGAGCATACCCCTTGAGAGAGAAATTTCTGAGGAAGTGCAGTTAGATGCATTTATTTTCAGTAGCTTTTATATTCAATATGCTTCAGGCTGATGTCAGATAAACTCAGGACTCCAACATACTGTTACCATACAACATGACTTAACATTTCATGCTGATTTTCTAGGAATTTTTTTAACCGTATTTTGCATTGATTTTAGTTTCAGTCTTTAGAAACTGAAGAAGAGTAGGGCCTGAGAAGGTAAAGCTACAAGTATGAAATTGTGTCTGCTGCATAGGTCCGGGTTTGCCTGGAATGGCAGCACATGGAACCAGGACTACATGAATATCTACTGAAGTGTAAACATGCACACTGCTCACATGGCACTCTGAACTCAGACTTGTTTGGGAATGCAAATATCTTTTGTTTCAAAAAAAAAGAACATAGAATATTCTGCTTTAGGGAAACATCCAGTGGAAAAAGTTCCTGCATCACAGCTGATCTTCAAAAAACAAAGACAAAGTTCTTCAAAGGAAAAAAAAAAGAAGGAAAGAAAAGGTTATCCCTTAATTTCTGGGATGCTAAGATATAACTTCTTTCAGAAGTGAGAGAGTGAATGAGGGAAGTTGTAGCTACTGTGCTGCTGGGTGTAATTAGTTTCCAGATTATATCATTTTTGATAATTAGATCTACATGAAACCTCCAGTCAAAGACTTCACAAGAATGTCTCGTACGTCAGACTGGATATGTAGTAGTCAGAGTGATAGATCTACTGGATAGATCTAGGCTAGTAGATGCTTTGGGAAACACCTTCATCTTTCTTTTAAGCTGGCAGATGGTTTAAGTCCAGGCTGGACCGCCTGCTGTTGTTTTCAATGAAGGAGTGTTACCTTTTTGGATTCATGAAAGGCTCTCAATCAAAGCTAAAATGGCAGGCCAGTGCGGTGAATCAATAAAATCTCTACTTTCAGCTGGAGTGTCGGATAGTAATTCTTCTCGTGTCACTGCCTGGTTAAACAGTCATACTCCCGCTAAAAGCCCTATAAGACATAATAGATTCATGTGGCGTTAGTCTATTGTACTGCATTTACCCAGAAAAAGGGAGAGAGGTTACTGTTTCACTAAAACAAACCAGACACTGATGCATTGTGTATCAAAATGAATTCACCCATTTCGCTCTGCCTCATTAGAGCAGGGGGCGCTTGTTTTCTATACCGCTTGTGGAGCAGTGTTAAGACATCTGACATATTCATTGCAAATCCTAGTTTAATGATGACTTAGACGTCAAATCCCAAATGATTTTACATGCTGGCTTTTTGGTTTCCCATTACAGCACATATCCATGTGCTTTCTGTTTATTAAAATACAATAAAGATGTACAAACTGGATGTATTAGAACATTTTCCATGAGGCTTTAGAATAAATCACTTGGCCCTGCGGACCAATTATCCAACTGTATAATTTCTAATTGCAGGAAATTAACTTGATGCATCTGATTTGATGTATTAAATTTCCTTGTATGTCATGTTTTAGTAGAAAATGTTCATGAGACAAAGAGGTTTCATTCCAAATGAATCTGAAAGTCCTTAAATGTGAAATATCAAGGCTCAGAGCATGCAAGAAGGAATGGATGCTTTGTGCTCTGCAGCTGGAAACTGGTGGCCCTAAACCAGCCTTATTCAGATTCCCTAGTCCTTGGAATTTCCCCAGTTGTATGTATCAGGCACAGATACCCTTCCTCTATTTGCTCCTCAAGACTGACCTTGTATCAGAGAACTGGATTAGCAAAATGTATGCAGGAGGCCCTCTTGTGAACCACACCACACTCTTCTGGGACAGTCAGATCCAAAGTTAGATCCAAAGAGCCAAAGGCAAAACAGTCAGTGTCTTAGAGAGGGAAGGTTCATGTTCTAAATCATATTCACCTTCCTCGTAGAAGTGACCTGTTGAACCAGTGGAAGTGTTTCTTCCTAGTACTCACATGGTGCTCACATATCAGCCATATCTACCTACCTACCCACCTACCTATCTTCATGCACATCGCTTATGGGAATCGTTGATTATTTGGAAGAAAATCCTTAAGTGATTTTTTTCATTCCTTGTTTTGAAAAGAGTCAGATTACCCTTGCTAGTATATTTAGCAGTGCAGCTTGCTAACATTGTAATTCAGAGGTGATGTGCAGGATTTTTATATTTAATGAGACCCACATACCACATTATCTCACCATCTGCGTAGATTCGGGAATGGTTGTAGAAAGTTCCCATTAGTCATATTAACATCCATCATGCCTTCAGCTCACTGTGAGGGTACAACCATGGAAATGGCTCTTTCACCGCGGAGGTTTTTTCCCTTTGAAAATCCACTGAACTTTGCATCTTGGACAAACTGAAATAGCTCTCTCTGCTCCTAGGCCCGGTATGACCCTGGCTACTAAACAAGGGCAGCCTGCAAAATATCAAGAGTCCCCTCCTCCACCTCTCTGAAGCAAACCTCAGCAGATGTAGACAAGGTTTTAATAGCTACAAAAAGAGAAATGCATGACAACCTCATTAAGGGAACTATAATAGGCTGTCAGAATATCTCCAAGAGGACAATATATCAATGTCTAGTTTGTTGCGGCATTGCTAACTATGGTAGTTTGCCCCTCTCATAATCTTTCATTCATCTTCTATTGGTCTGATTTCCAATAATACTTCTCCACCACATGCATCCACTCTCCTTTTGAGCTGCCTCACAATTGCTGACATAACTCTTTAAGTACAGAAGAATTGGGGCTGGTAAGTGACAGTAATAAAAAAGCAGTTAGTGGTCCACCCCACTGCTAGCCCTGATACGGTACATTAGAAGGGTTTTAATTTTCTTCCCCTCTCTACCATCCTGAGGACCATTTTGTCCCATCCCAACATCTGCAGGAGGTCAAGGTCCAAAGAGCCCAGGGATTTTACACCATCTGCCACCAAAAAAAAAAAAAAAGAAAAAAAAGAAAAAAAAAAGAGGGAAAAGAAGGCCCTAAAGGTTGCTCTAAAGAGCTGTTTCAAGTTATTTATCACTGCAATGGCAAACCAATCATTATTAATTGTACCCGCCCATTGTCTTTCATGTACACTGCATGGCCGTGAGACATTATTAAAATAGATTTAAACCACTGCAGCTGGAGTTCTCCCCTGCTTCCCCTTTCACCTTCCCCGACCCTTTGGGAAGATGAAATGGAGTCAAGTGATTCTGTTCCTTTTCTCTCACAATGAAGCCGGCTTTCATGTTCTGCTGGGGATCCAGCATTCCTCCGAACTAGGAGCGGTCTGCAAGGGTCGCGAGCCATCTCACACAAGTCTGCAACAGCTGCTGGAACTGCTTCTGGAGCTGGCCTGGAAACACAAGCAGAAACTCACACTAGAGACCCCGCAAGATTGCTTCCTCTTGTATATTTAAAGATTTTCTTTCCTCACCTGCCTAGGAAACATCAGCCCCAGTCAAAAGGCAAGAAAACAACAGTGGACTTCCAGGCTTTTCTGTTCACGCATCAGTAAACATCACTTTTGCTGAACCTGATTTTGTACATCTTGGGCAGCTGTGGTTACAATAATATGTCTTGAATGAAATGTGCCAATTGGAGGAAATTGTCAACTCATTATTGTGGCTAACAACTGAGATATGAATGTTTCAGTCAGAGCAGGAGGCGATTTCGTAAACAAGGAGCGTTCCTAAGGGGATTTTTATAGTTAAAATCAGTATGAAGCAGACCTGAAATAATTGTAGTGACAAAGGGTACAGCTCTGCTCCAGCTGGAGTTGAGGACAGCCCTCCATCTGATATCCATGGAAATCAGGGGGTCAGGATCACGCCCTTTGGGGAAACACACCTAGCACTGGCTCGTGCTCTGCAGTGTTCCTCACATGTGCCCAGGTGTAACCTGGAGTTCAGGTCAGCCAATTTAAACTAGCTGATTAGATGGCCCAGCGCCCGCGTGGATGCTGCATTCCTTCTACAGGGCCAAACATGCTTCCAACAACCCCCCTGGTCCCCGCTTGCTGGCTGTGACAGCTCTGGGCACAGCTCTGAACTCTGCTGCCCAGTAATCCCAGTGACCAGACGCTGCCTGACCTACTTTTAAACTCTCCAGTGCTGTTTTAGATATGGCTCTTCTCTTGACTTCGCTGATATTTGTGAGCACATGTGCAGGGCTACTCTAGAGCTCTTGTCCTTGTGGAGGCAGAGGAGACTGGGCTGTGTTTGGCTGGGAGAGTGAGGAGGAGGACAGGAGGAATGGGACCATGAAAACTTTGAGTCACCAGGGGACTGAAGATGCTTCTGGGTACATGGCAGATAGGAGAAGCCAAGAAGGGCCAGGATGGAGGAAGAAGCAGTGGCAGCTGTGAGAACACAGAAGGCTAACAGAGAATTTAGGGCTGTCTGCACGCTGCTTGACACAATTAAAGGGACATTTATCTTTATCTTCTGAAGGTTTGTTTTCTCCTTGGTGCGGCACAGAGCTGAAGAATATTGGTCTGGAATGGGGACAAACAATGGCATGGGATTAGTCAGGGGCACGGAGTCATATACGGGGGCTCCACAGTCACCCTGGAAAGTGGTGGGCACTTGGAAGGAGGACTTTTTGAAGCACAAACCAGCTTGCTGAGGCTAGAGAGAGAGAGAGGGAACAGAAACCAAACTGAGGCCTGGCAGCTCTTTGCAGTTCAGATGGAATAAAAAATCCTAAGGGAAAAAATAAATTCCTGTCTGTTCTGTCAGAGTGTTTCTCCCTCTGGTGTTTCTTAAGAGAGTGGCTATATGTGTAATGATGAGGTAAGGAAGTCAAAGATAGCTCTTTTATGATGAAATAATGTACTTTCTGTTGGTAAATAAAAAAAGAAAGTGTAATGAGCAACCTTAAGTCACTGCCAAGAACAAGCTTCCAAATAAGGCAGACAAAAAAGTACTTCTAGTTGCAAATCGCCATTGATAACAATCAAGAAGTGCCTCACACTGGGACTGATGCTCCAGCATTCATCCACAGCCTATGAAAAATTTAAAATCATCTTGGCCAGCAAGCCAGTAACTGGTCATTTGTATTCTGTGCGCTGTGGAACAACGCAGGAAGTAAACAGGTAAGTGCTGGATGCTTTATTTTTCTTGTCCAAACCTAAAATAGATTATTTGCACATTGCAATGTCTGCAGCTGGTGCTTATCACAAAATGAGCCATGTTTCAGTGTCTGAGCACACAGGTTCCTCTGCCCAGATGTGTGCCTTGAGCCTGTGCTCAGGGAATGTGCTCAGCACCAATGGCTTTTCAGGCACCCTCACTCTGTAGTCTGTTTTTTACTGCATCACAGCCAGCTGTTGCAGGAGATGCTGAAGAGCCCCAAAGGCAGGAGAACTGTTTCTGTCACCAGGGATAGTGCGACAACATATGTGGCATCCAAGCCACTGCTAAGAGAGAGCTGGCAGAGCCACTGAATCCTGGAAGCTGGACAAGGAGATTCTGGCATGTACCTACCTGGGTGGAAGGATAGTGATTGTGGGATGGAAGAGAAGGAACTGGGGAAAGATGTCCCTGTGGTCTCACGGTTCCCGGAGAGCAAGGCTGGTCTCCCACAAAGTAGGTATTCCTGTCCCACAAAGCAGCACACATGCCAGCGAGTGACTTGAGTCAGGTCGATGCATCCTTTTCTGGCAGAACTCAAAGTGAGGTCACCCGCTGCAATAAAGACCACGTGTGCCTTTCCCAGTGAAACGGCAATTTCCACCAGTCTGCATCAGCAGAAATACTTATGCCCTCTGAGGTAGGAGTGAAAGCACAATATTTCCAGTGGTACGCCTAAGGGAAGACAGGTTTGGGATTACAGCCATCCTATTAAGAAAAAAATTGGCGTCCTTCCCTGCACTGCCTTCTCTTTCCCTGTACAGATGATTTTGTCCTTCCTCTCACCTTTCTGCACCCACCCTCCCCTTTTAGTGAGCCTCTTGCCTCAGAAAATCCTGCCCATGCTGTGGGTTATTTCCAGGTTGTTTAACAAAGAAACTGATGCTGTGGTGCCATTTAACACAGAATATGCTCATGCAACAACTCGTTATTCCCAACTGGTGGAGCTTCTTTTAGTCCTCTCCTCTCTTGTGCCTATTCCTCTTTGTCAGACCCTTCCTGTGGACAGTTTAAATCACTTCAATGATCAAAATCTCCACATTTCTTCTGGATTTGTTTTCTGCTATTTTCATGAGTTAGCTCAGCTTCTGCAGGGACCCTTTAAGTGACATGCCAGATTAGTGAACAGGGACCTTTTATATGGGGCTGAGCAGTCACATTGACTGCCCCTGACCCCCTTTTGAAACAAAATAACTGCAAGAACTCATTTGCCAAGATGCTGAGCAACTTCTTTGCTGAAGCTACTTCTTTTTTGGTGCTGGTGCTATGGGAGATGCTTAATGCAGTGAGTTTCCAGGCCTTGGCACTGAGGGCAGGCTATTGCACTGCACCATTTACAGGGATCACAAAATGAAAATCATCACCAGGGATGACTGTTCCTTTTATAGTACCATGCACACACCTGGACACATGACGGCTTGGTGAATGGCTGATAAAAGATGTTATGAAATAAAATGGAGATGAGTGTTTTCAGCTCAGGCACCTGGCAGAAATAATGTGCGTGATGTGGGAAATGAACAGCAGCCCCTCAAATCACATGCAGTAGAGGTGGCTGTGAGCTCGTCATTTGTTTCCATCCACAAAAGGACCAACAGTTACATCTGAGCGGCGTAAAAAGAAATCGGGATGAAAAGCTTGACGTGTAGCCAGCCAAAAACATCTGGTCTAACTATTCAGGCAAGGCTCCATCTCCAGAGTGTGCACGTACACAGGCAAGTACAGCGGGCCTCCTTCTGCACTAGGAACATGGAAAGATCTCAGGCGCTTAAAGGGCTGTTTGTTTCATGCCCCTTTTTCCCAACCTAATTTACAATCCATCTTCTTTCCCTTTGGGCAGTTCGGTGTTCCTGATGTCTTCATGGGCACTTCTAGTTCAAACAAAGGTAGGCAATAATGTCTTTGGGGCCATGAGCAGGGACATATATCTGGGATGAGATTTCACCGTGTGGCTTTCCAGAGGGTCGAAGCAGATCGTACCTTATGGGGCAATCTGAGGAGCCTACTCTGACCGAGGTAGAGCTCTCTGCATCATGCTGTGGGTCTCTCAGAAGAGCAAGAGCTTAAAAAAGCCACAAAGATGGTTTGCAGCCCTATTGTGCTCCTTGTTGTTCACCTCATTTATCCAAGACACAGCACAAATCTTTATTTTTAGATATGTTAAAATGCTGCATTCTTAAAAAAATTATTTCTTCTTTTTGATGTGTCATTTTAAAGATGAAACTGAGATTTTCCAGTTTAGGAACATTTTGTTCTCTTTTTAAGATCAGTGTTTTACTAAAACTGTTTGAGAAGACACACCAAAGAGAGATATGCAGACCTTGATAGGGGATTTTTTGTGTGAAAATATTGATTTTACCTGACATACCTGCAGTAAGTGAACAAAATTGTTCTGCTTGTATACAAGTAATCTCTATTGAAATCTGTCTTCTGGCCTGAACTGAACAATTATTCATCTAAAAGGGAAAACCTTCCAATTCTTTTGGTGGTTTTGCTGGTCAGCTGCATAATTTTGGGTTTTTTTTTTTGTAACTGTGATGCTCCTACAGACAGAATCAGGTCTCCCTCATTTGACATGGCACGAAGGGTGTTAAATGTTTTCAACTTAAAGGCTGTCTGCGTTAGGAGTGTTTGTGGTTAATATGAGTATTTATTGCCCTTCACTAAAGACATAGTATAATAAAGAAACCTATTTTCTTCAGATACTAATTAGACAGGTACATAATTAAACATCTTAAATAATGAAATAGGTGCTCTGTAAAAGGCTAAAAATATCTGGCCATGAATTAGTCATTCAGCCTATATTAATAAATAAGTTCTGGATGTCAGCTCACGAAGATTTCTTTTCCGGGACTTGACCACCAGTACGCACGCTGTAAATGCATCAGAGTCCCCATCTAGGCACTGCTTTGTTGCATTTCTTTGTGCTCCTGGATCAGCAAACCTTGCAGAGCCTGGTGGGTTTTGCAATGTGCATTGAGTCTGGTCTGATTTTTGTGTGGACATCTTGGCACACGGACATAGACAGAAACGGCAGGCTGCCATATATACACAGTGGAGACAGGGAGTGAATTGGTACATAGTGAGGGAGAGCATACCCTTTGGCAGGAAGCTTTAGGGAGTGATAGGTTTGAGATATTGTCACACACATCTGGGAATATACATACAACCTCTGTAAAATTTCATTTCTCCCTACCTCAAGGATTGTCTGTCTGGCTTGATGACAAGGGCTTTGTGCAGAGGGGTTGGGTCGCTGTGTCCATAGGGGATGTGCATGGGGCTATGTGGCAAACCTTTCTGAGCGTTGACCTGCCCTGGTGTCAGTGGGGCCAGGGTTTCATCCCCAGAGCTGTCTGAGAAATCTCAGTGCTTGCTGGTCAGAGATGAACTGTGTTCTTGGGAAGCTAATCCCCTTCACGGATGCCTTCCCTTTTGCAGAGTGCAGACTGTGTGGATGTAACCTACCCAAAAGAGGTGCTGTGAGGACTCACCGTCTGATCCTCATGCAGGATCAGAAAGAGTTTATGCTTCAAAGGAGTGTTCTTAGCCAGGTTCCCTAAGGAAATTAGACTCCCACAATCTCACTGTGTTTGTTTTTACTGTTTTACTCTCTTTTACTCCCAACAGCTATTGAAATGGCCATTTTAAGCAAATTTCATGCAGCAGTAGAGGCTGTAGGACATGATGATCCTACAACTTCTGTGCAAACAGGCAGGTAAGTAGAGGAAAGGCAAGCAGATTAGTGCTGCCACCAACGGAAAACCTGCAGTGAGAGCACAGGCAAGTAGCAGGCACTAGAGAATCCACTTAGGAAACAGACCACTGCCACCAGAAAAGTTGTGAACAAAGCTCACAGTTTATAAAACAAAGAAGTCACACAAACTGTGTAAGCACCCTTACATGAGAAGCTACTGCTTTAGTTTCGTTAACTTAAGTGATAGGGAAAGGGCAAATTGTTTTTGGGAGAAACACCCCACCCCACATCTCCACTGGCCTTTTGCCCTTTTCTAAAGCCTTGCTCAAACTAAATCTTTGTGAAGGCTCTGCAATATTCTGTTACTGCCTTGCCTTTTCTGGACTGTGGCCAGAATAGGAAACATATTGCTGAATACAGCAAAAAAAGCTGTTCTCAAGGTACCTCCATGCCATCTGAAAGCTAGAGATGCTGTAAATCTTGAGCTAACCTGCTCTTGAAACCTTGAAACCTGCTGACAGTGCATTTCCCTAGCCCATGCTAGCAGGTATAACTGCTGACTGTATTAGCAGGTCTCACCTTACCTGGGCTGGCCTGCAGGTTCCCAGGTATTACTGAGAGAACATTCAGTGCCACTACTTCGCAGTGTACAATTCTAATACAGCCAGGCTTTCTGCTGCATGGTCTGTGCTCTGCCGTTGCCTCCATCCATTTTTTTCCTGGTGTCTTAGAGCTTAAGTGACACTTGCCTGCATGCTCTCATTAATTTGGCTTTGGGTACAGGAGATGGACTCTCCCTCTGACTTCTCTGCATCCCACCTCACAGCAAAGAGGAGCAGTACAGCAGAGTGTGTGAAAACAGTGCAGGACATGCCTGTGTTAGGGACATGCCTGGAAGAGGGGTTTATAATCCCACAGAGAGTCATGGAAGCTCCTGAAGTGCTACTTTGAGTTGCACACTGTTGTAGTTTTGCATGGCTGGGTTCTGGTGGGGGGGGGGGGGCGGGGGGGGGGGGGCTGCAGGGGTGGCTTCTGCAAGAAGCAGCCAGGAGCTCTCTGCAGGCCCAACAGAGCAAACATCAGCCGGCTCAAGGCCGGAGTTGTTGCTGACCAAGGCTGAGCCCATTGGGAATGGTCACAGCGCCTCTGGGCATCACATTTAAGAAGAAGAAAAATGATAGCAGCTGCTTTTTGCCACCAGAGAAGGGAGTGAGAAGATGCAAGAAACTGTGCAGACACCAAAGCCAGTGAAGAATGTGGTGGTGGTGGAGGGTATGAGGTGCTTCAGGTGACAAAAAGAAAGATTCCCCTGCAGTCCATGGAGCTGACCATGGTGAAGCAGGCTGTCCCACCTACAGCCTGTGCAGGACACCACACCAGAATGGCTGAAGACAGCTGAAGGATGCTCTGACCCCGTGGAAAGCCTGAGCTGGAGCAAGCTCCTGGCAGCAAAACCTTTAGCCCATGGAGAGACTGACCCACACCGGAGCAGGTCTGCTGGGAGGACTTGTGACTCCATGGGGGACCAGGCTGGAGCATTCTGGGCCTGAAAGTCAGCACCCCATGGAAGGCAGCTGCACTGAAGCAGTTGTTGAGGAGCTGAACCCTCAACAGAAGTGACTCCTGTTAGAGAAGTTCAGGGAGGGCTGTCTCCCATGGGTGGGACCCCATACTGGAGCTGGGGAAGGGGGTGAGGAATGCACCCCTAGGTCAAGAAGGAAAACATCTTGTGAGGAACTGACTGAAACTCCCATTCCCCCATTCCCTGCCCCTCCCCATGCCACAATGAGGGGGGGGAGGAGGGGGAAGAATGGGGTGAAATCATGACTAAAGTGAAGTCTGCTAAGAAGGGAGGGGTGGGAGAAGGTGCTTTAAGATCTGGTCACGCTTCTCATTATCTGACTCTGATTTCACTGGGTGTGTAATGTAGTGTAGTAAATTAGACAGCTTGCTTTCCTTTATTCTGTGTTGAGTCTGTTTTGCTCGAGACACTAATTGTGGGATGATCTCTCCCTGTCCTTGACTCCTGAGCCTCTCAATATATATTTTCTCCCCTGTCCATATGAAAAGGGGAGTGGTAGTGCGGCTTTGGTGGGCGTTTGGCCTCCAGCCAGGGTCAAACCACCACACACACTCTATCACCATGTCCTAGAGACATGTCTTTCCTTCTGTCAGACAGTAGGATCAGGTGAGCTGAGGTAGGATGAATTGTTCATCTTGTAGTGTTTGTCCCCTCAAACTCACCTACTCTTGTGAATTCTAGCAATTTGTCATGGTTTTATTACATTAGGGTACTCAGTGATAACGTATTGTTTTTTAATCAGTGTCATGAAACTTCCAAATAGGACTGCCTAAAGAGTCCTGTTCACTTATTCCTTACGGTTGTTTGGTACATCCCTGTCTTGCTTTGATTTAAATGTTGAAGATACAGGCTGTGCCTTTGCTAGGTTATTGCGATCCTCAGAATAACATCTCCCTGATGACTGGCAGGATCTCAAGGAACTGCTGTAGCTCAGATAATGAACAACATTTTTATTAAAACTCCTGCAGAATTTCTAGACAACTCTCAAGATCACGTCAATAAAGATAGTGTAGGTAAATCTCGGAAAATCAGTTCCCTCATACCTCAAATTGACATATTTTCCATGATTATCATAAATTGGATTATTGATTTCTGTTTTTCAGAGAGTACAACCAAACCTAACAAAGGGAAAGGATGAATGATTTTGCATCTATTTAGTGACAAATAGGGAATTATTACAGAATGCAAATTGATTTCAACCATGTTTGCTAGGTAAAACTCTGGTTCTTTTGGTCTGGGTTTTAGTCTTCTGGACAGTCAGCCTCCTCAGAGATCCGCTGTGGAGTCTTTACTTGGGCAGATGAGCTTGTATTCATGTGAGAGCTCCACTGATTTCCTGGACAACAGCCTAGGGAAGTAAGTCCTGCCACTTCTGCTGAGCACTTAGCAGATGTGTAAATGACAATAAATATAAATAAGGTATGCATCACTCAGGTCTGTTCCATGTATTCATTTGGAGTGCCACTTGTTGATGTGAGTGTGTCGGCTGATTGCAGAGCAGCATGTGCGCAAGAACAACTGCTCAGCAACAGCTCTGGAAGGAAGGGTAAAAAATGTTACAGAAAACTATAAAGAGGCATTTTCCCTCTTTGTCTGTGGAGGAGGTGCAAACCATTTGTTACAAGCTGTGGTTGGCACAGAGAGAGAGAGAGGAGAGAGAGGGAGAAGAAAGGGTTGTTCTGACACACTGAGAAAGCCAGTCATGAAAAGTTGGGGTTTAGTTCATTGATATGTGTACCTTCATTGAGCCCATTGTACCTTCTTTATGGCCACAGCCCCTTCATAGTCTGACTAAACACTTGCTATTCTAGTATTTGACTAATTTGACCAATTCTGTAACTATGATTCTAAAGACTGATGCACTGCCAATGAGGTGCCTTGCACATGGACTCTTCCTGCCCCAAGTAACTATCTTTCTACAGGAGCAAAGGACAGGATGGCACCACTGTATTTTCCCTAATTGAGAGATGAGGAAATGGACAGAAGAGAGATTAATTTCCAAAGGTTACCAAGGAAACCTGTTTCAGCACCAGAAACTGGTTTCATGTTTCCTGGTTCCCAAACTACAGCTTTAACTATCCCTTCCTCTCCAGTAAATGGAAATGTTTATGAATTAGTGATGTGTGTGAGGTGATACAGTGATGGGACATAGGCCAATGAGTGAAAGGGGATTGGTAGGTAGGCCATAAACCTGTAATTGTATAATATCTGACTGTAAATCAAAATTGCATTCTTTCTGCCAAGGAAAGATGTATGCCTGCCTTTTTCTATACATATTTTAGTAAATTTGCTTGAAACGTTTCTTCTTACCTCTAAAGTATATCTAAAGTTAATATCTACAATACAATCCTGCATCCCTTTAGGTTGAAACAACGCTGGGTGAATTACATGAATTCCAGTGAACGCTCAAGCATATAACAGTAAAATTTGCTACTCACCATTGCTACTCCCTGAACTTTCAGAGGAGAAATGTTCCAGGGGACAAAGAAGACAATGGAGATTTCTCATCACATAATTTTCAGAGGCTGGACAAAAGAAAAAAAAAAAAAGAAAAAGAGAGGACTCATGCCAAACATAATTCACATAATTTCTGTAAATGAGTTGCATTAGAAGACTCAACCAATTAAGTTACACAAAATCAATATGCTGTCATCCATGAATATAAGCACGTCTCAAGGACAGTTTCATTTCCACAGAAGAGGGTGATGGTATTTGGGAAATGCTTGTTGAGGCTTGGAATTAACCCAGAAGGGCCTATTGTGCACAGAAACAGAGCAGAAGCCCAGTAGATAAATGATTTACGTAAGGGTAATCAAATCTAGGACACTTGCATGTTTACCTTTGATAGGCATGAATCTTCATATAGCTTTATTTTTTTAACTGAATAGCATCATACTAATGAGAGGGCCCTCACAAATAGAGTTGCTTTTACCAAGTTATGGTGAGAAATTCAGGGATTTTGTCTATTTTTTTCCCTACAATCCCACTGCACTTGATTTCATTGTCAGTATGTTTCATGACAAACATGATTTCCAAGGGCTATACTGTATTCTGCATGGTAAGACCATGCCGATCTGGTGGTTTTCTTTAAAAATCACAATGTATTTATAGGAAGTGAATTCTCACAGGCATGGTGGGACTAGGAATCTGGCTGGCTCATCCTCTGTTGTAAATGTGTATTGCTGTTCCTTGCTGCTCATAGGGCAATACAAGTTCTTACCGAAAACAGAGTTGGAATACACGGCACTTGCTCACCATTTGCATTTCCAGACAGTGAAACAGCACCTTTTTGAATTTCAAAATCAAACAAATCTGCATTTGAACACGCAACTCTCCTTTTATTTGTCCAAAGTATTTATTTTTTTTCCTTAAAAAACCAATCCTTGCTTGAAAACACCTTCAATAACATCGGATTTACTTAGTAGAGTGTTATATGGGAGCATTGAGATTTATTTAAATGTAATTCCTGTAACTTCTTAAAAGAAAGTAAGGGAAATGGAATGTGGGACATAGGAGAGTATGAAGTTCTGTCAGCTTGGTCTGTCTTTCATACTGTCATGGAAAGCAACAATGCCAAGCATTTTCTGCTTTGTCTAAAATGCATTCCTATAAACCAGAAGCAAAAAAAAGATGGACATGGTAAGGCTGGTTTATGATGGAAAGGGATTTGTCGCATTCGTAAGCACATTTGGATAAAGAAAGTTGAAGTTTACATGTCAGGAATTTGGTAAGAGGCAGCAAAGAAAATGTCAATGTTCTCAAACTTTTTGCCTAATCTGGGCCACTACGAGTGTTTTTCAAGGAACATGAGGACCCAGAGTATGATAGTACATGTTTATCTCAGTAATTGCCAGCTTTGTGAAAATGGGGTGATGACATTTTGTACCGCGACAATGCTGTGGCTCTGAACTCCCTTACTTGCTGTATACATTTTTTTGTGTTCTTTGCAAAAGTAAAGTCAATAGGGGAGGTCAGCTTTTTTCTCATGAAAATTGCCGTGTTAAACTGTGAGTCTGGTGGTCAGTGGATGGATTTTTCCTTCTATTTAAGTAAATTCTAACCAGCTGCCCCAGATTTTTTGTTTATTTAAGTTCATAGCTTTTATGAAAAGGAGTTCTGCATGCCATTGCACATTCAAGTCACTTTCTTGCTGCCTTTCTCCTCTTTCAGACTGCAAAAGATTTCCACCCAAGGCAGTCATTCCTCAGGTCTGTGTTTTTCCAAGATGAGCAGAATCGCAGACTGAAACTTCCACACCAAGTCAGTAATCCAGCTATATCCACATCCCATTTTGGTCTGTGGTCAGTACCACTGTCATTGGTGCTATCTAGGGCAGCAGAGGGAGGGGTTGAGAGGTGGTGGTGGGTGTCTGCTATATAAACAAAACCTGCTCGTAGGATTAATTCCTTCTTATTTCTATTCCTATGAGTAAACTTCTAGAGCGTGTCCTGAACCAAGAGTGATTTTCTCCTTCTTTACTTATTCTACCTAATGTAATTGGAGAAGCTGGTACTATTCAGACAAGTCTTGGATCTTTTAAAAATTAGTAAGTAAATTACTGTCCTCCACAATGTCTTTGACAGTTAAGCAGTGCCTATTTTGGTTATGGTGAAGGATTAATGCACAATTCAAATTTCCCAGTATCCTTTGCTGTTGTATATTTTTATACGATCTACTGTGTGTACCTGCTGGTTGAGAACTGAGTTTTGCACAGGTGATTGGGGAAAAGGAAGCTTATCATGTGAGAGAAAAACAGAAGATCCTGCTTGTTAGCTCTATAAACTGAAGGCTGAGAGGGAGTATGACTGATCTCTGTGCATCAGGAGGTTAAACATCAGCAAGGAAAAAAAATCTTTTTATGCAAAGGCTGATGTTAATGTAAGAACCACACGGCTATATGCTTGCTATGGATGCATTAAACCTTGGAGTTATAAGAATATCCCTAATGGCTACAGCAGTGAAATTCTACAATGGTCTTTCCACCAGAGTGGGGAAGGATTCTTAACTGTTTTCCAGGATGGAACTTTGATAGTTTCATGGAGGAAAAAAGCATGATGTGGTGCCTGAGGGAGTGAAGGACCAAAGCCAGTGAAATTATAGGTTAATTCCAGTTTCTTTATCTGAGGGTCCCATATTCAGACTGTAGGTTTAGATTTCTAGAAGAGACTTAAGTATTTTGTCTCCCAGTATATGCCACAGAGAATGGAAAACATTCCGGCTCAGCACAAAGTAGATATGAACATTTGATCAGTCCCCACTAGCTGTAATGAATAGACACCTACTTTTATTCAGCCCATTTTAGATTACAGCACTGGAATTTCATTGTATTCTGAGTTAATTAATTGCATAGGACACAGAGGCTTGACACAAACAGCTAAGGAAAAGTGTCTTTTCCCATGTGAGACACCAGTAAGAAATCTGCAGGGTCAGAGCAGCTGGGGGCTCGGCAGCATGAGGATATCTGAGAAAGCACAAGGTGGTTATATTTAGGCAACTGAATTGGACCCCAGACAATGGGGAGATATGAACTGGCAGTCACAACCGTGATAGCAGCCTCTCTTCATCTTGTCTTGCCTGACCTCCCCTTGCCTCCTCTCTTATTTTTCTAATTTTCAGTAGTTTTTGTCTTACTTGGCTACAGCCAAGTCTGTTAGAACAGACTCCAGAATCTTCAAAAGCAAACAGAATTATGTATACTTAAACTAAAAAGAAATTGACTGAGAGTGAAACTTTCCTTCCCAAGTAAAGGCTCCTATGTACAATGGGCATGTGAATTCCCTCCATACAACCCTACTCCTTCTGCTGATTTTTCACTAATGTTCTCAGCACAGTAAACTGAGAATTGTAAGATTTACTACCAGGCTTCTCAATGACAGCAGTTAGTTTCTTCTCAGCCATCAGAAATCTTCATAATGTAGGGCAAGAAAGAACTTTACGGAAGGGCAAACAGCACCAAAAGGTAAAGTGCTGGTTCGCCGCAGGATCCTGGTTGCCAACCATTATTAATATGCTCATTTCTGGATTTGTCTTTGGGGCTTTCCTCGCACGGTGACGTTAAAAGTCTTGGCAGATGTTAAATGTAAACACATTCTGCAGCATTCCTTGCCTCTCTGTAGGAAAGGAAGGTGTGACTGATCACCACCTCGCAACTCCTTGATAAAAACAGTCAGTGCTACCAAGGCACGTGGAAGGAAAGAAACCCAAGCCAGACTGTGGCAAGGGCTTCTTGAGAGAGTAAGAAGGGAGAGAATAAGACAGAAGATTTAGGAGACAAGAGATTATGCAAATATGAGCTGTGAATAATGTCCTGGCAGTGCAACCCCTCCAGAGATAACTTGTCACCTGCATTTCTCTAACAGGCACCTCCAAGTCAGTGAGAAAAATGAAGCAGCTTTGGAACAAAAACGGAATGGGAAGAAAGAAAAATCAGACTAAGTGCTCTTTAATTCTGGCCACGTTAAACTCTAAATGCTGCCAAAAAGCTGGTAATAAAATTTAATTCTTTCTGAGGACATGATGATCAGTCATCCAACCAAGAATCAAAGTCTCCTGGGAATGTTTCTTCCATCGTGGGGCTTGAGTAGACTTGACCCTCTCAGTATTTCATATTTCATAATTGAACTCAATGTCCCTCACACTTTTAACATCTTCCTTGATTAAAAAAAAGCATTAATCACTCTCACCTCAGAGCAGCGCTGAGGAGGTAAGTAGGACACCAGGCACAATTTCAGAGAGGCCTGGGAGATTAAGGTGATCGGTGTCTGGGTGCACACGATAGTCAGTGCTTGTGCCTGTGTCACAAACAAACAAAAAACTCCCTGCAGGTGCATTACAAACCCCAATATATTGCTACAATATATATGATCTACCACCACCGTCAGAGTTTCACTCCAGAGACTGTGGTGTACAATTGAGCACAGCCCTTCTGCGGCTTATCTCTGGAGAAGTGGGGGGGGGGGGGGGGGGGGGGGGAAGAAAAGCAAACCCTTTTTAACTGGGTGCTTTGTTATGATTTATACATCTCTTTTTTGAATAGCTGGGATTTATCTTCTTCAGCTGCAGGAACTTAGAGCAAATGATAAACGAAAACATCAACCCAGAGCCTGCACTAATGCCTGACACAAACATGTCACTCGATATTTAAGTATTTATTTATTCATTTATGTTTTTGTAGTCTCTTCTTAGGCACAGAACCTTTGTATTTATTATAATAATGGTGACAAAATGTGGGAACAGGGAGGGGGTGAGGGGGAAGAATAAATGCAAGTGAAAAAGAAGCAGTGTCACCAGAGATGGAGGAATGGTCCTCGTTGAGGTGGGGAGGTCACTCCTTTTTTGTTGTTGTTGTTGTTGTTTTTGCTTTAACTGAGAAAAACCCAGTTGGGGAGCAAGCTGTCCCCTGGATCTGAGGTTTGCAAGGCCTACAGGGCATTCTGTGGCCTGGCTGGGAGGGGAAGGCTGAGGAAGAACAGGGCTGGAGAAGCCTGAGGGGCCCTTGGGTAGCCGGGGTCCTCTGAGAGCAGTGAGGTTGTGTCCCACAGACCCTGATGAGCATGAGGCCCGGGCAGGACCCGTCTGGCAGGGGTGGAGGGGGTTGCCCCAAGCTTGGCGATAGGGTGGTCCCGCCACCAGCGCAGCTACAAATTGCTGTGGCTGTGGGCCTGGCAAAGAGTGGGGAGGTGTTGGGAGGGGAGTCCGCTTCCGCTTGGTTGATCCTCAGGGAGAGCATGGGGATGGGGGAAGCGGTGGAGCGAGAAGGGGACAAAAGCTGTGGCTGGGACTGACTGCCGGAGAGCGGTGCCCGGCTGAAATCCTTCACAGCATCAGGACACAAAACCTCCTAAATCTTCATTGGAAAGTCATTAGAAATCTGTCGGAGGGGCCGGGCGCAGATTGTCAGGGGAGGGGGCTCAAAAGCCCTCTGGGCTCCACAATACCTGAAATGAACTGGAAGGGATGGGGTGGGGCTGGGAAGCAGATTTCCTGCCATAACTAAAGCCCCCTTTCAGTCTGCTTTGCAACAGTTTTACGATGTGTTAGAATTTACATTCACGTGTTGTTAACCATTCTTTGGCGCAATGAAACGTTTTATCTGTCTGACCTCAACCTTTGCCATATGCTGGTGCAAACTGTTCAACTTAAGCCCAGAGGAGTTTAAGAAAAGAAGTGGGGGGAAAGAGGGGGAGAAAAAGGAGGGTCCGAAAAGCACATTGCTGGGTAGGGTCTGTTGTTGCTCTCGATAGCTGCCTTCCTCTCCGTTTTCCATGGAAACGTTTTGAAAGCCAATTCCAAAAAAAAAAAAAGAAAAAGAAAAAAAAAGAAGAAAAAAAAAAGGATAAAGGAAAAGATCCGTGCTGATAAATGAACAGTGGCTTGGAACATGCCAGGTCTTCACTAATTGTCCACTTTACATATGCTCCTTCATGTCTGGCGATTCCTTTTATACTGTGGAGAGACAGCAATGAAACTTCATTATGCTGACTTAAGTAGAGGTGTATGGAATGCATTTGAAATTGATCAGAATGAGAAGGTGTTTATTTGTTTTATCCTAATTTCCTGATTGCTTTGTCAGCCCAGTCCCTTGGAAAGAATAAGAGACTGAGATTACAGGAGAGTGATACTTTTGTGAGACAGCCTGGTCATTCATAATGAAAGACCCCATTTTGTGCTTTTGAACATGTGTCTAGTTAATTTGCAAGTTCCACCCTATCTCTTTTAAGGGCCTGCACTGTGGCATTGCCCCAGTCTTGTTATTTGATTCCTCTGAAATCGTGGTTATGGACCTGTCTTTGCATTTTGCCTCCAGTGTCTAGATGTGGTTAGGTTTTTCTCATCCTGTGTTTTGGGTGGACTAAGCAATCCAGAGTGCACTTCCTAATATCGTGTGTGATGAATTTTCATGGAACTGTGGTTATTTCTGTGCTGAAAAACATTGGTTTTCATTTATCCCACAGATGTCTTTAGAGTCTAGTAATAATGGTGGCACTGGGGACACCTGGCTTCAACTTGGGCTAGTCCCTAAGCAGGATGTCCACAAAAGTGCTGTAATGTGGTGTTTGGCAGCAGAGGAGATTTGGGATCAAAAAAGCTTGAGTAGCCCCTGTTCAGCTGTAGAGCCCATTCCTGAAGAAGTTACTTTAGCACATGCATGGAGCTGTTTATGAGAAGGCTTTGGATGCTTAAGGGTATTAGATTATTTAGGGGTTAGGCAAGTCCTTGGTGAATCAACTGGTAGCACTTAGGTTCTTGGAATGGCCCCTCAACTACTTTTTGTAAATCTCATGCTTGCTTTGTGAGCCTCCCACAGTGGCCTTGGGGGGCTTTTAGGTAGGAGACCTCTCATGTCTAGGTAAAGCATGAGAGGTCTCCTATTTTAGGCATATGAATGCCTAAAATAAGAACTTAATTATGTGTGTTAGAGTTGTGAGCTGAAACACCCCAACAGGAATCCCTGTGATGGACCAAACCTTGCTGCAGCCTCTTTCAGTACATACTGCTGCATTCCATGGTATGTGGCATGTCTCTCAGGGAAATAAAAATCACTGCTGCTCTCTGTGAAACCCTGCCAACCCAACTCACATTTTTATAAGTAATTTCCATTCTGCTATGGTCTATTACACATGACGTTTTTAAAGAGTGGGAAAGAGTTAAGCAAAATGAAGACCATTATCAATATTTTATTTGTCACAGCTGAAAAACCACGTTTATAGGTCAGTTCATTGCAATCCATTCATTGATTTCAGTACTCCAAGCCCTTCAGGGAGCGTCTAAAATCCACTGATGTTTCAGAGTGCTAAGTTTTGTGTTTGGATTTCTGATAAAACTGAAAGACGTGTCAAAACCATGTAACAGACTCTGGATCTGATTTACCACTGTACGCTTCCCATCTCTGCTGGTGTTAACTCCAGTGATTTCAACAGAATGGAGCTGCACAGTATTGATTTAATTCTTATGTCAATGCGACCCTCCAGAGACATACTTCCCTGCTCTTACTCCCACTGACTTCACTTCAGGAACATAATAAGGATCATAATTAGGAATGATAACATGATTCAGTCAGGCACAGAAATACAAGCCAGACTTGAAGTTTCTCAGAGCTGGGACTGACTGTAGTGGTGCTATTTTCTTTCTTAAAGTCAAGTATGTGCTTACATTCCTTGCAGATGGTAACCTATGTCTTTAGGTTCACTCTTGAGTTCTGTGGAAGTCTTCTGACTGACAATAACAAGCTTTGGATCAGGTCCATAAACAGAAGAAGTTTGGTAAGAGATTTAAGCTCAGGAGCTAAACTGTGGTTGCTCCTCAGTCCCTGTCTATGCAGCTCCGTTTGCTTCAATTAACTTCTATGTTTGTAACTGGAATGGATGGAATTTGATCAAAGTCCCTTTCAGAGTACGTTCATGGTATTGTTTATAAACCTATTACTTTCAGAAAGCAAAGTAGGATAATACACTTGTTCTGCAAATTGTGTTGTCTATTCTAGCTGCATTTAAATATCTGGTGTCCCAAAAAGCATACCCAGCAGGGTTCAAATGTTTTTATGTGTATTTTTCAGGTAAAGACTTGCCAAACTGCAGTATTGGTTGTGGGCTTCTGGACAGAGAACTTGGCTTGGAATTAAATATCCTGGAAATGGACTAGATCCAAGAATGAATAGAATTTGTGGCTGAGGTGCAAACACCTAGTTATAGCCATTATCCCAAAGTCTGATGCAAAAATAATAGGGGAAAAGTTACTCTTCACATCAAGAGGTTATTTTTTCTAACAGCACTAAGATTTTTTTAAAACATGGCAAAATATCAAAAGTTCAGTAATCAAAGTATCCACGATCAATATTTATAATCAGGTCAATGTGATGACAACTGAGACAATGAAATTTAAAAACGCACGTATTGTAAATTGATTTGAACAGTCAACATTGGTAAAAAGCTCAACTGTTTACTATAAGATTACTTTCTGATTCAACATTACCACACAGAGCTACATCTGTTACTCTTCATTTGAATACAAAAATTACCTCAAATCTAATTAAAAATGGAATAAAAGCAGGAGCTTGATGTCCTTTGGAAGTCCTCGAACCTCATTAAAGCTAAAAGTAATCCAACAAATTTAAAGAATTCGTTGAATTAATTACACAGGCGCTAAATTCTGACTAGTGAGCTCCAGCTGCAAAGGTAACCATGAGGAAATAAGGATTCTAATGCAACACCAACAGCATGCTTATTGCTTCACGGCATTTAATAAGGACCTGTGATATACCTAAGTTACCTTCAAAACAGCTAATTTGACCTACGTTGCCTTTGAAACAGCTAATTTGAGTCAGGCTAGCTGATAGCTGCAGCAGCACTGGGCTTGGTGTGGGTTGATTCATCGTTCTTACACTGCAGGGGCCTCTAACTTCTGCAGCTAGACTGCTAGCACTTCAGGCTAGCTTAGATCTACAGGCACCTTCTCTAAGGAGTAAGGGGGTAGGCAACAGGAAGGAAAATGCAAATTCAGGCAGGCTGATTTGTGTCTGATTTGGTCCTGCTTTCCCTCACAGATCTTGAAACTGTGACCTAGAAAGGACTTGCATCAAAATTTCCCCTCCAACATCATAAAAAGCATTATTTCTCTTAAGTGCAGTAAATTGCCTCTCAAAAATGAGTCCCGCATCCACAGATTAACGTGTTCTTTCCCCCTCCCCCCCCCCCCCCCCCCACTTTGTAGTGATCCTTTGCTTGGAAAAACCTCAACTCCACAAAAGCAATCCTGAAGTATTTTTGTTCCTGAAAGTTTATGAAAACAAACACAGGCACATGCCAGGAAATGGAGTGAGAACTTCTGAGTGTTATGTTGTATGATAAATCACTAACTGAAATAGGTAGAAAAATAGCAGTCTTTAGTATTTATGTATTTTAAGTTCTTATTAAAGGTCTCCACTTTCGATAGCTAAGAGAGGACATTGTTTTGTTTTTTAATAAGGAGATGAGTGAACATAGAACAATAAATACCTTATTTGTTTCTTGTAGTAAATCTTGCTGAATTGCTTTGCAAATTTCAGGTGGGATTCATCTCACCTAGCTTTAGCTGTTTAATGTCCTCCTGAAAAAGCAGTTAGCATAAGGTAAAGCTATCTAGGCTTTGCTTTTAGTCAATGAAGAACACTAAGACATCTCCAATTTGTGGTGTATTCTATCCTGACGGAGGTATGTAAGAGACATGAAGCCAGTAGCCTTTGATGAGCTCCAAGAAATGTCTCTCTTCAGTGCCTGCAGAGGGAGGAAGTCCAGGGAGCAGCTGGCTCTCTCACTGCAGTGCTGTTGTATGCCTGCGATAGGGAAAGGCACTGCGATTGTGGGTTTTGGTAGATCAGACGTAGATGGTCAGATGTTGGTTTGGTAGGGTGAATGCTGATTTCAATGTCTCTGGAATTTCTGGAGGAAGACTTGTATTTCTTGCCATTCTTGCAGGGAATGCAATTTCTTGTTCAGCAGTGATGTGTCGTGTCTGGATGCCATACCGGGAGTGGGGTCAGGAGCGGATGGTTGATTGCTGAGCAGAGCTTTGAGCCTCGAGGTACAATCTTGGATGTGCTAAAGGCACCCTGTTTCCGTCATAAGCAAGGAAGTCTCATATGCTATCCTGCTTGCCAAAAGTAGATGCTTGAAGTATCTCTTGAGAGAAGCCATTTGGGTGGGAGAGGGGTGGGACATGTCACAGATGTGGCTGCTCTGCAAGTCTGTTCCACTTCAAAAATGCTGAGCACCTTGACTTAATTCCCCAGCTAAATTATTTATCGTTAATATTAGATTGTCCTTTTGGAAAGAGTCGAAGCAGACAGGTTTCATATTACAGGGGCAGCTGTCAAAGAATTCAGGTCCAGTTGTTTAAATATATGGCATAGGATTCGTCTTACCTGCCTCCAGAAGCGTGAGGTTTAAATGATGTCTATTTCTGAGCTAGTCACCTTTGGCTCCTGTTATAGTCAGCAGAAAGAAACTAGCACTGCCAAAGGGCATGTCTTAGACACTTGGTGTATGAGAGACGACTCACCCAACTGAAAGTGCTTAACTCTTTCCACTGACTAGGCTAGCCTAGAGCAATGTGCTCAGACTAGACACCTTGGTTTTAGACATTCAGCATTAAGTGGGATGAATCCTGTTCGTAGCATGTAGGTACTGCTATTTAAAAATTACAGATACAATTAATGGAAAAGTTGCTGCTGATCTGCATGAGAAATGTGTTCTTCCAGCCTCATGGGACTATTCACATGAGTATAAACCATGTGAATGTTTCACTGCTCGCAGCATCTAAGCCACATTTACTGCTGTTTAATTAAAAGTAAAAATCTATTGATTTTGACTGGTACCATGTTAGGATCCCAGTATTGATCCTTCTTCATATAAACCCTTGTCTAATAGGATGAGTTTTCCAGTTTGACTCTGTTACTTTTCATGTAGCGCACGTGCATGAATCTCTGGAGCACCTCTCCTATGAAGGCAGCCTGAGAGAGTTGGGGTTGTTCAGCCTGGAGAAGAGAAGGCTCTGGGGAGACCCTATAATGGCCTTTCAATACCTAAAGGGGGCTACAGGAAAGATGGAGAGGGACTGCTTACAAGGATTAAAGGCTTTACGCTGAACAAAGGTAGGTATAAAATTAAAGGAAGGAATTCTTCCCTGTGAGGGCAGTGAGGCACTGGCACAGGTTGCCCAGAAAAGCTGTGGCTGCCTCCTCACTGGCAGTGTTCAAGGCCAGGTTGGATGGGGTTTTGGGCAACCTGGTCTTAATGGAGGGTATCCCTGCCCATGCTAGGGGGTTGGAAGTAGGTGATCGCTGAGGTCCCTTCCAACCCAGACTGGTCTGTGATTCTCTTTTAGAACTCTGCATCACAGCCATGGAGTGCAGCTTTAGATGGAAGGTAGCTTTACAGTCAGTGTGTGGTGTATTATGGCAGGTACTCTGTGTGCAGCTGGGGGCTACACTGCTGTGGGCTTCTGTGCTGAAATGCAGTATCTGCTTCAGTCCACAGGATGTGGTTCCTCACATGTGCTTATTGCAGCGTACAGGTGCCAGCATCCTACTGCTGCCTGCTCCCGTCTCCTCTCCAGCAGTCCCTCTGGCTCCTGCTGCTGTGCAGACAGCAGGCCAGCATATCAGAGGTGTTTTCAGGTGTTGAGGGCTGTGATGTGTGTATGAAGAAGTGGTGAGAATTGTCTGTCTCCAACAGCATCTCCCTTGTCCCTGACACTCCTTATTGGACTCCTGTTGCTTCTGCTGCTGCCTGAGGTTGAACTGCCACCAGTAGTTACTCTGAGTGGCCAGTGGAATGAGCAAGAAGCTGGGGAGAAAAGAATGCAGAAAGATGGCAGGAGCAGAAAACTAGAAGGCTTGTTACCCACCCACAAGACACCTCCCACTGACACACCCAATGTGTCTGTTTCTCGCTGTCCTCGCTATGCCACTGAGTGCGGAAGTGCACCAGTGGTCATCCTGTTCTCATCGCCTCTTTCATGAGGAGTGCCAGAATACAACGCAGAAAGGAAATTGTTTTGCCATTTGGGGATTTCAGGGCATATGTCTCCTTTCTTCCACCTCCTGATGTCCGTCAGGGAGTTTAGGAAAATAAACCCCATTCACAGTGTGACTGCTTGTTATTAGAGTTCTCATTCACTCTTAATAGCCACTGGTATCCATCAAAAGGCTTGATTTCCAGGTCTGTTTTGTGGTGTGGTGAAGAGGAAAAGAGCTGAAGGTGCTAAGCATGTTGGCAGAACATAAGTGGGATGGGGGAAACTGCTGTGCGGACTCTGAGAGCAGGCTTGAGAAGTCCCAGCTATGCTTGGCAGGCCCCGGGGTGTTGTGTGGTCTTGAAAAGCTGGTCAGAGGAGCGAGAGTTGGCCTTTTAAGAGCATTTTATTGGGCACTAGGGGCAGGCCAGGAATGGGTTTATAATCTGTTGTCACGGTTCATCTGACATATGGCAACTGCTTCATGGGATTGAATCCTGTTCTAGCTACTAGAACCCAAGGGTAAACTGATGAAAGTGTCCCTATGCTGAGAAGCTGTGCTAACTAAAAGACTGAATCAATTTGAAACCAAATTTTAATTATACTATTGCACATTCTGTGGTCAAGCAGAGAATCTCATTGGTGGTAAGGAGAGAGACACCATTAGCGGTGCGTAAGACTTGTCTATGCTCTCTAGACCAGCTGAGCACATACTGAAAAGAGTATGAGAGACAAGGTAATTGGCGTAATATAAAGGTAAAAAGTCCTTTCTTATTATGATGGTACATGTTAATCTGTCCCTTGTTAGTAGGATCTGACTGATGATCAAGCTGTAATTCAGACATCAGAGCTGGGAAAAATCCACTCAACGGTGCTCTGTGAAGTACAGGAAGAGTGGATTAGCAGGGTATAAGGAAGCCTGCCAGATTTGTGGGGTATCCTAAGCTCCACGAGCCCATTTGGCAGCCTTCTCTTTACAGAGCAACAAGTGTCACTGTCTCCAGCTGGCCGCACGCCGACCCACTGAATCCGTGACCTCGCGTTTCAGCGCTGCGCTTGCACAGTAGCTGAACTGACCCCTGCAGCCAGGGATCAGATGGAAAGCTATTAGGGGCGATTCCTCACCAGCACAATGTCCAGACTCATGTCACTGCTGCTTCGAGTCATCCTGAGAGCAATCACCCATGAACTGATTTTATGGCAGCGCTGACACTTGCCTTCATTCTTTCGGAGCCGGGGAGAATCGCTCTTAACCATGCCCCCTGCTGCCTCGGGATATAATCTCAGGAGCATAGTTTAGGGGCACAGCCAGCTTCAAGGCGCATTACTTTGCTTCAGTGCATTTTTATGTGTTTTCTTTTCCCTGCAGGCCCTTTTCTGCTAAGGGAGATATTTGGACCATTTTCTTCTTTTTTTTTCTTCTCCTTCTTCTTAGCAAAGTAACAGTCAAAAACTCTGTGTCTGCGTGCTGTTGTCAAATACACAAAATGCTTGCCTGGTTTGCTACCGGGAAGCATCCTGAGCTTGTGTCTTAGCTTCCAGCTGAGTGCTAATATCCTCCCTTAGCAAAGGATTTCATAAACAAATGCACATATCAAAATCAGTTCATCAATATAACCGCAGTTTGAAGTCCACATCCACAAACCTGGGAATACATTTTAAGGATAAAGCTTCAATCAGATTATTTATGCAAAGAAAGAAGGGTTTTTTTTTAGCATCAAAATCAAAATAAGATTTTTTTTGTACGTCAGAAATACTTTGAAGTTCTTTCTTTTTTTTTTTTTCTTTCCTGTATTTCTCATTAGCTTAATTAATTGTTGCTGTCTTTTGAAATTAAGGACAACAAATTGTTCTCCTGGTACTGAAGGGCACAAGAAAATAATTGCAAACAGTCTGTTTGCACCTGAGTTTTTACCATATTTCTTTTTAACAGAATCTCAGGAAAAAAGGAAGGAAAACTGTTCGCAGGAAAAAAAAAAACCCTCACCCCAGTATATTAAAGCAAGAAATATATTTGTGTGGTGGTTTCTTCTGGATGCATATAGCATTGCAATGTTCTGGTAATGGAAACAATTTGTTTTGGAAACGGCATAAAGGTTGCTAATTTCCAAATAATGGGAAATGGTCTGCTTGACAGGTTTTTCTTTTTGGTATTTATACTGCGTATATAGCAGCAAAATAGCAGGAGCAGAGGCAAAGCCCAGGCTCTCCAGCAGCTGCAGCGGACCCCTGCTGTACTGCTGCCAAACCCGGTGTAACGGCACAGCGACAAGGACACGGGCTTTTGGGGGTCCCATTACGTGATTAGCCATCTCCCTTTGGGGTGGAAAGGGTAAGGATTGTAAGTTTTTGGGGGGGTTTTGGGTTTTTTTTTTAAGAGGAAGATGAAGGCAACACCTACATGTGTTGAAGTGGGTGCATTTCCCATATTGTTTCCATACAAAGAACAAATAAGTCTGGAACACAAGCACGGTGTGGAAAGGTAACCCAGCTGGGGAGCTTGTGGAGCTACATTTCTGCCAGGCTGTTTTTTGTTTTCCTGTTACTTTTCATGCATCCAAAACATGGGTAGGGAGCTTGCACTTACTTTTTGCTGTTGTATAAGGCAAGTGGGATTGGAGCTTTGTGGATTAATAGGATGGGAGGTGGCGTCTTGCCTTCTGCTGGTGGGAGATAAAGGTGCCTCCTCACCTCACCGGTCTTTTTGAAACAGTCCGTCAAGGTAGGTATTAGAAAACAAGAGCTGGTGAAGTGGGTGGATAGAAGAGAGTTTCTGGAGCAGAGTGGATACATTACACTCACTGACGATTTTATGAGGTCATATTGCTCTGGCAGTATTTGTGATGAAGTACAACGATGGACTATTTAGGCAGCTGAAGCTGAGTTTTGAGAAGAGAGGTTAGCTTGGATCCTATTTACAGAATCACAGAATCACAGAATCACAAGGTTGGAAGAGACCTTTGAAGATCATCAAGTCCAAACGTTCCCATCCAACACTAAATCATATCCCTAAGTACCTCATCTACCCTTTTTTTGAACACATCCAGGGATGGTGACTTAACCACATCCCTGGGCAGCCTGTTCCAGACCCTGACAACTCTTTCGGTAAAAAATTTTTTTCTAATATCCTATCTGAACCTGCCCTGGCACAGCTTCATGCCATTTCCCCTTGTCCTATCTCCTGTCACCTGGCTGAAGAGACCATCACCCACCTCTCTGCAACCTCCCTTCAGGTAGTTGTAGGTGGTGATAAGGTCTCCCCTCAGCCTCCTCTTCTCCAGGCTAAATATCCCCAGCTCCCTCAGCTGTTCCTCATACGATTTGCCCTCCAGCCCCTTCACCAGCCTGGTTGCCCTTCTCTGCACTTGTTCAAGGACCTCAATGTCCTTTTTATGGTTGGGAGCCCAGAACTGGACACAGTACTTGAGGTGTGGCCTCACCAATGCCGAGTACAGGGGCAAAATTATCTCCCTAGACCTACTGGCCACACTGTTTTTGATACAAGCCAAGATGCCATTGGCTTTCTTGGCCACCCGGGCACACTGCTGGCTCATATTCATCCTGCAATCAACCGACACCCGCAGGTCCTTCTCTTCCTGACAGCTGAAGAATGACCTGGAATTCAGATGGGAAAGCATGAAGACAACCACCCATGTGTAGCATCTTTACAAGACACGAAGGCTGAAGAAAGGCTGTTAATATCTGCTGACTTTGCCAGCTCATTTCTTCCCCTGTCTACATGGAAGAGCAGTTAGGAGGCAAAGAAGGACTGTTTCCCTATCCATACGTAGTAAGAATATGTGTTGCTTGATACATAGTAAGAATACGTAATGACAGTGTAAGTCGGAGAAAAATTTCACAGATTTTGATAGAAGACGAACCATCCAGTGATACTCTGTAGACATAAGGTCATGTTTTCAGTCCTTTGAGTTTTCTACTCCTATTCCTTAGCAGTGACATGGTTTTCTGAAAACTTTCAGAAAGGTTAGCACAGTCCCTTAAGAATCCCATAAACTTCTAGACAGATAACAACAGAAGGTCTTCAAACTTACTGTCTTTTGGGATTTTATATCCACTAAATCATATGAGGCTTTACACATGCCAAAAATATATAGGAAGTAAAGGGTGGGTCTCACAAGCCCAAAGAATGTGGATATCAGGAACGTGCAAAGCTTGCCTCGATGGGCCAGCTGAATACCATCTGCTCAGGGAAGGCTGAAAAGCTACAAGGTCAAGGAAGGCTTAAAAGGATTGAAGAACAATTAAAAGAAAAAGTTAAAAAAAAAGTTAAATGCCCATGAGAAAAGGAGGGGAATTGAGACTCCTATGAAGGGCTGCACAGCTTCCTTTCTCATTTGACTCCTGCATCATGTCACACGTGGGCTTTTGGCCCTGTGGAGCAAGAGCCAGCCATCTCATGTACTGTTCACAAGGAACAGTATACTGCCCTGTACGTGTGAATACACATAGCGAGTCTCAATATGGTTGTCATCATATGATATAACTCTCGATATGATTATTTCGATTATTCAGTGTGTTGTCAATGAGGATGAGTAATTAAAGTAATATTTAAATGTAGATGTTATTTGCACAGATACTGAAAAATATCTCTCTTTAGCAAAGCCTTTTGCTATTGCTCTTTGCACCCCGGGGAGACTTCAGATGCCTGATCATTTCCCCTGGCCCCCCAGCTCTGGGGAAATCATATCTTTTTGTTGGCTCCCTTGGCGTCCCAGGCAATGCAAAGAGCTGGCTCAATGTGGGACCTAAATGACAACTCTCTGCCAGGAGGGAAGTAATTTTCAGGCCTCCTCTCTTTCTTCTTGCCATGAACATAATAATGCACTTTGGAAATGTTACTGGGGTAATCTGAAAACAGCAACACTGTCAGGAATCAGAAAATGCCTGATAGAACCGGTCATTCGCATGGTTTAGCTATGATGTTTAGAATCGCTGTACATCATATTTCACTCTTCATTGGCATCCTGCTGGATTTTCCCCCAGTGAGAAGTCATCTTTGCACTAAAGCACTGTAAGAGCAGTATAGGTTGGACACCGTTATTTTTCTTCCTTTCTCCCTTGTCCCCCCCCCTTTTTTTTCTTGTATTTTTTTTTTTTTTCCCAGAAAGCTACTTCATGTTGCAAAGATCATCAGATGAAATGAATGTAGCCCAGCTGGGATTTGCTGGAAATGTGTTCAGCTTGGCAACACCTCTCACAGAGTGGTTGGGTCCCTAAAAGCTTTGTTTAAAACGATGAAATGAAAACAAAGGAGACATAATTAGCTGGTGTGTAATAATAGAAAAGGCTTGTATCCAGTTACTGTAAAAGTCATTTAATGAAGGGTAATCTGGACATAAGCCTGCACACTATAGATGTAAAATATTTAAGCTTTTTAATGAGAGGGAAAATGGAGAGAAGGGTTTGCTAACGTGATTAGGAAAAATGCCTTTCATAACCATTTTTACAGGGGCTTGCAATTCCTAAACTGAGGTTTGTAGCTTTCTTGAAGCCAAAGCAGCAATAAAACTTTTATACCACACTGGCACTTAAAAGCTACATACATCACATTGGTTTTATATGTCTGAGTGGGAACATCAGCGTACTGCTTTTTATGTCTGCAAAGGGCTACACTGGCTATTGAGTAGCATCTCCAGTTTTTTCCATTTACCTCAGATTGCAGAGTGCTTGTGGATGAGCGATCATTAATCTTAAGCTGCAGTAAAAGTTGCTTTCAGTGATGCTTTTTCTCATCTCCTCCTCCTTGTTCAGTTTTTCTTTTCTATGTTCTCTCCTCCCTTTCTTTCTCCTTCCTGGAAATCTCCCTTTTCTCATACTCCCTGTACCCACCACTGTTGGAACCAAAACAGATTCTGCTTGATCCTCCTAGAAGCTGTGCTAAAGCACATGGAAGACATGGAGGTGATTCAAGATGGTCAGCATGGCTTCACCAAGGGCAAATCTTGCCTGACCAAACTAGTGGCTTTCTGTGATCGGGTGACCACATCAGTGGACAGAGGAAAAGCAATGGATGTCATCTACCTGGACCTCTGTAAAGGCTTTGACACAATCCCCCACAACATCCTTCTCTAAAATGGAGAGATAGGGATTTGATGAGTGGACTGGAATTGGTTGGATGGTCGCATCCAAAAAGTAGTCATCAATGGCTTGAAGTCCAGATGGAGACCTGTGGTAAATGGTGTCCCTCTGGGATCTGTACTGGGAATGGTACTATTTAATATTTTTATCAGTGACATTGATGGTGAGTTTGAATGCACTCTCAGCAAATTTGCTGATGACACCAAGCTGAGTGGTACAGTTGATGTGCCGGAAGGATGGGATGTCATCTAGAGGGACCTGGACAAGCTGGAGGAGTGGGCCCATGTGAACCTCATGAGGTTCAACAAGGCCAAGTGCAAGGTCCTGCACCTGGGTCAGGGCAATCCTCGTCATCAATAAAGGCTGAGAGATGAAGTGATAGAGAGCAGCCCTGCAGAGAAAGACTTGGGGGTGCTGATGGATGAGAAGCCTGACATAAGCTGACAGTGTGCGCTCGCAGCCCAGAAGGCCAGTCATGTCCTGGGCTGCATCAAAAGGAGTGTGGCCAGCAGGTCAAGGGATGTGCTTCTGCCCCTCTACTCTGCTCTTGTGAGACTCCACCTGGAGTACTGTGTCCAGGTCTGGAGTCTCCAGCATAGGAAGGACATGGAACTGTTGGAAAGCATCCAGAGGAGGGTCATGAAGATGATTAGAGGGCTGGAGTATTTTTCCTATGAAGACAGGCAGAGAAAGTTCTAGTTGTTCTGCCTGGAGCATAGGTGACTGGGGAGACCTTATAGTGGCCTTCCAATACCTGAAAGGTGCCTGTAAGAAAGCTAGGGAAGAACTGTTCACAAGATCATGTAGCAATAGGATGGGGGCTAATCGTTTCAAACTAGAAAATGGGAGATTTAGGTTGGATATTAGGAAAAAATTCTTCAGTATGAGGGTGGTAGATCACTGGACCAGGTTGTCCAGAGACAGATGGGTTTCCACCTTAAACCTCTCTGTGGAAAGTGCGATGTTTATGGATAGCCGGATACCCACTAGTAGAGCCTTCCCTGCAGTCATCTAGGCCAGAGGCTGGGGAGAAGGTGGGCTTGGTGATTGGAAGGAGCTGCTGGGCAGCGGTTGGGTGTTTTCCCACTGAAATTTTTCAAAGTGAAAGGAAGAAAGTACTGGGAGTTTGTGTCTCTAATGCCAAAACATCACCCAGGCGATGGATGTTTGCCTGGCTGGATCATGTGCACTGCCATTGTTGAGCTGGCTTCAGCTGCGCTCTTCCCTTTGTTTCCTAGCTGCCTGTTTTCAAGGGCTCTGTGGATTGCACTCATTGTCAGTACAGCCAATTAGGGTAATTGTTGCCATTATTCCAGTGATATCTCACAGAAAGAACATGCTCGCAGACACAGCCTTCTCACTCCTTCAAAGTCATCACTGCACCATCAGAATTTTAGCTCAAAGGTTTTGCTTAGGCATATAAATAATATTTGTAGGTCTGTCCTTCACATGCTTGCAAATTCTTCGTTTAAGCTTCCATGTAGGAATGGAGATAATAAATATTCATGTATTTCTTCCTACCTTGATATGCTAATTCTGGTGTGAATAGTAATCAAGAAGCAGCTGAAAAAGATGACTCGATTCTGGTATTATTTATGAATCCTGCACTGAAGTATTGGGATGGGGGTATGTGACAATGCCAGTTAAGAGTGATTTAACATGAATTGCTCTCTAGGGATATCTTCTTGGCTTTAGTCATTGTACAAAATCATTTAAGATTACTGAATTCCCTAGTTATTACCTCAGTGAGTTGTCTCAAATTAGGTGAAATTGGTTCTTTCTTTCCCACCTCTTTCCCAGCCTTCTAAATAAGGTGCTGAACTCAAGTGCTTCAAGTTGTGCACCTAATAGTCTGATTGGCTTCAGTTAAATAGAGCCTAAATGTTTGTAAGAGTGGTGGATGTTTTACAGTTACCAGCTTTATAATATAAAGCAAAGAGTTTGTTTCTGAGTGTGCTGGATGGATGTTCAAGTTGGCTCATTTAGTGTTTGAAGCAGAGTCACACAAATTATTTCATAATGTTGGAGAATTAGAGATGTCTAAAATTAATTTAGATGCTAAGACCCTCAGACTTTGTTTCAGAAAGCTTCATATTTGAAAAAGCTGGGACAGAAACTGGTTTCTCTCGTGCACCTTGAGCAGAGATCTGAGCAGATACCTGATATCAATGAAATGGGTGGAAGTTTGGATTTAAGTTTCACATCGGGATTCTGAGAGGTGACTTTGTCTCTGCACAGATTATTACTGTGAAAATATAAAGTCACAACTGTTTCTCAGCAAATTATTTGTACTTCAGTGGAATCAAGACCTGCTTTCATCAGCATCAAATCCTAACCAAGTTAAAAAAGCAGTAGTGGCTCAAACCAAACCAGTCACACACCAAAGTAAACTCCATGAAGTAAACTCCATGATAAATGCTTGAAGAAAAGACCAAAGACAGCTTAAGCCACGTGTAAATTGGTAGCTCTCATCAGTGTGTCATGAACCATGCTGTATGTTTGCTAGAGGAGGTGTCATACAAATGGTGAGAATTAATTATTATTATTTTTAAAAGCATTTAAGTACTTAAGTAACAGGAAGGATTGGAAAAACTTATAACCCCATATAGCAAATTTCCTGAGTCACGAGCTGGTATCCATTTTTAATAAGTATGAATTGATGTTTGTCAAATTGACAAATCTTGACTGCTAGAAGATTTGAATTTGCTGACCTTTGAATGTAAGGGGTTAAAAAGACCAGATGCTCAGAACTGAGTTAATTGTAGATTCAAAGTGCTTAAAGCTAAAAGCTGAAAGACTGAGTGTTGTCTTTTCTCATCCAATGTTGCAGGTCACCAAGGTTACATGCCCTAACTGTGTGAAGGCCCTATGAACATGAAGACTTCTTCCTTTTCATCTAGTGGCTTGGTAGCAGAATAACACATATGGTTATAAATTACAATTTTCAAATGGTTGGAAAAACAAGAAGGGCTAAATTTAAAACATACATTCAAATGGTTTCAAGCTCTTTAACATGGCAACTGTGGGGATTGTGTTTAACTGGTGGTAGATGGCACTCAATTAAATAATATCAATTTGGCTCATGAGCTGCAGCATCACCAGATGTACCCATAAACTACAAGCATTCTCTTTATTCTGTTTCCCCATCAACACTGACTAGGTTAAGGAAGAATATTTGCCTTTGTAAGTGGTCAAAAATTCTCCAGTCCATAAAACGAGAGAAGTTGGTAAAAATGGTGTAAACATCTAATATAATTAAGTACAACTTCTCTACTCTCTCCCTAATAGGCTTACTGTAACCATATTATAGTTTTCAAACAATGTTTTCTGTTGGAGAGATCAGTTGCTTATCTGATTGATTTTATTATGCAGAGGGGATGGTTGCCAAATTCGACATGGTATTTATTCTGGGCCCAGGTTAGCTGGACCCAAATCATGAGGATGATGGAGGCTGTGGGATGCAAACCTATTTTTGTGCTTGCTCTTGAGCAGTCCTAAGGAGAGTGATATTTGTTGTGTCTGAGACTTATTCAGTCTCATTATTGCTATTTCATCCCGCTACAAGGAGGACTCTGAGAATGGGAGAGTTTAATATTAATTTCTCGTTAAGGACGTGCAGAGACAATAGAAGGAAGAGTGGGACCTCTGCCAGAGGTGTCAGGGGGAGAAAGTGGGTCATTGATGCCTTCTATCAAACTGACAACTCCCAGTAGGACTTCCTCATCGGGGACGGCTTGGGAGCAGTGGAAAGGTAGTCAGTTCTGTTAGTGACGGGGTGCTCAGGAGCTGGCATTGTCTCCATCGCACCCTCCCCCAACTGTACTGCGGTATGACCTGCTGGTGGGAAACACACTGTACAAAGACAGAGGCGCCGCTGGCATGGTGGGCGTCCTGCAGACGTTTAGAGACGTCAGGAAGGCGCTGACAGCCTGTGCTTTTCAGATTTGGTGACCAGCTGATGTGTGGCTTGTTTAGCAGAGCTATGGGAGGAGCAGGCCTTCACACGCTGCTTGGTGGTGGTGAAACTTGTTAGATGTGTTGGTCTTCCTCGCTACTGCTGAAGTTTGTGTGTGCTTTTTTTACTGTTTCAGGAAAGATGACTTCTGTTTCAGCAAAACACACCTCTATTAAAGATGTTCCTGGTTGACTACCATTTGGGGAACCTGCACATTCTTGTGGACAAAGGAAGGGTGAAGGACTTATCACTGCTAGACCAAGAGGGGACCTCTGCAGATGAGGTAACAAGGAGCTAAGTTACATCCCCATAACCAACCTAATTTAAGCTTTCAGCACATCTTCTAGACTGTGGTGCTTTAGGGTTATTCCCTGCTGTAGGGCATTATTACATTGGTCTCACCTAAATTTAACTGTCTGAAAGTTAGGTGCCCAGACTGAATTAGTTAGCATGACTCTAGAGTCTACTGCCATTGGGGTGACAGGGAGATGACCCATCCAGCCTGTTTCACATAGACAGACTCGACTCTGAATCATCTCATGCTTCTGTTCTTATGAAAGGATTTGGTGGCTGCATCATTCATAGCTAAGACAACTTGAGCCTCAGCTTTGCCATCCATGTTGATCAGACTAAAAAAGAAAGATGTGCTGTCCAAAACTGAAACGCTTCACAAGGATTCAAGTGTACCTACTGAAGATGGACTTAGAAGTGGTTTGCTGCCATTCCCATGTCAGCACAGATGGAATTTAATCTGTAAATATTTTTTCCTGAAATGTAATCCAGGCATGCATATTTAAAGTGCTTTCCAGATTCTGGCCTCATTGCTCTCTTCATGGGCGATTTTTACACTGCAACTGTTTTCTCCCTGGACACAAAAGGAATGGGTTCTCTGTAACATATAATGACACATTTTGCTAGAGGGACAGAACTGGCTGTTTCACTGAAGAAAGACCCTGTTAAACAACATCCAACTTCCTGTTTGCAAAAGGGGCAGTTACTATGGGAAGTTATGATTTATTTCTGTAAATGTCCTGGTTATAACGTGTTTTCTTTTGCATTTAAACTTTATCAGTAGCTCCTCACTAGTGCTGTTGTATCCTTAGGAAGAGCAATCCATTGCACTAACTGGCTGGAATGTCAGATGCAGAATCTGGCACAGAATGAAACTCAGATGGTCACTATCTGCTTACTAGACAGTCTGCCAGGAGTGGGATTCACCAGGAATATACGAGCTGTTTAACGCATCTTTAAAAAGGAGCACATCTTTTCTCCGTGCTTATATCTGTTCCCCTCTGTTCAAACAAACACTTGCTTTCCACTTTGTCAAAAAAGTTTGTTGGCCCTTTTTACAGTCTGCTAAAATACCTCATTCTTGGTCATGAGGTGTCCCACATTTTTATACGGGGCCATGGGATTTTTGGGTGCTGAATATTCCTGGATTTCAGCATCTAACAATGCTGAAATTTTTAAGTGCTTCAATCCAAAGAAATATGCAAACACAACTAAGGTGTAGGCACAAAGGATTTATTTCACCTCTAAAAGTCAGATGAAACTAGTTGTCTTTCTTCCTGTCTAATTAACAGAAAAAGCGCCACATCACAAATCTCAGACGCTTTATAGTAATATCATGCAGGTAATTTATTGAAATCACCTTCCTCTCTACTGATTTTAGAGATTAATCCCTCCCCGTGCTTCCTATTGTTTTCCCATTGACATCAGCAGGAAGTTGAATGTTGACAAGGAAATTAAGTATCTAAATATCTTTATGGGTATAGGTCTAAACTGGAAAATTTTGTTTGAAGATGTTTCTGTCTGCTTCTGAGTTCACAAATTTCATCTTACCTTTTTATTTTATTTTCCACAGGGCAGAGAAGAAAATTCTCTGCATAAATCCTTTCCTCAGAAAAATACTACAATCAGCTGAACACCAGTAATTGTGTTCTAAATCTTTATGGCCTTGGTTCTAGTCTTTAATGTATATTTAGAATAGCATATTTAGCTGTGTTTCTTCTCTTGCCTACAGAATGCTAGGCACACCAATAGAACTATATGAATAATAAATTATAATACTGTTTATCATCTAAATTGTTACCGTTTAGAATTTTTCTCTCAAGTGTTTCTTCTAGAAATCTGTTCAACACTCCCTGATGACACATTTGGATGAACATTTTTCAACTGTGAATGCCTAAAGTTAGTCATCTAGATCTATATTTAGACACAAAAATGAATGACCTGATTTTCAGAGTTGCTGATTACTTATTTTGACGCATTAATATGAAATTAATAGCTTAGCTGTAGGTGCCAAAGTCTTAAGAACGTTATTTTTTTTCTTGTGCACAACTTGTCTATCAAACTGCAGAACACATGCAGAATTAAATTACTAATGAATGATGACAATATGCCATATAAAAACAATGCTACATTGATTCATTTATTTGTTTACATGGTTGGCCAGGCTAATTTTATGCACAAAATCCACGATGAAAGTTGATTTATAGTGATTTGAACGGAAAAGCACATATTTCTCCCATTTCATGTCAAGACAATGGTGAATTCTCTGTGAAGAAATCACATCCTCTTGTTGTTCTTTGCCGTATGCCAATGAGAAATATAATCTGAAAACATTTTGCTCATTCTATCAGAAAAGCAAACTCAAGTTTTTCCTGATGACTTCCATTGCGTTAAAAATTGAGAAAAACTGGATACTGCACAATAAATCGATGCATCTTGAAAAACAAAATCCTTTTGGAAGACGTTAAGAACCATATGCTCATTTTAGAGATATATGTGCCGCTTTGAAATATGGCTTCCTTGCTGTTTAAAGACTCAATTCATTAAAGCCCTTGGCTACTTACATTAATGGGTCATAAGCATTCGCTTGAGGGCATTGCTGAATAGGAGAGGAATAGCCTGATTTGCTACCCCTAGTCGAACTGTGCTTGGGAGGGTCCCTAAACTACTTTGAGGATGCCTAGGACCCCTTAGACAATAAGGGTTGTGGAACTGTAGTGTGAATGGTAGGATCTAGACTTCAAAGATAAGAGCTACAAATGCCATTTGTTTAGAATTTTTTCCTAGTCTTTTTTTTTTTTTCTTTTTCTTCCCCACTGAATTATTCCTGTTGCACACAAGGGCTTATTTTGCAAAGAAAGAGATGAAGTGAGGATCAGCTGCTAGGTTTCTTCATCTTTAAGAGCTGATGCCTGGGCCCTGATCCAGCAGTGGAGGGATTCCTATGAGCCACAGGGGCAGTGGGTGCAGAGTGCCAACTCCTGCGCTTACTTTATTGGCAAAAACCCTTTAAGAAGGGCTTGAATAAAAGTAAGCTGAGTGAGAACTGCACAGCTCCACCTGACATTATATTGACAGCAGGTGGTAAATGTGAATGGAAGTGCCTGACTATTGCCGAATAAAGCACACAGTCCCTTCAGCGTCAGCAGCTGTGTGATCGCTGGGGAGTTGTTTGGTTACATGTGTTTTTTTCACATCTGTCATTTTAACTAAATTGGTGGTCTAAATGAGCAGTGTCATGCACAGGAGCATTACACGGATTTATGACAGCTGAAATGTATAGCACCTAGAGGACTTGGGGTCCGTGGAGCAGTGAATGGCTTTCAGGGAGTCATGATTTTCGTCTGTGGTAGATATAAGCTTGATCCATTATTCATCATGCTATGCAAAAGAGAATTGCGCATTGGGTTCACGGGGCAGTCTTCTGGCATTTCAGAAAGAAGAAAAAGGAATTTAAGAAAAAGATTTATATGTTTGTGTTGCCTCAGTTTATGATGTGGGCAAAAGAAGTCCAATTTCCTCCTAATTAGATTATAACAGGTGCAAGCGAATCCAACAGAAGGGAAGCTGTTTGTATAATATCTATACAGCATTTGGTGTGAGTGTAGCAGGGAAATGGGAAGCATCTCTCAGACGTGCTTTTCCCCTCTTATGGTCTGACACCTGGCATGTTCTCTGCTGTCAGAGAGCAGTGTTACTGGCCTTGGTGAGGTGGCATCACCCCGGCTCAGGTAGCACAGCTGAGTTCAGCTGAACGAGCTGGGAAAGTGAGTCCCCTTTTGAGACTCATTTCATGCTGCGCCTTGTTATTCCGAGAGCTCTGTCACCTCAAGCTTTCCCGTTCCCTCTCTTGCACACCCTCTGCCACACAGGCTTGGGTCCGTTGCTGTCACCCATGTGGGATGTGTTGCAGTCCTTGCCACTTCTTCACTGCTGGTACTGCCTCTTAGAATCATAGAATGGTCTGGGTTGGAAGGGACCCCAAGGATCATAGAGTTCCAACAGCCCTGTCACAGGCAGGGCCACCAACCTCCAGGCATGATCTGGACAAGGTTGCCCAGGGCCCCAACAAGGTTGCCCAGGGCTCCTCATCTTCTGCTTCACTTCTCCAACCAAAGAGACAGAAAGCAAAGTGTAACACATCCTGTACATGGACACGGCCTCCTCCAGCCATTTAAGCTGAGCTGCTGAGCTGCAAGCAAAGGTGGCTTGGGGAGTGTCACACATTCTGCTGTGTTACCACCGCACGGTACTCCCAGCAGAGTGATGTAGTGGACAGTTGAGAGGCAGAAACCTCTGAGAGTGTCATGCCAAGAACTTCCAGAACTTGACTGTCAGAGGTTTCAGGTTGTCTTGGTATGTGCAGGTGGTGAGGATTATTCTTTCTTCTCAGATTTGCACTGGTGAAGCCCTATTGAAGTTCCTGTGATATACCTCTGATTATGAGAACAGAGTCTAATTGGGCAGACGCTGAACAAACGTTGTAAGAAGACTGATGTTTGACCCCTGTTTTTAAGCAACCGAGGGAGCAATGTTACTTCAATTAAAATAAAGTGTAATAGAGAATCTTCCATTGCATTTTAAAGGAGGGCCAGATATTTTACTTTCATTTTGAATTGGAAGAAAAGTGATGATCTAATTTTTAATTAAAAAATTTGAAGAGATTAGAACTAAGATCCTGTTTGACTAGGATGCTAATTCTGTTCATTTAAAAACAGCTACTGAAGCAGAAAATCTAGAGGATTAATTTATGATTATTATAGAGAAATGGACAGAAACATTCATGATAGTGGGCTTAATAATTTTCTTTTGGGCAAAATGAACTATTCCAAAGTCATGTAGTCTATTTGTGAGGAAAGAAGGTCTATTTCTGTGTAAATACATTTTTACCACTGCTTCAGACTCCTAGTGAGATCATAAAGATAAAGCAGCACAAATACTGTCACAAACTGGCAGAAACCAGCCTGGCAGAGAAACTCCAAACCCAATGGCAAACTTCCACAGGCTATTGGAAATTATCTGCTGTTCCACTAAAACAGTGATTGGGAGTATGTCTTATGGGAAGGGGACTGAGTTTTTAATATGTAGATGTGCAGATGGGTCCTTGTCAAGTTTATAGTGTGACGCTCATTTACCTTCGGGGAGAAGCTGAAATCCAAACCGTAAAGAAAAAACAGGTTCCACAGGCAGGATATGTGAAGGAACATATTTGTTTGCAGATACTGCCACTGACTATTCAGAAAGGCATGCAAAGAAGTGCATTTACAGAAATTAATGGCTAGATAAGTGAACTTTACAATTCTGTTTTTGGGGTTTTTTTTTTACAAGCCAGATTTTCTGTCTGCTTCTCCTTCCTTTTTCCCATCGTTTCCTCTGGTGCTACATTCTTACCTGCTTTTGATATACATTTTGAGATATTTCTCCAGACTTGTCTATGTGGACATCTCTTAACAGATAACCATTCTCTAGGCAGGTGCTCTAATTGCACTGACAGAGTGTCTTTTCTTTCAATTAGCTTAGCTCAAGTCAAAGTGGACTTGAACTGATTCAGACCAAGTCACTCCTATTTTGAAATAGGAAACCCTGTCCAAAACTTGATTGAGGAAAGACTGACTTTTCTTTATAGTTGACACTATCTCAGTCTAAATACACTTGGTCGGGTAAACAAGCCCTGGGAGCATGCCATGTGTCCTGAATTACATTTGCAAGCTTTTGTGAGTGCTCCAACTCACGTTTGTGTGCAGTTCAACCTACAGCGATTCAAGATGTTATCAGTTCCCCATCTTCTCTGCTGTTCATCGCTGTGGTTCTGTCAGAAGTTCCTGCCAGGGTGGCAGATAGCAGGCTGGAGCACTGGCTCTTTCAAGTCTTACTGCTCCAGATCAAAGCTTACAGGACTGTAAACTGGAATGTGGTTGAGGATGCATATTTTGCTCCCTTGACTCAGTTTTGAGGCTGCTAAACTGTTGTGGGGAGGGCAGTTGTATGCAGCACCATCTTCAGCTGCTTCAGGGAGATGCACCAGTTGCAGAGGTTTGCCACAAGATGCCTGGGAGGTGGTATGGGTCGGTAGCTCACCCTGGGCTTTGGGCATTACCGGCTGGGGGGGTGGTGGTGGTGTGTGACCTTGCCTAGTGTCTTTGAGTTTTTCCTAAAAAAGGCAAATTTATGAACTGGCCAAATTGGATCAGATTTTTCTTGAGATCAACAAGAGAGCCTTTTTAGCCCCTGCACTAGGTTAATTTGAATGTCAGGATCCTCTGAAAGGCAGTGAGGCTGTTCAGAATTCTGCCAAAAAATAGCATGCAGGAGAACTCTCTGTTCTCCCTTTAACCTTGTTCTCAAAGAAACAGCAACAAAAAAATTGTTCTGGTTCTCCTGAGCCTTAAAAATACATTAAGGCAAGCACTGAGTTCACACACTTGAAATTCAGCTGTATTACAAAGGACTGAAAATGAGGCATTTGCCCTGGTAAATGTCTTAATAGAGGGGTCATTACCTGTGCTCTCTCTACAACTGGATTAAGCCCACTGCCGCTGAGGATGGATTGGACTAATAAACTCTGGAGCCTATAGTAAACCTGCTGTAGTCAATGGTAGGGAAAGTAATCAGTGTGCATGTTACAGCGTGAGCATTACTGTAGGAAAGCTTTCCTTGCTTAAGGGTCCCCAGAGCAGGGAGAGGGTAGGTTGCATGGGCCATTGTATTTTCTTCAGACTCTCTTGCTTCAGTTGCCTCACAGTTGAAAGTGCCTATGGTGATATGTTCTGAGAAGCAGGCTGGGTTGTGTAATAGCAAGTGCAGTTGAGGCAGAGCCTATCCCACCCTGAGATTTGCAGAAAACTGACTTGCCAGTATGGTTACAGTTCAGGTCAATCAGCTGCAGAGAACATCTCTGAGAATGAGTCTCCTTTGTGCTGCCCAATGTGCATGTTCTCCTGTGGTCCACCTATTTATTTCTAGGAGAGAAGGGCTGCTTTGGCATTGCTTGCAGTTGCCATTATGCAAAGTATGGATCTGGTCAGAACGTGTTATTGTGTCTATTGCAAAGCCCAATGCAAGCATGTCCACATCTACAGGTAAAATAGAACATGTTAATAGATCATAAAACCAAATTATTACTTTCTTTCCTGGGATCAGGTGTTGTCTGGGTGTGAGCTGTTTTTTCACTGATCCCTGAGTGACAAATGTAGCTGAAGAGAAGGGACTACTCACATGAACAGCTGCTCATCTGACCTGTTTGACCATAGCCAAGCTGCTTTATAGCCTATTCCGTGTATGAATGCAGCATGTCTATGGAGCACAATGTTGGGTTGTTGGAAGATACAATGGCCACACCTTGATCCTGGATATATTAATGCTCTCATGATGCTCCAAGGAAGCTGAGTAGTTGTAGGGTTGGTTTAACATTGTGTGTAAGCCACAGGAAAGGCATGAGAATATTCTCTTTACCTGGGAGCAATGAGGGTTTGGAATGCATGCAATGGGCCTCTTCAGGCATATCTAATATTAATGCGAAAATATTCACGATGCTAATGGATAAATAAAGCTGCAACTGTATCAAGCTGGTAGTCTATAGGTGACCTCGTGTTTTATTCCATCTCAGATATTTTCCATATCCTCATCATGGTAATATCTGGTTGAAGATGAAGACCTGAATTCTACTAATTCTTTCCTACCATGCCAAACCTAGAAGGTTTTGACTTTTGAAGAGCAAGTGGTGAATCATTTTTTGGTGTGGTTGAACATACTGCAGTGTACATCTGTTTGGCCAGATCCTCTTTGTATCTGTGAGAAGGAAAGTATTAGTAGAACTGCTGTGAAAGCCCATTTCTCATCTACCTCCTTAGGCTGGTCAAGGCAACCCTGGGCTGACATTGAAAACAGGTAGAAAGGGTAAGAAGCAGAGAACCACATCATTTGGCCATGGGTTTATCGTGGGGAAAAAGATTTTTTTCTCTCCTGTCCCTTCACTCTGCACAACGTGGTGTGTGTGTGTGCTTATTCAAATGGTCACTAAAGGCTTGCTGCCTCCTGGCTGGGCTGGACGCATTTCTTGTTCACAGAGCAGCTGGGGCCATCAGTGCATGAGGTTGGTGCTGCCCTGTGAGTTGACAGAGGCAGCAGTTTGCCTGGAACAAGCAGAGGCATAAAAGCATCTGGGAGACTTTTCCCTCTGGCTCACCAGCTAGCAGCATGTGTGAGCATTAGAGAAATGGCTTTTGTTTTTTTAATAAAGGTCTCACTGTTGTTTGGACGTGTGGTACGGTAGTGTGCGGAGCAGATGTTTCAAGGACCTTTCTGTATACAGTCTTTATTAAATAGGCGCCTGTAGGTGTCAGGGTTGGTATTAATGACTCACACCATGTTCCTCTGCTCCATGGGACTGGGAACATGTAAATGAAGGACATCTTTCTGGAGAAGTATGTATTCTCACAACTGGATGTGGTTTTAGGGGAAGGGACAGGGAACTATTGGCAAGAGTCTTGAGAGTTTTAACTGCAGTGTACTGAAATGTTAAACAAATAGCATCTTGGATGAGAAGACAACCCCTATTAGGTTGGGGGGTCTTTCCTAATTGCAAAGTCAGTTTATCTGCAACATAATACCAAAGTAAACAACTTCTTTCAATGTCATGCTGGCTTTGTTTCCAAGATGCCTTTTGAAGGAGCAGTTCTGTGTTGTCAGCAATAGGATGCCCCCTGCCTTGTCATTGCCCCAGGTTATTGTTCAGCAATTATCCTTTCTTCCTTAAAAGCATTTTCATGCAGGTTTCTTCTGCCTTTATACATATGGCTAACCATCCATGCAAATCTATCATAATCCCAGTGCAATGGTACACCTCTTTCCTAGCCCGACTATCCTTTGACCCTCCTTCTCCCATAGGTTTTCTTCTACCTTTGTTTGCTATGCTGTATGAATATACCTTACTCTCCAGTTTTATTCTTGTTTCTGTTAACAAAGTAGTTATTGTTTTTCCTCAAGTGTCCTTGCAATGGGATTTCATTCTTACTCACCACCACAGCATATTTTGATACTGCTACCCATGTTTCATACATACACACTGATGCTTCTTTTATGCATTCTGATGTTCTCTAACAAAATGTGCCAGTTTGCATCTATGCTCCCTTCTTTTTGCCATCCTCTCTCCCTTCTGCCTGTTGTCTTCGCCTTCTTAGAGACCAGGACTACACTTCCTTGATTTCTTTTGGCTTTGAGCTCACAGGCAGATTATGACAAGACACAATTAATTTATCCAAGAGTCTCTAGGTTGCTTTGTTTCAGGGTAACAACTTCTTCTGCTGAGCCACAGAACCTGTGGCAAATCATTTCTCAGCCTTCTGCCTGGTGTGTCCCTCTCCTCCTGTCCTTTTTCTCTTACATCTTCCTCAGTGAAGGTCTTTCTTTTCTAACATTACGGATTTTTCTTTTCTTCTTTCAGTTCTGGCAGCTCAATCAGCTCCGTTTGTGTCAGGGCATTTTAAGAGGTGTAAAGGAAATTTTGCCCTCTCTGCAAATAGTATTCTTTTTTTTTTTTTTTTTCATTCTGCTGCTTTCCTCTGGTTTCAGAAAACAGAGGCTCACCCTTATTAGCACCGCACTCACCCTCACTACCCTTCTTTTAAACTAGGTGTTAATATTTCTCCTGTGCTTTCTTACTTCGGACCTGGCCCAGAGGGATGGTTTTTAAAACACTAATCTGACATTCTCCTGATAAAGGGATTAAATGAAAGTATTTGCATAATGTCTTCTAAAAAGATGGGCTTTATGATAGATGACACCAAAATATATTGCATAAGAATGTGAATCCCTTGGAGGGGGGAAAAGTGCAAGTAATTTGCTAAGAGATTAGCAGAGTAGAACAGGGCTGTGTTGGTCATTGATATTGCAAAATAGTAAGTTTTCGTGATGTCAATTATTACACAACAACTTAGAGAAGAGAGCTGCTTCATTGTTTCTCTACAGGACCATCATATAGCCAAAGAAACCTGAACTGGGTAGCTTCAGAAAGAACCATTTTGCACCACCTTTGAGGAAAAAAAAAAAGAAAGAATATTAGCTGTTATGTTCTTGTACCACAGGATGAATTTGAATTAATATTTTCTCCATCTTTTTGGCTTTACTTCAGAAATACATAGTTTGGTGGGAGGGGGGATTTAACAAGCTTTAGGCAAGCTTTGCTAAATCCATCCACAGCACACAGGGTACTGGACGACATGCACTAGAATGCTGATTCCATGAGGCTCGGCGTCTTATCGCGTCTGCAGGCAAAGAGGAGAAACGTTTTTACATTAGACTTGCAAAACGTAATGTGCAGTGCAATACTTTCTGCCTGAACCATTCTGTCAAGTTAGCGCGATTAGGTTCTATGCCCCAGTTTGGATCTTCTTTTAATTTTTTGTTTTAATAAAATGTAAGCCTTACACCTGTCCTGGGAATGTCCTGAAATGTTTGGAGAGAGCTTGAAATTGTCACATCAGAGAGAACAGATTTATTAGTTGGTGATCGTTTGATAGGTAGAACCAAGATGCATAACTTACGTTCAGTTCTTCAGCCTGTCATTGGACTGCTGAGCTGGGACAAGTTATGTCCCTTTTTTTTTTGCTTTTCCTTTTGTATGTTTAGTGGGGTCCCTGTTCATGTAAGAGCCAAGTGCCTCTTATTCTGGCTAATGCATCTAATCTCAAAACATTGACTCTGAGGCAGGGAAATACTATTTTTTCTGATTGTACTTGGGAAACACAGATGCAGAGATGTTCATACTACCAAACATGATCAAATAATATTTGACTCCAATGACTTTGGATGCAGCCAGAAGCTTTAGAGAGCAGATGATCTGAATCACCCATCTCTCTTTTAAAAAACCCCAAATCACAGTAATCTCTGGTGTAATAAACACAGTGGTTAAGTTAGACTGGGCTTGAGAAGGGCTCTGCTGCACAGACCTCTGAGAGACAAAGAGGTTTTTTGCTAAGACATTTTGATCTGTAACATCCTACTGAAATCAAAGAGATGGACTTTGCTCTGGATTGCCCACTAGGTCTGTTGCACAATGAGGAAGTAGTGGTGGGTGCAGCTCTACAAAGAGAAAATCCATGTGTTTTGCTGCTTTCCTAAATGCGAATTCCTAAATAAGCAACACCTTCCTGTATGACATATAAGTAAAGTTTCTCTTTTCTAAAACACAGACTATGAGTTCGACTTACTTTTTCAGATGAAGGGCTCTGCCTAAATCTAAAGAAGATATATCAATTTAGTAATAATTATGCTTTGGCTCGGAATAAGAATGTAGGCCCCCATTGTCTCTGTGAGGTCATGTGCAAACAGAAGTATAAGAGAAATTGCCAAAGCAACTGATTAACTATCATCACTTAGCTAATATTTGCTTCCTGCCTCGGAACTGGCTTTTAAACATAAAGGACAAACTGTTGAGAAACTATCGCGCTTTGTGGGTGATTTACAGTACTGGCCTCCGGAAGGAACAGAGACTCGCTCTTACACTCAGAAAACAGGTTTTTCTCCTCATTAGAGATCCAGGCTCCAAACTCACAGACTGTCTACGCTGACTGCACAGCGCTGCCTTCAAAACTTGCATGCAACAAGAGCCCGTGAGCATGGCCATGCATGCTGCAAGGTCGCTGCCTCTGTGGCCAGCAGGACCTCAAGTGCCTAGCAAGGACAGTGGGCTTGTATGGGCCATGGCCTGCAGGTCGCCAAGGTGTGGATGGGGCATCCTGCTTGTTTGAGACCCACATACGTACAGATGCCCCTGTACTGCCAGGTTGTTTTCCTAACTCTCTGCGTTAGTCTTTCCCACAGGGCTGCATCTGTCCTGCAAAATGCATCTACCCTTGGGAATGATGCCTGGTCCACAGGGAAAGTGGCCTGTTTGCACCCTGCTCAGAGCTGGCTCCTTTGCAACAGCCTGGTGGTGGCTTCCCGTGCCTCCACATTTGTTTTTTGGGGTATCTTCTGAGCCCTTTGGTTCTAAGATGTGATCATTGCTTTTCTGTGCAGGTTGGTTTTTCTTTTCTTTTCTTTTCTTTTCTTTTCTTTTCTTTTCTTTTCTTTTCTTTTCTTTTCTTTTCTTTTCTTTTCTTTTCTTTTCTTTTCTTTTTTCTTTTCTTTTCTTTTCTTTTCTTTTCTTTTCTTTTCTTTTTTCTTTTCTTTTCTTTTCTTTCTCTCTTCTCTTTTTCTTTTCTTTTCTTTTCTTTTCTTTTCTTTTCTTTTCTTTTCTTTTCTTTTCTTTTCTTTTCTTTTCTTTTCTTTTCTTTTCTTCTCTTTTTTCTTTTCTTTTCTTTTCTTCTTTTTGTTTGGTGTCAGAAATAACCTGAGACACAGGTTGCAGCCCACCAGAATGATATTTCCGTAACAAGAGAGGGTTTCTGGTGGGCATTTGTCAGTATGGGACCTGTTGACATATTGTTGGAGGGCCGATTAGGATCAGGCAGGGTTGATAAGGAACAAAGCCTTATCAATACCACCTTTTAGGGGTGAACTATTTCCCAAACTTATGATTTTTCATGGAGAGCAGTTGGTTCACTGCAAAAAAGAGACTGGGAAGGAAGTGGTGATTATGCAGTATCAGGATATCACAATCTGAGAGTAAACTGGGAGTTAACTTGGTGGGCAGTGTAGGCTTACTACTTATTTGCAATACATATGTGCTGGTTTGCACCTGGAACCTGCTCTGTACTGCCCAAAGCTCCCATGATTCAGGTGGAAATGATTAGTGACTTACTTGGCCAATTAGACACCTACAAATCAATAGGGCCAGATGGGACCCAGCTGAGGGTACTGAGATGGCAGATGTGCTTGCCAAACCCCTTTCCATGATCTATCAGCAATCCTGGCAGATTGGGGAAGTTCCACTCGACTGGAGGCTGCCAGATGTTACACCCATATATAAGAACAGCCGGAAGGAGGATCTGGGAACTACAGGCCTGTCAGCCTGACCTCAGTCCCGAGGAAGATCATGGAGAGGGTCATCTTGGGAGCTATCATGCAGCGTGATGGCCAGAGGATCAGGCCTAGTCAACATGGGTTTATAAAAGGTAGATCCTGTCAAACTAACCTGTTTGCCTTCTATGACAAGGAGACCCGCTTAATGGACGAGGGAAAGGCTGTGGATGTGGTCTAATTGGACTTCAGTAAAGCCTTTGACACAGTTTCTCACAGCATTCTGACTACAACTACCTGAAGGGAGGTTGTAGAGAGGTGGGCAATGGTCTCTTCAGCCAGGTGACAAGAGATAGAACAAGGGGAAATGGCATGAAGCTGTGCCAGGGCAGGTTCAGATTAGATGTTAGGAAAAAAAAATTCACTGAAAGAGTTGTCAGGGCCTGGAACAGGCTGCCCAGGGAGGGGCATGAGGATGGTTGAGTCACCTTCCCTGGAAATGTTTAAAAAAAGGGTAGATGAGGTACTTAGGGATATGGTTTAGTGTAGGACGGGAATGGTTGGACTTGATGATCTTAAAGGTCTTTTCCAACCTTGTGATTCTGTAATAATTCATAGCTTATAGCTGCTTGATATAAGGCAGTCTGCTCTTCTTGGCCTGGAGCTCAGGGCTTGAGCCCTTCCTGAGACACTAATTACAGCTTCAGACTCTCCATTCCCTCAAAAGCACTCCTATAAAGCAGAGCATTATAAACCTGGGAGAAAGAGGCCTGGATTCATTTTCTTTCTCTACCACCATGGCTCTGGTTCTTTTTGCTTAGACATTTTCACATGCCTTCCAGATATTGTCTATCTTACATTGAATTATAAGCCATGAAATCCTCCAGTGGAGATGCAGCTTCTGCTGTGTAAAAGTGTTTTTGCAAGAACATATTATATCCATTCCCTACAAAATGAGCTACTCCTCAAAAAATATGCTGCTGCCAGCCTTGTGAATCTGTCAGGAGACTTACGCTTATGCGAAGCTGTGGTAAAAACATGTTACCTCAATGGACTTGGCTGCTCTGAAGGGTTTGCTAGTATGGATCTGCCCTAAGCCTTAGCTTTCCCATTTGCCACCTGGAGCTGACAGTGCTGTGGTAACACAGCAAAGCTTTCTGAGTTCCTCAGCTGCAAGGTGGGTTTTGTATGAGGTAGTACTGCTGCTCCAAAATACCATGGATACTGCCCTTGCCACTGCCCTCCAATGGAAGGGAAGGAGGGTCTCCTAACCACTTTGCCCACATACACAGAGCTGCAGCCATTTTGCTGCTGACACAGTAGAAGAACAAAGTCTGACACAACGAGGAAGGAAGGGCTAAATGCTTTGGTGGAGGTACAAGCACAGGCAATGACAAGAGATGGCAAATTTTGTCTAGGGACTTCTTTTTAAAGTCCCAACTGGAACATTCCTCCCAAACACCAGCTCACTTTCCCAGTGATACACAGAGATTTGGAGGGAAGCCCTAATTTCTGTTGCACCAGGTGGAAGCTGGCGGCTGACTCCACCAAGGTGGTAGCTTGTTGGAAGAGGGGAGTTCCTGCGGTGGGCTGGATACCTTGGGAACTGCAAGCAAATCTCTGCCTGTCATACAGTGGAGTGGTACAGCAGGCGAGTGTGGGGCCACACTAGAGGTTCCCTGCAGCCTCTTTTGTGTGTCATTCTGGATCAGTGCTCTGGATCAGAGACAAGGATCGCTGTGGTCAGGTGGCATGAGGTTCTGTGAGAAGAGAGCAAGTGAGAAAACATTGATGGGCATGTGGTGTTGATGGACAGCATTAATGGGTACATAATGTTAATGTACAAGGCATAAGCCTACTGGAAGGGAAACAGGAGGACACGGTCTGTTTGTGTCCCATCTGTGCTGGGGGATCTGAGAAGGTGTAGAGACCACTGTGCATTTTATTTATTGTCAAAGGTCTGTTGGCCTTTGAAATAAAGGGACAATGTTTCTGGTGTGTGAAAAGTCTAGCTTGACCTGCTTTTTGCTGTACCTATAAGAAGTAATAAATACCACACAGACCTGTATTGTCTGCATAACTTAGAAGGTATCTATAAAAATTTTTGTGATTGACTCACTGTAAGAGGAAACGTCTCTCTACCTGTACCAGCAAATAAGCACCCGATGTTCTGCATAACCAAGATTAAGATTAGATATGGCACCATATGGGAAAGCTTTCTTGTTAGGAAATTGGATGTAGTTAATTTCTGATGGCAACTTGTATGTTCTTTGTAAATTAGTAATTTGGCACCAGTTATTATATGACTTCATGACATCAGTTCTCAAAAACTTAAAAAAATATCATGCAAGTTCCTTAAGGTTTGGTTGGGGAAATCCCCATACTCTACTATAAAAAGACCTTCTTTGTCCCTTCCCTGACACATCTGCTGGCTGAGAAGATGAAGCACATGCGGGTGGCTGTGCTGCTCCTCATGCAAAGCCTGATTGCTCTGGCTGAAACGACACCAACAACTGAAGTGGTAAGATGGGGGAATCTCATAACCTTGGTGCCTTCTTGTCTTCTCATGTAATTTTGATTGCTGAAAATTCTTTTAAGGTTACTGGAAAATTATTAGGCAAATGTTGAGATCTCTACATGGAGAAAGTTTAAAGTATTCCTCCACCCCCCCCCCCCCCATCCCTCAGCTAATGTATAGGGACTGGGTAATAAATGTAAAAGTGAGGCACAGGTTTAAAATCAGAGTCAAATTTTGCCTTTGGTTAGATGAGTGCAACTCCCAGTGAGGATCTGAGTGGATATTAAGTGCTCTGTGTAGCTTCTAATTAATTAGCAAGGGCTTATAGCAGGAAAGGATCCACATCTTTGATGTGTAAGGAGTTGGGAGGTGGAGGCTTTCCCAGTTGCATGACTGCTGTCATACCCTGTGACCAGGCACATGAAAGCCATGCTGGGTGGTTTTTGTGGAGTGCTTTCCCTCTTGTAAAGCTGTATGTGGTTGTGCAAGAGAGAAGTTCAAATCAAAGACATCAATTGGGAAAAGGTACAAAACCCCAAAACCCCATGAAAACCAAGTCCAGGGAGAAAGGGAGAAGAAAAAACTTTGAAAAAATATAAAATATAAAAAAAATCATCAGTAAGATTTGTTTTGATTTTGTACTGCATCTTTAAAAAAAAATTAAAAGTGGGCTTAGGTTATCAGAAGAAGTTTGTTTGTAGCTTAAAAGCTTTTCCAAATGAAACAAAGCATTTTGGCTTTGTTTGGCACAAACTGACTGCTTTTTGGTATTTTTTAGTTGAAATTTGGGAAAAAAGAAATGACTCCCAAAGACTCTTTCTGGTTTGTCTGTCTTAGTTACTAACTGGAAAAATCCTGTGTGCCCCTCATTATATTTTGTGAAGTCTGGGGGCACGGTGGGTGCAGACAGTGAAGTCAGCATCTGCTGGGAAGGTGCTCAAGGAACAGAAAGTTGCAGAAGTCGAGTGGGAGGCGTAAATGTATGTTGGTAAGCTGAGGGTAGAAAACTTAATATGGGAGACGATTCTCCTTAGTCTGCTAAGCTTTAATTGTGTAATTTACACAACTCATGATGTTCTCAGCTCTGCCACTGTTAATTTCTGCTAGCTGCCCCCACCCCAGTGTAATCATATGAGCACACAAATGCTTGTTCAAATGGGTTCATTTGACAAACTGTCCCACAAATACTTAAGCTGTGCCCTTTGCTAGACCTGCCCTTTGCTGGCCATTTGGATTTCCCCACCATTCCCTGGCTCAGGAATGGGGCCCTGTTTGGGATTTGGGAAAGGCAGAAAGACCCAGGGGTGAGCGTCTGGTTGTGAGGGAAACTCATTTGATGCTCCATCTGTCACACCATTTGACACCGAGGAGGTCTTGCTACAGTTCCCAGTTTGCTGCAGATTTTGGTGAGACCCCGTTAGGGGTGGCAGTGTGCTGCACCACGGTGATGCGCTGTGCTCTGCACCCTGTGTGGGGATGGGGTAGACCTTTAGGGACACACACACATGGTACAGTGCCAGGGTGGCAGCTGCACTCCTTGCTATGACAGGAAAGCAGGTGCCAGCCACAGATGAAAGTTAAAAGGGATGCGTACACTCTCACCACATAAAAGACTCCCAAGGTGGACCTGGCTGAATCCTTGGCAGCATGGCGGCTTCCCCCAGCACTCCCTCCCTGCAGTGGGATGCTATCCCCACTCCTTGGTGCTAGAAGCAGAGCAGGACGTGTGCCCCAGCTGTCACAGCTTGAAGCCTGACAGCTTGGCGTGAAAGGGGCAGTGAGTCCAGCGCCAAGAGGCTGGAGTGTGAGCTGGGCAGTGAGGAACTGATGTCCCTGCTGGGAGGACAGCGGTCTCTGGATTTAGGGCAGGGGGACACGGTACTGTCGGTTTAGACTACTGCGCGGTCTGCCAGGGCTGTCAGAGCCACAGCTCACACCTCCCGAGCAGGCTGAGCATCGCCTGCCTTGGACTGGTCACACAGAGCCTTTCTTCAAGAAGAGGTGTCTACGAAGTGACACAATGCCTGGGGAAACGTTAGTCGCCTCAGCAGCAGATCAGAAAAGCCAATTAATTTTAGTGTTGCCGGGTATGGCTTCCATAATAGAAACAGAGTGCTTTGGAGCTGCAGGATGGGGGATAGCTGGTGGGGAAGGAGCAGAGCCACGTGCAGAATTTCACACTGAAAAAGGTTTTGCTTTGTCTTTCAGTCTCCGCACCGCAGCACGATGCTTTCATATCTGACTCCGCCTAGCAAGCCGGCTGCTGACAGGAGCACTGCCCCAAAGGTATGACCATTACTGTACACACAGTACCATTACTGTATGTAAATACAGTAACTTGTGTCTCGTTTTTTAAATGCTACACAGTGACTCTGCAATTCAGCCTTCCTATGTGTTCAGCAGTTAGGCTGCTCAGGAAAAGGCACTTACTTGTTGTGTATCTGGGATATTAGGCAGTAGTGAATTCCCAAAACCATGCAGTGTGCCCTGGTGGCCAAGAAGGCCAATGGGATCCTGGGGTGCATTAAAAGGACTGTGGCCAGCAGTTCAAAGGGGGTGATCCTCCCCCTCTACTCTGCCCTGGTCAGGCCCCACCTGGAGTATTGTGTCCAGTTCTGGGCTCCCTGGTATAAAAAAGACAGGGATCTCCTGGAGAGAGTCCAGAGAAGGGCTACAAAGATGATTAAGGGCCTGGAGCATCTCCCCAGGCTGAAAGAACTGGGGCTGTTCAGCCTTGAGAAAAGAAGACTGAGAGGGGATTTTGTTAATGATTATAAATATCTCAAGGGTGGGACACAATGGGAAATGGCCAGCCTCTTTTCGCTGTCTGTGGAGACAGGACAAGGGGCAATGGCTTCAAGCTGGAGCATAGGAAGTTCCGCACCAACATGCGGAAGAACTTTTTCACAGTGAGGGTGACAGAGCCCTGGAACAGGCTGCCCAGGAGGGGTTGTGGAGTCTCCTTCTCTGGAGATATTCAAGACCCGTCTGGACACCTACCTGTGCAATATGTCCTAGGGAGCCTGCTTTGGCAGGGGGGTTGGACCAGATGATCTCTTGAGGTCCCTTCCAACCCCTACGATTCTGTGATTCTGTGATCAGTGCTGCTGATTCAATGCCTTAAATCACATCCAAAGCTCTGGCATTGCCCTTGTGACTGCTGAACTGGACCCCAGGCATGAATCAATTATGGAGTTCGGAGCCTCTCTCTGAGCCCTAGTAACAGGACCCAAACCTCCTTTCCCAGCTGGGGTGGCCTCTGTCCCTTCCATGTGGTTTCTGTGGATCTCATGGTCCACAGAAGAGCTTAGGAGCCCTGAATTTAGGAATAGCAAATAGCTAATTCAGAGCTGTGAATGGGCTACGGTGTAGCTGGAAATTAAGCACTGAAATGGCTAAGCTGTTTTGAGGCTGTAACCTTAAGTCCACATGTAGGCAGGTGAATAAATTTCCTGGTTTTCAGAAAACCAAGTACCTGTCAGCTTCGTAAATTGAAGGGATGTGGGAAATGAACATTTCTCAAAGCTTCGAATATGGTATGTAACAGCTTAATTTTAGAGAGTGAAATGTTGCTGTCAAGTCCCTGCTGTAGACCTGGACAGCTTGCTCTCTCTTAAGCCTTTAGTGTAAATTATTAAACTTAAAAACCCACGCAACTCCATCAAAACTAACAGCCTATCTTGTGCATTTTTCTGCAGGATGAGGGAAGACATTTCTCTTACACGGTTATCGTTTGACTGGTACTATATTTTGATTGAAACACTTACTGACCCAAGGGGCTTTTAACTAAACTATGCTTCTTGGTCTTGTGAACATCATGATCCCAATGTTTGTGATGGCAATGGAAGACTGGGAGCAGTGCAGTCTGCTCAGGCTGTCTGCTCCACTGGGGAAACTGTCTCAGCTTAAACACAAGCTACACTTACTGCCTCCAGATCAAAGCCCTCTCATAACACAAAAGTGAAAATATTTAAAGCTACATAAATATATGTAAAATTATTATTTTTCATGTGGAGTTTAAATGCACAGGTTGGGGTTTTATTTTTGGGAGATCATCCGAAAACCTTTATGAGGGGTCTGTTTAGCACATGGAACAAGCACAGTACCTCTAGATAAACTGATGGCTACACAGAGTCAGGACTGCAGTTTATAGCAGAGTACACAATGTGTAGTTTGCACTATACTATTTAAGGCAACATATATATGTATAGTACATAGTATACTATCTATAGTATTCTCTCTCTTGGTATACATATACACATATATATTATATTTGTGTTATACACAGAAGGGATAGAATACAATAACACCCACACAAAAATCAGCATGCCAGAGCACAACAGCCTTATAGAAAGTCCTGTGTACTCACTAAGCCTCATTTATTGCTTCTTTTGGTCTCCCCCCACCCCATCTGTTTCTTTTGTTAGTGCTGAGCAATTTTCCATCCCTGTCACGGCCATACGCAGAGGACTCAGAGGTGCAGAAGCATCTAAATGACTTAGGAACCTATCTTTCATAGCAGTTTAAGCAGTTGATAGCCATGTCTTCAAAAGTACTAGGAAACTTAGAAATAGTTTGCAGTATGTTCTCAGTGGGATGTTCAGAAGTGCTTTGGTAATCTACCTGGCAGGAAAATCAATGGAAGTTATGTGCTGGGATGTTCTGGAATGCCATGAGATACTTCTCTGCTTCCTTTCATGTTAAATGTCTTCAGCAGTCTGGCTATGAGCGAGGTTTTAAGACCCATGGTGCTTGAATAACACAGATAAAACATCTTTTCATGCTTTCTTTCAAAATGAGATGCATGCTGTTTGTTACGGCTGTGGTAAAGAGGTTGCCAGAAGTGTGAACTGGGATCATTCCTGCTCTCTGCTGTTCTCTTCTTGGGCTCACAAATCAAGACAGCTTTGCTTCTGGCCATCACTGCATGCTCTGGGCTGGTTTGATGGTGAGGAAGTTAGTTGAAATCACTGTGAAAAAGTGAGGGAAGGAGTGCTGAAATGTCAGCTTTCAGTTTAGTTGTTTGCTTGTATATTTTTAAGAGGGAGAAAGAGGAAACACGTGAATAGCTGGGATTTCTGCAAAGGAAGAAGGAGAGATTATTGAAAGAAGTGCATTTAAAGAGAAATCCTGTAGTTTTAAAACATGCAGCTATGTTGCAGTGTGTGCTAGAATATTTTGAATCAACATCTAATATCTTAATAAATTTCTGATAGATTCATGAACTGAGAAACATTTTGTATGCAAACAAAAAAGAACCGCTTCAAACACGTTCAGTATTCAGCCCAGTGTCCATAGGAAATGGTGTGCTTGGACTGTAGATAATGGCAAGACCAGGAATTGCCAGGCCTGACCTTTCCATACACTATGCACGTTGCTCCATTGGTGATGCTTTGAACACTGAGACAGCCAGGACCAGGCTGTTCATGCTAATGGCATGAGCAATAGCTTTGCAAACTATCCACATACGTGGTGGAGAGGGCCGTGATGTGTGGGTCTTACAGCAAAATTAAGTATTTCTACTTTGGGCTGAGCCCACATATTTAGTCACCTTTCCGTGGTGTATAATTAAACGCACATGTCTGTTTGCTGGGGCTGCCTGAGAAACTTCAAATGAAGCATTTTTCTTGTCAAAACTTTCCCTGTTAACCATGCTGCAGGTGGGGTCTCAGCCTTTTCTATGGGCTGCAGGAGGACACCCACTCCGCCATGGGTTTCTCCACAGGCTGTAGGGGTGTCTCTCTCTCTGGCAGCTGGGGCATCTTCTCCCCTCCTTGATTTACCCCGGTGCCTGCACAGTTTCTTACATCTTCTCACTCCCTTCTCTGGTGGCAAAAATTGGCTGCTTTCTGTGTTTTTTTTTTCCTAAATATGATTCCCAGAGGTGCTGTGACCATCACTGATGGGCTCAGCCTTGGTCAGCGACAACTCTGGCCTTGACCTGGCTGGTGTTTGCTCTGTGGGGCCTGCAGAGAGCTTCTGGCTGCTTCTTGCAGAAGCCACCCCCGCAGCTCCCCTTCTCCACCAGAACCCAGCCACGCAAAACTATGACATAGTTCTGTTTCCATCTATGGATGGAAACAACTGGATTATCTGATCAAGACAATTCAGATTAACAGTACAATAACTACAAGATCTAACCTACCAAGTTGCTATTTTCCTGGTGTTGTATGCTTTTCCATCTGCTCAAAAGGCTATTTCATATCTCAGGAACATTGTCTACCAGACTGGGAAAGTAAGAACTATTGTGTGCCTCTGTTTTTCCAATGGTAAAATCATTACGGTGACATTCAGCTATTTTCAAAAAGGTTTGTAAGGCTGAGTCATAAAAATTGCTAGATATTTTTAGTTCCTTGGAAGGAAAAGGTGAAAGATGTTTAGTAATGACATTGTTGATCTCATGATTGTCATAGCTCGTATTATTGTCAGGCATTAACTACTGAGAAGAATATTAACACTTTTTATATATGATTTTTGTATTGCAGCTCTTTGCTAACGTGTCCGGCTCCGTGGATGACGAGGGAACCTGTCAGTGCTCTGTATACTTGCCGGATACCACCTTTCCAGTGCAGAAGGCTGAGGAATTGGAAATTATAGCCACAACACTCACACAGAAATTTGAGACAGAGCTTTCTCAAGTAAGGTGTTCTTTTCTCTTAAATGTAGCAATTGCATCTTTGCTGGAAAATGGTTCTCTGTGAAAAAGTACAGCAGTCAGAGATTTTCTGTGACCTGTGTTTTGAGCAGCAGGAGAGGGGGGGTAGTCCATAAGAGTAAAGAGAAGGGCGATTAAATCTCAAATCTTTGACATCGTAGCATGTCATACATTTGAGTATTTTCAGGTCTCTTTTCTAGGCCTTTACAGCTAGAGGCATATGGTATTTTTTTGGAAGAATGGTTATGTTTTTCCTCTTTTGGCTCAGTTTTATTGGTTTGTGATAGCTACACAGAGCTATAGGAAGCCAAGCCTCCTGCTCTTTCATGTGTTATTATTTGTGTCAAGCCAGCCAGATTGTAGGAGGGAAATGAAGGGAAAGAGGAGAAAGGTCACCACGGCCCAGAGTGAGGAAGTAGGTGAATATTTGTCCCTTCACTTCTCCTGCTCTCATAGACTTAAACAAAAAAGAAAAAAAAAAGACAAATATCTTTGTCAGCATCTGAAGTCGTAGCAGTGAGACTGCTGAATTCTGCAGTGTTGTTGGAGATGAACACACCTTATACTACTTTGGCTGCTTTTTGCATGAATTCAGATCCATTTTTTGAGGAACTCCGGCAAACCTACATATGCTGCAGTGCACAGGGTGAAGCTGCCTGTGAAGACAGAAATCTGTCTTTGACTTTTGATAAATATTCAGGATCCAGATTAGGTGTCCAGCAAAAGCGTTTTCTTCAGGAACCCAGAATCTTAAGAAATGAAGTGTCCTTGAATTAATCAGCAGAAAAGACACAGCATTAAATTATAAATTCTAAACATAAATATTCATAACCCTCCTCTGGTATAATCAAGAACAGATAAGAAGTTGTGCATAAAAACCACAACAACAGGCAGAGGAACCTGTGTTAAGATCTTTCAGTTCAAATAATTTGTTTTGAAAGAGCTGGAGCTAACAATGAAACACATTCAGCTGTCAACAGTGATGTGAAGGGCGAGTTGACAGAAGTGCCACTGCCTCCAAGCACAGGAGTTACACGATCTGGCTTAGAGTTAATGACCCATGAAAATTAGCAAGATTTCAGGTCCCCATACTGTTCCCACCGTGGTCAGTGCCAGCTTTTTAGGCTGATTGGACTGGGACAGGATGAGGGCCATGATCCCCAGCCAGAAAATTGACATGATTCTTGAAGGAGTTTGGGTACCACCTTTTCCAGTCACTTGCCCTGGTGTAGCCAGTCTCTTACCAGTACTTTCATTAGAATGGTGCATGCTTCCTTTAGGACATGTGACTTATCTGCTGGTGCCGCACAGGTCTGCAGAGCATCTCAAGTGCTGCGTGACTTCTCTGTGTGGACAGCCTCAGATCTCCATTGAGTTCAGACATCTTGCTCACATAAAGACACAGGTTACTATAGATACCTAAATTAGGTGTTCAGATTTGTATGAGAAACTCACTTCTAATATCAGGGCAAGCTGAATCCCCACTGTGGACTTTAATGTCTAGGTTGCCAGCTGGTGCCAACTGGTGTAACTGTGTTGCCATCCTTAGGTGCCCATCAGTGTAGTGCAGTGCAGCCACTGACCTTGGCTTTCAATTCTTACTGCAGACAGTGAAAATTCTTGACCTAACACAGGCTTTGCTTAAGTTCATCCTGTCGAGACCAATCAGCCAAGCAGTATTACAATGCATCTAGTTAGAAGTGTGACATCCACTTTGGTGTGATCTAGGCAAAGAGACAGTTTGGGTCAGAAAGGAAAACAAACATTTCATTTTGGTGTAACTCTGTGTGTGCAAGATTTTTCAGTTATAATCTTTTCCCGCAGAAAAGAAAGGTGTTGAACATTGCCCTATTGATATCTGAACTCAAGGAGCCTGAGATCTTGTGATACGTTGGTCTCCATGCTTAAAAATTCTTCCTTTCCAGTTGTGGAAAAAAAAAATCTCCCTGTGCAATCCTGTACGCTGATTTTGCCATGATAATGCTCATAGAAAGAAGGAAATAATTAAATGAAGGAAAGCCCAGTTCTTGTTATTGATCACTTTTAGAAATGATCTTGAGCAAAATCCTGGGGAATTATACTCAAACATAACCTAGCCACCAGAGGGGTGGGAATTTCTAAGGAGTGCTTGCTTTTTTGACTCTGAGAACCTATGCCTTATTCGCTCTTCTAAAACACCCTTGAAACTCATGGGAGCTTTTCCTGGGTAAGAACGGCAGGATTGGACCCTCTTAAAGATGCTTTCCATGTGCTAGAAGCCCCAGATAAACAACCTGATTGAATCGTTAACCTTTTCCCTGATTGTAGGCTAATTCAAAAAGCAAGGGGGTCCTTTTATAGAATCAGCAGGCAAGGAAGCTCGCAGATAAAGAGATGCTTTCATGTGCCAAATGAGTACAAACCGTAGGCTGAAAATACCAGACTAATTTTTCCTCTGTCACATCAACCTTTGCCAGCATAATTATGATTACAGAAGAAAATTAACCTTTCAAAGCAGAGCGGGAATTGGCTGCTCTTCTCAATAAGAAAGGGGAGAGGACACCTCCATAACAGGGATGGATCAGCACGTGATCCCAAGCAAAGAGAAAGCCTTTCACAACTTGGCTCACAACAGCCACGACATCCTCACGTAATGAAAAAAGGAGGAAAAAACCTCCTCAAAAAGCATGCCTGCCCTCTGCCAGGAAAAGCTGTTTTCAAAATAGGTTAACCTGCAGTGGAATTCTTGGTGTCAGCTTGCAGGCGGCTTGCCAACCTCATTTTTTGCAGGGTCTGTAGAGGTGAGGCCTGCCCGAAGCCAGTGTCCTGGGCCGAGTCACTCTGTGGAGACTCTGGTTTTGTCACTTCTTTCTTATCTTCCCTCAGTCCTCCCACTTCTTCTTCATTTTTTAAAAATTTTCTTTTGCATCTTCATCTTGCACCTTTGCTCCCACTTCTGTCCTCTCCAAATGCGTGCTGGAGAAGTGTCTGTTTGCATGCAGCAGAGCTGGTGTTGATAAATACCAGTTGCAGGTAAATGACAAAGTAAATGAGCATTGCAGATTTTTTTCCTGCCCTTTTCATTCCATGAGGGTGGCAGTGATTGGAAAGCAGGAAAAACTGAAACTGAGCATTTTTTTTCCTGCATACGCCTCACATGGCTCCATTCTCTTCCTATAAGGGGCTAACACAGGCCCTTATGCACCAGTCAGACCCTACTTCAGTCTTTTTAGAACAAATGTGGCAGTTATTGGTCTGCATCCCTAAATATGGGATATGAACAGAATTTCTGTGCCAGTCTGTCAATAGACAACAGCCAGCTCCTAGCAGGTAGCTACAGTTAGAAGATAGGGATTAAAAGCTGGTTAAATCTATCTGCCAAGCCACAAAACAACATCATGTTCCTTTTTCCTTATTTCTGAACTGGGGTAACTCTTGAGCCAGATCTGAGCAGGTGGGAATGTCCACACAGGGCATTGCAATGCTTGATGTATGTGCTGGATTTGTCTGCAGCAGCAGTATAGACAGACCTGTTAGAGCAGCACCACTGGGAAAATTATGTTTGTCCAGTAATTCGCCAGGGGAGCTTTTTAGCTTACGTCATATTGTAATGCTGGTGTGGCTGCACAGAGCACCGCGGAGTGCTGGGGCTAGTTCAGCCCCAGCTTGTGTGGATATCTCGCAGCTATGTTCCACTGGATGGTGTCGACATGTCCTTAGGTGACCTAGATGGCTGACTGAGTGAAAGCTCTCCGATGTGGGAGGAGAACTTCAGGTCCGTGTCCTGCAGTGCTCTACAATCAGGGCTGAAATAACTATGTACGCCTTGTTCCCGACCTCAGAGCTTTGTCCAGGCTCTCAGGACCCTGGAAAAAACTCCAAATTCACAGGTTTCTCGCTGATGGATAGTCATCACTAATTCCAGCAGTCCATTTCAGTGGTTTGTAGATTAGGTTTCTATTGCAACATTACTATTATTATTATTAGTAGCATTAGTGTTATTATTGCTGTGAGAAAGGTCATTCATACCTAGACAGATTTCCAAATACCTCTGTGATATACATAGCTTCACACAGCAGGTCAATTTTGTTCAGATGTGGGCTTGCTTTGTATTTCTCAGATTGAAATCATATATGCTTGCTTTTTTTTCTGTTGTGCAAACTCAAGGCACATAGTTTAAACCCTGACCTTTGAAGAATTTTGTCAGAAGATTTTTTTTAAGGGTATGTTCCTACTCCAAACTGACTTTGGGGACCAGTAAAAGCATGAGGTACAATTACATCTGGATTTTCCAAAAGCATGTTCCAGTTCTACCTACAGTTCCCTCCTAAATAAATGAAGGGGACAGTTAGGACAAGGGATACCAGCTGTCTTTGTTGCCAGCCAGATACAAGGCGTTAGGTCTAAGACTTTTTATACAATTTTTTTTTCATTCTTGATTCTAATAAATAGTTTAGTTATTCCTATGCTTGAAGTTACCTAGGCTTGACCTGGGAGATGTAGGACATCCAGTGTTATGAGTCAGGAAGCTTCTACTGCTGCTTATGGAAACATGCTAGTCAATATCAGAGCAGCTCAAATTCTGGCCACACATATTTAGAACAGATCTGTTTTGAACCCTGATGTAAATGCACAGGATTGAGCAGGGTGGTTTTGTTGCATATTGTGTATATGCATGAAAAGGGGTTCGTTCAGATTTATTGTGTCATTATAAGTCTGAATAGTGCAACCATTAAAAATTATACTTTCGAGAAGAGGGTCTTCTCACTTACGGTTCCCCTTCTTAAATCACATCACTGAATATCTTACGTTGTGAAGCGTCCCTTTCTGCCCTTCAGAAATTCCCACACCATTTTGATACACAAGAGATTTTGATCAAAATTAAAAGGAACTATTTGATAAGTGTGTTTTGGGGTACTTATCCCAGGGCCTGCTGCCAGAAAAGGAGTACAGAGAGTCCATGGTCTTTGTACCATCCCAGGATTTGAGAGGCCACTGGGGAAAAATGCTGTCTTTCAGTTTGTGTTGAGATAATGCAAGAATGGTTGAAATGACGTGAGCTAAAAATCTTTCAGTCAAGGAAGTGAAAGTTATGGGAATCATAGTGCTGTAGAGGGGGACTTGTGCCACAAACACCATCTGAGAGTACAAACATGGAGTCACTGGTGCAACGAACTAATTACATTTATTCCTACTTATCTTTTGTGGCATAATTATATTGTTTTAAAAGAAAACAGACATGAATTTTATGAAGCATATAGGAGAGAAACTTTGTATTTTTCAGTGTTAAATTTCAAGGAAACTAATATTTTCAGAGGAATGTTCTAAATGCATATAATATTCTTAACATTCTGTATCACAATGCTTGTGCTGTGACCTTTACCTCAGCAGATACATGTGTGAAAATATATTTATCTGGACAACTGTTTAATGGTTCAAAAGCTGAAAAGGCTGCTATGTAAATTACTTTAGCTAAAGCCTGCAATAAATTTTACACTTCCATTTAAACCAGATTTGATTTTTAATGCTGTTTTTAAACATCCCCCCCTGCCCAAAGACAAACCCCAAACCAGTTCTGCCAACTTTTGACACAATTCAAATGGACACAGGATAAAATACTATTCAGATTCAGAGTTATTAAGAAATAAAGCTGAAACTTGGGAGTCCTTTATTGTATTTTTCATCTTCCTTGGGTTGCCTTTGTGAGATGATAGACTGCAGATTTCCTAATAAAATTTTCACCAATGTAAATCTCTGGCATACTGAAGATAAAATTAGCTCATAGAGACAATATGGGGAAAAAAAAATTAGAAAAATGGAAGATTTCAAGTAAAATTCTGCCTTTGGTTATCTCCAGGCATTTCTGAGGGGACTTTGTGGAACTGAAAACAATAAATGAAGGTTAAATTTCACATTTTTTTATGTGTATGATGAGAATTCCTTTTATGTAGGTTATGTGAAGAATGTGGAAGTTATGAATGGGGTACTCAGAAATATGATATGGATGTCAAACAGTCTTGTTTTATTTGCTCACCTGGACTTGAGTATGTACTTTCCCCCTCACCCCCTTTTTTTTTTTCTTTAAGGTTCGAGAGTACTCAAAATTGATTGAACTGTATCAGCAGCAGATTCTTAACCTAACCGTCAGAGTGCAGCATATGGAGGGGAGCAGCGTGTCTTACACAGAACTGGACTTCCAGTTACTGAGAGTGGAAATCAATGACCTAGACAGACTGGTCACCCAGCTGAAATCCAACCTTGTTGGAAGCAATGTCATCGTTGAGCAGATATATCTGGAGGTATTGCCACAGTCTTAATTATCCACAAAGGATTCAAATGTATGGATAGTCTATTCTCTCTTTAGTGTTTAGGTTGAGGAAATGTAGCCTGTCTCTACTTCAGCCAGTGGAATTGTTTTAGCATTTCATCAGCATAAATTAAAAGAAAGCTTCACCTTAAATGTATTTACATCTTTTCCCTTCATATAGAACACAGAAAAACAGAGAACCCCCGAAACAAAAGAGGACAGCTTTATTTTTGCCAACTATCTGGTGCAATTTAACGGTTTTGCATAGTGCTATGTACATGAGCTGATTAAATTATTATAATAATAAATACTAATTTATAGACCCCCATGCTTGAAAGCCTCTGTGCTTTAACTTAGATAATTATAAAATTAGCTTCTGGTTGCTAGGGCAGTGGCCCAATCAATATGAAATCAAGAAGTGGGAAAGACTATCACCTTCCCAGCAGACTATAAATCACATTTTCAAAATTGTAATTAATCACTCACCTAGAGAGAATAATTGCTTCAGATGGAAAGTGAAACGTATTTTTCTTCATTGTCCTCTAGATCATCAAGTAAGTGATTGAGAACATGCTTTATCTTTGCAAATAAAATTTCCAGATACTTTTGTAAGGCTGGAATAAGCATGTTTATATATAACAGCTAGCACTTGCCTCAGACTTACTGGATGATTTTATACTATGTATAAAATAACACTATATTTTTGCATTATGGTATACAACTGAGTGTTGAAGCATATCCTTGTGGTCACATACCTCTGCTGTAAATGTTCAGACTAGCAGACAAAGATCTATTCTTAGGGATATATCTTAAAACCTGTTCTGTAGTATCTTCCATGGCACGATCAACCCTGCCTACAAATATCTGTAAAATAAAGTTGACAGAAACTTAAACTTGCTCTCTTTTACCTTCTGTTTCTCTAGATCAGAAATCTGACAATACTAGTAAATGAGCTGGAATCAATGGACAAAAACAATATCCTTGCTATTCGTCGACAAATTGTGTCACTGCAGAATCAATTGAAAGAGTGTGAAGAGTCCGCAAACAAAACCACAGTGCCCCCTTATTTCCCACCAGGTAAGCATTGCCCTTGCATTTCAGATCAGAAACAACATAATACACGGGTAGAACAGATGCACAGATTTCTCTTTGTTAATATTAAATACCATTGTAATGATACTACTTAGCTCTTGAAAAATTGAGCAGACAGCTCCTAATGTTTCATCAGCAGGTTCAAAAGAAGGAAAATGAGGGCAGGAAACAAACTCTTCCAGACATAGTAGCTGTTCTCAACTGGAAAAAGTTATAATCTTCCTCTCACCTGCAGTGCAAAAAGAGAATCTTTACACTCCTCTTTGTCAAAACTTTTTTTTCTTTTTCTTTTCTATTTTTTTTTTTTGGTGGGAAACTGCTTTTTTTTTCTGATCAGCTTTGATTTCTAATAGTTTCTGTGAAAGTGACCTTGGTCATGATAATTTTGCTCTAATGCTGCTTCTGAAATGTATGAGCAACAGTTGGTGTACTAAAGCTGTTGGTATGCAAGCTCTGGAAGGTAGCTTTGCATGAAGATTACTTCTGCTTCACAGGAAAAAAGATTCTTCTAAATCAGAAGGTCAAGAACCTTGGGGGGAAATTCTGGTCTCAGGAAAGTAAGTGGGAGCTTTGTTACTGATTTCAGTGAAACAAGGATTTTACCGTTTTATTAACTAGGGAAGGTTATGTTTTCAGTCTTAAATCAGTGGTATCCAGAGTGCAGTTATATCAGAGTACAAACAGTCACAGAACATGTGGTAATTAGTTAACAACTGGAGTAAATTTTGTCTTGGTGGTGTGTTCAGTTTGAAAAACTACGTTATGAGTGAGTCGTAGTCTGAGAAATTTTAAGAGTCAGATATGATACACTGGACATTTAGGAGACACTAGATGCCAGGTCAAGCATCCCACTTGCTTACAGACAGGAGGGTTTATCAAGCTGTGCTGATCCCTTGATGTTTTATACACAGAGGCTTCATTTTGACCAAGTATTGTAAAACAGAAGGTGCTCTGTTGACAATACCCAGGGGAAGGATCCTGCTTTTTCACATATGCTGCTTAGTGATCAGACGGGTTAGCCCATAAAACAGGACAAGTGGTGTCCTGCTTGCAAGCAGCACAGTTCTACATCTACCAGCCTTTACCTCTCCTCACCTTTGTGTCAGAAAATTCAAGGATCTCATTGGAAAGGTGAGAGGCAGAAGCACAAGCTTCCCTTAGGGTCAACAGCCTTTCCCTTTGTGATCTCCTTTGGGCTTCCTCGCAGTGCAGGCAGCTGCTGCACTTCTCTGATGGGACGCACAAGTAACACCTTGTCTGGGGAATCAGGCAGGAGAGAAAGGTGAAACAAAAACCTGCATTGCAAAAATCTCAGAGCCCTTTTCTGCACCTTAAGAAAGGGCTTAAAATGTTTCAATGGAAAAAAAAAAGGAAAAAAGCAATGTTTTAAAAGTATTTGAAGGGCATTTCATTGATTTATTGAGGGTGATGGTGTGTGGAAAGAAACAGCTTCTTTCTCTTCAAGCCTACAGCAAGCCTTTGTTTCAGCAAGAAAGTACTGAGTTCTGGAACAAGAATACTGTGTCCTTCCAGGAGTGATGGAGGAAGGGGCTGCTTTTACGCCTGGGTGGTTGGAGTAAGCATCTGTAGGATATAGGAGCTTTGATGGAGTAGGAAAGGGAGGTTTATGCTTTGCAGTGCATCTTCATGCAGGCAGAAAATAAACTAGAAGGCCAAAACCACTGGTGGTGTGAACAACGCTAGTTCCGTTGACTTTCAGAGAATTACAACCACTGACATCAGCTGAGGAGATCCTCTGATACTATCTGTGACTTTATCTTTATGGCAGTCAGGGGAAGTCCCTTGTGACTGGAAGAAGGACAATATTGTGTCCATTTTTAGAAAGGGTAAAAAGCATGACCTGGGGAACTACCAGCCTGTCAGCCTCACCTCTGTGCCTGGGAAGATTATGGAACAGCTTCTCCTAGAAGCAATGCTAGGGCACATGGAAGACAGGGAGGTGATTCAAGACCGTCAGCATGGCTTCACCAGGGGAAAATCTTGCCTGACCAACCTAGTGGCTTTCTATGACGGGGTGACCACATCAGTGGACACAGGAAAAACAATGGATGTCATTTATCTGGACTTCTGCAAAGCCTTTGACACAGCCCCCCCCCCCCCAACATCCTTCTCTCTAAAATGGAGAGATAGGGATTTGATGAGTGGGCTGTTCAGTGGATAAGGAATTGGTTGAATGGTCGAATCCAAAAAGTATTTGTCAATGGCTCAAAATCCAGATGGAGAGATGTGACAAGTGGTGTCCTTCAGGGATCTGTACTGGAACTGCTGTTATTTAATATCTTCATCAGTGACATTGACAATAAGGTTGAATGCACCCTCAGCAAGTTTGCTGATGACACCAAGCTGAGTGGTACAGTTGATGTGCCAGAAGAATGGGACATCATCCAGAGGGGCCCAAACAAGCTGGAGAAGTGGGCCCATGTGAACCTCATGAGGTTCAACAAGGCCAAGTGCAAGGTCCTGCACCTGGGTCAGGGAATCCTCGTCATCAAAGCAGGCTGGGAGATGAAGTGATAGAGAGCAGGCCTGCAGAGAAGGACTTGGGGGTGCTGATGGATGAGAAGCCTGACATAAGCTGACAGTGCGCGCTCGCAGCCCAGAAGGCCAATCATGTCCTGGGCTGCATCAGAAGGAGTGTGGCCAGCAGGTCAAGGGATGTGCTTCTGCCCCTCTACTCTGCTCTCGTGAGACTCCACCTGGAGTACTGTGTCCAGGTCTGGAGTCTCCAGCATAGGAAGGACATGGAACTGTTGGAAAGCATCCAGAGGACGGTCATGAAGATGATTAGAGGGTGTATCTGTCCTATGAAGACAGGCAGAGAGAGCTGTGGTTGTTCAGCCTGGAGAAGAGAAGGCTCTGGGGAGACCTACAGGGAAGCTGGGAAGGGACTTTTTAGAAGGGCATGTAGGATAGGAAAAGGGGAGAATGTTTTTAAATTGGAAGGACTGGTAGATTTAGACTGGATATTAGGAAGAAATTCTTCACTATGAGGGTAGTGAGGCACTGGAAGAGGCTTCCCAGAGAGGTTATGGCTACCCCTTCCCTGGACATGTTCAAGGCCATGTTGGATGGGGCCTTAAGCAGCCTGGTCTTGTGAGAGGTGTCCCTGCCCATGGCAGGGTTGTTGGAACTTCGTGGTCTTTAAGGTCCCTTCCAACCCAAACCAGTCTGTGATTCTATGATCTTTTGCCCACAGCAATAGGAACCCTGGAGGGGTTGGAGAATGTGTGTAGGCATATTGTCATGGCTACCTTTAGGGTGAGGGTGGACTCCAAGGCTGGCGTGGGGGACTGGCAGAGTAACTGTGGAGCTCTGGCAAGTTTTGTTCCTGTTGGGAGAAGCCAGCTGTACAGATAACACAGGTGTCATGTAGGATCAGATCCCTGTTAATCCATGTGGGACTGGTATATCCTGAATTTATGTGCCTGGCAGGGAGGAAATATTCTCTGGGCAAAGAACTTTGTAGAGTAATTGCATGTCCTGCAGACTGTATCTGAAAACAAGTGGTAGTAGGGAGAGGTTGTTACTTGGGGAGATGGAGTAAGTAGGTGAGAGAGCTGCATTTTCTAGATGGTCATTTTGGAGGCTTTGCATGGATGCTCACACCTAGGCCTCTGAAGCTCTCTAGCACTCATTTACGCCTTTGAACACAATTTCCATATGTTTTCTCTGCAAGCTTGAATGCTTTGAATTCCTGCCAAACCATTTGGCCTTGTCCTGCTTTTATATTCATTTTATATTTATAATGTTTGTATTAAATGGACTCTTTGTCCTGTTTTCAGACTGCATTTTCTCTCCCCCTTCATACTTTGGCATATTTTGGGTAGGCAACATGAACTAGAGAGAGCTTGGCTAATCCCCAAGCTGTCTAAGACCATGAGTCTAAAGGCAAGTTTAATTAAAGCTTCTTGCTTCTCAGTGCTGTAGTTTGCAGCCCCTCTGACCCTTTCCCCCAAGGCTTTTGCTGCTGTATTTCTTGCCGTAACCAGGCCTGTTCTCGAACAACGCAGCAGAAGGAAATCACTGGTCTCCATTTGCCTTTCACTCCCACTGGAGAGCTGGGTGGGTGTCTGAGTGTCTGAGGTGGGCCTCAGTAAATATATAGTTAATCAACCTCACCATCACCACTGGCTTTCCTATCTGCAGCAACTCCTGGCATCTCTCTCCTTCCCACTCCAGTGGGAAGAAAAAGTTATCCATTCGTTTTTTCTTTTGTGCTGCTCTCATCTGGTTGCATCAGGGCAGGTAGAGAGAGAACAGACCCCAGGATGGTTCTTTGAGGACTCTGCAGCAGATTCTTTGTCACATCGCGCTGACATGATCTGAGAGAGGCAGCAGAGAGAAGTGAGTCAGATGGAACTCTCAAAGGCAAAGAAAAAAAAGGAAAAAAAGAGCAAAGCTGTTTTTTTCTGTCTTTTATCCACTTAGAAATTAAGGATTTCAAGTTATTGGTGAATAGGTCTCAGCAGGAAGAAGACCTGGTGTAGCTTAACGCTGAAACTCAGGCAATTGTATTGGGGTCTTACAGTGTTTTCACTTTTACCTTACATTTTAATCTCTATATACCCAAGATGTCTGTGTTGGGTTTGGGTTTTTTTTGACTGCTTTGGGTTGTGTTTTGAAACAAATGCATCCTAACACAAAGGGAGAGACATGCCTACAGGCACCTGAAAGCAGCTCATCAGTGCCTCCTCTCCAGGACTGTCTGAATGCCCCCTGGGGACATGTGCACTTCTCCATTGGCAATGGAGGGGAGCTTAGCTGAGGCACCTGACTTTTCTAGTTGCCTGGAGGTAGGTCAGATGAATTCCAGCCCTCTACCTCATCCTCTGTTAGATGCTGACAACATAAGTCTTCTCTGACACAGCTGTCAGCCTGTGACTGTGCCCTGTGATACTGGTGAAGACTCAGGTGTCTGTGTGGGTCTTCCTATGACAGTGAGACAGTAGGAGCAAAGATGAGTCTTTCCCAGAGCAGGCGTCTCCTGTGTTTCAAGACATAGGTGGTAACTGTGCACACATCTAGTTGCAGTGGCGTGTCTGATGGGAGAGGAGGGTGCACATCTGTCACTTGGGAGCACATATGAGAGTATAGCACCAGCCTGATGCAGGTTTCTGTGTACCTCACAGGAGTTCCTTTAAATGTGGGTCCCATCATATCTCATGATTTTCAGCTGCATAGGCGAACTGTGGTCCCTTCTCTTCTGAGATCAGATGCAGATGCTTGGTGGGGAGAGCCTGCTGGATTATTATTATTATTTTGACACCTGTATTGTTGAAGTGAGAAGCTGATGGGCTCTATGAGTGCTTCAGAGTGAAGTGGGGGAAGCGAGATCCAACAGGATGTGTCTCATGCTCAGCTCTGCAGCCCGCAAGTCAGGCGAGTCAGGCTCCCTCCAGTCCTGACAATGAAGTGCCAGGTCCTTTTCTGCTGAATCATAAGGATTAGTAAACAACTGAGCTGAGATACTGGTTCTTTATCTATGGAGAAGATGTGTGTATGCACGTAGTCTGGTTCTCCTCTTGCTATTTGCTACATAAGCGTTGAGCAATGGAAGGCAAAAATACCAGGATGTCATTTATCAGTGGCCAAAAACAGTGGAGAATAGAGTTAAAAACTCGAAAGTTTGAATAATGCATATGGATTTATTTCAAGTACCTTCTAATATTTACAAAATTACATGACACTTTATTTCCTTTGTGCATTCTTTTCCCCCACAAGATCCAGACAGGGAGGCAAGTTTAGATTAAATAAACAACAATGAATTCTTCTGAACCTGTGCAGAAGACAGATCACCCCCTGACTACCACAGAGTTTTTTTGGTTAAAAAAAAAAAAAAATTCTGGGGGAGTTTTCAAGGAAATCAAAATGAAGCACATAGTCTATAGAAACCTCAGACAATTTTTGATGTCATTAAAACGGAACACGCTTCTAACTTTATTTTAATAATTCATTGTTTCATAAATAAAAACCAAACAAGTGTTCAGCAGAGAGATCTCTTTAAGGGAAGAAATAATAATTTATTATTTCTTTTGTAAAAAAAGGTCTCTCTGCTGAACACACGTTTGTTTTTTATTTATGAAACAATGTATGAATTATTAAAATAAATCTGGAATTGTGTTCTGCTTAATGACATGAAAAATTATTTGAGGTCGCATATAGATGAGCTTAGCAGTGCTTCACTACCTGCAAGCTTCAGTGCTATATTTTTCTAAACAAATCAAGAGTTTTAGAGCATTTAATAACCATTTAATTCTGAGATACGTTTATTGAGATTTAACCAAGGTAATATATTCAATATGTCACCAGCTTGAATGAAGCCCTCGTGCCGCAGGTAACAATACTAAAGATAGAAGAATATATAAGAAAAACACCCCAGTTCAAATTGATTTATGGAGATGGCAGGCTGCAAGCTGTTTGGCACTGCCTGACTTTCTTCCTTTGCATGAGCTGAGGTATAAGCACCTCCAAATGCTGGCATCTGTGCCAAGTGCCAAGGCCATGTTCCTGGCCATGCTGCGTGTCTTTTGCAGACATGCGGCCTGGCTGGCCATACAGCAGTGCTTTCCCCCTGGTGTGCTATATTTGGAAATGAGGTTTCTGCTCCAGGGCCTCATCCTTTGCAAAGCACTTAAGTGCATGCTTAAATGCTCATCTGCTCTGAGCCAGGAATGCTGATTTGCTGTGGTTCTTGGTGGCATGGAGTGAAGCAACGGTTCAAACAGGGTCATCCCGTGTTTCTCCTGTGAGAATCCCGGGATGTAAAAGGGACTGGAGGAGGTGAGGAGGCTGCTCATGACTCCTGTTTTCCTATCTACCTTGATCCGGGCACTCAGTGATGCAGGATTGCTACCATGGGCAATACTGTCCCAAAGGAATTTGACAATGTGGGCTGGGGACAGTAGGATTTAGCTCAGCATAGTGATTTGTATTTAATACAAAGCTGCTTCCCACCTTCCTCACAGATGTTGAGATGAGGTTGCAGGTGAATCCATGCCTCTCAAGTCACTGGCACAAGACAGCATGAGGCTGTGAGGGGTGAATGTGTTACACAGTAGAAAGAAAGAAAGATTACATTTTGAGGAAGGAGATGTGGAAAGTTTCACCAGCCAAATTTACTTTACACATTGGCACAAACGTTGCCCTCTTGGACATTTCTGACATTCAGACCACAGGTTTTGTTGTCCCAGATCAAAAAAATATTTCTCTGTGTTTGCAACAGTACATTTTTCACTAAATATCTTGTTTCCTGATAGAAACAAGAAAAGCAGGTTCTACTTTTTCCAAACAGAGTACTTCAGACTGGTCTGTCTCCACATTTCCCTCTATTTGTGGGATAGACTAGGATGCCTTTGAGCACAAAATACCTCCTAGGCTTTTTCTGTCGTGGCTTTAGGAGTTTTAAATTCAGCTCCATGAATATTGTCTGGTCTTGCTTAGGGATGGTTGGCTTTCAGGGCAAAAGGTAAATTCTCTCTTTGTTGTTTGTCCTTGTGCAAAGGCATAGGTTATTTATATGTTAGACATTTCCTCTTATGACCGAGCTTATGAGCAGCCGTTCTTTTCGTACAGGCTGTAAGCGATCGTGACATGGTACCCATGCAAAGTGTTATAGCCTTAAAAGATAAGTTTGACCTTCACCATGGACGCCATAACTGGCCGTGCATGGAACTACTGTGCTGAGGGAGTTATGAACATCAAAGAGTTGTGACCATTAATTTATCCATTAATTGATGCGTGAGACTTGGGTCTATTCATACTACACTCCATCTTTCATAAGGAAGGTTGTCTAGTGGCTAGAACACCCCAGTGTTCTGGGAAACATTGAATTACCACTAAGCTTTTGAGCTAGTGCTAGTCACTTGACATCTCTGTCTTCATTACCTGCAGTGAACATATACTCACAATGAATAAAACTGGGACACTTTTGTGGCAGTAAGACAAAAAGCTAATGTTTAAACTTGGGGAAAAAATGCTGGGTTTTGCCAGTAGCAGCTTTGGACTCAGGAGAGGCCAATTTATGAGTGGCAAATTTTTTCACCATGACTTTGGATTTTTCAAATTTATCAGGAAACAAGAATGTCACCTCCATTCTGCAAGAGTAAAGGGGAAGTATTTCTTGTGTCTAAATTAATTTCGACTTTTTTGTTCCAAAGAGCATTGTGGTGGTTTGACCTTGGCTGGGGGCCAGATGCCCATCAAAGCCTCTCTATCACTCCCCTTTTCAGCTGGACAGGGGAACAAAATACATAATGAGAGGCTCAGGAGTCGAGATAAGGACAGGGAGAGATCATTCCACAATGTGTGTCATGGGCAAAACAGACTCGACACAGAATAAAATTCATCTACTTTATTACCCAATCAAAACAGAGTAGGATAATGAGAAATAAAACCAAATATTAAAGCATCTCCCCCCATTCTTCCCTTCTTCCTGAGAATTCCTCCGAATTCTCCCAGGGGGATGGAGAATAGGGGTTGTGGTCAATTCATCACACATTGTCTCTGCTACTTCTTTCTCCTCAGTTGGAGGACTCCTCACACTCTTCCCTTGCTCCAATGTCACTCCTTCCCATGGGAACTTTAGTTCTTCATGAACTGCATGGTTTCCATGGGGTGCAGACCTTCAGGAACAAACTGCTCCAGGAGTCCCCCACGGAGTCAGAAGTGACATCAGCAAACCTGCCTCAGCCTGGGATCCTCTTTCCATGGGCTGCTGGTCCTTCCAGAGCTTCCTTCAGCACAGGCTTCCCAACAGGTCACAGCCTCTTTCAAAACCTACTCCAGCATAGGGTCCCACACAGGCTGCAGGTGGAATCTCTGCTCTATGTCCATGGGCTGCAGTGGGACAGCCTGCCTCACCATGGTTTTCTCCATGTTTTTTTCACCATGGGAATCTCTCCTCTGGCACCTGGAGCACTTCCTGCCCCACCTTCTTCACTAACCTGAGTGTCTGTAAACTTTCTCACATCTTTTCACTCCTTTGGTGGAAAAAAGTTGTTGATTTGATTGTTTCTTTCCTTCTTAAATATGTTATCATAGAGGTGCTGCTTGGTTTGGTCATTGTCCATTGCTGCTTGGCTTGGTCATGGTCAGTGAAGGACCTGGCCTTGAGCTGGCTGGCATTGGTTCTCTTGGACCTAGGGGAAGCTTCTAGCAGCTTCTCATAGAAGCCACCACTGCAGCCCTCCACCCCCACCCCTAACCTTGCCACACAAACCCCAAACAAGCCTTCATCATACCTGAATGTTCATTTTATTTTGTTGTTTATTCCTAGTAAGTGTGGAAAAAAAATCTACTCTGATCTACTTCTGAAAGATGTTCTGCAGGTGCAAAAAGCCAAAGATTTTGAGTAACAAGACAAAACAAAAATTAAAATAAAAGGATTGTTCCATGATCCTGAAAATGGCTTTGTAATCAATATTTGGAGAACAGAGCTGTTCTGGTTCATCTTGCAATCATATTCTTTTTAGAGTTGCCTCACATGAAAACTTGGAGTAATACCTGTCTACATTGCCTAGGCTGTGATTGGTACTGTCTGCAGGTTTCTTTGAGGGCCTGAGGTGGAAGGCACCATGCAGCTGTGACACACTGTTGTGATGCTGTGGTTCTGGCAGCAGAATGCTGATCTGAAACGTGACTCTGGAATTACTGCTGCTCTTTCCTTCCCCACCTCAGTGAAATACTCAGAAATCAGATGCTCCTCTTTCTTTTTTCCAGTCTCCCATGCTCTCGGTTCCACTGAGGTAGAAAATAACCTAAAATGCTTCTCAAATTGTATTTTCCAAGGGATTTCCTAGTGCATCAGGCTGGCATGCATCAAATAGGCAGGAACAGAAGTCTGCCCCTTGACTAGACCAGCAAAGTGAGCACTTGTTTTCTGTGAATTAATCCTGACTGAGGATGTGTGTCCCTATCTTCTTTTTTTTTTTTTTAAACAAACTTCCTGAGTCAACTTGGAACACCTTGTGACATGCAGTTGCTGACCTTGGCCAACAAAGAGCCTTTTACATATGAAGTTATGAGTTTATGTCGGTGCTTTGCCACAAAACCAAACCCTAGTAAGCATACTCCAGGGGCTACAGTACGCAAACCCCCTCTCCTAATGCTAACATTTGGGAAACCTGTATTTTCTCTTTAATTACAGGCAGCTGCCTTCACCGTGGACTGCTGAATGTTAGCCAGCCCTATATTGTAAAGCTGAACTGGAGAGGATCTTCCTACAAATATGGTTCCTGGGGTAGAGATTACTCTCCCTCTAACCCGGAGAAGGAAGTCTACTGGGTTGCACCACTGAACACGGATGGGAGATACTTGGAATACTACAGAATTTATAATACTTTTGACGATTTGCAGCTGTTTAAACCCATGTATGAAACTAGAATAGTATATGGGGAAGGAGGTGGTGCTGTCCTTTATAATAATTTTTTGTACTATCATTCTTATAATTCAAGATACATGGTAAAGCATGATATAAGACAAAACACTATGGTTCTGAAAAAGGAACTTCCATATGCTGCCATTGGTAACCGTTTCTCTTATGCAGGTACACCATGGCAAGACATAGATTTTGCCGTGGATGAAAGTGGGTTGTGGGTAATATATTCAACGGAGAATAACATGGGCAACATTGTGATTAGCAAACTCAATGAGACCACACTTGATGTGCTAAATACTTGGCAGACAAGACAGTACAAGCCATCTGTTTCCAGTGCTTTCATATTATGTGGTGTTCTGTATGCCACAAGGCCAATAAACACTAGGGAAGAGGAAATCTTCTACATGTATGACACAAGTACTGGCCAACAAGGTAGAGTTAGTATCTTTATGGATAAGAAGTTGGATACAATACGTGGTATTGATTATAACCCCACAGATCAGAAACTGTATGTTTACAATGATGGTTACCTTGTAAGATACGATTTGATGTTTCAACCTTAGAAGTTCAGTGACAAAAGCATATGATAAAATTGGCAGCAAATAAAATGAGAGATCTGACACACCTTTAGACAATGCTATTGCCAGTTTAGGGTTCATCTGGCCCAAGGTACTGTATCTGTGGGTGTTTTATATATATGTTACTTATTACTTAAATGCTTTTAAGGGATTTCCCACTCTGCTCAGTAATATTGCTGGCAGCAGAGTTTGATAGTACTGGGTTCTTTAGAGTTTGATTGGTGTTTATTGGTGCTTGGTGCTTTACAATTGTCCTGCCTCTAAGAGTAGATTTACTGCATAGATTCACCACATCTTGTTTACAGAAATTGATGGGCACAGCCTATTTACCAACCAAGAAGCTAATTACCGACTGATGTGCATTTGTCAGTGTACCACTGGCAAGGCACCCAGAAACTGAGAATGAATTTACACCGATCTTCATCAGAGTGAATTGAGCCCTCAGAGAAATTAATTGAAGGATTAAAATAGTATAGGAAATAGATAGATTTCCTTGGAAGACAGCAAGCCGTTTGTTGGGTAGAAGTAGGAGTTATCTGGCTCAAGGCTTCAGGGAAGTGGGTAGCAATACACTTGCCTGTTTGAAGGCTTAATACAGGTAGGGGAGAGGAGGCACTGGCACAGGGACAGAGTCCATTGACTTTATTGGCTATGGGTGGCTTTCAGGTATATATCATACAATGCCATAGAATGACAACTGTGTTATTTGAAGTGCCTCTATTCAGCATTTTTCTTATTCTGTAATTAGATTCCTGAGAGCCTTTTTAGTGCAGGGACCAATTTGCTCCCCGGGTAATTCTGTCTTACAGCAAGGTAAGAGGTCTTTTGGAAAACAGAAGTCTGGTCAAACTAGCTCTATATGTGGGGCTGTTTTTTTTTTTTTTTATAAAATGGGTACTGTGTAATAGCTTTTGAGTGTGTGTACTGTATCAATGTCTTACCTTCATTATGTCAGCAGGGTGAAATACTGAAATTCAGAGCTCTACAATGATGAAGAACACGGTTCATGTAGTACATATTCTTCTGTTGCCTATGCAGTCATGTCTGTGTCTTCTGATAATCAAAATCAGTATGTACAATTGCTTTTGTTTTAATAAAAACAATATTACAAGGAATCTCAGTGGTCCTATAGTGCCCTGTATAGTTACTTGTGACAAATAGGATACAATGGGAAGCCAGGACGCCAAATGTTTGAAACGGGATCACTGCATTTACTTTGGCTCCATGTGCTTAAAGAAGCTCTGGGAACAATGCAAAGGTGTGATTGAGTATGTCAACAGGCATATAAGAGGAGCTTTATTTCCCCACACAGAAATATGTTAGCTGGTTAGGGTAACATTTCTCTACCACGCTGAAATGTTACTTGAGACATTGCAGGATGATGAACTGATGACATGTTTTGAAGCCAGGTGCTGCCACTTATCAGGTATCAGCATCTGCTTCTTGGAAACCTGTGAAATGAATTTGAAAGCCATGGAGGCATTGGTGCAGTAATCTGATCAAGTCAGCACAGGCAGGGCTGCTGTGTGAATAATCTGTAACAGCTCAAGTAAAGATTTGGCTGAGAAAGGAAGAAGAAAATACTGCGAAAATATATTTTTTCCTCTCTACATCAGTGCATGTCGTGGAAGGTGAGCAGCTCTCCACTTACTATCAAGAAATGCTGTCAGCGTGGGCCTTGAGGCTCCTCAACTCACCCGTGTTTAGGGAGGGAATTGATGCTGGCATCTATGGGGCTGGTTCTGGTAAACTGACTGTGATTCTCAAGTCCTTCCTAGGGACAGGTCCTTGTGGTCTAGCTCCCTCATGTTTGGAAACAGCAGTCAGCATGGACTGGAGGCTTTCATGCTGGTGAGGGAGATAGGGATGCCATGGCTTCCCACCATGCTTGGTAGTGGTGTGTCCCAGATCCTTTGTGACCTGGCACCAGGGTCCAGCTAGAGCTCACTGAGGTGGCCCAGAGGTGGGAGTGGCAGCTGCTGTCTCTTCAGGGTACTTCACAATGTCACCGCAGAGAAGATAAAACACAATCAGGTTAGACCTCAGTACCAGAAGGAAAGCAAAAACACCCCTGCACTTATAAAACCTTGAAATATCTTGTATGGAGGGGCTAGGTCAGGATGTTTTGAACCTGACAAAGCTGAGCTTGTCCTTTGATTTGTTGTCCTCTGCTAGTATTTCTCTTAGGCAGTGAGTGTCAAGGTGCAGCAGGGGCTCTCTGGGGTCTGTCATGGCAGGGTCTGGAAGCTGGTGCCTGTTCCACTGCCCCAACCAGGAGTAGGGCAGCTGAAGGGCACCACAGCCACTGCAGCCTCAGGCATTGGGCACTTCCCTGGGATGGGGACAGGCCAAGGCTGAGCTGGGATGTAGGCAGGGCAGGGCTGTGGGGACGTGGAGAACAGCCCTGCTGCAGTATTACTGGGGCAGGGGCTGATGGCCTGGGAGGCTGAGATGGGGTCCTGGGTGGGGGGGAGACACGACAGGGTCAGGGTGGGCAACAAAGCACATAAGTGCTGTCGGGTCCCTGGCAGATGGCAGGGCTTCTGTTGATGTTATAAGAGAATTTTCATAGCTGTAGAAAGACCATTGTCCTTTTAAAAACAGAAAAATAAAGGCACAAAATGACTATATTTCAGCTATTTGCCTTATTGATTTGGTATCTCCCCGTGGAGGTTTTGAGGTATATAAACAATATTGAACATAAATAGTACCTGCCACAGAACCCAGAGGAGAGGACGTATGTCTGCGCAGTGATCCAGGGAACTGCAGTACAGGGACTTTGGTGCAATTTCGTTGATGAGTGGTTTTCATGCCACCTAACTCGAGGGATGTGAGGTTGGAGACTCAGCTCTGATCCGTGCAGCAATGGCATATGGGGAAAGAGGGTCCTTGTGCAAAGGAACACTTGATTTCTTCCCTCAGACTTGTCCTTTTGGGCCTTGGATCAAGTGGTCTTGAACTGGCTATGGCACATATTCTTGGTCAGGCTTCACTCTCTGTCCCTATTGCCTCTTGTCCTGTAGCTGTTGCTACCTCTGCTTTGGATGAAGGCTGTTTCCTCCTCTCTTTCCTCTTTGGACATGGAGAAGACCTCAGTACTGTGCTTCCCAACATGGCCTGTAATTGGGTACACCCTCGGCTGGGTAAGGAGCTGGCTGGAGGGCCGGGCTCAGAGAGTGGTAGTAAATGGAGTTAAATCCAGCTGGCGACCGGTCACAAGTGGTGTTCCCCAGGGGTCGGTGCTGGGGCCTGTCCTCTTCAATATCTTTATTGATGACCTAGATGAGGGCATTGAGTGCACCCTCAGTAAGTTTGCAGATGACACTAAATTGGCTGGGAGTGTGGATCTGCCTGGGGGTAGCAAGGCCCTACAGAGGGATCTGGACAGGCTGGAGAGCTGGGCTGAAGCCAATGGCATGAGGTTCAACAAGAGCAAATGCTGAGTCCTGCACTTTGGCCACAACAACCCCAGGCAGCGCTATAGGCTTGGGGTGGAGTGGCTGGAGGACTGTGTGGAGGAAATGGACCTGGGGGTAGTGATTGATGCACGGCTGAACATGAGCCGACAGTGTGCGTGGGTGGCCAAGAGGGCCAACAGCATCCTGGCTTGCATCAAAAATAGTGTTACTAGTAGGAACAGGGAGGTGGTTGTCCCCCTGTACTCAGCACTTGTGAGGCTGCATCTCAAGTACTGTGTTCAGTTTTGGGCCCCTCACTACAGGAAAGACATTGAGGCCCTGGAACGCGTTCAGAGGAGGGCTACTAAGCTGGTGAGGGGTCTGGAACACAGGCCTTACGAGGAGCGGCTGAGGGAGCTGGGATTGTTCAGCCTGGAGAAGAGGAGGCTCAGAGGAGACCTTATGGCTCTCTATAGCTTCCTTAAGGGGGGTTGTAGTGAGCTAGGGGTCGGCCTCTTCTCCCGTGTAGACAGCGACAGAACTAGAGGGAATGGTATCAAGCTGCGGCAGGGGAGGTTCAGGCTGAACATTAGGAAGCACTACTTCTCTGAAAGGGTAGTCAGGCACTGGAATGCACTGCCCAGGGAGGTGGTGGAGTCACCGACCCTGGGGGTGTTCAAGGAAAGACTGGACGTTGTATTGAGGGACATGGTTTAGTGGGAGCTAGTAGTAATAGGTGAATGGTTGGACTGGATGATCTTTTAGGTCTTTTCCAACCTTGATAATTCTGTGATTTCTGTGATTTCTGGTTTGGTGGCTCTGCACCATTTCTTGATGTAGCTTTTGCCTGCAGTGACTTAAGTTTCACTCTGACCCTTTTTACCCAGATTTTCCTGACAGCCACTGACCTTGTTCTCCCTCATCTGTTCAAAGTGCAGTGACAAATTAATCCTTTCTTGCCTTTTGTAGTCCTTATTATCATAGTCCTTATTATCATAGAATGCTTTGGGTTGGAAGGGATCTCCTCACTAGACCAGGTTGCCCAAAATCCCATCTAACTTGGCCTGAAATGCCTCCAGGGGTGGGGCTTCCAAAAACTGTTCCAGCACCTCACCACCCTCATTGTAAAGAATTTCTTCCTAATGTCCAACCTAAACCTATCCTCTTTCAGCTTGAAAGCCATTGCCCCTTGTCCTACCACTACACTCCCCGGTGAACAGTCTCTCTCCCACTTTCCTGTATGACACCTTTAAGTATTGGTAGGCTGCAACATGGCCTCCCTGGAGCCTTCTCTTTTCCAGACAAAACAAGACCAACTCTTGCAGCCTGTCTTCATAGGAGAGGTGCTCCTGCCCCTTGATCATCTTTGTGGCCCTCCTCTGGACTCCCTCCAACAGCTCTATGTCTTTACGGTACTGGGGACCCCAGAGCTGGATGCAGTACTCCAGGTGGGGTCTCAGGAGAGGAGAGCAGAGGGACAGTATCACCTCCCTTGACCTGCTGGACACGCTGTTCTTGATGCAGCCCAGGACACGGTTGGCCTCCTGAGTTGCTAGTGCACACTGCTGGCTCACGTTGAGCTTGGACCCACCCTCTCTTTAACAAGTTAAATACGAGCTCTTTATTCCAGGACTTTTAGTCCAGGACTTTCACATCCTTCCCTCTTAGCAACTACATTACCTGAACCTCCCTGCTTTGCTGTCTGAGTGATGTTAACCTCCTTACCCTTCTCTTCCCTTGTCACACTCTTCCTTTATCCCACACTGATACTTTTCTCCAGGATGCCCTCTCCAAACAGATCTATCAGTTTCCCTGGGCTCCTCCAAATTTCTTATTATTTTCTCTGCAAAGCTCTTGATAAATTGCCAGCTGACTACAGTTAACTTGTTGCCTTCAGTAGGAGACTGGTATTTATTTGCATCATGTATTCAATTATCTGGCACATGAGAGCATAAATCTGGCACACATAAACTCTCTTATTATTCATCCCCGTATGTCACTCCCTCACTCTCTGTTACATTCACTTGTTGTATCTTGTCTTAAACGGCGATTTTATGTTCCTCAAGGGAAATACCTGTCTCTTAGTTTAGGGTAGTAGAGCACCTAGCACAACAGGCTGCTACCTTCCTCCTCTCTCCCAGGTACTTCTGAGCAGCAAACAATAAAGAGCAGCGAGCGCTGGTCAGGGATTGTTGCATGCATCTGTGTTTTTGTCTGAATTTTCATGCATGCTGCTACGTGTGCTGCATATAAATTGGCTTTGAAAAGTAGGCAAACAATATGCTTCCAGACAACTGTGTAAACATTCTGTTGGAAACTGTTTCAGTAGCTATGTGCACATAATGTAACTACAATGCATCCCTAAATTTGTACCATGTGGGGTAGGCTCACTTTTCCTCCTGTAAATATTTGATTTCTTTCCTTCTTTCCTTCCTTTCTTTGCGATTCTGTGACTGCACAACGGTTGCTCCCTGGAAGCCCGGGACCAATGGCACAAGTGTGAACTGCTCACAGAGCCCGCAGTGTGACCTTCTTCGTGCTGACAAATAACCTGCGACTTTACTAGGACTAGGAGCGCTCCTTAATAGGACAAAATTCTTGCTCTGTAGCTGAGCTGGGTTGGGAGAGATGCGAATTGGGGAATTGGCAACATTATGGTTTGAGAAAAGTGAGCACGTGTGCGGGAGAACGTGTGTGTCTAGCAGGAATCCTGTCTTCCCCTCTACTCGCTGGGCTCCTGCCAGTTTGCAAGCTGTCAGCCACGTACGGGAAAGCAAATGAAGTGAGGGAAGCTGCACGGGCAACTGTTCTTTTGAGTCTACAGGGAATGGCTCCTGCCACTGGCCTATGTTCTTCAGGCCAGTTGGGCTGTACTTGGCCTTGGGCCACAGTTGAAGGCAAATCCGGCTTTAAACCATTGCTCTTCCACAATGATGCAGCTGGAAAGCGGTGGCTCAGTCCCCAGCTCTGCAGCTCCCAAACATCTTTACCTTCTGCCTGCTATGTGTGATACTTAGGGAACAGCAGGACACAGACACATCCCACATACAGCTATCTGCCTTTGGTACATGAATTATACTGGAGAGGGAAAGACATGGGCAGTCCTGCTTTACAGCCAGTGGTACCACGAATGGCAGAACGTGTTACTGGAAGAAGACATCTGAGTGCACTGCTTTGGCTGGAGCTGTGCAAGAGAGGGGCAGAATCCTAGACAGAGATCCCAGGAGGTCTCCTTGTCCATCCTTCTGCTTGAAGGCAGGATCACATATGTCTGAGCCACCCTTGACAGCTGTTTGTGTAATCTGCTCTCTAAAAGGTCTAATGATGGAGATTTCACAGTCTCCCTAGGTGGCCTCTCTGGGCACTTAACTACCCTCAAAATGGAGATTTTTTTCATAAATCTTCTCTGCTGCAAATTAAGTGGATTTAAGAAGATAAGCATGACTATGTTGCTGAGACCAAAGGCTCAGCTTCCCCAGCATCCTCTACATAATAGCAATCAATAGCAGAGGCTTCAAAGAAGTACACAGGAGCAAGGCAAGGATGCAGTGATAATCCTGCCACTGGACTTCCTCAGCCTGACTTTTGGGAATGTTTTCTTGGTCTGTCTGCAACAGGTTCAAAGTGCAGTTAACTCTCATCTGTGGAAGAACCATTTACGTAGTGGAAAATTATTTCCATATAGCTGTGATGTTTTCTCTTTTCTAGATAAAGAAAGCTAAGGTTCCCACCCCTTCCATCTATGTCATGTTTTCTAAACCTTGTAAAATTTGTGTTGACCTCTCTTTCTGGTTGATATGCAGCTCCTTTCATCATCATTGAGGAGAATGGACTGGTTTGTGTGGAACTCAGGTATAACACTTCAAACTTGCACCATCTTTTGTCTTGCTGGTGGGTTTGAGCCCCACCTAGTTTGAAAGGAAAGCACTAAGGAGCCAGGAAGAGAAGAAACAAGAAGGATGCTAACACTCAAATCCAAGCAAGTTCCCTGAACATAGAGAGTCCCACGGTCTGCCTTCAGTACCTGACATCTGTGAAAGGTGTGCATGAGATATACATAAGCTGTTTAAGATAGAGGAGCTAACCCTGAGATTTCGTCTTCATCAGAGAGGCACAGAATTGGGCTGTCATTACCCCTCAGGCTCCTGGGGTATTGCATTCCTGCTTGCATAGCAATACAGTTTTCAGAGAAGGGATGGAGAAACTACACTCAAACTCCACGCCCCAGCCCCTGAATTATTCCCTGCTGGTGCTGTAATGAGAGTTGAGGGCTATATGGCTTTGTACAGGGTTTGGCTCTGACTCCTGGTGTTGCAATAGACACTAACTACATTTCAGCTTTTGGCGTTTCCTCTTGGCTGGCTCAGCGTGTTGGTGGTTCTGCGTCCTCCTCTTAGAAGCTTAGATCTCTCACCGGCTCACACGGGGAACCAAGGACACGTCTGTGCCCTGCGGTGTGACTCTTTAGAGTGCCGCTTGAGCGCTGGCCCTAAGCTGCAACGATGTAAAGCCGCCAGTGCCTCTTGGACCAAGGACAGAAATCTCCTTGCCATCTTTCATTTGGCAGCAGAGACAGCTCCTTTAAACTGAAAAACAGGATAGCACGATGCTAACACGAGCACTTGGCCAGTAGGCTGTGATAATGCGACTAACGTGCTTCCAGAGGGCAAGCCTTATGCCACGGAGACGGCCCAGCTTGTTCAGAAGCACCTGGCAACCCCCCTGCGCAGCATGGCGGGCGTATGTCCCCAGGATCTTTCCTCAGTGCTGGGCACTCTGCAACTGGATGTGAGAATGCTTTTTGGGGCTCTACCCACTGAGCCATGCCTTTCCTTGCTTACCAGGCTCTTGGCTAATTTTACACGCGCCTGTGTGACTGAATTAATTAGCTCTTAATCCATAATCAGGGTGGGCCAAAAAGAAGATTCTGGAAAGACTGAGGAGGTGGAGGATTGCTGCCAATCCCTGTGTGAGGGAGGATGTGCATTTGAGAGACTGACACTAGGAGAACTCAGATTCCTGGTGTTTAGGTGGGAAGCACATACATAAGCTGCACAAATCATTACCATCTGTATTACGAACAGACCCCAGAGCATTAACCTGTTCTATTAGTTGCCTATGCTGAAAATACTGTTTATGTTAGCAAAGCTGAAGTACAAATCTTTCTTATGCATAATGCAGGACATTTTATACATTTGACAGGAAAGCAATTTGAAACATTTTGAATGGAAACAGTCTCTGCTGAATCGTTTTATTGTGATGAAAAATACCCCCAAGAAACAGTGATGTTAAAGATGGCTGGGTCTTTGGAAGTCAGGAAAGTTTGGAGTGATCAAATGCACCTTGATTTAACATTTTCTGCATCTCCCTCTTTGGTGAGTTTTAAAGGGGGGTGGGGTGGGTGGGAAGAGATTCGTTTGGCTTTTTTAAACAGGGATAATAATGGTTGGCTCTTCTTACAGAGTCTTTTATCTGTGAGCCACAGAGTCTTTCACTAACAGTAATTTAGCATGGAAACCTCAATGTGAAGAACGGGAAGATATAATAATACTCCTCATATTTATGCTAAATTCTGTGCCTTTTTAAATGAGTAAGGAGGAAAAGTCAGCTGGAAGTTGTGAAAGATCTCTTTATCTGCAAAGCATTCCTTTTATAGCTTTCTTCCCCTTGAGGAAGGTGTAGCTTTGCAGAATAGGGGACAGTCAGGTTTCTGTAGGTCATCCAGAAGGGCATACATCTGGGCTTTCGTCTCTACTGGGGTCTTTTCCCTTCGAGCAACCTGAATTCCTTAAAAACTTTGGGGTGCAATCTGTGCAGCTTCACACCACACCCTGCCATGCAGGGCAGGCAGTGGTATGGGGATTGGTACCGCTTCTGGCATCGCCAGCTCCTGCAGGGATTTCTTAGTGCAAATCTTTGGGAACCGGATTATGTTTTGGAAGTGATTCTTTGATGTCTTCTTACTGAGGGCCCAGGGGCTTTAACTGTGTGTATGTTCTCTGTGGGAGATGGGAAGTATTTTCTCTTTTTCCCTAGCTCAGACTAATTTCTGCTTTTTCCTTTGTATTGGCAGTAAGAGAAGTGGTCCAGAGAGATTCAGAGGTATGTCTGCAGGCACAGAATCAGGCTTAAGGATGATGGCAATTATTTTTCTTATTATGATCTTCTGGAGTGATGTTGAGAATCTGGGGTGATGCAGTATAAGAACCTAAAGATGCCAGAATGATCTTCTGTTGATTTTTAGGTTTATCTGTTCTTTTTAACTCTTCACATTTCCATGTAGAGAAATGTGAGTGAGGAACATCTTTCTGTTGCAGAGCGACTTTCCTGAAAGCATTTTAATATAGTTAGATTCATAAATCAATGTCCTTTTAAGTGCAGCTATTCCCCTCCTGCAAATGGAATTGTGGGTTCATAAGCTGATCACAAAAATGCATCTTTGCAACCCTCAGAAAAATAACCAGCACTGTCTGTACTGTAAAGGCAGTAGCCCTGAGTGCATGTGTCATGACTGACTTCTTTTGTAGCTAAGTCTTGACGAAACCTAGGTAGAGAGGTTCAGAGCAGAGCCAGGGAGTGAGGAAACACCACATAGTCCAGCATGGTTCCTCATCCTCCATTATTTAGTAGTATAGATCTTCTCTTAGTGCATGACTTCAGCTTCCAGCATGGGGATTTCTATGATTCACAGGCAGGTCATGGATATACTTTTATGCAGCTCAAGAAACTGAGTTCAATATCAAATACATGCAGAAAACACGAGCTGGAAGTTTTTCCACTGCCAGCCTATGCTAGGGGTTGTGGACAGGATGTCCTGTGCGGTGTTTCCAAGGTAGTCTGAAGATGATACTAATGTGAAGGCTGTAAACAAAGGGATGTTATCAGAGCAGAAAGAAGGGTTTTGAATGGCTTGGCTTTGAAAGGATTTTGGGGTGAACAAATAAAGATGACAAGCCGCAAGGTTTCTGGACTCTCAGTCCTCAAGAGCAATGATGCCTGACCAAGTATCTCGACACTTAAATACTCCATTAAGTAAGCTTTTAGCTGATTTTCCTTTAAATAAAGAGTGTGTGTTTACAGCTTGTAAAACAGTTCAGAATCCGCTTTTGGCCAAGAATTATTTTGTACCCATAAATCACACCAGCTTATTTCGTACAGTAAAAAATTGCGGTTAATTGAACAACACACTGAACAGGGGTTAGCAGCAGTACCTGGGGAGCATTCCCAGGAGTTAGTCCTTCATGTACCTTGGTGAGGAATTATTTGTAGTCTGTAACAGGGTGAAAACCATCCTGTATTGGTCCACATTGTAAAAAAAGCCTTCTGCTTTTGGGAGCAAAACACAAGATAGGTGTCCCTGTAGATACTAGTGGCTGCGTTGACAAGGTTTCAGTTTCACTGCTGAATTAGGGTGCTTGGTTTTAGATATTGTGGATGGATGTGATCAGCAGAAAAGTGGTTAATGTGCTGAGAGCTGGAAAAGAGATGATGGTTAAATGGAGCAAAAATTGCCATTTTGTACCTGACTCTTCAGAATCCTGCCTTCGTTTGCAGCTGTATTGTGCCATCAAACCATGTGCAATCCATGGGGTTTCAGCTGCATGACTCCCATTAACTTTAATCGGAGTCAGGAGAATAAACTGCTGAGCAAAGCACTCTGAAAGCGTACCCCTCCATTCCTAACAATTATATTACACTGCTTTGTGCAGTGGGGAATCTTTAGGAGACAGAGCTGACTGCTCCATCAGTACCTGCTCTTTGTGCATAATGAAAACAGCACTGTTTGCAGCCTGCTCCCTACTACGGTCGACGACTGATTTCATTACACAAATGACCAAATGATTGACTTCAGCATTTCTCTACATGGAACAGATACAAATCTTTCAGGCAGAGAGCAGCTGTGTTCTGTGAGGTTAGAAAAGATGGAAGAGCTGTTTAGGAAAATTCTATGTTGCCATCCTTTAATGAAAATTGTTGCCAGGATACTGTTAAGTCACACCGGATAGCTGCCACTGTGGCGAATCTAGAGTTAAAGAGATGAACAAATAACACCAGTCAGAATCAGGGCCAAGTATTTAACGCTAAAGCAATGGTCCAGGTGCAAGGTGATATATCCCCACTGCCCTATTTCCACGAACTATGGTAAGCATGCAAACCCCAGGGTTGTCCATGCAAACAGCCCTGCAGCAGTCAGAGCCTGTGAGATGCTGAAAACCCTCATCCCTCATTAGTGTCACTGACCGGGAGATACGGCTGCCCAGAAACCCATATAGGCAGCGAGCACGTAGAGCTGGCATCTAGCCCTCTCGCTGTATATGTGCTTCCTGGCTTTTATGCCCAGGCTCAATTGTTCCGAGTAAATAATCGCTCTCATTTACAAATCTGCATTCTGAATAATTTCTTCGGCGTTCAAACACGCCCCAACCTTTTACATGACCCTCAAAGTGCAGATAAAACCGCTGAGATTTCCTGTGGGAACTTTAAAAAAACAATAACCACAAACTCCTCTGAAGGACAGATAAAAATGTGGTGAAAGTTTCATTAGCAACAAACTCTAGCCCTTTTAGCTGCACTAGCAGCCATATTTTTTGTTCAGCGGGACAGTTTTTGCACAGATGTCAAGTTTTGCTACTTGAGGAATGTGAAAATGAGAACAGAGTTTTCAATGCATTCGGGATCAGTAGGCATAATCAGGTCTCAAGACTACCCTTCCTTATCCAGATAAACAGTAATTCTTTACAATGATTTCTGAAGTGTACCATGTTCCCATTTACTTAGACACGCAGTGCTTATAGTGGGAACCATTGAAAAGCGTTGTCCTGCATTATCTGAGGGATTTTGAAGGAAATGAAGCAAATCTCCTTTACAATACATTGTTCCTGCAAGGAAGGATCTCACAGAATCTAATCTTTTTTTCATTCAATTTTTAGTGTAGCCTGCACAACAGAGGCAGCTCTTCAGCGTCATTTGTATGATAATAGCATTATTTTGTCCCAAATATGGTGCACATCTCAAGGACCTCCATAGTCACCTCAGGGGGATTGTTCAGTCCAGACAAGGGGGAGGCAATTGTGGGTGAAACAAGTCCAAACACAGTGAAGTGAATTTCAAATATTACCGTTAAATCGTTACATTACCTTTTTCGGCTGCCACCAAAAAGCCTTTTCATCAGCGGCGACGTTTGGCTTCCCATGGAATTTCTGCCAGGCCAGAATAAACCGAGCTTTTCCAAGACACTTAGTCTTCTGGACGTCACCTGTCTGTCTAATCCTGGATTGCAAGAGAGCTTTAGGCAGTCAATAAATGCTTAGCCTCAGAACAGAGGTCCTTTTCAGTGTGCGCGGGTAATTAAACTTCTGGGAATTTTGAGGTGAAGTAGGAAGTCACTTAGACCTTAATGTAATTTAGGTCTAGAGCTGTCTGAGGTACATAATAGTACTGTGCTTGGACCCACAGATGTTGCAGAGGGGTCTGTGCTTCCTATCTGATAGTCATAATACCCATGGTACAGAGTCCTAAACGTTCACGTGAGAGCATCCAAATCCAATTTATTAATGATTTTAAGGATCTATAGCCTTGGGAGGGCCGTAAAGTCTGCAGAATGAGCTGCTGTCTGGGGTTTAGGTGGCATTTAGGGAGACTGCTTCCTTTTGCTCTTTGTGGATTACACAGGGAGCCCAGGGAAATTGGCCTCCTGATTTAATCGCTTCATTGGGATGCCTAAAGCTGGCAATGTGAATCCCCCAAGTGCCAGTTAGAACACTGCCTGGGCCTCCACAACTGAAAGTAAGTGCTGTTGATGACACTATAATGAGTAGCTTTATTTTAAGAGAGCAAATGATTTGGCATGGATGCTTTAATTACGGAACTGAACCCACTTTTCCTTTTTGTAAAATGTTAGTGAATAGCTCATGAAGTGCTCATGACTGGCAGTGTTTCATCCATGGTCCTCTCAGTGTGATGAGTTTTCTGTGAATATTCGAAGTTCACATTTCCTATTATGCAATTCCACTCGCATCAGATGGAGAGGATTTTATTTTATGCATCTTTATCAATCTACAGGATGTATTTAAACTAGTGGCATGGGCACTATCCATAAGAAGAGGCACTGTCCAACTGTGATCCACCCTCTCCTTAAGGAAAACCATGTAATAACAAAAACAGATAGGCTGGATAATCATAGAATCATAGAATGGTCTGGGTTGGAAGGGACCCCAAGGATCATATTGCTCCAACCCCCCTGCCACAGGCAGGGACACCAATCTCAGGCCTGGATCTACACAAGGTTGCCCAGGGCCCCATCCAGCCTGGCCTTGAACACCTCCAGGGATGGGGCATCCACCACCTCTCTGGGCAGCCTGTTCCAGCACCTCACCACTCTCTCTGTAAAAAACTTCCCCCTAATATCTAATCTAAACCTTCCTTCCTTTAGTTTTAATCCACATCCCCTTGTCCTGCTATTGTCTATCCTTTTAAAAAGTTGATTCCCCTCCTGCTTATAAACTCCCTTCAGGTACTGGAAGGCTGTAATGAGGTCCCCCAACAGCCTTCTCTTCTCCAGGCTGAACAAGCCCAGCTCCCTCAGCCTCTCTTTGTAGGGCATCTGGTCCAGCCCTCTAATCATCTTTGCGGCCTCCTCTGAACCCTCTCCAACAGTTCCACATCCTTCTTGTATTGGGGGCCCCAGGTGTGGACACAGGACTCCAGATGGGACCTCACGAGGGCAGAGTAGAGAGGGACAATCAACTCCCTGTCCCTTCTGGCCACTCCTCTTCTAATGGAGCCCAGGATACCATTGTCCTTGCGAGCTGCAAGAGCACACTGCTGGATCAAATGGAGTTTCTCATCCACCACAATCCCCAAGTCCTTCTCAGCAGGGCTACTCTCAAGGAGCTCTTCTCCCAGTCTGTATCTGTGTCTGGGATTCTTCCGTCCCAGGTGCAACACCTTACACTTGGCAGTGTTGAACCTCATTAGGTTCCCCCGGGCCCATCTTTCCAGCCTGTCAAGATCCCTCTGGATGGCTTCCTTTCCTTCTGGGGAGTCGACCACACCACTCAGCTTGGTGTCATCCGCAAACTTGCTGAGGGTGCACTCAATTCCATCATCGATGTCATTGATAAAGATGTTAAAGAGCACCGGTCCCAAGACAGACCCCTGGGGGACACCGCTCGTCACCGGCCTCCACCTGGACATAGACCCATTGACCACCACCCTTTGGCTACGGTCTGTTAAGCAGTTTCTTATCCACTGGATGGTCCACCCATCAAATCCACATCTCTCCAATTTAGAGATAAGGATGTGGTGGGGGACTGTGTCAAAAGCCAAGTAGATGACATCGGTTGCCTTCCCTTTATCTACCGATGCTGTCACTCCATCATAGAAGGTCACCAGATCGGTAAAGCACGACCTTCCCTTGGTGAAGCCGTGCTGGCTGTCCTGGATCACATGCTCTTCCCTCATGTGCTCCAACATGTCATCCAGGAGGATCTGTTCCATGATCTTCCCAGGCACAGAAGTGAGGCTTACCGGCCTGTAATTCCCTGGGTCTTCCTTGCTCCCTTTCTTATAAATGGGTGTGATGTGACCTTTTTTCCAGTCCCCAGGGACCTCTCCTGACAGCCACAACTTTTCAAATATGATGGAGAGCGGCTCAGCAACCACATCAGCCTCCCCAGGACCCTGGGATGCATGTCATCCGGCCCTATAATACTCTGGAGTTTTGGGGTTTGCATCTAACGAGAAAATAACAAGTACGAGGAAAGGCTGAAAGAACTGGGGCTGTTCAGCCTTGAGAAAAGAAGACTAAGAGGGGATCTGATTAATGTTTATAAATATATTAAGTGTGGTACATGGGGAAATAGCCAGCCACTTTTCAGTAATCTGTGGAGACAGGACAAGGGTCAATGGCCTCAAGTTGGAGCATAGGAAGTTCTCCACCAATATGTGGAAGAACTTCTTCACAGTGAGGGTGACAGAGCACTGGGACAGGCTGCCCAAGGGGGTTGTGGAGTCTCCATCTCTGGAGATATTCAAGACCCGTCTGGATGCCTACCTGTGCAATATGTCCTAGGGAACCTGCTTTGGCAGGTGGGGTGGATCCGATGATCTCTGGAGGTCCCTTCCAACCCCTACGATTCTGTGAATATAGGTTGCAACTTAATAGCTGAGCTAACAAAATTGTGAGAATAAAACCTCACTCAACTCACATTGCACTGGAGCATATACCCTCCTTTTTTTTTGAGGGGAGGTGCAGGCACCCAAAAATAACATGGTTTGCTCCATACTGGCATAAGTAAAATGTGTAGTCAAGTAAAACCACGTTCCACATACCATTGAATCCCCTTATTTTTAAATGAGGTCAATTTTGATATGAAAAAGCCATTTCAAAATAAAAAATGCAAAAGGTTGCTTTTGAAAATGTTGAAATGAAATGTTGTGCCATTTTGGAAGTTTCATTCCTGTTTTTTTCAGATGAAATGTCAAATGAATGCAAATCACATTTACATAGTTCATATCATGTGAAAACAACATATTTTATCAAATCTATTATTCACCTATATTTTCAGGATAGGTCTATTTCTGATGTGTGAGCAAACAACTCATAAAACTAGCACGATCTGAATTCGGTTATAAGAAGAAAATGAAAATTCACTCTCTGTAACTCTCAATATGAGAATGACTGGAAATTCAGTTCCCATGATATTTGTGTTAAAAAGGTTGGCTATATGATAATTTTTACTGAACAAACTATGAATGGAAACTAATTTTAACTTCTAAGGAAATAATTTTGCACTTTGCTTTTGCTTGAATTAAAAAAAAATGAAACTGAACCTGCCATATAAAATTAATTTTTAAGCTACTTCTTAAACAACCCTTCTAATTGCCTAAGTTTTCATATGGATGCCTTCTAGAAGAGAATGACAAGTGTTTCTGAAGAAACTCTGAAAAGTTATGCAGTCTGTCTATATTTGCTCACTTGAGTTGGATAGATCCTCTCCCTGTTGAAGCCTTCACTTTTCCACATATGCTGTGTATGGACTGAAGCAATTTAGGAGGACTGACTCATCATAAGCCCAATATTTAAAGCTTCAACTAGGGGCCAAGATCAGTAAGATGGATTCCATTCTAACAAACAGCCTAACGACATTGTTTCCAGCCAGATGGTGAGTGCTAGAAGTAGGACTATAGAGATATATATCATGCATGTTCCTAGCATGATTCATGTGGTCCCTTTTATTCCTTACTCTAAACCAATCCAAAAGCCAGTGGAAGTGCAGCATTCCTTAATGGGATCTTTTTTAGGGACACATTAGTAGCTTTGCAGGGTACAGGTGACTTGTTTGTATTGTCAGATGTTGCTGAGATGAGGAGGAAAAGAAACTGAAATAAAAAGTTTCTGTGGATGTGCACACTGCTTTCTCAACTGTGGCCTAAAATTTCTGCAGGCAGGGGCCTGCGCAGGAATTAGGATCTTATTTTTGGCAGTGCTGTCTTAAATTATTGCACCATAAGGCTCAGGTTCTGGGCCCTTCCTTCAAAGGCAGCCCTGCAGCCAAATAGGTCAGACTTTCTGGGCAGTGGCTCTGCAAGTCTGGAGACTCAGATGGAGTGAATCCACACCTTCTGCTCGGGGAGCTGGTCTCCCCTCATGCACAGAGTGTCTCTGCCGCACATGCTCACAGTACCCATGGCTTCCAGCATCCTTAAGACACCACTGGTTTCTGGAGCGAGTTTCCTACATATGACTTTGGACAAGTCACACTTTAGTTTCCTCCTCTGTAGGCTGAGGATTATATTGCTGCAATGAATGGAGGCTAAAGCCACTGATGTTTGTAATTTGTGTTGATATTCTCCAAGGGGAAGCAGGCACAATAGAAGTGCAAACAAATTGTTGTGACTGTTTAGTATTTCAGTAAATGGAAAAGCTCTTCAAAGCGGAGTTCAGAGTAAGTACAATAGAGTGGAAAATTACATGAGCAGAGCTAAGAAAGACGACAGAAAGACGCGAGGAAGCAATTTCATTGCAGTCATTCTAGTAATCAATGAGATGTGGACATTTATTTGCCAGCGTGGATTATAATATTAGCAATGAGTCACTCAAGAAGAAAAACATTGAATTTGGGCAGGCAAGGCAAATTTGGAACATCAGAAAAGTGCAGGTCCATGCTTGGTCACAGAAGTCCAAACTGGCTTCCACTCCCTGCTTTGTGCACGTTGTTTATCGTCAGAATGTGGAGCTACACATTTCTCTGGGGAGGGACAGCTGAGAGCAGGCTTATGACTTTAAGATGGACTCACACTTTCCTCACAGGTCTGCCTATGGTGGGACCAGAAATTTGACATCTCGGAGCAACAGAGGACAGTTGGAATCTGGTGCTGGCTGAGCACAGGGTGGACACACAAAATTGAGAGCATCTCTATGAGTATGGGCAGAAGGAACACAGACCGTGGAGCTTGTCATGACTGTCTCAGATCTGCCCACCTCAAGGGGGTAAGCATGGGCTTTGTAGACATTGGAGGGGTGAGATTAGTTCTTCTGAGTGGGAAGCTCTTTCTGGGGCCATGATGTAGGAAGGTATTGACACTTGGTGAGGAGGGACTGCTCCAGTGACAATGCAGGAGGCATGTCCAGAGAGTGAATTATGAGAACCAATTCATTGTGGGCAAACTATTCACATTTTGTCGTTGTTACTCCTCTCCTTAAAGCAAGGACAGTATATATAATGTCCTAACAGGGGTGAGCAGGGTGTCTGTAAGTGCATTTTGAATATGAAGGCCTCCATGTACATGCCATGGGCTGTGACAATTGACAGCTTATGGGAAATGAATTCTTGTTTAGCCTGACTCTTAGAGGAACAGTTATCCCCATATCAGTGTTGTCATCATAATACACTGCACTCTTGGTCACATCAGCAAAGATGTCAGGGCAGAATGAATGCATACTATTCCTATGAGCACGCTACCTCAAATTCAGCACTGATGCATATCATGAACTGAAGCCCTAGTCATGTTCCTACTTATGCTGTGCATGTCTGTCCCAGAGCAGGTTTCCTAAATTCCCTGATTGTCATTCCTACTTTTCTAATAAGCAGTTAATCCCCTTACAGGTGGTGTTGAACCAGACCCCAGAAGTAAACTATCCTCCATTCTGGGAGGTGGATAGGAGTGTGAGTGAACATGAACATAAAAGCTACAGCTGGGTCTGTATAACCAGCAAGCTTTCCTTCCTTGATTCAAATGCTCCTGAACTTTGATCTGCTGGGAGTATAGGTTAGAAACCATAACTGAACGCTTAAGTCACTTCTGTATAAAATGTATCTGTATAGGACGATATTTTGAACTGGGGAGGTTATATCATTTCTAGTGCAGTGGGACAATGATAGTACACAGCAGGTTGTAATATAAGCTCATTTTTAATATCTGTGTATCACACAAAGGATAGGAGAGAGAGAGAAAAGACCTGGGAAGATGAAAGACATGAAGAGGTAAAGAATGGAAAGGATAAAGTGAATCCTAAACCCCTGAAAGACTGACAGCTGAAAGCTATATGAGATGGAAGAGGAGGTTAGCTATCCTGAAGAATGAGCACAGAAATAATCTGAGCTGTGATTATACAATATTACTTTATTTAAATAATCTGTTTCTTTTTAGTTTGTGGGATATTTTTCTTGGAAACCAGGGTCCTTTTGACACTGAAGGAGCGTTAGCCCTCCTTAAAAAGCTGACCCTGCTACAAAAGGGACTGCTAAGAAAAATTGAAAACAGCCCCTTAACAATGGATGCTTCAGTTATACCGCGCAAGTGTTGGAAAAGCATGTCTCAGGACTTCCAGAGGGCTGCTGCATAGAGCTGAAAAGCGATTAAGACTGGCAAATCACTGTATAGTTTTGCACTGCCAGTCTTGAGACTGCCTCAGTGATGGTGTGACTTACTCAATTCAATATAGCCTTGAAAAGGGACCTCTTGAGCTCAGAAATGCTGTTGTGTAGACCACTCATTTGCCTCAAGGGGATTGTCACAACATTTCCATGGCAATTGCTCTTGAAAGCTGAGAAACGTTCAGGAGGCTGCCATAATATAGACACTGGGTAGTATGTACTGACTTGTGTGTGTATATGTGTGTGAGACAGAAAGGCTGCAACAGATCTATCTGACCTACTAATGTAGCTGCACTGGCTGAGGTGTTTCTCTCAGTGCTGTAAAGATCTGTTTTTAGACCAGTTTCTGAGCTTCAAGTGGATACATTTGCAGAAATCAGGATTGTTTTGTGAATTATTTGTCAGCAGAAAGAGAGGGCTAAATGCATGAGATAATGTATTCATAATGCATAATTTGACTATTTTAGAAGCAATTATGCTTTTGAAACCATCAGCATAAGCTTAATGCAGACAAAATGGAGCTTTTAGCATCTCCCCCCCCAAGCCCTCTTCCTTTCCTTTGCCATTGGGCGTCATATAACCTTTATTTCCTTCACCTGAACCCTTTCTCCAAATCCCAATATACAGGTCATATTAAAATCTTTATGCAATATCATTAACAGTAATCCTTTCTCTTCCCCCTCCCCCCCAACTATTTCCCATCTAGGCGCTTATCAGCTTCCATGTAACACACCAACACTGTGTTTAGCTACCTTAGGAAGATTTCTCAAAATTTGGTGCTGGGTTGGAATTTGGGGCCAAATTTTCAACAAAACCTTAGCCACAGTTCCTGTTTGCACCTTTGCAGGTCAAATAGCAGCATTAGTGGAATGTTGTAGGAACTTGGCTCCTGCCCATCAACTGACTTTAACCAGAACTATCAACAGGTTGTGTCTGTAGAGATGTGGCTGTAGCAACATGGACACTGCCACATCTTGAGTGCACCAACAAGGTGCTTGGGGCAGACTCTTGCAGCAGTACCATTGGAGCCTGGACTAGTTTGTTGCTGTGGCTTAGCTAAAGATGCAAGGAAAAGAATGAAGTCCTGTCTGGTGATGCTCTCTGTTTGCCTAGTGCTTTGCATGTACAATATACTTGCCACCTTTTTGATGCTATTGCCATCAAATGGCAGAGGCTATCATCACCCTGCTAAGGTTTGTAGCGTATCGTCTGCCTTCCCTTTTGATCTCGTGACTTGTTGTATGTTTGGCAAGGAACAAACAGCTGGTGTGTTTGTCTGTCGTTAAGAAACTTCTCTGCTATTATTTTCTCAGTGGTATGTCTCGTTCTTCCTTCTACTCCACCATGCACAAGCGTTGCTTTCCATGGTTCTATTTCAACATGTCTTAACTGTGTCAGTGGGTGAAAAAACTCCAATTCTATCAGGTTTTTTTTTCCTTTCTGGTGACAGAAAGTGCTGAGAAGAGAAGACTGAGGGGAGAAGTAAATGGGAAAAGGGCTGTGTCAACTGGGAAAGGAATGGACTGTTTTACATGTCTGCAGGACATAGGACCAGGAGTGACAGGCCTAAGTTGCAGCAAGAGAGCAGTATGCTTGAAATTTGGAAAAGTTCTCTAACTGGAAGGATAATTAAACATGGAAGAAATTGATTTAGTGTATTAAAATATCTTGAAGGTTTTGAAAGGTTGAAAAAAAATCTGTGAAGAATAACACAAACTTGGTAGATCATGCTGTGGTGCTGGGACAAGACTGAACAGCCTCTTGTGATACCAGAGGTACTGTTTGTGAGTCCATCTTCTGTCTGGCAGCTCAGAAATAGTTTTTTTTCTCTTCTGACTTGCAGCCCTGATTTTAAATCCTGGAATTAGACTTGATACTGATTTCTAGCTTTACTCCTAAATACCGCTTGTGGCCACTCACCATCTTGTTATCGACGTTCATGAGGCATCTTGCTTTGTTTTTTCATCAGTTTACACCTCTTGATGGTCTAAATGTAGCATCCTGCCTAGTTAGGATGTTTTTTACAATGACTTACCTTGCCTTTCTGTATTTCTAACCTTGAATCTTTTTTACTGTACCAATTATTTTTGCACATGGTTTCCCAAGGCTTTGGAGACTATTTCAGAATTGACCCAAGCAATCAGATGTGTCACACAGAGCTCAGATAGTTAACAGCACATTGACAGTTGGAAAGTATTTCATCTCTCCTTGATGACTGCAAAGAAAATTCTTCAGAAAAAGAGCCTTGAAGTGTTTGAAAAACTCTTGAGAAGAGCAGTGTGTTCCTGTTATTTGACCAGTCGCCAGCAGATGACCTGTTATCCTGGATCAGAGATCAGGATAGAACTTTGCCTTCCTCTGCTGACATTTGCAGAAGTTCATCAAAAGGTAGTTCATTTTCCATCTGTTTTGTCTGCTGTGCTTAAAAGAAAACCTTCTCATATCTAATCTCTCTGTACAACCAGTTTAGATTTACATGGCGTTTCAGTGTACATTGACTCTTTGCTGTGATTCCAAACCACCTTCTGGTTCAACAGCTGATTTCTTTTCTTTCAGTGGCTCAGACAGACACCTCCTATTCAAACCCTGAACCTCATTGTAACAGACGGAGTTATTCAGTTAAAATGTCTTTTTTTTTTTTTTTTCTCGATGGTTTTCCTGAGATCTGTTATCTTGTTCTTTTTATATTCTTTGTGGGGACTGCAGTCACTGTGACCATTGAAAAAATGTTTTCATATACTTTCTGTATTCTTCTACAGCTTTGAAAAGTGGGCACATCTTTAGCGGGTGTGTGCCTATGCCTGAATGCATATGTGTGTTTATTTCGGACTTGAATCAAGACAGTACAAGAAATGAAAATCTTATATGACAAGCCCTCAGTTGCCAGTAATGAACACAGAATAGAAAACCAAATTAAAAACCCGTATGCTGGAAGATAGCATTAGGAACAATTTGACATTTATTGAACAACAGATGGTGATTAAAACCGTAAAACCTTGATTGTCTTGCTAAAAGCCAAACTTCATCGTTCTGTCTAAGGAATGTCTAACATTTCAAATAAAACACTCAAGGCATCAAGTGAAATCATAGGAAGATCAACCTCAAAGGGGTTCTTATATATGTTCTTAGCAGAAGTGCAGTTAAAATCTCCCCTTTAAAAGTATCACATTTTTAGCTTGACAGTTTTCTGGAAATGAATCTTCTCCTCCAGGAGAAGGTCACAGATAGTAAACACTTAACAGAGAGACCATGTGCATTAAACTAATTATACTAAACAGGGTGGGGGTAGGGGGAGGGAGGGGATGAATACCCTCTTTCCCTTTTACTCTGTTCTCTCAATGTAGTCCAGCTTTCAGGGAGTTGTACATGGATGCAGCGTGCAGTCCTGTCCTTCAGTGTGTGACCCTCATGGCAGTGGTGAGGTGGCCTTGTTGACAATCCTGGAGTTAATCTGGGGGAAAAGAGAGACTCTGAAATTAATCTGTAGTCTGTCTTGTCCTCTTTCTCTTGCCACAGGATGAGATACCGGTCTCCACGGTGTGCCTGTGAGCCACCTAATAAAGGTGTTCTTTCTAATCAGGGGCTTTAAGTCACTATAAGTCTGTATCCTGCATGTGAAGGAATTTATGAAAAAAAGAGTAAGAGAAGCAATCTATTCTCTTCAGATTTATATTCTTTCTTGTGGAGAGAGGGTGGATGCACATTGTATTACCTAGTGGTCTTGGGCAAATGGTCCTATTTTTACCTCCAACCAGTGCATTTTATGTGGTTGACTGCACTCGAGATCGTCTGTCCTGAATGCACATTCTGCCTGAGTCTGTTGGTGGACACAGATTGAGATATGCTGAATTTAGATTTGTAGGATCGGTTAGCAGCAGTTTTGCCTTGTCTTCTTCCCTTTATGCTAAACATATTATCGTATTTTTGTGTGTAACCACAGCAATGCCCTTAAGAGTGACATACTGATAATTAGCAATAATTGATAGACATATTCAGCCTAATTGTTTCATTGTTCTGACTGCGCATCCCTCTCTCCACAAGCAGTTGTCATGTCATCCACTGACGGATGAATTTAGCTTTATTCTCTATATCTAAAGCCACTGTGCACACTTCAGGCTTGTTCGCCGCCATGTCCCTCTTTGCTGAGACTAAGCTGCTTCTCTGCATTGGCCATCCTTCTTTTTCTCCTTCAGCATTTTCTGTCTTCTCTGTTTCACTGACTGCACATAATGAAATTTCAGTCTCCGTTCACACATATTTGCTCTGCCAAACCTGTTCCATGGGTTGCTTTGCTGTGTCTATGAGCAATGGCTAACCTCATGGTCCTAGAGACTTGATGATGCAAAATATTTCCTGCCAGATGTATCCTTTAAAGCTCTTTGGAAGTCACTGGATATAAAACTCAAAGCACAGAGGCAGGCAGCAGTCTCTTAAAGAGGATGGAGATTCCCACCCTTGTCTGGAGTCACGGAGAAAGAAGCATATGCAGTAGGTAGTTCATCCTATCTTGGGATGGTATCATGATAAGATGGCTGAATCTCTTTCTGAGGCAATTATATCTTTCTACTAGCTATTAAGGCTGACTAAATGACTGCCTTAGAGTAGACATTGAGCTAATGGGAAGTAGATTATGGTCATGAATTGGAGCACGAGAATTCTGAGTTTTAACTTCCATGTGCAAGCATCTTATCAAAATACTACTTCTTTTTTTTTACTGTTAACATCATTCAGATTTTGAGGTTTTTGCCCAGAAGGTTGTGTGCTGTGGGTTGTTTGGCATTTTTAAAAATTATTTTTCTTTACCATAGCATTGTAGGCATTTTAAATCAAGATCTAATTGCAAATTATAATGTAACTTTGAGAAGAAGAAAGGTTAATATAAATATGTGGGATTTTAGCACCAGAAATGAACTCTAATGAAAAATCTGAATGAGGCATTAGAAAGTTAACATGTGTGTATTCTGAACTTTATCTAAATGGTGTGAAAGATCTCAGAAAATCATTACTTCTAGTTAAGGAAATAACAGTATCTACTTCTTAGTGATATGGAAGCAAGAGACAGAGAAAGTTAGAGGGTGAATACTGAGGACTATGAAGAAAGAAATGTGATCTGGAAGGGATAAACAGTAATGTTAATGAAAAGAACATCTGAAGAGTCTGGATGCTGGGTACAAGATCTCTGGATCTGCTTTGGGAGGTGCAAGATGGCTAGTGATAGCCATCAAAAGAAGACCAAGAGAATACATGGAGAAAGATGTTCAGATGAGAATATTGCAGAGATGCCTTCCAACCTCTGCTGCTCTGTAATTTTCAAAAACTTTTCCAAACTTCAGTCACAGGAATGTGGTATTTTTATTTAATTGACAAATGGCATAATTTCTTTTCACTGCTACTGAGTGTACAAAGACTTTCTGCTACTTTTCTATAAAACTTCATACTGAATGCATGGACTAAGGAAATCACCTTCTTTACACATCATTGCATTTGTAGAAAGGAGTAAAAGAAAGAGAGCAAGAAAAAAGGATAACATTTTATTTTGCTGATGCTTGCAATAGGTAATGACAATATCAACAGTAAGAACCTATTAAGCTACTTCAAATTAGTATCTGATCTGCTTTAAAAAGACACTCATTATCAGTTAATTCATTAAGGGTATTTATTAAGGTTTAAGACATATGAAACAAAAATATCTCATTTGCAAGTAATTAATATGGAATTACTTAAGCAATACAGTTTCACAAATGAAATACTTATATTTGAATTCTCTTTAATCCACTTGAAAGAGATACTTAGGTCTTTAATCATCAGATAAATTAGATATGTTTTCTTAATTACCTATCAATCAATATTCCAGTTCAGCATCTACATTGCTCAAGAGAAGGGCTCATAGTTGGGACAGGACGGTTGTTTTTCATTAAACATTCTTTCTTCTTTATTTTCTTTGTGTAGCTGGCATTAAGGGTATTAACCAATTCAATTGTTCAATAATTCAAGGCAGAATGACTGTGTTTGTTTATTTATTTTTTGCTGCATTGTAAGTAAAGCTCCCAAGAGATTTGATCATGTATTCCTATGTGGTCAAAACTATTCAACTCCCCTTCCCTTCCCTTCCCTTCCCTTCCCTTCCCTTCCCTTCCCTTCCCTTCCCTTCCCTTCCCTTCCCTTCCCTTCCCTTCCCTTCCCTTCCCTTCCCTTCCCTTCCCTTCCCTTCCCTTCCCTTCCCTTCCCTTCCCTTCCCTTCCCTTCCCTTCCCTTCCCTTCCCTTCCCTTCCCTTCCCTTCCCTTCCCTTCCCTTCCCTTCCCTTCCCTTCCCTTCCCTTCCCTTCCCTTCCCTTCCCTTCCCTTCCCTTCCCTTCCCTTCCCTTCCCTTCCCTTCCCTTCCCTTCCCTTCCCTTCCCTCTCCCCTCCCCTCTCGTATCCTCTCCTTTGTTTTTGTCAATAATTTCAAAGTAAGCACAATTTTGTTAAAAAACATAATCAGAGAGACACCATTACATTTAATTCCTGATTTCAAGCCTAAATTGACTGGACTGTGTTGCAGTTGTGTGGATATATTGCTTTTGGAGAGCCAGCTCCCTGTCCAAGGAAGGCACACTCTTGTGTTTGAGTGGTCTGCTAGGTCCTCAGGTTGTGTAAAGCAGAAGGACTCTACCTGCAAAGGTCAGAATTTGATTCTTTAGTCTTCTGGTATATTTTGGAGGAGAACTGGAAAGAAGAGATTCTGCAAGAAGAATGTTACACCACTGAGAGAAATTGCATAGGCTGCAGTTTAAGGTCCAGCATTCTGTAGAAATCCTGCTGTGTTTTCCTCCCTGTTGAAGAGCAAAAATGGTTCTTCAGATAAAAAGTGGGCCAGGCTGTTTCCTTAAAAATTATCCCAAATGATTCACACCTAGGTTGAAAATATCTGCCAGTCTAAAGTCAGGGATGAGAATTGTTTAAATGTCTGATTTGAAAAATGCTGAAAAAACAGTGTTAATAATGAAATGCTGACACACTTTATCTAGAGCTCTTCTAGCAGAGCAGTTATAATATGAAAAAGTAAGGTTTGATAAAATGCAAGGCAGAAACAGCAAATTATATTAGATGTGACATATTAGCCATAAGGCCTTTTCTAAACTACAGTGGAAAAATCAGGACAAGGGTATGGTAGTATATTTCTCCCCACAGCGTGAGAAAGGCCTAGCCCCCAGAGCATTCCCTCTGAACTTGTATTCTATTTCTAGCATGTGTTTTATTAACTTTTATTTTTGTTTTGCAGGCTAGACACACAGCACCAACCTTAATGTCAAATTAGATAATGAAAAGCAATAGTCATCTTAAGAAAAATCATTCAAATAACTGTCATGTTGCATTATAGTTTTTGCTGCCAGCAAAAGCCTTAATTAAGTCAGCAGAATGGTTTCTTTTCTCATCTTCTGATTTCAGATGCTCTGAACTTCCTAAGCAATTTTTCTGTTAGAGCTGCATCTTTACGTTCTTACAGAAATCACCCCATGTATAGAATAGAGCAATAGCTAAAAAAACACCAAAAACACCCCCAAAAACAAAAATATAGGCAGGAAGAGTTTCACATAAAGTTGTGCCATTTATCATGATGTAGGAAAAAAAAATGCAAGCTGGAACTTTGAGTGTTGCCAGATTTCATCTGGGATGATGAGCACAAGCCTAATGACTGCCACTGCTGTATAATGCTTAACAAATCAGAATGGCAGCAAAGGATATATTAATATCATAACTTGGAAATACTGTATGGAACAGACTCCATCCTCCTCATGCTGCAGTGAGGTTGCCCAAGCTGGGAGTAATCTCTGACTGGTGAAGAACCAAGCTTACCCCAAAATAAATTTTCCGAAAGGAAAGAGCACTGGTAAATTCACTGCTGCTCCAAGCAATCTCTGACAGAAGCAGTAATTCCTAACAAGGAGTCTAATTATGCCAAGGGCTGAAATGGTACGTAGAGGGACCAGAAAGTGCAAGGAAAAATTGAGCTGTCCTTGGGTGCTGAATCAAGCAGGGCACAGCCAGATTTGGAGGAGCAGGACTAATGAATGCATGCATAATAAATTGCAATTAATGCCACTGAAGGAGATATTGTGATAGGTGTTACCTACCATAAGTGTGTTACTGGAATTAGTAAGTTGAATACATTTCTACTGCTTATGAATCTCCAACCAGTCACCTTAACCTTAACCTTAACCTTAACCTTAACCTGGCTGTTATCAAGATTTCCCTATATTTTGACCAGCTTTATGAAGCCACATTAGAGTTGGTAGGAGGAAGAGAGGATCAGGACATGTCGCTGTAACATGTATATGTCCCCTAAATGTACTCATGCTTGCTGCATCCAATAAATGGTTTGTTCATAAAGACCTGCAGCTCATGTTACCTAATGTGTCTTCAGACTTATGACCTATTTGCATGGAAAGAGTAATTCAGAGTTAAACCCTTTTGAGATGCACAGGCATGTTTGCAAATTCCTTCCTTCCTTCCTTCCTTCCTTCCTTCCTTCCTTCCTTCCTTCCTTCCTTCCTTCCTTCCTTCCTTCCTTCCTTCCTTCCTTCCTTCCTTCCTTCCTTCCTTCCTTCCTTCCTTCCTTCCTTCCTTCCTTCCTTCCTTCCTTCCTTCCTTCCTTCCTTCCTTCCTTCCTTCCTTCCTTCCTTCCTTCCTTCCTTCCTTCCTTCCTTCCTTCCTTCCTTCCTTCCTTCCTTCCTTCCTTCCTTCCTTCCTTCCTTCCTTCCTTCCTTCCTTCCTTCCTTCCTTCCTTCCTTCCTTCCTTCCTTCCTTCCTTCCTTCCTTCCTTCCTTCCTTCCTTCCTTCCTTCCTTCCTTCCTTCCTTTTCCTTTCTCATAACCCAAAAGGATTCCCTTTACAGGAGTGTTATAGGTTTCTCTGCTAACCAAAGAGCAATAAAAGATTCAGTCCCTTATCACTACATACATGTAACAAGTGACTAGGCCACATCTGTATATTACAGTGATGTTTAAAAACATTTGTATCTGGAATATAGGCACTGATTTCCAATCTGGAAAATTTCCTATCTGGAAATCAGAGAGTAAAGAAAGAAAAGCATATAAGGAAGATTTATACATTGAATTGAAGGGAAAACTTTGTTAAGCGGGGATTTTTTTTAGTTTTGTTTTGACTTTTGGTTTAGTTTGTTTATAGGTCCTGGAAATCCTTCAGATTAAAATACATCAGAAAATCCCCAGGAACCAGGCTGAAAGTGAACAAGAATTTAATCTTTCTTCATCACTGTCAACTGAAATTATTTCCTCCTGATAAATACAAGTAGATGCTGTTTCTGCTTCTTTATTGATGCTGGTGATCTCAATCCGATAGGGCAGAGGAAAGTGGAAGATTAAGATGTATAGTAAAGCAGGATTGCAACATTATTGCAAAAAAATTGGAAAAAACCCTGCCAATCATATATTGCCATAAAATAGAATTTTACAATGCTTTTGTGGTTAGAAAAGGTTAAAACTCTTCCAAGAATATCTTTCTTATTGATAGACTTTCTCTGGAGAAGGCCTTGTAGTCAGTTAAGTCCTTAGTGACCTGACTATGAATCTGATAAAATCAAAAGTACAAAAATAAACTGACTTGTGTAAGGATCTTCAACTGTTGAAGTGATACTTGCTGTGAGTTTCATAAAAGAGGAAATTAGAATCTAGCTAGAAATCGGAGTCCATGGTGCTTTCTCTGCCAAAACCAGCATTTCAGTAACATCCAATTAACTAGACAGTAAGAGTTACTGAAGAGCAGGCTCTATTTGTTAACAAAGGAAGCCAGCCAGAGGGGAGATGAACAGTAACTTAAGTCGGTATCCCAAGAAGCCACTTAAATGTGACCCAGGTTATTTTGACTAATAGTTGCTCCTGAGATATTGGCAACGCCCAAAAGTGTCTGGAAATCTCAGTTTTAAAAGAGTGGGGTGTGATGTATAGAGGATTTTGTGCAGGGGAGACCTGTGCCCTCTGGTGAAGGTGTGAAGTTGCACAGTGTCTGGAAATGTGCTGCTTGCACAGACCAATCTTACCACCACAGGAGAATTTAAGTGGGGCCTTTTCCCAGCACCGAAGCCCCACAATAACATCAGGCATGTCCATGTTTTTTCACACACCCTCTACTTGGATTGTGAATAGGACTGGGCAGAGTACCACTCCCATTCTAGCATCCTTTGACACTGAGTTGAAAATATTTAAGCCCGCAGGGGGATTGGTGAATGACCCCTTTGAATATGTTTCCATGTAAATCATTATGCACATGGGCAGTGAGGGGAAGAAGTCCTGACAACATTGCATGGCATATGTCTTAACATTTCTTAGCTTCAGAGAAAGAAGTGACAGAGGAAGAAGTTGGTCTAAGGGCCCAGTGTGTCAAAGCATTTCCAAAACACTTGCACTCCCTATTTACACCCCTCTATTTGCATGTGAAAGGCCTGTATTTGCAGATGTCAGCATTTCACTAAGGGTCAGGCTGAGCTGAAACCCTGAGATTCAAACATTTCAGAAGGCCTGAGAAGGCGTGTTTCCACAGCTATGGTTTATATCATTGTTGGAGATAAGAGAGTGAGATGATTCAGTGCAGAAATAAATCCCTCCAGGGATGGTGTGTCCTTCAGTTTTGGCCACTGCTGTTAGATGGCATTGTCTGGTTGTCTTAATGGGCTGGTAAAGCTCTCATGAAATGGAACTTACTCTACCCTTGATCAAGTTAGTTTAATTCGCTAGAGAGCTGTCCTACAGATATGCTCTGGGGCACTTTTCAGCATGATCAGCCACGTCCAGGAATGGGGTGCCAGCAGAAAAAAATCATGCCAGGAAAGAAAGGAAAAGCATGAGAACAATGTTCCTGGTGTCATAAAGGCTTCTGAACTTGTCTTAAGATGGCTTATACAAGCCAGGACAAATTGCTCCTATGGGTATAGTTCTTCCTGTGCAACTGGGGATGCCAGGACTGGTGGACCTCTGTGTCCTCATCAGTGGGTAGCCACGATCCTGCTGCTTGCATGGCCACCCCTATTATCAACCCTCCATCGCATCAGCTCCTTTGCTGCTGGAAGGCATCCTCAGCAACTGGCTGTAGCAGGGGTGGAGTGTCAAGAGCTACTGCAAAAGTGCATTTCCTTATCCAGTCAGAATTTGTCCTCATTCCTGGGAAAGTAAAATATGATTTTGTCTATGCTGCTGTGGATCCTTGATCTTCCCTTGAGGACTCTTCTTACAGAGCTCAGAATGAGATTATTATTGCATTACCATTCAGAGCGGGCTTGCCAGCGTAATTTCCTATTAGAAGTGCCTGCATCATTGCAATTTCAGAGTATTGAATTTGCATTACAGAAAACTGTAGGTCAAGATCTTAGGTGATGTAACCCTCATAACTTTGCTGAAAATAATGGCACTCCAAGCATTTGTAGCAGGTATGTATCTGTATATGTAGATCTAACACAGAATTGTTATGGAATACAGAAGTCCTGCCTTACATTCAGTTTGATGCTTCTATGATAGAGGTTATACACAGAGAAGAAGTTTGATTTTTCATATAAAGAAAGGAAATTGGTCAGTTTTGCCTTTTTGTAGAATTAAACCTTGAATTATGTACCACAAGTTTCCAAACAAAGCACTGCAATTACCTATCTATTCCCTTTTCTGTTGAGAGACTTTGTGTCAGGGAGTACATATGCGGAATGGGAAGGAAAATAATGATCAGATTTAAATGAAACTAAAAGGCATTTTCTCAGCTGGAGTTTAGAAAAAAGTGATTCCATAAATGCAGAATTTTGTGAGAAGGTCTTGATGATGTCTGGAAGAACATAACATACTGCATAACATAATAATGAAAAAAGAAAATGAAAAAAACCAAAACAACCCCCATTTTAAGCTTAGTTGATTCGATGCATGTACATTTTTCATTTTAGTATTGTTTCTATTCTGGACAAAGTGCACTCTAAAGACAACTTAGATGTTTAACTGCATTGAGATCATGCATTATATTCTTTGTCCTTTACAAAAGAGAGCATACCTGCCAGGAGCACATTATTTAATAAAGAAAATATCATTATAACTAGATTTTGGTGACACTATAATCAGGAAATACAGATGAGGGGTCAGCCAGCCAGATTGTTCCTACAGGGTATTCAAGAAATGTGGGCTGACGTTATTTTCAGCTACAACATGATTTTATTTTATTGTGGAGAATATATCAATGTTTTAAAGGAATGCTATATTTTGGGGGGGAATGTAAAAGCTGCAGATTTTGGTATAAGAATATCTTGTTGTCAAAACTAGCCGTGGGTATCTTTAGTCCAAGAGAAACCATCAGGTTGATAGCTCAGAGGATGAAAAAACACCCTTATGACAATTGTGCTCTGTTTAGCATCAGCGCAGGTTCTTCTGCGCTGTCCTGTCCTCACTCCTTCACCCTGATTGATATTATTTTCTAGTTATTGTGTCCTTTAAGGAATGGGCTTTATGGACTGTTCACTCTCTGAATGGGATCAGTCCTTCGCTTCCGCGGAGACTGCTGAGAAGGGTGTCACTTGTGAAGGCAGTTTTGTGAGGGCAGTTTTGTGAGGAGACAACTCACTAATAAGACCCATACTCAGACAACCAGCGGGCTCTGTGCAGGCCTCCAAGCAGCTATCAGAAGCTAATTGTAATGCTTATTAAAGGCAGCTTAGCAGGGATGTGAAAATGGCAGGCAGAGCTTTGCTATTATCTACACCAGCCACCAGCTCTCAGCCCTCTAACTCAGCAGCTCTCTGCTCATGGGTCTATTCAGGGGCAGAGATGCAGCTCTTCTAAAAAAATTAATTAAATAAATAAAAAAAGAACTAAAATCCCAGAGCAATATACCAATATAGCCTGTCAGTTCTGAAAAAACATCCCAGCCTGGGAAGGCTGACAAAGGCTCTTCAGACGGCATTTGCATCATGTGCCAATTTTGTGATGGAACCCTGTCTGCAGGACCACTGAGCAGGTTGCACCTTCTTCACAGTGAGCAGGTGAGCTTGACATAGGTGTTTCTGAGGGAAACTGAGGTGCACAGGTGTGCCTGAGATCCTTTATTAGCGATGATAACAAATGAAACAGGGAACCAGAAGAGTATGGCTTGACTTAAAAATCCCAGTTTAAGCTTTTTGGTGTCATCTCTTATCATTTGCAAAGTCTCCTTCCCACCTCCTCCCACATCCTTCAGTTTTTCCCGTGAAAACTAAGCTAAAGTATGTTATGGAAATCAGGGACACAACGAATGTCAAACTCAACATGCCATATCCTTAAACTCCCTGTCAGAGTTAAAATACAGTTTGAGGCTTTGCATCCTGTTATTCCTCATGCAAACTGCCACTGCAGACAAGCACTTTGCCTGTGGTAAATGCTCTTGTTCAGAGCAGATGTTTCCCTCAATTAGCATTTTTTCAACTATTTAGCAAGTACATTCTATTAAAATATTTTAATTTATGCAGAAATTATGTTATTAAATTTACAAATTCTTTTTATAAGACACATCCTGTAGTTTCAAGCTAATAATTTTCTGTCAGTAACAGTTATGATGGGCCAGAGAGTATTCCTCTAAAAAGAAATCTTTGCATTATTTTTTCCAACAGTGAGGCATTTGCTTCTTTCATGTATTCCTCATAGCACGATTGCATTTTTTATGTCCTCCATGTTAAGGAAGATACTTAACATTTAAGACACTTGACAGGTTTCTGAAAACATGGGGATACAGATTTTTAATTTTCAAAAGTTCTGCACATATGTAAGAAGACTTTTGTTCTTATTCTATTAACTTCCCTCCTTCCAAAAGCATGGATAGACAAGACCACCTTTTCCTTTCCATCCCTTCAGACCGTTTTCACACACCTTACCAAAACAATCCCGTCCCAATGTTACTTTTCCCCTGAATATTGACTTAAATGGACAGCACAGTTCAAGAAGTCCATAGATAGATCAGCGTTATTTCTGAAAATGTTCTCATTTTTTTTAAAAAAAACAAACCTAATTTCATTAAAATTAGCTATAACAAAGGCTAATACAGCTGTCTCCAGGGAGGCTGAATAGCTCATGCGGTTGATAATGAGACAACAGAGGGGTTTCTTTCCGCATACATCTAGGTTGTCGGCAGGCATCCAGTTCAGGTTACTAGTGACCGACAGTTGCTACCATCTACTGGCTGCTTGAAATCCTCTGTGAAACAACGGGGCACCCCGGCTCCTGCCAATCCTGGAAAGGTGGGTTCTGTCTTGTTGGCAATCTGACCAAAAGCTTGTTGTGGCTGGCAGCTAACAAGAGGCGTAGTGCTTTTCACAAGTCCTTTAAACAGGTCTTTGGCTCCAATATAATTTTTTTTTAAATTATTTTTTAATTTTTTTTTCAGCTATCTAGCATAATGTTTATTTGGAACAACTGCTGTGTTTAAGAGCGTGCCAGCTAATTGCTGCTGAACCATGAATTTATGCCCTTGTCTACCTCGAGTATTATCATTTGGTGTCCAATTAGTTAACCTGTGTTTATCTGTGTATTTGTAATGGTCTTTCTCAGTGCTGGCAAACCCACAAGGCTTAAAGACCTGTTGGATAAAAAAATTCACATCTTTTATCAAGGGTAGACCTGAAAGAAATACATTAGCGTTATTTCTTTGTGCAGGTCCTAAGATGCCTAGGAAGTAAGGTAAATAACCTCATTTCATAAATGATAAATGTCTTTACTTTGTAACGAACATAGAGTAAAAAAAGGTTTACTCTGCTGGCAGTATCTGTGTTTCAGGATTGTCAGAAGATCCAAAGCAATTTAATTGGTGGGTTTTTTTGTTTCTTTGTAGTAACAGTTAGCTGTTCTACTGTTCCTATCTGGCTGTATGCGTGTTTATTCTTCACGCTTGTGATTTTGGGGATAAACATTGATGATTAATAATAATATCACAAATGGTTTATTGCGCTAACTCCAGCTTTTCCTTCTTTGTTGCTTTCCCTGCTCTTCTATCTCTCTTAAGACCAGAGGAACTGAGGAGAACACCACAATTTGGCTTTTCCTTTCACATTTTGTAGGCATAGCCTTCCTGCTCCCCAAAGTAGAACAGCTTTGACTAGTTGCCCAGCCCTTGTCAGCTACGGCTAAAACAGAGGTTTCTAAAGTAGACTAGCAAGTGACAGAACGCTGGCAGTGTATTTGCAAAATGTAATAGATTATAAGTCTACCCATCACCTAAAGGGATGGCACAGGGGCAGCAATGACAGAATGACAGTAGAGTTCGCAGAAGCCAAAGTTCCACATAGCAGTGAAACATTTAATGTTCCCAAAAGCAGTGAACTCCAGCAAGAAGGAAAGTAACCTCAGACTTCTTGTAAATTTAGGTCACAAACAAGAACAAAACAAAACTTATAAATAAGCGGAGTACTATGGTTGATTTGACATTATGAAGATAGTCCCTTGTGTCTACCTGGACACGGGCAGTTATGTTAATAAAGTAGGAACTCTAGTCCAGCTGTAGTGCTGCTTTACCCAAAACATTGATAATAATTGCCACAATAATGAAAAGAAGTAATCTCCTCTTGACAAAAAGTATTAGGTGGAATTCTCTGGTTTCTCCTTTGCAAGAAGTCACACTAACAATCTGACTTATTTGACCTGTATCTCCATGAAATCTATGGAAAATAAGCACTCCTAATATTTTCTCCGATTAGTCCATTCCATCTCTTTAAGCTTAAATCATAGAATCACAGAATATCCTGAGTTGGAAGGGACCCATAAGGATCATCGAGTCCAACTCCTGGCTCCACACAGGACCAGCCAGGTCAGAGCATGTGACTGAGTGAATCATCCAGACACTTCTTGAACTCAGCCAAGCTCGGTGCTGTGACCACTTCCCTGGGGAGCCTGTTCCAGTGCCCAACTACATCCTCAATAAAGAACCTCTTCCTAACATCCAGCCTAAAATTCCCCTGTCACAGCTTCATGCCGTTCCCTTGGGTTCTATCACTGGTCACCAGAGAGAGGAGATCAGCACCTGCCCCTTTGCTCTCCCTCATCAGGAAGCCATAGACTGCTATGAGGTGTCCCCTCTGTCTCCTTGTCTCCAGGCTGAGATCACATAGAGGTCACAGTGGGAACAGTGAGGTATTTTTTACCCATGTTCTACCTTCCAATTTATGCTGCTTAATAGTAACACAAGGATAGGTAGGGAAACTACATCTTCCTGATATGTGGGGCATAAACTATTTTTTTTTAAAATCAGTTCAAGATAAAAAAATTATAGTGAACTAGTAATTTTCCAGAGCACTGGGGATATAACTATTATTTTCTTTATTGGTTACTCTTAACAAAGTAATCATCTCAGGTAAGTGGTGTGGTAACCACGTAAGTGGTCAGCACTGTGCAGTCACTACGGTCATCTTCATTATTAGTTCTGTACAGAGCAATTTAAGTGACCGAGACTTCAGTGTCAGTATCTCTACCACTCTGACAGACCTGACCCTGGAAGCCTATCATCCTATGTTCCCCCTTAAAAGGACACCCTGCAGCCTTGCTGCCTGATTGGGGTGAGCAGCATGGTAACCCAGAATTTGTCATTCCATTCTCGACTAAGTCTGTTAAACAGTGGACAGATCTGATCCCATGTCTGCTCTCTGGTCAGTAAGGTGGGATTCAGCTCCAAGTAAAGATGCCTGAAGGCAGGTGTGCTATCTGACAGAAATTTAATCTTATTAAAGCCCTATTTCAGGTTTTCAGCATTATCTGAGTCACTTTCTAGGCACTTCTGAATATGCTGACTGGCAACTGAATTCAGATGCTCACATGTGGGTGTGTTAGATTTCCTGAAATATCCTCCCCGGTTTTCACTTGCCAGTATGGAAAGACCTCTGTCATATCTGTCAAATTCACACTATATTCCACACTGCAGGGTATCTTAAATACTCAATGTTTATCTACAACACAGTTGAGTCCAGATCCTCACTGACTATAATGGCACCCTGTACAGATCACATGTAAATGTGTGAGATACCTAAATATTATAATTTGCTGACATTAAAGGTGCCTTAGGATGCTACACCTGACTCTCCTGGATACTAAAATGGCATCGTGTTTTTGTTTAGTCACCTGAATACTGATGCTAAATGTAGATATGCCAATCTCAGATTGAATCTTATCCCAAGGGAGTGATACAGATGCCTTAAACACAGGTTTTCTTCCATATTAGATACCCAAGGGTACACCTGACATCTGCAGAGGTGTAACAGATATGCCACAGGATTTACAGACTGGTGATGGTGGTGGAGTTCCAGCTGGAGAGATACTCTCAGTGTTTCATGGAGAATAAGGACAGCAGTACCCAGCAGGGTACTGCTTCAAAGCTGAGTGGGTTAGGTGTGCATCCTGCCCAAATCCAGAGCCAGGGAGGCTGGAGCCCTGTGAAAGTCTGACAACACGGACTATGTAGGTAGTTTTATCCGGGTCACCTGCTTCACTTTCAATGGGAATATTTTGTGCGTCAAGCTTCAGAGACTAAGTCAGTTTACCAGTTAAGCAGTGAACCATCAGGGATGCCAGCACTGCTAATGGAAGTGCTGCTTTGTTTTTTGTTCCTCTGATGAATTTTATTTCTCTTGAACCTGGATGAGTGAATTAGTTTAGATAGAAATGGTTCTGGAAATATCAGGAGAGCTGGATAATGATGATGCCTGAATCATCCGTTGGAGGCATTTTCTTCCTATTTACTATATGGTCATCAGTTAAAAGCCATACTTGACCTGTCACTCTGTGTCCATTTCTAGACAAAATTGGTAGCTCATTCTGTCTTTTGAAATGTATTTGGACAGAGGACTGAAACATTTTTTTTCCCTTTGACAAGGGACTTGTCACACTTACTCATGTCTTTGTTGTTCCAAGCAAGATTTCTGCAACATGTTCTGCTTTAAAGGGATTTATAAATATCTGCTAGAAAGGTAAGTCAGCATCTCATCTTTTTTTGGACTGATCACTAAATACCACCCCAACTTTGCTCTCCATGTATTTTGCTCTCCTTTCCAGTTTGCTGCCAGGTGAAACTCAAAATTAGTTACGACCTTGCAAACTCCATTGATACAACAACTTGAGCAAACCGGGATTTTTCTTGTGAAAAATCCTGATGGAACAGGAAGTCGTGAACCGAGGTCATATTTATTTGTGAAGAGGCAGAAGAAAGATTTTGGGTTTGTTTTCCTGATGAAAATTGTGGTTTTGGCAGGGGGTATTGGTGTGTAAGGTGGACATTTTCCCATAGAAATATTTTTTGTGACAATGGGGGTATCCTGCCTACATACAAATGCCAGGTCAGCCTGATAATAGGAATTTGCTATACATACAAGTGTTCGGCTACAAAATACATATTGAGGATATGGTTTTGTTCTCTGTTGTGCTTTGCTTCCACTATTAGGATTAAATCCATAGATGGTGATAGGAAAAATTCTTGTGCCTACTGTATGAATAACAACAGAGCTATATCAAACTTGAATGACTGCCAGTAAAGGCAGAGTGTCACTGGACAAAGCAATTTTTCAATTCTGCACTTCAGGGAGAGGTAACCAAGTGATGGATTACTTGGTAGAAAGTGGTTTTCACTTGGAAAAATTTAGGGGGAAATTTTCCAGCAAAGTCAGTCTGAAGGACTGACAGAAAAAAAGAAAGCATGTGAAGGGATAGAGGAAGTGGGGAGACATGCTTCATAAGCAAAGGTGCCAAGGAAGAAGAAGTTTGGCTGTTGGAGTAGAGGTGTGATTCTGAGAAACTCTACCTATGAAAGAGAAAAGTGCAGTTCTAAGCAGATGTGAAGCTGAACAGTCCAAGATCAGGACTGTTGAGGCAGAAAAATACTAACAGATAGGTTTTCTTTTGTCTATAACTATCTGACACAGCCTTTTATTTCAGAAAATTATTTTGATGGGGAATTTTCAACAAGCTCTGCCTGGTTAATTTAAGAGAGAAGAATATTGGCACCTTCTGTGCCTGTTATTATGCCCAGTCTTCTACTACTTTAGGTGTTGATGCCAGAGATGTCTGCTCAAGAAATATGTGAATAGCTTTCCTCCATGCGTCCTGATTATGGATGATGCACTTGGAATGATTTTTACTGGAATATCTCTGACAATTTACTCTCCCTATGACACAGATGTCATCTCCCTGGTCCAGGGTACTATGCAAAAGATGTTCTTTAAAGTATTGCTCTCACAGTTGTCACTCTTCATAAACTATTTTGCATGCTACTCTACTGCAGGAATACTATGTTCAAATAGCATGGTAGTGAGTGTCACGTTAAAACATACAAATAATCAAATTAATTATCCTTGATTATTATAAAATTCTGCCTTTAGTTCTCCACTAGGAAGAAAAAAAGAAGAAAAAAGATTCACAAAGTTCTTTAGAGTAAAAAGGTGCCCATATATTTTATGAGAAAACATTTTCCACTTGGAAAACATTAAAAAATAAACACCTGCATTAAACCTGGCTTAAGGTTTATAGCATATGAAGGTCTTTAAAAGAGGAATATATCTAGAGGTTTTCATGACTTCATAAAAATACCTAAGTTACACATGCTGAAAGTGCTGCACATTAGATACTCTTGTCTTGGAATGTAACTGCCTTAAAGGTACAAACGGGGCTGAGTCTAGTAATTCCCCCGGCGTGTTTCTTCTCCATTTCGCTTCCACAGAGGAAGCTAGAAGGATATGGTATCATCAAAGAAGCATGTGTTGGGAGAGGGGAGAGCTAATCCTTAAATAGTTGTGCCCTGCATCTCAACTAAGGAATGAAAACCTTGTGAAAGGATTTCCTGAAGTCTTACACACACTATATCCCTTAACCTATTAAATGCTATAATTGTTGCGCTAAGATAAGAGATGCTTCCAAAGTAATCCATGCTGGGTGGCCCTAGGTAAAAAAACCTATTTATTAATATCCCAGAGTTGTGCCATGCAGCGATAGTGATGGAAATTTGGCAAACCAACTCTACTTCTGTCAGATGAGTGAAACAGCCACTTCACTCAAGACTGGGTGACAGATAGATGTAGAGATCATCGTACTAGTGAAATCTGAAGGGATGGCTTATGATTAGGATGGTGACTGAGAAAGATGACAAGAAAAAGAGGAGAGTAGTGAGCAGTTTCTTATCCAGACAGTTTTTCAGACCTAAATAAGTCTGAAAACTCTGTCTCTTACAATCCATATTGCCAATGTGGATTGGCTTCAAAATACTGCTAATTTAGATCATTAACATTTGGCCCTGGTATTGAATTTGTGCAAATTATTTGGGGCAGTGGATTGGTTTCAGTGTATTTTTGCAGTCTTTTTTATGTTAGCTGGTATGATTTTCCATAGTTTAAAAATGGGAAAAGTGTGAGATAGAAATGAAATAACTTGCTTAAATGGAACAAGTGAAATGTCTAGGTGATAACTGGTAATTATTTTTGTGACTGAAGTTAAATTAGTTGGGAAATATGGTGTTAGTTGTCCTAAATCTAGTCATAAATTTAGGTTAACAGTGAAAATCTAACAGAGTAAAAGAGGATGTTTAATTCCGTAAACAACTTTTACACAGCAGTATAGGGGGTGCAGCATTTGCTCTCAGCTTCTGAGAGATTTGGGACTGTGCAGTTTGACTACAGCAGCTGTACTGAAACAATTTTCATTTATCCTGATCCACACAAGGAAGGTCCCTCCTGCTAAGCTACCTGGGCTGGGTGAATCTCGTCTGTTGTGGATAATGTCTTGGTTTTATCTTGTCACCCAGACAATCAAGTGCTGCAGCTATTAGGACAGAGGATGACTCCTCTTGCGGAGGACACTGCCTCTTGGTGACTGGGCTGTTCAGTGAAGACACAGAGAGTTTTGGATCATTTACCTGTGATGCATCCACCAGAAGGTGGGCTGCTGATTGGATAGCTCTGACCGGCAGGGTTTTGGGGAGGTACGTCTGGTTGAATCTCCTTCCTAAAGCCATTCCACTCTGTGAAACAGACTTTAAAATGGTACCAACACATGGAACAATGTTGCAAGCGGAACACTCCACCCCAACCTGGCCATGCTGTGGCTCTGGGAGATGTGAGTTCAAGAGTCATGAAGAAGGGGAGACCCTTAAATCCAGGGCTGCAAAATCCTGGGTCCTGGACTTAGTGCTAATTAGTAAGATGTGGCAAAACCACATCACCAGGAAATTTTATGAATCTGTCTCTCTCACTAGAGTGGGGGAGGGGTTGTTTGATCATTTTTGGTGTACAAGACTCTCATACTGTCTGCTGAGTGGAATATAGTATTATGCACTGACAATATAGTTTTAATTTATTTTTTTCTTCCTCTAGACAGGAAGAGCTGAGAGGCATTCCAAAAGATCCGAAATTAGGTTTTCTTTCATTTTCTTTGTTGGCTGACCCAAAAAATCAATTATTTGCCTTGCCTGCTTGTAGGAGCCACCCCAAGTCTGGGCAGTGTAGGGCCATAGACAAGAAGTCCCACTGAAGAGATGTCACTGGTGTCCTGGCACATATCATCTGTTGTGAAATCCCCTGTGCTTGAGGTCAGCAGCATCGCTGCACTTTCTTTGCAAGGCATTTCTTCACATGCTTTTTGGTGCACTCTTGCTGCTTTTACCCATGCTGTGTTTTGCAGAGAAAAATAGATCAGAGGATCTAAATATTACAGAGAATAACACGCTGGTACACAGTGGCTTTATAAATGTATTGGTGTCAGGGCACAGACAGGTCTGGGAAGGGAGCAGATTGGTGGTGAGGCAAGAAGGGACAGTGTCCTCCCCTTCAAGGGCACCATACCACAGTGCTTCACTGAGGTCAGAGGAGCAAGAACAGGGACTGAGGGTTGTCCAATACCTGGTGACCAATATATATGTCCACAGTGACAATGCAGGTCTGAGTTCAAGCTGTCTGCTCAGGACAATTCAGCGCCACTGGTGCACTCATGGCTCTGAAACATGCAGCAGCTTGATATGATGATAGACCTTGTTCTTCTGAAAAAAAATATAAAATAATGACCATCAATGAATTGAGTTGGGTCCCTAAGATGGACAAGTTACCAATGATGAAAATAGCTGTGAATGAAGTTAGTAAACATTTAAATCTAAGGATGTATATGAGAATTGGTGTTTTTTAATGAGTGTTTCTGTAGGTGTTCCCATTCACCCCTCAAAATCAAGAAGCTCTACCAGATAGGAAGACACCAATGCATTTTAGATATTATCAAGGAGAAATAGAGAAGTTAATAGCCCCATATATATATTAGCAAAGGAAACATTCAGACAGATGACATACCAGGTTAAACATGTTTGTGAAAGCTCTAGATGTAGAGCAGAAAAGATATAAAAATAGTAACGTTTCTAATCATTATTTAAAAACTAGATGTATCTGATCATGATTCTTTTTCATACTCAGACAGTCTGGATGATGTGTTAGTATCAGATGGTGAAAGACTATCACTGAAACAGGGAGAAGCTAAAGGTTATTATGTATTAAGTGTTTGGCCCTCGTTTTGTACTCTACAATCCCCAGGTGGATGTGTAAACTCCCTTTGCTGTGTGTGAGGGAAGCAAAATGCCTCAGGCTGGAATCCAAACCCACCCATGAACCGAGGAAGTGGGAGAACACCGAGCAAAGAGAGATGAGTGAACTCCTGCCCTTCCCCAAGCTCGTGCAGCAGAGCTGCAGATTTCATGGGGTTACCTTGTGCCCACTTCACAGCGAACTGAGCAGGAATCCCTGCAGCTGTAAAAACCTTATTCTTGTTTCGGGAGAAAAAAAACCCTCTGCCATTAAAAGATGTACTCTCTCTATCAGTTTTCTAGATAATAATGTGGTTACAGCACACATTTTGGAGAAAGGGATGTTTTCAGAGCTCTTCTCAGCATGAAGTAGTCCTACTCATACCTCTCATTGTTCCGGAGAGTGTAACTGGAGCTGCTGATTATGATTAATTGCCTCAAATAATGTTTGTGGATTCACAATCAGTGAATAAAGACTGTTAGAAGGGCAATGAAGCTGGTGAGAGGACTGGGAGACAAATGTGAGGAGTGTCTGAAGGAACTGGGGCTGTTTAGTCTGGAGAAGAGGAGGCTCAAGGGAGACCTATTTGCTCTCTACAACTACCTGAAGGGAGGTTGTAGAGAGGTGGGTGTTGATCTCTTCTCCCTAGCGACAAGTGATAGGATGAGAAGAAATAGCTTCAAGTTGCACCGGAATAGGTTTAAATGGAATGTTAGGGAAAATTTATTCACAGAAAGGTTTGTTAGGCATTGGAACGGGCTGCTGGGGGAGGTGATGGGGTCTCCATCTCTTGAGGTATTTAAAAGATGGGCAGATTCAGTGTTTAGGGATAAGGTTTAATGGTAGTTTTGTCAGGCTAGGTTGATGGTTGGACTTGATCTTAAAGGTCCCTTCCAACCAAGGGACAAAGTATTCCATGATTTAAACATGCCTCAGGTGTAAATGAAGAAGGAAATAGTCCTAAGAGCAGGCTATGGCTCAGAGCTTCCCCTAAATGCAGATGAACTACCTACCAGCTAGTTAATAAGTTCATGTCTCATTTTCTTCCCTCTTCCTCTCTGCTGCCTTCCATAATGGCTTAATTTTTTTCTGACCTCTGCAGAGTTAAAAGATCATGCTCCCTGGGATGCCTTCCCAGCATCCTGACAAGTCCATGTTCTGGAACTAGGACATTTTAAGGATGGGAGGAGGTGTATCATTGGTGTGACTGAGTAAGTCTATGCTGAATTATTTGTCTGCATGAAATCCCCTGCTGGAATGTTTCCAAGCTGTTATGGAAGCAGCGCCCACTGGGATTCCTAAGTCTGCATCAGAGCACAGCAGAGGACACAACTGCAACATACTCCAGGAGTCAACCCTCTCTCCTTGATCTACATCCCAGTGATGATGTGGGTCTCACTAGAGAAAGAATGATGATAGTGTGAGTAGGTAACCAGTCTCTGAAAAGAAAGGGAGACAAATCCTCACTTGCCATTGCCTCTTTCGCAGCTGCCCATGTAGGTCTTTGTCTTTCCCCACCTCTACCCACAGGTTGACCTGTTCCTCATTGCTGGTGAGTACAGACCCTGCTGCCTTGTGGTGATGGCAGCAGGGCTGGAGGAGTTGGTGAGGACTCCTGGGGTTGCACAGGGGGCAGTGGTTGCCACTGGTGCTAAAAGGAGGCCGTGGGAAAGGTGATGCTCCCCACGAGCTGGATGCAGTGTTTGTCCAACTCATGGCACTTGGCAAGTGGATAACTTTGGTTACTCTTTCTGATTGCAGTTTTCATGTGTATACTCTGGATGTGCTTAAGCCATTATTTGTGTCCAGCCCACAATGAAATGTTTTCTGTTCTTCCAGAGAATGGGGAACGGAGACGCTGGGCATGACTGACCTAGAACATGCTGATGGTTTTCAGCATGGCCATGGATGGGAAGAAAGAAAGAAAAATCATAGTTATCATTTACTAGTCTGCTTCTCCTGTCATCTGCTTTTTTTTTTTTTTTTTTGTGTTGGCTTCAGATGTCTCTCCTGTGCTTCAAACATTCAGGGACCCCAGAACAACCGAGGCATTTTAGAGTAAAAAGTCTTACCCACAGGCCACATTCACCTCTTCCAATCTCGGTATTTCCTGGGGACATCATGACGTTTCTGGCACAACTCAACTAAGCTTTGGGGATGGTAATGCTTTACTTTGGCCATGGGGTAACTGGGAAGTGTAGCACTGTCTACCCTTGGCAAAGCAGCCCACACTGGATTCCACAGCACCCATCCAAAGTGAGACATGACTTGCCTTCTTATGCAAATAATTACTTCATTGTACGTTGTGTCATGTGTCCTCCTAATGATCTTCTCTCACATATCTATCGTGTAATTTGCTCATTACTTTAGCCCTGTGCTCAGCGTGCACTTGAATGCCAATCACTCCCAGCACCATGTGTTGAGTTCAAACTATTCATCTTTGAGTGCTATATTTGGTTGTTCTCTGATCCCTGTGCACTATTTATACAGTCCCACATATGTTTTGTGGAGCCCTCTGATGAAATGCAGACATACTGCTTGTTAGGGTATTGTCTGGCTGCTCCTGAGTAGCAATTCTCAGATGCCCTTTGGTGGCAGACTTACAGTAATCGGGCTTCCTGGTTTTTAGGTCTGTATAGGACTTCACCCTTCAGAGATGCTGGTCCTTGGCCTTCCAAGGGAATCTGGGCCCATGAATGAAAACTAGGGTGAGGCTGCAATAGGTTGTTTAATGATTTTAATCTTCAATAGGGGTTTTATGGAATGACTAGTGCTTCACAAGCATGGAGTAAGTGTTCCAATGAATCAAAACCAAATATTTACAGGAGATAAGTAGTTAGATGTGAGCAAATAAAAGCACCTTATTGAACCATCTGAAGAGTTCAAAGGATTGGTAATTTTCATATGAAACGTGGAAGGGTTAAGGGCAGCAGTTAAAATCTGACCCTTGTTAATGGTGATTAGATATTACTACCACATGGTAGCTACCTGTGAGACTGAGGTGAAAAGAACCAGGGATTGCTTTTTTGTCTGTGGGTAATTTAGGAGACCAGATTTTTCAGATTCCTGTAATACTTCCATTAGGTGCCTAGCAGAAAGATGAACTTTTAGATGACTTTTGTCTCCATCAGTGTTCATTTAAATTTAAATTGTGATTGTTAGATGTGCAAAAACTTGTGTTTCTTTGACAAAGTGTATGTGTATTCTAATGATTAAAGGACAAATTGAGATTCAAAAATGGATGATTTTAAGGGAAAGGGGGAAAAATCCTAGGAAAAAAGTCTGAAATCCACAAGAATATTTTATATGGAGCATAGACAGACATGGAAGTTTAAAAAAGCTGAACAGACCACTAACTGAAACCTGCTTTTAATAAATCTTTGGCATCAGAATAAAATGACTTAAAATATCTGAACCCCCAGCAATTAAGAAACTAAGACCTCAAACAAGTAAGAGACTGCAAAGGAGGCAGGCATTACACAATCAAGTTTTATCTGAATTAGAAAGAAATTAAATTAAAGTGGGTGGAAGTTAACTCTCACTTTGCAAAAACTGATGTTTACTGCTGTCATAGCTGAGAACACATTTCAAAGTCAAAGACAGCTGCATTCAACTACAGGCACTCTAACAAGCTGCTAATATATCTCCTGGCTAAAAAGCTGCTTATGTGACACAGTACAATGCTTAGCAGGAAGTTAACTTAATCAAGAAGCTCTAAATGTTTCTGAGTGGTAGTGTTACTCTCCTCCTTTTGAAATGGACTAATGGTTCAGCAGGGTTGTGATTAAGCAGTGGAGGAAGGTAGCTTAGAGATGCTGGAGCCTACTTTGGTTCCTTGCCTTATGAAAAGAGCAGTGGGTTTCAGACTCCAGCTTCTGTCTGCTCTATCCTGCTATTTAACATGTGAAATGCTTGTTTGTTAATTACATCATAGAATCATAGAATGTGTTAGGTTGGAGGGCACCTTTAAAGCCCATCAAGTCCAACCCCCCTGCAGTAAGCAGGGAAACCTCTAACTAGATCATGTTGCCCAGAGTTTCATCAAGCCTGACCTTGAATCTATCCAGGGATGGGGCCACCACCACCCCTCTGGGCAATCTGTTCCAGTGCCTCACCACCCTCATTGTAAAGAACTTCTTCCTAATGACTGATCTAAACCTCCCCTGCTCTAGTTTAAAGCCATTGCCCCACGCCCTGTGGCTACATCACAGAGAAAGAGAGGAGAGCTGAGCTGCTTGGAGAGGAGCCTTTGTGCCACATGCAGCAGTGTAACACCATGTATGCTAAGTACTGGAAAAGGTAGAACTGATGAAGTATTGGCCTATTTTAGGTTCCTCATGGACTAGAATGTGCTTAGATACTTCATTGGGACCGACCTTGGGTCTGATTTTGGCTTACAGACTTATTAGCTGGGCACTATAGAAAAGCGTGGAGAGAACTGAATTCCTCAGAGTCTGAAGAAGCCAGAAAGTTTGTTGAGAAACTGTCTGAGTGGGCCATGGAGTTGCCTCCAGCTGGATTAAAGCCAGCTTTTCACTCCAACACACAGTTGTAAGCTACCTCCTGTAATGAAGTGCCTTGTCCATAGTAGCCTTCTGTTAGAAAAAGCAAGCAGCAGTCTGATATGGGACAGTTAACCACCTGAAGGTCTGGGACCAATTTCTATCTGATTGGGAAGGTCTTCAACCCAAGTTTCCCACCTCTCTGGTGAATGCTATAACCAGGAATCTGCCTGTACCAGCAGGCTAGCATCTCCTCTTGAAGCTGCTCTCTTTGACACTGGCTATTTAAGTATTAATTGGAGCAGGGACTGCATTGGAGCAGGTCTCCCAGGTGAGTCTTCCAACCACCAAACTACAGCATCTCTCTCTCTTTCTCTCTGGCCTAATGAATATTTAAGATATGATAGTGATGACAGCCATAGAAAAGCCCATGAGAAAATTAATTCTGTCTTCATAGCAGGGTTTGAATAGTGTGCAGTAAATAAAGCGTTTGGGCCACACACTGAATGTGAAGAATAAAAGAAGATGTTGAATAGCTTACTCATTAAGTGAACACCATCCAGCATGACTACAGAACGAGGCAAGAGCTGTGTGGAAAAAATAGTATGTCATCAAGTAATTAAAGACTGTTGCACAATGCATATGTATAAGGGACTGAATTAATGTTTTCAGGAAATCTTAATTTTGGCATTTACTAGCACTGGAGTGCTTGACTTTGCAATCTGAGCAATATTCTTTTAGTGTATCTTTTTTTGTGTAGATAAGCTTGACATAAAAAAGGAACTGAGGGAGCTTCACAAAGCCTTAAAAAGCCGGCTCCTTTTTCCTCTACCACAATTGCCTCTGAATGAGAAATTATGGAAGCTGGCTGAGAATCATAATCAAACAGCGAAAACTTAGTGTAGTTGATAATTATTACCATTGCATTTCCTCCGTGGAATTATTTTCCTAATTTTCATTCCGAGCATTCTCTGCCTCATAGCTTTGCAGGCTAACATGTAATGAATGCTACCAACAGGAGGTTTTTACAAAAACCTCTCTACTGTCGTAGCGTAGCTGGAGTTGGAGAGGGAGGGGGCGGGGGCATTTAAAAGGTGAGGTTTTGAAGCGACAGTTAGAATAGATGGCTTAATAATAAAAAGTAATGAAGATGGCAAATTTTGCCTGCTGTTCTGCTGATTGAATTTGCCTATGAGCAGATTGGAATATTTTAAAAACATATTCGTTATTCAAAATCATTTGTCAAGGGTCAAATTCTTTCCTGGTTACTCATATTGAAGCAAGAAAAACCTGTCTGTGGAACAAGCTGCTGCTGTGTGTGAATAGACGTGAGGAAATCTGTTCCCAATTAATTTATGGAAATAATTCTTCATTTCATAAGCAATTCTTTGTGTGTGTTTGTTATTCAGAACGTGAATGGTTTTGACTGATCTTATAAGTGATGTGGCATGTTACAATGTGTCACAACACATTGAACTGGGTTTCTAGCACAAATATTTGGCTATATGCTTCTATAATTTAATTTCTATGATTGTTTTCTGATATTCCTAGATAGTTGCCCTTCTCAACAGTTCTCCCTTTTCCCCCTGGAAACATTTTCCTTAAAATAATCAGAGAAAGTAAACACAATAGCAGCTGAACCGAATTCATTTAACCGTGTACAAGAACATATGTGAATTATTTTTGTGTGTGTGTCTGTCAGCATTTTCCTTGTACTAGTGATTAATGATTGAGAAAAGGATTACATTTAGGAGAAAACACATGAGAATAACCAGACAAGAAAACACACACATGATATTGCTACATTCTTTAACAGTTTTATAGTTAAAAGGCAATGGATAAATAAAACCCATGTCCAGTAGATAGTTAAAGCAAATATTATGCTGTATAAAGCACTTCTAATATTGATTTGTTGGAAGCCTTTTATATTTTGGTAGCTTGCCAACGAGTCATGGCACAATATTTCTCTTAGCCTGTAGTATTAATTTGTTTCCACTTTGGCAAAAGTACTTTTAAATGTGATATTTGAGTGAATTGAGACACCAACCAAATACCATGAGAATTTTCACTGTTCTGCAGGAGTTCTGAGAGTCTTCAGAGTCTTTTCAAAATAGAAGGACAAGAAAGGCTAAAACTGGGCACCTGTTTTATCTCACTTGCAGTGAAATGACTAACTCTGGGAGAGTGGAGATGTGTTCACAGACTGACCAAAGCACAGAGCCTGCAGGAATCCATAGATGTATTTGTTACCTGAGTTAAGTGCTAGGTTTCTCCTCATTTCTTTCTAAACTGACTTTGTAAAGGGTATTGCCACTCAGACATAACTACAAACGGGTTTGCAAGACCTGGTTTGTGTAGTTACAGGTCAGTTTTGGTTTAGCAATCAAGTTGGCTACCTGAGGCCTTTTTCCTCATCGAGGAGCAGAATAGGCAGAATTATGCTACATACTTGAGTAGGGTAAAAGGCAGTGAAGTCTCTGCTCCCAGACCTCTCAGGGCAGGCATAGAGGTGTGGACTTTGTGTGGTTTTGACTTGTACATCAGGATAGTGACAGCAATGTGCCTGCTGAATGCGTCTACAGGCGGTTATTGCAGGCTCTTAAGGCCTGGGTACCCTGCACTTAGGAAACAATACCTCTTTCCAAAACACAATGTATCCACATTTAGCCTCTGAAATGTCATATCCTAAGCATTTTCTCAGTGATTTATTTGCCATAATTGTGTCTTTGTAATGGAAAGCTATTTCTAGATATATATTAGCTGACATGTTAAGCTTGGCACAGCTGAAATGGAAGACTGGGCATCTGAAAGTGCCTTTTTTGTTCAGTTTTGGATCCAGCTGGTTTAATTTAGAGCATCCTCTGAGTCAAGCTGGTGGCTTTTGTGTTTTAACTGGGCATAAAAACGTCATTGTTTTCATCCAAAAGGGCCATTTATGACTGTGTCCACCTTGATATCTGGCTATAGAAAGGCAGACAGAGGTGAAGCCACAGTCCAAAATCTGTGTGGCACAAAGTGGCTTGTGCCACCTTGGCACATGGGGTGAGGACTACTCTCTCCCTAGCAGGTTATTTTTTGGAACAGCCCAAACTGAGTGAAAAGCTGCAGTTTTCCATTCACTCTTTCTTCCTGATAGTCTACTGCCAGTGGTAGGTAAAAGACAATAGACACAGGGTTCAGGAAATGGGCTCGTTGCTTTTGTGTTCATGAGAAGTATGGATTAGTACTCCAGTATCCAGTCACAAATAGGCTGAATAAATAAATGAACAGCAGTGTGAAATGGAGAATATTCTTTATTGCAAAGACTGGTTCCAGTAGAAATTTTTACCTCATCATTGGTGGGTGGAGTACAAGCAAAAGAACTTTTTTCCTAAATGATTACAGCACTAAGAAAGGGATAATGCCTTTGATGTGAAAAGGCACCACAGAATTACAGTGGCTGAGGTTGGAAAGGACCTCTTAGAGGTCATCTTGTCCAACCCCCTGTGCTCAAGGAAGGCCACCTAGAGCTGGCTTCCCAGCACTACTTCCAGACAGCTTGTGAATATCTCCAAGGGTGGAGATCCCACAGCCTCCCTGGGCAATCTGTGCCAGTGGTCAGTCACCCTCACATTTTTTTCTGATGTTCAGATGTAGCCTCCTGTGTGTCACTTTGTGTCTATTGTCTCTGGGAACCACTGAGAAGAAGCTGTCTCTGTCCTCTTTGTACCCTCTCTTCAAATATTATGCACCTTGATAAGAGCCCCCTGAGTCTTCTCATTTCCATGCTAAACAGTGCCAGGTCTTTTAGCCTTTCCTCACAGGGGAGATGCTCCAGTTCCTTCATCATCCCTGTGACCCTTCACTGGAATCTCCAGTATGTCCATGTCTTTCTTGTACTGAGGAGCCCAGGACTGGACACAGGACTCCAGGTGTGACCTCAGCAGTGGGAAGGATCGCCTCCCTTGATCTGCTGGCAGTAATTTGCAGCCCAGGATAACATTCAACACCTTGATATTCTTTGCTAGTATCCATGCAGGGACTAACTTTTCTTCTAAATCAATGTCTGTTATACCAAATGAGGATTGTCAAGCATGCAAACCTGCCTCTGGTAGGACAGAAGTGGAATAATTTGTGCTGTTGTCTGAACAGCCATTGACCAGAGTGTTTCCCAGTTTCCCTTACGCTAAAACCCGATGTCCTAGACATAAATACTTCTTTAACACAGACTGATTTAGTGCATCTCCACACGGAAATGAAACAGAGAGGTGATCATACTTTACTCCATTGGATGTGATGGTTCACACTCATGCAGCTAAAATTATCCCCAAACACAGCTGGCTGTGTCCAGTTATCTCTTGGGAGTGGCAGCCTAAGAATGGTGCTAATTTCTTGATAGTACTGTGAAAGGAAAACTGCTCTTAGCCAAAAGTGGGCCAGAGAAACTCCTTGCACTTTAATACGTTTGAGGCCACGGCCTGGTCCTCTGTTTTTTACTGTTATTGATGTATCCATGTAGTCTGAACAGTTCTTTCCCCAGGGAAGAGTTTAATACAATTTACAGTTACACGAATTCGTCTTTTTTGCCTCTGGCTTTATAAAAGCACCTAGAACCTAGAACATGGCATAGCAGTTGGGCAGCCCAGACAGACGTCGTTTGAAACCTTGATGCCCCACTGCCCATGAGTCTGTAAAAACTGGAAACCTGTCTGGAAAGGAAGAGTGATACATTTTTTTTTTAATAGATCAAGAACAACTGTACTTAATTTTTATTTTAGAAAAGAATTGACTGTTTGCTCAAGAAGGGAGTTGAAGCCTTTTGTGTGGTGTGGGGTTTTTAAAAATTTTTTTAAATTTCAATTTAGATAAAGGCAAGCCAAGTTGTTGTTCTTAAGCACAGTAGTTTTACAAGCAAGCTCTCACAGGAATGAAGAGTTACTCCCCAATGCTTAAGCATTATTCTGTATAATTATGGATATTTTTTCCTTCCAAAAATATTTTTTTTTGAGAAGCTGACATTTCAAAGGCTTTCAATTCTGTGTGTCACTATCAAATAATCTTTTTTGTACTTGGCTGTTTATTATTGGATTGCAACAACGATAAAGCTCTAGGGGTTTTGTCTCCTTTGGTATGTTAATTAGCTATTTTTCCTTTGATCTTTTTCTTACTGAAAAGAGTGAAAAGCTATCTCGGTAGGGAATCTTACTGATGTACATTCATCCCCTCATCTCCATAATCTGAGGATCAGAGGGAGACAACAAATTTCACTGCTGAGTGAGGTTGCTATAGGCCTTAGTTATAATGTACTTGGTTTCTAAATAATCCCACCACCATTTATATTTGGAATATTGAAGAGGAACCTCTGAGAAAAAGAAATGCAAAAATAATTAATTTTAAACTGTGAACTACCTTCATTAATTTAACTTTTTCTTGAAGTTTTAAGCTCATGCATATGCCACAAGCTCTTTTTTTCTTGTATGCCTCTCCACATTTTTCCTTTTTTTATCCCCTTCCTTTTTTTACTGTTGGCTTTTTATACATTATCGGTTCTCACAGAAATAAAATGTAGGCTAGATACAGAATAACTACTGAGTGAACTTCTATTAAATGTTAGAATAGCTTTTCTATGGAAATGATGAAAGTCTTGTAACATGGGACAGTTGAAAGCGGTGGGGCAGGACTGCAGAGTGCTGGGGAATGCACACACAAAAGCTTACACGTATACACATACACATTATATGTCTGTGTTCCTGTCTCTCAAATTCCTTTGTCAAAAGCTGTCATCCTCATGCTGCATTTCTTTGAAAACCTGAAATAAAAGCACTTCAGTGAGAGACAGAGGCAGACAGATCAGCTTCACGGGGCAATCCAGCAGCAGCAGAAATATAGACAAGATTATCTATCTACTAGAGACATCTCAAAGTTTCTTTGAGCCAGTTTATCCATTTCCAAAGGATGAAACACTGGGCAGACTTGGCATTAAGATTCTTGTGTCCTGCAGTGTGGGATGTGACCAAATCAAACTTGTTCACGGTGGAGACATCTACATTTGAACTGGTCATGTATACTGCCTTGGTAGTTAGTCAGTGGAGGGAAGCTGGCACTTAAAGAGCAAGAATGATGACATTTTAAAGATATTTAATATAGGTCAAGTGAACTGTGCCCTAATTGGATCCGTTTCTCTCCAGTGGCCAGTCCATATCTGTATCAAATCGATACTGGTGTTTTCTGAAATGGCATGAGATCAATTCTTCCTCACCCGTGCTACTTTGCATGTGGAAGGGAGAAGATCTAGCACAGAGGACTTATGGTAGTCTTGACAGTGTACAACTATTGCTGCTATTGCAGACCACCATGGTAACAGCTCACCTGTGTGCACGTGTGGGAGGATGTGCCTGGCTGTTCACACAGCATAGGTGCATCACTTGCTGAGCAATGTAAAGCAGCATTGGCATTCTCCTGGTGTGAACCCTGGGGTTGGAAACCATCCCATTAGCTTGCAACAAGCTCAATTCAGTTGTTAAAATAGCAGTGGTTAATGCAACCTGAGGTGCCTGAAGGGATCTCAGACAGCCACATGGGGCTGACTGCATGCAGAGCCTTATGAAAGGCAGATGTTCTTCTGGAGCAGCTGGAGGTCCTGTGGCATCTTCTATGGCATTTAGGTAACTGAACACCACTCTAAAAAGTACAGTTTAACACCAGGCTCAGATACTGAAATGTATGTGTCTGCATGTAATCAAGGTGTTTAAGCTTCCACCGTGAAGATCTAGTCAATGCAGTAGAATCTAGAGAGGTGGTAGTTTCATTCTAAATGAAACACCAACGTGTGACCAGATGTTTTCAGGTGTCTAAAAAGGTTTTACACTCTGGACCTGAAATTCATACCTGCCATGTAAAAGTCCAATTCATGTGCTTACATTAATGTGATACTTACTGTGGTTTGAGATACTCTTGGTCTCCTGCTTGTCTACTAGCTCTTATTCCAGAAGGGCATAGGACTTTTGCCGTATCTGACAGCTCCATGTAGATCCTACTGGAGCCCTAAGACATCTGAAATGGCACTAGCCTGTATGTGTGCAACTGACTTGAACATTAAATGTCTGCTTTTTTGTGGGCTCAGTTCACCTGAAAATATCTCTCTTCATTGACCACAAAGGAAGCCTAGTTCAGAGGTTGAGATACCTGTGGTAGGTTTCCAGATGTGGTCAACTGAATCAACTGAATCCCATTTCTGGTTTTTTTGGCACATGCATCTCAAAGATTCCTGGGAATCCCATTGTTCCCAAGGCAACAGTACACTGTTTCCCTGGAGCACCAACATGCTATAGTCTGTGTGCTGGGGCTTTTGACAGAGAATCAAAACCGAGTGAAAATTGTGTTGGAGTGACTCTGGAGTGATTTCAGTCCTTATGCCTCCCTACATGCTTTGCAACCACAGGACACAACTTGTTATTGATGCAGGTTGGTGCTATGATATAAAGAGCCAGACACATTTTTTTGGCCATGGTGAGATTTTGAGTGTTAATTTTCTAAATGTGCTGCTTGCACAACATCTCCCCTCCAGCTTTTACCCACTCTGTCTAAGACTTAATCTTTTAAAACAGTGTCTGTCAACCAGAGGCAATGAGAAAAAGCGGACGGGAGGATTTAGATCCTATTACAGTCTTACACAATAAAAATCTTGTTCCCACAAGGATCAGCTATTCTAAGCAAGATTCAGGTGGGATCTCCAATGGTCTGTGTAATTACAGGAGGAAAGATTACTGCTCTCTGCCCTGAGTTAGGTGACTAAATCTGAGATAGACACATGACCTCCCCTGCATTGAAATTGAAAGGAGAAATTTAAATCTCTAGAGGAAATTCAGCATTTAAGAGTGCTCTAATAAATCACCCTCTGGATGTGCTCATTTCAGTCTACTGACTGAAAAGGAGTCTCAAATGATGAGCTCACCCAAACTTAGATATTTATATAGTCAGTTAAATGAAAATGGCTTATATGGACCTGAAACCAGTAGAGGATTTGCTCGTGCTCTTCAGGATGTAATGTTCTGTCAGCCTCTACATGAATACATGGAGTTGTGTATGCAAGACCATTGTTTTTATGTTTATAAACATCTTGCTGTTGTATTTTTTTTTTCTCAATATTCAAATGCTGACCTTCCAATGAAAGTCACTAATGCTTTCAGAAAAAAATCAAGAAATTCTGCTTGGTGATCACATCTATCCTTAAGCCACAGCGACAGTCAGATACATACCAAGTTAGTGCTAACTGAATCAGGGATGGTACAAAATCCTTCTGGATGTGGTGGGTAGGTTTATATTTGGCCTGGCTGATGATATCTTCAAGCACACATTCTGCTGCTTTATTTCTGCCCCCTTCACTGTTAGGGTTGTCTGTTATCCCCACTCTGTTTTTCCCTTTTCCTGTCTTGCTTTTCCCCTGTTTTTCTTCTTTGCTTGTCATTTGGTTGTCAGTCCGTTCCTCAGTTCTCTGAGCTGGGGATCATCTGTAGGAGATGCTCAGATTTCCTTTGTCCATGTGTCTCTTTTTTGTATCACTAAGCTGGCAGTGGAGTTTTATCAGTGCTCTGTCCTGAGTCCTGACCTGTTAACATCTTTATCAATGACTTATAGGATGTGATGAGCTCACCGAGTTTGCAGATGACACCAGACTAAGGGGGAGATGGACACCCATCAATACTCAAAGGCAGAGCTGCCAGAGATACAGACCTAGACAGGCTGGAGGAATGAGCTGATGGGAACCTTATGAAAGGAGGAATTAGTAGACAGCAGGCTGCACATCAGCCCTGCAGTATAGAAGAGCAAATGCCTCTTAGGCTGTATGAACAGGAACACAGACAGTAAACTGAAGGAAGCGATCATCTCCCTCTACTCAACACTCAGTAGACTGCATCTGGATACAGCAACCAGTTTTGGGACCCCAGTACGAGAAGGTCATTGACAAACTGTAGCAAGTTCATCAGGGCCACCATGATGGTTACGTGCTGAAGAACTTGCCCTGTGAGGGGAGGCTGAGAGAGTGGAGCTTGCTGAGCCTGGAGATGAGATGGAAGTGAGGGGAACCTCACAGCAATCCCCTGCACCTTGGAGAAACACTGAGATGACAGAGCCAGGCTCTTCATAGTAGTGTGTGAGGGCAGGGTGAGAGAAGTTACAGTGAAATACACTGAGTTCAAACAATATAAGGAGAAACTTTTCCTCCCATAATTCAGTCCAACAGTGAAAGAGGTTTCTTGGGAGATTGTACAGTTTCTGTCTCTGGAAATTTTCAAGATCTGACTGGATTAAGTCCCAAGCAGCATGCTTTGACACAATAGCTGACCCTTATTGGAACAGGAGGTTAGAGTGACAATCTCCTAAGGTCCCTCCTAAACTGATTTATCCTGTGATTGTATGATTTAAAGTCAGTCCTTGCCTATATCCTTGCCTTAGCTAAACTGTACTCCCTATATTTTACTGATCCTATCCTTGCTTTGCTGACTTGACTTCCTGGATTGACCCTAGCTTCAATGTCATGGGCTTGATGTGCAGTCACCAGATATATGGTGAAATTAGTTACCCCTGCCAATCCAGCTCCACCTGTCAAACCCAGCTGCTAGAAACCTCACTTGTTCTTAGTTGCAAGGACTCACTGTCATCATAAAAAGTTCTGAAATATCAGGTATCACTTTAAGGTTCTAAAAATCTAGTATCAACCTAAGACTCTGAGAGAATTGGGCTTGATCAACTTGGAGAAGGTTCCGGGGGGACTTTATAGCAGCCTTCCACTACCTGAAAGGTGCTTATAAGAAAGCTGGGGAAGAACTGTTCACAAGGGCATGTAGAAATAGGATGAGGAGTAATGGTTTTAAACTCAAAAAGGGGAGATTTAGGTTGGATATTAGGAAAAATTCTTAAGTATGAGGGTGGCAGATCACTGGAACAGGTTGCCCAGAGAGGTAGTGGAGGCCCCATCCCTGGAGATATTCAAGGTCAGGCTTGATGTCGCTCTGAGTGATCTGATCTAGTGACCATGTCCCTGCTTACTGCAGGAGGACTGGACTAGATGACCTTTAAAGGTCCCTTCCAATCTTCACATTCTATGATTGTATGATGCTAAAAGTCGCCATGAAGTTTCCTTTCAGGGCCCAGATCCTGAAATCTGATTGGTCTATATCATCCTCTTTTAAGGCCAGGTTTTGCAGAGAAGGATCAATTTTTGTTCCTGACAAGAAGGTATTTAACACACTTTGGGTTTTTTCATATGTCCATTCGGTTTTAATAGAAGCATGTATTTTTATCAACATCCTGGAAAGGATAGAGAAATTGTAGCATCACTTCTGGATGTAGTAAAGCCATCATTATATCTTTATGTGCTTTGAGGAAAAATAATTAGTCTACCTTGACGTACTGTGGAAGATATGTAGGAAAAGAGACATTCTTGAGGAGCCACACTGTGGGAGGAGGGAGTAAGAACCTAGAGGGCATATAGGATTTGCAAGGAAGCTGTAGCTATAGCTGTATGGAAGTAATCTGCTTTTGAGATAAGAAGCCAAAAGGTCTGGTTTATTTACTCCTGTGGTTTACATAAACAGTGATGCGCAGTCATTAAATTTTAGATCCATTGTTTACCTTGAAGACATGTTGCAGGATTATCCAGCTTCTCATGTTACTGCTAGGCACAGGAGGAATATATTCTTAGTGTTCTTCTCACCTTAGCCGGAAAGTGTCTGTCTATGCAAACACTAAAATATCGCAGTATGAAATTTTCTTGCTGTTGAAGGTCAACATCCTAGCAAGAGTGTTTATTCTTGAGTATACTGTGTCAAACAAGACTGACAATATCTACAGTCTACTGATTGCTGTTGCTTCTGCATCCCTCTAGAATCAGGAGTTGCAAGTTGTGTGGTGGTGGTAGGAAATTTATGAGGGAGATAGAGGCTTTCTATGTGACAAAATATTTTGGTATGGCTGTGCTGGATTTGTTCCATGTGGTATTTGGGATGCTGCTCTAAAATTATCTGTTGAAAGTTAACAGTAGATTTTGTAATCACAAAAGCTGTCCCAAGCTCTCATGCACGCAATGCTCAGTGACTAGTTGACCAGCTGCAACTAGTCTTCCGATTAACCCTCCAGTTCTCAGAGCATCTTGGAAAAACTGTCCCCATATGTTGTTCTTCAAGCCCCTGACAGCACAGACGTCTCACAAATTGCATTGCCACAAGCATATCTTGTTCCCTACTTGCTACCTTCTAGTGTCTGCATGTCCTTGTTAAACAGATCTATCCATCCTACTTCCCTGCAGAGCCACAGCCTCTGAGTTTTATGTGGGCTTGGAAGGAAAGTGGGCTACTGTCGTTGATTCTGACATCCCCTAAGGGTTTGGAGACATTCATTAGGAATTTCTGCTCCTCGTACTGACATTGTGTAGGAGATAGATGCTTTATTTTAGTGGTGACTTTGAATTGCGTTGGATTCTGTTCTCAAACGTGCTGTGGAACAAGGGGTGGGTGGTGTCACAGCTGAAAATTTATGCTAAATTCATCAGGATCAGCAAAACAGATAAAGCTCACAGATAGGAAAGACAATAAAATGACAGGCATATTTGGCTGGAAAGGTCCTCAAAAGATTGCTTATTGACACTCTGCAGTGAGACAAGGTCAGGTGTACCTCAGCCTTTGGTGACAGACTGTTGCCTACTCAGCTGTTATGAACCCTCAGCTGCTCAGCCTGTTTAAACCCTAGACTTCATAACTGCTCCACGCAGCAAACTCGAACGTGCAACTACTCTTTTGTTTTCAATAACTCATTAAAAGCAAAATTAAATAATCTATGCTACAAATTAAAAGTCTTCCTTTTTATTATCTCCTTGTTAAACAAGGCTGGTAGTAGATTGCTATAGTGAGCAGCAGAATGACTGGACCATTGACAGAGTGCATTCTGATTGTATAGGGTTTATTACTGTCTTTCTCACTTTCTTGCATGAATGGCAACACCATGTAGATCCCAGATCTCCACTGTCCATCCACAATGAATGACAAAAGGCACCATCAGAAGAGAGGGAGTTTCCTCACGACTACAGTGAGCTTGAACCAATCTTTTTTTGAGGGTCAGAAATGGCAAGTTTGTAGTATCAAACGGACGGTGTTGGACAATGTCCAGAGCATGGTACTGTGTAGGAATGAATGCTGCAGAGAGGAACTGGTGATGGCTGTCATATTCACACAGATGCCCTGTATCTGGTCCAGTGTCATCACCTAAACCAAGCTAGTGGGCTGGAGGAAGGCAGTTTTGAGCCTTTGTGTGAAGGTGGTAAAGCAGACACCTCTCCCAGCTGCTCCTCGTCTGCTTTGCTCACACCAAACGCCCTTCCATTTGTTCTGAGGCAAAGAGGCAAGAGGAAGCCAAATGCTGCATAAGCTTCATGAGGCTGCTAATTAATGATGGCTGCCTGGTGTCAGTGTGGTAAATAGAAATGCCACAGCTGTGTCCAAATGGACATGCTGGTGTTTGTTTGTACCTTGCAGAAACTGAACACGAGGGCTCGATAACATCTGATCCAAGCCCTCAGAGCATACCCCAGCAAACGGTACCCTGAGTGATGAGAAGCATGTCAGATGGACAATTTGGAGAAAAAAAGTGACCCAAACTCTCCCACGGTCTACATTGAGGGAATTTCTGATCTATACTTAGATAAATAACCCAGCTGTGCAATTTACTGCATGTCATATAGCTGCCAGTGACCTTGTATTTCCAATTTATCCCAAAAGATACTTACCCTAGAAAAGTGGCAAGTATAATTGTATAAATACAGAAAGTGATCCTGTTTATATTTAACATAAACATTTAAAGAACAATAAAGTTTGCAAGGTCAGTGTCTAGGAATAACTAGAGTTATTATTAAACTTATTCATGTAATATCACTTCCGCTCCTTTGCATATATCTGGTATTTATAGCTATATTTACCCTTAGTTATTGTCTTTATTCACATCCAAAAAAAATCTACCATTTTCTATTGCAATGGAAGGCTGCACCCTAACAGTGCTAGAAGGTCACAGGAGGAATTTTAGAGCTGGCACTTTCCAAATTTACACAGTCATTTCTTCTTATACAAGCTTATTTTCTGCTCATTTGTTTGTGTGTGCCTGTGAGATATATATGCAGTTTATTCTGTATATATTCATGTCCACATCCTCGTATTTTTTATTTCTTTCCATTATAAGAAACATAATAAGGACTATATCTCATTTTTAGTATATCCATGCTACAGTGCAGCAAAATCAATTAGCTTTAGCCATCTCAGCTCCTTTTCTGTAAAACTGGGTTTTACAATTCAGATTTTACAATTCCTCCCTTGGAAAAAAATCATGTCGACTAGCATCTGGATGTTGTCATTATCGCTACGTACTCTCTGTTATCTGTTGAAAGGGTTAATAGTTTGGGGCATTTTTGCCCAGGTGTTTTTGAGCTGGGAGCCAGCTTAGATACAGAGGTTTATTGCCCCAGTCGTGGCACTGTGTAAGTGTGACTATACTGCACACGGGGCCCGTGTGGGATCGTGTGTTTCACCTCCAGTGATAAGCTCTCACGGGAAACAGAAGCTCTGGAGACGCTTAAGGAAGGCGCTAGCATCCCATAAGTCACACAGCACTGTGAGGCACAGCACCATTTTTGGGAGGGCGCTTAGCTGGCTCTGGGCGTGAGTACAGAGCTCTCACCCCTCTTACAGTGCTGCAGCATCCAGCTAATACTGCCCAGGGGTGTCTGTGCTGCGGCAGGTGCAGGTTGCTGTTCTAAAATGGCAAACAGCGAAGCTGTAGAGTGCATTTTGCAGCGCTCTCTTAATGAGCTGGAGCTGTCGGCATGCTGGGCTGTGTCGTTTGAGGCTGCTTGTTTTGCGGTCAGTGCGTGGAAACCAATTAATGTAGGTCACAATATGCCACAGCGCAAAGAAAGCAAAATCTGGAGTGGCTGCACTCTAGCATTTGTGTTCTTAAGACATGCTGTCTTAAGTATTGGCGGCTCAGAGACTGCTTACTTGTAAAAATAATTTTCTCTCCGAGCATTTGCAAGGGAGATGGTTTCTGTGCTAGTTTGGTGTCGTAGGACACTCCAAAACAACAGCCTTTGTAGCCTTCATTTATGTTGGGAGTTCTACTGTGAAGTAAATCCTTCTTTTTAGGTTTTTTTTTTTAATTTTTAAATGTCCCCCTCCAGCACCCTCTCTCTGACTAGCAAAGAAAACACCACACTTTTGTCAATGCCTTATTGCAATCTAGGTGCTGCTTCTTAATGGATTTTTTTACTTCTGCCTGGTGATGAGCATTTTGAAAAGAAACATGAAATCCAAACATGGAGTATAAAGGCCCCCAGTAGCTTAAAGGGGTCTGCAAGAAAGCAGGAGGGGGCTGTTTACAAGGGCATGTAGTGATAGGACAAGGGGTAATGCTTTAAACTGAAAGATGGTACATTTAGGTTAGATATTGGGAACAAATTCTTCCCTGTGAGGTTGCTGAAGCCCTGGAAGAGGTTGCCCAGAGAAGTTGTGGCTGACCCCTCCCTGGCAGTGTTCAAGGCCAGGTTGGATGGGGCTTTGGGCAACCTGGTCTAGTGGAGAGTGTTCCTACCCATGGCAGGGGGTTGGAACTGGATGGTCTTTGAGGTCCGTTCCAACCCAAAGCAGTCTGTGATTCTGTGATTCTAATCAGAACGCACGAGCAAATCTCTTTGTGCACCTGCTTCTTGAAAAAGAGGAAGACAGCGAGGAGGATAAATGGCAGAGGGACTGTGATTGCTGGAAACAACTCTTTTCACATCCATTTCTTTTCAGACCCATGTTTTATTTTCTGGCGGTGACAGTGCTTTTTTTCACTGCTGCTTTTCCAAGATTTGCTTTTACAAATGGAAATTAGTTAAATCTTGTGGCACTCTTGCCCACCAGTAAAATCTTTAAAGTTAGACTCTGTGCCAGAAAAAGGGATGTAGAGAAGGGTGTGAGGTACACCCAGGAGACTTGATGGTGTAAGTTGCAGAGCTTACACCAGTTCCTGAGCAGAGAGCCTTTCCATCCTGTGGCACTTGCACCTGATGAGGTATCTTTACGGAATTTCTACCTTTCTTGGTTTCTGTATTTTTTCCCCTATATGTGTTTGAAATGCAATGAAAGGTAAGGGAGATCAGGAAGCTGCAGAGGATCCTAAATCTACCTGTGAGATGACTCCAGCTCCTGGCAGATCTCCTGGGAGTGGAACAGTTGTTGGGACTGTGATAGTGGAAAGCTGACTATGGTTCTTCCTGGATAGGCAGGACAGCTCTGCAGTGCTCCCCCAAAAGAAGAATTTAAAGGAAACATCATGTGTTTCGTCTCCTATATGTTTCATGTCATCAGTTTTCCTGTGGGAATGATTAAGATGATCCTTTGAGGTCCCTTCCAACCCCAGACATTCTGTGGTAAGCTTATTCATGACTATATGCTACTGTGGCAGTAGTGGAACATGGCTGCTACTTCATCATGTTCGTTATAACCTGGTCTAGGCTGAGTCTTGGAATCCAGGCAGAGCAAATATAATCCTAACCACGCTGCTGACTTGATATTCAGTCCTAACTCTGCACTGTCGTGGAAGAAGCATTCCACTCTGTAACAAAGGAGCGATGCTACCTACTTCCCTACACAATACATTTAGTTTTCTGTGACAAACAGCCACTCCAAAATTCCAAGTGTTATTATAAAACCTTAGCACCAGTAATAAAGAAAAGCACTGCACCCAGCTGAAACCGTAAAGAGAATTTAAATAGTGTTGCAATTATCTCATTTGTAAATTGAGCAGGACACTGCTGGTAGCAAATTTTATGCAAAGTGTTGTAGGGGTTTTTAAATGACCATAAGTAGTCAGGGCATTTGCTCTGAGTGTATTGTGCAAGATGGAATAAATGGCGGAATGATTTGGGCTTTTAAAAGTAGGCTGAATAAAATGCTACAGGATACCCTGCATGGGTGGGCTCACTCTGACAGGCAGATGCATTCAGGAACACAACGTGTCTTGTACGGCTCTGATTTATGTGACTCCGTGAAGGTGCCTAAGGGCTGGTTTAGACGCGAGCTCGCGCTGTTTTAATTAAACCTGCTTTCAGCGTAGGATTCTCGGTTCGTAGCGAAACTTACTGTCATCAAGACAGCTAAAAACTGTCAAGCCCTGCTTTACGCGTCTCACGGCAGGTGTCTGAGTGAAGTGGTGCAGCTCTGCAGGTATTGTACGTAGGGAAAAAAGAAGAGGCAGGCTCTTCCAGAGCAAATGTCCTGGATTCTCTCAGGGAGGGCTTTAATTCTCTCCGCTGACTGCAGGGCGAGAGGACATGAAGTCCATAGCTTAGAACACTGGACCGAAAGGCCTGGAGTAGATGCTGCAGCAGCATATCCACTCATTTGTGCAATATTGTTTTTTTTTTCCCTTTCTCTGATTGTTCCTTTGGTGTTTATACACAAATTGCTACTGTTGGGCAGAAATCAGAACCGCAAATGCAAACGTTCTGGGAAAGACGTAAAGAATGGCCTGGATAAGAAATGAGGAAAATAAAAGATTACTAAAATATCTGTAGATAGGGGGGATTTAGGTTGGATATTAGGAAAAAAATCTTCAGTATGAGGGTGGTAGATCACTGGAAAAGGTTGCCCTGGAGATATTCAAGGTCAGCCTTGATGGGGCTTGATGAGTGACCTGATCTAGTGAAGATGTCCTTGCTTACTGCAGGTGGGTTAGACCAGATGACGTTTAAAGGTCCCTTCCAACCTAACACATTCTATGATTCTAGGAAAAATAAATTAATAAATAGCAGTTAGACACCTAAAATGCCACGTGGAATATTTGCACTGAGCTCTTAACAGAGGGCTTCAAACGATCCTTAGTCTCCTCCTCAGTTTGTTTAACTCTCTTTGAGCTCCCCTGCTTTACTCCGTAGATTAAATTCTGCTTCCCTGGATGCCCAAAGACTCTGGGTGTCCATCTCCTGTCTCAGTCTAGCTAGGATTTGTAACTGAAGTTGCATCCCTGCACCTGGTCTGGCAGACATGATCTGAGCCACCTGGCTGGCAGGATGGGCTGCACATGAAGTACAGAGCTCAGAGAAGTAGAACTAACATTGACATCTCAGAATCATTAGATTTGGATTCAATCTTCCATTCCAGAGATTCACATCTAAGTTGGCTCATAGAAAAAATGTGGTAGTCAGAACTGGAGAGCTCTTTCTGTTTCTGGTCTGAGGCTACAGCAGTGTCTTCACACAGGAACACTTGCAGTCAAAGCTGGCATTGATGTCCTGCATGTAAAGTGCCTGGGATGAGCTCCCTTCTGCGCTGGCCTTCCGGTTCTTCTGGGTTTTTAGTAGCCAAGGTATTTAAAGTATCTAAAATAAAGATCTGGAGATAGCTGGAGCGATCTAGAAAGGTATTGGAGATCTGAACCTGATGCAATCTCACCCATGCTGCTGCTGAGGTCTTAACCAGGAATGTTAAGAGGAGGAGGGAACAAGTGTAGCAGAAAACAAAGTTGCTTGACTCCAAAGGAGGATCCAAGACAAAAGTACAAGTAGGCAGTTGGGGCATTGGAGAGAAACGAAGAAGTAAATGCTTTGGCATTTATAGTCTTTGTGTCTAAGAGCTACACAACTAGGAAGAGTGCAGAAAAGGGAGATGGAGTTCGCAGCTTAGTGGGTAGGGGTCTTGATTATGAGCGTTCAGTCATAGATAATTTATGTTTCCCCTTTCTCACAAATATTATTACCACCCTTGGCAAAAAAAGGTGAGAGTAGAAAACATTCACAGGGGTAATCAGCAGTAGACAAAATCCTGGCTTGGCTATTTTATAGAATGAGATACTGCAGCCTGGGGAGGGACTGGTTGGGAAAAATTGTGTAGAAAAACATGACCACTGTCGAAAAAAATTAATAGAGAATGATTACTTAGTGTAACACAAGTGGAAGGGCACCCAATGAAGTTGTCTGGGAAACTTACAGCAAACCAGTTAAGTATTTTTCACATCATTAAATTATGCAACTCATTGTCATGGGATACTGAGAGAGCCCAGACTTGAGTAAGATTGGGGGGAGGACATGATGATGACACAATGGCAGATTCTCAGGTAAAATACCTGTTGCAGCCCACTCAAGCTATAATAGAAAGGTCTGTTAGATGCAAGGATCTGATTTAACCAGTGGCTGAGGAAGGCCCTAAGCTGTTGACAGTGGGAAGCAGGGAAGGTTTTCAATTGATGTCCTTTTTCTTTCTGTCCTAACACCTTTCTCAAAGCCTCTGCTATTGATTGTAGTTAAAAACAAGAACTAGGTTAAACAGGCCTCTGGTCTAACTCAGTGATGCTTGTCTTATGTTCTTGTAAAAGAAATCACAGATAATCTTGAGAACTGTTACTTTTAATGCTGGAAAGGGAATATTTCACATATTTTTCTGTTGCCTGGATAGCACAGCATACTGCCACGCATGAAGTGTGCCAATAATCCTGTTTAACTCTCCTTATTCCACAGAGGACTCAAATTCAAGACAACAGCTCCGGGCACTTAAAATACTATGTAAGAAGCATAAATAAAGGACAGTGATCATAGAAAACCCCTTCTAAGCTGTTTGGGATTGATTGAAAAGTTCCTGCTCATGTGCCAGAATGTCATTGACATTTTGGAGGGAGCAAACTCCCTTGGTGCCTACCTCTTATGATGGAGGTTATGATTTTTGGCTTAGAGCAAAAGACATACCACATGCGACTGAAGCTGATCTGAGTGACATAAGAGGAAGTCTGTTCCAATCCTGGGCACACAGTCCCACGACTTCCCTGTACAAGCACAAGCATTTCTGTGGCTGTACAGTCTGCTCAATCAGCGAGATGATAACCATATGGCTATCTGAATGCTGATGAGTGGAAATGTGGGGCACAGGCTAAAATCACTCTTTCTGAGAGCAGAAAAGAGGCTTAGACCACTTGTGAAAGCATGTACACCATCTCTCTTAAGATGTAGTTACTAAGCATGTCCAAGATGTTGTTTGGGTGACACTGATTTCAGTTAAGAACCTGTGGAGCTAATGATAATTTATTCAGTCCATACTGTGTGGAGCATTTTGTCAGGAAGTGGAAGACCAAGGATTTAAATTAATGCTCGCATTGTTCAGATTAAGATAGAGGATTGTACAGTTGAGAAGGATATCCTTGCTGTAAGTCAAAGGTATGTTCTTAAGAAGATCCCCTACATCCTTCCTGTTTAAAGAAGGGATGAAAAATTTACAGGGTCAGAAGAGGTGAGGCAAAATAAATGTCCAGCTTAGACATTAGGGGTCTCATCAGGGAATGGAAAAGCCTCTTTCTTTTCCGTGGATGACTTTTTTTTTCTCCTTCAGTAGCTGATGTAGCATAGGATGTGCACATGGTATCCTATAACTGTGCATGGATACACAGTTGTCCCTATTCCCAGGTAAGGAACCAGGCTCTTGTACTCTTCTTCCTTTGGGTGCTATGAATTCTGCTTGCCTGGCTGCAAAAAAATCCAGTTTGAACAGATGTGGAGGCATTTTTCTACCCAGGTGAGCCTACAGATGGCAGTTCACGCACCTTCCAGTACTTCTGGGAGATATAAATTCAAACCCTGTTAGTCTGAGGAAGACACTGAACTCGGCTTTACCATTTCCTGGATAAGATGTTGTGCAAAAGAGAGCTGTTAGAGAGGCCTTCTCCTCAAGGGAAACCTAAAAGCTTAAGCTAGGGTCAGGTTTCAGGCTCCAAATTGCATGCTGACAGTTGTGTCTGATGTAAGTGGTGTACACTAAGCAAGGGGCAATGTTTCAGATGCATCCTTCCCGTTGGCTTTGTCTGTCACAGCAGGCTGTGGTGAAGGAACCAAATCATCTCTTGCTTTCCTTGAAGAGAACCTGAGCACCTGATGCATCCAACTGGAGCGATGTAGGTGGACATGCCACCTCTGGGCCTCACAACACCAAAGTGCCAGAACCAAATGCCTATGAGTGTGGTCTGCCAACCGGGGCCTGTTGCTCGCACAGGGGGAGTGGAACAATTTTAATTAACCAGATTCCAGCTACTGTAACACCCAAATCCAGGGTTTAATTGGTTCTCAAGTACGTCCCCTTAAGAGCTGAATGCTGCAGCCGTCTCAGGAAAGACTGTCACTCACATAGGAAGAAGGCATCAGTTGTATTAATACACCTGGCAAGTCTTCCCGATAATTGAATGAGCCTGTGAGTAAACTTCCAAAGAAATTTAATTGTATGTTAGGCTATCTATTTACCCAATGTGATGGGGGAGAGAATCATAAAGGGGAAAATAAAAGTAAAACTCGCAGGTTGAGATAAAGACAGTTTAATATCACAGAAAAGGAGGACAACAACAATGAAAATAATAATAGAATAAATCAAGTGATGCACAACACAATTTTGCACCACCCAAAGCCAATGCTGATCTAGCTCTTGAGCCTCCTGGCCAACCCCTCAGCTATTGCAGAGCATGGCATCATATGGTATGGAATGTCTCTTTGGCCAATCTGGATCCACTGGCCTGGTTGCGTCCCCTCCCAGCTTCCTGTGTGCTCCCCCTGCCCTCTTGTTGGCTGATCACTGTGAGAAGTTGAAAAGTCCCTGACTGCTTGGTAACAACTAAAAACATCAGTGTGTTATCCAAATTATTCTCATCCTAAATCCAAAGCACAGCACTACACCAGCTGCCTGGAAGAAAATTAACTCTATCCCTGCTGAAACCAGGACACCAGAAAATTAAAATAAAGGCAAAGAAATTTAAAAAGAGATATGTATTTTTATGTTAGGAATAAAGCCAAGTTCAGTAGAGAAGTGAAGCTATTCCTGTAAATCACTTATGGGAATTTAAAAAAAAAGGGATGTCTATTTGGTGAATATTTATATATTTTTAAATAATGGTAATTAAAACAGTAAGAAAAGAGGTGGTGGGAGGACATCATATACCTCCTCCTATTCCTTGGATGAAAATCACAAGCTTCAAATACTATCATCAAAGATAAAAGGCTTGTTGTGTTGGCAACTTTACAGTCGCTTTTCAAGCTTGTCAGATAGTCATGCTGTGGCATCAGCCATTGTTCTTCTGGAGGCCTCCTTCTTCTCTGACATGATGGGAAAGAATCTGTCATCACTTAATTTCTATTCCCTTCCCAAATTAAAAGGAGGACAAGAGTTGGCATAGTCTTCTTTAGGTGAGAGAAGCCATCTATTATTTATACACCTCTTTTAACCCTGCGGCTGTTACATCTGATTGCAGAAAACCCCAACACGCTGCCACCCACCATAAAAAAAACCCCAAAACAAAAAACAAAACATTGAGAACACTCCTTTGTATTGAATTAAAATATTGGAAATGCAAAACTCTACCTTGATGTTGGGATCAAGGGAGATGCATTTGTGTTGCTACAGTCATGAGACAGAACCCATTCTTTTCAAAGTAATTGGCTGCCTGCTGTCAGAAGTCCTGAGGAAAGTTTGGCATGTTTGTGCAGAGCTGCATTGCCTTACTGTATTTATTTAGAACAGGATGCTGCCTATAGCTGGACCTCTTCAATCAGAAGTAAATGTCTACCCGCAACCCAGCTACTGAGTTTTGAATATGTGCCCGTGTGCTTGTTTATACCTGGCAATGTATTTTTTCTGGTTTTGTGCCTTTAAGCTGTTTTGATTGGGAAGACAACTAAAAAACTCCCTTCGAACATGGAGCAAACTGAATTCTAAAAGATTTCCACTTCAAAATTTACAACAGAGACTTCTGAAATCCTTGTTTAGAAGAATTTTGGAGAAGAGATGTGGCCTCAAAGCAGCTCAAATGCCTCATCTCTGTCTAGAAGCTCAGAAATAAATCTCACACACCATCTGGCAGGGAAAGCTAGCAGACTTAGACTGTGGAGAGGAAACGAGCCATTGACCAAATGTTTCCCACTCAAGTAACGTTCAATGGATATTTGCCCCCTTCTCACCCTGAGAGCTCGGATTACCCAGTGAACCTCTTTGCAGCAGTAGGACATGTGTGTGTGCATCCAAGATGCGAGCTTTCAAGCAAAGCTATTGACAGCTGATAGTTTAAAACAACAACAAAAAAGCAACAACCCCCCCCAACCCAACCATACTCAAACCCACAGCAAAACAGTTGCCTAGTTCCAGTAAAAGTTCATCTGATGCACAGTACAGACTAGAGCTAAGTTTTGCATGAAATCATGAAGCAATTATAATCAAAAGGAGCTTGAAGAGATATGATATGAAATCCTGGCATTCCCTTGGGATAAAATAGTCCTGCAGGGCTCTTCCCGAGTCATGAGTCTGTACTGAATTGAAGGAGGAAAATAGGACATATCAGCTGATAAAACAGCTAAAGAAGTAATGCATTCCTAGTATTATGGACCAACCTGCCTCCTGCTGTAAATGTGTTTCTCATATTGAAGGGGCATATTCTGCCCTCATCTCCACACTGAAACACCGGGTTTTTGAAATGTAGCCTGAAATAAAAGGAAAACCAAAGGCTATGTCTGATATTATTAACATCCTACTGGCATCCGGATTTATTTTTCATGGTGAGACAAGGAGAAAAAACAGTGTTACTGGTTGTTGTACATAGGATTTTTCATATTATGAAAATAATTTCTGAATTTTGAGCTTTAGAAATTCAGGAAAAACATATTAATCCAATTTCTGCTTATGACAGAATTTCCAGCATCAACCAGCTACCCTTTACTTTTCTGTACTAAATAGTCTAACCCCAGGCTAGCAATCTAGATACTTTCTCTGTTTAATGGAGAGAAATAGTTACCTCCAAAATATGACATATCTTAGACCATGCTAACTAACATGGCTGGGTGAGTCATCCCTGTCATGCCCATCCCTGTACAGATGCTTTCTAGGATCTGGATGGAGTCTGCTAGGCACTTAAGGCTGCACAGAAAACATAATAATTTCGGTTCCAAATTCAGGTCACTACTATGAACCTGGTCTAGATCCAATTAGTGACCTGCTATAGAGGTGAAAGCCTGAATAGCCCGTTGGTAATTCCCTGAGTTATTTGGTCTCCCAAAGCAATTTTGTTTAGCTTGAAGCCTGTTCTTCCAAACTACTGATTTATATTTTAGCTGAGTGCAAGCAGGATTTTAATCATTAAATGTAGTAACAGCATTTGTTCTTATAGGGTAAAATCAGCTCAATCCATACCCAGTAAAGAAGCTTCAGTAATTGAAATAGAAGCACACTACTCCATCACTCCAGGCATGCAACAATAATAGCTAATAGTAAAAGATGATATATCTCATCCCCTTAGAGACACTTGAGTAATTTGTAGGCCGACAAAAAGATCATCTATAGCATCTATTCAAAGCGGGCAAGATGCTTTCTGACTATTTGTATCTCTTGATTTACACTTTGGGTTGTATTGCTAATCTCTGTGCTGGGAGTAGCTTTGTACAGGATCCCTGTAACTAGACAAATTGCACATACGTGCTCACATACTCTCACTTGTGCCCACGCACACACACATACCTCTCCTCTCATAAAGACCATGCTGTGAAATCAATTTGAACTCTCTGGAATAGAATGTGTCAGAGCAAAGATGTTTATTTAACTACCCGAATTTCAAGTGGTTGCATCACTTTTGCAGTGGTAAATGTATCAAAGCAAATGTATTTGTACAGAAAAAAACCCAAACCAACTCAAATCTGATAACTGCTACTGGCAGAATCCAAGTGCTGCTTCTGTGGTGAAAATAATGAAACCAACGTATTAAGAGATATAAATCACTAGCCACCTAGACAGTAAGAGCCCCTCTCTAAAGAAGAATAGGCTTTTTGGGGCACAGCTGAAAGGAGAGATACAGATTGCCTGATTCAGGCACTGATTCACACAGAATCTTTCAGTGATTATTTCAGTTGTGCTGCAGTATGTTTCTAAAGACTCCTCTGTACTCCAGAGGCAGATGACCCGGAAGGTTTCAGGGGCAGCACAGCTCCAGCAAACTGAGCTGTCTATCCCCGGGCAAGCAGGTTTCTCCTTCAAGAGGTCTTAATTGGCATCTGCCTCTCTCCAGGGAACGTAGAAACTTCCTATAGAAAGACTGCTTCATCTGGCAATTTAAACATAGGTGCAAGTGAGGCATCCAAGTTGTCTGCCTTAGATCACTTTGTCTTACAAGATCAAAATGCTCATGTGGGCACTTGACTTGCTGTAGACCCTCAGCTATGCTGTGGATCCATACAAGCAAAAGTGATTCCTTTTACATAATTAAATTGTGGAAGCCTTTAGAAGATTACTTTTCTAATTCAGAGATGTGCACCATGTATCACCTGGTTCATCGTTACCCGTAATCTTATCTAATAGCTTAATTAGTTTTCTAAAAGCCTACATAAACAGCTTGTTTCCACAGCACTTTGTTATGCCAGCATGGAAAGGGAAGTGTGCTCAGGTTGCCTGTGGATAGAGGGAAAATAAAATTTACTCTTAGAGTGCAAAGAACGGTCAGAAAAAAGATAGAAAGGAATAAAGAGCAATTAGTTTGGGGGAAAATTAAAAAAGCAAATAGTAAATGAATTCATGTGTCTAATTTAAGTGTGAATGAGTGCAAAGAAATTTACAACTTTGAAAACCTCTGAAAATACAAAGATGGAATGTTTTTTTTAGGTTGCATGTGAACAGCCATGGCTAAGGCATAGAGACAGCAGTTTATCTGGGTTTCATGTCACCTAGTTCCAGATTAAGGGGTTTAAGGTTTAGTTTGCAACTATGCCTTCCACATACATGTCAGGTGGCCTGAGATTCATTACAGGCAATGAAGATCTCTCTGCTACACGTAGTAGAACCTACTACCACTGGAAAAGCCCTAAGGTATTGTGCTTGTTCTCTTTCAAGTCCAAGAAGACCCTCCTGCTGAGTTATGAGGTTCAGACTGGACCCCTTTGCTTTCCAAATTCCTTCTCAGAGAGAGGTTTGGTGCATGTGGATACAGTCGTAGCCTCTGATTCCAAAGAAGAAATCAGATCCTGGGTTCTGCCACAGAATCAGTTTATTTTAGCTTGAGTTGGGTATCTCTAGAGACACTTTTGGTTATTTTCCTGTGCCTTTTAAGGCCTCACAATCTACTACACAAGGTGTTCATGTGGCTGTCTATGTGACATTCACAGATTTTTTTTCTCCAATCAATTTGTTTAAAAGCTGCTTTTCCTCTACAATGATTGGAGTACCATCCTTGGAATTTTATCTACTCATCCAATTTCATCATCCTCCTGTCTTATCCACACTTGGGTCTTGTCTCCTGTTGACTTGAGATGGAACAGCTTCTCTCTTTCTTTGAAGGTCTTTCCATTGAATTATAGGTTTGGTCCAGTTTATCTCATTGTGCAAGACTGCCAGTACTTCTCTTCAACCAAGCAGAGGTTCAACTAAAGTTTAGTTATGGTTTGTGGCCTAAGGCTTCTGCACTTCAGTGGCTCAGGCCAAGCAGTATCACTCATGCCAGGAGAAGCCATTCAAGTTTCAATTCAACCTAATTTGAAGTGATCACAAAATTCTCATATTCTATAAGTAAACTATTTTTATCCCCAACAACCTCCAGCTCCTCTCCAACAGGCAATGGGTTCTCCACAGGTTCAACATCTCATTTGCCAGGTATCTTAGGGCATCTCAAACTGACACTGATAATGTCTTAATATAGACTGAATCCAACTCAAAACGTATTTAATACTGGTAGAACCAAGTGTAATGAAGCAACAGACAGGACAGTCTGCATGAAGAAGTCCATCTACCACCTGATGAGAAAAAGATGGAGTGGTATAAGGAGCAGTGAAATGATTAAGAAAGAAAAAATTCTGATAAAACTTTCTGAAGAGGGATTTCTATTAGGATTATGGAACAATCTTGCTAGGGAAATTATATCAGCACCTGGCAATTCAAAAATTTGATAGCAGAAAGCAATAGCAGAAGTGATTTTCAACTCATTTGCATTGTAGATACTCACTTTACATAAAGGTCTTCTGCCTTCCCCTCTGATAACTGTATTTGTCCAAATTATTTATTGCAAATGAAATACGAGATGAATTCAACTATTTTTCCCTGTTTATAAATCATTTTCAAGCTCATCTTAATTTGTATGGAAGTATTCATTGCGCCTAAGTATTCGCCAACTAGTTTATGAGGACAAATTACAGATGACAACTTGTTCGTGAATGCTTATTTCAACTCTTTATTACTCCTGAGTTGTGATTAGTCATCCGTATCACATGGTATTGAACTGACTGTTACTTTTTAATCAAGAAAACAATGATTAATGATGGCAATTAACTGATAATGAGAAACAAGAATATTTTGAAGTTCAGGACTGGCAAACATTTTTGAATAAACCAGCAAGCATTTGAAGACGCACAGGAACCCAATGCTAGCTTCCTACAGGTATGAGCATGACTACCTTAATATGTTCATTGGTGAAACATGCATCTCCTCCAGGTATTATTCTTAAAAATTTGTACTGTCATTGCTACATCCAAAAGCAATCTCGGGAAAACACTTAAGTAGTTTGTTGTTTCATGTTGTATTTGCTTGCTTTCCAGGTGAAGGGTTTTATTTACGTTGTATTTCCCCCTGTGGCCTACGGTGCTCCTTGACGTAGTCTCCTGGGGTCTTTCTGAGGTTTGGCCTCATACAATGTGTGTTAATCCCCAGTTTTGATCCTGTCTGGAGCTATACCAAAAAAAAGAAACAAAAATCAACAAAAAAAGACAAGAAGCAGCTGTGCGTGTTGCAGACAAATACTTGTTATTTTGAATTTACTTGGTTGAAGTAGCCACTGGGAACCCTGGAAGAGCCTTGTTCTGGGCTATAAGGAGCAGAAGGTGTCACTGCTATAAGAGTGACTGATGCTTCATGGTTGTGACAGAAGCAGCTCCAAGCACTGTCGTTTGAGTACCACTGCACTCACAAATATGTGGTAGAAATAAACTTGCCTTGGCAGCAAAATGGACGAGAGTACGTTGTGTATCTTTTACCAGCTCTTCTTCCCCTGATTTCAGAAAGAAGCAAAACATCAACCCCTTAAGTCCATAAGATTTCTGTTAATATTTCTCTTGATGAGGTCAATTGTTACCTGTTTTCAAATTAGTGTGTGCGGGGGAAAGTAGAGCAAAATCTCCATTTACTAACGATCTCTACAGTCTCTATTTACAACCACAGAATCTCTTTTGATTCTTTTTTGATTTTTTGAGCTATGAAAAAGAACCCCACTCTGACTACACTTTCTAGATGACAAAAATGCATAAGAGGGTGAAGCCACTAGAGCAGCGGTGGAGCAATTGGCGCTGGAGAAGCAGAACAAAACCCCTTCTCTCTCACTCCCTTAGTGTCCAGTACATTGTGATCAAAACCCTGTGAGCATTGACAGAGGAGCTGTCTAGACTATGATTCCACTGCATCTGGTAAAGTTGAGCTGATTACACCAACTGAAGGCTGGCTTGGAAAGCTGCAAGGCAAACTTTTGATTGTTGCCTGGCAGGTTCAAAGAGTGATGAGCAATTAAGGTAACTTCAGGAGCAGCAGACCAAATGGAGCCTGCTTTCCTACGGATTTGTTCCATGAAGTTGGATCCACTGGAGGTGAGCACCAACTGAAGCTTCTCCAGCAGTCAAGGCATCCATAATGGCTCTCTACCAGGTTGATTTTCCAGTGTGTAGTAATGTGTGTGCCTATGCTGCAACCTTTACCCTGCTTTCAAGCTGTCCTTCCAGTCCCTATTTTTTGCAAGACTGTTAGGTACATGGATTTGGATGGACTGGGACAGGGCACACACAGAGGACCTGCCCCCTTCCCACCACCTTCTCAAATAAAAATAGTGAAAATAAATGTAGAAAGACAGGATAAAATCGTGGTGCGTTTACATGCATTTTCACAGGCAGGTAGTATTCCGCCATCATAATTGTAAAAGACAGTTTAATTTGTAAAAGAAGAGATAGATGCACTTGCTTTTGTGGATATATCAGCATTTCAGTTTGGCTGTGTAATTGCTGTCACCCCAGGGCAAAGAGAACAGCCTTAAACACAAAAAAACCTGCTGCCACCCCCTCGTCCACTCCCACCACAAATAGATAGAACAGATGAAATGCTGCAAACACAAAAATTGAAGTAAAATTGCTGAGTAGGCATTTCTGAAGCACCTCTCATTAAGACAAACGAAGGAGTCAAGCACAATGGACGATGACCCATGGGCCAGTCGAGCATGTGTTCATAGCCACATCTAAGCTATGCAAAAGACACCTTTTATTGACACCTGTTTTATATCTTTGGCATTGACATGGACAGTGGGATCGAGTGCACCCTCAGCAAGTTTGCCCATTGACACCAAGCTGTGTGGTGTGGTCAACATGCTGGAGAGAAGGGATGACATACAGAGGGACCTTGACAGGCTTGAGAGGTGGACCTGTGAGAGCTACATGAAGTTCAACAAGGCCAAGTGCAAAGTCCTGCAAGTGGGTTGGGGAAATCCCAAGCACAACTACAGGCTGGGTGGAGAATGGACCAAAGACAGCCCTAAGAAGGACTTAGGGGTGTTCATTGGTGAAAATATCAACATGAACTGTGAACGTGTGCTTGCAGCCCGGAAAGCCAACTGTACCCTAGGCTGCTTCAAAAGCACTGTGACCAGCAGGTCAAGGGAGGTGATTCTGCCCCTCTGCTTTGATGAGACCCCAGGAGTGCGCTGGAGCACCTCTCCTATGAAGATTGGCTGAGAGAGTTGGGCTTGTTCAGCCTGGAGATGAGAAGGCTCCAGGGAGACCGTATTGCAGTCTTCCAGTATGTAACGGGGCCTACAAGATATCTGGAGAGGGACTGTTTACAGGGGCATGTAGTGGTAGGACAAGGGGTAATGGTTTTAAACTGTCCTTGTCAGTAAGGGCACTGCTCCTGCCTGCTTCGCTGCCACTCTCCACCCCCAGCTCCCCTCCCACTGTCCAGCAGCCTTTGCTGTGCTCCCCTTGGTCTGTTTTGGATATCTTGTATGCTATTTCTCCTGGATGCTCTTTGGTTGTTGACTCAGAAAGGAGAATAATAATTCAAGTCCTCTTCATCTTCACAGGATTTTACTGACTTAATTTCTCTTTGTAACTCAGTTTCCCAATATTTAAATTAGGAACAAAGTCCTTGCTTTCCTCTGTGAAACTGTTTATGTTCTAAAGATGAAAAGTCTTATGTAGGAGCTTCCTAGGGTTAGACTGCGAAATCTCACACTGAAACCAGTGTGAGGTAGACACCTGTGTACCTATGTGGAACTGGCTCCTACTATAGCTTTGTATTGTGATAGGGAGTTAATTTCCCCAGCTTCAGTAGCCTAAAAAAATAGTCATTTAATATAAATTAGTCAACTGAGATACATGAGTAGTTTCAGCTCACCTTATAATCCCCACAGTGTCCACAAAGAGAACCTAAATTAATTACTTAGACGGCCAGACCTAACTGATTGTTTTATGCTAGGTGTCAGAAAGTTAATGGCTAATTTACTTGTGTCCAGACTGATGGATCCAGTGTTAGCCTTTGCTAATAAGTAAAGTATTTGGTTATAAATCATTAGAATAACAAATATTGTGCTGCCGTAGCCTTATATTGCTGTTGGTTTAGCCTGTGCCTGAAAAGATGTTTTAGGTAAAAAAGGCTTGAAAGGTTAGAGATGAGGTGAATGTGATGTAATTCAAGAAACTATCTTCTGCATCTAGTCTAGATATCAATTAAACCTGATTCTTCCTTACTTTCCATCAGGTTAAAGAAAAGATGGCTCTGAATTGATAAAAGTGATGTATTCCTACTCTTCTGTGCTTTAGTAATCTCAACTATATTTTAACCTGCCACCAGGGTACTGAATATATGGCATATTTAGCTCTGTGTGAACCTGAATTATATTCTCGGAGTATATTTTATTAAAGAGATGAGTATTTTTACTGGTATCTTTCTTTTTTTTTTTTTTGGCAGGCTGAACCCTCTGGTTCTAATCACAAAAGAATGCAATATAGAGGATTTTAGTAAGAATATGAGATAATATGACACTGAGACGTATATTTGTACGCTTTTGGTTTAGATTATTAACCCTGGTTCTGTTTCAAGAAATAATAATAATAATTAAAAAAATTAAGACACACCCCCCAAACCCTACCCTTCAGATTTATCTCTTGGATACGTCAGTTCCTTCTTCATGATTTCAGCTCCTGGTGTTTAAACCTTGGAGCGATGTGACGTCACAGCACGCCGCCATAAAAACCCACAAAAAGTGCAGAGAAACGCACATCGTTTTCAGGGGTTTTAAACAGGAATCGGCACCAAAGCCAAACAGGAACCCTTTACAGGGAAAACGAAGAGCTAGAAAGAGCAGAAGTTTTGAAAGTCTCGCAGAGGTTTATGCTCCTGTTGAAATCAGATGCCTCGCACCCCTCACCGCGTTAGGTTTGGGGAGTTTGAAGCAGCTCCCCCTTCCCCCCCCCACCGCCCCCCCGCGGCTTCATTTGTTCGCAAAACATGCTAATGACAGTTCCATGATGAGAATCAGCGAGTATCAGATGTGTAGAATGAAATCTGGAGAGGACTCGAGGAGGCAACCAAACCTGCGGGGTGTGACTGCGTATTCATTAGCCCTTTCCTCCTCCTGGCCGGGTCTGCCCGGGGATGGGGGGAGGTGTGTGGTGGTGGGGGGGTCTTGTCTTGCTATGTTTTCTCTGAGAGGAGAGAAGAGCAGCCGTGGGTCGCCCCTGGGCTGGGCTTTTAGCCGGTGGCGGCTGCAGGGCAGCGCCCGGCGTTACCGGTCCCTCCGTGGCGACCGGTGCCGCGCCCGGGCGGCCGCGCCCCGCGTCCAGCCGCCCGTCCCTCCCTCCCTCCCTCTCTCCGCTCTCTCCAAAGCACAGCCCCGGGCTCCCTCTGTAGTCCAAGCAGGGAATTATAAACACCTTCAGGAAGCCGATTTGTCCTAAAAAAAAAAGGGAGGGCGACCCGTTTCTCTCTCTGTCTCTCTGTCTCTCTCTGTGTTAACCCCTGAGGGGGAGGGTTTGGGGTGGGGGGAGAAGGGGGGGGGGGGGAAGGGGGGGGAGAAGGCGGGGGGGGGATGTCCCGGACCACCCAGCGTGGAGAGGCAGCAAGTCTGTCTTCTCCAGGACTCTGATGGGGGGATCCACCCCCTAGTCTAAAGCAGGCCTGGAAAGCTGTAGGGTGCGTGACCCAGGTCAGGTCAATGCCTGATGCCCAAGGGGACATGTCTCCAGTGTCTGCACTAGCCTGCCTGTCACTTCATGGGTGTAGCGTTGATCCTGCCTCTGCAAATGTCTTTTTTTAAACTCCAGATGTCCTTCATCAGCACATGCTGCTATGTTGAGACATGGCTGGTCACAGCCCATGCAAAAAGAACCCAGGCTGACTGTGCACCTACGGTGACAGTCAGCCTGATGGGGCATGATGCCCACAGCAGCTGTGGTCCTCAACAGAAGTGAAGAAAGTCCCAGAAGAGCTAACGGAAAACATTGCTATCTTGGGCTTACTTCTGAGACAAGAAGGCCAGTGCACTGGTTGGCCCCTAATTGCTAAAACCTCACTGTCAAAAGTGTATCTTGAAATGCTACAGTAGCTGTCAGCCCTGGTGGGCTAAAGGAACCCTCCCGTCTTTATCAAGTTAAAAAGCCGTATTGGAAAATCAAATCATTCACAGATGGGAGATCTTCTGTATAGAGTTTATAGGATAAAGAAATATTCATGACTCCTATAAAAAGGATTTGTTCAAAGATAATTTTGCCACTGTTGCTAGGACCAGAGACTGACAAGCAGAGCAGAGCAACTGCTTCCCAGTAAGTGCACTAGTGCATAAAATCAGTCTGCCTCAGGAACAGCCAGCTGAACACAGAGAGGCTGCACAACACCTTTTGGCATCACTTAATGAAACTAAGTTTCTGCCATTTTCTAGCTGTGGCTGGTCTCTTTAGTCCCATTGGTCACTGGTCATTCATGTTTCAGTATAAACAGGACAGTCCTCTCTGAAATCAGAGCAAGCTAAAACTTCTCTGTAGTGTTTGTGCTCTTTCCATGGATTTTTTCTGCTTTCTGGAGGGGATGTTAAACAGGGTGAATTTTGTGGTGACCTCAGAAAAAGGCCCTTGGCATATGCTGCTTGGGTGGGTGAGACACCTCCTAGCTTTTAAAACCATCCTTGTATTTCTCTTTTTCTGTGACTTCAACAAAAATGCTCTTTGCATTACATTGTATTTTCAGAGACAGTTAAAGAAAGGACCTCTCAGCACAGCTTTAACCTCTCCTCCTTGATACCTCTGCAAATCTCTCCCAGCTGTATCCTTAGCCAGCAGTACTAACCAATGTCTTTTAACCTTACAAGAGATTCTGGCTGATCAGTCAAGCTGAGGGGGATGAGAAGGGCTGGTCATTTGTGCCCTCTTTGCTCACCACCACCCCTGAGCCATACTTCCCTCTACCCTGTCCCACCGCTGTCCTGAGCAGCCCCCAAGAGTCTCTTCAGTCTGAAGGTGTGGAGCTGTACCAATGCTGCCCAGCAGCTGGACCATGATTGCCAGCCCACCTACACGCTGGAGCTGGTGATCAAGGATGGCAGCACGGAGACAATGCGCATCCCCACCCTCAACATCAATGACAATAGCCCTGCCTTTGCCCAGAACTTGGTCATGGTGGACAGGCCCAAGGATGCTGCTTGACCTGGATGCTACTGACACTGAAAAAGGCCCTAATGATGAGGCTGCCAAGTGCTCAAATTCCTCTGTGCTTCAGCTTCTCTGCCTGTGGACTGAGAAAGCCAGATTTATTCATGCTGTAAAAACGCAGGTTGTACAGATGTTTGTGTTGTATTTACATTTGCTATTGAACTTTTCTTTGGTTCCTGCTCTCCAGTCTTTTTTAATCTGAAACTCTTTTTTTGTGCTGTGCTGATATTTAAATCTGTGGAAAATAATAAGCAAAGATATTTCTCTCCTCTAGGAGAGTAGAGTTCTTGTTTCATTTCATCCTTCATCTCTTCACCTGGAGGAGAAGTCTGCTTCCAATTTAAGGTAAATATGTCTATTTCTCCAAATTAACAGTGGGAAATAGTATATTTCATATTCTTGTGGTGCCTGGAAAAGAAAATTTTAATGGTTTCTTTTTGGTTTTAGTGCCCATTCAGCTCCAAATCAATTGAGTGTGAAGGACAGTGGGACAGGATACGGTGAATTTAATGACAGTCATTCCAGTATCAGTGGAGAAAGGCTAAAGATGCCACCTTCAGAGATAATGGAAAACCAGCTTGGAAAGTATAAAACTTAACATCTCAGTTTTGGAGTGCAAGGCATAAATGGAGGCAATGAACTGAAGCAATCCTTATAATTCTTCTTTCCAAAGCCCTTAAAAACAGTAGGAGTAGATTGAAGAGTAGGGGTGTCTGACATCCTGCTAACCAGTGTCCCTGACTCACCCATGAAACACCTCAGTGATGGCACGAAATCATGGAGGAGGCTCAGTCACAAATGAAACACTGTCAAACTCCAAAGTGACTGTCTTCTGAGGGCTTTGTTTTTGGATGCTCAATTTGGCATGCCGGAGAGAGGCCTGAGAGTGAGCAAGCGCTGAGCATTGATTTGTTAAGGTTTCTTGAAGCTGAACTGCAGAAAATGTAGGCATTAAAATCATCAGTTACTCCTGAACTATTTGGTCTATGTCTGTCCCTGTGTGTTGCAAACTGCATGTTGCAAGTGTGTGCACTGGAAAAAAAAAAAAGGGATAAATGAACAATTGAACTGCTGAGTGTTGAACCACATGTATTACGTAGGTATATGTTCATCCAGGTTGCCAAAAATCAGCCATTGCTATGAAAAGATATTATTTGTAGTTTAGTAAAAAGTATCAGATTGTTTAATTCTAGAAAGGTACCTTGTACTAATCTGAAGCACTTAAAAATATTGCTTCTTTTCCAGGTACTGTATCCTCTGCAGAGGAAGAGACATAACGAGAATGCAGAGAGCTATTGCAGTTCTTATGCCAAACAATTGAGAACAAGGCAAACACTTCCCCTGCATTATGGAAATGATTATACAACTGCGTATTCTACAATGCCAATTTATCAGCACATACCTCAGTTTGGAAAGTCTAATTTTCTTCCCTGGCAGCCAAAAATGAAAGAATGTTATTGCCAAGTGAGTATTTCCTAAACCCGAAAGGCTGCAGAGTGTATCCGAAAGATACAGGTACAATACTTGAGGTGCGATGAGTACTGTGTGCAGTTCTGGGCTCCCCACCATAAGAAGGACATCGAGGTCCTTGAACAAGTCCAAAGAAGGGCAAACAAGCTGGTGAAGGAGCTGGAAGGCAAATCATATGAGGAGCGGCTGAGGGAGCTGGGGATGTTTAGCCTGGAGAAGAGGAGGCTGAGGGGAGACCTTATCACCGCCTACAACTACTTGAAAGGAGGTTGTAGAGAGGTGAGTGATGGTCTCTTCAGCCAGGTGACAGGAGATAGGACAAGGGGAAATGACACAAAGCTGTGTCAGGGCAGGTTTAGATTAGATAATAGAAAAAAAATTTTAACTGAAAGAGTTGTCAAGGCCTGGAACAGGCTGCCCAGGGAGGGGGTTGAGTCACTTTCCCTGGATGTGTTTAAAAAAAGGGTAGATGAAGTACTTAGGGATATAGTTTAGCTTAGGATGGGAACGGTTGGACTTGATGATCTTAAAGGTCTTTTCCAAACTTGTGATTCTGTGATTTCCATATGATGGGCAGACCAACCCAGGAACCGGCCTGTCAAAGCAGCACAGAGGATTAAATCACCCTTTGCAGAACACTTTACCCCTAAGTGCCTCTGAAATAGGAACATCACTCTGAAAGAGCAATGAAAAGATATCACAGAGCATCATAAAAATCTACTGGGTACTTTTGTCCGTGTTTATGAGAAAGTGTTTCCAATTGAGATGTGTAAATAAAATCCTGGAAAGATCAAATGTTACTTTAAATTATGACAAAAAACTCCAACTATCCAAGTCTAGACGAATAATAATTATTTAAAAATCATCCTCTGTGCATTGCTAAAGAATCAAATAGAAAACCATGCAAAGGCATGTAATCAATGCTTCTAGGAATCAAAAAGTAAATGAACCCAAGCCATATCTTTATTCTGAAATGCTTATGTATGTTGATAGAAAGATCTGAGTGTACATCTTCTGCCAAACATGTCCCAAAGTACTTTTTGTTTGATATGTCAGATGACCTACCCATATATTATTTGTTTTCTTCTTAAAAATAACATCAAATTGGACTCAGGTCAGTGTAGGTAGATTTTTATGCCCACATGGCTGGGTAAGTTCCATGGTACTGCTCAAGTAAAGGCTCCTGTATTAGTACTCTGTGAAAAATAAACAAATATCTGTGCTGGAGGAATGAGGGATGTAGATTATTTAGGGAATTATGGTGCACAGATGTGTTTACATAGACATGTGTCTCTGTATACATATAGCTAAAACTTGTCAGTATTTTTTTAGTGACTGTATGGGGTCTGGTTGGGATGGAGTTAGCATTCTTCACAGCAGCCCTTATGGTGCTTTGGTTTGGATTTGTGGATAAAACAGTGTTGATAATGCAGCAGTGTTTTGTCTGTTGCTGAACAGTCCATGCACAGTGTCAAAGCTTTCTTTTTTTGTCACTCAGCCCCCAAAGTGATTAAGCTGGTGGTGAACAAGAAGTTGGGAAGGGTCACAGCCAGGACAACTGACTTGAAGAGAACTCCCCAGGGGATCTTCTGTGTCACATAACATTGCTCCTACCTCAAAACTTTTGCTCTCAGAAAATGCTGAAGGACTAATTTAGCTCCTGCTTGTGGTCATTTCAGATAAGGTTAACTTGATTTCCAGTGAAAAGCAACATTTGAGAGTTGTTTAATAGATATTTTAGTTAAAGGAGGTTAAGTAAAATTGGATACTGGCCAACAAACTGCTGTTATTAGGCCAATTGGCCTAGATAATTCGAGAATCTCCACTGTTGAGGGCTTGGGTTTCTCTACAATTGAGCTAAGTAAGAATAGAGTGAAGATTTTCTGTTTCACAGTGCAGACTTTCTCCTGGCAGTCTCCTGGATCATTTTATAAGGAATTGCTTTTCACAGCAGACAGACATAATTCAGGCACTTCATAACACCGAAAAAGAGAAAAATATACCAAGTATAATATAAGTGATCAATGATCTTGAACCAGTAAGTTATTTTAATGGATGAGTCAGGATGCTTTTTATGCCCTACTTGGCTAGCTTAAAGCACTTCAGGAGTTAGCTACATTTTGGCTGCATATTCTTCTAAATTATATTCTTTTTTAACTTTTAGTTACTTTATGAGAACTTACTTATAACAGGCACTTTAGATCTGCTTTTTTGAAAATTGAGATTAATCTTGAATTAAAACCATAGTTAAATGCTAGGTCATAACTTCAGGTGTGCTTAGTAGGGCGGTATAGTTTCAGAAATTCTGAAAGTCAGCTCCTAATCAAAACTTCCTCCCAAAAAACCCACCGAGGCTGTTTGAAGTCTGCTTCTCAGGCACAACATATACATAGCTGAACGATTGCAGTCAGAAATTTAGTTCATGTTCCCTACTAAATTCTCTAAGTCTCCATGAAAATTAGGTTTCTGTTAAATGGGCTATGGTTTTTTGGTGTTTTTAGTCTTATTCCATCTGTGTATATATGACACCCCCCTCTCTCCTTTGACAGGTTGTGTGAATGTTAGTAACTTGTATGGTACAACAGAGACCCGTGGCTTGGTTGATATGTGTGTCCTACCTCAACATCAATATTAAGTAAGATTTGATTGTTGCAAGTGTCAGCCTGGTTTATTAGAGGAAGCTGGTCTACCTGAACAAGCCTGTGAAGTGAGACAGTTTAGTTGCTGCCATATTTCCAGTTGCAGCATCCCAGATGAGACATTCATATGTTGAAGGGTGGGATGAATAACCAGGATTAGGAGCCACTAGAGTCATCCCAAGGGAAGCAGCTGTCACTCTAGAACAGAATCGTTGGCTTATTTGAAGCATATATATTACATTTACTTTAGGCTGTTGTGGTGATTTATCTTAGCTACAATTTGGAGACCAAAGGTAATAAGTAAGGCTGGCAATTTCCACGTACAGCCGGTGACAAGAAGTAGGATCCTCCGGGGGACAATTTAGAGCATGCAAGTTAGATACTAAAGCAGCTGAAAAAGCATGATCTGGTTACCTCCTTCTGTACCTTATTTTCTTTACCCATTAAGGGGGAAAAAATATTATTTCTTTAATTTTTTTCTCCTTGTCCCTCACTCTTTCATCACAAATTAATTGTTTTTCAAGCACAGCTTCATCAAGAGGCACAAAGGCAATTTAAAATCCTGCATTTCCCATATGATCTTTGTGTTTTAGGAGGCAACATGTGTGATCAATGTATGCTGGGAAGGAATACTGGTCTAGTACAGATGTCATCGTATATCTTAGTATCACTAACAGGGGACAGAGAACAGTTTTCCACTGCCGGTTGTATTGATATGCTACCTATCCTGTTTGACCTTTGATGGTTCAACTGAATTGAACCGATCTCTCTTGCAGAAGAGTTCATGTCTGAGATTTCTTGACCATGCATACAAGCCACAAAGACCTGAAAGGAGACTTTGCGGTTCAAATCCACTCCATAAAGCCTGTATCATTTGGCTCAGCATAAAGGTGAAGGAATCTGTTCTTAACCAACATAACCAGTGCACGCAGGCGCAGAGTTGGCGTGCTAGGTACTATGGCAACAATATAATAAAAGCGGGGAATCAACTACTGCCTAGCCTGTCAGCTGGTTTGAATAAAAGACACTAATTGCTAAGTGTCTGTGCCTTCACCAGATGCTCAAGGGCTCATTAACCTCAATAGAATAGCACACTCATTAGCAGGCTTGTCTATGGATTAACCATTCAAGGCTGATAGAGACCTGCTTTTGCCTAGGGTAGGTTATATTAACTCCACACATTCACATTAATTTTATATTCTAGAGAAGCCAAAGGATCTTTGGAAATACTGTGTAATCAGAAGTTTGGAAAGGGACAAGAAGTAGTAGTTTTTCCAACTTTGATGTCGCTTGCAAGCAAACCCATCTCTTGGGGGTAGCAGTGAGTTGGCTCCCTTGTTACACATTCTGGATGACACCTGACAAAGTCTGTCTTCTGAAAAAGGCAGTTACATGTTTCTCACAGTAGGGTATTTGTTTCCTGGTAGTAAAGCTAATGAGGAGTTGTTTCTGTCTCATTCTTGTGCACAAGCAAATATATATGTGGGCAAGATTGTTTGTGAATGATACCACCCACCTTCATTCACTAAGACAGGAGCAACCTCTTGTCTTAGGAAATGGCTCTGAAGTGTTCTGGAAAGCGTAAACGATGACTGTGCTCTACCCGTCTAAGGAGGTGCCTTCTGTCAAGCCATTGATTTTTCTCAGCCCTTTGAATCATGGTCTGAGAGTTTTTGCTGTGTTGTAATTAGCCAGGGAAAGAGCAAATTGCTTTTAAAGTTAGCCCATACGCACATTTGCTATTTGTGATATGCATGAAAATTAATTACAGATAGAATTTACTCAACACAAAGAGAAGCTAGTGAATCACAATTTGCAGTTCATTGAATAAATGTCAGTTATTGATTTCTGTGGTTGAGTACTAGTGAGGTAATGCCATGTTTGCTACTCATTAGAGGTGGCACAGCACAATATATCATAAAATGTAATTAGGGGAACATCAATCATTTAAAATATGCAGCTAAGATTAAATATATTGCTATGCAGGGAGAAATGAAAGGGCTCATTAACAACATAGTGTAATCTGACAGCAAGAGAAAGCTTGATTTTCAAAAAAGGAATCTTCCACTGTGTTGAAGATCATGACAAGCCTCTTCTTCATATTTTAATTAAGGTTTTAATCTGATTTTGCTTCTGCTGCTAGAACAGATGAACTTTCATGCATGCCATTTTGTCAAAAATATTTATGATAATGTTAGTTAACTGTTAATTAGTAGTACTTTTCATTAAGGCTCTTTTAAGACTTGGCAAATGTCTTTTTGAAAGGAAGGGGTATTCAGTTCACCTTTGCCAATAACTGAAATGCAGTTGTTTGATTGCAACCTACTCTAACAAATCCTCATGATTTTTTGATATCTCACTTGTGTGGAGAGACAATGACTCGGGACAAACAGACAATGAGAAGCAGGGGTGGAGGGACAAAACAAAGCACAAAGCTTTACATTCCTGTGAGGGAACTAATTCAAAGTGCTAGTAGGGGAAAAAAAACAAACCAAAAACAAAACAGGAAAAGCCATCATCCTAACACCCTTCTACTTTCTTCAGCAATGCAAAGAAAACTGCAGTAAGGGTGGTTCTTGCAGCTCCGTGAAGTATGATTCTAGTCTATGAGCTGTTAGAAATGCCTAACAAGTTGAAGGCCTGTAGAGAAGGCTAATTTTAGCTCCCTATGCAGCCAAGGGATCCAATTCTTGTGAATGGTGTGAAAATGATCTTTTTACCCCCTCCTGCAGAGTCCCTCATCTGTTCTGTTCTAGGCTGTTCTTTCATCTGGGCTGCCAGGCTGAAGCAACAGCTGAGAAGAGAAGTCTCCTAGGAGGAGAAACACTACCAAATAGCTTAGCTAATTCTGCTACTTGAAAAGCTTTAAAATTTTCCTTACCTGAGGGAGCAATGGATTTTATAAGTTATCTAGTTTTAGGAAGTGTGGCTCTGCAAGCAAGGGCCTCATTATGTCATGTGCTGTATAGGAGGCAAAGAACTTGTCTAGCAGACGCTTTCTTTGGTTTTTTTTAGTGATTTTTAGTTATTCAGACCTTGATTGTTACCCTAATAGGAAGCCAACTATGCTAGCATTTTCATTCACATTGGAAGCTGTTAGTTTTCATATTCCTTACTTGTCCTCTCCCTTTAGACTTTTAATAAAAAAGAGAAGAAATCTAGCCTCAGTATAATGGCTGAACCATGAATTTTAGTTGCAAATACATTCCTTCTCTTCTCCTCTCTTACTCTTAATTTCTGTCAGGGCTACATCTGTGTAGGCAGCTTAACTAATTACTAAACTTCAAAAAGTTCCTTAAAAAGGCTTAGTCAATGCCCCTGTGCCCCAACACCTACCCCCAGGGTCCTTTACTCAGTTAAAATGTAAGGCCAGAGCTTAGACTCATGGCACCAAGCCTTTCAGAGTTAAAGGAGCATCTGGACAATGCTTAGTCATATGGCTTAGTGTTAGTCCCTGTGAGGAGCCAGGAGTTGGACTTGGTGATCCTTAATGGTCCCTTCCAAGGTAAGATATTCTATGATTCTGTGATACTATGAGACTGGCCCTCTGGAAACAAGGGGGTTGGTGTCAAGTGTGCAATTCAGTCACTTGACAGAGCTTTTTTTGCATCCAGGACTTCAGTCCTAAAACAGCTGCTCATCTGTAGATCAGGTTCCATTCACATGAAATGCAATCCTAGTAACCATTTCTGTGCAAAAATGCTGCTCTACCATTCTATCATGCCCTTTCTCCATGCTTTCAAATGAGCTGTCCTACCACCTTTTCTACAACACATTATCCAGAATCTGCTCATTCCTGTTGATACACCCATGTCTCTGGAAAAGAGAAGGTACCAAAGTAGGAAGGAAGCAGGACTGTAAATTGTAGGACTGTAGATATTCAGCACTGTCAGGCTATTCCCATCCCAAGCAGCATCAGTAGGAAGAGGTCTTCTCTAGGATAGTGGGTCCTCTTGACTATGTTGATCATGGACATTTCACTTTATGGCTATAGGCCTATTAACTTGATGTTTAACAGAAGCTTACACAGCTATCATGCTAGAGATACCTATGTGGAGGACTCCTGGGGTGATTCACTTGCATGGTATGTACTGCTACCTGAGGTAGGTTAGGTACCCTGCCTGGTTTTCAGCTGCCCCTTCAGCAAGGTATGGGTCCTTTGTACCTACCACACCATTTCTGCTGGCTCTGTGTAGGTACCTGTGGCACTAAACTGTCTTTGGATGCCAATATGCAGGGAACTGAATCAAGTTCCTAGACTTAGCGTGAACTGAATCCTACACAGCTCTTTGCCGTGTTGATGCATTTTGAGTTAGACACCAGAGGTTCCTTTCCTAGACAGAGGAGAGAGTCATCTGACCAATTTTAGATGCCTACTTGAGATGAGACATACTCTAGTAGTCCCTATTTTCAACCACTGATTAATTAGGGAGCTCAGATGACTGACTTTGATACACAGGGCTTATGTAGCACACATTGATCAAGACTGATCAAAACTTGCTGGCTTCTTCTCCTTAATCAGCTGTCAATGCATCTCACTACTCGTATCATCCAGACCACACTTCCTCAGTTTAGCCACGAGGATGCTGTGGGAGATGGTGTCAAATGCTTTACTAAGGTCAAGGTAGACCACATAGAATCATAGAATCATAGAACTGTAGGGGTTGGAAGGGACCTCGAGAGATCATTGGGTCCAACCCCCCTGCCAAAGCAGTTCCCTAGGACATATCACTCAGATAGGTGTCCAGACGGGTCTTGAATATCTCCAGTGAAGGAGACTCCACCACCTCCCTGGGCAGCCTGTCCCAGGGCTCTGTCACCCTCACTGGGAGAAAGTTTTTCCACATGTTGGTGTGGAACTTCCTGTGCTCCAACTTGCAGCCACTGCCCCTTGTCCTGTCCCCACAGACCACTGAAAAGGAGCTGGCTGATTCCCCTGCATCCCCTAACAGCATCTATCCACTTGGATATATCCTCATAAAAGACTGTTAGATTAGTCAACATGATTTCCCCTTGGCAAAACCATGTTGAGTGCTCCTAACAACGTTCTTATCCTTGATGTGCCTAGACACAGATCCAAGTCTTTCCACCACTTTTCCAGGGATGGAAGTGAAGCCTGTAGTTACCTGGGTTCTCCTTCTTGCCCCTTTTGAAGACTAGAGTAATATTTACTTTCCTCCAGTCCTCAGGTACCTCTCCCGTTTCCCAGGATTTAGCAAAGCTGATGGATAGTAGCCTAGCAATGACTTCTACCAGCTCCCTCAGGCCCCTCGGGTGCATCCTGAGAGAAGCCACTTTTAGAGACTAGAGCAATCAAGGAGACAAAATACGCAGCTCATAATGCGCTCTGTTTCTCTCAGAAAGAGTGAAAGAGTTTGCAAAAAACAAATGTTGTGGCAAAGGAATTCAGGGTCTACACTGGTGCTGCAGGTTCTCCTTCGATGTCCCCACTCCTTCCCAGAGCTTACATGGTTTGAATTTGGATCCTTATGTTTTAAAGAAAAGCAGTAGAAGAGCCAAAATAAATTGCAGATCCTGGAAAGCTTCTTGCAATTCGGATAGTCAGACTGTGTTTTATGGGACATAAGTTCCTTGATCCTACCTACACCAAGACAGAGGTCAGTGTTAATGTCTCAAAAGTCTGTCCACTTAGACATAGCAGGTATGTAGACTGAGGACTTGAGTGTTTAGCTCTCATTTTTAGATGCTACCAGAGAATGTTAAAAACAATTTCTGTAACACTGGTACCTTTTACCCTATGTTTGACAGGTAAATAGTGCAAAGCTTTCCAAGCCTTGGAAAATTTGTTTTCTATGTTGTCACCAAATATTAATCAGAAGAATCTGGAACAAAACAAAATGTCCTTGTTTCTGCAATACATTCTCAGCATTGTAGCTTGTCCTCTTTCTGATTTCTGTGGCTTTTCACTTTTCAGATGTTTTCTCAAACAGTTACAGAAGGGCTAAAGATAAGTAGATACATAAGACCCAGACATTGTGGATTTTTGAGTTCAGTCCAAACATGGAACTACACCTGAATTGAAAAGGTACTTGTTGCACCTACAGTAAGATGTTAGTCGATTCAAGGTGTCTCACTTTGGAATTACAGTTTTTAAATGCCTCCTCAGATGCTTTCTAACTTAGAAGGACCTCAGTTACAAAGGCATCTCAGTGTTGGATGTCAGCAAGTGATAAGGACTCCTTGGAAATACTGTTGTCTTGGTAAGGCTGATGAGTTTTTCTTATTCCTTCTTTTTGCTTCTGGCCAGAGTTTAATCCTGTGGTGTTTCTGGGTTGTCTAACAGACAGATCTTAGCTGAAAGCGTAGAATGAGCATTGGGTGTCAGTGATTTCAGTGGCTCCTCTGCTAGTAAGAAATTAAGTACAAATATCCTACCACCCTTTAAGATGCTTCTTAGTCAATTGAAAAAATAAACATTTAAGCTTTTAATAGAATAAAAAAACCCCAATTATTGCTTGTTAGAAGGGGTAAGTGAGATATGGTCTAGCCTCAGAGTTAGGGGTCTTGAAAGTACATTGATCAGATTCTTGTTCAGATTAAAAAACATGTATGGGGCATGACTTGTATGTAGGGTTACTTTGGTGGAGAACACATCAGCACAAAGAAGGAGTAAGAAATGCCACTGTGTCAGATCACAGGGTAGAGAGTTGGGTTTTGTAAAGCACTAAGGAACACTGGCTGTTACCAAGGTCTTTATATACTTCTGTCATAGCATTGAGATTTGGAACCTTTCAAGGGTTATGGTTTGAGAAGGAAAGCTAGGGAAATATCCAAATCTTGGGTATAAAATAGGATTAAAATCACATCTTAGTGACTCTTATTAGAAGACCAGGTCTGTCATGGGACTACAAAACTTCCCCACATTTTTCATACTTTTATTTTAAGCCTTTTTATTTTTCTGGAATATTTAATGCTAAGACAGGACAGAAAATTTTAATCGAAAATTTTCAAGTTGAATAAAGTAAGTTTTACTATCAGAAAATGATGTGCAAGTAGAACAGAAAATGCTGCAAGCTCTGCCTTTAATGTATCTATAGAAGTATTTTACATGCATGTGTAATGTACATCTGTGGTGTATTGGTCAATAATGGTGCAGAAAGAACTAAGTAAATTGATTGCCTATATAAATTCGGACCCAAGACAGTAATTGTATAATTAATGTGTATTACACAGCTTTAGCTGAAACCTTACAAACCTCATCTACTTAGCAATATACATTTAAATAATGTTTCAGAATTCCAGGGAGACACTACAGTGTATGAATAAAACAGCATTAATCCATGCCTAGTTGAGTTGAAAGCACAGCCAGAATATATGAATTTATTTAAAGCGATCCACGAATGTGCCCCAGTGCTTTCTTACAGAGTTAGCCATGTAGAGAACTTTTGTTAGTTTCCTTTTTATCTTTATTTTCAAATGAAAGGAACAATTACAGGAAAGCATTTAGCTAAATAAAGAAGAAAAGGCAAGGTTAAAAAGAAAAAAGATTGTGAGTCAGCCAGTCATTCTGTATCATTCAACAGGCAGCAGACAGAAATTGGCAGCTGGCCATCTTTCTCCATAGGTGAAGGCAACAGTCTGAGCTCTGCTGAACAATGACTTTTCATAATGCATCAAATTACAGTGACAACTGCGCTAAATAACTTTCTCCTGGAAGTGTGTGGAAGCTTCACATTTGTATTTCCTCTCACATTTGGTGAGGTAGTCTAGTGGTTGAGTATTGAGCTGCAGTACGGTGAACATGAATGCAGCTGGTTAGGGACTTGAGAGGGAGTTTTAAATACATAGTCTGACTTTTGGAAGGCTTTGTAATTCTTCATGTCACTCTCTGCATTGACAAGTAGATGACTTTTAAAGCATTCATTCCACTGGTATACACGGAACCATAAAGGAAGAGGTGCCAAAGACACCAAAGCGTGGTGTTGACTTTGGTCTTAGGCCAAGGGCTCAGAATTCTCCAATGTCATGAAAGCACAGGATCACAGGATGATTTAGCTTGGGAGGGACCTTAGGACATCTCCAGTTCAATCTATTTTAGACTGGATATTAGGCAAAATTTCTTCACCAAAAGGGTTGTCAATCACTGGAACAGGCTGCCTGGGGAAGGAGTTGACTTGCCACCCTTGGAAGTATTTAAAACATATGGAGATGTGGTGATTAGGGACATGGTTTAGTGGTTGGACTTGGCAATACTAAGTTAACAGTTTGACTCAATGATCTTAAAGGTCTTTTCCAACCAAAACAATTCTGTAATTCTAAGAATAACCTGTGGCTGGTGAGGCTGGACTGTGCTATCACAGAAACACAGAATGATAGGGGTTGGAAGGCACCTCTGGAGGTCGTCTAGTCCAACCTCCCTGACAGATCAGGTTCACCTAGAGCAGGCTGCACAGGACAGTGTCCAGGCAGGTTTTGAATGTCTCCAGAGAAGGAAACTCCACAGCCTCCCTGGGCAGCCTGTTCCAGTGCTCTGCCACCTTCACAGTAAAGAAGTTCCTCCTCATGTTTAGGTGGAACTTCTTATATTCAAGTTTGTGCCAACTGCCTCTTTAAGAGTCACCCCTGTTTCTAATCAAAACAATCACACTTGAAAATACCTTCTTCATGCTCTACTCTATTTAATTGTTGCCGCTTTACTGCTGTTGTCTATAAAGGCTGAAGGGTTTTGGAGCTCATTAACATTTCAGGCTTTCCAAAGGCTGAGATAAAGATTTTATATGCACAAAGGCAAGCATCCTTATAAGAAATGCATCTTCAGAAAGGGATGGATACCTTTTGAAGGTAGGGGTGACTGAATTCCACCTCTTACATCTGGGTGAGGTGTCAATTTTCTGGCTTCTGCAGGATACTGGGTACTTTCCATTGTCTCTAATGGAAGCTTAGACTCCTCTTATATTCATAGAATCATCATAGAATATCCCAAGTTGGAAGGGACCCGTAAAGGTCATAGAGTAAAGCCCCTGGCTCCACACAGGGCAAGACAGGTTAGAGCATGTGACTGAGCGCAGCGTCCAGATGCTTCTTGAACTCAGTCAAGCCCAGTGCTGTGACCACTTCCCTGGGGATCCTGTTCCATTTAAGTGTGATGGTCTTGAAAAAAATCCAGTTCAGTTCAGTTGCTGAAATGTGGGTGCCTAATGCAATTTAATATGTTATTGTATGTCCTGTGTGTCATCTAGCTTCCTGTATTGATGACGGAAGGTGTCCTACAAATCCTGGGTCATACATGCCACCTCCTCCTGCTAAGGCATCTCAAATGGCACCACTTCCTATGTTCAGGCAACTAAATCAAGACCTTGATGTCTACAAAGAAACCATCTGTGTATGTGTATGCGGTGAGTGGAGAAAACTAAGAGGCACATTTTTCAAACTGTGTGTCAAGTATCAGGAAACATTCTGAATAAGTGTTGGCTTTGCTTTGGGACTTTTGTGCTTTATCAATAGTAAGAGGTGTCCGATGTTCACCAACTGCCACTAACACCACAGCTCCAACCAGCATGTGTCACTAGAACTGACTGAGAGCAGAGGCTATCCTCACTATAACTGCCATCAATACCATGATTAAAAGATATGGATGAAAGCTCATGTATACCCATAGCTAGACACGTGATGAAGTCCAGGTTATCTAATTTCTTATTTACTAGTGAAGTATAAACAACTGCATAACCTTGACTTGTAGTTAAAATGGCCAAAGGTGCACTATGTTTGAAGGAGAAACTGGGTATAGGAGAATTTGATAGGTATTGGGCAAATTGTCTTGATTATAGAAGAATTAATCTCAGGTAACATTAGCCACCTTATGATTAACTTAATTTTAGCTAGCCACTCCTGTTTGCCTTGGGGGAGTAGAAATTCTTCAAGAAAACAGTAAATAAATAATGAAGACAGATTAGATGAATCTTCCAGATCCTCAACTAATGAAACCTAGGTAGTTAACCGAGACTAGTTGCCTAACTTTTAGATAGACAAAGTCAGGTGAAAGGAGTCTTGTGTGTAGTATTAACTCCCAGAAGCATAAGTGAATGGACACTTTCTGTGTCAGTCTATTTGTTTGGAAAGGAATCAGGTTAAATAATAAATAAAAAAGAATTATTGACATTAAAGTCAATGGCATTTGATTATTTAGAGTCTGATAACCAAACATTTTTTATCTTGTTCACAGTATGAAAGCTTTTTGGAGGCTGCTGTTCTACTGGGTATGAATTTGGAAATTACATTCACACAATGACTAGGTATAATTGCCGTTCTTCTTATGCAGGAGCAGGGCAAAGAGTATTCATGCAGCTTAATTTTAAGAGGACAGCAAGGATGAATGGAGAAATACTACTTTCCTTGTTGTCAGGTTTTGGAATAGCAAAAGCAGATGAGAAGGAAGTCAGTAAATGTCACAATTGCAGTTTACAGTCTCTCTCCTATCCTATTCCTTAAGATAGATTTGGCACCAGATACACAGTCCTGAAGTGTGCTTAGAAAGGCTGTGGTGGCTGGAAATGGTAACATGTGTGCCTTCTCCATTTTTAGTGCAAGGGAATATTTCATCTGATCTGGAACTGAAGATGTAAGCTTACAAGCTTACATGATCATATGTCAAATTTGCTGAGTCCCATGCTGAGATAGGGACAGCTTTCTCTGTTATATGAGGGAACACAGTGGGACAGGAGCAGAGAGACTTTAGGCCTTTCTTACTGATATTTTGCAGTCTGAGCTCAGTGACAGCCACGCAGTGTTTTGCTTCCCTCTCAGCGTGTAGGTTTTCTTTTTTCTGTGCGTTTGCATTTAGGTTTTTTTTTCCTTACTATTCCTCAACTATTGCCAGTAACATGTTAGAGATGTCAGCATTACCAGCCTTGAAACTGAAAATGAGTAATTTGCAAGTCAGACTTCAAAACCCAGAAGAATTAATTAAAAGTCTTCCATTGTATTCTTACTGTAGTTTGTTGCATTTTATCATATTCTTGTATTGAATCTTGATTTATTTATTTATTTTATTCTCAGAGAAAGAATGTCATCCATTCTTCTAATTTTCTGGACAAAGGTGGGTTTCCAGCTTCAAATTTGAGTTTGCGTTATCTCTCACACTCACATTCACTTCACTCCGTCATGGTGTTTCTGTTTCACATTCTCTGACCCACACCCTGACTGGGAATCACATTTCCAGGTACCCACTTTGTTCAACCTCTCCAATCCTCAACATCCCTGCCCTGTGTATTTGTTGTGTTCCCAGGATTGTGCTTCCATTTCGATCTTCACATTTGATACTGGATCTTCGGATCACCCAGTCTGGGATTTGTTTAACCAACTGTAGACAATGTACACGTTGGTACTGGAGCTATTCAGCTTCTGTGGCCTTTAAAACAAGGAGAGAAATGCAAATTGCATTTCATCCTAAAGGTGAATCTTGTCCTGTAAACAAAGTTTTCTTGTAATTGTCACCTAAGAAAGCCCAGAGTGACAGGCTCAGATGAACAGGACTGTACCGCACAAGACTAAGGATAGGCCATATAGACCCCACCTTTGTAACTTGAAGGGTTTCTTCAGCATTGGTTTTCTCTTTTGACATTGGATGTAGAGGTAAGACACCAAGAATGCCCAGACTAATTCATTTTATATGAGGAAAGAGAGAGGAAGGATCAATAAAGACTTTGTCATGATTCTTCAGAGGAAAAGTGATGTTGGTTAAAGAGAATACTAAATTGATAGGGGAATAAAGGAGTGTCTCCCTTGAAACCAGAGGCAGGTAGAAAATGCACATAGGAATCTGAAGGTTGGGCTTGCTCAGAACAGAGAGTTTCATGACTCATCTGGACGTGCCCAATTTCAAAGAATTGGTAGAATCAACCTAAAAAAAATAAGAAATGTCCTTGTCTTGGAACATAATTGATTAAGAGAAGATAAATGGTCACGTCATACTGGATGATTGGTCCCTGCTGAGAACTGATTCATGTAAACCAAGGGTCTGCAGATGAGACACAGACTACCACGGTTCTGGCTGGAGCAGATTCCTTACAGATCTGCCTCAAAGACACAAAGTCATGTGTTTAGGGTTTTAAGACATATTCATATAACATAGCAGCCTCTTGGTCTGTTCTGCTGATATTACTGGAGCCTGAGACAAGCCAACATAGAGAGAAGTGAAGTGAGATATTCACTTACAAAATATTAGTTCTGAGGGCTGCAGGAGAATGGAGATACTGTGATTTTATTTTATTTTTTTAAATATATTTATTTACTTATTTACCTATATTCATTCATTAGTTCATCTGTTTTTAAACACTCTTCATTTTCTTTCTGATTAGCCACCTAAATGTAGGGGAATTTTATAATTGTTGTTTTTTCCATGACCATACATGTGCCCTTTATCCAGAGATCCACAGACATACCTATGCTGGTGGGCAAGCCATTGTAGTTGGAACACATCATCGTGAAGTCTGGCGATTAACAACATAAATCTCAGGAAATGCAAGAACTGACACCCTGGACTCTCATGTCCGTTTGCTCGTAGCAGCTGTTAGTTAGACAAGTAGATGTGCTTACAGTTGAGAGATGTCATAGAAATACGTAAAAGAATTAAAATGACTTCTTGGGCAGGCAAAGGTAAGAATGTGCAACTGATGCTGAAAATGCCAGAGCAGTCAAATGCCCCGGGAAGCCTGTTTCAGCTGCTCTTTGAGGCCTGTTTCTTGTGCATGCAATTATTTAGGATTTTGTTTAAAATAGCTTGGAAACTTACAGACACGGCTCTCAACAACAACCTGGCAGGTACTCTCAATGGCTGGGAGGGGGAATGTAAAACAGCATCTCCTCAAATCCCTAAATCGTGTGAAATTCAAATGCCGGGGAGAAAATCAGAAGCCTGATGATTAAATGTAGAGAGCTGTCATTGCTGCATTATATTAAAATAACTTGCCTCTAGCAAATCGAACACTATTTCTTCCTTTAAACCTGTCGCTTTTCAGGAGCCTGTTACTCCAGCCAGCTGCATCAGTAGCTTTGGAGCTGTGTAAGTTTTACAGTGAAGAGGGCACTTACAGGAAGACTTTTCATGAACAGTGGGGGACCCATTAACCACTGAATAACCACTGCTATGTGCAAGTTTTATTTTCCCGTGACTTAATGGGACTCGGTGCAATCAGAACCTTAAAGCAGAAATGATCCTCAGATGTGTTTTTAAGCCACAGCAAGGCTCCAGGCAAAATGGACCTTATTTGTTTATGGATTGCTGTCATTAATAAACAGATCAGAGAGTTATTACTGCCTCCAGCCTCAGCACTTTTAATGATGTCCAAAGCAGATAGCTATTAGGGCTGTGAACAGCAGCACAATGGAGCTGGCCTGAATGAGCAGGAGAAGGAAGAGGAACAGCACGTCAATGGCAAAGTCCCTGACACTCGGAGAATGAACGGAGGTTTCTCATTATAAAGACTGCTCTTTATACCCTTTGTCTCTCTGAAGCAGACTCCAGTGTCCTCCAATAGATCTCCATTAAGTTTGTGGGTTTTTTTCTGGAAGCTAGAGGCATATTCTCTTCTACTTGACCTCTGGGATTTTCCTTTACTCCACAAAGGGCAGCTTTAATACATCTTTGTGAGAAGCGATTTTCCTGTCCCATGAAATTTTGTGCCTTAAAAACTGAACAGAACTCTCTTTTCTTTCCACAATGATTTTTTTTTTCTGTGTGTTTTTCACATCCCAGCTGTGTGACTGCACAATGAGGCTATTAGGTAGTTTGGAGATAAGTATCTGCACTTTTTTTTTTAATATAGGTGTGTGACATATGCATTCCTCTTGTATCCCCAGAGAAGGTGCTCCTAAAAGTTGTAAAAATAGCGCTTTTTTGGTAGACCAAGGAAGCTGATTCAGTTGCCAGGTTGGTTTAGGGATCATGGGAATTCAAGTTCAAGACGCTCCATTCAGTCTCTGTTATGTGGAATGGAGAGAAAGACAAGTACCTGCTGTGCAGACTTTCTCCTTTCCCAGAGATTTCTTGCGTCTCATCCTCAGAAACAGCCTGTCCCCAGACATTAGTGTCCTACCTCTATCCTATGCTCATGCTTCCCATTGAATTGGTGGGCGTATGAGGAGCACATCCCTCCCAAGCATGCAGATTTCCTCACAGCCTGGAGCTGGCTGAGTGGCTGTGAAAACTGTGCAGGTGAAATTTAGTCAATGTAGAAATTATATGCATGCATTTTGAGGGCATTTACATGCCTGATGTGTATTTGTGCTTGTGTGAATGTTTGTCGCATGGATAGACATGTCATATTAATTTAAATAGCTCTTCTTTTGGAGGCAGCTGTGAAATTAAGTGCCCTTAGAGTTCACCAGCCTGGGTAGGGATGGGTTAGGGATGGTACGTGCAGGAAAAGGGAACCTGAAATAGGAAGAAGGGGAAAAGTGGAGTAACAAAAATGTCTCTAAAATGTGCAAGGTTGTGTGGTAATTAATAAAGCTTGTGCAACTTTGTGATGGGTAAAGGAGCTGGAGGTCAAGGGGCAGGGTGAGAGTATCTGTTAATTTATCTTATCATAACAGACAGGAGTTGAAGGCCCTAATAAAGAAGAAGTTACACCTCCTCTTTATGATGTCCCAAGATGAGACAGTGGACAGATAGGACACGGACACACAAGAAGGTCTGAACCATAGGCTAGCTGCTCTTTTTTCCCCCCAGAAACTCTTGTGAGTATGCTCTCCTCTAATGGGAAAAGGTGACCAACAATTCTTAAAAGGGTAAAATGGGCAATGTAATTACCAGGAGTACGGTGGAAAGGGCAGGTTCTCCTATGTCTAGTTTTTCTGCATTCAGCAAGAGTCCCGTCTCCTTTCAAGACACTGTTTCTTCCACTGACAGGAAGGAGCCTTTCCTAGTCTCTTTCTCCATCACACTGACGTCAGGGGACTTTGTTTTATGGCTTTCGTGGACCTTCACAGGCTTTTGAAGTTTTCTCCTAATAAAAATGGGTTAGAAGGTGTGAGGTATTGTTTTGGGTTTGCATGGCAACAGTTTGGTGGTGGGGGGCCTGCAGGACTGGCTTCTGTGAGAAGCTGCTAGAAGCTTCCGTTAGGTGTGAAAAAGCCAATAGATTCTGGTAGAACCTCAGAAAGAAGGAAAAAAATAAATGCAAGAGACAGCTTTTTGCTGCAAGAGCAAGGAGTGAGATGATGTAAGAAACTCTGCAGACACCAAGGTCAGTGAAGAAGGGGGGAAGGAGAGGCTCCAGGCACAGGAGTAGAGATTCCATACAGCCTGTGGAGAAGACCATGGTGAATCAGGCTGTGTGATGGGGAGTAGAGATTCCACCTGCAGCCTGTGAAAGACCTCGCAGCAGAATTGGTGAAGGACACATGAAGGATGCTGTGACTCTGTGGGAAGCCCACACTGGAGCAGACTCGTGCTAGGATCTGTGCACCAGTGGACAGAGTAGCCCACACCAGAGCAGGTTTTCTGGGGTGATTTGTGACCCCGTGGGGGGCCCACAATGAAGCAGTCTGGTCCTGGAGATCTGCACCCCGTGGAAGATGCATTGGGGAAGTTTGTGAGGAACTGAAGTCCCTGTGGGAAGGACTCATATTGGAGAAGTTCCTGGAAGACTGTCTCCTGTGAGAGGGACCCCACGCTGGAGCAGGGTAAGGCTGTGAAGAGTCCTCCTCCTGAGGAAGAAGGAGCAGCAGAGGCAATGTGTCAGGAACTGACTGCAACCCCCATTTCCCCATACCCCTGTGCTGCTGGGAGGGAGTAGTCAGAGAGCTCAAGAATAAAGGTGAGTCTGGGAAGAAGGGAGGGGTTTTAAAATTTGGGTTTATTTCTCATTGTTTTGCTCTATTTTGATTGGGTAATAAATTAGATTAATTTTATTAATTTATTTATTTTTTTTTTCTATGAGGGCAATTGGTGAGTGATCTCTTCCCCATCTTTATCTTGGCTTTTCACTGTATCTTCTCTCTCCTCTACAGTTGGGGAGGGGGGTGATAGAAAGGCTTTGGGGGAGCTCCAGGGTCAGCCCACCGCAGGTACCAAATCATACCTCATGTGAGCTCTGAATGAGGCTCACCGGACCTTTTTAAAAATTCTGTTTCTTTTTTTTTTTCTTAATACCAGTGCATATACAAATTTTTACATCATTGAAATTCCTTTTAAAATATTGACATTATATAAAAACGAAGTTGACTTTTTAAAAAACATAGTTGTGACTTTTTATTTTAAGTTTTAAAATTAATATACTATGTGTGTGGGAGCTTGGGATGCTTCCTGCTTATCTTAACCCTCAAAACATGCAGGTAGAAAAAGAGGCATCAAAATGCACCCTCTGGTAGTGTATTTCTCTTGGGAAGTATAAGCATCCACAGCCATAACCAGTACCTGAATAGGAGACTGTGACTAAATCCTAGATAAATAGCCATCAGTGTAGGAGTTATGGATGGCTGAAGAATGGAAACAGATTGACAAACTCCATCGATGCTGATGAATGAAAGCAAGTAGGGAAAGGGGGGTGGGGGGAGAAGGAAACATGCTGAAGGATGGATATGCTGCCACTCATTTTAAAATCAAGAGTACATATGAAATATATACAGTACTTTCCTACATCTTGAAAAATAATAACAGCTTGTGACTTTTCTCGTTACATTTGATCTTATTAACTGTTTGAGAGTGTTTCACTTGTCTACTGTAAGCAAAACAAAATTCTGTCATTATACAGTACACACCTTAGACCGTGTCACATAGCTTGTTATGAGATGGTAGTGGTGATTTGCAACTAATTAATGTGTCTGTGTTGTATTTTCTATAAAATATCCATCTGTGTAGATGATTTCAGTGAGTTTTAGCAGGGTCTCTATAAGATGTTATTACTTCTGTCATGCAGAGACAACTATATAACGATTTGCATAATTATAGATGGAGGAAAATGTTAGCCTGCATATTTAAAACTGTTATATACATTTTCACCTCATTAAAGAAAATCACTGGAGCTAGGTAGCATACTCAGGCTGGAGATCAGGTGGCAAAGTATATAGATTACACAATCTAATTTCCTAGTGCTAAGGAGTTCCAGCTGAACAAAAACAATAGGACTGACCTTGCTCGCTGAAAAAGTTACGAAAGAAAACTCATTTAAAGAGTGCTTCTGTGAAAACACACACATCCCTCTCTGTCATTGTAACTCTAACCTTGGGGATCAGTCACTTTGGATGTGCTAAAGAGATGCTTTCATGAATAAGTGATGATAGGCTTTGATGTAATTAGGGATCTTAATAAGCAGAGCGGGAAGAAGGTTACCGTATTTGCAATGTGAAAGCATAGGGACGGATTCACAGAGGGGACTTGCACATTGAAATATACAATTTAGATCTTTTCTTCCTCTGCCTAAATCTGGTATTGTGTAATCTGATATTTATTTATTTATTTATTTATTTTCCCAATGAGAAACCGTGGAGTTGCTCCAGCCTTGAAAGCCCTGGATGTCTCAGCATTTATTACATGCCATGACCTCAGCAGGACCTGCAAGGAAGCAGATTCTGTCAATCTCACATTTGGGGTTGAGCCCTCATCTTGTGAGCTCTGCAAAACACGTCTGAAGCTGGTCCTACATAGGAAAAAACACATGTACTTCTGGTGTGCTTATCCAAACTGAATGAGTGGAGAACACAACTTGTCCTCAAACTTAATTTAGGTAAGATGCTTGTCCTTTCTTCATGTGTGCTTGTTAAAAGCATAAGAACAACTGTTAGGGGTAGGTCTAAATTGGTATCTAAAAGAGTGCCTGAGAACAAGTTAAGAAGTCAACCTCAATTATTCCCATTTATTAGCTGCCTCCTGAGTTCTGTCTTAGATTGCTCCAGCTGGTTCTCTGCAGGACTGACCTCCTGTAAGACGCTAATCCAAAGTAATATGAACTTATCCTTGACTGTGGGGTCAGGAGAGCTTCTCATTCCCTTTTTGTTTGGTATTACAGCCTCAATTTAAAGTTCTTAGCAAATTCTGCCAGAGCAAGGATTCCTACAGGCACTGGGGGAAATGGCCTGTTCATTCTTGTGAAGTGGTGTGCAGGGCCTCCCTGCCAAGGAGCCATGCCTGAGCTGTGTGAGGTCCTATAGGACATCCTTAGCAATGGCCTAATTTATATAGAATTATCCAAATTCTGCAGGGGAGAAGGTTCCAGTTCTCCACACATTTTTAGCACTGCAAAAGATGCAAAAGATGCTTAGAAGTTGAGATCTCCAGGATAACTGGAGATGGCCTAGTGTACCTGAAGGCTGTGAAACTGCTGGGCAGAGATGCACACTCAAGACTCAGAAACTATATATCTCTCTGAGGATTATTGTTGGAGCTTTCAGTTGCATATACCATGTAAACTAGCAGAAATCATACAAACAGGGAATCCTTCAGGTTGGAAAAGACCTCTAAGCTCACCAAGTCCAACCATCTGTCCAATAACACCACATCAACTAAACCGTATCTTGGAGTGCTACATCTGCATGTTTTTTGAACACCTCCAGGGATGGTGACTCTACCACACCTCTGGGCAGCCTGTTCCAATGCCTGGCCACCCTTTCAGTGAAGAAATTTTTCCTAATTTCCACTCCTCCCCTGACGCAACTTGGGACCATTTCTTCTCATCCAATTGCTACTTACTTGGCAGAAGGGACCAACACCTACCTCACTGCAACCTCCTTTCAGGTAGCTGTAGAGTGTCAGCTGAAGGCATGAGTTTTCTGTTTGGGGCCTCTACTGGAAGCTGGACCAAACCTGCACGGGAGAGATGTGAAATGGTGATTGCTGATGGTGGCAGTGAAACTGGACAAAGATGTCTCATAAAAGCTTACCCGAATCCATCTTCTTAACTCCTGGTACAGCAGAGATCTTTCACTAGTTTCACTAGTAATTTTACACTGAGATTTAAATACATGACAGAAATTTTCTGTTTGTTTATTAACTGTATAATATAATACAAATTATATGAATAGTAAAGACACTTTGACTCTGCTATGGTCTGAGAATGTGAAAGGCACTATTTTAATTAAGAAATGTTTGAAAGAGATGCAGCTGGTTCTTTTTCAGGGAAAGCAGAAAAAATAAATTTCATACTTTTCTCTTGGTGAAGAAAGTGTCTGGAATTAAAAATTTTGAAGCAGTCTCACCCACTGTGAGATATGGCAAAATTAAAATTCAGCACACCTTAAGCTATTATTTTGTGATCACTAGTTCTCATAAATATTTATATTAGGTCTTCATAGAGACCTACTTACGTCACATGGATTTGACAAAAAATGAGTGTGACAACAAATATTTTTGAAATTTGCAGGTTTTGTTGTAGGAGTGAAACTGGTATTCAGATTAGCAGTGCTATGCAAATGGATATTATATAAGCTCAGTGAATCATGGAAAGTGATGAATTGTACAACGAGCTCATTTCAACAGGGGGGGAAAAAAAGAAAAGAAAAGAATTTAAAGATATTTGATGTGCCAAATTTCTTTCCAAACATCCAATTGTATTTTCTATCCATTTAACATGTTTTGTACATGCATCATTCAAGTATTCCCTTATGTGTTATTATGTTTTTCAGTTTTACCTGGAAAAGTTAAGCTTTCTGGAAAAGAATGGTTTTCCAGTAACTATTGACACAGGCAAAGAAGAAACAGTGCAACATGTTGACACCAGAAAACCAAAGATTGGGTCACGCTGAATTAGTCACAGCCCCTTTTATTTGCCAGTGCTGTTTTCCCCTTGTGATTTTAGCAGAGGTGTGTGAAAAGATCCTAAGTCACTGCAAGGCAGCAGTAATTTGGTTACTGATTCAGTACCTTTACATTTTCTCTGTGATACTTACCATTTGATTAAAGCCCTGAATAGTGGTAAACTGATTGATCAAGGTCACCGTAGAAGTATTTTTTGAAATGCAGGCAGCGATGTCCTAAAATGGCAAACAGGTTCAAGTTCTGTCGTTTAGATGCATGAGCAAAGCTTCAATAAACAGAAGGAACAGAGAACATTTATAAAACTGCTGCCACAGGTCTGCTGGTGGTAGTCTCATTTGTCAATACGGGGCCCTGAAAACTCAATGCTAAGATGCTTCCAAATGAATTTTGATTCTGCAAGGAGCTACTCACCACAGGGATGATTTGTCTTTACTCTGACTCACTTGGCTTTGTAATGCTTCACCTTTTTATTTTGTATGCTGGCCCTGAGCAAAACTGTGTGGAGTCCATTGCTGATACCTCCTGTTTCATGCAAAACTACTCTGAAAGCAAGAGAGATGATAACATCAATTTTTGGAAGAAGACTATTTGCATCTTTGGTTGTGTGCCAACCTTCTTTTCATTTCAGAATAGTCAACAAATGTGGATGAACTTGATGTTTCCATAATGTCCCGAATGACAATTTTATATCTACTGATTCATCAAACGCTCCCCTCCTGGGATCTCTGCTCAGGGACTTGAATTCACACATAGTGCCTGCCATGCAAGCACAGAGCAGAAAAGTGGCCTTCCCCCAATCACTTTTTTGTCTGTCTAAAAAGGAGTAAAGAGGTGCATAAAGTTAAGTGGGAAGTACAAAGGGGCGATGAGATGAGCTTGAGGGGATCTTGAGGATTAATGGCAAAGAGGACTTGCTGAAGAGTAAGGGGCTCATTTCACAGTTGTGACAGAAGTACAGGTGAAGGAGTGACAGCTGCTGCTTGAAAATGCATCAAAACTGTGGTGGAAGCTGACAGTGAATATCAGACATGATGATGGTGGTAGCTGGTAAGAAAGGAAGTATGGAGGGATCAAACACACTGCTTTATTCCAGTTATGCCCCTTCTCAGATGGGACTCAGGCTCTTCACTGACTGTTGTCCTTCTGGTCAGAAGGCTTGCATGATTGCCCATCCAGTGGTGCAATTAGAACAACAATTAGGGTGGCTTATCCCTTGTGCACAGTTCTCACTGCTGGGCAGTCCACAGTGCCTGGGATGCCCTAGAAGGATGCAGAGTTTAAGATCATGCAGGTGAGGCTGTTTTCCCTCCAAAATTGTGCAATGACCTGCTTCTGTCGGTGCATTGGTTTTAAAATGTGCCAGTCCTAGAGGGTCAATGAAGAGAGGCCAGAAGCTTGCTGCATTGCCTTGGCTACCTGAGAAGGGTTAATCAGAAGGGTGTCTTGTAAGTGCTGTTCACAGCAGCAGGCAAACATTCTGGAATTTCTAGAGCTCCTGTCAGATCTCTCTTATACGCTGGGACTAATTACCTGAGACTGGACACAACCTTAAGTCACTGGAGTGTCTGACTCAGTGGTGTGTGTTTTGGACCACAACTTTCTGATGGAACAGTGTGTGAGCACTTGGAGTGTGGACACCACGAATGTTTGTTTTCCTTCCTTCACATTTTTGGTATTGCTTACTATTACATGTGTAAAAATCCCTCTTCCTTCAACTATGAACTGCTAATGCAGTTCACCTCTCCTAGTTCTTGAACAGTACATTCCACCAGCTCATGCTGAATAGTTTTGCCCATGGGCTGTGCCTTTTGTGAAATCATGTTTTTAAATGGTTCTGATACCATTGTCACGGGTGTGTCAAGAAATGCATGACAAATTTCAAATGAGTGTCTATTACTCAGAGTGAAAGTGTTTCCTAGGATGGGGACGGTGAGATGTCTGAAGAGTCCTCACCAACCCCCACTCATACCGCAGCTGTGTTAGTCTGCCTGATCAGTGTGAGCTCAAGGCAGGATTGTTTTCTGCCAAGGTCATCTTTGTGAGGTTTTTCTTTGCTGCCTCGAGGCAGAGCAAACAAATTCCTTTGAATGCACAGTTTGGATTCTGCAAATTCTGATGGGCTTTCCATGGGAGTGAAGGCAGCAGCAGGTCACACAATCTCTTGCGCCATGTACCCTGCTCAGTGCTACTGAGGCATTGCACTCCTTTAAATGACATACAGTTTTGTCAGGCCCTGTGAGTTTGTAATGTCTTTCTTTCTGATGATGGAATTAAAGATGCACTTTTCTTTATGTTTCATGAAAGTTAACTTTAATGGTAAGAAAAATGCCTTTTTTTTGTTTGTTTATTTCTAGGCCTCTTTGACTTTCCCAATGAGCTCCAAGGGACATTCAACATGTTGAGTGCTTTGTACTGAGGGACCTATCATGTTTTATACCTTCTGCATTCAGATAAACTGATTCCAAAAACAGACACTCCAGATTTTCTGTCTACCATCTAACTGGAGTGTTTGTCTCAGAGGAACCATTCCCAGGAACATCAGTCCCCTGTGTACAACACTGAAAGATTTTGGAAAGCAGTGGAATTAGCCCAGACTAATGTTGAAAACTCGTTAAGAGTAGAATTATTGTCATTAATTTCCTGACAACAATTAGGTTCAGTGCCTAACTCTATCCACAAGCGGAGAGTTTCACCTGATTGGTTGTGACTGTCTAGAGATGTTTTACCTCTGAGCTACTGCCTCTACACTCTCTTGTAAGAGCAGTAAGCACCTTCGCTCAATTTAACTCACCTTGAAAGAGATGATACCTAAATTATAAAAGAAAAATGTCTTCTCTCCCCCCCCCCCCCCCCATTTATTTTCTTAACTATTAGAAGAACCTTCATGGGGTCAGAGAAATTGTGGGCATCTGTTTTTTTGCAAACCTAAAGCTAAGGAAGTTGAATTCAGTGAAGATGGGTTTTCTCTTGTCTTGAATGTAAACCAGAGATCACCCCATCCTTCTGTGAGCAGTGAGCTTCATTTTTATGATCAGAGGCACGCTGTGGAGTAACGTAAATTCTTCACATGCCTCTAAATCAACACAAGCATAGAAAGCTGTCTTCAAATTCGATTCCATGAGGAAGCATTACCAAAGAACATTTAAAAGACCTGTATCGTCAGAGCTGAATCTGAATTTGTTTGCCCTTCAGCAAGATCACCTAAATGTTAAAAACAATTTTGAAGGTGAGTATCTGAAAATCCCAGTGACTGACTAGCTGATTCTTGAGGTACTTAGGCATCAAGTCCCAGAGGCAGTCTTGGTCTCCAGCAATGCCTCTTTTCTCTGTTTTTAACAATGTCTCTGAAAGCCTGGGATTTTTGTGTAAATAAAAATTAGTCTCTTCATGTTTACTGAGCTTGATAAAATGAATTTGTGATTTGGAAGCAATGCTTATCAAATGGTGGAAGAAATGTGAAATTAAGCAAAACTGTAGAAACTTTTAATGCATTTTACTTGTTATTGTGGCATATTACAAGGCACAGATCATTTGATTCTGCAAATTGTATTTGCTTTTGTAAAAAAACTCAAACCAAAACAAAACAGCTAGGGTCTCCCTTCTTTTAATGAAAGCTTTAAACAATCAATACTTTTTAGCCTTTTGAAATCCCTGAAAGTTTAGATAATCCCATAAGGGAGAGATAAAAGTAGAAGCCAAACAAAAATAAATAAATAAGCAGGAATGAAGGGTGTGTTTAACCTGAAAAGCAATTTGCACAATGTCTTGGGTTTTGTTGCTGTTAAACTAAACTACAAATGAACATACAGGTTTATATGTCACCTCAGAGGATAGCTGCAAAGATTTGTATGGAGTCGCAGGACACTAAGCCTATTGAATCCATTCCAAAATGGCTAAGTAGCTTGTTGTGCAGCCAGCAGCAATAGATATTTTGATAAATATTTGACTTCTTTTCCTTCTTCTTTTCCCTGGGTAGTCTTGGAAATAGCCACTAGATGGCAATGGTTTTGCATAGCTGGAAAGTAAGCAATCTTTTTTTCCAGAAGGAAATAGAAATGGCTGGTACGGTTAAGTTCTACTTTTTGTCACTAGGTGGCAGGTTTGGGCTATTTATGGAGAGAAAACAAAGGCTTTAACGTTCTATTTTGCTTCTTGCAAAAGTATTTTCATTTATTTTTATCTTATGCTTTCTATATGTAATGCGTAATACAAAAATAAAAAAGTATTAGCTGAATAAAAAAAGACTTTTCTTTACATTTTTTGTTTCATCTTTTCAAATTGCAAGCACAAATATACTAGAAAATAAGAGCCTATTAAAGACATTAATAAAAAGGGAATCAAAACACAAACGAGTAAGACCACAGTTTTAAAGACAATTTCCAGTCAGAGTTTCAATGGTAATAAAAAAAACCCACTTTAAAATATAAGAATACTTAAAAGGCTTAAATAGAGAAATGTCTCAATTTAAAAACATATATGACAGGGATACTTTTCACTTCTGTGATGCTTTCAGTCTAGGATCGCAGAAACATCTTTTTTTGGTCTCCGTGAGCCTTTTAAATTACATTTACAGAGGTGAGTAAAAAAGGAGTGCGAAGAAAATGATCTTCTCACAACATTGATTTCATTTTTGGGTGCTTGTGCTCTCTCTGGTGCAAGAAATCAGGAAAGGGGACTTGGCTCCCGTGAAATCAATGAAAACTGTTTTTCATGGAGCAACAGTTTTCAGCCTAGCTACCTTGAAGATCTGAACAGAAACAGCCCAAGCTGATTTACCAGGAAGGAGTATGAACATGGTGGGGGTATAGTTCGAACTGGAGAGACCTTGGGCTTAGCTCCAAAGCAACAGCAGAGCGGCCGCAGTTCAGGTGATGCTTTGTCTGGGTAAATTAGCTTTCAAAGGACTGGGTGGCGATGCTGCTCCCAGGACCCGAGCTATTATCTCTGCAAGCCGTGCACTGTGAACCAGCCAACAGAGACAATCTGAGGACAGGAATCAATCTTCTCCCCTCTAATACGCTGCTATGGCACCAGGTGCCTCCATACACTTGGAACCCAGTACTCAGTATTTTACTCTCAGAGGTTTTTTTACCTTTCTCTCCCAAAGTGGTATTACAGGTCTTACTCTCTTTCTTTTCTTTTCTTTTCTTTTCTTTTCTTTTCTTTTCTTTTCTTTTCTTTTCTTTTCTTTTCTTTTCTTTTCTTTTCTTTTCTTTTCTTTTCTCTTCTCTTCTCTTCTCTTCTCTTCTCTTCTCTTCTCTTCTCTTCTCTTCTCTTCTCTTCTCTTCTCTTCTCTTCTCTTCTCTTCTCTTCTCTTCTCTTCTCTTCTCTTCTCTTCTCTTCTCTTCTTCTTCTTCTCTTCTCTTCTCTTCTCTTCTCTTCTCTTCTCTTCTCTTCTCTTCTCTTCTCTTCTCTTCTCTTCTCTTCTCTTCTCTTCTCTTCTCTTCTCTTCTCTTCTCTTCTCTTCTCTTCTCTTCTCTTCTCTTTTCTTTTCTTTTTCTTTTCTCTTTCTTTTCTTTTTCCTTCCCTTTCTTTTTCCCTTCCCTTCCCTTCCCTTCCCTTCCCTTCCCTTCCCTTCCCTTCCCTTCCCTTCCCTTCCCTTCCCTTCCCTTCCCTTCCCTTCCCTTCCCTTCCCTTCCCTTCCCTTCCCTTCCCTTCCCTTCCCTTCCCTTCCCTTCCCTTCCCTTCCCTTCCCTTCCCTTCCCTTTTTTTTTTCTCTTCCTTATTTTCTATATTTTTATTTTTTAAAAATCTAGATATACAGTTGAAACTGTGTCACCCTGTTGTGTAACAGTCCAGCGCAGTCACCCCAGAAGCCACAGCCCACGCTCAGCTCCCACCTTTCCCTGGGAGACTGAAATCCATGTCTCACTGGTCTTCAAAGGTACTGTAAACACCTGCCTGCGGGGTCCCTGAGTGTGGGAGCTCTCTTTTCACATGTTCTGTGAATGGTGTACAGGAAAGGCGTTACGGGGATCTTTGGAGGAATGTGAGTGCATCTCCCTTGGGATGTGGGTTCCAGTGCTCTTCTAAGTGGGTGCATTTCAGGCTGCTTCTAGTTCTCCCTTTCTTTCTGCTCCCAGCACGTACAAAGTTAACTGTTTCACATACAGTGGAACACCTTCAGTAAGAGGTTGAGGGACATAAGCAACCAACCACCTGTGTATAAAAGCCTTGATTTTTTTCCCCCCCCAGAGCTTCCTTTGGGAAGCCACAGTAGTCTTGAATCCCCCCAGGCGATGGTGGGGATTGAGTGCAGGTCCGCTCTGTGATCTCGGCCTGCTGTAAGTGCTGTGTAAAGGCAGAGACACAAACCTCCTCTTCTTGCTGCCTTTACGAAGCAAGCTGTGGAAACCACAGTGTTTCATTAAAGCCCTGATTGTGTAGGTGTGTTAGGTGAAAAAACATGAAACTGAAGGGGAGTTAGAGTGGGATTCTGAATGCTAATTGGGCTTGGGCGTGAGATGGAGCTCATCAGTGCTGACAGAACTGAAAGTTTATCTGTGCACACCCAGAAGATCTTTAGGCACTGAGGGAGGTTTGATGTAAAATAGTATGTAGTTAATTTTGGAACGAGGAGAATCTAAGCAAAGGTTTGTCCTTGCACCCTACAGCCCACGTTTGGCTTCTCACAGACACCCAACAGCTGTCTTTTGGATTGGTCCTAAACGGTCAGCATAACAACTCAGAAAAAATTGATTTGTATGCTTAAACAGAACCAAGCAGACATAATTCAGTCCCTCACATACCTCTGGAAACTCATGAAGGTAGAGGAGACTGCAGTGGGGCCTGAGTTGCATAGTCTGGCAGAAGGATAGCAGAGATTAGACCAGCATATTACACCTAGAGCAGACAGATTCCCCAAGGGATGTGTGTGTAGGATGGATTGGCAAAACCTGGGTGTGAAACATACAGTGCGTAACAACTCCAGGCACATTACACTGATGCCTGCTGCTTGGGCAGGATAAACGCAATTAGTTATACCTGCTGTGTTAATCCTGCAAATCCCATCCCCGCCAATTCACTGAAATTGCATTCTCTGGCTCTCCCTTCGCTTGGGGCGTAGACGTTCCCGTGCCTAATTCCGCGAGCTTAACCAGGACGTCACTCTGCACACGGCTGCTGGAGGGGATCATAGCAGGAGTCATACCCTCACATGGTCTGCTTTTTAAACTTTGAGCAAGCACCGTCCCTGCCTCAGAGCGGCTCTGACCTCCTGCAACTCCCCACAAAGCCAGTTCAGTACACTGATTAAATGCAAGTACGAGACTAACCAGAATCTCTCTCAGAATTTAGGCTAGGACTCATTTCTTTTGGCTCTACTTATGTAAAAGGCACATGACCAAGCTATTTGACTAAGCATCCTCTCATTAAACAAAAGACATTGTCATCGCCAAAAGTGATGGTGCCTACCCACTCATGCCCCCATTTCAGACCCTGTCTTATGATAAGATGAAATTCTCATTCTTCCCCTTGACTACAGATGGGGCTCAAAGGGACTGGAAGTCAGGGTCCCACTGCTAGCTGTTATGAATCCCATCCCACACCAGTGAAGGAATCTGAAAAGAATTCCCCTAGCTGATAGCTCTACTCCAGGGCTATTAGCTGTCCTGTGGTGCTGCCCTCTGCTTCCTACATCACCACCAAAGCAAATCTTCAGGAATTTCAGCTTGGAAAGGACTGCAGAAGGTCTCTAGTCTAACATACTGCTCAAAGCAGGGCCAGCTGTGGGGTCAGATGAGGTTGTACAGAGCTGTATCCAGCTGGGTCTTGAAAACCTGTACTGGACAGCCTGCTACGCTGCTTAATTTCCCCGAGAGTGAAAAATATTTTCCTCATACCCACTCAGAAGTTCATGCTCTCCTGCCATGCACTGATGTGAACAGCCTGTCTCTGTCTTTTTGATGACCTCCTCAAAAGTGCTGCAGCCTGCTGCATGGTCCCCATAATGCTGTTCCTTCTTCAGGCTGAACAAGCCATGATCCCTTGGCCTCTCCTCACAAGGGCAAGTGCTCTAGCCTCAGTGATCATGGTGGCCTTTGCTGAACTTGCTGTACCAGAGTGGGAATCAATCAGCCTAAAAGATATCCCTCACACACACCTCATTAGGAGCTTCCTCAAGCCTGGTCTCCCAGTAACCCCACCCAGACTGCTGTAGGGGCCACAAATCTTCCCCTTGGTCCCACAGAGGAGCTGTACAAGAGCAGCAGCTGACAGACTATTTACTAAGGCAAGTATCTCCATGTCTGTAAGATTTCTGGTTTTCCTTCCCAAAGCTTTCAGACATGCAAAACAAGTCCAGGTGCTCTCCCTGCACTGTGCACCCCAGTTGCAAGGAGCCATAGGACTCTGGCTTCACGCATGACCAAGCTTGGGAGTGTCCAAGGCTCAGGCATCTAAACCAGTTAAGAAACTAAAAAAGAAGGTAAGAGTGTACCTCATGAGTTTCTTCAAGGGATATCAATGCCTGATCTATGTCCCCTATAACTCAGCTGACTCCTAAATCCATCCTTCACTGAAGAGTACACCCCTGTACATACTGCCATACCCCTCTGTTGGCTCCGGATAGCCTCCAGCACGCAGAAACTGTTCTTTCTAACAGGGTTTAACATGCATGGCATTTCTCCTGTGTTTCAGCAAGGCTGATGTCTCTTCCAGCAACCGGTCTCATTACAGTGAACGAGAGTATTTTTTCTCTCCTTTTGTATTCTGTACAAAGCAGAGTGGTTCTGACATGGCTGTGTTTAAAATGAAGCAAGCTCCAGCATCTGCATTTATGAAAGAAGCCGCAGTTTGTTCTTGACACTAGATCTATACGCAGCTCAAAGAGCTGACTGTAGCCAGACTGCAAACGAGATGCCTGCGCTGCTGTTGTTTCGATTCAGAAGCTGCCTTTATTTTTCTGGGGATGCTAAAGACAGCTCAAGTGTCACACCTGCCTCTCTGGACAGAGTCACTGGGAGAAGGTCACATTCACACTGTCCTCCTTGCTATTGTGCTCTAGACCGTCCTATCACCACTGTTGGTAGTGCATTTGCCCAGTTGATCTAAACATATGGGAGGTGTTTCTGTCTGCTGTGCATGTCTGTGTATGTCCAGACCGGGTAAAGAGGCAGCAAGGAATCCGGCCCCCCTGCTTGTCTCCAGGAACTCCTTATCAGCAGAGAAAAAAATTACTCCCCTCCTCTCCTTCATTTGCTACTAAAGCAGCCCCAGCCCAGGTTGTTAACAAGGACTGGATTTCATCTCAGTTTACTTTGACAAATGTGGGATTCCACTACTGCCTTGGCATTAAGCACTTTTTAAAATGTAAATTTCTCAGCTGCAAGGAATCACATTAAAAAAAATATTCAAAAAGCAACTGTCTAAATCAAAGACTAATTGGCTGCCAAATTATGGGTTTATGCAACTCCCTCGTTGCAGCTTGTTTTGCTTTTTTACCAGAGGTAAGTAAAAAAGCATCAGAAAACACACAAAAAAATTTTTGTTTTCCTTTCATAATAAAACATGTGATGTCAACCCATTTACTTTGAAAACTCTTGCTGCCTGCAGTGAAAATCCTGTCCACCTGAGATTGCCTGTCCAGCCTAAGGTTGCTCCACCAGGAAGTTGAAACCACCCCTGCGATCAAATCCTGACTAAGGGGAAACTGAGGTGAGGGGTGTGGCTACCAGCAAACTGTGGGGTGATTCAGGAGTGGCAGTGGGTTCCTCAAGGATGTGGCCATCAGGCCTTTCTGCAGAGAGTAGCACTGAGATCATCTTCATCTAACCATGAGACAAGAGGTGCGAAAATTCAGAGTCTTCTTGAACGTGGGATTTTCTTGGGGAATGTCCTCTGGGATTGGGGTGGTCTAGGGACTGAATTTTCCACTGAAAGCTCCTGATATCAAAGTGCAGCAGGTGGTTAACTTCATTGTTTAGGCCTCCTTTGTGGCCTCAGCCTCACACTCAGGGTATGTAATGGGAGGATGAAATTGCTTCCTCGACAGATGTTCACAGTTGCACGAGTGAAACGCTCTGAACTACGACCCACGAGGCACCGGGGTTAATGTTAGACCTGAGGTACATTATTCTGGGTCAGCGTCTTTGCGGTTGACCCAGTCCTGGTGTGGAATTTGGAGACAATCTCCTCAGGATGTAACAGGAGTCAGATCACATTTTCCTTTCTTCTTTCTTTTCTCTCTGTGACAGTTCCTCATCCTGCCTCAAGCTCTGTTCTTGCCAGCCTCTCAAAAACATCATATGCAGCAGACTACCTGGATGCAGTGATCTTCTTCTCTATATGACCTTGCAAAGATGTTATTCTTTCCCGACTCCGTGCCAGGAGTTTTATCTTAATCCTTTGTTGCAATCTCAGTATGTGAATTCACACTTGCAATGAAGAACAAGGCTTTCAGGCAAATTACAGAGAAGCAATGGGAGTTTCTGGTAAAGCATTTGCCTTATTTCTTCAGCTTTAATGCCTACCTTTTCCTCTAAGTTTTCCCAGTGATTCATGCTTAACAGGGTAACAAATCCGTGGGCACTGGAGAATGGTACACCTGATGGCATTGCTGCAGAGCGATTACTCAGGGATTCCCATAGATAGTGGGACATGAAATCTGTTTCTCCTGCTTCAGATATACAGCACCTTACTGTAGGATTGAAGGGGGGCACGGTGGGCAGGGGGGGATGAAATAGAGTGTCCCTATTTTAACAATATATAGCTTTTGTGAAGTGCTGGGTATTTTATCTGGGAGGAGGCTTGTGGTGTGTATGTACATACACTAACCAGGGTGGGAACTTACCTTCACCTTTGAAATACGTTCTCTGGTAAGCAACATCTTAGAAAAAGAAGGGTACAAATACCATTCCAAGAGCTTTTCCAACTGCACTGCATCTTTGCCATGTCAAAAATAAACCGCAAAATGAAAAGATGAAGAATGAGCCTACCATTTTGCATCCTCACCTCTTAAAATAAAAGAGTAGTTCTAAAACGCATAAAAATGTTCTGCCATGATGAATTACACATTTATAACCCTATTTAGTGAAGTATTTTACCTATGTAATTTTAAAACTGTCATTTTGACAAAAAATATAGATGAGCGAGTTGGCCTTTCACATTTAATGTTTTCGTTCTTATTTGCAATTCACCAGGTTCAGCTTTGATTAAAGAAGTGGTATAAATGGAATGCATAATGGTCAGGCCTTGAAGAACATATTACTCTGACAGGGCGGGATGAGACTTTTTTCTTTGTATAAGCAGATTTGGTTTCTTCACCTGAGAAACTTCTTGAGCCTGGGCCTGCTGGCTTTATTACATCTGAAATGCATCATGCCTTTGACTCCAAATTTGCATAGAAAAAGATGCTTGATTTAAAGAGGAAGAGACAAAAATCAGTGGATAGGCAAATTTATAAACCCACCGTTTCTTTTTAACAGACTTTCAGCGAATGAATCATCCTGAGCAATCTGACTTTCAGCCTGAGATGAGGTGTGGCTGCTGCAAAAGATCTTCGGGCTCATGCTGACCTGTGATTAGGAACAGTTCTGCTCTGGACTTGGCACCTCCCGTTAATAGGGAGTTTTCTCCATAGCAGCTACTGTGGGTGCTTGGTGTAATGTGACCCTGAATTAGCTCTGAGGAAATATTTCCCTCTCTACTACTTGTCAGAGAAACAGTTTTATGTCTCCAACTCATTTTCTCCAGGAGCCTGAGTTCTCCCAGGTGAAGTAAAAATTTTTGAACCCCACCCCAAACCCAGTCAACAGAACAACTGACTAGAAAAGCTTCCTTTTAAAACTCAAATAAATACATTAATATCTGCTGTTTTGGGAGACCTGTTAGATGCAAATCCTCTCCTTTGTGGTTTGCTGTAAACTTTAAGCATAGCGTTTCAACTCCATGCTCAAAATATTTTTTTTTTTTCCTGATGGATTCACTCTGTATCAGTATTTAACGACTGAGGATGGTAAATCCAGATGATCCTTCTGGAAAGACCTTAGGTATCTAAATCAATTAGTGACCATTAAGGCAAGTACCTCAGGAGTAAAGTAGTCAGCCATTTAAATGGCTAATAATAACTTCACGCAATTATCTATGGGCCCGTTACTACCTTGGCAAACTACTGGTCCTATTCCAAATTTCTAGTTTTTGTTTAGTTCTGTTTGATTAAATGGATCCCCATCTCAAAGGTTAGTGACAGCAGAGTTAGCTTTAGGATCCAAGCTTACCAGCTTGGATAAAAAGAATATAAATAATTAACTAAAGAAGACAGATGTGAGAAACAAAAGAGATAACAGAATTCAATTACGCTATTTGGAGATGGTCCTGACAGAAGGCGTGAAACATCTACATATCTAGGAAGGCCAATTTTAGGAACGAGGATAGTGGTACACTGAAGCATTCATTCTTCTTTTTTAATTTCCTTCTTTGGATGTCAGTTTGCAGCAGACCACTCGGCAGTATCTTTGAGCCAGCAAAAGATCTGACACCTGGCTTCCAGCCCCCGTTCCAGGGAATTTCATAAGAGCAAAGCTGAACAGTATCAAGAAGAGATATTGAGCCCATAATTTTAGATAATTTACTCTGTGGTGTTTAGGAACCTTTCTTTAGAGGTAGAAGCTAAGGGTTTGAGTCCATTTTAGGAGAAACTACATTTTCTCTATCTGGGTTTGTGACAAGCGGAGGAAAAATAGTGTTCTTTCAGGTATTTTTTTTATGCCAGTCTAAGTTTGAGAAAGCTTTCCCAGCTGAAACTATTTGTCAAATTAACATCGAATTCGTAAATTGTTTTGGAATGGATGAAATTGCTTTTTGGGGATATGAATAGTTCACTCACAGGAAGAAAAATATGCCTGGCGCCAGTGGATTATATGAGCAGGGATGCACCCAGATGTTGCTAGAAGTGACTTCCAGGCTAAGGAAGGGTGACAAATCCCACACGTAACCTTAAACATGCACTTAGAGTCTTTCCTGAATGCAAAATATGCTCATGTTGCTGGAAGTGCTGGGTCAAATTCTGTAATTCTTTATGTACTTATGTACGTTAGGACAGGCTAAATGCCAAAAACATGCAGTATGCAACATGTTTGCAGAATCATTTGCCACGTTCTCACCTTTTTCCAGAAGTGTTTATGCTTACGCAGGTTTCTTTGAGAGCAGGGAAGCAGATCCAGTCTTCTAAAAGACGGATTTTTTTAATATTACTCTGTCTCATTTGGTTTGCCTGCAGAGACTGTTAAACAGAAAGTCTCCGGTGAGGTAAATGAAATCTTTTGCTAACTGTCCCTTTTCAAATCAGGGCAGTGAAGGTATTTAAGTCAAATATGACTCTTCCAGGCTGAGTGTGACACATCTGCTGTACCTTTTCTTCCTTCATTGCCACTTATCCCACTTAACGGTGGCTTGATTAGCTGGCTAAGTGGAAATGCTGAACTGTAGCTGAAATTCTCTCCTTCCCTATCAGTTCTTGAAAGGCCAAAATGATAAATGGGATTCAGATCTCAGAGCCTTGCTTGCATCACAAAATGTCAAACCAACCACTTTGTCTGGGTTCGGTTTCTTCAAACCTACTCCCTGCCTGCTGTGTCTGCCTTCCTGTGCATCAGTGTACGTGCATGTGACAGCACGGGGGTGTGTATTTAAGGGTCAAGCCTCTGGTTGTCTTGAGCTGTAGGCACAGGGAACGTGGCAGATTTTAATATGCTTCTTCAGGCTTTCCTACTTCTCAGTATCCAGCAATACAAAGATCTGTTCATGAAGGTGGGAAAATGAAAGGAAGGAGAAAGAGAGGAAAATATGCTGAAACTCCAGAACTAGCTATACAAATGATAGGCAGAAGGAGCGAGAGGATGTCAACTGCACTTGAACTTTCTGTTGACCATAACCAAAGAGCCATTTCTGTAACAAAAAAACATCACTGCACCCATTTCCGTAGCAATCTGTCAACCTATAATAAAACATAAACAAGAATGTAAATGGTATGAGATGTCTCTGGAGAATCCAAGAGAGATCGTGGTCAAACATCCCAAGGTCAGTTTTGATCCCAGGGAGCTTCTCACCCTAATGAGACATGCAAAGAGCCCTAAATATCCCCCTTCTACCAGATTTGAGTGGAAGTAACTACCTGCCTCCAAATCTGTGATTGGTTTCACCCTGAATGTGTGAGCAAGATGCCGTTGTATGGCATCTGAAAGAAATTAGTATTACAAGGAGCACTAGTGCATCCTGCCCTCTGTCTGTAGCTGAAAAATCTACTGTCCTGGACATTACGATGCCATTGTATCTTGCAATTACAATTTTATCACCTTGTGTGTTGTGCACCTGTGACTTTTTCAGGCTTCTAATTGTACAAAGCTCATTCTGGTGAAAGGATCATGAGCATTTTCAAGCAGTTTATAATGAGGATGTCATTGCTTTTCATAGTGTTAACAAGATTACCATCATGTGTTCATGAATACTTAAGCACATTCAATAAAAAGGATGGGATGTGAAGAGGATGAGCTATTGCAGCTCTGAGATTGTTAATCAAGGTTGTAAATTATCCATATCCTTTAAATTCATGGTGGGACAGAAACATCAAAGCACTGTTTCTCCAACTGGCTGCAGTGAGAAAACAAACTTTTTTTCTCTTTTTTTTTTTTTTTTTTAGGGACATCACCATATTCTGCAAGCTTTCAAGATAGAAATTTAGCTCAGGGGCTTAAAGTACATGTGGTCATGAGTTGTTTTGGCATTCCGTGTTTCTGTCAGCTGATTACTCAATGATCAGAGCTAGAAGGAACACTTTATTCAATGTATTGGATCTGGGGGAGAGTGCGATACGGGTCCGATGCTTTATAATGTAGGCCATCAAATGTACAGCTTTGTTTCCAGGCAGCTCCATTTATTTACTTACTGATTTTTTTATTGAATCTCCTTCTGCCACCTAATTCATTCTTGTTAGTTCTCTGGAGCCTGCTCATTCATGCTCCCTCTCTCAGCTGGAAAGTTCCCATCACTATATTACTTGGGACACAGGATCCCACTCTCAGAATCACTGGTGGGTTCCTCTTGGGTACATCAACAGGCAAAAAAGAGGGTCTGGCCCAGATGTCATGTGTAATTGACCAGTTTCTGTCAACACTGCTTAGGACTAACCTTTTAGTAGAAAATTCCTCTTGAAGTTAGGTGTTGGGGTGCAGTACCAAGGAGTGACTAAGCTAACTAGCATGGACAATAGGATCTGTACTCAGACTCAGCCCTCTTTGTCTCAGCAGAGAGCTGTTTTTCTGTGTGCCTGCTTGGGTCTGTACCATGGAAGCAGATTGGGAAAGCCTTTTTAGGAATACAATGGCTTCTAGTGAACTGTTTGAAATTCAAATTTGAGGACTATTAAATGACCAAATTAATCACTTGTTCCTTATCTTTTCTGTTCATAAAAATCACCTCAAAAGATCTTCTGTCACACTTAAAACTAAAATGCATTGCTGTATAACGAATTTTAACTGCTGTGATACTGTTATAATTCCCAGAGACCCAGATACTAACTGAGGGGACCTTGCTAGCACTCAGATGCCTACTACAGTGTTTTGAGTTCTGGAGTCTGATGAAAAAAATCCAGAATTTTATTTAGTATTTCATATTAGAGGAAATGGACACAAGAAGCTTCTATCTTGTGTCTCTACTACAGTTTCACTCTCCTTCTGTGCTATATTCCATTTAGATCTCAGTAATTCTTCTTAGCAGTATAGTGGGTTGTTGTGGGCAAGGGGAAAGACAAGTGATCCCAAACCTTCTCAGCCCGCCGTGTCGCTCCGTGATTAGGAACGTATTGTAGAAGGTAGAAGGAAAGGGTGACTCAGAATCATCTCTCTCTGAGCAGCAAATTAAAACTAGGCTTCTGCATGATTGCTAAAATGACCAGGTTATTGACAAAGGTTGCCACAGAACTGGTGATGTTTGTTCAGTGCTGTCGGAGAGCGTTCGGCATGTTCTCTCTAAATATGCCTAATTTGCTGTTGAGTAGGGTGTTGGAAGGCACATTGACCTTGCTGTGCCCTGATATACTGTGTTGAATTTAAACCTATGCAAGACTCAATTAATATAAGCTTATTTGTAACCATCTGAGAGACAAATCTTTTATATGACACTCTGCTTGATGCAGGGGAATATCATCTCTAAACCACTTACCTGCTCTCTCAGTCAGGTTGGTGTCAATGTCAAGTAGCCACAGGAGGAAGCAGTGTCTCCTGAGATTCTCTGAATTGATCCCCAAATTGATGCCTCCAATGTTTTGGCTGTCACTACCAATAATAAAAACATCGAACTCTAGCAACCTCCCATTTAGATTAGTTACCACTAAGTTGTGATGGCTAGGAGTTGCTCTAAAGAAAACAACTTACCCCACTGGTGGTACTGCAGGAGCTGAATTCACCTTGTTCGCCTTTCAAGAGTAGAGTGAAACAATAGAGAAGGCAATCTTTGCAATTAATGAGATCGAGTTATACAATGTAAACCTTTGACAAATTAAAACAGATTCTGTTACAAACAGGCTTTGTACATAATTTCTCCTAAAGTTGACATGAAAATACACTTTTAATCAGAAAGCTAGAGAACAAAACTCTTTCATGTTATCATTGCACTATGTTTTTTATCTTTTTTTATCCTCCTTTATTTTGTATTGTGTGCTGAGCCTCCAGTATCATAATTGAACTGAACAGATATTTTTAATTAAACACCATGTGTCTTTTCTGTGTCCCTCCTCAGATCCCTTTGAAATTCCCAGAAGTAGCAATCTGATTTGCTTCATATTCAAAGCCTTCTTCTTGAGAGGACAGTAAAAATATGTACAATTGCTTTAAACCTTAGTTGAGGTAAATGCAATGTTCAATAACTTCATCAAATAAAGCTTGAATTTTATGGTGCAAATGCCAGTCTTCATGGTTCAGTGAACTTTTTCAAATAGTACACAGCCTGCCTATATCAAATTTGTAGAAAGGGATTGATTTTGTTGTTGTTGTTGGAATAAGGCCATTTCAGCCTTGTTGCATGCTTTCCTGAAATAATAATGCTATATTAAAAGATAAATGATAAACAGATTACTGGTTTTAAGGATTATTCAGAATGTTAACAACAAATATGACAGACTTTCTGCTGTAAACTTAAATGGCAAGTCTCAACCTGATTATTAAAGTTCTGTTTTCCACAGTCATGTAGGATTATAGGGCAAGCATTTTTGTCTGCTAGACAGAAGCATTATGCTTTCAACTATAACCGTAGACTGTTGTGATTATTTTTTTCCCCCATCTATTTCCTTAGTTTTGTGGTGGTATTGATAAGATAGCTATGAGAGACTGCAAAATGCTTCCTGTGCATAGCTAATGTTACCAACCGTGATAGCGGGAGAGTATGTGATGAAAGCAGACACATTTAGAACATTATCCATTTCTAGACTGATAGTCAGTGACAGGACAAGTGGTAGCTGTTTAATGAATTATTTTGAAACCTTGGTAGTGAGATGAATCTGCTTCGGATTTTTCTGTCCATGTTTTTTAAGGCCATTTGTATGTAGCTATTTTTTTTCCTGTATTTGTTTGCTTTTATCTGTAGTCGGATGATGAAAGGACTGCCTTTAGCATACACAGGCAGCAGCACGTTTAAAAGCATCTAAAATGCAAATATACCTAAAATTTGGGTTAGGAAATATGTAGTAGCAGCTTCTCAACTGGTGTCAATGAACATAACTCTATAAAAGCCAGTGGCGTAGTGCTAATGTGTCCAAGCTGAGCCCAGATATGTCCTTAGGTTCCTATCAAAGCAATGCATGATCAAAGCTTTCTTTGTTCCTTCTCCCAAATATTTTGCAATCTAACATTCAGTTCTAATTGGTTTATCCTAATTTCCTTTTTGTCAGTGCCTTTTTGTGGCACTGGCAATTTTAAATGACATGCATCTTGGGATTTCACAGGCAAAATTTATGCCAATAATAATTAGATCTCGCTGAGGCCTAGGACCTAAAGCAAAATAGTTTTGCCTAGGGAAGATAACACCAGTATTATCTGAACTTCTCAGTGTTTTCTGAGCGTCAGTGACATGGTATCAGGTAGTCTTTGGTGTGAGTTGTCCAAGCAGTATGGAGAAAATGAAAGCTTATTTGCATTAGCACAGAAAGGGCCAAAACCAGTCAAACCAAGTTTAGCTCTGTGAGCTAAATGTAAAAAATTACATGATGGTGATAACTGACTCATTCTCTATTCGGATAGAATGGGAAAAAGGAATCTGCAATTAGGGAAAGCCTATACACAGGAGATTTTATAACCTTTTATTTGGAGGAGGTAACTGGGCTAAAAACTAACAGGTACAATAGGGAATGGGTATTTTGCAGACAAATTTATAGTGATTATTTTTTTTTTTCTATTCCTTCATTTCCCTTAAGGCCCCCAAAACACATGATATTGTTAGGCAAATCATCTGAAACCATTGCCTATATTGATAACCAACTATTTCACATTCCTTGCCCTCTTGTGGGCCTTCGAATACAGCTACCATCTGCAATATAGTCTTTGGGTCAGTGATACCTTTTTCTGTTCCCCCTCAAGACCTGTAACAGTGGGACCCTGGCCCTCATGAATTTTCACATTGATAGTGAAAGGAATCAGTAAAGTAGGGTCAGGTGGGAAAGAGGAATTGCACAACGACTAGAGAAATCAAGGTTGATGAACTCATGCTTCAAGATTAGGATAGGTTTTTAAACCTGTGTGATATGAGAACCTAATGTCCTAAGACAACTTAAAAAAGCCTGGTAGTAGGGTATGCTTAATGTAGTGAGAATATGATTTGTTCAGTTAAGGTGTCCATTAAGTCCTTGTAAACTTGTCATCTTAGTCCTGACAGGTAATTGGTGCTGACCTGCTCAGAAAGTAACCTGAATGTGAAACCAAGTCAGTAGTAGGTACGAGATGTCAAGAAATAGGTAGATAAATATTAGGGAGTTAGAGAGAGCACTTCATTAAAAACAGTATTCAGGCAAGGTTAGAAGTAAATTATAGATTCAACCTGCCTCAAAGTTTGTGGGGAGTAAGGGCCTATGTGCAAAATCTCTTGGGTATGGCTGTCACCAGCTATAAAATAAAATGTACAACCAAGGGCTTATGTGGATGGTTTTTTTTTTTTTTTTTGGCTGAACATGAAGGGTAGGAAAAAAAGAAAAAGATGGGAAAGCTTAAAAATTAGAATAGGGCAATAAAGACTGGTAAATACTGGTTAAAACAGTAGGAAACTGAACTTTGACCTGTGGTGGAAGGTTGACAAGGTTAAGCTGGCACTGCACATTAGAGTGCTTAACATACTGTTCTATGCATCAACATTTTGATTTCATAGTCATTTGATAAATAATGCAGTGAGAACAGGAAAAGGTACATATGAACCTTCTCTGACATTGCTTGTAACAGTGGAAAGAAATAGACTCGCAGTGCCTGGAATGTCAGTTGCCACACATACTAACAATTATACAGAAAAAATCCTCAGACAGCAAAATGCAAAATTATCCTCTTACAAGTTACCCTGCTGCTGTACTGGAAAGTCTTAAATAAACTTGCATTCCATTTGCACATGCTGCAAAGTGAGAACTATATCTCTAGTCTATTTATTTTATGTGGCATTGGAATTGGGCATTTTCAATCCTAACACAAATGAAGGATGACCCTCAAACTGAGGCAGAATTTGAGTTCCTTATGTGTATACACACACATATATATAGTTATACAGAGAGAGAGACATATATATATATTACAAATACCAGCTGAATATCTGTAGCTCATTCAAGTCCCTGGGGGGAATCTCACTGGAGAGATGCAGTCTCATCTACCAGAACAAATTGAGAACACCTTCCCTGACCTCAAGTGACACTCGTCTTTCCCAGTGCCTTTACTTCTTCCCTTTCGGTGCGCTTTGCAGCTTGTTTTCTGAGGGAAAACAGACAGTATTGTGAGAGACTGAAGAATTACATGCACAATAAATGTAGTGATGAAGCGATCTTTAAAGTATGAAAAAAAAAGCCCACCCTTAGAAATAAGAAAGGAATAAGGTTAAGGTTAGGTCCAGTTTAATAAAGCAGATTTACCATGTTGCTTTCATAATATATGTTGATAACGGCAGTTAGAAATAGTTAATAACTTTTCCTCTTTTGTGAAGTAATGAGGCTGATTGTTACTTTTGGTTTTTATTATGACCAGCACTCTGATTCAATGAGCAATCGCACATAGTATGTGTAATTTTATTATTTATTGCTTTGTTCACTATTCACTTTACAATTTGGCTGTAGATACCTATCATTCCAAATTATTCAATTCAGTGTTGCAATTAGGCATTCGATAGTCGGTCCTAAGTAATGGTTTCTTCTGCCACATGGTAATACTTGAAGAATAATTTCATTCTCCCCATCGAGACAAAGCTGCAGAGAATCGTGCATTCAATTTTCTCCTACTTCAGATAGGCTATTTAAGTTACTGCAGCTCCTGAACTTATGCAGTTTAAGATGCTTACTTACCTGCAATAAAACTGTTAGAACTAAGGAGGCTCTGAAAGCTCTTCTGATTAACAAGCTCGATGCCTTGCGGAGTGCATTACTGCTATGGCAAGCACTATGTGGGAATTAGTTATCCTGGTAGCCTTGGCACCCAAGTAATATGAAAGAGATTAAAATAATCATTAAAAAAAAGGTTAATTAATTGGGTTCATTTGTGCTTGAATGGGATCTGGGACAGTAAGTTGCATTTTTTTTCCTGCGTGTTTGCTCTACAATGTAGCCCTGCCATGGAACAAAAGGTAAGTTCTGCCAGACAGCAAGAGAGTCAGGTTGTTTAAAGGCTTTTACATAAGACAGAATGACTACAAAACAAAAAAAATCCCAAACCCAATATTGAGATGATGTTAGCCGTCTGCCTATTTCCATTTTTACAACAGTCTTTATCCCAAATCTGGGGGAAAAAAAAAAAAAAGAAGGTGTCAGATTCTGGTTTTGTTACAATTTTTTCCCTCTCAATAATGAAATATCAACATTTTCGTGGTTTGTACACTACATGAAATATAATATTTTGCTGGAATCCTTTGACCTTTTCAAAAACCTGTATTTTGATTGTCTGGCAATTCTGCTATTTCCCTGCAGGTTAGAGAGGAAAACTGTGTTTTGTGGAGGAGGTGAATTTACTGTGGCATTGCACGGGGCTCTGTGGCACGTACTCGGAAGCAGACTGGATAGTCTATTGGATATAGGGATGGTGGTGATTTGTAATGATTAGTCCTGCAAAACACAGTGACCAGGACAGACTTTTTTTTCCCTGAGTGTCATTGTAATAGGATCTGCTCTGATGAAAAGAAAAAAATTCTCTTCAGAAAATGTCCAATTACCCAAGATAAACTCAAGCCAGGCTTCTAGGAATGATACCCAATTCTGCCTTGCACCTGAAGCCATCTTATTTTTTTCCAACAACACTGATAAACACCACTTTTCTCTCCAGCACTGAGGCTCCGGGCTGACAAAAATTCCCTGCATACTGTTTTATGAAAAATGTCACGGTTTTCAAAACTGGTTTCTTTTTGTATCTGAATGAAATCCCTACTTTTCAAAATATTTTATGAGAAAGAAAAAGACTGATCCCTTATCCTCTATGGTGGTGTGAAATAAATAGGCAAGTGACATATACAAAAGGCAGAGAGAAGCAGAAATAAACCTGAGCTGTGCTTTTCCTTGGACCAAGTGAGGATGCTGAACAAGTGAGGGAGGTTAATGCTTCCGGTAGGGTCTCACCTGGCAACGACTCCCCTAGGAGTTTAGGAGATGATCTTGACAGGCTGATAGAATAATCAGAAAGGTAAAAGTGCCTCACTTAAAAAAATTCTGCCCTATCCTATCCACAGCTGGAGCGGTTCTTGGAGTGCTAGGTCAAAGCACTGCTACCTTTTTCTGCTCCCGACGAGCTGCTGCTCTGGTCTGCAGCAATCTTTGTAAAAGGTGGGGACCCCAGTATTTTCATCTTCCTTTGACATGGAATATTTATTTGTTTTTCTATCAGGAATTACCTATGCACCCGTCTGAGGTCTTTTCATTGTTTCCCACTGTGCTTTTTCTCTTCTCTTTCCATCCTTCCTCACTCCAATTCCTCTCATGTCTTTTTCTAATTTGAAGCATTCTCTTTTCACATGGACAGTATCCTCTAATATATTTATCCACAAAAATATCTTATTTTCTTTTCCAGGTTTGTGCATATCATGCACTGGTGTGTCATGATGCATAAAGTCCTATCTCAAGTCTGTGGACAATCTTCCTTTGTGTATGGGCCTTTGACTGAAGTCCTGTGGGCTTTACTTGCCTTCAGGTAGGGTGTGAGGCAAACAGCAGCAGAAATTATATAATCACAGTGTTCTGGAAGTAGAAATAATAGGGCTGTTTTTCAAATGTCCGTAAGTTACAGGAGACAGGAAAATACTTCTATCACCTTTATACATCTCTGGCTCCAGATGTAACACATCTTTCAGACCTTTAATGTTAGCCATGGCAACCCGGACACAACCTGCTGAGGATGAATTTCTTCTTAACCATGGTATGTGATTTAATCTGCTATCACACAATTTTTGAATAATAATTTTCCTGCCTAGTTATTTTCACATTTGACATTCACTTAAACCTTTCTTATATTGTAAAGAAAACAGCTTTGATTTAAGTAGTTATAGTGTAATTTAACATTTGTGTCTTCATTACTTGGGCATTTCAGTTGTATAACACGTCTTGCTTATCCACCTGATCCCTCCTTCACATCCATCAGATCACCGTAAAGCTACTGGTATGAGTGAATGTTTCACTTATTATTCTAGTTATGGAAAGGTGGAAGATATTCAGGATAACATGCTGTCTTACAAGAATTCTCTTTTGATGGCAGTATTAGATACAATAAAGTGACTGATCTTAGAGACTTCGTAACAAAAATTTTCTTGGTTACATCAGATCTTTTGTTAGATTTGATAATATCATATTATTGAAGGGAGAAGAGATAGTCTTTTGCATAGATTTTTTTCTGGAAATGAATGTATGTGTGTAAACTTCAGTTCAGTTCTAGACTCACTTGACTTTCTCCAAAGTAGAATCCAGTACTCTGGGTTATATATGCCAGGATATATTTATATAAATTATAATTTCTTTTAAAAATATATATAAAAAAATCAAGATTTGGATTTACAGACTGCAAAAATGCATCTCAAATCTTGTACGTAGGCAGTACTGCACTGACCTAGCCCTTCAGAGAACAAGGGCAGGTGTTACAATAGATGCCTGCTAACAATTCATCAGATATTGTTTTTACATGAAGTGTTACAAACCTCTTCTTCTATAAAAACACATTATTGAATGTTGATTTTGTAATGAAAACACTATGTTTTCTTTCAGGTTTAATTGTTGGAGCAGATTACATCAGGATCTGAAGTGAGAAGAATTGTTTTCCTTTCTCCCTCTGAAAAAATCAGAGAATGCATGTTTCTCTTGCTACATCAGAACCCAGTATTCACATGAAAAATATTCCTCTAAGCTCTGCTATTACTGTCTGTCCTCCTCCTAACATTTGTGGAAGTGCTGTAAAAGGAAGAAATGCAGTCGGTGCAGTCAATAAAAGAGAAATAGAGTCCGCCATGAGAAATTACATAGCAAGCTCGTGCTTCCAGAGCTTGGGCATAGATGCTGCTGCATGGAGGAGGGTTAACAAGCTCCACTGCTCCAGTAGCTTTCTAAAACTCATCTTTATGAACCTGTATACCAGTTTCAAAAGGAATACAATAAACCCCTCCTTTTGCAACGTCACTGAAGTCTTTTGCAATTACCAGGTTGGTAATTGATCCAATGTCTGTAAGACTTAAAAAAAAAAAAAAAAAAGACAATGTTTTGTACACAATTATATGAATTTCAAACTCTAAGTGTTGATTGGAAGAGAGTCACATACAAGTTTTAGCCTTGATTCTGTTGTAGCGTTTCTGCAGACATAGTGATTGTTTACAAGATCAGATTTCCTGAATGCCTACCTTGGCACAAATGAGTCTTGATTTACTGAATATTTGATGGATTTATTTTATTTATTTACCTGAAGACTGACTTTTGGGTCTTTATACTCTTAAAACTCCTGTTGTCCTTAATAGAGATTTTCCCAGTGCCACAACCGACTGCAGCTTTAATGTTTCACCCACAGCGTGTTTAATTGTTAGAGTCAAATTGCTGTAAGACTTGAAATGGACGTGTAGTTAAATGCCTTCTCCCCTACTATCACCTCCCCCTTTTACTTTTTATTTTTAAACCTTATTTTCTGAGAAACACTGGGGCAGTGCAGGTCCAATCACATGTGAGGGGAAGCTCAGGCTGGAGGGATGAGAAAACAGAGAAGAGGAACAACAGAAAATTCCCCTCCAGATCCTACTCTGTGTGTTCAATTTCTATTCTGTCCAGAAACTGGAGAAAGGTGAGTAATAGATTTGAGAGTCATCAGAAATATAAATTATAGCTAGACATTTCCTATCAGCAACCCATGCAGTTAATGATAAACAGTCAATGAGATATATGCACTTCTAGCATTTTTGTAATGAATCTATTGTTTCTATGACAGCTTACTGTCAAACATTATGCTTTGGAATTTATAACTTTTGATACCATTTTAATAGATAGTCTAGATATGCTAAAATCTATTAATTTTCCTTTTAGGAGTGTGACACTTTCACCTAAAAAACCTAATGTACGTACCTAATGAAGTCCAAATGGCTTATCTGACACATGCACATACACACACGAGGAGGATTTTCTTTCTTCCTTCTTTCTCTCTCCATCTCTCTCTTCTGTTCTTTCTTTCTCCCTTCCTTCTTTCCTTCCTTTTTAAATCAATGCAAATCAAATGAGAATAAGTAATATTCTTAGAGACTAACAGGTCAGTGGCTCAAAGGAAATGAAAAATATTAATGCAAATGGGATTACTTAAAATCTGTAATTGAATAAAACATATCACCTTTATACTTACCGTCTGAATTTTTAATTGATCTTCCTACTAATTCTTTGTGTGTTTACAGTAGTCTTCAAAAACATTGAAATGATGACTGCTCTTCAAGAATGGTTCCTCTTTGCATCATTCCCCAGATTCAAAAGGTGGAAAAATGCAGTCTCCGATCCTTGTTACCAGGAAAGCAAGTTTCACCTTTGAAATTATGCCTGAACATCAACCTTTTCACTTGTCGGTGTTTGATTCTGATTGTTTGTAGAGGGAATATTTGCATTAAAACTTCCCTGCCCTTTGCACCCAGCCTAGCCCTAAGGAGGCCACGCTTTTTGATGACAAGAAATGTATCAGCTTTCATCGGGTTGAACACCATTTTATTTCTGCTACAAAGGTCTGGTTCTCCCCATGCTACTTTTATTCCGGTTTAACTCTACTGATTTTATTAGCTGCCAAGGTAGGTGAGCTGTTCATGAAACACTCTCGTTTCCCCACACTGCCTGCCAGGCAGTCATAGTCTTCTTGCCCTCAGATGTCTCTGCAGTGATGGCTTTCAGAGGTGGGTCAGGCTCCCTTTTCCTGTCTTTATTGCTGGCCTGTTTCTTCCTTTCTTCTTCATGAGCTCTTCTTCTTCTTCTTTTGTTTGTTTGTTTGTTTGGTTGGTTGGTTGGTTTTGTACCATGGGACAGATGAGGTGTCCCTTGTAGCAAAGTAGTTTTGGAAAGAATGGATGACATGTTCAAGTCATGTCTGGAGGTGAGTTTCTTATTGCAAGATAAATAGCACTGAAGATCAAAATGTATGAAAATGGCAGGCTAGGCCTTTTATTTATTTTCATACCTTATAATTTGAATATTAATCCTTTCATTTAGAACAGTATCACAGTCTTGCTCATTTTTATACATACAGGGAGGGTATTTTTACATTCTCTCTTATAACAGAAGCCTTTGCAGTTGATAATAAGCCTGGCATTTTTTTTAACTAAAACCATGCTGAGGTTGAATAAACCCAAATTTCTTCTGTCTTCTAATAGAAGAGCTGACAATTTGGTAACATCTCTTAATGTATGCAGGCTTCCCATATGTTCATTACCTAGAGTCTAGGAAATGCTGCCTAATTGCATAATCAGACTAGCAGTTATAGAGGAACTGGTAGCTAATATAGCTAATATCTAGCCCCTCAGCTATGTATGAAGGTTGCATATAAATGTAACAGCAGTATGTGTGGCTATCCTACCTACTAAAGTCAGGATGAGAACAAATGAAAACATGAAGGGAGAGCTCCACAGAAATGGGTACAGAGCACTGTAATGGACAGGCTAAATGGTGGAGGTGGTGATGTTGCAGCTTAAAGGCAGGAGAGAGGGATGAGAAGGAGAAATTATAATGATTGCTATGGGGTCTGTAATCAGATTTTTGTGGGGCACTTGGAGCACGGATGTCAACAACTAATAAAGTCTGTGAGCAAATTAGGGTGGGGTGTGGGGGGTCCACTGGGATAAGGGGTTTGTGAGACAGGCTAATTTTCCAGGGGATAAAGCTCTTCTGTTGTTAGTTATCTTAGAGACTAATGTAGTCAGGATGGTTGTGAGTTGTTGTATTGAAGAGGAAGTTGATAATGAAGCTACAAGTATGGGTAAGAGAGAGCACAGAGAGAGGAGATGAAATGAAGAAGACCATGGTAGCTGTTCTGGAGAGGCATAGGGAAGTGGATGGAAGACCAGACGACATGCTGCATAACCTCACATTGCAGGAAGGGAAGACGTCAGTACAGTCCTGTGTAAAGGGGTTTTTTTAAAACCCTAATTCACTCCCAGGGACAACTACAGGCTGAATTCTGTAAATTTGTCTTTTGCTATATTCTCTTGAAGCAAATTATTTTAAAGTATTCTTTCTGGTGAGTATCTGAACAGTTCATAACAAATCATCCCTTCCAGGAGATCATTCATTATTAGACATATTGATGGCATGTTTGAATCTCTATAGTGGTAATTTATGCTATTAGCTGAGTTGTCTTGATGACCTTCACTACACTAGTATTTTACTCATTCTTTCATATTCTTGTACTTCCTACATACCAGAGAATAATTCATATCCTTGGTAACCTTTGCAAATGATTTCCCCAGAGGTTTTTCTTCATCAATACCAGAGAAAACTAACCCATTGTCATCATCCTCTAAAAAGTAATTAGCCATGAATAATTGCTCCTTCCTGACATCTTTCTAACTTTGCACTGAATTGATTTTTTTTTTTTAAGTAGATCTATTAATTGTGGAAGCATTAGGCTGCCTTCACACTTTTATTCTCCCATTCCTTATTCTATGCTTTTGTTACAAGTGCTCTGGATTACATTTTACTTGTCTTGTTTAATGTTGCTTGCACAGTTCCCTAGCTTTATGATACTTTGAATTCCTGACTGGTAGAATAGATTTTTCTATGCAGTGTTATTAGATTCGATTTTGGAATACTTTTACTCAGTGAGTTATTTTCATGGAAGTCTTATGCTACTTTCATGGGACGTTTTTTCTCCTATTTGCCCAGCAGGATTCCCAGTGTGTCTCTGCCAAGCAAAATCCAGGGAAGAAATATTCGTCAGAGCTGAGGTCCCCTACAGTTTTATAACTGAGCCTTGCTTGATGTATCTGGCACAGCTTGTGCTTCATGGGGTCTTCTGAAGTCAGTTAAACTACTGCCCAGGTCTCAGGGCCATGGCCTACCTGTGGTACACTTATGTTTCCACCTGGAAAACTTTTAAAAAGGTGTCTCAAAAATAAGAGACAAAGAAAAACATGCATTCTCGAAGTATTTCTCTGAAGGGAGAACCTCTTTTCATCATTTATGACTAAGTTTTTCCACTTTCCATGGAGGTCTTTTTAGAAAGATAGCTTGTGCTGGGAATGTTTCTTCAATGGTCTATGAGGGAAAAATGTGTTTTCCTTCAACATAAGGGAACCCATCAACCATACAGCTACACAGGGAGTAAAACTGTGTTGTTTTAAACTGCTGCAGCTCCATTGACTTTAATAGAACAATACTTTTTTAATAACAAGCGATGACGCAGGCAGTATAGTGTTTTGTGTTCCACAGATCTTACTTCTGTGCTTCTGCATACGAGTAGAAAATCGCTCTATTTTTCCTTTGAGGCCAGTCCTAAACCTTCCAGATTTTGGCTGAGACATCCTACATCCTCCCTCTCTTTTATATAAAGTTGTGGCGCTCAAAGTATGCTTTAGAAAGCTTTGCATCCATTTTAATAAATAAAATATATTTTTTATTTTCATTCTAAAGGAATACTTCCTTCTGTATTTGTGGAGCTTTTTCTCTGCAGCATATTGTGCCCCTCGTCCAGTGCATTTTTAAAAGTCTTTTTTCATTTTTCTGATCAATTCTGCTATTTTACTTCTCTGGTTTGTTCATTCTACACAATTGTCTGACTAAATGACTATATTTTTGTTGGTTTGCTTTTCCATCTCTTACATAATAGATTTTTTTTAAACCTGTATTTGTTTGGTCCATCTGACAGTTTATTCTTCATATTCCCTTTTTTTTTTTTGTTCTGTGCGTGTAAGTCTAGAGGATCTTAATCACAGTGGATTTTGAAAATGTAGTGGATTTTAATGCTTGCTTCCATGTTTTCCTGGTAGTTTCTTGTATTTGTAAACCTTCTACATGCCAGGTACATTAAAGTTCTGCCTTTAGACCCGAACTCTTGTTTACTTAAATCCTCCAAGCATGCCTTTCCAGAACTGAAAACCTTTACATTGCTTTATTACATGAACTCATTCTTTACTCTGTTGGATACAAGCATCCAGTAGTCATTATCTTCAGGTTCCTCACTTTTTTCCTTTTTTTTTTCCCATCTGTAAATATTACTACAGATTTGGGATGTCTTAGCTGCTGACCTTGGTAGTTGCCTTATGTCTCCTGAAGATAGCTTCAAAAGGATTTAGATATTTATTTTTGTACATATATCAGTGGAAATTCCCCCAGAAATATAGTAACCTAGCATGTTACCCCAGGAATATTTTATATTTTTCCTTTCACGTTTTAAGTATGCTTTCCTTTTCTGTCCTTGAATCCCAACTTGTGCCTTCATTGTAGAACTATAGTTTGTTGGGAGTGGGTATTTTCCTGGACCATAATACGTGGAATACAGTGCTTCGATTCAAATGATGATGGAATAGAAGGGAGATTAAAACACTGCCAGAGAGATACTAGGGACAGGGAATCTGTGTTCTTGTATAGGGAAATTCTAGCTGTAGGTATGCATATATAGTTATATATACATCCATAGTTATATAGTTATGTATATCCATATAGGTGTGTGTTTATATATATATATATATATATATATGCCATCCTAACAGGATTTCTTCACATTTACTAGTGAAAATTTGTCATGTTTATTTACATATCTATGCCTGAGTAGGACCAGCTGAAAATGGACAACATCCAGATTATACAAACTGTATGTATGTATAAGATAGGGAGTGGGACTTGTCTAAAATAATTTCAAAAAATGAATGTTTTTAACTTTTTTAAAACTTATTCTTATAAAAATGACTATAAAATGACTCAAATACTACATCAGCATCTTAATTGATTTATATCCCTCTGGCATAGCTTAATCTACAAGATGTTAAAAAACAGAACGTAAATTTTCTCCCAAATATACAGTTCATTCATGCCACCACAGATTCTGAGCCACTCCTTATTATTACTTTTGATCTCTGCAGGTCTTGATATTATGAAATCTTTCTGTAAACTCAGCTCCATGAACATTTCGTCTGTACAGAAAACACTTAGGTTGACTTTACTTTTTTTCCACCTTCAAAATTCTTTGTTTCTTTCCATGCAAAGTTAAATTTCTCAGGGGAAGAGGGATTGAAGCCTCAGTAGAGTAGGAAATTGGGAGGAAAATCCCCTATTGACTACTGGATATCAAAAAGATTTATAGGCATCTCACTGGGAGTGTTATTTAACCTCAGATGCTTCTGTGCTGTCTTATATATAATCTGATATTTTTCACTTGGAATCCAAGTACATCTAATTATTTTTACAGAAATGTAAAATAAATGTGCATATAAATTATAGATTAGTAATGAGGATACCCTGGTAAGTAATTCTGTATAGTTCAACCACTTTTTTTTTTTCTAATACATTATTGGTTTAGGTTTGAAGTGATATAATCCTTTTTTAAACTTCTAGAATTGCTTGCATTATTCCTTATTTGCTCCTTCTGAAGCTTCCGTATATGAAAGGTTATTTATTGTGGCACTAGCACTTACTAAAGCTTAATAGGAAAAATTCTTGTAAGCGTCACCATGGTATCTGTCACAGTTGCAAGTAATAATTTTGTTTCCAAAATCTGTCAGCTCCTTCTTTTTTTTTCAGAAAAGATGCCCTGCTGATATGAAAATTGCCTGTGCTCCACTCAAATGGACAAAGAAAAAACACCCAGGACCAAAGTTTTTCATAGATGTGCCTGGTGAAATTCTTTATCCAGATGAATTTTCACCTTATTCAGGTGAAATTACTTATGTCAGCAATTAATTTGGTCCCAGATTGTTCGAGAAGGCATTTCAAAAGTTAACAACGTGAGTCTCACTGTACCTAGAAATAGTGCTGACTCTTCCATATCACTTCTGGGTCACACTGTTGTCAGTGCCTGCTTTTAATGGAGTCTCATGATATTTGTTGGGTTTTTTGGTTTTTTTTTTCCTTGACGTCCCAGATTCTGTGGGCATATCTCATATTTCATTTTTAAAAGCACAGGTTTATGGTTCTCATGGCACCTCAGAAACTCTTGATAACTTGACCTGAGTGCACCCTACAGTCTCAAAAAACTCAGTTAAATAAAAAGAAACAAGCATTCTTAAGAAATAAAATATCAGCTTTTTTTGGCAAGTATTATTTCTTGGAAACTATAGTAGAGATAAGTTGTGATTTTTGAGTGCATGCTGTTAGCAATGCAGAGTCATTAACATGGAAGGATAGTTTCCCTTCATTTGCTGGTTTGTGCTCAAAGTTCAGCAAAGCCCCAGCCACACATTCTGACCAGCAGCTTCTTGACAGAGAGGGTACATGGACAAACGATGAACTGAGGTTTGAATCACAGACATCCTCCAGCTTTTACCAGTAACCATGTGTATTGTGTTTGTGCAGCAAGGATTTGGAACCAGTGGGGTACAGGGGTGGCTTCTGTGAGAAGCTTCCCTGATGTCCAAAAGAGCTGATGCCAGTCAGCTCCAAGACAGACCCATCGCTGGCCAAGGCTGAGCCCACCACTGATGGTGGTAGTGTCTCTCAGAGAAAACCCTGTGTGACACCAACAGCAATTGCAGCAATTACAACCAGAGAAAGGACTGAGAACATGTGAGAGGAACAACTCTGCAGGCACCAAGGTCAGTGAAGTAGAGAAGGAGGTGCTCCAGGCGCTGGAGCAGAGATTCCACCTGAAGCCTGTGGAGGACCCCTCAGTGGAGTAGATGGATTCCTGAAGGAGGCTGTGACCCCATGGGAAGCCTGCACTGGAGCAGGCTCCTGGCAGTACCTGCGGCCCCATGGAAAGAGGAGCCCATGCTGGAGCAGGTTTGCTGGGGGGGACTTGTGACCCTGTGGGGGACTCACGTTGGAGCATTCTGGGCCTAAAGGTCAGCACTCCATGGAACCCACACTGGGGCGGTTTGTGAAGAACTGCAGCCTGTGGAATGGACTCATGTTGGAGAATTTAGGGGAGGGCTGTGTCCTGTAAGAGGGACCCCATGCTGGATCAGGGTAAGAGTGTGAGGAGTCCTCCCCGAGGAGGAAGGAGCAGCAGAGACAACGTATGATGAACTGACCTCAATCCCCATTCCCTGTCTCCCTGCTGGTTGGGGGGAGGAGATACAGAAATCAAGAGCAAAGTCAAGCCCAGGAAGAAGGTAGTGGTGGGGGGAGGTGTTTTTTATTTTATTTCTCATTATCCTACTCTGTTTAGATTAGGTAATAAATTAGTTGAATTTTATTCCCTGTTGATTCAGTTTTGCCCATGAGGGTAATTGATGAATGATCTCTCCCTCTCCTTATCTCAACCCATGAGTGTTTCTGTGTATCTTCTCTCCCCTGCTCAGCTGAGGAGGGAGTGATGGAATGGCTCTGGGGGGCTCCAGGCCTCCAGCCAGGGTCAGCCCACCACACCACAGGCAACCACATGTGACTTCATCTTCACCAGAAAAAAACGGGGCTGATATTATATTGCTCTGTGCAAGGCTGGTTTTGGGATTGATTCAATGTTTGATGCATTTTCAGTTACTGTGAATGGGCAGGAGGGTAGAGGCAGGTTGAAACTGGTGGGCAAATTATGTGCTCAGGCAAAATGAAATATTGTTACTTACCTTTGGTAATGCTTAGGATAAAATTATCCTTTTTGGAGCCATTCAGCTACACAGGAATTTATTTATATTGTATGAATATTTAAGTATTTAGATATATCCATATATATTTATAAAGAATTTCTTTGCACTTAGCTGAATCTCTCATCCTTTTTCCTTTGAGACATATCCTGCACAGTGTATTGGAGGTCAGTGCCAACTCTGCTCACGCCCCAAGGTGACCAAAATCTGAGTGACCAGAGGAATGTAATGCAGCTTCCATCAAGGAGGACCTGCTGTCCGCTCCTCTGGAGGTGTGCATCCAGTGCAGCTCCCAGGATGCTGCGGAGGTGTGCCATGGGCACCAGGGCCAGAGCTGGGGTAAGGACTGATTCCCCAGCACAGGGCGGTAGGTAAATCAGTGAAGTCAGAAGGTAACATAAAGGAAAGAGGATTTTAAACCAACAAAGGCCCATTTGCATGTCTGTCTGTCTTGGATTACTGCCAAACGCTGACAAAGCTACTAAATAGGCTTCCTGTTCCCTGTCAGCCCTAATGGCTATGGTTAAGGCTGTAACCTCTCTGTCTGCCTGTCTGTCTATCTCCCTTACTTGCCTGTGAAATGTCTACCCCTTCTGCAAGAAAGCGTTGTGTTTTTTTTCAGAAACCCTTTGTCCTCTCCCCTTCCTGCATTTGTAAAATCCCCACGTGGTTGCTGAGAGGTGTCTTGTCTGAAGTTGTTCCTTGGCTTTCCTCTTGGTTTCCCAATTTCTGTGTTGATTTTGGGCAACAGCTTTTTCCAGTAAGCCACGGAGTAAATGGGTTAAAACTTGGTATCTGGGAATTAACCCAGAGCCACTCCGTTTCTACTAGAGTTTGCTTCAGTGTTAAAAATAATATTTGGGGTTTTGGTGAATACTCACTGGATTTTTTTATGGTATCTGGTGAAAAAAGTGCTGCTTTAACAATCAACACATTATTTTATGGTTAGCAAAATACCATTTTAGAAAATAAAGGAAAGGTTGCTAACAGCTTTGAAGCAGAATCTTTGCACCTCTCCAAAATGCATGGTTTATTTTCTTGTACTATGAAATATTTGGACAAGGGTTTTACTGCAGTGATTCCCCTGTGGTAGTTTTGTGAGGCTATGATACTGCAGGAATCAGAAGCACGTATGAGAGGAGAAATCCTAGTCCAGTAAGAGCGTTGCTGTGGACTTAAATTAAGCCAGGGCTTTGCCTCAAGTTTCTGCACTACAGAAAGCCTGCTACAGTCAGAGAGGAGAGGATTCTGATGTAGTTTCCTTTTAACCAGGTCTGGAAGTCAGCTCATCTAATTTAAGCTGCCTGAAGTCCAGTTTCTAGTCTAAACCAGTTTTCCAGCCTACTCTTATAATTAACGGGAGGAGATAAGCTCCAGAGGGCAATTCATGCTGCTTGCCTGAGACACCTGCTTTAGCACTGGATCAATCAGTCTCTCCAGTGTTTTTCTTTCTTTGTGGACTACAGGTGGATGCCAGACAACTAGCTCAGACCAGACGTTTCCAGTTAGGGAGGTGAACAAGACGCTTGTTATCCACCTGATGTTGTGCCTGTGGAGTGTGAGTACAAACTCCTGGAGAATCCCTGCTCTCTCACATCTTGTCATTCAATCAATGTTTGGAAGTGCATTTGCCCCTTACTGTTTGCAAAATACTGTCCTTAGCTGTGTAGCAGTAATGGCAGGCTTGGTGTGGAGTAGGACACAAATTAAAGCACGCTGGAGTAGGACACAAATTAAAGCATGCTGCAGACATAAACCACAGATGCAACAGCTTGTTACCAGCAGCGCCTCTGGAGGTGGTGACCACACTCTTCTCGGGCACTGCGACTGTTAGGATGTCAAAGTTCAGCCTACACATCAGTCTGCCAAACGCTGCCAGTCGAGGAGGAGGCATAAACATGCCACCCAGCAATCTATACACAGCCTGAGTGAACTCAGGGGTGTGCAGCAGAGACTTGCCCATCAGAGGCAGAGTGATGATGAGGTCCTAAGACGACTGGCTCTCTTTGTCTGTTAGCTGGGCAGTCCTTGTGCATTTCTGTATTGCGTTACAGTGGCATTTGTGGGCATTCACTGCTGCACACCTTGCTATTTATAGCAGGACTGAAGGAGAAGAGGACTCGCAATAGCTGTCTAAACCCTTGTAAATGGCAAGGGGGCAGAGGCAGAGTCTGCAAATGGCAGAGAGACAGTTCTCGAGTTTGACAGGCTAAAGCAAAGTTAAAAAACAACGGAGCCTCTAAGTAGTGTTTGTCTAACTATTTTCAAAGATGGCATTTTGAGCTTTATGTTGCTTTAGTCAGTGATGTGTTTTAGCAGAGAAACAACAGGAATTGCGTTGAGCTCATCTCAAACACACAAAATATTTTAGTATCTTTTCTTTTATCTCCCCTTTCAGATACAGCTCAGGAGAAATATGTTCCAAGTGACAGCATCTTTGACAACCTGTACTTTTTGTTCTCCCTTTTGTTCTTCTTCCTGTGAAAAGCCATGTGATGAAGATTGCTGGAGAACATTGATACCATCCCTTCTTATGTAAAAAAAAAGAAAAAAAAAGAAAAAAAAAGAAAGAAGTAACCATATACTTCCCAGAGGGTCAGACAGTAAGACAGCCTTTAACTGCAACATCACATGAAGGGCTCTGTATCTCTGAAGCAGCCCGGGGCAGGACGTATCCTTGCCAGTGTGTATCAGAACCAAGCGGTAGAGGGCTGAACAGAATTCCCCACTCCAGTGTTAACAAAATTCCTCACAATAAACTAGCAAGTCAATGCAGCACCGTGTAAGTGCCATAAACTGGGTTTGCCTGATGTCCTTTCTTCCCTTGTGCTAACAAATGCTGCTGTGATGTATACAGCAGCGCAGATTCTGAAAATGGTGACGATGTTTCTTAACCTCAAAGTTACTGATTTCTTTAACTGTAAAATCACCTTTTAATTCTAGGAATTCCAAACTTCGGATTTTTACCTTAATTGTACCTGTCTTGACATAGGTCAAAAGACACCAAGCACTTATGAATGTACTTAATTTTACTCATGTGACCAATAACGAACCCAAACACAACTGGTTTTTTGAGAGGCTTTTCCACAACCCTTATCTTGTGGTAGTAGAGGTTGTCACAAGAATAATGAATTTTCTTCACAGAATCCCAGTGAGATAAAGCAATGTTATTATCCCATTGTACAGCTGGGAGAAATGATGACACAGAAATTAAGTGCTTTTCTTAAAGTCCTATTTTCAGTTAAAAAAGAGGTTACAACTCCAAAAAAAAAATTCATTGAATTATTTTAAGTTAATTGATCTTGCTGTCCCAAAGAATTTTTCTGTGTTATCCATACACAAAGCAAGTGGTGCTCTTAGTTGCTAGTGATCATTTATGATGACAGAGCTCTGCTGGAAAATGAGTAAAAACTCCTTTATCATGTGAGCTGCTGTGTCTATATGTGCATATGTTCCTGTTTCAATGCACGTTTTGGAGTTCAGAGCTACTAAAATAAGTTTAGATCCTCTAGGTCTCCCAGCACAGCAGAAGTTTCCAAGAATGCTGAACACAGGAGAAAGCAGCAGAGGTGGTAGAGAAGCAGTGAAGAAACACACAGTGTGTATTTTCAAAGCAAGGCCATTGTTCATTAATCTTGCTACAGAAAGCTTAGCTACACACTGAGTTCTCCTCAAGCTCTACTTACCAAACTGCTTGATATTTCCCATCTTTGCCTGCTTGTACAGCAGCATGAGTAGTCATGCACTTACAGAGGTGGGAGAGCTGGCTGAGACTGTGAGGACCTGCCCTCAGCTTGATTTTTTTTTTCCTTTTGGAAGTACTGTGGCACTCTTTGAGGGTTGCATCTTACTGACTGCAAAAGATCAGGAACAAGCTGTCTGGAGTGGTTGGAGCAGAATTCAATTTGATTTTGATGACAGACAACTGGATGGCACCTGGCATCTGCTGTGTTAATCCACCCACTATTACCCAAGATCTCTCCAGAAGAGTCTCCAGCAAGTCTGTGAAGTATCTTCTTACATAAAAGGTAGGTCAGTCCCAATCAAATTTCAAAACTCTGCTATCCTCCAAGACAGGAAAAGAATAATGAGAGGTGGAAATGTAGGTGGAAATTAAAGGCACATGAACAAAGGAATATGGAATGCAGAAGACACAATGTTCTCTGATATACTAGGTGCAGAGCGATGAATATATTCATACAGGCACTGGAACTGGGGAAGATGGAGGAGTTGAGTGAGGACATAGAAGGAGAATGGGGAAGCTTGGTGCAGAAAAAGTGGATGTGGAAGTATAAAGAAGTTGTTACTCACCAGAAGGAAAGAATTATTGTTCCTTGAAATGCAGGGAAGAGGACAGCAACAAGTCCTTAAAACAAAGTATATGGGGAAAATAGCACACAGAAGCTTTGTGGGGAGGGAGGAGAACCCATGACTGCTAGTGCCTGCAGTAAATCTAGGGTACAGAGGCAACAGAGCATTTACCAGTTCATGACACAGCATATCCCTGGACATGCTTGTTTAATTTCTAACCTGGCAAAGTTCCCCTACTGCCTTAAGGAGAATGGGATCTCCTCAGTTGACCTTCGTCTCTTAGATGGCCATGAACACTCAATAAGTTTGAATCTTGGTACCTTTGCTGGGAGGAGCCTTTAAGGTATCTCTGCAAGGCAAATTTGGTCTTTAGTGGTGGGAGCAGCTCTTTGTGGTGGTTCTGAAAACCATATTTTTTTTTGTGGGAGAAAACTATAGGAGCAAATGTTACATTACCACTATTGGAAGACATTTATTCACTAACAAAAGCCTCTTTGAATTAATTGCACAAGTCCTCTCTCCCTATTCAGTTAAATATAGTACCTGAGGTTTCCCGGATATAGGTATTTCATTTCATTGCCATCTTCTGGGTACAAAATGTCTGCAGAACAGATGAGAGACCATGACAGGTCACTAGCTTGCAAGAACTGCTCAGGTATATTTTTTCCCTTGAGCTGAAGCCTCACGTATGGAACTGTGTGAAGGTGAGAAAGCAGTGCGGACAACTCAGGAAGGCCAGGGAGGATGTTTTTTTTCTCACTGTTTTGAACTTCATTTGAAACACCACTCACAGCTACAAGAGAAAAAAAAAAAAGATACAGGCCATTAAGCTGTAATGGAGATACATCTCCAAATCTCTTTGATGTCTAAGAGAAGATATGTGTAAAAGCAATAGTTAGAGTGTTTTAGTCCTTTGTATTAGCGATCGTCAAAGAGCTTTAAAGAAATAGACCTCCCAGGCTCCCTGCAATGTGTGTATGAGCTGTTGTTTCCATTTTATAGAGGATTAAAAATGAGTCCTAGGAAGATTCGCTGGACTGAGGAAAAATAAAAGGGAAGCTCACAATGGATTTCAGTGTACCAGCCCATTCCTAGGCCTACGCCCCAGCTGCATGGCCATCTTAGTGTCTTCCTGCAGCAAAGCAGAGGTCTAGAATAATAGACAAGGTGCCATACATGCATTAAAATTCCTTTCCATTGTATATTAATGGGAAAATTCTACTTTGAATACTTTCACCTAGTTCATAGACACAAAGGGGATGATATTTATGGGCCTGTTCTTAACAGAAAAAACTGTATAGCAGGAAAATTAGTTTTCTGTGTGTTAGGGTTGCTGCAATCTTCAAAACACCCACTACACCAGTATGCCTTGGTAGTCCCGTAATTCTTGTTTCTCTCTGCCTTTCTTGCTGCTACTGCTTGTCAAGTGGATCCCATGATTTGTCCAGCTTTTAATAAGGCTAGATGGCACATGGATTAGGCCACCCTGGGCCAAAAGAGTTTCACATGCTTACGGCTGGACTGTTTTTTGGCCCGAACAACAGTTTGACCACTTTTCAACAGAAGAAATAATCAGAAGGACATGCAGCTGCTGCACAAAGGCCAGGGGAAATTAAAATGTTTCCCATAAGGAAACAAATGAACAAAATACATATGCGGCTTGATTAGAATTTGCATTGTAACATCATTAATTACTAAAAAGCCACAGGTGGGGATGACATGAAGCATGAAAATATGATTATGAAGGGGAAAATGATGATTCTGTGTCAATAGCGCAGTCCGTACAAAGGGACATCAAACTGGTGAATGGATAAGCTGTCAGAGCGATATCTTTGCAGATGAAATATTTCATAACAAATACGTACAAAACAATAGAATGCTTGTAATGCTTAATGTTTTTCATTGCTTCACCAATATAATTTAATTCATTTTTTTCAACACAGAAGTGTGTAAACATTTAGCAGGCTACTGGCCTTCTGTAGACAATAACTAATCCTGACAGTTTATAATTTTATAGTTAGGGAAATGAAGGAGGGAGACGCTCAGGGTGAGGCAATGAGTTTATACCAGAACTAAGATTAGTAAACTCTGTATTTGATTGACAGCACAGTGATGTTCTGGACTCTTTTTGGCTGTGATTTGCCTTGTGGTACCTTACCCTCCTTCTGGTAATTCTGTATAGATGACTCTGCCTGGGAGCTTTTCTCCAGGGCTCCATCACTGGCATATTCCAGGCTTTAAAAGTTGTTGCAAAATTTAGAGAAGCATCTGCAGCTTTTGCATTTTTTTTAAATGGACCAGTAAATTGAAGTAATAAAAAAGACCACCAGGAATACATCCAACTCATTGTATTTACAATTACTTAACTGCACAAAATTTTAAACCATTTTTACTGGACATGAGGCTATGTAGGTAGAGCTAGTTTAGGTAACCATTAGAAATGTTGGAGAAGCTGTCAACCAGCAACTAATCTGTTCCTTTGGGCTAATCTTTACTTACTACAAATGACAAAAGTAATGGAGCAATACTTCGAGGATTTTTCCAGGCTTCTGAAGAATTCAATACTGGAATTGATAAATTAATTAAATCTTCCTTCAGATGCTGGGAAGCAGGTATTGATGTCTGTGTTGATAACAAAATGAGTAATATTCAGAAAGAGGAGCCTTGCACACCTCGAGGATATGTTGAAAATCTCTCAAAGAGGACTGACAGAGAGAATTTTAGATTGGTGACAAAAAACGCAAGAAAAATTCTTAAGGTTGGGTTGTGGCTGCCAGGCCAGAGCACTGAGATTATATGATCTTATACAATATTATATATTTCCTCTTACTTCCATCACTCACCTGCTTGCAACATATGAAAAGCAAAACTTGAGATCTGTGTATAGGGTAGTTTGGGATCGCTAACTCCAGTGAACACATTGCTGTACTTTCTATTCCTGCTGGATGACTTGTATTAACTTTGTGATGGAAAGCAACTTAGCCTGTAACAGCTATAGATACATCTATGCAATTGATTTGGAACACAAATTCTTGTATGGAATAAGTCAAGAGCAGGAACAGAAAGCAAAATAAGACTCATCAGCAGTAGCATATGATTATGCAGGAATAGAAGTCCTTAAGTGTAAACAGCAGCATGGATGAGAACGCAGATTCTGAAGGCTGAGTAAACAGTCAGTATGAGCCTCAGCCTATCTGCAGTGCACTGAAGTCTTTTCCCTTCTAAGTAGTGCACAATTTTTTTTCCACCCTTTTTCATATTTTCTAGAAGAGGCTACCCCACTGTGCTCAAAACAAAACCGTAAAAAGTAAAACAAACAATCCGAAATGAAACCAAACAACTTTTGTTGTTATATGATTGTTTTCTATCTCAAGTAAAGCAATAAAAATATTGATTGGTGGAGGAAAGACTAAAAATCAAAATGATTTGTCTCAGTAGTAGTCCCTAGAAGCATGAGCTCCTCAGCTGCTGTAAATTGGCCTACTTCCACGGACTTAGATTTTAGTGCAATTGTTGCATGTGTCTGAAATGTCACAAGAGCTATGAAGCATTAGATATTAGATGGTAAAAATAAATAGAAACTAACAAGGTTTGCCTTCCTACTCAAGCCCTTCAGTCATTCTCTGCCTTGCTTGTTCTAACCTAAATAAAACCAAAAGGCTTCACTATTCCTGCTACCACAACTCAGCGATCACTTGTGGTCATGGAATGACTTTGTCCATGAAGCTCCGCTCTATCACCACCTGAATTTGGATCAATCAACTCTGCACAGTACGTGCCTCACTGTGTTATTATCAATAGCAGTTGGTTTTCTCTTCCTGCTATGACACTGCACCTTAGAAAGGGGTAGTATCCCTGGATTCCTTCTAAGTGAGACCAGAGAGTTTTTTGGAAGTCAAATCAATGACATGCGTGCTGCACGCAAATTGTCACTCTGAAGAAAATGTAGGTGTGAAAAGATATATTTTGCTGGCTGATTCTAGGAACCACAACACTGCTGCCATACACTTCAGGGACTCAAGTTAGGAGAGGCCAGTTGAGAGGGTTGAGTGGGACCATGCCTTAGATTGAATCACATTGTACTGCCTAAGTGCAGCTACTCATTTAAATTCCTCATCCTCAGGTAAACTTGTCCTTCCTGGACTTTCTGTCTCATAATGTTTTTCACTTGCATCATTTTCCCTTTTGCCTTCATATATATCCTCCAGTTATTTTTTGTGCTCTTTCTGTGTGTGTCGAGTCCTCTGTTTTCCATTGTTGCTGCTTTAGCATTCTGAATCCAAACACAGTAAGCTTTGCCTGTGGTCTAATCATTGTGCCAGCTATGTCTTGCTATTAGAATTTGCCCTCTGTCTTCTCATCTGTTTCAGTAATTGACCTCTTTATTTGTTAGTTTAACATTTTCATTCCTTGCTCTAGTTATTGTCATTATTCTACTTATATAGACTCACTAATGTTTAACTCCATAATCATTATATGGAGAGAAAAGCTGCAAGCAATTTGGAACAGTAAGTCCCTTTAAAAAGAGAAAATGCTTTAGAACAATTTTCCCCCCTCTCCAAAGAACTGTTTTTCAAAGCTAATCAACTAATACACCAGAATAAACTATCCTGTCTAGAGAGCCAACACATGGCCCTCTGTCCAGTAAACCGGGATGAAACAGTGCCCCATAAATGCCTCAAGGAGAATGAGGTTTTCTGCATCTTCCAAATTCAGAAGAGAGGCAGTAGCCAAAAAAATTTACAGCTGATAGTCATTAAAATACCCCTTGAAGGTTGCACTAGGGAAGTTGTTTTAACATAGGCCAAATCTCCGAATGTTTCCTATTCATGCTTCCCCAGCAGTTTTAATTAGAGAAGTTCAGTTTTGCCCCTTAAACTTTGCTGTATGGTTTTAAAATGCATGCATCGTATTTCACTTCAGAGGCAGAAGCTTGGCTCATAAATCTAGGCTCAAATGACATAGACAGGCCGTTTCAGCCATCCTCAGCCTCAAGGCAGAATCAGCTATAAGTAAACATTTCTCTCTTTCATGTATTCCTTTTAAAAAACCTGGTGGTGAGACTTCCCCATTGTCGTAGTTTTCTGTGGCTTGGTTCTGGTGGAGAAGCGGGGGCTGCAGGGGTGGTGGCTTCTGCAGGAAGCAGCCAGAAGCTCTCTGCAGGGCCCAGAGTGCAAACACCAGCTGACTCAAGGCCCTTCTGACCAAGGCTGAGTCCATCAGCGATGGTCACAGCAGCTTTGTGAATATTTTTTAAGAAGTAAAAAATGCAAGTGTCTGCCTTTTGCCACCAGAGAAGGGAGTAAGAAGATGTAAGGAACTATGCATACACCAAGGCCAGTGAAGGGGGGGATGAGGTGTCCCAGGTGCCAGGGAGAAAGATGCCCCTGAAGGCCATGGAGAAACCTATGGTGGAGCAGGTGTCCCCCCATAGCCCATGGAAAAGGCTGAGACCTCACCTGCAGCCCGTGGAGAGGCCCCACACTAAAGCAGATGGAGACATACAGAAGATGCTGTGACCCTCATTGGAGCCTCTGCCAGCACTTGCAGCCTTTGGAGAGAAACAGAGACACAGAGGTGAGAGAGAGAGAGAGAGAGAGAGACCCATGCCGGAGCAGGTTTGCTGTGGGTGAGGCTTGTGTGCCCGTGGAGCAGTCTGGGCCTGAGGGACTAAGAGACATTCAGTGATTTATGACTGCACCCCATAGAAGTGACACGTGTTGAGGCAGCTGCTGAAGAACTGAAGACCTGTGAGAAAGGACTCATGTTGGAGAAGTCTGTGAAGGACTGTTTCCCATGAGTGGGACCCCACAGTGCAGCAGGGAAAGAGTGTGAGGCATGCCCCTCCAGCCAAGAAGGAAAACACCTTATGAGGAACTGACTGAAACCCCCACTCCCTCATTCCCTGCCCCTCCCTGTGCCACAATGGGGCAGGGGGTAGAAGGGAGCGAAATCATGACTAAAGTGAAGTCTGTTAAGAAGGGAGGGGTGGGGGGAGGTGCTTTAAGATCTGGTCGCACTTCTCTGGTTTTACTGGGTGTGCAGTATAATGTAATATATTAGAGTTTTGTTTCCTTTATTCTGTGTTGAGTCTATTTTGCCCGTGACCCTCATTGTGGAATGTCCTCTCCCTGTCCTTAACTCGTCTCCTAAGCCTCTCAGTATATATTTTCTCCCCTGTCCAGCTGAAAAGGGGAGTGATAGAGCTGCTTTGGTAGCCAGCCAGGGCGAAACCACCACACCCATATACCTCATCCAATCCTTAACTTTACGAAGGTTTTCCTACTGTCAGGTCTAAACCTTCCTTGAAACAGTTCAAACTTATAACCTCTTGTCCTACCTATAATAAACATAGAGAACAATTTGTCCCTTTCCTTTTTTTTTTTCCCGAAAATTTTTACATGTTTGAAAATACCGGACCCAATTCTTTCCATCTTTCCTGCTGGGCTGTGTTTTTTTTGACCCCTGGACATTTTTATTTTCCTCTGAAGTCCTTTCATGTTAGCCAACTGTTGGCTTGAAGAATGAATGCCCAGTGATTGACATAACATTATAAAATTGGGGCTTTCTTTACCAGGTGCTAAGCAGAGTATGAGGTTCACCCCATATGCTTTACATATAAAGCAGCTATTCAAAGGTTTCAGTAGGTTTTTTTAAAAAAATAGTTAGACAGAATTGTTCCTTTATAGCAGCACTATAAAAAAATGTGGGTCATTAGCTCGGATGAAGAAGTTGAAAAATATTAGAAAAGTTGTATTTTAATGCTTGTCCTTCCCTCTCCTTCCACAACCTTCCCTCACAGATTCTGCAAAGTCTCTGATGAGTAGAAAACTTTAATAGCAAGCTGTTTAATACAAGTGATTTTCTGAAAAAGAGTGTCTTTTGAGAAGCAAGTAGCAGCGCTGATTCCTCTAAAACTTGCTCACTCTCCTTTTCTTGTACAAGATTACCTCTTCCCTTCCTCCGCCTTTTAGAGATATCTGGGCTGATGCTTCCCTAGCAATCCTAAAACCCTTTTGCGTAGATGTGGCTACTTTGAGAAGACAGTAAAGCCTTATATAATACTCAATCTTCATTAAAAATGTGCTTTATCTCCAAAGCTTGTGAGCTAATACAGTGTAAAGCAGGACAGTGCAGGATGATATTGATCAATGGGGTTTTTTTGGGGTTTATTTTTTGCATACGTCTGTCTTGTCGTCAAGGCACTTACTGAGTTATCTTGACACTAATCTTTCTGGCTCGCTGTGCACTGAACTCTAGCTGAAGTTAATGGGAGAGCTGAATGCAAACTTCCAGGTTCAAGCCCTCTTTCAGAAACAATCTCTCCTACACTTGCAGATCCTGTGATACCATGAAAGCTTTGCAGTGCGGCTGCTTTCCTCTTGTAAACAGGATCAAAGACAGCATGTCAGTTATTTTATTTTATTTTATTTTGGTCTGCTGTCTGGTTGCTGTCATTGCTTTCTATTCTTCCTCTTCGCGTATTGCACCTTGAACATTATATCTCACAGCACTTCACAGTTTGGTTCCACCCTTTCTGTGTGGTACATGACACATCTGAATACTTTTTCCCTTCAGTACGGCATTTTGTATGATATATGCTACTCTGCTAAGCTAATTGTGATAAGTCATGCTGCGATCCAGTACAAATGTCCCTTTTTCAAGGTTTCTCTTGTGCTTAACGTATCCTTCACTTTCTCAGCATGCAGGTTCTGTTTTCCTAATTGATCTATTTGTATGACAATTTGATAACGTAAACCGTGTTGCCATTTCCCTAGGACACAAAAATACAGCCTCTTCTGGGTGATACCTGAGAACAGTTTTGAATATCTATCACATGGATGATGTAAAGTGCCTAGGTTTTAAGTGCCCTAGAGTGTCTCAGCATTGTAACTGCAAGTATTCAAACAATATTTTTTTTCCCTTAGCCCTTACTCGTAATCCTTTGGCAACACTAAGTAACTGAAGAGAAAGCAAACTCTTCTGAGCTGAGGAACCTTTCTCAAATCACAAATTACACTAAGTGAGGTCATTCCTGCAGTTCTCAGCAACTCCAGAAAAGTAATTGCAATCTTTCAATCAAAAAGGAATCCTCAAAGACATTTTCCTGGCTACTTTCACATCTGGATTTAGACTCCCACCTCTCAGAAACCAGGCAAAACCTACCAGATGAAACACCATCTCCTGAAAAACATGAGCCTCATCAGAGGTACGTGTAAAGTGTGACTGATTACATAGTATTATGCAATGCTGAGGGGGAAAAAAAAGAGGGTTGTATACTCAAAAAAGGATAGTTGAGCAGACCTAGTGGAGCAGTCTTTCCTCTGTACACAGCGTTGTTAGGGGTGCTGTGATAAGGTGTCCTCTGCTCAAGGAGACTGTGGACAATCTAACGGGGGAGCAGCAGAACTTGCCTTCCTCTATTTAGTGAAAAATTGGTTGAGAGGCAATCACTGGATTTATTGACTTTTCACTGGATTTAGTTACTTCTCTGGAGAAGGGAGTTCTAGTAGCTGGGTGGGAGTCACAGAGAAGGGCTCAGTCTTGACCAACACCAAATGAAGCATTGCATCTGAATGCCAAACTTAAAAAAGCTCATCTATAAATAACAAAAAGTAACTTTGTAGCAATGATTTAAAAATCAGATTAGGCAATTTCTAACTATACACAGGGAATCAAGACTACTTGACTAATTCTACAGATTGCTAGCACTTCAGGAGTGCACCAAACTAGACAAATACCATGAAGCACAGACAAATTCCCCAGTCATTCCATCTCTGCTGAGGCCACACGGAGAAGAAACTGGGCATTCCCAGTAACGCTTGCAGCCCTGTGTTAAGACAGAAATGACAACTGAACAGTTTTTTGTCTTCAAGGTCAGTAAAACTTTCCTCCAGGGCAGAACTGGACACTGCTTCTATGTTGTACAGATGACCCTCATGGTTTGATCCTTGCCCATTATGCCAGGTTCATATGCTCAGAGGCTAAAGTGGCTTCTCCTTAATTCAGAGCATCAGGGACTCTGGGATTTCACTGCTATACAAATGTACCGCACCTCTCTGTTATCTAGTATTGTGAAGGTCTTGGACACTTGAGGTAGCTCTGTTTCAGCTGATTTCTGTCTGAAGCACTTAACAGTTAGGTCTCAAGGGGGCTGAAATGTTTTAATTGAGTAAAGTTGCTGGATTTACTTACAGGGGAGAAATGTAATGGCCTGTGATACAAAAGAGGTGACCTTCAGCTCTGATTTTAAATCCTGTTATGAATTCCTATGCATAGATATTGCTGAGGGAAGGTTTTGGCACAATATGCATTTAATTTAAGAGTCTTGTTTATTCCAATTGTGCAGAGGGGTTCTAGCATATATGAAGAGTTAAATCCAGAGAAAGTAATTTTAACCACAGATCAAGATGAAAAGCCAAGTTACATTATAAAGATACTTAAGCAAATGCACCATATTTAATCTACTCTCATCTTAAAGCAACTTCCAATTTTCACTTCTACTTACATTTCTAATGCAGTGGTATTTATTACCTATTGCCTACCTTACCAAATGAGCAACAATCTCTAGAGATATCTTCTCTCTGATTAGAAAACTCTCGCTGCAAAATAATAGATTTATGAAATATACATGAAGAAACTTTTATTAAAATTACATTAATAGCCAAATTCTGCACACAATTACACTTGACCATTGTGAAATCAATGAATTGCACCAGGATAATAGAGAACAGAATTTGCCCCGACCGAATAATTTTAGCTGATTAGAAACAATGAAATGAGATATTAATGTTGACACTCCCTGCTTGAAATACTCTCATTCTGTGGACTCAGGACTGATGATTTAGGGCGCTGCGTGGAAGAACAAAGCCACTCTGCTAGCCAGCCCTGACAGCAAGACCATATATACTCAGACAAATGGTCTCATATATAACACTACTTCTGGGAGGTAGAAAGAAGGAGGATCTTGCTCTCTCCTGCTTTGCACCAGGTCACAATTAATATTCCCTCACCGTAGCTGATAATACATGCCTGAGTAAGCTTTAAACCCGCTAGCTCAGGTGTTGAGAGCAGTGGAGCTCCAGCAGCATAGAGTTCAATAGAGGCTAAGCACCCAAATATTTACTCAGCCTGCTCTGTCACTATCTAGCTGTGGTACCTCTTTTAGGTTAGCTACAATATGAGACTGGCTGCAATCCAGCCAGCGGGTTTATTACCTTCAAGGCAGAGCGGGGTTTATTAGCCTGGGCAGAGTTCTGTGCTGATGTAATATATGTAATGCTGTATAGATAGGGAAGTAAAGTGGCTTTAATTCTTCTGGTCTGCAAGCCAGCTCATGGATCGGCACTGTGTTTTATACTCTGAGGGAACTATATTCCTGGGTGGTGGTGGTGGAAATTTGGGGCTAATGACTGATGAATATTTGGTCATTTAGTTAGGGCTTTGTTGCCAGTGTTCAGACTTTAGGGAAGAGGATCAAAATGAAGTCCACAAGAGATGCAACCTTAGATGAGGACTCCAAAAGCACGTGCTGTGCCCTTTTCCTGTGCTGGGTCGGGCAAAGGTGGGTACAGCCCTCCATCCCCTTTCTGTTTGGAACTGGAGGGTTACATCAAAGGAGGGTTTCTGAACTGTGTGAGCTCTTCTTAGCTCTGGAAGCTATGAGATCCCAATGTCTTTTAAAGACACCCCGGGAGGCTGTTGCATTCCTCCTTTGGACGGACTACCTCCCACACGGAACACACAGACCTCTACAGGTTCTGCTTTGCCTGATTCATGCCACGTCATCCCTGACGTTCCTGTACAAGCGCTGGTGACTAGGTGCAGAACAGAAACTGCTATAATTAAAAGACAGTGTTTATAAAGCTGTGTTGGTCGCAGCTTCAGAGGTGTTAAATGTCTGATTCCAAATCAGTGAGCTGTCCTACTGAAGGATAAATACAACAGTAAAAAAGAGCTAAAACCTGAAAACTGCTAAGAAAAGAGAAAGTGTGTGGGAACACTGACAGGCTGGGAAGACCCACAAGGAAGTAAATTAATTGCACCTTGAAAAATGCAGGCTGTTCTTCTGGCTAAGATATTACAGATCTGGAGAGAGAAGGAACTGTAACGAGATACACCTCTCTTGTGGTTTATGCGGTCCTCCCAAGCACTCTGTCGGGGTTGAGGAAATAACCTGTATCTTTACTGGAGGAATCTCGTTGTTCAGCCATTTAATTTGGCTCCAGTCACAGGAGCCCCAAGTAAGAACATTTGAACAATCCAAATGGGACTTGGGGGGTGCAAGACCCACAGCCTGGCTTGGGAGCAGATGAGCCGAGGAGTTCAGTCCCTCTGAGTGAGACCCCTAGCAGGCGTGCCACTGTGGGTACCCACAAACGGAACATTTGTCTCCATGGTAGGCTGGCAGAGAAGGTGTATTCTCTAGATACCACTCCAGGTATGCGACACAGAGTAGCAAGGAAGTGGCTGGGGAACAGGACCCCTGCATCCCTCTCATTGTGTATGCTGAAAGCAGCAGCTGGATTAAGATGCCTCCTTCCCTCTGCAACTCTTCTTATCCTCGCTGAAATCACTGAGGCAATAATATGTTGGATGTCTAAGGACTTCAGAATGGATGCCCTATTATTTCTTTCTTTTGTTTTGCTATAATACGTGTGACCTTCAACTGCTTTCACACACTTTTCACTCTGTAGAGAAAATACCATGCTGAATGGCTTAACTGTGATATCAATACAAAACCGACCAACAAAAAGAGCGTTTTGGACAAAAGCAACAATGCGGGCAACGACATTCAGAAGTGTTAGAAGTAAATCTAACTGCACACAAAGCAGAGTTCAGCTAAGTGTCACTGCCAAAAACCATCTTCTGTTCTCTATGAAATGAAGTTGGAAAAGAGCTAAACTGAGCACTGAAACTCACTGAGGGCATAAAAAAGAAGAAAACACAAAAAATGCTGGGAGAAAGAGTATGTACCTGCTCTGGAGGATGGCAGCCACCTGTTTTGCATCTGTACATGTTTGTCAGGTGGGAAGAGGAAGGACCAGTCTTTCAGCTGGTGTAAAAACATTCAGTGGTTTGCCTGTGCAGAAGACCCATGGCATGGCCTGAGCTTGATTCTCCCAAGCTACACTTTAGGAAGGAATCAGATAATCTTTCATATGTGATTTTGAGTGTACATCTGGATGGAAATGCTGTAATTCCCCCTTTTTGAAACACATATCAATAAAAAACATGTCTGTTTTCATTTGCTTCTTTATCTTCACCTGCTCTTCTGTATTAGTTATGTTGTTGTTTGGATTTGGTTTAGTCTTGCACATCAGGGATGGAAAATGTTTCTTAGCCGTGCTGAAGGACTAGGGAAGACTGTTTTTCTGAAAGAGGCTATGCTGCGAGACACTAGTTACTTTTGGATGCAAGGGGTAATGCATAAGTTGCTGCTTCATTTGCATGCTAAGGAAGGTCTGAAAGCCTGATCGTTCACCGCTTGGATCGCAGTAATATGCATGAGTGAGAAAGGAGGATAATAACCGGTAGAAGGAGTTGCTTTTATTAACATGTAAAAATGCTTTTGCATGTTTTCTTCTAGATGAAAAATTTGGAGACAAATATTTGCTTTCCTTGTGAATGTGTCAGAAAATAAGCTTTTTGTCAGTATTTCAAGTATTAAAACCAGGAAGAATAAAATTTTTATCTTGATAGATGAAACCTGAAAATGTCCACGTGGGTTTGATAAAAGCCATAAAATGCTCTCACAGAATATACTATTTTCTTTCCAGCTGCACCAAACGGGGACCTTGATATTTACCTCAAATTGATGCAGTGGCTCGTGCTTAGAGCTTAGCCTTATGTTTGGTTGTACGGCCTCTGCTCAGGCTTGCTTTTGAGTACACCAACCTCATTGACCTCCACTGTGTACGCTATCGAGCATCAGTACTGTGGTGCCATGTGCAACACTTCAGGTGAGATGTTTGGCAGTCAGCCAGTCGCACCACCCTGCCCACCTTGTACAAATAAACACTTAAAAGAACTGGTCCTTGCCTGATGACGGGTTTTGTGTGTTTATTCTTTTGTTGGCTTTTATAAACTGAGAGGAATTCAGGAAGAATTTCAGGCTTGCAGGGAGAGGAACCATAAGCAACCTTTATATATGTGAGGCAGAGGAGAAGATTGGTTATTCTTCCGGTCAGCTTCACCATTGCATGTTTTCCTTCCCCATATCCAGGAAACATGTGATGAGGAAGGTATTTTCTTTATACAGAAAATGTGGGATCAAGGAGCAACAGACGGGAGAAGTAGCAAACATTCCAAAAATAAGTGCTCAAGAATCAGAAGGAATTAGAATACCTTGTTCATCTATAGTTTGCAGCAGGAAATGAATATTTATGTCTCAAATGTTATGTTAAAACATTCTTCCTTAATATGTATTTATATACAACCTTCCACAAAAAGTCTGCCTTCAAAAGCAGCAGGCGCTGACATTCTGTCTTGCCAAAAACACAACATCTCATCAGATGCTCAGAAAGAATTTATACGAGACTTTGTGAAGTGCCTAACAAATAGCAGGCATTCTACTGAAGAAAGCATCGGCATTTCAAGATGAAGAAGTAAATCTGTTCAGTGCTTTAGGAGTTTCAAGCGACTTTAGGAGTTTAAAGTGACTTCTTTAAAAAATGTAGACTCCCAGCCTAATGTTTCCCCTGGACCCCTCTGGCTAACAAATGACTTGTTTATAACATTTCTAAATATAGATCCAGGTAACTCAGATTAAATCTCATTCAAAACCCACTTTATTTCTAATCAAAAATAATAAAGATCTTGTTGTTCTTTGTTGTATTTCTTTGTATGTAAAGAAAGCCTCTGAAAAATTCCTTATTAAAGTGAACGTACTCGTCATTTTCATGTAATGTGAATATATAATCCTTTATCCAAATAAAACAGAAAAATTCTTTGAACACTTTTGTCTTTTCTGCATTATTATTGACAGCCCTACCTTATTAATTTAGAAAAAAAAAATAGCACCTCTGGCAGGATTCCTTACATTTGGATGTTTTTATTACCTACAACTGTAACATCCCTTGCTTTTTACTTGATTTTTGGGGTTTTTTTTTGTTTTGTTTCCTTAATCAGTTTCCCAAACTTTCTAGCTTGCAAATTTATACCATTTCTTTCACATTGCCCTTCTTTTCATTACCTGCCCCCCCACTGGCATGCACAAACACAGATCACAAATATATTTTATCTTTTGTTGGTGCTTTTGTTCTCTCTGCTAAAGTCAAGTTATTTTATAACTAACGTCACCTATTTTTTTCAGCTGTGGGATGGTAGCTTTTTTGGCCATCAAATAAAATATTTAATCAGTTCTCCCAAATTATTCATACCTTTCTCCAGTTCTATCAGCCTACAGCTGTTTTCAGCTTTATGTACCTGTCTCTTTTAAATCACCAGCCATATTTATTACTGATTTGAGGGTTTTTTTTTCTGTCTGCACATAATGAACATAATTAAATCATGATAATTTGTTCCTAAAAAAAAATCTTTGTTTTTAGTTCTTAGATCAGTGCCCTTTTATCTGCCAAGATGAAATCAAATTTATCTTTCTATGACATTATTTTTTGAGTTAGGAAATTGTCAGGGTTGTTTTTTGGTTGCTTTTTTTTTTTTTTTTACACATTCCAAGGTAGTTTTTGTGCTGACAGATCTCTGATACATATCACTCATGTTGAGATGTCAACTTCTCAGCTTTTTTTTTACCTTATATAGGACAGGCAGTGTTTTTAAGGAGCTGTTGATGCTGTTCTGAAGTGTGATATGATGGTGGGAGCTGTCAATGGCTTGTGCCCCACCTTACACTATACTGGCTAGAAAATTGATCCATAAACCTCCAAGATCACTTGCACAGGGCTTTGACAGTGGCTCAGATGTGTATTTTGTGGAATTTGAGCAGGTATATAAAACAATACCCTTGTCCCTTCTGCTACAAACCCCTATCTATGCTATAACTTGTTCCTTAGCGATGGGTCTGTGGTGCCTTGATTCAGCAGTGGAGATGTTTTCCAGATGTGTTTTTTCCAAATATCCTCCTGTATGTTATGTGGAGTCACTGTCCTTCTTTCTGTTCTTCCTTCATCTGCCTGATTCTAAAGCATGCCAGGCAAATTGTTTATACACAAATTCTCACTGCAGAGTCTCATTCCCTCAGTAATCTGGGAGGGATTAGCTACTCGATGATTTCAAGCACTGATTCTGATCAAAGACCTTCTAGTCATGGCCAGATGGGCCTCACAGAGGCACAGACAAGCTGATCAGTAGGCCTGATAGGAGATTGAGAGACTGCCCCCACAGCCTTCCCAAAGGACAAAACTCAAATAGATAATGCACACATGCCCATGCATGCAAATGCTCTCTGAACTCACCTCCTGTGGCTGCACTACCTCTGAGCGCAGGGTCTGCAGCTAACCCTTCAGATGCTCCCATGCTAGCTGCTCTGTTTGCTGGGCTCAGCTGTTTCATTCAGCTTTTTGATTCTGAGTAAAGTTATTTCAATGGCTAAACAGAAGGAAGGATGCATAGAATGCCCTTCTGGATTATCCCAAGTTATGAACTGGGAGTGATGGTGCAAACAGTAATATACATGTATCACGCTGAAGTGAAGGATGGTCCCAGTGATCGCAACAGAGAGGAGGAGGATAAACAATCACCAGAAATAACCTTGCTGGCTGAAAGAATTGTCTGATTTCTGCTAAAGCCAAAAGTACAAAAGAACGTTTTCAAGTTTTCTGAAAGACAGACGGAAATGTCTTAGGGAACTTGACGCAAAGCAATTATGGATGCTCAAACACAACAAAGATTTTGAACATGAAAGGAGAATACTAAAAGGATTTTTATACTTGACAGTTCATTTCATTGTATTCTCTTTTTACATTAAATTATTAAAGAGAGATATATCAATGTGTGTATTTTCAGTCCCTTTTTGCCAGTTTAGCTTATTGGAAAAGTTTAACATTTCCCAACAAAGTATCTTCATAATATTTCACAAGTGTTACAATTTGCCAAGTTTTTCCCTCAGCCTCTGACGGGCTACTCTTCCTCTCTCAAATGAAACTTCCTTCTTAATTTAATATAGTACGCACAGTGGGATACAGATCAGAGAAGGTGCTAATAGTCTTTGAAATATCTTTAAGCCCTCATCTGTATTATACCACTCAATTCAACAGTACCATGATTTTCAGGAGCTTTATTCCTCCAAGAGCTTTAATTGTATATTTTAATAAAATGGACATCTAATTCCTGTATTGATGATTCTTTCCTGTTGCTGAAGGTAGTTAGAAACTTGCTGGAGCTTTGGGGGTTACAAATCAATTTTCACACTCCTTAATGATTAACACCTTTCTAAGTTCTTGTAGATCACTTGATGTACTAGTAGATCACAGCCATTCTGAAGTATTCCCATGGGCCACTGCTATAATGTACTGACCCCTTGAGAAAAAGCAAGTCATCCCACCTTAGGGTAAGTGTCTAAGTTAAGAACACTAACATTTACCTGGAAATACCCATCTCTCTCCATTGAATGTAGAAGCAGCTTGGAGACTAGCTCAGCCAACAGCTAAACATTTGGATTTCTAAAATTAGGTGAGATAAATCCCACTGCAGGAGCTCAAGCTTGCTGCACAGTCAATGAAGAGGCAGGAGACAAGAGCCTGAGTTAGGAGTCTGTGTCTCTCTGTCAGCTGTGTAGAGACTTCACAAGTCTCACTTAAGCATCTACATGAGGCAGTGTAATTTAAATGCCCAGAGTGGGATACCTATGTGTTCAAAGCATTTACGCACTCTATGCGGGCTCACAAAGAGGCTTACAATGACACACTGTGCTGAAGTTACCCAGTTCTCCTGGAATTTCAGTTTGCCATGTGCTTACAGGACAGGTTTGCTATATATATGTACAGAGTCACAACAGAGTTAAAGTCAACTCAAGTTGTCATGTGACACTATCGGTGGAACGATTATCTGCTCTTCCCCACTCTTTGAGTTATTATCTTCTGCTTAAATGCAGATTATGTGCAGGAACCAGAACTTTTATTTGACTCAGAGGTGCTGTGTACTTTCCTGCACTATGAGGCTATGCAAGGACTTGCATGCAGCCAAAATATGTTGATACCGCTAACTGATATTTTAAATTCTCTGTAGGAAGTCTGCATGTAACTCCTCAGAGGTGCTCCCTTCCTTGTCACACAAATCTTCACTGTTAACATGGCTCTAAGCAAGAACAAAAAAAGACCTTGTTTTGAGTTTACATTTTCTCCTCCTACCATCCTGGCCAGCTGCAGCTTTTATTTACTGCTGCACAAACCCTTGGAGGACTGGAGCTGCTGAGCTATCAGGAAGTGCTGGAAAAGCTGGGCATTATGGTAACTCACAACTTGATGTCTACTCCCTGTGGGCTGTTGCTCACCAAAGAAATTTTGTGTGGGATGTGTACTATTTGCAGAAACCATATCATTGGGGGGAAAAAGGACAATTGCAAGACCTGAGTTAAAATCTCTCTGACTGCCTTTACAAAGGTCTTTTTCTAGTTTCACTAGGAATTAATTGCAGTGCTAACGTAATCAGGATCTGTTTGTTTTGTTGTTTAGCTGTTTTTAAAATTTTTTTTCTTAAGCACACCATTTTCAAATGACTACCATTTATGTGTGCTCCCTTCTAAGTAAACTACTGCAGCAACATAGGTGAACACATCTCACCTATGAATGAACACTGAAGAGTGTTGAATTATGGTATTAGAGGGGAAATATGTGATATACATTATTGCTGATCTTGGATTCTGTCACCATTCTTTGCCCAGAATAATGTGAAGTGCTGATGAGAATAAGGGTGCAAAAGGGAAGAGCTAATAAATGATGTCTCTTGGAGAGTAAGGTTCAGGTAGAATCCCACTTTCTGTGGTTGTCACTTTGGTAATCTTTCTGAAAGCATTTCATTTTTCTAAAACTAAATGTGAGAATTATTGTAAGTATCACAGCTACCTGCAAGGGCTGATCTGTTCTCACCTGCTCCTTTTCTGAGGGTGGAAACTCCACAACCCCTCTGGGTACCTGTGCCAGTATTTGACCATCCTCACAACAAAAATGTTTTGTCTTTGATTCAGATGGACTTTCCTGTATTTCAGTTTGTGCTCATTCCCTCTTGTCCTTTCACTGAGATGACAAGAACCTGTCTCTGTCTTCTTTATACCTTCTTTCAGGTGTTTTTATGCATTGATAAGATCCACCCAGAGCTTTCCTTTCTTCAGGTTGAACAATCTCTGCTCTCTCAGCCTCTTCTTGAATCAGAGATGCTCCAGGCCCATAGTCATCTTTGTGACCTTCTGCTGGACTTTCTTCAGTATGTCCATGTCTTGCTTGTACTGGGGATCCCAGCACTGGATCTAGATAGCATTCTTTGTTGCAAGAGCACATTGCTGACTCATGGTGTCCTTGTTGTAGACCTATGTTCTTTTCTGTAGAGATGCTTTCCAGCCATTCATGCCTCAGCACACACTGGTGCATGGCATTATTCCATTCCAGGTGCAAGAATCGGCAATTGTCACTGCTGAACTTCACAAGGTTCTTGCTGGCGCGTTTCTCCAGCTCACTGAAGTTCCTTTGAATGGCTTTACAGCCATTTGGTCCATCAATCACTCCTAGTTTGATATCCTCTTCAGTGTTGCTGAGTGTGTGCTCTTCCCCATTGTCCAAGTCATTACTGAAGATGTTACACAGTTTTGAGACCAGTATTGATCCCTGGGACACACCACTGTTGATTGGTTTCTGGGTGGAGTTTGTGCCAGTCACCACAGAACTTTGAAACAGGTAGTTCAACAAGTTTTCAGTCTACCTCACTGTCCACTTATCTAGCCTGTGCTTCATTAGTTTATCAATGATGGTATTATGAAAAGCAGTGTTGAATGCCTTGCTAAAATCAAGATAAACGGCATTGCTGCTCTCACCTCATCTACCAAATTAGTAATTTCTGTGTAGAAGACTATCAGGTTGGTAAGAAAATAAATACCCTTCATTACTCCAAATCACCTTAATATTTTTGGAAATAGTTTCTTGGATTATTTGCTCCATCACCTTCCCAAGAATTGAGGAAGAATTGACTGGTACGATCTTCCCTCATTTCAGGATCCTCATCTCACAATTACTTAAGAAAAATCTGGTCCCGGCCTTTACATCACCAACCAGTCCTTCCTTCTTTGTAACAACAGGTCCTTCCCTCCCTTCCCTTCCCTTCCCTTCCCTTCCCTTCCCTTCCCTTCCCTTCCCTTCCCTTCCCTTCCCTTCCCTTCCCTTCCCTTCCCTTCCCTTCCCTTCCCTTCCCTTCCCTTCCCTTCCCTTCCCTTCCCTTCCCTTCCCTTCCCTTCCCTTCCCTTCCCTTCCCTTCCCTTCCCTTCCCTTCCCTTCCCTTCCCTTCCCTTCCCTTCCCTTCCCTTCCCTTCCCTTCCCTTCCCTTCCCTTCCCTTCCCTTCCCTTCCCTTCCCTTCCCTTCCCTTCCCTTCCCTTCCCTTCCCTTCCCTTCCCTTCCCTTCCCTTCCCTTCCCTTCCCTTCCCTTCCCTTCCCTTCCCTTCCCTTCCCTTCCCTTCCCTTCCCTTCCCTTCCCTTCCCCAGAGCTGAAATATTTAATCCAATGAAGAACACTGTTTTGTTGCTTTGCTTACATTACTCATTTTTTTACAAATTAAATGAACAATGGAGCTATTTGGTCCAAGGAATTTTCCAAGTAAGTTTTTCCTAAGCAGACTTGAGTACCCAGGGGCTATGAGCACAGACTTTTTACATACTGATTGGTGTATTAATCCATATTTACTATTATTGTTTTATGAATTTTGAAATCTGTGGTTGTATCTCATTCAGATAAATCTTCAACTGAAATGAATGGAAGTTTAGCCTGTGTAACAAATGGGTAATAAATGAATAAGACCTTCAGGATCTGGCATGCTAATGATTATAATTTAACACTACTATAGCTCTTTCCATCTTCAAAGTGCTTCACAAACATTAACTATTCTAATTAATTTCATTTAGAGATGTTCCTGCTGTATCTTTTCCTCTGCTGAACACTGTAGTACACTTACTGCTGTATTGTAATTCAAAGGTTGTTATGGTAAAGATTTTGACAAGAACAGAGAATCCCTTGTGAAAATTTGCAATTCTGCTAATTACATCAGAGATCAGATGTCAAGATTATCCTTGAAAAGGATCCTAGTACATACCACAGGTATACCAAATCTCTAAGTAGAAGAGCTGTGTTTGGTCAATCCACAACTTCTCTGGCATGCGTCTGCTGTAAGGGTAAACAGATTCAATAACTTCCAAATTGATTGAAACCCATGTTAACGTTCAGTCTCAGACTGAGAAAACGCAGATGAGGAAACAAAGAACCCATGTAACTATCCTATCACTACCAGTCAACTTGTCAAAGGCAGATAAAGTAGGACAGAAGAATGACATATGATTGTAAGACAGAGAGGCATCTGTGTTTCATAATTTTCCTATCCTGAGATGCATTATTCAAAGTGTTATCTTGTTAGTCTATCTTTCTGGGAGTTACAAAAGACAGTTTAATAGATGCATATCAGTCATTTGACAGATTGGTCCAACTTCCTCGCCATGGGGAACTGGCTGTCAGGTTTCGGACGCCTCTTTGCAGGCCTCTCGCATGTGGTAGGGGTAGACTGTGAGTGTAACTGCCAGGCCACTCAATGGTGCAATAGATGTCTTTCTGTTAAGCCTTTCTGGGTGTCTGAACAGCTTGTATTGATGTTTTTGCAGGCAAAGCTGTAAGGAATCACCTCTTGAAGCTGGGCAACTAGCATGCAGACTCTATAAGTGGCTGCGCCAGGACCCAATGGACGTGTCCATGAGGAGGTACCTGCCAGTCTTTGAGAAATCATGTCAACATCTTGTGTGTAGAAAATGTCATTTGAGTGTCTAACTGGAGCATCTCAAGAGATCAGTACAGTTTTTCAGGTACAGCCAGTGAAAGTGAGCTCAAAATACCTTTTTCCTTCTTTTCCTTGTAGGTATTGAGGAGGATTCTTTGATTCTATGATAAGACAAGATGGTAAACATCCCCAGTCTGTGTAAGACATCCAGAATATTCACCAACAAGCAAGGATTTTTGGACTATGGCAACATTACTAGCTGAAGGAAGACCAGACCCTCAAGGTCAACTGACACTGCTTCTTGAATTGAAGACACTTCCTTCCCATGGCTTAGCATTAATGCCCTTCATAGGCTCCTTGGACAGTCTTTGTTGGAGGGCTACCTAATGGAACAAAGGGACCAACTCACAATTTGGGCTGATCACAGAGCCAGTGCTCAGTCTCCACCCCAGATGTCTCATCTGTAACAGTTTCAGCTGAACCCTACTGAATAAACCCTTCTCTTTCTACTAAGCCCAAATATTTCCCTAGAAATTGAGGACAATGTTCCAAGCTGGAGGATGACTTGAGCCTTTGAGAGAAATTAATCCTCTATAGAAATCACAGCTCTGCTCTGCATTGATTTATTTCACACTGCATTGTGGAGACATCTGTTTCTATGGTAGTGGCATATATCTGAAATGACCAAATGAAGGATTGTCCAATTAAGTATTTTTCTATATACCAATGGACATCTGATGTTTAATAACATACAGCTCTAGTTCATGGGGACTTCAGCAACAGCTTTTCTGATTTCTCTTCGTAAGCTGTATGGAGAATCACACAGCTATTGCTTTAGGAAGAAAATCGGAATTTAATATAATTTTTAATCATACAGTGATGTGTAATAGACTATCCAATTCCTGAAATTGCCAATTCAAAATAAGGAATAATTAATGATTGATTTTCATTATGAAATGATAGATGTTTCCAGAACAACTCCTACAGAATTTTACTACATTTCTAGAGAATCCTATTATTTTAATTGCTGTTCCTTTTTTTTTTCCCCCATCCCTGTTAAACTCCTTGACTAGTGGTGGCCACTGTGGCTGAGGAACTTATAGTCCTGCATTTGGGACCTGAATAATACTTTGTTTGTTCGCAATTTAACATTACAGTGGATTTATCCGTTTTCAATTATTGATACTTAACAGTGTCAATTGTAGAATATGAATAAATTCCAGTTGGTGATGTTATATAAAATTCTTAGCTACATCTACCCTTTCTCCTGAGTTCATTGATGCTTCTGAAGTGTGATTATTGAAGTGTGGTTTTAGCCAGCAGTATGTAACCCTTCTGCATTGCTACACAATTTTTTCCAATGAGCCCTGTCACAGTTAAAGACAATACAACAGTATGGGGACTGATTTTTAGTCACAGATACATGCATTTTTATGAATTGCATGACTTCCCTTCTTCATGGGAGTAATGAAGTGGGCTGGGATAAACTCCAGATGGGCCATGCAATGGTACCAGCTGTGTGGTATATGGCCCTGGCATCCCCAGGGTTCCCCAGAATTCTCTCAGGTTCTTCCCTCTGAGGTCCGTGCCCCTGGAGTCTCTCTGTAAATTCTTTGTTTTCCCTAGCTACAGGACTGGACAGAAAATACTTCTCTTGTGACTCATCCCTACAAATCCCACTGTCTTTTTCTGACTAGCTCTGGACACTGTTGGTACTCAGAATCAAGTCCTGTTGGTACTATTTGAGACACTTCCACACAAGTTTGAACATTCTTATTTTCAACATGTTGTTTGCACAGCTTGGCTTTTTATTTTCTTTGAGCACACAAAAGACATTAAAGGTTCTTTTTCGTTTTTTTTTTCTGAACAAGGGATTCATCTACTTCTGAAACAGAAAGTCAGTTAAAGATCATGAGCTTTTGCCAGCAGCTGTGCTACCTACCCAACTCATGCTAACGGCTGCAAGTTCTCAGAACAAGACTTGCTGTTGCCAACAAGTTTCTGACAACAGGCAATAGAAAACTGGAACTCAGGATTGGCAGTTGTGAAAGAACAGCAAAATAGAGAAAAAGGTTCCAAAGGATAGAATCCACCTGGATGATCTGGGCATCCCATGATACTGGGGGAATTGTTGCTGAAAGATCAGATTCCATACTGTCGTGTAGAGTGACTTTATCACAATGAATTTGATCTGTGTTAGCATTTTCCACACTCCGCTCAATTTGCTTGCACCAGGAATTTACCCTCGGTTCCTTAAGGGCTCTTCTCAAGGCCTACAGAGCATCTTGAGTGGAGAAAGCACCATCCCCAGAGATCAATCAGTCCAACTTTATTAGCACTAAGTGCAGTTCCCATCATTGCCCCTTCAGATGATTGGCATTTGAAAGTTTCACCCTGATTCCTCTGAAGCTGTGATTTAGCACATAGAAAATATAGTGCAAAATTATGTTAAAACAGTAATAAAAGCTGTTTACTGTGCTTAATTGTCATAAGTCATTCTATTAAACTGTTGAGGAATATTAATAAGGGATATGATAATATCACCGTATAAAATTCATATACATTTTTTAGCAGTTGTAAAATGTGTTATAATTATTTAATAGCTTTGCAACTGGTTGTGTTTGATTGTTAACTGCTGTGGGTAAGGAACTGTGCTGTTACTCCAACTGTCTGCAAAAAACAAAGCAACTTCAGTGTGGCCTGACAATTACCCACAAAAAGGATCAGGTGGGAAAAAGTCTTACTATTTTTTCCCCACAAAGGGAACATAAGGCAAAGGTAGTCTACATCTTCCAAATGTGCTTGTTTATTTTGTCTCCAGAAACATGTGGATTAGATTATGAAAATGCTCTCTACTAAGGGACTGCATCTAAAAAACCCCTTCCAAAACAGCAGAAAGAGTTTTAGTAATCCTCATTACCTGCCAGCTATTTGCAAGCTTTGTGTAGGAGGGAAGAAATGGGTGGAATAGTATTGGTCATGACCTATGAATCACATTTTCTGAAGTATTTAGAGGTGCTTAGTTGTGAAGTCCCACCATGAGCAGTGAAGTTCCCTGTTTTTACATCCTGCAAATAAAAAAGACACTGGTACTTCCAAGGAGAACTGGGAATAATTCATACGTCAAAATGTGCAACCTGAAAAACCCCTGCTCATCTCTCATCCAAACCTTGAAAAGCCATACAAGCTGCCTCTAGAGGTGCCTCAGTTTTTAACCTTTAAACTTCCCGAGAGGAGTATGTTTTACTTCTGTGCCAGTCCAGAAGAGCTCAGCCTGGAGAGGATGGATAAAAACTGCTTAGTTCTCACCTAAGTACACACAGACAGTCATTCCTCACACCAAGGGGCTCTGCCTGATCAGGCACGCTTAGAAACTGCTTATGGCATGCCTAAGAGACATTCATGACAAGAGCAGAGCGGTGGCTGCTGCTTTCTTTGAAAATGTGCACAGAAGAGCCTCATGTCTGAGCATTCATCCAGCTACAGGAGGCACAGATTCAACTCCTCCAGCTGAAGCAGTTCAAGCCCACCTCCTTCCTCCCACTCCTGAAAGAATGACAGACGTTCTCAGTATCATCTTACCCCTCGCACTTAGATAGGACCAAAAACCCACTGAAGATACCAAAGTCTCATTCTGAGCATAGGGCTGAAAGTTTAAACCAATAATAAATAAAGGTGGAGGGATGCTTGATAATTGCATGGGCTGTTTACTTGTGCTTTGGTGCCGAATTAATTTTTGACAGCCCATTTAAAACAGTTGAAGAACAGCCTGTAGGGAAGATCATTCCTCTTGTAGTGCTGTCTTACTGCAGGTGCTTTTGATTTCAAGTTCTCTCTGCCAAGTTAAGGAGACTTTCTGAATTGGGTAATTCAGTTACAGGCTCATGGCTCCATCTTTACACATTGGAAAAACTGAGATTCAGAACATAAACCCACTTTGGGGTAGACAAGTATTGGCATGCATTTTGGGAAGGAAAGGACTAATTAGGAATAATGGGCTCCCTGCTTCTTTTTTCTGTGAGACCTAATGCATAATGGATGGGCAAATGCATGTATCTGTGTTTCCCTCATCTGTCTGGGTGGTTTGTGTTTTTTGAGTAATTGTGAAGATCACCTAGTATGCAATGGTGTCTATTTTAGCTTGATACTTGGTATCAGATAATTAAATAAAATAAGCAATACCAGATTATTGAATAAAAATCTGGCAATAAATAGCCTAACCCCCCGCTCTACCTCTTTACTTCTAGCCCTACCACCAGCTACACCTTACAAGGGTTAAAGTCTCTAACGATATGAACAATACAAACAATCAGTTCATTCTTGCTTCCAGGGCTTTTCTGAAAGGACTAAATTTTTCCTTCCACTTGCTACCTGACCAAAGCCAGTGATGAACCTCAGAACAAAATCTGACCAAAGAAATAAAAGATGAATCAAGGAAACCGAAGAGGCTAAAGTCATTCTTCGTCCACCATCATCAGGGACATTTCTTTGTAAGACACTTTTCTGGGGTACCATTTCTCTAGTTGATCCTAGCACTGTCTCCTCCTCTGCTTGCCTGCCAGCTCAGCTGCAATTCAGTCCCGTAAACCAAAACTGAGACTTTAAAGCAGCTGATAGAGCCCTTTATAACAGGAGAGGGAGCTCTCACAACACCGATGGAAAATTTTTGAGGGTGCTCTTTACCCAAGGCAAGCAGAGGACAGAAACCTGTCTGTTTTTGTTGAGGAGGTACATACACATGTCCCTAAATTGGCTTATGGGGGGCATTCATAGTTTAGGTTGCCTACTCCACTAAAAAGACCTGGAATTTGAACGTATTTAGGAACTACAGTTATACACATAAACTAAACCTGCAAATTAGCTGGCCCGTGTCTATGTTGTAACTCATAGGCAAGTGTCCACACATGAAAGGAGAAATCCCATGACTTATCCCCTGGGGTCAGTTAAGCTGCTCTGGTGCTGCTGGTCACCACAGCAGAATGTGACATGCAGCACGTGAGTGTCCCAGGTGAGGTCCAAGAGGACAGTGAAACACAAATGAACCCTTTAGCTCACTGGCCGTGTTTTGGGAAAACTAACTAATAGGATACTAGCAGAAGTGTCACTTGTTTCCCCTCATACTCTCATTTCCTCCAAACCCCCCACCAGAAGGCTTTTTTTGCGTTTCCAGGGTTTTGTCCTGTGTGCTTACACAGGTAGAGCATTAACCTAAATAGTTAATGGATGTTTCCAATGAATTAATATATTCAAATCCCCCTCTCTTTTTTTTTTTATGAAATATGAAGAGAGTTCCTTTATGATTTTAGGAGAACTTATGTTAATCTCCTTGTAGATTTAATTTATAGAAATTTCCAAGAAAACAACAGACTTACAGCCATTCCTGGTCCATGTTGTGCTTCCAACCACTGACAGAAACTTTTCTGCAACCAGAAACCTCTGTGTACTTAAAATATGTGGCAGTTATGAGCTAAGGTTTGCAATAAATGCAGTACCTTTGCTTTATTAAGGACCAGTATTTTTATTAATGTTTAATATTTTTGAGAATATAGACTAGTTGGAGTCAACTCTCTCTTAGAAATTGTCGATCTTTCTGTAAAATCTTTATTTTCTGGAGATGTATGCTGAAGCCCCTAAGTGTTTTGGTAACCTGTAATAAAACAGATGTGTACCTCCCTGTTCTTTGCCTACATACCTTCTACAGAAATTTTCTTGTGCAATACAGGCACTATTCCTTTTTGCTTTTTATTTGTATGCTCAAATGAAAAAGACAGTGGTGACAGCACAGCTACAGGGAAATGAAAACATAAAAAAGCGTGTGAGAACTGATCCTGCTCTCTTTTGTGGTGATGTAAATACTGAGCTTCTCCGTTTGCTACAATGAGCAGACTACTGACTTAGGCCATAAGCTTGCACTGAAATCAGTGCAAGTCGAAGGCTGTGCCAAAGGACATCATTATTAGTGTCAATGTGGCTCTCCTTGGATATAAAGGTTTTTTCATGAGGAATCTCTGTATAATTTCCAGAGGCCAAGGAATGTGTCACTAGAAAAAGAATGAAGCTGAACGACTCCAAATGCTAATTTGAAACTAACCCTTTTCACTTGTCTTCCTAGATGACAGGAATAGCAGTGAGTCATAATCTGTCATAAATCTGAGGAATGTCAAATGAAGTCAGAGGAATTCTTCAAATGGAGATGAAGAGCAGAAACTTTATGTGCGTTTACAGAGTACATAGAAACGTGATGATAATGTTATATGACCTGATGAGGCACACAACCACTTTTAAGCAAGGACCCAAAGCAACAGAACATCACTGTTGTGAGTAAAACTAATTCTCAGATAGCTTTGATTAGGTCACCACTTTTCCAGCAGACAGAAAATTCACTAAGAGATGCAGTTCTCATTGCCCTGATGACACTGTCAACTTGTGAAACTGTTTTGGCTTAGGAAAATGATGCAAAATTAAAAATGAGTCATTCTCATTTACCAGTAGTGTGGGAATCAGAGCAGTTGGTTGAAACATAGAAGTGGTATCAGTTCCTTCTTCTATCAGAAAGGTTTGAATCCTTATCAGACCTTAAATGCCACTCCAGTAGGGATTTCCTGATGCTCTCTCAACCTGTAAAAATAATTAAATACATGCTGGAGAAGGGATTGGAATCTGTTTCCTATGCTGGTGAGCTGCTCGCTAGCTGGAGATCTAGACTCATTACTTTGCTATTTCTCTCAGTATTTATATGTGGTATACAAAGTAGAAGAGCACCGATAAGAGAGAAAGAGGAAACCTTGTTTCAAATAACACTTCATCCTAGCAGTCAAGGACTTCTGTGTGGAAAAGCCTGATTCAGATCTCCTCCCTATTTCAGGAGGAGGTTCTTAATCAAGGAGAGATCCTCATTGCTGGGTACTGCAGATGGAACTCAGCCCTCTGTAAAATGCATCACCAGTTATTTGATGTGTGACATGAAAGGAAAGGAAGATGCTCACCTGAGGGGAGTGGGCCTGGAGTCCCCTACTCCAGAGTATGATTGCTTGGAACTGCAAGGACAACAAGGCAGCCCAATATTTTTCCAGTCTTGTGGATGGTAGATTATGGTGTTTCTAGTCCACTTAGAAGGGAGCTGGATCTGAATCACCATCACACTTGACCTATGGTCACAGAACTTAAGTTCTGGGTGAGATGGAGATGATGATATTTTCTGACCCTTTTCTAAACGTAGGTCCCCTTCACCTTTGTTTTTTACAAGCTCTGGGAATGAGCTGCTTGGTGTCAATGAAATGATTATTTGGGAAGAGAAAACAAAATGTTTAAAGTTCATTTCTTCTAGAATATTCTTTCCTATTCTTCAATTTGCCAGGCAAATATAAAACCCAGTGATTTCTGTGGCTTTAGTTTTGACCAGGTGTTACAATTCTTCCACAGACTCTCTTAGAAAAGGGAGTTTAGCCTGTTACCTTGTCGTAAAACTGATGTCTGATCTTAAAGTAGAGAACAGAGCAACAAAAATGATTGAGGAACTGAGAAAGTAAAATGTAGAGCAGGTGAAAGATTAGAATTTATGTAGTCTTAAAGCTGATTGTTAAAAGGGAATTTATTGAACCTTATAAAATCCTCAATTGCATGCATAATGTCCCTGTAGTTTACCGTTTCCTTTAATATAAACTAAAGAATTATAAATATGGAACAGATGGTAAGAAACACATTTTCCATACCAAGAATCATAAGTGCATCTTCCAGCAGAAAGGTTCCTAGAGGGAGTAAAAAAATCCTAACCTGTATTTTATCTGTGTGGAAAATACAGGTGGGAAGTTTTAACCAGTGAAGTTTCTGTTAATTTCAGAACTGCAAAAAGCCACTTCTGCCTACTAGGTCATTTGGTGATATAGAGGTATTTTGTTCAGTAAGAAGTAATTAATTGTTCTACAATTGTTTCAAGTCTGGACTGTGGTGAATGCTGAGAAGCCAGGAGAAAGGGAAAAGATGCCCAGCAAAATCCGATGTGCAATCATTTGAAAGACAGTCTTTTTTGTTTCTCTTGCATATTTATATTTTTATATTAAGTAATATTTTTATAATTTCTCTTCTAGCATGCCTGAAGTCCCTTTCCAGCTATCGCCTAGGACTTGTGTATTTGCAGATCCTATTAGTATTCCTGGGATGGCATTTTCTACAGATGGGAAGTCCTCTGTCTGGCTATGCCTCTCATTCAAAAACATTGTTCAGACATATTTCTGGGGAAATTCACTGGAGAATTCTGCTTATTGACGAACTTTACCATGGGATCATAGAGTGTGAAAATAGGAAGAACTTTTGGGGAAGACCCTAAAGATCTGCAAGACAGAAATGAAGTTACTCTTAAACTACTGCATAGACTGTGAAGGTACATAAGTACCTCTTAAAGTTGTCTTAGTCCACTTCTGAATTAAATTCTTCTCTGGAGGTATCTTTCTCTCTCCGTTTAACATTATGTAGCTCCATGGCACAAAAAAACTTGTCAAAAAGCCGAATCCTGAGCTCAGATTTATGTTACTGTAACCAAAAAGTGAAATGGTGACAATCAATATATTATTTCCAGATGAAATTTTAATTTAAACCCACCTCCTGATATGTCAGGGTGAATCAGGAAGCTTTTGGTAGTGATTCTGGTGGCATTGTGAGGGTTTTCTAATGGTTTACCTGAGACTGATTTAAGCCTCTATCTTGGAAACTTGTGTTTTATTTGTATTTAAAATAATGAAGTATATCTGAAAGTCACATCCATGTTGGGGATTGAATGACCAAGTAATTAGGCTTGGATATCATATTTCCCTTTATTTAATCCATTCTTTACTGACTAATTTCTTCTGTATTGTTACTAGCATCAGATTATTTCCCAGAAGCTTTCTTTATAGACCAGTGTACCCTGTGCTAGACACTCTAGAAGCGCAGAACAGATTCTACAGGAGAGTGGGAGAGGGACTGGTCTCCAGAGAGTGTACTGATAGGATGAGATGTAATGGCTTCAAGCTGAAAGAAGGTAGGTTTAGATTAGATTTTAGGAAGAAATTAATTATTATGAGGGTGCTGATACACTGGTACACGTTGCCCAGAGAGGTTGTTGAAGGCCCATCCCTGGAAGTGTTTAAGACCAGGTAAGATGGGACTTTGGGCAACCTGGCCCCATGGCAGGGGGGGTGGAACTAGATAATCTTTGTGGTCCCTTCCAACCCAAACTATGATTCTATGAAGTGTGAAAAATACGTGTCTTAAGACAAAAAAATGGGTATAATCTTCATGTCTGTAGAAGTTAGACATAGGTAGACATGAATATCTCTTTTTGGATTTATTTAGTGTAATACTGCCTCAATCCAGAAATATAAGATGCTGTGCCTGTGTATGCAGTGATGGAGCATAATAATTTGGACACAGTGCCGTCCTAACATGCTTATATCTCTTATGGCATCCTGCCATTTTGGAGCAAAAGATACTAGATCTACATAGTGACCCATAAGAGGCATGCACAGTGAGGTAAAGGTGCTTGTCATGGAAGCCAAAATATGCTCTCCACCTCTGTGAGGTTATCACAGAATCACGGAATCGTAGGGGTTGGAAGGGACCCCACTCCCTGCCAAAGCAGGTTCCTTAGGATAGAATGCACATGTAGGCGTCCAGATGGGTCTTGAATATCTCCAGAGAAGGAGACTCCACAAGCCCCCTGGGCAGCCTGTCCCAGGGCTCTGTCACCCTTACTGTGAAGAAGTTCTTCTGCATATCGGTGCGGGTAAAGGATTCATATAGGAGGTAAAGGATTGTGCTAGCAGAGAAGGAAGAGTGGTGTCATTATGGACTGTCTCAAACAGAATGATCCACAAAGTAACACTGAAAAGTAAAATTCCTTATTTTTATCTGTTTCCATCTACAGCAATTCCCTACTGTTCTCCTTTAAAGCAAGTGCCATTTGCTTCCATGATATATTCTTCTTTTTTAGTCCCACTCCCTGTATTTATTAACCAGATAATCCATCTTTACTGTACAGTCAGTTGCCACAAGTGCAAACCCTACAGGTTTTCAAAATGGCTATAAAGTAAAACTCTTTTAAGAGCCTCAGGATGGTGACTGGTTGCATAAAGCAGATTATTCCTGTCTGGGGTTTCCAGGAAATTGTTGTATTCCACTTATTACCTGTCTTTGAAATGAAAACATCAAGATAGTTTATCTCTGAAATGCTACACTCCACAGTATACGAGACCAAAAACTTAATAGCATCATGAATTTCATATAAAATAACAATACATTTATCCAAGATAGCTTTCTCCCTATTCCACATCATGAAATCATAGTCAATAAACTTATACACCATTGCACCATATAAATGTATTAAAATCCTTGATTGACCGAACTAATCTTTTTTCAAAAAATGCTGAAAATAAATAATCATTGTGCTGGAAACAAGCTTTGGCTATGTGCCTCTCATGAAGAGATGAGTCCAGTCAGGTTCTGACATTTAAGAACAGTATAAGTGAAATGTTAACGGGCAGAAAGCACTCCTCAGGAGCCCCAGAAAGTGCAAGTAATCCAAGCAGTCCTTAATGTTCTTCCTATCTATTGACTATCTTTTGCTGTCACTTACGTCTCAGCAATTATTTGGCCTGCAGCAGAGCTACAGGGAGGTGTAGATTTAAATTATGCATGGTCATTCTACTAAATTTAGGTACCTTGCTGAGTTGCTGGAATTAGGAATCTAGTCACCTTAAATTCCACAGTCAACAGACAAAGACAGAAATTCAGCTCTTAAGTGGTCAGTATTATCTGGATATCACTGTCCCTCTGCATTTACTGCTGTGAGAGGCTTGTGCAAAGCTGCTCTTCACTTAAGAGCCACAGCTAGGTTGGATTAATCCAGAGCTAACACTTTTCTCATGTGGCATAATAAGTAAGTTTATTCAAGTCATTGAGTTTGCACTGAGTTAAGATACATATAAATGAGAGAAAACCAGCTCCATCTGTCTTAGGAAGTGGACATAACCATGAATAAGTTGTTCCTTTTAGCTACTGAGAGCTGGACAGAGGGGAAAAATGGCATGTTCACAGGACATAATTATTTGGGTATTGCACTAATTAACTGCCAACTATTTCTCCATGCTCATCTTAACATCTTTCCAAAAGTTAATTCCTGCAAAACTATGCCCGAGACCCAGGTGCCTTCGTGTTATATCTCATTTCACTGACCTTTAACTGAGCTGATGCTGCAATGACAACTGAAGATCAAATTAAACACCCCAGCCTGCCCCCAAACCAGCAAGAACAGAGCTCTCTGTGAAGCAAAACTAAGCAGCAAAACTCTGAGCCCGTGGGTTCAACAGCAAAGTTCCTGCAGACTCCCCTGAGCCCAGGGTTTTGCTCAGTGACCCTCCAACAGACATAATCACTGCTGTCATTTTGTCTCTCTCCCACACACGTTTGTCTGTAATGCTGTTTGTAATTTTCATGTTTTAGATTTTAAACATTTCATGTAGGGACCCTGCCTGAATATGTCTGTAAATCACCTATCACACAGCTGGTGCAGTAATACAATAATAATAATTAATTAATAATGGGCTTGTTCCTTAGAAGTGTCAAGAACCAGCAACTGACATTGATGTCAACCCCTCTCAGAGGAATCAAGTCATTAATAATAAATAATAGCAGGAAAATAATAATATCACATTCTGTTTTTTCTCACTGCTGTGATGATCAAATCTTTCTTCCCATTTGCTAACTACGTGCCTATAGATCAAGTTACATTTAGGACATAGACCTGCACTCCTATTTGCCAGCTGCCCTACTCAGGCTCTGGGCTATCTTCAGATATGTGGCAACTTGGTGAAATCTACAGTCTCCAAAGCCTGAAAAAAATACATTTGAGGGACCAGAACCCCAAGTGTCCTTAGGGAAGAGTAACGAGGTGAATATTAATTAAGTACATAGGTAGTTATGTAGGGTAATTTTAAAAGTGTTTCATTTAATATCCAAATAAGCTAATGTCCCTACCACCACTTCTCCCTCTTTTTAGAATCTGGCTACTTTCACATGTTGAACTGCCCTCTCCTGTGCATCCAGCCTTCCTACAGATAACCTTGCAATGTAAGCTAAGGCATTAGTGACACAGAGAGAGTGTTTCATTGCTGGCCACAATGAACTTTCTCTGCTGCTACACAGAGGACTTCATTTGAGGCTGTCAGTCAATCATCTTCCAAGCGTAAAAATCACTTTTGTAACGAAGGGGTTATTATCCACATAATTCTCTGCTTTTCTTAACTGCTGTTTTTCTGAGTCCCTCATGTTAAGTTATTACATCAAAGTTGATTGAAAGCAGTTAAATGGTAATCACTTGATTTTCAGCGTTGCTGGAATCTCAAAGGACTGTGTTACTTGTAATTACAGCATTTTTCTTTACTTCACTTTGAATCTTAGGAGACAATGCTTTCACCAGTATTCCTGGTTAATCTGCCTTTAGAATAGCTTTGTTTCTTCAGCTCATCAATTTTCGTAATGCTAGCCAGTAAAACACAAAACAGGGAAACTGCACAACAGTTCCTCTGTTATGCAGCAATATACATATGTGCATATATATACATATGTATATATTTTGCCAAGACCGACTAAAACCAAAGGGGGTTTCTGCATCTTTGTTTACAAACACGTGTGAATGAAGTCTCAGTGGCCTGAATTTTTAGAAGATTTGGCATTCTCATACCATGAAGTTAACAAGCACAGTTATCAGAAGGAAGGAAGAAAAGAACAAGAGAATGCCACATATATTATAAAGAACAGATTAAAACTGTGGGTATCGCATTAAATTTTGGCTTAGGATGTTTTTTGCACTGCTTTTGTTGCACTCTATTGTGTTGCAAGGGCACTAAATTAATAACCCAGCATCCACAGAAGCAGGGCAGACACAGCAGCGCCAAGTCACACACAAGAAAGGGATAATATGATGGGAGCCATACTTATTCTTGTTAGCAGTACAGAATTCAGTCCAAATTCAGAGTTGGATTGCTGCATCTTTGAAAGAGAAAGGAAAAAAAAAAGAAAGCATTTTTGGGCAGCATGGTTTATTCTTTAGTAGGTAAGCTTGCAGGCTCAATTCTAATGCCTGACAGACATATAGTGACACTTCAGATACTTCTTGGCCACTTGCTGCACTCATTTGCTGTGGGCATGGACCTCCAGCAGGTCCTATCTTACCTCTGCTCACTCAAGCAGGCATTTCAAGAGGTATGGCAGATGATGTCTAGGCACTCGAGTCCTACCTAAGGTACCATTTTGTCTAGAACAGAATCTTAAGCTTTTTATATGTCACTTCAACAATATATCAGATCACACCTCAAAGCAGAGATATGACTTGTTATTTTTGGGATGTTTGTGGGTACTAGAAGAGGACAGTCTGACAGTGCTATTAGAGATTTTAGGAAGGCTAATGTGTTTTCTGGCCATTGTTAATATTGGGAAATTATATCCTTATATTTACAGGTGTCGCATGTGCTAAACTGAAAATTCCATTGCAGAAGTGGGGCTGAGGGTACACATGCAGAGATCCCATTTAAAACAGAGGCTATATTTTTCCCTGCCATTCCTTAACATGAGGATGCTGAAACATCAAATAGTTATGTTAGTACCTGAAATAATAATTTGCTTGTAGCACCAAAATGTTGATTTAAAGCTTTTAATTATTTTCTAAAGGCATGAAAGCTCACAGGTATTCACAGCAGTTGTGTGCTGAAATTGATTAATTTAAGATGTATATGAGAAAACTCATGAACCTTATGTGGGTCCCACACTAAGACTCACAAATTTTAACCCAGCAGAAAAATTAACTTCTCACATAAATTTAGGACCCTGCTAGCTCAATCTTTCATAATTATGGTTCGCTTATGGTTGTTTCCCACTTCATCAAGGTGCTGTTGGAGAGTTACGAAAAGGTGCCTGACTACTGCAATTCTCAGACCATGTTTTCACACATCAAGGGTTTTAATCTGTGCATTTTATATTAAGCAGGAATTTGATAGGAGGTGTAGGCATCTCTTGGAATGAAAGCCAGAACCCTGTCTACCCGTCCTCGACATAATGGTGGGGTACAGTGGTGGCGTTCAATTTCTGGCCTAGGGGAGCTTGGATCTTTCCTTAGGTCACCTACTCTTTATAGAGCTTAGATAGGGCTTCCCTCTGAAAAACAAGGTTTTAAATGCTGCCTATAGAGCACTGCTTTTTATTACTGAGAAAATTTTTGTACTTTGAATTTCTTCAAGAGGATTTCAGCATTATAGAATATATTAAAAATATATGTTCCCACACCTAAAGCTACACTAGTAAACAGGAAACCAATCTGTTTTGAAATGACATCTTTACAATTCATTTTATTACACTTTAGTAGGTTTTTAAGGGGATATGGTATTCACTGTGGGGGAAGAGCTGTTTCTTACCCTCTGGAAGATGTTTTCAGTAGAAATTAGATGAAAATGTGCAATCAACATCACTGTAACATCCCTGATAGCAATGCTTCCAGGGATGTCTATCCACACATGATTTATCAGTATGGGGCTGGTTTAGGGTGCTAGTGAATAATGTATCTTTGAACTCCAAAACCAGGTCCAGTCTCAACAGTCAGCTGTTTGTATACCCTGTAGGTTGTGTTAATTTTTAGGGGAGGAGATTGAAATTACTTCATATAGAAATGTGAGAAAATAATACAATTCCCATGTTTTCAGTGAAACTTCTTGTAACAATTTGGATACTGTGATCTGCTATGTTGTCACTTTTTTCAGCTGTAAATCTGTTTCCCCGAAGGAGGTTGTGCTTGACTCCCCTGTACCAATGGAGACAGAAGAAAGCATCATGTCTCCCAGTCAGATGAACCCAGTTAAGTGAGTGTAGGTAAAGACAACAGTTGTGCCAATCAGTGCAGTGCAGAAGAGCAAAAGGGAGCGTGGTCTTTGTTGCACCTGCAGAAAGTGTCTCTGGTGTACAACAGACGGTATCGCTGCTGGAAAAAGATGAGACTTGTCACTGGTGTTAGGCTGCCCTTTGCATATCTTGTAGGCACACCAAAGGTGAGCTGTGAAAACTAAATTGCCTTCCTGATTCTACTGAATATAGGATACAAGTGCAGGACAGTTGTAATAAGGGTGTTGCAGAATTTGTGACTTTTTTTTCAGAAACTTTGCTATGGAATTCTTCCCTTCCCTTGGCAAAGGTTGTAATCTAAATCACTGGCTCTGGAACTGAATATGAAGTGTTTGCCCATGAAATATTGCTGAATTATATTTTTGTGTTTCTGAACTGTTTTATTCTCTCCCCTAAATACAGTTGTACTTGTAAAGAGTAGCTCTGATTGTGGGGTGCTATATTCTCTTGTGCTTCATACATTTATGCACACAATGCTATTTAATTGTTCTTATCCAGTACTTCAGTAAGACTTCTGGTGTGACTAAGGACAACTTGCATGAGTAAGAGCTCTTAGGATCAAAGGCTTTAAGATATGCTGCTCCTGTTAAGTTACTGATGGCAGTCAGTGAGTAGCACAAGAGAAAAAAAAAAAGGCACAAAGAACTGCTTATGAGCAAGCCTCATTTGAAAGCAGGTGCTGTTGCAGTTATCCAGCAGAAGACTCAGTTCACAAGTTGTCCGTAGACTACAGAAGAAAGAAGGTTTAATATAAAAGGATTGTCTCATTGACCCAGCTTGATCTGTGTTTCAAAGGCAAAGCTGGAAGTGTACTACAATGAGCTTCACATATTGATCAGTACAAGGAAAGAATGACATAGCTCAGCCCATGCCATTGTCCTTTTTTTACCTTTTATCTCCTGCCCCTACTTCTTTCCAAGGTAGAAAAAGAGTTTCAATTAGTTCATCTTAAAGAGATTAGACTTCCTACTCAAAATCTGGAAAAGATGCTGAGAAATCACAGGTATCCTGGAAGGGTTTATTTCTGCTTTTTGCATTTTTGACTTCACCACAACAAATAAATATTTCTAAAATGAAGAGGAGGCAAGAAAGAGAAGTAGAAATAATTTCTTCTTTCCTTTTCTCTCTCTATCTCATACACACACATATGCATGCACGTACACACACACACACACACAGACACACACTAGCTTTGCAAACCAGAATGGACATCACTGCGAATAATCTCTCAGCTCCTCATTTTCCATTTTTTGCGGGGATAATGAAATCAATTTTAAAAGACTAACAACAGACTGTTTTCCCGTGAGTCAAAACTAATTTTCTGATATGAATGAAGGAGTTCTATGCAGTGAATAGTGTGGAGTATTCGAAAAATTTTAATGACCTGGATTTGGATGGTTGTATTACTCACAAGTGGCAATGTATGAATTATATAGGTCAGCCTCAGCACAACCAGATGTCTTAGGTACAAAAAGTCCCAATTACAGAAGCCAGAAAGAGGAATTATAGCTTATAATTGGCCTGTAAAAAATCTGATGGAGCTGTTGCTTTGTTATTAAAATGGCTGAATGTTGACTCAACTAACCTGTGGAGTTTCCATCGTGTACATTAGGTCCCTTAGACAATGTAAAGGAACAACCAATTAAGCAGGGATTGTACCAAAGCTAGCATGTTGACTGCTTGCTGTCAAAGATACATACTAGAAAACTCAGATAGTTAGTATAATTGTATTGTCTACACCTGGAAAAAAAAAGAGAGAGATAAAGATGTTTTAAGCCTTGCTTGCATTTAACAAGCCTTGGGCCTCCTAGACCTGCATCGTATTGTTGAGGATTCCCAGGTCTTTATCCTTCCCAGAGTTCGATGGAATATCTTTGAGGGACTAAGAGTAGTTTAGGCCTTTACAACCGCAGTCCAGAAGGAGAAAGAGACACCATTATGCTTTTATGTTCCCAAAGTCTAGTATGAAGTCACCATCCAAATTGATTTTTGGAGTAGGTGCAGGTTTTATACAGGGTCAGAAATTGAACTAAAATCTCTTAGGTCTGAAGTAGTGCTCCTGGTAGAGCTGACAGATACTTATAAAGCTTGGAAGAGAGGTAGGAAGAAAATTCTTCAGCCTAGTCAAGGCTAAGTATTGCTGGGTATGCTTAAAAGCAGACCTTTGGGTGACAAAGGAACATTATGTGTGAAAATCTGAATGGTTAAAAAGCTGAAGGACTGTGTGCACCTCCTTGTCTAGGTAGAAAATGAGTGGAAGGCTGGAGGACTGGCATTTGTAGACGTGCCAGTGGCCATGTGATATTTATTTCTTTTCTAAATCACTTTGTGGAGCTGTTGCTTGGTCAAAAGTAACCCCAAGGTTCCATAAGGTGTCTCCATATGTGAAAATACTGCCTTTCCATCTGTGTTTTCAGGTGTGCTTTAATGTACCCACCTGTGCCAGAAAGATCTTTTCCATACATAAAGAAAACCCCAGTTTTATTTGGAACCCAGGATCTGAATCAAATTCTTATTCATTTTGGAGTTTAGGACTCCTTTTTTTTTGAAGTGCCATACAGCCTGATTTCTAGGTCTGCAGGTCCACCAACCTTTGGACGTGAAAGCTGTTACTTTTCCACTCATAGTAATTTTATTTGTCTTATTGCTTACAAGAAAAACAAAGCTATGCATTTCAGTCATTATAAAAGGCCATTATTAATTTATTCCTGTTGTGCTAGAACTTGATTGTCTGTGTTCTTAAAATGCTTTTGTATCTTGTTCTTTGTTATCTTCTAGGCATGTAATTTAATTAACGCATGTACACTGCTTTGAAGATGTAAAGCGATATATGAATGCTTAAAGTGCCAAATTAAGGCTTTCATGGGTGAAACTGTGGGGCAGCAGGCAGAAAGTACTACATAGCAAGAAGCAGTGCTTGAAAGTAATTATTCCAGCAAAGGGCAGGAGCAAGTATAATGCCCCAGAATTGCTGTGGGAAGCAAAAAACCAGTGTCAACCCTTGAAAAAGCACCTGGCTTTTGCTAGCATCCAGTGATGAAGAATCAGGTTCCTGCTGCTATTCAATTCTCTAGTTTCCCTTTAAACATGATGGATTATTTTTTGTGGCGCCTTTGCCATGCAGTCCTGGGAATGTGGAAGGCAGGTACCACAGGGGAGCATAATACCTAACAGTTTAGACCTGTATTCTGCCAACTGTTAAAACAGGAAGAAAATGGATTCGTTAAGTTCATGTGAATAAAGTTAAACAGATTCATGCCTGTCAGTAATGGATAGGCTACATTATATCATCTTGCTTAGTCAGGGGTACACCTCATCAGGGTTATTTCACAATGAAAGGTCATACATTGTAAAACTACTTTAGGACTTCAGCTGGGTCAGTAGCATTAGTCCTGCAATGCTACAGTAAAATAACACAGTGCCTTACATACAGGTATGCAAAGAGCTCAGATGAGAGGAATGAAATGGCTGTTAGAAGAAATTTGTGGGCTTGGGATCCGGTAGCTTTCTGATAGTTTTCAGTTTTTAGGAGCCAGTTTTAGGCAGCAAGGATGGAGTCAATTGCCTAAACATGGACATATATTGCCATTTGAAATACAGTATCTAAACCTGGGCTAGTAGATATGGTGGAAACCCTGTGGGGGACACATGCCCTTCCAGAGCAGCAGCTGAAGCTCAGGAGAGCATTGATCTGCCAGTGCTGCTTGCCAGCCCTGCATGCATGTTAGGACATATTAGGATGTTTCAGATAGCATTGGCTGCTGATGTTTATGCAACTGAATCTCATCCATGTGGTCAAGCGCCACTGTTTGGCATCAGAGAGTGATAGTGTCATGGCTTCTATTCAATTTCCATGCCATTAATCTCTCTTCTTCTGGAACCTCTGTGTGCAGCACACATCAACCCAGTGCCACAATTTTTAGTTACAGATGATGACATTAAAAAAGTTAGATTTTAACTAAGAGGAAATTGGAATTCCCTACCAATGACTATGTTTGAGCCACTTTGGTTTTACCAAGCACTGTCATGACTTCTTAGGGCACCCTCCCCCAAAGATTAGCCAGCCAACATTGATACCACATTGTGGGTTAATACAGGGAAAACACCTACTTTGTCTCAGCTGGAGGTTGTTCATTGTGTGTTTTATTGTGATTTTAAAGCCTGTTACCTGGTGTGGGAACATTTTCTTTTTTTTTTTTTTATTATGTGCTTTATCTCGTTTCGGGTGGAGGTGGGGAGGAATCTGCAAATCAGCATATCACTGACTGACATGTTCACTTCTGATGGGTTTTATCTTGCACATGTTTATTATATTATTCACAACAGGATCCCTATTATGAAGTGGATGAATGTTACTATTCATTCAAAACAGATGCACATTAAGTGACAGTCACTGAGTCATTGCCTTTTATATGTCAAGGAAAGCAGTGCAGAGTTGGCTGTCGCTTGACACAGTTACATCAGTCAATTTACAAAGGATAGCTATCCTTTAGTACTGACAATACCGTCTTAATGTCTAGCTTATAGCTTGCTGTGGCCATGTGGCCCTACCTGAGTTCCGTTGTTCCTGTCGTTATTTTTACAAGAGCCACCAGATACTGTCAGCAAAAACTCATTATCAGCTTTCTTAGGTTGCAGTGCTTTTCTGATAAACAGTGAACAGGCAAAAGGGTTCATCTTTTATACAAATATGTAAAGCTCTGTTGCCACTAGTCTTCCAGTTTTGACTTTCACTCTAATTGCACTGGGAAAACAATTTACAGATTTTAGCTTTTTTTCCCTCTAGAGATGTGTAAATTTTCAAATTCGATCATTATAATGATGAACACGTGTTGCAGAAACATACTCAAAGCAGCATATACCTGTCAGAGAATTCATTTTTTTTTCAGTATATCCAAATAAAATCTATCCTAATCACTGTATCCATTTTTCAAAGGCAACAGAATAACAAGACATTTCTAGAATTCCGGTTAATGATGACAGCTGAAAGATATAATAGTATGTGAAAAAGCCTATATGTAGAGTCACATTTATCTTTTTATTGCTAGTTCTGTGTATCTTGTACATTCTTTTCATGAGCCTGTATAGTTTGAGTCTCTGTAGAGGCTTGAATGAAATTAAGGAGGTACCGTCATGTCGTTATCGGCAAAAAGTTTAGATTTTTTCCAGAAGAAAGTAAGTCCCCTAATGCCAACATACCAGCTTTTACAAAGCTCTGCTTTGCCGCCCTGTGCACGACTGAAATCTGACTCTAGCAGTTCACAGAATTTAGCTTCTTTTTTGCTTCTGTAGAAATGAAAAGAGCGAATGCGTGTACAGGATCTAAAAGTAATCCATCTATATTGCCTACTGCCTGAATACGTTGACTAATGATAACTGATGATTATCTGCTTGGAAAATAATGGGCAAATTTCCCTTGCTCTAACTTCACTGACTTCAGGCTGCACTGTGTTTTAATTATAGCATGTTCAAACCAGACTCAACAAAGAACTAGTAGATGTGCTAAAGGGAAAAATCCTCCTTTGGTCGTGTGTCAGACTATTACTATTATTTATTTAAGTGCTTCTAACGTGACAGTCTTGACCTACTTGGTCTTTTCTTCTGCTAATGGCTGCGAAATTGAAACAATTCACTTGGCATTTTAGACTGTCATTAAAAAAAATGCCCAAGAATGCCAGAATGGAGACATTTCTTGCCCATTTATGTCACTACAAGCTGCTTAAAAGAGTTGCTTTGCTGCACTGTTCACAGTGAAGAGGACATAAAACCCTCTTGCGACAAATTATTGCACTTGGAGTACAAAACCAAGGTAAATTCATTTCAGCTACTCTGTGATTAGTCAGTTTTGAAGATATCAGATTAAATCTTTAACCTTAACATCAGTGGAAGGCTTCCTTTTCAATGGGGTTATACATGACCTCATAGTGTCCCCCCATCACATTTCTTTAAAAAATCATGATTGTCAGTTCCTGCAGTGAGAAACTCAGCCGGTATAATATGAACACTGAACAGCACTGGGGTGTCTTGTCTTTGTGAAAGTGTGCTTGGGGAGCTGTACAGAGCAGTAGAGAAAGGAGCTGCAGGTCCTGACTCTGACATGAATTTCATTTGGGAGCTTTTGTAAGTAATTTCTCCTGCCTTTTTTTTTATTTTTTATTTTTTTTTTAAATTAATTTACACTTTAAAATTTTTCTCTTTTCAATGAAAGGGTGCTATTTTGGGGGTTATTCAAGCGTTTTTCAAGTGTTTTGTTGATGAAAGACACAATATAAATACTATTCGAAGTGTATGCAGTTCCACAGAAGTAAACATTAAACAACCAAATGGTCTTCAAGGATACTGATGTAAGAAAGGGACAGGAGCATAGGTGCTAAAATTGCCCACAAGCGCAAGGAGCCATGTGGAAGGCATCTGTACACTGAGAAAACATGGACAGATCCACCCCTTGTGCAGCTACTCTGGGTTCCCTCTTTGCTCTTAGCATCTCATCAGACCTCCCCAACCTTCCTCTGATCCCTTTCATCCCACCTCATCCTATCTGGTCACCAGGGTCCCACTAACCAGTACAACTGCAGTCTCTCAAACCACAGGCTTGCAGCCAGCATTGCCTCCTCATAACTCCCTGCCTCCTTTCCCAGTTCCTTTGGAAAAGCAGTCTGAAAAAAATGTATGGTCTTTGCAAAAGAGCATGGAGAACAGGAGAGAGGTGCTATGCTGATGGAAAATGAACAAAGAGGCCTCTCCTCAGTGACAAGCTTTCCTCTCCAGTCCCTCCAGCAGTAGTGGCAACTTACCCTCCCTCCCTCTGGCTACAGATCCCAATATCTTGCTCCCCAGATCTCCAGTAGCAACCTCACTTCTCTGTTGCAGCTGGTGAGTGGGTAGAGGAGGACGAATCCAGCTTGATGCTCACACAGTTGCTCCCCCTTTGCTCCCTGGGCTACCAGATGGACTGAGATGGTTTGCATCCTCACATACTTTTCCAGCAGGGCTGAAGAATTTAGCATAAGGTGCTGAGGAACGAGCATTATTCCTTTTAACAACCTGGAATAATTTTTCAATTTATTCAAGCTGTCCTCTCTGCAAGTAAACCGAACAATTAAAGGGCATTCACTTATTTTTCATGCAATGAAAGTATGAATTTTTCATTACATTCCAATTCACTTTTTTTTTTTCCGCCCAGCTTCATTAACTGTCTGGTGTGAACTTTATTGTCTACACATTCATATGCTTTAACTAGCTGTTGTGTTCGGGGGAATATTTTCCAGACTCCGTCTTCTCTTCCTCCTTGCACAAGTCTTGTTATTTTCTAAAAGGGAAAAGAGAAAGAAAGGGAAGAATAAATAATAATCAAAAAGCATGTTTCTTTTCAGGCAGCGGCACTCAGCACTCCGCTGCAAATCGTGCTGTGTAGGATCTTGTAAAGCTTGACTGGAAACATATTATCATATTAAAAATGTGTATATCTCTTCCTTCCCCCCCCTTCCTCCCTAGAATTAAGCAAAATGTGGATTCCAAGGAGATGTTGCTCTGGCAAGCAGCTGTGTTCTCTGCTAAGGTTACTCTTTCCGTAGAGCCTCAAAGATGTGAGTTTTTAAGACCTTATTAAAGACAACGTAGGAGCAAATAGACTGGCAGCGCACTGGCCATTTCAGGTGAAAAAGACAGGACTTTTCAGAGACTCCTCTGAAGGAGTGTAATGAAAACTGTTTGGGAGATATCCCCATCGTGAATGCCCAGCTGCCTAACTCAGATCTATTGCGGCAGTTCAGGGATGAAATAGAGAGTGACCTGACCTGTTTAAACCTTGGCAGCGCCCCGCTACCAACAATACGCGCGCCCTAAGTGCTGTCCCCGCTCACAAGTGTGTGCGTGCGCTGTTAATGTCTTGGGCTGTGTTTACAAAGTCATTGAAGTCAGCGTGATGTTGGACAGTGGCAGGAACAGTCTATTCCAATCTAATGCACAAAAAGACTGTCACACAGGAGGAGAAAGATTACATTTAGTTGCAGTGTAGCTGCGAAAGTGGACTATTAACTTCTAATACAGCCTTTTTCCTTTTTTTTTTTCTTCTCCCTTCCCTTCTGGAAAGCTACAGAGAGACAGCATTAAACCTGTGACTGCCAGAGAAAGCGAGAGCAAGCAGTGGTGGATTGGTGAGGTCTCAGGTCAGGGTGTTATGTCATGAGTACAAGTCTTCCCTCTGGAGCCAGTGATCGCTGCCCTCTGTCCTTCTCCACCTTTTAATGCTAACGCTGCAGGGGCTCGCCTCCCGCAGAAATGGATGTACCCTGTTTGAAAGCCCATCCCTGCGTGCTAGCAAGTGGGGAGAGAGAAAAAAGGGAAGGTTTCTGAGATAAATCCAGGTGACAGTGCTGAGATTTTGGCATCAAATGTTTTCCTTTTGGCTGTTTGGGATGACGGCATCTGGCTAATTAGGGAGCGTCAATGCTTACAGGGACTTGGGCTGTATAAATTTAGCATGCTTGGTCTGGGGTTGCTTGAGTCTTGATCTGGGTCCACTTGGCTTCCCAATATGTGCCTGTCACTGTGTGCATTTTAATGTGGGTGGCTTTGTATTTTACTTAGGTGAAATTTGAAAAAAAAACTGAAGAACTAATAGGATTTATTCCTCATATGGTCCCTTCTCGATTTTTTAGATGTTTCATAGTACTGATTCAAGCTTTAATGCCTCTCAGGAGGGAGATGGAGGGAGCATTTAATGACCAAAGCAAAGCCATCCTAAAAACACTGGCTTTGTTTCGGATCACCTAATTCCAACAAGTGCAAACTTCATCAGACTTTAAACACCTGTCTCTGGTGGCCTTTCACAGCAGCAACCTTCAACCACACACCAAACCCTGAAGTCAACTCAGCTCATTTGGGACAAGCATTTTGAAACACCATGTTTCCTAGCATCTGGAACAGATAGGCTGAAGCAAATTATTTTAAATGCTATTTACAAGAATAGAAAAGTTTGAAGAAAAATGGATTTTTATGATTCATTATCCTGCCATAGCAATGTTTTAATAAGTCTCTGACCCAAGTCCTTCTAATCTAAGGTCTGCCAAGAGATGGCAGAAGGTGACAATCATGTAGCAAAGTTGCTGGCTTTTCAGACATTTACACTGGCATTAACTTTTCTATCTTGCTTAAATATCACTTGCAGTTTTATCTGGGGTCTCTGGAATTTAAAAGGTGTCCCTCATTTGCCAGGATTCAATCACATTTTACGAGGATCGTGGTTCCAATGGAGAGAAATTGCACATTTTGGAGTAATCCAATGAAGCTTTGCAGATAAGTCTGTAACAAAGTATTCACTTGTCATATTTAATATTTATATTACCCCCTGGAGACATCAGCTGAGATGAGGATCTGCAGTGACAGCTCATCTACTCCTCTGTTGTAAGAGACAAGTTTTAAACATTTTCGATGAAAATGGATTCCAATTGTTGCCATTTTATTGCAAAATACTAAGCCCACAGAAGTTCAAGCTATAGCTAGGCACTGAATCCAGATCTTTCGAGTCATGCTTTGTGGAAATATTATTTCTGCTCAGTTGTATAAATAGACCCTTTCCACTCGATGTGTAAATTCCCTGAGAACCTTAAACAAGCTGGTATTTCAAAGTCTGATTCCACATTTCAATGTGAATGTGCAGTAAAGAGGGGGAGGGAATGAGGAGAAAAATGTCATATTAGCTGGAAGAGTTTACCTCTGAAGTCTGTGGAACCTGTCTCTGACTCCAACACTGTCATGAATGAATGAATGTTTACGATTTAGGCAAACGTTGGGAAGTGCATCTCAGCTAATGGTGAAGTGAGAAGTCTCCTGTGCACGCTCAGGTTGGGGCAAGAAGAGGTTTGAAAGAGCTTTGTTCCAGCCAATGCCACTCCACCAAGGCCCTCCAACATCTGCTGCAGGGCTGAGCATTCACTGTCCTTCAGTACTTGTCTGTGCAACCATCACAAGGCAAAATCTGTTGGTTTGTTTTTTGTTTTCAGTTGTGTTGCTCAGGTAACCGAGGGTAAAATTTGGCTGTAGCATATTTATTACTGGAAATTATTCCTGTTGTGGAAAGAAGACTTTTTTTTTTCCCTAGCTCAGGTTGAATCTGCAGGCTGGCAGTTGGAACAAAGGCATCTTTGTGTGCAAAATTAATGAAATTCCCTTGGATATCCCTAGGGGGGAAATAAACGTGTTGCTCCCCAAATCCTGAAGTTGTTCATACGAAGTCAGTTTTAGAGCAGAAACACAGTTTAACCCTAAACTAGTATAAAAGACCATGGCAGATTACACATACCCTATCTGAATAGGGAAGTTGTACTCTAATTGTTGGATATAAGCTTGACTGCCTTTGAATTAACAGTTAAAGCTGTATTCATTAATCTGAACAGGGAAGAGCGGGCAGACTGTCACAACATACCTCAGTTCAGTAGTCATGCAGAGCAGGTGAGAGAATGCTAGCCATTTACAAAGTGAAGCAGCTGATCTCCATCAGCCCCATCGCTTAATGATGAAGAGAAAAAGGCAACCGACTGGAATATCCAAGGAGAGATTTATGAAATATCTGAAAGTCCAGAGTCCCAATAGGCAATGTACAACCTACAATTACCCAGAATGATTAGACTTAATGCTTTTAAATGCTTTACCAACTCAAGAGCTACTAAGGATATAATTCATAAATGTATTATGGTCCATTTGCTGCACATACAGCTTCTAGGGAAAAAAAAAATTCCTTTGGGAAATATGAATGAAATTCACTACTTTTGAAGAAAGCACTGGGAATGAGAATGCCAATTCAGAAAGAAAAGAAACTGACCCCATAGTAGGAACGAGGTAAAGTGAGATGCAAATTTTCTTCAAACAAGAGCCGATTAAGAGAAAAAATTGGATTCATAAAACTGGATTGAACCCAATGTAAGTGCCTACTGACATTTTCACTGCCTATTTATTTATTTATTTTCTGTTTAATAAATAGGTTAAGAGTTAATGGATTTGCCACTGAGAATTCTGGATGTTTATTTCCTAGATAGCTTTGTTGTTGAATGGAATCTACTGAGTAAGAATGGTGACATAAAAGCTCTGTCAAGTCTTTCTGGGACAATTTAAGATTAGTGTTCTCAGTTGTCTGTCCTACCTCTCTGCCAGAGGATACCACCACCCTCATGGAAGTTGATATAAAGCAATTGCCAGCTCTCCACCTGCTCTCCTCTACATTTGGCATTTTAGTGAAAGCCACCTTCATCAACAACGTGAGCTAAAACCAGCCTGGCTGAGATATTTAAGCTGTGCCTTATTGTTTTTCTTTGTTTATTTGGGGGCTTTTGTTTTTATTTTTACAGACTTTATTACTGAGGTGATATCTGCCAGTAGAGAGGTAGGGGTTGGAGGTATTTGAGTCAACAATGTTTTCAGCACAGCCAGACATATAAAAGCTAGCATATAAAAACCCCAGGCTTTTTGTTTGTTTGTTTGGTTTGGTTTTGTTTTTTCTTCAGTTATTCCTACTGACAATATGGAGTGGGACACAGCAGAGGCAGCAATTCCATAGATAATCATTGTGAGAAGGAGCGTTCATCTGAAAGAAATTAAATTGTTTCTGGAAGTGTAGTCACAATTGGAAACAGCTTGGAAATTGCTTATCATAACAGTCTTGCAAACATTACTTGGGAGAGGCCTGTGCTGATGTGAGCTGCTTGTCCGCATCACCTGGGACAGGCCTTCGAGTGACCATTTCGTTATGCTGCCCTTGATTGTCTGATCCGATGCAACACCTTTCAAGAGTGATACATACAGTGAGCCCTAATAAAACACACAGGGTTTTTTGCAGGTTTCCCACCTCGTTCCTCGTTCCCTGTTCCTCGTTAGGGCCTCTGGGCAGTACCAGCTGCATCATGCCGCTCATATTTTTGTACGAAGCTCACCTGGGAAGAATCCAGAATATCGGTTGAAATTATACGTGCTAAAACACAGCTCTTGGCTATGAGATGAGGAATGAGAGATCTCACACAGGGCAAAGTAAGTGGGATCAGCCATGTGAAATCACCATTTCTTCAGTACAAATTAAATATTTTCTGTCTTCATTTTCCTTTGCAAGAGAGGCTTTGTAAAATTTGCTCTCACTGACAGAACTTCGTTTACAGTCTCTCACTGTAGCTGGGTCTGAGTAGCCTGGAGATAGACATTACATGAAAGGAAGGAGGTTTTCCAATCTATCTGAATAAAGCACTAGTGAAACTTTCATGAGAAAACCTATGCTCCTTCATAAGAAATTTGGATATATCTTAGAAAGACTGCCTGCCTCTCAGTGTGGAAATGACATAAGTAATATATACTAGTCTATTTTCTATTTTGAGATTAATAGCCCATAGTCAACATGTAGCCTAAGATCTATTTTTGTGCATAGAAAAAGGCACCCTCTTGCATGAAGCATGAGGCATGAATAATCTTGCTGCTTCTTGAGACATTTTTTCCCCCCCAGTGGCATAGAATTCCCTTCCCTAGCTTTAAAAATAAAAATATTGAGCTGTGAGGCAGATTTGTTATTGATGCTGTGACATAGTTAGCAGGGACTTCTGGGCCTTCAGTATCAGATTTCATGGACATTGGATTCATCTAATCACAGATGTGTTGATAGCTTTTCTATGACTTTTCACAAATATCCACTAAAACCAGACTTACCGGCATTTGTCACAGGATGTAATTCTGTGGTGGTGTGCAGAAGACTATGCCGCCCGAACCTTGTTTCGCTATGGCGGCTCCCAGGCTCCTTATTTGCTGCCACCAAAAAGTAATGCTTATTCTGATACTCAGCCAAGCTGAGTGTTGTATATCTTGAGATGCCTGTGGCAAAGTTCATCTTTTAAATATCCATCAGGTGTTTCAGGATCTCAGTACTTAGGCAATATAAATTCCTTGAAATAAAATTAGCAATTTAACTTTGTAAACATTCATGCTGCAATCAAAATAAAGTGAAGGATGAAGAAAATGGTGTCTATCTATTTAGTTTGTAAGTGGTGTTTATGCACTTTTTGTACTTGCTTGTATTTCTTTAATTTTTTATTCCAGAGCTAACCTGGGATCTGTAAGGTTTTTGCACATTTTCCGACTTTTTCTCAACCGATGATAACCATTCTTACTTCAGGCCTGTGAGGTGCCTTTACATCCAAAGTGTGCTGACTGAGCAACGTTCACATCATGAAGACAAGAAGAGTGAGGATCCAGATAAAAAAATAGCCTGATGCACTTCTTAGTCTTGTGAAAGACACATTTTTTTTGTGTATATGTGTCTTGGTCTCCATTATGCTTCTGCTGTAAGGGTGCTCATACAGTGCATCCATGAATTGACAATGCTAAGAGAAAAAAGGAAGCAGCACGTGTGCTTATTCATTTTGGAAGTAAAAGAGATGAGTTAATTTCTTAAGTCAAAGCCTAGGTGCTCAGCTGTACATCATATATTATCTTCATTAATCTACTGTAACAGAAAAGGAGCAGAGTGGTGAACCATACTTATTCAAACCTCGGTTACACTTCTTGAGCATAATGAGTGAACACAGCATTTAGTGCTCCCATTTGTATTCCTGTCTGCTAGTTGGAATGTAAGAAAAAAGGGCTGGACATGCTTACATGAAGACAGATGTGTAAGCATCTGCATTGGGCATTGAGTGATTTAGAAAAATGGCAAATGATGCCAGTGGTATTAGTCCAGTATTTACATATATTTCCATGTAATTTTTAGGGATCTAGAAACAACATGTTGATATAGATTTTGATTTGCAAACTGAGTGGCGAGAGGATGATGGATTCCATGCTGTGCTTGGACACAGCTCCCAGCTCCCTCCTACTTTGTGAGAAATGACTGCAATCATAAAGCCACCATATAATGAAGACTTCAGTAGAAGCAGGAAACACTACCACACCAGGAATTTGCAGGACATCTGGTAAATCAACAACATTATCACAGACATCATGGCCAACAGTCTGAGCTGTAGCAACAGTATATTCATTTTCCAAATGTTCCAGCAGAGAAAGCTACTCATACCATTCCCACTATACACCAGATGGTTGATTGGTAAGCCAATATTTTCTCTATACACAGAAGCTTACTCTTCCATCATTAGTAAAAATTTTGCATAGGGACCAGATATTTTATTAGGTACAGGATTTTCTCTGGCCTGCATTCTGCTGAAGAAATGCATATACTGTGTGACATACACACCACAACATGGGAGACTGCAAGACACCAGAAGTGTCTTGTTCTTTTATTCTGCTGCAGTCCATGGTCCTACAGGAAACCTCTGCAGCAAACTGACCCCCTTTCATTTTGAATGACAGTTAACATATTTTAAGTGAACTGCAATGCACTATGCTTTATTAAATATGACACAATATCAAGTCCATATGAAAATGAATCAATCTGTAATATAGCAGTATCAGAGAGCCACAGAACTAGTCTAGTGGTACAGCAGCTCAGGCTAGTCCTTAGCAGTATGATAATTTAGGCTCCAGTAATTAGCATAGCACAATTTCTAGTGCCTCAGTCAAGCAAAACTGTGCAAAATCAGTGGAAGTTTTGCCTTATCAAATATGTACTTCAGATAAAACTTGAGAATAGAAAGCTGAATTGACTTTGTGTGTTGACTTTGCAAAGTGCTCTCCAAATTGCAATAGTGACTGCCTACAGACAGAGAGAAAAATTCTTGTATTACTAAAACTTCTAGTCTTGCTATTAGTCTGATAATAAAGGTTTTGATGTAAACATTCGTCTTTTTTCTGTTTATCTGCGTTATAGCTGTAGCTGTAAATCACTGGATGTGTTCCTAGCTCCATTATTCCAAGCTTTCTCAAATGTCCTATAAAAGGCAGAAATTTCCTTAAAGATGTACCAGTTTGCTATTTGTTTCTTCTATGAAAGTGAAGAGAAATATAATGTTTATGATGCAGGCGAGGCCTGCAACCTTGATTATCTAGTATGCTTTTTAAAACCCTGGGTTATTATTTCTCTGCAACTTCAACAAACTCTTACTGCTTGACCCCGAAATTTCCATGACTAGTGCGTATGTCAGGCTGACATTTTTGAAGAAATATCATCAGCAACAGTAAAACTTATGCAAAGAGCTAGGAAAATATTTTGTCCTGTTACTTTTGAATTCTAGAGTTCATCAGGTGAATTTTAATAATATATTTGAACAAAGGTTTGAAATTAAGCAGTGAGATTAGCCTGGATGTTGGGAACGTGCCATCTGCTTAGTTCTACATCCAAAGAAATCTCAAAAGAGAGTTGGTAGAGATTGAGAGTTACATCCTCTGAAGCAACCACACCTTGTGACCATTATTGGCTACGGTATACAGAGGGTGAGTTTGATTTTTCCCAAAACTGCTCTTTCTAGCAGTTAGAAATGGCGGGCTGGTCATTGGATCTGGATAATGTAGTGATACATTTCAGTCAGCAGTAACATACTTGTGTGTGCTCACTCAATAAAATCTCTGAATGGACACCGAATGCACATTTAACTCAGAACCTATGATACTGTTCAGCTTCCCTAAATTTTCAACTTTTCCACTTCATTTCTTTAAACCCTGATTGCACAAAGCCATATTCATATGCTTAAGAACGGTAATACCACTGAAGCCAACAGAACTAATGTATGTAAAATTTTAAGTATGTTTGCAGGATTAGTATTAAACTTTAAGTCTGCGATCTCTGAATTTGGAAGTCTAAGTGCTCCGTGACCTTTCAAACATGGATTATCCTTATTTTCTGCAGAAATGATGCTGAACATACTGCTTGTGTTTAGGAATAACAGAGGCTCTCTAGGGGAGTGCTGGCCTCCTTTGGATGGAAGCATGGTATTTCTTTGGTTGCAAAAGGTGAATAACAGAGACAAAACAGAAGATTCTCTGGGCTGGATCAGTCCAGACAAAGTAGTTCAAATCCTGGTCTCAATAAAGTAAATGGCAGCTATGCCCTGTGACTTTAACTGTCAGTGAAGAGAAACGACCGTGTAATTGCTAAAATCTGATACTGAGCTGGTAGCAAAGAGACTGCATTTCATGGTTACAGAAATGTTTGGGTTTTGTTGTGTTGTTTTTTGGTTATTTTTTTTTAAACCACAAACAAAACCCAGGAAAAGGCAGGCAATTGCATTAAAACAGGATTTAACAGAAAGAGTTAAGTTTGCTTAAAAAAAGAGATTTAATATACTTTTCAATCATGTCAACTGAAATGCAACTTTCCCCAATGATAGACTTGCCTACATCTATCACAAGGTAAACAATCTGTGCTAAAAGCATAAAGACTTATTTTTCCTTTATTCTTATCTCAGTGAAACAGTCCACTGACAGAAGCGCCTTTTGTCTGGAAGAGATTTGGTCGTGTTTCACCCTAAACTAATGCAGGAACAGAGCCGTATTAGAGAAGTTTTGAATGCCGGTGGCAGTGGAATTCATTGGCCATTATTTTGCTCTCTAACAAATAAACACAACTTACTGTTGCCAAATAGCTACATGCAGATTTTCGGTTCCTTAAAAGTAACTTGCTTATCAGCTTTGTCAAGAGTTTAAAAGTCATTAATGACAGCTGCTTGCAGAAAGAAAAAGAGAAAGGATAAAAAGGCATTAACCTAGGAGACTTCATTTTGACAGAACTGAGTGACAGGAAGCCATATTCCTGGTGGGATGATCATACAGCTGTTGAAACTCTTAAGACAAAAAGTATTCGGGAGTTGTTAAGGTGTAACATCAGCCTGAAATTAGTGGGATGGTATTTTAAGTATGGAGTTGGGGTTTTTTTGAGTTTTTTTTTGTTTTGCTTTGTTTTGCTTTCATCTCCTGCAGAATTTGGTCTTTTCATACCAGACTTCCAAGAGTTCAGGGAGGTGATGGGTAAAGAATATATAAGGCACAGCTGTTGCATCTTGATGTCTGACAGTGGAATCTCTCTCCAATGAATGAAGTCTGATTGGGATGGAGTTCAACAACAAAGATTCTCTCGCAGCAACCCCTTGCATGAGTGTGAATTGCTCATAATAGCATGTCCAGGGGCATCCTTAACTTATGGAACTATTCTTTTGGGCTGATGTCTGTCATTTTCAGAATCAAAATATATGTACATTATTCTTCAGGTCTTTTCTATCTTCTTAAAAAACCATAGCTCATCTATCTCTTTAAAAGAATGTCATGTCAGTACAAATGGCATGAGTCCCTCTGTTTTTCACATTGTACAGTAACTTTCAATTGTTCATGATCACTTAGTGAAGTAAAAAGAGTAAAAATTTCAGTTTAGTGGGTTTTATCAGATATTAAATGGTCAATCAACTGTAGGCATGTAAGATATAGCATCACAATTATACACAATTTTAAAAGACTGGAGTATTAACATATCATGTGCATGACAGATTTGGTTAAATCATCTGAATATATTTATGTAAATATGATGTGCTCTGCCCTAGAAAGAACAGAATAAATTTAATGTAGTCACTTCTTAAATTTTAAAAATAAATTTGTGTCAGTAGTATAGTAATAAAAAAAGTTCTACTGCTTTGCCACTCGCTGTAACCAGGATATCACGAAATCGAGTTTCATGTATGTCTTTGTCCTTACAGCCTTTGAGACCTTCTTAAAATACTCCTTATTTCTTGCCTTTCACCTCTTCCATGCAATAACTTAATTATTGTTTCCAAAAGAAGATTGACTGCCTTGACCTCCCTTTTTTCTCCACATTCCTCACACTCTTCCTGAAGCTTCATCATATTTCTGATAAGATTTTCCTTCCCAGTATACCCTCCTTTTAAGGGTATTTTAGTTGTTCACTGTTGGTTTCCTAGTTACTTCTCTGGCTGCTCTTTGTAAAAAAACCCAAACTACCACCAACCTCCATTTCCTTTGTTAAACACAGGATTCTGTTAGGGACTAATACTTCTTTAAGAGATAAATTGAAGATAAAATTTCATTTACTTTTTTTACATCAGTCACTCTCATATCAACATCTTCATTGTCATCTCTTCCTTCATCAAACTTGCCTGCCTTGTCTCCCTTAAGACTTTCTGTATGTTCCACCTCCCTTGAAGTATAGCGAAAATAAAAGCCAATTTCTTACCCTTCTTCTGAAACCCTGTCAGCTGCCAATTCCCCGCCAGTGCCTCTAACAAAACTCACTGACATCTTTTGTAACTGTGGAGACCATTTTAGACCCTCCTTCTCTCTTGCTTTGCACATGTGAAAACGTCTCTCTGTGTGTCGATGCTAATGTTGTTGCTGCTTCCGTTTAATGTCTACGATCTTTCTCTTTCCAAAGAGATATTTAAACCCTCCTCCATTTATATAATTTAAACAGCTTTGGTTCTTGTTATCTCTTCCTTGCTGGATTCCTTAGGAAACATGTAGGGGGTTATTTTTTTCTGCAAAACATGCGTTTGCAACATTTTCCTCAGCCACTATTTTCCATGTTTGGGTCCTATTGACTCACATCACAGTTTCTCTGCTCCTCTGTCTGCCTCGTCTTTCGTTGTACTAATCCTTACTAAATCTAATCTTATTCCAGCTTTTAGGTGAAGGGTGGAGGGTACCTGAACATGGGTTTTTTTTCGATATAGGACTTTTAGGTTTGTAGGTGTAGTGGAGATCCTAGCACCTAAGACTCACAGTTTAAGGGGGGGTTGTGTAAGCACTAGGTGAAAGGAAGCAAACACTGAGAGATTCAGATACACTTTGAATATTATTTGTGCAGAGGTGGATTATTTTTTTTTTTTAAATTCAGATAGCTAACTAAGGGAGCAAATCTAATGTGAACAACAATTTGCTAGCTGTTGTAATTCCCTACTGGATAGGTAAATTTCCCCCATTTTATGTATTCGATCCCCGGGCATCTAATTTAGCTTTATGTGTTACACTGCCAGAACAAGATGTCTAAACCATTCTGCTTAAATGTTTAAGTTAATCACACTAGATCTGCATTCTTAACTTTAAGATCTTAAGAAATAAACATTGGAACACTTAAAGCCCTTTCTTGAAAACCAGCCTAACAGCTGAGCTTTTGGAGTGGTGCTAACAGACTGATTTCATTCTCCTCCCCCAATCTTTTCAGAACCATTTACTTTCCCATGTCTCTTCCTGTTTCAACTATCTTTAATTGTCTGAAATTGGGCTTCTAGACAATGGCCAGAGATAGGCACAGACACCCAGAGGTGCTTTTCAGACTAAAAAAAGGGGTAGTTAGGAAGGAAGAATTGATAGACAAAATAAACTTGACAATTGTTTTAGACTAGACACCTATGTTATGGACAGCTAAAGTCCATTGAGTTAGACGAACATCACTGCGAAGCATTACAATTATTTTAACAGGATTTTATCTAAAAGAATTAATCCAAAACCAAAAAGAAATATAGTCCCATTGCTATGGTAATGGTATGATGGCAATGGTTCCAGCCCTGCTAATGTGCTTTGTTTCTTCATGGGGCTGAGTTTTAGCACTATGCCTTGTGCTGTACATATACTAACTTTCTGGCTATGAGTCTGTCAGCATACCAGGCTGGACCAGTGCACAGGACACAAGCCCTGGTAGATGTTTTTCTGTACTGTTTAACGGGTGGGATTTTGGCTTGAGCCAGATAGCACTTCCTAGACAACATCCAAAGAGGTTCCTAACAGGCAGTGCTGTATCTTGTCTTCAGGGCCAGAGAATGGGGCTGGATCTAATTTCTTTAACGATATCCCTTGTACTCTGCTGTTAGCCTAGCCCTTCACAGCACAACATTTGATAGACATGCAGTTAATAACCTTGTAAAATTTTGGCACTGGGCACTCCTGTTGCTGTCGTGTTACTGTCTTTGACAATAGAAAGATCCCTTTGTCATGGGGAACCAAAACAAGATCTTGATATTCCCGTAGTGGTCTCAAAATTCCCACACCATAACAGCAGATGATTATTGATGGGAATGAATTTTCAACTGTTTGAAAACTACATGCACACTAGCAGCTCATAGGTTCAAGACAGAGATCCTAGAAATGGTGTAAGCAATCTCTCTAACACTCTAAGGTTCCTACTGAAAACCTTTAGGGCAAATGGGTCTGAAAATCTTCACAGGCTGAGATGTAAACTCTGTGATGGTTAATTATGAAACTACATGCAGCAGTGTGACCAAATCACCATTATGTGGTCTTCTCACATCTCAGCATTTGCTGTCATTAGAAGATAGGGACTTTTGTATCTAATTGTCACCTTTTCTTGTGGGGGAATGTGTTTGGGGAAGATAGTAATTTTTGTTAATGAGAGTGCATAGTAGAGGAGGAGTGATAAAAAGAAATTATATTCCTTGGAAACCAAGGGATAGCTATGAGTATCTCTTATTTAGGTTTGAGGCAAAAAGGCAAAATTGATCCCCGATCTCTTTCTAAGTGTCACAGTCTAACCTGATAAGGAGTTTTAGGAAGTCTCGTTAACTCAGTGCCCCTCCAACTAATAACTTTTCTTCCAAATAGCTTAGCTTGTTTTGCTGAACCAAATGTGAATAACCTCCAATAGAGTCATTTGGAAGGTAATTCTAACTGTCTTTATTTATATTTGTATAGATTGGCTGCATGGCAGGATCTCTTAAAATAAAATGCAGCATAATAACTATCTACTAATGATACTTTGACTTGAAATATCGCCAGGAAGTTTAAATTGGTACCCACCTATTTTTAGCAGAAATAGCTGCAAACAGTTCACAAAATAAGCCCCAGCTGTAATAACAAGAAAAATTGACATAAACCAAATGCTCACCATGGGTGAATTTCCACCTACTCTTCACAAATAGAATGAGATCATAAACAGTGGGAGGCTGGCCTGTCTCTAATTTTAATTGTTTTATTTTTCAGTTCACAGCCTGATTAGATTGAGAATGGTAGGCAGGTATAATTTAATTTTAGCACTGACCCCCTACAGAATGGATTACAAAAGTGATGAGCCCTAGTAAGAATAGACTGTTTAGTAGCTCATGTGCATGCAAAGAACTTGTTATACAATATATCTTCTGCAACTTCTTTTTGCAGTGAAACTTTAGATTGAAGTTAAGTTCCACAAGTACCATTGCATAAACCAGCCACTGATATATATGTCTATCAGCATACAGATCTCCTTTATGGACTCCACAAAGTGATCCAATGGAGTTTTCCTTTTCATACAGCATGATATATTTATATAATTGGCACCATCTTATGAGCAGATCTCTGACGTATTTTATAGATTGGTAGGGGAAAAAATATGGAGAACAATAGTCATTCCATAGTTGAAATTGAAATGTGACTTCCATTGTAAATCAGATTCAAAGCTTCCATTCAATTTTGTCAAAAAAAGGCCTACCTGTCCAAAAGCAAAGCTCACCTGGGATATTTTCTACTAAATTTCAAAATTATTTACTTAGGTATTCCTATAGCTGGAACAATAAAAAGAGTTGCTTGTCTTAAGTAGGAAGGAAAGCAAGCAGTGTCTGATTAAGCTGCAGTGTATACTTCAGTTACAGGAGTCTTCGGATAGATTTTTTCTTTGACAGTTCAACAGTGATACGTCAGGTCTTTTACTGGATTTTCATAAATAATGATACAATATTAGCTGTTCTATCCCTCCATGTTCTTGACTCAGTACTTCTACCAGCTGGTACCCTCCAAAGGACACATCCTCCTTCTGGACCTCAGTAAATCTACTGAAGGACAAGGGACGTGAAGACTGAAGAACACCATCTCTATGGAAGTAATGAAAAAAAGAAAGTGTGGAACTTTATTAGAACAGCAGCACTTTACAGGTTCTTAACAGTTCAAGCTCCTGCTATGTGTGTAAATGATTTCTGCATTTGAAAACAGGATAAAACCGTACTGAGCATAATAACTACAGTGACATTTTTTGATTTGCCTCCACTTTTGACCTGCTGAGATCTGGACTTGAGCACATGAATGATCTCACATCTGCCATCCATACAGAATCTGTCTGCAGAGAATGACTTAAATACTGCTTAGAATCGCTTTAGAATTAGAATTATTTGAATTAGAATTAATTAAAAATCCCCAAGACACCTTAGGAAACTACAATAAGTTAACTAAAGATGTAATTTTTTTCCTAACAGGACAAGTTACTTGGGTGGGCTCCAGAGTGGAGATTGAAGGAAGTAAAGACCCCGAATATGCCCACTACCCTCCGTGTATGTGCAGAACAGCACGACATATTGTGGATGTGAACTGGAAATAATTTCAGATGGTGCCACGGATCTGCAGAGCTAAAGCATTCTACAGTTTGACTAATCTGCCAATGTCTGAAATAATAGCTTCAGCAGAGCTGTTGCCACAGTGTACAGAAACATAAGTGTTCTGGAATAAGCATAAGCTGTTTTGTTTTTTACATTTACAAGTCACTAAAAAGAGTTTCCCTTCTTTTAGATCACAAATTTTATTAACTTGTTTACCTACTGTCATACAACTTCTACCAGTGCTCAGGTCTGAATTTTCTTCCACTATTGTTTCCTCATGCATTACTCGGTTTTGCATTCGTTCGGTAAACAACCCCCTTCTCACCTCGCAGATTATTTGGCAGAGAGAAATGAGAGTGATTTTATGCAGTAGCAAAGTGAACTTCTGTAAACATTTGGTTTCATCTGAGATATTTCCATATCCCAAATACCCAGCTATCGGAGCTGTATTAAAGGCTGAATACATTGTAAAGGACCCGAAATATAAAGGTGAGGTTGATGGTATGCTTGAACTCGTAACTTTGGGAAAATAATGTCCAACATCATAAATTAAAGATAGATTCAGGCTACCTTTTGAATTTCCTTGGAGACCTGCCTTCAGCAAAGAAATGGAGGAAGACCTACATGAAGCCTTGGAGGGGACAGGGCTGTTAAGAACTGATAGTTATACAAAAAAAGGGAGTGCTGAAATAAAAATATGCATGTAAGGTAAAGGGGTTTAGATTTCTTTTCATCCAATGTCTTAAAAAAGTTCTTACAATTCCTCCACTGGTACGTATTTGTGTCCCTAATGATTTTTAGTGAGATGCTGAAGAACAGGTGGCTGCATCAGGCTTGTAACTTCTGGTTACATATCACTTTGGATTTGGCTTACATTTATAGTAGGTTAGTACCACCATCAGTAGTACCAATACTCAGAGTGGCTTGTGTCTTTCTGCAGAAATGTTCCTTCCCCTTCAGGAAAGATAGCTACTACCACAAGAGACTCTAGCAGCCTCTGCTCCAGGTATCGGTCTTCACACAGCTTCTGGTTTTGAGAGTGCCGTAAACATGCAAAAAATAACCTTTGAACCTGAGAAGACAGGGTTGGTAGAATCCTGACTTCTTTGTGGGGAAAAATTTTACTCAAAAGTATTATCCTAGGTAGAGAACAATGTTTTGTGCTCTTGTTGCCTAAATGCAAGGTCTTAACACCTTGCCTGCCCTAGTGCTGCTAAAGGATGCCTCCCTTGTAATTTTGTTTATACTGTTCTTGAAGGACGTTTTTTCTAATGAGGCTTCCAGAGGTAGATTTTACAAAATTATTTGAAAACACAAATTTCCTCTTATTTAGGGGCTGCTACTAGAAATCTTATTTTCCTGCTGTAACAAAGCTGCCAGTGAATCCACCAGATCATTCCCTTGTTTCTCCTTCTGAAGACTTGCTTTGTTCAAGCTGAATTGCATGACTGACAATCTCAGCACATCTGTGCTCTTTTAATTGCGGCAATATGCTGTTAAAGAGAGGCGTTCTTTCTGCTGCCACAGCCGCATTTAATAAGGCCATGGGAGACATTCAGAAATAGGCAGCGATGTTGATTCCTAGGGTATTTTTTGAGGAGGAAGCAAAGCGCACCTAAAGCATAGCTGATTAATTCCAACAGATGCCATTTTCCATGGAGGTTCCCTACACCCGGCAGGCATCCTAATAATATCAGCAAGAGGTTAAGCCAAATAACAAAGGAAATATTCAATCCATACAGCTATTGAACAGGTTTCCATATTTGGTTTTACACGTCTCCTTTGTAATAAAACTTTGCAGAGTATGGCAGCACACACACGCTACGTGTCGCATTATACCAGGCTTTTGACTGCAAGTACCCAGATGAAAAGAATTAGATTTTCAAAAGAGTTGATTTTAAGCGTGTTCATTCTGCTGGAGGAACTTTTTGCAAAGCCAGACTGAACAACTTGCAAATGTGAACTAAGTTTCCTGTCTTTGGATCTCAGCAGGCCAAGTCTGGATCGTATTTTTCTGCAAGTGATAGCTTTGAAAGAAAAGTATCCGGGCTTTCTGTTTTGCTGTCCCTTTGTCCTATCATTAAAGAGGTCTCCTTCAAGCTCTGCAACACAGCAGTATGAGGCAGGTGAGGTACAGTGTGAGGCAGGAGGCCTTGAACTCGTTTTCTAATCCTGCCTCTGAGGGAAAACAAACCAAATTAAAAACATCTCCAGGCTAGATAGTGCATAACGTCACTGCTTTGGCTTAGAAGTAGTGCTGAGGTGTGCAGCCCAGCAGGAGCTCCTGGAGGCAATGTGCTGTCATTCAAAGCAGCACAGATGCTGTTTAACTCCAGCGAGCAGCCTGAAGTGGGGCTCTGAGGATGGTGTGTGTCCCCCTGTCTCCGGCAGCCAAACTGCAGCTGCTTCCCCCGCACCACTGGAGAGGGATCAGCATGAGTTTGCCCCAAAACGTTGCATTATGCAGAGCCCTTTCAGTAATTTTTCTGTTCCCTTTCCTCCTTCTCATCCCCTGCCTTTGTCTCCCACTGACCCACAGTGGCTTACACCCACGCGCAGGCTTACAACAGAGCTTATATTGCCCTGGGGTTTCAGCTTCTGGCTCAGAGCTTCCACCACGGTCAAAAAGCACAAAGTGCATCTGAGGATTTGCACTGAAAAGGAAGAATTATGCTAGACTCACACTCCCTCGATCTCTGGTTGTTTGAGTGCCTGGCTGCTACCCTTGGGTATATGAAAGCAGTCTGCAGGCAAACAGCCTTAACTAACTTGAAGTAGGTGCCAACGGCAGCAAGGGCAGCTGGACATTGCCAGTGCGTGAGGAGACCTTGGAGACTGCCCAACAAGAACTTCTCTCCCAGTTTTATGCCACTGGAGGATCCCTGTCAGCTTGGGTGATTGTCCTGCACGATGGCTGCAGCGCAGCCAGGATCTAAAGCTCTCTGTTTCGTGATTGCAATGCATTAGACTGAACAGCTCCAGGACACAGCTTTAAGATGCAAGAACATTATGCTTAGGTGCTATGTTTAATTCATGTATGTGCTTGCAAATGTGACAGGCAGGTTTCATTGTCAAAAGGACAATGACGTTGTGCTCTGAGTTCTAATTGGAGAGCAACAACCTGAACTGCTCATATGTGTTGCATATCTACCTGCAAATTTAAAAGGCTATGGGTGCTTATTTCTACTTGCAAAGGTTTAATTGGCCACTACTTAAATGGAAATCAGGGTATGTAAACAGATATTTGCAGGAGTAGGTTCAGCTCTGTAGTCATTTGAGTTGAGTTGCTGTGCAAGGTAAATAAATCTAATCACTTCTAAATATAGAAAGTGTGATGTAGTAGAGTGCAGGAGGGAATAGAAAATATTTAGGAATCTATTCCCTGGATCAATTTAGAGAGAAATGAACACATGTCCCAGCTTGAGTCTGTGCTCTAAACTAAATATATATATATAACAAAAAGACCCTCCATCAACCCCCAAACCCCTTGTCATGGATAAAAACTATTAAATTCAGGATAAAACTTAAATACTTGCATTTTCATGTTTCTGGTGCTGGCTACAAGAAAACTTAGAAGGGTCAAAGAACATAGGCTGCGTTTTGCTACCTTTATTTTCCTTGTATTTGAATGCAGGTTTTGTCAGTATTAGCTGCTGAGTGTTGCCAGCAGTGTGGAAAATTATCAGAATTTGTCCTATTGAAAGTAGTTCTAATCTGAGTGGAGTCAGAAGGTCTTCATGATGTTTCAAGAATGAATTTGCAAACCTTAAGAGACCTAATTCATTCACAAGATAGAGATGTGGTGCTAGCAATGCGTGCTTGATTGAAACTCTGAAAATTGCCTGTTAATCACTAATGTTGATATAGTATCAGTGGGTGGGAAACTGTTTGTTCATATTCCTTTTTCTTTACGACTTTACTTCTGTATTTTCCTCATAGCTATTTAGATAAATCTGCCCCAGAAGGCTCCTACTTTCCATGAGAGCTTGCACATTATATATATATATATAAACACATATATTCTTTACATTTAAAGCCTAACATGTAAATGGAAATTGACTTACAAACGCCAGCGATGTGACAGAATGGAGGTTAGCCAAAGTGATTTAGTATAAATAAATAAATAAGTGGGTGTAACTTAAAAATCTACAGCCCTGGGCCGTTTTGTCTCAGCAGCTCTTTCATTATTCCTCGGCTTGTCCTCAGGGGCTTTCCCTAGCAGCTGCCCTGACTGAAGGTGGATGCTGAATAGCGACAACTCTCTGAGAGTTTCCTAGTGGAGGTGAGTGTAAAACAGATCCCTTTCACCTGATGGACATTGCTGCCATCCCCAGAGGAAAGAAATTAGGAACTTGCTTTCTGCTACTGTATTTATACCTAGAGATATATATTTTTCATATTTTCTGGTGCACAGAGAGTTATGTTGAACTCTCAGATGTTTCTAATGAATCATTCTGATGCCTCTGAGGTCAGAAGTAATTTGGTATTGGTTATTTCTTGTAACTGATTGGGGAGAAATCTCTGCTTGAATCAAGTGGGTTGAGGCACTGCTTCTGTGCTTACTGAAACAATTCCACAATTCCCATTAAGTGAAGGGAATCTCTGTCCCTTTCCTCTGCCTTATTTTCATAAAGATTTTAAGTAATTCACTTAATGGGCTCAAACTCCTTCCCTTCCTATTGCAGATCTGAGAAACGTCATTTTCCCAAGCAGGCTCTGTGAAAAGAAACACACATTTCATCATGTGTCTCTGACTCTATTTTCAAAGCAGATTTTCAGAGAGAGGTTGGTATTTCAAAACCCGCTTTGTTAAAAAGACTTGCTAATAAGGCAAATATGTTCTGCCTGACTGAAAAGGAAGGCTCTTCATTTTTAATAACAGACAAACGGCAGCGTAAATCCAAGAAGATAGATTTTACCATTAGAATAACAATATGGAGGCTTTAGAAGCAAACAGCTCTTTAAAAATTCAAACTTAGTCAAATTTGTGTGGCTATTCTATACCCCAGTGAAGGCTCCCACTTCAGGAAGATAATTTAGTATGTCTTCTAATAATTTACTATGTCTTCTGTGGCACTACCCAGACATCGAGAATGAGGCTGGTACTTGAGGAGCTTGCTGAATCAGGGTAAGGAATAGAAAGTGGGTTGCCATGTCTTGCATTAGGCATCCGCAGAGTCTGTGGCACCACTGAGAATGTTTCTTAATAAGATTGGACCCCTTTCTCCCCCTCATTCACCCATTAAAAACAGAGGAAATGTTATTACGCTGCAGTCTAATTTTCCAATACGCTTCACAAAGCGTTTATGTGATGTGTTTCTTACCATCTTAACCTCTCTGAGCATGAGTATCACAGTTGCTCTCCTTTAAACAAAGTCTGGCTAGCATGAGACACACAAAAGAAGACAAATTTGTATCCCTTCTCAAGAAATAAACATGGGAGCGTGGTGAAAAACATTAATACACTCTCAATTAGCACACTCATTAAGAAGTGTTTTGAGCAAACTAATGAACTTTTTGCTTCTTGCACAAGATAAAATTTACAATGGAAAATGGGTAGGTAGAGATGGTGTACGTCACCGAATTATAGAGCTGTGTGAAAGGCTCTAATAAAAATCATTTTCCCCCTGCTCAGAAATGATGGATATTATTCTGCTGAACTTGAATAATAGCATTCCCTGTAATGCACTCCTTAGCCCTCTAAGTGGCTAGTAAAATTAATCTTCAACAGCAATGAGCAGTACTGGGGCGATTCTTCTGCTCTAAGATTGAATCACTCAGACTTTAACTCCTTGTAAAAGGGAACAGAATATGCTACATCCTGTTTACCAGGTGTTTCAGGAGCAATCAGCATGAAGGCATGGAAATTTAGTCATCAAAAAATATGAAGGCATGCTGTGAAAAACCAGGGGGAATTTTAGTTAATAGCATTAATTTACAAAGTTTTTTTATTATTATTATTTATTATTATTGTCCTTTTGCTTTATTTTAATAATAGAATGAAATTTAATATGAAGCAATCATTCTCAGGCATTTCTCTACAACAGTTGCTAGTGTAGCCTAACATTTTGGGGGCTTTCACATCTCTTAAAAGCATTGGGGTTGATCTTAATCTCTGGGAACTGTATGAATGAATGAAAATGAATTAATGAATATTTGATAGTGCTCATGTCTTCTCAGTACATGGAGCTTAGGACATCTCTACTCCTATTCTAGGCACCTCTGAGGAGATTAGATGCCATAAACCTGATTTCATGCACAGAGGAGAAGACTAACCATGATTTTGGGTGACATCCTGGAGTACTGTCTGCAGTTTTGGGTGCCACAGTACATGAGAGACATAAAACTATTGGAGAATGTCCAGCGGAGGGCAATGAGGATGGTGAAGGGTCTGGAGGGGAATTCTTATGAGGAGAGGCTGAAGTCCCTTGGTTTGTTCAGCCTGGAGAAAAGGAGACTGAAGGGAGACCTCATCACAGTCTATGGCTTCCTGATGAGGGGGAGCAAAGGGGCAGGTGCTGATCTCACATTAGTGACCAGTGATAGAACCCAAGGAAATGGTATGAAGCTACAGAAAGGGAGTTTAGGTTGGATGTTAGAAAGAGGTTCTTAACTGAGAGGGTTGTCAGGCACTGACACAGGCTGCCCAGGGAAGTGGTCACAGCACCGAGCTTGGCTGAGTTCAAGAAGTGTCTGGATGATGCGCTCAGTCATGTGCTCTGACCTGGCTGGTCCTGTGTGGAGCCAGGAATTGGACTTGGTATCCAACCTTATGGGTTTCTTCTAACTCAGGATATCCTGTGATTCTATGATTCTGTCATACTCCTGTAGTACACTAAAATACAGGTGACTAGACACTATACAGTGAATACCAAGGAAAACTGAGACCCATTAATCCTGCATAATGATATTATTTGCATGGGTATTTCACTGTTAAGATCAGGGCTGTCTTACACCGTGTTCACATGCCAGAAAGAAACAGGGTCCAGCTGTGTGATTTTTCCTTTAATTTAAAACACTGTCTTCAGAGCTGGATGTCCAGGTTCATAACCTGGTTGCACCATGGTTGTTTGCACAGAGATTTCCTGGCTCACACCACACCACTGAATCCGAATGAGCAAACCTTAGCTGATTGGCATGGAAAGGCAGAAAGGGAGGGAGTGAGGAAAGGAAGGGAGGAAAAAGGCTGCAGTGGAGTGGTGTAACTGATAACATTCTCTTTTAACAGCTGCTTGTATAGGAGGGTACAGGACATAAGTAGCCATTACCTGAGTAAGTTCCTCTCTGAATGTGTGTATGAGAGAAAGAATTCAGCTAGGAATTCTCATTACTGTTCTCAGCTGGTTTATTTTTTTTCATCTCCCTTCTGCTTGGATAACAATATCCTTTACAATGTCAAGCTGGAAGAAAGGAGAGACAGAATTTTCCTATTTATTTATTTATTTACTTATTTTCTTGTTTTCTTTTAAGAACAAAGAAAATGAACCAGATTTTGAAGTACATAGAATGATACGTGTGTTGCCAAAAGGTCCTGCCCTAGTTGCTATATTGTGACCACTGGGTAGTTAGCTGCTCACTGTATCTTCCATCTAAGATAAATACTAATCTGCCAGTCTGATGTCTCATTAGTAGTATCTGACAGAATTTCCACTTATTCTATTTCCAACAATCGGGTTTTTTTCCAGTTCTGTAAAACCTTTTCTCCTTCTCACTTCTTTTGGAAAAATATAAGGAGGAGGTTGGGGGGGGGGGGGGGGGGGGGAGAGGAGGGGAGAAAGTCAGTTTGTATGAATTTTCGCAGTTTCAGTGAAAAAGGCTGTCTCTTCTTGCTATCACTGATACGGTTATTGTGAAGTGTTCTGTAGTTATAATGGACTTGTTCCAGAAGTTCCACTGAGCTGGTCCAATCCCTAATCCCTGCTCTAAATTGTTTCTTTTGGTGCCACATCACAAAATTAATCTTTCCATTTGCTTTGCACTGAATCATTTAACAGTGTGTGAATCCATATAAAGAGCCATGAGGCAAAGCTTTTGATAAAAGTTAGCTAGAACTAAACCAGCTGCATATCTTATTTGGGAATAAGAAAATAAAAGTTTCAGAAATGACAGGTTTGGCTGCAACTTTTAGTTGTTCTTCCCTGCTGCCATAATACGCAGTCCATTTAATAGTTTCCTTTGGTTTTAATATATTTTCTGTGTAATCAGGTGGCTCTGGGAGATGACTGGTCATCTGGGCACTTGTTTATTCCAGTGATTTGAAACAATGTTATGGGAACAATGTCCCACATGCAGAAAAGCAGAGCCAGTGTCAAGATTTCCACTGAGCAGCTAATGGTGGGTTTAAATGGCATGAGTCAGTGTTCATAAAAGTACTCTTCATACAGGACTGGTCTTTGGGAAAAAGATTTGCACTACAAGAAGGGCTCTGTAGCCGTTTGAATCAACTCCACTTATAACGGTAGTAGTAATGATAAAACCTGTTGCTTCCATGGAGTCACTCAATGGACTATGTAAAATGTGTAGAGATGGTCTTTGTTGAATTCTTGATTTGTGTGAGCCAATCTTAGAGCCACTGCTGCAGTCAGGTGGCACTGTCAGTAGGAGAGTTTGTGGGAATGCTGGAAATTCAGCTCCCATTTTGGGAAAGACAGAATAAAGATGGGCTAGTCTGTAATTTGAGCAAGATGTAGTAAAAAGTCTTAAATGCTGGAAAGTTTAACTATTCTGTTAGCTTGGATTTAAATAAAGAAACAAAGAAAAAAAATGTTGTTAATATTTGAAATGAGAATCATCTTTTCTACCTTTCACAGTGCGATTGACTGCAGAACTGGACACCTAAACTCAGTTGCCTGTTTAGTATCGATATGTTTAAACTCCCACTCAGGCCAGTGTAGGATGTATGCTAGTAGAATAATTTCACCACTTCTTCCAAAGCAAAAATTCTCCTCAGTCTTATGCTTAGGTCTGACCCTGATCTTTTGTATTCCTTCCTAGGCATTATAGGTGGAAAACATTGTTGGTTCAAGATCCAGGCCATACAAAAGCTTTTGAAATGCTGAATTTTGTTTACCTCTTGCAAAATCCAAGTGCAAGATTATTGCAATCAAGACACTTCTTTTTTTCTTAGCTAACCCAGTTCAGGAAGATTTTATTTAACTCCCTGTGGAAGAAATGACAATGCAATGTGCAGAATGAAATATTTATTAAAAATATTTTGAAAACATGTTGATGTTGGCAACATTGAGTATTCCTGTGACAAAACCAAAGCAAATAATATTTTATAGTTTGCAGAATACTAACGACAGTGTCAACACTTCCCTGCTTGCAACTGAACTATGCTGAGGGAAATCATATAGATAGGGAGTGAATTCACACTTAAGCTGGGGTGAAGATACATAGATATGGAGTGAATTCACATTCTTGGTTGCCTGCAGCCAGTTATCTTCATGGACGGGTTATTTCAAGGCTGATCCCCAGCATATGAGTTTACAGACCTCTCACCACACTAAAAGGAGCTAGGGACTAATCATAAGATGCAATTGTCCTCCCATGACAAAATAATTCAGGATTAATTTTTATCATCATTACAGTCAGATGGGTGCACATGTTCTTACACCAGGAAAATGGTTAAATATCTGCTTTATGTAAATTAACAGAATTAATCTCTTTAGCTTCATCTAGGCGCATATTCTATGACTTTTCCTTCTCTTTTTCCTTTTCTTCTCCGTTCTGTCCTCATGAACCTGCAGAATCTCAGAGATTCTCTGTTTGTTTGGTTTTTTTCTGGTGTGCCTCACAATAGAGTCACATAATTTTGCACTAATGTCATATGAAGTAAGCAGAAATACTGAGACAACCTGGACCAGCTGTCCTCCTGGGGCTGCGTATGTGAGCTCAGTTTCTGGAAGAAAAGGAAATCTGGTCTTAAGAGCATGGCTTGGGGGAGGTGAAGGTAGAAGTGTTCATGAAAACACCTCTGAGTTATTTTAAATTACTTGATTTTATAACATTGTTAAGTTATATTTCTAGATTGTTCCCCATAAATAGTATAGCAACATATTTTAAAATTATGAATTTCTCCAATTCCACAAACTGGGACCCCAGGACTAGATCTTATCATGAAACCTGGTATTATGAGAATAGCTAGAATTTGAAGCAATACTGCAACACTGAGTTTGGGAAGGCTTGAAGTAAGTTTGAGGAGGTCTTTATACAAATGTCTTGATTCATGCCAAAACTTATTTGATCTGATTTAGTATTAAGCATCCTTCACTAGTAAAAGCCTTAAGCCAGTGGGGAAAATTTCAGCCCCATAGATGCTCTGTGTGGAAAAGAAGGTATCAATTCTTAGATCTTTTTTAGCTCTTTTCCTTATGGATGCTAAAGCACCTGCGAGAGATTGTCTGGAAAGTGCTCTATTATATTATTTTCTATTTAGAAATGAATTTACGTAGTTAAAGCCTTGTCTGTTGATCTGAAAATGAACTCCTTGGGGCATACATCTGATGCCAGCAGGAATGAGTAATTTAGAACTTGAAGCCTGTACTTCCTCCCCAGAGGATGAGGGAGAAATATAAAAGTGTTTTAAAAATTATCCTTCACATTTGCTTCTAGAGGAAAACACAGCAGCTCCAATTTATTTGATTTGTTCATTAATTGCTCAGATATCGCTTGGTAAAAAACACAACAGGGATAAAATGTAACCATGCAACTCACCAGGTGGTACTGTGAAAAATTTTCTGCTACCAAGAGAGTGGATGCAGCCCAGAAGATGCATTGCATATTAATCCAAAAATAAGCATGAAAGAAAAATTAATTCATATTTAAGCCTGTAATTTTAGCAATATTACCCCATAGCACATAGAAAGGAACATGAAAATGTGTGCATGTGTGGAATTGGAATGGTCAGGGAGTTTATGAATGTATCCTGTGTGTGATAAAACACGTTTGATCCATCAGCATTCATAGCTTAACATTTTCAGACAAATTTTTTGCTTAGTCTTACCGCTTAGATCCAAGCCTGAGTTCAAAGGTGTGGCAACACCATCCAGACATCTAAGGTGGATTTATTAGCTGGAAATCATGAGACAATCTATTTTATTTAGAACAGTACCTCCAAAGTTTTCTTCCAGAAACTCCACATCTAAGTATTTAATCCCTGCTCTCTGTTGCCTGCCTTGTTTCCACAACAGAAAATTTATCCTAGTTACAGGCAGAGTTTTGAAGGATTTTGCTCTCCTCTGTAGGGTGGACTGTGCTCCACATCCACACATCATCTGGATATTGTCATCTATCACATTCTTTCTTATAAGAGGAAGGGCCTACAATCTTTTTTTTTTTCTCCCTGTAGCATACTCTAGATTCAAGGTTTTTGATCTCTTCTACTGAAAATCCCCAGTTGTGATGCTCTTATGTACAGGGTGAGATTCAGTTGTTCATATATAGGCCTCTAGTACAACTCACAGTTTTATTACCCAGAACATCCACATAGGCTGTGAATTTGTGACAGATGGCAGATATGAATCGTTTCAATGCAAGCTGAAGGCCAGACAAGATACTTTTTGGAACTTAAAGCAACATGAACCAGCTCTGTTTAGATGATGAAACTGTACATTTAGTGTACTCATTCTGAATTTTTCTTTTACTCTCTCCTTTCCTTTGCACTTCAGCTACCTGGCCAAAAAAATACAATGCTATTGTGTCTGTGCTTCTGGAATGTCAATGCTATTGTTTTCTAGAAAAGAACGGATTTTACTTCTTAGAATCCAACTTTTTGTTTCATTTAGGTTATTGTTGTTAGAAACCATGGAAACACCTGAAAAGGATCACATGGCAATTCATGTTTCTTCCCCCAGGAAGGTGGCACAATCAATAGTACAGCAGAAGTGCATCTTCACCAATGCATGCAGCATGGGCAACAAACAGGTGGAGTTGGAAGCCATTGTGCAGTGCAAAAATTATGATTTGGTTGCTATCACAGAATCACAGAACATTAGGAGTTGGAAGGTACCTTGAAAGAACATCTAGTCCAACCCCTTTGCCAGATCAGGATCACCCAGACTAAATCACACAGGAACGCACCCAGGTGGGTTTTGAATGTCTCCAGAGAAGGAGACTCCACAGCCTCTCTGGGCAGCCTGTCCCAGTGCTCTGTCACCCTCACTGTGAAAAAATTCCTCCTTACATTCACATGGAACTTGCTATGCTCCAGCTTGCACCCATTGCCCCTTGTCCTGTCGCTGGCCATGACTGAGAAGAGCCTGGCTCCATCCTCCTGACTCTCATCATTTACATATTTATAAACAGTAATCACAGTAACACAGTACTATGTCTTGCACAACTGGAGTGCTGCAGTGAATGGCTATATACCGTTCAAAAGGGATAGGCAAGGAAGGAGAGGTGGTGGGGTAGCACTGTATGTTAGGGAGTGGTTTTGACTGTTTAGAGCTTCAAAATGATGACAGGGTTGAGTGTTTATGGGTAAGAATCAGGGCAAATGCCAAGGTAGGTATCATGGTGGGATTCTGTAATATACTACCCAACCTGTATAAAGAGGCAGATGGGAGAAGTCTCATAATCACTAGCTCTTGTTCTCAATGGCAACTTCAATTTAACAGATGTCTGCTGGAAATACAATACAGCAGAAAGGAAACAGTCTAGGAAGCTCCTGGAGTGCATGGAAGATAAATTCCTGACAGTTGGTGAGTGAGCCAAGAAAGAAGGCACATCACTGGGCCTGCTGTTGCTGAACAGAGGAGGACTTGTAGGTGATGTGATGGTTGGAGGCCATTTTAGGCCTAGCAGTCACAAAATGCTAAGAGTTTCAGTTCTTGGAGAAGTAAGGAAAAGGCTTAGCAGAACTGACATCCTAGACTTCTGAAGGGAAGACTTTGGCCTGGTTGGTAGCCTGGTTGACAGAGTCCCTTGGGAGGCAGTCCTGAAGGTCAAAGGCATCCACTGAAGCTGGATATTCTTTAAAAAGGAAATCTTAAAGATGCAGAACTGGTCTGTCTCCATGTGCCAAAAGACCAGCTACCCGGGAATAAGTCTGGCCCAGCTGAATAGAGAGCTCTGACCAGAACTCAGGGAAAAAAGGGAGAGTTTATGGCATTTGGCAGAAGAGGCAGAAAACTTGGGGACATTACAGGGACGTTGTGAGGTTATGCAGGGAGAAAATTAGAAAGGTCAGAGCCTACCTAGAAATTAATCTGCCTGCTGCCATAGAAGACAATGAAAAATGTTTCTTTAAATCCATTAGCAACTAAAGAAGGGCTAAGGAGCCCCACTGGGGCACCCATCTCATTCAGCAGCAGGTCCACATTTTCTCTAGTCTTCCTTTTCCTGCTTATGTACTTGAAGAAGCCCTTTTTCTTGTCCTTGACATCTCTTAAAAGATATAAATCCAAGTGGCCTTCCTTGTTGCATCCCTACATACATGTAGGGATGTTCCTATATTCCTCCCAAGTGGCCAGTCCCTTTTTCCAGGGTGCTTGGGTCTAGCAGTTGAAGGACCAAGCCTGGCAATAACTGTAATTATTTTACTCCATTTTATGCCCAGGAGTTACACATTTGAGTTTTCAGAAAAAAATCTTCTTGTCTGCTATCTTCTTTATCTAAAAATTAAGCATGTGGAGTAAACTTGATATTGAAAAGCCAGGTATGGGTTTCTCTGCAAGATTATTTAGTTCATCAGAATTTTGAGAGCTGAAATGTAAGGAAACAGCTATACTCACCTATATGTCTTGAGTCTGGAGATACAAGTCTTACCATGTTTCCTTAAAAGAAATAAGGAAAATAGAGAGGGGTAAATACCTCTAAAGAACAATTAATTTTACCTCAAAATAGGTGTATAAGATAAATCAGGTGAGTCACCTTCTAAATTTTTTTTTTCTAACAAATTTAAGGGAGCTTAAAGGTACTTCTAGAACTTTAGTGTGCAACTGTTAGAACCCTGAAGCTGGTTGGGATGAATCCCACGCAAATACACTGGCTGAGTTATCCTTTAAGGTGTTTTTTTTCCTATCAGCTCTACAAAGGTTTTAGACAATTAACTTTACAAAGTTACTTAATTTTTGGGTGTCTAAATTTGGATGAACTGAATCACATTAAAAATGAAGCTCGGGTTTTAAATGCGCTGATGATCTTTACTACTTGTAGAAAAAGAAAGGAGAAAAAGAAGTAAATTAAGCATGTTCCATAATTTTCCATATTATCCAATCAGAATTAATATCATAATTTTTTTATAATAAAAACAGGTCCCCAGATAATAAAACAATCAATGTGCATGTTGTTTGAAGTGGGAAGTTTTCCCTTGTTAAAAAATACTGAAATAGTACACCCATTGTATCAGCATTTAAATGTCTATGACACTGTTAATAGTAGGTGCTTGGCATCAAGACAAAGGAGATCAGCATTACTTATGTCTAACAGGAGCTGTGTAACATATATTAAGTTCAGCACCTCAGTGAAAGAAGTATGAGCCTTTTTTTTTTTCATTAAAAAGGAATTAAATCTTCATTCATGAATTATAGCTTGTCATGATGCATCTAATGTATCTTAACTTGTGCTCAGTGAGCAAGCTGGAAAGATTTTTAACAGGTTTGGATTAGGTCAGTAGAGCTTCCATTTTCACATGACAACTCGGTACTGTGTCTGCCATCTTCCCAGCTTCCACCAGGGTTTCAAGACAGTGATGCTGGCTTTCTTTTCCCTTCCTTTCATTACTTCTTTCTTTCCTTCTTTTCTTCATCCTAGGGGCTGGAGGAGGGGAATCTGCCACAATAAACTAGAAAAATCCATTCTGTCAAATTGCATGCCCTGCTGCTTCATCACCATTATTATACTGAGGTTTTACATTAAAGTACCCTGGATTTTAAATTGAAAGTCAAATATAATTTGCCACTAGAAGCATGAAGTGAGTGACTAGAAAAGCTGATAGCTAGGCGCAGCATGACAAATTGGTATCTATCTAATAATGAGCCTTACAAGGTCATGGATCACTACGAACCTCTCAGTTTTATGTAAGTAGAACTGGACTACATTGTGTCAATTGTTGTTTCGGGGGAAAGGGCAATATATTTTAGATTGGCCCATGCATTTTCAGAGCTAGACAGGTACAATAAGTCCCTTTTTGATAGGAAAAAACCCAGAAAAGCTACAGAGAAGGGAAGGGAGAGAAATTTAGTAGTTTCGCACACCCATTTTCAGGATAAATTGCAGACAAACAAACTGCTCCAGTGTGTAGGTTTAAGCTCTAGAGGGGAAAAAAATCCACAGATTTATAAATTATTAAAAAATAATCTTTAAGCAAGTGGTCATTTAATGTGATTTTTAGGGTAAATCATGAAATTGATTTTGTGTCTGCCACTATATCAACAAAAAGAGGAGAGGAACAGCCATTTCCCTATACCAGAGGAAATGTTATTAATAGAAGACCGTTACAACATTTGAAACATTCAAATCACTTCTAAGCAAGTGTTAATCAATAGGGTCCTGGTGGAATTTATAGAGGTATGACTATTTATATCATGAGGTAGATGGTCTGATAACATCATCCCTTAATGACATATCCACAGAATTTGTGCAGCTGGCAAATGTTGTCATCTGAGACTTACACTCAGCTGAGATCATTTACTAGGAGTTGCTCTTCTGGGACACAAAGACCTTTATCAGTTTGTCTTATGACATTATTTTTATGTGCTTTTATGAGACACTGTGTGGGATTCATGTACCATAACTTTGGCATCTAAAATGTAGTTCATCGTTCTAAGTTCCTTTGCATCACTGTAGTGAAATAGATGCATCTCATCTTATGAAGATGTTGAACTACAGACAGAGGTTATTTTAGTGCAAAATAGGCCTCTGGGTCCGATTGGATTGTCTGCTAGAAGGGCTTCTGGCAGTAAGTGGAGCTACAGTAGAAATTTGGGCTTTTTTAACTATCTTTTTGTCCTGATTTTAGCTGAGAAAGAAATAATTTTCTTTCAGAAATCTGGAATTCTGCTGTATGTTAGATTTAGGATAAGAATAATGATGATAACACATTAATATTTTAATTGCTGCTTTGTGGCCAAGGACTTTTCAGGTTCTCATACTGGCCTATTAATAAGAAAGCAAGGGGCACCCAAGAAACTGGAAGGGAGCACAGCCAGGACAGCTGACCGAAACTGTCCAAAGGGATATTTCATACCATATGAAGTCATGTTTCGTATATTGCTAGGCAGTGAGCTGGGAGGCAGTTCAGCTTGAGAAATAGCTGAGTATTGGCTTCGATAGGTGAGCAGTTGTGCTATGCATCTACCTGTTTTGTATATTCTGTTATTATTGTTGTTGTCATCGTCTTCTTTTTCTGTCCTATTAAACTGTCTTTATCTCAACCCCCAGGTTTTAACTTTTCATCTTGTTGATGCTCCCCCCATCCTACTGTGTGAGGAGTGAGTGAATGACTGTGTTTGGTTGTTTCAGCTGCCTGCCAGGTTAAACCGTGACACCTTTAGGTATCTGAAGCCAGATAAGGCAGCTCCCAGAAAACCTGCCTCTGTTCTCATTTGTCTCACACAGCAGGAGAATTGAAAACCAGTGAGAACTGAAAACTCATTGTAAAAAGAAAGATGTAGTTGTGAAAAGCAATGGCTGGAAGGTGTGTGGTGGGGACAGAAGTGTGACACTGGGCAGAAATATACTTTGGGATCCTGTGGGGCTGACTGGTAGTTGGAGCACCCTGTTGGGCAACTGCTGCTCAGACCTGAAGCGGGGGATGAAATTCAGCAGAGCTAACACAAACTGCCCACATGCCTCATTTGGCCAGATCGGTGACCATACTACTTTTTTGCAGAGGATTTTCAAGTTTACTGGGAGATTAGTTGAGCTTTTCTGTTCCTCAGTTGTCTTACACATAGAATAGTCGTAGCATTGTCAAACCAACAGGCAGTGAAGATATCTCCCTGTAAAGGTGTTATCTATTGAAAATAAAAATGCACGAATTGTGATCACGTTAACAGTTCTGGCTATGGAGTTTGGCTTTATAAAGTATCTTGTTTAATCTATTTCCATGTTGGAGGTCTCTTGTTTAATCTCCGTTATGTCAGGTAAAAGGGAGGCAACTGCAACAGTTGTAGCTACGTACACACTGCAGCATATGCAATGGTTAAGATTTTATTTCCTGTGCAATGAACCTTTCAAAATGTTAGGAGTCTTAGCTGGAAATGGCTGATGTTTTTCTGTTATTCACAAAAGGGACACATTGTGCTTTGCTTTTTGATTCTTCAAGTTTTGCTGGTTTTCTTTAATACTCAATAAAACCCACAATGTGATGCATAATACATGGGAGAAATAACCCAACCTTTGGTACAATAATTTAACCTAAAGTTCTCTGAAATAAATAGAAAAGGCTCTTGCTGATTAGTGGGAAAACAAGTCCCTAACCTAGTACCAGGCCCTAAGAATAAAATAGTGCTCAATGAATTTTCTTTTTTGGGTGTAAGCAGTGAAATCAGAGTCAGTGTGTGAAAGAACTGTCCCTTAGAGGCATAGCATGGCCCCCAGGGAATAGGGGAACCATGAGTAATAAGCAGCGTGATTTATGAGAATAAATCTTATCAGACAAATTTGATTGTTTCTTCTGATAGCATTACCAAATAAGCAAATGAAAGGAAAATGGCAGACCTAATATAGTTTGACTTCAATAAAGTATTTGATATAGCATCCATGAAATCTCATACAATTAATTCAAATTGACAAATATGCAGACTGTCGCATGGATTGAAGATTAGCTCAAAGGCCATAAACGAAGAATATTGATGGATCAAGTTGAAGGAAGATACATAGACATTTGCTGCAATGCTGGTACTAAATCAAAACTTGTTTAACATCTTCATTCCTGATTTCGAAATGAGAATGAGAGAGCTCATTAACAAAATTTAACCATGACGTAAATTGGGAGGAGCTTTGAATGCCCTCATGGGAAGAATAATACAGTGTGTCAAAGATTGATGTGATGAGGTAATGAATAAATGATAAAAGTGAGAGGCACCACCACTAGTATAAATTGAAGCAAATATTGAACGGGTATTTAACAATCTGGAAAAGATGAGAGAATAAAATATAATTGTGGCAGATAATGGGCACAACTTGAAAGGGCAACAGAAAGGGCAAGTGAAGTTATAGGTGCATATGTATTATTGGAATCATGGAATAAGGTGGTACAATAATATCTCAGAAGAGCAGTTCAATTTTGAGCACAGAAACAAACCTAGTCTCTACATCTCCAGTATTCAAAGCATAAAATTGGGTTTTTGGAAAGATTAATGAAAGGAACTATAAGAAATTGAAGTGATAGCCAAATGTCCAGATACAGTGAAGAAAGATTAAAATGGATAAAGTGTAATGGACTAAATTAAAAACACTGAACTTGTATTGAAATACCTTTCTGCCATGAATTTAGTAATCAATATGAGGAAGTTTACTGATAAAATAGCTCTTCATGTATGCTTAACTATCAAATAGAAGGGTACCTGGTAGTTTCCAAATGTCAAAGGAGTTCAGGTTTCAAGGATGGAAAGGAGTTTTGTGTGGTGCAAAAAAGTAAAACAAGAACAATGGGAGGAAACTGAGAAAAATACTATCAAGGTGATTACAAGCAACATTTACTTGCCATACTAGAAGTGTATTGTGAGGGAGCAAAGCTGCATGAATAGATAAACACTATATATATTTCTTTGCCTTTCACCATGGCAGCATGCTACACTTGTAATGATTTTTTCTTCTTTAAGTGAAAGTTTCCTTAGTGGGAAGGGTGGTAGAGAGATAAAATATTTGGGACCATACCATCTCCCATATGCAGAGTCTTTACCACCCCAGATGGCACACCAACTGCCAAGTCCTGGAAATACGACTGAATTATTACCTTCCAAACATGAAACAGACTAAACCAGCACAGCATATAATAGATCCTCCTGCAAATGCTTCCAAAATTAAGACTAGGTGCCTCTTTTTATATACAAAGCCCAGATGGTACATACAAACCAACTGTGAACTACATTGCTGGTGTGATGTTTAAAACTTACAAATATGTATGCTGGTATAACAAATGGCCTCTATTTACAGATGGAAGACTGAACAAATGAAAGAGATGCAAAGTTTTGCTGGTTGCATTGAAGATGTTTGGCTAGATAGACTTTGGCTATCACTCTGTATAGCTATCCATATATTAAAATTAGAGGCAGAACACATTTTGCTCAAGCAGGAATATTTAAAATGAAAATACATGTCTAAGCATGCAGAAGTACTAAATTCTTGCAGTGAGACCCTAACGGTGGAGTAACCACCCAATACATTGAGATCAATGTTTCTGTTGACTGTGCAGAGGAAAAAAGAATAGAAGCAAGGAAACAGAAACAAGTCTAACATTTGAAGCAAATGAGGGTTTTGTGTTTGCACTAGTTGGTCAGGCTTGCTTCTCTCCAGTATCTGTTAAATCCATTATCTAGTTTCAAGTAGAGGTGAAGAGGTGTAAAGACTAATGCTAAATAAAAGAGAAACCAGGCAGATTCATTGTTTCACAAGAGGACCCAGCTGATTTCATGGTAACGGGGCACTGTTACCATGAGCAGAGGAGGAAACTCCTAATGTTATTTTTGCAGAAGGAAAGGCTGCATCATGGAAGTTCTTACAGCATTTCCTCACCGAGAATGCAGGAAAACAGCATTAATAGAATCAAAATTTTTGTTAGCTAACAGGGAATTTAGCTGGGTACCAGGATAGCTTAGACATCAGGTTTTTTCTCAGGCAGTTTCTTTGTAGCTGTCAATGTGCAAACTAACAGTGAAGTTTTTCCTACGGCATTCATAAGTTGTTTCTCAGACTTTCATTTCCCTTTTCTCTTTCTTTTTCTTTCATTTCCTTTCTCCTGGCTGTTCTTGTGGATATTCTGATACCTAGTAGTGGGTAAAGTCAAGCTGTATTCATAATGCAATTAATTTAAAAAGTCAGTTGGGGATAAGGTAGAAATTCAAAGACAACACTGGATTGGGTAGTTCTGGCATTAACAAAAAGTCATGAAGACAAAAAGGTGCTATGGGAGCTGTGGTAGAATTCAGTGAATAGTCAGCATTCCCCACCACATCATTGCTCTACCTCTGATATTAGATATGGAAATATACCAGTTAGGGCAGCCTCTAGGAGAGTGAATGGTAAATTAGTAACATTTGCTCTTTGGTAGCAACTTGATAAAAACTAAGACATATCTATTGCTGATACTGCAGCAATAAAACATCACAAGCTTGGATGACCAAATTAGTAGTTTTTTACTCATTTAGGCATATTTTCAAAAGAAGAAAGATGTAGTGACATGTCGTGGTCCTCAGGCTGTCATTATATGGGACCTGCTAGGGTTGGCTATAGAAAAGACTAGATTTGTCCTCTGAGTCAACATTTTTCAAGTTGACATGTGACAGTATATTGTTGACTTGTACTTCGGTAGCAGGTTTGTAGGTAGGAATGGTACCTCGTACAGTATACACATTTAGTTTCCACTTTTCTGTACTTTTAAGTATATAAGCTTAAATAACCAGCTTCTCTGAACAAATCTGAGCCATGTGTCACAATATCTGATGTTACTGTCTGCTTACCTAATTGCTGAACATTTTAGGTCCTTTGAGCATAAAGGTCATATCTTCATGCAGTGACTTCAGTGGAGGTACACCAATTTACACCAATTGAAAAAAAATGGTCTTAAAGATTTTTGTGGCCAGGATTTCTCATAATAAAAGACTTGGCAAATCTGAAAGTCATTATTTTAATGGCACTGCAGACAGCTATTGTTAAACATGGGGCACAGTTCTAGGGTAATTATGGTATTATAACATTACTTTATATTTCAACTTTTCTCAGCTTAAATTACCATCATTGAAATGGGTTTGCCTTGCTCCCATCTAGTCAGGTATCCTGCACAGGGAGTGCAGAACAGGAAGAGAAGCTCTGTTAGTCTAGACACGCAGAGTTAGTACTTTTTCTTTTTAAAAGTCTTGCGTAGGAATAAAGCAGTGGACAAGTCTGTATTTATGGTGATCGGATTTCACAGTTTTCTGCACCCTGTAGCCCTGTGCATCTTCTGGCTATGCTTATGTGTAAAAACAGATGTAGACTGCGCCTCCTGACAGGTGAGCCGATCAAGGGAGAGGATATTTCAGGACAGAGTCCACTGAAGAAGGTCTGGGGTACTTCACAGTGGAAAACTTTGAAGGATCTGTGTTTCTCAGAGGTACACAGGAGGGCAAAGCTCCTCCCTGGACTCTGTAACACTTGTGTGTGGAGTGGAAGTGCAAACTCATGGCTGGGCATGTAATCCCTTGTGATGGGACTGGCTAGAATTGTGTCTGTCTTTTTGTCACTGGTTTAGGTGTGATGTTTAAGGATTATCTGAACCAGCAACTAAAGTCATAAGAGCCACAATGAAAAAAATGGCTCAGAAGGAGCAATGTATTACTTGGAAAATGTGAGGATGTGAGATTTTGAGTTTTACAGGAAAGCTTTCAGCTTTGGTTTATCTGAACTTATGGGCTCAAAATGGGTCAGCTTGCTTTTTTTTTTTTTTTCTTTTTTTAACCTCAGCTTCTGTAGCTTTATGGAAAGATTTATTTGTCTCAGCACAGCTCTACAAGAGTAAACTGAGTTGTTGCTTGTTCATGCATCCTGATTAAGGGTCTTACCATCAGTTCTGTTTCTCTCTGCTGAGGCTTGAAGTGTTGGTATTGAGTACTTGCTATATCATCATGGTACTGTTTGTCTGAAATTGAGCTTGGAAAACGTGGAAGAAACTGACAGGCATTCTGCAAGTTCCGAATTGCTTTTCAATTCAGCTGTGTTCACCGCCAAAGGAAGAAGTCCTTGGGGGGGAGTAGATATGATTAGCAGCAAAACATCCTGGCTTGTCTTAAATGTAGGAAGAAGGGCTGTAGGTCCATGACAATGTGGGATTCAGGTGCCTTACTGGGATAAAGGACATATCAAACCTGCTAAAAGGACACATGTTAAACCCGCGCTGAACATTTGGCCAGTCTTTCTGTTTGCAGTATAATTTGGGAACAGCCCTTCCCCATTAATTTACCAATACACTTACAAACAAAAACCTACCTGCTTATGAATGCAGGTATCTACTATTTGCCTCAGCTATTCTCTCACTCCATTTATGGACCTCTAAAGCATCAGGAAAATAATGAGGGAAGCTGCCATGAAACTGAGATGTCCAATCACACTCTTTGAATAATAAATAGTGCACGCTGAATAGTCAAGGACATAATTAAATCAAAAGTTTGCAACAGGCAAGCTGATTGAAAAATGTTTGTACAAAGCACTTCAATGATTTAAAGAAAATGAACACATTTATGGAGATCATAATATATTTACTAATAATCTGCCAACCTAAAAAAAGGGTTTAATTTATTAGCTAAAATATTTCCCAAGAATAGTTTACCCTGATCTAGCATGAAATGACATATTGAATTCAAATCCATGCTGAATCATTCCTTTAAAAGAAAATGGTTTGCAGCTAGTAAAATATCCCTGGATAATCACAGAGGTCAGAAGCTGTGACCTTGTTGTGTTACATGCCTATTTACAGTTCTCTCTCACTGCAGGTTGTCAGGGTTTCAAGCACCTGCTTCACTTGAAGCACAATAAAAGCAGCCTCCATATTTGACACTGAAAACCCCAACCATCTTCTTTTTCCCCTTATTTAGTCAAATTATCTTAACATATGAACAGATTCTAGTCCATTCAATGATTCATGCACCTCCTACGGTGCTGAACTCTCTCTGATACCTAACTATGTCACTTGCTGCATTGTTTCACTAAACTTTCCTCATTTTCTGTTTATTTGTTCCTATTTGCAGAATTTGTCAAAGCTCCAGTACTGCATCTAAGTGTATAAAAATGCTTAAGTTACTTTGGGAGAATGCATTCTGGTCATTTCTCTCTACTAGTCCTCCCAAATATCCTCAGGGTTGGCAACTCTTTTCTTTTTTTTTTGATTGAATGTGCTTTTCTTTCCTGATTCTCCATTTAATTTGAGCAAATTTGATAGCCATGGGCATTTTATTTTATTTTTACCATCTGTTTTCCATTTTTATTAAATAGTTATAGTTTATTGTTAATTGAAATTGCAAATTGGCCATATTATGTTTATGCTATAATAATAGCATCTGGATTTAAAACTGTGGGAAAGATTGCTTCCCAACTGTTCTCGCTATGTATGGGCCTAGAGCCTTAAAATTACACCTGTCCTATAGGGGATTTCCTGGCCTTCGGGTTGATCTCTTGCTTGAAAAATAAAAGCTCTCCCTTTCTATTGGAGAAGAGAAGGGTTCATGTTCCAGGACAGTAGCCTCAAACATTTTGAAATAATAAAAGTCTCAGCAACCAAGATGTGATCTTTCAGAACCTGGTCCAAAAATCTCCTTATTTCTGGAAAAAGCAGGAAACATATGCTGAATTGCAAATATCTTCAACCAGTCTTGAGAGAGGTTTTATTCTGTAATTTTTTGACAGTCCAGCATACTATTTCTAGAGATATTAGAGAGACATTAGTATGTCTTGGGGGGGCTATTGAACGCTGCAAACTTCCCCAATGTATCACAATTACAGGAACACCTTTTATAAAGCAATTTGCCATTTATAATGTTAATGAAAAGATTTGCCTTTGTGTCTAGGATGGAAACTAAGTTGCTATGCCTTTTTTTTCCCAGTGCTTCAGTTATGCAATATGCCACTTGAGTCATCTTCAGTTACAAAACTGTAGTCATTAAAGTGTAGCATGTTTAAGACTACTATCTCCTGGAATCCAGTGATCTGTGCAATTGCTGTCACACTGGAGAAGGCAATCTTTGACTTGACATTAGTTTCTTGTCCTTCCATATTGTATATGACATACTGTCTTTCCCTTTGCATTTACTTGCGGGATCATGGCATTTTAAAGAAACAGAAAAAAATCTTGTTGGGCTGTCAGTCATTGGCCAGTCTTGGAAGACTTTTCTTCTGTTCAGGGAATCATAACAGCACCATTTCAGACACACTGTTTTTTCAGGCACTTTGGCATAAGTATTATACGAAGTTTTGTTTGACTTCTCAACATGGAGCAATACAGGAGTGCAGCGGAAGTTCTGCATGTGTAACTCCTTGCAGGGAGCAGTTGAGCTAGTAGTTAAGATCTCAGTTAGGCTTTTTAATTTCTGAGTTTGATTTCTACCTTGTGCACGCATTTTCTGTGATGCTATCATCTCCTGCCTTTCAATATTTCTGGGAGAGATTAAAAATCCTATAATTCACACTGGAAAAAATTGCTCTCACAACTCCTCTCTCTAAAGAATAAAGCAGTTATCTGATGAGCATTAGTCTTTATGGGGATGAATAAGGGATCCATGACGAAGCAGCTCTTCTTTCCTAGCCTGTGTAACCTGGGAACAATAGATTCTTATATTAGAAAACACAATGACAATAAAAGCTGGGATCTTTATAGAGCCTATGTTGCATTCCTTGTTAGTTTCCGAACTCTCTTAGGGTTCTGTAAAAATCCCAGCTAAATTCATTAGTGTTCAGGTCTGCCCAGAAACAACACTGATGGGAAGTAATATGGTTATAATTCAACATGTCTGGGGTGGGGTAGGGAACACTTTTAATTTCCCTTTACTGCTGGTGATGGATTTTTTCAGCTTCACCTTTCTGTGCTACTGATCCCAGCAGTCCCAGGCTCTAAACAACAAACAGCTTGACTTGCAGAAACTTTCCACTCTCTCTAGGGAGGACCACAAACTTACAGCATATTTTAAGCTGTTGTTCGATTTTCTGAGGGGAGAGAATTGTCTCTAGGCACAAATTAGTGTTACCAGTGGAAGATGGAGTTCAGCTGTTTATATACTAATATGCAGCAATTATGATAAAACAAAACTCATTCTGAAATTCTGCTGTAACTATGGTAACCTACATTCAATGTATTCCATTAAAAATATAAAAAAGGCTCCCTAGTAGGAGAGAGTAAATATTATCTATTATTGATTGATGAAGGTTCCAGACTGAGAACAGTGGTTAATACATCTTTTTTTTGTGATGAAACACATTTGTTAAACCTTCCTTTTTATTGATATTTATTGGCTGTTTAAATAGCATCAGATAGTTATCATTAATTTTTACATCTATTTTGAATCATTTGCTTCCTTCATTAGAAGGTCTCCATTTTACAAAGGGTCTCTGAGAAATTAATTTATTAACTTTATTTTATCTGATTTCTAGTTTGGGACATTTCCATTAGTGTTAAACTGAAACTTGACAAAGAGTTTACAAGTCCAAATGTAGTTGTTGCACATGGATCATTTTAGCTTTTTAATAATAATAAATCCTCAAGGGTTTGGCTGTTTAGTGAGGAACAGACAAGTTATGCAGATACTCTGTTGCTTTACTCTCTAGTTGTTCAAGTTAAATGTTGCAAATACCCGTGAAATAAAAAAAACCCCAATCTTTTGAAATTCAGATTGCAACAACAACAACATCAAAGCATAATGAGATGTGGATGGCTAGGAATGAGAGAAAAAAATTCATAGTACTGGGTACACACTTTAGGAAAACACTTCCTATGCTTGGAGAGGCTGTCCTGCTGCTTCCAGCTCTCTGTAGAGATCTGTGGATGGAGCTGCTGGAGGTGGAAGTGGGATGGCCATGCTGCAGGGCTGCCACTGTATGAACAGTGACACTGCCTGGAGCCCTTGATCTCAGCTTAGTGAAATGGGAGCTTAAAGATATGGGTGACAGATGACACCCATCTAAAGACACCTTAATTTTAAATCAAAACCCACTCATGCTATATATTCCATAGCTTCATGGGCATGACACAAGACAACAACTGAGATAAGATTTATACCTTGGAATTTCCTGGTAGAAACAACATTCTGGCTTCTCTTGTCTGCATTTAAACCAGACTTTCCCTTCACCCAAAGTATTTCTGAGAACGCGATTTAGTCAGGTACATCAGAATCAGAGCGTTACACGAGTGATAACATGTTACTGCATTAGCTGATATGTCCTGTAGGAGAGATACCAGAGGAGATCAAAAGCAATATTGAAAAAGTGTCATGAAGAATTATTTTCTTATTTTTAGATCAAGACTGAAATCACTACTAGGACTCAGTAAAAAACACATAGTGATGTTACATCTCCAGTAGAAGAAAGGTTAGGTCTTCAGCATTGCATCTCACAGATATTCACTGGGGATGGAATGGGCTTTTCTCTGGGCTATGCCTGCAGTAGTACAACATGGTCATTCTTATTTAGATCCACTTACCTTTATTGGTACCATTTCACTTTGTCAAAAGGAAAGAAAAAAAATGGAAAAATAATGATGATAGAGTGTTAAAAAAAAAAAAAAAAAAGTCACAGCCCAAACTGTCTATCTACTTGTTTGGTTTTGTTGTATGAACTCACTCTGAAGTGATGATACGGATTACCAGGCTGTTATCCTGAATAAAAAGTGCTGTCGTTAATTCTCTTTTGCTGCAGCTATGGGCCATTATTTCCAATAGCTGTAGCTGTCACTTCCAGTACTGTGACCCATCAGGAAATCTCTCAGGAAACTGAAAGAGTTTACACAATGGCCTGGCAAGAATATAATTTACAGGGCAGCATAAGGTGGAACTGCCTACTGGTCTCAGATTTATTCCTGATTCTTATTGCAGAGTTTAAATAAGTACAAGTAGCTGTTCTTTTCCTGCTGTTGAGCTGTGCTCCTGCTGCTCCACAGTAGGCTCAAGTGCCCCAAGATAGTGTGCCCTACATTCATTAACTATCTGCCGGCATCAGAGCTTATGTCAGGATTGCAGCCTTCTGCAGGGTCCTGGCAGCATGATGAGCAGGCAATGTCCACAGGACCCAGGGATGAAAACAAAGCTGGAAACCAGGTATCATTCTGTAAAGATGGCAAAGGAATTAGTATCTGGCTAGTAGCAGGTATGAAGGGGAAAAATAAAGGAGAGAAAAGAAGCAGCATCTGATGGTGAATGTCTGGGACTGGATGTTCCATGACCATATGTTTATTATTTTTATTATTATTTTTATTTTTCTGCATGTACTTCAATTTGAACCAAAACATTTTAGGTGTATCTACGATAATTTCAAACAAGACACATGACTTTCAGAGCTACTGCTAATTTGTTTACACCACTGGGAAATATTTACCTACTACATAAGAACTTGTGTTCCTCATACTTAGATATGGTGATGGAAAGATTACTTATACCTGTCCTTCAAATGCTGGGAGATGATCCCCTGCAGCTGAAAGCCAAGGCTAATGCTACTGGTATTCCTGGAGCTGGACAAACAACTTGTGATTAGTATCTTTCTGGGGAAGCTTTGACTTTCCATTTGAAAACAATCTTTAAGAAGGCTGTTTCTGCTTGTTTCCTTTCTCCCCCTTTCCCCCGTCCCCATGTGTATTTGCTATTCTGTCATTTTTTGAGTAAATTCAGTGACTTGTGAATAATTTGTTGTGAATATATGATAATCAAAACACCTCTCAACTAATCCCTGCATCACCATCTACGTTTTTGTTTCTTAAATCCTAATGCAGCTGTTAGAATCAGATTTCCAGTGCGAAACAAAAATATGCTCTCAAAATAGTTCACAGATAATTCCTCTGAATGCTCCTTTGTATTTCCTGTTTGCACATTAGGTACTAGCCAAAGGTATGCAGAAAACAATTGCAAAAGGAGAAGTAATTAAGGACCAAATTAATTTATTCTATAATATTATTTTCACTCCAATTTTTTAAAAGCTCTTTTTGATCTATGTATATGTATTATGGCTCTCATGTAATGGTTGGGTCTGTATTGATGGTTTCTAGTATCCTCATGGATTTGGTTGAAAGAATGGAACCTAATATTGCTAGTCTCTATTTTTATACGACTTCCACCGATTTGGATAACAGCTTTATATAGCTCAATATAAAGTTATATAAGTAAATATGATTTAAGTAATAGCTCCTTGTGTCTAGGCCTTTATCTGTGTTTGTCCTTCCCTCCTTCAAAATGTATTTGATTTCTTTAATAGATCTGTTTGTTTCGTAAATCAAAGTGTATCACTACTGGAATTAACTGCTACTTACTAATCTAATTCTACCAGCCTCATTTGTTTCCCCTTTTCCACATTATCCAGTACATTTTATTCTGTCTCTATAGTGCTTTTGCTACAGCTGAAGAACGATCAGCAGCAATCTGACATTATTGTACTATTTCTTATTATACAAAATGAAGGAATTAAGAATTAAGAATTATTAAGAAATACTACAACATATTAGGAAAGCAAAGAAGAAGGAACAGAAGTAGATTTATAATGAAACTTTACAGTGAATTTCTACAGCACTTGTATTAAACACAACATACTAGTCTTGATAGACTACAGAATAGATCATTAATAGGACAGTACGCAAGGAAAATAATTATTAACATAGCTGTTACAGCATTTTACATAGATTGCAAATTCCTTGTATCAGGGACAGCCTGACACCCCATTACAATTACAAATCTTAAAAAATAGTGTATAACATCAGAGAATGGAAGCAAAGTATAATATAACCAAAATTATAGAAGAAATAGATTATTAATCTTCACTTATATAAAGCACAAACTGTAGAAGGCTGCCCATCTAAAAACCTACAAGAACTGCAGAGGCAGTGAAATGAACCTTTTTTAGGATGTGAGAAAATTTCAACTTTTTTAATATAATACAACTTCAAGTGTATATTTCTTTGCAGTCCAGTGTAGTTTTGAAGTTTTGCATAGCATCTAAAATTAGCAACCTACAAGAGCCACTTTTGAAACAGAAATAACTATTATGTTTGAAATGCTAGAGAATTGCCATTTTTCTCTTGAAAAGGGCTTGAAGGCTTTCCATCTGTTGATTTATAAGGAAAGGTAACCAAAATTTCTTTTACAAAACATTTTGCCTTTTTCCAACAGGCATTTTCTGATAAAGAACAGTTATACCAGTAGATTGCCAGAAATCTTTTCCTGCAGCTTTCACCCAGATAGAGATTTAAAGAGCGAGAGAAGGAGCACAAATCCCCAGATAAACTTTCTTCTTATTCCTACTGACTTGAAAATAAGGAAGTATTAGCTATTGTGTTTCTATTCCTTCAAATACAGAAGTCAAACTTCACCTGTACTGGGCCAAGTTTCACACCCAAACAAAATCTAACCTGGAGAAACAATATTCTCAGTGCAGAATATCATGGGAATGATCGAAATTTCAGTAAGGAAAGGATCCTTCTATTTTATTTTTTTTTTAGCACTGCATAGTTTTCCAGATACATCTTGCCACAGAAAATATTACCCCTGAAGCACTGTTATTACGTTTTTGTCATAAAAGTGAAAGAGGCATAACTCAGAGACCCTCAGGCAATAGTGAATTACCAAGGACTTTCCTATAAGTGAGTGAAATATAATTACACTCTTCAATAGGTGAGAAAAAAATATATTTTGGAAAAAAGGTAAAAAACTATATGAGACAAATTGACCATGCTGCATATTTATTATTAGGAAGGAAGGTAAATTAATGCATATAAAAGTAGGAATCCAGCCAAGCTTTGACTGCACAGCTGAGGACAAGTCTTGTTTGACATTTAAAAGAAAAGGGAAAAAAAAAAGGACAAAAAAAAAAAAAAGACCTTAACTTCTGCTAGTGTTATACATTAGTGATTATTAAATCATCAAGCAGATTGCTGATGAGAGACAGTCTAGGCATGCAGGGATGCGGGTGAGCGCACATGCATGCACACGCTCTTGAAGATGCACCTGTAAACCTATTTTTTTATATGCAGGAAACATTCCCTAAGGCTGAGAGACAAGCCAGCTATTCAGCTGAATGTGTTTTTTACCTAAGGCGCAGTACCTGACTCTTTTCTGACTCTTCGCATGTCTCTGACTGGGGTAAAACATAGAAAAATAAGGTTCTTTCACAAGACTATTTGCTTCACATGGTTTAACTTACCATAGTATTCCATAGTAATTTAAGCATACCTCTGCTACTTTACTAAGGCTGTTACATCCTGGAATTAAGACTGGTACCTTCGTCTTGTTTAAACTACCACTGAAGTCAGTGAACCTTTTACATCATCTTGTTGAGCCCATGCAATCTCATTTCTCCACTTCCAGACATGGAATGGAAAACTCCCACAGATGTTAACTGAGGTTACTGAGCTGAAGTCAGAGCTATTTGAATATCCTGCAGCAGGAGAAATAATTCACAGGTTAGTAATATGCTGGCATTGCATTCTACTATGGACATGATTACCTTTGATGGTTTTGTCCTTGCAAAGATAAACACAACAGAGCAGTTAATGTAATTACAATATGGTTAAACACAATTATGATAAGAAAGGAAAAAAAGAAGGAAAATTCTATTTAAGGATGACTGCATTTCAAAGCGTTGTCATTTTTAAAGTAAAATTTACATTGGAAAGTCATATGTAAATATAAAGTCTTAAAATAAAAAACTAAAAAATAACTTAAGGCCACTTAGGAAAATGAATATAATTTAAGAACAGGGATTTAATGAACACATATTTTTCTCAAATGCTTTTTCAGTGCTAGTAAAAAAAAAAATAAATGAAGGCTTCCTACTGAATATAATTTGAATCCTAGAACCCCAGCTGAGGGGAGGAAAAATCTTCTTTCTGACACAGACCGTATAATTATAGAGAACGTATTCTTCAAACAGATTTTTTTTTCTCCTCGACCTACTCCCCAAGTAATGATACAACAAGTAAAAGTGTGTGCATGCACTCCTGAGCATTATTTTCTTATCTTAAGTATGGGAATTGTTCATTAACTATTTGTTCAAACAGATACTGACAAAACCAAAATCTTTGAAGACATTACAGATATTGCATGCATCAGTAGGGCAAAACAGGTCAGTAGGTCATCTGGCCCAACCTCCCTGTTCAAGTAAGGCCACCTAGAGTCAGTTGGTCAAGGAAATGTACAGAAAGCTTTTGAATACCTCCAGTGGCAAAGACTCCACAGCCTCCCTGGACAACCTGTGCCAGTGCTCAGTCACTCATGGAGTGCAAAGCGATTTCCTGATGTTCAGGAGGAACCTGCTGTGCTTCACTTTGTACTCATTGGCTCTGATTCTGTCACTGGGAACCACTGAGAAAAATCTGTCTCCATATTCTTTGTTCCCTCCCATCAGGTATTTGTACACGTGGACAAGGTTCCCCCTGAGCCTTCTTGCCTCCAGGTTAAACAGTCCCAGCTCTCAGCTGGGAGATAGATGCTTGTCTTTCCTTATAGGAAGGATGCTCCAATACCTTCAGCATCTTTGTGGGACTTTGTTGGATGCCCTTTCTCTGGACTGAGGACCCAAAAGCTGGACACAGTACTTCACATGCTGAGTAGAGAGGAAGGAACACCTCCCTCAACCTGATGACAATACTCAAGCATGAGTTCCTTTTTCAAAATCCAAATGATTTTCTTGTCCTTAATGTGCCTGGAAATGTTGCCAGGATTAGCTGCTCTTTCATCTTCCTAGGGACCCATGAGAGGTTGACTGGCCTGTAGTTCCATGGGTCCTCTTCCTTGCCTTTCTCAAAGATGAAGGTGACATAGCCTTTTCTTCAATGTTTTATGCACCTTTCCCTGGCTCTATGATCATTTAAAGTGATGAAAGATTATCAATAGTGGCCTTTCAATGACATCAGCCAGCTACCAGCTACCAAGGGTAACTCTTCCTTGTCCCAGACTTTCCTGCTGGTTTCTGTGATTCCTGACAGCAGGTCTTCCTAGTAAAGATGGAAACATAGGCAGCATTGGCCTTTTACATGTGTAACTAGGCCTCCCATCTGGCTGAGCAAAGGGCGCGTGCTTTCCTTAGTCTTTCTCTGGTCACCTACATGCTTAGAGAAGGCTTTTTTGTTGCCTTTGACATCCCTGGCCAGATTCAGTTCTACTCAGGCTTTAGCTTTCCTAACTTTGTACCTGGATGCTCAGACAAGGTTTCTATATTCGTCTCAGGTAAGCCAGCCTTGTCTGCACCCTGTGTATGCTTCCTTTTTACTTTTGAAGATGCTAAAGTCTGCTCTCCTGAAGTCCAGAGTTGTGAGTTTGCTTTTCACCCTCCTTCTGACCCTTAAGACTCTGAACTCCACCATCTCATGGTCACTGCAGCCCAGGCTAACTTTGACCTTCACATCTGAACCTTCAAATCCATAACATGGCCCTCAATGTTTTTGAGCTTGAGGTCCACCAGAGTATCTCTTCTCTCCTCACTTGGAGGCGGAAGTTATTATCAATGAATTCCATGAACCTTCTGGATTGCTTATGTCTAGCTGTGTTGTCCCTCCAACAGATAGAAAGGTGGTTGAAGTCCACTGTGAAGACGAGGGCCTGTGAACATAAGTCTGCTCCCATCTTTCTGCAGAGGATCTGATGAAGTAAAACTGATTGAGTACTCTGGGTAGTCAGCAGAGTAATTCGGTGTCCCCCATTAATGATATACACAAGTTTGGAGAAAGGCCACATTGACAGAAAGCTCCTGACCAGGAGTCAGAGAGAAAACATTTTCCAAAAAATTCTGTTCTCTACAAGACAAATCAGTAATTTCATTTTGTAAGTTTCCATGACATTAAGACACATGCTCTACTCACACTACAAATAGGTTTCACACTTTGATGAAGCAAACATTACTTTTGTGATTTAACCCCCCTCCCTAAGCCCCATATCGTTCATGTAATTTATTCATTCTGGCAAGGCGAATAAGAAAACAGTCTTTAAATTTCGGTGTAATAAGAGTGGAATCCAGTGTAAAAATAAATTGGAGACAGAATTTAATTATTGCTTTTCTCTGCATGATTTGCTCCCTAGCCCCTTTGCAAACTTTCTAACACTTATTTAAAATTCTTCTTTTATCCTTCATCTGTTGACATTATTTACATACAGAACTCTGATGTGTTTACCATACAATTAGAATAGATCTTCATTTTAATTAAATATCAATTCAGGATCAGAGCTTGAAGCTATTTGTCAGCACTGATAGTGATCAATAGAAGAAGATGCTGAACAAAGAAGACAAATAGATTTTCTGAGTAGTCAAATATTTTTCATTTCTTCACGTACCCCATTTTTAATAGAGGATGAAGAGATTAAATTTCTTGCATCCTTTTATTTATTCTGTGGCACATACTTAGAAAGTTGAAATCAGCAGCTAATTGCCACATTATTATGCTTAATTGACATGCTACCTTTTTCTCTGTAACTCACCATGACAGCTTTGTTTAACTATGATGTGGTGAATGCCTGTCCCAGGAGTAAAAATTTCAGTAGGTGTGGGCAAATCCTAAAAATAGAACTCAGTTAGGAACCTAGCATTCACATCAGATGTCCACAGGGTTCTCGCTCTTGCGAAGTCCACATCACACAACCTTGTAATTTACAGCTTAAATATGTATCATACTCAGTTTACACTTGTTTATTTTTATGCTTACATCATTTTTGAGCATCTGCAATTCTTTCACAGACTGTCATTTGTCTGGACACCTATCTGAGTGATATGTCCTAGGGAGCTGCTTTGGCAGGGGGGTTGGACCCGATGATCTCTCGAGGTCCCTTCCAACCCCTACAATTCTATGATTCTGTGATTCTATGATTCTATGATTCTATACCCTCTCAGTCTTCTTTCACTATACTGAATGAGCAAAGCTCTTTTATTCTTCCCTCTAGAGGTAATGTCCAGCTACTGCTCAGCATCCTGGCAGTTCTCTGCACCTCTTAAATTTACCTGTATGGGTGAACAAGGTTCAATGTGGGTGAGTCCATCCAAAAACATGTCTACTTCCTCATCAACAGTGAATATGTTTTAGCTGATACATGTTTACATCACAATTGTCTTTTCACATTTGTATCAAAGTGGAGATATATTAGACATTGTGTGATACAGTATTACATTCTAGACCTGCTTTTAGGTATTTTGTAAGTATTTGGTTTCACTAATGTGCAAAAGTCTATGAGACCTGATGAGATGCCCCCCAGACTCCTGAGAGAACTGGCTGATGTTGCCAAGCCACTCTCCATGGTATTTGAAAAGTCATTGCAGTTGGTTGAAGTCCCCAGTGACTGGAAGAAGGGAAAAATTACATCCATTTTTTAAAATGGGAGAAAGGAGGACTCTGGTAACTACTGACCTGTCAGCCTCACCTTTGTCACTGGGAAGATTATGGAATAGATACGTCTAGAATTTATGCTGAGGCACATGGAGGGCAGAGAAGTGATTTGAGACAACCAGCCTAGCTTTACTAGGGACAAATCCTGCCTGACCAACCTAGCAGCTTTCTACAATGGAGTGACATCAGTGGACAAGGGCAGAGCTGCAGATGTAATCTATCTGGATTTCTGCAAGGCCTTTGACACGGTCCCCTGCAACAACTTCTCTTTAAGTTGGAGAGATGTGGATTTGATAAGTGGACTGTTCAGTGGACAAGGAGTTGGCTAGATGCTCACATCCAGAGGCTAGTGGTCAAAGGTTTGGTGTCCAGATGGAGAAGTGTGACAAATGGTCACACTCATCAGATCCCTCAGGGATCTGTACTGGGACCAGTGTTGTTTAATATCCCCATCAATGACACGGACAGTGGGATCAAGTCCACTCTAAGCAAGTTTGCAGATGACACCAAGCTGAGTGGTGTGCAGTTGACGTGCCAGGGGGACAGGGTGTTATCCAGAGGTACCTGGAAAAGCTAGAGAGGTGGGCCTGTGCAAACCTCATGAAGTGCAACAAAGATAAGTGCAAAGTCCTGCACTTGGGTCGGGACAATCCTTGTTATGAATAAAAATAGGGGGATGATATAATAGATAATAGGCAAATGGTGATTATGGACAATTGCATGCATGAAAGATGATTCCTTCACACTTTGTAGGACATTAATCCTCACCAATTAAATGACATATAAAAATAAATTTTAAGTCTGAACAGTTCTTAATTTTGAAATCTTAAATTTCAAGACATGAAATTTAAATAAATATTTTAAATTTTAAGATACCTTTATTTTGCAAGCAAAATGGGCTGAGGGACAGAAGAAAAGGAAACACAGCAGGGGCATTTTTAATGACCCCTACTGGCCTGTCACACAGAGGAAACAGATGGAAGAAGAGTAAAGATTTGTAGAGAGGTTGGGAAAAAAGAAGTTTAAGAACAGAGAGGACTTTTTTTCCTTGTAATAAGTTAAAGTCAGTATTTAATTTCTAGACTGAGAAATTTTGATTTTGTTCTTTCTTTTAACAGAGCCTAATTTTAACCAAACATTTCTAATAATTTATTTGTATTTTTCTTCTGTGTTTACTCAGTATCAATTTCTGGTTTATGCGTGCTATTCTAGTAGTGAAACCTATATATTGGTGTTATGTATCTGTGTACAAATGTATGCATAATTTGTGTGTGTGTAAGTTCATGCATATACATGGCTGTGACAAATGATGGTTATTTAGAAAGTTCCATAGTCTTACTATCAAGGGCTTCAAGTAGTGCAAAATGAAATGGATGTGAAAGAGGAATTGAAGAGACAAGTGAATGAAGGGGCAGAAATGGAGTGTCAGCTACTAACTAACTAGCCAAATTTTCATTTAGCAGATCTCTGGCTGAGGAGCTCAAGATCTTGTCCTGTTATGTCAAAGAGTATTTATTCCTTAAAAAGGTATATTTGATGTAGCATATGCAGTGATGCTGTGATTGGGACTCAGTAATATGTGTACGGTTCACTCTAGCTGCAAAGAGTATGATTGAAATTCTTTTATGGCTCATTAAGTAGCTTCTATGAACCAGCTCTTTTATCTGTGTCAAATGGTATTCCCCTTTACATATAAATACCATATTCTTATGTGAATATTTGCATGTCCATGTTTATCGTTCACATTTCCATGAGTATCCAAGCATGTGAACTGATAATTTTCCAGTACAGTTTCTTATGGGAAGCAGATGTCGGAATTGGAAAGTCTGAAAGAATCCAGATAAGGAGAAAGACCATAAGAAGTTACTTTTTACTATTTACCCAGCATCAGAAGCATAAGGATTTAATCAGACCTCACTTCTATTTCTACAAAGTAAATATTTATTAAAATATGCTCTACATGTATTTGTTAAAAATAAGGTTGAATTAAAGTCCATTACTCCATATCAAAAAATTACAGCAAAGTCACACCTCATTGTAACACAGTTTGTAAAGATCAAAGATGCTGTGTTGTTACTGGATACTGCTAAATGTATCTTTAGGCATGGCATAATAGGACATGAGTGATTAGGAATGCTCAGCATTTAAAAGTTGTGAATGAAAATCCAAATGTTAATCAAGTTGTCTTTATAGATCCATATGAATTAATTCAATCAGAATTTTATCTAGTCACAAAATACTCTGGAGACTTAATCCTTAATTAAATATTTGCAATAGAATTTTATTTATGTAAACTTTGTAATTTTGAAATGTGCTGGACCTAAACAAATATCCATATAAGTTTTTAGAAATATAATCTAAATAAACAAAATCAAATTCCTTTTGCTAGACAACTGCTAAATGCTAACAAGTAAACACAAAGTGGGACTTAAACACTACAGAAGTTCTTCAAAACAGGCATTTACTTTAGATTTCTAGATGTTGCAATTTTGAATACCATCTGCCTTCCATCTTGGCAAGTATTTTTGTTGTTGTTTTCTCTACCCTTACTTTAATACCTTTTGGCTATTTCAAACTTGTTTTGAGAAGGATTTTCAGGGCTGCCTAATTTGAGACTCATCAGTATCTCTTCCTCCCCCATCACATCCCTCAGTGTTTTTAACCTTTGCCTTGTCGACTGTAGATCAAGTAACATATCACAAATGATATTATAAACATGAATTGAAAAATCACTTGTTGATCTATCTAACATCATTCAAGGACATGGGCACTGGTCCAACAAAGTATTTAGACTCCTTACTGTTATTTAGGCTTCAAATGTTCTTCTGAAATCTCTTCCACTGACGTTTATTACCTCACAATTGGGGTGGACTAAAAGCATGCCCACGGGCAATTAAGGAAATTCAGCTAATGGCTGATAATTTATTAGGTCACTGTAATTCAATTCCATCCCGTTATGTGCCTTAGCTCTTAGCAAGCTCTTTCAAATGAAGTTAATTCAAAGGCTTTACTTAGTATGTTTATGGTGGTATAGACAGGCCTTATCAAATTTCTCAAGGATATGCTATTACATAATGTTTTTAACAAAATTACAGCCTTCCTGCCTATTCATGCAGACCAGAAGTATTATCTAAAGCTATTTAAAAAAAAAACATTTCAAGGTTTCTCCATTGTAAGGGCAAATGTAAGGAGGGTGTGATTTAAAATGTAATCTTCCCCATGAATGATGATTCTAGGCATGCTAACTAAGCAGGTTTCTTGTGTGCAGTTGTATGTACACCACTGGGTAAACTGGTGGGCATCAACTGACAGGTAGGGATGTACTTTGTATCCAGCCTGGTAAACTCTGGTCCTGTGAATCACACTCATGTATGTGACTGTTCCCACGGCTGCTGAAAATTCCTGCACACAAAAATGGTACACTTCAGTCCTGATCAGCTTTTTCTTTAGACAAAAGCTGAAATAGAAAATCTGTCTCCAAGTGGCTTTCTCTTGAAAAATATGAACTTGCCGGAACATTTAAAATGCCAAATTCAGCAAGAACAAAGATATCTCTGTGGGTGAGTGTGACTCAAGTCCTAAATTACTCATGCTGAAACAGGTTGGCAGTGTCATTTACAGAAAAGCAGGTGTAGTGTTACAATTAAAATACTTCACTTCCCAATCCCACTCACCAGCTCTCTGCAAGAAGCCCACCACCTCCCAGCTCCCAGTAGGACAAATGCTTATAAAATAAAAAAATAAAAAAAACTATGTTGAGAAAACTAGTAGCTGAGTTTGTATCCAACTTATTTCTCAGGAAAGGCAGAAAAAGATGAAGGCAGGGAAGCACTCTGGGCAGTTAGAGTAACAGTGGTACTTTCTAGAGTCATCCAAATGATGGGACTATGATGTGCCTGTTAAAGAGTTGTTGGGCTGGTGGTGGATAAAACTAAGTTTTGCTTTCAGTGTAATGGAAAGCAAAAAATGTCTGCTAGCACTTACAGTTGTAAAAACATTCAAAGCAGAGAAAAAAATCAATAGTAAGGAGAGTCAAAGCATCCATATGTATCAGAAAAAAACCCAAGAACAGTAAATATTCTGCAGTTTGCCCTCATTTCTTATCCGTTTGAAAAGAAATTCTGCTATAAAAATGGTTTCCGTCTTTTTGTGAATGTCAGGAAATATAACCTGTGACATAAAAAAAACACCCAACCCTGAATTGAGGTCTAAGTATGCTCTGCAAACTTTCCTCATAAGGAATCACAACATTAAATAATCATGGAGTGAAGAATAAGACAGATGAATGAAGAGGGCTAGCTATGTACTAGTGACAGATGCTGTATTTCAGCAGCTGCAATCCAGACCAAACAGGTCTCCTTAAAAGAAATCTATCTGAGATCTGTATAGCTGAGATCTGTATAGGCCGTATTGAAAACTGTATTTCTGTTGTCCATGTGGCTATGTTTTAGAGCTGATTTTGGTTTTGGTACTGTAATGTTAGTGCGCTGCTTGTGTATGAGAGAAAGAAAAATTTAAACGAACAGAAAAAAGAAGGACTGACAAAGTGAATCAGCCATATATATTTGCAAACAGAGTTTTTCAACAATTTGTTTCCACGAACAAACACTATCTTACTCCAAATATTTTTCCATTGTTTGTTCAGTTCAAATTGAGAGCCAAATTATATACGGATCTTTTGAAAGAGCTCAAGATTTGGAAGATAAATAAGAGCGTGGTGTCACAAAGGACAATAAGAATGTATTCTTTGTACAGTGAGGGATGTAAAGGGATGATTAACTTAATATTGAAACTATTTTAGAATGGAAAAACAGATTTTCAAAAATTCCTTCCCCCTTGAAAAGGAGATGGACTCCTGACAAAATAGATTTTAATGTCTTCAGTAATTTATTACTCTAAAGATCTGGCTGAAATGCCTCAGGAATCTACATTTACCTGGGTTAGGTCGTAACCCATGTATTAAGAAATCTGTATATAGACACCCATGTGTTGAGGAAGCTTGAGGCAAGTGCCTAAGCATAGGACTTTCTTCCTGTGCTGTGTCCTCCATCTGCCAGTCCAGATGCATGTGATTTTCCCACGTCTTGTGTACCTTCTGCAAATCCCTATTTAGATGTCTCAGGTATCACAGAGCATCTGAAATGTAGATGTGTATTTATGTGAGTTGACTATCCTGGGTGACTAAAAGTCCATTGCAGATAAAGGATATTCTGTCAGAAAGATGAGCGGAGCCTGAAGATTTGGCTGACCACATGCAGGTTTTTCTTTTCAAATGAGCAGATGCCTCTAACCCTGTCAGCTAAGATTTCGGCTCAGTTTTCTGAACCTATATGTCTTGTAATACTTTCAGATGCCGTAAAATATCCAGTATATCCACCTATAACAGAGCACCTTATAGGAAAGTGGAAGAGAGCTGGACATCAGACTTAGACACAAGTGTTTCAAATGCCACTAGATGCTTAGGTTAAAGTTACCTAACTGATTAAAATAGAAGCTTAGAAACTTAGATGTGTCAATTCTTACATGTAGGTGTATACAGTCCAGAATCCTGACTTACCTTTTGGGGTATTTTTTGGCTCTACTTCTGTCCTGGTTTGGGCAGGGGTATAGTTAATTTTCTTCCTTGCAGCTGGTATACTACTATGCTTTTGATTTAGAAAAAAAATCATGTTGATAGCACACTGACGTTTTTAGTTGTTGCCAAGCAGGCAAGGACTTTTCAACTTCTCATGCTGGCCTGCCAATGAGAAAGTATGTGGGGGGAAAGGATCTGGGAGTGGATACAGCCAGGACAGATGATTCAAGTTGGCCAAAAAATTATTCCATACTGCATTGCATCATGCTCCTTATACAGCTGGGGAGTGGGCTGGGAGGCAGGGCGGCTTAGGGTCTTGCTGAACATTGACTTTGGATGGTGAGAAATTGTACTGTTCCTCAATTTATTAGTATTATTTTCATCATCATCATCATCATCACCACCACCAGCAGCATAATTATTTTCATTATTACTATCATCATATTCCTTTCTCGTACTACTAAAGTGTCCTTAACTCGACCCACAAGTTTTACTTCTTATTTCCATTTTTTATTCTCTCCTCCATCCCACTGGGATGTGGGTAGTGAGTGAACGCTGTGTGGTTGTTTTATCTGCTGGCTGGGTTAAACCATAACAACTTCTAAAACAGACCATATTTTCTGTGATTTATTTCCCTCGTCGATGTGAAATGAAAAGAGAGCATTTTAAAAGATGGAGAGTTTGGGCCTGAGATCACAAAGGATAACTCTGGCACAGCAGTTTGCACAAGGATGCTATTTACACAGCACTGAAGAATATTGTTTATTTGAGTATTGAGTATTGATTTTTCTGCTCATAGCTAGATTTTAATTAATTGACTTCTTGCAATGTTAAGATACAGCAGTGTGAACAGACAGAATTGAACCTTGGTAATAACACACAGGCTATGCTTTTCAATATACTACTCACTACTGTTGAGCTATTTCTTTTTTTTTTTCCAGATATTAGCCTGTCCTGAAATGATAATCAGGTTCTCTAGCCTAAAGTTTATGGGAAAATAAGGAGAACAAAACAGAAGGCTTAATTAGGAGTGGAAATGGGCTTCCAGAAAGTCTGTGAAATGACCAGAAAGAATCTTTTACTTTTTTGGCCTTTCTCACCAGAAAAAGCTTTTTCTTTTGGCCTTTCTTCCTTCTTGAGGAACCTCTGGAAGAAATAAAAACTGTCTATGTCTACTTGAGACCCTGAGGCGAGGTATTTGGTCTTTCCATGGCATGTCTTCTGCCAGAATTAATCTTCTCCGGAGGATTAGATGGTGCAGAGAGATATAAATTATATAGAACTGTACCACTTTGTGGAAATTTGGTCCCTGCTGTCAACTCAGACCACTCTGGAAATTTCCTGCCCATTTTTATTACCTACTAAACTGCTTTACTGTAAGGCTGGAAGCGATAAGTTTTTTGATGTCAGAACTCTTGGGATAATACCTTCTTGAATGGCTCACAGCTGTGTGAATGATGATATTGTCTGCTACTAAAGAAAAATCAGAGATATGGTCAGTGTTTGTTATCATGTCATTTTATACATCATTTTATCACTTGCACTATCTGCAGCACCTAGAATTGTCTGCTCAAAGCTTTTACCCCTTTACTTTAAGTTGCTGAGTTATTGCTAGTGAAAATTGCATTTCCTCTTGAAAATGTGTAGTAATGTAGTTAATCAAAGTAAACAGTAAAGCGATGCTGAACTCCACATAAGCTAAGGGTCTGTTCTACCACCCATACTTCCATTGAACAGCTCTTACCGAAGTGAGTATCCTCACAGAGGATAATTGAACTATTCAGATGAAAAAATGTTACCCACTGTGTACAGGCATTGGAGAGTTCGATTCTGTATGCTAGATGCTGGGAGAGAACTCACAAAGAATTGTGAATTACAGTAAATAGAAGTTATAAGTGAAGTTCTATTTAATTTCAAAGAACGACAGTAGAAGTTTTCATCTGTTAGTTTTCTTAAACTTACGTCTGTCTTGCAATGGTTGGGAAGCAGCAACTGTACTTGCCTGGTGATGCTGAACTGTCAGTCCAGCTCATGTCTTTAGTAGTAATGAAGTGCTTTTTAATAGCCAGTAATAGCTGATCCTGAACTTTACCTGTCCAGTAGAAGAGGTGGAGAGATAATTTTATGAGAGGCACTGACACCTCTGAGTCTGCTTTTGTGATAGCTTCTTCTAGTCTGTACTGACAAGTGACTCTGCTGCCTGCATATATTTTCAAGGGAAACCACATTTGCAGTACGTATAAGTATACATTCCAATATATGAAATCTAGCAGATGAGGTGCCCTGATTGTTAAAAGAAAATTTGGATTTCAGGCAGCATATATTATAGCTTCCAGAAACTGGCTCTTATATTAAGGAGTCACTGAGTTCTTCAAAACTTTTTCAAGTGCTGATTAACAAGGCAATGCAAACCCTTTACAACTTTTTGCCCTTTCCCTTTATTAAATGCCTGACATTTAGCAAAATTAGTTGATGGAATATGATGAGTCTTACTACGTGTGCTGTGTGATGGAACATGATGCAAAACCTAACACAAAATCTGAAGTGAAATATTGCCATTAGTTTGGACACCCACTGTTTAATGTGGGTTTTTTTCTTTCTAAAGAAAATCATTCAGAGGAGCAAAGTGTTCCAAGAAGATGTGGTATTGCAGGAGGGTGGCACAGCCCCACATTAATCTTTTTCCAATTAGAACTGGGGAACAGTTTTGGTGCCTGGAGGGCTTCAAGATTTCCTCAAATGCTACCTCTTCATTAACAGCTTCAAGGTATTTACTCACAAAAACCAGTTTTTCTCCAAAAGAGTAAAAGTGAAGGTAGAAACAAGAAAAAAAAATCAAATTATGAACTATAATGCAAAGAGCCAAAGAAACTAAACAGAGCAGACAGAATTATTTGCATGCTGAGTAGATAATAAACAATAACAGTTGTTAGAAATACAATGCAATAATTATCCTGAGTAAAATGAAGGTATGTATTTTAGGGGAAAAAAACTCCAGAGGTAAGGAGGGAAGACACATAATAGTGTGTATTGCTGATGTCTGAAGACTGAAAGAAGAAAGACTTGAGAAAACATAAGCCATTAATGTATCAAAATGTGATCTGGATGAATTTCAAAACAAGTTCTATTGAGATAGTGTTAGAAATAAAATATGGATGACTATGCTTATGTTGGACAAGTAGACAAATGCACTAAAATTCATATAATGATATAAATTTGACTTTCAATCATAAACACATTTGGATATATAAAGTAAAATCGGAGTGTTTCTGTTCCAAAGAACCAACTTTTGCACACTGGGGAGGATGTTTAGTGAAGTTAAAAAAAGTGGACCAAAAATGATTCAAAATTGAAATGACTCAATCTATTCCTTAATATTGCTTTTTTATAGATAAACAAGCACTTCAGTCAGGATGTTGATGATTAAGAAAGAACTGAAAAAGATATAATCAGTAAATAAAGCTACAGCTTAGAAATCCTGAAATGTATGGTTTTCCAAAATTCAAATTTATTTAGGATTTGTGAAGGAAATGAAAGGAAACATTGACTAGTTTTAAAAAAATGGGGGTGGGGGGAAGAAGCATGATATCTATATTGGGTAGACACCATATAGCTCATATTCAAACCACCTGTGACCACATTTGCCTGAGTATTAACACAGATGATAAAACATTAGGGTCAATCAAGGATGGCTGGTGAGAATGAAGTATGGAAATCAGAATAGCAATATTAACAAATTAATACAATCAGTTGGATGATCTTAGTAACAGAATAACTGTGAAAACTAGCACATAAAATTAGATAATGAGGATGCAGATAATGACTCTATTCAGTGAGGAATGGTACTGTTCTCCACAATATGCCAAAGCAAGTTGTGAAGGATAAGAAAAATTGAGCCAATGAGAATGTCAAGCAAACCTAAATCACTTTTTGATAAAGTAGTATGTGTTCCCAGAAGGGGGAAAAAACCAAAAGAATCTCTTTGATCTTCTAAAAGAAACAGATATGCCACATGGGAAACTATTAATTCATACAGAGAAGATGGCTGTAATTATGTGAAAATTAACAAATTGGCCAAAAGTTAAACAACGTGGGATTATGCTAGGAACTGAAACTCCTGGCCTGAAAGGAAGTTGTCAATAGAGATCCTCAAAGGGATTTGAGAACTGATGTAATTTTTATGTAGGAAGAAATGTGAAGATGCAAAGCTGTGAGCCACTGTAATTCAGATGGCTGGCCTATTAACACAGGAAGAACTAGATGTCTGTGAGGACAGAATAATAAAGTGGGATGAAATGCAATTGTGTATCATGCAAGGTCATGCACATAGATTCTATCAGGTGCAAAATTGCCACCTGGAAATAGTAACTTAGTGAATTTATTACTCTAAAGATGCCTCAGAGCCATGAATGAGATGTAATTGTGAAAAGGGTAAATATGATAGTAGAATGTTAAAGATGATGGAGAAAGCAGAGAAAGACTGAGTATATAGTATAACACCAAAAACACATATGGAAATTGTGGGGAGATTATTCTGAACAGGGTAATCTGTAAAGAAGGATATTGGAAAAATTAAGATAACTTTATGAGTTCACTTTTTGTGTTTGGCTTGCAAAAAAGAAGCCAGATGACTTGCCATACGGGACTAACCAATGCCATATAGCCAACCAAAAAAGTCTAAAGGCAGTGGGGATACAAAAATGTGTCCAGTTGATGTTACGTCTCTGAAAGATGTCTCATATCTGATCTGATACTGTCACAGATCTAGTAGGAGCCGCTGAGAAAATTTTACAAATTCCTCTTTCTTTACTAGCAAAGAAATTTCGTTGTCACAGAAATCCACACCCAGCTGAGATGTTGACCAAGATGTATGTACACCAATTGACTGAGATTATGTTTTAATTATGAAGCAAGGGCTCATATAATTGAAAACTCAGTGGGTAGAATAGCTGTAAGAACAAAACTCTCTTCAATTATTCTATTTCTTAGAATTTTATTCTAGAATGATCCATATCAGTCAAATTAGACAGCTGTAGGCTTTGTCAGATGTAAGGGTTTCATAGCATCAAGTGTGACTATAGCCGGAGCTGGAGCTTTCATGGGATGTGTTTAACACCAGGAGTCCAGCTAATACTGATGGGCAAAAGCACAGCAAACAAGTAAGCATTTGTGTATAATATGAACACTTGTGCTCAGCTCTGGGAATAGAATTAATGCTTTGAAAGTCCTTCCAGCAACTTTTGCAAAACCAGGAAAGCATTATTATGCTGAAGAGCTCTTCTTTCTGGCACCAATATAGGTCTTTAAGTTGAAAAGACTCAAGTTTTTCTGCCTGCCTGCTAAATCTGACCTGCAAGATGTCGACCAATTTGTTCAAACAAAAGCACAATGACTCTTTTCTGGGTATCATGATTGAATATGACCTCCCTGACATAGGACCTACCAGATGAACTAAGACAACGTCACTAAGGTGTATGGTGAATCAGCATTTGTCCGTGTCCTCGGAGAATCAGAATATACATTGCAGGTGAATGCTGCTTTGTTTCCTAAATGTTGAAGAGAACATCTCCGTACAAGAAAATCTTTGTGATATGTTGTTCTCCCAGATATGCTGCTATATAGAAAACTTTGTAATATCCAGCCAAGCTTTTTTATCTCTGATCTAGGTTGTACAGAGGTCCCTTATTACGAACTGCTGCACCCAGAATGGTTGCATGGTCTGAGAAGAGCAGAAAGCCAACCTTAAATTGTAAAGCTTGTAGGATTTCATGTCTGAATTTCTTGCTTGATTTGCTTTTATTGAAGATCAAGAATTTTTCAGTAGCATAAACAAGATTGGACAATTAGGAAATTCACCGATGACATTTTCCCAATTAAATGATGTATATCAGGTATGATTGATTTAATCTGCTTTTAGTAATTAGCAATGTGTTCTATCTTAGTTCGGCTTATCTTAGACTTTCTCTATAGGTAGAAAAAAGCAGTCACTTTTAGGGGTGTAATTGAACTGGAAGGTTTGAGAAGAAACACACTCCAATTCTCAGTTTGGAGTTAGACTTATTATCCTGTTGTATTTTCATTTAATTTGCTTGACATTCTACTCTGTATTCAGCAGAACAGCTATTTTCCTGAGATGAATTTCAATTACCTCCTCATCAGTTGTTGCTTAAATATTATATTTCCTCCTCTTCTTCAGGAGATTTCTCATACATTATAGAATTCCAATCAACATTCCTCAGAGCATTCAGCTTGCTTTCACCGTCCTCTTTCTCAAAGTCACAACAATTTTAGTACCTAGCATTCTCTCATGAGTATTTCAAATTCAATGATAAGCTGATAAGTAGATCCAGGATGCTCTGTATCTTAAATATGATTTCTTATATTTAGCCATTTCTTAGGATCAGTCATGGAATAGCCTTGGGCCAGAAAACCCATTGAAGGAATTACTGAAAACAAAACAAGGCTGCAGTACGAATATGTAACTTTTAAGAATGTGTTCTTTATAATTGCACTCCTGTTATCCTAATCAATATCAAAGTAATTAAAATGCCTCATGATCAATGTTTCTGCCTTGTTCAGGAGGTGTCTCTTATCTCTAAAAAGGTTGCCATGATCTACTTTTTCTAACCTCGCTAAAGGTTCCTTGCCAAAAGTCATTTGACTCCCTATTTGGCTATAAATTACACTTAAACTGCCTCTATTGTCAGATAAAATGGTACAGTTTTTTTCCTTTTGTGTTACATAATTGCTGTGTAACTTCATCTTTCTATGATGGTAAAATACTTGCATGGTATTTTCGCCGCAAGAATATTTTAACTTTTTATGAGGTAGTTTTATTATCCTGAATCTAATATTCTTCCCCCAACCTCAGGGATACCATTATTTTTTGCCTGTGTTTTTACCTATCCCTCCGTACTTACTGTCAGCATTTGGCTTGTTGCATGCTGTGAGTTGTCCCAGGAGATGAAGCACAACCTTTCAGCCACTATAAAAACTAAATAATCCTGGCTTGATTTGGGTGTCTTTACCAAGCTGTATACTTGGGCAAATGCTGTGCATGGAGTTCATCTGCCTTGGAAATCTAAAAATTAGACACTAAGGGGTGAGCCAGCTACCTGAAACTACCTTTCTTGTCAATGCAGGGAGATACCTGCTTCCAGGGAGATACTGACCTTATCCTCAAAGTGGGATGTGGGAAGGGTCAGATGATTCTTCCTCTGGAAATGCCTGACAACAAAAGCACTCAGCTATGAGAGGTAGATTCCACCCATGGACTGTCCACAGCATGGCAGAATCAACTGGATGACATTCAGTCAAACTAATGTCTTTCAGGTCCTGGTCTCCCTCCTTTCGTCTACTTGCTTATCTAAATCCCATTTTGTATCCTGGCACCTACGGTGAATAACAAATGACATCTGCAGTCCAGCCAGCAAATCATTTCAGTGCTTTAACCATTGTTGCAACCGTTATGGTGCTTTTTCGTGTCATCCCATCAAGTAAAAGCCAGACCAATATTTCTGTTTCTAGGAAACAGTTCAAGTCTCTCTTGATCGTGGTGCATAATAGGTACATAATAAATATACCAGGTGATTCCAAATTTTCTAACATATTATAAAATTTTTAGTAATATTTTCAGCATTTGTAGACTGATTCTTCTCCTTTATTTCAGCTCATCTGACAGAAATGAGTACCTATAAAGTGCTCAATTGACCCTTCTATTATCAATACATCTCTAATTTTATGTTCAATAGATTCCTCACAAGTTAAGTCAACCCCTGTCCCTTCCTTTCTGAGGCTTACCAATATTCAGCGCCTCAGTTCTCAAAGGATATTATTCCACCCTCCTTTTCCAAATACTTCCCTCACCCTTGCTTTGTTCCAGGCATTTACTTAGTCATTGCCTTTTCTGCTGCCTTACTTTTTTTGCACTGTGCCTCAAAAATAATAATTTTGCTACTCGTTCACAGTTTGTACACCTTTCCTGATGTCACCCCTCCCTTTGCCTTTTATACTAACTGCATGTCATCTATTATTCTGTCATATTCATCGATCTTCACAAGAAAATCAACCATTTGCTCTAATTTGGCTGTCTGATCCTCTAGTACCACAGCTAACTGACAGCATTCACACACAGAAAAGTATTTTTGTATGTCCTCAGCTTGATAGCCAGGAACATTTCACAGTCAATATGTTTCATTATATATATCCTGAACTCCACAGATACTTCCAAATGAAATAAGTCACAATTAATCTCGTCTTAACCTCTGAAGGGATAAAATAAAGGCAACCAAATGATAAGGATTAAGCTACTTTCCAGGCAGGTTTCAACCCTTTTATGTAAATGTTAACATCTTCAATTTAGATGAAAACATAAAAGAGCATTCCTTATTCTTTCAACTTTGAAATGACTGAGCGTAAACTCTTTGCAATTCTCTTGTTCTCAAAGAGCAGTGAAAAACTTGATTCCCTGCATTCAAAATCCGCAGAGTATCTTGTTAAAAAAACCCAACAGTGATACTTGTTTGCTGCATCAATTGGGCTGAAGCTGAGTGCACAGGCACCAAAACCTGTGGAAACGTGCAGAGACATTGCTAAACCCAAGGTAAAACCCCTGCCTTAATGTTACCGTGACTACAGCTTCTAGTTGCAGGACAGCATCATTCTGCTGTCCCCATACTCTGCTTTGTTATGCTGTTTTGTCAGACCCTGCAATATTTACTCATGTCTTTCAGTTTTCATCATGCAGATTTGGAGCAGGATAGGAGTTTCTCCCCTCCCTTCTCCATAAACTGGGGATAACAGATTAATTTTAAGGAGTAGAGCTACGTAGAACAAAGAATTGGAGGCTAGAGTCATTGCACATTACACTTACTGATGCTTGAGTGCAGTCCCTGGCTATTCCTCATCTTAAAATAACAGTATGTATTTTATAGTTTCATAGATTTATCGGCATAATTTTTCAAATCCTTAAAAAAAAATCTTTCCAAAACTTACTTTCCCATTTTTGACACTGCAAAGAGACCACAAGTATACCTTAGGAAATACATAGTAAATAACAGCAACAAAATCTGGCCAACAGTTTTACCTTGTTTTTCATTAGGTACATCTACCTCTGCAAGCTAAAATAAATAAAATTAATGTTTTCAAATAACTTTTCTATTTATAGAAATTCATTTTGAGGAAAGGCTGAGTGATCTGGGACTGTTCAGACCAGAGAAAAGAAGACTAAGGGGGGACCTCATTAATGTTTATAAATATCTTAAGTATGGGATGCAGGGAGAAATGGCCAGCCCCTTCTCAGTGGTCTGTGGAGGGGCAATGGCTGCAAGTTAGAGTATAGTAAGTTCCACAGCAACATATGGAAGAACTTTTACACGGTGAGGGTGACAGAGCACTGGGACAGGCTGCCCAGGGAGGTGGTGGAGTCTCCTTCTCTGGAGATATTCAAGACCCGTCTGGACACCTATCTGTGCAATTTGAGCTAGGGAACCTGCTTTGGCAGGGGGGTTGGACCCCATGATCTCTCGAGGTTCCTTACAACCCATGTGATTCTGCGATTCTGTGATGTGATACAAGTAATTTAAAATCTTTACAAGACATGTAAATTAGTTCATTGACAATTTTTAGTTCTCAAAATTTAGATTAATTTCTGATAAAATTAAGGGAAAATCAATTAGAAACAAAGAAAAGTTTGAAATTATTATAACAACATTAATTTACATTGTCTCTGTAAAAGTGACCTTCAGACATGTGTGAACTAAAAAATGTGTACACTAATAAATCGTATTTTTAAATAGCTAAGCCATTGGAGTCTATGTCACTGTCAGATACAGGGCTCTTAGGAAGGTAGGTATAACTCTTCTATACAGACCTAAACCATCTTCCTTGGTGCCCCTCTCTCCCTGCCTTCATTTCCAAAGCTCTTTTAAACTTGTTGATGGATAAAAGAGTGATAAGATCTTATAATCATGAAGAAAACACGTCTCCCTCATGTTGCTCTGCAAACACTGTCAAACTTTCTTGCTGTGGAAATCTAATTTTCATACCAGTTATTTTAATGCTGAACCTTTCATGTATTATTATTTTTTTTAATTAAAAAGAGATATATGGTTCCTGTATGACGCATCGTAAAAATATGCTGCCTTTTTTCCAGAATTGTGAATCTTTGAAGATAAAGTTTGGAGATTTGAAGAAATGACTGTGACAAAGTTGAAAAATAGAAAGTGTTTGGACATTGTCTAAATAAAATAAATTATTGTTTTGATGATAATATCTGGAAATGAACCTTAGTGAATAGAGCTTCTGTGAATAAACTCTATTAGACACAAAGTACTAGTTTCAGGTAGTGTGTGATACCTCAGGTATGATAAGGTCCCTGGTGACCTTGCCAGGACAAAAAATGGAAAATAAATTTCAGATAATGCCAAAAGCATATACAACATTAGTTTTAGCAGCCTTCTGTACCTACATTCTATAATATATATGCTGTAGTTATCATATAATTTATCATATTTATTTTTTTCTTCCTGAAAGATTTCCTCTACTGTAATAATTGCTGCCTCTTAGTTAAGTTTGCTTCAAAGAAAAGTAAGGGAGATTCAAGTTAAGTGTTAACAATAATTTCTAAATTCTAATTGTGGGGAAAAAAATTGCCTGTGGAAGGTCCATTGCTGTATGTTTAAAGATAGATTAGATAAACCTCTGCCTGATATAGACTTAATTGATCCAGCCCTGGGTAACAGAGATGAACTGGATGACCTCTCAACATCCCATTCAACATTAATTTTCTGTGGTTCTATGCTAAGAAGCATTTTGGAAGGGGCCAGAAATTTAATCTTCAAAACTTGCAAAATACCCGAAACTACTGTGAAGCAAATTCACACTTGATTCTTTTTAGAGATAGTGGATCTGCTTTGAGGCTGCTTGGTCCTACACACCTTCTTTGTTTTATGTAGTCTGTAAATATAACCAATGCTTAAACAGATACAGTTTTCTGATGTTAAGATTTTTACTTGAACTTTATTTGTGAGTTTATTTTATGCAATGTACATTGGTGAAAATATTCTTCCTGACCTATATGGCAGTCAGCCTACACTCTGAAGCATGACATTTGATTACCTTGTCTTAGCATGCAGAACTGCAAATGTTATTAATGGTCATAAAATTATCCAACCCTTTTAAAAATCAGACACAGTATTTGACTTGATGACCTTCTGCAGTCATGAAATTCACGTTCTGATTGAAATGATATCAGTCTGAAGGATCTGATAGAGCTCTGGTGCAAGTGTCACAGCTCTGCCACTGAGGTGGAAAAGAATCTTGATGAGCTGTTATGTAGGCAGTGTAAGTATCTTTGAATTTCACTGTTTTCTGATTTATTCATATAATATAGACCATAAAATTTAACTTTGGGATACCTTGCCTTTTCACTGGTAGTAAACAGGTACTGGGTAATAGTTCACTAACTTGCTTGCCCTTTAGCAGCACTTGCATCCACTGGAGTAGATGCCATGTGAAAACCAGTGTGGTGAGCAGTATAGATGTAGCAAGGGGAAGCCTAATTGTGCGCCTCTTGTAATCATGGTCATCTGGGACATGAAGAGTTTCTTTACTTTTTTTCTCCCCTGTGTGTGAAGTGCAGAAGGACACATCCTTTTGTATTAAATGTTCCAGAACAGAAGTTGCTAGAGTGGGTAGTATTACTTAAGTAAGAAAAAAGATTCCCTTTAATTTGGAAACTTGATGGTAACATGTCAACATTATGAATTATTTAATTGCCAATTATCTGAAACATCTGCTTATGCCTCAGATTTAAACCATTTTTCATATGGCCATCCCCAAATCTTGCCCACATGCTAGCAAAACTAAAGACCATAAAATTATTTGCTTGTAGCATCAGAGCTGGCAGCAATGTATCAGCTTAAGCATTTGGGATGGGAAATGGTTTCCAGTGTAGTCATTATGCAGAGGGGCGGTCGGGGTGTTTAGTGAAGTACCCACACAATGCTCTCACTTCATAAGGGTTCAAGCTTCTGTAGAGAGGGAGACAGTCTTGTTTTCTGTAATGCACCTGTGTTCAGAGAACAGGCTTTGTGAATCCAGTGACCGCGGGATGTTGGATGACACCTGACAGTGTTTTCTGCTGGTTGTCTCTAAATTAGTTCTGTACTTAGTACCGGGCAGTAGTTATTCTGCAGAGACAACACAGAGTCAGGGAGGAGTACTAAACTTCCGCTGCCTCTGCAGGAGCACGGGAGCACACATTAAATGCACAAACCTGCTCTGTTCTGTAGCACTTTATCATTCTCATGGTCCAGCCCCAGCTATGCAGGGGATCCATGTCCAGGGATGTTGGTCTGGGTCTGTAATGCCAGATCCCAAAAAACAGCTGTCTCCAGGTATTGAGACCAAGATATGTCTGCCCTTAGTGTGGACTGGAAGGGAGACTTGATGTGAAAAGTTTGGTTTCAAGCAAAATGGATCAACAACTATTATGCAGATGTGTATGAACACAAAATCTATGCCCAAGACACTTAAGTGCCTGTGTGAACTCCTCTGGGCATAAAGAATTTTTTTAAACTTTAGATGACTTCAGTTAGGTGTTTGAGGTGGGTAGTTGGTATAAGGACTCAGATGAATAACAGCACTAGTGCTACAGTATTTTTTCTCCTCCTTTCCATCTTTTACCTTACCTGAAATAGTTGGAACTTGTTTCCCTTGAAGTCAAATGCTTTCTGCAGAGCTTGAATCAAGCTTAAGGCAGAGTTCACAAAAGGCATGGGCTGCTTGTGCTTTCCCTTCCTTGCATCCTCCTTCCTTCTTTTTATAAAGGCTGAGAAACTCCCGTCTAGCTACCGCTTTATCACTCTAGATAACTTCAGGAAGGAGTGGATACCTCAGGTCAGTTTGACATTTTAATCTCGGTGGTTAGCTTTTTATATTGAATCACTATGGAAGATCAAATATAAATTTCAGGAGTGCTGTTCTTACCAGGTTGCTGCTCATGGTAGTGTGTAATGGTAAACACTTCTAGATTGGGCATTTGAGAAACGAATAAATGATACGGAGGACTGAAGCTGAAGAAGAAGGATTATGTTTTTAGCAAATACAGCTGTTACTTTCCTGCCTCAGAGGAAAAAAACCCCAACAACACAACAACAACAAGTAGGTATGGCAGCTCTGGGTACACAGATCCCTCTCTGCAGACAAAGCTGCTGGTGACTCTTTGATTACATGTTATGTATGAAACAGCTCCAATATACTCAATCTTTGGATACTCATATCTGCTAAAAATTCCTAATTTGGCAAGGATTAAGCATTTTGGGCTCTTTCACTGTGAAGTGAATCTCTCAGACACCAATTAACATTTCATTGCTAAGACTAGTCGATTTGTTATTTGTAGCTGTGGCCAAATTTCTGCATTTGAACTTTAAAGGCTTTGTTTGTATGGTCTGTAGCACAGCAGAAAATGACAAAAACAGCTAAATCCTCCGTAAATAACATAAGTGAGAAAGGGCCAGCCTGCTGCTGAACTAGTCTGATCCCCTTTCTGTGTTATTGCAAGCTTTACTCATTTGCTGTTGTTTATAAATATCTGCAAAAACACAGTCCTGCTGAAAGCCACTTAGATACAATTCAAAAGCCTGGAGACTCTAATGGGCTTGATTCATTTGTCCACAAATAGGTGTTGAATGCTATTTGAGATGGCTAAGTCTCAAAGGGCATTTAGGGGCTGCTCCAGGAAGGCACAGATCTCCCTCATGTCCTGTGTTATGTCAGCCAGAACTGTGTCTCTGGTATCTGAAGACATCCCTAATGGCACCTAATAGCAAATGTGTGCAATTGAATGGAACGTCTACTGGTAGGATTCCTTTTCAGATTTTGATTCCCCAAATTTACATGTACAGCTGTGGGATGAAGGTGCAGAATTTGTTGCCTAATGCAGATAGGGTCACTGTGTACGTGTTAGTGTATCTGATAGGTCAGTTTGGGTCAGTAAGATGTGGTGCAGGACTGTAGTGGGTTAACTCTGGCTAGGGGCCTTATGCCACCCAAAACCACTCTTGTGGGTTGAGATATGGGCAGGGAGAGATTGTTCACTAATCACCGTCACAGGCAAACCAGATTCAACTTAGAAAGAAAAAAAGCAAAACAGAGTAGACATAATGAGAAATAAACCCAAATCTTAAAACATCTCTCCATACCACTCCCTTCTTCCTAGGCTCAAATTCACTCCAAAATTCTCTCCCTCCTCCCCACCAACAGCACAAGGGGAGAAAGGGAATGTGGATTTTGGTCAGTTCATCACACACCTCTGCCACTCCTTCCTTCTCAGGGGGAGGACTCGTCACATTCCTACCCTGCTTCAGTGTGGAGTCCCTCTCACAGGAGACAGTCCTCCATGAACTTCTCCAATGTGAGTCCTTCCTACATGCTGCAGCTCCTCACCAACTGGTCCCTTCCATGGAGTGCAGAACTTCAGGAACAGACTACTCCAGCATGAGCCCCTCTTTCCATGGGACCACGGGTTCTGCCAGGACCCTGCTCCAATATGGGCTTCCTATGGGGTCACAGCATCCTTCACATGTCTCCACCTGTTCCACTGTGGGGTCCTCCATGGAGTGCCAATAAGCTCCACAGGCTGCAGGGGAATCTGCTCCGGTGCCTAGAGCACCTTCTCCCCTGCCTTCTTCACTGACCTGGGTATGTGCAAGGTTTCTCATATAGTCTTCTTCTTAAATATGTTATCCCAGCAGCTGGACCATCTTGGACCCGGCTGGAATTGACTTTGTTGAATTTTGGGTAATCTTCTAACAGCTTCTCACAGAAACCACCCCTGTAATCCCCACAGTACCAAAACCCACATAAACCCAAAATAAAACTTAAAGGAGATTGACATGCTTCTGGAGGGACAGATGAAGTGGGAAGCCCTAGAATGACAGTAGGCTCCTCAGTTTAGGCAGCTGTATAAAGTCCAATCTAACAGCTAGTTTATTCAAGAAATAGTGGAACAGCTAAACTACTAAATATCTTATGGATTAAAATTTCGGTTCTATTTCTGATCTGTCTGTGAATTTGCTCATCTGTGTTTTTTAATTGTTTATTTTACCTGTGATCATATCCTTTCCCACTAAAATATAAACGAGATTATGCTTTTTATTTGAAACATGTATTCTCTTTAAGCATAAAGTCTCTTCAGGCATATTGCTATATTTGTGCCACATCAAGAGTGGATATGACGCAGGAGAAAATGTGTTACAACTGCTTATTTGTTTGAGGATTAGTATAGCATGTCAAGGCACACCAAAATATCCTATTCACATTCATATCAGTGAAAAGCATTTGTGATCCTTGGAAATGGGAAAAATAACATGTAGATGTCCATGCTGGATGGCAAAAGGTGCTGTTGGAGAGGTTCTCATGCAAGAAAAGAATAATCAGCTTTTTGATGCACAATTTCAAAACGCCTGAGTAGCTGTATTCCAGGAGGGTTTCTTCTTTGTTCCCAGTGTGATCCTCTTAGTCGGCAATAAACCAATATTCACAAAAGCATTATAGAAAATATGACCAACGTTCCCGTTTCACACATCTGATGTTGTGCATCTTTGTGGAAAAGTTTTTTGTTGCTATTTTTATAACTGCTGAACACGTATGGATAACCTGGCAGCTGTATATCAGCCATGTAGTGTCCTCTTCATAGTTCATCAGTCAGCCAAGAAAGCTTTGCCATCAACATGAAAAATGGAATTTTTTACAGTGAAAAGTACTTGTACTCCCCTTGACCCAATATATTACTTGCCTGTTTACCCCTAGTTATGGATAGTTTTTTTATGATGTTGATACTCTATCAACAAAAGATATAAAAATATTATAATATAATAGGCAAAACTATCCCAAAACAACTTAAAACATCCACATTAAAATATACTCTTAATCTTTCAAAAACTAGCCATCAGTTTAAGGAGAAGCCTTTTCACTGTGAGGGTGATGGAGCACTGGAACAGACTGCCAAGAGACATTGTGGAGTCTGGAGATATTCAAAACCCGACTGAATGTGTTTCTATGTGATTTAGTCTAGGTGATCCTGCCCTGGCAGTGGGGTTGGACTAGATGATCTTTCAGGGTCCCTTCCAACTCCCAAAGTTCTGTGATTCTGTGATTAGTACTTCTAGGGAAAATCAAACACTTAAATCTCATCTAGACAATACCTGGACAAGAATTCGTTCATAGGCAGTGTTGCTAGTTTGAATGCTTCCTGTGACATATCACAGGTGTGATAGTTTGAACCTAGGACATATTTAGTCTGTGCTAGAGAGTTCTTACTTTTACAGAAAATGTTTCCTAAAAGAAAACCAACCCTGATTTTCACTTAGTTATTCCAAGACAATCTAGAAGTGTGGCCACAGCAGCCAAAAAAATTGTACTACATGATTCAGATATTTAAATCTGTGGATATGAAATCCTGAATCAGTGACTGGCACAACATATGTCCACAAAGACCGCAATGCTAAACGTATCTACTATCATAAGCACAGCTACTTTCTGAAACTAATGGTTGACGGGAATAGACAAAGGGAAGAGGAACAGAAGATCGATTTTCCATGTGTTAGTGTAGTCCATCTCTCTTCAGAAACATTTTGACACAGCAGGTGTTTTTAAAACACTGTGACCAAGGGCTGTAAATACCTTTAAGCATGTCCATGACATACTTTAATAAAAAAGCAGTGTGTTTTGCCTTCAGGGTGATGGACTTTCATGCTGTCAGCCTCCCAGTTCTCTTGGTTCATTGTCTGTTCTCTTTTAAAATAGGACACCTATTGTATAGCTGGGTATAAAGAGGAGGGTATGTTTCATCTTTTATAAGGAAGTCCAAGAGGTAGAGTCAAAGACAAGAATAACTAAAAGATTTTTTGTCTTATGATGAATAAGAATTAGATCCCAGTATCATACTGTCAAGCTGCACCTCAACTATCCCTTTATTTAGGTTTTGTTCTGTAGCACAAGGACTTCAAATCCTATTCATCCGTAACTTCAAGGGCAAGTGCTTTCTTTATCAGCAGAAAGAACAAACCTAAACCAAATGTCATATGCTTTTGGAATCTCACAACAAATTTCATAATGAGTATTAACCCTCAAGAGGGGGAGCAAGAAAAGAAAGAAGCAACTTATACGTGACACCCAGGTGGAAATGCTTTTTCTTTCCATCCTCATCTTTCCTTTAGTTGCATTGTCCAAAATATAAGCAATCTGTATGAAACCAAATTTGCAAGTGCAGTTTCTGAATGCATTAGGTGGGTTAATTCCCTGGAGCAGTCAGTATTCTTTAGTGAGGAAAGCTATTGAAAAGGCTATTTTTTGCTTCAATGCATGGGTAGGATGAAAACATTCAAAGGTTCAACTTTTATAACATTGTAGACCTATTTTTTTTTGTGCTGAAACTGAAATGAAACAAGACAATATTGTGAGTTTTACACTTGCAGTAATATGCTAGTGCAAGGTTAAGTGGTGCTCATGCACTGGAACTTAAAATTTCACCCAAAAATGAGTCATTACCTGGAAATGTTTTGGTTAGTGTGCTTTTTTGTACAGAAAGGCATATATGCTGTAATTCAGTACACAACAACAATAGCTGTAAAGAAAGTAGAACACTTTAATTATTGTGGATGAATAGGTGTCACATAAACTTACAGTTTGCAAACAAAATTTAATGATAGCTCAAAGTTGAGAGGCATTTTCAGTACAGCAGATGACTGGGATATTATGTAATGAAAAATTGTAATGTCTCAAGAAAAAGGAATAACAGAAAGGAGATTAAATTTAATAGAACAAAGTGTGAACTCCTGATTTTAGAAAATAATAACAACATGAGGGGGGTCATAAGTTAGAAGTAGAAGCAGATGAGAAAAATCTTTGTATACTTGCTGAGGAGTACCAATATGAGCTGCTGGTCTGGTGTACTTGTTAAAAAGTAAAATCAGTTCTGGGATGTGTAAGGGGATCAGATCTTAACCTTGTGATGCTGCGCTTTTATGTCACCTCCTTTGGAAAACAGTGTTCAGTTCTGGCTACCTGCCTGCAAGAAATGTGCATTCAGAGTGGCGCAGGGGGCATAAAAATCTTAGAAGTATATTTGAAGAATAAAGAAGTGGAGGGATTTTTTTTAAGGGAGGAAACTAATAGACCTAGGTTTGTTTAGCCTGCTGACCACAGTGAACTGAAAATGAAGAAAGGACATGTTGCTGTCCATAAATATATCACAAGGTAAAATTCCAGGCTATAAGCATTATTTAACTCAGGAGATGGTGTCAGCAGAAGAACAGATGGATATAAATTAAGCATGAATACATTTAGCCTGGCAGATAGAGAAAAATTAAAGAAAATTAACACATGAGATTCAAAACCAGGTTTTTTGTAGCAGTTATAGGGAGAAAACAAAGAAAACAGAAGTATTTTAATATGAAGTTTGATGATACCATAAGCACATGATGTAATTTCTTGTTTTCAATAGCAGAAAATTAGAGATACAGACCCAGCTTGTCTCTCTCTGTGTGCAAGTTGGTGGCTTTCTATAGCCAAGATCAGAAGACTTTTGAAAAGCTTTGCACTGCAGAGAAGGGGAGACAGTTGAGAACTTACAGAGAGACATTAAGAGAGGCAATACGTTGTTGTTGGTTTGTTTGGGTTATTTTTTTGTGAGAGCGAATTACTCTTGAAAATAGTTGACTGAGTTCTCTGAGTTCTCAATGTGACCCAGTACATCACAATTGAATGTTTGGTGTCAATAATAACAGGTGCATAGCTGTGCACAGCTGTGCACACCAAAGTGGTTTTGAGGACTGTTCCATTAATGTTCCACAAACTGCCTGCAGTTCTTGAGAATGGTGACATAATTCTGTTATGGAAATATGTCTTTTGGGAGGATTAAAGAAACACATATACACCCACTCTCATATTGAGGAATCAAGTTAACTTCATGATAGCAGGAGCACTCTGACAAGCTGAACCTCCAATTTGACACATGCTAGAGAACTGCAGAACCCCAGATGATAAATTTGCTTTTTGTTCATCAAACTGACAGTGTAACATTATATATTCCCTTTCTTTGGGTCAGTTCTTTCTCATATAACTCTCATTTTTGAGCCAACCAAAATGCAAAGCTAAACAGCAAGACAGCAGTGTGGGTACAGAATCACTGGAGGTACGGAAAATCAAGATTTAAACATTTGTAATAAATTATGTGATAAATACATAAATAATCCAATTAGGAAAACTCATAACAAATTAGGGATTTGGGAGAAATTCAATTCAGTATAGATGAAAATCTTAACCACTGTGCCACTGGCTGTGCTGGAAACATTGAGTTGCTGCCCAGTTACACATCAGCATTCCCTACCCCTGTTTTTCCTCTCCCTGAATCCTTCCTGTCCATGGCACTTGCTGAGTTTCCATAAGGAGGACATTTAGATGAAAAAAATGCAGAGGGAAACTGCTGCATGTTCTAACCCATGCTCAGTTTGGATGATGGTGGGCCAAGAACTGAAGTAAATTGACCATTTAATTTTAGATGTAACCTTTCCCCTTCCCCCTGCTCCAGCCTGAGATTTATAATGGGAGGTCTGGGCTAGATGTGAAGTTGGGGAAGAACAAGGCTTACATGTAGCTGTTTTGTGAACTGAACTTTCAGGGGTTTTATACCTTAAATACAGTCCAGCCCCTGCAGTATCCTTTTCATACCTGAGGTAAATACAGTTTAAACCATTGCTCTAGAGATACTCCAAAGTCAGCCGATTAAAAACCTGGTCTCATGCACAGCAACTGCTTTCAGGAATAGTCTCACATGCCTTCAAAAGAGCCTGCCTTGTTCTTTGCCAGATAAAAAGAATATCCTTGCCAAGTTTACCAAGCAGTTCAGAACTGATTTGCTTGAGTGATCTTTCCTTTTATTATTTATTAGTTCCTCAGAATTTTTCATGTGTACAATTGATAAGTTTTGATTTGATTTTTTTTCTCAGTTGTTGTCAAAAAATATTAGCTAACATGGAATCTGGAAATTAACCTTGGAAAAACATCAAATAAAATACACATACTCTTAATGGTTCCCAGTTTAAAATTATGTTTGAGACTTTTCTATTAGCTAACTTTTAATTCATTTCATGTCTGGCATCCTGATTTCATGTTGTGCAATTTCTCAATCCCATTGGTATGGGGAATCATATTCTCTACTGAACTGTAGCAATTTATGACTAACCTCATACCTCTGTTATACAAAATGTATATCTCTAACAATTTTTTTTTGTCCATAAACCATGTTAGATGGCGTTAAATACGCTATCCTCTATTCTTTATTAATCAATTTACGTATCTGATGTTCCATTATTTTTTTATAACATTGATGTCAGGTGGACATGCTTGTATTTACCTAGACTAGCCCATTTACTTTGAAAGCAAAGTACTGACATAACTCTTACTTCCATCCAATGCTCAGGATCTACCTCATCAATCCATCATTTATTAGAAATAATAATAAATGGCCTAATAAAGCTTATTAGGATTTTCTTCTAACATTCCTGGGTGCATTTTTAATAAAACACACTTAGGCTTAATAGCTGCTATTTGGCATATACTGTCTTTGTTGTTTTAAGGGTAACAGTTCATCACCATCTTCGTACGATATGACTACATCTGGCTTTTTCCCATTCCCAGAGATGAAATATTTATTCAATGTTTCAGTGTCTTCTGCATTATTTTTGACAACTACATCCTTTCCATTTAACAATGGACAAACACTTCTGTGAGGTTACTTTTACTCCAGATATATTTAATGTTTTCAGCGTACTAAACTCAGGTGTAGAATTCCACTTATATCCTTCTGTTCAGTAGTAATTTTCTGTTATTTCCATTTGTATCCTAAATTGATCCAATCCTTTCAGTTTTTCCCTTGTTTCTCTACCCAATCTGTTTATATCTGGAATTTTACATTGCCTTTTAAGCTAGACTCATCTAGAATAGACTTTGTCTTGACTGTAGTTCTTAGATCATCTCCTAAATGGCTTTTAAATATCTTCATTATTTTTTTTTAACGTATTTTTCCCTCTTAAATTCATCCCTTTATTGATTAGGCACAAACTTGTATTCATCTGTTTGAAAGTGGCCATTTTAAAGTGGTGGGAGTAGGAATTAACGGTTGTGTTACATTCTGTTTGCATGTAACAAATATCATCAAGTTCTCACTTTCACTTAGGGAACCACAAACTTTTAGTCCTGGAATCAATTTCGATTTAGCTGTCAAGATGACATCTAATACAAAATTCTCTAAGGAGAGACACAAAACTTCTTGATTTAGGAAAATTTTATCAATCATTGTTCACAATTTCAAAGGCATTTTATTACTGGAAATGTCAAACCTGTAGGGCTGTGTCTTTCAACCTGATACTCACCACTGAAAAGCTTTTTTTTTTAAAAGCTCATACAGTACAGATACTCTTGCCTTCCTCTTCATAGACATTGTAAGGAGGGGTTGAAGGGACCAGTCATCCTGTTCTGTAGCGTAGTTTGATGGTACATAGCTGCCTGCAACTAATTGCCCTTGTCACACTCTCTGTGTTGGGAGATTGATCTGTAAACACTGAAAGCATTTACTACATATTTGTCAGTGGGCTGAAATCGGTTATTGCCACATGCTGCCTCTTCTCCTCTTGCCACTGTGTTTTTCCTAAATTGCTTATAGCAAGCAAGTTTAAGATTCCTGTCACAGAAATCTTCCTTCAAGTTCCAGTACTATCAAGCAGATCAAATTCATTCTCATACTACGAGCAGTTCCTGTTCTTCCTGCTTACCACACAAGATCCTGCCATTCATGAATGGGCAATTAAAGAATTTATTTTCTTTGTGTCACTCAGTGTCTTGATTAATTTTGTTCCTGACAACTTGACTGTGCTAAATGAGTGTTTATTTGCTGCCCCTTTTTAATCTCCCCTTTTGTTGTAAGTTTAATGCCATTATGACTAGTCTAGTCAGCTTGTCCCCTGTAAAATTGATTTCCCCTTTAATGAGCTGGAGGCAGTGCAAACCACATAACTTGCCTGCTAGAAAATGGCTCTACAGTCCACCAAACTAAAATCCTCTCTCCCTCTTCACAGAATCACAGAATGTTAGGAGTTGGGAGGGACCTCAAAAGGTCGTCTAGTCCAACCCCCCTGCCAGTGCAGGATCACCTAGACCAAATCACACAGGATCTCTAATTGGCAGTTTATTCTTAAAAACTCCTGATTTATGTGTTCATTTCTGGAACAGGAGCAATCTCCAAAAAGCTTAATTGGGAATTCTCATACTTCATCATCTTTCTGAAATTATTTGTAACCTGTGCAGAGATGCATAGAGCATCACTAGTACCAATACATACCACTACTAAATTAAATCTCCCTCACTCAGTTGGGTGAGGGTTGGTTTTGGTTTTTTCTGGCATTGAACAAGACTTGAGACTCAATAAGAAAGAGTATCCTAAAAGCCTCATCTTATAGCAGAACTGGCAGTTTTGACTATAATTAACTTGTCCAGTAGTTTCTATAATATATGGCTATTGAAAAATTCCTTGAGAAGTTTCCCTTGTTTGCAGCAAAGTTTTGATATTTTTCAGGAGGAATGTTTTCAGGCAACAGAAATATCTTTTATCTGTTGCAAGAAATTCCTTTCAGCTTTTGCTCCTTGTAGGTAGCTTTTGGTCCAAGCATATGAACTCAGAAGAGTACTTCTGTTGCTGACTAAAGGTAAAGCATACTGTTCCCATAATAGCCAAGCTCTCTAGGTTTGTGGAATACAAAAGAAAGAGCTGGACTGACTTCTTTCCCATGACTACTCCTTTCATTCAGCATGTGAACCTTAGGGATAGGATAACACAGTTCTGTTGCTGCCGTCCAGTAAATTAACATGAGAACAGTCTGTGCTGCTGTAGTGCAAGCCTAGAGCTAAAACCATGCTCTCTCTCTCTCTCTCTATATATATATACACACACGTGTGTGTGTGTGTGTGGGGGGGGGGGGGTTGAAGTGCATTGTCAAGTTTACTCTTTACTTTTGTGTATAAAGACAGTCAGAAAAGCATATTCATTGATTGGTTAATAGTTTAATGTAGATTTTGCATAAGATTTTAAGGCGATTTTAACTACTGAAAAGTTAGAAAGTAGTCTTACTTGCCCATGTAACTGTACCCAAGAACTCAGGCTGCAGATTACTAGAAAAGGGTTTTGTACTGCATTTGTAAATGGTGTATCCTAATAACAACAATGAAAGGAATCACATTAGAGCTCCGTGAGAGCATCATTTCCTGGCTTTTAAGTAACATCACCTCAGTAAACTTACTTCTCATATGTTTTGTATGATGTAGTATGCCTTTAAATGTAATAAAGCCATTCTTGTGAAAATTCACCCATGCTAGCTGAAACCAGGACAAAAGCCATGGTGCCCCAGTAGTAAAACCACTTGCATATAGCTATGCATTCTGTTTAAGCTAGTTGGTTCCTCTGTCAGACTAGGGAAAAAGATGGGAAGTCATTGTACAAGTAAAAGGGAGAGGTGGTACCCCAAAATTTACACTCCATACCAAGCAACTCTGTGTTATCTCATGCAAGTCTCAGCACTAGATTTTGACACTACAACCTCCCAGAAATGGACACAGCCTAAAGACCCTACCCAACCCATAAATGTCCTTCTGAACAAATCATTGTTTGGTATTGCTGGCCAGTGCCTGGGCTGCCCAGCTTGGCATGGATGACAGAATGCCCTGAAAGAGACCCTTGCACCAGTTTGTGTCCTTTCTCTTTATGCATTTTTAGGTCGTCTCCCTAGACTCTAATTGGCAATGCACATAGCAAGTAGAGGAAAGAAAAGCTGGAGTGAAACCTCATGGTTTTTACTCAGATGAAAGCAGAGAAAGTGCACAAGTGACAATTTTACCTTTAGTAAGCAATTCACCAACCACAGTTGTATGAAACTGTATGCATTTTAGCACTGAAAGACTCCTTTCAAAACATGATTCCAGGTTCACTATGCCTCAATTCCCTTATGTCTAAACCAGCGAGGACTCTCACTTTAACAAAATGTTGTCGGTAATGTTTGTGAAGTTGTGAAATGTTCTGTAATCGTCGCGTGCCAGCGACTTTATCATCATTACAGTTTGTTTATGAATGGCCTTGTTTTCCATAGGCTAGGAGGCTTAGAAGATACTGTAAAAAAAAGATGCTGGTGAGGTTTCAAGTTATACTTGTTTGTTTCAAAATAGAATCATGGTTTAACTTCATCAAATCCCCTCTGCTTTTCTTGCTATTGCTGATTAGTTAAGAAGCAGAACGGAACATTGCACTGTAAAACATCCATTTATCTGCCAGTGTCAGGTTCTCCTGACATGATGTGCTAATGCAAAGCACATTAAGCATTAGCAGCAGGTGCTCCAGACCTAGCAATTCCTAGACAGGCATTAAGAGACCTCAAATGAGTCAGTGTCACTCTCTGGTTTAACCTAATACCAACCCCTTAGGGCACCCCTATCAAATAAAAGAGAAATGAAAGGTTTTAAAGGCTATTAATCCTAGTGACTCTACATTAGAAGAGCACAAAGTTATTTGTCATGGGTCGTTTTGTCATCATGATATTGTGGCAAAATGTGAAGAATTCAGTATTCTTGAAATTCTTTCTTCCCCCTACTTAAGCATGGAGGTCTTTTGATGATAGAGTTACAATGCTGAGCTGTGATACCTACCCGCTACTGGCTGTTACTGTCACTGCCTGAACTTCCTTTTTTTTTTTTTTTTTCTGTTTCCTCAGTGAGTTTTTCTCATATCTACAATGCATGAGATGAGAAGTAGCAAAAAAATCTTTAGAAAAGGAGCTTTGAACTGAAAGGTATCCTAAGTAAACAAGCAAGCGAACTCCAGCCCCAGACAGACACCATTACAACACGCCTAAGAGGCATTAAATCAGAGCCAAGCCTCATGCAAGGTGCTAGCTTCCTTTGCCACACTTGTTATCCAGAGCTGCTTTATTGCTAATGTGATAGATGTTTTGTTCCGTGTTTCTTACCTTGAAGTTGCTGAGACTCGGGAATAATTCTGTCGTTTTAGAAATCTCTGATCCAGTGTTTGCATGGAAAGGTGTCTCAGGTAGCTGGTTGTCTGGCAGCAGCTGCTTCAAAGGGTCTGGCAGCTGAATATGAGCAGCTCAGGTTTTACTGGAAGTGGTGACAGTTACATGACTTCAAACTCTTGCCAGGGCCTGAATTTATACATTTCATATTCACTTCACATGCATTCAGTTGACAAAAATTGTCCAATGATCAGATTGCCACACTGGCAGATGCTCAGGTTCCAAGCCCTACCTACCTCCATCGCAGTCCGTTTTGCTAAACATTCCTGCTTTGATATTTGTGAAAAGGCTCATGTGATACTTAAAGCAATAAAGTGTTTTGAAACCAACCGATGGAAAGTCTGTGTGATTTTTTTTTTTTAATTTAGCTAATCTACATGGTAACCAAGATATATGTCTTAAAGCTCATCCATTTGTGAATGTGCATGTGTAAGGTAAGTGTGTACAACTGCTTGGCTCCAAGGAGTTAGTCAATATTTTAAGCTTTGTCAGGATGCTCAGAAATCGACTGTAAACATCAATCTTCAGTGTTTATACAAACAGAGTCCTATTTATTTGAGGTGTCTGGGGAAAATCCTGTACCTCTGAACACAGTAAGCAAAAAGTCAGAGCACCAGAACATACTGTGGGGTGTTCTAAGCCGGACCAGAAGTCCATCTGCCATAGTCTACATTGGCAGCCAAAACCGTAGGCCTGCAAAAGAGATTAAGAACAGAGCAAGTGTATTTGATACTTCCCTGTGTACTCTCCTACCAACCAGTAATTTGTGGCTCAAAGCCAGGATTTACTTTAGAGATTTTTCTTTTGCACAGTCACCCAGCTGGTCGCTGAACCCATCTACGGAGAGGGCTGTGGAGCAAGGGTTTTGACAGTTTAAAACCACAGCATGTGTAGAATCACTTTGTTTCATTTGTTTTGAAGTTATTAACTGCTAGTTTCATTTGATGACCTGAAGAAATACCTTTGTTATGAGAAGAGCTAGCAATACCTATCCTATACACCCTCCTGTACCATTTGTAGTTTTACAGATTTATGTCTTTTGCAGACCTGTAAAGACTTTGCTCCATAACTTTGAATGTGTTTTTTGTTTTTCTGTGAACCTTACTAATAATTCCTAATTTTAACTTCTCTTTTTTTTCTTTTTTTCCCCCTCAAGTACTGCTGAACACTAAGGGGAGTTTTTCCCAGGTCTGTTTCACCAGGATCTCATACCTCTATAATTATTAGTTATCTTACAGCTCATTCTTTGGTACCTAGATTTAGGAGCCTTCCTATGATCGTCCCTTTAAATTTGCCTATATTGAATTTCACTATTCCCTTGTCTAGTCATTTAGTCCTTCCAGATTTATCCTAGTAAATGAATCAGGGCTACAAAATGCTTTCAAGCACTGAGCCACTGGGATTAGCATGTATGCTACAAAACATAACAGGTCAACTATGATTGTTTGTCCCTGAAGGCAATTGGCATTGCTTGTGGAAATAGGACTAAAATCTTTTTCTAAAAGAAAAAAAAAAAAATATACGGTGGTCTTCTCCTTACTGTCTTCTGTTTGCTGTTTTTACCACATTTTTATGAGTATTTTAAACAGTCCAAACACCTGTGCAAATTCCTGTGGGGCACAATCCACAACTTCTCCTTCCTGAGGAATCTGACCTTTTTACTAGTTGTTTATATGTGTGAGGACCTTCCTTGCTATGCTATGACATCCCAGGTTCCTTACCAGCCTTTGGTGAAGGAACCTGTTAAATGTCTTCTGGGAATCACAGTAAGCTGTTGTTTACCTGCTTTAGGATGCCTCTAAGAGAATTCCTGTAGCTTTTGTGCTCATGACAAGTGCTTTCACTTTATAAGAGAGACTTTGCTGTTTTTCAGCATGTAATATTTATCCATAAGACATTTTTATTGTAGTTATTTATTCACTCAGGTCATATGCTAGATCTATCAGTCTTTAGTTTCCCAGATTTCCCTGTAACTTCTTAAGACAGTTGCCTTACTAGCCCACCTTCCAAGACTTACCACAAGGCAGATTTAAATGAGAATTGACATATGGTAGTGCATCACTCAGCTATTTCCACTATGAATTCCTTTAGAATTGATGATATGAGACTATTAATTTGATCTATTTGCTTCATAACCTCTTTGGCTAGTACAATCAGCAAATTGCTCAGAGACAGATCTGATAAACAAAAAGCATGAAACAGGAACTTCTTCAGATTCCTTCGTACTTCAATGCCAATACAGAAAATTCCTCAAATCCTTGATTATGTTGTCACTCTGGCCTTTACCTTCTTTCATCAAGTAAAAGAAGCTTAGTGGATGAATCCTTGTTCCAAGACCATGTGATGTGCTTAGGGCCCTAGGGCAAACTGGTCCCAGAGATGGGAGTTTGTGGTAAATCAAAATAGAGTCAGAGAATGAGGCAGGAATTAAACAGTAGAGACTGGAGAAGTCCGGTGTTTGATCTTGTTCCCTTCTCTCTCTCATTTATCAAAAGAGATGTAAGCATAGATTCTTCAGCAATCTTCCTGTTATGATCTGTTCGAAAAGGGAGCTATCAGAAGACTTAATGTGTTATTTTCAAGGTCAACTTCCCAACTCTTTTCAAAGTGATGGGAGATGGGATTTTTTTCCCCACATGTTTCACGGAGAGTCCTTTTCTCCCAGAAGTTCATCTTTTGCCTTCTTTCATGGCTGTGTTTCAAGATACTCATCTCAGTGTCTCCTGATGTTGCCTTCCTGGCTTTGCTGCCCAGAGCTTGAGGGAAGCAAACTGGCCCATTTTCACGTTTACAATCCAGGGAAAATAAGCTATCTCATTTTCACTGAATTATTTCACTCCCAGGTTTCTGTCTGGCCCTGGAAAACACTTCTACTGTTTAAGCATTTTTAGTACATGAAGGAGTTCAGTCATTTCTTCCACTTAGCCTAAATGGCTAGCTCTCTCAACAGCTTTAATTACATCTGTGATTGTCTGGAGTTCAAAGACAGGCTCGTTAGCAGCTAGTAATACCTTGCAGCACCAAGAAGGATAGCTCAGTAATAATTATAAAAACCTTGAAAATAGAAAGCTCTAAAGAAACAGTTATACTTTTTTGTCAGATGTACCTGTTTTCTTTCTACTGGCACAGTGGGCTTTCTTCTGGTTCTTCAGGCCTGATGGCTTGCTATGTGTTTATGCATGTTTTAGTTTCAGGTTCATATAGCTTTGAAATTATTTTCTTACAAAATTAATTATAAAATATTTTAGAAAGAGAAATGCCCAGTGTAGGCCCTTTTGTATTTGCACATGTTGGGATTAAGCGAGACTGGAGAGGCAGCCATCACAATTCTACACTTACTGCAGGGCATCAACATTCAATATAAACATGGTAATAATTTATATTATTGTCACAAAAAGTACTCTCAACTTCATCTTACTCCACATTGGTTGAAAAGGCATGGGGGACAAAGCACACATTTATTTTACACGCAAACTAAGCATCTCAGCAAAAACATTTCCTCTATAAAAGTGCTCATTAGCTGCATCTTATGTTGAGCCTAATGGAAGCAACTAAGACTGTACGGGTGTTTAGGCATATATTTAATGACTAACCTTTTGCACACACAGTTAAACATAACATATCTTCAAGGGCAGCCTTGGCTCTAGTGAACATGAAATGCTGGAGTTCAAGATCCTCAGGGCAGCAAGGATGGCACACAGCAAACTCACTACCCTGGACCTCAGGAGTGCAGAATTTGGCCTCTTCAGGGATCTGCTGATAGAGAACTATGGGATAAAGCCCTGGAAGGAAGAGGGGCCCAGGATAACTGGTTAGCATTCTTGAAGCTCACGAGCAATGCATCCCAACAGAGAGGAAATCAGGCAAAAACACTCAGATGCCCGCATGGATGAACAAGGTGCTCCTGGGCAAATTCAAGCACAAAAAGAAGCCTACAGAGGGTGGAAGCAAGAACAGAAGGCCTGGGAGAAACACACATAAACTGTCTGAGCAGCCAGGGATCAGGTTAGGAAAGCTAAAGCCCTGATAGACTTAAACTCGGCCATGGATGTGAAGGGCAACAAGAAAAGCTGCTATAGATATATTATTGATAAAAGAAAAAAACTAGGGAAAATGTGCCCCCTTCTGCAACAATACAGGAGACCAGGCTACCTGGGATATGGAGGAGGCTGAGGTACTTGCCTTTTTTCTTTAGTCTTCACCAGAAAAGGTTCTAGCCACACCACTTAAAGGCAAGGACTAGGAGAATGCAGAACCACTCACTGTAGGAGATCAGGTTTGACACCATCTAAGGAACCTGAAGGTGCACAAGTCCATGGGAATTCGTGAGATGCAGCCACAGTCCTGAGGGAACTGGCAGATGAAGTGGCTAAGCAACCCAATCGTATTTGAGAAATAGTGGCAGTCCAGTGATGTTCCTACTGACTGAAAAATGGGAAATACAACCCCCATTTTTAAAAAAGGAAGACCCAGGGAATTACAGCTCAGACAATCTCACCTCTGTGCCTGTCCAGGTCATGGAGTAGATCCTTCTGGAAACTGTGCTCAGGCACATGAAAAATAAGGAAGTTATTGGTGACAGACAACATAGTTTAACTAAGTGTGAGTGGTACGCATTCTATGATGGGGTTACAGGATTGGTGGATGAGGGAAAAGCAATTGATGTCATCTACCTGGATCCATGCAAAGCACTTTATGCTGTCCTGCATAACATTCTTGTTACTAACTTGAAGAGACATGAATTTGATGGATGGACCACTCAGTGAATAAGAATTTGGCACTCAAAGACTTGAGGTCAATGACATGTCTAAGCAGAGACCAGTGACAAGTGGCATTCCTCAGGGGTCAGTATTAGCATTGACATTGTTTAACATCTTTGGCAGTGAAGGGGACAGCAGGATTGAGTGCACTTTCAGCAAATATGTGGACAACAAATAATGGAATCACAGTGTAGTAGGAGTTGAAAGGGACCTCAGGAGATCATCTTGTCTGACCGCCCTGCTAAACCAGGGTCATCTAGAACAAGTTGCACAGAATCATGTTCAGGTGGTTTCTGAGTATCTACAGAGAAGATATCTACAGAAATCCACAGAGTATCTACAGAGATCCACAAACCTCTCTGGGCAGCCTGTTCCAGTGCTCTGTCACACTCACAGTGAAAAATACTGTGAAAAATCTTCCTCATATTGAGATGCAAGTTCCTATGTTCCAGTTTGTGTTCATTTTCCCTTGTCCTGTCACTAGATACATTGAGAAGAATGTGGCCCTATCCTCTTGAGATCCACCCTTGTCATGATCCACAAGCAGATAGACTAATTTGTCAGCAGCTACCCCCTTGCATTCCAGTGGAACTAAGATTGCTCTGGGTGGCTGGGTGCATCTGGGCTTAACCCCTGAGTTACTAGGACTTCACAATTCTTGGGAACAGAATTAAGCCTCCTCAAGAGGTTCCAAGCACCACCCCCCTTCCCCTCCCTGGTCTTTGCCCTTAAGTTGACATAGCAGAGGACTTGGGTTAGATTCTTTGAGATATTCATTCCTGACAAGTGGAATTCTGTGGAATTCACTTTGTTTCATGGTGATGAGCTTTGGCAAATTGTTAGGGTGATTGAGAGAGAAGAAAGAGTGTGGGGTATGGTCAAGAGAGAGGCAATTGATGGCAATTGTTAAGACATATCTCTAGTCCCTTACAACCCTTTATTTATAAGTGCTCATGAGATAATCACTCAGCCTTCTTCAGGCAAAACAGCCTTTCCTCATAAGAGAGATGCTCTAGTTCCCAAATCATGTTTGTAGACCTCTGCTAGACTGTCTCCAGTAGTTCCTTGTCTTTCCTGAGCTGACAAGCCCAGAACTAGACACAGCACTCCAGATGTGGCTTCACCAGGTAAGAGTAGAGGGGGAGAATAACCTCTCTTGACCTGCTGGCCATGATCACAATTAACACGCCCCAGGATACTATTTGCCCCCACAAAGACATGTTGCTGGCTCACATTTAACTTGTCTACCAGGATTCCCATATCTTTCTCAACAGAGCCGCTTCCCAGTAGGCCAACCTCTAACCTGTACAGGTGCCTGGGGTAATCCCTCCTTTGGTGCAAGACTCTATACTTGCCTTTGTTGAGCTTCAAGAGGCTCCTCTGCATACAACACTCTATCCTGTCCAGGTCTTGTCTTCTGGTGTATTACCCACTCTTCCCAGTTTCGTATCATCAGCAAACTTGCTGGGGGTACACTATGTCTCTTGGTCCAGGTTATTGATGAATATGTTGAATAAGACTGGACTCAGTACTGACCCCTGGGGCACACCATGAGTTACAGTCCTCCAACTCGACTCTGCAGTGCTTATTCAGCCAGTTCTCAATCCACCTCATTGTCCATTCATCCAACCCACACTTCCTAAGGTTGCCTATGAAGATGATATGAGACAACGTGTAAAAAGCCTTACTGAAGTCAAAGTACACAACATCCACTGCTCGCCCTTCATCCATCCAGCTAGTCATAGAATCATGGAGTCATAGAATCATAGGGTTGGAAGGGACCTCGAGAGATCATTGTGTCCAACCCCCCGGCCAAAGTAGGCTCATATTGCACAGATAGGTGTCCAGATGGGTCTTGAATATCTCCAGAGAAGGAGACTCCACAACCTCCCTGGGCAGCCTATTCCAGGGCTCTGTCACCCTCACTGTGAAAAAGTTCTTATGCATGTTGGTGCAGAACTTCCTATGCTCTAACTTGCAGCCATTCATGCCATCATAGAAGGCTATCAGATTGGTCAGGCATGATTTTCCCTTGGTGAACCCAGGCTGATCACACCTGATAATGTTCTTTTCCTCCACATGCCTAGAGATGACCTCTAGGTGATCCTGTACATGGGTCAAGGCAATTCCAAGCAGAGGTATATATGGATTGAGAGCAGCCCCGAGCAGAAGGACTTGGGGGTGTTGGTTGATGAAAAGCTCAACATGAGCTTGTGGCCCAGAAAGCCAATGGTATCCTGGGCTTCATCAAAAGAAGCATGACCAGTAGGTTGAGGAAGGTGATTCTACCCCTATACTCTGCTTTTATGAGGCCCTACCTGGAGTACTGTGTCCTACCCTGGGATCCTCAACATAAGAGGGCTGGAGAGAGTCCAGAGGAGGACCACAAAGATGATCAAAGGGTTAGAGCACCTATCTTGTGAAGACAGGCTGAAAGAGTTGGTGTTGATAAGTCTGCAGAAGAGAAGGCTCCAGGAGACCTTAAAGCAGCCTTCCAGTACCAGATGAAAGCTGGAGAGGGACTGTTCACAAAAGTATGTAGTGTCAGGACTATGGCTTTAAACTACAGAAGTGTAGATTTGTGTTTTCAAGTGCTCAAGGCCAGGTTGGATGGAGTTTTGAACAACCTTGTCTAGTGGAGGGGGGGTGGAACTCAATGATCTTTATGGTCCCTTTCAACCCAAACCATCTATGATTCTGTGATTCTATATAAAGTGTAAGGCCTTGAATTACAAGGACCACCCTATTTTTTATAATATTCATGTCACAGTTGCTGGGTTTCCTGCTGGGTTAAAGTTAAGTTTCTTTCTAGAAGATTATATAGTGTTGTGTTTGGGATTTAGGATGAGAATCACATTGTTAACACACTGATGTTTTTAGTTGTTGCCAAGCAGTCAAGGACTTTTCATCTTCTCATGCTGGCCTGGCAATGAGAGGGTGGGGGGCACCTAAGAAACTGGCAGGGCACACAGCCAGGACAGGTGACCCAAACTGGAGAAAGGGATCATAGAATCATAGAATGGTGTGGGTTGGAAGGGACTCCAATGATCAGAGAGTTCCACTCCCCCCTGCCACAGACAGGCCCACCAACCTTCAGGCCTGGATCTACACAAGGTTGCTCAGGGCCCCATCCAACCCGGCCTTGAATACCCAATGGATCCCATCCACACATGGGATATTCCATACTATAAGAGGTCATGTTCCGTTTACAAGTGGGGGTGAGCTGAAGGGCTGTGTGGCTCCAGGACATGTGGCTTGGGGATGGTCTGGCTGTACAGTCTGAGTTGTGGGGTTTGGTGGGAAACTGCGTTATATATAACCAGTTAAGCATATTTTGTTGTAAGGCTTGTTGTTGTTATTTCTCTCTCCCTTTGCTGTCCCAGTAAAACCTCCTTATCCCAAGCCACAAGCTTTGCCTTTGTCCTTCCATTCTTCTCCCCACCTCACAGCAGGGGGCAGGTCATGGTGGTGAGCAAGGGTTTGCATGGTGTTCAGCTGCCTGCTGGGGCTAAACCACTGCACTGGGTTTTGTGTTTTGTTTTGTAGAGTCCTCATTCAATGCCCACCAAAATCAATAAATAGAAGTTTTCCCACTGACATCATCGATTGGGCCAGAGGACAGTGGTGTGCATACATCATGTTTAGACACCATTAAATACCTTTCCATACTGAGCTGAGAAATACACAATAAGGATTTCACTCCTGACTGAAAAATTGCAAGCAAGAAAGTTATAACATTTCCCACGAAAACTTCATAAAAGAAAAATGAAGAAAAAAATTAACAGTTCCTTAATGTGAATGAATTTAGATGTATTTATGCCGTTAACACTTTACAAGCACAGGAATAGAGAAAGAGACAGCGTAACAATGACATAATTAATAAAATAAAATTTAGAGAAAAATCCAGATGAGAATTAAGCACCTTCTTTAAAATCTAGAGTTAACTCATAGCTAATTTCCTGAATGGTGAAGTCTTTTTACATAATTGTCTTGCTAAGGAATGAGGAGTCAGCTGTAGTAGTATGCTCAAAGCAATTTTTCACTGAATGCTATATATACTCATGCAGTATTACCTAAAACAACCAGTGAACAACGTCACAGACATATTATTGGTGACCAAAACTAAGTAAGTGGCAAATGAGGTGTCCACCTATCCCAGATGAAACTGTACAAGTGAAAACCATTCCAGGAGACATCCGGCAATTGTTTCATTAGATCCTTGAAATTATCAGTATCCTTTGCTGGTGGGTGTATGATATATAGAGAGGAAATACTTCCCTCAGAATTTTGTTATTAAGCCTGCTTTTTCCCTTTTGTATATATTATTGGCATCATGTTTTCTAGCTATCCCAGTAACATCTGACTTCTTTCTCATGCCAGATCCTGCCACTAACTCACACTGAGTTGTACATATTCTCAGGCAAATGTTTGCATTCATTAGTCCCATGGAATCAATGGAATAGCTACCCTTCTACTCACTGGGAGTAAGGGAGGTAGCCTAGGATTTCATATAAATGAGCTTGTCACATGAAGCAACAGCAAACAATAAGAGAATGTGCATCTGGCACCTCATCATCATGAATGTTGCATCCTTCTTTTGTGATCTTGTCATTAAAAGGCTATGCAGATGGGTAGTAAAACTTACTGGAGTAGCCTGCGCTGCGGCAGAGTATAGGTACCCGCATGAGACAGTAATTCTGTGCTATACCATGTTGCAGTTTGATTCACAGGAAGTTGGTGAGGGAAATCATGCAAAGATTGTCTTGTGAGCCATATGTTTCGGACACAGAGCCAGGGACCGCTCCTTTCCCACTTTGAGTCTTAGAATATCCTGTTGCAAGTTCAGCTTGCAAGTAATTGTTTTACGAGTGAGAAAGCAGTTTTAGGAAAACATGCTTTCTGTTGAGTGCTAGAAGGTTTATTTTTAGATGTCCCTTGAAGCACTTGAACGGCTGGGAAAACAAGACGGAAAGGACAAAGCCACGTGGCCAATTGTACACAGATCACAGTTTGAGAACCTCTGATATTGTAAATGCCAGGCTGCTGCACCTATTTACCGTATCCTTTACTACAAAATCAAGGGTAAGCTCTTTAGGGTAGGGATCGTGTCAGCTGGGAGCAAAATCAGCAAGATGCATTATGTTTGTTTGTTAACTTTCTTTCAGCTTTAGGTCGCTGTTGGATGCGGGATATTTGACTAGATGGAGTATTGACAGTTAGTCCAGTATGAAATGCTCTAAGAAAATTGTCAACAAGCTGCCAATTTCTGTCCTGCGAGATGATGCCAGAATACATTTGAGAGGCACACGTTTCCAACCTGGCATTTACTTTAGACTGCCAAAGATAAAAGGTTTCAGACAACAGAAGACTTTAGCAGTGTCAAGAATAATTCATTACCCGGCGCTATGACATTCTCTAATGAATATGAAGAATTTAGCATCGCGTCTTGCTAACATCTCTGTTGCAGACGTTGTTTTGGACTTTTGAAAACATTGTTCACATGCATAAAGCAATTACCGAGTCATACCATTGATTGTGTATCTGTCTCTATTTTTATGAGCCTTCCAGTATAACTCTGTGATGCCTATTAGGCTAAATTTACTGAACAGTGCCCTTCTTTCCTTATTTTGTTTTGTTGATTTGCTTGGATTTTTTTCTTGGATAATCAGCTCTTTGTCTGTGTGGAGGCTGTGCTGACGTCTGTATGGAACAAATCATCCCCAGCTTGCTCTAGCTATGCATTTGGTTCAGTAAGCAAGCAAGCAAAAGTATAAGTCTGTAGACCTGTGGTGTAGCCCACAGGTTCAGCCATTTGTGCTCCAGAGCTCAGGTTTGTGAAGCACAGCTGTGTGACCTTGGCTCAGCTTTACTGAGAAAAATTGTTGTCGAGCTGTGAAAAAAGTACATAAGCTCAAGTCACTCAAGATAGGAAAAATAATAAAAAAAAAAAAACAGAGAGAAGTGAAATTGTTGTGCCAGTAATTTTAACTCAAGGACTCAGGAGAAGAATACTGACATGAAAAGGTCTACAAGCCCTGAGAGAAAATGTAGAGGTGGAAGATGACAGCAGCAGGGTTGAGGATCTGCCTGTTCTGCAGGCTAATGGGGGGTTGATGCTTCTCCATGCCACCAGCTGGATGACACTCACCTGGTACATGTGGCAGGAGTGGCAAGCATATTATTACTGATCTGTCCTGGTTGGATCGTATTAGTCAATAATTTTTGTGCACTCATTAAACTGTGTATATTTCTGCTTACAAGTCTCTAGTCATGGTAAAAGATGCCTAAAGAAAAGCAATGCAGAGAAGAGAAGGTTACAGTGGACACCCCGTTAAGAAAGAAAAGGGGCATGCTGAGGTAAGACAAGGTGAAATAAGGTATGATGAGGACATATAAGGTACGATAAGGTATTTCTAGGTATCTACACCAGTTCGTATGCCTGAGTTTACCTTGTTGAAAGTGAAATATAAGATCAGTCAAAGAAGCCAGACTTTGAATTATGTCACTTCTCCTTCCTTTTCACCCATGTGTTTTCATGGAAATCACTGTAATGTTCTCTGCTGCGGAGACACTGTGATGTGGTTACTTTGTGTAGAAAACTCTACCTGAAGTGGTATTGTCCAACTAAGGAGAGAAAGAAGGGCTATGTTCAGATGGAAGCATAAAGCTCTTTATGCACTGGTTGTGTACGGATCCAAGGTCTGGCAGCCACAGATGGCAGCCAGTCTGAATCACTCATTGCTTGTTTGAACTTTGATGCCAGAGCAGCCACCTAAACAATTTTTACACCTATCTGTGTCATTCAGATAAACTCATTCCTGTTCCAGTAGAATAAAAGAAACATAGAAGCTTTCCAAGAAAAATCACAGTTCAATAGTATCTTTAAAGCACATTTATTTTCTTTCTTTTTTTTTTTTTCTGAGGACTTCCCACTTAGAAAAGGTATTATGAAGCCTGTCTTTTTCTAAATATGGATATACTGTGTGGAGGAGGAAAGAATCAATTTGTTCTGTTTCTTTTCCAAAATAATTCCTGACACATGTTGCAGAAACTGTTTTCAAAAGCAGGAGAATTCCTTAAATCGATAAATGTAAATGGTTTGTTAAGAAAGGATATGGTCCTCATTGAAAGCAGAGGCTTGTGGTTTCCCTTTGGAAAATAGCTGTGCTTTATGTTTGAGTTCACTCAGCTAACGAGTATGTGGAGAAAAGGCTTTTGAAAGAAAGGAATGATCTTCAGAGAGGCTTTTTTCTGGGGTACTTACAGCAGAAGCCTCTGAAATGCATTTGTGTCAGCTAAGGGGAAAAAATGCAGCACGTTTGCGATAATTTAAAGCGTGTATCACTAACGAAGATAAAGAGAGCAAAGTATTTAAAGCTTAATGATACAGCAGTAGCAATTGCCCTGCGATAATGAACAGTGCAGATTATCAGGCAAAGCTTAATGAATGCCTTGCTTACAACAAGCTTTTTATAAACAAATACTGGTTGAGTCCTCTCTCAGAATTACTACTGACATCAAAGTAAAATGATTTAATTAAAACATGCAAGATAAATAAGGACTTGGGTAAGGATGCTGCACAGAATAGTCTGGCAAGTGTTTGCTGACAACAGGCCTTCCAAAATTACAAAGTGGAATACAGTATGTGTCTGGTTTGACCCACAAAATAACGCCAGCACTCTGAGGACAGATTGTGACTCTATCTATGGCTCTGCCCATGCCCTGTGTGGGAGGAGATGCTCTTATTTCCTTCTGCTGGATTCCCATGGTTGGAGGTACACCGCTCCAGTGAAAAACACTGGTTGCTCTGCCCCTTGGTTTCTGAGGAGAGAAGTAGGGAAACAGAGCAAGTATTAGGATCCAGTGCAGAGGTCTGGTGTAGCCAAGGTAGTGCCGAGTGGAGTGGGTGTTCTACTAATTGCCTTCAGTCTCTGAATTCAGGGACCAACAGGGAGGAAAGGAAACCTCAGTGCAATGACAATTATCTTGTCATTCACAGGGATTCCTTGGGCTACTCATCAGCTTAGGGACTGACCAGGTCAAGGCTGGTATCTGAAGTTAAAATGTAGCCGTTGGGTTTCTTTTATTAATGCCTTAATACTGTGTTATCAAAAGCACTTGCAGGTTTTGTGGAGCATTAAGAAAAAGTGCACCAACAGCTGTAACTTTCCTGAAATGACTCTTTCCTTTGATAACCAGCATTACTGAGTTACAGAGTCTTAGAACAGGTGAGGTTGGGAGGTACCTCTGGAGATTTCTAGTCCAACCTTCCCTCCCGCTCAAGCAACATGGACTACAGAGGTTCCTGGGACTGGTCGGGTTTTGACTCTCTCTGTAGGTATAAACTTTACAGCCTCCCTGGGCAACCTGTTCCAGTGCTTGGTCACGCTCGCCATAGAAAAGTGTTTCCTGATGTTCAGGTAGAGCCTCCTGTGCTTCAGTTTATCACTGTTACCTCTTGTCCTGTCACTGGGCAAGACTGAGAAGAACCTGACTCTGTCTTCTTTGGTCCCTCCATCAGGTATTGATACACATTGACAAGATCCCTCAGACCCTTCTCTTCTCTCAGATGAACAGTTCCAGCTCTCTCACATTCTCCTTTTATCATAAATACTCCAGTTTCTTAGTCTCATTCTGGCCCTTTTCTGGAGTGTTTCCAGTATGTCCATGACTCTTTTACTGGAGAGCCCACAGCTAAACCCAGAATTTCAAGTGTGACCTCAAAAGAACTGAATAGAGGGGAAAGATCACATCCGTTGGACTGTTGGAAAGGTGCTTACCATGCAGCTTAGGATGCTGTTGCCTGTCGCAAGCAGACCATGCCAGCTTATGTCCAACTTCTTGTCCACCAGGGCATCTGGTCCTTCTTTGCAGAGCTGCTTCCTAGCTGGTTGGCCTCCAGCATATACTGGTGCCAGAGTTTATTCCTCCAGGATTGGCATTTTACTTTGTTGAACTCTATGAAGTTCCTGTTTGCCCATTTCTCCAGCTTGGGGAGGTTCTTTTTATTGGCAGCACAACCAAATCTGATGTATCAGCCACCCCCTCTGGATTTGTGTTCTCTGTGGACTTACTGAGAGTGCACTTGATCCCATCATTGTTGTAATTAATGAAGAAATTAAATACTATTGAACACACAAATGATTCATGGGGCACACCATTAATGACTAGCCTCCAACTGGACTTTGTGCTAATGCTTAAAACCTGCTGAACCTGGCAACACAGCAAATTTTCAGTCCACCTCACTGTCTATTTATGTAAGTTGTATTTCATCAGCTCATCTGTTATGGGAGATGGCATCAAAAAAACAGAATCACAGAATGTTAGGAGTTGGAAGGGACCTGGAAAGATCATCTAGTCCAACCCCCCTGCCAGAGCAAGATCACCCAGACTAAATTGCACAGGAAAAAAAATCCTTACTGAAGTCAAGATAAATAACTTTCATTGCTCTTCTCTAACCTGCCAAGCTAGTCACCTCATTGTAAAGGCTTTCAGGTCAGACATGTTCATAAATCCATGCTGACTGCTCCTGATCACCTTCTTGTCCTTCATATGTCTGGAAATGGCTTCCAGAATTAGGACTGTATCACCTGTTCATGTATTAATATGCATCGACATCTGCTGTTACATTTAGACTTTGGTTGGGGCTGCAAGCAGAACTTTGTTTGAAGGCTGATGTCAGCTGGGTGAATAAAAGATAATTAATTTAACGATTAGTTAGAACTCAAATTACTTTATGCAGAGCTAATGGCTAGTTTGGGCCATGAGAGCAAGGCTACAGAGAAGATTCTCATGAGGTATCTTTTCGCACATGTGAGAAATATGGTTCTAAACATTTGTTGGTATCCTATAGCCCCAAAATATTTAAAGTATGTATGCCTTTTTAATGCAAAATAACACTGATTAGAAACAGTTCAGCACTTGGAATTTATGATCAGACATAAAAATCAATCCTATATATGTCTGGGCTTATTAGATGCATAGAAAATGAAGTCATAGACTTTGAGACAAAGAGAATTCTATCTTCAGTGACAAATTCTGTTTATGTTAAATTTGGGGACAGATTCTGGTACATTGGTGTCAGAGTCTGGTATATATAGCAAAACTGTACAGAAGGTAGAGCCTGAACTGTGCCCATGGTGAAATGCATTTGCCTCTTTCTGTCTCTGTCATTATGAGAAGAGACATGAAATGTCATATTAGTCCCACAGAATTTTGGGGGTGTGGGTGTTAGTTAGCAGTTGATTTAATGAAATGGAAAGGACTGGAGCAGTACACAGTTAAAATGCAGTGGCAGTAAAATATCTGTTCGCCTCTTTTTTGCTCCCTTCTCTATAGTCCCAGAGGCTTGGCTGTATTTTTTGTGTTTTCTATTGTTTAAGCTACAAAAAAAAAAATTAATTTCTTTTGATGTATGTCTTAAACAAAGGATCACCACCACGTCTGTTGATCTCAGGATGACCTGTGGTAGCCTAGAGATCTAGGTCTAGGCTGGCTTCTTGCCACCAGCAGCCTCTAGTATGAAAACATGCAAAAAAAAAAAAAAAAAAAAAGCTTTATTGAAAAAATGTACAAAAGTGAAAGAGAGAGACTTCTAGGAAGGAAAGACTTCCAGGCTCTAGGGTCATTTGCCTTCAAGATGAAGGATAAAAAGGTTACATTTATCTCAAACCTGTTTGCATATGCCAGTCCAGGGTAAATAAAACCACTCTGAATAGAAGCAGGAGAAAAACCCAAACATAAAATATTTTTTAAAGTAAACCCAAGCATACTCACACACATGGATATATGCCAAATCATGAAATGTTTACTGAGCTCTTAAGTTTATCTGGTCAAGTCTACCTACTATGTTACATATGCAGCAATATGTTAGAAGAAGGTCTAGGTTGGTGGAAAAAATCCACAGCATTTTGTAGCTGAGGGCATGCCGTTCTAAAATGTTCCAAGAGCCATTACAGCTAGCTACAGGTGGATAAGTGAAGCTTGCTTTTCCCCTCTGAAATTAGGCCTCCTTTCAAGGTGATGGCAGAACCTTACAGTGACTCCTTGCCCTGCCACAGGCCACTGTGCTGGGGTCTGCAAGGCCAAAGAGGTGATTGTTTTTCTCTTTTTCTGAAATGGATTCCTCCTCAATCAAGTTACGCTGCTTCCATTCTGGACCTCCTTTATCATCTCAATATTGTTGGAGGAAAGCTTGCACAAAGCAGCTATCTTTGGGAGCTGTGTGTGGTGGTGGGTTGGTTTGTTTTGTTTGGGGGTGGGTTTTTTTGGTAGTGTTATTTTGGGGGGAGGGGGGGCTGGGTTTTACTCTTTGTGTGTGTGGCTTGTGAGTATCTCTCACTTCTTTACACAGAAATGGGTCAGTCTTCTGAAGTAATTTGCCAATAATGAAAGGAATAGGAGGCTCAGCCTTCACTGTTCTGCAAATGGACTTTGCTGTGCATGAATTTTCTCTAATCATGTCTAACCTAAACCTAGAGATATATTTAAGGTATTCTTCATGCCAGGAAAGGAATTGTAGTACTGGAAAGTCAAGGCAGACATGGGAAACGGTTATAATTTCCCAAAGATGCAGCATTTACTTCACACCTTTTTTGAAAACCACAGAGCCCATTAAAAATTGAGTCAAGCAAATACATACTGTGCATATTAGCTATTTTTTAAAAAGGCATTGTATACTGCTTTTTTGTTTGTTTCTTATAAAGGTACACCACAGAGCTTGTAGCATACTTGCTGGTGAGAAAATCAGTTTGATACTAGTGGAAGTAGGATGGTGTGTTTTTTTAGGGAAAGAATCAAGGCTGTGAGAGTTTAGATACATTTAGAAAAATTATGACAAAGTGAATTTTCACACAGAATTATAGAAACACCTGGGTTTGAAGAAACCCTTGAGATCATCGAGTCCAACCACAGCCTAACCCTGCCCAATCCACCGCTAGATCATGTCCTGAAGCACTTCATCCACATGCCTTTTAAATACCTCTAGGGATGGTTACAACACCACCTCTCTGGGCAGCGTATTCCAATGCTTGACAACCCTTTCTGTAAAGAAATTCTTTCTAATACCTAACCTAAATCTCCCCTGGTGCAATTTTAAACCATTCCCTCTTGTACTATCGCTTGTCACTAGAAAGAAGAGACCAATTGCAACATCTCCGCAGCCACCTTGCAGGTAGTTGTAGACAGTGATAAAGTCTCCCCTCAGCCTCCTTTTCTCAAGACTAAAAAGCCCCAGCTCCTTCAGCTGTTCCACACAGGACTTGTGCTTCAGACCCTTCACCAGCTTCATTGCCCTCCTCTGGACACACTCCAGCATCTCAACATTCTTCCTGTAGTGAGGGGCCCAAAACTGGATACAGTACTCGAGTACATCACAGAACACAGAAACACAGAACATTACAAGCTGGAAGGGACCTCAGAAGATCATCTAGTTCAACACCCTGCTAGAGCAGGATCACCTAGACTGAATCTCATGGGAATGCATCCAGGCGCGTTTGAATGTCTCCAGAGGAGACTCCACAACCCCTTTGGGCAGCCTGTTCCAGTGCTCTGTCACCCTCACAGTGAAAAATTTCCTCCTTATATTCACATGGAACTTCTTATGCTCCAGTTTGCACCCATTGCCCCTTGTCCTGTCTCTGGAAGATAGGAAAGGGAATTGGAATAGGTATTGGAACAGACTGTCCAGGGAGATGGTGGAGTCACCGCCTCTGGAGGTATTTAAAATGCGTGTAGACGAAGTGCTTAAGACATGATCTATTAGTCCCAGCATTTGCACCCTATTCTGTACACTCAGTCCTAAGGCTAACCTAAGAAACAAGTAGGAAGGGAACATTTGAACAGTCTGTGGATTAAACAGCTCAAATTTGGCAAACCAAAGGGTGTCAGTGATTTGTTTACAATCGAATTCTAGGCCAAAACTTTTCCCTGACTTTATTTGGTTAAATTCAAACGATGGCTAAATTCAGGATCAGCTACTGGACAGTCAATAAAAAGGAACAGGAAAAAATAATAAAATTCATAAAAAGAATTGCTGGTTACAAGTTTGTTGTGCAGCTCCAATTGCAACAAACACAAAGGAAAGATGAGGCCTACAAGCCATCTGTGTGTGCATAACCTCAAGGCTGGCAATGACGAGATAAGTTAACAAACAGAAATCTGCCAAGAGGGGTTAACAGCTGTTGACAGCATGGTGAATGCTAAGACAGGTGATACTCATCAGATATGGCAACAGCAGAAAATACTGAGAATTTAAGTTCACTCTTTGTTTTTCACTGTGTGACAGTTTCCAGTTCTCAGAGTGTGGAAAAAAGACCAATGGAAGATCCCGTTTATTAAGGCAAAGCCAGGCATATAGTTCAAAGCAAAATCATGGCAGTGAGCTTTTGAACACCTTAAGTAGCTATTTAAGGGTTGCTATTTTATGGCAAAAGCCATACTGATTGTACATGGAATCAGATTTTCTATGGCTGGACCTGATACATTCTCCCTCTGTGTTTCAGGATGTACAAGGCAGTTTGGCTTGCTGGATTAAGGCAATGGAGTTCCAGTCTCCAAATGTGTATTTCATCTTCCCTGAGGTGCCACAGTATCAGTGATACTGATTTCAGTTGAAATTCCCAGTAACTCTGAAGTGTCCTCCGAAGTCTCCCCCAAGTCACCACTTTTTCACTGCTGAACAGTCCTTTTTTTTTCTAGGCAAAGAAAATTTAACTGCTCTGAGTGCTTTTTGTTCAAATAAAAAAAGGGTTCAAAGTGTAAAAGGATGAAGATAGTGGATGCTGATTTTTCCCCCCGAGTGTTAATTTAGGGAAGCCACTTCATTTTTCTATGCCTTTTTTTTTTCCTTTCCTTTTACTTTGTCTTCTGTTGGAAAAGGTTTGAATGGAAGAGTCCCTCCAGGTACGTATGTGTTAATCTCCAGGTACACATGTATGAATATAACCCAAATGAAAGAAAAGATTCAAAAAATCTGAGCTATTTTAAGTACTTCTTCCCTATAAAACTCAACAACCCAACCAATGAATATACTAGATCTTTCAAAACTGCTGTGTCATATAGTCACAGCTAAAGAAATTTCTGAGGGGGGAAATGCCTAATTAAATGACTGATCTGTCTTTCCTATGGGGGAAATAATAATTTTGCAGTGAGATTGCTCTAAAGGTTACACATGCATTGACAATATTGATGCAGAAAGTACAGAGCCTTTATCCTTTTAAAGATGTGTTTGAAGAGTTGGGCTGTACAAAAGGCATCAAATTAAAGTTCCTCAGCTTGTGAAGAGCTCACCTCTCAGAGCACCATTAGTATTAAGGGAGCAGATTAAACACAATTTAGATCACATTGAAAGACTAAAGTCAATTTAGCAGGTATATAACCATGCATGATAATGGTCTCTAAATCTACAGCAACAAGGTGAGGATATGCTTGGATATGCAGGATAAAGATGTGAAACTAAAATAATTTCCTTTGAGGACTATAAAAGAAGCAATGACGAGGAGGCAAATTTTAGATGCTAGTTTGTTTAAGTATGTAAATTCAATGGGCTGATCTGGAAGGGAAATAAATCTGATAGCAGTTTTATATATGGTCTGCAGGGTATTGTGAACTTGACCTTTGTTGGAGTAAATGGGTTCTTAGCTGAATGGTGTAGTATTTCATTATTATTTGCATGCTGATAGCAGCAAGCAGATGCAATGTGAGTGAGACATGAAAATGTTTTCTAAAAATTCACATTATCTTCTAACCTCCACTCAAAATTTTAGGTGTAAGGTAATTGGCATTGTTTGTTTTTTTTCCTTTCTTTTTTTTTTCCTGGTGCTAGATTCTTATCTTTTGCCCATTACATACCAGAGTCTCTAGGATGCTCACAGGGGAAAGAAAGCTTTAAACTGCAGCAAAATCACATTGTAGATTAGAAGGTGTATTTATCTTGGCAACACATAGCTCCAAAGAACATGGAAAACAGGAGGAATTAAACTCATAAAGACTTTAAATATGTGTAGTGCTAGGATAGCAGGTGGGCTTAGAAAAATAAACAAGCATTGCAGCTGTCTATGGAAGTCTTATTTGATTAAGTTGAAAATTATCCAAATTCATTTGTATGTCATAGCTTGAGAGTTCGCTCTTATAGGCATAAGGAAAGCGTGGGATTAGACATCTGATCTGCCTAGTGAAGATGGTGAACATTTTGCCTGAACTTTAGGTGGTCAGTCAGGATAGAACCCTAAGAAGAGAACAGGAGCAAGGAAAAATGAATATATGACTGCACAACTTTCCTTTACAAATGATGTAATACACTTAAAGAAATATAAAGATGTTGCAAGTAAGATGTCCTTGTACATGGCTGTTGACAGTACTGACCTTATGCTACCTCTTTTACTTGTGTTTTGACTTTGCCATCCTGCTTACTGGGACCTCCCCTCATGAAATGACTACTACCACCTCTTTCTATAGACCTTTTATCATCCCTGATGGTTCAGCTATCAGTGAATATTTTCCAAATGGACTTGACACTCAAACTGCCTTCTTTCTCCTTGGCCTATGCTGCTGCCTGCCTGGTCCCACTTCCACATAACATCCTTAGGCTCTGCCCAAGCCCCTAATATCATGTCTTGTGACTCTGTTGTACTCTCCTCATGAAGTGTATTGCTTTTATCAGGACTTCTAGCAACCAGCTCCAGGAACTGCAAGAACCTCTCGAGTATCAGCTTTCTCACCCACAAAAAAGAATTTGTTTCAGAGACTCCTTGCTGAAAGGGTAAGATGGGTCAACATTACCTGCTAATGAAGAGTTATTATAAGTCTGACTTTTGTACATTTCTGAAAGGCTGTACTTTGAAAACAACAACATAAAAACTGAGCAGTTATCTTTTATAAGCCAAAAAATAAAAAGCCATGGTCAGAAAAACTAATTATGGTCCTCTTTTGGGAGGGTCTATAAAACTACAGGTTTGGGATAATGGTCTCCCAGCATAACCTTCTGTTACTAGCTTCACAGAAACAATTAAAAAAAAAGGCTTTAAGTCCATGAAAGCATACCAGTATATCTATACTGCTCTAGTTCTTACGCCGTTCCTGCATCCATGCTTTAATATGTGTTTTGACCTCTTGTGTTGTTGGTATCATTCTTCAAAAATAAAAAAATAAAAAACAAATCACCCTTACAAAGAGGACATGAAAAGCTCCGATATTGTGAATTAACATCCTGATTCAGTTAGGTAGTAAACTGTGTACTTAATTGGAAGCCGTAGTTATGTTGTAGCAAATGGGATTTCTTGCAAGCACTAAATTAGAAATGTACTTAAATACCTTGCTGGATTTCAGCCTGAGTTTGCATATTACAGTTTTCCTAATAAACAGCCTTGTATTGTATGTCACATGCCATAAGTAACCCAGTGTTATACGCTGTAAACTGTGCAGAATTGCAAACGAGAACCTCCTCCCCCTTTACCCCCCACCTTTTTGTACAAAAGGCAGGGGGTTAATTAAGGGCCCCATCAGGTTTTTTATTTTGATCAGAGCACGAAATTAAATATAGGTTGCATGGTACATTACTGTGTCTGTCAAAGACTGTGGCTATGGCCAGGCAATTAAAGAGGGCAAAATATTCTAAATGAATTTTTAAATAGTTTCTTCCAGTCATTAAGCACAGTTATCACATCCATATTTTGTAAATGTAAAACACTGAAGTTCTCAAAAGTCTGTTCTCCGCAGTAGTTTTTATTGATGATCCATCTGAGCTTCATTTCCTAACTGAAAACCCTTGTCGGTCAATTTATTCCAACATAACACTATTTGGTTGGGTAGTTATTAATCCTGTAATTGTTCATGGCATGCCAGGAATAATTCAGCTAATTATTACAATATGTCTTACTTTGCCATGCTTCTATATGTCAAAACGACTTCTGCACATATTGGAAAAAATCAGATTCCCAATTTAACTGCAGATATAAAAATTGATTATTAATTCACCAAAAAATGGAAAATTAATTTCTTTTCTTCTGCCCCACATGTAACTTCTACTGGTCTGGATACATTTGTGACAAATATTCTGCTGCTAACTTTAATTGATCCATGAATAACACTACGCAGAAAAACCTAGGAGTGCTACCCTCACTGAACATTAGTTTCAATTATAGGACAACTATAGCAGAGCATGCTGGATCATAATAGAAAAAGACTTCATTTTTTCCAGTTCATTTTAGATTAAAAAAACCACCCAAAACTGAACAGGTGAGATTAAGAGCTCAGTTCTCCTGGCAAAAAGAAAATGCGAGCTACACATATACACTCTATTAATCACACTGTATATAGTCTAATGCCGTTAAAATGCATATTTATTTATAAAATGCACTGTATTTAATTCTGCACTGATGAATTACCATCAATAAAGTGAAGTTTTTGATATTTGACAATATATCTGATTTTATTGAAGTTAATCTCCAGTCTCTCTTGGGCCTAATAAGAGTAAAAGCAGGCTCTTATGGACTGAAATACCTTTTTAGTTCACAATAGATGCAAGAAAATTGAAAGCACAGTGACTATCAGAGCGTTTTCTGTTTTATAGTTCTCATTAGCACATTTCCATAGTACAAAACAATGTTCTTAAATTGTATTCTGCTGGGGCAAAGAACATCCCTAGCTACTAATTAATGAATGACTGTGTGTACACTGACTAGAACAATATTTTACACAGTGGAGTTCCATGCTGTGATATATTGAAGCAAGACAGGATATTCAACAATGATAACTACATAAAAAGTCAGTAACTTTTCTTCTTGTGAGGATTGTCCTAGAACATTGTTTTCACTGTGAATTTCCTCTAGTGAAGATGGTTCACTCAAGGCCTTGTATGTTATTTATGTTCCACTCAGGGATTTATCCAGAGGTGTACAAACCAGAATCTTCTGAATGGAGATGGATTTTTTGGGGGTTTTTTAGATATAACTCAGAAGCCAAATGCAAAATGGTCTGAAAGAACAAATCAGCTCAAAATTAACGATAGAAACCAGTGGGAAAAATCCTGGCATTGTGACAGCTTCTACCTTTGCTGATAATGTAGGTTTAGTTGGGGAACTCCAGAACTATGATGACCAATCTGAACAAGACAGACTCACTGGCAGTGATTGCAGCACTACGGTGCTCTAAGGAAGACATGCAACCTTCAGGAGCCAGTTGGTTTCAGTCACCAGATGTAACTAACACTTTTTTTTTTTTTTTTTTCCTTTTTCTTTTTAATCTGCAAAGTTACGAAACCATTTGAATCTCCTGGCTAAGAGTTTTGCAAAAAGCTTTACGATTCACCTTCTCTTCTGACACACACAAACAGGAACTTGCAATGTCCGTGTGGTTTATCTGAGTTTTTGAGTTTCAAAAATTGGATGGGACTGGGGTTTCTCCTGAGATTTTATTACATTTTTAATTGGCGGTTCCAAGGATTGTCTTGCTGGGAACCAATATTATGATATTTTGGTACTTACTGTTGTGAACAAGAACAAAAGCAGCAAAAAAAGCATCAACATTCAAACAAAAAGAAACAGAAAAGCCAAATGATAGAAACTACAAACACAATTAGAAGCAAAGATCAAGAAATAGAAAGCTATAAGAGTGGTTTGCCTCTGAGAATAATTCTAAATTAGACGGTTTAAATGTTCTAGTGTCTAGACACTGTGAATGTTGTGATTACTTATATCTATTTTCCCTTTCCTACTTGTAATGGGACTACCATTGAATACTTACTTTTCCATTTATGTAATTCTATTTTTTTTTTTTTTCTAAGCAAGGATCTTGTGTACTAGCATAATGTTCAGGGATGAAGGGATGCAGATCTGTAAATTAATATCATCCTTAGTGTCATGTAGCATAGACGGTCTTACTCAGTGGAACCTGTAAAGTGAGAAAGTACACTTAGGAGCACTTCAGAAGGAAGCTGGCTAGATAACAGTAGAAAACAATCTCTATTCTAGATATTTTGAAACTTTCATTTAGTTTTCAGCGCTAAACTAAAAAGCAAAAATCTTAAATTTAGAAATTTCTCATAAAATAGGCATTGTGAAGAAAGAAGACATTCTTCTGAATTTTTGAACATTAAATCACTTTATGTTGGATATGAAAATAAAGAGCTTAAAATAATGTTAGAAAGTAATACTCTTAGTAGTCATAGAGCAACATAATACAGCAGACAATTTAGTGTACAATCATATAATAGTAAAACTTAAAACTTGCCATAACAGCAGTTTTTTTTAATAATATTATAAAAAATGAGATGAATGCAAAGTTAATGTCTAAATAAAATGGTTAATGAAGCTATCAGTTGTTTAGCTACAGTAGAAATGAACTGAGAAAGTCAGAAAAAGGTCTGAAAGTTTTCCCATTAATTTCTTTTTAAACTATGTTCCCATAAAAGGATTCAGTTTGAGCAAAGCCACATTTTCCTTCAGAAAAGTACTGTTAAAAATGTTTCAATTTCTTTCTTCTGGAGAGCTCGTGATGTTTGCAAGTTCAAAGAAAACAGCAGTCAGGTCAAATAAGATGTTTGTTACAAGTACCTAATCTTATCTCTGCTTCAAATTGATCATGTTTCTTCCATGAAAAAGGTTCTATTATGAAAGCAAATTGAAAAGTAGGAGACAGACCATCTCATAGTTTCGCTGTGTTTGACTGGGATTCAGCACCCTTTGGCTTAATCATGCTAAACCAGGGTCTTAAGGCTTTGGCAGAGTGGACATGGAAATGTTCACAGCTATAATTTCCATTGCCAACTTCATGCTGCTGCCTACTGCAGCCAGTTCAAATCATTGCTTATGCGGTTACAGAAAAATAAGTATATATCTATTTGCATATAGATTGTATATCTGCCAAAGTGAAAAACTTAAAAGAATAAGACTAGCAATTTCTACTGTGCATATTGCAGGAAAGTCTTTCATTTAAAATACAGGCTTAAAAATTAGGTGGGCACTGGTCTGTTCTTTGCTTTGCCTTATACTTCTTCTGTGACCTTGAATAAACAATCCAGGACTCTTTCTTTTTTATAAAGTATGTGTGTGCAATCATAAATGTGCTGCTGCTCTAATTGTGCAGAGTTTAAAACGTAAGGTCCTTCCTTTTTCATTCTTCATAAGTAAAATAAGGTTAACATCACAACACATAATTTCCTTTGCAATAACTAGGATGGTGTTGTGGATTCATTAGTTTATCTTTTTGTGCAATGCTTTGAAAACTGCATAGTTTTGTGACAGTTATATATAATTATCATCAAAGGCAGATAATTTTTCTCCCTTGATCTGTCCTGCTACATATTTATGCCATTGTTTTTATCATGATACCAGGAAAGCAAATGGAAATTTTTGTATATATGGAGATGATAAGGAACTTTTAGGGTATTCAAGGGGAGAGAGCTGTACTCTGCTTCTGGGTCAGGGTGCACACTATGGCCTGATTACATGAACAAGATCTGAGCAGGCACTTTCTTCTGTTTTCTCCCTACCAGGTTTCTGTCCTATCCTATGAAGAAATATGACCACATGGCACAAAGTAAGCCATGGTAACTTGCAGCAAATGCATTTATTTCCATGATCAGGGAACTAACACAACGAAATGCATCAGGGAGCGCACCAGACCCATGGTTTAGGTAGAGTTTCTGGATAAAATACTCATACCTACTTGAAGAGGGTCCTAATATATGATGGTGGGCTGAGACTTTAGAGACCTGCGCTGTGGCTGGCTGAAGAACTCCAAGCAACAAAATTGCTGTCCCTGTGTAATAACAAGTGTAAAATGGACAAATACTAATGCATGTTGAGAACTGATTCGTGAAAAGCCTCTATCAATTGTTATTAATGTTACTGCTACTGCTGCTGTTATTAGTTGAATTCTGGGAGAGGAGCTAGAAATTCTTAGAGCTGGGGGATTTCCTGAAATGCCTGTGGTGATTCTGGAGCCATTAGATGAGTCTCTGTACTGCAACAGATAAGTAAAATGCATCAAAAACTTAGCGTGAACCATAAACGTTGGGTGGTGTGGGATAGATTCTCCTTATTCAAACTCTGAAGATTGCACTGGAGACAGTGATATTGCCTGGAAGAGAAGTTCAATGTTAATATGAATAAGCGTGAAAGATTCTGGCCTTTCATTGTTAGTGCAGTTATTAAACCATATTTTTCTAATATGAAAGAAAAACGCAGGTTCTCAGTTAGTGTGCTAGAAATACCTAAAATGCAGTTATCTGTAGCACTTGTACTGACTTTATCTAACCTACATTATAAATGTTCCTGTATTTTTTGTCCCTGAAAAGCTTCAGGCATCAACTGTGTTTGTGACCTGCACGTAATCTCAAACTTGCTTTCAATTATTTCTAGCCCAGGAGACCTGGACTATAAAAACCTAGTTTGTAAACCTAAAAAAACCCCATGTTTTTATTTTTCCAATTTGATAAAAGTTATACGTAAGAGCCATTTCAGGGCAAAACATTTGTCTCTAATATCTGGCAGTCTAATATTTCAGTTTTTATGTACCAGCCCAGAAGCTTTGTTGAACCTGGAGATTATTGTTGTAATTATTATTTATAGCTTGCATTGCCACAATACCTTGGACAGTCAAGCTCCATTTCTGCTAGGTACTGTACAAGAAAAGCACAAAACACCTCCCCCCCCCCAACAAAGATCCAGACCCCAGTGTGTTGTGGCCACTTTAGGATACCCTGATATCTTAATTTTCTCTCTTTTTCTACATGTTACAGAGACATTGAGCTTCCTTTGGAACAGAGAGAAGATGAATAGTGATGATAGAGTGCAAGATTTTAAATAGGTGCAAATTGGTATTTTTATCTGCACGGTGTCTGTCTGTGAAACTTCACTTTATTTTAATTTGATTGGCCTCCTTTTTCAAATGAAATGGTGAGGTTTTCTGTGATATTTTTACTGGCTGATGTATAAAATAGGATATATTGTATTTCATAACAGGGTTTTATGCTTGCCAAAATAGATTGTACAAAACTTAACGGTAAATAGAGATAGTTTAGTTCTGTCTTGAAGATAGAGTACTAAGAAATTGGGTCCATCACTGTCATTTTTCTCAGAGATTCCGCTCATCTGTCACAACACAGTAGTTATGAAAAATGAAACCATAAATTCAATTTAGAGGGCAATTTGCAGCTAATCTTTGGAGTAATTCCAGTGTGAATAATGCAGCAATTTGGATGCATGGTCAGTCAATTCTGCCTCTGATTTATTAGGATTTAAGATTTTTTTTTTCTTTCATTAATGATAATTACCCAAGAAGAGAAAATAATTTCTCAAAAATTATCTATCTTCACATCTGTGGTCTCAGTTTTGAGAAAGGCTGCAATGTTGTTTAAACTTATTATTACAGGATGGGGGGGAAAGCTTTTTACAAAAGATATATGAGGTATTTAAATTCTGAACTGTATCTCTTTACAGCACATGTGTGAACTGATCAGCACTGGTTTATGGCTGCTTTTATATGACTCCCATTAGAGCTAACATTTTGAATATCTCAGCATAAGGACACTGGGATTTGCTATTGATTTTCCACACTTTTTACACCTTGAAGATTGCATTAAAATCCAGCTCAAGCAAGAGTGACATTTTTTGTTCCTGTTTAAAAGTCAAATTTGTTATCTGAGAATTTTTCTACTTATTAAATCCCCACTTTCTCTGATACATTATTTATGTATATTTTTTTCTGTCTCTTTACTTCAGTTCTCAAGGTCTCCTCTTGATTTTAACAGACAGTATCTACAACAGATACATACAACAGATATTATGTTTATGTCTCTGTGTTGCTAATCGGGGTGGAGGGGAAGGCCAGAAGGAAAACCAGCTCATTTAACATTGGCTTTGAGCTTTAGTTAAAATTTTTAGACATCTAGAGAAGTACTTCTCCTTAAGGGAGTGCCTTTGAAAATTTCCAGAGGAAGATCCCAAGCTAGATGTCTTGACTTACTATGCCATCAAACCTGCCTGCCTCTCTCCAGTGCTGATGAAGGAATGAGGTACTTCAAGGGTGTTGTCTCAAGGATCCTAGAGAATAGGCACCTAGTTACAAGGCTGAAGTCTATCCTGTTCCTTACACCTGATGCAAAGCAAGTTTTCATTAGCTTTATGCTGGGTATCTCTACTGTCACACCATTGCTCTTCGTGGTATTTCATGAGTAGGACCAAGGAGAGTGAAGAGGGACTGACATCATCTTCTGGTCAGACTAGGGTGCTGCTTAAGGCTTAGCCCACGGACAAAGTTTTTGACTATATATCCTTGTTCCTTCCAATCATGGATTCATATTTCTACCAAAGTAATATTTTTTTTTCCTTGAGTTTGTTAAAAGGTGGCAGCCTCAATTTGCAGCAGGCTCTGAGATACCATGACAGCCATAGCCTAAGGTGCAATCCACAGATTCGTGCATACTGGTTTTCCAAGATCAAGGCTGATGATTCTGTCCCAAAAGATGAAGGAATAGCTTCTTCCTTGATAATATTCAATTTGTTACCAAAACAAGGGAATAGGTATGCTTGGCAAGTTTGCTTTATTGAAGCGTTGTGTTGCATATGAACTGGTAGAATTTGCCAACTGAAACATGCTGCCATTTTCCCCATGTTAGTAAGTATTGTGAGTATTTAAAACGCATTATTATGTTCCTGAATCCTTGCTCTAATTTACAATAGTATTTATCTCTTTTATTTTTAGTCGAATTTGGCACCTGGCACAATAGATTTCATATAAATATGGGAAAAAGAAAGAAAGAAAATTACCTGTTTTCACACATTTCCTTTTGCTAGAGTGAGAGCCTATAAAACTGTGAACTTGGAAATGGTTTTTGATTGCTGTAGAAAGTATGTGTTTGCCTTCTTCGAGCATGTCATCTTCTTATACCTGTGAGAGAGTTTAAACTGGCTTCACAGGAAATTCACACAACAAAAGCAATTCCCAAATCATCATACCATGACTAGTTTTATTTAAAAAATACAATTTTTTTAAATTTTTGTTTTAATAAATTCCATGGTTTAGTTTTTGTTCTCCGAATAGGTTTTCAAGAATGTTCTTTTCTTAATACTTTTTTTTTTCCCCTGGTTTCTTCACGGATGCCTTTTAGTCTTATAATCTAGTGGTCTTTTTCACTTCCCCTCAGCTAAAGGTCAGTCTTATTAACAATTCTCTATGTGGAAGTGTTAGAGAACAGTATTTTGCTCAAGTGGCACAACACTATAGCTTTAAACTTTCACAGCTGAAAGAGTCTGTGTAGCCTTTTTAATGTTGCAATTATGTTTGATAATAACTTCAGACTGCATCACCACTTTCACCATAATTATAAAAAACATCTTGGTGAAGCAGTATTTAATTTATTATTAGCCTATCTAAGTAGCTTCCCTAAGCATGTCAAGATATAAAAAAATCGTTATTTATTTAGTTCCAGTTCTCTGAACATTTCACATCTTTTCCCAACTGCAGTGAAGCTGATCATCAGTCCGCAAAGCAGGGCTGTTTTGGAGATGGACTCACCTTACCTGTTGACTTCCTCTCCCAGCAGCTCAGAGGACCTCCTTACAAAGTCCAAAGCTTACTGCTAATAGTGAAATTCTGCAAATGATATGGTGGGGATAGGCAGGTGTGATGCTTGTGTAGGAATCCGGTCTTACATCAGTATGTGCCCTCCCTAGCAACAGGCTGTCACAAATCAGAATTAAAAGCAGGTTTCAGGACACTATTCTTCGTGTATTTCAGAATTTGGCAGAGGACTGAAAATATGATGCACAGGCAGGGCAAAAACTCGGCATCCCAATTTCATAGCTACATGCTACAGGGTTGGCTTACCCAGCATGGCCTTGATTGATTTGCTGGGCCACTCCAATGGATGGCAGTGTACACCAACTGACCAGCAGCTCTTTTCCACAATACCTCTAGACTCCGACTAAGCAGACAGTGGGAGCTGGAAGCAGAGTAACCCTTGTACTGCAGTCTCAAGGCAGGTAATTTATTATACAGCCAATCTACTAAAGTTCTGGACCTTCTGTTAATGCTGTAAGAGAAAATAAATGGGAGGGAAAGGGGATGCTGCACAGTGTTTTCCAGCTTTGTTTCTCTCCCCAGTATATGTCACCTGCTAGGTTAACTTTTTTCTAGTTGAAAACCTTTAAAAAATATCCACTGCATTCTATGGCAAACTACCTCATGAGAAATCACCAAAGCAAGGGATGAACTGCTTCTTTCAGTTCCCTGCCAGTTCTGTAAGGTCTGAACTGAATGCAGCATGCAAACTTGGATTTACTGTGACTGTGCATTGTGCTGGGTGCTGAATAACCTCAAATTGCTTTAGGTAAATGCTTCTGGGAACATTACTCTTTCATTCACTTATCGAGGGGTTTAAAGTCTTCCATTAGTCAAGGGACAAATACATCTGTGGAATTAATTTATCAAATTAATACTTCTGTTGTTGGGCTGCATTTTTTCAATGGGTTATTGTAACAGTGATTTGAGATGTGTAGCCTAAGCGAGACTTGCTTACAAAAATAAGAGATTTCTGTAGACACACAGTAGGCTTAAGATGGATTCATAGTGTGCATGAAATTGCATGCAAAATTAAATTATGGATGGTAATGTGTGCATGGTATTCTCAGCTGAGTGTCCTTAAGTGTAAAATATAAAATTACATGTGCTATTTTATTTCAAAACACACATAAAGACTGTGTTTTGTACCCAGGCATCATCAACTGATTGATTTTAAGGAACTGGAACAAGAATTTCTATCACTCCTTACTACAAGCTATACAAATATGTGTATGTTAACTGAAAACAGCTGTTCACAACTGAGCAAAATATTTCACTTGAAATATTGAGATTTTCAATTTTCCCTGAGTCTTTTTTTTTAAATCAAAGTTTTCCCCATAGCCATTTGTAAAGGAAGTTGGAATAGTTTGCCAAATTTCAGTTTAAAATTAAAATTACCTCTGGAACTATGCTATTTTGGCTATATTTTCTTATTTCACAACACACAAACAGAAATGCATGATACTATGCTATAATATGCAAGATGGAATTGGGGAGAGGTTAATTTCTCCTGTGTTGAAGTTACAGACATTCAAATCAAAGCTAGTGATTTTGACTCCCTTTGAGACTGGAAGAGGAGATTGGCACTTCTAGTGTACAGCACCTCTCAGCTGGAGCTAGACACCTTCGGTAAGCCAGATGAATCACAAAGTGCCTACCTGACTTTATTGGCTCTAAAGAGAATCTAGATAAAAGTATTGTAACTTTTGTAGGTGTCAAAGTGAGGCGAGATAAATTGCCCCTTAGATGTCCTATAATATATCATATATAACGACCAAAGTTTTAAAGTATAAATCTGAAGTGTAATTGCTACTTTACGTGTGTGGTAGATGTGGTAATTTATATATATGGTATGTATCAAGCAGCCTTTTCAGAGACTTGGAGGATGGAAATAATGGAAGCAATCAGGTTTATGTTCATCTCATCTAACTTAAAGCATCTCACTAGTTTAACTTAATAATTTAATTAAAAGCCTAATTACCTCTGTAATCAATGGTGACAGCCATCTCCAGAGTCACATCTTAAGTTGACTGAATAATCCTCTGGAGGTATGTCTCTTTCTAGTGACTTTAAGGTAACACAGAATAGCAAGGAACATCAGATGAAATCCCTGCATATTGGGATCTAGTTTCCTGAAAGTCACTTATGTCCCAGGTATCAATTTAATGCTCCAGATTTTCAGGGTTGTCTAAGCTTAAGGCCATCTAAATTTATTAGTCATCTCTGTACTTAGCTTGGGCATCCCTGGGCACCAAACTCAAAGGACCTATGCATATTCATACATGTGAGTTAAGCACTTATTTCCCACCAAAGCTCTTCCACAAGTCATATTCAAGCATCTAAGCTCTATCTATGCCACAGGACTAACATGCTGGAGAAACCTGGAGTGTTAGATGTGGTTACCATCAATTTTTGCCTAACTGCTGAGCAGTTAGACTATTCATCATGAAAGTAAGAGAGTTGGAAAGTAGGATCCTCTTAGATAGGAGACTGAATCCTCATCATTCATATTGTAAAAAGGTTTATAACCACCAAGGAAATAGCCTTTACAAATATATAAATGCATACCCTTAGAAACAGAGTCCCTGTGCTGCCAGTAAAGCAAGAGTCAGTGAAACTGAGCTGAAAGGAGGGACTCTTGCTCGGATCTACTAGTGCACCGAAGCAAAAGAAAAGAGATACAGGCCTACTGGACCAGACAACACAATTCATTTTTAACTAGTTCCTTATATTCATAGTATAGGTGCTGAGCACTCTCATAAGCTGGGCTGATGGAAACTCCAGATTTGTAGGATGGCAGATCTTCAGTAATTATGGGATTTTTCTCCGATGGCCTTCAGAGGTATCTATTGTTTTTCTGTTGACTTCATAGAGAATATAGATTTAAATAATGTTATTCTTCCTTTGCAATCTTTCCTGTTTAGGCAGCTAAAAGGTCTGTGAAAGAATTTCCAATTTAAATTCCCCACAGATCCCAGTTTAGGACTTTCAGTTTGGTGCCTAATTTGGAACACAATGAATCTGGACTAATATTTTCACTAGTGCATAAGGTCATTCCAAAATTTTGGTGTCAGATGAGAATAATTTTTCTAGGATACTGTAAAAAGCCATTCCTTAAATCTGTAAACAGACATCTAAATTTCTAGAGCAAAAGAATGATATTATTTGATTACAACACAGACTGATCTAGAAAAATGTTTCCAGCAGCACTGGGTAATATCTGTTCATAATAATATTTCTAAAATTAGAATATTGTAATTATCATTATTCATATTAAGACACATTAGCAGCAATGTAGATTGCCATGTCACAAGCAATATGACTGAAAATATGTTCTGTATTTCATGTTGCTGCTGGTTTTGTGAAATATATGAATAAATTGAAAAAAAACACCCCAGAATTCCAATTAGATTATATTTTATTTCAAAATAAACTTAGAAAAGTATTTCAAAGAACTATCCCAACAAAAGTTCACCAGAGGTCAAACCTGAATTTTTGTTTGGGTACTGTATTATGGAATCAGTCTTACCAAAGGTAAATGTTTGCATATGACCTAGGATGACTTAATTCAAATGAGGATACCATGAATTCAGCTGCCTCAGCATAACCTTCTAGTGCCATGTGATGTGCTGTAGGGTATCTGTGATAAGAGCAAAGTGGTGGCACATGCAAATACTAGTCCACAGTGGCACCTATGCTGAGGCTGCTAAATTGCACCCCCAAAATAAAATGAAAGGAATAGTATCCAATTCAGATCTTCATCACTAAAAATACATATTTTTAATGTAGGCAATTAAAAGCTTTGAAATGTGGATTTTTTAAGACATCTGCTGTGTGAATTCTTACTCTATGAACAAATAAAGGAAGCATACTCACTCTAAGAGTTTGAAATCAAGCTTCTGCTGTGCCACTAATATAATTGGAGCAGATGGAAAGCTTTAGAACATGTTTTGCATTAAACAACCGTTTTTAAAAATGATGATAAATAGAAAGTATAATAGGCTTGGAGAAAGGCTGATATAGAGCTACTAGGGACCAAGGAGACAAAAAGCCTGGTCTCCTGTAAGAGGAAGTTAAAAAATTTAGCTTGTTTAGCTCAGACAAATACATCAGAGGAGTAAGCAGCAGGAAAAAAAGGAAGAGTTACTTAACCTAAGGAACAATTTTGGCGTAAGTACAAGTGCATCTAAGACAGCTGTGAATAACTGATCTCTAAACTAGATGAGTGTTTTTTGATCAGAGTAATGATTTTCAGAACATCCTTCCAAGTGGCTGCCAAGTGGAATAGTGACATCAAAACTACATCCTCTCTCCTATCCCTGCTCAAAGTTTTAAATCTGGAAGATGATGAATTTATGAATCAAAATTATCTGCTGTTGTTGGCTGTCGTAGCAGGCAGTGAAATCCCATAGCTGCCTTCTTACTGATAAATAAAAGAGGATCAGGGCTAGACTTGCATGGCCTGGCTCATCCCCTCATTGGGGAAGTTCAATCTCCTCTAAGTGGACTGTTCACGTGACATTGTACTTGGGATTGGTCTCCTCTGTAGCCCATGTGGTGCCCTTCAAAAATAAAAGCTATGTTGTGTGGGGTTTGTGGGTTTTTTTGGTTCAAAGCAACTCAAATGATCTAAGACCTGTGCTGTAGCCTGTAAGTGATACTTTTTAGCATAAAATAGGTGGGTGCTGCACACATAGGGACTCACTACACACCACACTGTACCTGAGCCTGCAAAGCCCGATGAGGCTTTTTTTGGTAGTACTGCTTCTTGGTTGGTTATGCTTTATTTACAAACCACATTTCAAGGCTCAGCATTTAGGTGGCCATAAGACCAGTGACGGAAAACTGGGAAACTCCATAATTTTGCAACTGACTGTTCATACAGGACCTCATATGCTGTCTACCAGAACAGTAAGAAGCATGTCCCTTCCAGGGGAATGTGGATGTAGGAAATGAAGCATAGTACAATCTCATCCATACAATCCTCACAGGAGCACCCCTGCTGTGAAGGATACCCCAAGTATTCCCTTGTCTTGAAGACAGGTGGAACAGCCCAAAGCAGAGTGGGGGAGGAAGATAACAGCAAAGCACTATAACCATAGTGCTTGAGCTTGTTCCCCAGTTCTCTTTTGACCAGCTGTGTTAGTGTAGTCTCCTGGGTGACACCTCAGTAGAGGTGTGCTTAGGAAACTCAGAAAAAGGTTTAAAAGACAGGGACACCCTCCATCACTATATGCCATTGTAAACAGTCCCTCTCCAGTGTGCTTGTAGACTCCCTTCAGGTTCTGAAAGGCTGCTCCAAGGTCACAGAATGACTAGGTTGGAAAAGACCTTTGAGTTCATTGAGTCCAACTGTTCCTGTCCTCTACAAGGTCTCCCCAGAGCCTTCTCTTCTCTAGTCAACAAGCCAAACTCTCTCAGTTTGGCTTCATAGGAGAGGTACTATGAACTCTTCTTTGAAGGTTGTCTACATGTGATTTTTCCTTCTGGGTAGGGAAGCAGCATTTTGCGCCTTTTGCTGAGATCCTAATGCTGTGGTCATGATGCATATTAGAAAATCACTTGCTGCTTGTGTTGGAATCTGGGGCCTCCATGAACTTGTGCCTTTCTCTCATGATCAGTTCTGTTCAGACAGCTGGCATGTAACTTATGGTAAATAACAGCAAGGAATAGTCTCTAAAACCTGTTAACAGGGTTTCCATCTTTGCTTTCTGTTTTAATTTATTTACTTTAACACATGTCATTTATATACTCATATTAGTAACATTCATATACATACTACATACCATTTGGGGATAATCAGAGAATTAATGTACTAGTTATTTTTGCAACAGGTGATGCCCTATATGGGGGCATAATGGGCAATAGAAATTGGAAGTATTGACTTCAATTCGTAGGAGAGAGGTGCATTGTTGTGCATACAAAGCTAGATGTAAAAACAATATTGGAATAGAGTTTTTAGTAGATCTATTAGGACCAGAGATGGAGGTGAGCCAGTCTGTATCACTTTTTTTCTGGAAGAAAGATCTCTGTTGTTTTTCAGGGAACAGAAAGGGTGAGTAGTAATGGAAAGAAAATCTCCAGTTTTTGTGTGAATGGAGATGATGAATGCTTGGGAGTGAAAAACAGAAGAAACTTACACTTTTGTGATAAGAGTAGGAAATTATTGCAATAAAGAGTACAAAATTATTGCATTAATAACAATGGTTCACAGACCTGAATGAACAGTTGCGAAGATTTGTGCAGTTGCCTGCATTACGTACGCTGCCACATACGGACTCAACATACTGAGGTGTATTAAAACTGTTGGTAATGTTGATGGCAAAGCATAAAACTTGCCTTAAAACTCAGATATTTATCAAAAGGTTTGCTGAGGTTCATGGGCCTTTTGAATGAACTTGAACAGAGTTATAGATTTGCAACGATATCATGAAAAATTTGTGGTGCAATATGAAGCACACTAAAATTCCTCACTTACAGAGGCAATTTTCAGCCAGACAGCACCTAATACCTCCTGCATGTTAGTGAGACTTAGGCATATCACAGCCCTTGTGCCTTTGAAAATCTCTCTTCAAATGAAATAGATGTTGCAGTATAGATCTTCTTTGCATCTCAGGTATAAATGGCAGATTGTAATTAGTGTTTATAGCATGTGAAATGTGACTTGGGGAATCTGCTGTGCACGGCTTACAAATTCTGATTAATTTTATAAAAAAACTGTTTCATTTGGTGCCTCCATATGTGATGAGTCACCTAGAGCTGGCGAGATTCCTGACACATTGCCTGTCCTGTCTGAAAGCTATCACAGATCTTCCAGAGTAAAGTTGCTAGTGGTAGGGACTGAGAAGTGGTAAAACAATAAGTGATAAGGAAAAGATTTAGAAAAATCTGGCTTGACAGTGCTGTCTGAGGGAATGGGAGTGGGAAAATACATGCTGAATCACTGCACAAGAACAAAGACCAAAGGTGTAAAAACAGGTTTGAAAGGATAAAGGCCCGAGTTTTTTATTAGATTTAAGATTTCATAATTTGCTGTGAAGTCCTTTCCAATCCATCTGTCTTTGTTTCCAGAGCCTAGAGACATCTGTGAGACAGGCTATGCCAGGAAAGGTCTACACAAGGAATTTGCTCCCTTTTGTTGCTCCTACTCTCAGCCACATTGCTCCTATCCACTCTTTTATTCCCCTTCTTGATTTTGCTTGGGTTAGAAACAGGAACCTGCGGCAGATGCAGTCACTGTTGCTTCAAAGCCCTGCTAAAATCGCTCCTTAACTGAGTGCTGGGACTGCAAGGCTGAAACTTCCTAGTAGGGGTGTGCTTTTAATGTTTTATCACCCAGTGAATGTCCCTGCTGTGATCATGCATAAGGGTCTTTCTGCGGGGTGAAAAAAGGTAATCTACTTCCACAAGGTGATGGAAGGACCAAGGGAAAAACACAGGATCCTTGGTAGTCCACTTCAAAGTCAATGCACAGAGAGTTCCAGCTACATTGCAGAGGATGTCCTACAGCACATGATGCAACTCATTGCTATACGATTTCTTCAAGTGGAAAAAAAAAACCAAACCCTGGATGGCATCAATGATTTATACTGAAAATCTGAGATTTTTTTTTTCCCAGCAGTTATATCCAGACTTTGTTTCAGTGCTTCATACCTGGAGACAGCTCTGATCATATATAGAGAAAGAAGGTCACATTCAATATAATAGGAAGCTGATTAGAGAGGGAAATGTGGTGGGCTGACCCTGCCTGGAGGCAAGATGTCCCCCTAAGATGCTCTGTCACTGCCCTCCTCAGCTGGGCAGGGGAGAGGAAATACAATAAAAGGCTTGTGGGTCGAGATAAAGAAAGGGAGAGATCACTCATCAGTTACTATCACAGACAAAACAGACTAGACTGGAGAAAATGAATTTGGTTTATTAGCAATCAAATCAGAGTAGAGATAATAAGAAATAAAACAAATCTTAAAACATCTCCTCCCACCCCTCCTTTCTTCTTGAGCTCACCTTCACGCCCAATTTCTCTACCTCCTCTCCCTGAGAGGTGCAGGGGAAGAGGGATTGTGGTCAGTTCATCACGGGTTGTCTCTGCTGCTCCTTCCTCATCGGGGGAGGACTCCTCACACTCTTCCCTCCCACAAGAGACAGTCCTTCACCAACTTCTCCAGTGTGGGTCCTTCCTGTGGGCTGCATTTCTTCACGAACTGCTCAGCTGTGGGGTCCCTCCTTGGGGTCACAAGTCCTGTCAGCAAACCTGCTCCAGCATGGCCTCCTCTCTCCATGAGCTGCAGGTCCAGCTAGGAGCTTGCTCCAATGCAGGCTTCCCACCTGGTCACAGCCTCCTTCAAGTATCTCCACCTGCTCCACCATGGGGTCCTCTGTGGGCTGGAGGTGGAATCTCTGCTCCACAAATAACCTCCATGAGCTGCAGTGGGACAGCCTGCCTTACCATGGTCTTATCCATAGGCAGAGGAATATCTCCTCTGGTACCTGGAGCATGTCTTCCTCCACTTCTTCACTGACTGTGGTGTCAATAGAGTTGTTCTTCTCATATCTTTTCACTCCTTTCTGTCTATAATTTTTCCTGGTATTTTGTCCCACCCACCCCCTTAGCTGTTTTATCCCAGAGGCGCTACCACCATCGCTAATTGGCTTGGCCTTGGCCAGTGGTGGCTCTGTCTTGGACTTGGCTGGCATTGGCATTATCAGACATGGGGAAAGCTTCTAGAAGCTTCTTTCAGAAGTCACCCCTGTATCCTCCCACTACCAAAATGTTGCTACATAAAAAAATACCGAGAACCAATTAGTACTCCAGAGAAGTTATGAAGAGAAAGGTCCAGGAAAGGGGACTTTTGAACTTGGAAAAATATTAACTGAAGCCTGAAATTTACTCAGGGTTGGTTAGGAAGCTGAGGTATGGAATGAAGAGTAAGAATTTTAAAGCTTTGTCTGGAAGTGAAAATATACACATGTATTTCTCAAACTGTCTATGATTTAAAGGGGTTAGTTTTACAGACTTCAGGAAATTTTCTGTGGTGTGTGTTCAGCTGCCTCATCTACTGGAGAATATAATCTGCCCTGCACATCTACAGGGAACATAGCCACTCTGCTTAAGTATGAATGTAGATGAAGAATTGCACTGCCATATTTTAAAATATAAAAGAAGAGCCTAGGAACAAATACTTATTTTTTAAACAGCATAATCCTTCCTTTGTATGTGGAGGGAGAAAACTCCTGAACATTTTTTTAATGGTAGAGACACTTCATATATTTTGAAGGGGGGTGGGGAATGTTCCTGCATTATTGTGTTATAAGAATAATATTTTCCTGGTCATGTATTTTTCTTTCAGTTGCATTAGCAAACTGATTCCTCACTCCAGGGCTTCGATTGCTTCATCTGACTGAGTAGTCTTCGAAGTATTCTCAAGCAAACTCTCTTTCCTTGAAATATTTTCTCTTTCCTTACCTCGACTTTAATATCTTTGTATCACTCAGTCTACAGAGGTTATTAACAACTCTCTCCAGGAAACAGCATCTTATAAGTGTATTTCCATGTTCTGATCTTCATATGATATCAGGTAGTGCTTGGTGTGCCGTAGCTGCCTTGAAAGAAGTTAATCTTGTTTGAAGTGGATTTTCCCCGAAGAAGCAGATGGGAAATGTTCGGACCTTGTTGTGAAAAATCTGTTGGGAAGAGAAGTAATGAAGATTGAGACTTAAAGTAACTTGGGCTCTATTGAGAGAACCCATGAAAGGCTAGTTTATCCTCAAAATGGAGTGGCAGTAGCAATGACAGGACAAAGAAATGTTGTGTGTACTTATTTAATAAGTCCTTATGGCAGCTATTGTTAGGGCACAAGTAACCCCTATATTAAACTAAGATGCTTGATTTTGTACTGCATGGTCCGATTCCGACCATTGGAACCTCTTAAATACCAAATCTGAATCATGTTCCTACACCTGGCATGCAGTGTTGACTCCTAGGAGATTAACACTGCTGGCAGCAACCTAAACAGTGCAAAACACAATTTATAAGTGCAGTGTTGAGGTTTTGCTTTTGCCTGCCTTGCTTGTACTTCTTATGAGAAGTTATCCTAATTTTACATAAGGAAAAACATGAAAATATGGTAGAACAATGGCAGAACCTGGGAATTTCAGGTCTGTTTTAGCACCTCAAAATCCAGTTCCTAATGCCACTCACTGGACCTGCACTATCTTGAAGCGTATGTGACAGAGCTCTCACAACGTCCTCCAGAGGAAGCTGTTCTCCTGAATAAAAATAAATGTTAAGTAGTACAATGATGGTTTTGGTTTGCATTCTGTAGCAAGTACAGGAGTTAAAATCATAGAATTACAGATTTTTTTTTTGTTGGAAAAGACCTTTAAGATCATCAAGTCCAGCCATAAATATAACAATCTCAAATCTACTACTAAATGATGTCCATAAGTAGCATGAAGGGAAGTTAAATGGAAGTTCCACTACATGATGGATTCTGAAATGTTAAAATTTGGCTACATTGTGTATGTGTATTGAAGCAAAATATTTTAAAATTACCTGAAGGATATTTTCTTTGAAGCTGTAGAAGGTCATTAGAAACATTTTGTTTCGGGAAAATTGAAGCATTTAATTTTACTGTTTAAAAGATTTTTTTTCACTACAAAATGTAGCAATAAGTCAAGTATGATGGATTTTTAAAAAGTAAGTATAAAAAATTTAAAAAAAACCTTCATGCACTGTCAAAGGCAACATTCTTTATAATTTCTTTCCTTTTTTTACTTCCAAAATGAAATTCCAGGAAAACTGACATGATTTTACAAGTTTTTTGATGGTACTGCATATTCTGATGGAAAAATGGCTCTTTGGGAGTGTCCCTGAGCAGCTCTGGTAATGAGTTTATCCATGAAACATTTGCTGCACAGGTAATGTCTACTGAATTGAATTACTGTGCTTCCTTTATAACACACTGATCTTTAGATTCATGATTTCATTTGTTTACTTTCCTGTTTTATGGCTAAAGTGAAAGTAATCAAGGAATAAAAAACCAGGACAGAGCACTATATTGGCATGCAGTTTACGTTTTCTTATTTGCAGATCTGCAAGCTTTTCAAAACTACGGCAATAGAAAATTAACTGTTGTATTGAAGGATGCTGGGAATTGCTCTCACTCCCACCAGGGAAAAGTTTTATCTTTTGAAACATGGCTTGACTTTAGTTTTTATTATAATTAACTCAGTTAATAGAAGGAGGGAAAAAAACCCAACCACCTGTCAAGAAATTAGCTGTAAGACCAGTCAGTTCATTAAAAATAAATAAATAAATAAATAGAAATCACCCATTCTGTCTCTGCCATATATCACAAAGGGGAGAAGAGATTGTAAAGAGGAAAAATAACGTGATTACTTTGATTCATTATAAGTTGGCGCAGTAAATTTTAGAAATGTTGTACTTGAAGTCATTCTAACAAAATAAAAGCCACAAGTCGCTCATTCACCTAAGGTATGCTCTGAATATTTCAAATTTATCTTTTCAGGAACAGTGTGGCTTTTACGTGTAACTTCTTATCTTTTTCACTGCCTTGAAAAAGTAGAGCACTGAACTTGTAGGGACAGATATACCGAAAATAATTAAAGAAGCAATCCTCACTGTGCCGTAAACGTCCTTGTGATGCCACTACGGGATACTGACAGCTGCTAACAGAGAATTCCTCTCATCACTGCTTAACTTTGACTTTTTCTTGGATCTAGCTTCATAAACCTTCCCCTTCAACTGCTCATTGCTGTTTGCACTGCCACAGCCGCAGGCACACTCGGGGCATGGGCAATGTGCAGGTACAGCCTCTGCCCCTGAGATGTTTCAATTAGACTGGGAAAACAGGGAGTCACAGACAAAGCTTCACCTGGTGATCATCAGCAGGGCTGGCTTATGTGTAGCTTAATCGCTGAGAGTTGTTTTTCTGCCAGGAGAGGGAGAGTTTTAAAGAAGGGCGTCCAGTAGATGATGGTTTTGGTATTTCTGCAGAGCAGCCGTATCCTGGGAATGCAAAAAGGCTCAATGAGATTAAGGCGTGTTCTGCACAGGTGAACCTGGAAACACATCTTAACTGAAACTATACAAAACTGCTGTAACGATGAAAGGAATGAACCAGCATCCAGGTCCAGGACTGCATTTTGCTGATGACACAGGAGTTTGCCACAAGTTGAGAGAATCTTTGTCTTTACACTAAGCGGAGTGAGTGTCTAGGGCAGCTTTGGAATCCCCACCATGGATTTAAAATAAAATAGGCCAAATACCTGTTGGAAAAAAACCCCAGATATATCATAGCAACAAAACTAAAGAGTGGAAAGATGATCTTCTAGGCCTGTTTGAAATCTATCTTCTATAATTCTGGGATGGCCATTTTATGAGCAGGCAGCATCCAGGCAGGTTTTGACTGTCTACAGAGATGGAGACTCCACAACCTCTCTGGGCAGCCTGTCCCAGTACTCTGCCATCCTCAAGTAATACATCTACCAGTGCTAATTCAGAATTAACTTGATAGATTTTGCCCAGTGTGGTTCTCTCTATGTAATCTGAGTTTGCTAAAGTTTGGATGTATTAGAAGTTTTCCAAAGTGTGTCCACCCATGCTACATAGCACTCGGCCCTGTGCCTTTTCTTTGCTCTGCATGGCTAGAGTTAGGACACAGTCCCTAAGTTCCCTTTGTTAGTGCAGATATAGTGGTGTTACTGATCTGACAGCAAGAATGACCTGGAGGGGCCAGACTTCAGAGCCTCTGGTATAGCTGATTGCTAAGCACGTGAAAGACATCTAGCTCAACAAGCACCCTGCAACTGAGCTTTGTAAAACCACTGCCTCACACTGAAAGGCAGATTGCCTTTGACCAGCACAGGTTCCTGGAAGAGCAGCATAAGCAGTCCCTCCAGGGACCTCCCCGGTTTAATTTCTCTGAACAGGTCTCCCCCATCACAAAGGGACAAAAGACATTGAGTGAAGCCACTGTGGTGTTACTTACAACGAGGTCCCACTGCAGTCCATTCTCCTAATCTGCTCTTTGCCTCTCAAGTGTGATAACATATTAGCATGGCCATTTTCTGGACAACTTTAATGAAGCCAGGGGCTGTAACAGCCAGGCCTCCTTATCTGTATGGGTCTTTAGCAACAACTTTAGTAATTTGGATTTATATGATTCTCCTGAGACATATGTTTAATATTTTCCCTCGGGGTACTTCAGAGCTGTATTATGTCTGTAAATTTTCTAGGCAGAGGGTCGGATAGCTTGTCTCTCTGCATGATACTCCAGTTTATATGTTGGATTTCCATATGGTGTAAATACTGTCTCTCTGTTGACTTCACAGTCATCTCCTACTGAGACAGCTGCATCTCCTGTCTGTGTACATCAAAAATTAAGACTCAAATGAGAAATATACGAGGGAAATTCAGCTTCCATAGGAAGAAATAGCAGCAGGTCAGGGCAAAAGAATGTAGTGCAAAGGAATATCGATCCTTCCAAACCGGACACCATTGTCAGCAACATTACTAAAGTTAACAAGTTGAAGGCCACTCAGCTGCTTATTTCTTGAATCATCTTATTGGGCTCCAAATGGACTGGCAGTAAAGGCTAGGGGCTGGGACTTTACTTTCCCCCTTTATCTTTGGCTATGAAGCTGTAGTCTATTCTTGATACATTTACCACTCTACTCTTGCTTCTTCCACTTTTAGGTAGATTCACCGAAGATAACTTAATTTAGGGCCAACAGTGACACTGGATAGGAATATGAGCATCACATACCTTCTTCTAATGAAGATTGTTAAGTAGAACTCATTATTGTGCACTGTCATTGAGTTTCATTGTGGAAGGTGTTCGTGGTGAAGTATCCCACAGGTCACCTCTTTTACATTTCTTTGACTTGGTGTTTTCAGAATAAATGATTTGCTCAGGTTTATAATTCCCATGTATTTGTTCCCCAGATTGAAGCACACAATCTCTGTGAAAAGATCCTTTACATCTAGCATCACGCTGTTCTATTTTCTAGCAGTCCATACATTTGTTGACCTTCAGAACAGAGCTGTATGTATCACTGTCTTTTTTTGGTTCAGTGGTTCAAGCAACAAAAAAATGTCATTTTGGGTCAACCTGAGATGAAAATTTGTTTGGTTGCTTCTCTCCCAGCTCCTGAGAATCAGAACTGAAAATTGTTTCGGGTTGACCCCAAATAACATGTCAGATAAACTTTATGCTGCTTTAGTAACGCAGAGGAAATTTGGGGGCAAAGTCCTGAATTCGTAAGGGAAATTAATTCAAAAAAGTTAATGTATCATGCTGCATTCTTGTTTACCTCCTTTTTCTTGCCCCTTGAATCCTATTTGTAGCAGCTTTTGGGAAAGTGGGAGACGCAGGTTCAAATCCCCCCCCTCTCCAATTTTAAATATAGATTTTCTATCTCTGTAGCATGCCTATTGGTGCATTTCCGTCTCGCTTGCTGAAGCTGTTCCACTTTTTGTAAATAATTGAGTATTCATTTTGACAGACAGGGAAATAAATGTGAAAGCCTGGTTCTTTAGCTTGCTGGTTATAACGTTTTAGCTTAGAGGTATGAAAGTCAGTTGAAGTCCTTGCTTCAGAGATAGTTTAACCACTTCTGCTGGTTGTAGGGGCTTTGAAAAGAGAGCTTATTACTGAAAATATTGAAATGTCTAATGGTAAACATACCTTTTGCTAATAAGGAAGAGCCCAAGTTCAGATTGTGATGCTCACAAGGTAGAGAAGTAGAATATGGTCTCCTGCCCTCCAGCTATAAGTGCCTTCATTGGTGTTTATGCATGATGAGGGTCAGTAACTCTCTTCACTACATAATTCCCGTGGGGCTGATGCAGTATTTGTGTAAAGTATATGAAATGTTGCTTTCTCTTACCAACAATGTTTGTCTCGGCTGAGCTGAACCCATAGACAGTTTCAGCTGCTCAAAAATTTTATATATATATATATTTTGTGTGAAAAGAGACACCCAGAAACACAGAATGAATCACAGAATGATAACAGAATGATAGGGGTTGGAAGGGATCTCTAGAGATCACCTAGTCCAACGCCCCTGCCAGAGCAGGATCACCTAGAGCAGGCAGCATCCAGGCGGGATTTTGACAATCTCCAGAGAAGCAGACTCTGCAACCATTCTGGGCAGCCTGTTCCAGTCCTCTGCCACCCTCAAGCAATACATCTACCAGAGCTAACTCAGATTTAACTTGATAGCTAGAATTTTTAACTTTTTTTTTTTTTTTGAGGTGGAGTGAAGGAGGGGCCATATAAGGAAATTATCAGTGTGTGCAGCTTGATGAGGTTTTCTGTATAAGTGAATAACTGTGTGAATTAAAAATATTCCAGTTTCAGTCTTGTTAGACATCGAGACGGTGGTATTTTATAAATAGAAATAATAAATGTAATCAGAAAAAAAGATTATAAAGACTTTGAAGATGTAAAGTGCTGAAAAACAAAGAGAAAAACAGAAGTAGTTCTAAGTTTATGTCAAAGGAAAAGTCTTGAAAATTTGGATGGTTTGACAGGCACTTCCCATTCTGCATGCTCCTGTAAATGATATCCCAGATATTCTTTTAAAGACACACCAAGCACACGACGAGTATGTATACCTGTAAATTTATCTAAAATAAGGAAAGGATTTTGAAGATGGGAGATAAGAACCTCCTGAAAAATTATTTTGCAATAAATAACTGGATGCAAAATATATTTAGGAGGATACATATTCAACACTCAGAGGACTGAAGACCAAATGTATCACTGAGTTCACTCACTAACAGTCATATTGAATCATGAAATTATACTACTGAGAACAGGTCCAGAGAATGCCTACTTCACACATCCTTATATCTACTGCCCAAAAATGCTTCCCAATACCCTTGTATTCACTTAAGTCCCAGATTATAGGTATAATATTCCACAGGCCTTTAACAGTCCTTTGGGGACATTAGGACAGCTATATCCTGTCCTTCAGAGGAAGGAAGGAACACCAGTGGTCCCTATCAATTTAAAACGAAGAGAAAAATCCATCTGAAATTTGATGGATAATTTATGTCTGAGAATGTGAATAGAACTAAAGATCTAGAAAGCACTACAAGCCACTCACCTACCTGAACCTAGTTTTATCACACCTTATTTTAGACACCTACCCTGTAGAAGCCTATATTTGAGCTAGTCATAGAGACTGCTTTGACAGTAAACATACAAAAATAAGCATTTCTGGGAGATTTCTGGTGTTTTAATATCGTATGTTGACATGGATTGTGTACTGGAAGAGACTCTAAAGGGAATGTTTGCTCTCAGCTCAAATGTAGGCATCAGTAACACAGGAGTCTAGGTCTGGAATGACGTATTTCACCCATTTTAATTAATCTTGGTTTATTACATAAGAATGCCAGGACGCCCACCTAAGATGTTTTCCTGGCACATCTGAGCCATCGTTCTTATCGTCTCTTTGTATTAACTAAGCATCAGGATGATGCATCAATTTTGCCTCCTTTACTTTTGCCAGGTCAGGGCATAACAGGCTAACAAGACAATGGAGGAGTTTGTTTTACAGGGCATTGATTCTGAGAAACTCTAAGGTAATGCAAAAAAATGAAGGTAAAGAAAAAAAATGAAGAGAAAGAGAAGAAAATAGAAAGGGCAATAAACAGTCAGCTGTGTAAAATGTCCTATTATGTGATTTAAGATTATAGAGAAATAATAATCTTGAAGCACAAAATGTACCATTTTGCTTTATTGCTGAGAAACCCTAAATTTATCTGCTCTAGAGTTTAAAAAGTCAATTCTTTAATGAACAAGAAGCCCTGCTGGTGTTATATTCTCTCCCTTGTTTCCGTAGAGTTATATGCCAAGCTATTTTATTAAACTGAGAATGTAATACAACACTATTTAAAATTTTGGAACCTTATTTTATTAAAGCTAATACTCGGAGGTTATTGGGAGAATGAGAAGGCAATTGTTTCAATTGCATTATAGCAACGGTAATGTTCATTTCAACTTCCTTTTTAATTCTTGCTTTACCAGAACCCTATGCCAATCAAGAAAAACTCATTAATCCAGTTAACAAGCATAACAACAGCTTCTCTTGTGGAATCAAGTAGGCAGAACTCTGCTGCACATTGTCCATTAGCCCAATGTCTTCTGCCTTGTCTTGTGCAGAGCATATAGCTCATCTCAGTATAATGTTTTTTTGAATTAATTTCTTAAGTATTTTTCTCAGGGCCTGATCCTGTCTCATTGAATAGCAGTGAAGAAAAGGGTCTTTGGAGTATTTCATGTGTGTGTGCACATTCTGTGGGCACACATATTACTCATTCAATGTCTTTTTCAAGAACAGGGAAAACCCAACAAAACGTCAAAAGATCAAAGGATGCAGAAAGGCAGGGTATGGCTGAGGATGGTGTATTTGTTGGAGGGGTGAATCATAGAATTGTAGAATCTTTAAGGTTGTAAAAGCCCACTAAGATCATCAAGCCCAACTGTCTGTCCAATACTACTATGTCAAATAAACCATGTCCCTAAGCACCACACCTACATATCTTTTAAATACCTCCAGGTATGGTAACTCAAACACTTTCCTGGGAAGCCTGTTCCAGTGGGTTTTAACCCTTTCAGTGAAGAAATGTTTTCTAATATTCAATTGAAACCTCCCCAGCCACAAATTGAGGACATTTCCTCTTGTAGCTTTTACTTGTTACTGGGGAGAAGAGACCGACACCCACCTCACTGCAACCTCCTTTGACATAGCTGTAGAGAGCAATAAGGCCTTTCCTCAACCTCCTTTTCTCCAGGCTGAACGACCCACGTTCCTTCAGCCATTCCTCATAAGATTTGTGTTCTAGACCTTTCACCAGCTTTGTTGCCCTTCTTTGGACATGCTCCAGCACCTCAATGTCTTTTTCGGAGTGAGGAGCCCAAAACTGAACACAGTATTTGAGGTGCAGCTTCACCAGTGCTGAGCACAGGGGGACAATCACTCCCCTAGTCCTGCTGGCCATATTATTTCTGACACAGGCCAGGAGGCTGTTGGCCTTCTTGGACACCTGGGCACACTGCTGGCTCATATTCAGCCAGTTGTCTACTGATGCCCCCATGTCCTTTTTTGCCAGGAAACTTTCCAGCTCTTACATAAGCCTGTAGTGCTGCATGGAATTGTTGTGATCCAAGTGGAGGATCCAGGACCTCATAAAACTGACTTCAGCCCATTGATTCAGCCTGTCCAGACTCCTATGTAGGGCCTCAAGCAGATAACACTCTTATCCAACTTGGTGTCATCTTCAAACTGACTATGGAGGCAATCAATCCCCTTGTATGGATCATTGATAAAGATATTAAAGATAACTGGCCCCAGTACTGAGCCCTGAGGAACACCAGTTGTGACTGGTTGCCACCTGGATTTAAGTCCATTGACAAAGACTCTTTGGATCCAAACATGCAGCCAGTTTTTTATCCAGCTAAGAGTATGCCACGAGCAACCAGTTTCTCCAGGAGAATGCTATGGGAAACAGAGTCAAAGGCTTTACTAAAGTCTAGGAAGACAATCTTTACAGCCTTTCCATCATCCAAGTCTCTTTATGTAGAAGTCATCTCTTGTTTTTTTTTTCCTGTGTGCTTATTTCTGGCAAAATTGTATCCAGTCTTTCCAATTTATGCAGAAAATCTTCACAGATGTACCATCCATCATCTGCAAAATTTCTTTTATTGTGACAAGCAAGGACTTCTCAGACAAACAAAATAAGTGTTCTCTAACATCCACCATGACGCGAAAACACTTTGCAGTTTAACTAGAGAGGTCAGAAAATATGGGTGTGGAAGTTGATACTAGTGATTTCCTCCTTCAGTAATGTAATAGTTGCTTAAAACTAAGTGCAAGCTGTAAGCAAATTTTTGAAAATATTGGCTCAGCATTTGATAGATTCACATATTCACATTTCCTTTAGTGGGTTTTTCCCCCAAAGACATTTGAATAATTGAGTTCTACTGGCAGAAAAACAAATTCTGAAGTTGCAAAAACAATATTGAAATTCACATACAGATGTACTCATGCCCAGAGTATGTAAACACTCACCAAATTGGGAAAATTAAATCAAGTCACATGCTTTACCAGACCAATTACAATGTACCGACGCAGATCATGTAGCATGCACTGTATATCAAAGGCTCAGAGGGAACTGTTCATGCTCAATCCACAGTTAAAAATATTCACCAGGAGTGGTGAATGGTCATGGTGATTTTGATTAACAAATAAACTAGAAAGTAGATTTGCTAGCAGATATTCAGCAGGCAGAAAACGAGATTACATTCAGCAGATGAATTATTCATTGTGAATTATTTGCTCAGTTCTAATAATTACAGCAGGGAAAATTAATTAATGTTACAGCAAATACTTTAATTTTTATAATAAAAAGATTGATCATTGAAATGAGTCTCAAAAAGAGATTTCTAAATGGAAGAAAGAATGAGACATGATCAAGAATAATATGAAGCTTCAACATGAATAAAATTTACACCAGTGAGTAATTTTACACAGATGTAATGCCATACAGATACCACTGCAGTAAAATATTTGGACATTTAAATAGTTTCTTACTTACTTTCCTTTGCATTATTAACCCTGAGAAATGTCCTCTTCCTAACTGCATTTTGCAGATGTATTTACAGGATAATATCCTAATTGTATTAAGCATGGGTTTAGTTCTGATCATTTTACTGATAAATTAATTGCCATTTCTATGCTTCTTGCAGTCAAAGTCCGAGAAGCTTTACTGAATGGAGGGACAGAAAGCAACCATGAAATTAGGGTTGAAAGCACTAAAATGACAGTATGGATTATAATGGAGACTATCAAGAACCTGGTGACAGAAAAACTTTGCACAGTTTGTTCCTTCCATGGAAGGAACACGTCTATTCAATCTGAAAGGGAAGTAATGGAAAACAATGATGGAAAAGCTGCATTTTTCATCCGCCCTCTTTACTGTTGAATCTTTTTAAAGAATAAATAGATTGCACTAGAGAAAGGGATGTCCATGTGGGAACAGTGGATAATAAGAAAAATAATATTTAAGAGAAATTATTATATCAACAGCTTTACGGAAGGGTTATTCAGGTACAGAGATAATTTTATCAGAAAATTAATGTGTATAGTCATTCATTAAACCAGTATCTGCCATTTTGTGAAGGTGAAAATTTCAAAAGGAAATTGTGGCGATGAAATTTTTCATGGTTCCATGAAAATAAAAGATTTTTTTTTTTATTTTGGCATAAAAAGGGGGCTAAATAACATTACATGTTTTAAAGGAAGAGGTGAAATAATTGTAAAATCTGTTTAGTTTGCTTTTGTGGACTTTTTTATTAAGTGTAAAGGTTTTCATGGCCAAGTCTAATAGAAACCTCTGATAATTTCTGTAGGTTGTTTAAAACTTGAATATAAAATGCTTTTTGTCTGTGTAGGGCTGATTGAAAAGGATACATTTAATTCCTCTACTGTGTTGTTTAACTAACAGAAGTTCTGTGCCATAGCATGTTATTAAACTCATAATTTAAACTTGTGTTCCAAAAAACGCTTTGTGAAAGCATGGATTATCATCAGCATCCAGCTGTTCCAGAGCCGAGCAACTATTTTGTGGTTATGACTCAACAGGGTGAAGAGGCAAGAGCAGCACCTGTCAACACGTGTATGCCGAAAGCCGTCCCGACAATGCAGTGGTAACAACACTGGGATTAGAGATCCACTGTGTTACAAATACAATATATATCTCAAGGATGTCCCTGCCTTAAATATTTTTTCCAATATAACCAAAAAAAGCATGGCATAGTCGTGAAAGGGAGAGACTGAAATGGAATGCAGGGATAATAAGAGCTTACAGATGTAGCTGTGCAAAATGCTTGCATGCCTAGTTTCATAGGCTTATGTTTAAAAAGTGAAGCTTACATATGGAACAAGGGATGTTAAATATGTCAGCATCTCTACTGACTACCTGCCTAAATGTTAGCCAAAACGCTTGTTAACGCAGCCTGAATCCAAATGGACGCAAAGAGCTTCTTGAAAATTCAAAGAGAGGCAAAAAGCTTCTTGAAATCAGAATTCAAACTAATGCAAGGCAAAAGGGCTTTCTGCAGACTCCTTTTCCTTCTTCCCAGGGAAGCTCTGGCCCTTGGGTCTGTCCAAATTTAGAGTGTGAGAAAGTAATAAAATTCTTTTTTTTTTTTTTTTTTTTTTTTGGGTATGTGTGTATTTCCTGGTTTCTGTCCCTCGTGGAGCAATTAGCCTCATCTGAGCCCTGATATAGTTTCCCATGGCAGGTCTCCGCAGCAGTCTCTGCAGTAGGTCAGACATCTGCTGAAGCCACTCGCTTCTGTGGTGTTTTTTTTGTTTAACCCTTTTCTCTGCTACATGAGGCAGCGATGCAGCAGGGCACCGAGGAGAGTCAGAAGCACGGGTGTTAATTCCACCCATCACAGCTCTTCACAGAGCCTTAGATGTGATCCTTTAATCCACTGAGCCTCATTTACCGCATATGCAACCTGGCAATTCATGCTTTCAGTTTGAAGGTAGCGTTAGGGCTCGGCAGTTCTTTCAGCCCTTTGCCTTCCCCCCTCTGCCAGCCTCCCCCATCAGTAGCGTGTGCCCTGCTGGATACCCTCCATGCTCTTGTGAAGCATGTTGAAAGTATCTCTGTCTGTCTACTACATTTTTCTTTTTCACTTCTTTTTTCTCTTCTTTTTTTCTTTTTTTTTTTTTTTTTTAGTGCAATTTTGCCTGGCCAGTGGCAGCTGTTAGATCTCTAATTGGCAGTGGAATAGCTCTCAAATTACAAGACTGTACCACATATAAAATATCAGTGTTTCTGTAATATCGCGGCATGGCAACCAATACATTAACTCCGAAGGCTTTATGACATCAGGTGCTACAATTCATCCTTTTAATTTTCCTTTAAAAAAATGCAGCTTGAGAGGAGAGAGTTTTCAATCACAAAGCTACACATTTCATTAGTATTCTCATTACAGTTCATGCTATTTATTTATGGAGTGCTCAGAAGTGTGATAGATGCTATATGGCTCTGCAGACCTTAGGAGCAAGCTTTGGATATGACAAGGCAAGCGAGACCTGAACAATAGGTGAATCAGTCGATTCCTTTTTGTATTAATTGGATCTGGGAAGAACACTGAAGGGGAGAAAAAAAACCAACCCCAAACAACAAACCCTTTTTACCATCCGAGTATCTCTAAAACTTCCACTGACTTTAATGGCATTAGTATCGAGGCCTGAAGTACAGCCTCATTCTCTTCGAGGAGTGATGGCAATAATTTCTCACTAAGACTCTGCAAAATCTCCTGCTTATTTTTCCTTTCTGCACCTCTCCCAGGAAGGTTTCTGTGTCAGCTTCCCAAGCGCACCCAGTGGGGAAAGCCTGATTTTCGCTTTCGGTGGATTGCTGATGCCTACCTAACAATAATAAAAGCAGGTTGTGTCCCCGAACCCTCCCCGGAACGTTTGCAGCCTGAATTGGGTGTTATGCATTGCAGCTTGGCTTTTCAGGAGCACCTATGGAAACAGAGCACACAACCGACTTGTCAGCCGCTGCTCAATTCTTCAATTAAAATGTGAGCTGTCTCTTTTATAGTTCTGTGTTTTGTCTCCATTTCTTATTGCAGCACTTCTACCTACCTGATGCAGGTTATTTTAACACTTGCTTTCTGGCAGTCAGTTATATATTGAGGATTTTTTGTCCTCTGGGAGGTGTGCTCTGTTGTTTTGATTGATTTTCACTCTTTTTATTACCTGCAAAATACTAGATTCTGAAAGTAATAGGAACCATCGTTAAATAGTATAGGAAATAAAAGATTCTTTGGTTGTCTTAAGGCTGTTTCAATCTCTTTTTCCCTTTCTACAGAGGCACATAAGTTTGTCTATGGCTTAGCAAAAAAGAAAAAAAAAAGGCAAAAAAAAGTGCCTTTTTTCAATGTAGAGATTTTTTTGTCCTTTAAAGGCAAGCTTGAAAGGCTATACATTGTTTGAAGAGAATAAGAAAAATAAGTTAAGCTCCAAGAGTCTGCTTTATTCTGCCCACTACATTTATTCCTGCTGTTAGCAGGATTAAAATTTACTACTAGAGAGAGGCATAAATAAAGACATGTTCTTGGAAAATATATGCAAATGTGAACATACCTTTCAAAACCTCATTTGGCAGTTCAGATGCCTAAGTGCCTGAGCTAGAACCTACTGTAAAATTGAGCGCTGGGTGGATGAAAATGCATACAAAGTAAGCCAGAGGCAGAACAAGGCTATGATCCAGTTCTATGCAGTACCAGCCCAAGGCGGCATCCTCTAGGCTACATTGCCACATATTTGCCTCTGTTATGTTTGCAAGAAGGTGTTTATCTTTCCAGGATGGTCAAAACTTGCTGGCTGGGGAGCTGGATGTGGATTTTAGGACACCGTTTCCTTCTTAGGATTTGCTCCCTACCATCCTTCCAACTGGTAAATAACCTTGCAGGATGTGCTGGGGAAAAGTCAGGTTGCCGCTGAAGGAGACAAAGGGCTTAAGCTGCTTCTGGGAGGGGTGGGCAGCAGGCTGACAGCATCATTTTCAATATCTGGTCCCAGGGGATGTGGCTAACTGAGGATGGGCTGTAGAGTTTGGAGTCCTCCAAAATCAATAACGTACGTCTGTATTCAGCACCAGGATTTTCAGGGCAGGTAATTTAATATGGCTCTGAAATCTTCCTGTACAAATATCCCAGCTGTGATCGTTTGAAAATTGCCTGACCTGTCAGGCCTTGACACGCAGCATTGTTGGGAGCAGATTCTCCGGGGATCACTTTAAAACACACCCGGATAATTAGCCCCCAGAGGGCTGGGAGTGCCTTTATCACACCGAAATAGTGCGGGCACACCATGCCACCCCTGAGCCCTGCTGCCAGCCTTGCTGGCAAACAGAGATATGGCCAGGGAAATGGCATGGTAGCTGATGAGCCCTGTTAAACATGTGCTTGATCTCTTTCCTGGGCACCTTATGATATTAAAGGCTGGTGTAATTTAAAACAGCCTGTGGACTGCTCAAACACAGGCCAAGGGAATGCCTTTCACAGAGTGACAGACCTTTTGCACAACAGCCTCAACCTGTGCGATTTGATTGCACCTGAGGAACCGACCCTTTGAATGGCAAGGGCAATGACCTGAACCTGGCTTAAAATAGACTGAAAGCTGGTTTAAATCCTCCCGTTATTTCCTCCCAGAACGATTTCTAATCAGAGGGGTCAACCTGTGAAAAGCGTAGCTAGTTAGCATATATTTCATTCTTCCTTATGTGTTTATTTGCATTGTTTTCCAGGCGTGTGAATGAATGATGTGAATAATGTGGTTTGAATGCTTCAGTGACTGGGTCTTTTAAATAAAACCAAGAGGGGATTGATCAGTGTCACGAAAGAGCCAATGAACCCCTTAAGCGGCAGCTCACATAACTGTAGATTGCATAATTCAAAGCTGTCCTGGGGCATCTTTAAATGATGCATGGATTTTGTTTTCTTACTTTACATTTTTGAGAGGAGAAAGTTAGATGAAAGTTTCACATTGGCCACAGTGTCGCTGACAGATGTGCAGTGTTTTCCTTCAAAGAGAAGATGCCTTGCCTGCCTGCGTGCTTAGAGTGAGGGGGGAAGTTAGCTGAGCTACGTTCGATAAGAGACACTGTCTGAGCGATGCTTTCTCCCTGGTTAATTAAGATACATGTTGAGAAGGTAACACAGGGAGACAAGTTCAAGCCTTTTAAAGTCACTATATTGTTAGCGAGGATGTGTGTGAGTGGTCCTGGTTTGCTGGGGAGGGGATCTGCAAACCAAATTGTGGTCTGGTGCAAGGAGGGCTGCTGGAGTCTGGCTGAATGCTGCTCCGTGCAGCAAAACAGGCGATGCTGGGCATCAGATGGTGCGAGGCAGAAGGTACGGCGAAGAAAACCAAGCTAATGATTTTATTTGTTCAGGACATTTAACTTTTTTAAATCGGCAAATTAAGACAATGTAATTAGTTAATGACAAACCGTATTTGCTTAGCCCGCGAGTCTGAAGAACTGGCATCGTTAAGACAGCACCTGTGGTTTATGTTTAATTACCGCATTTTGGAGACGGAGGTATACATTTTAATTTTCTGCCTTTTAAAACCGAAGTCAAAGTTTAACAAGTTGATATTTATGAGAGAAGAGGTTTTAATTTATAGTGGGTTTTGCCCAAAAGCCACTAGATGGCACAGCCCACTCACAATTGGCTCCCGAGTGACATCGGGACTGGGGCTGCTGCAATCACAGCCGAGAGACATGTGAAAACAAGCAGGAGAAACGGCCAGCATGAAAAATTATGATGGAGGCAAGAAGACCCTTCAGGTATGGAGCCACATTCTCGACTCCCGCTAGCAAATGGAGCTGGAGGCCTTTGTGGGGAAGAGAAATAAATGGTTCTTGTAAGTGGCAGCATTTTGGTGAAGGGATGGAGGGAGAAGCTGTCTGCGTGATCGTGCACCACTGTCCAGCGGTATTATATCTTGTGTGTGCATGTGTGATTGGCAGTGCAGTATTCAGGCACTGACTTGCTTACAATCTGCAGCTCCCAGTTGGCTTAGAGGTATCGTAGGGGTTGATAAATCTCTGGGTAAGAAAGGTGGGTCCAAAAACCCCTGGGGTATTGTGCATAGCCCATCTTTTTTGGCATGCTACAGGACTGCAGGGAAGGGATACTGCTCCCGTAGTGGTTGGTTCTCAAATGCCCTTTTTGTAATCACTTTGGGGCAGAGATTGGCTTTATGTTCAGAGCAGTGGCAAGTGTGCTGGCAGTGCTTAAACAGCAACATGGCATTTCATAGCCGAGCCTAAATTTTAAGTACACTTCAGTGATATGCTGCCAATAGATTAACGTGGGGGATCCCACAAAATTATACCCTGTAGCTTGCAATAAAATCCATTTTCCACAGCAACACGCCTTTGAAGAGAGGAGGGTATGGCAAATACACTTGTTTGTTTACCCATTTAAACAAAAAAATATCCTTTCAAAGCATAGAAAGGAACTTGGCAAGTGATCTGATAGGAAAGGCCAGATTCCCCGATGTGTAAGGGGATTGCTGCCCTGTGAGCAAGGCTACGGATCCCCTGTGGAGCATCCCTTGGATGCAAGGAATCTTCTGTGTCTCCTTGGATACAGGGGATTTCTAGACACCTTTGCATCTCTGTGCTGCCTTATGACAGTACAGAGGGCAGCCTGGGAGAAGGGAAGGATTGAGACAAACCTCTGGTCTCTTGGAACAGTTGCAGTGTCCCTGGTGGGAGCTCACAACAGAAGCGCCATGAAGGGTCTGTCAGGTAGCAGCTCGGAGCGAGTTTCTGCATAGCGAAGTGGGAGGGTGATTGAGGAACTGATCAGCTGGTTGTTTTCCCAGGGGGTTGGGGCTTACTGCCAGATCGAACAGCATGGGGTGTGCATAGCTGCCTTTCCTAAAATGAGTAACAGGGTATCACACTCACACTGTTGCTTAGTTCCTGTCAGTATAGGATTTCATCCTCTATTTTCTGATCCTGAAGGCTGTATTGCAGGTGGGTTGCATTCAAGTACAGACAGCAAAACAGGATCCTGAAACCAAACCTTTTCCTCTTCTTCCTCTTGGGGGAAAAGACTTGGGAGAAAGGTGAGCTCAGAGCTTTGCATGCATCTAAAGTGAGGATGCACAATCCCACCATACCTACAGCTATCAAATATTGGGGTGACTAGAGCATAAGGACTGAGCCTGGCAGGTGGGCATCTACACCCTACACAAACATCCCATTTCCAGGGTATGAGGCACTCTGAAGTGAGTTCAATCTTCAGTATTGAAGCCCTGGTACTGGGCAGCTGAAGATGACAAGATGCCACAAGCCAGCAAACACAAAAATGATCACTGTGGTATGGTCTAGAGGTTAGTGTACACATATGTGAGAGGTTTTTGAATTAAAGACTTTCTTTAGGTATTGGGTAGATTGCTTTTTTTTTTTTTTTTTTTTTTTCTCCCATTTCTTTGGCTGTTTTATGTAGTGCACATCTTAAATATTTCATATGGTATCATGAACACTTATGGCAACATGCCAGGAGCTCATCAAGCCATCCCTGGCAGGAATAGCACAGCAATATTCAGGTGGGAAATGAATGACATCAGAAGATAAAAACCACTCCAAACTTTCCTTCTGTGTGGGAGCAGGACTGTAGCCCAGAGATGCTGGAGGAGCAAAGACACACCTTCCTCCCATCATTTGTTGCCTATTTTACTTGGTTTGCACTCTCTTCTGAATGCTGTAACTTTAAACAGTAAGACCAACTTAATCAAAATGCATGCCATCATAAACTTGGTTTTATACAATTTTTGGAATTTGCACAGTAAAATCAAATCACATACTTTTTAATAGGAGGACTGGAGGGTGTGTGTGTGGTTAAAAATGGCTAAGACAAAGCAGAAAGAAAAACAAACATCAGACTGTATCACAATCATTTCAGTATACCTGAACTGAGAAGATGTACATTCTCTCACTTGTACATTGGAATCTTGTTTATAAGGGTGTCACATTCAGTAAAAAGTACTTGCCTTTTCCTGTAAATGGCTCAGTGATTTCACAGCACAACTTACTGCATTGTAATTAAAGCTTATTTTTTGAAGCATGTTGAGTTTTTTTTTTTTGAACAGCCACATTATGTTTTGTTCCTGTGGGTATAGGATTTCAGCCTGTATTTCGTGATCCTGAAGACAAACCATCCTGGGCAGTGTGAAAGGGTAAGGCATAGATCAGTCAGGAATTAACAGGTTAGTTAATTTCAAGTGATTGAGCTTTAAACAACATTTGGATTATCCCGTACAAAAGCACCCTGAGCTGTAAATCACACTGGTAAAACACAGTGATTCCTGAGGGTGTATCAATTGCAAACCTTCCCTAATGATTTTAAAATCTCCCAAATGAATTGGTATATTGACACAACTCTGTCCACAGTGGGGAATATTTGTAGTTCAACAGCTATAAATCCCAGAACAGTTGAATAATCTTACACTAAAACAAACTCTGTAAGTGTTATACGCACCCACTGTACATCCTCCAACCATATTAGCTTTTTTAATAGCCTATCTGTTACTGCTGTCTCCACTGACAGGCTCACAACAAGAGGATGTGCATTGTGGGAAGCTCCCACCCCTCTCATGGACTGGGTACCAGTTGTGTGGGCACCCGGCTGCCCATGCTGGGCGAAGGTGCTGGGAGCTTCCTGTTCCATTTCTGATGGGGAAAGCAGGCATCAGTTTTATATAAACATATTGTTGATTCCCTGCCTCCTGACGATTTACTTTTTCTGACTGTCTGAGCTCTTTCATTTTTAACCCAGAGTCCTTGCTTTAAATGTAATTTTGGACGAAAATAGAAGAAATCCACCATATATCGGCAGCTGTTAATTTATACTATCTATGACAACTTGAGTGCAAATAGATGCATCAGAAGCATTGCTGGTATGAAAGAGTCCTGACTTTGATGGAAAGAAGGCAGATTTATTCCGGAGGTTGAGGTTCTCACGGTGCAATATTCAGCTATGGTAGTGACAAGTGTTGATAGATTTAAAAGTGGCATCTCTCATAGTGTGAGTGAATGTAACATGCTGCATATGGCTGCAAGAGAACATTTCTTCTAATGAAATTACATACATAATTAATGCTATGGACCTCATTATGCATGAACAGTGGAATAGTTCTGAACTATATGAGACATCTGTCTAAACAAATCAATGAAAAGTCTTGGTGATCTTTACTAAAGAAACCTCTTACTATCCAAATCTAAGTTTTTCCTGTTAACAAGCGATGATCTTGTCACTGCTTTTAACTTCAACTTCTACAGAGAGTGAATTAACGCAGTAATGGCATCATCAAACTTCCCTGCATTGTAATTACAGAGATCTGCTAGGGGTATATCCTTTTTCTAAACAATGTCACATCATTTTATGCTGATCCCTGATCCCACTTTCAATATATCTAGGATTACCGTACTGAACAGTACATAAAGCAAACATTCCCTGCAATCAATACTATAAAGGCCTGCCTGAGTCAGCTGCAAGAGCACTTTAGAAACTGCCTCTTCTTAAATCGCAGCATAGCATTGGAGATCAAACAAAGCACCAAAGATGCTCGTCCCTGAATTTACATCTCAGGGTTTCATGAAAGGGTATTTACAGTAGAAGACCCAGCAATAACACACATACCTTGCACTGTAAGAGGAATGAGGTCTTTATTCATCCTTGTGCTCAAATGGCCAGATCCAAATCTTACTGAAGTTAATGAAGAGACTCTGGTTACAATGGACTTTGGATTAGACTTTTACTCAAATAAGTGTAAATATTTATATTTTGCTAATGTAAAAATTTTCTCTAAGCAATACACCTATCAAGTCCCCAGGATGCTCAAATTCAAGGGTATAATTGAAGTTTATGAATTGTTTTATATTCTGAGGCTGTAATGCATTTTTCTTCTGGCTATCCATGATTTTTTTTACCACTTACCCGTGGTCCATGTAAATAAAAGTCATATAGTCAGGCACTTAGACATTCTCTACAATTTACAAGTTACCATTAATAAATACAAAAGTTATCTTTCTCTTTCCTCTCCTTCTTCAGATCAATTCTTCAGCATCTTTATTTACTACACAGATAAAAGCAAGAAATAAAATGTGATGCTCAATCTGATTAAAAGACACAAATCTCAAAAATATTGCTAAAGAGGAAGTAAACACTGGGTTAACATGCACTAAAAACATACAAACAATCTCAAATGAAGTATGTGTGTCTTTGCTGAGGTCGTTTGTCCTACAACAGGGGTTGGTTGCTTACACTAAAGCATATGAGGGGTGCATAAAATTCTCATGTTATTTAGGCCTGGCAACAACGTGTGGCTTTCGTCTCATGGGAAGCACTTTCATTTCAAACTGCGCTTGCGAAGTCAAAGACTCAACATTATTTTTAGTGATGGGAGTACCAGAAAACATTTGGTAGAGCACAATAAGCTAGTCTCACCGGACCTCCCCGTGAGAAGGGTTAATTTGCGTGCCTAATATTCAGAGTGTAATTCTTTCCCCTGAGATAGACTTCCTAGTGCTCTGACAGGCCTCTGGCTGTTGCCTTGAGCGGTGTCTTCTCCACTCCCTCTGCTCCTGGGGGGATAAAGCTTAGTGGAGGATCTCAGACAATACAAGAAACAAGACACTGATACTAAAACTCTCATGAGGGACAGCAGGAGCCTGGACAAATGCAGCTTTGTATGCATCACTAAGAGAGAAATATCTCATTTAGGAGTGATGAGGTGCAATATTTTTAACCTTATTTCTCAAGAAAACATTATTTGTGACTGTGCTAATTGTCTGTCTACCCATTCGTCTTTCAGTCATCTCCCCCAGCACAATAACTTTTGAACTTTTTTTTGGCAATGTTGATCTTACCACAAAACCAAACACCTCCATTCCCACCCCCCTAAACCAAACCCAACCAAACCGAAAAATCGAGTCCCTACATTTTTCTTGAGCAGAGAAGTAGAGAAAGGGGGTCTATGTCAGCGATCCACAGAGGGAGTATGTTGCTGCCAGGCAAACTATTATCTTTGTTTCACCGGGAGGATGCCCATCACTACACTCAGCAGTCAGAGCATACCATAAATAGGGACAAAAATCTGTAGGCAGTTAAAGGTACTGTAAGGAGAAAGCAGCTAAATCTCAGAGATGGGTAGGTTTATTATGGGAAAACACTAGGAGTATGGGATCCAGTTAAGGATTTTAAAAGAACATGTGGATAGACCCAAAGGTGAATGGGAATGTAAGAAATGTATGAAAACATTTCTGTATTCTATTCACTCACTTCTCATTGAAGATTGTGCTGGTTTGTTGTATCCAAAACAGTATTTTTAAATCTGAATCTAAGTATGCATGCATTTGTTGTTTTGGATCGGATTAATCCAAAACATATTTTTATCGACCCAAGCTGAAACATGTCAATATAGATGAGCCTCATCTGACCAAGTATAAACACCTACCATGCAGAATTCGCTATCAGTCTCAGCCCTCTGCACTCCCTTTTTAATCAGTGGAAGTTGTAGACCCTTCTAAGGAGTGATTCATGTCTCAGACATTCATTTTCCTAATGGAAAATTGGAAAGCTTCAGCACTCTTGAAACTCTCTGTCAGGCATTTAGAAAATCCGCAATAAACTCCAGTTATTTCTGTGTCCAAGGCAATGGTTCTCTATATGCTTCATCCTGAATGTGGGGTTTATTAGAAAATGCTGAATTTCTAATGGCAACCACTTTATGTTTTGAGTGACACCCTTTAAAGTTCAGGGGAGGAAGATCTCCATTTTGCATAGCAAAGGACTAGTCATAATTGATTGGTGTCAGCAGAAACAGGTAGACAGGCAGCACAAATGTGGAAAATAGTTGAATAATAGGAACAACGTCCAGAATTCCAGGAGAGATGATATCTCATAAAAATAGATGTAAGATGTATGAAGAGATGCACTCACCGAGCTCAGACATGAATCTACACAGACACTGCTGCTGTGTACCACTTTTACAAGAGCTGCAGTACGTTATCACTTCTGACCTATACCTGAAGAAGAAATAACACGTACCTCAGAAATGATAGTTCCATGTGAGAAGAACATAAGTTATCTTGGCATTTATTTCTACGTTTGTTGCTGGACCAGCTCAGTTTGTTACCCGTTACAGATCCAGACAGCCTGGATTTTTGTACCAGTCCAGACACTGCAAAAGCACTGGTCCTTCCCTGAAAACATCTTGCAGAAATCCTTTTTCAGAGCAAATGTGTTTATATAAGTCAGTACAAAAGTAAAACAGAAGGGCAGCATGCTTAACTAGAATTTTCTTATTATTTCCCTCCTTATGAATTTTCTTTAAAATAGACTACAGACAGTAAGAAAGGTGTTTGCTTGAAACATAACACATACTGATACATAAGTTTTCATTAATACCAAGGCATTCTCCAATGACATACTTGATAGTTTCTATTTTTTTTTCTTAGGCTTTCAGTCATTATAAATTCTATTAATGTGTTATGAGCTGTTTTTCTGATTGATTCACCATAATTTCAAAATTTTGATAGCATTTTCAGATTTCAGTCTATAATTCCCACTTTAATGATTAAGATTTCAGTGCTTAGCTGCTCATTGTCTTTAATTTTTTTACATGGGAGTCACCACAGCTATCTGCAGAGAAACACTCCTACGCTTTGTGAGCATAGTGTGGCTAGTATAAGCTTTTGTGTATCATGGATTCATAGAATGTTTTGGATTGGTAGGGACCTTGTGGTGGTTTGACCCTGGATGAAGGCCAGATGCCCACCAAAGCTGCTCTATTACTCCCATTCTCAGCTGGACAGGAGGGAAAATATATATTGAGAGGCTTAGGAGTCGAGATAAGGACAGGGAGAGATCATTCTGCAATGGGCGTCATGGGCAAAATAGACTCAACACAGAATAAAGGAAAGAAAACTCTCTAATTTATTACACTACACTACACAAACAATGAAAACAGACACGGATAATGAGAAGTGCGACCAGGTCTTAAAACACCTCCCCCCACCTCTCCCTTCTTAGCAGACATCCCTTATAGTCATGATTTTGCTCCCTTTTTCTCCCCATTGTGGCACAGGGAGGGGCAGGGAATGGGGTTTCCATCACAAGTTGCTTTCCTTCTTAGCTGGGGGGGATGTGGGCTGTGGGGGGAGGTGGTGGGCATTCTGCACACCCTTCCTTTGCTCCAGCATGGGGTCCCACCCACAGGTGACAGTCCTCCATGAATGTCTCCAACTTGAGTTCTTTCCCACGGGGCTTCAGCTCTTCCCCAGCTGCACCCCACTTCTACGGGGTGCAGTCATATATAGAATGTCTCTTAGTCTCTCAGGCCCATATTGCTCCAGCCTGGTCCTCCATGGAGTCACAAGCCTTCCCCCCAGCAAACCTGCTCCCTTGCGGATCTCTCTCACTCATTTCTCTGTCTTCTTCCACATGCTGCAAGTGCTGGCAGAGGCTCCAACGTGTGTCACAGCGTCTTCTATATGTCTCCACCTGCTCCAGCATGGGGCCTCTCCATGGGCTGCAGGTGGGGTCTCAGCCTTTTCCATGGGCTGTGGGGGGACACCCGCTGCACCATGGGTTTCTCCATGGGCTGCAGGGGGCATCATTCTCCCTGGCATCTGGGGCATCTCCTCCTCCCCCCCTTCCTGACTGGTGCCTGCACAGATTCTTACATCAAAAAGAGGCTGCTTGCGGTTTTTCTCTCCTAAATGTGATTACTATTTGCTGTGACTGTTGCTGATGGGCTTGGCCTTGGTCAGCAATGACTCTGGCCTTGAGCTGGCTGGTGTTTGCTCTGTGGGGCCTGCAGAGAGCTTCTTGCAGAAGCCACCCCTGCAGCCCCCCCAGTTCTCCACCAGAATCCAGCCATGCAAAACTACAACCGACCTCAAACATAATCTAGTTCCAGCCACTGTGCCATGGGCAGGGACCACCTCCACTAGACCAGGTTACCCAAAGCCCCATTCAACATGTTGGAAACCTGTGCCAGCACCTCACCAACCTCACAGGGAAGAATATTTTTCCTTATATATGATCTAAATCTTAAAGCCATTACCCTTTGTACTATCACTACATGCCACTGTAAACAATCCCTCTCCGTATTTCTTACACGCCCTCTTCAGGTATTGAGAGGTTGCTAGAAAGTCTCCCCAGGACCCTTCTCTTCTCCAGCCTGAACAAGCCCAATTCTCTCAGCCTGCCTTCACAGGAGGTGCTCCAGCAATCTGATCATCTATGTGAATCTGCTCTGGACTCTCTCTAACAGCTCTATGACTTTCTTGTGCATAGAGCTGGTTGGAGTACTTCCCTTGACCTTCCCATCATACTGCTTTTGATGTAGCCCAGGATACTGCTCACTTTCTCGGCTGCAAGCACACACTACCAGGTCATGTTGAGCTTCTAATTCACCAGCACCTCCAAGTCCTTCTCCCGTGTAGCTAACTGAAGATGCTGGCCATGTTTTCATCGTTATATCTGATGCCAGCACTGAGTCTTTTATTGTCACCAACCACAGGGGAAAGTTTTAATAAAATCAAAGGTCTCAATTACTTGGTCTGGATCTATTGGTATGCACACTCAGTATTCATTGTTGTTTGCAGGGTCTTAAGGCAGGTATATGTTACACTCAGTCCAAGATTCCTGCTATTGTCAGACAATGTGCAGGAAAACACTTCCCACATACACTTTAGTAGTATTACCAGAGATCTAACTTCTGTTCAGTCTTTCTGCTGCTCTGTGCTATAACCACCTCAGAGAGAGGACACTAGACTCTTTGCAGTCTTCATAGTCTTCACAGTCTTTTCTGTGGAGGACTTTATACAGATCTTTCATCTATCTTCCACTGACCTTTAACAGTCATCTGATCTGGATAGGTTAGGGATGCAGAACTAAAAATGTTCTGAAGGTTTACAGTTTTGTGCAGACATAGAAATGAGGACTGCAAATCATACTAAGACTTTGTCACATCTATGAATTCCATGCTGATCTAGAGCTGAAGAAGAACAGAATCCATCTTTTGTATCAATTACTTGTTACGTCTGTTCATAATACACAGTTTAGAAATATTTTGAGTCCAAACATGTGAGGTAGCTACCAGGTCTGAATGTTTCAATATTGTCATAAAGTCCACATTATCAGATTTATTCCTTGCTTTGCTCCATCCTGTGAGTAACAGACCAGACAAGCTCTGCTCAGCACTACTTCACCATGTGGTTGTCCTCTCACCCCAGTACCTTTCATCACATCTCTAAAGAAGGAGATAGATTAGGCACAGCTCTTCCCCAATCTCCTGATTCACAAAATTTACCCCACCCCTGTGAAATGTTGGAGCATGACTGATAGGTCAATTGGTCCTAGGAGGAGAGTATGTGGGGAAGGGAAGAATCCGAGCGAGGTCAGGAGGAAAACAAGGACTGTGAGGTAGTCCTTGTGCTGTAACTTTCACACTAGCATACAATTCCTTCAGGACAGGCCCTGACCAATGAATCCATAGATTTACTGTGGGACAGTACAGCCTCATCCCCTTCAGAGCCTTCTAATGCACTACAGCCCCTTGCCTAGTGGTTTACTCTGGTTCCTGATGTGGTCAAGAGTCTTTCCTGGTATCATTTTCTGGAAAGACTTGAATAATATTGTCCATCACTTACAATTCCTTTATAATTATCAGATTGCACATTGTTATTACCTTGCCCCCCTAACTACAGTACTTGCTATGAAAATGGCTCCTTTCTGAAAAGTTGGCCGTAGTGTTCAGCTGCACTATGTACTGTGGTCTGAAAGAATCTGGACTGTGCTACTTGTCATCAGAAATGTATCCAGGATTTTCTAGGATTTGAGAGAGTTTGAATTTGAGAATCAGGTTTCGCCCGTTAGAGTGATCCCTAGGTGCCAAAGGGAAAGTCTGAGTTTAGAGCTGCTGTTCTTCAAAGTTTGGCAGTATTTAAAGTGGATGTTTCAGGCCTAACTCTGCTTGTTATATTTCCCAAAGCTTTCCTGCCATTGTACATTCTGTGCTATAATAACCAATGCTCTAGCACTCGACTGCACTACTTATAATGCTCCCAGTGCTACTTGACTCTGCTACTAAAAATGCACCTGATGATAATGCCACTTGCCCACTACTTCCTAATGCACCACCAGTTGGCTCATTACTGGATGCCTGGAGGCAAAGTGAACTGTCCCAGTCTTTCCCTCCACATTGGCAAAGATAAGGGTAGCATAATAAATACCACTCAGCCATTCAATTTCCCAGCTCCACTAAGTTCACGCATTTGGAATAGGTTGTAAATTCTCTTGAACACAATCACCCATAGATTATCACTGATGCACATACACTGAACTTTGTGCTCTTTATTTCAAAACAAGCACTGTCTTCAGCAAAGCAGCTCAGCTCAGCTGCTTTCCAGTCTTCATGTGCAATACGTTGTATCTTTAACAAATTATTAATGTTCCTATTACAAACTGATTTGATTTATATTTTTGCTGCTAGCAATGGTCTAATTATTTTCATATTACTGTGTGGTCATAATGGTAATTGTCCTCAATTTACACACTGACTAAGCATTTACTTTCACAGATTTGGAGATTGCAAGATTACTGATGAGAAAAAGCAGAGAACGTAGAAGTTTAATATAATTAGTTGTAAGGGGAGTCTCTAATAAGGAACCATAAAGCCTCAATTTTCATTGAAAGGATAATTTTACACATTTTACAATGTATGGGTTTTGTGATGGTGTTGGTTATTGTGGTGTTGTTTCCCCCTTCCCTCAGGCGCAGAACAAGCTGATCTTACTGTCACAGACATTTGGTCATTCTATTTGTTTGTCCTTTGTAGATTTTTGGGGGTTTTTTTGGTTTTAGCTTCTTATGGAGGACTATGACATTAGAGATAATATGTAGAGGTTAATTCATTGTATCAAGGACAGGGACCTAACTGTTCTGTGCATTTTATGATATTTAAGGAAGGCCAAGAAATCCTGGCCCTGCCATCTTTAGCAGAGTCGGGATTTTGCCTTTGGATTGTTAAGACACTCACATGCGTATAAGCATCCACCAGAGAGAAAGGGGAGGGGAATAACATAACAACAAAAGAAACAAATTATCACACAAGAAGTCTGAGCTTGCTAACAGCTTGTCCATTGTCTGTGAGCCCTGTAGGTTTCACAGGGGAGACACGTTGTAAATAGTGATTTGACAGTAATTACGTGGATTTGTGAAGGAGTGTTTGCTGTGCATATTGAAGGTGGCAAGTTAGAGCCTGAGCTCATCACCCTAAGGTCTTTTTATAGTTAATAGACACAAACATCTGCAAAGAGGAATTCATCTGGTCTTTGCTAGATTTCTGTCTGAGGTTGAGTACCAGCTGGGAAGTGTGAACTGCTCTCCGTTAACTCTAATGGAAGTACAAGAGAGTTAGACTGTTCTTAGAAAACTAAATTTCAGATGCCTAATTTAGGCAAGATCAATCCCACATGTGGAGGGTTTATGTTAGCCACCATCACTCATAAAATAGGGTAAATGACAATGAAAGTGCTTTTTAAAAAATATTTTCCAAGCAAAACAGTCCTGCTACTGGAGCTTTGATAGCTTCAGTTTACCGTTCTGTCCCCATAAAATGTGATTACAAAGGGAAAAAAAGCGCTCTTTTACTCAAGAAAAGTGTTATTTCTAATGCATTATACAGAAGACCCTGAAATCATACATAGTTATGAAAGTTGTGCAGAAAAATATTGAAAATATTTGTGTAGCAAACCCAGCATTTTGTGCCGTTTTGAATATTTTTAACAGATTGTCTTATGTTCACCTGTAAATTCATAATGGTAGATTTTTCAAAACTGCAGATTTTCATCATGTGACATCAGAACCACAGTATTTATGAAAACAGCACAGTCTATGAAGGAGAAGTAGTTGTTGCAATACAAGTAACTTCATTAATTAGAAATCGAGTTTGACAAGTTATAACCCTTCTTCCTAATTTTAATTCTACCTGGTGGATCTGTAAGAATGAGTTATTAATGCTGATATTCTGAAATGCCACTTAGGTCTTGTGTAATCAAAGAACTGTATTCTCTCAGAACACAAAGGAACCCCTAGTGTGAATTTGTAATTAACATGCTGAAGGGGATGTTTCCACCCATGTACTGAACGCAGTTGTTGGGGCTAATAAACAAGCACAGTGGATTCATCCTTTCAACATGATCAAAGAATACATAAAGATACAGGCACAGGTAATTTTGGGAAGTGTGGAGACATTGCTTAGCATAAGTTTATATCAGAAGAAGGATGTTAGATCTGTGGTTTTGGATATGAATAATTTCCAGAAGAGATAGAAAAACATCTTGCCTAGATGAGCAGCAAGATGCACTGTGTAGTATGAGACAAAAGATAAGGCAGCAGCTTTGGTACAAGTGAAACCCAGCACCACTCTACAGTCATGCCTGTAACTGGGAAGATTGGGAAGCCTTCTGAACTACCAGGCCTATTTATAGCTGACACAAAGCTTTTGGGAAGGGAGAATATCTTTTATCAAACCAACAAAACAGGCAGCTTTTCATGCACAGCAGTCTTTCATCAGGTCACTTCAGGCTCATGAGTCTATTTATTATTTGGTGGTTTGTTGTTCTTTTTTTTTTTTTCTTTTTCTTTTAACATGTATCAGTTCATAACAAAAGATACTGCCTCCATACAAAAATTGCTTTGCTTGCACCCTTAGGACATCATGGTTACTGTATATACCACCTTAATGGCTGCCTTAAGCAAACTGACCAAAGGCTGAACTTGCCATGCCTTAGTTATGTTCCTGTAAAATTTAAGCTGAGCACAAAAATCAGTGAAGTTTTTTATCAGGTGGTGAACCATGGCCAGGGGGTGGCCACATTTAGCTATTTCACAGTAAGAGTAGACATATCTTGTCTGATTTGAGGGTAGGGTGGCTACTCTAGTTAGCAGATAACCCGCTGACAGAAATACCCACTATATTTCAATGAAGGTGCAGCCCAAAGTTGCTGATGAGAAGCAACACCTATTCATAACAGCCTGTTGCACTGCTGTAATTTCAATGAGAGGAAAAAGTCTTGTATTTATAGTGTATTTACTATAAATTACATTACTGCTTAATGATCAGTGTTTGATGCTTAGTCTAGGAACAAAATTGTATTTAGACCCATTAAGACATGTATGAGTAACTGTACCATTGAGTTCTCCGGTTATCTTTCATCCTTATCCTATGGATATTTGGGTATAGCCAACTTTTGTAGAAAAAGAATGTCCAGACTAAAAAATACGCATTTTCCTCCTCACAATAGCAAGCGAAAAATACTCCAGAATTCATATTTAACCCTTGATCCCTGTGCCAGGATCTAAGGATATGACCTCTCTACTATATATATAATACATAAATACCTACTAGTTATCAAAATAAAAAATCTCTAACATAACACATACTGGCAATAGGGAAGGCTGATAAATCCTGCTCTTAGCTGAACAGTCAGCAAAGTACTGAAAAGTAAAAAAGTAGTTGAAAACCTAAATAAACAGAAGCCTTATCTATCTATCTCTCAGCAAGCTAGCTAGATAGCATCTTAGCTTTTCTTTCAGTGTAGTGCCTATTATCACACAATCTAAATACCTAACACTCTAAACAACATGCAAACTGAAGAGGCTGACAAAATACTTGCCTGGAACATTGCAAATCTTGCTATTTTGTGCTATGTTTGCACAGCTCATGCATGAATGCTCTCCCCATCTTACTGAGATTTTGTTTGTTAAGATAGTGAGGATAAATGAGGAAATATATATTTTGTGACTTGAACTGAAAATGCAGAAATATTTCCATTGTTGCACACTGCAATTTATTTATTATTTTTTAACATGAAGGTTTATGGTAATGAAGAGGAGTTCATGGACATTGCTTTCTCTGTTTTCTAAATCTTATTTTATTTATTAATAATTTTAAATGTCACGGAGCCCCAGTTTGCTACATGTGACATTACTTCTTCTGAAAAGAAAATCTTGTGGATTGTTAAATTATCAATTCAATTGGTTTATCTTTGAAACTAAAGAGACCAGAAAGCAAAGAGGAGCCTTGGGGAATTCATAGTAAATCTAATCAGATACAAAAGCATTTGTAAATCTCTGTGCATCTTTGTGTTATTTTTCTTTGTGGTAACTGTATATTTCAGGAAAATGGTTGTGGTACACTGTTGCACTGTTGAACAGTCATTCCATATTCTCTAATAGGCAATACAGTATATGTATATATACACTCTCTACTTATATAGATGCATATACATATATATATAAAGTATATATGTGCACTTTCTGAACAACATTCATTGTTCATTTTGGAAGATCCCATAATGGCCTTTCTTAAACAGAACTCACTCTACAAGTCATATTAAGCTCTTGAAATTAAACATGAAAGATGGAGCATAATACTAGAAAGACCACTACTGTAACTCTGAACACCTGTTTTTAGTCTGGGAGTCTATACTGGCTGCATAAATTCTGGCTACTGGGTGCCGTATGCTGCCAGAGGTACCAATGCTCTTGGCTCCTCCACACTTAATCTGTGAGGCTCAAATGACCACTATCTTTTTTTTATTATTATTAATATATATATATTTAATTTATTTTTTTACTGCTCTCTGGCCCTGTTTCAGGCTTCAGCAGTTATATACCTCAGAGTCAACTTCACACCAGTGGAGAAGAGGAATCTTCTTCAAACAGTTTTGCCATCTGTAAGATCCATTTATAAATCATTTGCCTCTGCTGTTTCAAACCCATCAGCAGTTATGCACATGGATAATTTTATGGACTGGGATAGGTCCTTGAATGGGTAGAGATACGCTCCGACAGTTATTCTACCTAAGTGCCAAACTGTTTGCATCAAGAAGGATTTAAGATTCTCCATCAGGGGCTAGGTATTATAGATGCTTTTTACAGCTCCTAGCCATTGTCCTCCATCTTACTGAACACACTTCTTGCCCTGGCTCATAAATATAAATGTTCACCCGGCACAGGGATGGATACACTTCACTCAGGAACCAAGTGAGTTGGCACCATGAATGCTTGGATTATAGACCACCTAATGAGCAGAGGGGCAATAAGAACAAATTCAGAAATCGTGAGTGAACACACAAAAAGTAAAAGAACTGAAGAATTCTCATTTGGCCCTGTTGCTATTCATGACTAGAGAGTAAATATCTGTGTCTGTGACAATTGCATTGGTGTTTATCAGCAAGACAAGTGTTCTTAAAATGAAGATTAAAAAATGGCATTGCCTGTTCATAATATTGTATCAATTCTATCTAGTTTTCATGGTATATGTAAATTATGTTTTGGGTTTGATGTAATCTACAAAAATATGATTAAAATGCTTTTTCTGTTTATTTCATTCTATCATCCATGATAAGATGGCATCCCTGAATTGAAAAGCCACATTCATTAATAATATAGCCCCATATTTTCAATAACTGCTTTGAAAAAGATGGGTTTTATCCAGGCAGCAAAGTAAAAGCTTCAGCGGAGTTTCATTTCTCTGCAAATGGGAAAGAAATCTTTGGAGTTTTCAGTCTCCACTCAGTGCACACTATTTCAACACAGCTGTGTTACCTCCTACAGAGCTTCACTCCCAGGACCTGCCTTTCATCAGTTATTCTCCACTCTGCATTTATCTTCCCTGCCTGCACTGACAGCACAGGGCTAGATCACCCCCTCCAGAGGCACACCCCGTATCTATAGGATCAATCTCTAGCTGGGGTCACCCTACACGGTGCTCTCAGCGTTTCTTCAGACAGCACAGTGCACACAAGGGTCCGTATTATTGTGGCTGCCTGTTTGTGCCTGCTTGTAGGACTGGAGGTAGGGCAGGCTCCAGGGAAAAAGAAATAAAGCAGCTTCAGTTTGCTGTTTCCTAGGAGATTCAGTCGAGGAGCGGTAAGGGTGGCTCAGCCTGTTTGGAAATCCTGTTCCCTCACTGAACCAGCAAGACCTGCTAACAGGCAGCTCACCCGGTGAGCACTGCTTGGGGGTGCTTTTGTGGCACATCTTGCTTGCTCAGGGTGTCTTGCTGAGGCAACCGAGCATCCTGGGCTTGGGCCAGAGGACCACTCAGAAGAGAGGATGGACCACAAAGTATGGGAGAATTTGGAAGCGATGACTCCAGCTTTTACTAGAGCGACAGCACGCAACCAGAGCTAAACTGTACTTGGTGTGTCTGAGAAAGAAGTGTCCCAATAAACCCCATTAATCTTACATTACCTGTACATGAAGCTGAAGTACATTAGTTGTACATACATTCATATACATTAGTTGCATATGAAGCTGAAGTACAGCTTTTGAATGATATTTAAATATATGGAGATGAATGAAAAAGGGGGTAAAATAGCCCCTGAATTAGCAACTGGACGGCATCTGACTGAACTTTTGTAATTGAGCTTGTCTAAAGAGATTAATTTAGCACCTAATCTACTTGGATTCAATGCATGTGGAAAATTATTACATACTTGGACTAAAAGGTGGATTAGTGCAGTGGATCACAGTGTGAGAACTGCGAAAAATTGTGCTTAGATGAAAAAGAATTGTTGGCTGATCCTCAAGGTTCAGAGCAAACGCTATGGAAAATATCAGCAATACCTTGAGTACAAAAAATAGTAGTGCATTGTTAATTTTTTTCAGGAAATACAAATGTAGCAGACCTTAACAATATGGAAGATGAACAGAATGTCACATGGGAAGAAATGGATAGGCCTGAGAACTGGGACGTTTGTGGTTTAATTAGTTTGAAATGCGGGCTAATGAACATAGGGAGTGATGAGAATTTCTTCACTCAGAACTTCTGCAATCATCCAAAGGCCCACTGGTTGAAACAGGAAGACTTAGGGGTATTAGTCAGTCAAAGAATTATTATGCACCACCTAGGTGCATGTAGCAGTAAAAAATGGAAATACAATTCTCAGATGTATCCAGTGAGGCTTTTACAAAATGCAAGCATTAAGTATTAATTAAAAGTTGCACTGGTGAGACGCTATCTGGTATAGAGTTTAGAATTCCAGTCATAAAAACTCAACAAGTTAAACTCTTAATGGAGCAAGTGGAGAGAGGAAAAGAGTTAAGAGTACACCTATAGAAACAGAATGCTCACTTTGTGACCAAAGCTTCTTAATTTGTTTAACTTAAGAAAATAAAAAAACAAGAGTACTTTTGGTCTGTTTGTATAAAGATATGACAAAAGTAGGTGAAGAGGAAAAGGAAGGCCCATTAAAGCTAAGGAAAATTTTTGTCATAAATAAATAGGACATAATAAATGTGGTGTAGAAATTGTAAAAAAAAAAAAAAAGTTAGAGAAAATTCTTGTAATAGAATTGTGAAATCCATGTCCCTTCTTTGATGGACTTTGCTCATCTTGGAGCGGCCTCATCTTTAGCAACCCTGACGTTAAACTGCTTTCATGATCTGATATTGCTTCTTTGAGAGGACTGATTTTTCTGCTCTGGGAACCTGGGAGCAATTTGCTGTTCTTCCTTTCCAGCCTGTAAGTCCAGGATTGCTCACAGTGTTGAGGAGTAGCAGGAGGGTGGTTGAGCAAGAAATTTGGATGTGGGTGGGATGTGCAGCGAAGCCTGGCAGCTGGAAAGCACTTGAGCTCGCTCTTTAGCAGCTGCCTGCAAACCCAATACTTGATTTCTTCTGTCAATACCAACCTGGAAAATATCTAAGCAAATGAAATCCAGATGGTTTCTTCTGAGTATGCAACTGAACCAGTTAGGAACACTGAAGACACAAGCGCTTCACAACACAATATGCTAAAGCTCTCCCTGACATACAGAAGTGCTGAAAAACTAGTCCTAGTGCTGATGAAAGGCCGGTGGGTACACCAGAGCTAGAAGAGAACACTGCAATTCCTCTACAGTCCCAGGCGCTGCAATGGCATGTGTCCAGGGTGTTTTAAATTCTGGTTTGGATATTGCACATACCTCTATTTGGTACGAACTCCCCTGCAGTATCACTGTCATTTCAGCAAAAGCAGTACAGAAATGATTCACATTCCTAGGTAATTTCCATCTGCACTGCTGCACAGAGAATGGAAAGGGAGTTCATTTTCCTTTGCAGTTTCCAACTCTTGAGACCAACCAACTTAAAACAAAGATTTTTTTTTTTTTTGCCACCTTCTCTTCCTCTCTTTTCCCTCCTGGAGTCTAAAAAAGAAATTGTATTTGTGAAAATAAACAGCATGTTACTATAAACCACTTCCTCAGTCCCAAGTATTCTCAGACTGTTTTTTTTTTGGGGGGGGGGGGGGTTCTCCTGGAAGATCTTATAGCACTGCTCTGGTGTATTGCAACACCCCACCCCCATGCTTCCCCCCAAATTCCTGTATGTAGACTACATTAACGAGTTCTGTGTAGACCACAGAATATTCTAAATATGCAGAAAATGTTTTAATGTGTTCCCCAAAAACAAAGTTTATTCTAAACGGAAAGTGACTGAATTCTCAGTAAAGTAACTTTCATATTTCATTTTTCTGAATTCACAGTTGTTAGCATCTGTGTGTGTTTTGCTGTTTTTACTTGAGTGCACTGATCAAATGTTAGTATTTGATTTATGTTAATGAGGATGGTAATTGGATGATAGCAAAAGAGAGAAAGAAGACCCAACATGAAAAGAAAAATATTGCAGGGAGACGAGTAGACCAAGAGGGTTAGAACCATTTCCTGTTAAGGTCCTCAGGAGTGTTTCCACTGATTTCACTGAGCTTTAGCTCTTGTCATGTTTTATTTTTTTTAAGAGATTGAGGTTCATTAACAGCTGCTATTAAATAAAAAGTGTGACAAAAAGAAGTACACATTCTGGAGAGTTATATGGGAAGAGAAAACAGGAATTACTTGATTTGTAACTTATTCTTTTTAATGCAAATAGTTTTAAACTGATGCTTTTTTTCCTCAGAATTGCAGGAATGTCTGTGTTGGAGAGGGTTTCTTGGGTTGTGTTGCCTGGGTCAGAATAAAAGAGGACCCCATGAACTGATGGAAATACACAAAGTCTTATCTCTGCCTTGAGCACCTAATTTCATTGTTAACATGTTCCTTGACACATTGTTTGGTTGAGAACATGAGCCCAGGCATGATCTGGAGTGGACCTGAATGTGCAATACAGATGGAAAAAGAGATCTTTGCTGTGGAGCTTTGCCTTCCCTGTTCAGCTTGTGGCCAGAGCAGGGACACTTGGACTCGTTTTATGAACTCGCACAGAGATGGCCCGTGAGTCCCGAAAACGAAACGCTTTACCCCTGTGATGACTCTTCTGTATTCTTACGACCAACACTGCTGCCTGTTTTTAAATTGGTGTAACACTGATGATGCCAACACAGTAAACCTTTTGCCAGGACTTCCCAGAGTAGTCTCCCCTGACATAACACTGATTGTTTATTTTGAAACGTTTTCAACATTGCTTCTTCTGTCTTCTGTTATGTCAGCACTCGCAGAGTGTCATTTTTCTGATAAATTAATTTGTTGTTTTGAATGCACAGAAGTAAACGATGAATGGGCTAGAATGAGGCAGACAAAGAAACAAACAAACATGACAAAATGTAGAAAACTGGGAATACCTACTGAAGTCAGTGGATTTGAAAGTGTCCTCTTGTTCATAGTGTTACTTGAAAAATAGTACAACCCTACCCTCTCAACAAATACAGGGTAACTTGTGCTATAAATTGTGGGCTTTTGGTATCTTCTATGCCTGTGGATGGAGAGGGGCATCTGCATGATGTGTAGTTTCAGGAGCGTGGAGAGAGGGAGTCTGATCTGAGACCCCTCTCATACTACATGATGATACATCCCAACGTAGACAAGGTAACTACTTGGCTTTTGGCTTGAGACTGACAACACGGAGACCTCAAAGCTGAGGATTCCTTCTGCCTTTAGAGTAATTTTCCCGCTGCCTTGCTATACAGCACGCACATCCCTCCCCCACTGATTAACAGAGGAGTGGACACCGAGTGTAGGGTGGAAAAAAAGGCATGATCACACAGCTTTAGGAGTTAAGTTGAAATTCACCTTGCAAGAGCCTCTGCAACTCTTACCTCCATCAGCTGTTCTGTTTTGAGAGTGTGAGTACACACTGATCCGCAGTTGGCAGTTACCCCTAATTTAGATTGCAGATGTCAAGACAATATGTATGTAGGTGGACCAAGAAATTAAGAAAAAGAGGTGTAGGTGGGCCACCAGATAGATGATATTTGATTTATTTATTACATACAGAAATAATGAATATTGTTGCTTCTATGTATAAGGTTGTTGCAGAAGTCTAGATTTATCTGGGTGTCCTAGAGGTACTGGAACTAATTCCAGTATTCCATTGCTTTGCTGCACTCTTTGTATTTGAAAACTAAGCTTTAAGGACTAGTTAGCTTAGTGTCATAACCAACAAGGTATCAAATTTTGTAGGACTTCTGAATAACCCTCACTGAGTCCACATTTCAGCATTCTGCTCCTGTTCAACAGAACTCTTAAGATGAAAGGTGCCAAAGATCTACTTTGGTCTCATTGACTGCAATCCTGCTGTTCAAAGCCTTGGCCTTAGGTAGATACATGTGTCACAGTCTTGTAAGGCAACAATCCAGTTCCCTGTGGGGTGACCTTGGCTCCCGCTGAAGTCAGGAGTCTTGTACACACAGCGAGGCATTAATTCCCATGAGTAGTCTGATTACTGAGAAGTGTACTTGACCCCACAGGGGTAGAAAGTACTAGGTCCCCATGAGAACTCAGCCCTGAAGGCTTTGCGTTGTTGATATTCAAGCTGACTTAGACTGGTCATGCTGGAGAAGGAAGGAAGGCACGCTAAGGGCTTCAGCTCATTGTGGTTCTAGAAGAAAGAATTGTCTATTGTCTATTCCCAGTAAAGGGAATAATGCTGTAGAAAGGCTATAAAGCTGCCATCCTCTTGTAGAAGTTAAAGTGACAGCCGTTCAATCCAGCTCAGCCAAGTGTTCGCAGGTCCCATTTCAAGGGAAGCAGACAATGATGAATTGAACAAAGCAGGTGGGCTAGTGAGACATAACAATGGAAGACACAACCCACAATGGGGCAGAGCCATCCTGCAGCTCTCTCTGCTTCATCTCCTTTTTTCCAGCAGTCCCACTTGAGGAAGGACACGACTTAGCACTCAGGAGAGGTGGTAAAGCTTGAACATTGTTTTTCAGAAATGTTTTTAAACTCCTTTATCCTTTTTTTTTTAACGACCCCAGCCCCAAAAGGTAAATGTTCTTTTAATATATGAGGAGAATAAGCAAAGCATTTGAACTCATGTCAGTCCAAATGAAAGCCGTTTCTTTGGATTTTTATTTTTTCTTTTTAGCTTTTTGCAAGTATTATTTTATCGTTCTGTTTCTCTTTTAATCCCCCTTTGTTTCATTTGGCAGCTGCAACAATAGTTTCTAGCCTCTGGCAAGGAAAACAGATGAGCAAATATTCTCTGTCTTGGAAGCTAAATGCATTGCCCCGGCGACCGGCCTCTCCAGCTTTCCAGCTACCATGAGTCCTGAGCCTACTCTTAAATTGGTAAGTCAGCAGCCATGCCAGCACGATGCGTTGCCAGAATTGTTCAATCAGGCCAGTCTATATTGATTTATTCTTAACTGTATTCAGCATCGGTTCCTCTGTTTTCTGTCGGTTAGCTGCACTGTCAGAGGCTTTGATTCACCACCCCTTCTACTGCAAATCCTATGAACACATTATCAAGCAGCCAGTGCACCTCGGATTTGAAGCTGACAATACAGGATCAATGTCCCAGGGGTTCAACCCTGAATTTCAATAATTCAATTAAATTCCTTGAATACTGGATTCAGCCAGAACATTGATTCCACATTGCTTGCACGTTCACATATGAGGCATCCTCTGCAGAGAACCTGCATATAGTCCCCTTGTTGGTGGATAACGAAGGGAAAAGAGAAGATATTGAACTGGAGGAAAGATAATCAAGCATTGAACCTGCTGAGCCTATTATGTGAAAAAGTGTTCAGGAAGATGCTGCAGCGGCTGAAGCCACTGGAGGATATTGTATGTAAAATTGGGGTTCTATTAAAAATGTATAAACATATCCAGGATTAGGTTTTAAAGCTATTGCTACAGGTATGAAATGAGCTTAACTGAGAACTCCTGGGTTCCCTCTAGACTCATTTACAACTAACTGAGGGAAAAAAATAAACTCTTTTATTGCTTGAATAATTCTATGCTACCTATAACAGTAGTTAATAGTTAATAAGGATTTATGCCTCTCATAACTGAAAGGTGTATCTAGTTCCAGCAAGTGGGAAGGCTTATGTTACAGATACTAGTAATTCATTGCCCATTACTATGTTAACAAACAATATAGGAAGGAAGAAAGAGAAAGAAAGACTCTGTGCAAGCAAGTATATATGAAACTGCATTTATTAACACATAAAAAGGTTCTTTAAAGTATGTCCCGACTTCCAGGCCCAACCCCAGCCATCTCCGGAGCTGTTTGTTTGGATGCAGAAGTCTAGAATCGCGTGGTGCCCTCAGTGAATAGTTATTCCTGCCAGGTGTAAATATAACAGCCTCCCTCCCATTCAGCAGCAGCTGCAAATCTGTAACTGCAGCATGCGCTGAGTAGTGATAAACTCTCCTCCTTAGTCTGCAGCTGGAAGCTCCTTGGGACCCTCGTTGCCTCTTTGGTGGGTGTTCGCACAACGCCCAGAATGAGAAGTTAGAAGTTTTATTTTAAGAAATAGCTTCGACCCTTGCTGTAACTGAAGGAGGTAAAATAGCAGTAATTGATAGTAATAACAACTGTGAAATCGACCTCCCAGACAACAGAAAGATTGCCATGGCTAGGGGGCCTATGTGTTTCGAAGAGGACATTTGTCCTTATGATCTAATTTGCAGGTCATTTTTTATTGACCACTAAAGGGCAAGTCATTCCATTTTAACAATTTTACTGGGACTTCAATTAAGAAAAATTCCAATTGTTTTTAATTAAGCATCGTGGTTATTGAACATTTAAGGTAAACATAGAATCATAGAATGTGCTAGGTTGGAAGGGACCTTTAAAGGTCATCTAGTCCAACCCCCCTGCAGTAATTGGGGACATCTTCACTAGATCAGGTTGCTCAGAGCCCCATCAAGCCTGACCTTGAATGCCTCCAGGGATGGGGCCTCCAGTACCAGGGATGGAGCCTCCACATCAGATAAGGATCTGTGGCAAGTGGTCCATATAGGACATAGCATAATAATACCCTAGAAAGTAAGCATTTGTAGGCCTTTCAATAGCAATACTTGCCTTAGTATAGCCAGAAACAGTGAAAAAAAAGAACACTCCCATTAAGCTACAGCCGTTTCAATTCTATAGGTTAGATTCCTGTATGACTGTTCCAGTTCTTATTTATTTGTTTTAGTAGCAGCCAGACACTCATCTGTATTGAGGTATTGCACAAACATTCAGAAAAACACAAAAAATTATTTTTATAAAACATGAATGAAGATTAGTGAAAGTTGAAAATTACAAAGCTTGCATTAAATAAGATGGGTAAAACCATTTACATATACAACAAATTAACATGTGTAAGCGCTGATGTTATTAACATGTTGAGAGGAAGAGGACAAATAGATGGGTATTGCACTCTTTTCAAAAGAAAGACAATTTTGTATTTCTTTTTCAAAAATGCAGTCTGCTTTCTACCTAGTAAAAGTAGTCACCTTTCTTTTTAAAAGCTTTATTCATTTTGTTGACATCTGCTCAAACCATAGTGAAATCTTCATTGACAGTATCTCCAGGGACACCATTTTAATATCTCCTGATAGTGAGGACCTGACCTCTGGCTAGCTGGGTCACTGAGGGCAAGTCTCCCTTCTATACCACCATTCACAATACAGGTCTTTTTTATTTCAATCATTAATTCACTGGTGCAGGAACTTCTCATAATTTGTGTAGGTAAAGTTAGAATATGCATTTATTTTCTTATTTGTGTCCCACAGACTGGATTGTAATGTTAATGTTAACAATAATAATACTTGCTTGAATAAGACTTCAGGATCAGTCCCTTAGTATACAAGTGCAGTGATGGTTCATTATACAAATATGCTTGTGACACAGAATGTTGTCCTTTGTGGCTGAAGCAGAGCTAATCCAATTAATTTGCTCATGAAAGACAAGCTGGTTTTAAAACAGGGTCTAGCACAAAGAGGAAAGGACAGTTTTTTATTAACTTTCTCCCTTGTCTCAAGACATATTTATTGCTTTCTGCTCAAGCAGAAGTAATAAAAGCTTAAGAGTATGACCACTTGCATGAAAAATCTTTCAGCTCTTGTGCATGTAAATAGATTGGACTTTTGATTGAAAATATTCAATGCATTTCTTAAGGCTGAAACTTTAAGGACTTACAAAAATGCTTAATTTGGAGAGATAACAGTATGTGCAAAAGAGTGACTTTCATAATACATGGCAGCAACATTATTAATTAAAGAGGAGGACATTGCAAGGATATGTCAAGGCAAAATAACCTTCAGCTAGCAGAAACGGACTGGGTTATAGGTCAATTTTATTGTGTTATACAGGCAGACACTGTTTTTCACATTGTGTTGCCAGAGATACCAGTGAGATACTCAAGAAGGGTTTTTGCTAAAAGGCAAGACCACATAGAAAGCCTCAGTGGTGACATACAGAAATTATGTGATGGAACAGGGATATTTTCTCTTCCTCCATCTATAAAGACTCTTGCCAGTGATGGCCTTTATGTATCTCTGAAATAAAGGTTGAACATAGCAAAACAGAGTAAATTTGTCGTTTTAAAGGGTGCATTTACTGTGGCACTGAGGGACAACCACGTATTGGCAATTACTTTGCTGGGACACCTGTGAGTTGAGTTGCAGGCTCACAGTTGCAGCAGCCGCTCCCTTTCCAGGTGCTGAGCATGTACTCATACTGGGCTGGAAACCTCCAGGAGGATTCTGTTAATGAAAGAGCCTTTCTCAGTCCTGAAAATAAAGAGAAGTTTATCAGAGTGTCCGGCAAGGTGTTCTTGCCATCCAGATTATGATGCTAATAGTGATTAGCAGGTTTAAAAAGCTTTACATACACTAGCAAGGTAGGATGTACTGCTCATCTCAGGATATATCGAGGCAGAAGTTGGGGCAGTATTCTCAAACTTATTATTGCACTGAGACATAGGGTCGTGCTCAGTGAATTTTATTGTCTGTCTAAAACACCTGCCCTGAGAAGTATTTGTCCAGTTATGAGCAAACTGGTTTCTCTAAGACTCATGGTCCTCTTTGACCTTTATATATTGCAGTTATAAACAGGACAGATCTTCACTCGGCTTTATTTGTTATGGGTACACTGATGTTCAAATACTTTGAAAATTTTCACCAGACAGTGCCTGCACTTCTGTTTAGAACACATTTCTTTGGCACAAACAGGCTGTACTGAATTGTGCTGCAGTACCAACTAATAACACAGTCCAGTCTGGAATAGTGCTAATTAGCAGCTACTGACAACATCAATTGGTCAGTCCATGGCTTTCAGGGAACGCTTATGAAAACCCATAATGCAGCCTGAAGTATGCAATGTTCTGGTGCCTGGAATATGACTTTGAGTCAGGTCACTTTCTCATTATGAGCTTTTGACCTGTATTGGGTGCGTTAAGTAAATATCATCAAAAATAATCCATACTGGAATAATCTTACAGATAGCTGTGTGGAATTCCACATTTTCAGGTGAGACTAGTAAACTTTCAGAAAATGGTCTACTTGATTTGGAGGTAATAATGGCAAAGTATAACACTGAAGCTCATTATATTTCCTGTATCTGGGCATGATACTCCAATTTAAAAAAACCCAAAAAACAAAAACCAAAACAAAACCCACAAAGAACCCAAAAGTAAACAAAATAACATTCCCAGTACAAAATAGCAATTTAATTCGTTGGTGGCATATGAGAGTATTTGCATGTTTTCACAAGTCGGAATCAGCAGCACAGGAACAATACAGGAGTTGAGAAAAGCATCAGACACACCAGTGTCTCGCTTACCTCTGTGACCATGCCACATTTGCTTGATGACTGCCCTCTGGTTGGATTAACCCAGTTTTGCATGGCTGGGTTCTGGTGGAGAAGGGGGGGCTGCAGGGGCGGCTTCTGCAAGAAGCAGCTTGAAGGTCTCTGCAGGCCTGACAGAGCAAGTAGCAGCCAGTCTGGATTGTTGCTGACCAAGGCCAAGCCCTTCAGTGATGGTCACAGCACATCTGAGAATCACATTCAAGAGGAAAGCAGCCACTTTTTGCCACCAGAGAAGGGAGAGAGAAGATGTAAGAAACTGTGCAGGCACCAGGGTCAAAGAAGAAGGGAGGACGCACCCCAGGCACCAGAGAGATTCCCCTGCAGCCTGTGGAGAAGACCATGGTGAACCAGGCTGTTCCCCTGCAGCCCTTGGATAATGATAGGGGGAAGAGATCCCATCTACAGCCTGTGGAAGACCCCACTCTGGAGCAGGTGGAGATATGAAGGACACTGTGACCCCATGGGAAGCCCGCATTGGAGCAAGATTCTGGCAGCAAAACCTGCAGCCTGTGGCGATACTGACCCATGCCAGAGCAGGTTTGTGGGGGACTTGTGACTCTGTAGGGGACCAGACTGAATAAGTCTGGGCCTGAAGGTCAGCACCCCATGGAAGGGAGCTGTGCTGAGGCAATTGGTGAGTAGCTGACAGAAAGGCCTCACATAGCAATTTGTGAAGGTCTACCTCCTGCGGGTGGAACCCCACGCTTGAGCAGGGGAAGGTGGGGAGGAATTCCTCCCCCACCTAAGAAGGAAAACAGCTTGTGAGGAATTGGCCGAAAACCCCATTCCCCCATGCCCTGCCCCTCCCCATGACACAGTGGGGCGGGGACAGGGGATAGTGTGTGTGTTGGGAAGAAGGGATTCAAATCATGACTAAAATCGAGTCTGCTAAGAAGGGAGGTATGGGGGGAGGTGCTTTAAGATCTGGTCGCACTTCTCATTATCTGACTCTGGTTTCACTGTGTCTGTAGTGTAGTGTAATAAATTAGAGAGTTTTCTTTCCTTTATTCTGTCTTGAGTTTGTTTTGCCTGTGACACTAATTGCAGAGTGATCTCTCCCTGTCCTTATCTCGACTCTTAAGCTTCTCAATATATGGGAGTGATAGAACAGCTTTGGTGGGCATTTGGCCTCCAGCCAGGGTCAAACCACCACACCCAGTCAACTGAAGCAGCTGGTGTTTTACAGGTGGGCATTTCTACACCACCTGAGTACCCCCACACACATCCTCTTACGTGGCTGAGGTCAGTCTTTCGGATAACATGTGTGAAAGAGTAAATGCTGTACTTACGTGACAAAATGTTTACCGACCCCCCCACCTTGGTGTGCTGTGTAGCATCGGTCCTGCATGTGATTCATTCCCCTTGTGCTCTGATCTGTGCCACTGTTGCTTTTCACCTGCACTGCTGGCTGAGGGTCATCAGACACTGGTGATTGTTGGACATTCATTTTCTCTGTGCCTTCCATAGCAGCAAAGCTTGTCTAAAGCTTTACAGCAATGCATTTTCCAGCAAATGTGTCCCCTTCTCACCCTCTGTGGCCAGGATGCACTTCAAGAACAATCCCTCTGCTGTTAGCTTTGCTTAGCACTGCAGAGGTGAATACTGAGGTTTAAAAACTTTAGAAATGTTTAAATGGTTATCCTGGATGTACCTCATCAGTGGTAACATGGCAATCTTTCTTATTCCAGAAAAGGTACTTTCCTTTTTACTTTCTTGCCTGCTTTCTTGGTTCATTTTGTGCATCTTTTTTTCTCTCACCTTTTTCATTTATAACAACATCTTACATCCTATATCTGCGGATTTTTGTGAGCATCTATTCTGACATCCTTCATGACATAACAAAGAATGTAAGTACTCATTCCTGCATCTATAAGCTTTGGTGGATTAAAGAATACCTTTTACAAAATGTAGGGCCTTCAAGTAGCAGAGGCTCCACCATGTCACAAAATGAATTCTTCTACCAATTGATTGCTTTCATTGTTAAAAATCACTTATTACTAGTCTGAATTTGTCTAGTTTCATTTCTCTAGCCACTAGAAGATGTTTTGTCATTATTTGCTAGTCAGAAATCTTCCCCTGCATTACTCAGTGATCAAACCAATGGATAACCTTTCCCATATGCATTAATTAACAGGGCTGAGCACTAGGCTCCTTGAAAAAGTCGGATTTCTCAGATCTCTTGTATCTTCATTGTTTGTTTCCAGTTTGTAAACATCCTCTTTTGCAGAACACAGAGTTTTATTACTATTTTATTAACATTATTAATAGGTGTATACTGTGGAATAAACAGTTTGTGCATACTCTGAATATACTTTTCTGTTTCTGAATATGACTACTGCTTCACTTGTTACGTATTGTATCATACCAGGATCTCATGTTTGGAACATCATCTATTTATCACTTCAGAAACAGCACTTTTTCAAATACTATTCCCCCCTTCTTGCAACCCAGACCTAAATTCCGTTTTCACAGATGCTTATCCTTAAATTTGGTTGTTTATAAAGTATGATGCTCAGATTGCCTCATATTGCTAAGTGAACTTGATTGCTCTGCAGAACTGACCTGTCCTTATCCTAATTTACCACTTCACTGATTTTGTATAATCTACAGGCTTTACCAGCAATGATATTTTCTTCCAGATCATTGATAACAATCTTGAGTTGTGTAGAGCCAAGAACAGATCATTCTGGGATCTGACTGAAAACATTCCTTTTTTTAGATGATGATTTCCAGATAACAATTATCTTTGCTATCGGTCAGTTTCAATCTGTTGAATATATACCACATTGATTTGTGTGGCTTGGTTGTTGGGGTTTGGTGGGTTTTTTTAAATAGAGCAAATTTATTCATCAGAATGCAGTGAAAACCTGAAACCCCACCCCTCTATGAATGCTCCCAAGTACCCCTTTGTGGGGGGAACAACATCCCTGCTCCCAAAACTGATTCTACACTGAGATGTGCCCTCTCCGGTGAGTTTGCAGTGGTTGAGTTCTACCATAGAATACAACCCCATGAAGGAAACAGTGTGAGAGGAAGTAAGAACTGGGGGAAAGGGTTACATGACAGTGCATGATTTAATATTCATTTCACTAATTGGTATGTGAGTTTTGGGGGGTTATGGTGCTTTTTTGTTTTGGTTTGGTTTTAGTTTGGGGATTTTTTTGTGTTTTGTTGTGGGTTTGGTTGGGGCTTTTTTCCCTGTTAAAAGCTTTGTGGTCTAAAACTGTGACTTTTCAGGATTTTTTTTTCTTTTTTTTTTCTAATTCTTAATAGCCCACAAGAGTAAGTGTATGAGTACATGTGTATAATAAGTAACTTGTATGGGATTACCTTTTTCTTGCTTTTTCTTGAGCTACTGTCAGCTATATCATAGATGTCATAGAGGTTTCGTAGATACTGTGCAGACCTTAGTGAAAACATTCAATTCTTCCACACTGTTTTAATGCATACACACACAGAGACACACAGTTAGCACTAGATATTAAAGACTCCAATAGCTTTTTTGAGTGAACAATCTGCAGGAAAACTGAATTACAGTACTGTCTTAAAAATTTAGCATAGATGCTTTAGATTGAGATCAATGCAAACATTAAATTTTGAAGACTTTTGGCTTCCCCCACATACTTAATAGTCTGGCCCCAAATACCACCTCAAAATGACATTTCTGGCTTAGGAAATCTGAGTGCCACACATTGCTGGAGGCTGAAAAAGTGTCATTGCATGCTTGACCTATTTTACTTTTCTATTGGCATCTGTTTCTGGCCATTGTTAGAGACGAACCGTTGGGCATTTGGTTTAACCCAGTTTGTCATTCTTGTGGTCCCCATTTCTCTGATAATTTACATATACTCTTTAGGGGTACCATCATATTAGCTTTCTTCAGGTTTGCTATGTAAGTTTTCCAGCTCTGATCACTCGGGCTGAACGCAACAAATATGTCACTATGGTAAATGGTTGCACGATGCATATTTTCCCCTTTTCAGGTGCTACAAATGCAGTGTTCATTAAATATGGGAATATTCTGTTTATATTTTATGTTTGGGAAATCAGTCTAGCCTCAAATATACTCAAATTCTCTTCATGTTTCTGCCACATAGAATATCTATCATTTGTTCTATAGCTATATTTCCAGTGAACAGCAAATTTTTTTGGGAAGAAAGAACAGCATTAAAAGTAGAAGAAAGTGGTAGATGATATTAATTTATATTAATGTAGGGTATTATTCACCATCAGGGCTGTTACAGTTCAACCTGAATAAAACAAATGTTACGGAGTTAAAAAGGAGTAGTATTTATTATGTTGCTTTTACTGTCTTTCAAAGTGTATGATTTTGTCCAGCCCAAATTTCTTGCTGATGGATACATATGTAAGTGTGGTGATGCCCCTAGATCCAAGGCCCGAGGGCACTATTACATGCTGCGTATTAAGACAATTTCCATGAAATTCAATTCACCAAATGACAGGCTTTGATAAGATTCAGATGAAGACAGGCTTCAGTTTTCTTTATATGTAGCAGTAGTAGACCCATTCACTGTTCTGGGGCTGTAGGCAGCTGAAAATTGGAGTAAATATGGTATAAGTTAATGGAGTTATAATTAAATAAAATAAATAATCCATCTCCTGGCTTCTGTGTCACTCTATTGGAGATATCCAAGACATCAAGATATAAACACACTTAGCAGTGTAAGCCACCAAAACAAAAGAGTGGACTTTAGAGAGGATGTAGCACAACCACTATCTCACAGGTCCTTCACAGTCCATACTAGAGGCTTTCAAGCATGTGGTTAATACTCAGATACTGAGGTAAGAGGGTAACATTATAGTGGATCTATGTAGACTGTGATGCAAAGAGATGCCCCAAAGGCAGCAACCGAAAGCGGAGTCATGATGGAAATTGCTTTGTCAGTAATTTTGATTGTTCTCCTCAGAGAAAGCAATATCTCATACTCGTCTTTCCATATTTTTTTTCAAAATACTCATCATTATGCTCCTGAAGAGCCAAAACCTTTACACTTTCTACACTTTGCATTCAAAAGCTGTAGCGGAGAACACAGCTGGGTCTTCACACCTGCCTCTCATGCACACTGAAGGCAGCAGTGGAGTGATTTCTCCACAATACAAGGATGTGATTTATGTCTCTGCTCCCTGGGACCAATGCACAGGCTGTGCTATGCTTTGCTGTCATGCAAACCATAATCTATATAAAGCTCTCTGTTCTCATATTGTTAACTGTGCTACCAGTCTACTTCTAGCTTGGGTGAAAGCAAATTGAACAACAGAAGCAGCCCATGAATGCCAAAGATTGCACATAGGTTTGTTTTCCTTCCTAGAAGCTTCAGAGTTCAAAGTGTGTCATCCTGGCAGGAGGACAAGATTTTTTATCACTGCTTAATGAAATTAAAGCGGGTCAGACATAAACATGAGGTGGCTGTCTTGCAAATTGTTATGCACATTGATAATTACGTAACTGTATATGAATATATCTCTGTGTGTGTATCAAACGTACAAGCCGCTTTCCTGAAGACAATGTGGATGTACTTGCACAAAATAAGTTTTAGCTCTGCAGGTCTGGAGAGAAAGAATTATTCTTTGTCTTTGTAATCTTAAAATAGCCTTTGGAAGAAAAGCAGGATGAATCACTACCCAACACCAGATTTCTCTTTTACTTTTTTTTTTCCTTTCCACCTCTCCCTCAGCTCTCAAACAGTAGGAGTAATCTCAATTTGGTGCACCACAAGAAAGAGTGTTTATAACCTAGGCATCAAGGTCACTGCCTGCTGGTGGCAAGACAGATGCTGAAAGGAGTTCCTATTCATGGTTATGAAAAGAAAGAAATATTTTTATTGAAAAAAGGTTCTAATTTCAATTAAAAATTCAAGAGATTCTGGTTATGTTGCAAAAGGGATCTTGCCTCCCTCAGAGTGATAACGTGGTGTGTGCTGCTCCTAAAAGTACGGTTTCTCATACATGAAGTAATAATCCGGTAAAAAAAAAAAATACAATAAATCAAAAAGTTAAATATTAGTGCTTCTCAGAGTTAAGCACTCTGGCTGTAAGACTTGGGTCGGAGTCCTTAACATTTATGTTGAGTATTAGGAAGAGGTTCTTTACTGAGAGGTGGTCAGACACTGGAATAGGCTCCCCAGGGAAGTGGTCACAGCTTGACTGAATTCAAGAAGCGTCTGGACGATGCACTCAGTCACATGCTCTGACCTGTCTTGCCCTGTGTGGAGCCAGGAGTTGGACTCGATGATCCTTATGGGTGATACAATAAATCGACAATCTCTCAGTCGCGGCATATGGGTCCCTTCTAACTCAGGATATTCTGTGATTCCATGATAGTTCATTTTTGCCTCCACAGCAATGCATCCTTGCTTTCATAGTAACTCAACTTTGTCTACAAGAGAGATAGAAACCTGTTATTTATGCAAAATACCATATAGCCTTGGACATACACATCATTCAGGGTTTCATCACTCTCAGATCAAATTCTTAAATGTGTCTCTCTTTTAGGGGAAGTTTTGTAGTGAAAAACACTGATCTTCTGTGGAGGTGCCTGGGTGGTTTTACTTTCCGTTTGGTTCTCAGTGTTTGCTTCCCTCTCAAAAATGTAATGATGTTACATTTGCTTTGTGATCGGCTATAAAAGTATATTATTACTGAATAGAAAGGACAATTCCTGAAATGAGAATTTTAAACTGTAAGCGGTAATGTTTGCTTTGAATTACAGTAATTCGCTCATGGAAAAAAAATAGCATCTGAGCTATGTGCCAAATTCTGACATTCCCATTTTATAAACTAAATATTTGCCAGAAACAGCTGTAAACCCACATAAAAGCCACAAGTTAATTGTTATAAATTATAATTTGTTGTTTACTAATTCAAAGATTGTTTTACTGCCTTTATAATGTGTATATAATAGTCATTTAGGGGGCTGGTCATTGACCATGTAATGCTAAAGTGTGTTTTACATTTAACAATCAGAACTGCAATCAAATCCACCAATTTAGCTTTTGTTACAAATAAGAACCCAAGTTTCTTAATGGTGAAATGAAACATTTTTAAATGTTGTCAGCTCTTGCTGAAAGAGCTGGACTAATACAAAAGCTAGACAGAGATTGCTCTCAGGTTTTTCAGACAAAGAAAGAAAATCACAGAGTAGAGCACCTGTATTACAAATGCTTAACTGAGAAATCCAAATAAACATACAGAACATCTGGGCTTAGATCGTTTTCATAGACAATTCTAAGACTTCAATAGTTTTATGTGTTCACTTTGATACTCTTGAAGAAGGCTAACATTATTAAATAGTTCCACTTCTTACACAAAGGCTTCTTGTGGAATCAGGATTTGCCCTTTTCCCAGTAAGGATCTGAAAAAAAAAAAGTGGTAATACTAAAATTTTCAGTATTTCTATAGAGCTGCAGCCATCACTGAGCTTAAGTGAAAACAAAGAAGCTCTGGAAAATAAGCTTTTACAATCTGAAGGTGGAAGCAAATCCTGAGGTGTCAATTTCTTGGACATTTATGATACTTTTAATCCATTATTTGAACACCAATGGCATGATATAAAAGAAAGAGGGGTTTGTTGTTGGTTTGTTGGGTGGGGTTTTTTTGGGGGTTTTGTGGGTTTTTTTGTGGGTTCTTTTTTTTACATCTCCTTTTATTGACTATACTGAAAGATTTAGAAACAAGGAAACAAATAAGAAAAGTGCCTGACAATAGGCTGCAAAGTAGTTTCCATTAACTTCAATGGGATTTGGTGAAGTTTAGCACTTCTGAAGATCAGACTATTTCCTTAGTACCATATCATGGTTTTGTCAACCTAACTTTAGGATTGTACTTATGAAAACTTGTCCCACATCTTAAGTTTGCATTTTAAGGTATTTCTGTAAGGTGAGAAAAAAATACTAAGAAAATTACCCAACATAGTTCTCTCATTAGACAGCTAGGTTAAACAATGTTTTAAGGTAATGATGCCCTCAGAGACAATGTTTTGCCTAAAGGAAAAAAAATATTTTTCCTTAACAAAGGGTCAAATATGACAATTTAGCAAACTGAAGACTTGCCAACAACTTTAGACCTTTTTGTCTTTCCATCTTATTAGTGCAACACATTTTAGTTAACTCAAAAGGAGAATTAGGAGGCAGTGATGTTGCAAGCTTGAGATGCGGTCTAATTTTCACCATATGGTGTTTTTGTTTTTATCGCCATCTTTGGAACAAAGGGTAGAACTTCCTAACTTGTTTGTTTTTATGCTAATCTTACTTTTTTTTCAGAAGATCTAAATGGTTGACTTAAATCCCATAAGTTTCATTACTTTTTCCCTTTACTTTTTTTCCTTTTTTTTTGAGCAGCATTCACATATTCAACATTGCATAAAATACCCATTTGTAATTATGTTTAACCTTTGTAAAGCCTCTGGGTAAAGTCTACTCATTAATCTTTAACCTGACAAGCCTTGGGGGTGGTGGAATTGGCACAGCCATGTATTAGAGGCTCAGAGACCACAGACTAGAGGTACAAAAGGGGTAATTAAGAGGTAGTATGAAAGGAAATGGAACAAAGCTAAAGGGATAGGATCATATTATGGTACATGTCAAACAGTAGTAAGGACAATGGAACGCAAATTCCTATAGACACAAATCAAAAAATAAATGAGGCAGTGCATTTTTCAAAACAAAACCGATTTAATGATCTCCTTTCTTAGTCAAGCACAGATAACCTTCACTAAATTAGATCTCAAACACTGTAATAATCATACAGCACAGACACATGGTTAGTTTTTAAGAGCGTACTCCTATTTATCTTTTGTTTGTTTGTTCTTAGCAAACATGCTGCCTCGCAGTAACCACAAAAGTCTCCAAGTTTGTATATCTCAATATCCCTCAAAACAACATCACCTGGACAAGTGTCATCCTGTAACTAAGGTACAAATCCTGCCCCTGGACACAAGGCTGTGAGGAATGCCTGGCTGCTGGGTAGCTGCTCTCTGCTGATCCCAGCTCTCTATGGGCTCACAGTTCAGATGATCATCAAGGTGGCTTGCTGGGTCTGAGATGTGAAGCATCTGTGGGAAGGGAGTCAGGGCCAGGATTCGAAACATGGGCTTTGATGATGCTTTACAGCTTTTCCAACACCTCGGTAGGGAGGACTTTGAAATTGTGGGAGCTGCTGTCTTTGCTGTTGCTGAAGGACAAGGTCCTGTCATCTTTTTGACTGCACACAGAGACAGGTGTCTAATTTCAAGCTCATGAATTATTCCATTAACCACAGTTAAGACTCTGCAGGGAACTGTGTCAAAAGATTACAAGACTGTGTCAGATGTCTCAACGTTGCAGGAACATTGCACCACCAACTATCACCACTGTCTTAAGCAACAAAGCAATGGCTAGACCACAAGACTCTCAGATGCTTCCTGGCTTCTTATGGACCTGAATGCACAGCTGATTAAATTTAACCCAACACCTGTGCATGTGCTTGGCCTGCGGTCTGGAATATAGGGGGTTCAGGAGACCTCTGAAGACTCCTGGAGAACCCCCCCCAAGTGATGGTACTGGTCATTTGCACCACTGCCAAGTGGTGGGTGCAATTAAACAAAATAGCTCTTGGAATATGCTAACTGATTCCTAGAAGGAGTGGATAATTCATGAGCTTGAAATTAGACACCTGTCTCAGTGTGCAATCAAAAAGATGACAGGACCTTGTCCTTTAGCAACCCAATAAAAGAACAGAGACAAACAGCATCAGAGGAACTTTCCCCCACCAGATCTGAAGACATCGGACTGACAGGATGCTGCAGCTCCGTGGTGCAACTTCTCTCTCTCTTCTCTCTTTTCCCTCTTTCTTCCCCCCTTCTCTTGCATGATTATTATGGGCCATATAAGGTGACTTGACACTTGACTCTGTTTTGAGTCTTAATTCTGTTCCCAGGAATTGGGAAGACCTGGTCACAGTAAAACACCTAATTGAACTTCACTCAGGAGTTAAGCCCAGCCACCCCCAACCACCCAGAGCAATCTGAGGTCAGTTGGAACACAAGGGGGTCTAACCTCTGGAAAATTGGTCTATCTGGTTGTGGATTGTGACAGACTCTTCATTTGATAAAGCACTTGCCTTTGCACCTTTCCCAGTCTGATCTCGTCTGACCAATCTCTAGAGCGGTGGCATTAAGTGGTAATTTTCCCCCAGTCCTCTGCAAAAATCCTCATCATTCGTTTGTGATATTTAGACTTGGCTCCAGGGGCTGGGTTTCCTTTAAACAAAATTTCATTTTATGCTTCCGTAAGCCTTCAGTGTATTACTGAATACAAGAAGACTGTCATGCATTCATAAACTGATAGCATTTTAACCAGTAAGTCCTGCACTTGGGAAAGATGGGATAGATACAAAACCCAGTATTACCAGCTTCTGGGGTTTTATATCCCCTTTCACAACAAGTGATTATTACTTTCCCGACAGGTAAATCTGCTTTTAACAAGAGGTTACATGAAAACCTTAGTTTTCATCAGAAATTAAAACAAATTTTTAGAAGTGTCATCTCTGGCCTTTCTGTTTCCATAGAAGTGCAGCAGCTCCCTCAGAAGATGCATCATGGTCTTCTATACCTCTGCAGCTGTGCATGGAAGGGAAAGTCCCTGTGATCTCCAGCATACTGAAGCTGCAGATTTGACAGTCCTTGCTTGATGAAAATCCTCACCAACACTCAGTGAGGTCTATTAGAAACCAGTCTTATACCTGAATATGCATCTAAGTGACTTATGAATTATGAGTGAATGTATTACAGGAATTTTATTTTAAATCCACAAGCATAATAAAATGGTTGTATCTAAAGAAGGAAAAAGTCTTAAAGGGAGTATGTCCATGATGTACATCTCAGTGTGTTTGGCTAGCTTCTCTTGTGGGTATGGGAAAGCAGAAACAGGTTGGGAAAAAACAAAACAGGAGAGAATAATTGTAACGGTGAAAAGAATGCATTTTAATTTCTCTTTCTCAATGGCAAATACTAGACTTGCAAATATAATTAAAGCTCCTTTTAAAAAACACAACAGGAACTTGAACAAGCTGGCAGAAGGAGACTTTGCTAGTTTTGGAAGGGGTGGCTTGACACACTATTTGGAAGTGGTCAACTTTGCATATACAGTGCATAGAAAATCTAACTAATCAAACAGTCCAATCTGAAAATGGTAATGAAAAGAAAAAAAGGCTTCATGTTTTGGATTAATTTCTTTCTGCTTTCTTGCTTGCAAGAAGCGTGACTTGTAATTGGACAGAGAGCCAAATGCTACCTTTTTAGTTAACAGTCAAAATTATCTCTCTCTTCCTTAAATTATGGTATAGGATTTCTTTAAGACCATATCTTAACATTTTGAAGATCCAGATCTGAACTGCTCATTAGCGAGGCCTTCTTATTATAGCCAATTAATGTAAAAAAATGGAATTCAATGGAAAAAAGTGAGCAGATCCTGTACAGTCATTTTAAATTTCATTAAGGGTGAATGCTCATATACTGAGAAGTACTAAATTCTCTTGGTTTGTATGAGCTCCCAAGTTTGTTGAGTTATATTTAAAGAGTTAAACCAGGATAAAACCAATTTAACAATGTAGAGAAACATGCCCTGGCTTTTGAAAGATCAGTGTAAATAAGAATAACCCTTATTCTCCTGTCTTCCCTTAACCCAGCACTTTTCATTCCTTAATGAGATAGAGAACTTGTGTAGGTCCTACTTGTAGGATTTGCTTATCTTTCTCAGTCCTTCAGGGCTCCCAAGAGGAACTAAATCAAATCTAATCAAACAAATTCTTGCTAAATTTAACAAATAACTAGGAGATACTGAAGCCAGAATAATGGATGCAACCAATATGTGAACTCAAGATACAACTGTAAGACAATTATGGGAAAGAAAAATAGGTCAGAAAAAATAAGGCAGGAATTGCTGTGTTTTTAATGCTGTATTTATTAGCTGTCTGGGTCGGCTACTTTATCTCTTTCTAATCATCTGTGTAAATAAGACTAGCAATGTCATATTCTTTCATTCCTGCACTACACTGACAATTTTCATTGCTTAATGAGATCGAATGTTTCTAGGTTCTACATATGTATACTCATTCTCTTCAACCCTTCAGGGCATCTTCCTTCCCATGATGAAAAAAATCCTCAAAGAATAATAAACAGTTTGTAGTGAATTCAGCAAATAAGTAGGATATGCATGCAATGCTTTAAATTTTCAGTTTTAATAAAATTATACTCAAAAGCCATAACATAAATCTCTGCTTGAGTTGCAGTATGGCACAAACCAGTGCACTGGTAATTTCCTTTGGCATCAACAGTGTTGGTTATTGTTGGATACAGCATATTTGGTTTAATAAACATATATTGATTAACAGAGTGATAAAAACTGTGGTACCTTAAACATGAATAGTCTTTTTCGTCAATCACATTGTTTATATTGTTGAACAACAGAGGTTCCCACTGAGCCCCGCGCCCGAGCCCTTGATACATGACCGGTGCTACGATTTTTTGTGCCATTTCCAAGTCCCCTTCCCGTAACGCTTGCCGTTTGATTTTGGTCCATACGTTGTGCGGGTCAGGGGGGAACAGATCAGGCTCATCCTCTGGGTCCGAAGGACCAGGATCAAAGGGGTCGTCTTCAGGAGGGTAATTTACTAATCCCCCTTTATTTGAGGATGGCTTTGGCACTAATGAAGGGTCGGTTTCAGAGGAGGGAGGCAGTTCCGGTGGGGCTGAAGGAGCGACAGGGGAATCGTCCCCGTCAGAGTCTTTTCCAGGCGATTGATTCACTCTATTAGAGCGCTCTTGCTCTTTTAAAGTTTCAAATATAATTCTCCACCAAGGGAGCAGTTTTTGCGCCTGGGGGTCACCCTTTGTGGCTCCGTCCCAAAGTTTAACACCCACGGAGTCCCATATATCCGTTGTAAAAATATTTGATGCAGTGACAGTGGGGATTTTAACCTGGACCCACTTCAAAGTGCATTTAAGATCGTGACCCGAAATAGTCTTATCATGTTTAGCTAATAAAGCTTTCATAAGTTCATATACGTCTCTTTCTACGGGAGTCGAAACTTGCCCTCCCATCTGGATTACCCGCAGCTCACCTCTCTTCCCCGAGGGATTGTTTGCCGGCTCCTGCTTCCTTTCAGCAGCGTACTCTGTAGTTCTGTGGGAGTTGCGACCGGCTGCCAGATAGGCAGTTCTCCAATTCCTTGGAGTGCCGAGTCGTCCGGTCCGCTTCGGATCAAATCACGTCCTCCGGTCCGCTTAGGATCGAATCACGTCGTCCAGTCCGTTTTGGATCGAATCACGTCGGGGTCACCATTTGCCGCAACTGAGAGATGGGACACCGCTTAATGTAAGCAAAGTGTTCGGTTTATTGCACACACACAGCAGCTTATATATTTTCTAAATGCGTCAAGCTTAGCGAGCTTTAAATTGATTGGATAATATAAAACCATCAGAAGGCTTTTTACAGGTTACTGATGTCGTCAGGGTTAAAGGTTATCTTCACACCGCAGCTGCAGTTACACCGTCAACACAATGGAATGCTCCTCGCTTCATGATGTTTTGAGACGTCCCGTTCTTTGGGTCTCCCACAGCCTTCACAGCCTTCGCATCCTTCGTCCAACCAAGGCTATCAGGCTTCCCACAACTTTCGTCCGACCAAGGCTATCAGATCTTGGTCGCTTGCTCCACTGTGCAATTTCGCAGCTGCAGAATCATTGTCTGCTTTTCCCACAGGGTCACAGTGTCTTCTCTATGTCTCCACCTGCTCCATCTAGTGTGGAGCCCCTCCACGGGCTGCAGGTGGGGTCTCGGCCTTTTCCATGGGTTTCTCCAGGGGCTACAGTGGCGTCTTTTCTCTCCGGCACCTGGGGCACCTCCTCTCCCGCCCTTTCCCGGCCTTGGTGTCTGCACAGCTCATTACATCTTCTGGCTCCCTTCTCTGGTGGCAAAACACAGCTACTTCTGGGTTGTTTTCTCCTATATGTGATTCTCAGAGGTGCTATGACTATCTCTCGGCCTTGAATTGCCTCAAGTTTACAATTTGAGGCTGGCAGAAAACTGTAACTGCTGCTTAAAAAAACCAAAGGCAGACTAAAATAACATAGAAAATAGTCAAAAATAGTCTGGGACCCTTCAGAGTGGAACATTCCTTTGTGGATAGGCATAATGTTTAGGAGAAAGGAAGTTTGAGAGAAGCAAATGCTGCCTATGTTGGTGTTAGTCTAGTGGAGTAAACAAATCTCTTATGAAACACAGAAAACTGAAATAATAGATTCACCTTTTCACTTCTAAATATCAATTCCTGGAAAGTCACTATAATGCTATTAAATGCATTTGGGGAATTTTTGCCAGGAACAAATACTTCCTACCTTTATGTTACCCACTGAAACCTCTACACTGTTACATTTTTGGGTTTCTTAAGCACAGCCATCAAAGGCTGACTGGGTAATTTGAAATCTATCTGGAACACGAATGCCTTTTGCTGTCCTTAGTCTACCTTTTTAATTTTTCTTTTCAATCATTTTTTATTCAGATGGATCAGTTAAATACATAAAAAGGAATGATTTGTCTCTGATGATCCTGATTAAGTTAATGCATATTTCATTATCACATTTTATACGTATCTTTTAAAGTGGTTTTACCCACTCACATGCTTAATGACTGTGATCTTGATCTAATGGCTAGATCTTGACCCAACTTCTTAGTCTGGGTTTGCTTCCCCCCTGCTCAGCTGAGCAAGGTGATGTGGAGTTCTGACATCTCCTTGTTAGATTGCTGACAATTTGAAGCTTTACATGGCCATGTGTGATCTACTGTCCTGCCCTGTCACTGCTTTCACCCCTCCACTTTTTTTTCTGTCACTGTCAACTCCATCATCACGGTCCTGATCACTCAGCTCCATAAATAACCCATTCATTCCCTTCAACACATCTTTCTTTTTGGATTTGTACAGGCACACTACTTCCAAGTCCTCCGCCTCCCTCATTCATAGCACTTCCAGAATGTGGACTCCATTGTTTCTACGTTTAGAAACTCAATAGTTGGGCATCTAAGCCGGACCTAGTCACTCTAAGACTGTTTTCATAATCATTGGGAGAAAAAAGGCATATGCAGAAATTGATTCACCTCATCTGTCTTAGACATCTATTTTAGGTTGAGATGAATTATTCCCATACAGTATCTATTCCTCTCCATGTACTTACAAGGAGAGTAGAGAATGTCTGCAGACTTCAAAAACTCAAATGTTTACAGTTAGCGCATATGAGTCCTAATGCTACTGCATTTATTGCTCTGTATATTGCTGGCCAACATTGTCTACTCCTATGCAAAGTCAGAGATTGCCTCACTGTATGTAATGATAAATATATTTGTGCTGGGTTAGCAATAAGATTACTGTCCCATCTCAGAACAACACTCAGCTTTCTGTAACCGTGGGATGATTTTTCTTGCTGTTAGATTTCTTTCTACAATGCGCCCCCTATTTTGGCTCCTTGATGGTAATTGAACCAGAATTATGCATTGCCATGGCTGTGGCTGACAACATGAGTTCAGGTAGGTGGAAGTCATAGCCAGTCAAAAATACCTTTTAATTTGGATCTTTGACTTCTGGGCAGCTATTCTTTGTCAGAGCAGACTATATGGTTGCCATCAGTAAAATTGTTTTGCTGTTGGACCCAGGGACATTGTGACCGGACAGAAGAGGAAATTTTTTCACACTGAGAACAATTAGCCACTGGAATAATCTTCCCAGGTGAGAGATGGATTTCCCAACATTGGGCACTTCTAAGATTTAATTGGACAGGGTGCCAGATTATTTCAACAAAGGAACTTGGAAAGTCCTGCAGTGGGGGATAAACTTGATGCACCAATATATGCTCAGGACCCACAGACTGGAGAGCAGCTATGAGAAAACAGCCTGGGCATCCTTGTTAGCAACAAGCTGACCATGAGCCAAAAATGTGCCATTGCAACAAAGGTGGCCAACATCCAGAAAGCTATCAGTTGCATTACGAAGAGTGTTCCTGGCAGACCAAAGGTGGTGAGTCTTCTCCCCCACTCTGCCCTGATGAGACACATCTGAAGTGATGGGTCCAATTTGTGGCTCCCTAGCACAAAAAGAGATAAGGACATATTGTCCTGTAGGATTTGTTGTATGAAGAGAAACTGATAGTGCTATGACTGAGCAGCCTTTAGATGAGAAAGCTTAGAGGGGATCTTATCCATGTGTTAATATCTGATGAAGAAGATGGAGTAAATTTTTTCTCAGTGGTAGAAAGAAACAGGACAAGAGGCAATGACCATAAATCAAAACACATGAAATTCCTTCTGAACATGAGAAACCCATATTTTTGTTTATTTATTTTTTTGGTGACACAGTATATTCTCCATCTTTGGAGATGTTCAGTGCCTTATTGGACACAGTGATAGGTATTTTGCTTTAGCTGACCCTTCTTTGAATGTGGAGGGAGTTGCACTAGATGGCCTGCAGACGTGCCTGTAAACCTCAACCATCCTGCCATTTTGCAAAATCACGATAGGATTTAGCAACATTAAGTGCAATAAGTGTAATATCTCAGTTGCTGTAGGGGGTAATAGGCCATGAAGTTATTACGTGCCAGTCTTATTTGGACATTTGGGTTTTGTCACAATCCACCCAATTACAAAGTGCTTGAAGTGGTGGTATTAGAGCAAGTGTCACAGATAACAGGATGGCTTGTGTAATGCTACTTAGAATTCTTTCATTATTTTAATTCTTTGATACTTAAGATATTAATGGTATTATTGACCCACATAGTATTTTGACTTGGAGCTCATATCTTTTCTCCTGTCACAAGAGACCATATGGGATTTATAGCTTTTGTGAATGGTGTGGAAATAGATCCATTTCTTTACAGTGTGCATATCTTATTCAGAACATGTTACTGTGGGGAGGCATAGTCAGAAGAAAATTCTGTCAACTTTGTTTCTAGTGAAGCAGAATTGCGCTTTTTACTGAGTTTGCTTGTTATTTATAAGATTGCAACATAAAAGTTGGCATCATAGCATATGCAAGTACTGGTACTGTCAACAAGCATCTGCCTCAGCTGTGGCACAGGAATTTTTTACTGGCGTGATGATGGGTATGTAAACTCCTAGGATCACACTTAAAGACTGGGTTTTTATCATACTCTTGAATTTATTATTCCCCCACACACACCCTTTTATTTTTAATAAGTATGTAGCCAGAATAATGAAGCAAGAATTGTCCTTTCTGAACTAATCCAGAAAAGCTGTTACAAAATCATCCAAATCTCTCATGACATATTTGATGTTTATGATCAGTCATGACCAAAGATAAGCGATGCTTAAATACAAGGTCCCTTTGAAATCAGATCTATACATACTGTTACTCTGTAACTTAATGCTTCCATCCCTATATATGACCTTCACCTCACTCTCTCTTTGCTCTACTTGCATTGTTTCATGATTAGATTCTAATTCCTTGACTGACTCCGTGGGCAATGTCATTGTTTCCTACTACTAGCTACTGGTATTTCGTCAATAGATTGAAATGAGAATTACAGATATCTGTGGCCTATGATGTGCAGCTGAAGAGTTCAGATTCTGTCTAGGAGAGGGTTCATGAGCTTTCTCTTCCTTTATGCTCTTTAGGCCTAGTCTCTACATCTCTATTTATGTCAGAAGTGGCCTTCCCAGTGCAAGAATGGGCTTGTAGCACACAAAGTTATGGGTCAAGTGATTTAAGAGGATCTGTTGCTAATCAACAGTTTTATGTTATTTAAATGTGAAATGCAATTAACTAAAGATGTACCTTTGAATCTTCAGTTGTCATTTTTTCTGATGGTGGGTGCTGAGACCAAATACAATTTCTCCTTCTCATCCATCAAATTGACCTCTTTGCTAATTAATGAGAGTGTGAAAATCTACAGAACTTGTGGGTAATGAGTATGTTTCATTTATTGGTGTATGTTAAAGCATTCACAGTATTAAAGCATCATTTCAGATGAACTTAGGTTAGTGTTTGGCAGTAAAAAACCCACCTAAATGAACAGACCAGAACAGTACCATTGAATTGCATTCCCACTTCAACACTTATCTGCAGCAACACACCTCACTGCATTTTGAAAACATTGTTTTGTTGCATTCTTGGGCTTAGTTGAGGGCTAGATACATTCTATGCACAGAAGGAAGGAGGGTAGGAGGGAAGGAGGGAAGGAGGGAAGGAAGGAAAGAAGGGAATATTAGAACAGATTATTTAAAAGTTATGTAATCAGGGGACATGTATGACCTCTGCTTCAATCATATGAAACACAATATTTTTGTGAAATAACTTCATGAAAGACTATCCCATAAACTACTGGAAAGATTTTGGTACTTGCCTTTGAAACAGCTGCTGCTAGAGACTATTGAAGATGATCTCTGGTTTTAAATAAACCATGAGTCTGGTATTTTATGCAAGTATTTAAGAAGAACTACTTATGAACAGCTACTTTATTTAGTTTTCAGCTGTTGTGTCAAAAAAGACAAATAAAGTAAAACAAGGCGGTAGTTTCCAGGGAACCTTTTAACATTGCTAGCTTTCTCTTTGACAGTCAAACCTGAGTGGGAAAAGCCCCCATCAGCTAGCAGGTGTTCACAGAAGGATGTGGGTGCACAGAGCAGTGTGCGGCACTTAGAATCCTTTTAGTTAATTGGAGGAAATGCAAACTGTTGAAGTTTCATAACAACCTGCATCGACTTGGCATTTTCTCCCTCTTTCAATCATTCCTGAGTAAGGAAAAAAAGTTGGAAATAAATAAAAAGGAAGTAAAACGTTCTAAATTATGAGATATAGTAAGATGAGGCACGCAGCTGTTTATGAAGCCGCCGCCACATAATTTCCAAAGTACAACATAAATAATATTTTTTATTGGAGTTAGACACAAATAATCTATTTCTTGCACACACTTAAGTGGCAGTTGGTGTTTTAATTTTGGCTATGTGCAGTTGGTAGTGTGGCTAGCATATTAGTCAGAAAAAAATTTAGCTTACGTGTTCCTGTAATTAAAGAGTGTGAATTTCCTTGAAGAAAGAGAATTGAATGCTTCAAGGAAGTGAGAGAGAAAAGTTTAAAATAATGAATAACAACAAATGCTTCTACTAAAAATACTGTCACTGAAAACAGGCATTAGATGTTTCTTGTCTCATCTTTGCTACTCTCATTACCTTTAAAGGAGAGCAGAAAATAGATTTAAAAAGTAGCACACACCGTCATGGATCTTGACCTGCTAAATGTTGAAAAGTTATGGTGTACTTCAGGAGAGGTCCAGCAAAGGTCACAGTCCTAAACTTTCTTCACTTCTGACTTCCCCTGACCCTACGAATTAGGTGATTAAATGCATAGTTAAATTTAAAGTGACTTCAGGATATAACACCTAGAGTCTATGTAACACTGATTCTAGACTAATAGAATAATCCCAAGCATGAAGCTCGCCTGTATTACAGTTATTTGTAAATGATTTAGGAGAAGTACCTAAATTAGAACAGTTTTCTTCATTGCATATCAACACTTAACACCAAGGAATGACTGAAGGTCTCCAATAACTATGCAGGCAACATGTACACTTATACTAACTTAAATGTCTGATCTGAAGGTCTGAAACTAAATGATTTGAGTATTCTTCATTGTCATTGGAAATATTTTTTTCAATACAATTTACATACAAAATAGAAATACGAAAACCTAAGTTAAACCTTAATATCCACATGTGTTATTTTCGGTGTGTTTTTATTGTACTGACAATATATTAGTAAGACATATAACTAAATAGTACAAACTAAAATTTGGTAAAAAGACTGAAAACTCTAGAGTGAAAAACCATTGCAGTATTTCCTTAAAAATTCCAAATTCTAATAAAATGAATAATTTATCTTTTGAATTATTTAATTAAATAATAAAACTCTCCCTCGTATGCTCAACTAAGTTACTAAGCTGGAACGTGCTGTTGGGGAGTTGTTAATTGAGTAGCTTATTAAAGCTTATGCTGAAAGGAAATTAAAATCAGTATAATTATTCCCAAATATTCCTATTGACTAAAGTACACCTCTGAAGTCTGTAGACAGAGCTGCAACATTTTTATTATTTTGCATTGATCATAATGAATTTTAATTTTGGTTTGAATTTGAATCTCACTGAGCTCTTAAAAGGTTGGAAAGAATAGCTGGAACTCAGTAGTACACAAAACTGGAAGATGCAGGTCAGCTATGTACGAGCACCTGCTTCAGAGACTAACCTTTGGCAGTATTTCAGGTGCCTTCTATTCATATCTTATGCATAAAAACCTGATATCTAGTCACAGGTTATGGCTAAATAACTTGTTGAAATGCTTGTTAGTGAGGTCTGTCTCACAAAATTAATCATATAAGATTGATGTTAAAAGAGAGACTCATTAGATCATGTATTCCCAACTGAGACTTTAGTTTTCAACCATTGGTTTGTTTTCACTAAGGAAATACATTTTTCAAATCATCCTTGGCTCTGAGTGATAAATCAAGTAGGAGAAGACATAAGAACCAAGCTTTTTATGTTGTTCCTTAGTCCATATATTTTGCATATTTAAGAAGGCAATTTCAAGATTCCTGATAACCCACCAATTTACAAACAATTATCATGTCAAGGGACTCTACAGAAAAATACACAAAGGAGGAGATGGGGAAGATGGATAATGAAGAAAGAGTAAAAGATAAGTGTACCATTGGTCAGACAATGGCTACTAGAGGATGCAATATCTGTCTACAAGTATTTGAACTGTGTAAACACCTAGGAGGCACAGGATTTGTTTAGAGAGGTCCAAGGGAGCATAACTAGGAATAACAGAATAAAAATGAGCTAAGAAAAATGCAGACTTTACATCAGAAAAACTTCCTGTGAGGTCTATTAGTCTGTAGTAATGTCCCTGAGGAAGTATTGGAAGCCCATCACTTGAATAATTTAATACTAGACTGGATAAAGCACTCGAGAATATACTGTAGGGAAAAATCCTGTACTGACTTATTAGAGCTTATAGGTGGATAAACTACATCCCTACATTGCACAGGGTTCCCATGGATTTGAGGGTCAGGTTGTTCAGTGCACAACAAGGCTACAGTCTATAAGGCTATGCCAACTTTTTCCCCTGCAACAAAAGACTCTCTGGGTATCAACATATACCTACCTGATTTCTTCCCCTTCAGCATAGTTCATGGCAGAAGACATGTCCTTCTTGAATAAATTTGTTTCTTTTTCTTCTTTTTTTTTTCTTTTTTTTCTTTATTTTTTTCTAGATGCCTACGTTAGATGGGTGAAATTGTGTGGTGTCAGATATTCATATTGTTGGCGTGTTAACTGTTCTAAGTCAGTTATGAACTAATTATCCTCAAGAGTTCAGTAAGATCCAGGAAAAGCTGTATTTAAAATATTTTTATAAAACTTTGATAAAGTCCCAAGCTGTGTCCTAGATCTGCCAGGGCAAAATTAACTATGTTTCTAATATTGTCAGCTCTATGAGCTCATTGTGAAAATTTCCATTTTGCATGTTCTTATCATGTGGTATTTATTTTTATCCTTGTACTAAAAAAGATGTAGAATTAATGTAGTTTGAGTAATTGTTTTCTATAGACAGTACATATCTTACTTTAATTTTACTGTCCATTAGCAATGGTAAATTTGGCCTTCAGTGGTCTAAAACTGTAATCACACTTATAAAATCTCAGTGCCAGTCTGGCATTAAGCAGAATTGAGAGTGCAGTGTATTTGACTTTGGAATATGCAATGCCAATAAAATAATATTGCTGTGTTAGAGAGTAACATAATTAAAAATCATGTTCTTGCCCTCTTTTTTGGCCTGTCACTAGTACAACCACAGACTTTCACATCAAGGATGTGTTGAGTGTCTTTCCACTCCAGCAGTCTCAGGCTGGTGGAAGGGTCTTGAAAGGATGTTGCAGCTGATGTGACTTTATGTAAATTTGGGGAACTGTGACCGCTGTGATGGGGAGGTCAGGCCTTGAAGGACTTGTCAAGAGAGCAAACAAAATGAGCAAACTGAAGGACTAGAAAAGCATACTTGCAATACTATCTTTCAAATACGTTTGGGAAGTGATTTAATCACAATTTAATCACTCTGAAAAACAAATAGCTGACTATTGATTGCAGAAGGTACATCCAGAATCCCAAATGCAATCTGGCTGTTTGGTACAGTACAATCTGTGAGGAGACTGACCTACATCCTTCCCAGTTCTCAAGGAAAATTCTGTCATTTTTGTATGGAGTGTTTTGTTGGTGTAATTTACAAATGAAAGTAGTAGAGATTACAGGAAGAATGGAAGAATGGTTGCTTTCTAGTCTATGGCAAGAGGGATCTTCCAGTCCCTAAGGAGTCATAAACTTGCTTGGTGATGTTCAACAGGGTTGCTTGCTCTGTTTGCTCTAGTTCCCCATGTATTAAATAAAGTTGATAATGCACAGAGTTGTGTTATGGTTTAGCCCTGGTGTGCAGCTTAGCACCGTGGAGACACTTGCTCACTCTCCACCAGTGGGATGGGGAAGAAAATAAGGGCAAAGGCATGAAAGAATGTGGGTTGAGATAAAGACAGATTGACAGGTAAAGCAAAAGCCACGCACACAAGCAAAGCAAAACAGGGAATTCAATCACCACTTCTCATGGGCAGGCAGGTGTTCAGCCATCTCCAGGAAAGAATTGCTCTATCATGCCTAATGGGTACATGGGAAGACAAAGACCATGACTCAAATGTCCCTCCCTCTCCTACTCTTCCCTGCAGCTTTTATTGCTGAGCATGATGACCTACAGTATGGGATATCCCTTTGCTCTGTCGGGGTCAGCTGTCCCGGCTGTGTCCCCTCCCAATTTCTTGTGCACCCTATGCCTACTTTCTAGTGTGGCAGTGTGAGAAGCTCAAAAGGCCCTGACCCTGTGTAAGCATTGCTCAGCCATAGCTAAAACATCCTTGTGTTATCAACAGTTTTCAGCACAAATCCAAACCACAGCCCCATACTAGCCACTCTGACAAAAAATTAACTCTATCCCAGCCAAAATTATACATTATTATGTTAAATACATTAACAGTAGTGTTAGCTACAGCAAGAGATGAAGTCTTTCTTATACTCTATGAGCTAATCCTTCAATAAAGTAAATTATAAAGATGATGATTAATTTTATCAACTTTCATCTTGTCCTACAAACCCATGGTAGCTTTGATTAGATTTTACCATTGCTATCAGATGAGTTTGTAGGATATTCAGAATGTTCAGCAAACCATGGAAAGTTTCCCTAAGCAGGGTGAGTTCGTTTTCATCAAAGCTTGGCAAAACCAGTAAATTTCAATGAGGAGTACATTTCTCCAACTGCTGACAAATTTGGAAGGTCGATGATATTCTCACTCAGGTGGTTTAATTTTCTATTATACAGGAAAACAGAGCGCAGAGTTGAATGAGATGAACAAAACTGAAACTGCCTATGTTTTAAAAACTTTCTTTTCTTTACGGAAACATTTCTTGGATTTATTTTCTTGGTAGATTAAAAAAGTTTTAGAAACTGAGATAGGCATTTCTTTGCCCTAGTTTCTTAAGTGTTCTCTAATGGTTACAGATCTACTTGTAAAATTCCTTCCTCATATGGCAAGAAAAGTCTATTTCTATAAGAAAGAGTTTGCAGGGTCAAGGTTTACAGTTGTAATAGAATACTAAGGCAGAACTAAATAACAAAGAATAAAGTGAAAAACACCAGTAAATTAAAATAAAGCTGGAATGCACTCAATTAGCTAAATTACTATTGATATCTGTCATTATAAAGTACCCAGGGCTGTATAATTTTGTTCTAATCCCCTAAATGCGCAACTAAGCAAGTGAGAGAACATATATTCCTACAACCCCCAGTGGAGACATTGAGATTATGCATGCTCTCACTAATTTAAAGAGGGACTTTCACACTGGGATACATTTTAAAAAGAGAACATTTAAATAAAAAGCAATTTGGTCTGCCTGTAATTGTATTCCCCTTGCTGTTATTGCTAATTATTGAAGATATTTGTGCTCAAATGGGTGAACTCCTTTTTTTCTTTTTAATTTTAAACAGCTCAGTTTCTACTTCCACTCAATCCTGCTGAAATCACAGGGTCAGGGTCTTTCTTTCATATTCCAGTTAACCAATGTCAGTCAAGAGGCAAAGTCAGCATGCTGGAATGGAGTCATACAGATGCTTGGCTAAAATCTGAAGCCAGTCAAGAGCCAGCTGTACCCAAACTAGAAATAAGTTTAAAAAAAAATAAAAATTGAGCAGTAAGGGTGGTGAGTTCTTGGAACAAATTCCTCAGATCATTAGCAGATTCTTTTTCTTTCTGTGTGCCCGCCCCCTCCTCCCCCAAAGACTGTATGCTTTTTTGGGTCTTGATCTTTTAAATAAAACTACATATCAGCCATATAAATGCTATTGGGCTCAACAGAGAGGTGATGTCATCTTTAACGTATAGGAAGCTGATTATCTGTTGGCCTTTTCTGGCCTTAGATACAGGCTACTATAAACTTTGACCTTACTATAGTGGAAATGAGAGGTGAGAAGTGCAGTAAAGATGATTATACTTAAAAAGCTTGATCCTTACTTCATTCTATGACTGCAGTCTAATAAAAAAATACCATTTCTCATTTCTGTATAGAACAGAATAACAGAAGGAAAACCTTGCAATGGGTTTAGTCCCGTGATAAGTGTGTTTATTAACATTCTCATCCAAACCATGGACAGGCTTTATGTACTCACTGTATATAATGTAGAGGTGTGAATTTTGAGCATAGTGGACTACTGGTGACATCTCAGCACTACAAGAAAAAAATCTGTGCTTGGGGTACATCACGCAACTATCAGGTCTTTGCTCAGGCTTCTGGGTCAAGCAAAGTCCCGGCTGTGGGACAGTGTGGGATACTCAGACTTGACGATGCCGATGTTACTAGGCTACCCCTGTCCCTTGACTTGTACTGGTCCAGTGACAGAGGACTTTATAATTCTTTGATGGTGAATTACTCACAGAGTTCCCTTATTATTATTCTGAAACATGGTATGGATCTTATATTTTTTCCAGCCATATGAGGGTTTTCAAATGTGGTTAATAGGATCAGAGAGCCTGGCTGTCCTCCAAATTAATATATCTGAAGGCTGAATTTCAGAAAGCATATTTTGAATAAAATGTCCCAATATTTCCTAGCTGAATTACCAGATATAGCAATATGCTAGCAGGCTTTTAAAGACACACTCTGCTTTGCAGGCAATTACAATGTCCTTTAATAAATTTTATTGTTTATCCCGATACGCTCCACATCTTAACACTTTTTCAACACATTTTCGCTAACAATAATAATTTAGTAAATCACCTTGTTTAAGTAAGGATACTTCATCTGGCTTTAGTTTTCTGCTACATTAGCCTTAAATCCGGCCATTAGATTATTTCTTAATACTGCAGCTATTTTATACTTCTGGTTATGTGGTTTAGCAATTACAAGAACAAGGTAAAGAAACAAATGATGAAATAAAAAAATACAATGTGGTAGATTTGAAACAGTCTGAAAAAGTTGCTTTTAGTATAAGTCAAGAATAAACTGTAGAATTCCTTGCTATCTTTGGATGCTCAGACTAGATATGCTAGAGATACACTTAGACCATCATTTCCTGCCACTGGGGGTGACTGGGAAGAAGCAGCTAGTATTTGCTCTAAACTCATGTAGCCTCCAAGACAGAGTAATTGCATCCAAACTACCTATTGGGAATGGTCCATCCTAGCTTGTGCCTAACTCCAAAATTGTGCCTGGGAATTATTTGAAAGAGCTCTAATTGGTACAAGCCAAAACTGTGCTAGGGACTGTTACAACAGTTTAACAGATGATCTAGTTCCAGTTTCGGGAATATTTCCTGGCTCTGTTTAGGTTCGTACCACTGGTATAGCCTACAGATGCTAAAAGCATAAATAGTTCAAAGAATGATTCAGCAAATATTAAGAAAAAAAGATCTATTAAAGACAAGTATAAACACAAGGTAAGGATTACATATTATCTACAAAACAAGAAGGAAGTCTCTTTAAGCGACAAATGGCTGAAGACTTCTTAGAAGAGTTTTACTAAATGCTTACTTTGGTTTTAACATTTGTCACTGCGGATTCTACTCCAAGATCAGAGTATTAGGGTGCACTAGGAAAAGTAAATACAACAAATTCAGGGGCAGATGCAAAACGTATTTGGTCTGAAGGTGGTTCCATGAAAGGGGACTTTCCCAAAACCAGGGTGTATGTCAGGTAAGAGCAGCGTGGTGTTTAACTTTGAAAAAAGCAGTCTATCTTAGGCTCCTCAGAAAAAATTTTTCTTCTTACTGATTCATTGCGTGCAGCCCATAATATTGTGGACCCAGGCAGATGTTGCCACATATTACAGGGAAAACGAATTGTACCTATGCCATAGGAACAGAGGAGGAGACAAGACATCGTAGGTGGTGTATGAGAGGGGATTAAAGGTTCATGGCAAATCTACGCCTGGAGCTCTAGAAAAGCAATTATAGAGGTGAGCTGATCACTTTCCATTACAGATGACCTGCTATAGTACATAACCCTGCCACTGTAATACTTTAAGAAGCAGGTGTATGGAAAATATGAGATAACAAGAATATCTGGTGACTAAAGATATACCCCCCCTCCTAAGATTTTTAAAATACTGACATTTTCCACTCATTCCTTTGAAAACTTAACAACTTTGCAAAGTGCACTCTCTCTCTGTATACACACATTCACATACATGTCTCAACATAAATGTGTATATATGTACGTGTATAGATCATGTGCTGGTTTTGGCTAAGAGAATTTTCTTCAGAGTGGCTAGTGCAGGGCTGTGTTTTGGATTTGTGCGTAATACATTGTTGATAACACAGCATGTTTCAGCTATGTCTAGCAGTGCTCTCACAAAGCCAAGGTCTTTTCTGCTCCTCACACCACCCCACCAGTGAGTAGGATGGGCGTGCACAAGAAGCTGGGAGGGGACAGCTGACCCTGACTGACCAAAGGGATGTCCCATACTGTATGTCATCGTGCTCAACATATAAAGCTGGGGGGAGAAGAGGGAGGGACATTTGAGTGATGGCCATTATCTTCCCAAATACCCATTATGTGTGATGGAACCCTGCTTTCTTGGATATGGCTGAACACCTGCCTGCCCATGGGAAGTGGTGACTGAATTCCCTGTTTTGCTTTGCTTGTGTGCGTGGCTTTTGCTTTACCTATCAATCTGTCTTTGTCTCAACAGAGGAGTTTTTTGACTTTCTCTTTTCTGATTCTCTCCCCCACCACACCGGGGACAGTGAGGGAGTGGCTGTGTGGCGCTGAGCTGCCAGCCAGAGCAAAACCATTGCAGCTGCCTGTCTGTCTCTATATAAAACATGCAGTCAAAAGCAATCCAGCTAACTGATATCATATAACATTATGTCATAGAAGGATAGGATATTGTGCCTCCTTCAGAACTGCAAAGACAAATCCAGATAGCATTCTTAAACAGAACAGTTAACCTCCATGTCTTTTAGGTAAATATGACATTTCTAGACATTATATATATTTTTTTCTTCCAGATAGAATACAGTTTATTTTCTTAGTGAAGTTCTCTTCTTTGTTTAGCCATTTTATTTTCTGATCAAAGAAAGTATCCTTGTTTAGCAGCCATGAACACATGTATATTTTTGTGTCAAAAAGACATTGCATGTAATGAAAGAGATTGAAACTACATACCAGAACATGTCACAGGCCTGATTCCCCTCTGCCACTGCTATTACACTCACAAACTCATTACAGCTGCACTAAGCTAACATCTGACATCTGTGCTCTTGTGATCAGAACTAATCTCTCAAAAAAAACATGTGTCACTTTATAAATTACTGTAATTTCAGTGGCACCCTTGTTAGCTTCCTTGATAAACAGTCAATGTATTTACTAGTGATACTATGGAGAGAACAATGGAGAGAAGGACTAACGCTCAGAAGAAGCAGACTTTGCAAGTGAAGAGGTTTTGCAAATTCCACAGATATACCCTGTGTTATATCCTATATATTCTGTACCTCATGGAATTTAAATTTCCCATTCCAGTTGTATCTCCCTTTTCAACAGTGACTGAAAGCTGTGCCTGTGTTTGTCTTTACTTTTAAATTGGCAGATATGAACAGATAATACATTTTTGCACTGGGACTGACAGGTATGATTAACCAACCGGAGGGGGAAAAAAAAATCTCCATTGCTTTTAGACTGATCAATATTAGTCTTCATCCCAATTGAGTGATCTTGGGTGTTGCAAGAACGTATCTTATTAAATCTGAGACAGCACCATTACAATCAACTAAAACTCAAGATCTGCAGAACACTTGAAAGCATAATTTCCAAATATCTTTCTTTTCTTTAATTGAGGTTTGTTCGGCTGACAGACAAATGCACCCTCAGCTGAATTTGAATGGAAAGTCTGCAATAATCAGTGACTCTGCTTGAAAGAAAAAAACATGTAGGCTGGCTCTGTGCATGCTTATGTCCAGGAATGTCTCAGACAGACCTGACTTCTACTTTTCCTAATTAAAAGTGGTAATAACTGTTTTATTGGATCTAAATTACACTTTTATTTGACAAATTTAATTTAAAGTTTGACCTATCAACTTAATGACATTTTGAGGCTGGGCACAACTATACATAAATTAGAAGAGAGTGAGATGCTTTGCAATAAAGTGGTAAAGCAAAAAACCCCTAACCCAACAAAACAAAACAAAAACTAACCAACCCACCCCTCCCCCCGCCCCAAATACCAAATACAAATGAAGGATAAAACCACTTTAAAATATTGTAGCTAATGAGGTTTGCAGTTTGGAATGGAATGAAAGCTAACTGCAGAATATTGCTTACCAGGCTAATGGCTAAATTCGAATATATGGAACTTTGAAGCTTCTGATAAGTGTGATTTGATTTCTGTAATATAAATGCAGGAAGTTTTAGAATTGAATTTTCAAATAAAGAATGAAAAGCTCCCCTTAGTTTTTTTGAATTTTAGAAAGAAGGGTATCTCCCTTGTGCTTTTCATCAGTTATTCTTTAAACAGATATTTGAGCACCTTCATCCAGTTGTTCATATGGGGGAGCTACTGACATGTAGTACTACGAACAATGGATATTTGAAATGACACCTAAGAACCTGATGATGTTTCATCCCATGAGGCACAAAGATACTTTGTAGGGAGTGATATCCATCATACCTTCTCAGAAGAAGAGGACAAGTCCATCATCTGCCTTTAAGAGTTAAATCTGTGATAGGGATTCTGCTTTGAATCGTGGTTTGATCCTAGCTGGCAACTAAGTACCGAACAGCTTCTTGCTCATTCCTAGCAGTGGGATGGGGGAGAGAATAAGAAGGGCAAATTGACTTGATAAAGGCAGTTTAATAAGTAGATCAAAAGCTGCCCATGCAAGCAAAACCAAAGGAGGAATCCATTCACCACACCCCATTGGCAGGCAGGTGTTCAGCCATCTCCAGGAAAGCAGGGCTCCATCATGCCTACCAGTTGCTTGGAAACACAAACACTATCACTCTGAATATCCCCCTCTTACTACTTCTTCCCCAGCTTTATATGCTGAGCGTGATGTTATACAGTATGGGATATCCCTTTGGTCAGTTGGGGTCAGCTGTCCTGGCTGTTCCTTTCCCAGCTTCTTGTGCAACCCCATCCTACTCACTGGTGGGGTGGTGTGAGGAGCAGAAAAGGCCTTGGCTCTATGTGAGCATTGCTCAGCAGTAACACAAACATCCCTGTATTATCAGGACTTTTATCAGCACGAGTCCAAAACACAGCCCCATACTAGCTACTCTGAAGAAAATTAACTATCCCAGTCAAAAGCAGCACAGCTTACTAGAATAAAAATACTTCTCATAGCACAAAGCCCCTCCACAGATGACATGAAGACATGAGATGGTAACAAATGGAGTAATTGTTTGGAAAATTTATGTTGCAGCTATGTCAAAGTCCTAGGCTGCTTTTTTTTTTTTTTTTTCAGGAACTGCAAAATCATTGGAAGTAGTCATAAAAAAATTTCAAGATATTCTTTTTTTTAAGTAATTTTTTTGAGAAAAAAATGCTGAAATTGATCTTAAAGTGACATTTCAATATATATTTTAAGTTTGGAGGAAAAATTATTTTCTCCAATTTCTTTTGCAAAATATAGCCTCCTGTAAGAGTAAAAATCCAGGTTATCTAATTTTTTTTAATACTGCAGCTTAAATTTTTGTGTCATTGAATTCAGTTTGTTAAAAGATTTTTAAATTTTATTTTATTTTATTGAAATGGGAAGAGAAATATGTTGACAATTCTAAATCACTGAGCTGTGACAGCCAATGTCAAATTGTAAGTCGAGGTTGACATGGTAGTAAGCAATCACATTGCTGTGTTTCAGCAAGTAAACTTTTGTTGGAAGAGCTGTGGCCTCTGGCTGTGCATGTACTGTCACTCCTTTTATTTGGAGTCATTCCAACAAGCATATTGTGCATTGCCCTTACCATAAAAAATGGGTCTGTGATTGTCCAAAAGGTACCTTTGGAACTAGAGAGATATATGTTGAGGACCACTGGAAGAGAGCATCAGTCTTTTATTTTTCCAGAAGTGATATTTCCAGCTGCCCATTGATACAGAGACAATGCTAGTGAATCTCTGAAGATTTTCAGACATTCACAGAACAGCTGAGGATGGAAGGCATCTCTGGAAACCATCTAGTCCAGTCCACCAGCTCAGGTAGGGTAACCTACAACAGGCTGCTCAGAACCATTTCCAGTAAGATTTGCAGTGTCTCCAAGGAGACTTCTCAACCTCTTTGTGCCAGTGCTCAGTCACCCTCACAGGAAAAGAGTGTTTCCTTGTGTTGGAATTGAATGTGTTTCAGCTTGTGCTCATTGTCTCTTGTGCTGAAGCAATGGCCTTCTGGTGGTGTTTTTTTGTAGAGTGGTAACATTTTGATGCAATGCACATGTCTCCAGGGAAGAATAAACTTTCTATAGTTTCTGTCAATGGCTAAATTTACCATATTTTTCTGGTAGGTTGAAACTATATAGTCACCAATGCTAACTGAGGGAAAATAATCTGGAAAGTATTTGTTAACAGGTGAGAGAAAAGTTTCATGTCACCTAATCATTATCTTAAACACTGAGCCTTTGTGGGAAGGATCAATAATTTAAAACAAGAAATAGAATTGTATTCCTGCTATAATCTGGGAGCAGTAATTAAGTTATTTAGAAAGCAAAATGGGAACATGGAGCTCTACAAGAATTGTGACCTCTTACAGGACTTGAGGGTAATTTCTCCTTCAGTAAGGATGTGTGTTCTCAGACAATTCTATAAAATTAATAAAGGATGAAAAAAGAAAATAGATGGTGTATTTATGATGTATTTACAGTGTGCATTGTATAACTTGTCTATTTAATCTGAATTTTGGAAAATATTTTTTCTAGTACTCTCTTTAGCCTGGGATGCACACAAACCCACAATGAATATACAAGGAATAATTGCCCAGAAGAGGAAGAGATGCTTCTTATTTTCTTCTCTGGAACCAGAGAAACATGAAATGGTTTGGGTTGGAAGGGACCTTAAAGATCATATAGTTCCAACCCACCCTGCCATGGGCAGGGGCACAAAGCCCCAACCAACTTGAGCACTGCCAGGGAGGGGGCAGACACAGCTTCTCTGGGCAACCTGTGCCTGGGCCTCACTGTCATCATACTGAAGTGTATCTTCCTAATACCTAATCTAAATTTGCCATCCTTCATCGTAAGGCCATTACAACTCATTTTATCACTACACTCCCTGTGAAACAGTCCCTCACCAATACTGTAACACCATCATAGAATGCCATCGGACTTGTTAGTCATGATTTACTCATAGTACAGTGGCTGTCACCAATCACATCCTTGTTTTCCATGTCCCTGAGCACAGTTTCCAGAAGGATCTGATCCATGATCTTGCCAGGCACAGATGTGAGACTGACTAGTCTATAGTAACCCAGGTCTTTTTTTTTTTTCCGTTTTAAAAATGAGGGTTATGCTTCCCTTTTCCAGCCAGTTTGAACTTTACTGGGCCACCATAGCTTCTCAAATATGATGGAGAGTGGTTTAGCAATGTCATCCACCCATTCCCTCCGTATCCATGGATGCACCTCATCAGGTCCAATGGACTTGTGCACCTTATATTTCTTTCCTCTTAATATTATCACACATTTAACTCCTGTGAACCAGCTGAGCTTATCTGGAGTGTACAGCTTTAAACTTTGGGATCAGTGATTATTTCTATGAACAAAATACTAACAACTGCAATGAATCATGAGTGTGGCAGCCTCACACATTGACTGAAATAACTCACCCATGAGCTCTATTTTTTTCTGTCTTGAACATGTACCTCATGGAAACATAATCCATTTCAAGTTCTCAGGGCTTGTTTCACAGCTTTGTTTCCAAGGCTTTGCCATCTAAATCCCCCTTTAATAACAACAGCATGTACCAGCCATGTTGGGTTGACTGAGGGGGAAACATAATGAGAGACTTAAGAAGTAATTAATATTATTATAGAAAATTATTATTATTATTGTTATTGAAAAACATCATTTGAAACATTTAAAAGACATCTGAGGGGGTGTGAATAAAAGAAAGGTGATTTCACAAGAGAAACAGGATCGGTAAGAGGAAGGGAAATATAATTGATTAGATTTGTAGTTAGTAATGTGTTGCCATTTCTTATTATAGCTCCCTTTATGCAAGGTCCAGTTGTCTCACAATCTTTTCCCTTATGAAAAAAGAAATATTCTTCCCTTTATTTTATAGTGGACAACCTCTGTGAGTGTATATCAGTATATATATACACATATATATATATACACACACACACTATTGACATGAACATCACCTAACTTGGGCTTGAAGGCCAATGTGATGGTTGCTGGGGTTTTCAGAAGAGAAAGTCTGTGGGGAGTAGGCTGCTGGCCAGAATGGAAGGGAAAAGAAAACCCCAACCAGAGAGGTATGTTTTCTAGTTTAAAGCATTCCCTCTTTACCTAGATTCCTGGGTTCCTTTCCAAGAAATGTAAAATTTTGACTACTTCTGAAAAGCAATTAAAAAAGCTAAAGCTAAAAAGGAAAGCCTGGACTTCATGATTTAGGACTTCTAAAATAGGAGGGCAGCGCTTACAGCACTAAAGCAGATTGTTTCAAATGTCTTCCAAATCAATGAGAAAACACTTTCCTTACACCAGAAGAAATTCACTAGTTGAAATGCCACTAGCTTTTTGATGCTTCTGAAATCATTGGTGCATAAATATTTGTTTATTACATGTATTTCAGTGGGTGACTGTTTTGTTTTATTTCCTGTTCTCTCTTGCAACATTTCCAAAAGAACACAAAATAAAACAAAAGAACCCAAACAAACCCCTGATAATGCATGGGAAAATACACATTTTCATCATATTTACTGGCCTGAAGAAATTATAAATTATGACTAACCTGAAATGCATGCATTAGTGGAGCTTCATCACTATTGCCCATGATACTTGAAGATTTCTTCAGATTCTTTCAGATTTCTGCAGTAGTCTTTTGACCATCTTTTATAAGAAATCAGGTACATGCTTGCATATTAGAATGAATTTAGCCATGGCTGCAACAAACCAATAAAGGAGCATGTTCAAACATCACCAAATGATTTTATAGTGCTAGCAAATAAGAGATCATTTCGTCCTATACATAATAAGGAAGCCCTAAGAGTAGGATGTTTGAACACACCAGTAAATCAGGAAACAGGGAAGTTTTACCATAGGAAAAATGCCAGCATGAAGTGGAATTTGTATTACTGTTCATTACATAAGCAGGAATCCCAGCTACCCAGCTGAGGAAAAGATTGAAAATAAAATGAAATGTAATAGAGATTTTTTTTCCCGAAAAGCTTTAAAGACAAGAAAATGGAAACTAAATATGTATGTCTGTCTCTTTCTTTATATCCTTCTTGTCGATATGTTTGCATGTGTAGATAAAAAAGACAGGAAGAAAAAGAAAGAGATAGGGTGGATAATATCACACTTTCATTAGTATACTTTGAAAAGGGCAAAGCTGGGTTTTGGTAGAAGCGAATACTTTTGCTTCCTCTTCCCATATGTAGTCTTTGGCAATAGTTGCAGCATCTTGGAAACACAGCTTGTACTTTTGTGCGTCTGGAATCAGACCAAAATTAACTGAAGCTACAACTAGGGTGACAGACTGAAACGATAGGTCTTTACAGGGGAGCTATTCTGTTTCAATGTGCTTTGTTAAGTGAGAAGAATCCCTTGCAGACTCTATAACTTGTGGGTTTGCAGTAAGTGTCCAGTGGATCAGCCTTTCCTAGGTTATTGGTACATCCCGTTTGTAAGCACATTTGTAAGCACATTTGTAAGCTATTAAGGCTGCTCCATCGGAAAGAGGCATCTCACTCCATTCCTGACTTACCAAGGAAGCACATCCTATTTCTCTGTGCATGTATATATTCCTATTAATTACATACCTGATTGCATTTGTATTCTGGGAATTAATTTTGACCGTTTTCTTTTTGTTGTTTGTTTCTTTATAAGTCCACAATCCTACCTGATTTCTACAAAATTTGTGACTGGATTTACCATATGTGTGAGTATGTGTGTGTGTGAGCACTCGTGCGCATGTACATGCCCCTTTTAGGTGTTTAATGGTGCTAACAGGTACATAGTAGGACTGATTAGATCAATGTGCATTAGATTCCAGTAGAAACAATGTTTCCTATTTACATTCTAAAGGGCTTTGTAGTAGCTGTCCTGCAGACCCTTGCAGTAATTCATTCAGCCACGTCTTCTTTGTTCCTTCTTTCACCATAGCAGCAATATGTAAATTCCTACTGTGATGAAATAATTGCTTTGAAGATGCAAATAGAGTCTTTCAACCATAGACAGATTTGGTCAGTGGCAATTTCATTTCTCTATTGTTAGGTATGGCCTTACCATTGCCATTCTTCTGCAGGATGGGACAGATGGCTTCTTTCTTCTCATCTGCTCCTCGTTTAAGAGCACTAAGCCAAGAACAGACATTCATGCTGTTAGTAAAGACGTATGTGACCATGAAGCATATGACTTGCTCTACCTGCTGCCAATGCTTTGCGTAATCCAGCCTAGGATACCATAACCTATTCTTCATCCTCCAGCAGTTCTAAACATCTTTCCTTATGGTTTCATTTTTCTCCTTATCATCTAGGATCTCATACAAAACATCAGAAAACTGTTGAATCAACAGTTACTTCAGCAGACAATAAAAACTGAGTTAACAGAATTTATTGATTATCAAGAAGTAGTATTTACAGTGAGATGGAGAGGTAAATCCATGAAAGTACTGTCATCCTTTCCTACGTTTTGTTGTGAAGAGTGCTGCTTTGAGTGAAGAAGTAAGTAAATATAGATTTTTAGTAATTTTTTGAGTTTTCTACTGAGTCTTGTACAATGGAGAACCTTGTTTGGGTCATAAAAGTGAATGAAACTGGTTATACAAAGACATATAAATAAATCCAATGAGAGGTTGCAAAAGATCCTAGTGTCTGTCTAAAATAAACGGACAAGATATTGACAACTGCAGAATTTCTTACTAGTAGGACAGTGTTCACAAGACCTTGCTTAAGGCAGTATACATACGTAATGCATGGCTGTCACTTATAAAAGGGTCACAGCTTTTCCATGTGGTATTATTTCAGGACTTGGTGGAAGTCACACCTGAGAAGTCACACTTGAAAACTCAGCCAGAAATCTACATTTTCCTTGGGCTAAATCTTTTTGCAGGATTTCACATGAATAAATTTTTAAACCAGGATTTTTTTCCTCTGCAGAACAAAGTGGCAGACTAAGTAGGATTTATGAGTTATGGAATTGTAGTATTACAGAATAGTTTAGGTTGGAAAGGACCTCAGAGTTTTTCTAGAGTCACTCCTGATTCAAACTAGATTTGTTCTTTTGTTTTTTTCATCTGAGGAAAGAGCTCCTACAACCAGACTCTCTGGGCAGCTTGGACCAGCATTTGATCATCTTTCCAGTGATATTTTTTTCCCCACTTACATCTACTTCTTGAGTTTCAAATGATCAAAATGTATAGATTGGTGTGTGTACAGAATATGTAATTCTTCTTTTGTCTACTCTCAAACAACTGCTAAATGATAGATACCACAGTAAAAGAGCCATCTCAAAAAAGTAGTAGTTTCATACCTTTCAAAAGGTCTAAAACCTATGGATAATTGCTTATATAAAATGCCAGCTGATATTCCATAAAAATATCTTTCTGCATTAAGATTGGGGGTCAATATTCAGGTGGTGCATCTGACCTTCATTGTGGGAAAGAATGTGCAATTAAAAAGTTTCTTTCACAAAATTGAAAGTTATTTTCCCCCGAAGTTGAGCTAATTTAGAATTCGTGGAAATGAAGTGAAACATAACACAAATTGAGATCAGTGTGACTGTTCATGTTGTCTTTGTTAGTGGTCTCCTTCTTTTTAAATAGCTGACACATAAAGACTGACTGCACCTAAAAATTCAACAGATGTGTGATGATATTAAAAATGTTTTTAAATATTCTCTTCAGAATAAATAAATAACTACTGAAAGTTGCAGGTGTTTCCTAAAGGTACTCTTCAATCCCCTAGGGTAAAAAAAACAAACCCAGACACACATACATGAATGTTAGTTATTGTAACATAACAGAGGAAGTGTCTTGTAATGTCACCGTGGCATGTGAAATGCTCTGTGATAAGCATACAGTGAAAATACATTGATAGACTTGCATGTATTCCAGATTTATTTTTCAGGTTAAACGATTTGACCATTGTGCTATACAGTCAGTACAGCTATATGTATGGGTTCCTGTGTTTACTCTGTTTTACTTCAAAAGTCCCTTACAATCCAATTCTGTGTTTCTATGAAGCTCAAATCTACTCAAATCAATTTATGTAGACCAATATTCTTTAAAATAGGTTTTCAGAAGTCCTAAAAAGACTTTTGCAATATGATGGAATTACCTTGTGTGTACAGTGTCTCTGAACAGCTTGCTTACCACCTCCACCGAGTCTCTTCCTCAGTTAGAAATGCCTGACAGTCCTTTTTGAGATTCATGAGAGTTTATTAAAGCTTGCTACGAGTTACTTCTAGTGAAAATGTCAGTGGTTAGTATATAACTGTGTTAGGATAACTTACAGCAAGCTTGAAGCAATTTATGGTTTCTGTGTGAGGGGGTGATATAGAATCTTATTATGTAAATTTGTTAAACCATATTTCACTTGAAAGTTTTTTGCTCCTTCTGTGACCAACAGTCTGAGCTAGACAAAGTAGTACGCCCCTTTCTGACACACTTGAACGTGATGATCATATTGAACATTCAGGTATTTCAATGTGCTCTTTTAATTTCCACAAAGTGAAGTATTAAATCCAAGATGTGCAACGTGTGGGGAAAGAAAACATTTGAATGTGTAAGAAACAGAAAACCTTTAGCCTATCTCATTTTTCGGGTTCTATTTTGCTCCACCACTGCCCCTCCCTGCCCTGCTCTTGATTATTTAAGAGTTTTATGCTTGCCATAACTCATCTGTAATATTTAATTGATTCCTCCAGTTGTCTCTTGCTGCTGTGGGCATTCTAATCAATTAAGGATCTTCATTGAACTGTGGCCTCCTATTTTCCCTCCTCCACCTTTCTTCCATTAAGTCTCTCGAGCGTGACCGCATGCCTACTTGTGTTTACGTATGGATGTGCTTGTTTGTTCTTGGAACTTAAATCAGGTTCTTTCATTTTTTTAATCTTAACAGTGCTTATCTACGCCTGAATTTCCTCAAGATCCTGTATTCTGTAGGGTTTGCTTTAATTTCCAGCTAACCAAAAAGCTGCTTGCACAGCATCCAACAGCATAAACAGTATTTCTGCAGTGTTTATCAGGCAATCTTGTGATATTATTGCATCGATATATCTATAATGATTCAGTGTCATAACCAATGTTATCATCAGGCAGCATGCACCTAAATAATCCTCAAGATCCCATAAAGCCTTTCAGTTTATTTAATTCTTTCGACATCTCTAAAATTCAACTGGATAGCTAAACTTCACAGATTTTCTTCTTTCCTTGCAGGCTGCTTTCTTTTTCTCTTCCCATATATTTGAGAAACTATCTTTTGACTTAATCTCTGTGTACTCCAGAGCTGTGAAATTTTAATTGTTAATGCTTTTTATTACTGGATTGTTGTTATCTTGACATTTGGTGTGCTGAATATTTAAACTTGAGGAGTCAAATTCCCAGACATGCCTAACCTCTGCCCCCCACGTTTGAAAAAAAATTGCACTAAATAATTATGTGATAGAACATGTTGCTTTAGTGTAGTGATGCTTTTACAGCCAAGGAAGAGAACCAGTCTTTGAGGATTTAGTAATTTGATGATCTTCTGTGAGGTAATGCAGCTCGCCTACCATAAAAATCTGTGGCAATAATCTTAGCATTTTTGCTTGTATGAAGGAAATAAATAGAAGTTGTATTATTTTTCCTCAGTATTTTTTAATGTAAGTATCATGTATTAAGGGGCAGTTTGCATATGACTCCTTTGACCGTAAAAGTTCCTTACTTTTTTTTCAAAGGTGCTGATCAGCACATACCAAATGCCATGTTGTAGTCTACTAAAAAAACATCTCCTGCTGTTTCTTTCTTCCTTTAACACCTGCAGTCACAGGAGCGTTTCAGTTTCTGGAACCACTGGGGCTTCATAAAGCTCTTGATGGGGAAAATTTTTCTGTCTTGTGTTGTTCTACATTTTAATCTTGGACACCTGGATTCAGGAATTTTCCAGGCTGAAAGTATCTGAGGGGCTTTAACTAGTTAACTTGTACTGGAATTTGCATTGGATCAAAATCTGGGCATTCCACAATACTACCACCACCTTTATATCCATTTTCTCTTCTTTAGCATCCCCAGGGAAACCTTAAAAAGTATTATAATACCAACATGCTGGCTCAGGCTTTTTTCCTCTTGGAGGGATGGCATTAAAATCCTTTCCCCAGGGATTTCTGCAACTGTTAGCAATAAGAAAATTTATCTGATACTGTCTTTTTTTATTCCTTTGCTTTATAATTGCTAAGCTGGTAAGCAATGATTCTTTTCTTCTTTTCCTCTGAGTTATTTTTTTCCCTCTGTTCTTTCTTTTGATAAAGTTACAGAGAACTCATGGGAGACAAGAAAAGACCTAAAAGACTTAAATTATTTGACGGGAAAATGTACTGCCTTGTTATTACTTCAGTGTCTCAAGAAAAAATATTCATTTTATTTTGAGGACGACAGCACGACACTGGATTAGGATACTTTTCAGTTAAGTATGCTTCTGTCATTAATTGAATGAAAATAAAATTTATTTTGCAAGAGTAGATAAAATGCCCATTTGAAATATAGAGTTGCTACAACAGTTGTTTTATTTCAAATTAAACCAGTTGCATAATCCAAGCTGGCTGCACATACATGGCAACTGAGAACAGATTGCCTATACATGGCTTCAGTGGAGAGTTATGGTGATCATAAACACTGTGCTTACAGACAGTTTCAGAGCTTCTCTCTCTGTGAGGAAAGACTTCATGACTACTGTACATGGACTGATATTCTTTCTGTGTGAAAGCACGGCCTCCCTTGTCTGAACTAGCCATTAGACTGTTTTGGTGCCAACTCAGTCCTAATACAGCTCAATATTTAAGCTCACGTTTCTTTATTTTTTCAGTGTTTGCTTTGTCCTTCAAATGGCTTCAGAAGCATTAGAACAAAGCAGGCAGTCACATATAAAGCTCACGCCTATACCCATACAGGTAGGATTTAAGTGTACTCTCCTGCTGATTTTAAACAAGGATCAAAACCCAAAAGCAAACCTCCAAAATCTCACCTAGGGCACTTGAATGTTTTAATACTTTCTGCCTGCAAACAAGGGAAAGAAATATACATCTCTTTAGGTATGTATCATGTATTTTAACAGGGAAGAACAGTTCCCTGCTTATGTTAGGTTAGGCAGACACTGGTAAGATATTGATCCAGAATCAATCCGTATGAAACTGACAAAGATCACCATTTCCAAGAGTACTGCATGCCTGTTTTGAGTTTACAAGAGGAGGTTTTGGTAGGCGGGGGCGGGAGGGAAGTGTGTGGAGGGGGGCGGTGCAGGGGTGGCTTCTGCAAGAAGCAGCTAGAATCTCTCTGCAAGCCTGAGAAATTAAATACTGTCTAGGCTTAAGGCCGGACCCTTGCTGACCAAGGTTGAGACCATCAGCAATGGTCACAGCACCTCTGGGAATCACATTTAGGAGAAAAAAAAAAAAAAACCCACAAAACCAAGCAGGCACTTTTTGCCACCAGAGAAGGGAGTGACAAGATGTAAGAAACTGTGCAGGCACCAAGGTCAGTGAAGAAAGGGGGGAAGGAGGCACTTCAGGAGCTGAAGAGAAAGATTCCCCTGCAGCCTGTAGAGAAACCCATGGTGGACTGGGTTGTCCCCCTGCAGCCCATGGAAGATGGGGAGTAAAGATTCTAATTGTGGAGGACTCCACAGTGGAGCAGGTGGAGACACCTGAAGGAGGCTGTGGCCCAGTGGGAAGCTAGCAGTGGAAGAGGCCCCTGGCAGAACCTGCAGCCCTTGGTGAAAAGGATCCATACTAAAGCAGATTTTCTGTGGCAGGACTTGTGACTCCATGGGGGACCCACATTGGAGCAGTCTGGTTCTGAAGGTCTGCACCCCATGGGAGGGACACACACTGGGGCAGTTCATAAGAAGTGAAGCCCCTGTGGGAATAACTCACTTTGGAGAAGTTCATGGAGGACTCTCTCCCATGAGAGGGACTCCACACTGGACCAGGGGAAGAGTGTGAGGAGTTGTCTTGAGGAGAAAGGACCAACAGAGACAACTCATGATGAACTGACTGCATAGCCATTCCCCACCCCTATCCTCCATATCTTGACCTGTTAGTCTCTCAATATATATTTTCTCCCCAGTCCAGCTGAGAAGGGGAGTGATAGAGGAGCTGTGGTGGGTGTCTGACCTCCAGCCAGCGTCAACTGCCCACCATGCCCAATCTAAGCAATGGCATGACTAATTTTCCCATGGAAGCACCTGTCTCCTTCATTAACACCAGACAAAATCTTGAAAACTAACTTCTGACAGACAGATTTTGATGATATGAATCCTACTGTTTGCCAGTATTTAAAGTTGAAGCCAACTCCATGTTGCCATATCTAATCCCAGATTGTCATTTAAATGACCTCCATGCACTGACCATGCTATGCTGCTGTTAAAAAATTAATTGCATCTCTGGTCATAGCAGTTCTTTTCAGGCAGTTGAGTCACCCCAGAGTATTTTGCTCTACATCGTCAAATTAAGCTCTCCTGTTCCTCAGTTTCTCTGGGAAAATAGCATATCTGAGATCTAAATCAGAAAATGTGAGAATATGAAAAGTCTGCTTGCACCAAACGTAGCAACTGTGGCAAATTAGAAAATGATAGATTTATTGCATCATGTACCATACCAAATGTGCACATCCCACAGGGTAAGACATTAGTTTTACAGTATATGTGATGTGCTGTTGGTCTGTGCAGTCATTCCAGGAAAGAAACCCTTAGTGACAGAATGGTATATATAGTAACACAGAGGTGAGAGATTTGTAATTTTACCAGTCATCAACAATCGTCCAGTTACAGAAGAAAAAGCACTGACACATTTTGTGTTAAATTTATGGTTCTCACCGATAAGGAATATGGTTGTGCATACTTTACCTTAGCTTGACAGAAACCTCAAGCCTGCCTTTGTAAAGTTGCTATGGTGTGAGACCTGAAAACAAGAAAGTAATAGAATCTGTTTTCAGTGTTCAGGATTAAATGCCAAAAAGCAGAAAAATTTTTTCAATTATAAAACAGAAAGTTAAAATTCAGTTAAATTAAAATATCATTTTTAGATTTTTTTGTGTGTTTAAATACTGGCCTTTTACACAGAAATTAATAAATAACATAAATGAAAAAAAGTGATGGGGAGGATTAATATCTTTTCACTGAACAATTTAAATTCTTGACAAGAAATGCAACGTTACAAGTACACAAAAATATTGATGCCTTCTACATGAAAAAAATATCCTATTTTTGCTCTCTTAAGATCAGTTGTGAAAAGAACATTTTTTTCCAACACAGGCCCAGATGGCACAATTTCAGTAGACACCATTTTACCTACATAGAGATTTTGTGATTTTGTGATTGATGTAAATGAAAGTAAACCAAACCTTATTTTAACATAAATTCCTTGAAATTGTTTGGTTTATATATCAAAAAGCTCTTGAAACCAAAAATTGAAGGACTGCTCTCAAACAGAACAGGAAATGAAATCTTGGGCTTAAACATTCCTAATCAGTGCTTAGACTGTTGTCCTCACAGGACAGGAGAGTGAGAGCCTGTGCATGTCTCCTTCTCTTCCTTCTCTTTCTCCCTTTTCTCCTTTTCCTTTCCTCAACCATAATTTCTTTTGTTTTAATGTAATTTGTGTCACTGATGTTGGAAGATTTCTTCCAGTTGCTAACAAACATCTGGTCCCTTAGAGTACATCTCTGTTTGACTAAAAGTAAGCAATTTCCAAAAAGGTACTTTCTAAAAGATGGTATGTCTGTGTAGGAGACTTGATTGCAGTATTTCTGCAAACTGTTCTGAACTTCATAGATTGGTATATAGTGGTGTTTTGTACATACGGAGAGCAAATGTTTGGTGAGATCAAGGTGGTATGCTACTGCTTCTTTTAAGCTGGAAACATCAGCAACCATTACAATTTACTGTTTGATAGATAACTTTTTTATTGTAATATAGGAGCATGCCACAGTTCCCTTTATGATTTGTCAGACTACAGACAGTTGGCCTCCTCCATTTATATAAATACATTGGTTAGCTTGCAAATCTACTTAGTTATTTGGAGTTGCTGTGTGAGGAATTGATGCTGCTATAAAAGAAGAGCCTCAGCTGTAAATATGTAAGATTAGAAATAACATTTCTGCAGCTTGCAGAAATCAACAGACCTGGAGTTTTTGTTTAAGCACAGGAATGCAGCAAATCTGGGACAATCATACAGAAAGGAAATTCCTTTGATATATTAAAAAATACAGAAAAAAAGATTTCTGAACTATTTAATTAACAACCTATAAAAAATATATACCTGAGACTGAACTCAGTAATAAGATGCCACCTTTGTTCTATAAAAATACTTTGCTACTAGGAAAATTGTTTTCAAAAGAATAGTCAGCATCTGAACCAAATTATCTGCCGAAGATTTGCACTCTTGATCTTCTGATGTTAATATCTGGGAAGGGCAAAACTTTTCCACCTTACATCCATCAAAAATATAGTGGGTTTTGTTTGTTATTGATTCTTAAGGTACAGTGAAGTGCTGCCTCTGGAGTGTACTTGCTGACGTGGCAGATGGTCTTTATTACTCCTGAAGGTCTGTTTGGTTAATGGCACTCTAATTCTTTACTATCTCCATCTATCTACCCTTCCCTTCCAATTAAACATTAGTGACACATTTTTATGGCCTCTAAAATGGCATAAATTAGCATCAACTATGGACACAATAGAGTAATCCACTAATTGCAATCTGATGACTAATTTGAAGATACACAGAAGACACACTAAAGTTTTAAGATTGGAGAGATCCTCTGGATGTTGTTCTGATGTGAAGAATATTTAAGTCTAAACATTTTGTATATTTTAAACCTTTCCATATAGGGAGTTAAAAGAAATACTGAAACATTAATTTAACATACATCAGTTGTTCAAATTTTACCAGAAGTCTGTGCATTGGTGGTCACACTGAGGAGGCCCATTATAAACAGCCACATGCAGAAAAACTCTCATCAGTTGCAGAAGCTAAACCACTTTTCATGGGCATCCAAGCAGAGCCTGACCCTAAGCAGTTATTGAAGGAATCCACTGCCCTCAGGGGCATCAAGTCATAGCTGTAATGATTAAGTCACTACACAGAGTCCCAAAAAGTTTCACATCCAAACATTTGTCATCAGAACAGGCTACATTTGAATTAAATTAACTTAATTAACTTAAGCTGTAATGAACTATAGCCATTTCATTTATTGATAGGTCTTTTACTGTATTTAAGTGTCATATTTTCACAAAGTTTAATTATGTCTTCCTACATCCTAGAAAAAACACTGAATTTACTACAGTTATTACCCTTTCTTCAGATAAGAAAACTGTGAAGACGTTGATTAGGTGGTTTGGGTTTTTTTAATGTTAGCTAATGTGGAGTGCTTCTGTTGCTGGCAAGCTTTGAAGTGAGCATTTAAAATCAGAAGGCACTTCCAAAAGACTTAAGCAAAAAGTACTGGACCTTAAACCAAATCTAGGACTCACTTGCACTATTGTCTCTCTTGTGCCTCATCCACCAGATGATACTTTTAAAGCTACCTGAGCATGATGGTACCTATCTCACAGCATTACTGAGATTATAGATCACTCAGAGATAGTGCACCTTGCCCTGCAGTTTTCCCTGTTTTATGTTTTTGCTTAAGCTTTCAAGATTGCCCATCACTGAGGACAAGATACTTGGCTAGAAGGAATTTTGATCTGACTGAGAACATTATGTTCTCAGCTGTGCTGCTCACAGTAAAGTAAACTGACATGTTGGAAATTACTTTCTTGTTCTCCTTTTACATATTTGTTTGGTCTTCGGCCACAAATCTCTTGTGACAATTAATTTTCCTTCTGTATTGTCTAGAAAACATTTATGCAAACAAATAACAATGCAACTATATTGATAGGTGCATAATTCTGTCACTGACAGTGTTCTCCTAAATAGCTTTAAGCTCTATCAGATAAATGATTAAGGATCGTTCTTTGTTTTTGGTTTTAAATAAGTTATCCTGTGATGTTCTAAATGAGGACGTGTCATGTATTCATTCATTGCAGTGGTGGTAGCGTAACTCTAGCTATAAGCTACATAATGGTTTTCTGGACAAGAAAAATAAACTACCTGCTAATATGTGCATTCTTGAGCAGTATCCTTTGATCTAATCTCTATATTATTAAGGAAAAAACCTTCACTCCATCTTTTGCTAGTTAAAAAAGATAATTTCAAAGCCTTACCTCAGTTTTTATGTATGTTTATATATTAGTTGCTTATATTCATAAAGGAAAGCTGTGTTCATGAGTCTTACTGCTTTATACTGTTCAAGTTTTTTTAGCCTAGCTTCATGTGTTGCTTTAAAAATGGATATCGTTTTGCCTAAAACTGCTGACATTTTGCTGTTCTTAAGTTTTGAATAAAATACTCATAGTCTCGTCCTTGCCAGCAACAGCAGTAAGAATTATCAGTTTCTTACGATTTTCTGATTCTTTCTTCAGATATTGCATATTAAAATTCAGCACAGTTAGAATTTGTAGGGCAAAAAAAAATTGGCCTGTCTGGATGGTATATGAGCTAGCTGTGGATGTCAGATATTATAATAGCATTTCTAACATATGACAGGTCAAAGTCTCGGGTTTCAAAGTATTTATGCAGAATGTCAATCATTTATTCTTTGCCAGTTCAAATGCATAGTCATCTAGGCATACCTTTAAGGGATACCCCTGACTTTTCATCAAAAATTCCTTCTTTACCTATCTCATCTAGTAGGTCTTCATGCTTTGAGCTCAAGAAGAGGGAAATAATGACATATTTGAAAGGAAGACCTGAACAGCTATGCTGTTTTTGTTACTATTACTCACCACCTCCTAAATTTATAGTGCAATTTGACTCTTTTCCCCTCTCTACTTTCTAAATAAACAGAATTTCCTTGATTTTTCAACAGAGAGCCACCTAAGCCTTTTAAGTTCAAAATAAAGAACATCATTAAAGAACGAACAGAAGCTGCAGCATAAGGGAGGGTCATGGCAAGACATTAATATAATAACATCCTACAGAAAGTGTGTAATCAACAGGAAGGCTGAAACTAACTTTATGTCTAGTATTTAAGATGATACTTAGAAAGTGATTTGAAATGAAAAATCAGCTACTTAGTTTTTTCAGCAATATCTATGACTAGTTCAAATAGTCAATTGATGTTTTCAAGTGCTGTTTTTTCTGATGGCATTCTCATGTCTGTTTGAAGTGTGAAATGCATAAGAAGGATCCAGTAAAACATGCAATATATGTTTCTCTACAGAAACTTACCACTGTTACTTGAATAACGGTTTTTGAAAGAGGTTGTCTTGGTTTCAGCTGGGATACTGTTAATTTTCTTCCTAGAATAGTGCTGTGTTTTCTGGTTTTAGATGAGAATAATGTGCATAGGACACTGATAATTTTTTGTTGCTAGACAATGTTTACTCCAAGTCAAGGACTTCTCAGCTTCTCATACTGCCCTTGCAGAGAAGAGGCTGAGGGTGCACAAGAAACTGTGAGGGAACATGGCCAGGATTATTGTCATCATCATCTTTCTTTTCTGTCATATTAAACTGTCTTTACCGCAACCTATGAGTTTTACTATTTTTCTCCTTACCTCTCTCCCATCCCACTTGGGTGGGAGGAGTGAGGGAATGGCTCTGATGTGTGGTTGTTAGGCTGCCTGCTGGCTTAAATAATGACAGAGATTTTTCCAGGAAAAATTAATTCCTTGATTATTTCATTTGCAAGTAGCACAAAAGACAAAGAAATGTGCTTATTTTTATATTACCATATTCAAATCAGTATTTATAGTACATCTTGTGACTAGTGAACCATCTGTATTAGTTAAGGACTGAACCATAAGGCTTGCAAAAGTCCACAGTTAGTAAAAAAATAATTCAGAAATCTTCAGCATCTTATGTAAGTTTCTGATGAACTTACCCCTGTATGTATGATACTTTTTCAACATCATACAACTTTTTAAAGTTGATAGTTTTTTGTTCATCTTTACCAGATGAGATCCACCACTGAGATCTGACATAGTAATTCTGGGTGGTAGTTCTCTAAAGTGATTCATATTTACATTATGCTGCTTCCACTGAAAGCACTGGAACTTACATAACAATGGATTTGCTGGAACTGATGCTGAATGCTCTAGAAAATCCCATGACAATGAAGATTCTGATCACTTAAGGTTTTGTTGCATATTAGGAAGTTTCCATTATAATTTCTCCTGACACATGCCTGAGCAAAAATAGTATTTCAAGAATGAACAGAGGTTCCAGGGTCTCAAAAAATATTTCTCCATTAGTTCTTTATGTCTGAAGTCACTTGTATTGAAGTTTACTGGATTCACATTTTATGACATTTCTCCATCATACCTTTATGCATTTACCCATATTTCTGGCCAAGATTTTAGAATGACTTTCACATTAAGTGTCATGAACAGTAGCTAGAACTTAATATTACAAACTGACATTATTGCACAGGACTAAATATTAATTTAAATCTACTTAGAGAAAGACAAGGCTCTTCCTCCTCTGTAGTCACACACTTCATTTATTGCCTTTATGGAAATCAGGGTGTTCCTAAAACCATCGTAGTGTGCTGATCCTATTGCAGACACTGATGCTCATAAGGAATGTTTTTTATGTGAGCATTCCTGCTGAAGTCTGTGGGACAAGTCCCTGCTGTAAAGTTGCCTACAAAAGGGAAGGCGGAATTGGGTCTATGGACCCTGATGATTACCAAGCACCTAACTTAAAAAGAAGGTAACCTAGTTATGTAAATAAACAGAAGATTGACCCTGCAGTGAATTTATAATCGTTCACTAATTGTCTGATAGAGAAATCAAATTAGACATTAGTGGCAAATCTTCATCTCAGCATGGAGAGTTACACCCCCAAATCGTTACTAGTAGGACTGCACATAATTTTTGAGGCAGTACAAGAAGAATTCAGGTTGTATTTTTTCCCTCTTTTCTTTTCCGCTATGAAAAGAGTTAATATTGAACTTAAGTCTGTCTCAGTTCTTCTATATTGATCTTGAGAGTGACTCTCAGCTGCCCTTTAGTATTATCTATTGTAATCTCCTACAGCTTGTAAATTGGTTGTGGGACCAAATAGTCAAGACCTTTTTCACAAGATAGTTTACCAGTTGAAGAAAAAGCCGTTTTACAGAGGAGAAATTATGTGAAACCAATGGAGAAAATTCAACTTAAGAATAAATAACCAATCAAAAATTCCATTAAAAATCTCCTGAAAGTTTCAAAAATACTTTTACATTCTCATTTTAAAATTTGCCTTTAGTTATAACAGACATCAAAAATAATTCTGCTACTGCTGTGTCACAATCATGAAATGTGCTATTTGTATAATCATTATTTTTGTAGCTAGTACTGATAGAAGCATCATCTGGAGATCAAAGTGTCTTTTGTTTTGTTCTTAAAAAAGCTTCAAACTGCTGGTTGAAACTTTTCAAAAATAACTTTGTGAAGATAAAAAGTATCTAGCTCTTTATCTGAAACCCTGAAATTTTTTATGACATACGTACTCTGATTTTTGTCCTACTAGTTTCTAATATCATCAGTTGGTAATTTATGACTGAAATAATACTATTACCAAATATAATATCCTTAAAATCATGAATTGGATGCAAAAAGATCTAAAGATATATTTGTCATCAGCAAGTGCAAAAAAACCCTTTGGAAATCAATTGGCCTGCAGACCTTCAGGGTTATTTTTAGTTTTCAGTGTCATCTTCTCAAATACAAAGATTAGAAATGTTTTTTCTTATTATCTGAAACCTGAAGATTTTATATGTCTCCAGGAGGTGGATCTTTAATAAATTTTTAAAAATAAAATGCAATGAGAACTATATTGATTACTAATGGTTAAATACACTGAATGATAAATATAAGTTACTCTAAGTTAGTTTTTATTCACCTGCTATCTCTATTTAGTGTTATTCCACCAGTTCTTTATCAATTAGTATTGATTTCAATGATGCTACCTATTAAAAGAGAACTCCATGAGGAGACAATGATTAGTTTGGTTTCAAGATACTTGTAAAATTTTAATTATACATGACAATAAACACCTCCCTGATTCACTGTATGGGGATTTATAAATAAGATTAGCAGAGACTCATCACACTGGTTTTAATTTTGGACTAAAATGTAGTATTTGATTTCATATGCTTCGCTGGGTTTGTTCTGGTTTAGTTTGTTTAAAAAAAAAATTGGCAAGATCTATTACCATCAGTGTTAATTTATCTGTACCCTCAATTTTCAAAAGAAATATGATATTACTATTCAGCAGAAGCATCAGTTATAAATGTTCTTTCCTTATGGAAAGGTTTAAATTACACCTTCTTTCTTTTAATGGGATTAAAATATTTTGTTTACAATCATTATCCTGAAGTATTTTTAGATTTAAACATTTAATTATTAGAATGTCTCCCTGTCACAGAATTTAAACAGTCCAGATTGTGTACTGTGGCTGCAGTACTTAGCTGTATTGAACTGTAAACATTCGTATCTATTAAGAAATTAAATGCCCTTGATAATTCCCCTGTTTTCACTGAGCAGTCATACTTTCAGTCAGATTCCACAGAAAGTAATCTGTATGGACTTCTGGCAGTTTCTGCTGTCTTTAATACAAGTAATGGAACAAGGTTGTTTTTGTGGGAGCATTAGCAATGAAGATTTGCAGGTCTTTCACTGCTCCTTCTTGCATTTGTTGTATGATCTGGAGCTTTAGGCCATCTCCAAGCAGCGTAGGAGTCGTGACTTACAAATTAAACAATTATTTTGACTCGTAAAGTCCACTGACAAATATTTAGATGGCAGTTATGGAACAACTGGCAGATGAAGTCTTAGATATGTTTTAAGTGCACAGCGCAATAGACCTGAACTATACTTGTCTCTGTTGGTTTCTCATGCACCGCTGTCCAAACATCTGTCTCTCCTCAGGCTCTGAGTGGTGGCTGACAGCATTACTGAAAGGGTCTCTCAAAAGTAGCTCTGGATGGGCTCCAGTATTGCCCTTCTTTGTCCTGTTGTCTCTTCTCATTCTCACAATCTGGGGGCTTTTGGCATGTCTTAGAGACATCTCAGTATGTCTCTGTCTCCATTTCGTTTCCACAGAACGTCTCCATCAGTTACATCTAACGAGTTTCCTTGTTTGATCCTCACTTGAATTTCCTTTCCTTTTCCTGTAAAGGTTAGAACATTTCTTTTAAAAACCTAAATTGGTTTGAATGCTGAGTTCTTCAGTTGTTTGGGTTTTTGTTTGTTTGCCTTGCTTTTTGTTGTTGGGTTTTATTCAGAACTTTTGAAAGATTTTTTTCTTGCAGTAGAGCTGAAATATCCCATGGTTTGGCTTTGTATTGGAATATGAATGACAGTGCTCAGTGTTCTACATCATTACTCATTTTGTTTACATTTCTGATATCTTTTCCTCGTTTGTTAGTGTAGAACTTTCCAGTATGACTTTATTGCTGTAGTATACACATTGTTTGCTCCATTGTAGTTTTTTCCCCTACTTTATATGATGGCTCTTATTTAATATTAACAAAAATTATTTATTTATTTAAATGGAAATTGGATCATTGTTGCTCAAAATCTTAGAACAAATTATATTCTTATATATAATAAGGAAAATTGCTACATTTCTCCCAGAGCTAAGGCTTTTTCCTGCTTATCTTCTGTTTGAAATTAACATGTTGAAAGCCTCTTTATGAAAGCATGGGCTAGTCAATGAGGAGAACATTTCAGATCTTAAAAGGGTGCTAAAAATTCGGGATTTTTTTATTGGACTGCCTTGTGAGATATTTTTGGTCTTGGATTCATATCCACAAAATCTTAGGAACTCTGTTAGTACAGCTAAATGTGAAGTGTTCTTGACCAAACTTGATTTAACCTAATCTGACTTTGAAGTTGGTCGTATTTTCAGCAGAAATCTGGTGCTTCTGCAGATACCTTCCAGAGGTCTTTTCCAGCTCTAAATTATTCTATAACTGGTGCTCAAGCATGTAATTAGCTATGGTAACAGACAAGGCTAACATTTTCAACACTTCCCATCTGACATTTGCCTAGGCAGTTTACTCTTACTATAAAAGAAAACTGAAGTTTTTGTGATATTAGTTGTGTTCAAAAGATTGGCCTCTAGAAGGAAAGGAGAGGCTTGTAAAGAGAAAACAACGGCAGTCGCTCCAGAAATCAGAGGGTGACTGTTGAGCAATAAATTAAATTAAACCTACTTTTACTTTTCAAGGTAATGTTTTGCAGTTGTTCCGATGATATATGTACTCCTGGATCTATATATCTTCCTAGCTTGTAGGATCCAGGCCAAGTGATCTGTTAAATTGAAGCAAGTTTGAAATTTGTTTACATTCAGTAAGTTGTATTTAGAGATGCTCTGCTGCTTCCACCAGTTCCTTAGGGTTTGTTTTGTTTTGTTTATTTGCTTGTTAATCTTTAGTGAAGAACATTACTTCCTAATATCATAGAATTGTAGAAGGTTGCAAGGTACCTCAAGAATCATCAGGTCAAATCCTCCTGGCAAAAGCACTGACTAAACCAGGTTGCCCAGCACCCTGTCCAGCCACATCTTAAAAGTGCCCAATGTTGGGGAATCCACCACTTCCCTGGGAAAAGTATTCCAGTGTCTGATTGTTCTCAGTGTCAATAATTTTCCTCTTGTGTCCAGTCACAATCTCCTTGGGAGAAACTATACCCATTACCTCTTGTCTTATCCATGTGACTCCTTGCAAAAAAGGAGTCTCCATCTTCTTGGTAGCCGCCCTTTAACTACTGGAATATGATGACGAGGTGTCCCCTAAGCCTTCTTTCCTCAAGGCTCAACAAATGCTGTTCTCTCAGACTTTCCTCATGTGGCAGGCTTCCCAGTCCATTGATCACCCTGGTGACCCTCCTCTGCAGAAGGGAAACAGGTTTGCACTTTGTGAATCTTTGCTAGCTTTTTCCATTTATGTGCTTTATTTGACTTGTGATAACCCCCAGGAGGATTACTTCCATAAAATTCCCAGGGACTGAAGTAAGACTGTACATACATAATGTGCATATTATTTACTAAAAATATGCAGACCAAAACTTTCAGGAAATATCTATTCCCTCATAAATCAAAGGAGCAAAGCAGAAGATAACATATACACGTATGTATGTATGCATGTATGTATATTAACATATGTATCTATGTAAGTGTGCATACGCATAGGCATGCACAAATATGTGTGTATATATATATGCACACATATATATACGCATGCCATATATATATGGCTTAGCCTTCAAGGAACCATGAATAAAGGTTTTAATTCTTAGCTATGGATTTATTTATCAGAGGAATCATATAATCATAGAATGGCATGGGTTGGAAGGTTAGGGTTAGGGTTAGGGTTTAGGGTTAGGGTTAGGGTTAGGGTTAGGGTTAGGGTTAGGGTTAGGGTTTTTAAAAGTTGAATCCCCTCGTGTTTGTATGTTCCCTTCAGGTACTGGAAGGCTGCAATGAGGTCCCCCCACACAGCCTTCTCTTCTCTAGGCTGAACAAGCCCAGCTCCCCCAGCCTCTCTTCGTAGGGGAAGTGCTTCAGCCCTCTAATCATCTTTGTGGCCTCCTCTGAAGCCTCTCCAGCAGTTCCACATCCTTCTTGTATTGCGGGCCCCAGACCTGGACACAGGACTCCAGATGGGGCCTCACAAGGGCAGAGTAGAGAGGGACATGCAAAAGAGTAATAGGATATATTATAACAAAAATGCACGGACTACAGATGTTTGAAGTAATCTTGAAAATGGCTGAAGTTGCATTCCCTTTTTATGATATTTAATTTCATATATCTAATCTTGGCATCGTTCTGTGAAATTTTGCAATTCTTACATTTTGAAAGGGTAGCATTCCTGCTGTGCAATAACCAAACCCATGATTTCAGATTGCATTTCTCTAATACATATACACAATCATGTCAACTCATAAGAAAATGGGAGAGAATGGACTTTTAAGTGTTTCCTCTGCAGCTTTCCGGAAGAACACATATCTCAAAAAAAGTGAAGTACAAAATAACCTGAAGCTTCAAAATTACAAAATAAGACACCTAAAAATAAGCTCATGAGAATATATGAGCAATATTTGCAAATGATCCTGTACTTGTTTACATTAGAACATCTATATTTTTTGAGAGTGCTGACTCACCAAACAACTCATCTGACAAAAAACCTTATTTTACATTCTACCTATTATACAACCAAGTCATATCTGGACAAATATATGTGAGACACCAATAAGTAATGCCTTTGCCATTGCTCTTTCAACAGCATCACTAAGAAGAACACAAGAAACCCACGTTACTTATAGCAGTTGATGATACATTGAATGTTTCTGAATTAGTTAGTGTTGCTTTGCAGTACAGATGTTGGATGTGCATGGGCAAGATGAGCACTAACAGCCTGTGTGTTGTTGCTGTTCACAAGTATTCATTTTGCAGCTTTGCCATATGCGTATGTTAAGTGTAATGGTTCTGAAAACTCCCTTTCACAGATCTTAATGATATTGTGTGCCTCACATAAACCAAAGTGAAAGAGGAAATAAAAAGACAAAATTAATCATATAAGCTTCTTTGTTGTTTTTCTAGAATTCCCCTTTTAAATCTCCCTTTTGCTGTGATGCTTACAAAACACCAGCTGAAATACTGAAATCCTATCTATCATACTGCTATACTTGATACAGATTATCTGATCTCAAAACATATAAAATGAGGATGACCATTCAGTTCAGTGCTCGAACCCTGTCTACTTTTAGGGTCTTTATCCTCAATTAAGAATTATTCTAAAACAGCTACCAATAAAAGATGTGATATAATATCAAGTTGAATTTTGTGCAACATGTAAGGTATTTACATTTACATAAGAACATGATTTCTTTAACATCATGTAGAGCTAGGACAATTTAGGTGAAAGAAGATATACAGCTAATCTAATACAGGCAAACACACCTTCTCGTGGACTGCTGCTTACAGAAGTAATTTTTGGTCAAAATTCTTATTAAATAAGTATTCATTATCTGAACTGACAAAAAATATACATACCTATTGTCACAGATACAATTAACATTTTCTTTAATATTTTGGTTTTTTGTTCTTCAAAATACTAGTGATCAGCATAGACAATACTGTCTCATTGCAGAAAGTTTGGCCCTGTGTTCTTTATATCACTAAGCAAAAGTATAGTTGCTTCTAGTGTATGATGGGAAACGTATCTGTCAGACATCATGTTAAGAACAAAAGAGAGAACACAAGCTTTTGAACTGTTTCTGTGTGGAGCCAGAAGTCTCAGTATTTTGCAGTTTTTGCACCATGAAAAAAAGAAATGTTTTCTACACTTAATGGTTGAACATTTTTAACTACTGCATTATTTGTATCCAAATGAGTATGTTTGTACGCTTTACTGAATTGCCATGATGTTGTTAGTTATAGGACAAGCTAATCAAACCTCTTCAGAAAAGTACTGTAAAAGCTGAAGTTCAAAATAAATGTCTAACTATAAAAGGCATATTTATTTTCTTCACTATAATTTCTTTCCATCACTATTCTACCTTCTATTCCAAACTGCTTTGTCCATATTTTACTACACTGTACAGCATCAAGAATATTTTGTTATTGTTTTTAAAATAACTTCCTAAGATTCTGCTCCTTTTTCAGTGATTTTTTTTTGTTGTTATTGTTCTTGTGTTTGCTAAAAGCTCAAAATTGTTACAAATAGATGAGACTGGTGTCTGGGTTGCTTAGAATACTTTACTGGGCTCCTTAGATCTGCCTGTATCTCTTTATTTCAGCACAGTCGCTCTACATCATGGGCTTTCACTACTATATCCCATAGGACTTAGTTCAACCTTTAAGTCAGTTCTACCAAATTTCCATTTGATAATGCCTTTTTTTTTTTTCTATGCTATCTTTTTTTCTGCTATAGAACATTCTGGTTCTCAAATCTAGGGCCCTGTCTTTTACTCAAGTGTGTACTTCTTACTGCAGACATAATTGAGAATCATATTTGCACAAACAACTCCAATAGAAGAATGTGATTAAGAGACTAGAAAAAAAAATAAAAAAGCTTCTCTTGTGCTGCATACAGGCTGGCACTGAACAGGAGAGTTATCAGGATTTGCTAATGATAAAACATATGACCTCCTTGTTCCTACTCTCCCAGATAACACCCAGAAATAATCTCCATAAAAGAAAGATTTATTTTTGCAGTAATTTATGTATTGATCTTGGCTACTAGTAACCAATCCACATATGGAGAAATTATTAGAAACCCAGTTAACTCAAAGAGGTGTTCTGTATTTTGAAGTGCTTGTAGGATTGCATTAGAGAAACCTTTAGCTATTCCTCCAGGTTGCCTATTTCAAAATCAATACCTTTTCTGATTATAAAGTAAATGCCTTTTTTTTTTTAATGTAGTACTTCAGATGGTTGAATAACAACCTTCTTCTAAAAAATATTTATCTCTAGGACATTTATAGATCTTCAACCTGAATTACTGTACCAGCACAAAGATTTGTTTAAGAAAAAATGACTTGCATTCACACATTTAAAACATGCAACTTTATGGAAAGACTTCACAGAGTTTGCCTTGTGTTTCCCCAGAAACCTCTCCACTGCTTGGCATGAGAATTACTCTTCTGGCCAATGCACAGGTTTCCTTTGTGACAGGAGTGGTGAACGTAGGGCACAAAGCTGGACATACACAGGCTGTGGACTGCAGGCTTGATCTTAGCCAGGGAACACTGAATGTCTCACGGATATCAATAACCAAGGCAGCAGCAGGCAAATTATATATAAACCCTCCAGGTTATGGACAGTGAATCTAAAGCAGCACATGGCAGTGGCCAGCTACAAAATCCTACTGTTCAGGACTTGGAACCCTGAGTGTGGCATCTGGGCCTTGCAATTGCCAGCTCTACTCTCAGATAGCCTCAAAGGTTGACTCATCTGCAAAAATAGGCAGAGGGAAATGAAGGCCAAGGGGTCCTTGCACAGCCTGCTCTTGCCAGCTACAGGAGGAGAGAGTTCCAAATATATTTCTGGAGTGTTTTAGTCACAATTGTGTTGATGAGGTCCAAGGACTTAAAAACACATTAGTGCTAGATGAAACCTGGGTTATATGTATTGGCTTTATTAAAACTATTATTAGGGATTACACTCACAAAACATGATAGGTTTGAAATAATTTTCAAGGCTACCCTTTCTATCCTTGACCAACTTTGTGATCAATCATTTCAGTGCTCAGAATAGATGTCAAGCAAGTCAGAAGAGATTCATGTCAAAAGATCAATAAAGGACTGAAGATTGAGTCAAAGCAGTTGTGAATATAAAAAGGAAATTCACATAAATTCTGATCCCAGCTCCACTATCCTTTTCAAAAACATATAAATTGTGCTGACATGAAAAACACAGAAAAAACTCCAAACAACACCCAAACTGAACCTGCTTCCTCTGCCCAAATCATCCAAGAAAACAACTAGGGGCATGCCCCTTGATTTATGTTATGACATATAGGATCTCCTTTTTCCCAGGTGTTAGATCATACAACATAGAGAATACCACCTCCCTTTATATGAGACTGAGTGAATGAGGATGACTGATTTCCATCTTTTACAATGTCTCTGCAACTGGAGGCATTTTTCAGAACACAGCTTGAGAAGAAGGAGGTGGAAATGTTTTCTATTCTTGACTAAAAGCTTATAGTACTGTTGCCTTTGTACATGCTAATAACATAAAAATACGTGACGAAATAAAACACTTTCTGTGGGATGCTGGAACAGAGAATCCCAAGCCTACCTCACAAATGCTGACATGGTCATTTGTAATGAGGAATTTAGTCAAAGATAAAAGAGTGGATTAAGATTCAAAGTATTTGGGTCAAATTTCTGTATTTGGCCTGTAGAAAAGCAGTTAATCTTTTTTCTGCCTCTTTCTAAAAACAGAGTCAGAATTCTGTCCTTCTTGTCATTACTCATTAAAAATTTAGGCAAAGTTCCTTAGACAAATAATTCCCTTAATATGGACAGGTACACTGTCCAGAAAATGAAGCCATTACTTTATTTGTTCCTCTAGCTGTTGTTGATATTTAGATAAAAAGCTCAGAAATGTATCTGAGTAAAACATTTGGACACTTCAGATTTCAGAAGAATAAAGTGGGAATACTCTTATTTAGTGTGGTGGCTTAGCTCCAGCCAACAGCTAAGCACCATGTTGGCCTTCCATCACTCCTCTCCCCCCTGGTGGGATTAGGAGGAAGAAAAAAGTATGACTTTCGGGTTTGGGATAAGGGCAGTTTTCTGGGACAGCAAAGGAAGAGGAAAAAACCAACAATAATACTTACAAAGAAATATACAAAGTAGGTGATACAAAATTTAATCTGTTCATTGCCCAGAGCCCAGTGCCTAGCCGAGCCCTGGCCACCCCCCTTTGTATACTGAGTATTGACACCACATGGTATGGAACACCCCTTTGCAGAGTCTGGGTCAGCTGTCCCCTCATAGCTTCTTGTGAAAATTAACTCTATCCTAGCCAAAAAATAGGATACTCAGACTTAAGATTTAGACTTGTCACTTAATAAGTGCAGGGATGGGTTGACCTCTAGGAAACTCAACTGTTTTATACCGATGTCTCCAGAATAGAATAAACCACTTTGCTGGGGTACTTTGCACCAAGCATATAAGCCTTGAGTAATGGCTTAGCCTACAGGTCCTCCTTCCAGAGAGCCAACAAGAGTTGAGATTCATTTTGTTTGTATAATCTCATAATGTACAAAGATACTCTGGATAGAATTGTAATACTTTTCCATCTAGAAATAGTAGCAGTGGAGTAAGTCCTCTGCTCAAAAGAATATCTGAATTCAGAGTTCTGCACTGAGCTTTGCATCTCGGTAGTATTCATTCAATCAATGTGAAAAATCTGTGCTTTTTCCAGAAGGAAATAATTCATAAACTAGGCATGTTACCTCCAGCAATGCATCAATCTCTCTATATAGTATGTAGTCACCAAACAGTTTGACCTAAAAATTTCAGTTTGTCAATGGTTGATGAACTACAGAACTTAACATTAAATATTAAGTAAAGCTGGTCAACAGAATTATTAGAAATTCTGCTGAAAAATGGCCACTTTGTATAACAACATTTCCCTGCAAATTTCTGCCAGTTAAAAAATAAACTAAACCTCAACCCTTTCTTTCTCAGACACATCTCTTTTCTTTTGTTACCACGTTTTGTCAATGTTCAGTATGGAAGAGGTTGTGGAAGAAGAGGAACACAGGGTACTAATATTGCATGTTTCATTTTAAAAATGCAAAAATTAAACCCACAAATAATCCTAAAAGTTATATATTGCTGCAAAAGTATATTGCAATGTAGATAGAAATCTACTAGAAATTCTGTGCTGTTCTGCTATAGGATCAGTGCTCATGACAGAAGGTATCAGGGAGACCTGAGACTCCTGAAGATGTCACTAAAATAATTTTGGATCCTATGGGCAAACCCATACCATTTTTTTGTTTTACTCTTTGTTTTATTCACAAATAACATGACCCTAGGATACCAGTAACTATACTGTCAGCTGATAGATTTTGGCATTGTGATATTCTGATCATTCCCAGGACCTAAGTGAAATTAGTAGATCTATTATGCAAGTCACTTTCTCCTCACTATAAACAACAGTGCTGATCGCCAGTGATTTTCAGATCATGTCTCTGGGCTTAAAAATCTTTCTACCTACCTGTTTTATACTCCTCCACACAATTCACTAAGTACATACTGTGGTCAAAGGTTTTACCATTTCTCGAAGTATTAAGCATCGGACGCTACTGCACACAGGAAGAATATAAAACTGATGTTCTGATCTGTGATGCCGACATCTGAACTAGCTGCAATGCTACAGCATCAGCACTCAGTATTAAATTCTGTATTTGCTACAAAGAGCTTAAGTTTTTTGTTGTAAAACTTCATTTTGTCATGCACCAGGACTGCAAATCATTCTTACTTTGAAACTGACTATCCGTTAAAAGTGATGTCAAAAGAAGGAAATACAGTTAGAGATAGACAAAGCAGAAAGACAGGGAAAACCCAGAAAAGCTCAGTATATTCCAGAGGGACTTAATACTGATGTACAGTCAGCTGCTATTAAGAAAATAAACCATTTTTGTTTGGAAAGTATTTTTCCTTATGTAATGGCAATGCCTACAATGATGTTACCATATTATCCCCTTCTAAATCTTCACTTTCAGGTAATGTGTGGTTTTCACAGATTCTTTTTACAGACCATATCCAAGATGTGGCTTTTCCTATCTATCTACACAGCTGAAATATCTCACATCTCAGCTACTGCAACACCCTTTTTCCTCTGACAAATGCAATCTTGCTCAGCTGCTGTGAAGATCATTTTCCTGGCCTGTCATTTTGACCATTTCACCTCTCTCTACACCTCCCTTCACTAGCGACTGCTTTTCTGCCACTTCAAACACAAGCTGCTTGGCTTCACCTTCAAAGCCCTTTCACAACCCATCCCCACCCCACAAATGATCTTTACATTCAGTAAAGAGCAGTTGACACCTACTACCAATTGGCACAGAACACCCATCTCTAAACAGATTTTTAATCAAGTGCCCTTCTGATTTTTCCTACTGTCTTTAAGATTGGGATGCACCTCCTGAAAATATTCCCTACGTTTCCTCGTTTCTGTCTTTTCAGCCCTGTCATCAAAATTAGCCTTGACATGACATCCAGAGAGAGCTAAGGACAGTGAAGCAGCAGAAATACAGTATTTTATTCCTGAATATCACATTTTCATTTCCTCATTTCTGCCTGTCTTTCTGAGGGCAAGTTCTTTGCAAAAAGAATTGTGTGAGGTTTATGTTTCCCCTATAGTGGCATCCTAGTCAATCACTGATATCCTTAGAGTTCAAAGCATAAAAATATGAGAGACATAGACTGTGAACTTAAGTGTTTTCCTATACTTTTTCCATTCAGAGTAATTTGAACAGTAATTCTACATTTCCTGGATTTTCTGATCCTTGGATGTTGCTAAAGTAAATATTCCAAACTATTCATCACATCTATTTGTGCCAGTGTCATCTCAATACTATAACTGCCAGAGCTGAGCCTGTCATCAACATTTACACAGAATGGCTGGGTGCTTCTTAAATGTAGAATTTTAAGGATAATGATGGTACCTGAAATAGAGATTTCCTCAGAAGTGATACCATATGCAGTGTAACTGGCTGCCTCCTCCTGTCTTGCATCATTGCTCAGATAAAAATGAAGTAGTTCAGGCATTTTATAGGAAGGACATAATGCCTATAAAATTTATTTCTCTCTTCACATGGTGAGAAAACACTCCAGGGTATACCAGAGAACAAACTTGCCCAGATCATAAGGAACATAGCACATTGGATGCAGGCCATTAAATTAGTGCTTTCTAAGCTATCTAATCTGATGCAGCAGACAGCTTTGTTGCAAGTATTAAGTATTAACACATGTTTCCCCTTATTTCCCCCTTCCTCTTACTTGTGTTTTTAATCATAACCTTAAAGCAATTTCTAAGCACAGGTGCTGTCACATGATGAGCTTATTTCTTTGAGTATGAGTAGAACATAGAGTAGCAAACTCGAGAAAAAGAACGAAGTGCTGTGGTTGACTTGACTGTCATCCAGGATGTGCAGATCCATAATGCTGTAATTGTCTTTTAAAGACGAATGCTGAGGAAAATCAAATATTTCTTCAAGTAATATGAAATTGAAGACTAAATGGAAAAAAAAAAAAAAAACCCAAAAAAACCCACCAAGAACCAAAAAATCACAGAATCATAGAATGGTCTGGGTTGGAAGGGACCCCAAGGATCATAGAGGTCTAACCCCGCTGCCATGGGCAGGGCCACCAACCTCCAGGCCTGGATCTACACAAGGTTGCCCAGGGCCTCATCCAAACTGGCCTTGAACATCTCCAGGGATGGGGCATCCACCACCCCTTTGGGTAGCCTGTTCCAGCACCTCACCACTCTCTCTGTAAAAAACTTCTCCCTAATAATCTAATCTAAATCTTTCCTCCTTTAGTTTTAATCCATTCCCCTTGTCCTGCCATTGTCTAGTTTTTAAAAAAGCTGATGTTATTCCTGTTTATGTGTTCATTTCAGGAACTGGAAGGCTGCAATGAGGTCCCCCCGCAGCCTCCTCTTCTCTAGGCTGAACAAGCCCAGCTCCTTTAGCCTCTCTTCATAGGGGAAGTGCTCCAGCCCTCTAATCATCCTTGTGGCCTCCTCTGAACCCTCTCCAACAGTTCCACATCCTTCTTGTATTGTGGGCCCCAGATCTGGACACAGGACTCCAGATGGGGCCTCACAAGGGCAGAGTAGAGAGGGACAATCACCTCCCTGTCCCTGCTGGCCACCTCTCTTCTGATGGAGCCCAGGATACCATTGGCCTTGCGAGCTGCAAGAGCACACTGCTGGCTCATGTTAAGTTTCTCATCCACCAGAACATTAAGGTCCTTCTCAGCAGGGCTACTCTCAAGGAGTAGCCAAACAAAATAAAAAACCCCACTCAAATACCAAAATATCAAGTTTTCAAGTAATGGTCTGAAGCCTGTAAATGGAAGCACATGTAATTCACGTAATGGTTTCATGTGAATCGTTGATAGTGGCCTTTGAAAACTGCTGTGTACTGGTGAGCATCCATATTCACAGACTTCTATCAGTGACTCGATTGTTAATTTTTTTCCTCAGAGCTACTGAGGTGAATAAGAAGGTCAATTTTGACCTTTCAGTATTCAAAAGGGAAAATTTTGGGTTGGATATGAAGTTCATTATAAGGAAGGGAACTTTTTCAAACTGCGTTTGATGCCTCATGCAGCAGATCTTGCTGTTCTGGGCTCCTGATCTTGCAGATAAATGACCTCTTATTTTGTGCTTCAAAGTATGTCTTTCGTTGGAAAAAAGGAGCAAGGCAGAAAAAGGATGTTGTGTGTACATATTTATATCTATACAAAGTCAGGGCTTAACCTAGAAAGAGACTAGAATAGAGAGCTAGGAAGCCCTTCTGACATATTTCAGTTCAATAATGATGTCTGGCCCATTCACCTAGAGTATATTGATGCAGAAGTTGAAGCAAGCACTAAACTTTGCTAACTTTTTATTGAAATTTTCTGACTGTGAAAACAAGATAACTTTTTATGAAAAAAAATGCTTACTATGTACTTAAAAGCCCTACTCCTTTCTCTTGAATGCATTAAAAAAAAATCTATTTCTTAAACCAGTATTTTTGGTAATATTGTAGAGTCAAGCATGAGAGACTGAAAGGATTATTGTCTTAAACATTGTGGTGGGAAACAGTTACTGTTTGCATGACACCAGAGAGCAACAGGGGAGGGGCTGGATGGGGCAGCAAGGTGGAGGGGCATGTACAAGAGTGCTGGGGTCTGTGTTCTGATTGCCACATATCTCCAGGGTCACACGCAGTTTGTTTCAGGAAGGGGTTTACCACTACCTGAAGACTCCAAGGGTGCCTGTGCAGAATCATAGAATCATAGAATTGTAGGGGTTGGAAGGGACCTCGAGACATCATCGGGTCCGACCTCCCTGCCAAAGCAGGCTCCCTAGGACATATCACTCAGATAGACTAAGAATCTTCTGGAATAAGAAACGTGCAAGTCATCAAGAGACATAAATAGAGGTGGAGACTAGACCATAAAAGACACAATCCTGAAGAGCCACATGTGTGCCCACCACTGGAGGATTGCCCCATCTGCCATCATCATTGCAGGATCCAAGGCTAGTGATCTCTATATTTTTCTTTTTCCTCTTTCCTTTCTTTCCTTTTCTTATAAATGTTTCAATAAGAGACCACACTGGCTACCATTACGCTTTCTGAGTTCTGGTTGCTTCTACCATAAATAAAATGTTTAACCGATTGATTGGTGTCATTTCACCTTAATTTAGCCTGAGGGAACCACAAACCTGCTATGGTTCCCTGGGCTATTCAGGTTAGGTCATGACATCAAGACAGCTGTGATAAAGTGAATTCAATTACATTTTTTGTTTCTGCAACACCATGTCCAGAATCTTTTCTGCTGTTGGTGATGTGCACTCTGAGTACGGGTCAGCTTTCACATCTTGAGTGAATTATTCCTAGAAGTTAACTTAAGGATAAATTTCTCAACGTAAGTCACCAAAAGATGAGATTTCTGGATGAATATGTCAATATTATCTAGTGAACATTTAAAAGGGAAAAAAACTCACAAGTGATAGTCAGTTGCCTAGGGATGCTGCTCCACAGCTGGCCTGGCAGGCAGCAGTGGCAGACCATTGCACAGAGGGGCTTTCCCTGAGGTAGGGAAATGCCGAGGACTGGAGACACCCACCGGGAACCAGCAGCTTTCACAGGAGTTGCTGACACGGCCTGGATGTTGACAGAGCCATGGTGGCCACCCTTACACGTAAACATGACAGGCCAGGGAGCATGAGCTGCTAGAAGGACAGTGACCAGAGAGGGCAAACAGGACATGGCCTGCCATCCAGGCTGTGGTGTTGCAGTTCACAGGACAGTTCACATGAGAGGGTGTGCAGGGAGGGCACTGCTTCAAAGTAGGGGAATTCCATTGGTCAAGTGGGAGATTTTAAATATGCATACCCAGCAACAGAGCACTGTCCTGTGACAAGTCAAGGGCACATGTCCTACCTGGTCCTTGGGGCAGAATGGCAGGTACTCATCTCAGAGCAAAGGCTGGGAGGTCTGCACCATCTACCCCAGTGTTGGACGATACCTCCAACTAGATTAAACTGCAGCAGGGAGAAGCTGTAGTGAAGACCTCAGAGTGCAAGAGAGGCATGCTGCTTACTGTGGGGTCTGGTCAGGGATGGCACTTCATGTGGACACCAGTGATATGGCAAGAAGCAAGCTGAAGAGCATCAAGAAGGATTACAGAGCCCTGCGAGCAATGGTAAGGGACCCCAGAGCACATGTAGTTTTTCATCAGTCCTTCTGGTCAAAGGGAAGGGGTTTGAAAGGGCCAGTCAAATCCGGTGAATCAACAGATGTTTACAGGACTGGTGTCACAGCCAGGGGTTCAGCTACTTAGTGAGAAACCTGCTCTACTTGGGCTTGATACGGTCTATCTGTCAGAGAAGGGGAAGAGCATCTTTGGTCATAGGCTTGCCAAGCTGGTAAACAAGGTCAAGGACAATGTTTCCTGGACAAGGGAAACATTGATCAATCCCACTTCTACCATTTTGATGCCAGTGCCAACAACAGATGCCCAGAGCCAGAGAAAGGATCACAGGTCAGAGGGAGAGCACCTGAATTGCAGCACAATGGAGTTCCAGCCACTCCAGCTAGTCAGTCAGCTTCACTGGGGGTGCAACTTAAATGCCTCTATGTAAAGGAACACAGCATGGGGAATAAGGAAGCATAGTTAAAGACATGCACATGCCTGCAGGGCTGTGATCTCATTGGCATCATGGATTCATGGTGGGATGGCACCTATGACTAGAGAAAAGAAAACTAAAGAGGGACTATTTGTAATGGTATGTAGTGATAGAACAAGTGGGAATGGCCTTAAACTGAAAGAGAGTAGATTTAGATTGGATTTTAGGAAGTAATTCTTTACTAGGAGGTTAGTGAGGCACTGGCACAGTTGTAGCTGCGCCCTCCCTGGCAGTGTTCAAAGCCAGGTTGGATGGGGCTTCAGGGAACCTGGACTAGTGGAGGATGTCCCTGCCCATGGTGGGGTTTGGAATTAGATTTTTGAGGTTTTATGATTATATGTTTCCAGGGCTCTATGAGTGTTGGAATGAAAGGACACAGGCTCTGTAGGAGGGACAGGTAGAGAAGAGGAGGCGGTGTCATGCTGTATGTCGGTGACAAGCTCAGGTGCCTGGAGCTCTGCCTGGGGATGATGAGGAGCTGACTGAGAGCTTATGGGTCAGGATTAAAGGGAACAGGAACAGGGGATACTATGGTGGGGGCCACACAACTGGGAAGGCAGAGATGTGGCCCTCTACAGACAGGCAGGGGTAGCCTCACATTTGCAATCCCTGGTCCTCATAGCTGCCAAGCAGTCAAGGATTTTTCAGCTTAGCAGCTGCCCTGCTAACAAGAAGTTGGGGGCACCCAGGAAACTGGGAGGGACACAGCCAGGACAGGTGGTCCAAACTAAGCAAAGGGGATATTCCATGCCATAATGTCATGCTTGGCATAAAGAGGGGCTAGTGGGGGAGGGGCATATGGCTTCAGGACACATGGCTTGGGGACAGACTGGCTAAACTGCCTTTATCCCAACCCATTAGGTTTGCCTTTGTCTTCCCATTTATTTTTCATCCCACCCAGCTCTTCCCCCCTTTCATTATGTCACCCAGTGACATAATGTTCTCTAGCACATCCTTCAGCTACTCCTTCTATCTACTTCATGTTTGAAATTATCACAGAGACTAGCATAATAAGGTGTGTATCAGCAAGTGAGTGAAACTCACATTATCCAGCTAAAGACTAAGTAAAAGCCTGTAGGAAGAGGTCATCTCGCTGCTGGAAATGCAACTGGAGTTTTGATTAGTAAAATCCAGACTCCCATGTAGATCCAGTCTGGCCTGCAGCTCAGCTTGCCCCTTCTCTATGGTCTCAGCATTTACAACACATGGTAGCGTGTGTCAGCTCTGGTCATAATTAACAATGACCAAAGATGACAGGACATGTACATGTAAGACTTGAAGGATGTTACTGTACTTTGTGAATTTGCTCCTCACTGATCTGTTACTAGCAGATTCTGGGTTTTGGCATGCCATTTGTGTGTTAGTGCAGGTGTGAAATACTTGGGAAAGAAGTTAGGGAACTTTTCACTTTAACTGCTTCTTGTCTGTTCCTGGTGTCTGGATTCCTGTACTAAACAGCTCTGCCTTTGATCCTTGATCTGCATACTGAAGCCTCAACGTGAAGACATTGATTCATACCAAAATGCAAGCAGCTCCACAGAGATTTATGCTGCAAACGCTTTAGAATTTCTATCCAAGACAAATAAATAGCTGCTAGTTGGCTTTTCTGTATGTTTTTAGCTGTAGTAATTACCTACACATACTTTGGCAGAAATATTTTTTATGTTTAGAATATAAATATTTTCCCTATTTTTTTTTCCCATGAGAGAAAAACATCTCTCTAAATGTGGCAAACAAATCAGTATGTTAGAGATGGGAATGCATCTGGAGCCCTAGAAAACAAAGTAGGATGCTTTGACATTCAGAAACAGCACAAAGTGATCTTTTGACCAGCTAATTAAGCATACTCAGGTTTTTTTTATTTTATTTTGCTTCCTGTGCAATTTGTGAATTTGACTTTACAGCTGGCCAAGGTGGCTGGCATTACACAGCTTGACAATCTGTGTCAGAACAGTAAGCATATTTCTGAGTCATTGCATGGCACACACACACAAAAAAGGACTGTTGTGAAAACAACAACAGTATTTGTAAAAATGTTGGCCTAAGTCTCCTTTTAGAGGCAATATAATATGTACAGGTCTCAGATAATATCGACTATAGAATAACTAAATCCTCATCTTGAGGTTTGTACCAAGATCAAGTGTATTATACTATTCTTTTTTTTTCTTAGCAAAACACAGATGTAGGTTGTGAGAAGTATCCTGCCTATTCTCTGCTGCACTCATTCCTTCAACATACCAAAGCATTTTTCTAGAACAATTTGGTTGTGTGGTAACTGTACTGACAAATGTTGACATACTCTTACTCAAGGTGATTTTCCTTCCTTTTCTATAAACCTTTATACAGAAAGGAAAAAAAACCCACAGACTTTCTGCAGTTACACTCAAGTTGAAAACCGAGAATATCTACAGCATGAAAACTGGAATTTCTAAAATGGAGTTACTTTAGTTTTGAGGTTGATTTTATGTAACTAAGAGACATTGCATGCACAAATGTATTGCCTTGAGATGGTGTAGTTTTCTTGGACCAATGTGAAAACCAAAGTACACAATAGTTTTTTGGGAGACAGTTACAAACAAAGTTACAACAAAGACTAATGGAAATTTTGGAGGACTGTTTCTAACTTCCAATAATGACTGGGAACAAAATAAAATTAAAAAGAGCTAAAATGCAGACCATGTGATTTAGGGAAATGCCACTGAAATGTTTCACATGAGCTGTAACAGAGGTGTCTCAATTTCCTTCACCTTCATTATGTCTGACTTCATGATTGGCAGAAATCTGACATAGTTCACAGTAGCTTCTGTACTTTTGTGATTCTTCATATTGACACAAAATGCTGGGAACCTAAAAGCGCCCTACTTGTACTCACACTTAGAAAGGGTACAACCAAAATATGTCAGAAGTCATTCTGGTGGCATTTCTGAATTAGCCATTTGCTGCTTAAAAAATGGATGGCTTTTTTTGTGCGAGAAAAGTATGATTTATTCAAATAGCTCTCAATCCACTCATTCATGCAGTCATGCTGTCTATAGATGTTTTAAAATGACCCTATTTTAAAATTATTTTATCCTTCAAAAAAGAAACTAAATGAGGTTTAAAGAGAAAAAGCATGGACAAAACCACAAACTTGAGTCCTGCCCATATGCAGTATAATCAACTTCATTGTAGAAATGAAGACTGTTGTGTGTTTATACAACATACATCCAAAATGATTTCGTTCAATAAACATTTTGGCAGGGAGGAAGAGAACGGGAAGGATGGGGTTTTTCTTGAGTACATTGTAGCAATTCTCTTTCCTTTACTAATGACATTTAAAGTTTAATTGTAAAAGGTAAGTTTAACAACACCCGTCTTCCAAAAATCTGTTAGCTGGTGTTAATTATGCCTTCTGCTAGCTATGACCTGAGTCATGCAACAGCTGACCCGCTATTTCACCCACAAACTGGTATGCCTGCACCTGCATGTGTTATCCTGTTTAGTCTTTTACTATGTCATTACATTAATTTTGCTCAGTCAATGAACATCATGAAAGATCACGTCTCTTCAAACCGCCTTTTGAAAGCTTATACAAGTCAGGCTTTTGTGGTTGTGGAGTAAACTATATTACCAACAAACACTACAGCTTTGAATAGTCTTTTTGGTGAATTTTCTTCTCTAATATGTATCTTGCACTTCATACGTTGAAAAATTATACATTCCGATGAATTCTTGAGTATCAAAATTAATCTGGTGATGAAAAATGCTATCCTATATCCCTTTTGCACCCACTGACTTGAAAAGGAATTGACTTAATTTAAGGTGCACAAGGAAAACATGTCTGAGTCCTCAGAAGTAATTTGCTAAGCCAAAAATAAGTTGCTAGTGAAACATTGGAGAAAAGAACCAAGTGCAAAGAAGCCCTACATTTGAAGCTGCTTAAAATGGATACAAATTATCTTTACACTCTGTTTTCCAGGCTTGATTATCTAGAGGCAAATATCACTGCTTTAGCATTCTTCCCAAATTCATCTCCAGGGTTAACCATCCATGTTTAATCATTGCTGATAATGAGATTTGTAAACTTTCAAAAATCCCTTAACTAGAACTCTGTGAATAGGTTTGTGCATAAAGCAGACTGGGAGGAATTATTTTTTTCCCAATCTAGAGAGTTAGAAAGAGTTGATTGAGGTTCTTTTTTTTTTAACATGTACTTCTGAACATTTCACTATGTAAAGAGCAAGGTTGATATATCACAATGAAAGCAATAGAAAAGCAATAGCAAAGAAATAGGTGCCTGTAAGAAAGCTGAGGAAGAACTGTTCACAAGGGCACATAGCAGTAAGATGAGGGGTAATGGTTTTAAACTAGAAAAGGGGAGTTTTAGGTTGGATGTTAGAAAAAGTTTTTCAGTATGAGGGTGGAAGATCACTGCAACAGTTTGCCCAGAGAGGTAGTGGAGGCCCCATCCCTGGAGATGTTCAAGGTCAGGCTTGATGGGGCTCTGAGTAACCTGATCCATTAAAGATGTCCCTGCTTACTGCAGGGGAGTTCTATGATTCTAAAAAATGTAAAGAAGCTCTTGATTTTTCTTCAGTGTCTGAAAATTCTTTACATAACATTGGTTTCTGTTGTGCAGGTAGTCAGAGTATGCGTCTATCCAAGAACTTCTCAGACTGGTGGCCAATGTAACGCATTAAGTTAATTAAATCCCCAAACCCTGAAAACTGGCATCTCCGGATACCCTCTGATCATTTTACCAAGAAGATTCCAACAGATTAGATTTCTAAGATTTCTCCTTACAGTGATGACAGTGATTTCCAAATGGCCTTAAAAGAAGGCTCTAAAGCAAGGAATCAAAATTATAAGGGGTGGAATTCTAAACAGAATTAAAATAATAAAAAGCAGGAAAAATTACAGTACTAAAAGGAAGGAGTTATGAGAGTGGTTGGTGCTGTATTGGACAAGTTTGAAATGGATGTGGAAAATGAAGGAAAGCACTGCAAATACCAGAATGAAGAAATGTCAAGAAATAAGCAGTTGGAAGAGGATGTGAATTAATGGATCCATTAATTAATAGCATTGCTTTCCTGGTGCTTTAAGAATGATACATTCAAAATGAATATCCTGCACCCTGGCTCATATACTAATTTGAGGTTGTATCCACATGACTGTCAGAAGAAAGAAACAAAAAGGATTTTTCCCTAAATCTGCCAAAAAATCCATCCCAAACTTTGAAAGATTATCTGGGACAACAAAGTGAAAAATCCTTGATCTCTAGCAGGAAATGCTTTTGGTGATGCTCTCCTTCATTTTTAATCTGTTTCTTATGTATTGAATTAAACCTGGCTATCTTGAGTAATTAATTTATTTTTTTTTCAGCAGCACTAGATCTACATCAAAGAACACAAGTTACCAGACAGACCTACACTTTTACAGAGCTTCTGTAGCAAGTCATGTACGTGGAATAAAAACGTGTGTGAAAGCATACAAATAATTCAAACACCACCATTTTGAACCATTGTTTCTCTTCTTTCCTTTGAGTTTTCAAACTTAAAAAAAGTATAGTTTTGAGTTTGAATTCACCTGGATGTTGTCAATTCCATGTGCACGGGTATATGGAAGGAGAGTATCTGCTCTTTTAAGGGTGTCTGGGCAAAGGAGAGCCATGAGCAAGGACAGAGACAAACCCAACCCACACATGGTAAGGAAGGTTGTGGTAAGAACAAACCTGGTCATTCACACCATTTTCTGAGAATACCTACAGTGTCTGGATGTTTTACTGTGGTGTTTCTTTGAGGATAAAGAAAGGAAAGGGAGGAAGGCAATGTCATGGTTCTGCCCCGAGCTGGGAGCTGAGCACCATGCAGCTGATAGCTCTGGGTGGGAAAGGGGACAAGGGAAAAGAAACCAAAGGCGAACCTCATGGATTGGGATAAGGTTAATTTACTAGGACAGCAGAGAGAGAAATAATAATAATAATAGGTCTTTTATAGCAAAAAGTATGTGAAACTGGTGATAGACAACACAGTTTCTCACCTAACTGCACAATTCAGTCCATACAGCTCAGAGCCATCCCAAAGCTGGACCGTCCCCAAAAACTGCCTTCTCTTTAGTGGGGCAATATGAAGAACTGAAAAGTCCTTGACTCAGGGTGTTACTGGCACTGCTCTCATCCTAACTCCCAAACACCATTACACCAACTGCTAGAAAGAAATGAACTCTATCCTGGCCAAAACTAGGACAGAAAGCAAAGACGTGCTGAAAGAACGTGCCCAGGAGGGGGGAGCAGGGAGGAACAAAGAAGGGTAGGCAGAAAGAGTATAAAAGGGACCAATCCAGTCAGTAAGCTTGTCTGGCTGAGCCCTGTGCCTGATCAACTTGGTCTGTCTGGTCTTCTTACACCTTCTTATTGAATGTTTTCTCAACTATCTCCCTACATAATGTCACTCTCTATGCCATGTGTACATGTGCTGCAAGGACCAACTGCCAGCTACTAGTGAGACCTGCATGAATGTGAGTGAAATTTTCTGCTTGCTACTGCAGTCAGACCTGGGAGGTGTTCGTGAGCATCTGTTTCTTCCCAAAAGTGCACAACTGTATGTGCTGGGTGTGCCTCTGTGTCTCTGGGATACGTGCTCAGCTCCACTGCTGATTGAACCTGCAAACAATAAAGTGGCAACGTGGTCTGGAGCAGCTGGAGAAGGGGGAGAGGTTTAGCAACTCTTAACATTAAGCTGCATGTGTGTGTGTGTTTATGTGTATATTTATATATATATACATATATACATCTACGTGTATACATATAAATATATATTATATATGTATAGTATATTTGTTTATATCTATATGCCTATATGAATATAAATATAGGCACACATGTAGTCTCATGACATATAAGGAGTTTATTAGTTGGAAGTATGGAGGCACACAGTTAATTCTGTGCTCATTTTCTGAAGAACAGAAATATCACTGTTAATCGGAAAGCATTGCTCAGCTGGGGACCCTCAGCCTGGCTCAAATGCTACTTACCTAAAGGAAATACTGACATTAAATTAATGCAATTTTGAATCAAATGCTAAACAATTTTCTATGCCTTTAGTAATAATTTGTTGTGATGGAAGAGTGACACAATATGTATCTTTCAAAAGCATAGAAAGAAACAAATACATAAGTTCCTCTGATAAATCAAAATGGCCAATGTAGTATGCACATGCACCCATCCTCCTCATTATTCAGGAAGTTTGTTCTGACAAAGAAATTAGCTTTATTTTGTCACCTCATTTATCACAGAGAGAGAATTAAAAAAAAAAAAAAAAAGAGAGAAATACCGTACCTTGCCCTAAGCCTTTTTCAACTAACTTCAAATTGTCATTAGAGTTCTACTTTCGTGTCGCTCAGTTTAGTGATCTGTTTCTCCTTTGCAGTTTCTAAACTTAATTACTACAGCTATATCTAAGACACAGAATCCTGCCAGAACAGAAATCTTCCTTGGTGCATTTGTTGGGTAGTATCGCACCGCCTGAGCAGTAAAATGCCAGTTGCTAGCAGCTTGTGACCTGTGTGTTTTCTGAAGTCCAATTCTTTTCTTTTCTTGAGCTGGTTTTAGAATATTAAGGGCGTTACTGCAGCATTTCCAGTCTCTCTTCTTAAGTTCATCTTTGTCAAAATAGTTGCAGAACTCTATTATCAATGTCCCATGCTTTAGCCCGAGTTGTTAGATCTGATGCCAGTTGTATAATGTGACAAGACAAGCAAAGCTACCTTTTCTTTCACTTTGTAAAAGACCTTGGTTTTCCTCTAACTTCCCACGACAATTGTCATTGCGAGCCGCAGCCATGTTCTCCCACTGACGTCCTCAGCAATGACAAGAAGAATATTTCTGATTCTAAGGAGATCTTACAGTCTCCTGCTGCGGCACCCCATTATCCCTCTCCTTGAGAAGGTCCTGTGCGAGGCAGTCAGCCCTCCTGTCACAGGAGATGCTGCTCACACCCAGCTGTGGGCCCAGTGCTTGAAGTTATGTGTCACGGCCATGCTTCAAAGCAAATTGGTTTCTGTTTTCCAGCAGGGATATGCAATCAGAATTCATTGTAGGGGATGTGCAGGAGGCGAGGGCTACATTTAATCCCTTTTGAGCTGGAAGTCATTGACTTAGGGAAGACAAAGGGGCCTCCTACGGGCAGCAGTGCAGTCTCCAGCCCCACCACCCTGCCTGGCCTCCAGGTGTTGAGAGCCCATCCGATCCCATCCTGTGGTTCCTGTTCCTGACCAGTCCCCTGCTGCCAGCTGGCCCTGTGGGATGGGACCCTGCTGTAGCCCAGTGCTGCAGCAGAATTAGGCTCCTGGCTGAGCAGTGCAAGGTCTCTGGGCTCCATCATGTTGCAAAGCTGTCAGCCTACAGAATGGCGATAGCTTTATTTTATTTATTTATTTTATTTATTTTTATTTGAGCTGTTCTTTCTGTTTGTCCCCCTTGATAAATGTCCAGTGTCTGTCCTACCACCTCTGTCAGCTGTCCGTCAGTAGAGGAGGCGTCACTGCACAGGCTGGGTGGAGGGCATGTAAATGCCAGCAGCTCTGTCTTGCCGCATCTTGGGATGCTCCTTAGAGCCCTGGTCTATTTCTTTGTGATCTTCTTGCAAGGTGTTTTACCTCCTCCTGCTCCGTAATCCATCATCCTACGTGCATAGCCTGTGGCTGATTCATTTAAAATGTCACTGGGTAGCACTGTGGCTTGTATAACAATGTGGGTGATAAATGGGAAGTTTATCCCCAGAGCCTTTTCTTCTAGATTTATAGGCACTTCACATCTAGAAGGTAGGGGTTGCCTCCCACCCCTCCATGGTGCTTGCTCCTCCACCTTCCTCCCTATGTCTCATGCTTCTGGGAGCAGCGGACAGTGGAGGGTGGGTGGGAGGGAAGGGCCAGTGTGGTGGAGTGGCTGCTGTCAGCATAGCAGCAGGTGTAACCAGATGTCTTTCCTTCAGCCAGTTCTCTTTCAGACCTAGGGAGCGATAGAACCTTACACTGTGGAGAAGATGGCTGGCCCATTCTGGTAGAGTGATGAGAAACAAGGAGTCTTGGATGTACAGTCAGGTCTATCGATTGCAAGATGTAGGGAGCAGCACACGGCAGAGGTGGGGAGAAACTGGGAGGGAGTTTGCTGTTGCAACAGTCCAGCTGCAGCCCTGAGTGGTTTTTTTGCATCCAGAGCCTGCAAATCTGGATAACCCATGGGTTATTTGAATGCATTTGCAGAAACAACAGTGCTTTTACAGGTGCTGTTGAAGGGCCAGGCTTTCCTATGAAAATACAGTTGCTGGGTCTGCTTCAATGCAATTAATTCTTTGAAGAATGGTTCCAAAGTGATTTCTGCTTACAATCTAACTGCTTCTACAGCTTGAATCAATCCAACTCATTTGCTCATTTGCTGTTCCCTTTTTGGTCTGTTCTTGTTATCTCCTGATTATTCTCATCTCTCTTCTATAAACCTTTGTTTCTATAAGCCTTTTCCCAGTCCCAAATTGGGTCTTAAGTGTGCTTTTATTCTAAGGTATCATGTTACATTTTCTCTTAATCACATCCTTCTACTACTTCTTTCATTTCCTTACCTCTCTGCCATCCTTTTACCTTCCTTCTCATTATCTGCTGCTAATTACTGTCTCTCATTTCTCTCTCTTGTTTGCTTCTGTGATGCAGAAACCTTCCTTTGCTTTTCCTGATGTTGGTGATACTTAGTTGTCTCTACCTGTTCCAGTTCCTTCCCAAACATTTCTCACCTGCCAGTTACTATCCTCTGTTTCAGAATTAAGTAACCTCTGCAACTTCTTCCTGCTCTCTTGCACCTTGGGAATGTCTGCCCACTCTCAAAATGTCATAAACTCGAAACATTTAGCTTTGTGTCTTCCTCTTCTTTTTGCAGCTGTTCCTTTGTGCAGATTCTGCTCTTCCCCTGTGCTGCTTCTCACGGACTCTCCCATATGTCTTTACTTTCAAATTGTAGCTGCTGAAAACTTCTATACTTTTTCCCCCCCCTCATATATATTTAACTAGCAGAATGTCATATTTTCTGCTTGCCACGCAATTGCATTCAGAATCAGTAGATAGAGCAGAATTACTTAGAATTAGCAGCTCTACAAGTTCCTAACAGAAATGTCATGGTCTCTGCTCTGGCTTTATAGTTCAAATATAATTCTACCCTTGAACAGCCTGAATAGAGTAAGTTGAAGCTTCCTCTACCAGCAACTAAAATCACCTCAACTAAGATTGCATCATCTTTGATACTTTTATACATGGTGATATTAGGGGGCAAAAGTAATGTTTTACTTAGTCTGCTAGAGGTAGACATCTTATGCAGAGTAAAAGGGCCATTTATTTATCCAGAACTTTATATTACTAAAGATTTAGGCAGAATTTTCTGCTTGTTTGCTTTGCTGCTTGATTCATTTTGTTTTTTTAAATTTTGCAGCTAGGACTGATTTCCTAAAATATTGTGGCATTATGCTAATACAAAATTATGCAAATTTTGTCCCCCCTGTAGCCACGTGGTGGTATAAGGTTGTGGAGTTTGGGTTTTTTTTAAGAAGCAGATGATGGGGAATGGAATTACCGGCATGACAGTTCATTTGGTTATTGTATTTTATTCCTTTTGGATGTCATAAATTAAAATTTAATTATAAATTACATGCATAAACACTTTAATGTTAGTAATTTGCCTTATGAAAATGTATGCATCGAAACTTGAGCTTCCTGCTATTTTTTTATCTGGTAATATCATGTGCTATAGTTTTTTGTACATGATTTTTGCATTTGTGCATATATCTATGTGGACACACACACACACAAATAGGTTAAGTTTCATTATATGGGTGTACATATGTATATTTACATACGTGCCTTTTTATAATTTTGGGTTTAATTTCTTTCATGGAGAGGACAGAAAATCAGTCCTGTGATCCTTATTTATCTTCTTTGATATTAGTAGAATTTTGTCTTTCATTTCCTCCAGTGTATCTGGACTATCAAATAATGACATCCAATGATCACCCTATGGCTGGATTCAGTTCCATTTCTGTGCTTTCTAGATGTTTCTAACATTTTCTAGAATAAACAGATTTTAGTTTTCAGTTGACTCTGTAAATAATTTCATTTTCTAGAGATGAAATATTAATGTTTTCAATGATTCTGGAGTTTTGCTGGTGGCATTCATAGCTATATGCCCAAATCGAATTCCTGCCCTATATTTCTAGAATCTCTGAAAAAGAAATAGCTCCTGCAACCCTAAGTAAATTGGTTGAAGATTCACCATTCTCAGAGCAATCCAACAAGTCATTGTTAGTTAGGTGGACAGCATCTTAACTCTTATTACTGAGGTATTTTCATAACATCAAAGTATTTTCAAAAAAACCCAAACAGCTAAACAGAGGTGTCAGACAGTTTTTGGAGAATGAAAGGTCTTTTACAGACTTTTCAGTTTGCAAAAGAGCAGTTTCAAAGGATGGTTTTTTTGTCTTGTGTATTGGAATGATATTTCTGATTGCAGATTGTTTTTCATTCTATGAAAATACAACAGTTGGATGCAGGAGCTAGTTAAATGCAGACTAGAAATAAGGGGCATATTTAAAAACAAAACCAAAACTATGTTAATTATTCATTTGAAGAATTCGGCTACATGTAGAGTAACTTCTCTGTCAACCGCTGTTTAAATCAAAAATAGTGTGACACCTCTAAAGGTTCATCTCTCTTTTTCTATTGACTGAAGAGACAGCAAACCACATAAGTGTCTCTAAGTGTCCTAAGTTAGATAAAATAAATCACAAAATATGAATATCCACTTAAAGAGTAAGATATTCTTCAAGTATTGTACTCAAGACCAAATTTAGTGTCTTATATTTATCATCCACTAGATGTAAAACTGAAAATAATTTATGGTCTGAATTTTAGAGGTCTTTTCTGTGTTGCAGAACACCTATACAGATTATCAAACATAATTCCATGGGTGTACTCTAGTGGTTAGTACTTCAGAAAGTAGGCTTTGTTGCCTATCTTAAAGTTACTCAAAAAAACTTAAAACTCCACTCCTTAAATTTTCAGTATAATCTGTATGCATTTTTTTCTTGCTGCCCCATGGTGCTCTTTTTAACCAAGATCATAATTCAAATTCTCATTGGCTAAATAGATAGCAATCTGAAGAAAGGCTTAGCAATTTTGTCTAAATTCCAAAGCATTGTGTAGAGGATTTGCAGAGGCTCTAGAGAGAGCCTCTTATCTTTCTTCACTATTGTTAAACTTCAAATTTGCATGATAAAAAATATGTTAAAAAAAAAAAAATAAAAAAAATCCTTTGGTCTCAATATGAAAGCAATACCGGTGGATAAAAACAACCCAGAAAAAAACAATTTGACACACACACACAAAAAAAAGTATGGAAAAAGATTACATATACAAAAATGCATAAATATAAGAACCTGATGAAATATAGCAGCAAACAAAAACTATCTTACAATGGTACCTTATCCCACAAAGGAAATAAATCATTATCTGTTTCCATTTGGCGTTCAATGAGAAAAGAATTAACTTGTGGAACTATTTCTAATCAGATTAGCTCTAACAAAACCTTTCCTGTTCTTTCACATACTTAGTGTACAAAGGTTGACCTTTTCTGCATTCTGAAAGTGATACCTGACAGAAATTATTTTCAACACCGGCTGGCACTAGGCCATGTTGAAAAGGATTTGGGAGCAAACACTAAGGAAAGGAAAATTATTTAGAAGTCATCATGACAACCCATAATTGAATCCAGAAAACTGGAAGCAAGTTATAAAACAGAAACAATAACAAAAAATAGGACAAGAAATTGAGACAATTGTTAATCTGTGTCATAAATTAGTGTTGCATGCCTTGCTCTCCTCTTTGTTTTTCTTCCCTTTCATGTTTCAGCATATCAAAATGCTAAGTATATGTTAGAATTTTAAATAGTTCTGTAACAATTAAAATTTTTGAATGCTATAACAAGAGGTTAGGTAAATATATTTTTTGTTCCCCCCATCCTCCAGTCCCAGATCTGTTCCATGTATTTGAAGAAGAAGTTTAGCCAAGTTTCTTCAATTTTTTTATTGTCTGTTATTTCCTTTACTCAGTGGTAATATGTACGAACATATCAAAACCAGTGTGAGGGGCAGGTCAAAGTAGGTGCTTCTCACACTGCTTTGGTGATACTTACTTGGAGTGCTGCATCCAGTTCTGGGGTACAAGAAAGACATGGAGCTGTTGGAGCAAGTCCAGAGGAGGGCCAAAAAGATGATAAGAGGGCTGGAGCACCTCTCCTGTGAAAAAGGCTGAGAGAGTTGGGCTTGTTCGTCCTGGAGAAGGCACCAGGGAGACCTTAAAGCAGCCTTCCAGTACCTGAAGGTGATACAGGAAAGCTGGAGAGGGACTATTTACCAAGGGCATGTAGTGACTGGACAAGGAGCAGTGGGTTTAAACTGAAAGAGAGTATATTTAGATTGCATATTAGGAAAAAAATTCTTCACTGTGAGGGTGGTCAGGCACTGGAACAGGTTTCCTATAGAAGTTGTGGCTGACCCTCCCTGACAGTGTTCAAGGCTGGGTTGGATGATGCTTTGGGCAACCTGGACCAGTGGAGAGTGTCCCTGCCCATGACAGGGGTTTAGAACTAGGTGATCTTTGAGGTCCCTACCAACCCAAACCATTCTGTGATTCTATGAAACCACAGAGAGAGATAGATACTTATTTATGGATGGAATTACATCCATGAAGGGGCTCCTGGACCTTGCCCCTAAGGTGTTATGACATAATTATACATATGGCACAACACAGCTGGAAGCAAACAATGAAGAAAGACATGGAAACATCAATGTCATTAGAAATTTGGGAATTCTCAGAGTTACCCTTCAGACAACCAAATGTAGCTTGTTCTTGAAGTGCATCCAATATCCTGTTTGGACAACTGAGCTGGAGCAAATATGAAAGAAGGATAGAAGGAGAATGAATTAAGGGAGGTCTCTGTATCTGATATTGAAGTGAAAGTACATAACCAGATTCAGGAACTCAGAAGCTGCATGTATAAGTAGTGATAGAAAATGCTATTTGAGGGCAGGACAGAATAAGTGAATTCTGTGGATGGAAAATTAAGGCATGCTTGAGTCAAGTAATGAACAAAAAAATGAGATGGCTGCTATTGGTAGAGTGTGTGTGGAGCAGAAGTGGTGGGAAAGACATGTTGAAAGATGACTAAATGTAGAGGAACGACATAGGTGATTTTTGTTCTTGTTCCTGTTGTCTTTGTTATTTTTGCTGAGAAGGATCATAGAATCGTTAAAGTTGGAAAAGACCTCCAAGATCATCCAGTCCAACTGTCCCCTTACCACCTATGTTACTTACTAAACAATGTCTCTAAGTACTGCATCCAACTGTTCCTTAAACAACCTAAGGGATGGTGACTCCACCACATCCCTGGGCAACCTGTTCCAATGCCTAACCAATCTTTCTGAGAAGAAATTTATCATAATTTCTAACCTGAACATCCCCCAGTGCAAAACCCCTGGTTTAGGATGAGACCTAAACCACCTACATTGAGATTTAGTCTTCTCTTCACATGACTGGAGTGCTGGAACACCTCCCCTATGAACAGACACTAAAGGAGCTGGGCTTGTTCAGCCTAGAGAAGAGAAGGCTGTGGGGGGACCGCATTGCAGCCTTCCAATACCTGAAGGGAGCATATAAATAGGAGGAAAATCCACTTTTTAAAAGGGGAACCACTGGCAGGACAAGGGGGAATGGATTAAAGCTAAAGGAGAGAAGGTTAGATTAGATATTAGGGGGAAGTTTTTTTACACAGAGAGTGGTAAGGTGCAGGAACAGGATGCCCAGAGATGTGGTGGATGCCCCATCCCTGGAGGTGTTCAAGGCCAGGTTGGATGGGGCCATGGGCAACCTTGTATAGATCCAGGCCTGGAGGTTGGTGGCCCTGCCCATGGCAGTGGGGTTAGACCTCTATGATCCTTGAGGTCCTTTCCAACCCAGACCATTCCATGATTCTATGACTCCTCAACTTATAAGACACCATCAGAACATGCTTAACCCACAGTCTCTTTCATTTACAAATATATCTGGAGATAGTGGTGCCCATTTTTGCATAATACCTTAGTGCATGCATCAGTCACTAGGCAGATGATTTGAGTGCCATCTTAGGGATAGTGGATTAAATTTGTGACATTCACCTGGTGTTTAGCATCCTTGACAAGTAGATAACAGCACACATCTCAAAAGCCCTGAGGCTAAGAAAGGCCTAGAGTTTCGCCTGGGTTTTTTGATATGCGGTCTAACTACCAGAAAATTGTGTAAATTAAATGGCTTGCTGTTGCACTCAAGACAAAAAAGAAAGCCAAGATTGTCCCACTGGAGTATTATTCCTATTTAAATTTTCATGCTAATTTCAGTAAGGCTTGCAGTGTGTTGCTGTGTATTGTTAAACAACAACTGCATTCTGCTAAAGAGGCGGCTGCAGTTCAGTAATGCATGAAGGTGTTCCTGGGCATTTGTTGCGTGTGGTTTGAATGAACCATACAGCATGCTAAGAAAGTACCCTGAAATCCACTTCCATGACAGGCATTAGATAAACGAGTAACCTCTAATGCAATTAGTGTTTCTTCTGGTTTAAATGCATTGTATGAAAGTAAACCCTGATTTTGGTAGTTTTATTCAGATTATTAGTGCTTGGTGTAGTGCTTAATGATTCTTCTGATTCAATAGAAAAGGTATTCATGCATAGTTTTACTGAAAGGTAAATCTGATATTTATCAAATTACTTTATGAGACAGCAAGGAAGGAAAACTGATGACTTTTTAACAGTATTTATGTCTAAAAGTGTTACATTCAGATGTGAAGACCCCCTGAGGCCAAATAATTTAAATGCTACACATCCCATTTTTTAGGACAGGCCCCTACCATTTCAGTGCCATATAAAATAAAACTGTGACAGGTCTCCATGCAATTCAAAAAAACAATGGTAGTTTGAGCCCTGATATTACAGACTTCATTTTTCCTCCCAGATTTTCCCTGTACACAGATGGTATAATTTTACCCCTCAAAGTTTTACCTCTGGAAGCTATTTTTATTTATTTTCTACAAGTGCACCTTCAGGCAATAACAGCAGGGGGGCAAATACTTTATTTTACGCTGTCAAAACTGATACGCTGTGAGTTATTCACATCACTTTCTGAAATGCCAGTCAATGGCTTTGCGTGTGGAGTAGTGGAAACCACTAACAGACTCAGGAAAAACATTCTGTGAGCTGGTAGCACTGGAGTTGGTGCTAGTATGGAAAGAAAAATCTTTAAAAAAAAGGAAAGGAAAAAAAGACTTTTTTTTTGGTAGCTGCTTTTTAAAGTCTTCTAATGAAAGGGGATGAATCAGGAACTTTGTAAGAACATGTGCTTGGCCACTTAGCTATAACCATAGATCAGGAATAAAGCTTACTCAGCACAAGCTTTGGACCTTTCAGACCTTATGTTTCATTTCTTATCTACTGAGCTTCCCATATTTGTAAAAACATAGAAGTGGGAATAAAAAAAATCAATTTTTTTAAACAATTAGAGTCCAAAAAGAATTCACATATTCACCCATTGGACTTTCAGAAAAAAGTTGACACATGGTCTGAATTTTTGCCCACAAAACATTTGCCTTTAGAGTCATCAATTTTAGAGACTGATACTACTTCATCCTATTTTTTTTTTTGAGTTAAGCTCAAAGCAGCAAACAAGAGAAAGTGAAAGAGCAAACATTAAATAATGAACCTGTAAAGGGAATATCTGCCAAATTCTTCCAGTGCATGCTGGAAGGCTGCTGAAACCCGAAACTGCTGTTATTTTCCATGCAGAGAAGCAACTCTTCAGGTCTTCTGACAATGTAGAGGCCTCAAGACAACATTTCTGGAACTGTTACAGCAAAGTCTTGTAACCATAATAAATGTGTTCAATTTTTATTTTTCTTTAAGGGCTGAAAAAAAAAAAAAAAGGTTTACTAGAAGGGAGTACTGAGAGGTGCTGAAAAACTTCTTCCAACTGCCTGTTTGCTGAGAAATGTAACCTTCCTAAATCCTACCTTCAGGTTGAAGCTGACAGGAAAATCTGTGGAAAATTTACCATTTTATCTAGGGAGCTGCAGCAGTTCAGTGGAATATAATAGTTTTCTATATGAATTTACAGCACACCAGCCGTCAGAGATAGATAACTTGGTACAAGTCCAGAAAGCGCGATTATTCAGAGCGTCTGAAGTACGAGAGGACGACAAGCAAGACAAGCACAGATGTTGTTCTGTAAGTGACTTATGCCGACATGGCTTGCTTTCTTACTTTGAGTGTTGAATCAGGGAGACAACTTCCAGGTCCCAGCTGTAAGAGTTTTAGAAGGTGAGTTAACAGAAGGGGTCACATGTCTCACAGCTACAGATTATTAGCCTGGGGTTGAAAGCTTTTCCTTGCCTAAGCAAGCAAGAAATGGATACCTTTTTGCAAAAGCAGGATAAAAAATAAAAATAATAGTATTTTTTAAAGAAATAGAAGAGAAGGAAAAAAGAAAGGTGTGTTTGGTTTTTTTTTTCTCTCCTATTCTGTGTTAAAGAAATTGGTGTGGCCAGTGTGATACCATCTGGATAAAGATTTAGGGATGAGGTGAAGTGCTGATCTTTTAAAAGTTTTCTTTGCAGTTTAACCCATGTTGTGCTGAGATTTCCTTGTCTTAGTTATAAGCTGTGAAAGACTGGTTTTATAAATTAGTCTATAGGATTTATCCTTCTTCTGCTATTGGGAGAGTCAAAACATTTGAGATTAAATATTTTTCAGTCAAATCTTGTCTAGTACAATGCAGAGGAATGATGGATTTTAATTTTTTTTTTTTTAAATAGTAGCACAAAGGAAGATTAGAAATGCAGAAGAAGCTACTTTTGTGTGGAATAGCAGAAGCTTTACTTGACATTAGACTGGTTTTATTTCTTTATGTTTCTAAACCCAACTCTTCTCTGGACATAATTTTCTGGGGAAGGAAGCACTGGAATGTGCTAAGCTGAAACTTTGTCTGGCAGTGAGAACAGAAATGCTATTTTAATACTGTTTTACAAATGACTGATCAAAACTGGATCTCCATCAAATTAGCCCTTCTATTCTAGTTCATTTTGTGTTGAATAACATCAAAATATATTTTGAGAGTAAATATTTGTACTAACAGAAATAGACCCTTACATGATGATGCATAAGGGTGTAAAAGAGGCTTCTAATATGAAAACATTCCAAATCTCCAAATGACCTCAATTTGGGTTGCTCAGAAAAATTCAAGCTAATTATTTTTCCGTAATATGAATTCTTTCCTAGAAACAAAATAATCAGCTCTTTATAGTCAGTGTTCTTACTCATCCAAGGTCCTGCTGAAATGAGGTAATACAACATTTGGGGAATGTGGTAACAGTGTACCCATTGCTGTGACTTTAACAAAAAATCAGACACATTGTCACCAAGTGACTCAATCATTGTTATTCAGGAAAACAATTATCCAATACATTTCAATCCTGTTGGAGGCAATGGTGCTTAAGCATATGGTTATCTTCTTTCCTACTAGAGATCTATGCCATATCTGCGTTTATTCCTTGATTACAATTTTATCATACCCTCAGGAAAAAATAGTTAAAAATATGATTTCATCTTAATATGAATATAGGCCTCACTCAATATACATTAATGCTTTGACAGTAGTTTTAAAGGATAAGGATGAATCAGGTTGAAGAAATGGGATTACAGAAAATGAGGGTACCAGGTAAGAGAGGAATTACTTGAAGATATCGTACATGAAGGTGCTATGATAATGTTAATAAGAAGGATGATTTGTTTGGATAAAAATTCTTGTATCAGCTGTAAGTGGTTTAGTTTACTATACCCATTTTACAGTTACATAATGGAAGAACTGAGGCCAGCTCACGTATCCCTTGTTCAGAACTGTGTGACATTCCTGATTTTCAATGCTTCTGTGCTTCTTGGTTCAGGAAACCACAAAATGTTTGCTAGCTTCAATATGGAAACCTTTGGGGACTTGCTTTGGGCAGTGATTAATTGCAGGGTAAATACAGGTCTGTATGTTGCCTATAGCTACAATGTTTGTTTCTAAATATCTAAAGAATGCTAAAATCCATATAGTTTCAATAAAATTATACGTCATGCCATGACCCAATATTGAAGTGTCTCTCCTTTATTTGATCGTTTGATTGCACTGTCCTTCCTAAATTTGAGCTCTTGTTTATAATTGATTGTGATAATACAGATAGTAAGTGAACCAAAGCTAGTCACTGTTCTATTTAACCATCTTGTTTGAATGCCAGGTGTGCAAGGTAAGTCATCTAGTTAAGTGGAAGTTTGATAACCTAATGTAACATCTTTGACATCAGAGACCAGATAAAATCTTTTACGTGTCATTGGCTCACAGGAGTCTGATTGGGCAGATGGTGTTGGTTTTATAAGACAGACAGACATTGCCTGCAGAGTTTCAGAGAAATATGGACATTATTTTCAAACTCCAGTAAAGCAGAAAGGTGTCATTTCATTGACAGCCCCAGAGAATATTTCCCTGTTACTGCATGCTTGACAGATGCCAGGAACAGATTGATGTGTAGAGAAAGGCAAGGTACAAGGAAACCGTACATTAAAACTCATTAACTTTAGATAGGAAAACTCTATTGGGAGCAACTCTAGAGCATTTTTTGAATGTACAGTGAATGTTTAACATTCTAAATATATGTGCTTTTTAATGTGTTGGGACTGCATTTACATATTTGGTGTAAATCTGAATGAAAATGAAAACAGTGACAAGATAAACACAAGAGAAAATGAAGCAGTAAAATGAATCATTAACAATCTGAAGGAAAGTACAAGAGACATTTTTCATCATCCTAATTCTCCTTTCACCGGAAGCTATCGGTATGGTATTTGGAGTGGATCACTTGAATTTCCAGGAGTAATTTTTTCACAAGGAAACATTAACTCTTGTTTATATATATTAAAAAAATCAGGCTTCTGCTCAGTCCAGCCATATTCTTACACATAGCCTTAACTTTCACTGCTGAACAAAAAGAGATGGAATCTTATTACCTGACTTACCACAGAAGCTAGTTCTCTGGCCAGCCAGTCCATACACATTTCCTGTCATCCCATTGACTCCTCCTCACAGATACAATAAATTCCCATATTAAAGCTTATGATTTACTTGATTATTTTTTTTTTAATTAGTCATAAGAGCACTATAAGAGAGATAGAGCACTGGTTGATGAACGTAGAAGCATTGCATTTTAAATATGGAATTAAAATTGTAATATTACACTTACACAATATTTATCACTTCATTGTAAGAACCACTATTCTGGACCATTGAATGGGAGACAGATTTGAGAAGATGTTGTTTAAGGATCCTGCATTTAGAAACAACACAGTTTCACAAGAAAAGCAAGATGTATGTGAGTGTGAATTACGTAGGCATACTTAATTTTGGTAGTTCTTCATTTGAGCACTTGACTTTTCAACCTTAATATTCTTTTAAGGTAGATCTCGTTAGGAATTTAATTTATATAATCTCTCTTTTGATGTAAACAAATCTGATGGTAATTTTGTAGATGAAAACAAATTTAAAAAACTAAACAGTATAGCTGAAGGAATGTTTGTAAGAAATTCTGTTTTCAATGCAAATGGGACAGTGTTTAGTGAACTGAAAGTGTTTATACAAATAAACAATGGCATGCTCGTAGTGTGCGAATATCTACTTATTCTGTATTTTCATGTTAAGTTTGAAAAGGCTTCTTTTAGCCAGGTGAAACTTAATTGTTTTATTAGAGATGTGTAGGTACTAAATAATTGAAATAGTTATGTATAATTCAAATAATTGCTTCCAGTAGATACCTAGTCTGATAAATATCTGACGGAAATGCAGATTGAATACTTTTCCCTGATATGAGGGTTCTTTTATTTTAAATTCATGGAACGTTGTGCTAATTTGCATAATGGCATAACTGTCACAGCAGGTTACAGGTGATGACTTGGACTCTGATGCTACCTGATGCAAAATGACCCATCTCTTACTTCAGCTTGCATGCTGCAGCTAATGGAATTCAAACCTATAAATATTGTGTAAGTGTAAAGATGAAAATAACCTATCTTGAAATGTAGTAGCCAATTAATACTCATTTTTCATTGTAATAAATGCAAATACCGGGGTTAGAGACCATGAAGGTCTGTGCTATAGAAGTTTACCAAAAGCCACTTTCTGTTTCTGAATAAGATTGTGTATGGCCATCAAAACAACAGTGAGTAACTTCTTGGAGTGCACTGAACAGCTATATCTGTTACCTCTGGTTTGTTTTCTTTCTCTGTCCCTCACACACACACATCCGCTCCCCAGGAGGAAGAACTGAACAGGCAGGATAAAAATGCATTTGGTAAGATACACTGCTCTCTAAAATATAGTCAACATACTTACGATAGAAAAGGCAAGGTCCTGCAGTAGAAATAGTGTATTACTGGGTTTAAGGAGGCCACGGTTCCTCTGCAGCTTGCAGTCAGTCTTGCACATCCACCTTTCTCCCAGAAAGATCCTTTTCCCATGTGGTAAATCTTTACCCTATGCTAAATTTTTTCTGTGTTAGGGTCTAGTACTAAACCACAGTCTTTCAGCCACACAGGACAGAGAGCAATAGAGCATCTTAGAAAAGGAGATAGATTCCAGGTTGTTAATGTCTGACAAAAGCTTAAAAAGAAAAACCTCCATCTTCCAGTGCTTCTGCATCTCTGTCTGGATGCTGGGTCTTCCCCAGTTTCTTCAGTTTTCAAGGTCCTCTTTTCCACTGACACACCTTTAAAACACAGTCCCCACAGTCTTGGTGACCTTGCTTTTTAATGTCTCAGACTAAGATACACCTTCTTCTTCTTCCTAACAAATAGACACACAGATAGAAAAATAAGGTTCTTTGTTTATAAAGTCTCTTATTTTCAGCCCTGAATGAGGAGATGGAGGAAAAGCAGAGAAAGAAGAGGAAGCTGAGGAAGGGGTAGAAAATGGGATGGGTTTTTTTTTTGCTTGTTTGTTTATTTTTGTTTGTTTTTTGGTTTTGTTTTTCAGAACCAATACAAATTTGTGAAATTGCCTGTGAAGTTATTTCGAACTATAAAGAATTTACTATTGGAATAAATAGAGGGCTAGATATACAACAGATAATTTTACATAATAGAAGTATTTACATTTCCCTGGTTCATTATTGATAAGAATGTCTGTTTATTGTACATGTAAGCATGAGCAGAAAAATCCCCACAAACCCTGAAGTTCACAGACTATCTGAAAATTCTATGATGATCACTTTGAAGATCTAAGTATTCCAGATTGGAATCATTAGCTAAATTTGGATTGCTTAAATGACTGGAGTAAGGTTTCAGTGACTTTGAGATCTGTTCATCCCTACAGTTTTGGAACTGAAGAAGTAAACGTGAACCAGAGGTGCTGAAGCAATTCCTTCTGCACTTGCTTCAGTTTTCACTTCATTATCTGTATCTCTTGCCTAGGCATGTAGATACTATTATTTTTTAGGAAATCCTGAGAAATGTATTAGGTTTTGGATGCAGTTGTCAGGAAACTCAGAGAAGATAATGAATTTGTAGCAACACAGTCTCTTATAATATTGCTGGACAGAGTGGGAAGTAACTGTGTAGCAAATGAAATTCAGAAGGCACTTAAGGTCTCAGTACAAAGCACTTAGTTTTAAAAACATAATTACAATTGTATTTAATAAAGTACCAGAAGTGTAAAACTGTCAGGAAATGCTGTAGTAACAGCATTTCTTGAAGGAGCACATTAAATAGTAATGATGTCAAACATCTGAAAGAGTGAGCAGACCTTGCTCACTCTTAGTTTTCTAGTCATAGGAAATTAAAAGGGGTTGGAATGTTGCCAGTGGACTGACTTTAGGGAAAAGAGAGACCCATAATGAGCAACAGTTGTAGTTACAATATTTGCTGAAACCAACACACATTAAATAATAATGAAAGCAACCATTTAAAAATGCTGGCAGACTGTATGGAACAGCTGAACTGAAGAATCCACAAAAGGGATTTAAAAAACCCCAAAAACAAAACAAAACAAAAGAATCGGTATATATTCAATGTTCTGCCAAAGAATAAAAAGCTCCATTGGAGATTAAATGGCAAGATCAATTTCAGACAAGTATTTATAAAACATAAACATGTGAAAGGAAAAGAGTTAATTCTTAGGTTGTGTAAATGAAAAATATCTTCACAGGTAAAGTGATTTCTTCAAAGAAGAACTTATTGAAGTAGAGCTTTTTATTTTCTTTCAATTATTTAATTAGGAAAAGATGTGAACAAGGAAGACATTTGTTATCACATTGAAATACAGCATAGTGATGGTTTTGTGCAAGATTCTTACATGTAATTATTCTTAAAATTTATGGAAGACTTTGAATTTCCTTCTAGCCAAGAAGACCTTATTATCTTTACACTAAAGAACTTGAACATAATAGCCAATAACACTGGGGTATTAGACTGTCATAGACATTGGAGGTACCAAAAAAAAAAAGTCTCATTTTTGGTGTTCTGAAAAGGTCAGTAAAATCTATTAAAGTTGCTGGGATTTGACTGATAACAACACAACTAAGGTCATTATTAGGCCCGATGATTGATGCAGAATATACATGTCTATTAAAGAAATATATGCTCATTGTTAAAATGGAAATGAGGATTTGAAGTGGACAGTGGAAGTGCAAACCAATCCTCAGCTGTTTTATGGTAATAGAAGTGCCTAAATTTAGGCAGTGCTTTGTAAACGACTGACTCAGAAACTTTGTGTTCTGTTCTGGACACATTTCCATCTTGCAATTCAGCCCATTGGAACTCACACCTTCAGCTTTCCTCCATAGGAATTGCCTTTGGAGTCCAATGAGCTGAGGAATGCTTCTGACTCTGGAATAGCACTGACTCTGGAATAGCACTGGATTAGGCTGCCCAGGGAGGTGGTGGAGTCTCCATCTCTGGAGATATTCAAGACCCGTCTGGACGCCTATCTGAGTGATATGTCCTAGGGAACCTGCTTTGGCAGGGGGGTTGGACCTGATGATCTCTTGAGGTCCCTTCCAACCCCTACAATTCTATGATTCTATGATTCTATGACTCTGGGAGAGATATGGCTTCTGTCAACGGTAGCACTTGCATATCATCCCTTTTTGCAGGAACTTTTTTCTGTACTTGTCCCTCTGGACTTTGAGCAGTCCAGTCTTACTCAACTTTCTCTATCCCAGGTATTGCAGAATGAACCTTAGGGTTTGGGGTGTTCTGGTACTCAGACCTGTGACATCTAGGTTTCCTTTGCAATTTGGTCTTTGCTATTAACAATTATATACATATATTGCTTGATCTGAGGGTACTATAAAACGCTTAGGTCTCTCTATGCTGCCTGCACACTAGTTGTATGTATACACCTAAGGTAACACACATGTAAACTAAACTCCCCAGTGATTTGAATTCCTTAGAAAGGACCCAAGAGGGGATAATGCAGACAGAAGGAATAGGCAGAGGACCTGGTTTGAAAGACTCTGCATTACATGGTCCAGAGTATCATCCTGAGGTCATTGAACATTACTAATGGCAAGCGCCCAGTATTCCTTGAATGATCCAGCCTTTCTATCATTGTAGGCAGCCAAACCTAATATCCTTTAAATCCTTCTCCTTTAAGAAAAGTTGTTCTACACACAACACTTCCCCCCCCCCCCCCCCCATTTATAAGGTTATGTGATGCAAAGAGCAATGAACAAGAAAAAGATTTCCATGTTTGAATTTGCTGCTAGAAGTCAAATTGCCTCTGAAAACCTTAAAATTAATCTCAAAACCTTTTGAAGGTTACGACAGACCTCCTGCTTCTTTGTTCTTCTTGGTGGTGGTAAAAGCTGGACCCATGCCCAGTGCAGGGAACATAGTGTAAATAGCGTTACTGCAGATTGCTACTGGATTGTTCAAAACATCAGATGGCTAGAATATGTTATTATCAACAAGCTGTTTACTGGCCAATCAATTACAAACTCTGATGGAGCACTAGGCATTTTATTGTAGGCTAGCCAAATGGATGGAGAAAACATATGTCAATCTCTCTGTTGCTTTAAGGGGCAAATTCCACTCTTCTGCCTCAGTATATTGCAAAACCTCCCACAATGGAACCACGCTGATGTTAGTATGGAAGGGTAGGCTCTATGGCCGTGCTGTGGGAATCACTAGGACAATGCAGTTCTCAGATATATGAGCAACTTTATGTCAACATACATTTGCATAATAAGAGTACAGCTGAGGCATCTGTGAGTAGTCCTCCTCTCAAAGGGGTTTTGAATACATGAGTTTCTCTGTGTGTACAATGTAGAAACAGTCGGGAATTGCTGGTTGGCTTTTACATTTGTGTTAGTTCTTACATTAAGTGAAGTTTTGAGTCTTTTGTTCTTCTTTCTCTTACGTTTATTTCCCCCAAGTCTATAAAATGAAAGAAGTTAATTATCTGCAATCCCAAGCTGGAAAATACTATCCAGAAGCAGATGCTTCAAGGGGGAAATTTCCAGTTTAGGTAGCGAAAAATATATCTGCTCACAGTAGCTTAATAATTATGTATCATTGGAAGGAGACCCTTTTTTCACTCCTTCTATACCCCTCCTACTTGGAATTTCCTTCTGTGTTGTTGGGGGGGTGGGGGTGTTGTTGGTCATGTTGGGATTTTGCCTGTTTGTTTTATGGAAAGGATATAGTTTTAATGGGGAACAGGATTTAGAGAGGGGAAAAAAGAGTCATCATGATTAGCAGAAGCAAAAAAGACAACATCCTTTGGAAAAATCTATGATTATATTGGTGGCAAGCAGTTATGTATACATATCCTGTTGAAAGGACCCTTGGACAATGAGTAGAAGGAAGAGGTCTCATAAATGTGCAGTCATTCAATATGGATGCTTATGTCACATTATGTCTGTGACTTGCAGACAGTACTGGGAGTTACTGGAGTTTCTCATCTGCTAAAACTCAGTCAGAGGTGATCCAGACTGATGTTCCAAGTTGGAAAGGAAGAGAGAAATCATTACCTTTGAAATCCTATTAAATATTGCATAAGACATCATGGGATAAAAGAAAATACATTTGAAAGTGTTCATTCTCCAGAAACATACACTGCGAAAAGGCTACATTAAATGAAGGTCTAAGCAGGTGAAGAAATCTTTATTCCTACTTCCTCTTGGCTCCAAACCCAGTAATGTACTAATTCTGGAAAAAGTATTAAAGGGTAAGAACAAAAACAATTTAAAAATGTATGATACCTATATCCCAAAACTTTCTGGTTGAAAATGTTAGAAAAGTTGAATACATTCTTCCCAATTGTTCCCTTTGGGTAGTTTTGTCCACCCTCTGTGAAGGTGAGCATTAAGTCACCCTGCGAGTTGTTCTTCAAAATACCAGCAAGAAGAAAAATCTGTTCTGCAGTGTATATATGACCACAAGAAACTGGGGACCAAGGGTTTTCTATATCCAAAAGAAAGAAAGGTGGCCTCCTGTGGAGATGACGAACTCTTGAAGAAAAGTAAAAAATAATTTTTTATCTGCTTTACACTAAAAAGGTGTATGCATGTGTCCTAGAAAGAAAAAATCATATCCTTGCACAAAAATCATAATTTAGATTTTTTTTTTAATTTAAGCAAGAAACAACAAAGTTTTCCTTTTTTTTATTTCAAAATGGCCTGTAATGAAGTTCTACTCTCCAGCTGTTTGGAACCCAGCACAGTTCTGTTGGCTTTAGCAAACCAGTGTCAGCAAGATCAGAAGGGCTGGGCCTAGGCAATAGAAAAATTACTGCCACTTATACTGTGTGTCAGCAATGCATAATTTTAAAATATGCTCTTAGTCTCAGTGAAACAGTTTTCTTTGGAACAAAGCAGATGAAATTTACTTGAATATGCCTTGAGGTGGTGGGAAGAAATTAAAATTGTTGAGATTCAAAAAGCATTTTTCTCAAAAAGTAGAAGCAGAAATAAATTTTAGCCATGGTTGTTTTAAGCAAATAAAATGCATAAAGCAAGCAGCTCTATTTATGCTTATAAACGTCTATTAGCATATACAAGCCATACTCTATGATGTGTCAAAGATGTTCCTTTCAATGCCGTTCTTTTTTTCCCCAGGGGTTATTATAGGGATGGATGTGTGCTGGGATTTCAGAAATATACAGTTTAAACACGTGGGGGAGTACGTAAGATGGGAAGGATGAAGAAGCAGGACTGGGTTTTGGAGGCCATCTTTATGGAACTGCTCACTATTCTGACAGATCTTAGCCAGCTTATCCATGAGATTGAAAGCCTGATGCAAAATTTTTAGTGTGACTGGTCAGGCTGCCTCTTACTGAATGGTTACATTTTCACTGGCATCATCATCTTCTTCAGATGAATTGGAACCCATAAAATCACTCAAGGGTGAAGGATGGAAAAGCAGGGAGATGGTGAAGGTTAGTGAAGCAGGCTGTTAAACAAATGGCAAGAGGACTCTGAAACAATGGGAACAGAAGGAATGGATAGTGGCATGTACTCTGCTGACAGGCCCAGAGCCACAGAGGTGTTTAGGAGTGGAAGGAGGGCAGCTGATGGAAGCTGAGGAAATGGTATTAGCATTCCTAGCCTATCAGTCACTTCAGAAATATGCACAGAGCAGCCCTGTTGCTTGATGTATGTATCTCTGAAGTAGCCAGTGTTTGATCTTTCGTATGCTGTGAGACTTCTTATTAAACAGACGATGGACTTGACTAGCATCTCTTCTCCTCCCACTGCTTCAGAAGTTGAAATGATAATTCATAACTAGCCAGGCTATGCAAGATTTTAAAGGTGGAATACATGTTCTAAATTTCCTTTTATCCTTATCTTCATTGTGACTCAGACAAAACATGAGGCACTGTGCAAAGGAGCTACAAAACATGACCATAAGCAGGAGATATGTCATGCTAAGTATCTAGAATCTGGCAAAAGTGCAGGGCAGATCCAAGAGCAAAACTGCAGCTGATAACACTACACAGCTCTGATTTCCCTTCTTCAACAGTTAGATGTTAATTAATGTGATCGAGAGGCTTTCAAATTGAAATCAATGGGAGTTTCATTATTCACTTCAATAGGAGTGGGATGAAGTTCTAAATAGTAAATGGAGCAATGAAAATCTAAGAAAACAAGAGGCATGCTAATGTGTGTTTTGTTTAAGAATTCTCAGTTTCATTGGCTCTGTTTAACAAGCAATTGAAGGCAACCTGCTTGGGGAGGTGTGAAAGTATGTGTGTCTCTTGGGAATGAAAGACTGTTCAACTTTCTGTTAATATTGGATGGAGACAAAACTGGAGGCAAATAATTCAGCCTGTGTGCAGAAGGTGTTGGAAAAAAGTGTCTTCTAAGTTAAAAAAAAAAAGAAAAAAAGAAAAAAAAAAGAAGAAAAAAGAAGTAAAATAAAGGTGCATTAAGTGTTGTGTGTGTTTTACCAGCTTGGGTTTTTTGGAACCATTAAATACAAATAGAATGAATAATTTAACATTTTACACAGTATGTGCATCTTGCACCACTGATTTTTTGGAACAGTTTCACATAGAGAAAATGTAGTGGGTGCTTGCCTTGCTGTTCTGCAATTTTACTTTGTCCTTATTTCAATTGCCTTTCAAAGCAAACACTCTTCCTAGTTGTGAGGTGAATGTCATTCTAGTGAGCTAGGTTTTGGGTTTTTTGTCCCTCTGTTTTATAATAAATGTTTTAAATAAACATGAGGAACAGAACACAGAATTAGTATTTCCAGTGATCTTCTTAAGCTAGATGAAACCCTTTTATCTCTTCATTCTTTCATTGAGATCCATTCGTGCACGGACCCTATTTAACTTTCCACAAGACAGTGTAAAATGCTTAGCAGTGAAGGTGTGCTTACAGATGCTTTGTCTGGCAACAGCCACCCCAGGTCTCTCATTTCTCACATCTTGCAGATTCTTTCTGCTCCTCCTCTTCACATTTGCACAATATCCACCTTCACACTCTCATTTCCTCTCCCTTTTGTTTGCTGTATTGTTCTGCAACAGTCAAGAGTTTTGCAAAGAAGAGCTTAAGATCCATAGTCACTTTTTGTTATTTTCATAAAAGTCTGTCAGGGCATACAAATAAAATGTTCCTAACAGAACTTCATGAAAAATTATTTCTTCATGAAGATGTGAAGTCAATCCACTATTGAAAGAAGTTGTAATTCCCAGGTTTCCATTCTGTATCAGAGAAGACAGGGATGTGCATCAATACCCTCCAAATCTTCATTATTAGGGGAAGAAAACCCAGTATCATGGGCTTCAAGAGAGCTACATAATACTCTCAGCAGGATCTGAGGGCAGGCTTCAGACCTAGACAGACCAGTGGGAGAGATTTGACTTTCTTAAGGTGGCCACTGACTCATTAAGAGTAAATTAGACACAGGCAAAACCACAGACATTTTAGTTTATGGGAATAATGAATGAATGATCACTTCTCAAACACTGCAAAAAATCCATTGCATTAAATGTTGCATTTAAGTGTTTTAAACCAGAAATGAAAATATCTACTTTTCAAAAAACATTAAAGAGAAAATTACTTAAATAGCAATGGAAGGTTTAAAAATGGTAAAATAATTGAATGTATCAATTTACCCAAGCCAGTGTTTTTCTCCATATTTTTATTTTTTGTTGAAGTTTCTGAATGATTCATCTTTCGTCTTAATATCAGATTAAAAATTCTCTCCATGTCTTAAAAATCTCTGTGGGCAGGAATGACTATTATAATCTCTGTTCCACCATCAGTCCTCTAAAAAGCTTTTATTTTACACGTATATGAGCATGCCTTCCGGTGGCAAGGTCAAGTCTATTAACCTATTGCTGAGATTATTTGAGACAAGGACAAAACAAGAAACTCTGCAGTGGATATTACTGTTTTAAAGGACTCTAAACTGTTTCTATCTCAAAGCACATCTGCTTATCTGTACGATTTTATTGAGAATAAATGACTATGCTTAAAAATACTGCATTTGAGTACCTATATTATTTTCATGCTACCTGAAAAAAGTTTGGATTCTAGCATTGAGTAAAAGCTTAAGTTGGAACTAACTGTGAAGCTGGGAGAAATACTTTCACCCGAACAAAATGGGGACATTAATATTGCTCTCATTGCTGTTCCAGGACCTGTAAGTACTACTGCTTTAATCATTGAGTCTTCTGAATGAGTAACAGGACTGATGCCGTAAAAAAAAAAAATAAAAATCCCCACCCTTTCTTCTTTCCAGTTTGGCATTGAAACTCTCTTCTATTCAGCAACAGTAGTTTTCCAGAGCTTGCTTTTCAGTACCTGTAAGGGATCAGTATGGACACTATTAGCTGTAAGCACCAAGGTGGAGTGGTACTGAATGTCAGCCCTCCAGGTGTGAATAGCAGAAGAATCGGGTTTATGTTTAAATGCTGTATTAAGTGCGTGCTTTTTGCCCTCCCAAGCCTCTCACATGCTTCTTTTGCAGCTGCAGTGAGGCATCTTTCTCTCACCTGGAAGACAGTAATCGTGTGTTGTCCAACTCAGATTAACACATAATGTTTTACCTTTTATTTGCACGAGGAGACCGTAGGCTCAGCAGATCAGTGGTTAGTGTGATACCCACAGATCATGCCAATGGCACCTCAGCTGACAGCATTTCTGGTGGCTCTTGTCTCCTGGCTGGGACCTGTGCTTCACTATGGCTTGAATCAGTGAACTCGCCAAGTGAAAGTCCGGGAGTGAGGCAGGCTTAATGAGTAATTAATGAGTAGGCAGAGACTGATCCAGACTGACTTTTGAAATGCCTTGGTCCAGCCACGGTGAATGAAGGAGTAGAAAGGAATGAAAACACCCAGCAATTAAAACTGGCTGCTGTTGGTATGTGTTTGGAAAAAGCCATTGGGCAGGAGAGGCCAGTACAGAGACAGAATTCCCATGTAATTGCACTGGCAGGAGACGGAGGAGTGAGTGCTCATGCTGTGGGGCCCTGATGTGACTGCTGGTGGCAAGAAGGGGAGAGGGGCTGTGGCAGCAGAAACAGAGAACTTAAGCACATGTGGTGGGATGTGTGTAAACCATGCTGTTTTCACTGAAGGGAGTAGCTTACTTCTCAGCTCTCAGTTGAGCTGGTTGCAGTGGCAAGTGCCAATCCATTGTTACGGAGGTAACAAGATGAATTACTTTTGGACTCGAGGTATCTGAAATAATAAAAGCCATAAATAGTCTGACAGTCAGTGTCCTGCTACTTAATACGAATTCTATCTTCTACAGTGAGTTTAGCATTTATTGTTCAGCAGGTTATGATAACGGTCTGTATGGGATGTTTTGTAAGAATTCAATTAGCTTGTGTTGTGAGCTAACGCCATTTGCATGGTAATGAAACATCTTTCAACAAAGTGTTGAAGGAAAACACACTAATTAGTTTTTTGAACAGCACCTGACATTCATAGGGCCCAATGGTGGTGTTGGCTAAATGCCTGCATGACTGATGCTCCTTTTTTAGAGCTGGCCAGCATTTTTCTATGAGTCTATGAGAAAAACAAGCAAACAAATATCTCCCCAGTCCCACAGCAGCTCCTTAAAATGATACAAAGCCAATTTAATGAAATTTGCCAGTCATCCTTGCCCTTCTTCTCTCTGGTTCCCTTCTGCTGCCTCCTCTTTCTTTGATATATCAAATGTTGTTTTTCACTGTTACAGACCTACGTTACTTTTCTTCCTCTTATTTCTTGTTCTGTATAAAAAGATGACTCCTACCTTCTAGTATCCCCCTATGATCCTCCATGCACTATTCACCTGTACTGTAGGAATCACCATGGCAGCAGAACAGCTGCCAATAAGCTGATCTCTCCTTTTTCCATGCAAGTGGCCTCCAAATTGCTGACCAGTGAGAGAAAATAAGTTACAGGGACAAAAAAAAAAAAAAAAGTAAAAACAGGGCTGGCACAGGTTACTTCCCCGCTGGGGTTCCTGAGAGCAGCACAATTGTATTTAGCCCTTTCTCTAGGGGAGATGGGCAGGTGCCAACCTGCTCCACAATGAATAGCACAGCAGAATAAATAAAGCCAAACTATTCTTTCAAAAACCATCACTTAGTTGAATAAAAAAAGATTTCATCTTCGGATCAAATTTTGCTCAGATTTGATCCCATAGTGTTTCTAACAGGTTTGACCATTCTTTTCTTCCCCTCCCCTCCTCACATGTTTGTTTGAAAGCTGTTTGTTCACAAAAGCTCTCACAAACTCAGGCACATTTATTCTGAGGGAAATTGTTGCTGGAGTTGGCTGCCCAGTCTTTTTTTTTTAACTATCTTTCCTATGTAAGTTCTTCTATATTACAATTAGGAACTAGCTGTCAATGAGGTAACTAATGAACTCATTGCAAAAGCTTCACTAAGTTATGTGTAGTGGTAAGTTTGTGGTCTCATCTGAACAGACATCTTTTGCACGTGTGTGACATTTGTGTTACCTCACCATGATTCACTGCTTTGTATGCAGTATCTGAGCATGGAAGAAAGGCACTAAAGGCAGGATGAAAAGACATAGTTGTGCCTTGACAGGCCTATTTAAGGCAGGCCTGAAGCCAGCACCCGGTTCCACATAACCAAAGATGCAGCCACCTTGGAGGTTTTCCCAGAAGGTTTTCCTGTTAGTACATAGATCTCTTGAGCACAGTGGTTCATAACTGCAAGGGAAGAGGAAATTTGCTACAATATATATAGTGATTCGATTTAAATTAAGGCTTGGATTATCAGTTCTTGGCCAAGCTATTGAGTGCCCTCACCAGACACTGACCATAGTTGGTTCAGCTTATGGCAAGTAGCTGGAATTCTTTATGCCCTGTGCTTATCCCTAACCCATATAACAATTAGCTATACCAGATGTCTTGCTGGAGAGAAAGGAAATGATCTCTCCATTCATTCACTAAACTAAGATAAAGGGTTTTTTTCTCCTATGGAGTAGTCAATATTGCTGTTTTCATTGTTTCCTTAATACACTGATATAATAGGACTTCTAAACTGGTTGCAATCAGTCCACCATTATAAACAGAAGGGCTGTAGTATGGCTGAATTAAAGACCAAGGTTATGGGTGGGTGAAGAATCAGTCCTTGTTGAAGAGCTCCTTCTTGAGACACAGACATCCATGGGCGAGGTATTCCGGTGAGCATGTAGCAGCTCTGCCAGCTGCCAGACATGTTACCCACAAGTTGTTTGACTTTGGGAGGGTGTGTTAGAAGATTGGTTGTGGAGAGAGTTCATAGCACAGAGAAGGTTGCTTACGTACTGGTTTTCTTGCTGTCTTTTATTATTGTACTCATTTTATCCCATCTCTTTGTGTGTGCATTGCCTATTACGTAGTTGCTATAATACTCATCAGCAACACGGTAATAGCTGGTGCATTTTCTGAGATGGAAATCTCCCTCAGACCCTAAAAACACCCAACTCAGTATGTTTTGTGGGATAGCTTGGGGATAAATAAGCAGCTTTAAGGCATAGTGTATCCTTTCACACCTGTTGTGTCCAGTTAGGAGTCTAGGGCAGCTGGAAAAACAGTTTTTGTTGGGGTTTTGTGGGCTTTTTTAGTTTAAAGCTCTGATCCTGCAAGCTGTTTCACACACACACATATATGTAGCCCTAATAAAGGACTGAGAATTTTACAACTGCTCACAGCTTCTCTTTTTCACTTGATTTTTCTAAAATAATAAGCGGAAAAGTCTCATTGTCCTGACAAGCCTATTCAGACACAGCTTTCTGGCTGTAATTTGCCATTATTAATTGGACCATTCTGTTCTCACACAGGAAAGGGCTGAGAAAGAACTTAAGTACTTTCTGCATCATAAAATAAGTCAGGTGAAAAAACATATGTCTAACCTATATGTTCTGTTTATTTAGCAAGCTGGTGACTCAGTCTATGCTAATGAAGAGTACAAAGGACTGTGAATAATGGAGAAAATTTGTGTTCATCTGTCCAAAGCATGATGTGTTATTTTTATTCAGGATTTATAAAATCACCAAGACTACAGCTAGAAAATGAAGGAAAAATCAGAGCCCTGAATAATTTTGATTTTTAAAAGGATAAAAAATTATAGACCTTTTTCGTCTGCACTTAGAAGATGGCATGTTTCACAGCAGGGATTTTGATGCATTCTGTGGAGTTAATTTTCTAACTGAAAGCCAAGCTAATGACAGTGGATGCAGTATCCTTGCAGGTAGGGTTATTGTGTTGCTGTTTGAAGTTCCACAGTAGAAAATTTTGGGAGAGTGAGCAGGGGCCTGTTGTAGGTTTCATATGCTGGCTTATGGAGTAGAGCTACTATAAGAATACAAAGGAACTCCCTACCTTCTACTGAGACCAGAGCAGAACTAGCCAGAAGAGACTTTTTTGGCTATCTGCATTCAATTTACCTTTTGTGCACCCCAGGCACTCATGAAAATAAGGAACATGGAGCAGTATTACAAAAATCTGTGTAGTGAACTGACTTTCATTCTACCTTAACTGGAAGGTTTGTGTGATTTCTCATGCAATATTGACATACCACAGACAGCAGTTCATGGCAATGTGAGCTGTTGAGATACCAGATATTTAAATGCTGCTTCAGAATCATTAGTATCATCTTCAAAAGGCATTTGTGGTGCACCTTAGTTACTATATACTGTGATTCTTGACTCAGGCACATGCAGGTGGAGAACGTCTCTTGTAAGGACACTCTCTGTGTTCTGAAGTGCATTTAGAAACCTTTGTGAAGTGTACTGTAATTACATATGCACATAAACACAGCAGCAGGATCTGAGGTCTACTGATTCTGAAGGTAGGAAGGACACTAGTTAAATACCTTCCTACTTGTTACAGCCAAAGAAATAGCATTGCACAGCACTACACCTAACTGATCTGCCTCTAGAATATGATATCAGATCAAAATTAAACAATTAAATAAAAAACCCCAACAAACCCAAACCAAACCACAACAAACCAAGCGAACCAAAACCCTCCCAAAACAGAGCAGGCATTTAGAGATGCTGAGTACTGTCATTATTAATTATAGGCGGGATGTCTTTTTTAGTCAGGAGTATGACTATGTTTGTGGAAATGTGGTACAGATACTGTTTGTCTACTTGCAGAAATGTCACATTTAGTGCTTCAGAATTAAAATCCAGTGCAAGGCACTCACAAAATTTAGCTTACAAAATGTGATATTTAAGCTATACTTGCTTGATCGCGTACATTTTGATATAAAGTAGCATTTCTATCTACAGAATTATTGGTACTAGAAGACTGCTAAGGGTGCCTAATCACTGAACAAAGTTATGTTCTTAGTACTGAAGTGATTTACTCTTTGTAATGCATTCAAAGATTCAAGACGGTAAGCTATGTGAAAGAGTTACACATTATCTTTGTTAGTTTACAGTATGAACACGGTTCTAAAAAACTGTCCTCTGCTTACTAAGAGTTCAAGCTGCTTTTAATTGCCAGGGCAATAGCTTTCTTTCAGAATGAGATGGGCACTCCTGTCTTTTTAAAATCTATTTCAGGACTGAAAAAAGACAACTTGGTTAAAAATGAATGAATACAGAGGACAGTATAAAGGTGAAATGGATAAGAAAGTTAATATAAAGTGACAGTGTGACTTTGGCATAAAATATATTTTTTTTCAAACAGCATTTTTTATCAAAATCTAGTGCTACCAAGTATACCCAGATTATTTCAAGTGAAATAATATTAGGTCATTGAAAAGGAAAAATTGAAACCCTTTTGGCAAATTCTGCCCTTAGAAGTACCTACACAGCTTTTAAGGGCAGAATTCAAGAGAAAGTGTTCCATGGCGCTACAGCAAAACTTCCCCATAAATCTGGAATTGAAATAAATTTGTCTAAGTTCAACAATGAGTTACAGCAGTGGGGAAGAGTCTTTCTAACCAAGATGATGTGTTAGCTAGGAGTCCCTTCTGGAGGAGGTTTCATTCAGAATGAAAACAACATCAAATTGTATTTCCCTGCAGGCTTTCTCCCTCAGGTGTTACCTACACTAGGAACTGTTTGGTAACCTGAGGCAGTTTGTCCTCAATGACACTTTCTAAAACCTTTGTCATGATATGGGCCTTTGTGTAACGGAACAAATACAATCTGACAGCATAGCTGGAAGTCTTGTCCTGATACACTTTGATTTTATTTAATATGAAATGTCCTACCTGGGTATTTCTTACTTGACTTTGGATCAATGGACCCCCACATAAGGGTGTCTTTCACAAGGTGTGGTGCATTGAGCCTAGCTGGAGGCCAGACGCCCACTGAAGCCACTCTATTGCTCCCCTCTTTAGCTGGGAAGGGGAGAAAAGATGTAAGGCTCATGGGTCGAGATAAGGACAGGGAGAGATCACTCACCAATTACCTTCATGGGCAAAACATATTCAACAAGGAATAAAATTATCTAGTTTATTACCTAATCAAAACAGAGTAGGCTCATAAGAAATAAAACCAAATCTTAAAACACCTCCCCTCATCCCTTCCTTCTTTCCAGGCTCAACTTTATTCCTGATTTCTCTACCTTCTAACTCTGAGGGGCACAGAGGGATGAGGAATGGGGGTTTGCAGTCAGTTCATCACATGCTTCTGCTGTTCCTTCCTCCTCAGGTGGAAGTGGGTCCCTTCCATGGGAGACACTTCTCCATGAACTTTTCCAATGTGAGTCCTTCCCATGGGGTGCAGTTTTTCATGCTCCAGCATGGGTCCCTTCCATGGGGTGCAGACCTTCAGAACATGACTGCTCTAGCATGAGTCCCCCTCAGAGTCACAACTCCTACCATCAAACCTGCTCTAGCGTAGGCTCCTTTCTCCACGGGCTGCAGGTCCCGACAGAAACTTGCTCCAGCACAGGCTTCCAACCAGTCATATCCTCCTTCAGGTGTCTCCACCTGCTCTGGTGTGTGGTCCTCCATGGGCTACAGGGGAATCTCTGCTCTGATGCCTGGAGTGTCTCATCCCCCTATTTCTTCACTGACCTGGGTGTCTGCAGAGTTTCTCATATCTACTCACTCCTTTCTCTGGCCACAAAAAAGGTCCTGCCAGTTGTTTTGTTTTATTTTCCTTCTTATGTTATGACAGAGGCACTACTACTGTTCCTTTGGTCAGTGGCAGATCTGTCTTGGAGCCACCTTGCATTGGCTCTGTCAGACCTAGGGGAATGTTCTAGCAGCTTCTTGCAGAGCCATCCCTGCAGCCCTCTGTGTCAGATTTCTTCTTGAGACAATATCCAAAATTCATTATTTATTAAAGAATGTCATCAGATCTTGGCTGGAATGGTATGAATACCACAAATTATTTTGTATCCTGGGAGGGTCACCATGCCATGGAGCTGAATGTTAATCAATATTTTACCCCTGGTTTCTGAAAAACAATTAGCTTTCACAGAATCACAGAATCACACAAGGTTCGAAGAGACCATTGAAGATCATCAAGTCCAACCATTCCCATCCTTAGCCACACCATATCCCTAAGTACCTCATCAACCCCTTTCTTAAACACATCCAGGGAATTAGACTCAACCCCCTCCCTGGGCAGCCTGTTCCAGGCCCTGACAACTCTTTCAGTAAAAATTTGTCTTCTAATACCCAATCTAAACCTGCCCTGGCACAGCGTCATGCCATTTCCCCTTGTTCTATCTTCTGCCACCTGGCTGAAGAGACCATCACCCACCTCTCTGCAACCTCCCTTCAGGTAGTTGTGGGTGGTGATAAGGTCTCCCCTCAGCCTCCTTTTCTCCAGGCTAAACATCCCCAGCTCCCTCAGCTGTTCCTCATATGATTTGCCCTCCAGCCCCTTCAACAGCCTGGTTGCCCTTCTCTGCACTTGGTCAAGGACCTCAATGTCCCTTTTATGGTGGGGAGCCCAGAACTGCACACAGTACTCAAGGTGTGACCTCACCAGTGCTGAGTACAGGGGCACAATTACCTCCCTAGACCTACTGGCCACACTGTTTTTGATACAAGCCAAGAAGCCATTGGCCTTCTTGGCCGCCCGGGCACACTGCTGGCTCACATTCAGCCTGCAGTCAACCAACACCCCCAGGTCCTTCTCTGCCTGACAGCTCTCCAGCCAACCTCCCCCAAGCCTGTAGTGCTGCATGGGGTTGTTATGTCCCATGTGCAGCACTCTACACTTGGCCATGTTAAACTTCATCCCGTTGGTCTCAGCCCATCAGTCCAGTCTGTTCAGATCCCTCTGAAGAGCCTCCCTACCCTCCTAGTTTAGTGTCATCTGCAAACTTACTGAGGGAGCATTCAATCCCTTCATCAAGGTCATTGATAAAGATGTTGAACAAAACTGGACCCAGGACTGAGCCCTGGGGGACGCCACTTGTGACTGGCCTCCAGCTGGATTCGGTTCCATTCACCACCACCCTTTGGGGCTGGCGATCCAGCCAGCCAGTTTTTAACCCAGCTGAGGGTCCACTTGTCAAGGCCAGTGGAAGCCAGTTTCTCAGTCAGAATGCTGTGAGAAACCGTGTCAAAGGCTTTACTGAAGTCCAGGTAGACCACATCCACAGCCTTCTCCTTGCCCATTAAGCGGGTCACCTTGTCATAGAAGGTGATCAGGTTAGTTTGACAGGATCTACCTTTTGCAAACCCATGTTGATTAGGCCTGATCCCCTGGCCATCACGCATGTGCTGCATGATAGCTCCCAAGATGACCCTCTCCGTGATCTTCCCCTGGACTGAGGTCAGGCTGACAGGCCTGCAGTTCCCCGAATCCTCCTTCCGGCCGTTCTTATATATGGGGTAACATCTGCCAGCCTCCAGTCGAGTGGAACTTCCCCAGTCTGCCAGGATTTCTGGTAGATGATAGAAAGGGGTTTGGCAAGCACATCTGCCAGCTCTCTCATCACCCTCTGGTGAATCCCATCAGGTCCCATTGACTTGTTAGTATCTAACTGGCCAAGTAGGTCACTAATCATTTCCTCCTTAACCATGGGAATTTTGCTATTCCTCCCCTCTCTGTCAGCCAGTTTCTGAGGATGAGTACTCAGGGAATAACCATCTTTGCTATTATAGACTGAGGTAACGAAGGAATTAAGGACCTCAGCCTTGTCCTTATCTCTTGTCACTAATGTTCCCTCAGCATCCAATAAGGGCTGGAGATTCTCCTTGGTCCTCCTGTTACTGTTAATGTACCTATAGAAGGACTTTTTATTATCTTTTACAGAACTGGCCAGTCTGAGTTCCAGTTCAGCTTTAGCCCTTTAATTAATTTTACTCTATCTATGGTACTGATTTTGAATATTGAGATGTATGACATTGAAGATTTAATAAAACTATTTCTACTAGGGAAAATTAAGTGGCAAAAATTTTGAAGGAAAGATGTTTATCAATATTTAACATCTTTGAGAAATGTAAGAGAAACTTATTACTAGTTAGCTTAGAAATAACAGAGGGTTACTTGAACCTAATTAATATCTTATAAATCCAAATACATCTTGAAGACAAAAGCTGCACTGCATAGATTCCTCTTGGAATCGATACAGTACACCTGAGCATTAATTATGCTTATTTGCCACACATAACGTTTTTGTTGTCTTTGCAAAAAGCTTTATAACTCACACCTAAATAAATAAATAGATTAAATGGATATAAAGTTGATTAAAGTTCTGAGAAAAGATAGACTCATTTTTATAAAAAAGGGAATAAGTAGGTAAAAAATTACTCTTTCTCAAGTGATACTGTTCTAACTCAAATATCTACAAATAAAAAAACATTCTTGACAACTGCAGCTACAAATGCATATAAAATATTGTCTGAATTCAAACCTTCCTCACTTATTTTGCCTAGCAATGGAAGCACAGTGCAATATTAAATGTGTTCTGTCATGCACGCTCCCTTTGGATTACAGGGTGAAAAGTTATTTTGCCATCTTTCATTTTATATGGCAGCTTTAGCCCTAAATTCACTTTTAAGTAGCTAAACCGTAGTTTGGTTTTGAAAAGCCAGACAAGACACTGCTTAAGCACACAGTCCCATTGACTTTACTGAAACTTCAGCAGAAGCTTAAAACCTCAAAGGGAATTTGAGTGCTATATTGAAAAGGGAACTTTAAATTGTTGGTTTAAAACTTACTAAAGGAGGGATATTTATCATTTGATAGCAAAAGTGTTTAATGGTTACGAATACCAATTTATTGACCACATATGAATACATGCAGCAAACTGTGGATAGTCTCATGTTCGTCACTTCATGTACACAGGGTCTGGAGGAAAAATACAAAGCAAAAGAAAACTGAAAAAACCTAAATAGACAGATAAATTACCCACCTTAGCTTTTTAACTTTGCTGAAAAGACTTTGAAGTTCACAACTTATTTAGATGAATGCTGTTTTGGGGAACTGTCAGAGAACATCTGATGAGATGAATGAGATGGGGACACGTGGGTTTACACGTTTGTTGATTCTACTTGGTTGGTGACATTTGTTCTCCAAAGCTGGATTGATAGCACAAAAACGTCTTTGAGGAAAAAGCATGAAATAAGACCCTGTTCTCAGGCCTTCTTCTTTCACACCTCTTTGACAGTGTGAAGAGGCGTGAGAGTTGGTGAAAATAACAGAGAAAATTCGGGCTTGTTAATTACTACTGAGCATATTACTTGCTCTCATGAGTAATTCCACTGGAATCAGGGTATAAATCACTGTGCTTGGTTGTAAATGTTTTCAAGACCAAGAAGTCTTCTGAGTATTCTGGGATATTTTGCTCTGTGTGTGTGCCAATTACACTTTTACAACTCATCTCTCTTGTGTGCATTTTCCCAGCAGCAACTCCCTTTCCTACTAAGTTATGCTGGCCCAGCAGGCCATGGGATGTGCCTATTAAGCAAGATGCCAATGGCTTGTGCTCAGAAAGGGTTTAAAAAAAAAAATAAAAATCCAGAACTGTTTTTGGAAGGGGGAGAAGGGGAAGAGATGGGAGGGGACAGACAAGACTGTGCAGCTAACCCTCAGTCCTCTAAATCTGTCATAAGAAGTTTATTGACTGACCTTGCTACTTTTAGCAATGTGGAAACCTCTCTGAAGCTAATGCATGTACAGTAATGCAATGTCAGTTCATTGAAGTTGTATGCAAAAAAGGGAAAATTATTGGTTTAGGAGCAGGGCGCTGGGAATGTGCTACACTGATGTTTTTAGTTTCAGGTCATATGTAATGGAAAAGTACTTTCTATTTAAAAAGAAAGAGAGAAAGTGGCACCTTCTTCAGTGAAGAGAGCACTCCAAAACACAGTTGGTCTAAGATCATAAATAAAGGTTTAGGTATTGAGAAAATAATTTAATACCATTTAGGAAAAGTATGTCTGGGTCTCTATATAGGGTTTTAAAATTTGCTTTCAGTGCATATTTTTATGCAGAGGAAACACATGTAAGTATACAAACATTTTGCTATCACTGTATCTTCTGACCTGAATAGCTTTGCACTGAATAAATGTTCACTTGTATGATGCTGATTTTTTATCTTATCATCCATCTCCTTTCTCAGATTTATATCCAGGTTATATGTGTTACACTGTTAGAGAGGGATGAAACATAGCCTATTGGCAGGTGCTACTTAGTGAGCAGTTTACTTCGGTTTCAGATGCATTTAAAATAAGCTCTTCAGACTCAAATGAAACTTGCTTCCTCTCTAGAGAAAGAAAGGAAAAAAAAAAAGGAATTCTCACAGCTACATCTGGCACTCAACAATTTCATCAGAGGACTGGAAAAAATCTATTCATTATTAGAAAAATTGTCTATTGTTAATAGAGTAAGCAATGGATTCCTGTTCTCATCTCAACTGGGAATGAAGCTGGCTTGCCTCTTTGAACAGAGGTGACAAAAAACATTTTTTGATTGAATTCACAGAACATCTGCTTCCACAATCAATCCAGAATATCCTTTCTCATAATACTAACTTGCTCTGGATTGAATTATTTTTCGGCATTTTATGCCAGCAGAACTTATCATCAGTGCATTGACAGCCTATCATTGCATACATTGTGAACTTGGGACATATTTTTGTCTCCATCAGTATCTTCATAGAGGACAGATGTCTTTTCACTTGTTTTTCAACTGAAACATGATTCAAAAATCACATTTTCCATTTTTATTTAATAGATATGCTTCTGGTTTGACTACAAAATCAGATTAATGTTTGGGTTGGGAAAAGATTTCTTAATCTTTCCTTTTTCTTCCTTTTCTCCTCTTCGAACTGATTTATTTTAATTCTCGCTTTATTAGAAAATTTGCCACCAATTGCCAGATTTGCAATCAAAACATGAATTCAAAAGGTTTTCTAACCAGTCCAGTATTTCATTGCCACAGACTGTGATCTCCTATGTCCTATTTAAAAAATACTTATATATAAGCTAGATGCTTCTAAAAATTCCAGATATACAGGGCCAGGCATTTTTGTGTTATCAACTAGCAGTGCTCTACAGACATCTGGAAGATAGAAATTGAACAAGGGAACGTAGTATTGAATGTTCTTAATTATAATACAGAAATAACTGTTGACTATAAGAGAAAGAAGCCCCTCTGCACCAGCTGTAGGACATCTATTTGTCCTACACCCAGTCCTACAAGGCAAATACTTCACATTTTTACCTCTTAATTAAACAAAGCAAGACTGAGCAGAAGAGGAGTAGTCTTACACACACACATAAAAGTATGTGTCCTCTGTCATACAGAAAATCAAGGCCTGAATTGTGAATAAAAATGGCACTTCTGTGTAATACTGTCCTCACCCTCCAATGCTGCCTATAAGTTAATGAAATGTTTATAGATCTACGCTCCCATATTTTCTTCTATGCACGTCACCATGTGACATACAGGTTAAAATATCCTCAGTGGAGTTCTTAGTTGTTCATGGTCAAATATTTAGGAATGCCTGTACATTTGTTCAGACAGCAGCGTGCTCGATTTGCGACGGGGTATCAGAGCACATAAATAGCTACTGAGACACAAAGCACTGTCAATGCCTGTAAATATCAGGGAAGCATGCAATCGAGGTGACTACATGAATGACATAGATGCACTGTTCTGCAGGTGCAGTTTTGCAAAGCCAGGTGAGGGAAAAAGTCACAACGCATGAATCATTTTATCTCATGAGTATAACTCTCTGTTGTCAGTTCCAGTTCTGTTTGTCATCAGACAAAGACACTCAAGACAGTAAACCATTACAGCTCTGCATTCTTCTATCCCCAAGGGGGCCTTTTTAAAGAGGCAAATTGATTTTTGCCACCAGACAGTGAGTCATGCATACAAACTAGGAGAGTGCTTATGAATCCCTATATTCATTTCCCCATGGTGCTCGGTAAGGTGAGTTGTTTGCCTGATTTGTTTAAGAATAGATTTGAGGAAAGGAACAAAACAAAGCAAAACACAAAACCCTGATGTTTTTAACCCCTGCCTCAAGAACAGAACTTATCTATCAGAATTCAAATAAATGTGTTCACTTTCTATGGAGGGTTTACATTTCTGGTTTACACAGAACTGATATTATCAAACATTTTTCCATGTGCTAGTGTATAGAACTGCTTAAACAAATCTTCACTTGACTATTGTCAGGATGAAAAGGGAGGTGAAAGGAATGAAACCCAAGTAAAAGGGATTGATGCTGTTGCTTACACAGAGGAATCTGATGTGTTTTGGATCACCCTGAGGTCTGGGATGTTCACTGGAACTGTGTAAGACCTATATCCATTTTGAGGAACAGCCAGAGCCCAAATGGGACACTATTTCCTACAGAGCTATGTGGATGAGGAGGGATTTGGACCCAGTCAAAAAACTGAAAGCCAACTAGTTAAACTATGTATATCCCTACTGAAAGACTAAAACCGAATTTTTCCTACTTTTCAAATTGAGGAATACTGGATTTTAATAATCCTGTATTTTGAGCACTTGCTCAAAAAATAGTTTTCTTGTTGCAAGAGCCTTTGGTTTAGTTTCTAGTATTGTTCAGGATTATATTTCACTCATTTCATATAAATATATGGTGTTTTAAAAAGACTGATTATCAGAGATAATTAAATGATATTGAGATAGCTTTAGCTTTCAAGTTAGTTTTGTAGACATTCAGTGGTGCAAAAGCAGTGAACAAAAAGGGGATCACCTAGACTGACAGACCTTCAGCGCACACTGAAACTTGTACCTATTGATAGCAGATGGAACTAAAGTGGGCTTGTAGGAAAAAGCAGGTGGAGGCTGGAGAGAATGAAGCTTAGTTTCTGAAGGCTGTAACTGCTTTTATTTTAGTAGTTCATGCCACAAACTCTACATGCCCTTAATGTCTTCCTCTTGTCTCCTTTTTCTCCACCAATAATCACTGAATGGATAATAACTATATACATAAATAGTGTGGGTTTTTTCCATTCCCCCGTAGAGGTTCACATTTCAATGCAGTGCTGCATCTAGTTTTTAGCCAATGACTCTTTAATAAAGATGTATAAATTTTATCTAAATATGCCCAGCCTATTATTCCACCAACAAAAGCCTAATGCACATCACTGTCCACCATGTGCCCCCACTCCCACATGATATGAGTGCTTTAATACACTGCTTGGAACACTTGCCTTTACTCAGTATACTCGCTGGAGTTTACCAAACTGCTCAGCTTACCTGACAAAATTCACCCACATTTGGTCAGAGCTCTCTGCTCTACTCACCTCTACTGACTTTTTAGTGGGTGCTTGAACTCTGTAGCACACACTTACAAACCTATCTTGAGATGTCAGCCATCAGTAGCTGAATCCTGTACAAGGTGTGTACAGTGTGAAGATGACTCTAGACCTAAATGTCTAAAGTCAATGGAATAAACGGTGAAATCAGTAAAAATGGGTATCAAAATAGGACATAATATTTTGGGGTTTGTAGCTAAAATCTTAGTTATTACATTTCAACACATATCACAACAGTGAAAAATCTGAGTATGTTTATCACAAATCCTGCTTTATGCCTGGAACAAATAAATTATCTTACTCCTCTTTGTATGTGTCCAAATGCTGAAGTTGTGAATACAAGAGGAAAAGATCACAGAATCACAGAACGTTAGGAGTTGGAAGGGACCTAGAAAGGTCATCTAGTCCAATTCCCCTGCCAGAGCAGAATCACCCAGACTGAATCACACAGGAATGTATCCAGGTGGGTTTGAATGTCTCCAGAGAAGGAGACTCCACAGCCTCTCTGGGCAGCCTGTTTCAGTGCTCCATCTCTTGTCTTCAGCTGAGCCCTAATAATTCATACCCATTGAGGATCTGGTCTTGGATAAATAGCAAAATCCAGTTGGTTAGTCATGAGCTGGCAGACACAGCACCCTTAGAGTGACTCAGTAATCACATTTCAAATGCCCTGCTATTTTTAAATTTGCTTTAATGGGAGATGTACTTCACAACACAGAGGTGTTCAGACAAAACAAGGTAGTAGGAAGTAAGAGGCGTATATCTAAAATCACATGGAGTTCTCTGGAAAAGTAACACTCCAGTGTCTATTTGTCTTAAACATTCTCTGCATAACTCAAAATCCAGGACATCTTTTTTTCTTTGTTCTCAATGTTTTAAATTTATACTTTTCTAAATACACATTGATCTTAAATAGTTTGAATTATTGACAGATCCTAAAACTCAACTAAATGCAAAACATAAAACAGTTACAAAAGTCAAAGACAGCTATGTAACATGAAGGTGGCAGACAGGGGCTTATATTTACTGATGTAATATTGGCCCTTGAGTTTAAGCAAGCATAGGAATACTTCAAAGGATGACTGAATGATGGAAAACTTTGAAATGAGAAGGAAAGTAAATATATGGACATCTATCAGTGATTTGTTTAAAAATACACAGGAGCAAATGGAATGGAGATGATATAGTAAAATGAAACTGGAAAAAAGTGAAAAAAAGCTGCAGCTGAGACATATAAAGGAGTCAGAGGATGAAAAGATACAGAACAATCAAGAAATTAGGAGAAAAGTTAATAAAGAGGGAAAATATAGAGGCTGCACACTTCGTTCTTATTAGAAAGGTGCAGCAGTAATGTGATCAGGACAAAATAGAAACCAAATCAAATCTTCAGCACAATTTATGTCATACCTTTGGGAATAGGTCGCATTTTTATGTTTTGAGGAGAAGTGTGTGTTATACATTTTTGATTAGGATTAGAATATGAAACAGAGTAGTAATGATGCTACCAGGAAAGTGGTTTTTTGGGTTTTTTTATTTTGTTCTCTCCTGGTATTTGTGATAAATGTAGGAAGTATGAGAGCTGTAAAAAGTAAATTTGCTATGGGAAGTAGATAATAGAAGACTAAATTGTTGCAAAAAGTATAATACTTTTTATGAAATGCTCTTTTTTCTCTTTTGAGTTTCTAGTAGGAAAATGTCCATATTAAAGCTGTGAGCAACACATAGATCAAGAACAAAATGAAGGATTTGTTACCCATAGAGTATATTCCAGGTATATCAGCTACTCCTTGCCAGCCTGGGGACAACTGGAAGATGTGGCTTTGCTGATGCATGTATTAATTCTGAATTTTTATTGTATTTAAGCCTGTAGTCTGTCCAAAAGCAATCCAGTTCCTAGTATGGTGGTACTGTGAAACTTGCCCCTAGGATATCTATCATTTACTTCTTTCCTCTCAGAAAAAACATCTCTTCTACTCTTAGCTGCCACTAAATTCTTGCCATCCCATCTGGTTATGGTGGTAACATGACACCTGCACATCAACTTTAGGATGATGTATTGGAAAAACCCTTCTTTTCATTGGACCATCCTAGGAAATAACGTATTTTCTTTTTCTTGAGGAACAATGATTCTGATGATGTGGGTTCTTGTGGTGGGTTGACCCTGGCCAGCAGCTAAGCACCCACCCACCCAGTCACTCACTCACTCCCCCCACCCTACAGCAGAATGGGGAGAGAATCAGAAGAACAAAAGCTGCGAACTTATGGGTTGAGACAGAGACATTTTAGTCAATGAAGCTAGGCTGTGTGCACAAGGAAAGCAAAATAAGGAATTAATTCACTACTTTCCATCAGCCAGCAGTTGTTTTGACACTTCCTAGAAAGCAGGGTCACAGCACACGTAACAGATTATTGGGAGGACAAATACCATAACTCCAAACTTCCTCCCCTCTTCCTGTCCCTTAGCCTTTATTGCTGAACATGATGTCATAGGATATGGTCAATTTTGACCAATTTGGCTGTGTCTCCTCCCAGCCTCTTGCCCACTCCCAACCTACTTGCTGGGTGATCAGCATGACAAACAGAGGAAGCCCTGATGCTGCACTGTTCAGCAATAGACCAAACATTGACCTGTTGTCATTACTATTTTAGTCACATATCCAAAATATAGCACCATATGGGATACTAGGAAGAAAGTTAACCCCATTCCAGTCACAACAATTCTAATGTAAACTACAGCTGGATAAATAAGTTCTGTTTCTTGTGCCAATGTTTTTGAAGTAGTTCCTATTCAAATCTGTAGGCGATTAATTTGGATCTATTCAGGTATAAATAGCAAGAGGAGTAACTACTGGTTTTGACTTATTAATTCTAGGTGACACAGGTAAAAGTAAGAGGAGAATTAAGTATAGAAACTTAGAAACTTGCCTAAAGTACAAGACCAGAAAGTGCTTTAGAGAAACAGACCTAAAATAATTCCAAGTGTTTTTCTCATGTAGCTGAGGTATATTTCAGTTTCTATTTAAGATTTAGGAAAAAAAAAAAAGCAAGATAGATTCCTTATTGCTCTGGATTTAATTCTAATATTTTGCATGTTTATGATGGGGTTTTGCAGTATTATTTAATGTAGATTCTGCTTGAATAGAGACAGATGACTGAATTTTGAAAACTAATAAGGAAGCTAAATTTTAGGTCTTTACTAAGAATACTGGAGGCTGCGGATAAATAAAGTTTCCAAATGACATTGCTATTATTATAAATCCTTGCAGTATGTCCATATTCCTAAATGGTATGAATTTTAACATTTGAACACAGTCTGCAGTATTAATATGATAATGTTTCTATTTTTACACCAAACATACCCATAGAGGATAGGCAAAAATGAATCAGGTCTAAGGGGATGATTTGATCCTTTGAAAACAAAGGATTAAAAAAAAAAAAATCAACAAGTGAATAAAATAAGTCAATACAATGTAGTATTTCAGCCTTTGGAAAGATAAATTGTACCCTGTCTGTATTATGAATTTTCTAGGAGATATCTGGCCAATATACCTTAATTTTGACATCTGCACACCTGAAGGCAGTAACTACACAAGCAAGGTGTGTACTTTCATCCGCAGTAAAAGAACAAAAGTTACTTTTATCTAAATTATATTCCATATTTTTTTTACTCACATGCTTATTGGGATGACTTTGATTTGATGTATGAAAGTGTATAATTCCTTTAGATAATGAAGACATATCACTTAATAAGAAATGTTCAACTTGGTGTCCACCAGGATGCTCTGGGCCTTTTCTGCAAAGCTGCCTTTCCAGCCAGTCAGGCCCCAGCCTGTGCTGGTAGTGTATGTGTTTAGTCCTATCTAAGTGTAGGACTTCTCATTTCCCAGTATTGAACTCTGAGAGATTCCTCTCTGCCCACTTTTCTTCCCTGTCAAGGTCCCTCTGAATTAAACACAACCACCTGATCCGTCAAAGTGGTGGTGGTGTTCCATCAACTTCCAAGAGCCCACACAGTCCCTTGCTCACTTCCCCCTCTCTCCCTGGCAGCAGGATGAAGGAGGAAATAGAAACATAGATAATCTGAAGTGGGAAGGGACCCATAAGGATCAGTGAGTCCTAAACTGCTCCTTGTAGTACTGGCTAAAACTAAACCATATAACTAAGAGTGTTGTCCAGATGCTCTTTGAACTTCGACAGGCAAATAGAAGAATAAGATTGAGAAAGCTCAGGGGACAGGGAGATCACTTACCAATTATTGATGCAGGTGGTAGACACTGGACTTTGGAGAATTTGTCTTAGTTTATTTCCATTTAATGCAGATATTTGAGTACTGATTAGGATATTGGGAAACAACAAACAAACAAAAGAACAACTTAGGAAGAACACCTAAACACCTCAACTTTTTGAGCCTGACAGTTCAGCTAGTCCCTTGCACTGTCCATTTATCTGGTCTGTACTTCATTTTGTCAATAAGGAATTTATGGGAGATAACAACCAAAGACTTGTTCAGGTCCATCATAAGAAAAAGCCTTATCTTCAACCCTAAATTGAAAAGAAAGGGAAAAAAAAAAGGAAGAAAATAAAAGGAATTTACTGTCCCTATATCATGGCTCAGAAGAGATTAAGTTATTTTCCTAAAGTCTCTGAGGCAGTCAGTGACAGAGGAAGTCATTAAGCCCATGTCCCCCAAACCAGTTCTCACATTACAGAGGAATTTTTTCATTTTGTAATCATTTTTCTATTTATTACCTACTCTGCCTTGAAGCTGTTCTCATTCAACCGTATTTTGCAACTTTCTGTATAACTGGTCACTCGTATCTTGTGTTTTTCACAGTCTTGGAAGAGCCTGGGAATCATTCTTGCTGCTTTCTTCACTATCACACACAAAGTGAGCTGCAGCAGTTGTAAAGTATTGCTAAACTGACAGGTTGGAGTTGCTGCTGACGCTGTAGAAAAAGACTTCCCGAAAGGTTAAACCCTACATTTTTATCAAAGAAAAAAGCAATGAATTATTTGAAGTGATCTGTCTTGAACTACAGGTCTTTGAGATAACATACAGAATCATTTAATCCTTCTAAACCCGTCTTATTTTAACTTTTATATGATCATCTGCTCATGCAAGTCTGCATCACACTTTAGGAACTGTGAGGGCTGGTAGTAAGACTTATGGGCTGAGTGTGAGCACAGGCTCACAAGACTCAAGGCATAAGCGGAGTCTTAAGTCCAGGACAAAGAGCTACTTGGATTTTTATATCTTTTGGTGAACCCAAACCCCATCTTTCCTTGCTATTTCCAATACACATGAGTAAACTGGTGGGGGAAAAAAAAAAGTAATCATCCCAGTGAATACTTTTTTTAAAAAAGTAGTAAGCATATTGACTGAGTCCATCTTAGGGAAAATACTATAATGGTAGTTGTGCCACATAACTTTGAAATCAATTAGACTTGACTGCTTTTCTCATGTGACACATTTAGCGGAGCAGATTGATCTGTTTTGTGCAAGGTAAGTACTTACAATTAAGTTTTGATTTTGTTATGTTACCATCAGTGAAATAAAGGGGTAAGAGATGGGAAGTAACAACTTATTTGAAAGTATCAAAACCTTGTTAAAAAAATAAGACCTGTCATTTTATAAATATAAATAAAAACTTCAGTCATGATCCAGAAAAAATCCTATAGAAAGACGCTCTTTTTATTGATGCATATGTTTAAAAAAGTGCTGAGTCAACCCGATGTAGGTAGCTGAAGAGCTGCTGTTCAAGAGAGCACGTAATATATCAAAAGCAGCAGAGCCAAAGAAACTGTAATGTGATAGTCACAAAATACACTTCTTTCTTCCTAGGCTAAGGATCTGTCTGCACTCTGCAGACAGTTAGTCACATGGCTTCTCCCCAAAGTACTGGTAGACTCTTGGCCAAGGGTAGGGGCACAGTTCTGGCTCATGCATAATAAGGAGGGGGGAAAAATGATGCTACATGGACAGAACTATATGTAAAACAAAGAGGTCATCTTTGAGAGTCATTGGTATGTACAGTGGTGTATTTCTTGCTTGAGGCACGTTCCATTAATTGCAAAATACTCAGTCTCTTTGCAGCCCCTAGAAGAATTAATTTTTCTGTACATGTAGGAGCTTTGCAAGAAAGGACAATCTGATGTTCTCCCAATTCTGATGTTAAATAGAAGTGACCTGACTACTAAGTATCTACATGGGAGAGATTGCTTTACTGTATATCGAAGGCTTCAAAACGTGCTACAGACTTTATGTTTCTTTTTAACGAGGATAAAATAGAGCCATTAATGGACACCCCATTGAAATTACAGTTTGGGTGTCTGGTTTTTTCTGTTTTTCATGAAGCAGTTCTAGTTACACCAACTTTGTAGAGGCTGGATCATTGCAAGCACCTCATGTTGAACATTGAATCTCACTGTATGAAAAACCATTGCTTCCCAAACACAGTATATACCTTTCTCTGCAGTTCAGTACAACCCATCATTAGGAAACTATGAAGCAGGAAAAGCAAAATTGACAGAAAGGATTCATTTTAAAATACAAAAAGACACCGTGTTCTTTCACTTGAAACAGACTGAAACAACAATGGTTGCAATGTTAGCTGAACCTGCTGAATAGTAACCAGCTAACCCTAATTGAATGTTGGCTTTCTGTTACTAAAAAGGGTGGGTTTGGCGTTTACCACCTCTTTTACCTGAATCAGGACATCTTCTTCCTTTAAGTCAATTGCCAAGCACTTTTTTAAATAAATGACAAATTGTCTAGAACTCTTGCTCTAAAAAATTTTGTTTTGAAGACAACAGATGATTAAGTACAGATCTGATCTCCAATAGCTTTCTTCTTTCATATTTATATACATGTTTAAACAGACAGTAGTTAAAGTGATGACCCACAATACATGATAATATTGTATTGGAGGAAATGCACCATTTTTCTAAAAGATTTTGTCAAAATCAAGCAAGGAATTGCTAAAATACATTGCATAGCATATAAGCTTTGCATCCAGGTCACAGGCCTATTGTCTTGTGTTGGTTGGATCCAGGTTTCAAACTTCCCTAAATATAATCTATGTATACAACAATATTTTATCACATGTTATATGATAAAGGCTCAACTGCATATCCACAAAGTAGAAGAGAGACACGGTGACAGGTAGAGGAGCCTACATGTGTGTTCTGAGCGTGTGCTTATTGAGAATGCAAATGCAGCATCAACACTGGTTGGCCCTGGGGCCATGCAGCCGCAGCAGCCACCCCTTTCTTGCTCTTGGATCTGACATGGTATATGTTCCTCTAACAAAATGAGACAAAAATGACAATGTAGTAATGATGAAAGACATAAATCCATTATTTTTCCAAAGATCATCTCAATATTATCCAGTAATGTACCTTTTTCTTTTTTGAATATTTAAGATATAGCTTATACTTCTTCCATATTTCCAACAGAAGCATTTGTGATCAGGAGCTTCACTCCATTCTGGATTTTGGAGATGCAACTTCAGCAAAGGACAGGAAAAGGAATCTGAAGGAAATGTTGACTTTTTAACTTGAAATCTTGTTTGTTGCTTTTTCTTGTCTAATACTAATATATTAAATTACATTTATTATGACTAGGGTAGAAAAGATGTAGATATTTCTTCCTGAAGGGAGAGGGATGAAGTACGTAATTTTTGTGTCCATTTCAGATCCATTTTTTTATTAACAACCTGAATTTTTTCATTATTACTACAGCATATTTTCATTTTCATTTCAGATGTTCATTGCTGTTAATCATTGTGGTTAAATAAATAAATAAACAAGGGAAAAAGATCACCTAGAAGAAAACACAACTGTAGGTCTTGGAAATAAAATTCAGGTGATAAAACAAACATCTGTATGGTTTCTGGAAAGAGCTTCAGAACTAGATCTGGATTTTGCTGAAGTTAATGGGATCTATTCTGCTGATTTAAATGGGAACTGGCCTGGATTCCAAGAGAGTTAAGTTCTTCTCGAGTCATAGAACACACCAAATGTGTAAAGCAGAAGATAACTTCAGATTTGGTGCCTAGCATTGGCATTTGTCTGGGTACCGTAGAAATAGTTACAAATCACTGAAAAAAACCCCAGCTTTCAAGCTAAAATAAACCAGAACAAAACAAAACCTTAAGGCTTACATTTTTAAGCAGAATTTACTTATCTTATGACTTGTTCTTTACAACAATACCACAGCATAGTAAAAAAAAGGAAAACATGATACTTACTTGCGTGCTCTATTGTAGTCTTTCAATGGCAGTATAATTGCTGTTTAGTTAATAAGTTTAGGTGCCAGTGGTAAGTGCAATTTTATGGATAGCATATTGATTATAATAGAAAAAACTTATGTTGCCAAATGAGACAATCCAAAAGAAATATTACAGTCTAAATTGCACATAACTATTTTTTTTTTCTCTATGAGCAATCAGGAATCAAATACTGTATAGTTATTTTCATCTCTGTATTTACTGTAAAATGAGAATAATAACTCCATATGATTCATGGCTGATGGTGGTGACACAAAGCTACACACCTGTGGAGAGTAAGATGTTATAATCCCAATGTGATTAAGAAGATGTATGCTTACTGCTCTGCAACGAGGATGGATTGTTTACTTTTCCTATTAGGTCTGTAATTAATCACCCAAGTTTGATTGTGTGAAACCAGATGGATTTAGCATCCCACATTGCTTAAGTAGCATGTTGGTTTTTTTACAATACTTATTGTTCTGTATTAAGAGATATCTCCACAGAGTACACTACGATTTATTTATTTTTTACATAACCTCTATTTATTTGGACAGAAAGTGGCCCTGCTGTGAATAGAAAGAGATAACCAGAGAAAATATGCCTGGGAAAAAACAAAACAAAACAAACCAACCAAAAAACCCTACAAAAAACCCCCTGCTTCTGAGTTACAATTTGTACGCTGAATATAATATTTCCTTTTATATGATGCCTTTATGTGCTGTATTTTAAAGTGCTTTACATAAGAACTAAATTAATCTTAAATGAATAATAAAAAATAATTTATGTTATGGTGCAAGGGTGCTTTGATGAAAAAAAAAAAAAGGTCAAGTTACCTACCCCTCCATTTATTTTATCTCTGTTGTGGAATAGTACATCTCCGGTGGAGCAGTGAAAAGAACACATGTCCAATTGGGCTTAAAGTAAGATCATGAATGTCTGTCAGAGTCCAATACTCTCTGACCAGTTTCTTTTAGATATTCAACACATGAAGTTAGTAATGTTTAATGTCAAATTTACTTACTTGAAGATTGTTAATCATGGAATCATAGAATGGATTGGGGTGGAAGGGACCTTTAAAGGTCATCTAGTCCAACCCCCCTGCAGTAAGCAGGGACAACTTTAGTAGATCAGGCTGTTCAGAGCCCCAACAAGCCTGACCCTGAGTATCTCCAGGGATGTGGCCTACACTACCTCTCTGGGCAACCAGTTCCAGTGATCTACCACTCTCATAATGAAGAATTTTTTCCTAATATCCAACCTAAATCTCCCCTTTTCTAGTTTAAAACCATCACCCCTTGTGGTATTACTCCATGACCTCATCCCCAGCTTTCTTATATGCACCTTTCAGGTACTAGAAGGTCACTATAGGATCCCCCCTGGGGCCTTCTCTTTGCCAAGCTTATTGTAAATTATATGACATTTCTCTGTGGTTTGAATTATCACCATTAAATAACTATCTAATTTCTCATATGCAAGAAGGTGGGGCAAAATAGGAAGTGGGAAACACTCAATATTACTTTACTTCTGTTATCCACTTTCCACTACAATTTCTTTGCTGGGTGTATCTTAAGAAACTAAAATTTATCTGTAATCTGAATGGGATACTGTGTCTATAACTATAATATTTCACCTCAAAATGGCCAGGTAATCCTCAAAAAAAACACTTTAGAATCTGATGTTTTTCAAGTAATCACAACAAAGTAAACCATTTTTTTCTTGAGAAAAACTAGAAAAGAAAATTCTTCACCGAGCTCATAGTCTTTGTCTGTCTGTTATCTTTCTGAAGGCACTAAATGTGAGATGAGCTCATTAGTCAAATGAAACTATGGTGCATCACCAGTACAGTAAAGTAAGGCTGTCTTTGTCATCTCAGTTGCTTAGTCCAAACACCGACCTTGCACATATCTCATCCACACCCCATCCATAAATTTGAGAAACCAGCATCAGCTCCTTTTCCTCCCGTGCCTTGCTTTACATGTGAAGGGAATTTGTGTGTTTGACCCTAAAAGGAATGTGGTTTTGGCAGGTTTGGACCAGTGGAAGTATCCCCCTGGGCTCTCTGTGGAGTTCAGGAGACATCAGTATCGACACAAGGCAGGGAACTGCAAAGAAGGGCAGCATCACAGAACAGTAGGGTTTGGGCAGGACCTCAGGGGATCATCGAGTCCATCCTCTCTGCTAAAGCAGGATCATCTAGAGTCAGTTGCATGGGATCATGTCCGTGTTGGTTTTGAATCTCTCCACAGGAGAACACTTCACAAACTCTGGGGAGCCTGGTCCAGTGCTCTGTCACTTTCAAAGAGAGGAAGTTTTTCTTAATATTCAGGTGGAACTTCTTGTGTTCCAGTTTGTGCCCATTACCCGTTGTCCGTGGTCTGTTGCCCATTGCCCCTTGTCTTGTTGCTGGCTACCATTGAGAAGAGTCTGTCCCCATCCTCTAGACATCCACTCTTTAAATATTTATAAGCATTGGTGAGATCCTCTCTCAGTCTTCTCCAGGCTAAACAGCCCCAGCTCTCTCATCCTGTCCTCATGTGAGAGATGCACCAGTCCCCTAATCATCTTTGTAGCCCTCTGCTACATAGTAGTTCCTTGTCTCTCTTGAATGGGAAGCCCATAACTGGATGCAGTACTCCAGATGTTGCCTCACCAGGTCAGAGCAGAGAGGGAGGAAAACCTCAAGATAACCTCCCTTGCCCTGCTGGCCATGATCTTATTAATGCACCCCAGGATACCTCTGGCCTTGGCACATTGCTGGCTCATGGTTAACTGGATACGAACTATTAAAAAGATTATATGATTTGTTACATTTGCTATCCAGGTGAAATATAATGTGTATTTTAAATTTGTATTTTAGGAAATACATTTATTAAAGCAATGGATAGATCTTAAAATTGGGTCTTCAAAAGAAACATATCAGTGGGATAAGTTGATAAATCCTTCCTGGAGTACTAGGGCATTTTTATCGTCCTGTTCATTGTCATGCCTTCTTTCCTTCTACCTTCTTCATTTCCTCAGCCCTTCAGGAAAGAGTGGGAAATTCTGTTCTCTCCCACTGAGTCCAGAGAGATGCTTGTTTCTTATATCATTACAGTTTAGATGCTGGTAGACTTGCTGACAGGTGTTTCAGAAATTCCTTGTGTGAATCATGCTATTGTTGGCATACAGCCTTTTTAAAGGACAACTGAGCTGCTGCTGCTGCATGGAAATCTTAACAAGCATTCAGTATGAATCAGTGAGGATGCTCCCTGAAGTTTTTGATGCTGCAAGGCCCCTTCATACATGTCCATATCCTAGCCATTGCTTTGACTAGATAAGATGGCCCAGGACTGTATCATATTTTTTCCCGATTAAAGAGATTAAAGAGATGCATCAAATCAACTTTGAGTTGTTAGAAGGCCACATGTTGAGGCTCAACACAGAACGCTGAGCAAAGAGCTCATTCATGGATATGTACAGCCCACGTATCACTCTGCTGACAACAGTGCTGCTGTTGAAACCGAGAGAAAATTTCCCAAGAAAAAGTGAATTGCATTATTTTGTTGTATTTTTTAAACCACTCATAATCACAGAATCACAGAATTATTAAACTTGGAAAAGACCTCCAAGATCATCTAGTCCAACCACCCATCTACCACATATATTACTAACAAACCCATGCCCCTAATTATGCCTTGCAATCTTTCCTTGAACATTCCGAGGAATGGAAACTCCGCCACCTCCCTGGGTGACCCGTTCCAATGCCTGACCACTCTTTCTGAGAAGACATTTCTCCTCATTTCTAACCTGAACCTCTCCTGGCGCAACTTGCTACCTATTCCCTCCTGTCCTATTGCTAGTTGTCTGCAAGAAGAGGCTGACCCCCAGCTCACAACAACTTCCTTTCAGGTAGTTGTAGAGAGCGATACGGTCTCCCCTGAGTCTCCTCTTCTCTAGGCTAAACAGCTGCATCTCTCTCAGACATTCCTATTAAGGCCCTTCACCAGCCTTGTTGTCCTTCTTTGGACACACTCCAGAGCCTCAATGTCTTTCTTGTAGTGAGAGGGTCAAAACTGAACACAGTATTTGAGGTGAAGCCTCACCAGAGCTGAGTACAGGGAGATGATCAACTCCCTGGTCCTGCTGACTACACTATTCTTGATGCAAACCAGGATGTGATTTGCCTTCTTGGCCACCTGGGCACATTGGTGGCTCAGGTATAGGCAAGTGCCCCAAGCCTGTAGCATTGCCTGGGGGTGTTATGACCAAAGTGCAGGACCCAACACTTAGCCATGTTGAACTTCATCCCATTGATTCAACAGGTACAGTACCTATTTGGTCACCTATTTTAGGTCCTCCAATCTGTGTGTGTCTCTTTTCCTATAGCTCTGGGATAGGGAAAGAGTCTGAAGAAAGAATTGGGGAAGGTTGAGGTTTGTGCTTCCTAAAGTGATCATTGACTCACAAACAAAAGGAAGGCACATTTCAAAGGGTGGTTCTGATGAATATGTGCATGTGCACAACTTTGTGTTTGCTTGGCAGGAGAGTGAAAGGGTTGAATAGACAAGGAACTCTTTTGAAGCCTGCCAGTATACCTTTCCCAAGTGCAGTCACTGCAGGTAAACAGAATCAGTATTTTGGGAGACTGACAGCTACATAACAGATCTCACTCCTCCAAAAGTATAATGAATAATACTTGATTTAAATGTTCATATGCATATGTAAATATCACATTTTTTCACATACAAGCATAAAGGTACCAGTGGAGAGAACAGTACTTTCCAAATTGCAATAAAAAGGAAATATTACTAATATTTTCAGTGTGTTTAAAGATGAGACATCTTAGAACCTCTTAACATTGTTGGGCTTTTGTGCTGTGATGTGAATATACTTTTGTTGACCTCTGTGGGTATCAATACTTCATTATATTTTAAATGATTTTTTATAGTCAACAAAATCCACTTACATATACTTACATGTATCGTTTCCCACATTAACAGAGATACATATTTCGATATTTACAGAACAGAGGGAGAAAAGGAAATTACATTTCTCTTAATATTTAAATCCGAGTTAAAACAGGAATTCCTAGTTTTTTTTGGTGTTTTGGTTTTGTTTTTTTTTTTAAATAGTTAATATTTAGTTGTTAGAAGAGCTCAATCTACAGTCAATCTGGTACTGTTTTGTGTTATCTGGACTTTTCTCAGGTTTGCATTTCAGTGCAGGACCAGTTACATTCTGTTGGCATTGGTAATTTTTAACTCAAATTTTTGCACTCTTCTAATTCAGAGGAGCTTTTACTGAATATATGACTGATGTATTACTGTATCGCTCTACCTTTTCTCTATACAGATATTCATAATTTCATACCTTTGTATCAAAACAAAATTTGTACAGTGCTCATAATTTTCTGTTCTACAGACAATTCTGCATGATTTGTGTCTCCTTTGGAAACTTTTGAAAAAAATTCTTTGCAGGAAACTCAGTAGAGCAGTTCACCTGAAGCAAACTATGTGCAGCAGCTTCAATTAGTACTAGAGCTAAGGCAAAATGGAATTAGAAGAGTTTCAGAAGGAATTTGTCAGGTTGGTTGAACTGGTAATTGAGCTTAAAGGTGAACCGTGAGGGAAAAAATACCACCCCACAACAAAAAGTGGACTTTTTATTGCTTATTTTTTGCTAAAAAAACCCCAACCCACAAAACCCTCAAACTTTCATCATACCTACCATTTTCTCCTCTGTGAGGTAACAGAATCACTTCTCACGAACTCCTTCGGGACGGCAGAAAAAAAATAAAATCCTTGGAGGATTTATACAGTGCTAGCTGATGAAGCTTCAAGAAGCTGTAATGTGAGGATTAAAATTCTGGTCAGTGGAAATATTAAACCCTTATTCTGCAAATGTATTGCTATAGGTAGCATTCAGTCCCAGTTTGTGACCTACACTGAGGTAGCTCAGTTGAGCAAGTGTGATGTAATTCAGGTGGCTTAAATTATTATCTCCACACAAAAGTTACCACCCTGAGTGGAGGGCTCTGAGTGCTCTTACTGTATTTCAATGCCTGTTGTAAACTACCTTTTGCCTTAGAAATTATTTCCCTACATGTGATTCAACTGTGATGGTGATGTCTGACATGTTATTTTAGTTACAAGGCACAGAATAGTATTGGTGTGACTATTCACTCTGATATGCAAGTGGATACAATATAAAAACTCTGAGAATACTTTGGGGGATTATGTTCCTTTAGCAATGACTCGGATTAATATCATCTGAATGATCCATGTCTGCCTGTGAGTACTTATGGGTACTTTATACACTGTTTTGTAACAAGAAAGATTACTCATATCCATGTACTTAGTTTGAATGTAATATTAAAAAATTAAGTATCAAATCGAGTCTTTGCACCAAAATCTCGGTTGGAGGAAATTTAGTAGGATCTATACTTCAGAAATAGTCTTACTGACCCAGAAGAGGACAAGCTACAGTTTTTTTAAGGTTCCCTAATCCTCCTTGTCTAATACCTCTGCCTAAACTGCTGCTTTTCTCTTCTTCTGTTTATGAGGATACAAGTGCCACTGGCTAAGACACCATCTTCCTGGTTGCAAGAGTGATATTTATTTAAATGGAGGGAAGAAATTATAATGAGAGGCCAATGCTAGTTTGATTAAAAAAGCTTACATTTCAAATGTAGCATATGTCAAAAGTTGATACAACCTAAACAAGAAACACAATAGAACAAGTGCAGTCATTGTGGAACCAGTCCATCAAAAACGCACAGTAAAAAAAGGAGAGTTCACAAATGCAGCCTACTGAACTGTCTGCTCCTTAGTTTTGGATGGGGGGTACCTCATAAATCCCCCAATACTTGCAAGACTCATGCTGGCCCATGATTAATAGTTTTCAATACTGCCTTCGGCACAAACTATTGATTTGCTAAGACAATCAAAAGTTATGGCATGTGCATAAAGAAAGGTCAGTTTTACGCTAATTTTACTATCGCTCACTGTCATTTTGGAAACCATTCAGAGTGGAGGCCTTCAGGTGCTAATAGAAGAGAGAAGAGGCAATTTTAGTATCTTGTGGGTCACCTCCTTTATGGTGATCTTTACTTGAACTCATAGATTTTCACGTTCAAAATAAATAGCTTTTTTTATAGAAGGCTGCACAGCCATGCAGAAATGTCAGCAGTTTTGCTGTGGCTTTTCAGTTCCATACATTATGAGGAAGAAAACCTGTTGGATTACTTATGAAAATTGCAGAAATAAAGCTTTAATGGTGTTACCCTGTTGCTTGTACAAGGGCTACAGGGACATTGACAGGCCTGAATGTACTTGTCTACCCCTCCAAGGTCTTTGTCTATGGCCCAGAAACTCATGTCAGCCTCCCAGGGCCATCAGCTCCTACCCCAGACATGCCACAACAACTGCTATTTCCAGCTCCCAACAGCCTTGCCCTGCCTGGCCATGGGTACCCCTGAGCCAGGCACGCTTATATGCCCAACCATGTCCTGGCCCAACCTCTTCCTGTCCCTGTGCCCAGGGAAGTGTGTGATGCCTGGGGATGACCTGGTGCTCCCTGGCTGTCCTGCTCCTGTGTGTGGACCACCCACACAGAACCTCTATAAGCCTTCAGGTTACATTATTCTAACAAATAAAGTGTTTGTTAGGGGGGGTCGTTTGCTGGCTCTGAGGGCAGGTGGTGTGGCCCTGCTGAGGCCTATGTGTATCAGATGCTCCGCCTGAAATGCAGTGACTGTACCCAACCTGTCAGTTTAGGAATATTCTCCCTTGTTCCTGCTGTCACCAAATGATACATAAGTACCATCTGGGAGAGTGCTTGCTCGCCTAGACCAAAGCTGCATGAGGAAACTTGCTGCACAGCAACAATAGAGTTAAGTACTTCTTTTTCCAATGTTATAGACTAGTTCTTGCTGGATATTTTAGCTGGATGCTCCTGAAGAAGGCAATTAAACCAAAAATAAAGCCCACTAGCAATGAATGCCTAATGCAGCGATGTAACTTACAGCTTCAAAGGAAAACAACTGGTGAGTTCCCTAGTAATGGTGTTAAAAGGGAATTATGAGCTGAAGCTTTTAACTGTCTTCTAAGTGCAGTAAAACTAACAAGCAACAGGGTAAAAGAGAAACTTGCGTCTCGGGCGAACTTCATCAGTCGATTCATGCAATCAGCTACTGGTCTACTAGCATGCTGTATTCAGGCATATCTTTGAATGAGGCTTTTCTTCCAGGCCTCAGCTTCAGCACTTTGAAAGCTTTCCTATACCTACTATTACTCCCATCATGATCTGCTTCAAGAATGAAAGACTGTGGAAAGAACCAGAGAAAAAGTGACTGATGGAAGGAGACACATGTCTGGACAGAGCTATAGGCAACACTTTTATGTCTCTGTTAAAAGTTCTACTGCTTCCATTTCTTTAAGAAATCTATCCAACATAGTGAGAGAAAGAGAGCCAAGTATTGGATAGGGAAATCCTGCTTTCCAGAGCCTTTCTGGAGCCTCCATTCCTTTTTGCCGAAAAGAGACCCTCTCTAAAAGCCACTTGTAAATCCTGCCCTTTCTTCCATGTGGTAAAGCAAGAAAGTCTATTGGGCAGGCTCTTGACAATTCTGTGGTTAAAATCCAGTTAGTATTTTGGAATCCGTCTGCCAGCATATATGCCAGCTTTCATTTGTAAGCAAGCATTTTGTTGCTTAACTTGCTGATCATCCTGACATTTTGACTCAACAGGTAGAAATTAAATAAGCTTCTGTTCAGGTAAGCAGAATATTTATGGCAAAATATTTTAGAAAGGTTTAAAACTCCATTGCAGGTCTTCATGATTTTGTTTAGCAGGTTACAGACATTGCTGATCTCCAGCCTGTTCTCAAGGAAGCAAGATAGGTGATTTTTTCTGTCTTTCAAAGAAGAGAAAAGCTACGAAGTTTATTTTCACTATAACATATGAAATTAGCAAGCAGAATCACAAGGCTATATGGCATCAATATGCAATATCTTCTTTGATTCTTGGCAATTTGTCAATGTTCAAAAGACAAAGTAGGGAAGAGCAATATGCATCACATGGACATATTTGAAAATAACTGTAATCTTTGTGGGAGTGAAGTGTTCTTGCTCTTTTAATGCAAAATCACAGGGTTCAAAAGTAAGATCTAAAAGCCTACCAAAGTCAGGCATTTGACAAGTGAGTTATTCTGCCAATATGCCAGAGCCTAAAAATGTAGCTAACAGGATTGTCATCTATACAGCATTTCTGGAGGCTTGTAGATATTTTCATGTTTTCACAACCCATGCCATTCTAAGATTCTATGATTCTATAATCTTCTGATAATATACAATTATGTTGACTAGTAGGATATGCTAAATGTTAACCATAGCATTATTAAAACAAAAGAGACCAAGAAAGTTAGCCCTGCAGTATTGTAGGTGTTCAGATACTTTGTGCTTAGTTTTAAAATCTCATCACTTTTCATTTTTTAATTTAATAGGAAGGAGGAAAATGGAAGCTGCTGTTAGTGGGAACATGCTTAGTGTGAGGAAATACTATTTTATATATGCACAAATGAAGTAGGTTAAATTGGGAATGTGATGAGACATCTCTGGGTGGAGACTTTCTTATCCTGAGCTTGCCTGACCTGTTAAGCACTCTGGAGAATATATTACCACCCTTTCCACTGTGTGAGGTTTGAAAACTTATTTTCCAAAGCAGACTGCATCTGATACAGCTGATATTTTATGTCACAATTTTATATCATCCTGCCAGAGGAAATTCAACAGCTAAAGTGATAAGAAGTCTTCAGGTACTATCTTCAGGTTTTGCATCCTTGCAACTGAAGAAAAAAAAAAAAAAAAAAGATGGCTCATTCATCTGGACCAAAAAAATAATCTATTTTCTGTTGTGCGAGCCAGAAAAAAAGTCTACTTGATCTGGAAAGTAAGAAAGGTAAATGGAATTACCTTCCCAAGACTGTTTTCAAGAAGTTACAAAAAAGGCCACAAATCATTACCTTACCTACCATTCAACTACAGAGGCACAGATTTTGAAATTTAGTTTTTTCCCTGAGCTGAAGTACAACTTGTTCACCTAATATTAACCACTGCAGTGATTCCACGATAACATTTTCCTACTGTGACAATGTTTTAGGATTATGATTAGCATTTTGTTATACATACAGTCAGTATAAGAATAGATGACTATAATAACTTTAAAATTTCCACAACTATCTAAAACTTTGTGAGGCTTTTAACATAAATTATAAAAGCACAACCATAGAGCTGTAATCATTTATATCAGCCAAGGGCTACTTCTTGGATACAACTTAAAAAGAGTAAAAAACCAAAACCTTTCCAGTAAGTTGCTTTAATATTCCTGTCACAGATGGGCAAACAATTTGTTAAGGGATGGAACAACAAATACATAACAGGACTCTGAATTCTTATATAAAGACTTCATATATATTCCACCATTCTTATTATATTATTCTTAAAACCAGGGAAGTGTTCCTATAAAAAATGTCAATTGTGTATATGTAAATCATTTGTACTTTGAATCAAGGCATACCAATAGTTGTTTAGATGTTGCTTTCAGCATTGGATTCTCTCCTGAAATTACATTTATGTTACGTTTGACAATGACATTGTAGTCTTCAGAATGAAACTGATGAAGACAATTAACTTTTGATCTAGATTTATTCACACTCTGAAATCCTCTGCAACACCAAGGAAACTAAACTCTCAGGAGCTGGACTGCAAGAGTAAAATTTCTAATGGTAACTTTAATTGTGTTGAACAGATGAGTGATTGTATAGGTAGCATTCCTCATGGAGCAATTTGGGAGCTAATGCAGTTTAACCTCATCAGTTAAATGGTTGATGGGATGGAGGACACCATGGTCAAGATCACATGTGACACAACATTAGTAGTCAGTATACTAGAAGGCAAGACTGGCATTGAGGGACTCTGAGAAGCTGGAGGAATGGGCTGACAGAAGGTTAACAGAGACGTATATTAGTTATTACTTCATATATGACCTAATATATGTCTTCTAAGACCTAATTCTAGTCTAAGATTCATTTCTTCTTTTCATTTCATTAGAAATTCAGCAGATAGGTGTACAAATCCCACCTGTCTCAGACATTTATAAGGGCAAACTTAGAGCTATGTAAGAGCTTGAACTCTTTCATTTCTAAAACTTTAAATTTTTTAAATATCTGAAAATGTGAACATTTTTCCCCCCAGTTATGTTGCTATGTTATTAGCAACTTTTAGGCAAACTCCTGTACCTAAATGATAACTGCAAATATTTATTTGTAATTAAAATGCAAACCACTTTTCATCTAGGACAAATCATAACTTCTCTATTCACATGAATTAAATTGCAATGAATTTTGCCCTGCACCTACTCCAAGGTTAGGAATTTGGTCACATAGCTCTATGTCTATAGCAATCCTATTATTTGATCCTGCTTCAAACTTGCTCTGGTATATTCCTCCAGTTCTTCAAATCTGAGGCTGCCTAGTTTCTTAATTTGGGATGCGATTCACAGGAACAGCTGTCCTCAGGAGACTTATACCATTCTGACTCTTGGCAATAGCTGCCCTGTTAGTCTAATTAATTTTTCTAAAAGATAACTATGAGCAATATGCAGCTTGATTTGTAAAGAATAGATCTTACCAGGCTCATTTTATTTTCTTTGTATTGCAAAGAATTTGTAACTTTGCGAATGAAGGGAAATGCTAGATGTGCTGCAGTTTGAGTTTTAGTAAACCTTTCAAATCTCTTGCAAAAGCACACCCTAAGATTAATTTGTAGAGGCTTGGGTATGAATACTGATACGTGGATTGAAAAGGGGCTGAAGAAAGTTAAAGTGGAGATTTCTGATAAGCATCAACTAAAAGGGCACCAAGATGGATTCTAAGCAGAGCTCCTGGGTTTGCATGTCTTCAGTAGTTCAGAGGTGGGAATCAGCTGCAGACTGTGCAATGCCCAAACAACACTTAATGAAGACAGACTGTGAAAGGTAAGGGGTTTTGTTTGTTTGGCAGGATGTGGACAGAAAAATGTAAGTTGATAACACAACTGAGCAGAAAATAGGTAAATCAGGCTACATTAATTTCAAGATGCATATTTATTTTACAGCTCAGGAAGGTTAGAAGAGTCTGTGTATAGACAGTCTAACCCTATTCCTGTGAAACATTGTCTAGAGGTCTGGACATTGCATTAGCAAACACATGAGGTAAAGGATATCCAAAGAGAGGCAACAACAATTAGGACAAGGTGACAGGAACTGATCCATAATGAAACATTAATGGAGTTAAATATCTTGATTCTCATCAGTATCAGCCATAGAAGAAGATTAATAAGCTACAAATATTTGAACTAGAACCATAATCCTGAAAACGTCTTGAAAAATACAGAATTTTATAGCTATTTTTTTTTTATCTGAAGTTTGTGACATATCCTGCCTCTACTCCAGGGGAGGAACATAGGATTCAGAATTATTATTTATGGGAAATTTCTAGTTATCTTCTTTTTTTGTAAGCAAATTCTTTTTAATTTATATTTATGAACATAGGACTATGTGGATGCAAACAAAAAAAAATACTAATATGAGGTGAATTAGAGGGAAGTACAAATTGAATTATATGGATTCAAAAATGTAATCTTTGTTAGTTACAGTTGTGAGCACAAACAAATTGCTTAGAAATGTAGCAGGTGAAATCTTATTTTTAATTTACATAAGCAAACACTTTAGAAGATTGCCTCCACCAGATGTGTGAAGTTTAGTCTTCCCTAAGATTAAATAAAATGCAAATATAGCCAGCTTTCATCACATTCTGTAAACATTAAAATTAAGATAGCAGGAGCAGAAAAAATAGAATATTTATATTTTTGAACACCTTAATTTTCAACCTGAGCCTAGGAAGAGTGGTATCACGCCATCATGTGTCCTGCTTAAAGGGCTTTTAAATATGAAGAAGTACGGTAACTCTCAAGTTTAACTGAAATACAGTCTCTCTTGAGGATTCAATCACCAGTTGATTTAATGTTGCCTATTTAATCATATTATAAACTACTTCAACAAGATGCTTGTGTAATTGCCTTCTTAGCAGAAAAGGATAAAAAGCATACCTGGCAATTTTGGTTGCATTAAACAGGATATTACAGTCCTATGAACACCAAAAGGTTTGTCAGCATTTCCATTATCAACACCTATTTTCAAGAATTAAAAACATTTCTATAAAACTATTCTGCTGGCTGAAAATTCCCATATAAGGTCTCATCCTGGACGCAAGCTTCCTCTCATCCTCCTCTGCCTCCCCAGCTATTTCTTTGAATTTATATGGCAGTATTTTTAGTGGACCGAATCCACATTCTCCTCTTGATCCCTATCTGCTATTTAGTGCACAGCAGCTCAAAGTCATAAAATTTTGTCTTTATAGATATTACTAAATGTATGTGTGTAACCTCATACTATTATTTTTTTCTTATAAAGAAGCTGAAAAATTTAAAGGCCTTTAGAAAAAGATAATTATAGAACAGAGTGGTTTGGGTTGGAAAAGACCTTAAATATCATCTAGTTCTAATTCCCCTGCTGTGGGCAGGGATAAAATTCATTAGACCAGGTTGCTGAAAGCTCCATCTGTTCTGGTTTCAGCAGGCATAGAGTTAATATTCTTCCCAGCAGCTGGTTTAGTACTGTGTTTTGGATTAAGGATGAGAATAATGTTAACAGCACACTGATGTTTTTAGTTGTTGCCAGGCAGTCAAGGACTATTCAGCTTCTCTTACTGACCTGCCAATAAGAGGGTGGAAGGCAGCCAAGAAGTTGGGAGGGGACACAGTCAAGGCAGCTGACCCAAACTGTCCAAAGCCATATTCCATACCATATGACATCATTGGTAACTGGGAGTGGTCTGAGGACCTAATGCAGAAGCTGGGGCCTTATGTAGAGTTGACTTCATGCTGATGGTTGAACACCTGCTTGCGTATGGGAAGTGGTGAACGAATTCCTTGTTTCACTTTGCTTGCACATGTGGGCTGAGAGGCTGGGAAGTCTGGAGGTCTTGTGTGATAGATGGGGTTCTTGTGCAGCATTGACTTGGAATGGAGAGTTGTGTTCTTTATCACCTTTTGTGTGTATATATTATTAATCTTTGTTACCATTATTGTTTTCCTTTTTTGTGTATCCTATTAAATGTTTTTTATGCCAATCTACAAGTTGTCTCACTTTTGCTTTTCTGATTCTCTCCCCCATTGCATCATGGTGGGGAGTGAGCAAGCAGTTGCATGGTGCTTAATTGCTGGCTGGAGCTAAACGACAAAACCTCCAGCCCTCTGATCACCTTTGTGGCCCTCCTATGGACTTGCTCCAGTGCCTCCATGTCTTTCTCATACTGGAGACTCCAGAGCTGGATACAGTCCTACAGGCAGGTCCTCATGAGAGTGGAGTAGAGGAGCAGAATCACCTCCTGTGACATGCTGGGCACACTTCTTTTGATGCAGCCCGGGATATGGTTGGCTTTCTGGGCTGCAAGTGTGCATTACTGGCTCATGTTGATCAATCTCACATTGCCAGGTCATCAATCAACACCCCCAAGTCCTCCTCCTCAGGGCTGCTCTCAATCCACTCTCCTCTCAGCCTGTAATTGTGCTTGGGGTTTGCCCTGACCCATGTGTACGACCTTGCACTTGGCCTTGTTGAACTTCATTTGGTTTGCATAGGCCCACCTCTCAAACCTGTCAAGGTCCCTCAGGACAGTATCCCTTACCTCCAGTGTGTGACTGGACCACACAGTTTGGTGTCACGAGTAAACTTGCTGAAGGTGCACTCAATAAAAAGTTGTGAGTGGAGATGGGCTGACTGAAAGTGTTGTTCAGTTTAGCTACATTAGATATTTTTTTCCAAATTTTGCTTTTATGTGTCAGTCATAAATATGAAGACAACTTTGTAAGAACTTTTTCTCAAGAGATATGTCTGATAAAATACATTTTATCATAGTTTTTAGTACTCCATAGTATTCCATGGTCCACTGGTGAGGAGAACAATCCCTTTCTCAGCATTATTGTGATATTTACTGAGCAAGAGTCACATAGCAAGTGATATTTGATAAAGCTGAATGAGCTTTTGGAATGGGTATTTTGGTCTGGAAAAAAACCCCAAAATTGACTTGCATCTTAGTACTAAAATACTATTTATAGATATACCCTGATTCCTCAGTTTCTACCTGCAGCTTTGATAGTGCTCAAGGGTTTATGTAAAAACTGTGATCATATACTTTTCCTTTAATGAAGCAACTGTAGTGTTGTTACACATTCTTACATACTATTGCACAGCATTTTAGACACAATGCTTCTGACATTTATAGTGTACCTACTTGGACACTACCACATTCTTAGTGTTGAGGCTTCTATTGTTGTAGCTCTGTTTATTTCATCCTCACGTGCTGTTGTTAGGACAGAAGACTGTGAGGAAAAGGGATTAAAAATGTGTTCATTGAAGGTATAACATAGGATGGTACAAGAACATGGGAGGAATAACACAGGATGGTACAAGAACATGGGGCCTTTACTCAGGTTTCCTGAATCCAAAATCAGTGTCCTTCCTCAAAAGATGGAGCTGTTGAAACAATTTTTGCAATACGTTACATCATGAAATTAACCTTTGCAGCCTGCAAGCCAATAGAACATATGGCCTATTGAATTTAATGTGAGTCTTGCAGCTAAAAAACCTACACAGAGCTTTGAAAATATACTGCTACATTCCTGACTACTATTCATACAAGGAAAGGTTAGAATTAAAGTTAATTCTCTAGTATGCTTTTTTCCATGAGAATCCCTCAGTAACGTGTAATGTGTAGCTTACAAGTTAAACACTTCTAAGTCCAAAGTCTGCTAGCCAGCAAAGAAAACAATTGCCTACAAACCTCATGCCAGAAATCTGCACAGTAGCCAAAAACATGTGCTTTATATGCTGTCTGCTGTCCTTGCTTGAGACATAAAACCAGTCCCACGCTGAAGAGCCATAAACTCCAAATATAAAGCAAAATGGCTGTATTCTGAGGAAGTCTGTGAAAAGCCAAAGTATAGATGTACTACCCCGGAATAGCCACTTCTGGCAGTGGAAAAAATAATTGAGGAAAGTTAGACTGGCTGTCAGTAGCTCTAAGTAATTGTTGCAAGAAATCCATAGTTCAGGATGGCAAAATGTAAATGCTGCAGTGGGTGATTAAGCAGGCAGAGGCCATCTACAGCACCATAAGGACAGTGGCCTTCCACTCAGGCTGTGAAGGGTTCAGAAAAGCTGTGTTTCTACAAACCAAGCCCTTTCTGCCTCACCTTTCGCAACACAAAGGATGCCCTGCATTTAACCCTGCAGGTTTCAAATGTCTTACCACAGGCATCACAGCTGTCAGGTAGTGCATTAATAAAGATGGATTTTAAATACCCACGCCTTGGGGCATGTAGGGCATGGGTGAAGTACTTGTTTCATCCAAGAATTACACAGAACTGTCCATGGCATTAATAATAACTTCTCCATTTCAGTAATTTTTTCCTCCTTTTTTTAATTTTTTTACTCCTCAACAAAGCCCATTTCAGTTTTCAGTTGAACAAAAACCCAGTAAAAAGCCTAAATCATCTAGTGAAATTTATGAACTTTTTCGTCAGAAGTCAGCATAATTGAAGTGGTGGAAAACCTGTGTCAGTAACTGCATTTAAAGATTAGCAGAAGACAGTTCAATTCATTAGCCAAGACAAGTGCTTTTGTTTTTTGTCTGTTCACTTAAGTTTTCATATATTTCACTTTTAAAATTATGGAATGCTTAGGTTTGTTCATCTATCTCTGCTAGTTGACACGGCTTGTAGAGATAGTGGGAAGAATGAGCGTGTTCTGGAGTCTGTGGGAGGTTAGTAGCCAAAGCTACTGTTTGTATTAGGATTAATGGGAGTCAGGGATATACATTTCTGCATGTTGAGATAATACATGTATAATGAGAGTTAAAATAGTGTGTTCCCTGAGCTCTCCACATACTGTCCTACAAAGCACCCACTCCAAAGGATTTTTCTTCCATTTCGGTAGCAACTTTTTCCAGATTGGAGTAAATGTTTTAAAATATTTCGAAAGTGAAATAGTAACTGTCTTTGTTCTTATTTGCCTGATACTTAGGCCTTTTGGAATTTAATTTCCAAATACTGAATTTTCTCTCAAGTTGAGAAATCTTTCCTTTCCTCCCTATCCTAACCTCTCCAGAAAAGATTGTTAAGCTTATGTGGCCTTCTCTCCCCATGAAGAAAAGCAAAACAAAACAAAACACAGAAAACAAACCCCAACAACAAATGCCCCCCCCTGCCAAAAAACCCAAACCCCAAGCATTTTGAACAATGTTTATTAGAAGATAATTCTCATTTTTCTGTATGCTACTAAATGTATCTCAGTTGTGCCTACTTTAATGTCTAGTAATACCACTTCTCTACAACAAACTTCAGAATTTACATAAATGTGTGTTTTTTCTCCTCCATGAAATAGATTATTTCTCCAGATATGTAAAAGTTGAGTGCACTATCAATATACTTTTTTTTCCAGAGTTCTTCCTAAACCTAATTGGAAAAGGAAAGAAATAGTCCACTAATTTGTTTTTAAGGTGGAAAATTAAAATTTGTAAACTCTCTAGAGTAGGAAGCAAATCTTTGCATTTGTAATACTATCTTTATTAGGGCCTTTGGGTATTATAGCAAGATAAATACAAAAAGATAATGCAAGGGATGACAGCGTTTTGCTGGAGGCAACTGCATATTACTGCTGTGGAAGGAGGGCTTATCAGAAATGTGAATGCATGTATGCATTCTGTATTTTAAACTACATATTTTGTAGCGAATATTGAGGTGCATATTCATTAAAACGTAGCAAGTGCTGGAGGTAACTGTATAGATTTTGTAGAGAGCAAGAAAATTAATTGATTTGTTCCTTTTTTTACGTTCCTCCTTTCTCTCTGCCTGTTGTCTGCTTAAAAAAATAGTCACAAGTTTGTAAATACAAAAAAAATAAAAATATTGCCTCTAGAGCTCTCATCAAAGACTAGCTCACACCAAATATTCTAATGAGAGGTAAATGAACAATGAATTAAAACATGATAACAAATATGTGATGAACTAGAGACAGCATAAATCAATAATTGCACTCAAGCTCTGTGGAAATTATACTGCCCTAGATTCTAGCAGGAGACAATTTGCTGCAGTATTTTGTGAACAGAGCTATCCTGTGGGATCAGGCTGCAGAGGACATTTCAGTGGGAGGAAGAGAGCAGTAGGAAGAGCAGTATGATTCATGTTCAGCATCTCAAGTGGAGGATAGAGCACAAGGATTGAATAATGAAACAAAGACGAGATATTCAGCATGCCAGGAAGGTTTCTGTTAGAGAGCTGTTAGAATTATTTAAAAAGGTTAGTCTATGAATAAACATGCTTCATCAAGGTCTCTTACACATGCAAAGGGAGATGCTAATGAATAATAAAAGAGTAATGGGGACTGGCGAAGAAATTAATGTTAATCTTATCCAAAGCAGATACAAATTAATATTGGAGAAACATTTTTGTAATCACTTCTCAAGGCAAAAATTCAATTAATGTGACTGAATCAATATTTCAAATCTCAGTCCCTTGAAAGTATGCTTGTCTCTCTTCATATCAGCATGCTCTCCTGTGTGATCAGCCTGTGCTATTCAAGTCAATAGTTGGGGAGACTTCTTAATGGTCTATTTTTGAGAAATTTGGTCCAGTCCTATAAACTACAATGCTGTATTTCAAACTTGCCTCAAGGTATTTTTCTGTTAGGAGAGCTCAGTTTACATAGGGTAATTACTGTATAGAAAAATAGATATCTGAGCCAAGAATTGTTTTGCCCTGAGCTTCAGGTATTTTATTTTTATTTTTTTTCCTCACAAAGATTAACTGGCACACTGTCTTCACACAGGATGACATGTCAGTGTGTATGACATTACACTTCAGCCTTTGTACCATAAACAACATCTTTTATAACAGCTAAAAACACCCCAGAAATAGAAAAGAAAAACAAAACACAGATTAAAAGAAAACAAAACTCTTCACTTTACCAAAATTAAAAATTGTCTCTTCAGAAGAAACAGCACTTTATTTCCACTTAATTTAGTCATGGGTGACATATATAACCTTGGATAGGCAACCTCCCTCCTTGCATGAAACTGAACTTAGCAAAATACTTTTGCGAAGATCGCAGGAATTCTGGCTTTACCAGTGTGCTTCAAAAACTGGCATAAAGTATCACAGAGTGGTTCCTGGTTTCCATTAATTTGTCTTTTCTCTCCTCATTGGTAAAGCCACTAGATAAGTCTTTTCACGCAATAAGTGATCTTTCTTGTATACTATACAATATAAATGCCTGTCATATTTTGTTTAAGGTGTCAGGGAATTGGGAAAAGTTTATGAAACTAAATGGACTCCTCCAATAATAGTTTTGCAGCTCTGGTAGATTGTGCTGTTTATGTTGTACTGCCTTGACAGGTTTATACAATCAGAGGTTCTAAAGCCACCATCCCGTGATAGATTGGAATTGTTTGAAGCACAGTGCACTTGAAAAATAGGCTTGTGTGCTCTTGTTTTCAAAACCAAATGGTGACCCACTCAGAATCATCCTATTAAAATAACTGCATGGACAATCTCACTTCTGTACTTTTAATAGTTGTAATATCGTTCCCATAATGAAAGAAACATGAAATGGTTTCCATGCTGAATGAGCTCCCTAGAGATTCTGGGATTTGTCTCATTATATGAAGCTTTTCCATCACCATTGCAATGCCTCTTCTCATCTTTGCTTCTCATCTGAGTGGAGAAATTTCTGTCAACAGCTTTAGTCTGACAAAACCAGCATAACACTGAAAGGGGGATAGGCACTAGATAAGATTACTTTTTTTTTCCATTTATGTAGAAAATTATACACAGTGTCCCTGCTTTAAAAAGGATTACTCTATGATGTGGACAGCATTCTGCTCTCTCATTAGAAGAGACAGACTACAATTTTATTTCTCTAAATAAGTCTGGGTTAGGCAAGGAGATCAGTAATTTCAATGCTGCTGCATTCACAATAGAGAAGAATCATCACTTGTGCATTCTTATCAGAAGCCTTAGGTAAGCTCAAGCATTCAGTACTGATCAGAATAACTCCTTGCAGTCTGCAACCTACCACATGCCTCAATAATTTTATATGCGGGAAGGAATAGAAAAATAATGAAGTAAAATGTTATTAAAATAATACTACTGAGGAGAAAACTTAACAAAACAAAACAAAAAAAATCTCAAACACAAAAATACCTAGGGAATTTGGGGACAAAGCTTTCCCAAACATGTCCTGAATTTCCCTCTTTTTTCTCCTTCTGCCAGTTTTTAAACAGCTTACCAGCCAGGATATACGAGAGACTAGGACCTGATGTTGGAAGCAGCTCCTGGAGCTACGTGGCCAATTGCGGATGAGCCAAGAGGGATCCCCAGGCTCAGAAAGAAGCCATGAGCTGTGAACTTCCTTGGACAAGGGCCAAAAGGACAGCTACCACACATCTTTGTAGAGTTCCATACCTTTGCCATTTTAAATTAAGGCAAGTATGAGGTCATGGGTTTGTGTCTATGACAGTCTTTAGCAGTAGGGCTATGTATTTTCACTGCATAAAAGAAGCCAAAAAGTATGTTGTCAGACTAATTTTCTACAGACCAAGACATAAATTAGGTGACTAAAATCAAGTGCTAAATCACATAAGTCAGAAAAGCTTTTGTTTTCTATTGGATCTAACCCTTAATTCCTTGATTTATAGATTCAAGCTTAAACCCTGGGTCATTTTCTTTGTTCTGTAGTGAATGGAGTGGAATGTGGTTCATAGAATCACGGAACACCCTGAGATCCCATAACGATCATCAAGTCCAGCTCCTGGCTCCACACAGAGTCAGACAGGTCAGAACATGTGACTGAGTGCATTGTCCAGACACTTCCTGAACTCAGTCAAGCTTGATGCTGTGACCACTTCCCTGGGGAATCTGTTCCAGTGCCCAACCACGCTTTCAGTAAAGAACCTCTTCCTAATATCCAACCTAAACCTCCCCTGTCACAGCTTCATCTTTCCCTCAGGTTCTATCCTTGGTCACCAAAGAGAGGAGATCGGTGTTTGCCCTTTCACTCCTTGTTGTCAGGAAGCCACAGACCGTGATGAGGTCTCCGCTCAGTCTCCTTTCCTGGGAACAATATTAGCAGGTTGCATTTGCCTGGTATCAAAGACCCCTCAATGCAATGTGGCCACTTTTCTGATGACATCTCCCGCTCAGGGAGAATGTCATGCTGTGCCACTGTGGAGCAGTAACAGAGGAGCTATATAGGGGGAAGTGGATGGGGAAGAAGAAGAAAATAAATTCTAATTTAAATATTTTTCATCTAAAACAGATGCAACCATTGGCCTTTAACAATCACTGTTAAATTTAAAGGGAGTTCAGACTCTAACACATCAGACTCCAATATAGTCAAAATTTAGTGCGGTATTAAGGTATGCTGCTCAGAAACCAATTCTGAATTTTAATGTGTCTTCTTTTTCTTTGCTGAGAATACTGCTATGTCTTTCACACCACAGCAGTATTCTTCAGCCATTGTTATATATATCATGCCATTGCATACTAAATTCCCATTTGGCTACTAAGGACAGTTTGCCCTAAGACATTTCCACAGCAATTATTATCAAGTCATAGGAACCATGAGAACTAGCAGAATTTTCATAGAAACACAGCAATTCATTCTCTTTGGAACAATGACAAAACCATTTGGAAATGTCTGAAAGAGGATAATATAGGAACAGCTTATTTGCAATAATATCACATTTTAGAGGCCTCCCTGCTATACTGTGTAACCAGTTTGCTCCGGTAATTTCACAGAAACAAAACTATTGAATATTACTCAGTGAGTCTAGGCCCTGACTACAGTTAACCAGATTAAGCAATATAATGCCCTGAAGATGTAAGCTTTTTCCTAGCACTGGGAATTTGTTACTCAAGGGAAAAAAAGGCAACCCAACCCAGTAAAACCCACCAAAAAAAAACCCAACCCCCAAAAACTGTAAACCAAACCAACAAGCTAACACAAAACCAAAACCAAAACCCCTAAGTAAACAAACAAATAAACCAAGAAAAAGGGTTTTTCGTAGAAAATATTATAATGTCACTTGAAACATGATTTGGTGTTATGTTGAACCTATTTCTCTTACAAAAAGGGTAATTGAATTGGCTTACTTAGCACACTAAATGTTAGGTGATACCTGCCTAGAAGAAGGAAATAATGACCAATCTAAACCAGTGTTTTTCTAGTTGTTTAAGGATTTGTCTTGTTTTACCATCTCTGTCCATCTGCCCCTCTGGGCTGGCTGCAGAATGTTGAGATACCTGAGGATGAGAGTGAGAGATGACTTTGCATGTTAGAAATTGCAATGAATTTTTGTCCTGTGATCCTGGACAAACTGGACTATGACAAGCTATTTATAATATTTGTCACGTCCTTTTGATCCTTTTGCAACCCCCAAGAGATTGAATTTCATAGACTAACAAACAGTACCCTTTTTCCTTATATAGGTAATGGAAGTACCTTGAATAGCTTCCAAAGTGTGAGTAGTTCACTGGAAGGGCATGATGGAGACTTGTTTCACCTGGTTTTGAGCCAATGGTACAGAATGCCTTCATCATTCATTCACAGATGCAGACATTTCTATCGTGTTTCTGTATAATCCATGTGTCTAAAAGTAGAACAACTTGATTATATTTTTAAGGATACATTTCTCCTAATGACTGTAGGGGGAATCTGGACAGCTACCACAGTCAAAATCTTCTTGTAAGCATTTGTTTTTAGTCTAGAGATCTCTGACATGTGATAATTTTTCCCGCAAATTATGAGCCATGTGAGTTCTTCCGTAAGTAATGATCATTAAATGTTGGTCACCAGAAGCAGCCTCTTCCTTCTGTCAACTATGTAGCTAACTTAAACATCTTTGTGAGACTGGTATAACACTTCATAGCTCTATGTTTAAAATCTTAACATGTTTGAACCTTGAATTAGTTTTCTGTGTTAATCCCTTTCTTTACAAATTGCAGGAGGAACAAAAAAACCCACAAACCGAACTTTAACGAGTATAATACAAAATAACAATGGCCAACATTTTTAATGTTATTTTTCGAAGTTATACAAAGATTCAAATTGTGGTTTTCAAAGATAATGAATTAAATGTCTAGCTCTATTAAATTTAGTGGAATTAGATATTAAGGGACTATGAAGAAATCTCACTTAGCAGGTTTTAATGATAATACATAATTGTGATGATATAAAAAACTACTAACAGAAATATATACCAAAAAAGGGAATTCTAAAATAAGGAAAATAAATTGTTAAAACCAAATCACAATGGCCATATTTTGGTTCAGACAGAAGGTCTTTCTTAGTCTATTACCTTGTCTTCTAGTATAGCAATAGCAGAAGTGAGATTCTTAAACGTATTCCCTCAGTTCCCATTGATTACTACTGAAGGAATTTTTGAGCCAGAGAAGGTATCTTAGTATTTGATAGCTCTTGATGTTGGGTTTTCTTCCCTCCCCTTCCCTCTCCCACCAATCATGGATTTGTCTTCTCTTTTAGTGAACTGCTGTGAATGTTTAGCATACACAATGTCTGGTGTAATACAGTTCCAAAGTTTAATTAGCCGTACTATGAAAAAGTTCTTTGCCCTAGCCTCCTGTGCAAGTCTTGTTTAAGATTCTTCATACCTTACATCGGAAGAGACAACGAAAAATCATTCCGAGTTTATATTCTTCATGCTGTGTGTGATTTTGCAGACTTTTGTTGTAATTTCCTTCAGTCATACATTTTCCAGGCTGAAGAATGCAACATTTTGATCATTCTTGTTCTTTTTTTCTCCATTTGCTAGTTCTGCTACATTCTTTTTAAGATGGGAGACTCACGCAGCACGAAGTATTCAAGATAAAATGCACACAATGGATTTATACACTCACATTACAATGTTGTCTGTTTTGTTTGGTATTTCTTTCCCTATAATTTCTTGCATTTGATTTGCATTTTTGACTGCTACTGAGCATGAAGTTGATATTTTCATAGAACCATTTATAATAATGCAAGATGTATTTCCTGGGTGGTAATACCTATCTCAGAGCCCATAATTGGGGTTAGGATTGTTTTCTCATGTGAATTGCTTTACATTTATCTACATAAAATTTATTAGCTTAGGTTACCCTGATTAGAAATGTGAAGCAAATGTTCAGTGAAGATGTGTGGTTCTTGAAAACTGTGAGAGACAGATGACAACTTAGGCAGCCTGACATGGTTTACACAAGACTCTTCCTTCACTTATAAATATGTGCTAAGAAGTATTTACTATAATAGACTGCAATTAGGACTGATTACAAATTAAGACATGATAGTGCCCTACACAGTAGCACAGGGTTGTGTGTCTTCACAGGTGTCTGTGTATGTAAAAATCCCATAAGTGTTAGAATGTTGAGCTGCTTACTGACTCAGGTTAACTCTTCCACCATGTAATGATGAAAAGTGATTTTGATGAGTTTACTTCATGTGAAAGGTACAAGCCAGTATGAACAACTGAGCTGACAGGAAGTTCCAGATTCACCATTGCCTGGACCATTTCAAACTGGACTGGAAGTTAGAAAGAAAAAAATGGATTATAATATAAAATTTTTGCTGTTTCTGAGACAAACTGTTCTGGTGTGAAAGACATAGCAGTATTCTCCGCAAAGAAAAAGAAGACACGTTAAAATTAAACCAAATTGACATTTTCTGTGTGTAATTTCTGTCTTTCTATGAACTATTTGACAGGTATATCCACAATGGAAGATCCTTCCAGTATCTCGGAAACCAGTTGTATTTATTAAGATTCCATGTAAATATTGGAAGACAAACTGCCATTATAGCAGTAGAAAAGCAAAATCTGCTTTTTTGGCTTTAGAAGAGATGAAGTTCACCTTACAATATAGCTATAAATTGAATTTATACAATGCTGCCCATACAAAGTATCTTAAATCACTTTACATTAAAAATACCTCAAACAAAAACTTTAAATAGCACTGAACAAGAAATTGAGAAGTGAGTTTTAAAATTAAATTGAATTTTTTTTCCTTCTTTCTAAAGATCTGTGCTGACTTTACAGTTCTGGTGTAGAATTGAATCCCACAATCAAGGAGTGTAAAAAACAAAAGACAAATCCAGCGTTGAAAGGATTTAGGCTAAACTAAGGGTCAGTTGGCAACCCCTGAGCAGAAAACCTTAGTAGAATGCAGAGGAGAATACTGATTCCTATAATTGAAAATAGATGAAAAACTAAGGCAGTGAATTGCTTTAAAAAGTAATAGGGTAGTTGATGAAGCAGAGAGGGCAAAAAGAAGACGGGAAGGGATCAAAGAAGAAATTATCTGGAATGAAGTCAAACCAGGAGAAGTCAACAGCACCCTTAAGGAGTTTTAGCTTGAATGGAACATAATAGGAAAACATTATTTATTCTGCCCACTCCTTTCCCACAAACCCCCATCCCCATGTTCAGGATGGAATAATTGACAGTAAAGGAATTTCCTAATTTCTTCTTAAAACAGCCTCCCGACTGGAACCACAAATATATAAATGTTTCCAAGTTAGATGTGTGACATCAAATTATGAACATTAGCTAATTAAAAAAAAAGGACTAAAAGGGAAAAAAGAAATAGAGGTGGATGAGATGATAGATACTGACAAAGCAGACCTGCCTAAAGTCCTGAGGAAAGCTTTCTTTTGGATCAGTAAAATAATTCTGCTTCTACAGCCATAGTAGTCAAGTATTTCTCTCCGTCAGTTGACACTAGCAAGGCAGCAGCACCTGTGAAAACTGACGTATTTTGCCTATGTAGATCACTGCAATGATCTATTAAGAAAGTAGTGAAAAGTATATCTACAGTCATCATCTGTTATGTGTTTTCATGACCTGTCTATAGCCTGCAAGCAAACTGATGGGATAGCGAGTTTAGAAAAACTTGTGTTATTTTTCATAACTTAGCTTGAGCCAGGCAGTTTATTTTTAAGGCAAGAATTGACTTTGTGTCAACAGACACCTAGATTTATGCTCTGAATTGGACTTTTTCAGGATGTGGCTTTGCACCACACTCTGTTGGACCTGAAAAAACTTGCCAACACATTTCTGAGTGAAGCATGAGAAGCATATGTTAGGGGCAATAATCTGAAAACTCCCACTGGTGGACAGGGTTTGAAGTTGAGGAAATCAGGGAAAAAGAAAGATAATTTTCAAGCCAAATGTTTCAAAAGTTGTGAAAGTATTTTTAAAACGCATTCAAGCTGCTGCTGCTGCTTAGCACCACTGAAAATCAGGTTACTTTTTATGTAATTGTCTGAATACGGGTTTAATTAATGATTTTGGTATTTTTGCACACCCTAGGTACACAGTGTGATTAAGCAGTTGAAGATATAACGTATACATGCACAAATAGTTTTCTATGAGAAATCCATCTGGAGAACAGTGTAAGCCATACATAATGGACAAGATGGGTAGGAGGTGTTCAGTTTAGCCCACGTTTGCAAACTGGAGTGCATTGAGAATGTTAATTATCAGTCTGCTTCTCTACACTGTCATGAAAGAATTGGGAAAGCAAATGTACTTTAGTGACAGGTCAGTCTTTACTTTGATTCTTTATATATCACCTAGTGTTTAACTTTCTTGATTTGTACATTTGCCCCTCTGAAAATGTCAGTCCAGATTTCTATTTCTTTTAAAACTTTCCTCTGTAGGGAAGATAAGATATAACATTTTGCCAGGCAAAATGTAAAAGAAATAGTAATCCTATAAAAAAGAGGGAATGAGGGTTTGAAACACAAACTCTCAGATGTTGCTAGAATGGGACCAAATCCCCAGCTGGTTAATCAATGAGACACAGAGCTAGATACTTACCTCAGTTCTAGACATGCACGATAGGAAAAATCTTGGCTGGTATGGGTACTACTTTTGCGGGGTGGGGGGGGGGGGGAGAAGGAGGAGTTGATGGAAGTGGGGATGAATTTCACAAAAACCACCAAACAACCTTCCTTTTATATTCATGAACTCTCTAAGAAGCAATGTAGATATCAACCCAGTCATCTCTGGGAATGGAAGCAAACCAGCTTCATCTGCACAGTAGCTCTGCACACTTCTGCTCTGTGTTGTGTGCTCACCCTAGTTCCTGTGGAACTAATTTAGGTATCTAACACAGCTCTGAGAGCAAATTTAGCATATACATTTTGTCCACTCAACTGTAATACTGTTTTCCTCTGCAGAGGATGGACTCATGCTCTACACATTTGGAACACTCCCCGTGTCCTGATAAAATGTACCTGTATGTTTTCTGGAAGGGTATAATCTGGCATATGCCAAATTAAACAGTATAGATGTCCCATGTTCAGCCTAGAATTTATGAGCTGCCCAAGTTGAATCTACTGTAATATACATAGTAACAGTGTGCACATGCCTGTAGGGTACAGAAGCAGTTTTAATGTTCTCTCTGGCTTAGACATGTATGTGCCATCTGCATAGTACTGTAAGTGCACACAGGAGTCTTCAAATTATCAAACTAAACACCTCACCGTAAGCTAAACACTATCTAGAGAAGCAAATATTATCATGATGTGTTCTGGCTCCCTACTATAACAAATAATAAGTAATTTTTAAAGGATTTGAGAAAAAAAAAAACAGGGAGAAAATTGAGGATGAGTTGTGTACTGTCAGAAGGCCAAATATAGCACAAAGATGCCCTATGAGCTATAGTCAACTGTAATAACATATAGAACACATATGTTCATGCACAGCCACTGTGCACTTTAGAAGAGCAAATTGAATGATCTGTGCTATCGCATAGCTGGGAAATGGGAATTGAGAGGTAGGAGCTGGCCAATGTTTTTCTGTTTAGGTGAGATACACTGTACTGAAATCCTGCAGAATTGGGAGATATTGATGGATTATTTCTCCACACAATATACATTCTGAATATGTACAACTGCTTTAGGTTCCAAACTGCTTTAGGGTCCAGTTATACCATCAGTTTATCACTCGAAAATCTATACCAACCCTTGTTATAATTTTCTGGATAATGCAGACGTACAGTCCATAATTTCTTTAAATTGGGGCATTGCTTCATAGGATTTCACAGTGATGTTCAGGGAAAAAAGGCATTAAACATTTAAACTACCTAAAGAGATTTCCTTGATCTATTGGTTCAGATATATTGAGCTTATCGAAGATGGCAAAAGGCACAGATCAGAGAATATAAAAATATTTTTAAGTCACATTTAGTGACACATAATTAAAAGAAAAACAATTAGAATTGTAGCATAAACAATACAAGCAATATAGTACTCTCCTTTAAAATACCATAAACCAGACACTTTCCTTCAGCTAAAGAAGGAAATAAGTGCTTTCTATTAAATAAAAGAATGCAAGCTAGCAGCTTTCATTGAAATTGTACCCTGGTATGCAAATAAAGTATACAGTACTGATAACGGCCACAACCTATTACAGTATACTCTGAAACTGGCAAAGTGTTCAATCATAAGGTCAATATGAGCGAAAGGAAGGCTGGAAAGATAAAAGTTTTCTGCTGAGATTGGTAATTGGCCAGATGCTGGGGTTTGGGGAATCTGCTTCGCTTTCTGTAAATGGGAAAAGTAACTTCAGGTTCAATGATTTACTCTTTTGGATGGAAGCCAGTCCTGTTAACATTGTGTTTGTTAAGTCCTGAAGCACGACAGACACTCAGGTCTCAGTGCAGCTATTACCTGGCACACAACACCTGCATTTTTCTGTTGCCCAAAAATGCAGCTGGCGGTACAAGTGAAGCACATTGCTACCTCTCCGCTAGATATTACCACCACTAGATATTCATAGAATCATAGAATCACAGAATTGTAGGGGTTGGAAGGGACCTCGAGAGATCATCGGGTCCAACCCCTCTGCCAAAGCAGCTCCCTAGGACATATCACTCAGATAGCTGTCCAGACGGGTCATGAATATCTCCAGAGAAGGAGACTCCACCACCTCCCTGGGCAGCCTGTCCCAGGGCTCTGTCACCCTCACTATGTAAAAGTTCTTCTGCAGGTTGGTGCAGAACTTCCTATGCTCCAACTTGCAGCCATTGCCCCTTGTCCTGTCTCCACAGACCACTGAAAAGGGGCTGGCTGATTCCCCCTGCATCCCATACTTAATATTAATAAGGTTGCCCCTAAGTCTTCTTATTCTCTAGGCTGAACAGTCCCGGCTCACTCAGCCTTTCCTCATAGGGGAGATGCTCCAGGCCCTTAATCATGTTTCTAGCCCTTCTCTGGACTCTCTCCAGGAGATCCCTGTCTTTTTTATACCAGGGAGCCCAGAACTGGACACAATACTGCAGGTGGGGCCTGACCAGGGCAGAGTAGAGGGGGAGGATCACCTCCTTCGACCTGCTGGCCACACTCCTCTTGATGCACCCTAGGATCCCATTGGCTTTCAGCCACCAGGGCACACTGCTGGTTCATAGCCAACCGGTCATATTCCCTCATACTATGCTCAAGCAGGACACAGCTATGTTATTTCTGGATGATAGTAAGAGTGTAGCTCAAAGGGACTGTGTATTTTTAGGGGGCAAATATGAGAGAAGTCAAAACCTTCTCAAGAGGAAGTTAGTAAATAACCAATTGAAGAACTAGTGTTTCTCTTGATATAAAAAATTATTCCACAGAGTTCTTAAAGAACCACCATCTTGGAATGACCACACAGCTCTAGAAAGATACTGCCTAGCCAGCATGATGTAAAAGATCTACCTCCAGAGTGACAGGGTGCCTGAGTAATTAGCTGAATGTCTTGGGTGGCAAGTAATGGAAATTTATGTGAGATATGAGAAACATGTCAATTTTGGGAAAATTATGCCTGCTCAGAAGAACTGCTTCTTGTATCTTCTAGCATGAAAGGCAGAGGTCATTAAGTGGTGCTATGAGGATTAAGTTTCAAACAAAAGAAAAGAAAAAGCTATAAAAGCCCCCAAGTCCCTAAACCCAAGGAAGCTGTTCTTCAGTCAATGGGGATAAAACAATATAGAGGATGCAAGAAATTTACCTTGGTTCAAAGCGAAACAGAGCAAGTCCTTGGAATAGAAATTTATTGGGGGGTTACTAGAAAGACAAACATCAACAGCCTAAGGCAGAACAAGATCATAAGGAGACACACACATATATTCAATCTTATCAAGGCAAGCATCTGCACTTTGCCTGGAGACAGGAGTTTGGGCTAGATAAAACCTTGGGCTAAGCTAGTGTAAACATTCCTCAGAATATCATTCAGCCTGTTCACCTCAGAAAGATACTATGAAAATATACCTATTCAATCACATTAAACACAAATTATTTCCATGCCTTTTTTCTCCCTGTTCCCTCAAATCCAGAGTTGCAGAACATAACTGCAGCAAAACAGGATTAAAAACTGAAGCCATACATCCACCTGTGATCCGCATCTTTGGGACTTTTTCTATTTAATTATTTGCCTGTGTTCTGGTTTCACAGTAAGCATGTTCCTGTTTTTCTCCCTTTTTTTTGGGGGGTGGGGGGTGACATGGGGATGGAGAGGAGGGTAGGGGTCTTTGCTTCTTTGCTTCTGAAGGTTTCGCTTTTGTGAGGAAAATCTCAATGTGTTCTAATCTTCTTTCCTTAATATGCTCATAACCTTTATTGATTTCCTTTTGCCTATGTTTTACTAAATCTTTTTATGAACAGAATCCTGTGTCATTTATGTTGCATCATCCCAGGACTGTTTCTTGGGGAATAAGAGAAAAGACAGCACAAAACATTGTGCTATTTGGTGAATAATATTTTTCCTGTTAAATCTCAATCTCAGTTCAGTAATATTACACCTTATCTGAGAACTTCTTGCCCACTCTGCATTTTGGTGACTGATGAGAGATTCTGAATATGTCTGTATAGAAAGCAAATCTGAGATTGCTTTTTTCTCAGAGTCATGAGATCATTCTGCTCTGATAGCCACACAGATAGGCTCAGTAGCCCTGTGTTGAGCCTGGTTTAATGTCTTATAACAAGGCTTATTCTAAGGGAATTTCACTCCATCTTGTATTTCAATGCTTCTGTTTGGTTTGAAGTTGGGCAGTTTGCTATATCTGACCATAAAAGATTGTAGACAGACAATTCCAACTGGAATAGTGAGGCAAAAGATTACTGCATGGGACCCAATAATCCTGCTGTCCTTCCTTTATACAGCCTACTCTGTTACATAGAAGGATTTGTTCAGCTTCAAAGGGTGAGGAGGAATTGAGTCATGATGGAAGAAAATACTTTCTCCCAAATAAACATCTCTATTTGGAAGACTTTTTAGAGACATTCTCTTCCAATTCTCTCATGAAATATTGATGCAAATGTCCAGGCTTATATTTAGAGAAGCAAAGAAGCTTAGATCTAAAAGCGTATCGTCTTGTATTCAGGCCAGTTAAGAATATTGATAATTATTTTTATGCATAGTCTAATTAAATATGTATGTATCCCCTTAAATTCAAATAGCACTTCACAGAGATTTAAAAACCCAGACCTTCCCAGCCCAGAGTTTACATCAGACAATATATGAGGAGCAGAGATGAAGGAACGTGCGATGCGAGATGGGGTAAGTGCTACCACGAAGATAACATGTCTCATTCCATTGTAAATGAAAGACAGCAATGCTGATGGTTTTATTTAAGAGCATGTAAGGCATGAGGGAGAAAAGCAGATAATGCTGGAAAGCTTAAGAGGAGGGCTTTGAAAGAAAGAGGAAGAGCATGCACCCTACTGCAAAATGTATCTCATATCAAGGCAACTCCTTTGAAGTTGCTCACATCATTAAACCAGGGCTAAGCTTGGCCTACAAGGCCTAAAATATAGCTGTAGCAAAAAGCCGCAGCTCAAGGCAAGTTTCTGTAAGTACAGCTGGCAGGAAATTCCTGGATGCCTTGGATGTGCCTGTATTGTCTTCTGGGAGCCTGAAAGCACAGCTAAAGTCATGGCCAGAGGGTGCAAAAGGCTGAGCACTTGAGCACGGCAGCGAGCCTCTAGACAGACAGATGGACAGTGGGTTGTGGAGAGGGAGCAACATGCACTGTGCGAATTGCTTATTGTTTGAGTCCGGTACACCTCTGTTAATGAGAACGATGCTCGCACAAGTGTAAAGGGAGGATTGGTTATGGATGTCAGACCAAAGTCAGTGGTGGCTGTTCTCCTTTTCATTACACACAGTCATGCCCCACCACTGTGGGGCAGGGAGCCCTAAGCCTCACTAAAATTCCTATTTTCTCCTGGCAGTCTCATATTTTTCGATTGCAAAAGATCTTCCTGAGAAGATTGAGATTCTTTTTATGTCAGTAGCTCATAAAGGGACTCAATAGGATCCTCTGTGGTTTCTAATCTTCCCCTTGCTCACATAATTGACCCTAAAATAGAGAAAAGCATATAGCAGAGATTTTTGAACAATACTGCCTTTACAGAGGAACTTAGGAAACATTTTATTTCTCATCTTTATTTTGTGAGAGACAAAGGTAGACACAAATATGTTCAGTCAATTATTTCATAGAAAATAGTTTTCTTTGAGAAAAGTAAAACTTCTTTCCTCCCCCCGCCCCCCATTAGCTATGGAGTGCACTGATACATAATTCTGCTGCTTTGAAGTGTGCAGCCAGTCTCATAATTCTAACAAAGCGTGTTTTTGTTCTTTAATATTCCATTGCTTTGTATTTATTAACCTGATACAATGCAACACGGTATTTATTGTGCTGTGTTTTGTTTCGACATACTGCATCAGCGGCTTCACAATTCAGTTATATGAGTGGGTGATTTCTTACAAACGGTAGATATGTTTGTCAGGTGTTTATGACCCTGGCTTGCTTGATTTGTAACAGGCAAATAATGGTACTTGGAGACTGCACATACATGAGCACACATACAAATACAGAAAATGCTTCAAATATGCATTTCCCTCTGCCTACGTTCTCCTCTAGCCTGGAGGCACTTGAAAGGATATCACTAGGGCTAACAAAAAGTGTTCAACTCAGCTGAAAGTACTTGAATTCTTGCTCAGTTGAAGTTCAGCTCAATTTCATGAACTATTAGTCATGCATGAACCAGATTCACATAAGCATTTAGGCTCCTTAAACCAGAGAAATACCTATTTTCCCTTGATTCACATAAAAGCTGGGTACCTAGAGCCAAACTTAGATGAAATTTAAGCACCTGTGATCAGGAAAATCTGTTAGAACTATACAAGTTCCTGAAAAGATAAAAACAGACATACTTTCTGGCAAAATTTTCCATATTGGCTATATTGTTGCACACGCTCAGGGATGACACTACCTTTAGTGAGCAGGCAGTCTGATCATCTTAGGCCACCATTTAGGTGTTGTAAGGCTCAGTGTTGCATCACCAAAATTTAGTTTCCAGTGGTGCTGATTTGAGATTATAAATTCAAGGTTTTTAACAGCTGATATATTTGAATGTTAGGAAGTCAGTACAGCACATCAAGAAGGAGGAAAGTGCTACATCATGTCTGGGGTCAAAATATCTCTTAAAATGGTATATAAGACCCACAGTGAAGGTATGATTTTAAAAATGCATTCTGTTATTAGTTGCTGACATCAACATTTTGACTTCTAGTTACGGCAACAGTACATAAACTTATGCAATAACTTAAGCTCTTGGTGAAGGAAAGGGAGTCCTAAAAGTTAGCCTAAACTCTCATCTCCAAGAGATCTAAACTGCTAAATCTCACACTTTTATCTGTCACAAAGCTGTGGAGTATCGAAGACGAATGGATATCCCACCTGTTGAAGCTGAATCTTTGAGAATGCAGAAGTTCTGCCTTAAAAGGAGAATAATAAGTCAGATTCTTTCTCTGTTTTTACTGTTCAGCTACATGTCTAGAAGGTGCTAAGCAGAAGAAAAATGACTTGAGTTTGGCTGCTAGAACAGTTTACGCATTTTATGTGAGACAAATACTGAATTTTAATTTGCAATTAAAAGTAAAAATATTTTATATGAGAATAATTTAGATTTTTCATCACATCTTTCACAGGTACAGCCTGCAAATGCATCGCAGATAATTTTGAAGACGAAAAAGGTAAACACTCCTTTATGCTTGTTAATTTCTGGGGCTGTGATAGATCATATCATGAATCTTGGTGACACCATCTTCCACATCACTGGGAAACCCTGATGGCATCTGAAATGTTGTGGTTTTGCATGGTTGGGTTCTAATGGAGAAGGGGGGGATGCAGGGGTGGCTTCTGAAGCTTTCTGTAGGCCTGACAGAGTAAACACCAGACACTGCAAGGCCGGACCCACTGTTGACCAAGGCTAAGCCAATCAATGAGGGTCATAGCATTGCTGTGAATCACATTTAGGAGAAAAAAATGTAATCAGCCACTTTTTATCACCAGAGAAGTATGAAGATGTAAGAAACTCAGCAGACAGCAAGGTCAATGAGGAAGGGGGAGAAGAGATCCTCCTGGTGCCAGAGGAGAGATTCCCCTGCAGCCCATGGAAGATGGAGCAGGTGGAGACATATGGAAGACGCTGTGACCCCCATTGAAACAAGCTCCTGCAGGACCTGCAGCCCAGAGAGAGAGAGAGAGAGGCCCACGCCAGAGCAGGTTTTCTGCAGAGACTTGTGACTCCATGGGGGAGCAGGCTGGAGAAGCCTGGGCCTGAGATATTGCACCCCATAGAACATAGAAGTGACCCACACTGGGACAGTTGGTGAAGATCTGAAGCCCCATCGGAAAGGACTCATGTTGAAGAAGTTCTTGGAGGATTGTCTCCCATGAGTGGGATCCCGTGCTTGAGCATGGAAAGTGTAAGGAACTCCATCCCTTTAACCCCCACCCCTATGGTAAGAGGGAAAACAACTTGTGAGGTACTGATCAAAACCTCTATTCCCATCTCCCCTCATGCCACCTTGGGGAGGAGGAAGGGAGACAAACCATTACTAAATTTAAGTCCTGGGCGGGGTGGCGGGGTGCAGTGCTGGGCATGTGTTTTAATATCTGGTTGCGCTTCTCATTATCCAACTCTGTTTTCAGGGTGTGCATAGTGTAATGTAAAAATTTAGAGAGTTTTCTTTCCTTTATTCTGTGTTGAGTCTGTTTGGCCCATGATGCTTATTGCAGAATGATCTCTCCCTGTCCTTAACTCCTAAGCCTCTCTATATCCTTTCTTCCCCATTCAGCTGAGAAAGGGAGTGATAGAGTGGCTTTGGTAGGTATGTGACCTCCAGCCAGGGCCAAACTCCCGCAGATGTGTATCCAGGCTATTTGCTTTTGAAATCAAGATACAGGAGGCTGGCATATAGCCAGGTCTCCCTAATATGCAGTCAGACTGCAGTGAGGAAGTATACTTGGATACAGTGTACCTGGATTCACTACTGTAAATGTAAATTCACTGCTGTAAATGTATTTGTTCTTTGTCCATCAGTTATAGAGTTACAGGAATTCCAGATCCTCAGCTTGGTGTCTAGCTTATGTGTAAGGTCAAAGCCAGAAAAGTTGAGAGTGGTGGAATTGTCTTGGGCTATAATGACTCCAGTGACTGTGCAGAAGTGTCAGCTGGCTGCTAGGTTTGAGGTATTTTGGCCAACTTTGTCTTGTCCATTTCCTATTACTCCTGCTAAAGTATTGAAGTGGTCACAGAATCACAGAGTCACAGAAGGTTGGAAGAAACCTTTGAAGATCATCAAGTCAAACCATTCCCATCCTAAGCTAAATCATATCACTAAGTACCTCATCTACCCATTTTTTGAACACATCTAGGGAAGGTGACTCAACCACCTCCCTGGGCAGCCTGTTCCAGGCCCTGACAACTCTTTCAGTAAAAATTTTTTTTCTAATGTCCAATCTAAACCTGCCCTGACACAGCTTTGTGTCAGCAATAGTCCTCTGGGATGCCTCTGGGAGCACTAGCGGCCAGGATCACTGTGACCAAGATATGGCACGGCAGTTTGTGCGGCAGTTCACGCAGGCAGAGCAAGTAGGCAGAGCTAGCCCCCCCCTCCTAGCTCACAGGGTGAATTGAGCGGACCAGCTAGTGCTCACAGAGTATGCAGGGTCAGCCAAGGGATTCCTGTCTGCTCTGTGCTCAGACAGTCGAACCATGGTCTCCACCAGGCGAACAGGTTCCCCCTACACAACTGGGGCAACCCTGTTGGAGGGCCTGACTAGGGATGGCGCGGTTCAGGTCTCTGGCTGAAGGGAATGCCTGAGTCTGCTGCTGCTCCCATGACATCCTGATAGCAAAGCTGAGAGAGTATGGGATAAATGAGTGGACAATGAGGTGGGTTGAGAATTGGCTGTCGGACCGAGCACAGAGGGTTGTGATTCGTGGAGCAGAATCTGAGTAGAGGCCTGTTACTAGCGGTGTTACCCAGGGCTCAGTGTTGGGTCCAGTCCTGTTTAATATCTTCATTGATGACCTTGATGAGGGAATAGCATCCACCCTCAGCAAGTACTCCGATGATACAAAGCTGGGAGGGGTGGCTGACACGCAGGAACACTGCGCTGCCATCCAGCGAGACCTGGACAGGCTAGAAAACTGGGCAGGGAGAAACCTAGTGAAATTCAATAAAAGCAAGTGTAAAGTCTTGCACCTTGGGGGGAATAACCGTCTGTATCAGTACAGGCTGGGGGATGACCTGCTGGAGAAAAGCTCTGTGAAGAAGGATCTGGGGGTCCTGGTTGATGACAGGTTGGCCATGAGCCATCAGTGTGCCCTGGTGGCTAAGAGAGCCAAAGGGATCCTGGGGTGCATCAGGAGGAGTGTGGCCAGAAGGTCTAAGGAGGTGATCCTCCCCCTCTACTCTGCCCTGCTCAAGCCCCACCAATTGTGGGATCCCTGGTATAAAAAGGACAGGGACCTCCTTGAGAGAGTCCAGAGAAGGACTACAAAGATGATTAAGGGCCTGGAACATCTCCTGTATGAGGAAAGGCTGAGTGAGCTGGGACTGTTCAGCCTCGAGAAGACTGGGGAGGACCTAATTAATGTTTATAAATATCTTAAATATGGGATGCAAGGGGAAATGGCCAGCCCCTTTTCAGTGGTCTGTGGAGACAGGACAAGGGGCAATGGCTGCAAGTTGGAGCACAGGAAGTTCCGCACCAACATGTGGAAGAACTTTTTCACAGTGAGGGTGACAGAGCCCTGGAACAGGCTGCCCAGGGAGGTGGTGGAGTCTCCTTCTCTGGAGATATTCAAGACCCGTCTGGACGCCTGTCTGTGCAATATGGGCTAGGGAGCTGCTGTGGCAGGGGGGTTGGACCCGATGACCTCTCAAGGTCCCTTCCAACCCCTACAATTCTGTGATTCTGTGTGTGTGATAAGGTCTCCCCTCAGCCTCCTCTTCTCCAGGCTAAACATCCCCAGCTCCCTCAGCCACTCCTCAGAGGACTTGCCCTCCAGCCCCTTCACCAGCCTGGTTGCCCTTCTCTGGACTCGCTCAAGGACCTCAATGTCCTTCTTATGGTGAGGAGCCCAGAACTGCACACAGTACTAAAGGTGTGGCCTCACCAATGCCGAGTACAGGGGCACAATTACTTCCCTAAATCTACTGGTCACACTGTTTTTGATACAAGCCAAGATACCATTGGTTTTCCTGGCCACCTGGGCAAACTGCTGGCTCATATTCAGCCTGCAGTCAACCAACACTCCCAGGTCCTTCTCTGCCTGACAGCTCTCCAGCCAGTCTTCCCCAAGCCTGGCTGGAGAGCTGTCAGCCAGAGAGGGTCCCATGTTGTAACACAGGGAATGGGCTATTGTTTCATCCCATGGCTGGTCACTATTGCAAATTCAACTCCAGATCTGTGTCTAAAACAAACAAGAAATTAGAAATATATTCTGTGTTATCTTTGACCAAAACCAAAGGGCAAAGAATGCATCGTTAACCTTAAGTTTATATGTTTCAACAAAGATGAACTAACGGAATAAGAAAAAGAAACAAAACAAAATGAAACAAACCCCCCCAAACTCAAAGAATTAATCTGGATTAGGGAATAAGAATAAAACAACATACAATTTGACCACTTCATTTATGGAAGAAAATGCTGTGTGATGTTGTCTTTAAGACACTGCAAAAATTTTATCACAGAAAAATTCAGACACTGAAATATTTTCATCAACTGATTATATTTATAAAATCCATATGAAAAGTGCAAACAGTCAAGCAGAATCATTTGGGATGCCTAGGGGTGTAGGCAAAATTAATTAAGAACTCCATCTTAACTGTTGAATTAAGATTTGATAGAATAATTTTATCTTCTGATGTATACTGTTTGCTCCTGGGACTAACTTGTCAAATTTGTGTCAACTTCTAAATACATTAAATACAAATGCTAACATGGCTGAGAGTTTTAATTGAGTAATGGTGGAAAATACTGAAAAAGTTAAGAACTGGCGTGTACTGGCAGACAAGACCTGCAAAAAGAGCTCAGGAAGAGCTAGTGTCCTGTAGAGAAACTGAGTCAGGTAGTTGCACCTTGTTCTAGTCTTGTCCATTTGAACTAGATCTCCTTAGATGCTCTAGTGTTAACTAAGAACATAGTATTGCTCTCACTTTTTTAAGCAGTAAGCTTGATGCTTCCATACCTGTCTACATAAAGCAAACACAGAAATGCCAGGTCCTTAGTAAATACTCAGAGTAGAGTCTTCAATCAACACTTTCAAGAAAATTAAGCATTTAAAGAGGATGTCTTTGGTGAACAGGACATTTGAATTGAAATGGGAGTTAATTTTTTTAAGTTCTTTAAAGTCTAAGGGGTGCTTAGATATTTTAATAATTAATTTTATTAAAAACACTGCATGTATAGACTAAAAACCCTCTGAAAGTACTTAAGAAAACTAGACAGTAAAACAAACCAATGCCTGAAGATTACTGTAGATAAATTGAAGTTTTGGTGCATTAAAATGAATAGTGGAAGCTACCCTTACACATTGCAGGATTTGTAATTAGTTGCAGCCATTTAGAGAACAGACTTGGTTGTCACTGGAGCAGTTAAATGAAAACCTTCTCTCAGTGCTCCATAACCACAAGAGATACCTGAAAGACATATGATTGTTTGAAGAGTAAGATATAGAACAGAACAATACTGATGACACATATTTCAAAATTCAGTATTCATTGCTGCAGTGTTCATTTTGATGTGAAAAGATATAGCAGAAGATAAACAGTCCAAAGAAGGGAAATGAGAATTCTTATAGGTTTAGAAAACTTCTATTGGAAGAGAGATCAAAAAGATTAAGTCAATTTAGTTTGTAGAAGAGATGAATAAAAGGTGGCAGGCTAGAGTTATATATAATAATAGTATAGGGAATGACGTCCCATTTGGTCATATTCCTGCCTTCTTTTCACATAGCTTAGAACATTGAAATACCTAATAAAATTAACAGTGTTGGCATAATTTTGCTACAGCTTTTAAAATATTCTTAGTGCATGCTAGACTACTCTTGTCACATTTTTTTTGGTAGATTTCAACATTTTTTCTGCCAAGTATTTTTGATTTAAGTGAAAATCTATCTTGATATAAATTAACTTTTTTATGACCAGTAAGCATGAGCAATGAAAGTTTAAACTTTGCATTTTGCAAATAACAATTATTCAAAGCCTTTCTTTGTGAAGGAAAACAAAAGTTAATGTCATCATAATCCTAAATAGATGAAGCAGCAGCAAAGAAAACTGCAAAGTAAATATGAAATTTAATAATGGCCCTCCGACAGCTTGCTCTCAGATTGTTAGGAATTCATTAAACAATGGTTGAGCAGAACAGACAATTAAATTATTCTCATATGAAGTATCTATCCATATTATGAATATTGCATACGACAGTACACATTTCTGAAGGGAAGTAGTCAACAAATTTCATTTCAAAGAATCAGCAAGAGGCTTGATATCAGCCTCCAGATATACTCTTCTTTGTTTCCCAGACAAAATAATAATAATAAAAACTGTAATTGGGATGCTGATGTATAAACAGAGTTAATATACAGAATCTTATGAATGTAATGTAACCTTTCGATAACTGTAGACAGAGGATTATGCCAGTCACTTGACAGATATTTCACATACACATTTTCTGTAGACTTATAAAAAAGAGTACAGGAGGGTCTGGTAAAATGTTCATAGCAGCTTTAAAAAAAAATCAATGAGATTAAAAGTCAGCCAAAACAAAGACAAACCCAAGTAGAATTTACAGTGCTGTATATCACGATGTGGAATGAACACCAAACAGTGAGAGAAATTTATCTCATACAGGCATTCAATCTTACTGTCATGTTTTGCTAATTTTAAACTTCACTTATGACTGATGAGCACTGATCAAAAATAATCTGAGAAAATAAAATTTCTGCTTTACCGGGGACTTGAAAATATGGACCATGGGGATTTATTAGGAATCAACTAAGTCAGTGATAAATATTAAACAGCATACCTAAAAGAGGTTTTAACAGAATTTTGGATTCATTTAAGGTGAGAAACTGGAATAGAAAAGATACTTTATGTAGTGTTTAAAGCTAGAAATAAAACAAGTTACATCTGTTGGTGATAAGAATTTTGTAATTATTAATGATAAACACCAAAGATTAAGATGAACAAAAAGAATATAAATTACACAATAAATATAGTCAAAACACCTTAGATGTATGTTTCTAAATTGATGTTTTCAGAGGAAAAGCTGTATGCAAAATACAAATATGTCTGCTGTGCAAATTTATTCCCGTTGCATCCAGATACATAGAGTTAATGAACACAGGGCCCAGACTGTTATCTAATCTCTGAAGTATGGCTTTTCAGGTCATAATTCAAAGCATAAATGCTGTGACCATCTGGCAACTTGGTGGGATGTTATTCATAAAAATGTATTCGTCTCTTAAGAGGCCAGAGATTGGACCTAGCCTATGGAGTGTATTAGTCCATGCCATTAGCTTTACTTCAGATGAAAGAGGAGAAATAATCAGGGCAGTGACTGAAGACGCATGGTTAAATGCTTCCTACTCTGGTGCACACTTCAAGAACTGTCTGAGCAGCTTTCCTTGATTCCTCCTCCTGCTCCTCTGCCACTCTTCTACACTCTTACCGCTGTCGGCACCCTGGGTATTCAGCCTCGTGTAGCCACAGGAGAGTCTCAGAACATTCTCCCAGCAGCCCCTGTGGTATGACAGTCTCACTGAAACGCTAAGGAGTGAAAGATGGGCCATTTTCAATTTAGATGCTGACATCCAGACTAGGCTGAAAACTTGCAAGTCTTTCCCACTTCTTTAATAAATCTAAAACTCATTAGACTGTCTCTTGTTTCAGTATGAATAACATTATTTTCCCTATCACTGACAAATGTTATATTGCCCAACCTATAGAGATTTATAATGATTATTTTCCTAGCTTGTCACTTGATCTTGCCATGACCCTGACATACCTTTCCTGGTGTCTCTCTGCCCCGCTGAGTTAAAAAAGTACTTTCTCCTCCTGCCCTTATTTAATGATTTCATTTTAATTTTTTGCATTTATCTTTCTACTGACCCATTCTCTCCACCTCCATTATGTGGTTCTTATATTTTCAGAAAAGCACTTTAGCATGTGCTTTTGCCTTCAGAATGGAAGAGAATGTCAGTGTATGACCAAAAGTGCTCCAGTGACACCAGAGACCCTTTGGGCTTTTCTAGACTGTGTGTTTTAAAAAGTTCAAGTGTTCTAAAATGTTTTTATCTGGGCTGATTTTGTTTTAAGGATGATGATGATGAAGTGTTTGTTCTGCTGATTGAGGTAGATTGGCATTAGGTACAGAACTTGGCATGCCAGTTGTGCAAATGTTGTCTGTATTAGTGATACATTCTTCTTGTGGGTTTTTTTTGAAGAAAAAAAGCACAAAGTCGCATCTGTGCTCATCAGAGCTAGAATGCACTGAGTAGATGCAAGGCAGGTTGATGTTTTTAACCTGGTTCAAGCAACCAAGAAATTCTTGCTTTGCAGAGTGGCAGAGAGGAAAGAATGTGATTCAGTGTTCTGCTGAGACATGGATTTGGTGGGGGGGGGCGTGGTCTGCAGAGGGAAAGGATCTTTAGACTGTGGATTCATGCTGCTTGGTGTGAAGCACACACTTCACCCACTGTGTGAGACAATTGTCAATGTGTAGCATACCCCTCCAGTTGTTCCTGGAGGAAACTTTCATTCTTTTCGGTTGCAGCATCTGGTCTTAAATCTTGGGTTATAGATTCTTTGTTTATCTATCAGGAGAGGAAGAAAAATGAGTGGCAAACCCCTTTTTCAGGACAATGAATCACAATGCCAGGTACACAATATATTCTTGACAGAAGTCAAAGGAAGAAACATCTTAAATCTTACAGGTCTCAGACAAAGAACAGGCCTTCAAAACCAGCCCACACACACAATTTGGACTCCTGTCAAGGATTTTCACCAGAGGTCAAGGCAGTCTGTATAGCTAAGGAAACTGGTCTTGCCAGTATAAGAAGATCTAAAAGATCAGCATGCACTTCTGAAAGTGCTGAAGCAGCTCCTTGGGAAGCTGATCCTTGGTCAGGGAAAACCATCTCAAGACTTTTGATAAAAAGGCTTTTATCAACAGCAATTTAGAGACATGTCATCAGTAAAATATGGAGAGCAATAAGGCAGTGAAAGTAGTTCCAATAACCAAATCTAGGGCACAGTTATTAATGTGTTGCAGTTTTGCATGGCTGGGTTCTGCTGGAAAAAGGAGGGGCTTCAGGTGTGGTTTCTGCAAGAAGCAGCCAGAAGCTCTCTGCAGACCACAGAGATAACACCAGTTGGCTCAAGGCTGCAGTTGTTGCTGACCAAGGCCGAGCCCATCAGTGATGGTCACAGCGCCTCTGGGAATCACATTTAGGAGAAAAAAAAATGCAAACAGCTGCATTTTGCCACCAGAGAAGATGTAAGGAAATGTGCACACACCAAGGTCAGTGAAGAAGGGGTGAGGGGTGCTGGAGAGAGAGAGGTATTCTCCTGCATCCTGTGGAAAAACTCATGGTGAACCAGGCTGTCCCCCTGCAGCCCATGGATAATGACAGGGAGCACAGATCCCTTCTACAGCCTGTGGAGAGCGCAACCCATGCCACAGCAGGTTTGCTGCGGGACTTGTGACTCTGGGGGACCAGGCTGGAACAGTCTGGGCCTGAAGGTCAGCACCTCATGGAAGGGAGCCATACTGGAGCAATTGGTGAGGAGATGATGCCCTGACAGAACGGACTAACTTTGGAGAAGTTCATGGAGGACCGTCTCCCATGGGTGGGACCCCATTGTGCAGCAGGGGAAGGGTGTGCAGAATGCCCCCCCTCCAGCTAAGAAGGAAAACAACTCGTGTGGAACTGACCAAACCCCCCATTCCCCAATTCCCTGCCCCTCCCCATGACACAGTGGGGCGGGGGGAAGAAGGGTGTGAAATCATGACTAAAGTGAAGTCTGCTAAGAAGGGAAGGGTGGGGAGAGATTCTTTAAAATCTGGTCACACTTCTCCTTATCTGACTCTGGACTCACTGGGTGTGTAGTGGAATGTAATAAATTTTTTCTTTTTTTTGTAATAAAGTTTTCTTTCCTATATTGTGTGTTGAATCTGTTTTGCCTGTGATGCCAATTGAGGAATGATCTCTCCTTGTCCTTTTTATGACTCCTGAGCCTCTCAATATATATTTTCTCCCCTGTCCAGCTGAAAAGCAGAGCAATAGAGCAGCTTTGGCAGACATCTGGCCTCCAGCCAGAATCAAAACACCACACAGTGTTTCATCATCACAATAGAAGGACTAAGTGACATTCTTATTTCCATAGTAATGATGTAACAAGTAGCATTTATTATACTGTAAGGTGTGAGTAAAAGTATAGCCTGTAGGATGTGTGAAGTAAGCCTTCTGCATTACTCTGGAAAAGTATCTTCTGGAGTACTATTTCCAGTTTTGGGCTCTGCTTTTCAGAACATGTGTTGCTTTCCCCAGATGCTTTCCACACAGATATTCAGAGGTCTAGAAATCAGCGCCTGTGAAAAGAACTGTGGTCTTTCAGGTCTTTTATCTTAGAGATGGAAGAGCTTAAAACTGACAAAGGTAGGACGTGATAGAAACATTATCTTCTGTCCATTTAAAAGAGGAGAAGGTGGAAAAGAGGGAAATGATGAATCTAGAACTGCTACCTTCCAAATCCCACAACACTGGAACTAGAGTGTTCAATGGAAGTAACAGAACACCAATTAAAAACACAAAAGACGGAGCAGTTGTGCATGAATGACAATGAATTCCCAGAACTGTCTCCTAGAAGAGATTCTGGTGGCAAGCAAAGGGATCAAGGAAGAAGAAGGGATTGAAAAAATTCCTGGAGCAGATCCACATAGGGATGTGAAAAGAGCTAGGGAGTGATTTTACCTCTAGAATCCCTAATACAATATTTGTAGATATAGAAGTACAACAGGGATGGGCTGCAGAAAATGGGCAAACTTAGATGCACTTTAAATAGCCTTTCTCATTACTATTGTCTGAGACAAAGTACTATTAGTCTGTTCTGGAAGAAAATTCCTTGCATTTTTAACAGAGATCTATATTTTATCCATAGCAGAACAAAAAGAAAATTAAGACTTTCTCTCTCTCTCTCTCCTGAAAACATAGTATTTTTATGATGACAAGATACTTTTAAACAATTTGGAATATGGAATGTTCAAATACCTCTGGATATATAAGCAATGAGATTAGTATTTCAAATTATATTTGTTTAGACAGTTATATTTTGAGGGGGTTTAATTTTGTGGGTTAAAGAAAATCAGACTGGAGAACCTGCTATTCTTATTCTTTCAATGTTATTTAAGGCTAGGCAAGCCTTGGAGGGCATTAATCTTCTCTGAGTCCCAGAGGGAAGGGAACACATTTTCCAGGCTACTGGTGGAATCCATCTATCTCTGCAGAGGAGATTTTTCATTGCCTACTCACTGAACAGCCTAACAAGGAATGGAGTGGGCTGCAAAGCTATCAATGGATTCTGGAAATGTGCCTTGCCCAGAAATCACATTTGAGCATCTTATGATCCTCCTGCAAAAATAAAATAGAAAATCTTACACTACAGATTTAGAACAAAAGCAAAATGGTTTATACAAAGAAATACAGGTCTGCAAACTGATAGCTCTCTCTTTTTCTTTGTCCATACTGGACTGCCGGCCATAGCTGACATACATAAGGAGCTTTTCCCACTACCACAGCCACAGAGAGAAAGTCTGCAGGGATTTCCCCTACAATTTAATTTTAATAAAAAAGCAATGCTTTCAACTATGAAAGGAAAGGCAGGTACTGATGTTGATCATGAAAAAGACTGTTGGCTTTCTACTTGAATACAAATTTAATCTCTTTCTCACTGCGGTTTCTGGACTTGTTGTTGCTATTCTCAGTTGTATAGTACACTGTCTTCTGCTATGCCTATGGTCAGATTCAGGCTGGAGCTAGTGAAGCTAGCTTTAACTAGTGGGTATACTTCTTGTGAGGGCAGCTGTGAGCAAATGCCTGCCCAGTGCTTAGGTTTTGTCTTAGAAAGTAATTTGGTTTATTACACTGTAGATTATGAAACCTTTACTATCTCAGATTATATTGCTTTTTCCACAAAGGTGCAAAACTCCTGACGTTGTCAAAGTAACTTAGAGTATATGTTAATTCATGCTGCACTTCTCACACTGAGGGTGATCAAAGTAGCCTTACTGTGAGAAAAAATTAACCTTATACAAGTTTTACTCACAGGGAAACTGCAAGTCCCATCAAACACATAGGACTACATACTTTATTAAATGTAACATTGTTTTAGATAAAACCCACAAACTAACACACACCCACATGCCCCCGCCCAGGCTGAGACCAAATTTAGACATGATTGCCAAGAAGAAACTATTTCCAGACAAATAATCAAATAGATGGTGCCATTCCCATTTGGTAATACTATGAATACAAATTCATTAGTTTCTTTGGAATAGCTGTTTTTGCATCATGCTAGGTGCAGCTATATCTTGGAAACAGGTGTTACAAGTGCCTGTAAGAATATTTGTACTCTTTTGAGGATATTCATCATGGATTATTAGAAAGAAGTAGGATAGAATATAACTTTATTAAAAATATGTTTCTTTATACAATATGTTCATGGTATAAGAGAAAAGTCTAAATATTTCAAAGAACTGATATGGGACATTTACAGAGAAGTAAAACTTTCACAAGAAAAGAATAAGGTCTTGTGAGATTGAGCACATCTCAGCACATTTTATTTTTCCAGAACCTGCACCCACGCAAAAAGCAGTATTATATAGGATACAACTCTCCCAACTTTGACTTCTACAGCATAGACATCTACAGTGGAATTTAGTTTTGAAGGACACTTTACTTCATCTTAAACTGGAAGTGACTCTGTCACCAAACATTAGGCTTTATCAGAATGTACGAGTTGGGGTTTTATCCTTACAAATGCTCGTCTAGCAGGTAGTACTCCATTGGGACAGCCTGCCTAACAGGCCTTTACCACAACTTAGCCCTTGAGCAGTCCATCTGATGGGTCTGAAATGCAACATGATTTTGTTTCTTCTCTTGCTGCAATACAGCCTCCCTTGCAGCAGACCTAAATGCATGCCGTTTGGACCTCTGTAATAGGTGCCTAAATGTAGGTATTCTCTTTTCAAACTCAATTACATTACTGAATACTATGACTCCAGGAAAATAACAGCTATGTCTCTATCAGCTAACAAAAAAATAAGGAAACACGAGCTTTCTTGGGGTTTGGGAGAATGAATATTACACATTATTGACTGTAAGCCATCTCTATTGGATGGTGTGGAAGAACACTGGTTTTGAACTGGGCCATGAGAAGCAGCAAGCCTTTGTATGAATTAAATGGGAGATTGTGCAGTAGCACTTTGGTCAGCCTGGACAGGACAAGAAGTGAGAAATGTACATTGCACTGCACCCAGTGACCACAGACTAACCTGGCAGAAAGTGTCTGAAGAGATGTAAGTTGATCTATAAGGTTTTGGAGATGGAAGATTTAGAGGATCCAAGACCCACTACATTCCAACTGAAAAAGAAAAGTATGTGAAGGGGTTTGAGCCACTTCAGAGGTAGCTAGTACTGAAGCACAGCTCCTCCTGGCACCTTGATTGCCATTGCTGGGCTGGATGTTCAATGGGAGCATCCAGTATATGCATCATGTAACTGATGCTACATGCAGTTGCACTCATAATGCAATGGGTTCAAACTGCCAGGCTTGACTGCCCAGGAGTCACAGAAGATCACAGGCTGGCCAGAAGATAGAAACTTCAGAGTGCTACTGAAGGAGGATGAAACATATAGGCTACAAAAATTCTAGAATATTGCTGAGAGATTATCTTAATATGAACATAGGTACATACTAACATCTTGGTATGCCACACAACAGTATGAATGCTTTGCTCCATAAAAAAGAAAGATTAGATTCAGCAGGAACATACTCATTGCTGTAGGGTATTTTTTTCTTTTCTCTTGATGTGATATGGTGTAAACATTTCAAAAGTTCAGGCTAGGCATATTTTTAGCAGTTAGAAAACAGAAATAGTGTGAAGAATTGAGAGTTTGAGGTATTTAATACAAGCACTCTAGAGAAAAATGGGGATAATTCGGTTTCTATTTGGATTCAGTGAAGTTAGTTGCCTTTCCACAGGTTTCTAAAATTTCATTAGGACGAATGGAATGGGTTTCAGTGGCATTATGATATGTCCTAGTTAGTGTCTAGACACCACTCTGAAATGTGGAAAGCCTCTGTAGGTCTCTCATCATATTTGTCAGCTGTTTGCAGATGTTTTGAATATCCTAAGATATTTAATATGGCACTGTGTGGCTTTGTTTAAATGACTAAATCTCACTTGGGGAGCTTCTAAAAATATCCAAAGTCTAGTATTCTACCTAAAGGCTCATTTCAGTGGCCTGAATATAGGTTTGGAGTATCCAAAACATCTGCACAGGGCTGACAGATATGACATAGGACCTATGGGAGATCCAGACCCTTCTGAAGTACCCGTTAGAGGTTAAACAGGATAGGATTGGTTTTTGAAATGGCAGGGACATCTATGTTTAGGCAATAGAACCAACCCCCTAAATGTAGATGTCTTAATCTCAGGTTGAATTCCACCCAAATAGCCTATGTTTAGAAATTTAATTAAGTAAACTGATTTGTGAAAGTTATTGAGAAACCAACATCTCCTACTGAAGTGAGACTGGTAGTCAGGGGAAAAGGAAAAAAGAAAAAGGATCTGATTAGTGAATAGACATATCCAGCTTTCTCTCTTTCTCTCTCTAAATAAATAAATAATTAAATGTCTTGAAATGCAATAAACATTTTTTGGGAAATTGTAATTACAGAGAGGGGAGAATACTCAGATTGCATGAATATTCACATTTGTAGATGAATCTGCTTTACCCATGTTTGCATCTCTTAACTAACTTGAATATGTTCAGGCAATCAAATTTAGCAGGCAGGATCACACACACAAGCAAATTTCAAAGTCACAAGTATTTTCACAAACTGATTGGCACACAGAGGGATTTCTTACAGAATTGCTTCCATGCTCATCCAAACACGAACAATGATGTGCAATTTTATCTGACCTATGCTAGGGAATGAATTTTAAACGTGAATACCAATCCATGCAGTAAAAGAATCTATCTATAAAAACCCTAATCATAACAACAGAAATCAAATTCCATTTAAATATTTCTGGTCTGCTTACAGATACTACATACAGAGAACAGGCTAAATTGATTTTATGGATTTGTTTCAAAAGACACTATACTATGCAGATGTAATGACTAATGCACAGATCACAGAATCACAAGGTTGGAAAAGACTTTTAAGATCATCGAGTCCAACCATTCCCGTCCTAAGCTAAACTATATCCTTAAGTACCTCATCAACCGTTTATTTAAACACATCCAGGGAAGGTTACTCAACCACCTCCCTGGGAAGCCTGTTCCAGGCCCTGACAACTCTTTCAATAAAACATTTTTTTCTAATATCCAATCTAACCCTGCCCTGGCACAGCTTCATGCCATTTCCCCTTGTCCTATCTCCTGTCACCTGGCTGAAGAGACCATCACCCACTTCTCAACAACCTCCTTTCAGGTATTTGTAGGTGGTGGTAAGGTCTCCCCTCAGCCTCCTCTTGTCCAGACTAAATGTTCCCAGCTCCCTCAGTTGCTCCTCATGTGATTTCTCCTCTAGCCCCTTCACCAGCCTGGTTGCCCTTCTCTGGACTCGTTCAAGGACCTCAGTGTGTAATGACTACTGTGTAGTGAATGCAACCCAAAGCAATTTGGGTGTACTTGAAGAGTGAGCTTGGCAGAGTGGAGGTATAAGTAGTTTGTGCTTTCAAAAAATGCATCAGTTAATGCAGGGTAACAATATATACCACATGTCACAGGGCAACAGGACCCCTCCTGCACTGTAAGGGCACTCCTGCCACCCCTTGTGCGATCTCTATGACATCATTTATCTCTTGGTGCTGAGGTCACTTGTATCACACTGCCTTCTTTCCCTTGCTGCTGCTGCTGCGTTGTAGCTCAAGGTTATGGTCAGCCATGCTGCACCAGTTTCCATGTTCATGCTACAAGTCGCCTTTGCTGTGTGGTGTTTTGGTGGCTTTATCACCTAGTTCTATACTGAAAATAGCTTGCAGGGTTGAGGGGTAGAGAAGGGTGGTTCTGCAGCCAGGCAGAGGAACCCATGGAGCTTCAGCTCACACATGTTTTTATCCAAGAGCAGCAGCTGGCTGTTAGGGGCAAGAGATGTGGGTGAGATGCTTTTGGGGAAGACATGGGGAAAGATGCACAGGGAGACATGGAGAGAAGCTCTTGGTGGAAGCTCTTAGGAAGATATGTAGGAGAGAGGATCTTCTGAAGACACAGGTGAGAGGCTTTTGGAGAACATGTAGGGAGAGGCTGTTGGAGACAAATGGGGGAGTTCCTCCTATGTGCACACTTGGGGAGATGTTTTTGGGAAGACACAAAAATCCTCTGAAGGATGGCAGGACTTCATCAGATAAGGGAGACTGCATGGATATATGAGAGACTTCAAGAAAACCCGAGAGAAAAAACTGAGGGATATTTTAAAAAAGCCCCAAAATGGAGAAAGACCGAGCACCAAAGTGACTTACAGGGGATCATATGGCCTGGGCCCAGGACCACGAATTGCACAAGTGGGACTGTTGAGCTGTCCCACCCAACCTTCCTCTCAGACCTTTCCAGTTTCAAGATAGGAAGATTGTATACTTTAAATGGTGTCCATAACCATGATTAAACTGTTTAGATTATAGATCATAGAATCAGTTAGGTTGGAAGAGATCCTTAAGATAGCATAGTCCAGCCACAGCCTAACCCTTCTTAGTCCACCTCTAGACCATGTCACCAAGCACAATATCTAAATGCCTTTTAAATACCCCCGGGGATGGTGACTCCACCACTTTCCTGGGCAGCCTGTTCCAATATATGACTACATTTTCAGGAAATAAATTCTTCCAGATATCTAACCTAAATCTCCCCTGGTGCAATCTGAAACCATTTCCTCTCATCCTATTGCTTTTTACCTGAGAGAAGAGACTGACCCTCAACTCTCTACACCCTTCTTGCAGGTACTTGTAAAGAGCTATAAGGTCTCCCTTCAGCCTCCTTTTCTTAAGACTAAAAAGCCCCAGTTCCATCAGCTGCTCCTCATAGGTCTTGTGCTCCAAACCCTTCACCAGCTACGTTGCCCTTCTCTGGACATGATCCAGCATTTCAATGTCCTTCTTTTAGTGAGGGGCCCAAAACTGAACGCAGTACTCCAGGTACGACCACACCAGAACTGAGTATAATGGACCAATCACTTACCTACTCCTGCTGGTCACACTATTCCTTGTACAGACCAGGATGCTGTTGGCCTTCTTGGCCACCTGGACACACTGCCAGCTCATGTTCAGCCAGCTATCCACTAACACCCCCAGCTCCTTTTCCTCCAAGAAGCTCTCCACCCACTGCCCCAAGGCTGTGGTGTTGCCTGGGGTAATTGTGATCAAGGTGCAGGACCTGGCACTTGGCCTTGTTGAATCCCATAAAGTTGGCCTCTTCCCATTGATCCAGCCTGTCCAGGTACCTCTGCAGAGCCTTCCTGCCTTCCAGCAGATTGACACTCCCACACAATTCGGTGTTGTCTGCAAATCTATTGAGGGTGAACTCAATCCCCTCGTCCAGATCATTAATAAAGATGTTAAACAGGACTGGCCCCAGCACTGGGCCCTGAGGAGCACCACTTGTGACCTGCCACAAGCTGGACTTTACTCCATTCACTACAACTCTTTGGGCCTGGCTGTCCAGCCAGTTTTTAACACAGTGAAGAGTATATCCATCTAATCCATGAGTGTCTAGTTTCTCATGGATTAGATGGGTATACTCTATCCAGTTCTGTTCACTTTCCATGTTAGAAATTTAATATTAGGCCATGATGGGGTATCTTGCAATCTCTGTATTAGTTTAAAATCAAAATGGCCTTTTCTTCCATATTTCAATAACTTAGCATTTTTTTTCTTTTTTTTTTTCCCTGAGGAGAAGATAATCGAAGGATTCAAACCTCTTTACACACTTTAAAGCCTGTTGCTCTTACAAGCTTAGCTCAATGCACTTCTGCTTGTGTACACTGTTTATAGGTATCCTTTTCTTGACAGCAGTGCTTATTGCCATCTGCATAGGGCCTCTTCAATAGAAATAATCAGGTCCTCTGGCAGATCACATCACTCACCATGGAAGCAATCATTCCCAAAAAGTCTCAGATGCTGGACGTTCTTATATTTGTCCACCATCCCAAAACTACATGTGTGTTGAAAATGTTTCCTTTGGAAACACAGATTCCTTACGCCTTCTTTGCCACTCCACTCTTCATATGCACCAAAACTGGATGGAACTGCATTCACTGCACAGTAGTCATTAGTCCAACTCTAGTTCTTTATAGCCTATGACTAGGTGGAAGACAGCTGGACAAATGCACAGTACAAACACCCAGTAAATTACAATCCTTTTATTCTGGAGTGAAATGGTCAGTGATAGATGACTATAAACTATACTGGGATAGCAGAGAGAAAACGTGCAACCAATATCACAAATTCTGAGCTCTCCAGTATATACTAAAGCAATATGAACAAAGACATTACTTAAATAAAATATTATTTTGCTTATCAATGTATTTGGTTTTAATATCACAGAAGAAAGTGATTATCTCATCCTTCTTCACTGTTGTATTCTAATTCACATACTGCAAAACGGTGCATTTTTTTACTGTCCTTCTTAGCTTAGTTCACTATCACTGCTGTACTTCCTAGTGATAAAACTATTAAAACTCATATAAGCTGGTATCAATATTCACCAATAACTATGGAACCTGCATGATTAAGTCTTTCTTTTTATTTAGAAAACATGACCTGGCAGTTATTATTATAAATCTGTTTTCCTAACCAAGTGATTCAGATGCTGTTAAGATACAGTTTTTATTTTCTTACTAAGACTTTATAATTACACACTAAACATTCCAGGACCTTTCACACTTAACCTTGCTCAATTACACCACATGGTTACACTGTTACAAAGGTAGATTAAAGGATATTTTCTGTTGCATGTGATCTTTTAAGTAAAAAGCCATCAGAGACGGTCTCAGGTTTTCAGACGGCCTTTGTCACGTTGTCATACCCCTTCGCTTCTCATCATTAGCACTCCTTGTCTTTAACCTTCAGATTGCAATCGACTTTGATCCCATCATCATAAATCTACTTCACCTTTCCCCCTCCCCCTACAACACGGTACTTCTGCTGCTGACCTCATCCTTCTTTTAACTAATCGTTACTCTTTTTCAGCATCTCAAACAAATAAGAAAGCCTTTTCTGTCTTTCAATTTATATACTTTTGTGCCAATTTGGAAGATGATTTCTGTACCACAGAAGAACTAGATAACTTTGTTGCACTTTCAACACAATTTAAAAACCTGTTTTAAACACAAAAAATCAGTTCTTCACCTTGTCTTTAGGTTATGTTAGTGGAATTGAACATCACTTCTCTCTTTTAATTTTCCTACTATTGATTTGCCAAGTTTAAACTAACAATTTTATAAGACAGTATTTGATTTTCTCTATTTGTTAAGCTCGTTGGAAGGGTAAGAATAGTGGACAGATGTGCGTTTTAGCTGTGTTGGCCTTTGTATCTTCATATGCCAAAAACTTTTCAAAGCATAGAGCTAGTATATTCAGTACAACACAGTTCTACAACTGTACTGTGAGATTTCATCTCAAAATAACCCTGGATGGAGGCGAGAGATGCCCAACAAAGTTGCTCTATCAGTCCCCTTTTCAGCTAGACAGGGGAGAAAATATCTATTGAGCGGCTTAGAAGTCAAGATAAGGACAGGGAGAGATCATTCCACAATTAGCATCGTGGGCAAAACAGACTCAACATGGAATTAAAAAAAAACCCCAACAAACCAACTCATTTGTTATACACACACACAATGAAAACAGAGTAGGATGAGAAGCAAAAACAAACCTTAAAACACCTCCCCCCACCACACCCTTCTTCCCAGCATCAACTTGATTAATTATTTCTCTCCCTTCCTCTCCCCCTCAGATGGCACAGGGGGAGACAGGGATGGGGGTTTCAGTCAGTTCCTCATGAGTTGTTTTCCTTCTCAGTGAGGGGAGGAATATTCCTCACACCCTTCCCCTGCTGCAGTATGGGGTCCCACCCACAGTCCTCCATGAACTTCTCCAACATGAGTCCTTTCCCATGGGGCTTCAGATCTTCACCAACTGCCCTAGCCTGGGTCAATTCTATGGAGTGCAATCTCTTAGGCCCAGGCTTCTCAAGCCTGGTCCCCAAGGAGTCACAAGTCTCCCCAGAAAACCTTCTCTGACGAGGGACTCTCTCTCCATGGGCTGCTTGTCCTGCCAGAAGCTTGTTTCAATGGGGGTCAGAGTGTCTTCCATATGTCTCCACCTGCTCCAGCATGGGGTCGTCCATGGTCTGCAGGTGGGGTCTCTGCTCCCCATCCTCTTCCATGGGCTGCAGGGGGACAACCTGTTCCATTATGGTATTCTCCACAGGCTGCAGGGGAATCTCTCCTCTGGCACCTACCCCTCCCTCCCTTCGTCACTGACCTTGTGACCCCTTACTCCCTTCTCTAGAGACAAAAAGCTGCCTGTTGTGGTGTTATGCCAGAATTGCTATCACCATCTGATTGGCTCCGCCTTGGTCAGTGGTGGGTCAGTCCTTGAGGTGTCTGGTGTTGGCCCTGTCAGACCTGGTTTCTAGCAGTCTCTCTCAGAAGCCACCCTTGCAGCCCCCTCTTCACCACCAAAATTGTGCAACTCAAGCCCACAATGTGGGTGCTATTTGGATACAGTGCCTGAGTCACTAATTTAATGCTGTATCTATATATTTATTAGCCATCTCATCTTGTGAGACCCTCTTACAGAAAATGCTTAAGTTGTTCTTATATTTTTCTGAAGACCTTCAGATAGCTATCAGGTTCATCAAATGGGTGATATAAGAAATAAAGAACAATGTTGGGACAACACATACACTCAGGTTCCAGTCTGCTATGGCACCAAATAGAGAAAGATCAATTCTTTAAAAAAAGAAAGAACATGTAATTTCAGGTCCCCCATTTTTCAGCATATCATTGTGGTTAAAGCTTTGTCCCTGTAAATGGAAGGATAAATTTCTAGATCTAATTGAGACTGAGGTTCCTCTTACATTGGAAATGTTGAGAATGAGTATTCTTGTCTTTTTCTGTTGAGGACAGTAATGTCATGCTGCTACTGGGAGTACACAGGTCATGTAGACTGCATAAAAGCAAGAAGAAGACTTCTGCCTCATCAGATGATCAAGATTTCAGCTAGCTGATCTCCCCTAGGGAGAGGAAGATCTATTAGGACAAGATACAACTATTTCTCGTGGAGTTTCTTAAGGATGAAAGATCATCAAAGTTTAATTTGATGTTTAATACAGATGTTGAATGCGGTGTGAAAGGAAAAAAAAGACAGCAGAAAAATAGGTGAGCAAGACTTTCAATATAAACCATCTCGCCTGGCATAGTTAAAAGGGAGCATTGCCACTATTAGGCATAATGAATAAGTTATACAAGGATACAACCTCAAAACATTCCAGCTTCCATCATTGGGATAATTAGGAGCTTAGAGATATGTCTTAATTCTCAATTTGGAGCTTTAATTATAAAACTGCAATGACATTAAAATCAGTCATTGACCAGTATGGTAATTTCATGTCCATTAGGACATGCCTTTGCTCTTGATGAAATAATGATCATCACTCAGTGTATTTCCATCCATAATTATTTGATTAATGAAGAAATGACAGTTTTCTTTTAACTAGTAATGTCTGTCTGTCTTAGAGTGGTTTAAATTATGAAAAGCAAAATCAATATTTATTGAATACTAGAACACAATATAATCAGAGCATATTTCTGGAAGTAAAAAAAAAAAAAAAGGCTTAGCAGGAAAGGTGCTGAACAGATTCAAACTAAAAATACTTATCAAGAACATCATATATTTCTAATTAGAGTGACATCTATTTTAATTTAAGAGAACTGAACTGGGTTTTATATGTATAATTAAGTATGGGTTCTGACAAAATTGTTATTACTATTACAAATTTACTAGCTAATAGCTTCAGGATGAAGTCAGTGACAGTTAATGATATCTATGACATATTTTCATAAGTTCTGTAACTGCTTCTCCAAAGGAGCTTGTTCCCATTATAAATCTAAAAAAACAGGTTCACTTTTCAACTCTGTTTCTTTTTTATAGCTAAATGTTATGCAAAGGAGTGGACACAGCTCAGCAGGGTCATTTCGTTTTATAGAGCTGCTTGGAGAGAAGGAGTACTTTTATCTGTTAGGGTGTGATATATTGTTTTGCTGTTCCACATAGTACAGCAAAAATGGCATGAAAGTGGAACTAAAGAGGGGATAGGATGGGCAATAGAACTGGGGGATCCAGATTCACCCAATATATTGTGTTTTTCCGAATATCTGGAACTCAAACCCTCTCTTTATGCCTGTGCACCCTTGGTTTTCTGAAGACCTTTGGAAAAAAAATGCAAATGATGTAATTGTTTCTCATGAGCTGCTTAGAAACAGTTGTCTAAGGCATATAACTTGTAGTGATCTATGTATTTCCCATGATGTTTGTTTTAAAGACATCTACATGCTGGTAAAAAAAGAAAAGTAAACATAAAAATCCATATTGGAGACAATGTTTAATCAGTGATAGAGGTATGACTTCTAATCAGTTATTTACCTGGAAAATAGCTGGGTGTTTCTTCATTCTTTTTTTTTCTTGTTGAAGCAAGACCACTGACTCCTGATATTACAGCAAATGGTTGTAGAATACTTCTGAAGGTAGCACTCTAATCTGTGGCTTAAGTAATGAACTATAAAAAGTAATTAAGTTACTTTTTAGCTGCAGGTGTAAAATAATGTTTTAATATTTTGTCATCTATCATTCTTTTCTGGGTGATGATCAATCATGATTTAATAACACCCAGGTTAGTCATTCTATTCTGTAAATCACACGAACAATAGGAAAGTAATTTGCACCTGAAAAATAGAAGCTTATCAAAATAACCTGAAAAAACATAGGACGATAAACTGTCCTTATCAAAATAACCTGAAAAACCTTAGGACCATAAATTGTCTACTCATGGTCAAATCATCTTCACTGTATCACAACTATACAATCGTTGAGGCTGGAAAAGACCTCAGGAGATTATCTAGATACCATCCCTCCCACTTCAATAAAATATGCAATAGTTAGAATAAAACACAATAGTTTTCAGTAAAACATGTAACAGACTAAATCCTCAAAGCAAACTTAAACCATTTAAGTCTTGTTTATTTGATTTGACCTTTTCCACCTGGAAGAAGGCTATTAATTTTCTTTAAAATGTATTTTTAACCTGCTTTTTCTAAGACCAAGAGGTGAACTGCTAAAAGATTACAGAAGCCCAGAAATATTGCAGAACCTTTTCAGATTGATCTGCAAGGTTGAATCTGAGAAGATACAATGGAACTGAGATACAATACATAAAATGAAGCTATTTAACTTCCCTTCATTGTTGTTTTCAGATTTTCATTAATACAAATTTTAGCTTTGATCTGGTAGACCATCTGATCAAATGGGAAGATCACATTGCTTCATCTTTCCTATCAGATTGTTATTACTCTGAGTTTTGGATGGGGTTTGGGGTTTTTTTGGTTTGTTCTTTTTTTTTTTCCTTCCTTGTATACTTTTTGAAAGACAAATGCACTATTACCCTCTAAACATGTGTCTCGTTCACATACCTAGCCGATTCTAAAACTCCTACAGATTTCAGTAACACAGGGTCAGAACTCTAGAGGCAAAGTTCTATACATTAGGAGGTCCAATCCAGGTGTTTCATTGACAAAGCTCAAACGAGTCCAAATCAGCTCTTTCTAGTTAAAGGAGATTCTAGTTAAAGTGATTCACTTCATTCCAAGACACTTGTCTGACATTGACGAGGATAAATCACTCTCACATTTGATTTTGGGTAGGGTGGGATAGAGACTCAGCAAAGGATAGCTTGCTCTGTGATCATCTGTATCATGTTCTAGGCTTTTTTTTTTAATCTTTCTGTCCTTATTGACCACAGAGGGAGCTCTAAGCATTTATACTTCTAGCATATATGTTTCAACAAGAAGTCTCCTGTGTAGAAGGATTCAGTTGGATCAGCAGCCTTCCACTAAGATGTTCTGTGAATTTCCGTTTTGCACCTTTTTTCAAGTTGTGGTTCTTTTTTTTTTTCCCCTTCTTTTCCTCCACTGCCTGACTTCTTTTCTACCATTTTTGGTGTGCAGGCTGATCAACACCTTTTTTTTTTTTCTCACAGTGAGCTCAGCACAGACTGTGCTTGTCTCAGCTCATTTTGTGAAAATACTTACATGCTTATAAAACAAACAAACAAACAAACAAAACCCCTCAAATACTAACATAACTAAATAAAAATTGGTGATTTGGGTCTAACACTAAAAACTCTACTTACTGTTTTTAAAGGGCTCTAGTTGTTAATGTGGCTCACTGAAAATTCTGCTATTTTTCCTTACTCCTTCACCCAAGCACATTCATCTATTAGTGCCCCACTTCTGTAACTGCTAGCAGTACTACACTGATTTTTTCCCATTCTCATTCCCTCTTTAGCACTCTCTCCTAGCCCTGAGTATCTTGTGTCCAGTAATGTGCAACTGTTCCAACAGTCCAGGAAACTAACCATCACTTAAAGCTGTCCTTGTGTGTCTTATCAGACTAAGATCATTACAGCCCCCACAATTATCTTTAAAGATGTCTCATTTTGCTGCCCTTTTAAGTATTACAGCAGAGGGCTTAATTCATTGTCTGAAAAGGAATAAAAACTGTTGGTTGGCTTTTTTTTTGCTACTGCTTCAGTACAGCTCCTCCCCCAGAACTTAGTGCATTTGTAATAGTCTTTTTGTCTTGCTTCTCCTTCAATCATCTGCTTCTTTTTTTTTTTTTTTTTAAATTAGTATCTCTATGCATTTGTTTACGTAAAGTACTCTTCTTTTTCACCCAAGGGTACTGTTGTATCCTGGGGTGTCTTCAGACATCAGCTAAGTGTACTAATACTTTTTGACATTCCATGACCCCTGAGGAAAAATGTGGAAATGTATTCTGGTTTTATATTAACTAAGACTTCAGTTTATGCAAAACTGACAGACAAATGGAGTGGAAGTGATACATAAGACAAATATAAATAGACATCCTATTTAATGAACTGACATTTCATTTGCCATCTTTATAGAAGAATGTGGTTCCAACAGGAGGAGCTTTAAAGTATGAAATTTTGCTTTTTTCCAGATAGAAGACAGTGCTTGCTTTCAAAATAATAATAATAATAATAATAATAATAATAATAATAATAATAATAATAATAATAATAATAGTGATAACAACAACAGTAACAACGGCTACAACACCACCACCACCACATAGAAGGTCAAAAAGTTATATACTAGAAATACCCAATCCTTTTCTGGTGATGCCAGACTGACAAAGTGGATGTTTTGAGTCGGATATGGACTTACTTGGATTTCTTTTCTTTTGCACTGTACCTTACTTAAATATTTTTATTTTTGAAGAAAGGGTATAAAATGTTACTAGTGAGTAAGTGATGAGTGATTTACAGAGCAAGAATATGACTTGCATTAGCATAAAAAGTATCCAATATAACAGTTCAGGAGCAACATGCCTGCATTGGTTATGGAAGGAAGATTACCAGCCCCAAAGTCTTCCTAGAATAAGATTTCAGCCAAAGTTAGGTGAAGCACATCCACCCTGAGGACTTTAAGTCCCTTAGTTTTGAAAATCCCAGAATTAATCAAATTCTTTTCACAAAGTTAAAAAGTACTCAAGTTTTGGCAGAACTCAGCATCTTTTATCTATAACCCCAAAGATTATGATGTGCCTGCAAAGCATAAAATGTGATACCTTTCCAACATTTCATATCACATTCCTAATTTTCATCTCTGGTAGGTAGATGCTTAAATATCTTTTTAAATTCATTTCATTATATGAGTTTTTCTGCTTTGTGGTTCATCCTATGCCTTGATCAGAAGTTTGTTTGCTAGCCTCTATTCACTTGAAATTTTGTATTTGTCTGCTTCCATTATCTCTTTGTTTGTGTTAAGCTTTTGAACTTTCAGTCACTCTTCCCATTAATAACTGTGATATGACACATTCCCTAAAATGAAACTTTGTATATAAACATTTCAAAATCTTGAAAAAATAGCTCAATGTTTGAGTAACAGAATATACTATATAATACTGCTAATCTGTATCTCCCCTTAATGCTAGCTGCAGCTCTACAGGACAACTTCTTCAGCCTGGAAAATTATGTTCTGAAGGAACCAGACATTTCAGTGAGTCTAAATTTAAAGTTAGAAGATTATCACTAAAGCCGATCTATTGGAATTACTTATCTGAGCCAAAGTAATTCAGGTGCAGTGAAACACTTCTAATTTTAAATTTAGGAGCACTGAACAGTGAGTGGTATTCTTTGGCATAGCACTTAGTTGCTACCTCTCTCTCCTTCTCATTCTTTTTGCTTTCCAACTTCATCTTTTTAAAGCCCATGTGTCGTGGACCCAAGTGCTGATGGTGGTAGATTAAAATTTTATCACTATATATTAATGAAAAAAATACTATTACAATTATACAAATATTAAACATGGATAAGTATTTTTTATTTCTAAAATGCTGTACTAAGTTACACCATGGAACAGTATAAGTGATACAAAGATTACTCTTGGGAAAACAGTATAGGAGGGTGATAAACCCATCAAATAGCTAATAAAGTGAGATTTGTAGGGGTTTTTATTAAAGACGACTTTGAAAAGAATGAAGTAAATAGACTGCTGGACAGGGGCAGGAGTAATGTAGGCAGATTGTTTTAATGTGGACAGACTGAGGGGTCATGCACTTACTTGTTTCTCAAATACTCTGGAAGAAGATGGGAGCCATTAATGGTGCTTTAATGTTTGATGATTACATTCTTCACAAGCTCAGAAAGACCAATAGTCCCATTAATATGCGCACAGAAATATTCCTTGTGAGTCCCTTCACCATTTTCAGCAAGGTACATAATACAGTTATCACCATATTTTAAGAGTTATTAGTAATTTTGTGGTTAAAACCACGAAGATCCTTCATAAATATATTTTTCAAAAATTCTAAGTTTAATGTAAGATGAGTTAAAGTCTAAGCAATTTTTAAGAGTGAAAATGTTTTTGATTCCTGATGGGACACTATGAAATGGAGTTATACCACGTATTTATTGTGCTACATCGTCTTTAGCAAGGAGGTTTATGAAAGGTGGCAGTTGAATTCAGAAGGAACTTTTCCTTAGTTAAAAAAAAAAAGAGAGGAAAAAAAAATTCTACTGCCACATCCTTGAAATTGTGATTTTTAGCTATTGTAACAACTGAAAATAACAAAAAAAAAGTAAAGGGTGTGATCATTAGCATCAGCCAGTGTGTTCTTGTGACATGAGACGTGATATATGGTTGTACCCCATGGAACCTCAGTTCAGATGGCAGTCCCAGATTGCATAGAGTCATTTACCTGAGCAACAGAAATAACATTGTTTAGGGAAAAACATCCCAGCTGACTCAGTCTGTCCTCATAGGAGAGATGCTCCAGCCCTCTGATCACCTTTGTGGCCCTACTCCAGACAAGCTTCAACAACTCTATGTCTTTCTTATGCTGGAGCCCCCAGACCTGGGCATAGTCCCACAGGTGGTGTCTCATGAGAGTGGAGTAGATGGGAAGAATCACCTCCTTTGACATGCTGGGCACAGTTCTTTTGATGCAGGCCAGGATACAGTTGGCTTTTTGGGCTGAAAGCACACATTGCTGCATATTAAGAAATGTATTGAAAGGATTGAATGTTCGCTCAGTTAGTTTGCAGATGATACTAAACTGGGAGGAAGTGTTGATATACTTGAGGGTAGGGAGGCTCTTCAAAGAGACCTGAACAGACTGGACCAATGGACTGAGACCCATGGGATGAGGTTTAATAAAGCCAAGTGTAGAGTCCTGCACATGGGACATAACAACCCCATGCAGAGCTACAGGCTTGGGAGAGACTGTCTGGAGAGCTGTCAGGCAGAGAAGGACCTGAGGGTGTTGGTTGACTGCTGACTGGTTGAATTGACTGGTTGGTTGAATATGAGCCAGCAGTGGACCCAGGTGGCCAGGGAGGCCAAAGGCATCCTGACTTGTATCAGAAACAGCGTGGCCAGCAGGTCCAGGGAAGTGATTGCGCCCCTGTACTCGGCATTAGTGAGGCCACACCTTGAGTACTGTGTCCAGTTCTGGGCTTCTCACCTTAAGAAGGACATTGAGGTCCTCGAGCGAGTCCAGAGAAGGGGAACCAGGCTGTTGAAGCGGCTGGAGGAAAAATCCTATGAGGAGCGGCTGAGGGAGCTGGGGATGTTTAGCTTGGAGAAGAGGAGGCTGAGGGGAGACCTTATCACCACCTACAACTACCTGAAGGGAGGTTGTAGAGGGGTGGGCAATGGTCTCTTCAGCCAGGTGACAGAAGATAGAACAAGGGGAAATGGCATGAAGCTGTGTCAGGGCAGGGTTAGATTGGACATTAGAAAAAAAATTTTTCTGAAAGATGTGTCGGGGCCTGGAACAGGCTTCCCAGGGAGGGGGTTGAGTCACCAACCCTGGATGTGTTTAAAAAAAGGGTAGATGAAGTACTTAGGGATATGGTTTCACAGTGGACAGGAACCCTTGGACTCGATGATCTCAAAGGTCTTTTCCAACCTTGTAATTCTGTGATTCTGTTTGATTCTGCTTATTCTATTCTTAAACTAAGTGCTTGGCTTACTGGTTAGCATGGTTTCAGGCAGCAGCAAACTACATTTCTAAAGTTAGTAATATTGATAAATTTACTACAGCTTTATTGAAGGGACAGAATGTTATAAAAGGTAATTGAAAATATTATTCTATGTACTGGCTGTTATTTTATACTATCATTCTTGTTGTAGAGGGCATGGCTAACCTCTAACAACATCCATCCTCTCAGACTTTGTTTCATAATTAATATATAAAATTAGTCAGCACCTCTCAAGCTGCTTTTTTAAAATGAAATACAAGATGGCTTTGTAATGAGGGTTGACATTCCATGATTCATTTTAATCCGTTCTAAAATGGGCACAGGTCACATGACATATAGGTAAATATGTTTGAAGATGCCTTGAATTGCAGAACTAGTCAAGGCCATCAAAGTATTCAACAATTAATGTAGAATCTATCCATTCTTTCATGAATAAAAAAGTGAATAGCTACATTAAGTACATGTAACCTGTCACAACATGACTTATGCCTTCCCTGGGGTAACTCCTGCTTATACGCTCTGCTCATTCAATTCTATAATACATTTTTAATAATAAATAACAAATTCAATAATAAATTTGGATGTCAGGTGCTGAACTTAGGAACTTGCCTTTTTCATTTCTCAGTATTAATATCTTTCACATCTAACAGGTAAAATCAGAGAAGAAACAGACATGGTATGAATAATATAAAGACTATAATGTATAGGAAGAAATAAAAAGAAATTTAAAACATAGAATAAAATTGGAACAAGGACTGAAGGTAAAAATAATTGAATCCTGTAAATTTTCCAAGACTATTTAATAAAGGAAAGGAAGGAAGGAAGGAAGGAAGGAAGGAAGGAAGGAAGGAAGGAAGGAAGGAAGGAAGGAAGGAAGGAAGGAAGGAAGGAAGGAAGGAAGGAAGGAAGGAAGGAAGGAAGGAAGGAAGGAAGGAAGGAAGGAAGGAAGGAAGGAAGGAAGGAAGGAAGGAAGGAAGGGAGGGAGGGAGGGAGGGAGGAAGGAAGGGAGGGAGGGAGGAAATGCGGGTTATTATCCAGAATCTTTTATTTCAAAGTCCTTTGACACTCCAAATAAATACTTAACAACTAACAGGCAAACTCAGCAAAAAGATAAATGAGGTTTCAAAAATTTTTAAATGGATTGTGGTATATTCTCCTTTAAAACAAATGATAAATAGTTGCCCAAGTCTTTTCAATGATTTTGAAAAATAAACTGGCAAATTTTGTAAACTTTTTTTTTGCATACGAATGACCAAATGCACATAAACAAGTGGTAGAGTTGCTGTGGAAGAAGAATGTGATCAGGATTAAAGTTAATGACTCAAAACCTGAATAAATGCTTCATCTTGGTTTTCAGTAAAGCTGATAAAGCTGAGAATGGGGAAAAGACAACCTATCTAGCAGTCTGGAGGGTATGAAAAAGAGAGCTATAGCATCCAAAGTGGAAGCCAATGTTGAAGACATTTGTGTTCAAAATGGACGTCATCACAACATCCTGGTGTAATAAATGGAATAGTAAATTTCCATGTATTAGATATTTCCAAAGTAGAAATATCTCAAACTAGAGGATGGCATTGTATGACAGGGAAGTAAAAATGCTTTCTGTATCTTATAATATACTATCTGTGAGAAGCTATCTGGTCATTTACTGTCTGTTAGACTGACATTGATTTGTGCAAAATTTTGAGGAAAAATATAAAAAAAATGCAGAAGTTGGCAGAAATTAGGATAAAACATGACATATTTATCTATTACAGATTGCACCTTACAGGACTAATCTGATTATATAAAAAAACCACCCCAGAAAACCAGGAAATTGTTTCATGGACCATCAGCTCACTTAAATGAGTTAAACATTTGACATGGTAATATTGTGGTTTAACCCCAGCAGACCACTAAGCACCCTGAAGCTTCTCACTCACTTTCCCCCAGTAGGATAAGGGAGAGAATCAGAAGAGTAAAAGTGAGAAAACTCCTGGGTTGAGATAAAGACAGTTTAACAGGTAAAGCAAAAGCCACGCATTGCAATCTAAACAAGGAATTAATTCAACACTTTACATCAGCAGCCAGTTGGGGTCAGCTGTCCCAGCTGTGTCCACTCCAAACTTCTTATGGACCCCCAGCCTACTTGCTGGTGTGAGGAGCAGAAAGGGCCTTGACTCTGTGTAAGCACTGCTCAGCACTAATGCAAACACCGCTGTGTTATCACCACTGTTTTCAGTACAAGTCTATGACACAGCCCCATACCAGCCACTCTGAAGAAAGTTTACTCTATCCATGCCAAAACCAGCACAAGTAACTCAGGAAGAATTTACTTAACCTGCAGTTTATAAGTCTTGAGACGAATTGTAAGGTGGGTTGGTAACATTAAGTAGACATGGCAAGGAATTACGATAAAAAATTAACTACTAAGATGGAGGGAAAGTGTTAGTTGATTCCTTATGGTCTGTATCATAACTAATATTGCTTCACTTTTTTTAATACCCTTGGCTCTAACCAAAGTGTAGTATTAATATGGGTTAAAACTGCACAGCTGGAAGGTAGTGTCAGTGCAGATACGTTATAGGGACAATTAGACAATTCTGAGATCTCACCAGCAATAATAGGATGACATGCAAAAGCATAAGGTTTAAGGTCATGAGCTTAGATAAAGACTGCCATGATAATTAGGGAACAGGAAAGCTTATCATATTATTAGAAAAGAACTGGAAAGCCCATCTAGGAAAATGGAAATGTTTGTAAATACATCTGGGAGAGGGGTAAACATAGAGAAGGATGAAGAATTACTGAAGCTCAGGTACTACACTAGCACAGTGCCCATCAGATATATCCAGGTCTTAATTTCATTTAACCTAGAAATTGTCATTCCTGTCTTTCCAATAGATATCATGTGGGAAGAAATTCTAGAAATTTAAGTTGGAACTTTGTCTACTAATGCATTTAATGATGTGATTTTGTGCTTTACAGTTTCAGAGACCTTCAGCCAGAGACTTGAACAGCCCCTTCCAGTCTGTCTCTGACAGAATCACACTTGTCCTTGGGTCTTCTTTTGCAAAACCAATCTCCTCTCTCTTTCTAGCTTTGAAAGAATTGCCCAGGGCTGGTGTACTGAAACACTTAAAATTTTAAAGAAAGTGAATCCCTCTCATCTTTTCTTGTTTCACCTTATTCTTGAATAATTTACATCCATGAGCCTTGAGACTTTCTTACATTCTACTTCTTCTTTCAAGCAGTGTCATTACAATACTGTCATCTATCCCTGCATCGGGCACTCTGTGGCTCTTTTCAAAAAGAATATGAATACTGAACTGTGATGAGTCAAAAGGTATGAGGTGGAGCATTGGTCTGAAGTTTATTTTTCAAAGCATGCTCTATGAACTTCCTTACTTATGAAAAGTCCAAAAACTGAGGGTGTTAACAGCTAAAGACGATGCCAGGATAGTTCATGGTTTACCTAGGGGAAAATAAAAAAGGTTATTCAAATTTGTTGAGGCAGTCAAATCATAAGTTGATGTCCACTGGCCTAAATAGCCTTACTGTCCACCTAAATAATCATAATGACTGACCTTTTGTGTTAAAAAAACCCACACCATAAATATATGAAAACACCCCACCAAAAAACAGACCCCTAAATGAATATTCAGTTGATTTGCCTTTCTGGAATTCCAGTGCTTCTGTTAATGTTTTAATAATACTTTCACTTTCACGTCAAAATAGAATGGTAACAATGAAAATAGGAATAATACAGAAATAAAAGTGTTTCTTTACTAAAAGGGTAAAAAGAAAATCCTAAAATAGAGTGAAAAAATGTGTAGCAAATTTTAGTTACTCAACTGCAATAAACTGAGTATGTTACCATGTTACAATACTATTTATGAAGGGAGAAACAATGAAGTTTTCAGTCAAGCAACAGGCGTTCACTGGAAGGGAGGTGATCTAAGTTTCAGGCTTCTTTGAAGTAAATGCTTTATATTAGATTCAGACTGCCAAATTTAATTTCAGCAGACATTTGGTCTGGCATCAACATGATTCTCTTTTAAAATACACCTGGTACTCAGTACCAAAAAGGTTTGCCATCACTGTCTGAGCTCAGAGAGTCATATTCATCAGTTCTTATTTTTCTCTGCATCAAAGGATATTTACTGACATACATAGAACAGCCTAAAAAAAGAGATAAATATGTAATTTACTTCCTTCCATCCCTGTATACTTCACAGTGAGGGGAATGGGAGAGTCTTTTGTAACATGAGAGCTGTGTGGCCAAATCTTCTTGGAAAGACATGGGATGGGAAGCTGTTGTACCAATGACCAGATTGAGTGGAGTGCTTTAGTTGCTGAGATGTTGCATGGAAGAATGGAGGCAACACCTCTTTCTACTGCCACTTTGAAGGAAAGTTTTGCCTATTCATTTTCTTTCTAAATAGAGGACAAAGGAGCCCAACCTCAGAGGAAGTTCTTGTCAATGTCAATCCTGCAAGAAAAGAGGTATCTTTCTATAGTGGCACACTAAAATATTTATAATCTGGAGGAGGCTGGAATCATACATATATATATATATATATATATATATTTATATTTGTCCTAAGTGGTTTTATTGGTTAACTTAGATTTCCCTGTCGGTATGGCAGCTGTTGTGTATTACATTCTTGGGGCTTATTTCCCTCTGTCTTACATTTGCTGGCATCCTACCAGGCTTTTATGAGTCCCATTGTGTAGGTAGTTCTCAAAAATGCACTCAGCAGTCAGTGCTACAAGGCGAAAGTCTCTTCTGCACATGTATTCTTGCACAGCTTTCTTCAATTCTTCCAGCCAAGTGATCATGGCAGTAGGTGGATCTTACAGACATTTGTGTTATCCTATTTGTTGAACAGTCACCACCACTGCTTAGTCCTTTTTTTGTGGTGAACTTGGATTGTGATTAATATATTAAGAAAATTGGTATAAAATTCTCACTTTTATTATCGGAAGACCTATATAGGAAATGATACAGGTAAAGTCATTATAGAATTCTAAATGGATTTGAGAGGTCTTGGTAGAAATTATTTATGAAGAACTATCAAGTGGAATGGACTATGACACGTTTTCATAGGTTATTAGAGCCTTCTTGTGGTATTCTACAGAGAAAACATTCTGTGCTGGATCCTATAAAGTTCTGAACACATTTCAATTGATAGATATATAATATGATTTAGTAAGTACAATGCAAAAGGAACAAAAAACTGATTAATTTTTACTGTATTTTCTGATTTTTCACTATATTTAAAAAAAACCTGTAGAATAAAGGAAAAATCAGTGTGTTTCTGTTTTATTTAAGGATTCTCTTTTTTTAACTTTGGAGAAATGCTTTTGACTTGGTGAATTGAAGGGACCTCTCACCCACAATATTAACACATTTTCACTGTAGACGTGGTATGCTTATTATATTGGTTAAAAAATTATTTCCTAACTTTCTGAAATAAATTTACATGTCTATCAAGTGTGATTTTATACTTATATGATCTCTACTATCATGTACTAAGTTATTTCATAATGAGATTTGGTGAGTTCCATATGCTTGTGAAGTTGCCAAAGGTGAAGTGTTGTGGAAAGCTTTAGACAATGAAAAACTGGTCAGATCATCATGATAGGAAGGTATTAATATTTAGTTACAGGCCCTCTAGAATAAAAGACCCCAAAACTTGTTATTCCTATGATCGCTATACAGTGGGGAGAAACTATACACAATTATTTTATAAATTAGAAAGGTTTTTATCACAGTTGCTAGGCTATTAAAAGCATACAAAAGAATTATATGAGGCACTCAGCATTTGAAATTCACGTTTAACTTATTCAACCATTAGATTGCTGAGATAAATGACTAAGAAATCACATGAAAAGATGCAGAAACAATTTCATTTTTAATTGAGAGAAAATCAGAACTCAAAACTGATTGAAACTAACCGTATGAGCAATTTCCATTTAGCAAATGGAAATGAAAAAACAAACAAACAGACAAAAATATAAATCATATTCTGTCTTCTTTAAGAAAAATTACCTCTGTTTGTCTTGTCTTTGAGCTTGGTAACTACTAAGTGCATTACCTTTACTCGGTATGCATGATCTGTGATGGATAATATTCTAGAAATAAAAAGTTAGCCTAAACTTTTGCAAATACAGACATCGCTGTGAAATATAAACATTTCAAAAATATCTTGGAATGAAGAAATTTTATTTTCAAGGAATTATGCTGTTCAAACTCTGATTAATAAACCAGACATCTCCATGGTCTTCCCAGCACCCTTACACATTGATCCTCTAAAGTGAGAACACAGCTAGCCCCATGCTGGGGAACTCTGGTTTAAAATTCTGATGAAAAATGTTCGGGTGGTGAAGAACAGTTAATCTCTTGTGTTATGATTGCCACATGCTGATTTCCTATAAATAAAGATGATGGCAGGTACCAGAAGATTTTTCTTCCTTTTTTTCCTGTTTGAGAAACAAATAGTGTGCACGTACCTGGAATAATCTTTGTGCTGCTTATGGCAATAATGAAGTTGTGAGGCCCAGATTTATTCTATGATTTGTTTAATTGGGAACATTAGTTTAAAATACATGCTTCAGAAACTTGGTGAAAACACTCTCACTGAACAATGGGTATGATAAATACCTGAATATATGACAAATTCACCCTAATGTAAGATTTATTACATTATCATTACATTTTAATACTGCTTCAAAATTCTGAAGTTAATTGGTCACTAGAAGAAGAAAATAATCTACCAAAGGATAGAAATTTTAAGACATGGAGAATAGTAACTAGAGGACTATGTCTAAACAATTGTGTCCTGATGAAATCTTAGCAAACTACTGCAATCCTGAATTAAGCTTACTGCTAACTGCAAAGCTGTGCAGTAGAGATGGTAATGGGGCATGACATAATGGCCAAAAGCATGCAGAATGAGACCCTTGCCAATGAAGCTTTTGCATCCTTAGAAACTTGATCATGTTTGAATTTACTGCCCATAAAGAGAGATTTATTAGGATAGCTCATTCTTTCCATAGCAACCCAAATACATAGAATCATAAAGCGATATACAAGGTAATGCTGCTTGAAGACTGATGTCGAAACAATTCTAATGTTTCAGTGTGACAGGACAGCCTTTCATATCTGCTAAATAAGTATATAGCAGAAACAGTGCATGTTGGCTATTTGGAAGACAGCTGGGGACCACAGGAAAATCTTTTTCCACAGGCAAACTGTTTGTGGCAAAGCTGGGAAGACACTCTGCTGGTTTGATTTAATTCTTTATATTAATGCCTTGATACTCAAATCCTATACATATTGCTTCTATTATTTTATAGTTATTGCCATTTCATCAGAAATGTGAAGCTTTTCCTGAAAAAATACTGTGAACGCCCCTCCACCCTCCAAAAATCAAACAAACTCAACCAACCAAAGAATAAAATAAAAGAAAAATAAAAATTACAAATGTGCTGAAAAATCCATGTGTAATTCAGATAATGGGAACAGTCTTGGTCTTTTCTTTAGACTCTGAGAATAAACTTCACCAATCATGCTCAGAAAATAGCTACTGGGAATACAATTATGCTTCTCTGTTGGGACTTGCCTGAAGACACGAACAGTTGGAAGGGCTCTCTCTAGGAGACATAAACAGTTGGTGTGTGGTTTGTTTAAAATTATCTTCATAAAGGTGGTGTCATGAAAGAGTTGGCATCTTGGCTCATAAGAGAGAAAATAAAGATAACAATGATAAAATCTCCTCTCACTATTAGGAGCCAGTAACAGTATCTTAATGAAGCAAGCAAGTTGTCCAAACAGACAATACTTTTTGTTAAACATGCTTTATGACAGATTTAGATACTGATGAGATCTCAGAGGTGCAGCATAGCCTAAAGACAATCAGATTTGCTATCAGTCTTCATCTATCTAATGAAGGCTTATAGCCCTTTAATACCTGTATAAAAGTAAGTGATTCTTTACATCTCTTCTTGCATCAAGTCTGTCTAAATGAATAAAGTAGTGACAAGGATTGCTGAAAGCATAAATGTCTGATATTTTGTATGACTGTCATTATCAAAGTAGATGAACCTTCAACTTTTCTTTAGGGCAGCAGCTGGCTTTCCGCTTTCCTTGACTTTCTCTCATGTGAGATGAGAAGGATTTATTCACATCTGTGGAAATCCAGCATACGAATGAGAGGTATTTCTTGCTGATGGTTAAATCTGCTGGGGAAAACAGAAAAATCAATGGGAAATGCGCATCAGGTTTGCTTAGGGAAGGCTGCTGTGTTGCACCCATGGCATAGAAAATAAATAGCTCTTTAGCCTGGAGATGTTGATCTTGAAAATTTTGAGCAATTTCTCCCTCAGCATGTATTCATTCCCAATCCCACTCAAGGGCTGGCACCTGGAGCTGTTGCTAAGTGGTGTATCTGCCACATGGTGGAAACATAATATTGATTTTTAGGAAAATCAATTCCCAGTTTTACAAGATCAAAACCAGAAGATAGCAAAAGAGAGACTGGACTTTATTTTATAATGATAATCATTATACTATACAGATTCTTGAAAGAGATGCATGGCTAAGAGACATCATATTGATTTACTAGTAATAAACTCTGCCTGTTATGGTTCTAACTGAGCTGCTTGAATCTCTAGATATAACACTATTGATCACGAGCAGTGAGTATCTTCTTATCTGTAAATAAAGGATTCCATTCTATTTCTCAGGCCTTTCAAATTGGTGAAAATGTGCAAAAGCACAAAAGGATGGCAGATGTCACTGAACCAGTTTATTGTTACGAGAAAAATAAAAAGTCTTTTGAGTTTTCTCAAAACTAAGAGTATCAAGCCTGGAAATGGATCCTTTGGGCAGTATTACTAAAAAAGCTGGCCTGACCCTTTTCTGGTGATTCCCAGTCTTTAATTAGAAATATATTATAAATTTATTTTCTGTCTTTAGCTGGTAAATCTAGCTCATCTCACTTATTTAATCATGATTAAAGCATGGAGGATATAAGAAAGGCTGTTTCAATGAAAATAGCATAATGCCAATAAAAACAACTTCAGTAATAAAAATGCGTGTGTCAATCTAACTCTTTTCATATATATCCTGGAATAAACTGGTGATAATAGTTTTAGCAAAGTGTTTATTAAGTTACTGAAAATACTGTTTGTCATGTTACTGGTGTACACAAGAAAATTTGCAGCCAGAGTAGCAATACAAATTTCAGTTTATGTAGTAGTCTAACATCTTATTACCATAGTTAAACAAACTTTTGTCACTTCTAGAAACAAGCTAAACTATTTAGGCAAGCAATAGACATGCTTATATACACCTATCTAAGTGCATTAAACCAAAACAATTTGGTTTAAAATTGTTTTGACTCTGAAATAAACTATCCTAATTCAGATTTTCTCTGTTAAGATCCTGATTCAAAGCTCACTGAATTATCTGAAGTATCGTTATGGATTTTCATTGGTTATGCATCAGTTCCAGATCGGTGAATATTTGTAGTTAGTTTTGAGCTTCCTGGATGAAAGGAGCCATCTAATCACAACCTACAATCGTTTTATTATAATACAGAATTTTCCTCCATCTTACTGTGAAAGCATTATAATGTGCAAACATCTTTTTTCTTTATTTTTAGTTTTATCCTCCCACAGGTATGGAAAAACAAAAATAAATAAAAAGGATAAGTAAGACTGCAAAGTAATGCACTTTATCAGCATTTGTGACTTTGGTGCAATATGGAGATTGAAAGCAGCAATATTTTTAAGGTGATACTTTTTTCTTCTTGAATCTAAGTAATATCGTACCTGACACTAATTTACTGGCAGATAAATCTAAATAGCAGTTTAGAGCATACTAAGACTGAATAAAATTTTATCTCTTTACTCAAATACTGTATAGCAAATAATGTCAAGATTACTGTATACTTACTTTTGATACTCAATTTCAATCTGTTTGTCCCCAGGTTGATTTTTTTTGCCTTTGAGGAACCTGTAGCTATCCCTGGAAGAATGATGATATAGGTAGGTCAGAGGATTTTGTACGTTCTGTGAAAAATTTCCCTGGTCTTGTGTCAGATCCATCATGTGTTGCTAAGTAACTTTTAACAATATCCAGTCTTACATTCTATTAATCACAAGTTTGACATCCATTTTGTGTAGACACAGATGAAATTCACAAAGGCAGATCAGCTAACACATTTCAAACTGGTTTACTAGTTTAGCTTGTGGTAACTAGGCATCACCACAAGGCATAGTCAAAATGTTGTCACCCAAACTGAATTATTTTGTCATGGCTAGTCTTGAAGTACTTTCCCCCCTCTGGTTGGTATTTAGGGAATGAAGAGGCATATGTCATCCTGGGTCAGAAACTCCACTGTACAAATAATATGCAATCTTATCTTTAGCAATGACCAGAGCAGGTGGTTATGGCTGGCTGCATTAAGTCTGGACATATCTATTTTTTTTAAAATTTTTTTTTGTTTTATTTCCACTAGAAAGATGTCTCAACCTCTAAGTGCATATGAAGTACTCAAATACATTTTAACCCTGTTGAGACCAAAAATCTCTACTGAATAAATAAATGAACAAGACTGTGGGTCCACACTTTCTCTTGAATTCTACTTGATAACTAAAAAATTACAATAATGTGTCACACAGAAGTATGGAAGACATTTGACTGTTAGCAGCTTCTATCCTTACCAATAACCTTGACCTTGAACAAGTTCAGAAACATTTTTTTTTCTGTTGTATCTTTGCCAGGATTTGCAGAGTGTTTCTTTTTTATGTCATCAGCATTCAGAATAAATTAATTAGCTTATCTGAGACATATTCTTTAATATAGGGAATTTCATAATTATTTAAAAAAAAAAGAAAACAAACAATACAAGGAAGGTTGAAATCTAAATTTGGTAGGGATGCAAAGAATGATATGCAAGATATGTAGCATAAATTCCAACAGCTATTCATAGGCCCGTATCACAAAGGGTATTTAGATCAGCTGTATATAGAAAAAATTGGGCATGTCCCCATTTATTTTGGAGTGAGAATGACAAAAGATCTGATCTGTCACGATCCGCAACCAGACAGACTGCTTTGGTAGAGGTTAAACCCCCTTGCATTCCAACTGACCTCAGATTGCTCTGGGTGGCTGGGGGCGGCTGGGCTTAACCCCTCAGTGATGTCCAATTAGGTGCTTTATCATGAGGAGGTCTTCACAGTTCTTGGGAACAGAATTAAGACTCAAAATGGAGTCAAGGTTTAAGTCACTTTATTTAAGCTGCAACAAGAGTGCAGGAGAAGTGGGACAGGACCGGGGTGGGGGGTTGGGGGTGGGGGGGGAGAAAGAGAGAAGAGTGAGAAAGGGAGTGTGTGTGAGAGAGAGAGAGAGAGCGTGAGAGATTGCAATATCTACCACCACGGAGCTGAGGTGTCCCATCAGTCCGAATCAACTTCATGTCAGGTGGGGGGGTTCCATTAGTTGCTGGTTGTCATGGTTCAGCGCTGGGTGCACTGGGCATTGCTCCACTGCAGACATGCACACTAACGTGGCAGTTCTTCTTGGCTATATACAGTTCAATGATGCTTATTCATTAGGTTACCTCATACACCTGTACATATTCATAACCTGTCCCGTTTCATATTAAAATGAGTTCCAAGAAGTGATTTCCATAAACTCCTCCCAACTGCGCCTGCGCGCTGCTGTTTGGTGGTGGTCGTTGAGGGTGGTGGGGATGAAGTCGGATGCCTCCTCTTCGTCACCGCAAGTAACCTTCTGTTTTGCGCAGACTCAGTTACCCCTTGACTCTGATCCTAACTACAAGTTTGGTTTCAGCAGGTCTTGTATACCTTCAAGGACAAGGGGGAGCTTGAACTAGTTACAGTGAAATGTTTTGCCTGCATTTGTGACCAATTAGAGACAAGCAAGGAATTCATTGAACAGATAAGGAGGAGGGGGGTACTGGAATTTGTCAAAGAAGTCATTTTATTTCCACAGAGCACATAGTCCTTGAGTGTGTAATTTACTCAAAATATGGTGTTAGTCTCAAACTTAAGTCCCAGTTGAAGTTTTTTCTTTATCAGTGAGGCAGAGTCATTCAAGCGAGGCATTGTTTATGGGAGGTCACCACTATGGCACTTCAAACCATCCTGTTAGCAAGTCTTCCTTAACCCTTTACAAGCATCTTAATGCAATATTTCAGCAATGTTGAGACATAAGTCCACTGGTACAGGCACGTGATCTAAGACCAATAGAGTTTTATATCAAATAATGTAAAACACAGTGAGTTCTGGTGGTCTTTGAACTAACTGGGCATATTATTGTTCCTCCAAGCCCTCCTTTCTGTCCAATGCAATACTGTAAAAGCAGGAGCTATTTGAACAAGTGTCTGTGATTTCTTTGTGACTGCATGTAAGCATGCTAAAGTGCACCCAAGGGCCATCTATACCAGTGCATGGTAAAAGCAAGACTGGGGCTTACACAGGGGCTCTGAACTAGGGTAATTTTATTAAAGAAATCATGGAGTGGGGAGAGAAGCCGTTGTACTTTTACATTTTATCCCCCATGTATGCTTTTGTGGAGTGGCTATAGATCATGCGTTGGTTCAGAAGCCACAAAGTAGTTCAGAATTTCACAGTGTGAACAGTACTTCTATGAGAATCTGCCTAAAAAGGCAAGAAGCATGTGGAAGGAAATATCCTGATGCTACAGTTCATGCTCTGTGCAGAGGTACAGGAGTTCAGTATGCAGCTGTCAGTAGGAAACTGCATGAATCTTACTGCAGTGGGTTTCACCTGAAACAAAGAAAAAAATGTAGATTGCAAATGTCTGTAGTGCTGATTCCTTTCCCATAGTTTTTGATTGCCCAGCACCACTGGGACTGCAGCATCCATTTGCAGCACTAGAATACTCACAAATATATTACTGTTGGTTGTATGCATGCCTTAGAAATAGTCCCTGACAAACTTGTTGAACAGCTGAGTAAACTGCAGAAAACTTTCAATATTTTTGATACTCTGTGAGACAGATCTTCAGAAATATCATCATTTTCCTATGACATTAACAGAAATCCAACAATTCATTTAATTTCCATTCATCTCTTGCAGAGGGCTCTGTGACAGATTCCTGCCCTAAGTTCCTGTAGTTATTATTTCCACGTCACAGAGTCAATCAGCTTTCAGCCTCAAACGGATCTTAGCTGCTTAGTTTTACCTTTACAGAAAGAAAAACTAAGTGACAACACAGACTTCATGTTTTGGGCTCTCAGAGTAAAAAAAATTTCTATGGCATTTACAAGTGCAAGTGCCTCTCCAGAACATTGTTCCTGGAGGTAAGCAATTAATGATTCCCAGGCAAGAAGGGCTTCACAAAGCTCCTAGTGAACCTGAAGGTGCGCTCCTTTGGCTCAGAGGACAGAGTTTTCCTTCACAGACTATTAATCCATTCTTGGCATGAGGAAATACAGTTCCATCAATTGGCACTCAATTTATCTAGCAGCAAAGGTACTTTTCAGTAAGATACCCGATTATAACTGTATCTGCAGGATCATGCCTTTCCTTGTTAAGTCATGTAAGTAGCTTATACTTTAGGTTATTAATTAAGAATGGTTTGACTGCCCTAAATGGAATGCAGCAGTAGCATATTTTTAACTGACACGCAAAGAATAAGGAACATTTGGCAATTATATCAATTTGATCCAACCACAGATATAAGTATGTAAAGGTAAGGGACTTGAAAGCAGTGTTTTAGGTGCCTGATCAATAACAGGGTGCATATGTAGTGTTAAACACTGCCTGCAATTTTTCCTGAGGGTAGGATGCTCAGCATCTATATTGCTTAATTATTACAACTGTCCCAAACACAGTGGAGGTCTGCGCCAAATGTCATTCTCCCAAGCCATTTCTAGGAAAATGTGATGCCTTGACGTGGAGGTGAGCCATTCCCTATTCACAGTATAGTCACTATGATATGGAGAAAATGGTATGACTGCAGGCTTTCCCTTGCCATCTGGCCTCATGGTCAGAGAGGGTCTCTTGGGCAGGTTTAATGCTGGAGTATAGATGGAGCTGCAGTGGACTCCAGAAACCCCAGGGCTAGGAGAAAACAGGACATAAGCCATGCATGCAGAGGTAGCCAAGGTGGAAAGCTGAGGGAGCAGGGGTCTGATATCTCTCCCCATAGTTTTGTTGCTGTATGACTCTTCAGTGTCTGAGCGTGTTTTGGTGTTGGAGCCCAAAACCACTGACAGAATATTTTAACATACTGAACAAAAATTCCTACTTGAACATTTCTTTTTTTTTTCTTTCAAGGAACTTGGAAAGGTGTATGCTTTTCTTTTAAAACAACCATTACAGAAGAAGTAATGAGTATGCCTGAACTACGTACTTTCCCCATCCCTGTGTCTCTTCAGCATGGGTTATGGTAGAAAGAGGTACTACTGCACAGCGCTATTGGATAGCTGAGCAAGCGGAACTAAAAAGAAAGATTACAAAAGCATCTGTGACTAAGTGATAAATGTAAAACTGATCCTGAGAATGTGGATTGCAGTTTCAGCTACCCTTTCTTTCCAAGTTATTACCAGGCAATTAGGTTAAAATGATCTTCCTTACTTAATAATCCTTAGAAGAAAAGGGGGGAAAAAAAGCACAAAATTATTGGTTGGATATTGTTGTGCTGACACAAATGTCTTATTCACAAATCTGTAATGTCTCAGAATTTTCTTAAATTATTCTAACTCATGCTCTGTTGTTTGTTTATACCTTGCTTATATACTCCTTGGGTTTATCCAGTACCTAGCAGAAAACCATCCGGAAACATAAAACAGGGCTATTAAATCCTGGATGGTGATGATAATGTTAATAATAAAAGTAATATTTGATGAATTATATCATTCTTTATTTGCATGAAACAGGCTTACATTTCCTTCTGCATTTTAATAATACAGTAATGGTTATTGTAATGAACTCATTAAATCTGAGAGTCAATATTAATGGACTATGAGAAGGATCTTTATGAACTTCATTGGCAGGCTACAAATAGTGGATTAATATAAACTACAGAATGAGTCAATTGGTTGTATAGTTATGAGTAATCAATTTATATTACTAAAAGTGCCTTAAGTTAGAAGCAAACATTTTAAAATACTGGGCTGAATCCTTGTTAGATGTAAATCAATAAAGGGAGGTCAATCCAAACCAGCTGCAGTTTTAGAACAGCATTTTAGCAAAGGAAATGTTGTTTGTATTCATAAAGATATTGTCAATACTGAATCATCAGGCAGCCCCCAGAATACAATGATTCCGTGTTGTTCTAATGTGATTTTAATGGATATCGGTATATTTTAATTGGTGTAACTGTGTATCTATATAATAATTTCATACAATTTTAATTGTTCTACTTTTTGTCTGTGGATCTACGCATATTTTTTTTAATTTATGTCCCATTTTCAAACTTTTCTCCAAGCAGCAAGAGTTAAACGCTTACTTTATTATTTTAAATCACAACTGAGTTAATTCTGTTGTGCAATTGCTTGTGTTTAATAGCAATTGCAATGAAAATTATAAGAGCTGTATTAAAATTGGAAAAGCTGACAATGTGGCAGTAATTCAATTATGAACATCCAAACAAAAAAGAACTGCTAACTATGGAAATGCTATCCTAAAAAATAAAGGTTTTATTAAAAGGAAGAATGACACAAGTTACCATAAAGGGGTTTTAACCACTCTTTGCTCTGCCCTTAACTGGCATGTCCAGATATTGCACACTGAGACTCGCTCTGTAGCAGAGGTGGCCAATAGGGCCCTAAATTTGAACTTTCTTAGTGCTGCCAAAGGTTTCTATTTCCTGGTTTATGTCTTCGTTAGTGTTGACATTTTCGCAAAATTGCTGTGCCCAAACATGTAGTAAAGCACCCAGGAGGTTGGCATGATGACTGGGTCCTAGTACATGAGGCAGTGAGCCATTTAAGTAAGAGACCAGTTTCTCATTTTCTCCTGGGTTTGTTGGCACCTACTAACACTTGGTCTCCACCTGAAGCTTTACCAGCTGCTGAAGCCTTGTCACAGATCTCTTCCTACCTGAAAATGTCCACATCTGATAAGTACTGCACTTATCTCAGGACCTTTGCCTTACATTCCTCTTTTCACAAGACTATTTTCATATAAACTGTAGGAACTCAACAGCCACCTCTGAGACTTCAATCCCTCTGCTGAATTTGTCTGAATGTTAGCTGGTAAGTTAAAAGTTGGAGAGACAGGCACAAACCCTCACGCACAAATAAGAGAAAATAAATCTTTTTTCCTTTATTAAGTGTGGAAAAAAAACAAAGGCAAATAGTACGCAAAAGGAAGTTTAGCCAGCTAATCCCTTCTGCCTTTTCTGTTTTTATTATTATATGCTCTTATGCAATATATTTTCCTTAAAAGCTCTGAAAAATAGACCTTTGTTTTACTTTTCTCAATCCAACTTGAATTAGAGTAACTTTCCCCCCACTCCCTTGACCCTAAAGTCAATACAAACTACATGTAAGAGTTTCTGATCATCAATCTGAGTCTGAGGTTCAAAGTGTTTGAATACAGAATTTTGATGTGGGCAAGAAAATACTGAAATGATCTTGGGATGTGCCATAATGAGTGATTCATCTCAGATTTCATTATTGTCTCTTTCCGTATGCTTGTCTTACTCAGCAGGTTTCACCTCGTTGAATGTATTTTTTACAGGCGAGCACTGGTTCAAAATGCACAAACACCCATGGTAGCAGCCACAACAAGTCCCTGCTCGGAGGCAAGAAACAAGCAAACAAACAAAGAAAAAAAATGGATACCTCAACCCACTCACAGAGATCTGTCTCTGGAGCATTGCATGTTTTTGTAATGTAGCTCAAATAGAGAAAGAGAGAGAAGAAAAGAAAAAAAAAAAAAAAACACAAAAAACCCAACCCAATCCCAACCCACAGTATTTTCTGACCTCAGGTACAGACTTTTATCTTGGCAGTGTTCTGACCTTTTACTTTTCTCCTCGACATTTGACCAAATGACCAAGCCTATGAATCTCATTATAAAGAATCATTCTTGTCTCATGGGCAGGAAAAACTTTGTTAGCTGATCTTCCATGTGTTTTTTTACAGTTATTCCAACATCTAAAAAAGTCTATAAAACATCTATAAAAATAAAAGTAATAACTTATTTTCTCTTCCAAAGTTTGTTTCTTTTGGAGTTTTTTTTTTTTTTTGTTTGGTTTGGTTCTTTTTTTGTGTTTGCTTGTGTATATTTGAGAACATAATTTACTGGTTTGGAAACCTTAACTGTCTACCAGCCACTGTGAAAAACTATGCTGATGCCAGATAGTAAGGTAATTTCTGGGTACTAGGAATAAAGGTTTTATTCTTCATATATTCGAGCAGCAGGAGCCTAGTAAGTTGATAAAGTCTCCAAATAAATACTTTCAGCATGAAAAACTTGAAGATTCAGGTTGAAGGAATCACCATGTCTCAGGCCAGTAAGCAGTCATGACCAAGTGTAACTCTTGTGAATCCAGACTTTAGGGTGATTTGTGTATGTCCTGGCTCAAGCTTGATAAGAACTCAAACTGCGGATTTCCACTTGTGAATAAACTGTTTAGCACAGCTTATACTGCGGTGCTGCCACATCCTGTGGCCATGCAGTAGATCTGATTGGTCCATTGTACTCTTAGCTTTGTTTCTAGTTATTCTGTCTTCCCTCAGAGCTGTTTTGTGAACTGGTGTGGACAGGATAGGATACACAAACTCCATGCCAGTGACAACTGTGATTCAGAACATCTGTGAAAGGATAAATAATATCCTAAGGGACTGCATAGCTTAACTGTTGGGGATTGTGAACACTGCCTTATGGGCACCATCCGGGTTGCCCATAGTTGGATAAGTCAAGGGGTTTGGCTGGTTGAGTCCAAGATCAGCTTTATTGCTGATAAGAAGTGTTGCAAAGAAGCTAAAAACAAGGTCCTGCACTACCTTTCTAATGGGAGCTACTTTTAAACTGTGGCTGTACTGCCACCCCCCATCTCGGCTATATTGCTGTGTTGCAGCTACATCTGAACTTCTGTTTGTCCTTCCTGGACCTGGTGCTGGACAATCAGATTGTTTCTGACCCTGGATACTGTCACTGGCCCTGATCCTGACCTGGACTTGCCACTTCTTTGGGCCAGGTCACTATTCCTGCTTGCCCCTGATCCCAGCCAGTTCGATCACCTGGAGGATCAGCTGGCTCTTACTAATTCCTGAAAGATAAGCTCTCAAGTTGATTGGAAGGTGAAGGCCAAGAACTTTGTTTAACCGTACAAGAACTCTGCATTCAGCCTAGCTACAAAGGTCCACAGCAGCCTCCAGCTCCACTGGACCATGCCCATCCCCAACTGCCAATGTGAAATCTGAAATGGACACATTACTATGATTTAAATATTTAATGGGAAGCTTTTGTCTGGCTAATCAAGTTTGATAGTTTACTGTAGGATTTGTTTTCCTTTTATACTTATAAAATCAGACTTATTTTAATGTTATATTCCTCTATTGTTCTGTAAGAGTGTGGGGCTACATTATTCCATGCTGTAGAAAAAACTATTAAAAATCAAGAAACAACATGAGTTTGTCTTACTCTACATTTCTGGCCTTTTCCCCAAATGAATCTTCCTTTTCTAATTTTGCTTTTCTTTTTATCCTATGTTTCAAGCTATCTTGGTAGTACAGCTAATCCCTCATTCATATTTACAATTCCTCCTCTCAATTGGTATGGGGCAGTAGACAATGGAGTTTTGCTATCTTAAATATGCTGAGGATCTACTCTCAGTTGCTGGCATTGTGATTTGTCTTTAGAATCTTTTCTTTCCCCATCCCAGTCCTCAGACCATATGTACCCATATATGAAAGGTCATTATTGCCTTTTTGCTGAAAAGTTATCAAACCTTTTCAGACATAACTATAGATGGCGACATGACATAGTCTTTTCCAGCATGCTTTAGTTAGGGTGCACTGAGAAAGGAGTCTGATCTATGATAATTAAAGAAATTTCAAAAATCTCTCCCACCCCCGCTTTCACAATGCTCTCTTTGTCTACCATTGTCATGTTTCTGTTTTCTTTGCTGTGTGTCTTCCCAGAGCTCTGGTGGTGAATGTTAATGATGAAATGTTTGGTTCTACTCTATCCAATCATTCAAAGAATATTAGGCCTCACAGAATGTATACTTAAAGCATGATGATATATCCCCACAAATGAATAATAGTGATATAGAAAAGAGCTCAAATTCTCATCAGTGAACATTTCACCAACTTCTCAAGAAAGAATAAAAATTATTAAGAAAAAGCTTGTGGAAAGGATGATATTTCCTTTAATTTCTGTAAGTCATTTATTGGTTCTAAGAAAAAAGGTTAGAAAAATCAGAGCAGGGAATATGCCAGAAAAAATAAATTAACACCTGCACGACTCTGCCATTTTAAAATTATGTTTTCCTAAGCAATTCAGCACGAAGAAATGATGGTAGGTGATATTCCTGTTTAGTCAGAAGTGACAGAGCCATTTGATTTCATGAGCACTAAACAGGACATACAACCTCAGTAAAAAATAGCAGCAACCAACTAGCAGATTCAGCAATAAAACTAGATTAACATAATGGGGAAAGAATGTTGGAACAAAGTGTGTAGATTTTGACTTCAGTTACTCTTGCGCATATCAGAGACTCAGCTGACATAACTAAAAAAATGCACATACTTTGATGCATATGAGATGAGAATTTGGGGTAAAAGTTTTAATTACAGTGATCAAAACAGCAGAGATGATTTAGAGATTATGTCTCAGTCTACAATGATAAAAAGGACATTTTCCTACCTAGCATTTTATGGTTCTGTCCTCTGGTAAAGATTCTATGTTGTTTTCCACACTAATCTTTATTCACTCCAAGGCCATTTGCCTTGCAGAGTGTATCTCTTTAAGAGCTTTCTAATTTTTATGGTGGTGGTTAATTATACTATAGATGCAAATGTTAGAGATTATTTGCTGCCCCAGACAAGTGGGATGTACCATGATGTCCTATACTGTTGCTGTTACCAGACTACAAATTTTGCTAGGTTTATCATCTAGTCCCTCTAGGATCACAGAGATGGAGGGGAGGGGAGGGGAGGGGAGAAAAAAGGGGGATTGGAGATCATTGTGGTCAACTATATGATAACCAGCATGTATAGAAGTCTCTTGCCTTGGGGTGCATCATTATGTCTTTTTAAATGAAAGTGTCGCCCATTAAACATGAAGAACAAAAGAAAAACACTAAGTTCCTCTCCCCATCTTCTTTCAGTTCAAGCCTTAAAGAAAAAGAAATATGTTTGAATCACAGAAGTCTGCTGCACACGTATGAAATGAGGGATTGTTCCACTGTGTGAAGAGAGACCAATCCTTCATTGCACAAGATGAACTGCCTTTTCATCCTGGAGGTTTATGATTCTATCATATGATTTTCTAAGAGCACACTGAAATCTTGGGAACAAAACCAAAACTCTTGACCAACAGAAATCAGTGAATGAAAAGGTCTGTTAGTGATAAAAAAGTTGGGTACTGAGAGATTTCCTCTACGCATCTGTATACCAGTGGGTGAATATCCAAACAAGGTCTAATGAACAGATGAACAGTTTAGAGGGAAATTTCAGATTCTAAAAGCCTTTATGGTTTCCTTTGCAACTCAATTCTTCATATAGTTTTGCCTATGCTTTCATGGTGCAGCATTTTGGTTATTCTATTTCACTGTTCATTGAGAAATTAACCCTCTTATTCCTGAGAATCTGTATGTGTGTATCAGTTCCACTTCCCCGGCTTAGTGTTTACATAAGGCCCCTGGACTGAAAAGCAATGGCAATATTTTATTTTTGTTAGGGGACTATGCAAAAAGAAAGCAGTCTTGAGGAAATAACAATGGATAGAAATTAGAAAATACTGGGCAAGAAAGAGAAAACAAGAAGCATAGAGATGATACGGTGACGTAAATTTAAGTCTCAGCAGTTTTCAACAAGTGCTCTTTCTCTGAGGAATACGTGATATTAACAACCACCACAAGACATTCCAGCTCACAAAGTGTTCTGGAATCTCTTCAGGTAATTTTTTTTTTCCCTGATATGGTCAGAGATCATGATAACTTTTCACAAAGGCCACTATACAGTCAAAACACCAGTAGCCTGAAATGGATCCGATCTAAGTCAACATTTTCAAAAGCATGTCAATGACCCTCTTCTTAGCAAGGTTTTTAAATATGTCTGATAACGGTGAGGTGCTAAAATATGCAGATACCTAGCTATACTTTTCCCCCTCAGAAATGTCAGCGCACTTAACTTTTATTGATTTTGATGACCTTAATTTCAATGAGAGTGGACTAGCTAGACACTTTCAGAAAATCCTGCCAAGCATCTCCATGAAACTTAAAGCCCCTAAATACCTTTGTAAATCTGACCCTTTTGTACTTTGAAATACTTAGCATCACAGAGAAGGGCAGTGGGATTTGAACTCTGAATTACCTGTGTTTTAGACAAGTAGGTGCTTTTGAAAATCCTCAAACATGGGAATGAATTTGTTACTTTACACTCTCCTGTGATATTTTCTTCCTTCAGTCCTTTGACATGAACAAATAAAATATGCAGGCATGTGGTTTATAGTGGGAAAGCAGTGAAGGAGGACACACACACTGCAGTAAAATAGTAAGAAACAAATGAAGGTTGTGATTGATATTCATCCTGGCTAAATCTGAATAGGAAACAGGAGAACAGAGGCAAATGTACTTGAGGCAAGATATAAAAATTAAAATAGCAACAATAGCCATTATCTTACTGCTTAGCCACTTGGATAGCAAAGTAATTTGGTTACTAACATAAGTGAAATAGAGATGGCATGCATAAAATTCTTACTGTTATTTTCACTGGGAATTCCAAGGACATTTTCTCCTTGTCATATTGAGAATATTCAAATAAAATTTGACATATTTTTAAAAATTATATCAAAATCATCAAAAGGTACTTTGGCAATTGAAAACTGTTGTTCCAAATGTACAGTTACTACTTTCATTAATCTCTCAACAATCAACCCATCACCCTCAAAATTAAAGAAAATCACAATAAACATATAAACATTTCCTGTTCATCTTAAGATGTTTCCTGCAAATAAATCTAGGTTTAATGTGGCACGTTCACAATCTATCTGTATCTTTGGGCTTGCATGACTTTAGTGCAGTTATTTTTGTATCCATCCTGTCAGCTAAAACCATCATAGAATCATAGGTTGGAATTTCAGTTGGAAGAGACCTTTAAGATCATCAAGTCCAACTACAGCCTAAGCTTGCTTAGTCCACCTCTAGACCATGTCCTCAAGTACAACATCTACATACTTTTTAAATACCTCCAGGGATGGTGACTCCACCACTTTCCTGGGCAGCCTGTTCCAATACTTGACTACCCTTTCAGGAAATAAATTCTTCCTGATATATAATCATATAAATTTCTATAAACTCTACCTTCTTCATCAATGTCTTTCCAAGAAGGACAACATGGATGCGCAACAAAATTTCCAGGGTGGATGGGATGGACTCTGGCAGTGGGTCTACAAATAATACAAACAGTTGTGCCTGAGTCCAGGCTATGGTTGTGCCATCTCAAGGTACATCCCATCCATATATAAATGCACTAAAACTTCCCTTAAATCTGAACTTCACCATGAGTTGGCCTTCACCTAGTTTTGGCATCATCCAAATCTGACCTGATCTAATTGACCTGAATTTACATGTCACAAATAAGATAAATGCACCCTTACAAGATGAGAAATTCATTGTATTGGGTCACATCTTATTCAGTAAACAATCTACAGGAGTTAATGAGGCAACTTTAAGAGCGTGGTTGCTAAACTGGTCCTCTTCTCTTCTACTAATAGGTAGACTGCAGTATTTCTGATGAGCAGGACACACTCCTAGGAATTATCAGAAGAAAAACGTATGAAAGGAAATGATCACATGGATAAGTGTCAACTGCACAGATCTGTCTCTCAACGAGCAGTGAATTCCAAGACCACGTCTTTTAGATTTTCTCCTTCCAGAGTTTCAGAGGAGATTATTTTTCTCCACAGCAGAACTCCACGAGGCAGATTTGATACATTTGAGTCTAAATTAAACATCTGAGTTTAAATTAAACTCTGTTTCAAATAAAATTATAAGCTTGGAACAATATACAGGGAGTATAGAACAAAAACGTCAATGGTGTGATGATAAGATCAAGATTGTGAGTTTTTTTTACTTCAGAAGAATAGCCTGAAAACTTTAGCATTTATAAAAATAAAGTATGAGTTGGTTGTAAATCAAAGGTTTAGAAACCTTTGTTAAAACTATATACATATATGTGTATATATATATAGAGAGAGAGTTTTAACTGTTCTGTTGCTAGAAAGTACATAGCTTTACCTTGTCTTTGTTGTGAGACTTTGCTTCAGATCTGGTACCTTATTCCCTTAGGTTTTGTTTCAGTAAATATGATTGATAAAATTTTCAAAGGTATCTGAAAAGAATTAAAAAAATAATAATATAGATTGGGAATCAGCTTATTTAATACATATGTAAACACCCTGGGGGAGGAATATAAATAAAATTGCTCTAGAAAACCTTCTAGGCTATGCGTATGTGGACAATGATCACATCTGCTTCCTTGTAGTCCTGTACATCTCTGTAGGTGTCTGTAATGATACCCCTCTCTACAGAACTGGTGTGCCCTTTTGTGCTTAACAATAGCAGACAATACAAGTTGAGACCCACCTATCTCCAACCTACAGTCCTTTGACATCCATATTTGGATGAAGACTCACCTACACTCCCAAAGTTCACCACAGAATCTAGAAAATTTAAATTTAATTAAGATTATGAATTCTTTCAGCTCCATTGATGCATTACAGGTAATGTATGTTCCTTGCATAACAGTGTGATGGCTGTGGTACAACATCATGTCCATAGAATATTCATATACTTTATTTAGATAAAAAAAAGTAAAACATTCCGTAGAAAGAGGAATTTGAACCAGTTAACTCTGCTTTCTACAGTTCTTCTGCAGTTATTGAACTGTAATGTTGAATGTAAATCACCAGATGGGATGAGTCCTAAGTGGACAATACTAATTACACCCTACCAATTCCCTGTATTTTCAATGGAGTGGTAAACAGATAATTCATGTAAGCAGAATTTCCCCTCTTCAGGCCCTTAAGAGCACTTACAGCTTTCCACAGACTATACACAAAATGTGTGTTTTTACTTGCCTAAATATCAACAAAAATGGTGGCACAAGTTTCAGAGCAGGGCTCAGGCCATCCCAGAGACCCCAGGGTATTAACTTGGGGCAAAGCATAGGTCTGTGGTGCCATGAGTACTAGAAATATTCCTATTCCTCATCTCATTTAATGCTTATCGTACTAGAGCTGTTATGCCAAATGTATGGAGAGAATTTACATTTTGACTTACGCTAAAGAAAAGGGTTTTTTTAATACATTAGATTAAGAAGAAAAATTGCTTTATTTTTATGAATGAATTCTGGATACGAATGTGGAAAGCGATCTAAGCAATCTGTGTTTCTGTTTATTGGGTTTTTTTTCTGGCTGAACAATAATAATTTCTGTGTCTCAGACTTTTGATATTACAGCTTTATATGTGGCTTTCCTCAATGCCAAGATTCTTTAAATTACTCCAGATAAATAAATACTAGCTAAAATATGTCCACTAGTTTTCTATACTTAACTCTATGTGATGCTTGTTTTTGTTATCTAGCACGATTTAATGCGCACTTTTTAAAAGCCAAAATTCTTCCCTTTGATTTATTACTTGATTCATGGATTTGTCTTTTGAAGTTATAGCAGTAATTGTTTTTGGAACTAAATAAAAATAAAATTGGTGCAAGTAATCCAAGGGCTTACCTTATAATGTCAAGGTGCCTTCCTCCAGACAGTAAGAAACTTCCCAATTGTAAATTGCTACATTTCCCACTCTAGCAAATTGTTCGCTGCTATAACGGTGCAAATAATGACATATTCAATCTACTGGATGGCTTTGAGCAAGTACCACTATGACATTTATACTAAACCTCACCCAATTTCCCCAGCCATCTTACTCTCAAATGTCTTTAACGATACGTGGAGCCGCTGGACTCTGTCACGCTGCATGTTGCACCTTCGCCATGGCCCGCCCCTGCCTGAAACGTCCCCTGGCAATGTGAGCTGGAGTTTGTCTCACACAGATAACCCATAATGAAGTTACACCACTGCTATACAACTCCACGGGCGGCTAAAGGGAAGTACTGCGGCTCATTATTTTTCTTTTGCCCGGTTACTGTAGTGACTGGGGAGCAAGGGGATGGTAATTTATTGCTGGCAGACATAAGCAGCACCTTTTCACTACTTATACCTCTTCCTCTGCTACCCAGAGAGCTGGAGCACCACCCACTAGCCAGCACCAGTAAAGAAATAAACAGGGTTTTTTTTATTGGTTTTTATTTTCTTGCAAGACATGGAGAAAAATATAGGATACACTTAGTCCCTGAAGTCCAAGACACTTTATGCCTAAGAAAAAGCCATGACATATAAAAAAATGAGAAATAGAAGAATATGCATTTTTCTCTTGCTTACAGTGTTGCTACTTCATTGGAGCTCTGATCCATTATTTTTAAGTATAATTCTTCGGCAGAACCAGTAACTGTGACATCCAAAATGATAAAAGGAGGTTAGGACAAAAAAAGTAGAGGACAGCAACAGATTTATAGAACAGAATGTATAAGCATAGTCTATTGACTGCAAAATTTTCCTGCATGTTATTCATATTTATTGAAATGTTCCCCTTTTGTTTCACTGACACGGTAAAGGGAGAGTCATTAATACGTATCTCTATAGAGTTATAAGGACGCTATAAGAGTTGTTATATTGTTATGCAGATGGCCCTTGGTCTAGGAGGCTTGAATAAAGCACCATTGTGCTTCTAATTAACTCTAGAATGACTATGCCAATTGCTTTGTTATATTTGAAACCTTCTGTTCTCATATGTTTTGATGAGTTGTTTATTCACAAAAAATACTTGGATGTTTTGTTGGCCTCAAAGCAGCACTCAGAACAGTACTGAAGTTGGCAGAATTAACTTACACCCACTTGTCAGGCTAGCAGAATGCATTAACAAACTTCAGGAAGTGTTCTCCTAGACCATCATTGATTGAAGGGTAAAGTCTATGACTGTAGCCTGTAAATATTTCCTGGCAGTAATTCAATATAGCTGGAGCTCACTGTTCTGTAATGAACTGCAACTCTAACTTCCTGCTAAACTAAGCTAGCACCCAAGTTCGTTACAGAACCCTTTACAAAATGAGGCTACCATGATCCTTACTCAACTCTTTAAAAGATTAGTAGTAAATTAAATGCTGGCACACAAAGTAAATTAGAACATCAAACGATACTGGAATAATAAACTTTAAACAGTGTACTAAATTATGTTCAGCTTGCAAAAGGCAAGATATGTAAATTAAGCCCAACGTGCCAGGCAACCACTGTGCATATAACTGCGTGAAATGTAATGGGAGGTGCATGTATTTATAGCCGTTTTGAAGTTATTTGACTGATTCCTGCGTAGGTAGCCTCCAGGAGTACATTAAGGCAAATGTTGACATATGGTTTAGTCCTGCATTTGCAAACGTATACTGCACAACCACATTAAAACAACAACAACAACAGCTCACATATGTTTATTTACTGATCAGGTGCTTGGGAGAAAACAGTTTGTTTCTTGGATGTTACTTCACCTAATTTAAAGGATGCTCAGATGTATGCATGGATACCTTTGCTTTCTCCAGGGCTTCCCACAGATTCTTGTGCTCCCTGCACATGGAAAACCTGTGGTTTTTGGAAAGGAGGAAATGTTATGCATAAATTATATCCACATAGAGAAAGGGAAGTGGGGAGGAATAGGAAGCTTCCGTTATTTACATGATAGAAGTATGAAATCCCATTTCCTCTCCAGGTAACTGCACTGCTGTGTCAGGAGGTGTATATGAAGTGTGTGATTGAGTTTTAACCTAAATACACTGCATAGGCATAGTAGGGGTTGAAGATAAGTGTTATATTTTACAGACAGAGTTAAAAGAAACACAGTTCTTCAGAAATATATAAGGCAATATCCAGGACTGTATGTTGTGGCAGGCATCCTGGCACAGTGATGCCTAAGAACAGTCACTGGATTGCTAGCAGAGCAGTCCAAGCTGTCACAGGGCCTGTCGGCAAATGAGGTTTGACCTGAGGTCCTCTTGTCCAGTCAGATTAGCAAGTGCTGCATGGGAGTCTATCTGCATTGCTCCTTACATGTTCTGGCTGAACGTCCCACACTGTATATCTGAAACTGAGTTTATATTCCTTTTTAAATGGGCATATTAAAAAGAAGAGGAAAACACAGACAGTTCTTTTGTACCCCACTCCAGGTGAATGCTTTTACCTTTGAGCAGCAGAGCAGTGCTGCCTCTTGCGTACTTTTTCCTCTGGTGTCATGATGTGCACTCCTGCCAAAACAGCATCCTGTTTTTAAAAGGAAAGGATTTCAGTTCAGTGATCCTGATGAGGTGTAGCTCAAACCCTGTGAGGATAAGGATGCTTTAAACCCCATATTTCTTGGCTGAATTTTTTTACTACTAAGCTGACAGAAGCAGTGCTATTCTTTTCTCTGTACATGTTTTTGAATGATTTCATCAATACTGATAGGCCTTTAGACAAAGCCTTGAGGGCACCTGTATGACTGGCTGCTCACAATTAGGCAGCACTCTCCTAAAAACGTTCAAAACTGAAGTGCTAGAGGATATGTTAAAGAGTATGCTTAAGCTCCTAAAGAATATTCTTTTTAAAATTGAGATGTCCATAGAGGGTTTATGTGCTGAGGTTCATGATCCCAAAAGCCCACCGTATGCACCTACGTCCTTGTTCAATCTGATTATATTTATCTCCTTTTATGTTTTAGTTCTGAACACTATGCTGAGCATAGCACGGAATTATCAGAAGAGAGACTCACTGGTTAGGTTTCTTTTATTGGTTTTTTTTTTCTGATGGAAAAAAATGGAAAATATGTCACACTGAATAGCAAAAACGTATAACAAAAAAAGGCCATTCTCAGTTTAGAAATTTTCAAGGAAAAATACACATTATAAAAACAAACAAAACATGAACTATGAAATGTAAAGCTTCCTACTTGAGAAGGTTTAACTGCTTCTATTTAAGTTTATTTACTATGAGTAATATCATTAGACTTTTTACTCAAACTTCTTGCAAAGAGTCAGGTAGCCACTCCTTTAAAAAAAAAAAAAGAAAAAAAGGAAAAGAAAATGAGAAGCACCTTAAATCTATATTTGTCAGTAATGTTTAATCCATTGCATATAATGTTTATATAAAGGATTAAAAAAATATATTAAAACAGAAATAACATCATAATAGCTATTGCTCTGTGAGCTCTGACCTGCATTAGTACGATTGATTTTCACGTCATTTTGATGCTTCTGCAGCATTTCTACACTATTTTAAATGCACGGATTTGCTATAAGGATAGGATATTGTCACAATCCATAAGACAGCAGCTAGATTTATGGGAATCCTGAAATCAGTTTAAAAACTCCTTAAGTCTCTTCCCAGAGTGATCACTTTCCTCCTGGGTCCAAGATCTCTTTAACTGTTCTAGGGCCCTGTCTTGAGTCTGGAAGAGAAGTTCACCATGATGTTGCCAAGCAGTAACTCATCCATCACTCATGGTACGTTCTGTGAGTACTGATTGCACAATATCATTTCCTCCATGTGTTGAGGATGCTTCACTTGTCAGAGGCCTTTGAAAGTAGTCAGCTTTCATCAATGGATCTTGACAACATGGAAAGAATGAGTCACCTGAAGGAAGCGTAGGGCATAGCATTTCAAAAGTGATATCTGAGGACTGATTATTCTTTGTCCTTGACACCCTGCCAAGGGCTAGATACACTGAACATTTGGGAAGTAATGGAGCCTACAAATCACTGGTTGCCTACAATCCCACTCAGGCCACAAGAGGATAGCATGCCTGACTTCAATTCAGTTTTTATTACATGTTGTAAACTTTTGACTGTTCTGATCTGTGTTGTCATTGATGTGGCAAGACTGGGCTCTGACAGGGTGTCTAACCTGATTGAGATCAACAATGCTCTGTTAAATCATAGAATCACAGGCTGGTTTGGGTTGGAGGGACCTAAAAATATTGCCTAATATCAAGCCCTCTGCCATGGTCAGGGACACCCTTCACTAGACCAAGTTGCCCAAAGCCCCATCCAACCTGGCATTGAACACTGCCAGGGAGGGGGTGGCAACAGCTTCTCTTGAAATCTGTGCCAGGGCCTCACCACTTTCACAGGGAAGAATATTTTTCTAATGTGAGATCGAAATCTACCCTCTTTTAGTATAAAGCATTGCCCCTTGTCTTGTCATTACATGCCCCTGTAAACAGTCCTTCTCCAGATTTCTGGTAGGCCCCCTCTAGTCCTTAAAGCTTACAAAAAAAGTAAAATAACACTGTAGTAGGACTTCCTTTAATCAACAAAAGTCAATAGCTGTGCCATACAGAAACAAAACACAGGGGGTGTGTTAACGTGTGCTCCTAGATGAGACAAGTGGGTTCCTCACAGGTAGTAATGTGCTGCCAAAGTGTCCTGTGATGTATGAGCCATACACTGTGACATTCTCTTTCTTGTTTGAGAAGCCTTTGTCTTGATGTACTTAGTGCTACTTATTCCTTCAATAATTTCGACCCAAAGAAAAATCACCAAAAGGCTTGTCTGACTACTGAGGATGTTCTGTTGGTACTGTTCTAATATATTCCATAGGAGGATCTGTATAGTATAGTTTAGGACTAATCTTCTCTAACATTATCAATGCTAGTGATCAACTTGTCCTGTTAAGTGAGAATCTACCATTGAATAAATGTTTTTCCCTTTCATATTAAATAATAATATTAATATTAATAATAATAACAATAACAATAACAATAAGTCCTGTAAATGCTAGAGGAGATAAAAATTACTGTGTTTTCACAGCCATTTTTAATTCTAAGTGGAAAAAAAAGACCAATTGGGCCCTATTACCCCAAAGCTCACTTTGGAGTTTAATTACATAATTTAGGTGCAGGATGCCCACTCATAAAAAGAGAGATGGGATTCCTCAGAAAGAAAATGACACCATATCCTTGAAAAACATCAGCAAACAATACTGTTCGTTAGTTGTGTATCAAAGTTCTGCCAAGTCAAATGATACTTTATAGTGCAACTAAAATCTGAACCAAATGAGCACATCTAGAAGATGCCTGTACATGGAGAGTAACAGAGCCATTTTAATGTACACAGCTGAATCTGCAGGATGTAAACTAGCATGAATTTAAGAATTCATTTTCCTCTGAATATTTAAAGTCAATGTGTATATTTTCTGGAACCACCAAAGGGTTTTAGGGTTTTTTTTATAATATAGCATTGATATAAAATAATTTTACAAGGTTCTATATTCTTTGTACTATCACTACCATTAACCTGTAGTATCATTTAGAAGGAAACCTTCAGATATTATTTATCTTACTGGGATCTATAAATCTTTCCAACTACTTAACAATTGAACCAGTATTTATAGCTCTCTTGTCGAATACAGACAGATAGCTCATTCTAATGTATAGGAAGGAAAGCAATAATTCACAGATTAAATAAAACCCTTTAAAGTTGCAGATGCTTTTGATCCTAACAAAGCATAATGCCCTCTGAAACAATAGAAGTGTCATGCAAACCAGTTATTTATATTTCTATAGACTGGAGAATTTATAACATGTTGAGGTGGATAGTATTTCCTAACACTGGCTCTATCTTTTGATAAACAAAGTGTGACAAGCTGAAGTATATTTTAGCACTGTGGCATTATAGGAATAGTTTTTCAGTGATAAAAATTTCAAGTAATGGACATTTAATAGATTGACTAAAATTTCCTGACCTTGTCTAGACACCTACCAAAACTTTATTTCTTTTATTGATGTGGTACACAGCAGTCTGAAGGCACTCGAGTGAATGAGCTACCACTTAAATATTTGGGTCAGCTCAAAGTAAAAAAATCTAACATCTGAGAAATTTTCTGTAATATTTAGCCTGATATTTCTTTAGTTTAACGTCCCTAATTCTATATTTTTGTCCTTTACAATAACATGACTCCACCTATTTTGGTAATTACACTCCTTCAATACATCTAAATAGGCAATGTAACATATCTTTGACATTGAAAATTAAATATAACAGATCCAATTAAATTAAAAAATTGCAAAACAAAATAATCATTGATAAGGAAAGGATCTTTAGCACAGGAAGTTCTGCACCAACATGTGGAAGAACTTTTTCACAGTGAGGGTGACAGAGCACGGGAATAGGCTGCCCAGAGAGGTGGTGGAGTCTCCTTCTCTGGAGATATTCAAGACTCGTCTGGATGCCTATCTGTGCAATACGTGCTAGGGAGCTGCTTTGGCCGGGGGGTTGGACCCGATGATCTCTCAAGGTCCCTTCCAACCCCTACAATTCTGTGATTCTGTGATTCTGTGATCTTGCTATAAATTTGCATTTGATTTGTCGTGGCCTAATTTCTTTAAGCAGTTAGAAAGTCATAGAATCATAGAATCATGGAATGTATTGTGTTGGAATGGACCTTTAAAGGTCATCTAGTCCAACCCTCCTGCAGTAAGGAGGGACATCTTTACTAGATCAGGTTGCTCAGAGCCCCATCAAGCCTGACCTTGAATATCACCAGGGACGAGGCCTCCACTATGTGTCTGGGCAACCTGTTCCAGTGATTCACCACCCTCATATAGAAGTTTTCCTAACATCCAACCTAAATCTACCTTTTTCAAGTTTAAAACCATTAACCCTTATCCTATTTCTCTACGCCCTTGTGAACAGTTCTTCCGCCATTTTCTTGTAGGCACCTTTCAGGTACTGGAAAGCTGCTATAAGGCCCCCTGCCCCAGCCCCAGAGCCTTCTCTCCTCCAAGCTGAACAAGACCAAATCTCTCAGCCCATAGGAGAGATGCTCCAGCCCTTTGATCATTTCTGCTCTGGACTCACTCCAACAGCTCCAGGGCTCCAAAGCTGTCAGGTTGACCAGGAATGATGTCCCCTTTATAAACCTATGTTGATTATACCTCAGTACCTTCTTGTCCTGGAAATATTTTTAAATGCTTTCTAGAAAGTTTTCCTTGATCACCTTCCCAGGCATTGAGTTGAGATTAACTAGCTTGTAGTTTCCCAGGTCTTTCTTCTTGTCCTTCTTGAATACTAGAGTGACATTATTTTTCAAGAAACCTTCCCCAATCCCCATGGGCTTTCAAAGATGATTGAGGGTGGTCTCACAATGATAGCAGCCACCTCCCTTGGCACTTGTGGGTACATCCTATTGGGATCTATGGAACTGTGCTTATCCAGTTTGTTTAAATCTTCTGTAACTGAATTCTTTTCCAGTCAAGAAAAGATTTCCTTGCTCCAGATTTTCCAATTGGTCACATGGATGTAGGTTTGCTGATGGCAAACCTTACTAATAAAGACCAGGGCAAAGAAGGCATTGAGTAGCTGGGTTTTTCTATATTTTTTTCACCAAGTCTTCTGTCCACTTCAGCAGCCCACACACTTCCCAGACCTTTTTTTTTTTTTTGGCTGCTGATTTAGCTTTCTCGTTGCCATTCAAAGCATTCATCAGATTCAGCAACAAGAGGCCCTTGGCTTTCCTAATCACTTTCCTTCAATCTCAGAAAATACAGACACAACACACACACACAGACACACACACACACACATGACTTTTCTTTGGAACATTTTGTTCACCTGTGGAGTTGTCCTACTACGTTTACTTAATTGACTGAAGTCCCAGGTCCTCACCTGCTATCTTTAGCATGTGATTAAATGTAATTCCCAACTCCTTTTTCCAGAAAACGTGTATTGTTGTCCATCCTGTGTTAACATTGACTTTGTATTTGCCCCTATTCAGCTTTTTCCTACTGTTTCTCCCATGTGTCAAGATAATTCTGAATCCTTGAATCCTTCAACATCATTTCAGATTGTCCCAGCTTTGGGCTACCATCCATCAAATAAGTTATTGATTAAATAGAAATGGGCACAGGATGAAATATCAACCTCCTTCCATTTTGACAAGGAACCACTGATAACTGAAAGAGGACTGTGGTTTTCAATATTTTTACATATTTTAGGGGAATGTGTTTGCAAAAATATATGAATGTGGAACAGTGTAAAAACTAAGGCAAAGCCTCACATCTAAATGTAAGTATCTAGTAACAACAAGGGGAGGAATTTCTGTGACAGCAATAGATTTACCAAGTAGTGGCTTTTTTACTTATTAATGGTATTACAATTATGATTTATAATGTTTTATACTATTTACCATATTGTATGTATATTTGAGATATTACTTATAAATTAAATGATAGAACTGTGTTTTATTAACATAATTAAATAATATAGTTTTAAAAAACCCAACAAACACCAAACAGTATTTGCTGCTACAAAATCTTAATGTCTAAATTTGTATAATGTTTTGTAAAAGTCTAGAAAAGACAATTCTGGTTTGTTTTTTGTAATGGTCTTAAGGTGAAATGCCACAGAAAGGGAAATGTAAGAGAGTTTCAGGTCAGTTTGTCTCTGTATCCTTCTCCTCATTGTAAAAAGAAGATAATGACAAAGCAGAATTTAATGGAAAATGAGAGTTTTTCTGTGAGAGGATATTGCTGAAAAGTCAACTCATTCAATGCGGTGTAATTGTAGTATTTTCTTTTTGCATAGTATTCTAATACAGTTTAGTCCTTAGCTTGTAACTTGGCAAGAGATTCAGTTGAAACAACCGATGCAGGAGGTTTAAAGTTAGGATTCATCTCATCTAACTTTAGACACCCAGAAGTCCGTTGTCTAATCAGAGTGAATTATTTAGGCACTCTCTCTTGTTAATGGAAAGAGAGAAGCATCTTTACTCCTTCCTAAAATAAGTAGGATTAATCTAACATTATTAGAGTTGCTTATCTCTCTCAATTGACTAGTGAGAGAATCTCTATACTCTATTTGAACCACTGCAGTGGTCTAAAACTTGTCTTACAACAAGGGACGAGTATATTTTAAGAATTCGAATGAGCCATTCTCATTTTATAAAACAAGAAGACACCACGAGGAGTTAAGGAGAAGTCAAAGTCTGAGCATGAATTTCTAGGATAGCCTGTGAATTTGATACACCTTCCAGTGTGAAAATAGGCTTTTCTTTTAACAGCACTTGCCTTTTTTCCCTCCTCTTTGTTCTTTAATTATATTCTTCATTCTTTAATAAATAACGCAACTTCAGGCTGCGTATTTGGCACTTTAGATTTCCCTGAGATACCACAAAGGCCACATTTATCCTAAGGAAGTTACCATCTCCTGTATAACAAAACAATAAACTATTTAGCCCTAAATCAGTAATATATAGATAAAATGCTAGAGAGGTAGAAGACTACGTTACCTCGATGGACACACATTCTATTACATTTGTTCTTCAGGGTTTTTCTTTCTGCATCAATTATGTTGTTTAAAAATAACAATAATCATCCCATTTAGAGATATACTTGTATTGCAAAGCAGGCCTCATGTAGACCAGGCTTAAGCCAACAAGAAGGAGGAAAATGTGAGAAGAAAATGTACAAGAATGGTTATGCCTAAATATGTGCCTCCTTCCTGAACTCAGTCATTATGTAGTATGGAATATAAGATATAATTAGGTAGCAGTCCTTGTAATGTCCTTGACATCTTCCCAGGTCCTTTCTTGAAAGTCAGAAGGCAGCTTGACATTTACTTCAAGTATTTACTTGTGGTACCTTAGAAAGTGTTGAGGAAAAATTATACTTAATAGGTAGCTTATGGTAAAAGTGACTGAATTGCAACACACTGCTATTGATAATATGGATCTATTTACCCAGTATTAGGTTAGAAAGACAAAAAAGTACTGGTGGGGGGGAGGATTGTCTTCTTAAAATGAAACCGCTGAGATGGAGAGAATTGAAAAGGTCAGCAAGGCATCAAAGTAGTATTTGTAAGAGAGAAAACCAAAACAAACAAACAAAAAACCCCAGCTATTGCAAGTGAGCCCAGAACTGTCAGACATTTACTTAAAAACAAGCAAAAAGAAAATACGTCTAAAAGAAATATTTCTAGCTAGGGAAAAAATGAGAAGAATTCTTGGCTGGCTAACATTAGGACTGCAACACATACTGCACACACCTTACTGACATGGGCTCGGGACTCCAGGCATGTTTCTTCAATAAAACTGGAAGATTATGAAGAACGTTTTGCATATGACTAGTAATGACCAGTAACTGTGCCAGGCTGGTCCATTGCATGCGGATCAACTATGAGGATAGAATGAGATATGGATAGTGACAAAGCATTGAATTATACAGCTGCTTCCCAGATAGTTCTGTTGAGACCAGAAATAAGGGATATAATTCCAAACTGAAGTGTGGAATTCATTCTAGTGATTTTAGACTCTCCAGATATAATTCCCTTAGTCTCCTTTCTAGTCATTCTCTGCTCAAATTCCTAATTTACACTGCTATAAAATGAAACCTTTCTCTCTTCCCCAGCTTTTAATCCAGCTCCAGCCCTTTCTCTTGCCCTTGTCCCTTATTTCTGCCACAGCCTTCCCCCTCTCCCAGACACATTATTTTTCTCTCCCTGTTGCCAGCCCTTGCCAGCCTTAGTTTGCTTTAGCTCCATGTCTCGCTCTCTTCTTTTAGTGTGCTCTGATAGTGGATCCTGCCTGGGCTCTCCTCACACCCTCTCCTCTTCCTCTGCCTCAACCTGATTTCTTCTCCCCTGCCAAAACATTTCTTCCTTGCTAGGCTCCAAAAGAGGGAGCAGTGAGACCACAGACACAGTTTCCCTGCTCACAGCTGCTGCATGGACTGTGGGGTTGCAGGGTGAGACCGACCCCGCGTCCAGAGGGTGTTGCAGGGATGCAACATGTGCAGCTCAGTCAGAAGCAGCAGCTGAACGTGAGCACAGCTCTTGTGGAGCAGGAGGAAAGCTGCCAATCTGACCTCTGCTGTGCATAGCCAAACTGCAGAAGCATCCAAAGCTTACAGCTTGGCCAAATTAAGGGGAAACTGTGCTTACAGCTAGCAGTCCGTTCCTCAAACCAGCATCATTCTCATCCTGGGTGGCACCTCGAGTGCTGTGCTCAGTTCTGGGCTTCTCACACCATAAGAAGGACATTGAGGTCCTCGAGCGTGTTCAGAGAAGGGCAACCAGGCTGGTGAAGGGGCTGGAGGGAAAATCATATGAGGAACGGCTGAGGGAGCTGGGGATGTTTAGCTTGGAGAAGAGGAGGCTGAGGGGAGACCTTATCACCACCTACAACTACCTGAAAGGAGGTTGTACAGAGGTGGGTGATGGTCTCTTCAGCCAAGTGACAGGTGATAGGACAAGGGGAAATGGCACGAAGATGCACCAGGGCAGGTTCATATTGGATGTTAGGAAAAAATTATTCACTCAAAGAGTTGTCAGGGCCTGGAAGAGGCTGCCCATGGAGGGGGTTGAGCCACCATCCCTGGATGTGTTCAAAAAAAGGGTAGATGAGGTACTTAGGGATATAGTTTAGCATAGGATGGGAATGGTTGGACTCGATAGTCTTAAAGGTCTTTTCCAACCTTGTAGTTCTGTGATGCTGTGGTTCTGTGACACTTCAGTTTAATAGAAATAACATGCATCTAGGAAAGTAACCATGCAGATGACAACAAAGGCCAGAATACTTCTGTTTCTGTTTCATTCAAGGCACTTCTCACTGACAACCTCAAAGAGGGTGAATCTGAACTTGTAACTGCTAAGAAGGGAGAAACCAGACTAACATCCACATTGTCAGATATTAAAATGGGCTTGCGGTATCTTGTAAAACATTTTATAGGGTGTCCAGAGAAAAGGCCAAAGGTGAGGAAAGGGAAGGATCAGGGTGGATTGTGAGGAAGAAAACAGAGAAAGTAGGGAGAAGAAGGGTAAAGGGAGGCTGCTTATCTTCTTGTTACACCCTTTTACTGACCATTTTTTCTGCCCAAACTCAATCCCTAAACCTTGTCTGTGAATGCTTAAAGGTCTGCATGCCAGTGGCTGGAAAAAAGCTGATCTGAAATGACTTACAGACCTGTCTGTCAGGGCCTGGAGAGGCAAGGAGGAAAGCTTGTGTGAGATGTCTAAATGCCAGCAACTGGAAAGACCTAGGCTGCTAATTTTTTTCCCCATAAATACAGTCCTGCTTGCATGTGTGTGGATGTGTCATTTGTTAGCAAACTTTAAGCTGAACTAGCTGGTGGCAGGAAGAGACCTGCATCAAGAAGCTCTAAGGGTCTGAGCCTGTGACTGGGAAAGGGCTCAGAGTACAGGCATGGACATCAGGCAGAGTTAGACACCATCCTAATACTTCAGCCTGTGACTTTGGTTGTACATACGAGAATGCAGCAAACAGACGTAGTCAACGGACACAGCAGTTGTGTGGAATTCTCTGGGTTCTGCTTTGGGAACTTCTGGACCTTCTGAGAACAAGCTCCAAGATCACTGTGACATGCCCGAGAAACTTCTGAGAAAGGTGAGGGTGCCTGCTGCTATCAGCCAGGGATGATGTAAGGAGAGCTGCAAGGGTGTGTGTCCAAGGAAGCTCTAATAGCTTCTATCAGACATGGTCAGCTACCCTTACTCCGGAGTGAATGGAACCTTTGTTCCTGCAGTTGCCCCCTCACTAGGGAGGGTTAAGCACCCTTCAGCTGGTGCTCAGAAGAACCTTTTGTAAGAGCTGGGGCCCAGAACACAGCTCTCAGAGGCAGCAGTTTGTGCAGAAGGGAGTCAGTTGAAATTGTGCTGCTGTAATAGTCTCAGACATGATGGTGATGTGCTACAGATCAGTTTTCAGTGTCTGTGTTGGCTAGAGCAGAGTCTTTGATGCAGACTAAGCCTCTCAGGTGGTAGATGCAGCCCTCCAAATCCCAGGCTGGAGGGAGTTTTAAGGACCTCTGAAGCCAGCAGAAAAACAGCTCTGTCCTGCAGGAGGTGAGCTGTCTAGAAGGAGCTGTGCTGCTGAGTGGAAGAGTTGTGGGAGGCAGTGATTGGACTGCACAGCATGGGGAGATGAAGGGGAGACAGGATCTTCGCTGAGATGCCACAGCTTGAAGAGCCTAAGTTGCAGTCTGCAACAGAGAAGCAGGCAGTGTTTACCCCTCCATCAAAGTAAATGAAACCTCAAGTGAAGGGGTAGGGTGACTTCTGACACCAATGATAAGGGTCCTTTCCCACTTGAGGGCTTATGTCTCTAAAATGGTACATCACCCTTGAAGCTGAAGGGTACTCAAATGTACCTGGAAACAACGAACCGGATCCACCTAACTCTAAACATTGCAGGACTATCAGGAAGAAATGGTGAGCCATTGCAGTGGGTGACACTCTGATGCAGTGGGCAGAGACGCCCATCTGCCAACTTGACCAGTCAACTAGGGCGGGTGCTGCTAGATTGGGACTACGATCTGGGAAACAGCTGAGGACCATTTATGGGAGTGTTCGTATGCTTATACATGGATTCTGCTAAGGGCTGTGCTTGCCTGTGGCAGTCTGTGTACCTGGCCATAGTACCCTCTGCGTGTGTGCACATGTCTGGGGCACATGCTCAGCTTTGCTGAGCCTGCAAACAAGAACAGCAGCAGCCACCTGCATGAGAGTGGGGTGGAGAGACCCCCTCCCCCAGGGTTCCAGAGTGCACCCACAGAGCTTTAGCACTCAGGAAGTAGTAATTCAGAAGTGTGTCACATCTGGCTGGTCCAGTAACATTCTAAATGAAAATGAAAAAACTCCAAAAAACAAAACAACAAAGCACCTCCATCTGCTTGACTTTTATTTCTTCACAGTAAGAAAAGAAAAAAAAATCTCTGATAATATTTAGTCTTTGGCAAAACCTTAATTGAAATTAAAGAATACTATAACGGGTGAAAAGGAGACAAGCGTGACACCCTAATTCTTCCTGCTTATAATATCATTCGTGTGACACCCTAATTCTTCCTGCTTATAATATCATTCGTGTGACACCCTAATTCTTCCTGCTTATAATATCATTCATTGTCCTAGGATGAAAAATACATTAATTGTCCTTCTGATTCAACAGATTATGTACACTGTTACACCCATTGCAGTAACACAGCATTAAGACACAAAGTGAATTATGATTTGAAGATTTCAGACACTTGCAGAGGTTCACAGTTAAAAGACACCAGGTATCTTTGCCATCAATAAGCAATTCCCAGTACTTGAGAAGCAACTGAACCATCTCATGAAGTTTTGAGGGTTTTTTATGAAGCCTGTAACTGTAGATCTCTAGAACATGAAAACAATGCTTTTTTGCTAAAGTTTAGGGAGGTCTTATGGCTGTTTGTTATATTGACAAGGCAAATTATTTCTGAGAGATAAAAAAAAAAGCTAGATTATTTCTATTCCCAGAGGCAATAATGAATTGATATGTAGTAGCTTCTGTCTGCTCTTCAATGTGGGTTTTGTTACCAAGTGGATGGCAGGTAGATTGATAATTTGGTCCCAGCAAGAAACAGAAAAACAAGCAACATCACCCAATCCAGTGAATGAAACAAGTAGACAGGGAGAAGAAACAGGTGAGAGAGGAAGCAAGAACAGGCTCCTCGTGGGAGTAAGGATTTAAAAACATTTTTGCACAAAAAGCCTAAGACTGACTTTCAAGTCGTGGAGCAGCGCCATGTGCACTGTGCTATGGAGCACAACACTTCTCCACGGCTTTTATTGCTGGCACTAGTTTTAGAGAATACCTCCCTCTCACCGTAAATTTTTGAGGATGGATTGCACTTACCAGATTTGATTCATTTCTTCCAAATGAGAGGTGTTATCTTCTAATCTTCTCTGCTAGTAGAGAAATACCAGGAAATCTGACCCTCTTTTGGATTCCTTCCTTTGCCTGCCTGCTGGGCCCTACTGTTGACAGGCTTGCTTAAATTACATTTTCTTTGGTTGGGAAGGTAACGTGTTGCTTCTATCGGGGCTCTGACTGAAGCCCTGCACATCAGAGAAGCACAGCAGCGCTGTGAAGCAATCATAGATAAAAACAGGACATATTTGTAAACAGGTTGTGTGAGCCTCTTGGTTTTCATTCACCTGTGGAGAGAGAATGAATGCCTTATAAATAAAGCCAAAGGGGAAGATGCTAAACATCCTGTACTTGCTTCACAAAAATATGCATCCAAAAATGCATTTACTTACATTTTTTGTGTTTGGCTCTATATTATTACATCAAAATCACTTTCTTCTGTAGCCTGCAAGGCAAAGGCATATCACCAAAAATGAGGGCAGCCTCTAAAGCAAAATATATTTTTCAGCAGTGAGGTCCATGGTGATTTTTCAGCATATATATACACACACACACACACACACATATAAATACATATGTACCAGAGAACTTTTGTTGTTTTTTTTTCAAGTAAAATGGAAATTCATTATGTCCCCCTAGCCATGTCTCCCATTCTTAGCTTGCACATCTTAAACCTTCAGGAAAACAAGGCTCTCAGCTCAGAAAAATCTCCCTAAATTCCTTTCTGCCCCTTAATGCATAATGCTCCAAAGTACGCAGCAAAAAACCTAAAACTCAGTCCTGAGTATGTTCCCTGCACAGTTCATGACCCAATGTGGTAAATACAGACCATATAATTCTGTCCCACAGTGCAGCTCCCAACCAGAGGATGCAACTGAAATGTCTGGAAAGTTCCTTTATTTGCTTGGGATTTTTCACATTTAGTTTGTACATACTTTGTTCTGAGATGATAGATATTTCCAGGGCCATTTGTGCCTCTCTGCCCTGGTGCCCCATTAATCTCCTCCTCAGCAATATGGGTGGGATCATTCTCCTCTCCCATTTCCTGGGTGGGATCATTCTCCTCTCCCATTTCCATCTCTCAGAGAGATGTCCCATTTAGTCAGTTAGGCTTTCACTAACAGGGACCTGTAAAAAGTAATTAATCTGAGTTATTTGAGTCAGCTATTTCAGAAGGAGATAAACTTCCATTAAGGAAAGTGACTAACTCAAAACACTGAGCTTTCAGGTGGCTGCAGTTAAGGGAGATCACTCCCACCCCTGGTGATGTGATTCTGCAAAGTCCTACCTTGCCTCAGGAGCCAGTTAATAAAAAGAAGCCTCTGGAAAAGGGGAGTAAGAAATAAATGGACAAAACCTTTTTTCAGTAGGCTGTTATAAGTCAAAACTTTAACAAGAGGAATGCTTTCTTCATTACTTTGCTATTGCTGCTCTGTTACGTTCTTCCTTTGTCCTGTCCTTCCCTATTTCCCACACACCTCTTGCATCTTTCCTGGGGCATGTGGAAGAGAATTCACTGCTGCATAATCCTTCTTGCAGGGCTGTTGCTCCTTCTAGTCAGGAGAGGAACAGGGGATGGTCTCACTTTAGTGTTTGCACTGAATTTTGTACTGGTTTTCTTAGGGGTTAATAGCACTGGCTGAAGCAGCCCCATTTTCCATTATCTTCATCTTGATGGATTTGAGGGGGTGTCTGCCTAGTCAGATCAAAAAGTCTTGGACTTCCCTTATGAGCATGGACCTCACACGGTTTTCTGATGTGTGAAGTTCTTGTCGCTGTCATCTATTGATAAGGAAGGAACACAAAGGTTACCCTAAAATACTTTTTAAAGTACCTCTGTAATAAACTTCATGTAATCATTTTGAGTCCTAAAGGAAGATTGTTTTTTACTGTTCGTTTTGGTGATATATAAAAATGTGATTTTTGCAGAGGGTTCATCATCTCTTCACAAAATAAAAGATCACAATGGCCTCTTAATAAATGCATATTGCATTGTGTAACAGCAGAACCTCTTCTGAGATAACACCTTATGTGGATATGAAAAAAGAAAAAAATTGGTGATTTTAGTTTTAGAGATTTAAATGTCAGATTTTAGGAAAAATGTTTTTATTTAAATCTGAAAAAAAAGCAACAGACCCTTAAATGAAGTGACCTCAAATGGAGTTCTTTCTAGAAAAGAAATTATGTTTTAAATGTTAAAATACAAGAAAGAGAATTTACTCTGTTTTAAAAATTGAGGTTTTTTAAGTTATTAAATAAATTTATATATTATTTTCCTCCATGCAGGCTCATAGCTTTTTTTGTAATTTTCAGTTACATCTGCATACTGATGGAGCACAAAGCAAATATTTCTCTCCTAAAATTATTACTTGGATACAAACAGTTTTTCAGTAAAGTGAAAAAGGTTACTGAGGATTATAAGACATTGGCTGTACTCAGATATTCTACATTAGACCAACCATAAACATTTACAGTGCCCTCTGATGCAGAGGTAAAAATTAACTATATTAAAAATACTGTGCTCCTGGGTTAATGCTTATCTCATGGTCCTTGGAGGGTAATAAATGGGCCTGTTTTCAAGCTAAAAAATAGGGCTGGAACTGGGATTAGGTTTGCCTCTCAGGAGGCATGCTTCCTTTCAGTAGTGAACAGAGAGACAACAACTACTTGGTCACTGGCTATTTAAATTTGTGAGGCCAGCTTTGCCTGGCTTGTCCCTTCTTATTTGTGTGCGACATAGGAGGAAGGGTATATTAGTAAATAAATAGGCAAGTCCACCTGCACGCAACACTGCACTTCACATAACTTGTCAGTATTAAACATCTCTCAGAACTACATGTTTGAAAATGAGCTAGAAGCTTCGCAAATGGAAATCTCTCAACACTTAAACGCACATTTGCTACGATAACTGGTGATGGTCGACAGGAGACTGAGACATCTTTTCAGTGTCCCTATCTACCTGACAGCCAGTCTGTTACAGCATACAAGCCATTGAAAGCAGAAAGCTGAGGGGATGCTATGTGCATTCCTTGTCACCAGAAATTACTTAGGAGCTTCAGGACAGGAGTCTGGGTAAACTTGGAGAAAATGGAAGAGACATTGGGACGGTTAAGGCACTAATTCACAAAAGGGAAAGCTGATATTCAAGATCCCTGTTCAGAACAAATGTTTTTCAGTGGTTGCAGCCATTTGTGGTTTGCAATTTGCTTTCACAGGGCAGCTTCTCTCTCCTTTCCTCTTAAGGAAGTGTTTGAAATCTCAGTAATTTTCAAAGCAGAGCAGTTCCTAGTTCAGTCCTGTGCAGGATGTTGTGCTGTAAAATGCAACATGCGCATTTACTTATGCTTTGGAGTTATTGTCTCTTCATTGCAGATCTTAAGACAGGCTGTTGGTTCCCAGTGTATATCTGTATACAACACAAAGTGTAATTGTTGTCTTCATGCCACAGGGAATACTCCTTCTTCAATATGCATCTCCACTCTCAGAACTGGAGAGTGATAGCGTGGTGTTTCAGATCTACTTTAGTAATTCTGTTATATTTTGTTTGTTAGTTTCATTGATGTAATGACTGATGATGGAAAATTAGCAAGATCAATGAAGATATTAGTAGATGTTGAAAGGCGTTGTGCATGATGCATCTTCTTTCTCTTGGTAGATGTGGGATAAACAGCAAAGCTGACACCTCAGGCCCTCTCAGAATAATCTCTGATTCTCTAGTATTTCTAACAGTAGATGGAAGTCCTAAGAACTAATAACTGCCAGCTTTGTATGCGGACTATGAAGGCAAGTGGCTTTGTGAAGGCTTCCTCAGCAGTCAAGAGAGACCAAAAAACACCCCACAACAGAGTATTCAGCTGACCTATTGTATACAACTATTTCAGGGTGTGATGAATCCCCATAAGCCTGTGCTCAACTCTTTGCTGACATCTGTGGGAGCTTAGATAACATACTTACACTAGAAGTTTAACTTTTCAATGGTTGCAGTTAAGTGACTTGAATCCCATCCAAAATGAACACTGTAGTCCTGTTGAATTCAAGGAGAATGCTCACATCAGCATTTGCCTGCTAATTCGTCGACCAGATGCAGAATCAGACCTTGCTTTACGATACAGCATGCTGAAGCGTGCTTGAGTACTTACAATTAGATGCCCCATATGAAGCCGACAAAGCCTTTGCTTTGACAATATGTCTCTATCTGCATTTTATGGCAGTTTGTCATAATTTTGCCCGCCTATAGCAGTTTATGATCATAATAAGATATTGACACATTTAACAGCAGCTGTTTAAAAGTTCATAAATATCGCAAATGCCAACCATTCCATTAAAATAAAAACAGAAACAAAAGGCATAAAAATTCAGTGAGAGGCAGAATCCTAATGTTTGAAAAAAATAAAATTAGTATTTTAACCATTGTATTGCAGTTAGCAGGACCAGTAGCATACTGCTGTAGCAACATACTGCAAATACGATGTCTAAATAAGAAAACGATATGTAGGAAGTGAGGTAAATAACATTCACAAATTGTAAAATTATAAAAAATTATGTGAAGACCTCAGATAAAATGTTGACAAGATTAAAAAGAAACTTTCAGGGTTTTTTTTTTCCTATAGCACTTTTGAGTGCCATTCAGTACTGAATAAACCCCAGATATGTCAAAATATTTTCCCATTGAAAATTAATCAATCATATGACCAAAATATACCAGTTGTGTACAGTGACTACTGTTTAGTAAGACTAAGTTAGGATCTTATGATTATGTGCAGAAATAGCTTGTTAATATCATCTCTGTATGTACCTAATCAGAGCTATTAAAGCAGTGGACTACAAAACTGCAGGGAGTTTTTTTCTTTTTTTTTTCTTTTTTTTTTTTTCCCCCTTAGAAATCTAGATGGATGATGGCTTCCTCTGTGAAATCATTTTATCCTGCACTCCAGGATAAGTTCTGTCTTTCTGTATCACATAACCTAGAAGATGAAGTGATCTGCAACAGAATTTGTAACTATACTATTGATGTATCCATGCAGAGGCCGATCTTAATGACAGCAGGGTTCCTTCAAGAACATGTATGGATCATTTACTTTTACAGTTCTTTCACTTATTAGAAGCTTACAGTCATCATTACAGATGTGCTTGTGAGCAGATGCTTTCCCAGTTAACACATTAGCTCCCATGGCAGTACTGACTGTTTAGTGCAAAGGCATTTGAAGAGTCCCAATGATTTAAAAGATCAAACGCGTGCTAACTTTTTTTATCCTTTTTTTGTAGAGAACAGGTTTACAAGAAAAGCAGTTACACAAACAGTTAATTACTTTGAAAGTAATAACATTTAGAATCCCATTTCTAACAGTTTGGAATGTGGGGCTTTTAATCTTTTTAAAAAAGCCTATAGAGAAGATCATTACTGATGCTCTGATAGACAAAATTAGACAATACATTCTTGAGCCTTTTGTCTTTCACGCTGTAGCTCCCATGTAGTTTAGCATTTATCGAGGAAATGTTTTCAGTCTATTTAGCCATAGCAGACTGAAGCCCTCTACTATCATAGTTTATGTAAACATCTCAAGCACCAGGTTATTGATTAAGCCAACAATGTTGCTCTGTTTACCCATTTCTATGTCACCGTGCATAGAGGGATGCAGGATATGGGGACCAGGTGGAGAAAGAGAAAAGGCGCAGCTTTTCACTTGAGAACAGAAAATAAGACTTTTTGAAGAAATTTAGACATCTGATTTTGTCTTTCAGACTCCATTTGAGTAGCAGGAACTTTTATTGTAGACATGTAAGTGACAGATTGGATGTAGTCCTGTGATGTGTTGCAGAGCCAGGGGCAACAAGTTATAATAGGAAATTCTCAATGTACTAATCTGCAAACAAAATGAACTTATCAAAATAAAGAAATAAATGAAATGGAGGCTTCAACTCTTTTAATCTTTTAATCAAAGGCTTAGTGGCAGAACGTTATAATGAAGACCCCACACTATCAAGTCTTCATTACTTGAACGCTAAATTCATTAGTGTTACTATGAAGTTTCATAAATTATTTAAACTAGCCTTGTCAAAATAAATGAACAAAGTACGTTCTGTGATACTCTAGCACTTTTTTTTTTCTTTTCTTCTTTTTCTTTTTTTTTTTTTATTGCTGCCTTCACATTGTGCTTACTTGTGTGTTTGATAGTTCACAGAACTGGTTGATTCACAGAGGAGACCAGCTTCAATGCCTGTTAATGTTAGTGAGAGTCTTACAACTAAGCTTGGTGGGAGTCTGAGTGGGCCCTGACTGTCCCAGTATCAATGAAAATAAGTCATGTTTTACTGTTATTGCTAATTAGCCTGCAAGCATTATGGAGCAGTCTTTGACTGTGACTGTACAGCACTTAACACAATGGGGCCTCCATTCTGATTGCAATATCTCCATTAATATAATAGTTCTATAGGAATGCAACTATTTTAAATCTCTGCCACGTGCTAAGGATATTTTTTTTGTAATTGCCTACATTTCAAAAGTTCTAATCTAGGCAAGACAGTGGATAAATAAATTATGTACTATAAAATCTGATGTGGCTGTTACCAAGAATTATGCAAACATTTTAAGAGCATTTTTGATAAGTAAAATGGTAAGAACAGGAAAATATAGTCTTTGAGAGGGAATTTAGAATATTTGTTTCATACATACATATATACATGAATAAATTTACAGATATGTATGTATTTCTGTTCATGCATACTTAAATAAACACTTCGGACCAGATTATAATCTGCTACTTCAACAGATGACCACCTGGCTGTGAGCTCTGTCAGAAGTGTTATTTTTGTGAAATTGACACAGCAGACACCACAAAAGGAGATGGGAAAGTTTTTCTTGGCTGAAGGGGTGTAGCAATGAACATCTGATATTAATTTAAAAAAAAAAAAGGATTCCTATGACAATTTTTCCTTGAAGGTAGTGTAGTTCTACTCCCTCAATACGGGTTTCTGTCCTACTAGGTAGAAACAGTATGAAAATTTTATTACATGTGGCATAAATGGAAAACCTCAACTCCTATCATTCCCATAGAACTTGGTATTTCAGACCGTTCGATTTCTATGGCATTCTCATATAAGGTATAGAGAACACTTAATATTTGAACTTGTCCTGCAAAAAGGCAAAATTAGACTTTATTCGTAAATTCTTAAGAGAGGAAGAAAGGTAATACATCATTCTAAACAAAAACAGTCCCAGAAAATATTTTTAGTGAAGAAAATTAAATGTTCCATGTCTGTGTGCATCATCTGCATTTCAGTGATGTACACTACTCTTTTACTGAATTTATTCAGCTTTGGAATTCCACTGGATAATCATGCACTGAGTGTGAGTACTGGGGAAAGGGCGTTATCCTTAAATTATAATGGCTCTGCTTTGTTTGGTTGGATAAATTCCTATTAGTGTGTGCGTGCGTGCGTAGGAGAGAAGCTGCTGATACTTTTCTGAGTTCTTCAGTAATCCCAGTTTCAGAGTCTCAGAAGAGCCTTGTTGTGGTCCAGGTTTTTTCTTGGAGTTTTTTTTTGTTGTGTTTGTTTAGGGGTTTTTTTTGGGTTTTTTATTGGTGATACAGCAAATAGTGCTGGCCAAAAATATCACTGTTCTTCATAGTCAATATCCTACCGATGTGAAAGGCAAACATTCCCCCTCCTCTAGAGTTAAATGCTGAGCCATCTCACCTTCGCTCTGACACCCTCATAGTGCATACGTGTAACCTCTAACCTGACTATGCACTTTAGCAGCAGATTAAATCAAAGTCCTGTTTCATGGGGACAGGAGGACTCTGCAGTCACAGAGTGGTAGATCCAAAAGCAATTTTCTCTGTACCGCAAAATGAATTTGTGGGGAGTCCCTTCACGTGTCCAAGCCCTTGGAAAATAGAATTGCAGCAATACATTTTATGCTTTTTATTTGTGTGGCACAGTGAAGGGACAGTTGCTCCCCAAAAGCACTGTTTATTTGGACACTCAGCTCTGCATTGCTACCTGCCTGGAACACCCTCATCCCAAACACTGAGAACACAAGATTTATTTCTCATAAAAGTTTGCATTCTGCAGAAATTTCTAAGTACACCAGAGAAGACTGGCATGGTTTAGTGCCACATTCTGACTCAGTTTGAACCCTTATAGCAGATAAATATGAAATGTCATACCAGATGTCTGTTTAAAATGCAAGGGCTCTGCTTGTGAATCTTATGTAAGGTTCAGCATCGCTTGTTCTCACAGTTGACTGTGAAGTGGGTCTGGCTCCGAGCCCAGGTCTCTCACACAATGATTAACCTGAGACTACATGGCACCATCTGGTACTGTCTCAGGTAGGAAACATATATAAATGACTGAACAGTTACGCTTTTCCCTCTCTAAGCAGAGTAATATTTGAGGAATGGCACATTTTTCTTTTCCCAAGCAGAACTGCCTTGAAATATTTCATATATAGATAAAACTTACATTCATTACTAAACCTTCTCCCCAAAACCTGTCTTGAAGTATTTGCTTCCTACCATTTTGTCTCCCTCTCTCCCTCTGTCTCTCTCTTCCTTCCCACCCTCCCTCTCACATGTCCTTCCTCCCTCCCTCCCTCCCTCTCTCCCTCCCTCCCTCCCTCCCTCCCTCCCTCCCTCCCTCCCTCCCTCCCTCCCTCCCTCCCTCCCTTCCTTCCTTCCTTCCTTCCTTCCTTCCTTCCTTCCTTCCTTCCTTCCTTCCTTCCTTCCTTCCTTCCTTCCTTCCTTCCTTCCTTCCTTCCTTCCTTCCTTCCTTCCTTCCTTCCTTCCTTCCTTCCTTCCTTCCCTCCCTTGTTCTTTCTTTTGCTCTCTTGCACTTTTGATTTTTCCTGAGCACTGATCTTGAGCTTGGGAGCTTCATTCAGCTGGACACCTAGATCTGCCATGTTTCCTGGTTTTTGGCTGGAGAAGTACTTCCACGGGAGTTTTTGGTTAAGTCAGCAGGTGAAATCAATATCCAGCTCAGAAAGAGTAATGACTCTCAGGGCTGACATGATGGCACCATCATCTAAGCAGGAAATCTCTTTGGAAATGCCTCATGGACAATTTGAACAAATGGTCATTCAAGGGAGCAATGTTAAAGAGCAAAAATGGAAACAAAAAGGAACACGGGGTTCCAGCTTTTTTCTTCTCTCTCTTTCTTTCTTTGGTGATCATATTTAAGTGGCTTAAGAACAGCAGGGCATTATTCTTTCCTGCCCTTCTGCATTTTAAACCAGAAAGGCTGAGCCTCTCACCCTCCTCTGTGTTTCCATTAGTCTTTTCTAAGATGCCCCTTGAAAATCATAATGTGAGAAATATTAAGGTCGTAAAATGTGAAATAGCTGAGGATTTGAGATTTATAGAATCACAGAATCACAGACTGGTTTGGGTTGGAAAGGACCTCAAAGATCATCAAGTTCCACCCCTCACTAGATCAGGCTGTTCAAAGCCCCATCCAACCTGGCCTTGAACATATCCAGGAAGGGGCATCCACCACCTCCCTGGACAACATGTTCCAGTGCCTCACCACCCTTGTAGTGAAGAATTTCTTCCTAATGTCCAAGCTGAATCTAACCCCTTCCAATTCAAAACCATTCCCCCTCCTCCCATCGCTACATGCCCTTCTAAAAATTTCCTGGATTCAGAACCTTTTATGATTTCTCTAATGGTTGTTCTGGGGGCAGCAACATCAAGGCTGTTAGAGTAGGGACTGAGCTGGTAGTGTGGCAGTCACTCCTCCAGCCAGCAGCATCTTGGAGGGATCTTCCTACAGAGGTGGAGATGAATCAGCCTCTAAAATTACTTTTCTGCCCCAGTACCTGTGTATTTCATAAGCAGGAAATCTGAAATAAGAGCAAACTTACAGGGTTCATAGACCTTATGGCTACAGTTCCAACCCTTCATGAGAACCAAAACCCATGGAAGTGAAAATAAATTAGTGAGGACACAGGATACTATAATAGAGCAGTTGCAGCAGAAAGTAATATCCCCAGAACATGTTTAAGGTCGTAAAATTGGCTCAGACATAGTCTTGACACTTGATGCTATTAAATATTTGGGAATGATTTATTCTTTCTTTCTCTCTCTGCAAATTTTACCAAAACCATTGCATTTTTCATAAGTATTAAAGGCATTTATTTTTCTTTTTTAATTAAATAAAATATTTTAAAAACACATGCATTATTAGAGAGTATTTAAACAGCTCTGTGTAGTGTTATTCTGGGCATTGGAAATTATTAACTTTTGAGCAGGTATGCTTAGGACTCCTCTTTTCATTATGTTCTGCTCAAGGAGTCAGACTCAACTGGTAAGGTACTTTGTACTTTCACTTCTGTTCCCAGAGATTCCTTAACACAGGAGGTAACTTTCAGAGTTCTTGAACCATTAATGTAGCTATAGATAGCTAAACCAGCAAGGAAAGACATCAAGGTAGTTTGTGATGTGACATCTTAAAAAGGTGCCCCCAACAGACAGGGAGGAGTCTCATAATTCAGCAGGATAGATGGAAAAGTTCCCATCTTCTTAACCAAAATCGTGTGTGTTTTTTCATATCTAGGAAACTCATCTCTTTTTTCCCCTATTATTTTATTAGACATTTAAATTCATCAGAAAGAGAGGGTAACACTGGATAAGGTTTGACATTACAGACCACAAATCAAGTGTTGTGTCTGTCCTTGGATGTTCAAGAAAAAGAGGAAGTATTTACAGAGGTGTAAGAGGTTATGACTACCATTTAATGGGAATGAAGAGGAGACAGATGTAGGCTGGAAAACATCAAAAACTGTTTCACACTGGTGTGTGTGTGATAATGTAGAAGACACTTCAAAGGGAAATGGTAAAAGAACCATCAGTGCTAAAAAAATGGACTGTAGTGGTCAATTCTTCATTGGCAGCCACATGAACTAGGCAGCCCAATAGGGGTTTTTTATCCTTGGCTTCCATTATTCTATGGTAAAATTAGAAGGCAAATAAGCAGAACTGTTCATGACAGCCTTATCTTTTACTGCCAGTAGGAGAATGCTCACTGTTACCCAAGCTAATCATGCTGCAATATAACTTCAACATTTTATATTGGATATTATTATAGGTACATATCACTATAACATAGTGCTTTCATTTTGAGCCCATCATGGTGCTGTAACATTTTCTAGCAAAACACGTTAAATTTAAAGGGGAAAAATGAGTGGGAAGTATAGTACTCAATTATATCTACTGTGGCTTCTGTTTTAGGGGTTTTATCGTTAGAGTTGGTTTTCATTACTAGTTCACATTAGCAGCTGGGATTTACTTTCCATGTATGTCATTTTAGTTTGAGGGTCTCCAGGGCTTTTAAATGCATTCAGCTTTTCCTATACTTTGGTATTTATTTTACTTGCTTGCATTTCTGTGGTTTTTAATTTCATTGAAATTAATTGTTGTTTAGATCAATGATTTGTAAATGTCAGTATACTGTTGGGATGCTGGAGCAGAAACAAGCTTTCGTTCACCTCTCATTAATTATGGGACACCAACTACCTACAGTTACTAAAACTCAAGGAACTCCTTCATTTGAGGTGGTTAAAAGAAATTTTTAAACCTAGACATTAGGCCTATATTACACAGAAGGAATAATGCCCCTTCAAATGTTTGTCATGTGCCTAGGAGCAAATGCATGCTTTTATTGGAGCCAAAGTTATCTTGATTTCTTGACTGCTGCTTTTCTGGGGGAAGAAATTTCTTTGAAATGCCAGAAGAGACTTAAAATAAAATGAAAATTCTTGTTCTTCAAGGATTTAGTCCACCACTCTGAATACAGATACAACTAGCAACCAGACATGTTTCTCTGTAGGGATTTAAAATAATTTAGAGCCTAGATACCCCCTTAAAATAAAGACATATTGATACATATATAAGGTTGGCCAAAATCCAGGGTTGGCAGATTGAGGGGCAGTGCACTGAGGTGCTTGAAAATATGAGCTCTGAACTACAGTTATAACTCTTCTTCCAGATGCACACACATACACGCCCACTTCAGATTTGTCAAGAAGTAAGGACTTTGCAAGAGGAAAGCCTGTGTATTTCTTTGGGTCTCAGGAGATATGATTTCCTTCTGAGAAGAGCTGTTTAGTCTTGTAGTGTTTCATTAAGAAAATTTACCACATTTTTCCTTACCTAAAGGAAACAGTAGATAATGCTTAGATAAAATTAGTTAAGATTAGATTTTGATTTTTTTTTTTTCTTCTGGCAATATATGGATACATAATTACTTGTTGGGATGGATTGACCCTGGCTGGAGGCCAGGTTCTCACCAAAGCTGGTCTATCACTCTCCCTTCTAAACTGGACAGGTGAGACAAAAAATAACAAAAGACTTGTGGGTCAACATAAGGAAAGAGTGCTCAAGCATTACCATGGGCAAGACAGACTCATTCTAGAGAAAAAAAAAAGTCTGATTTACTCCTGGGGAAAAAAAAAACAAACAGAAGAATGAGAAATAAACCTTAAAACACATCCCTCTACCCTTCTCTTCTTGCGGTCTTAACTTTATTCCCAACACCTCTACCTGCTCTACCCCTCAATGGCAGAGAAGACAGGAAATGGAGTCAGATAATTTCTCTGATGCTCCTTCCTCCTCAGGGATGGACTCCTCACACTCTTCTCCTGTTCCTGTCTTTGATGAACTTCAACAGGAATCCTTCCCACGGGCTGCAGCTCTTCACCAACTGCCCCAACGTGGATCCCTTCCATGGAGCGAGGACCTTCAGGAATAGATGCTTCTACTGAGGGTCCAAACAGGGTCACAAGTCCTGCCAATACACCTGCTCTGGTGTGGACTCCTCTTTCCACGGGCTGCAGGTCTTTCCAGTAGCTTGCTCTAGCATATGTTTACACCTGCTCTGACATGGGGTCCTCCACAGGCTGCAGGTGGAATCTTTACTCCTCATCATCTTTCATGGGCTGCAGGGGGACAACCTGTTTCACCATGGTCTTTTATAAGGGCTGTAGGGGAATTGCTACTCTGGTGTCTAGAGCACCTCCTCCCCCTCCTTCTTCACTGATCTGTGTGTCTGCAAACTTTCTCACATCTCACTGCTCTCTCTGGCTGCAAAAACTGCTGTTTTTATTCTTTTATTTTCCTTCTTAACTCTGTTACTCCAGAGACACTACTACCATAGCTGAGTAGGCTCAACCTTGGCCAGCAGTGGGTCCATCTTGGAGCCAGCTGGCATTGGCTTTGCCATACCTAGGGGAAGCTTTTAGCAGCTATCTAGTAGCTCCCATGCTACCCAACAATGCCATGCAAACCCACTTGTAGAAGTATAAAATGAGATATTTTTTTTTTACAATAACAGTTTGAATTAAATAAAAAATACGCACAATTTCTATCATTGTTGCTAGCATCTGGTACTTTTAACCAAAAATTTAATCTGAAAAGTTCATAATAATGCCTTATTCTTGTGAAAGTTCTGTTTTGTCCAACACTGAAGATATAAAGTTGTTGGGATATAAAGTTGTATTAAGGGTCTGAATTAGATGAGAAAGTCAAAACTGAGGGTTAATTTAGTTTCCATATATTTCTACTGACATATATCACATGTAGCTTATTGTATATTAGTGATAGCCTATTCTATCTTTCTTTGTTGTCACCAGGGAAAAAAAAATGTGCTATCAGAAACTGAGGTATATTATAACTGTGATAATTTGTTGGGATGATAATCAGGAATAAGTCGCACTTGAGAGTTTGGATCACCACTATACCATGTTTTCTTCTCACAGTCCTGCTCCTTGCAAGCACCAGGAACAGGCTGCCTAGGGAGGTGGTTGAGCCACCATCCATGGATGTGTTTAAAAAAAGGGTAGATGAGGTACTTAGGGATATGGTTTAGCATAGGATGGGAATGGTTGGACTTGATGATCTTAAAGGCCTTTGCCAACCTTGTGATTCTGTTTCAGAACCTTTAGAACATAAAGGGAGAAGTGTGGCAGGGAGAGGCATCAAACCCTGGCTTCATCTTCTTACCCAAATGTCTGCCTAGAGAGGCCTTGGGAATATGAAGGAGAGGTGTAAAGGAGATGGCTACTTGTGCTAGGCACAAAACTAGTCTAGGCACAACTGCAGTTCCGTGTTTTTGATATAATAGCAAGCTTAATAGCATTAACAGTATTCAGCCCTGAATATAGTTAGAAGTGTAATACTACCAAAGTTAAAAATTTGTATGTTTGAATATATGTACACACATATAGGTTTTATATATACACATCTTTGTACAAGTTCAATACATGTAGATATTCTCATGTATACACATACAAACCTGTATTCCTCTATGCGCAGAAAATAGATGTGACATCTAAATCAAACAGGAGTATTTCTCAATATGAACAATCTTAGCTAGTACTTTTGATAAGATGTGAAGTCCAATGGGATGGGAACAGAAGAGAAGGGCTATATAGCTGTGATCTATTGCCCTGTAATGTCTCTGTAGTGACAGAATAGCAGCGTATCGCAGCTTGTAAAAAAAATTACAATGCGCCGAGAGTATTTGAAGAAAACATCAGCTAAGTCTTTCTTTTCAAATGTTATTACTTATAGAAAGTCATCAGTATGATAAGAATTTAAAATCCTATTAGGCAATTGAGATTTTTTTTTCTGTAATTTGACATGAAAGTCTTTTTGTTAGTGACTTTCATATTGTATTAGCTATAAAGAGGGAATGAAGAAGTAGGCTCTGGCTGCTAGCCAAGTCTGAGACGCAGTCCTACCACAATAAATTCCAGGGTGAATGGCAGAAGCATGCAAATGAGCTAAGAAGTCTGAAGAGCAGACGTGGCACAGGCAAGCTGGTAGGAAAGTGCAACATTAACCTCCCATTTGCGCTATGACAAAATTGCTTGAAATTTGGGCGCAGAGCATTGGCTCAGAGATGGATTTTATTCTTTAGGCTCATATGTGGACACAAATGCTTCTTTAGCAGGTTGTACAATGTCTGTTCCACCTTATTAGGGATCATTCTTACATAAATCCTCTTCCCAATTCACGGGTATAATTTCACCTTTCCATTGTAATTTCCTTTAGGTAGCTTACTGTCTAATGTTTCTATTTTCTTAGAAACCTAAAATATTTAGCAGAATAGTGTATCTCAAAACCTCACAATCCCTCTTTGTGTGTGTGGAAAGAGAATGAAATTTGTGCATTGTCTAAATTAGGCTTCAGCATGAGGTATCTTCTTTCCAATGAATAAATGGAAGGAGAGAATCAAAAGATTATCTAGTTAGGTCACCTATCTAGAGAAAGACCTAACTAGAAAATAAAATCCGTATCTAATTAAACTGGAAATTGCAGCCAACTTATACATGTAGAAAAAAAAAAAAAGATGAATGTGTATATTTACACATCCAATGCTTAACAAAAACATCTGGTCATGGGTGGGTGTGGGTGTGGCTGTTTTCATGGGTTGTTTTGTGGTGGTTGTTTATTTTGTGTGTGTGTGTACATTGCAGCATTTATAAAGGCTCTTTTCCCTACAGCCTACAACAGAAATTCAAAGTTTAAATGGCATAATGAACAGATTTATGCAATTCAATTGTGGTGTCACTAAACCTTAACATAAAATTATACTGCTGAAAGTGAAAAGAGCTCGGAGGAGACAGCAGCCAGCATTTATCCGGTAATCAAGGTACTGTGCAGACAGTGCTACGAATGCATGATATAGGCCAAGTATTTAAAACAACTTCCTCTTCTTTGTCTGCTTTCAAAAATAATAGATTTAAAGTAGCACTGTATGGGAAAAAAGTTAAAGAAGTATGCACATATATAATAAGATTTTCTTACTTTTACGACATACCTGGTCACAAACTTGTGCAGCCTGCTCTAGGTGATACTGTTTCAACAGGGTGGTTGGACTAGATGATCTCCAGACATCCTGTCCAACCCCTATCATTCTGGGAATCCATAAATCTGGGATTTTTTTAATAAATGTGAAGTTATTTTCCAATTTACTATAAAATGGTCTTCAGATATAAAGTTAGCATCCTATCTACGTCAAACTTTAACACTGTATTTCAGTATTGGTTGTCAATGACTGAAAGTACTGACTCAGACAACCCTGACTATTGTCCTGTTCATGACTTTCCCAGTAACTAACTTGGTGAACCACAAATTGTTTTCAAGTGCCCCAGTGTACACATTTCTAAATTTAGGCTAAACGTTCTCATGACTAAAAACCACAACTGGAAAACTAGATATATGCACTTGGGGTGAAAGAGACTACTAGAAATGAGAAAGAAGAAAAGAACTTTGCAATTATATTATGAGAAGAAATCACTAATAGATTTGGGTTAAATTATGTTTAGTCATTGGGATTTCTGATTTAGCATCTGCAAGACCAGAAAATTTATCTTAAGTAATATTAATTGGCAGCTACTTGATCGAAACTGCTGATTATGGTATTTTTTAGATATATATATATATTAATAAATATGCATATGCTAGGGGGTAGAAAAAATTAGCCATAAAAGATAACACTAAATAGAAGTGTAGGGAAGGAAGGAAAATACATGCAAGAGAGAGTTCATGCCTTAAAGTAAAACTGAACTTTTTTCAAAGCACTTTAATATATATATCATTTTCTGAGATACAGAACTTCAAAGCCTTTGGTAAAAATGTAGATAAATAGATTATTTTTATGCTGCTGAAGTGACTCATCATTTCAACAGCACTTGCAATGTTTTTTACGGGTTTCCACCTCAAATTACTTGAGTTCTGTCTTTTAAAAACTATGTTCCTTTTATCTGCATTATTTTTATCTTCTCACTGAACAGAAAAAAAAACCAACCTACTTTATAATCACCTACAGTACATTGTTTGATGTCATCACTAGACCACTCAACAAATGTAGAAAGGTATGATTACTATAGTATATGAAAGACTGATGATAGTCACTACAATGAGTTTTACTTATCTGAAAGAAAATAAAACATAAAAAGTAGAATAATTTCTTTTAAAAAAGAATTTATTACAATCTTGGAACAAAATTGGAGGCTCCAGACTTTTTTAGTGGATTTGTTATTGCTACATGGCAGCTATACCAGCTGATTTTACAGCCTTTTCTATTTAAAAGCCACCTAGCAGCCACTCTTTTTCTCTGTCCTAGAGCCCACTAGTGCTGTGAGTAGCACACCACACTCACTGCATCTTGAAATACACTTTGATTTAGCAAGAAAAGTTAACTGGCAGTTAGTGTAAATGGCAATAGCGATCTGAAGCTTGAACCCAACTGACCCACAGATTCAAGTTGAAATTAGGCACCTGGCTCCTTTTGGCAGCAGTGGGATGTAGGTTCCTCTAAAGACCTCACTTTGGCATTTTAAGGGGCCACTTTCTTGTTTAGGACATGTGATCCCAAGTGCCATTAGGTTTTAGGAAGCAATAAACTGGGAGAACAACCACAGCTTTAGTTTTTCTTATTGTTTTGGATATTTCTTATGTCTGTTTAGATGGTGTTGTCATTTACTGAATAGTATGATTTCCTCCATGAACATTATTTTAATAACCCAGAATGCTTTTGATAAAAGTATTTAAAATATATCTCCAGATACATCATATCTTTCCAATACGTTATAATCCTTCCAGGAGATAGCAAGCATGAGTGCTAGCAGAAGCTTTCAAATGCACTATAAAAGATCCAAGTAATGACAGTTCTTTCAAAACATATTTTTTCATTAAAATCCTCTGTATAGCTTGTGGGAGAATATTACATTCAGAACCACTCTCCCCACCTCAAAAAACAGGCATCATCATGCCACAGGAGAGTACAACAAAAATGGTATTTCCATAAAAATCAAAACAAACAAATAATCCCCCCCAACACACCAATAAAAAAATCCTCCTTTACTTCCGAAACCTTTATCAAGGGAAGATACTCATATGGTTATTGTAATTTCTTTCTAGAAATACGGATAAACCCTTTTTTTAAAAAATTTTATTCACTTTGATATTCTTCCAAACACAATAGGGGAAAAAAACCCCTTCAATTACTTACTATTCACAACATTATCAAAATTGATATTTCTAGCAAATACATGGGCACAATCTAGATCTGAATATGACATCCTGTCACAGTCTACCACTGGCATCAAAAACGGCTTTATTGACAGTTTCTCTTACTTTCTGGATTCATCTTTTTTCTTTATAATCTTGGAAAAATCCCCACTGAAAAAAGAACAGTATAAAACCATCTGAAAAATTAGTAAAATGCTCTGAAATGATCCACCTGCTTTAAAGCTGAAGATATACTAACGTTTATATAATCAGCTTTCTGAGGGAAAACTTCAAAGCTTCCGAGCTACCTGCAAAACAGCACTGCCTGTAGCAGTGGGGTGAGGAGAAAGGGAGAATTGACAGGAAGGACAGGTAGGCAAGAAAAGGAATTATAGGCTTTCGCTGCCTCATGGTTAAACTTAGAGGTATTTACTATTTAAAAGAAAAAAATGGATGCTGCTGTTGTTGTTTTTATCACCAGTCATATGTATTTAATAAGGATTATGTGCTTTGAGCTGTTTGTGGATCGATTCGCAGTCCTTATTTCAGCAGAGCTGCACTCCCCCTGCTCTATGTAAAAGAAAACTTCTATCCCAGAGAGCACTCATTTCTTATTCCCCCAGAGGAAAAGTCACAATTTACCTCCCTTCTATATAGCACCTGATGCATTTTGGTTTAATGACTGTATTGTCGTTGTGGGTGGAGAAATGAAAGGAAGTGTTGGCAAATGGGGAGGAGAAGCACTTACTGCCTCAGAGCTCCCTGGGAGGAAAGATGCTCTGTTTTACATCTGGCTGGGGCCTCTGCCTTAGACATACATTTTCCCTTTGCGAGTGAGCTGAGTTGGTGATGAGGCAGACTTTGTTTCAGAGATTTACCACTAAAAACACAGTCATCAAATAAGAGCACAGCTTTGAACAACATGTGCACAAAAGCATCTTTTTATTGCATGTTTTTGCAGCTGGTGCTTACAGAAAGAAACATGCAGAGAATAATAGGAATGCTCCTTGGTGACTTGTGTACCAGGGTATGTATTCCTGGGGTGGGCTTCGTAGAGCACCAGTCATCAACACAGCCCAAACTGTTCTTTTAAAAAAAAAAATGATACTAGACACACTTTTTTCATCTATACTTATTTTAAACCTAGACATTGTTTGCTTCCTCTCCTAGTGAAACAAGGCCTATGTTTTGGGTGAGCTGCAGCTTTCTGAGCCAGCTCCTCAGCTGGCCTAGTTAAGGCCTATTTACATGAAGTCAATGGTGCTAAGCCAATTTGCACCAGCTGTGAAGCCAGGCCTCCATGTATTTGTATTCATAGGAATGAATGCCTGATGCAGTTTTGATTGGTGATTGAATACTGCCAGGTTCTAAAACACTGGGTTCTCATTAATCACAGCAGTGATGATTATTACTCTAGGCGTGATTCAGGATCTCTTAAATCATTTCTAAATTGTAATTTGGTTGTATCTAGGCATTTAAAGGTGTGTCTGTATAGATAAGTGCAGACAAACATGCATACTTTGCCCAGCGTGCTGAACTGGCTGGAACTGCCCAGCTATTGTCGTGTGTACTGTGCCCTGTATCACATTGGGGCAGCCCGGAGCCCTACCTTCAATAATATTGCACAAATTTACAGCATTGTTTCTGAACCACAGCTGCTTTGTGCAGGTCAAGCATGCAGTGAGGACAGAATAAAGAGGAATTCAGTTGCATTTGTCCCTAAGTATTTCAGACAAGGTTTCGAGAAACTCAAATCCAAGTATTTCCTAGTCCATGGACGCACCTAAAACTTACACTGTTGTCAATGAATCACAGGTACCTCCCTTATCCTTCAGACCTCTTCTGATTTGGGGCATGTAACTTATCCTCAGAGAGCATCCAAGAGGATGGTCATACACAACAGTCCCTCAGAACATACCAAGCTCCCCTTAGAAGATGCAAAGCATGCTCAGGAGCTTGCTGGTGTGAGGATTCCTGTAAAACATCGGTGACCCCTGACTTCTGTTTGGTGCCTCTGTCTGTCTGTCTGTCTGTCTGTCTGTTGGGCCCCACAGCTGTTCTGTTAATAAGGTTACAAATAAGATTGGCATGAGCTTGTGCTCAGCCCATCCAATTTAAACTCCACCAAAAGTGCAAGAGATGAAGTAATAGACAGGAAGTTTGATTTGATATTGTTAATGCAGATATTACTACAATCATGAAATCAGCATTGAAGAACTGATCAAATGTGCAACAATCTGCTCAGTGAAATTGAAAGCAATATCCTTGGGTCTGAGAGAAGACTGATCCTTGCCTCAGCAGCCTCGTCCTTTACCTTTCTTAATGACACAGAACTTTTATCAAATTTGGTCTGGGATAAAGCAAGTGTATTTTATTTACATGTTCCATAGGTTATCCCATGTTAGTGGTGCTGCATTCTATCTGGGAATTTAATAAAATTATTGAGGTACTGATTGTTAGAACCTTTGTGCTTCAAGAACAACCATCATTCGTGACTACTAACCTGTGGTGACATTGTCTATTAGTTACATATTAAGCATAGGGGGTAATGGGGGGAGATGTGTAAGTACTGATTAAAGAGCTCTGAAGGTATATTTGATACTTCCAAGAAAGGAGATACATATTTCTCTGTAAGAATATTTTGTTTCATTCAGTCCGTTTAAAACAGAAAGAAGGAGAAAGAGGGATGTAAGCTTTAAAAATTCTGCAGAGTTTTGTTTGACTTGTAAGAAGAATACAGAAAAGAAATGTAAGGATTAAGGGGGAAATATAAATGAGAATGAATATATAAAGCCAGCTTTGAGGCTGCGAGGCTCTACCAGAATTATCAGGTATGCTTGCAAAGGAAGTATTAGCATATGCATTGCAAAGCAGTGGAAGTGTAATTGCAATGACAGTTATGAGCCCATAAGAAATATACAGAGAAAGATAGGACTTTAGGGGGAAATTCAGTTTTAGCACAGAACAGCCTGGTCCCATCTCTAATACCAAGTATTTTTTTTTTAGCTAGTGCATTTGGATTATAGCTTTCTTGATTCTCCAGTATGCTCCCAGCCTCTGCAAAAATTATAATGGCTGTGGGGCTGATATAGCTTGTACCAGCTGGCAATGGGCTGCTGAAGAATCTGTCAGACTAAGCGCAGCCAGGGTGCACTCTGTCCTGACCTCTCCTGCCCTGCCTCCAGTGTGCTTCTGAGATGCCTTCCAGGCAGGTGGCAGGGAAAAGGGTTGCTAGGGAAGTAATGTGATGTGCTTGTTGCACTGTGCCTCACGCAGAGGGAGATCACCTAAGAAGGAATCTGTACATTCTTCCTTACACCTGTTAAAGGCAGTAGGACTGGAGTGCTGAAGGGATTTGGTCACTGGCATTGCGAAACATTAAGGCAATCATGAATACATTTGGTGTGGAAAGGCAGGCTCTTGTGTGACAACAGTCACAAAGCTAAACCCAAGATATATTGCTGAAGAAGAAAAACAAAGACAGAGAAAAAGCTCAGGCTGTTATTCACTGTAATCTCTCCTGAGACACCTAAGTTTAGCCCCAACAGGCTGAAGAATGTATTTCACTTCCCTACCCAAGGTGTTTCAACACTAGGCTCCTGTGCAAATGTGTGTACAACAGGAATATTTTTCTGCTTGGACATATCTCAGGAATACCCCAAGAGTAGAACTCCCAGGCAGAAAGACAAAATATAGTGCCAGCTAAGAGCTCTAAGGAGTAGGTAGGTAGCAAGATGCTCAGATTTTCCACAGTGGAAAAAGAAGAGCAGAACTTGAGGTGTCTCTTGAGGCTAAACCAGTTCAGCAATGTGTTTTGTGGATTGTTTGGTCAGCTAGGTACTATCAATCCATGGTAAGACTTCAAAGCCTAATTGTTTTTGTATATCTAGACTAGGCATTAATATTGAATATGGATTGTGAAAAACTGGTAGCAAGGTGGAAGGATGAAATGGGATAGTGTAATCGCTCTCTCTACCTTTATCTCCTTGTATTTCTTCTTTATTTGCATTTTTACCTAGTGGTTGCTCTTGTTCCCTCCAGGTCCTCCCCCTCCCACTAGCTGCACTTTTCCTTACCCCAGTTGCTCTGCTCCGTATGTACAACTTGGCTGGAAGCAAAACTAATAAGATTTTCAATCTACAAAGCACAGATGGCACTTTCTGTGCTTCAGAGACTGTCAATCTTGTTCGTCTCACTTCCTGGTCATTAGCAGAGGGAAGTGAGGAGCGGGAGGTGCACCAAGTCTCCTGCTAGGCTAGGAGAGGAAAATGCCCCCTATCAGCATTGCTGGGGAGTGAAGGTAGAGGAGAGACAGGGAGAAGAATAGAGAAGTAAGACTCAGTGAGCAGTGCAGGAGTCTGGCCTAGTAGTGATGTAAAAAACACAAATCAGTATAAAAAGGAAATAAAATGCATTTTTAGGTAATCAAAAGGGTAACTTTGGAGAATATGAAGAATATTTGGAGAAGCAAGAGCCATGTGTTAGGAGATGGAAGAGATGCAGAGCCTTATGGCAGGAAAAAGAACTCTACAGTACTATCAGCTAGTGGTGGGTGTGGGGGTTGCATTTGTGGGCCTGGAGTCCCAGGGCTGGAGCTGTGAATGGAAAGACAGAAAACTGGTGTGAGAGGAATGAAGATGTGGCAAAAAAGAGCTTCGTCTGTATTGAAAATGGACTATATTATTGATCTGGATTTAAACTTCTTGTGACTTTTCCTCTAGCTTAGGGTTTTTTTTTAAAAACTATCATTCTTTGCCTCAGTAAAGTGTGTATGTGGCTGTCAGATATTTCCTAATTTTCCCAATTGCAAAAAACTTTAAAGGATCAGTAAAAGCATCAATATTTTTCTAGAGATTTGAAAACAAACAAACAAAAAATAGGAGTAACTTATGTGTTGGGCTCAAGTGAACCCCAGCATAGGGCTGCAATGTAGATGAGACTAAACTACACATATCTTTTCTTCTAATCAGCAGACAACCTGTTGAGAAGGTGCTCAGAGCTCACACTGGGGAACGAAAAGCCTGAAGACACAGTGGCATTTCTAAAAAGCATTGCTGAAACAGGCATTGAAGTCTTTGTCTGTCTTTGTGCAGGTCTTGTCTTATAATGCAAAAAAAATTGCACAAAACCTTCCTAAAAACACATCTCAGATGTGTGTTACTTTGTTTCTTGCAATTTGTGTTTGGTCATTTGCATCAAACAAATATAAATGGTACTCTTGTGAAATGGAAAAATGTAGGCATTCACATATTGTTGTTCTTAAGTCATATCTATAAGAAATTAAACTGTGGTGGGTTGACCTTGGCTAGACACCAGGTGGCCACTAAGCCATTTTCTTACTTCTCCGCCTCAGCTGGACAGGCGGAAAAAATAAGATGAAAAACGTGTGGTTTGAAGTGAAGGCTGCTTAATGAAATAAAGCAAAGGGAAGCAAAGCACAGCACCCTGCCCCCCCCCCCCCCCCCAAAAAAAAACCCCAAAAAACCACAAACCAGCACGTCCCTCCCCCAAACCACCAAAAAACCCAACAAAACAACAAAAAAAAACTAAATCAAAACCCAGAATAATTATTCTCTCTATCCCATCATCAGGCAATGTCCAGATAGTTCCTAGAAAGCAGAGCTTCAGTACATGTAGGGGTTAATAATGAATGTCCCATCCCTGTCCTTTCTCTTAGCTTTTATTGCTGAGTGTCGTGGTTTCACCCGGCTGAGGGCCAAGATCCACGCAGCTGCCTGCTCCTTAAAGGAAAAGAGCAGGTTAAAGGGAAGGGGTGGGGGGTGATAAGCAAGGGAAGGGAAAAAGGAAGAGAAAGGGGCAAATAACCCCAAAATCAAGAAATTAAGAGGCCCGTGGGTTGGGATAAGGATAGTTTACTAAGATAACAGAAAGATACAATGTAACAATACTAACAGGACTTCAAAGCAAAATATATGAAGCTGTTGATACACAATGCAGTTTCTCACCAAACCATACAACTCAGGCCGTGCCACCCAGAGCCGTCCCAGAACCCGACCGTCCCCCACGAACCGCGCGTCCCGGAGCCGCCCCAGGCCTTCCTCCCGTCAGCCCCCGATATCCTGGGCAGGACGTAATTGGCGTGGAATACTCTCTTTGGTCAGTTGGGTCACCTGTCCTGGCTTCGCCCCTCCTTTCTCATGAAGAGCTGAGAAAGTCCTTGACTGTCTGACAGCAACTAGAAACATCAGGGTGTTATCAGCAGTACTCCCATCTTACTCTCAAACACAGCATTCATCCGCTGTTACAAATGAAATTAACTCCATCCTGACCAAAACCAGGACACTGAGCAATAGGTCATGTGTATGGAATATCTCTTTGGTCTGATGGAGTAAACTGTACTGGCTATGACCTCTCCTCAAACCCTTTCCCACCCTCAGCCTACTGTTCTTAGATGTTGCACCTGGAGAGAGAGCCTTAATGCTGTACAGGCATGGCTCAGTGATAGCCAACACACTGCTGCGTTCGCGACACTTCTAGCTGCAGATACAAAGCATAGCCCTGTATGGGTTGCTGTGAGAAAAGAGAGCTCTGCTCCAACCAGATCCAGTGCACAGGCCAAACTCAAACATGATCATAAAGCCCTAGAAATGTTAGTTAGAAGGGCCTCTAGGGTTACCTCTTCCAGGCTTCCACACAAAGCAAGACTAGATGAGGTGAGCTGTGACTTTGTTTAACCAGGTCTTGAAACCTTCCAAGGCGGGGTGTTCCACAATGCCTCTGGACAGTGTAGTCCAGTGCTGTGCTATTTTTCTAGTGATTTTTTTTTTTTACTAGTGTCTGTAAGGGACTAGAGAGATGCCTTAACTCTTGCCAACAGAACCACACTCCCCTCTTTTTCCTCTCTCTCAACCACTGTAACCATATCTCCCTCTTCCCTCTCTCTCAGTCACCATAAAACCACATCCCCATGACACCCATGCAACAAAGTGAATTCCACCTGTCAGGAACGGATATACATCTTGCTTATCTCAAAGTGGCTTGTATCAAAGCATGTAGCCCAAGTCCTCTGTGCATGTGCCCAGGATGAGGACTGAAGGACAAAGTGTGAGTTGGCTCAGACCCTCTTGAGGGGGCTTGGGCTCTCTTGAACTTTTGGGGACCCTCTGGAGATGGTAATGAGCATGAGTCCCACCACCAGGTGGAAGGTGTGGCTATGCCAAGGACCTATTCACTATGCAATGAGATAACACTGTAAAAAGGCAAGGCCAACAAAGATGGGAAGGAATGTTCCCTCACTGAGCCTGAAGACAGCAGACTGATGGGATGCCACAGATCTGTGGTGGTAGCTATTACATTCTTCCTCTCTCTCACACTCTTTCTCTCTCTTTTCCACTCTTTTTCTTCCCCTCTTCTCTTGCACACTTCTTGTGGGCCAAATAAAGTGACTTGATACTTGACTCTATTTTGAGTCTTAAATTCCTGAGAATTGTGAAGACCTGCTCATTATAAAACACGTAATTGAACCTCACTCAGGAGTTAAGCCCAGACACCCAGGTAAATCTGAGGTCAGTTGGAATACCAGGGGGTTTAACATCTACCAAATTAGTCTATCTGGTTGTGGATCTTGACAGTATCTGATCCTCCTAAGCCATAGCTTGTGGTCATTTCCCTTCATTTTACCATCTGTCATTACTAAGAAGCACCCTCTTCTCAAAATCTTTATTACCTTAATAAATGGATACACTGATTCTGAGTCTGAGGTGGTTTGGCCCTGGCTAGAGGTCAAATACCCACCTTTTCAGCTGAAAAGGGAACAAAATATATATTGGGAGGCTTAGGAGTTGAGGTAAGGACAGAAAGGGATCACTCTGCAATTAGCGTTATGGACTCAACATGGAATAAAGAAAACTAAATTACTACACTACAACTACACACCCAGTGAAACCAGAGTCGGGTAATGAAAAGTGTGGCCAGATCTTAAAGCACCTTTCCCCCACCCCTCCGTTCTTAGCAGACTTCACTTTATTCACAATTTTTCTCCCTTCTTCCACCCCATCGTGGCATGAGGAGGAGCAGGGAATGGGGTAATGGGGTCTTGGTCAGTTCATTACAAACTACTTTCCTTCTCCAGATCTTAACCCTTCTACTTCCCCCCACCCCTCCCTTCTCTGCAGACTTTAGTCATAAATTTGCTCCCTTCTTCCCCCCCCTCCTTCCCCCCCACACCATTGCAGCATGGAGAGGGGCAGGGAATGGGGAATGGGGGTTTTCAGTCAGGTCTTCATGAGTTGTTTCCTTCTTAGCTGGGGGGTGGGGGGAGGCGCATTCCACACACATATCCTTCCCCTGCTGCATCATGAGGTCCCACCTATGGGAGACAGTCCTTCACAAACTTCTCCAGCATGAGTGCTTTCTACTGGGGAGTCATCTCCTCACCAATTGCCTTAGTGCGGCTCCCTTCCCTGGAGTGCTGATCTTCATGCCCAGACTGCTCCAGCCTGGCCCCCCACAGAGTCACAAGTCCCCCAGCAAATCTTCTGCGGCATGGGTCAATCTCTTCACAGGCTGTAGATGGTCTCTGCTCCCCATCATTATCCATGGGCTACAGGGGAATAGCCTGCTTCACCATGGTCTTCTCCACAGAATGCAGGGGAATCTCTCTCTCCAGCACTTGGAGTACCTCATTCTTCCCCACCCTCCTTCTTCCCTGGCCTCGGTGTCTGCGCGGCTTATTACGTCTTCTCACTCCCTTCTCTGGTGGCAAAATGCCCTGTCTGTGTTTTTATTTCTCCTAAATATGATTCCCAGAGGTGCAATGACCATTGCCTATTGGCTCAGCCTTGGTCAGCAACAACTCTGGCCTTGAATTGGCCGATGTTTACTCTCTGGAGCCTGCAGAGAGCTTCTAGCTGCTTCCTGTAAATGCCATGTCTGCAGCCCCCCTTCTCTACCAGCACCCAGCTACGCAAAACTGCGAGAGAGTCCCACAGTGCTCAGCTTTCACTGAATTAGTGCTCTACAACTGCTGGCAGAGGATGGCTTCATGATGAGCTGGAGAAGGAGTCCTATGTATTTTCATCTCCTTATTTAGGACAAGGGACTCCTTACCCAACTTTAGCCTTCTACAGGCTAGTTGTTAGACCTAAGATCTAGTCTTCCTTTGTAATTACTGAAGAGAAAAGCCCTCCCAAATTATGAATAATTAGCCCTATCTTTGCACCTGAAATTAGGAGGTGTGTCACTTATTGTCACTTATTATTGTTATATATTATTATTTATGGTATGAAGCTGTGACAGGGGAGATTTAGGTTGGATATTAGGAAAAGGTTCTTTACTGAGAGCGTGGTTGGACACTGAAACAGGGTCCCCAGGGAAGTGGTCGTAGCACTGAGTTTGACTGAGGTCAAGAAGTGTCTGGATGATGTACTCAGGCACATACTCTGACTTGGCTGGCCCTGTGTGGAGCCAGGGGTTGGACTTGATGACCCTTATGGGTCCCTTCCAACTCGGGAGATACTATGATTCTGATTCTATTCTATTATTCTATTGTTAGGGTTAGCTGCATACATAGTATGTTCTACTTCAGCTGAATGAAAAAATGTCTTTGTTGTAAATTCTTTCAGAACTAATTAGGACTAATCTGGTAGACAGAAAGGGAGACACACAAAATGACTACCTCATTGCTTTAGAAAACTGAACTAAAAGAAAATGCACAATCTGTTCTTTCTGCTCGGTACTGAATGTCTTACAACTCTGAAGGCAATGGGGATACAACAAAATCTTTCTGCAAACTACAAACACAAAATATTACTTTCTTGCTTGGTAACTTTCACTGTCACTGATATCCTGTATATAAATAGGAAACATATTATGGTTTGTGTGCATGTCTCTCTTTTATCTGGTGAAATCTACAGCACAGTGCTGAAAAGCATTATATTCCTTCCCTTCTGTGGATGATTGATACTAAATCTGTAGATCTGAAAGTTTTCAAAGAAATATCAGTTATTACTTAATTCAGCATGCATTTTAAAAGTACAACTAAACCTTCACTTGTTTCCTTCTGCATTAAATTAGCCTGTCATCATTTCTAGCTCCTCATTGTAATTCAGTATGTGATCACTAAGAATATCTTCATCTCTTCCTGGAAAAAATGTCTGCTTAAAATAGACAACATCCTTTACAGATTTTGTTGTTATTATTTTGCTCATTTTCAATGTTACACATAAATATTGATTTTTGCCGTGCTAAAATCTTCAAAGAAGTATTTGATATTTTCCCCTAAATCTATCACAGAATACTAAAGAAATTTCAGAATTGAGATTTGAGAAGAAATGTCTGTAAAATGAACTGTACCTTTATACAATTGTATTTGCATGAGATGAAATAGATTTGAGAAATCTAAGAACTTTGTTGGAACCACTAGATTGCAAAACATTTTCAAGGATAAGAATATGTGGTTCAACAAAGATTTTGTGAGTCTGTGTTAGAATAGCTTAGATGTGAGAGGTTCCCTATTTTAGAACAGTTAATAACTCATTGTTCAGACTGAATATTGGATATAATTCGAGGAGCAACCATGAATTATTCTATCCCAAATTTCTCAGCTACCTATGTGTCTCTTCTGCCCTGATAATTATTTAATTACAAAATGTTGATTAGCTCCCAAAGGAAAGACAGGAATTGTCAGATTCATCTCACATAATGTTGAGTGGTATAATGTAAATTATTATACTCAAGCTCTGTTTCAGTCTCCAGTCAGTGAATAAAAATAGGTGCTAAGAGGTCATGGCCTTACACATTTGATCTAGCATTGAAAGGGATGGAGATCTTCATTTTATTCTAACACACAATGATGGAAATATTGAAAATGCAAAAAGGTTTTGTGAAATACCTTTTTTTCCAAAGTGAATCCAAACTTTAAATGAACTTTATTAGCCAAAGAAATAAAGTAAAACAGGTTGAATAGGTACCTAAAATCAAATACATGTAAGAATATGAAAGGTGTTTGTCTTGAACACAATTTTTCCATTTAACAATTCTCTATCACATTCAGTTTTGTACTTTTTCTTTTGGTTACATGGCATTTTACTTGATGGTTGCAGATGAGGTTTTGACACTTAGTGATCTGCAATGTTCTGTCTGCTAGACTTAATACTCAAATGAGTTTGGGTTTTTTTTTTTCCTGTTTTCCTTATCTGTCTCATGTTGTGTCATGTTCCTGTTGGTCTAGGAAAGTGACCCAGTTTCAGCAACTTTAGAAGTTATCATCCTCACTAATGAAAGTATCACAGGGCAGATAGATCCAGCAGATGGAAAATGTTGTTGATGTAGCCTTGTACATGTATCTATTCCTTGGAATATGTCCTTGTTCATTACATCTCTGGAAATCCCTTCCTTTTCATTCTCCTGCTGACAACCAAGTATCAACAAGAGTCTGAAAGGTATCTTTAAGCAAAAGAGAGATATTTTCATTTCCCCTTTGTAAATGTGAGATTTTCCTTTTCCAAACTGGATAGTAGTGATGAGAGAGATTCTGGGCAAAAGAGACTAATATAAATAATAAAACTGGCTAGGAATTTTTCAGCTAACTATTGACATTTGAAAAATAATACTTTACTGAAGTGAAACAGACTTCTTGGTTCATAAATCTCCTTTGTATTTTGTTTTAATTTATTTTTTAAAGTGAAATAGAAAAAACCTGACAAAAGTCAAAATAAAAGTGAAATATTTTGAAATGAAGAAGGAAATATGTCTACATACACTTACAATGTAATATATACAATAGAAACACATTTAAAAAAGTAAGTAGATAGAAAGTTTCAGGTTTTTGATCCAAAATTTCTCTCTGATATTTTTATAAATCAGGAAAAAAATGCAGACACTCAAGCCTTAAATCTATTTGTTATTTCTTTTTATATATTTAACACATACTTAAAGAAAATTCACATAGTTTGTTAAGGCCAACCCTCAGTTTATAATGGAATCTTCAGATAACCTGCTTTTGAGGAAGGGTAAAATACTTGTTTAAAATTGTTCTGTATTATTGAACAGATTGGCACTGCAGTGCAGTTATTTTCTTCAAGGACAGATTGAATTTTAAGCCTCTGTGGTTATTTATAGAGCTCGATTCTTTGCTGGTTTTTGCCTTGATTGTCATTTACATTGATGCACAGTCATTGCTACATGGCTGTAAAATACTGTCATTCTGAGGTGGTTGATATTTATCCTACTTTGCACATATATACATCACTAGACATAGAGCAAAACACTGCAGAATTAGTCCAGCAGTTTTATATATATTGCTAGATGAACACTAAGGTTACTTTTCACTGCATTTTCATACCACAAAAAAATGTATGTTATTATTTCTGAAATAGGTAACGTCTTTTTTTACTGTGTGAAAAAGACCCCATTGACAGAAACACAAACAGCATTAGGTTACTGTCTTAAATTCTTGCAGACACAGTTTGCAGGCATCACACTAAATATTTTTTCATATCCCTCCATAACATCTCAATTCTGGAGGTGTTAGGCATTTTCTTAATTCATCGGTGTGCCATGGGAGGGAATAAACCTAAACAGAAGAAAAACTTTTCACATATTTTCTAGTTTCAGCCTTTAAAAGTTCCACTCAGTTACATAAAGACAAGAGTCCAATTACTAGTGTTTGAAAGGCCACAGACCATACAACATGTCCTATGGGCAAACGACTGTAAGATAAAATAGAAAACTGTACCTTACTGGAAAGTCAGCTGAAGGACAGGTGGGACAGCTTAGGTCATCTCAAATACACCTATGTACTGATGTTTACACAGCTCAAAACCACCCTAAGAATTTCAGAAACACACACAAAAAGTAATATTATATATGGTCATTTAAAGGGAAGTGTTATCTTAGAATAATCCTGGCTCTGAAACCAAATCAACGACATCCTTATCTAGAGATCTGATCTCACTCTGTCAGGAGAGGTAAAAACATTAACTTAAAGCACCTTTGTATGTTTTATTTCGTAACTGAAGCAGACTTTAAGGATTCAACACAGTCAGTTAATACAAATGCTCTGACAAGCAGTCTTGATAACTCCATGAGGTGACCAAATCCTTCCGGTAAAATTCTAGTGCTCCATTATGAAGCGTGTAGAACAGCAAGCACATTGAGATTTCAGTATCTGGGCTGAGTAACAGCTCATATAAAATTCCCATAGACGAGTTTTTCCACTAGGGAATGGAGCAGGATTAGTGGAAAAGTCTCAGGGGAAGACTTGACCAGATCTAAGGCCATTTTTTCCGTTTTTCTGTAGCTAGTACTATACTTTTCCTTGGTATTTCTGTATTTCTCCAGATTATCAGTCATTTCTAAATAGAGCTGAGGCCGACTCTGAATCTGAACTGTAGACACAAGCTGTAGTTCCTCAAGCTTAAAACTCTACTATTTGGGAGAGGAAGGTGTGGCTGGAGAGCAGCTCTGCAGAAAGTGACCTGGGTACTGGTTGACGGTGGGGTCAGTATGAGCCAGCAGCATGCCCTAGCAGCCAAGAGGGCAAACCACATCCTGGGGTACATCAAACACAGTGTAACCAGGCGGTCAACAGAGGCATACTTAGTGTTGGTGTTGGCTCACCTTGAATACTGTGTGCAGTTCTGAGCCCCACAGTTTTAGAAGGATGGGAAGGTCCTTGAATGCTTCCAGAGGAAGGCAAAAAAGCTGGTGAAAGGGCTGGAAGGAATGGAGTGGCTAAGGGCTTTGGCCTTGTTTAGTTTGGAGAAAAAATGAGGCTGAGTGGTCACCTCATTGCTCTCTGCAGCTTTGGTTCTAAGCTGTGCCAGTGATGGTTTTGACTGGACATTAGGAAGCATCTCTTTACGAAGAGAGCAGTCAAATATTGGAACAGGCTTCCTGAAAAGGTGGTTAATGCCCAAAGCCTATCGGTTTTTTAAGAGGCATTTGGACAATACTCTGAACAGCATGCTTCAGCTTTTGGTCAGCGTTGAATTGGTCAGGAAGCTGGACTAGGTGACTGTTGTAGGTTCATTACAACTGAAATATTCAATTCTGTTGTATCCTGTTCTGTCAGCAAGGCTGAAAGTAACTGATCACGGCAATCTCCTGTATCCATCTTCTTAAAGTCTGCAGTCAGCTGGTATCTTTTTTTTTTTGTATGCTCCATGGAAAATTTGCAATCCAGGGGGCAATTTTAGGATCCATGGCAAATATAATTAATGTTATGAATTCTAGTAAGATTTGAAGATCATGAGATTTGAATTATTGTAAGGCTTTACAGACCAGAAAAAGTTTGTCTAAGCATCTAAATCTGCCAAGATTCTCGAACTATTGATATAAATGCACTTATCTTGAAAAGATAGAGCTATGTTTTACAGAGGGAATTCTGTCTTCAAACAAAATTAGACTACTTGCCTAAGGCTTTGAGTACTGTTCTACTTTAAAAAAAATCAGCAGGCCAGGAAAATACCTTTGATGATGGTGTCACTCCAAACCATATTGACAACATTTTCAGTCATCTTAAGGTTTTCTTATCTAGCACTATCATATTTCTGTCATGATTAATGGGTTTGTTTCTCTCTTTTCTCTTTTCTCTCTTTTCTCTTGCCCTTTTTCCTTCCCCAACTCTGCTCTCCTCCCTCTTCCTATTCTTTTTGCATTTCCTGTTTTCTTCTTCTTCCTCCCCCCTTCTTCCCCTTTCCCCTTCCCTTCCCTCACTGTTTATCCCTAAGGTTTTTGTCGACACTGCTTATAGGATTTGACAAGAAGATGTGACATTTCATATGGATCCCAAATAGTGCCAGATGACTGAAGGACATGATTAAAAATTATGGGATGATGGGGTTTTTTCAGCTCAGAGTGTCCAAAATAACATGAAGGCTGTGCTGCAGTTCCAAGGCTGGAATTTTTACAACATGAAACTGAGGATGTGTTGTGTGCCCAGAAAGGGCTCATGGAAGTATGTGTGTGTATTCACAGGCATACTCCTACGACCTTCATGGACAGCTAGCTATATAAAACATAAAGACAAAGATGGCATGGGGTTGTTCATATTGCCTTTAGGGGGCAAGCACCCCCAGAAGCACATCTGAGTTTCATCTGAGCTTTTCACCAGAGGTTAGAGGTTTGCGGTTAAGAAAAGGGAGTTTGGGATAAGCAATGGGACTAGCCCAAACTGTGACTAGGGGCAAGTCTTCTACAACATTGCTTCTGTCCTGATGTTTCCAAGGAGTGAGTGACTACATCTCACTTTCCCTACCAGTAAGTAATCTGCCTTTTCTCCAATAGCAGGGCTTTATATAGATCTTTGATTAAATTAGAGAAATAATACACTTGTTAGGGTAAATAAATGAAGTCCAAGGACACAAATAACCCTTTCCCACTGGCTTCTGTGTCCTCCTTTACTCCCATTTTTCACGTGAAAATATTGATTTTGCTAAAATTACTTGTGGTTTTTTTCCATTGGAAAAATTGAATATAAATATTTTGTGCCAGCTTGACATTAATTTGGACTGGCTGAGCTCCTTTGGAACACCACTGGAGGTGTAGTTTATGCACTTTATGCCCCTTTCCTCCCTGTGGGCTGAGATTCCCATCTGTACTAATCTGTTGTAAGGAGAAACCCAACGCCATTCCTTCCGATCACAGCGTGCCTTCACTTCTCCTTGTCTTCTGTTTCTTTCTAGAGATATCCCATTTCTCCTTTTCCCCAGAATTTTCTTTTTTTCATTAGGAAAACAGATATTTTTCTGCTTCTGCCTAATGTCTCTCAGCTTGGCTTCTGTCAAGCCCACAAGAGCTCTACCTTCCATCCAATGTATTCTTCTGAAGGATACTTTGTTTTGAGCTGGTGAGGACAGTCTTTGCTCAAGACATCCCTTTGTATGTCAACTATATCTTTTGCATTGCCACAAAACTGTTTGGTGTATCAAAGAAAGTTTGAGAGGAGACTGGATCACTCTTTCTCTTGTACTTATTGGACTTCTGCAGGGGCGGGGGGGGGGGGGGGGGCAGGGAGCAGAAATAATTCTCACCGGACAATTTTGAGTTTTGCCATTTTGTCAATATGAGATTTTTTTTGGTTTTTACTGTTTAAGATTTGTTAGTGAAGCCTTGTTAATTCATCATATCTGGTGGCAGTACTTCCACACACAAGCATGAGTAAAACAGTTGCTAGATGGGGTGTCAAGAGAATATTTTTCCCACATTACATTCAAAGGGATTGCTTTTGTCCTCTTGCTATGCATGGCATGGTCTGGTTTCTGTCATCATCTGTACAGTTTTCCTTATGAATAAATGGGTATTCATATCCTGTTATAAGGTCCAAAAAAATTGTTAATGCCTTTGTCCTCCTCTGATTTTCCTGGCTGTTTTTCTTTCTTCCTTTTTTTTTTTCTTTTTTGCTTTTTTTTGGGTTGGGTTTAACCCCAGCCAGTAACTGAGAATCATGCTGCTGCTTGATCTCCCCTCCCTCACACCCCTCCAGAATAGAGAGAATGAAAAATAAAAGACCTCATGGGTTGAGATAAAGATAGTTTAATAGGATAATGTAACCCTCCTCATCTACAACAGCAACAATATGCATGATGCACAAATGCATCACCACAGAGCTCACCTCATGCAGAAGGAAAATAAAATGACCCAATGCCCAATCTGCTTCTGAAGGTGTGAATCTACCTCCTGGCTATCTTTCCCAGTTATTTATGGAGCATGACATTATATGGTAGGGAATATCCCTTTAGCCAATCTGGGTCAGCTGGCCGGGCTGTGCTCTCATAGCTTCAGGTGCATCTGGCAGGGCATGGGAAGCTGAAAAGTGTAGACACTACAACTACCTAGCAACAACTGAAAACATGAGAGTGTTAGCAGTATTATTTTCATCCTAAATCCAAAACACAGCACTACTAGCATTACGTCTATCCCAGCCAAATCAAGAATACTTTGTTTTGGTTTTGCTTTTTGATGTGGTCCTTTTTTGTTTGCTTGCTTTTGGGGTTTTTTTTTTGTTGTTTGTTTTTGTTTTTGTTTGGTTGGTTTGTTTTTGTTTGGGGTTTTGTTTTTTCTTTTCTGAAATCGAACTGAATTGGGTCTGGTGTTAATCACAATAAATGTTAACCATTGCTTGGGAAAACTTCCTAGAAGGAAGTCTATTCTCTGATCTCAGTGACACAAGAGTAGCAGTGAAGTGGTTCCCTGAGCCTTGGTTCACAGCTAACAATAATGAAATCTGTCTATTTGTTGTGAGCACTATTTACCTGAGCACATCTTCAGTAAAACCACCAGAATTTGGCCCTGAATAACACAGCATGGCTGTGGACAGGGAATGTATTGCCCTAAAAAGAAAGAGCAGGGATTTTTCATTAAGGCTGCAAACCTAAAGTTTACAAAATATTTTTGTGACAGGTTAAATAAAAATTATATGTATTTGGTATTTTTAAAATTTTATTATTATTATTATTCTCTGGCACCTTGACAATTTTGTTTATCCTCTGGCTCAGAATATTCACAACAGAAAACAATACTCATATTCCATGATTAACTATAATACTTTTCTTAACATGGATCTTTCTGTGTTGAGTTGAAATGGTTGATATGAACAATTTTAAAGCATATCTCAGAAATTTGACTATTTTTTATAATTTTTTAATTATATTGTTTCTTTAGTGAGGGAACAATTTCTTTTTAAAAAAATATATTTTCACACTGAGGATAATATTTATGCCTAGTCTTTATGTATTTGATATATGTACCTGGATATTTTTGGAAGTTGAAGAGAATTAAACTACAGTGAGTTCTTATCTGGATGTCTGCTCCAAATGTTGAGAAGATCCAATTTGATCCCACAAATCACAGATTTGACACAAGGTCATCAGCTGTAACCAAATGATATTTAATGTTAAATAAATAGATAAATAATGTGTGGTAGTTATGTGTGTGTGTCTTTAGTGAAGGCAGCACACATTTTACAATTTGTGTACTCATTTTTCTTCTGTGTAGGTGGGTTAAAACTTCTAGAAACAAGGGAGAGAGGGAGAAAAAACCCCACATGACTCTAAATCCTTTAGTAATAGCAAACCCATCAAACTATGATGATAATAACAACAACAACAACAAAGCATGACTTTTTTCAGTTCTATCCTTTATCTTGCAATAGTATAGTACGTGGCATTGTGTCATGCTTAAAAGCTATGTTTATTCAGAGAGATATTTCATCCTGTAAATCAACAGTATTTTCAAAGAAACATCCCAGAAAAAAGATGTTCAGGTAGAACTTCGGTTTTTTATGTACTGCTTCCAACTTAGGAAGTACACAAACAAGATGTCCTTCAGGTATTGTTCTCAGGGTCATTAAATCTTGTCAAGGAGGAAAAAAAAGAGGTAGCAGTGCAGGAAACAGATAAATACACATACTTTATAATTCAATAAATATGCTTGCTGATAAAAAGCCTTCTTTTTGTTTTTCTCTGATGTCCGTATGTTTATGCATATGTGAATGACACAACTGTGCTCTGAAGTTAAAAATTTACCCAAGTTCTCTGGGATAATCACATAAGCAGGTTCCTTCTATCAGTGGAATAGGGTACGTGAGGTAGGCAGGCTGCGTGGGGCTATTGCTTTCATCCCTGCACAAGGGGACATTGAGAGAACAGAGAAAGGCAAGAGACTGAAACAATAAAGTTCAGAGGATGTCAGTGTACAGGAGGAATTAATATACACTGGAGAATACTGAGAACAGTTGGTCGAAAAGATATTTTTATCAGCAACAGGCAAAGAGAATCAATCCCTAATTCAAGGCTGAAAGGGTACAGAAAAAAAGTAGCTTCAGGAGAGATAAATCAGTACACACTAGTGATTCATCCACCAATAAAATGACATTTATTCAGATGAAATAATAAAGGAAATAACAATAACAACAACAAAAATAATAAAGGAGATTGTGACAACATGGGAAAGAGGGATATCTGGAAAAGTGAAAAGAATGTGTTAATTCCATGCTCTGAAAGTACAAAGACAAAGAACACTATTTAAGCAAAGTCAGAAAATATGCATGTTGTGTGACTGAAGCTTATGAAGAATTCTCAGCCGAGTTTACCAAAGAAAAATGTCAGATGTAGTTTGGAAAGGAGTGTTGGATAAATGCAGGTTAAAAGTCACTATTTGGATGTTATTGGTCTCAGCGAATACACTTTAGTGGAAGTTCTACTCCCAAGATATTTCTGAGATTAATTGGGTAGATCTAGGAGAGCTAGAAAGTTTTCAGAGTTTATAATGGATGATGTTTTAATTTGGCTTAGAGAGTTTAAATTATGCAATGAGAGAATTTGGCAAGGTTTTCAGACAGTAAGAAGAAAGAAGTACACCAAAGACTTAGATTAATCTAACAAATGTTCTATGCATTAGATAGAGAGGGACTAATCCTTCACTGTTTTGTGCCCTCAGTGTAACTTTGTGTAACTGCAAGGAGAACTCTGCTTTAATAGCATTCATGTTACACAATTTCTGAAAAGCTATATCAAATATGAGACAGTAGAAAACTCAGCTGGGTGTGAATCAAGGTGAAATTAAAGTCCGAGTTTTCCTCTCATTATAATCTCTTTACAATGTCCTGTTAGTGCAGAGGCCATTACAGACACTTTAAGAATAATGTAGTCTTTACAGTAATAAAATAAAGTTCTTTAGAGTTCACTTTAAAAAAATAATAAAAAAAGAAAATAAAAATCTATGTTTTTCTGTTTGAAATACATTTTATTTGTGCATTAAACTGTAATAGAAAAGTCTGGAATCCATCATTAAAAATAATTTAAAACTGCATGAATACTAGACAGAAAACTAACAAAATGGTCTTTCCACAATGGGTTATGAAGAAATTATTTAAATAACTGCATGAGATGAGACAGCTCCATCTATAAAAAAACAATTTATTTTAAGTAAAGTATCAGAACAAATCTGATATTGCCATTTCAGCAACAAACTGCCTCTCTCCAGTTATTTACAATGTAATTGCCATCCCAATTTCAGTGAAGTTCTGAAATATTTTTCTTTCATGCTGTTTCAAAGAGTTGTAAGGGGTTTATGAAACTTCAAACACATCTGTATTTGGGGGAGCAGAGGGTAGGAGGAAAGCAACCAGAACCATTGCCCAAGGCCTTAGGCCGTAGGAGGCTATGTTGGATAGAAGTACAATTACTCCACCCTTGGATGCAGGGAGAAAGAGTTCCTGCCTATCATGCCTCTCCAGGTCTCACTGAGTCATGCCTGCCCTCAAGTCTCCTTTGGCTCTGGAAATCTGGGCAGAAGTGTGCAATAAAAACCTTAGAAGCTGAAAAGTGCTTAAAAATGCAGTTGCCAGATTTTCTTACGTTACAAAATGTAATTTAAATAAGAAATAAATTAAATAACTGGTACGTATGGAAAACAAATGGTTATCCACAATTCTGTACCATAAATATTTCAAATTAACATTTTAGCATGAAGCATATGGTTAAGAACTTAGGTTCAATTCAAGCAGAACACCATTTGGGATTTAACTGATAGGTATTCAGTAAAACTCTACAGCATGTTTAGCAAACAGCAGCAAAAAATGTGTGACCAATTTAATCAGTGTGTGCATTGGGAGTGGCTATAAATATGTTTCTAATGAATACCCAACTACCCTTGTGAAATCAATATTTATGTGCTGCTCTTGTCTGCACGGGCTTTTTCTTCCCACCACCACCCCCCCTTCCTCCCCCCCCCCCCCCTCCACCTGCCTTCTGAACCTTGCAGTCTGTGGCTATTCACTGGTGAAA